>NW_028322269.1:0-2500879 GCF_059928025.1 Delphinapterus leucas | reverse complement strand
TTTCATGATGTGGGCCCTCTGCTGTGAGTTCACTGTGGCCTGGATCCCATAGACTCCATGCTCTGGGCCACCTGCTGGGAGGTTCAAACTGCTGGATTCCTCACATTTTTTATTCTGTGGGCCCTGTGTTGTTAGGCTACTCCTGCCTGCCTCACTCGGAGCACCTTGGAAATGTGGGTCCTCTGGTTTAGGCCACATGTGCTGGGTTCCTGACCTTTCTATAATGTGGCCACACTGGTGTGAGGACACTCCTGCCTTGTTCCGATCCCCTTGGTGATGTGGGCCCTCTGGTGAGAGCCTTATCCTGGCTGGGTTCCTCACCCTTCTGTGAGGTAGGCCCTCTGCTGTGAGGTCACTCCTGCCTGGCTGGCACACGTCAACGTGGCGACGTGGGCCCTCAGTTGGGAGTTGGTGCCTGCTGGGAGTCTCCTCCCCTCGGTAATGAGGGCCCTCTGGCGTCAGACCCTAACTCCTGGGCTCCCAAAAGTTTCTGATGTGCGCCCTGTGGTGCGAGTACACTCCTGCCAGCATCCCAACCCCATGGGAATGTGGGCCTTCTGCTCTAAGGTCCCAACGGCTGGGTTGCTCACAGTTTCATAATGAGGGCCCTCTGTTTTGAGTTCAGTCAGGCCTGGATCCCATAGCCTCGCTGCTCCTGGCCACCTGCTGGGAGGTTCCAACTGCGGGATTCCTCACCTTTTTTACGCTATGGGCCCTCTGTTTGGAGGCTCCTCCTGCCTGCCTCACTCCCAGCCCCTTGGTGATGTGTGTCCTGTAGTTTGAGGCCACGTGTGCTGGGTCCGTCACATTTCGGTGATGTGACCACACTGGTGTGAGAACACTCCTGCCTGGTTTCCATTCCCTTGGTGATGTGGGCCCTCCGGTGAGAGTCTGATCCTCTTTGGGTTCCTCACACTTTTGTGTGGTTGGCCCTCTGCTCTGAGGTCACTCCTGCCTGGCTGGCACACCCTGCATTGGCGACGTCGGCCTTCTGGTAGCAGTTGGAGCTTGCTGGGAGCCTCCTCTCCTCAGTGATGAGGGCCCTCTGGCGTCCGGCCCTAACTGCTGGGCTCCCCACCTTTTCTGATGTGTGCCCACTGGTGCGATGACACTCCTGCTTGGTTCCCTTCCCCATGGGGATGTGGGCCTTGTGCTCTGAGGTTACAAAGGCTGGGTTGCTTACAGTATCACGATGAGGGCCCTCTGTTGTGAGTTCAACACTGCCTGGATCCCATAGCCTCGGTGCTCTGGGCCGCCTGCTGGGATGTTCCAACTGCTGGATTCCTCACCTTTTTTATACAATGGGCCATGGGTTTTGAGGTTAATCCTGCCTGCCTCGCTCCGAGACCCATGGTGATGTGGGTCCTCTGGTTTGAGGCCACATGTGCTGGGTACCTCAACTTTCGATGATGTGGCCCCACGGGTGTGAGGACACTCCTGCCTGGTTCCCAGCCCCTTGCTTATGTGGGCACTCTGGTGAGAGTCTGATCTTGACTGGGTTCCTTACCCTTCTGTGAGGTGGGCCCTCTGATGTGAGGTCACTCCTGCCTGGATGGCTCATGTCGCCTTGGCGACATAGGCCCTCTGTTGGCCACTGAAGCATGCTGGGAGCCTCCTACCCTCTTTAATAAGGGCCCTGGAAGAAACGCATATGCCCTTTTTGACCAAGTGCATCATTGTCGAGGTTCTGCCTCTTCTCCTATACTTTCAGAGGACTTCCCGTCTACCTCCTGAAATCGTATTCCTGGAATTCTGCCCCGCGTTCAAGTCCTCTTTGCAGCCTTACTTCAATATATTTTTGGACGATAGCTGTCATTTATAACTCTGCAGGTTTGTGAATTACAGTGCCCCTGAGCTCCTTTCTTCAACTCGCTTTCTTGTGAGCTGGCCGCAAAACCGCAGGATTGCTTCAGGCCCTAATCTGGTTCCGACACGGCATGCTGAGCCTTTGGCTAATTCCTCTTCCTGGTGGGAAATGAGCGTTAAATTTGTTCGTGCAGACACCTACAGCTAATCTCTCATTGGTTCTCCCTATTCCTGTTCATCTTGCGCAGAAATTCCAAACTGTGCCAAACAGGAGGTTAAAGGCACTGACTCTCCAAGTGGGGAGAGTGTTAGTAAAGCGTCTGGAATGGTAAAACCGAGTACGAGGGGACAAAAACTGAGACGCATTTAAAAAGTTTTCCCGGTCACACAGTGGACCATATTCTGGGTTGCCCATGCATGTTTTACCTGAAGGAAGAATCCCTTCAACCTGGAGAGTTGGGACCCATGGAATGGGTACCACGCAGTATGACTTCAAAGGGTTGCCTTTGCTCACCGAACGTCACCAATGCTATCAGCCCGAAGTGTCCAGCCTTATGTCTCACTCAGCTCGGGGTGTAGATGTGGTAAATCCACGTTGCATCACAAGCCCTGAATGAATTATTTAAGAATTGCTCTCTATTTCACTGTCATTGTGTTCTGTTTTTGTAATTTATTTTGATAATGGGATTTATCGGATTTTCACTGCTGCGTTTATGCCGCTGTACACATGCTTGATTCTCTTATGGAGACATATAAATCCATGGGTTTTCAGATTCTTACTAGTCAGGTATATTCCTAGGCATTGAATATGGGGTGTTGAGTCCATTTCGTGGAGCAAGGAGTAGGTCCTGACTATTACATATTTGCTTATGGAAAGGTATCTGTGCTAATTTCAATCTCTGGTTTTATGCAGCACCACAACTCACCTTTCCCCTTAAGCAAGCATAAGTTGGTTTTCTAAATTTGAGACTCTTTTCTGTTGTGTAATTGAGTTCATGTGCAGCCATGTTTGCATTCCGTGTATTTGAGATATCTTATGGTGTTTCTTTTTCTGTGTGACTTAGTTAACTTAGAATGATCGTACCTGAATCCACTCATTATGCCGCGACGGGCCTCATGACATAGATTTCATTGCTGAGTGATATTCCATTGTACGTACGTACAACAACTTCTTTATCCATTTTTTGCTTTCTGGGATATTTCACTTGTACCGTAAATGAGGTTCTTGTAAGCAGAGCCGTCCAAAATTTATGGGTGGCTGTGTCTTTTTGATTTTAATTTCCCTAAGCTATAGAACCATAAGTTGAAGTGCCGTAGGCTCCGTTGCTTAGTTTTTTAGGTGTTTGAGGAAACACCATACACTTCTCCAGAGTGGCTGTTGGCAAGTTACATCCCGCCCATCAGCATAACAAGGCTCCCTGTTCTCCATGGCCTGTCCTGCCTTTCTGGATTTTTCACTTTTTTCAGATGTCCCTTTTGACAGGGGGGCAGTGAGACTTCATTGTAATGCAGATTTCTTTACAGGCTTGCTTGTTTGGCCAAAAAGGGCGTATGTGTTTTTTCTTGAATATATTCAGGAAAAAACGCATACGCCCTTTTTGACCAAGTGCATCATTGTCGACTTTCTGTCTCTTTCCTTATGCTTTAAATGCAATTCCAGTCTGCCCCTGAACTCGTTTTCCTGCAATTCTGCCCCGCTTTCAAGTCCTCTACGCAGCCTTACTTCAATACATTTTTGGACAATAGCTGACATTTATAACTCTGCAGGTTTGTGAATGACAGTGCGCCTGAGCTCCTTTCTTCTACTCGCTTTCTTGTGAGCTGGCCGCAAACCCGCAGCATTTCTTCATGCCCTAATCTGGTTCCGGCACAGCATGCTGATCCTTTGGTAAATTCCTCTTCCTTGTGGGAAATGAGTGTTATATTTGAACGTGCAGACACCTAGAGCTAGTCTCTCATTGGTTCTCCCTATTCTTGTTCATCTTGCGCAGAAATTGCAAACTGTGCCAAACAGGAGGTTAAAGGCACTGACTCTCTAAGTGGGGAGAGTATTAGTAAAGGGTCTTCAATCGTGAACCCGAGTAAAAGGGGACGAAAACTGAGATGCATTTGAAAAGGTTTCCCGGTCACACGGTGCACCATACTGTGGGTTTCCCATGCATGTTTTAGCTGAAGGAAGAATCCCTTAAACCTGGAGAGTTGGGACCCATGGAATGGGTACCAAGCACTATGACTTCAAAGGGCCTGCATTTTCTCAACGAACCTCACCAATGCTATCAGGCCGAAGTGTACAGCCTTATGTCTCACTCAGCTCTGGTTGTAGATGTGGTAAATCCAGGTTGCATCACAAGCCCTGAGTGAATTATTTAACAATTGCTCTCTATTTCACTGTCATTGTGTTTGTTTTTGTAATTCATTTTGATAATGGGTTTTATCGGATTTTCTCTGCTGCATTCATGCCGCTGTACACACACTTGAGTCTCTTACGGAGACATATAAATCCATGGGTTTGAAGGTTCTTACTAGTCATGTGTAATCCTAGGCGTTGAATATGGGGTGTTTAGTCCATTTCGTTGAGCAAGGGCTAGGTCTTGACTATTACATATTTGGCTTATGGAAAGGTATCTGTGCTAATTTGTATCTCTGGTTTTATGCAGCACCACAACTCACCTTTCCCCTTAAGCAAGCATAAGTTGGTTTTCTAAATTTGAGACCCTGTTCTGTTTTGTAATTCAGTTCATGTGTAGCCAAGTTTACATTCTGTGTATTAGTGATATCTTATGATGTTTCATTTTCTGTGTGACTTATTTCACTTAGAATCATCGTACCTGAATCCACTCATTATGCCGCGACGGGCCTGATGACATAGATTTCATTGGTGAGTGATATTCCTTTGTACGTACGTACCACACTTCTTTATCCATTTTTCGCTTTCTGGGATATTTAACTTGTACCGTAGACGAGGTTCTTGTAAACAGAGCCGTAAACAGAAACTTTGCGGTGGCTGTGTGTTTTTGATTTTAATTTCCCTAAGCTATAGGAAAAAAAGTGGTAATGCCGTAGGCTCCGTTGCTTTGTTTTTTAGGCTTTTGAGGAAACACCATACACATCTCCAGAGTGGCTGTTGGCAATTTACATCCCGCCCATCAGCATAACAAGGCTCCCTGTTCTCCATGGCCTGTGCTGCCTTTCTGGATTTTACACTTTTTTCAGATGGCCCTTTTGAACGGGGGGCAGTGAGACTTCATTGTAGTGCAGATTTCTTTAACATGCTTGCTTGGTTGGCCAAAAAGGGCGTATGCGTTTTTTCCTGAATATATTCAGGAAAAAACGCATACGCCCTTTTTGGCCAAGTGCATCATTGTCGACGTTCTGCCTCTTTTCCTATGCTTTAAATGCAATTCCAGTCTACCCCCTGAAATCGTTTTCTTGCAATTCTGCCCCGCTTTCAAGTCCTCTTCGCAGCCTTCCTTCAATATATTTTTGGGTGATAGCTGTCATTTATAACTCTGCAGGTTTGTGAATTACAGTGTCCCTGAGCTCCTTTCTTCAACTCGCTTTCTTGTGAGCTGGCCGCAAACCCGCAGGATTGCTTCAGGCCCTAATCTGGTTCCGGCACGGCATGCTGAGCCTTTGGTTAATTCCTCTTCCTGGTGGGAAATGAGCGTTAAATTTGCCCGTGCAGACACCTTCACACGAGTCTTCATGGTGCCACTTTGCCCCGGGTATCTCTATGGAGGTTGGAGTTGGAGGGCCTCCTCGCTCAAGGTCAGTGTGCCCATGGAGCCAACCCTGCAACTTCAGGGCATGGTTGGGTGTTAGGATCACCACGTGGGGTCCTTTTCCCTTCGGAGGGAGGTGGCCTTTTGGGCTGCTGATTTCCAGGTTTTCAGATACTGCCAGTATCTTGGCCAGATGTGGCGGTGGGCCAAGCCCCTTGGTGACCGTAGTTTATCCTACCTGGATCGCATTCTTGCATTGTTCCATTTCAAGTGGTCCCAGGTTTTGCACTAATACTCCAATGGCGATTCACCGTTCACCAGGAATGTAAAGGTCAAAGGGTTTAGCTAAATTAGGGAGTTCCAGGGCAAGGGTCTGAATTGACTGCTCTTTCCATTCTTGAAAGGCCACTTCTGCATTCTATTCAAAAGGATCATCATCTTTTCCTTTCAGTGTTTCATATAGAGGCCCAGCTAGTAGACTGTAGTTAGGGATCCAGAAGCAGCAAACCCTGGCCTCCCCAGGAGCCCCTAAGCTGTCTTCTAGGTTCAGAAATGGGTAAGGCTGTAAATTGTTTCTTCCCTTTCCTGGGATGGGCTTCTCCGACCTTCTGTGAGAATGAAGCCCAGGCAGGTCACCGTAGTCTGTGATATTTGAGCTTTTTCTTGGACAACTTGTATCCTTTATTGGCTTGGTAGTTCAGAGGTCTCCTTAGTAGGGCTGGCGATCAGAATGTCGTCTGCATATTGAAGGAGTGTTTCCTTTTCCAGAGGTAGAACTTTTAGTTCTTTAGCTGAGCTTTCCCCAAAGATGGTGTGGGAATTTTTGAACCCTTGG
Source organism: Delphinapterus leucas (assembly GCF_059928025.1). Taxonomy (NCBI): domain Eukaryota; kingdom Metazoa; phylum Chordata; class Mammalia; order Artiodactyla; family Monodontidae; genus Delphinapterus; species Delphinapterus leucas. The sequence continues at coordinate 2,494,516 of NW_028322269.1, read as the reverse complement.
GGCAACATGGCCCGGAAGTATTGTTTTAGTTGTATGTTGAGTCCTGCCACTCACAAGCCAAAATTTCTTGTGACTCTGGGACTAATAGAATACAAAAGAAGGCATCATTGAAGACTAATACAGAATACCATGTCCTGGTGGTTGGTAGAATGACCAGCAGGGTGTAGGATTTAGGAACTACTGGAGGTATATCCTCGGTGGCTTCACTGACTGTCCTGACATCCTTTACCAGGACTCCAGCAGCCCATGGGGTTCTCGAGGTCAGGCCAATCCCAGGATATGGAGCTCACCTGGGCAGGTACCCCACCCCCACCCCAGCCCATGGGGCTCTCGTGTTCAGGCCCCTCCCAGGATATGGGGTTCCCTGGGCAGGTTCCCCTGCAGCCCATGGGGCTCTCGTGGTCAGGCCCCTCCCAGGATACAGAGCTACCCTTGCAGGTACCATGGCAGGGCTGGGAACACAGGAACCCTGCATATCGCCCTCATTGCAGAGCACTCCCAGCTCACCTGTCACTCAGATCTGACACAGAGCACCTCAGAGCAGGACTTGAACTAACAAACAGCAGCTCCGACAGGTCTGTGACCCTGGGCATCACTCTGTGTGGCCTCCCTCCACCTGGTCTTCCAGAGACTTCCACTGCACCCGGGGCACCAGGCCTCTGTCTCCACCCACCAGCCACCCCTCCTCTCCCTGACTCCTGGGTTCCTCTCATTAGGAGAGGGTTTTCTTGAAGTTGTCTCCCACTCATGGGCCAGATAATATAATTAGAAAACAAGCCAGAGCTGCAGCCCCTTGTCTATCCTGACTCTCAGGAGCCCACACCTGTTCCTTGGACCTGGCCGATTCAGCAAGTTCCAGTTTCTGCAACTGTGAGCCCCTGAGGGGTGATTATTGGCTGGCCTGGGAAGCCCGACCGTGCCGGCCAGCCCTCCCCAGGTGTGCCTGGGTTCAGATCAATATAAACACCGCTCCAGGCAGCAAGAGCCCCTGCAGCTGTGCCTGACGCCATTTTCTCTGCCCTGTCAGCAGTCTTGGGGCTGGACTTGTGGGAGGGAGTGAGAGGCCACGGCTTTGTGGGTGGCCCAGTGTGAGTGGGGCTCTGCTGGACTTTCTGCAGCAGTTGCCAAGATGCCACCTGCTAAAGAAGAGGATGTGTCACCCATACCTGCCGCTGGAATTTCTCCCTGGACAGAGGTGAGTGAGGAAGAAAGCAGTGGGGGCCGGGACAGCAGGGGTATCTCAGGCAGGGAAATGGAAAGCTTCCAGAAGAGCACCCAGGGCCAGGACCATCCTGGCTGGCCTGCAGCCACCAAGTCGGCTGGCATGCTGTCACTCATGTGGCTCCATGGCCCTTCCTCTAGGCTTTCAAGTCCTTGTACATATTCAGGTGTTTTACCTGGGAAGGGTGGGAACATTTCAGCAGCAGCTGGCCTGGGGCTCAGCCCACGTTTACTCACAGATGCCTCGGCACGGTCCCCCAGCTTTGCAATGAGGACGCTTGTTGCGTGGGGCCTGCTGGCTGAATGGGAGATGATTCCCCACCACTGACCAACTTCAGAATTGTTTACAACTGGAGCAAGTGCCCTGATACGGTTTTCCTCTGTGTAACTGGTGGGTTCTGTGTTTTTTTCTTTTTTTCGTTTTTGGTTCAAGGTAGATTTTATTCCTCTTTTTTGTATTTACAGATATAAGCATGGAAATAATTTATTCATATAAATACATGTATGTGAAGGGAAGAATATTTTTTCTGTTTTACTTTTTGTAATTTGAATTTTATTTTATTTTTTTATACAGCAGGTTCTTTTTGGTTATCTATTTTATACATATAAATGTATATATGCCAATCCCAATCTCTCAACTCCTCCCACCACCACCCCCCAAATGCTTTCCCCCCTTGGTGTCCATACGTTTGTTGTCTACATCTGTTGCTCTATTTCTGCCTGGCAAAACGGTTCATCTGTACAATTTTTCTAGGTTCCACATATATGCATTAATAGACAAGATTTGTTTTTCTCTTTCTGACTTACTTCACTCTGTATGACAGTCTCTAGATCCATCAACGTCTCTACAAATGACCCAATTTCATTCCTTTTTATGGCTTAGTAATATTCCATTTTATATATGTACCACATCTTTATGCATTCGTCTGTCTGTGGGCATTTAGGTTGCTTCCATTACCTGGATATTGTAAATAGTGATGCAATGAACATTGCGGTGAATATCTCTTTTTGATTTATGGTTTTGTCTGGGTATATGCCCAGTAGTGGGATTGCTGTATCATATGGTAATTCTATTCTTAGTTTTATAAGAAACTCCATAATGTTCTCCACAGTGACTGTATCAATTTACATTCCCAACAATAGTGGAAGAGGGTTCCTTATCTCCACACCCTTTCCAGCATTTGTTGTTTGTAGATTTTCTGATGATGCCCATTCTAACAGGTGTGAGGTGATACACCATGGATGAGTCTATTTCGTTGAGCAAAGAGTAGGTCTTGTCTATTACATATTTGGCTTATGGAACGGTATGTGTGCTAATTTCAATCTCTGGTTTTATACAGCACCCCAACTCAACTTTCCCCTTAAGCAAGCATAAGTTTTTATCTAAATGTGAGACTCTGTTCGGTTTTGGAATTCAGTTTATGTGTAGCCAAGTTTACACTCTCTCTATTAGTGATATCTTATGATAATTCTCTTTCTCTGTGTGACCTATTTCTCTTAGAATCATCATACTTAAATCCACTCAATTTGCTGCTACAGGCTTGATGACATTGATTTCATTGCTGAGTGATATTCCGTTGTACGTAAGTAGCACAACTCCTTTATCCATTTTTTTCTTTCTGGGATATTTAATTTGTACTGGACTCAAGGTTCTTGTAAACACAGCAGCCCTAAATTTTGTGTTGGCTGTGTCTTGTTGATTTTAATTTTCCTAAGCTATAGGGCCAAAAGTGGAAGTGCCCTAGGGTCTGTAGCTTTGTTTTTCAGATGTTTCAGGATACACCATAAACATCTCCAGAGTGTCTGTTGGCAATTTACATCCCGCCCATCAGCATAACAAGGCTCCCTGTTCTCCATGGCCTGTCCTGTGTTTCTGGTTTTTACACTTTTTTCAGATGGCCCTTTTGACGAATGGGAAATGAGACTTCATTGTAGTGCGGATTTCCATTTCTCGAGTGCTTGGTTGGCCAAAAAGGGAATATGTGTTTTTTCCTGAATATATTCAGGAAAAAATGTTTACGCACTCTTGTCCAAGTTCATCACTGTCAAAGATCTGCCGTTTTCACATGCTTTAAATGCAATTCCAATCTACCTACTGAAATATGATTCCTGCAATTCTGCCTCGTTTTCAAGGCCTCTTTGCAGACTTACTTCCATATAATTTTGCCAATAACTGTCATTTATAACACTGCAGGTTTGTGAATTACAGTGCCCGTGATTTCCTTTCTTAACTCGTTTCCTTGAAAACTGGCCACAGAACCGCAGGTTTGCTTCAGGCCGTAATCAGGGTCCGGCACGGCACTCTGAGACTTTGGTTCATTCCAATTCCTGGTGGGAAATTAGAGTTAAATGTGCCCCTCCAGACACCTGCCTCACTCCTAGCCCCTTGGTGATGTGTGTCCTCTGGTTTGAGGCCACATGTGCTGGGTTCCTCACCTTTGGCTGATGTGGCCCCACTGGTGTGAGGACACCCCTGCCTGGTTCCAATCCCCTTGGTGATGTGGGCCCTCCGGTGAGAGTCTGATCCTGGTTGGGTTCCTCACACTTCTGTGAGGTGGGCCCTCTTCTCTGAGGTCAATCCTGCCTGGCTGGCACACCCCGCCTTGGCGACGTCGGCTCTCTGGTGGGATTTGGTGCCTGCTGGGTGTCTCCTCCCCTCGGTAATGAGGGCCCTCTGGCGTCAGGCCCTAACTCCTGGGCTCCCAATATTTTCTGATATGCGCCCTGTGGTTCGAGTACACTCCTGCCAGGTTCCCAACCGCATGGGAATGTGGGCCTTCTGCTCTGAGGTCCCAACCGTGGGTTGCTCAGTTTCATGATGAGGGCCCTCTGCTGTGAGTTCTCTCCGGCCTGGATCCCATAGCCTCGCTGCTCCTGGCCACCTGCTGGGAGGTTCCAACTGCGGGATTCCTCACCTTTTTTCTTCTATGGGCCCTCTGTTTTGAGACTCCTCCTGCCTGCCTCACTCCCAGCCCCTTGGTGATGTGTGTCCTCTGGTTTGAGGCCACGTATGCTGGGTCCCTCGCCTTTCGATGATGTGGCCCCACTGGTGTGAGGACACTCCTGCCTGGTTCCTATCCCCTTGATGATGTGGGCCCTCTGGTGAGAGTCTGATCCTGGCTGGGTTCCTCACCCTTCTGTGAGGGGGGCCCTCTGCTGTGAGGTCACTCCTGCCTGGCTGGCACACCCCACCTGGGCAACATCGGCCCTCTTGTGGCAGTTGGAGCCTGCTGGGAACCTCCCCTCGGTGATGGGGGCCCTCTTGCCTCAGGCCCTAACTGCTGGGTACCCACATTTTCTGATACGTGCTAAGTGGTGCGAGGACACTCCTGCGAGGTTCCCATCCCCATGGGCATGTGGGCCTTCTGCTCTAAGGTCCCAACACCTGTGTTGTTCACCGTTTCATGATGTTGGCTCTCTAGTGTTAGTTCACCCAGGCCTAGATCCCATAGCCTCTGTGCTCTGAGCGGCCTGCTGGGAGGTTCCTACTGCTGGATTCCTTACCTATTTTATTCTTTGTGTCCTGTGTTTTCATGCTCCTACTTCCTGACTCACTCCCAGCCCATTTGTGATGTAGGTCCTCTTGTTTAAGGCCACATGTACCAGTTTCTTCACCTTTATTGATGTGGCCCCACTGGTGAGAGGACACTCCTGCCTGGTTCCCATCCCCTTGGTGATGTGGGCCCTCTGGTCAGAGTCTGATCCTGTCTGGATTCCTCACACTTCTGTGAGGTGGGCCCTCTGCTGTGAGGTAACTCCTGCCTGGTTTGCTCCCATTGCCTTGGTGACATCGGCCCTCTGGTGGCATTTGGTGCCTGCTGGTAGCCTCCTCTCCTCCGTGATGAGGGTCCTCTGGCGCCAGGCCATAACTGCTGGGTTCCCACATTTTCTGATACGTGCTAAGTTGTGCGAGGACACTCCTGCGAGGTTCCCATCCCCATGGGGATGTGGGCCTTCTGCTCTGAGGTCCCACTGGCTGGGTTGCTCACAGTTTCATGATGTGGGCCCTCTGCTGTGAGTTCACTGTGGCCTGGATCCCATAGACTCCATGCTCTGGGCCACCTGCTGGGAGGTTCAAACTGCTGGATTCCTCACATTTTTTATTCTGTGGGCCCTGTGTTGTTAGGCTACTCCTGCCTGCCTCACTCGGAGCACCTTGGAAATGTGGGTCCTCTGGTTTAGGCCACATGTGCTGGGTTCCTCACCTTTCTATAATGTGGCCACACTGGTGTGAGGACACTCCTGCCTTGTTCCGATCCCCTTGGTGATGTGGGCCCTCTGGTGAGAGTCTTATCCTGGCTGGGTTCCTCACCCTTCTGTGAGGTAGTCCCTCTGCTGTGAGGTCACTCCTGCCTGGCTGGCACACGTCAACGTGGCGACGTGGGCCCTCAGTTGGGAGTTGGTGCCTGCTGGGAGTCTCCTCCCCTCGGTAATGAGGGCCCTCTGGCGTCAGACCCTAACTCCTGGGCTCCCAAAATTTTCTGATGTGCGCCCTGTGGTGCGAGTACACTCCTGCCAGCATCCCAACCCCATGGGAATGTGGGCCTTCTGCTCTAAGGTCCCAACGGCTGGGTTGCTCACAGTTTCATAATGAGGGCCCTCTGTTTTGAGTTCAGTCAGGCCTGGATCCCATAGCCTCGCTGCTCCTGGCCACCTGCTGGGAGGTTCCAACTGCGGGATTCCTCACCTTTTTTACGCTATGGGCCCTCTGTTTGGAGGCTCCTCCTGCCTGCCTCACTCCCAGCCCCTTGGTGATGTGTGTCCTGTAGTTTGAGGCCACGTGTGCTGGGTCCGTCACATTTCGGTGATGTGACCACACTGGTGTGAGAACACTCCTGCCTGGTTTCCATTCCCTTGGTGATGTGGGCCCTCCGGTGAGAGTCTGATCCTCTTTGGGTTCCTCACACTTTTGTGTGGTTGGCCCTCTGCTCTGAGGTCACTCCTGCCTGGCTGGCACACCCTGCATTGGCGACGTCGGCCTTCTGGTAGCAGTTGGAGCTTGCTGGGAGCCTCCTCTCCTCAGTGATGAGGGCCCTCTGGCGTCCGGCCCTAACTGCTGGGCTCCCCACCTTTTCTGATGTGTGCCCACTGGTGCGATGACACTCCTGCTTGGTTCCCTTCCCCATGGGGATGTGGGCCTTGTGCTCTGAGGTTACAAAGGCTGGGTTGCTTACAGTATCACGATGAGGGCCCTCTGTTGTGAGTTCATCACTGCCTGGATCCCATAGCCTCGGTGCTCTGGGCCGCCTGCTGGGATGTTCCAACTGCTGGATTCCTCACCTTTTTTATACAATGGGCCATGGGTTTTGAGGTTAATCCTGCCTGCCTCGCTCCGAGACCCATGGTGATGTGGGTCCTCTGGTTTGAGGCCACATGTGCTGGGTACCTCAACTTTCGATGATGTGGCCCCACGGGTGTGAGGACACTCCTGCCTGGTTCCCAGCCCCTTGCTTATGTGGGCACTCTGGTGAGAGTCTGATCTTGACTGGGTTCCTTACCCTTCTGTGAGGTGGGCCCTCTGATGTGAGGTCACTCCTGCCTGGATGGCTCATGTCGCCTTGGCGACGTAGGCCCTCTGTTGGCCACTGAAGCATGCTGGGAGCCTCCTACCCTCTTTAATAAGGGCCCTGGAAGAAACGCATATGCCCTTTTTGACCAAGTGCATCATTGTCGAGGTTCTGCCTCTTCTCCTATACTTTCAGAGGACTTCCCGTCTACCTCCTGAAATCGTATTCCTGGAATTCTGCCCCACATTCAAGTCCTCTTTGCAGCCTTACTTCAATATATTTTTGGACGATAGCTGTCATTTATAACTCTGCAGGTTTGTGAATTACAGTGCCCCTGAGCTCCTTTCTTCAACTCGCTTTCTTGTGAGCTGGCCGCAAAACCGCAGGATTGCTTCAGGCCCTAATCTGGTTCCGACAGGGCATGCTGAGCCTTTGGCTAATTCCTCTTCCTGGTGGGAAATGAGCGTTAAGTTTGCCCGTGCAGACACCTTCACACGAGTCTTCATGGTGCCACTTTGCCCCGGTTAACTCTATGGAGGTTGGAGTTGGAGGGCCTCCTCGCTCAAGGTCAGTGTGCCCATGGAGCCAACCCTGCAACTTCAGGGCATGGTTGGGTGTTAGGATCACCACGTGGGGTCCTTTTCCCTTCGGAGGGAGGTGGCCTTTTGGGCTGCTGATTTCCAGGTTTTCAGATACTGCCAGTATCTTGGCCAGATGTGGCGGTGGGCCAAGCCCCTTGGTGACCGTAGTTTATCCTACCTGGATCGCATTCTTGCATTGTTCCATTTCAAGTGGTCCCAGGTTTTGCACTAATACTCCAATGGCGATTCACCGTTCACCAGGAATGTAAAGGTCAAAGGGTTTAGCTAAATTAGGGAGTTCCAGGGCAAGGGTCTGAATTGACTGCTCTTTCCATTCTTGAAAGGCCACTTCTGCATTCTATTCAAAAGGATCATCATCTTTTCCTTTCAGTGTTTCATATAGAGGCCCAGCTAGTAGACTGTAGTTAGGGATCCAGAAGCAGCAAACCCTGGCCTCCCCAGGAGCCCCTAAGCTGTCTTCTAGTTTCAGAAATGGGTAAGGCTGTAAATTGTTTCTTCCCTTTCCTGGGATGGGCTTCTCCGACCTTCTGTGAGAATGAAGCCCAGGCAGGTCACCGTAGTCTGTGATATTTGAGCTTTTTCTTGGACAACTTGTATCCTTTATTGGCTTGGTAGTTCAGAGGTCTCCTTAGTAGGGCTGGCGATCAGAATGTCGTCTGCATATTGAAGGAGTGTTTCCTTTTCCAGAGGTAGAACTTTTAGTTCTTTAGCTGAGCTTTCCCCAAAGATGGTGTGGGAATTTTTGAACCCTTGGGGCAACACGGCCCGGAAGTATTGTTTTAGTTGTATGTTGAGTCCTGCCACTCACAAGCCAAAATTTCTTGTGACTCTGGGACTAATAGAATACAAAAGAAGGCATCATTGAAGACTAATACAGAATACCATGTCCTGGTGGTTGGTAGAATGACCAGCAGGGTGTAGGATTTAGGAACTACTGGAGGTATATCCTCGGTGGCTTCACTGACTGTCCTGACATCCTTTACCAGGACTCCAGCAGCCCATGGGGCTCTCGAGGTCAGGCCAATCCCAGGATATGGAGCTCACCTGGGCAGGTACCCCACCCCCACCCCAGCCCATGGGGCTCTCGTGTTCAGGCCCCTCCCAGGATATGGGGTTCCCTGGGCAGGTTCCCCTGCAGCCCATGGGGCTCTCGTGGTCAGGCCCCTCCCAGGATACAGAGCTACCCTTGCAGGTACCATGGCAGGGCTGGGAACACAGGAACCGTGCATATCGCCCTCATTGCAGAGCACTCCCAGCTCACCTGTCACTCAGATCTGACACAGAGCACCTCAGAGCAGGACTTGAACTAACAAACAGCAGCTCCGACAGGTCTGTGACCCTGGGCATCACTCTGTGTGGCCTCCCTCCACCTGGTCTTCCAGAGACTTCCACTGCACCCGGGGCACCAGGCCTCTGTCTCCACCCACCAGCCACCCCTCCTCTCCCTGACTCCTGGGTTCCTCTCATTAGGAGAGGGTTTTCTTGAAGTTGTCTCCCACTCATGGGCCAGATAATATAATTAGAAAACAAGCCAGAGCTGCAGCCCCTTGTCTATCCTGACTCTCAGGAGCCCACACCTGTTCCTTGGACCTGGCCGATTCAGCAAGTTCCAGTTTCTGCAACTGTGAGCCCCTGAGGGGTGATTATTGGCTGGCCTGGGAAGCCCGACCGTGCCGGCCAGACCTCCCCAGGTGTGCCTGGGTTCAGATCAATATAAACACCGCTCCAGGCAGCAAGAGCCCCTGCAGCTGTGCCTGACGCCATTTTCTCTGCCCTGTCAGCAGTCTTGGGGCTGGACTGGTGGGAGGGAGTGAGAGGCCACGGCTTTGTGGGTGGCCCAGTGTGAGTGGGGCTCTGCTGGACTTTCTGCAGCAGTTGCCAAGATGCCACCTGCTAAAGAAGAGGATGTGTCACCCATACCTGCCGCTGGAATTTCTCCCTGGGCAGAGGTGAGTGAGGAAGAAAGCAGTGGGGGCCGGGACAGCAGGGGTATCTCAGGCAGGGAAATGGAAAGCTTCCAGAAGAGCACCCAGGGCCAGGACCATCCTGGCTGGCCTGCAGCCACCAAGTCGGCTGGCATGCTGTCACTCATGTGGCTCCATGGCCCTTCCTCTAGGCTTTCAAGTCCTTGTACATATTCAGGTGTTTTACCTGGGAAGGGTGGGAACATTTCAGCAGCAGCTGGCCTGGGGCTCAGCCCACGTTTACTCACAGATGCCTCGGCACGGTCCCCCAGCTTTGCAATGAGGACGCTTGTTGCGTGGGGCCTGCTGGCTGAATGGGAGATGATTCCCCACCACTGACCAACTTCAGAATTGTTTACAACTGGAGCAAGTGCCCTGATACGGTTTTCCTCTGTGTAACTGGTGGGTTCTGTTTTTTTTTCTTTTTTTCGTTTTTGGTTCAAGGTAGATTTTATTCCTCTTTTTTGTATTTACAGATATAAGCATGGAAATAATTTATTCATATAAATACATGTATGTGAAGGGAAGAATATTTTTTCTGTTTTACTTTTTGTAATTTGAATTTTATTTTATTTTTTTATACAGCAGGTTCTTTTTGGTTATCTATTTTATACATACAAATGTATACATGCCAATCCCAATCTCTCAACTCCTCCCACCACCACCCCCCAACAGCTTTCTCCCCTTGGTGTCCATACGTTTGTTGTCTACATCTGTTGCTCTATTTCTGCCTGGCAAAACGGTTCATCTGTACAATTTTTCTAGGTTCCACATATATGCATTAATAGACAAGATTTGTTTTTCTCTTTCTGACTTACTTCACTCTGTATGACAGTCTCTAGATCCATCAACGTCTCTACAAATGACCCAATTTCATTCCTTTTTATGGCTTAGTAATATTCCATTTTATATATGTACCACATCTTTATGCATTCGTCTGTCTGTGGGCATTTAGGTTGCTTCCATTACCTGGATATTGTAAATAGTGATGCAATGAACATTGCGGTGAATGTCTCTTTTTGATTTATGGTTTTGTCTGGGTATATGCCCAGTAGTGGGATTGCTGTATCATATGGTAATTCTATTCTTAGTTTTATAAGAAACTCCATAATGTTCTCCACAGTGACTGTATCAATTTACATTCCCAACAATAGTGGAAGAGGGTTCCTTATCTCCACACCCTTTCCAGCATTTGTTGTTTGTAGATTTTCTGATGATGCCCATTCTAACAGGTGTGAGGTGATACACCATGGATGAGTCTATTTCGTTGAGCAAAGAGTAGGTCTTGTCTATTACATATTTGGCTTATGGAACGGTATGTGTGCTAATTTCAATCTCTGGTTTTATACAGCACCCCAACTCAACTTTCCCCTTAAGCAAGCATAAGTTTTTATCTAAATGTGAGACTCTGTTCGGTTTTGGAATTCAGTTTATGTGTAGCCAAGTTTACACTCTCTCTGTTAGTGATATCTTATGATAATTATCTTTCTCTGTGTGACCTATTTCTCTTAGAATCATCATACTTAAATCCACTCAATTTGCTGCTACAGGCCTGATGACATTGATTTCATTGCTGAGTGATATTCCGTTGTACGTAAGTAGCACAACTCCTTTATCCATTTTTTTCTTTCTGGGATATTTAATTTGTACTGGACTCAAGGTTCTTGTAAACACAGCAGCCCTAAATTTTGTGTTGGCTGTGTCTTGTTGATTTTAATTTTCCTAAGCTATAGGGCCAAAAGTGGAAGTGCCCTAGGGTCTGTAGCTTTGTTTTTCAGATGTTTCAGGATACACCATACACATCTCCAGAGTGTCTGTTGGCAATTTACATCCCGCCCATCAGCATAACAAGGCTCCCTGTTCTCCATGGCCTGTCCTGTGTTTCTGGTTTTTACACTTTTTTCAGATGGCCCTTTTGACGAATGGGAAATGAGACTTCATTGTAGTGCGGATTTCCATTGCTCGAGTGCTTGGTTGGCCAAAAAGGGCATATGTGTTTTTTCCTGAATATATTCAGGAAAAAATGTTTACGCACTTTTGTCCAAGTGCATCACTGTCAAAGATCTGCCGCTTTTCACATGCTTTAAATGCAATTCCGATCTACCTACTGAAATATGATTCCTGCAATTCTGCCTCGTTTTCAAGTCCTCTTTGCAGACTTACTTCCATATAATTTTGCCAATAGCTGTCATTTATAACACTGCAGGTTTGTGAATTACAGTGCCCGTGATTTCCTTTCTTAACACGTTTCCTTGAAAACTGGCCACAGAACCGCAGGTTTGCTTCAGGCCGTAATCAGGGTCCGGCACGGCACTCTGAGACTTTGGTTCATTCCAATTCCTGGTGGGAAATTAGAGTTAAATGTGCCCCTCCAGACACCTGCCTCACTCCTAGCCCCTTGGTGATGTGTGTCCTGTGGTTTGAGGCCACATGTGCTGGGTTCCTCACCTTTGGCTGATGTGGCCCCACTGGTGTGAGGACACCCCTGCCTGGTTCCAATCCCCTTGGTGATGTGGGCCCTCCGGTGAGAGTCTGATCCTGGTTGGGTTCCTCACACTTCTGTGAGGTGGGCCCTCTTCTCTGAGGTCACTCCTGCCTGGCTGGCACACCCCGCCTTGGCGACGTCGGCTCTCTGGTGGGATTTGGTGCCTGCTGGGTGTCTCCTCCCCTCGGTAATGAGGGCCCTCTGGCGTCAGGCCCTAACTCCTGGGCTCCCAATATTTTCTGATATGCGCCCTGTGGTTCGAGTACACTCCTGCAAGGTTCCCAACCCCATGGGAATGTGGGCCTTCTGCTCTGAGGTCCCAACCGTGTGTTGCTCAGTTTCATGATGAGGGCCCTCTGCTGTGAGTTCTCTCCGGCCTGGATCCCATAGCCTCGCTGCTCCTGGCCACCTGCTGGGAGGTTACAACTGCGGGATTCCTCACCTTTTTTCTTCTATGGGCCCTCTGTTTTGAGACTCCTCCTGCCTGCCTCACTCCCAGCCCCTTGGTGATGTGTGTCCTCTGGTTTGAGGCCATGTATGCTGGGTCCCTCGCCTTTCGATGATGTGGCCCCACTGGTGTGAGGACACTCCTGCCTGGTTCCTATCCCCTTGATGATGTGGGCCCTCTGGTGAGAGTCTGATCCTGGCTGGGTTCCTCACCCTTCTGTGAGGGGGGCCCTCTGCTGTGAGGTCACTCCTGCCTGGCTGGCACACCCCACCTGGGCAACATCGGCCCTCTTGTGGCAGTTGGAGCCTGCTGGGAACCTCCCCTCGGTGATGGGGGCCCTCTTGCCTCAGGCCCTAACTGCTGGGTACCCACATTTTCTGATACGTGCTAAGTGGTGCGAGGACACTCCTGCGAGGTTCCTATCCCCATGGGCATGTGGGCCTTCTGCTCTAAGGTCCCAACACCTGTGTTGTTCACCGTTTCATGATGTTGGCTCTCTGGTGTTAGTTCACCCAGGCCTAGATCCCATAGCCTCTGTGCTCTGAGCGGCCTGCTGGGAGGTTCCTACTGCTGGATTCCTTACCTTTTTTATTCTTTGTGTCCTGTGTTTTCATGCTCCTACTTCCTGACTCACTCCCAGCCCATTTGTGATGTAGGTCCTCTGGTTTAAGGCCACATGTACCGGTTTCCTCACCTTTATTGATGTGGCCCCACTGGTGTGAGGACACTCCTGCCTGGTTCCCATCCCCTTGGTGATGGGGGCCCTCTGGTGAGAGTCTGATCCTGTCTGGATTCCTCACACTTCTGGGAGGTGGGCCCTCTGCTGTGAGGTCACTCCTGCCTGGCTGGCACACGTCACCTTGGCGATGTGGGCCCTCAGTTGGGAGTTGGTGCCTGCTGGGAGTCTCCTCCCCTCGGTAATGAGGGCCCTCTGGCGTCAGGCCCTAACTCATGGGCTCCCAAAATTTTCTGATGTGCGCCCTGTCGTGCGAGTACACTCCAGCCAGGGTCCCATCCCCATGGGGATGTGGGCTTTCTGCCCTGAGGTCCCAACGGCTGGGTTGCTCACAGTGTCAGAATGTGGGCCCTCTGCTGTGAGTTCACTCCGGCATGGATCCCATAGCCTCGGTGCTCTGGGCCACCTGCTTGGAGCTTCCAACTGCGGGGTTCCTCACCTTTTTTATTCTATGGGCGCTCTGTTGTGAGTCTCCTCCTGCATGCCTCACTCCCAGCCCTTTCGTGATGTGTGTCCCCTTGTTTGAGGCCACATGTGCTGTGCTCCTCACCTTTCGCTGATGTGGCCCCACTGGTGTGAGGACACTCCTGCCTGGTTTCCATCCCCTTGGTGATGTGGGCGCTCTGGTTAGAGTCTGATCCTGTTTGGGCTCCTCACACTTCTGTGAGGTGGGCCCTCTGCTGTGAGGTAACTCCTGCCTGGCTTGCTCCCATTGCCTTGGTGACGTCGGCCCTCTGGTGGCATTTGGAGCCTGCTGGTAGCCTCCTCTCCTCCGTGATGAGGGCCCTCTGGCGCCAGGCCATAACTGCTGGGTTCCCACATTTTCTGATACGTGCTAAGTTGTGCGAGGACACTCCTGCGAGGTTCCCATCCCCATGGGGATGTGGGCCTTCTGCTCTGAGGTCCCACTGGCTGGGTTGCTCACAGTTTCATGATGTGGGCCCTCTGCTGTGAGTTCACTGTGGCCTGGATCCCATAGACTCCATGCTCTGGGCCACCTGCTGGGAGGTTCAAACTGCTGGATTCCTCACATTTTTTATTCTGTGGGCCCTGTGTTGTTAGGCTACTCCTGCCTGCCTCACTCGGAGCACCTTGGAAATGTGGGTCCTCTGGTTTAGGCCACATGTGCTGGGTTCCTCACCTTTCTATAATGTGGCCACACTGGTGTGAGGACACTCCTGCCTTGTTCCGATCCCCTTGGTGATGTGGGCCCTCTGGTGAGAGTCTTATCCTGGCTGGGTTCCTCACCCTTCTGTGCGGTAGGCCCTCTGCTGTGAGGTCACTCCTGCCTGGCTGGCACACGTCAACTTGGCGATGTGGGCCCTCAGTTGGGAGTTGGTGCCTGCTGGGAGTCTCCTCCCCTCGGTAATGAGGGCCCTCTGGCGTCAGACCCTAACTCCTGGGCTCCCAAAATTTTCTGATGTGCGCCCTGTGGTGCGAGTACACTCCTGCCAGGATCCCAACCCCATGGGAATGTGGGCCTTCTGCTCTAAGGTCCCACCGGCTGGGTTGCTCACAGTTTCATAATGAGGGCCCTCTGTTTTGAGTTCAGTCAGGCCTGGATCCCATAGCCTCGCTGCTCCTGGCCACCTGCTGGGAGGTTCCAACTGCAGGATTCCTCACCTTTTTTACGCTATGGGCCCTCTGTTTGGAGGCTCCTCCTGCCTGCCTCACTCCCAGCCCCTTGGTGATGTGTGTCCTGTAGTTTGAGGCCACGTGTGCTGGGTCCGTCACATTTCGGTGATGTGACCACACTGGTGTGAGAACACTCCTGCCTGGTTTCCATTCCCTTGGTGATGTGGGCCCTCCGGTGAGAGTCTGATCCTCTTTGGGTTCCTCACACTTTTGTGTGGTTGGCCCTCTGCTCTGAGGTCACTCCTGCCTGGCTGGCACACCCTGCATTGGCGACGTCGGCCTTCTGGTAGCAGTTGGAGCTTGCTGGGAGCCTCCTCTCCTCAGTGATGAGGGCCCTCTGGCGTCCGGCCCTAACTGCTGGGCTCCCCACCTTTTCTGATGTGTGCCCACTGGTGCGATGACACTCCTGCTTGGTTCCCTTCCCCATGGGGATGTGGGCCTTGTGCTCTGAGGTTACAACGGCTGGGTTGCTTACAGTATCACGATGAGGGCCCTCTGTTGTGAGTTCATCACTGCCTGGATCCCATAGCCTCGGTGCTCTGGGCCGCCTGCTGGGATGTTCCAACTGCTGGATTCCTCACCTTTTTTATACAATGGGCCATGGGTTTTGAGGTTAATCCTGCCTGCCTCGCTCCAAGACCCATGGTGATGTGGGTCCTCTGGTTTGAGGCCACATGTGCTGGGTACCTCAACTTTCGATGATGTGGCCCCACGGGTGTGAGGACACTCCTGCCTGGTTCCCAGCCCCTTGCTTATGTGGGCACTCTGGTGAGAGTCTGATCTTGACTGGGTTCCTTACCCTTCTGTGAGGTGGGCCCTCTGATGTGAGGTCACTCCTGCCTGGATGGCTCATGTCGCCTTGGCGACGTAGGCCCTCTGTTGGCCACTGAAGCATGCTGGGAGCCTCCTACCCTCTTTAATAAGGGCCCTGGAAGAAACGCATATGCCCTTTTTGACCAAGTGCATCATTGTCGAGGTTCTGCCTCTTCTCCTATACTTTCAGAGGACTTCCCGTCTACCTCCTGAAATCGTATTCCTGGAATTCTGCCCCGCGTTCAAGTCCTCTTTGCAGCCTTACTTCAATATATTTTTGGACGATAGCTGTCATTTATAACTCTGCAGGTTTGTGAATTACACTGCCCCTGAGCTCCTTTCTTCAACTCGCTTTCTTGTGAGCTGGCCGCAAAACCGCAGGATTGCTTCAGGCCCTAATCTGGTTCCGACACGGCATGCTGAGCCTTTGGCTAATTCCTCTTCCTGGTGGGAAATGAGCGTTAAATTTGTTCGTGCAGACACCTACAGCTAATCTCTCATTGGTTCTCCCTATTCCTGTTCATCTTGCGCAGAAATTCCAAACTGTGCCAAACAGGAGGTTAAAGGCACTGACTCTCCAAGTGGGGAGAATGTTAGTAAAGCGTCTGGAATGGTAAAACCGAGTACGAGGGGACGAAAACTGAGACGCATTTAAAAAGTTTTCCCGGTCACACGGTGGACCATATTCTGGGTTGCCCATGCATGTTTTACCTGAAGGAAGAATCCCTTCAACCTGGAGAGTTGGGACCCATGGAATGGGTACCACGCAGTATGACTTCAAAGGGTTGCCTTTGCTCACCAAACGTCACCAATGCTATCAGCCCGAAGTGTCCAGCCTTATGTCTCACTCAGCTCGGGGTGTAGATGTGGTAAATCCACGTTGCATCACAAGCCCTGAATGAATTATTTAAGAATTGCTCTCTATTTCACTGTCATTGTGTTTTGTTTTTGTAATTTATTTTGATAATGGGATTTATCGGATTTTCACTGCTGCGTTTATGCCGCTGTACACATGCTTGATTCTCTTATGGAGACATATAAATCCATGGGTTTTCAGATTCTTACTAGTCAGGTATATTCCTAGGCATTGAATATGGGGTGTTGAGTCCATTTCGTGGAGCAAGGAGTAGGTCCTGACTATTACATATTTGCTTATGGAAAGGTATCTGTGCTAATTTCAATCTCTGGTTTTATGCAGCACCACAACTCACCTTTCCCCTTAAGCAAGCATAAGTTGGTTTTCTAAATTTGAGACCCTTTTCTGTTTTGTAATTGAGTTCATGTGCAGCCATGTTTGCATTCCGTGTATTTGAGATATCTTATGGTGTTTCTTTTTCTGTGTGACTTAGTTAACTTAGAATGATCGTACCTGAATCCACTCATTATGCCGCGACGGGCCTCATGACATAGATTTCATTGCTGAGTGATATTCCATTGTACGTACGTACAACAACTTCTTTATCCATTTTTTGCTTTCTGGGATATTTCACTTGTACCGTAAATGAGGTTCTTGTAAGCAGAGCCGTCCAAAATTTATGGGTGGCTGTGTCTTTTTGATTTTAATTTCCCTAAGCTATAGAACCATAAGTTGAAGTGCCGTAGGCTCCGTTGCTTAGTTTTTTAGGTGTTTGAGGAAACACCATACACTTCTCCAGAGTGGCTGTTGGCAAGTTACATCCCGCCCATCAGCATAACAAGGCTCCCTGTTCTCCATGGCCTGTCCTGCCTTTCTGGATTTTTCACTTTTTTCAGATGTCCCTTTTGACAGGGGGGCAGTGAGACTTCATTGTAATGCAGATTTCTTTACAGGCTTGCTTGTTTGGCCAAAAAGGGCGTATGTGTTTTTTCTTGAATATATTCAGGAAAAAACGCATACACCCTTTTTGACCAAGTGCATCATTGTCGACTTTCTGTCTCTTTCCTTATGCTTTAAATGCAATTCCAGTCTGCCCCTGAACTCGTTTTCCTGCAATTCTGCCCCGCTTTCAAGTCCTCTACACAGCCTTACTTCAATACATTTTTGGACAATAGCTGACATTTATAACTCTGCAGGTTTGTGAATGACAGTGCGCCTGAGCTCCTTTCTTCTACTCGCTTTCTTGTGAGCTGGCCGCAAACCCGCAGCATTGCTTCATGCCCTAATCTGGTTCCGGCACAGCATGCTGATCCTTTGGTAAATTCCTCTTCCTGGTGGGAAATGAGTGTTATATTTGAACGTGCAGACACCTAGAGCTAGTCTCTCATTGGTTCTCCCTATTCTTGTTCATCTTGCGCAGAAATTGCAAACTGTGCCAAACAGGAGGTTAAAGGCACTGACTCTCTAAGTGGGGAGAGTATTAGTAAAGGGTCTTCAATCGTGAACCCGAGTAAAAGGGGACGAAAACTGAGATGCATTTGAAAAGGTTTCCCGGTCACACGGTGCCCCATACTGTGGGTTTCCCATGCATGTTTTAGCTGAAGGAAGAATCCCTTAAACCTGGAGAGTTGGGACCCATGGAATGGGTACCATGCAGTATGACTTCAAAGGGCCTGCATTTTCGCAACGAACCTCACCAATGCTATCAGGCCGAAGTGTACAGCCTTATGTCTCACTCAGCTCTGGTTGTAGATGTGGTAAATCCAGGTTGCATCACAAGCCCTGAATGAATTATTTAAGAATTGCTCTCTATTTCACTGTCATTGTGTTTGTTTTTGTAATTCATTTTGATAATGGGATTTATCGGATTTTCTCTGCTGCATTCATGTCGCTGTACACACACTTGAGTCTCTTATGGAGACATATAAATCCATGGGTTTGAAGATACTTACTAGTCAGGTGTATTCCTAGGCGTTGAATATGGAGTGTTTAGTCCATTTCGTTGAGCAAGGGCTAGGTCTTGACTATTACATATTTGGCTTATGGAAAGGTATCTGTGCTAATTTCTATCTCTGGTTTTATGCAGCACCCCAACTCACTTTTCCCCTTAAGCAAGCATAAGGTGGTTTTCTAAATTTGAGACCCTGTTCTGTTTTGTAATTCAGTTCATGTGTAGCCAAGTTTACATTCCGTGTATTAGTGATATCTTATGATGTTTCATTTTCTCTGTGACTTATTTCACTTAGAATCATCGTACCTGAATCCACTCATTATGCCACGATGGGCCTGATGACATAGATTTCATTGGTGAGTGATATTCCATTGAATGTGTGTACCACAACTTCTTTATCCATTTTTCACATTCTGGGATATTTAACTTGTACCGTAGACGAGATTCCTGTAAACAGAGCCGTCTGAAACTTTGGGGTGGCTGTCTGTTTTTGATTTTAATTTCCGTGATCTATAAGACCATAAGTGGAAGTGCCGTAGTCTCCGTTGCTTTGTTTCTTAGGTGTTTCAGGAAACACCATACACTTCTCCAGAGTGGCTGTTGGCAATTTACATCCCGCCCATCAGCATAACAAGGCTCCCTGTTCTCCATGGCCTGTGCTGTCTTTCTGGATTTTACACTTTTTTCAGATGGCCCTTTTGACCTGGGGGCAGTGAGACTTCTTTGTAGTGCAGATTTCTTTAACATGCTGGCTTGGTTGGCCAAAAAGGGCGTATGCGTTTTTTCCTGAATATATTCAGGAAAAAACGCATACGCCCTTTTTGGCCAAGTGCATCATTGTCGACGTTCTGCCTCTTTTCCTATGCTTTAAATGCAATTCCAGTCTACCCCCTGAAATCGTTTTCCTGCAATTCTGCCCCGCTTTCCAGTCCTCTTCGCAGCCTTCCTTCAATATATTGTTGGACGATAGCTGTCATTTATAACTCTGCAGGTTTGTGAATTACAGTGCCCCTGAGCTCCTTTCTTCAACTCGCTTTCTTGTGAGCTGGCCGCAAACCCGCAGGAATGCTTCAGGCCCTAATCTGGTTCCGGCACGGCATGCTGAGCCTTTGGTTAATTCCTCTTCCTGGTGGGAAATGAGCGTTCCATTTGCCCGTCCAGACACCTACAGCTAGTCTCTCATTGGTTCTCCCTATTCCTGTTCATCTTGCGCAGAAATTGAAAACTGTGCCAAACAGCAGGTTAAAGGCACTGACTCTCCAAGTGGGGAGAGTGTTAGTAAACGGTCTGGAATGGTGAACCCGAGTAAAAGGGGACGAAAACTGAGATGCATTTGAAAACGTTTCCCGGTCACACAGTGCACTGTACTGTGGGTTTCCCATGCATGTTTTAGCTGAAGGAAGTATCCCTTAAACCTGGAGAGTTGGGACCCATGGAATGGGTACCATGCAGTATGACTTCAAAGGGTCTGCATTTGCTCATCGAACCTCACCAATGCTATCAGCCCGAAGTGTCCAGCCTTATGTCTCACTCAGCTCTGGGTGTAGATGTGGTAAATCCAGGTCGCATCACAAGCCCTGAATGAATTATTTAAGAATTGCTCTCTATTTCACTGTCATTGTGTTTGTTTTTGTAATTCATTTTGATAATGGGTTTTATCGGATTTTCTCTGCTGCATTCATGCCGCTCTACACACACTTGAGTCTCTTACGGAGACATATAAATCCATGGGTTTGAAGATTCTTACTAGTCATGTGTAATCCTAGGTGTTGAATATAGGGTGTTTAGTCCATTTCGTTGAGCAAGGGCTAGGTCTTGACTATTACATATTTGGCTTATGGAAAGGTATCTGTGCTAATTTCTATCTCTGGTTTTATGCAGCACCACAACTCACCTTTCCCCTTAAGCAAGCATAAGTTGGTTTTCTAAATTTGAGACCCTGTTCTGTTTTGTAATTCAGTTCATGTGTAGCCAAGTTTACATTCCGTGTATTAGTGATATCTTATGATGTTTCATTTTCTGTGTGACTTATTTCACTTAGAATCATCGTACCTGAATCCACTCATTATGCCGCGACGGGCCTGATGACATAGATTTCATTGGTGAGTGATATTCCTTTGTACGTACGTACCACACTTCTTTATCCATTTTTCGCTTTCTGGGATATTTAACTTGTACCGTAGACGAGGTTCTTGTAAACAGAGCCGTAAACAGAAACTTTGCGGTGGCTGTGTGTTTTTGATTTTAATTTCCCTAAGCTATAGGAAAAAAAGTGGTAATGCCGTAGGCTCCGTTGCTTTGTTTTTTAGGTTTTTGAGGAAACACCATACACATCTCCAGAGTGGCTGTTGGCAATTTACATCTCGCCCATCAGCATAACAAGGCTCCCTGTTCTCCATGGCCTGTGCTGCCTTTCTGGATTTTACACTTTTTTCAGATGGCCCTTTTGAACGGGGGGCAGTGAGACTTCATTGTAGTGCAGATTTCTTTAACATGCTTGCTTGGTTGGCCAAAAAGGGCGTATGCGTTTTTTCCTGAATATATTCAGGAAAAAACGCATACGCCCTTTTTGGCCAAGTGCATCATTGTCGACGTTCTGCCTCTTTTCCTATGCTTTAAATGCAATTCCAGTCTACCCCCTGAAATCGTTTTCTTGCAATTCTGCCCCGCTTTCAAGTCCTCTTCGCAGCCTTCCTTCAATATATTTTTGGGTGATAGCTGTCATTTATAACTCTGCAGGTTTGTGAATTACAGTGTCCCTGAGATCCTTTCTTCAACTCGCTTTCTTGTGAGCTGGCCGCAAACCCGCAGGATTGCTTCAGGCCCTAATCTGGTTCCGGCACGGCATGCTGAGCCTTTGGTTAATTCCTCTTCCTGGTGGGAAATGAGCGTTAAATTTGCCCGTGCAGACACCTTCACACGAGTCTTCATGGTGCCACTTTGCCCCGGGTATCTCTATGGAGGTTGGAGTTGGAGGGCCTCCTCACTCAAGGTCAGTGTGCCCATGGAGCCAACCCTGCAACTTCAGGGCATGGTTGGGGGTTAGGATCACCACGTGGGGTCCTTTTCCCTTCGGAGTGAGGTGGCCTTTTGGGCTGCTGATTTCCAGGTTTTCAGATACTGCCAGTATCTTGGCCAGATGTGGCGGTGGGCCAAGCCCCTTGGTGACCATAGTTTATCCTACCTGGATCGCGTTCTTGCATTGTTCCATTTCAAGTGGTCCCAGGTTTTGCACTAATACTCCAATGGCGATTCACCGTTCACCAGGAATGTAAAGGTCAAAGGGTTTAGCTAAATTAGGGAGTTCCAGGGCAAGGGTCTGAATTGACTGCTCTTTCCATTCTTGAAAGGCCACTTCTGCATTCTATTCAAAAGGATCATCATCTTTTCCTTTCAGTGTTTCATATAGAGGCCCAGCTAGTAGACTGTAGTTAGGGATCCAGAAGCAGCAAACCCTGGCCTCCCCAGGAGCCCCTAAGCTGTCTTCTAGTTTCAGAAATGGGTAAGGCTGTAAATTGTTTCTTCCCTTTCCTGGGATGGGCTTCTCCGACCTTCTGTGAGAATGAAGCCCAGGCAGGTCACCGTAGTCTGTGATATTTGAGCTTTTTCTTGGACAACTTGTATCCTTTATTGGCTTGGTAGTTCAGAGGTCTCCTTAGTAGGGCTGGCGATCAGAATGTCGTCTGCATATTGAAGGAGTGTTTCCTTTTCCAGAGGTAGAACTTTTAGTTCTTTAGCTGAGCTTTCCCCAAAGATGGTGTGGGAATTTTTGAACCCTTGGGGCAACATGACCCGGAAGTATTGTTTTCGTTGTATGTTGAGTCCTGCCACTCACAAGCCAAAATTTCTTGTGACTCTGGGACTAATAGAATACAAAAGAAGGCATCATTGAAGACTAATACAGAATACCATGTCCTGGTGGTTGGTAGAATGACCAGCAGGGTGTAGGGTTTAGGAACTACTGGAGGTATATCCTCGGTGGCTTCACTGACTGTCCTGACATCCTTTACCAGGACTCCAGCAGCCCATGGGGCTCTCGAGGTCAGGCCAATCCCAGGATATTGAGCTCACCTGGGCAGGTACCCCACCCCCACCCCAGCCCATGGGGCTCTCGTGTTCAGGCCCCTCCCAGGATATGGGGTTCCCTGGGCAGGTTCCCCTGCAGCCCATGGGGCTCTCGTGGTCAGGCCCCTCCCAGGATACAGAGCTACCCTTGCAGGTACCATGGCAGGGCTGGGAACACAGGAACCGTGCATATCGCCCTCATTGCAGAGCACTCCCAGCTCACCTGTCACTCAGATCTGACACAGAGCACCTCAGAGCAGGACTTGAACTAACAAACAGCAGCTCCGACAGGTCTGTGACCCTGGGCATCACTCTGTGTGGCCTCCCTCCACCTGGTCTTCCAGAGACTTCCACTGCACCCGGGGCACCAGGCCTCTGTCTCCACCCACCAGCCACCCCTCCTCTCCCTGACTCCTGGGTTCCTCTCATTAGGAGAGGGTTTTCTTGAAGTTGTCTCCCACTCATGGGCCAGATAATATAATTAGAAAACAAGCCAGAGCTGCAGCCCCTTGTCTATCCTGACTCTCAGGAGCCCACACCTGTTCCTTGGACCTGGCCGATTCAGCAAGTTCCAGTTTCTGCAACTGTGAGCCCCTGAGGGGTGATTATTGGCTGGCCTGGGAAGCCCGACCGTGCCGGCCAGCCCTCCCCAGGTGTGCCTGGGTTCAGATCAATATAAACACCGCTCCAGGCAGCAAGAGCCCCTTCAGCTGTGCCTGACGCCATTTTCTCTGCCCTGTCAGCAGTCTTGGGGCTGGACTGGTGGGAGGGAGTGAGAGGCCACGGCTTTGTGGGTGGCCCAGTGTGAGTGGGGCTCTGCTGGACTTTCTGCAGCAGTTGCCAAGATGCCACCTGCTAAAGAAGAGGATGTGTCACCCATACCTGCCGCTGGAATTTCTCCCTGGGCAGAGGTGAGTGAGGAAGAAAGCAGTGGGGGCCGGGACAGAAGGGGTATCTCAGGCAGGGAAATGGAAAGCTTCCAGAAGAGCACCCAGGGCCAGGACCATCCTGGCTGGCCTGCAGGCCCCAAGTCGGCTGGCATGCTGTCACTCATGTGGCTCCATGGCCCTTCCTCTAGGCTTTCAAGTCCTTGTACATATTCAGGTGTTTTACCTGGGAAGGGTGGGAACATTTCAGCAGCAGCTGGCCTGGGGCTCAGCCCACGTTTACTCACAGATGCCTCAGCACGGTCCCCCAGCTTTGCAATGAGGATGCTTGTTGCGTGGGGCCTGCTGGCTGAATGGGAGATGATTCCCCACCACTGACCAACTTCAGAATTGTTTACAACTGGAGCAAGTGCCCTGATACGGTTTTCCTCTGTGTAACTGGTGGGTTCTGTTTTTTTTTCTTTTTTTCGTTTTTGGTTCAAGGTAGATTTTATTCCTCTTTTTTGTATTTACAGATATAAGCATGGAAATTATTTATTCATATAAATACATGTATGTGAAGGAAGAATATTTTTTCTGTTTTACTTTTTGTAATTTGAATTTTATTTTATTTTTTTATACAGCAGGTTCTTTTTGGTTATCTATTTTATACATATAAATGTATATATGCCAATCCCAATCTCTCAACTCCTCCCACCACCACCCCCCAACAGCTTTCCCCCCTTGGTGTCCATACGTTTGTTGTCTACATCTGTTGCTCTATTTCTGCCTGGCAAAACGGTTCATCTGTACAATTTGTCTAGGTTCCACATATATGCATTAATAGACAAGATTTGTTTTTCTCTTTCTGACTTACTTCACTCTGTATGACAGTCTCTAGATCCATCAACGTCTCTACAAATGACCCAATTTCATTCCTTTTTATGGCTTAGTAATATTCCATTTTATATATGTACCACATCTTTATGCATTCGTCTGTCTGTGGGCATTTAGGTTGCTTCCATTACCTGGATATTGTAAATAGTGATGCAATGAACATTGCGGTGAATATCTCTTTTTGAGTTATGGTTTTGTCTGGGTATATGCCCAGTAGTGGGATTGCTGTATCATATGGTAATTCTATTCTTAGTTTTATAAGAAACTCCATAATGTTCTCCACAGTGACTGTATCAATTTACATTCCCAACAATAGTGGAAGAGGGTTCCTTATCTCCACACCCTTTCCAGCATTTGTTGTTTGTAGATTTTCTGATGATGCCCATTCTAACAGGTGTGAGGTGATACACCATGGATGAGTCTATTTCGTTGAGCAAAGAGTAGGTCTTGTCTATTACATATTTGGCTTATGGAACGGTATGTGTGCTAATTTCAATCTCTGGTTTTATACAGCACCCCAACTCAACTTTCCCCTTAAGCAAGCATAAGTTTTTATCTAAATGTGAGACTCTGTTCGGTTTTGGAATTCAGTTTATGTGTAGCCAAGTTTACACTCTCTCTATTAGTGATATCTTATGATAATTATCTTTCTCTGTGTGACCTATTTCTCTTAGAATCATCATACTTAAATCCACTCAATTTGCTGCTACAGGCTTGATGACATTGATTTCATTGCTGAGTGATATTCCGTTGTACGTAAGTAGCACAACTCCTTTATCCATTTTTTTCTTTCTGGGATATTTAATTTGTACTGGACTCAAGGTTCTTGTAAACACAGCAGCCCTAAATTTGGTGTTGGCTGTGTCTTGTTGATTTTAATTTTCCTAAGCTATAGGGCCAAAAGTGGAAGTGCCCTAGGGTCTGTAGCTTTGTTTTTCAGATGTTTCAGGATACACCATAAACATCTCCAGAGTGTCTGTTGGCAATTTACATCCCGCCCATCAGCATAACAAGGCTCCCTGTTCTCCATGGCCTGTCCTGTGTTTCTGGTTTTTACACTTTTTTCAGATGGCCCTTTTGACGAATGGGAAATGAGACTTCATTGTAGTGCGGATTTCCATTGCTCGAGTGCTTGGTTGGCCAAAAAGGGCATATGTGTTTTTTCCTGAATATATTCAGGAAAAAATGTTTACGCACTTTTGTCCAAGTGCATCACTGTCAAAGATCTGCCGCTTTTCACATGCTTTAAATGCAATTCCGATCTACCTACTGAAATATGATTCCTGCAATTCTGCCTCGTTTTCAAGTCCTCTTTGCAGACTTACTTCCATATAATTTTGCCAATAGCTGTCATTTATAACACTGCAGGTTTGTGAATTACAGTGCCCGTGATTTCCTTTCTTAACTCGTTTCCTTGAAAACTGGCCACAGAACCGCAGGTTTGCTTCAGGCCGTAATCAGGGTCCGGCACGGCACTCTGAGACTTTGGTTCATTCCAATTCCTGGTGGGAAATTA
The DNA here is from genome assembly GCF_059928025.1 of Delphinapterus leucas. Classification (NCBI taxonomy): domain Eukaryota; kingdom Metazoa; phylum Chordata; class Mammalia; order Artiodactyla; family Monodontidae; genus Delphinapterus; species Delphinapterus leucas. The sequence continues at coordinate 2,468,954 of NW_028322269.1, read as the reverse complement.
GAGTTAAATGTGCCCCTCCAGACACCTGCCTCACTCCTAGCCCCTTGGTGATGTGTGTCCTGTGGTTTGAGGCCACATGTGCTGGGTTCCTCACCTTTGGCTGATGTGGCCCCACTGGTGTGAGGACACCCCTGCCTGGTTCCAATCCCCTTGGTGATGTGGGCCCTCCGGTGAGAGTCTGATCCTGGTTGGGTTCCTCACACTTCTGTGAGGTGGGCCCTCTTCTCTGAGGTCACTCCTGCCTGGCTGGCACACCCCGCCTTGGCGACGTCGGCTCTCTGGTGGGATTTGGTGCCTGCTGGGTGTCTCCTCCCCTCGGTAATGAGGGCCCTCTGGCGTCAGGCCCTAACTCCTGGGCTCCCAATATTTTCTGATATGCGCCCTGTGGTTCGAGTACACTCCTGCAAGGTTCCCAACCCCATGGGAATGTGGGCCTTCTGCTCTGAGGTCCCAACCGTGTGTTGCTCAGTTTCATGATGAGGGCCCTCTGCTGTGAGTTCTCTCCGGCCTGGATCCCATAGCCTCGCTGCTCCTGGCCACCTGCTGGGAGGTTACAACTGCGGGATTCCTCACCTTTTTTCTTCTATGGGCCCTCTGTTTTGAGACTCCTCCTGCCTGCCTCACTCCCAGCCCCTTGGTGATGTGTGTCCTCTGGTTTGAGGCCATGTATGCTGGGTCCCTCGCCTTTCGATGATGTGGCCCCACTGGTGTGAGGACACTCCTGCCTGGTTCCTATCCCCTTGATGATGTGGGCCCTCTGGTGAGAGTCTGATCCTGGCTGGGTTCCTCACCCTTCTGTGAGGGGGGCCCTCTGCTGTGAGGTCACTCCTGCCTGGCTGGCACACCCCACCTGGGCAACATCGGCCCTCTTGTGGCAGTTGGAGCCTGCTGGGAACCTCCCCTCGGTGATGGGGGCCCTCTTGCCTCAGGCCCTAACTGCTGGGTACCCACATTTTCTGATACGTGCTAAGTGGTGCGAGGACACTCCTGCGAGGTTCCTATCCCCATGGGCATGTGGGCCTTCTGCTCTAAGGTCCCAACACCTGTGTTGTTCACCGTTTCATGATGTTGGCTCTCTGGTGTTAGTTCACCCAGGCCTAGATCCCATAGCCTCTGTGCTCTGAGCGGCCTGCTGGGAGGTTCCTACTGCTGGATTCCTTACCTTTTTTATTCTTTGTGTCCTGTGTTTTCATGCTCCTACTTCCTGACTCACTCCCAGCCCATTTGTGATGTAGGTCCTCTGGTTTAAGGCCACATGTACCGGTTTCCTCACCTTTATTGATGTGGCCCCACTGGTGTGAGGACACTCCTGCCTGGTTCCCATCCCCTTGGTGATGGGGGCCCTCTGGTGAGAGTCTGATCCTGTCTGGATTCCTCACACTTCTGGGAGGTGGGCCCTCTGCTGTGAGGTCACTCCTGCCTGGCTGGCACACGTCACCTTGGCGATGTGGGCCCTCAGTTGGGAGTTGGTGCCTGCTGGGAGTCTCCTCCCCTCGGTAATGAGGGCCCTCTGGCGTCAGGCCCTAACTCATGGGCTCCCAAAATTTTCTGATGTGCGCCCTGTCGTGCGAGTACACTCCAGCCAGGGTCCCATCCCCATGGGGATGTGGGCTTTCTGCCCTGAGGTCCCAACGGCTGGGTTGCTCACAGTGTCAGAATGTGGGCCCTCTGCTGTGAGTTCACTCCGGCATGGATCCCATAGCCTCGGTGCTCTGGGCCACCTGCTTGGAGCTTCCAACTGCGGGGTTCCTCACCTTTTTTATTCTATGGGCGCTCTGTTGTGAGTCTCCTCCTGCATGCCTCACTCCCAGCCCTTTCGTGATGTGTGTCCCCTTGTTTGAGGCCACATGTGCTGTGCTCCTCACCTTTCGCTGATGTGGCCCCACTGGTGTGAGGACACTCCTGCCTGGTTTCCATCCCCTTGGTGATGTGGGCGCTCTGGTTAGAGTCTGATCCTGTTTGGGCTCCTCACACTTCTGGGAGGTGGGCCCTCTGCTGTGAGGTAACTCCTGCCTGGCTTGCTCCCATTGCCTTGGTGACGTCGGCCCTCTGGTGGCATTTGGAGCCTGCTGGTAGCCTCCTCTCCTCCGTGATGAGGGCCCTCTGGCGCCAGGCCATAACTGCTGGGTTCCCACATTTTCTGATACGTGCTAAGTTGTGCGAGGACACTCCTGCGAGGTTCCCATCCCCATGGGGATGTGGGCCTTCTGCTCTGAGGTCCCACTGGCTGGGTTGCTCACAGTTTCATGATGTGGGCCCTCTGCTGTGAGTTCACTGTGGCCTGGATCCCATAGACTCCATGCTCTGGGCCACCTGCTGGGAGGTTCAAACTGCTGGATTCCTCACATTTTTTATTCTGTGGGCCCTGTGTTGTTAGGCTACTCCTGCCTGCCTCACTCGGAGCACCTTGGAAATGTGGGTCCTCTGGTTTAGGCCACATGTGCTGGGTTCCTCACCTTTCTATAATGTGGCCACACTGGTGTGAGGACACTCCTGCCTTGTTCCGATCCCCTTGGTGATGTGGGCCCTCTGGTGAGAGTCTTATCCTGGCTGGGTTCCTCACCCTTCTGTGCGGTAGGCCCTCTGCTGTGAGGTCACTCCTGCCTGGCTGGCACACGTCAACTTGGCGATGTGGGCCCTCAGTTGGGAGTTGGTGCCTGCTGGGAGTCTCCTCCCCTCGGTAATGAGGGCCCTCTGGCGTCAGACCCTAACTCCTGGGCTCCCAAAATTTTCTGATGTGCGCCCTGTGGTGCGAGTACACTCCTGCCAGGATCCCAACCCCATGGGAATGTGGGCCTTCTGCTCTAAGGTCCCACCGGCTGGGTTGCTCACAGTTTCATAATGAGGGCCCTCTGTTTTGAGTTCAGTCAGGCCTGGATCCCATAGCCTCGCTGCTCCTGGCCACCTGCTGGGAGGTTCCAACTGCGGGATTCCTCACCTTTTTTACGCTATGGGCCCTCTGTTTGGAGGCTCCTCCTGCCTGCCTCACTCCCAGCCCCTTGGTGATGTGTGTCCTGTAGTTTGAGGCCACGTGTGCTGGGTCCGTCACATTTCAGTGATGTGACCACACTGGTGTGAGAACACTCCTGCCTGGTTTCCATTCCCTTGGTGATGTGGGCCCTCCGGTGAGAGTCTGATCCTCTTTGGGTTCCTCACACTTTTTTGTGGTTGGCCCTCTGCTCTGAGGTCACTCCTGCCTGGCTGGCACACCCTGCATTGGCGACGTCGGCCTTCTGGTAGCAGTTGGAGCTTGCTGCGAGCCTCCTCTCCTCAGTGATGAGGGCCCTCTGGCGTCCGGCCCTAACTGCTGGGCTCCCCACCTTTTCTGATGTGTGCCCACTGGTGCGATGACACTCCTGCTTGGTTCCCTTCCCCATGGGGATGTGAGCCTTGTGCTCTGAGGTTACAACGGCTGGGTTGCTTACAGTATCACGATGAGGGCCCTCTGTTGTGAGTTCATCACTGCCTGGATCCCATAGCCTCGGTGCTCTGGGCCGCCTGCTGGGATGTTCCAACTGCTGGATTCCTCACCTTTTTTATACAATGGGCCATGTGTTTTGAGTTTAATCCTGCCTGCCTCGCTCCGAGACCCATGGTGATGTGGGTCCTCTGGTTTGAGGCCACATGTGCTGGGTACCTCAACTTTCGATGATGTGGCCCCACGGGTGTGAGGACACTCCTGCCTGGTTCCCAGCCCCTTGCTTATGTGGGCACTCTGGTGAGAGTCTGATCTTGACTGGGCTCCTTACCCTTCTGTGAGGTGGGCCCTCTGATGTGAGGTCACTCCTGCCTGGATGGCTCATGTCGCCTTGGTGACGTAGGCCCTCTGTTGGCCACTGAAGCATGCTGGGAGACTCCTACCCTCTTTAATAAGGGCCCTGGAAGAAACGCATATGCCCTTTTTGACCAAGTGCATCATTGTCGAGGTTCTGCCTCTTCTCCTATACTTTCAGAGGACTTCCCGTCTACCTCCTGAAATCGTATTCCTGTAATTCTGCCCCGCGTTCAAGTCCTCTTTGCAGCCTTACTTCAATATATTTTTGGACGATAGCTGTCATTTATAACTCTGCAGGTTTGTGAATTACACTGCCCCTGAGCTCCTTTCTTCAACTCGCTTTCTTGTGAGCTGGCCGCAAAACCGCAGGATTGCTTCAGGCCCTAATCTGGTTCCGACACGGCATGCTGAGCCTTTGGCTAATTCCTCTTCCTGGTGGGAAATGAGCGTTAAATTTGTTCGTGCAGACACCTACAGCTAATCTCTCATTGGTTCTCCCTATTCCTGTTCATCTTGCGCAGAAATTCCAAACTGTGCCAAACAGGAGGTTAAAGGCACTGACTCTCCAAGTGGGGAGAGTGTTAGTAAAGCGTCTGGAATGGTAAAACCGAGTACGAGGGGACGAAAACTGAGACGCATTTAAAAAGTTTTCCCGGTCACACGGTGGACCATATTCTGGGTTGCCCATGCATGTTTTACCTGAAGGAAGAATCCCTTCAACCTGGAGAGTTGGGACCCATGGAATGGGTACCACGCAGTATGACTTCAAAGGGTTGCCTTTGCTCACCGAACGTCACCAATGTTATCAGCCCGAAGTGTCCAGCCTTATGTCTCACTCAGCTCGGGGTGTAGATGTGGTAAATCCACGTTGCATCACAAGCCCTGAATGAATTATTTAAGAATTGCTCTCTATTTCACTGTCATTGTGTTTGTTTTTGTAATTCATTTTGATAATGGGATTTATCGGATTTTCTCTGCTGCATTCATGCCCCTGTACACACACTTGAGTCTCTTATGGAGACATATAAATCCATGGGTTTGAAGATACTTACTAGTCTGGTGTATTCCTAGGCTTTGAATACGGGGTGTTTAGTCCATATCGTTGAGCAAGGGCTAGGTCTTGACTATTACATATTTGGCTTATGGAAAGGTATCTGTGCTAATTTCTATCTCTGGTTTTATGCAGCACCCCAACTCACTTTTCCCCTTAAGCAAGCATAAGGTGGTTTTCTAAATTTGAGACCCTGTTCTGTTTTGTAATTCAGTTCATGTGTAGCCAAGTTTACATTCCGTGTATTAGTGATATCTTATGATGTTTCATTTTCTGTGTGACTTATTTCACTTAGAATCAGCGTACCTGAATCCACTCATTATGCCACGATGGGCCTGATGACATAGATTTCATTGCTGAGTGATATTCCATTGAATGTGTGTACCACAACTTCTTTATCCATTTTTCACATTCTGGGATATTTAACTTGTACCGTAGACGAGATTCCTGTAAACAGAGCCGTCTGAAACTTTGGGGTGGCTGTCTGTTTTTGATTTTAATTTCCGTGATCTATAAGACCATAAGTGGAAGTGCCGTAGTCTCCGTTGCTTTGTTTCTTAGGTGTTTCAGGAAACACCATACACTTCTCCAGAGTGGCTGTTGGAAATTTACATCCCGCCCATCAGCATAACAAGGCTCCCTGTTCTCCATGGCCTGTGCTGTCTTTCTGGATTTTACACTTTTTTCAGATGGCCCTTTTGACCTGGGGGCAGTGAGACTTCTTTGTAGTGCAGATTTCTTTAACATGCTGGCTTGGTTGGCCAAAAAGGGCGTATGCGTTTTTTCCTGAATATATTCAGGAAAAAACGCATACGCCCTTTTTGGCCAAGTGCATCATTGTCGACGTTCTGCCTCTTTTCCTATGCTTTAAATGCAATTCCAGTCTACCCCCTGAAATCGTTTTCCTGCAATTCTGCCCCACTTTCCAGTCCTCTTCGCAGCCTTCCTTCAATATATTTTTGGACGATAGCTGTCATTTATAACTCTGCAGGTTTGTGAATTACAGTGCCCCTGAGCTCCTTTCTTCAACTCACTTTCTTGTGAGCTGGCCGCAAACCCGCAGGAATGCTTCAGGCCCTAATCTGGTTCCGGCACGGCATGCTGAGCCTTTGGTTAATTCCTCTTCCTGGTGGGAAATGAGCGTTAAATTTGCCCGTGCAGACACCTTCACACGAGTCTTCATGGTGCCACTTTGCCCCGGTTATCTCTATGGAGGTTGGAGTTGGAGGGCCTCCTCGCTCAAGGTCAGTGTGCCCATGGAGCCAACCCTGCAACTTCAGGGCATGGTTGGGTGTTAGGATCACCACGTGGGGTCCTTTTCCCTTCGGAGGGAGGTGGCCTTTTGGGCTGCTGACTTCCAGGTTTTCAGATACTGCCAGTATCTTGGCCAGATGTGGCGGTGGGCCAAGCCCCTTGGTGACCGTAGTTTATCCTACCTGGATCGCATTCTTGCATTGTTCCATTTCAAGTGGTCCCAGGTTTTGCACTAATACTCCAATGGCGATTCACCGTTCACCAGGAATGTAAAGGTCAAAGGGTTTAGCTAAATTAGGGAGTTCCAGGGCAAGGGTCTGAATTGACTGCTCTTTCCATTCTTGAAAGGCCACTTCTGCATTCTATTCAAAAGGATCATCATCTTTTCCTTTCAGTGTTTCATATAGAGGCCCAGCTAGTAGACTGTAGTTAGGGATCCAGAAGCAGCAAACCCTGGCCTCCCCAGGAACCCCTAAGCTGTCTTCTAGTTTCAGAAATGGGTAAGGCTGTAAATTGTTTCTTCCCTTTCCTGGGATGGGCTTCTCCGACCTTCTGTGAGAATGAAGCCCAGGCAGGTCACCGTAGTCTGTGATATTTGAGCTTTGTCTTGGACAACTTGTATCCTTTATTGGCTTGGTAGTTCAGAGGTCTCCTTAGTAGGGCTGGCGATCAGAATGTCGTCTGCATATTGAAGGAGTGTTTCCTTTTCCAGAGGTAGAACTTTTAGTTCTTTAGCTGAGCTTTCCCCAAAGATGGTGTGGGAATTTTTGAACCCTTGGGGCAACATGACCCGGAAGTATTGTTTTAGTTGTATGTTGAGTCCTGCCACTCACAAGCCAAAATTTCTTGTGACTCTGGGACTAATAGAATACAAAAGAAGGCATCATTGAAGACTAATACAGAATACCATGTCCTGGTGGTTGGTAGAATGACCAGCAGGGTGTAGGGTTTAGGAACTACTGGAGGTATATCCTCGGTGGCTTCACTGACTGTCCTGACATCCTTTACCAGGACTCCAGCAGCCCATGGGGCTCTCGAGGTCAGGCCAATCCCAGGATATTGAGCTCACCTGGGCAGGTACCCCACCCCCACCCCAGCCCATGGGGCTCTCGTGTTCAGGCCCCTCCCAGGATATGGGGTTCCCTGGGCAGGTCCCCCTGCAGCCCATGGGGCTCTCGTGGTCAGGCCCCTCCCAGGATACAGAGCTACCCTTGCAGGTACCATGGCAGGGCTGGGAACACAGGAACCGTGCATATCGCCCTCATTGCAGAGCACTCCCCGCTCACCTGTCACTCAGATCTGACACAGAGCACCTCAGAGCAGGACTTGAACTAACAAACAGCAGCTCCGACAGATCTGTGACCCTGGGCATCACTCTGTGTGGCCTCCCTCCACCTGGTCTTCCAGAGACTTCCACTGCACCCGGGGCACCAGGCCTCTGTCTCCACCCACCAGCCACCCCTCCTCTCCCTGACTCCTGGGTTCCTCTCATTAGGAGAGGGTTTTCTTGAAGTTGTCTCCCACTCATGGGCCAGATAATATAATTAGAAAACAAGCCAGAGCTGCAGCCCCTTGTCTATCCTGACTCTCAGGAGCCCACACCTGTTCCTTGGACCTGGCCGATTCAGCAAGTTCCAGTTTCTGCAACTGTGAGCCCCTGAGGGGTGATTATTGGCTGGCCTGGGAAGCCCGACCGTGCCGGCCAGACCTCCCCAGGTGTGCCTGGGTTCAGATCAATATAAACACCGCTCCAGGCAGCAAGAGCCCCTGCAGCTGTGCCTGACGCCATTTTCTCTGCCCTGTCAGCAGTCTTGGGGCTGGACTGGTGGGAGGGAGTGAGAGGCCACGGCTTTGTGGGTGGCCCAGTGTGAGTGGGGCTCTGCTGGACTTTCTGCAGCAGTTGCCAAGATGCCACCTGCTAAAGAAGAGGATGTGTCACCCATACCTGCCGCTGGAATTTCTCCCTGGGCAGAGGTGAGTGAGGAAGAAAGCAGTGGGGGCCGGGACAGAAGGGGTATCTCAGGCAGGGAAATGGAAAGCTTCCAGAAGAGCACCCAGGGCCAGGACCATCCTGGCTGGCCTGCAGGCCCCAAGTCGGCTGGCATGCTGTCACTCATGTGGCTCCATGGCCCTTCCTCTAGGCTTTCAAGTCCTTGTACATATTCAGGTGTTTTACCTGGGAAGGGTGGGAACATTTCAGCAGCAGCTGGCCTGGGGCTCAGCCCACGTTTACTCACAGATGCCTCAGCACGGTCCCCCAGCTTTGCAATGAGGATGCTTGTTGCGTGGGGCCTGCTGGCTGAATGGGAGATGATTCCCCACCACTGACCAACTTCAGAATTGTTTACAACTGGAGCAAGTGCCCTGATACGGTTTTCCTCTGTGTAACTGGTGGGTTCTGTTTTTTTTTCTTTTTTTCGTTTTTGGTTCAAGGTAGATTTTATTCCTCTTTTTTGTATTTACAGATATAAGCATGGAAATTATTTATTCATATAAATACATGTATGTGAAGGAAGAATATTTTTTCTGTTTTACTTTTTGTAATTTGAATTTTATTTTATTTTTTTATACAGCAGGTTCTTTTTGGTTATCTATTTTATACATATAAATGTATATATGCCAATCCCAATCTCTCAACTCCTCCCACCACCACCCCCCAACAGCTTTCCCCCCTTGGTGTCCATACGTTTGTTGTCTACATCTGTTGCTCTATTTCTGCCTGGCAAAACGGTTCATCTGTACAATTTTTCTAGGTTCCACATATATGCATTAATAGACAAGATTTGTTTTTCTCTTTCTGACTTACTTCACTCTGTATGACAGTCTCTAGATCCATCAACGTCTCTACAAATGACCCAATTTCATTCCTTTTTATGGCTTAGTAATATTCCATTTTATATATGTACCACTTCTTTATGCATTCGTCTGTCTGTGGGCATTTAGGTTGCTTCCATTACCTGGATATTGTAAATAGTGATCAATGAACATTGCGGTGAATATCTCTTTTTGAGTTATGGTTTTGTCTGGGTATATGCCCAGTAGTGGGATTGCTGTATCATATGGTAATTCTATTCTTAGTTTTATAAGAAACTCCATAATGTTCTCCACAGTGACTGTATCAATTTACATTCCCAACAATAGTGGAAGAGGGTTCCTTATCTCCACACCCTTTCCAGCATTTGTTGTTTGTAGATTTTCTGATGATGCCCATTCTAACAGGTGTGAGGTGATACACCATGGATGAGTCTATTTCGTTGAGCAAAGAGTAGGTCTTGTCTATTACATATTTGGCTTATGGAACGGTATGTGTGCTAATTTCAATCTCTGGTTTTATACAGCACCCCAACTCAACTTTCCCCTTAAGCAAGCATAAGTTTTTATCTAAATGTGAGACTCTGTTCGGTTTTGGAATTCAGTTTATGTGTAGCCAAGTTTACACTCTCTCTATTAGTGATATCTTATGATAATTATCTTTCTCTGTGTGACCTATTTCTCTTAGAATCATCATACTTAAATCCACTCAATTTGCTGCTACAGGCTTGATGACATTGATTTCATTGCTGAGTGATATTCCGTTGTACGTAAGTAGCACAACTCCTTTATCCATTTTTTTCTTTCTGGGATATTTAATTTGTACTGGACTCAAGGTTCTTGTAAACACAGCAGCCCTAAATTTGGTGTTGGCTGTGTCTTGTTGATTTTAATTTTCCTAAGCTATAGGGCCAAAAGTGGAAGTGCCCTAGGGTCTGTAGCTTTGTTTTTCAGATGTTTCAGGATACACCATAAACATCTCCAGAGTGTCTGTTGGCAATTTACATCCCGCCCATCAGCATAACAAGGCTCCCTGTTCTCCATGGCCTGTCCTGTGTTTCTGGTTTTTACACTTTTTTCAGATGGCCCTTTTGACGAATGGGAAATGAGACTTCATTGTAGTGCGGATTTCCATTGCTCGAGTGCTTGGTTGGCCAAAAAGGGCATATGTGTTTTTTCCTGAATATATTCAGGAAAAAATGTTTACGCACTTTTGTCCAAGTGCATCACTGTCAAAGATCTGCCGCTTTTCACATGCTTTAAATGCAATTCCGATCTACCTACTGAAATATGATTCCTGCAATTCTGCCTCGTTTTCAAGTCCTCTTTGCAGACTTACTTCCATATAATTTTGCCAATAGCTGTCATTTATAACACTGCAGGTTTGTGAATTACAGTGCCCGTGATTTCCTTTCTTAACTCGTTTCCTTGAAAACTGGCCACAGAACCGCAGGTTTGCTTCAGGCCGTAATCAGGGTCCGGCACGGCACTCTGAGACTTTGGTTCATTCCAATTCCTGGTGGGAAATTAGAGTTAAATGTGCCCCTCCAGACACCTGCCTCACTCCTAGCCCCTTGGTGATGTGTGTCCTGTGGTTTGAGGCCACATGTGCTGGGTTCCTCACCTTTGGCTGATGTGGCCCCACTGGTGTGAGGACACCCCTGCCTGGTTCCAATCCCCTTGGTGATGTGGGCCCTCCGGTGAGAGTCTGATCCTGGTTGGGTTCCTCACACTTCTGTGAGGTGGGCCCTCTTCTCTGAGGTCACTCCTGCCTGGCTGGCACACCCCGCCTTGGCGACGTCGGCTCTCTGGTGGGATTTGGTGCCTGCTGGGTGTCTCCTCCCCTCGGTAATGAGGGCCCTCTGGCGTCAGGCCCTAACTCCTGGGCTCCCAATATTTTCTGATATGCGCCCTGTGGTTCGAGTACACTCCTGCAAGGTTCCCAACCCCATGGGAATGTGGGCCTTCTGCTCTGAGGTCCCAACCGTGTGTTGCTCAGTTTCATGATGAGGGCCCTCTGCTGTGAGTTCTCTCCGGCCTGGATCCCATAGCCTCGCTGCTCCTGGCCACCTGCTGGGAGGTTACAACTGCGGGATTCCTCACCTTTTTTCTTCTATGGGCCCTCTGTTTTGAGACTCCTCCTGCCTGCCTCACTCCCAGCCCCTTGGTGATGTGTGTCCTCTGGTTTGAGGCCATGTATGCTGGGTCCCTCGCCTTTCGATGATGTGGCCCCACTGGTGTGAGGACACTCCTGCCTGGTTCCTATCCCCTTGATGATGTGGGCCCTCTGGTGAGAGTCTGATCCTGGCTGGGTTCCTCACCCTTCTGTGAGGGGGGCCCTCTGCTGTGAGGTCACTCCTGCCTGGCTGGCACACCCCACCTGGGCAACATCGGCCCTCTTGTGGCAGTTGGAGCCTGCTGGGAACCTCCCCTCGGTGATGGGGGCCCTCTTGCCTCAGGCCCTAACTGCTGGGTACCCACATTTTCTGATACGTGCTAAGTGGTGCGAGGACACTCCTGCGAGGTTCCTATCCCCATGGGCATGTGGGCCTTCTGCTCTAAGGTCCCAACACCTGTGTTGTTCACCGTTTCATGATGTTGGCTCTCTGGTGTTAGTTCACCCAGGCCTAGATCCCATAGCCTCTGTGCTCTGAGCGGCCTGCTGGGAGGTTCCTACTGCTGGATTCCTTACCTTTTTTATTCTTTGTGTCCTGTGTTTTCATGCTCCTACTTCCTGACTCACTCCCAGCCCATTTGTGATGTAGGTCCTCTGGTTTAAGGCCACATGTACCGGTTTCCTCACCTTTATTGATGTGGCCCCACTGGTGTGAGGACACTCCTGCCTGGTTCCCATCCCCTTGGTGATGGGGGCCCTCTGGTGAGAGTCTGATCCTGTCTGGATTCCTCACACTTCTGGGAGGTGGGCCCTCTGCTGTGAGGTCACTCCTGCCTGGCTGGCACACGTCACCTTGGCGATGTGGGCCCTCAGTTGGGAGTTGGTGCCTGCTGGGAGTCTCCTCCCCTCGGTAATGAGGGCCCTCTGGCGTCAGGCCCTAACTCATGGGCTCCCAAAATTTTCTGATGTGCGCCCTGTCGTGCGAGTACACTCCAGCCAGGGTCCCATCCCCATGGGGATGTGGGCTTTCTGCCCTGAGGTCCCAACGGCTGGGTTGCTCACAGTGTCAGAATGTGGGCCCTCTGCTGTGAGTTCACTCCGGCATGGATCCCATAGCCTCGGTGCTCTGGGCCACCTGCTTGGAGCTTCCAACTGCGGGGTTCCTCACCTTTTTTATTCTATGGGCGCTCTGTTGTGAGTCTCCTCCTGCATGCCTCACTCCCAGCCCTTTCGTGATGTGTGTCCCCTTGTTTGAGGCCACATGTGCTGTGCTCCTCACCTTTCGCTGATGTGGCCCCACTGGTGTGAGGACACTCCTGCCTGGTTTCCATCCCCTTGGTGATGTGGGCGCTCTGGTTAGAGTCTGATCCTGTTTGGGCTCCTCACACTTCTGTGAGGTGGGCCCTCTGCTGTGAGGTAACTCCTGCCTGGCTTGCTCCCATTGCCTTGGTGACGTCGGCCCTCTGGTGGCATTTGGAGCCTGCTGGTAGCCTCCTCTCCTCCGTGATGAGGGCCCTCTGGCGCCAGGCCATAACTGCTGGGTTCCCACATTTTCTGATACGTGCTAAGTTGTGCGAGGACACTCCTGCGAGGTTCCCATCCCCATGGGGATGTGGGCCTTCTGCTCTGAGGTCCCACTGGCTGGGGTGCTCACAGTTTCATGATGTGGGCCCTCTGCTGTGAGTTCACTGTGGCCTGGATCCCATAGACTCCTTGCTCTGGACCACCTGCTGGGAGGTTCAAACTGCTGGATTCCTCACATTTTTTATTCTGTGGGCCCTGTGTTGTTAGGCTACTCCTGCCTGCCTCACTCGGAGCACCTTGGAAATGTGGGTCCTCTGGTTTAGGCCACATGTGCTGGGTTCCTCACCTTTCTATAATGTGGCCACACTGGTGTGAGGACACTCCTGCCTTGTTCCGATCCCCTTGGTGATGTGGGCCCTCTGGTGAGAGTCTTATCCTGGCTGGGTTCCTCACCCTTCTGTGAGGTAGGCCCTCTGCTGTGAGGTCACTCCTGCCTGGCTGGCACACGTCAACGTGGCGACGTGGGCCCTCAGTTGGGAGTTGGTGCCTGCTGGGAGTCTCCTCCCCTCGGTAATGAGGGCCCTCTGGCGTCAGACCCTAACTCCTGGGCTCCCAAAATTTTCTGATGTGCGCCCTGTGGTGCGAGTACACTCCTGCCAGGATCCCAACCCCATGGGGATGTGGGCCTTCTGCTCTAAGGTCCCAACGGCTGGGTTGCTCACAGTTTCATAATGAGGTCCCTCTGTTTTGAGTTCAGTCAGGCCTGGATCCCATAGCCTCGCTGCTCCTGGCCACCTGCTGGGAGGTTCCAACTGCGGGATCCCTCACCTTTTTTACGCTATGGGCCCTCTGTTTGGAGGCTCCTCCTGCCTGCCTCACTCCCAGCCCCTTGGTGATGTGTGTCCTGTAGTTTGAGGCCACGTGTGCTGGGTCCGTCACATTTCGGTGATGTGACCACACTGGTGTGAGAACACTCCTGCCTGGTTTCCATTCCCTTGGTGATGTGGGCCCTCCGGTGAGAGTCTGATCCTCTTTGGGTTCCTCACACTTTTTTGTGGTTGGCCCTCTGCTCTGAGGTCACTCCTGCCTGGCTGGCACACCCTGCATTGGCGACGTCGGCCTTCTGGTAGCAGTTGGAGCTTGCTGGGAGCCTCCTCTCCTCAGTGATGAGGGCCCTCTGGCGTCCGGCCCTAACTGCTGGGCTCCCCACCTTTTCTGATGTGTGCCCACTGGTGCGATGACACTCCTGCTTGGTTCCCTTCCCCATGGGGATGTGGGCCTTGTGCTCTGAGGTTACAACGGCTGGGTTGCTTACAGTATCACGATGAGGGCCCTCTGTTGTGAGTTCATCACTGCCTGGATCCCATAGCCTCGGTGCTCTGGGCCGCCTGCTGGGATGTTCCAACTGCTGGATTCCTCACCTTTTTTATACAATGGGCCATGGGTTTTGAGGTTAATCCTGCCTGCCTCGCTCCAAGACCCATGGTGATGTGGGTCCTCTGATTTGAGGCCACATGTGCTGGGTACCTCAACTTTCGATGATGTGGCCCCATGGGTGTGAGGACACTCCTGCCTGGTTCCCAGCCCCTTGCTTATGTGGGCACTCTGGTGAGAGTCTGATCTTGACTGTGTTCCTTACCCTTCTGTGAGGTGGGCCCTCTGATGTGAGGTCACTCCTGCCTGGATGGCTCATGTCGCCTTGGCGACGTAGGCCCTCTGTTGGCCACTGAAGCATGCTGGGAGCCTCCTACCCTCTTTAATAAGGGCCCTGGAAGAAACGCATATGCCCTTTTTGACCAAGTGCATCATTGTCGAGGTTCTGCCTCTTCTCCTATACTTTCAGAGGACTTCCCGTCTACCTCCTGAAATCGTATTCCTGTAATTCTGCCCCGCGTTCAAGTCCTCTTTGCAGCCTTACTTCAATATATTTTTGGACGATAGCTGTCATTTATAACTCTGCAGGTTTGTGAATTACACTGCCCCTGAGCTCCTTTCTTCAACTCGCTTTCTTGTGAGCTGGCCGCAAAACCGCAGGATTGCTTCAGGCCCTAATCTGGTTCCGACACGGCATGCTGAGCCTTTGGCTAATTCCTCTTCCTGGTGGGAAATGAGCGTTAAATTTGTTCGTGCAGACACCTACAGCTAATCTCTCATTGGTTCTCCCTATTCCTGTTCATCTTGCGCAGAAATTCCAAACTGTGCCAAACAGGAGGTTAAAGGCACTGACTCTCCAAGTGGGGAGAGTGTTAGTAAAGCGTCTGGAATGGTAAAACCGAGTACGAGGGGACGAAAACTGAGACGCATTTAAAAAGTTTTCCCGGTCACACGGTGGACCATATTCTGGGTTGCCCATGCATGTTTTACCTGAAGGAAGAATCCCTTCAACCTGGAGAGTTGGGACCCATGGAATGGGTACCACGCAGTATGACTTCAAAGGGTTGCCTTTGCTCACCAAACGTCACCAATGCTATCAGCCCGAAGTGTCCAGCCTTATGTCTCACTCAGCTCGGGGTGTAGATGTGGTAAATCCACGTTGCATCACAAGCCCTGAATGAATTATTTAAGAATTGCTCTCTATTTCACTGTCATTGTGTTTTGTTTTTGTAATTTATTTTGATAATGGGATTTATCGGATTTTCACTGCTGCGTTTATGCCGCTGTACACATGCTTGATTCTCTTATGGAGACATATAAATCCATGGGTTTTCAGATTCTTACTAGTCAGGTATATTCCTAGGCATTGAATATGGGGTGTTGAGTCCATTTCGTGGAGCAAGGAGTAGGTCCTGACTATTACATATTTGCTTATGGAAAGGTATCTGTGCTAATTTCAATCTCTGGTTTTATGCAGCACCACAACTCACCTTTCCCCTTAAGCAAGCATAAGTTGGTTTTCTAAATTTGAGACCCTTTTCTGTTTTGTAATTGAGTTCATGTGCAGCCATGTTTGCATTCCGTGTATTTGAGATATCTTATGGTGTTTCTTTTTCTGTGTGACTTAGTTAACTTAGAATGATCGTACCTGAATCCACTCATTATGCCGCGACGGGCCTCATGACATAGATTTCATTGCTGAGTGATATTCCATTGTACGTACGTACAACAACTTCTTTATCCATTTTTTGCTTTCTGGGATATTTCACTTGTACCGTAAATGAGGTTCTTGTAAGCAGAGCCGTCCAAAATTTATGGGTGGCTGTGTCTTTTTGATTTTAATTTCCCTAAGCTATAGAACCATAAGTTGAAGTGCCGTAGGCTCCGTTGCTTAGTTTTTTAGGTGTTTGAGGAAACACCATACACTTCTCCAGAGTGGCTGTTGGCAAGTTACATCCCGCCCATCAGCATAACAAGGCTCCCTGTTCTCCATGGCCTGTCCTGCCTTTCTGGATTTTTCACTTTTTTCAGATGTCCCTTTTGACAGGGGGGCAGTGAGACTTCATTGTAATGCAGATTTCTTTACAGGCTTGCTTGTTTGGCCAAAAAGGGCGTATGTGTTTTTTCTTGAATGTATTCAGGAAAAAACGCATACACCCTTTTTGACCAAGTGCATCATTGTCGACTTTCTGTCTCTTTCCTTATGCTTTAAATGCAATTCCAGTCTGCCCCTGAACTCGTTTTCCTGCAATTCTGCCCCGCTTTCAAGTCCTCTACACAGCCTTACTTCAATACATTTTTGGACAATAGCTGACATTTATAACTCTGCAGGTTTGTGAATGACAGTGCGCCTGAGCTCCTTTCTTCTACTCGCTTTCTTGTGAGCTGGCCGCAAACCCGCAGCATTGCTTCATGCCCTAATCTGGTTCCGGCACAGCATGCTGATCCTTTGGTAAATTCCTCTTCCTGGTGGGAAATGAGTGTTATATTTGAACGTGCAGACACCTAGAGCTAGTCTCTCATTGGTTCTCCCTATTCTTGTTCATCTTGCGCAGAAATTGCAAACTGTGCCAAACAGGAGGTTAAAGGCACTGACTCTCTAAGTGGGGAGAGTATTAGTAAAGGGTCTTCAATCGTGAACCCGAGTAAAAGGGGACGAAAACTGAGATGCATTTGAAAAGGTTTCCCGGTCACACGGTGCACCATACTGTGGGTTTCCCATGCATGTTTTAGCTGAAGGAAGAATCCCTTAAACCTGGAGAGTTGGGACCCATGGAATGGGTACCATGCAGTATGACTTCAAAGGGCCTGCATTTTCTCAACGAACCTCACCAATGCTATCAGGCCGAAGTGTACAGCCTTATGTCTCACTCAGCTCTGGTTGTAGATGTGGTAAATCCAGGTTGCATCACAAGCCCTGAATGAATTATTTAAGAATTGCTCTCTATTTCACTGTCATTGTGTTTGTTTTTGTAATTCATTTTGATAATGGGATTTATCGGATTTTCTCTGCTGCATTCATGCCGCTGTACACACACTTGAGTCTCTTATGGAGACATATAAATCCATGGGTTTGAAGATACTTACTAGTCAGGTGTATTCCTAGGCGTTGAATATGGGGTGTTTAGTCCATTTCGTTGAGCAAGGGCTAGGTCTTGACTATTACATATTTGGCTTATGGAAAGGTATCTGTGCTAATTTCTATCTCTGGTTTTATGCAGCACCCCAACTCACTTTTCCCCTTAAGCAAGCATAAGGTGGTTTTCTAAATTTGAGACCCTGTTCTGTTTTGTAATTCAGTTCATGTGTAGCCAAGTTTACATTCCGTGTATTAGTGATATCTTATGATGTTTCATTTTCTGTGTGACTTATTTCACTTAGAATCATCGTACCTGAATCCACTCATTATGCCACGATGGGCCTGATGACATAGATTTCATTGCTGAGTGATATTCCATTGAATGTGTGTACCACAACTTCTTTATCCATTTTTCACATTCTGGGATATTTAACTTGTACCGTAGACGAGATTCCTGTAAACAGAGCCGTCTGAAACTTTGGGGTGGCTGTCTGTTTTTGATTTTAATTTCCGTGATCTATAAGACCATAAGTGGAAGTGCCGTAGTCTCCGTTGCTTTGTTTCTTAGGTGTTTCAGGAAACACCATACACTTCTCCAGAGTGGCTGTTGGCAATTTACATCCCGCCCATCAGCATAACAAGGCTCCCTGTTCTCCATGGCCTGTGCTGTCTTTCTGGATTTTACACTTTTTTCAGATGGCCCTTTTGACCTGGGGGCAGTGAGACTTCTTTGTAGTGCAGATTTCTTTAACATGCTGGCTTGGTTGGCCAAAAAGGGCGTATGCGTTTTTTCCTGAATATATTCAGGAAAAAACGCATACGCCCTTTTTGGCCAAGTGCATCATTGTCGACGTTCTGCCTCTTTTCCTATGCTTTAAATGCAATTCCAGTCTACCCCCTGAAATCGTTTTCCTGCAATTCTGCCCCACTTTCCAGTCCTCTTCGCAGCCTTCCTTCAATATATTTTTGGACGATAGCTGTCATTTATAACTCTGCAGGTTTGTGAATTACAGTGCCCCTGAGCTCCTTTCTTCAACTCACTTTCTTGTGAGCTGGCCGCAAACCCGCAGGAATGCTTCAGGCCCTAATCTGGTTCCGGCACGGCATGCTGAGCCTTTGGTTAATTCCTCTTCCTGGTGGGAAATGAGCGTTAAATTTGCCCGTGCAGACACCTTCACACGAGTCTTCATGGTGCCACTTTGCCCCGGTTATCTCTATGGAGGTTGGAGTTGGAGGGCCTCCTCGCTCAAGGTCAGTGTGCCCATGGAGCCAACCCTGCAACTTCAGGGCATGGTTGGGTGTTAGGATCACCACGTGGGGTCCTTTTCCCTTCGGAGGGAGGTGGCCTTTTGGGCTGCTGACTTCCAGGTTTTCAGATACTGCCAGTATCTTGGCCAGATGTGGCGGTGGGCCAAGCCCCTTGGTGACCGTAGTTTATCCTACCTGGATCGCATTCTTGCATTGTTCCATTTCAAGTGGTCCCAGGTTTTGCACTAATACTCCAATGGCGATTCACCGTTCACCAGGAATGTAAAGGTCAAAGGGTTTAGCTAAATTAGGGAGTTCCAGGGCAAGGGTCTGAATTGACTGCTCTTTCCATTCTTGAAAGGCCACTTCTGCATTCTATTCAAAAGGATCATCATCTTTTCCTTTCAGTGTTTCATATAGAGGCCCAGCTAGTAGACTGTAGTTAGGGATCCAGAAGCAGCAAACCCTGGCCTCCCCAGGAACCCCTAAGCTGTCTTCTAGTTTCAGAAATGGGTAAGGCTGTAAATTGTTTCTTCCCTTTCCTGGGATGGGCTTCTCCGACCTTCTGTGAGAATGAAGCCCAGGCAGGTCACCGTAGTCTGTGATATTTGAGCTTTGTCTTGGACAACTTGTATCCTTTATTGGCTTTGTAGTTCAGAGGTCTCCTTAGTAGGGCTGGCGATCAGAATGTCGTCTGCATATTGAAGGAGTGTTTCCTTTTCCAGAGGTAGAACTTTTAGGTCTTTAGCTGAGCTTTCCCCAAAGATGGTGTGGGAATTTTTGAACCCTTGGGGCAACACGGCCCGGAAGTATTGTTTTAGTTGTATGTTGAGTCCTGCCACTCACAAGCCAAAATTTCTTGTGACTCTGGGACTAATAGAATACAAAAGAAGGCATCATTGAAGACTAATACAGAATACCATGTCCTGGTGGTTGGTAGCATGACCAGAAGGGTGTAGGATTTAGGAACTACTGGAGGTATACCCTCGGTGGCTTCACTGACTGTCCTGACATCCTTTACCAGGACTCCAGCAGCCCATGGGGCTCTCGAGGTCAGGCCAATCCCAGGATATGGAGCTCACCTGGGCAGGTACCCCACCCCCACCCCAGCCCACGGGGCTCTCGTGTTCAGGCCCCTCCCAGGATATGGGGTTCCCTGGGCAGGTTCCCCTGCAGCCCATGGGGCTCTCGTGGTCAGGCCCCTCCCAGGATACAGAGCTACCCTTGCAGGTACCATGGCAGGGCTGGGAACACAGGAACCGTGCATATCGCCCTCATTGCAGAGCACTCCCAGCTCACCTGTCACTCAGATCTGACACAGAGCACCTCAGAGCAGGACTTGAACTAACAAACAGCAGCTCCAACAGGTCTGTGACCCTGGGCATCACTCTGTGTGGCCTCCTTCCACCTGGTCTTCCAGAGACTTCCACTGCACCCGGGGCACCAGGCCTCTGTCTCCACCCACCAGCCACCCCTCCTCTCCCTGACTCCTGGGTTCCTCTCATTAGGAGAGGGTTTTCTTGAAGTTGTCTCCCACTCATGGGCCAGATAATATAATTAGAAAACAAGCCAGAGCTGCAGCCCCTTGTCTATCCTGACTCTCAGGAGCCCACACCTGTTCCTTGGACCTGGCCGATTCAGCAAGTTCCAGTTTCTGCAACTGTGAGCCCCTGAGGGGTGATTATTGGCTGGCCTGGGAAGCCTGACCGTGCCGGCCAGCACTCCCCAGGTGTGCCTGGGTTCAGATCAATATAAACACCGCTCCAGGCAGCAAGAGCCCCTGCAGCTGTGCCTGACGCCATTTTCTCTGCCCTGTCAGCAGTCTTGGGGCTGGACTGGTGGGAGGGAGTGAGAGGCCACGGCTTTGTGGGTGGCCCAGTGTGAGTGGGGCTCTGCTGGACTTTCTGCAGCAGTTGTCAAGATGCCACCTGCTAAAGAAGAGGATGTGTCACCCATACCTGCCGCTGGAATTTCTCCCTGGGCAGAGGTGAGTGAGGAAGAAAGCAGTGGGGGCCGGGACAGCAGGGGTATCTCAGGCAGGGAAATGGAAAGCTTCCAGAAGAGCACCCAGGACCAGGACCATCCTGGCTGGCCTGCAGGCCCCAAGTCGGCTGGCATGCTGTCACTCATGTGGCTCCATGGCCCTTCCTCTAGGCTTTCAAGTCCTTGTACATATTCAGGTGTTTTACCTGGGAAGGGTGGGAACATTTCAGCAGCAGCTGGCCTGGGGCTCAGCCCACGTTTACTCACAGATGCCTCGGCACGGTCCCCCAGCTTTGCAATGAGGACGCTTGTTGCGTGGGGCCTGCTGGCTGAATGGGAGATGATTCCCCACCACCGACCAACTTCAGAATTGCTTACAACTGGAGCAAGTGCCCTGATACGGTTTTCCTCTGTGTAACTGGTGGGTTCTGTTTTTTTTTCTTTTTTTCTTTTTTGGATCAAGGTAGATTTTATTCCTCTTTTTTGTATTTACAGATATAAGCATGGAAATAATTTATTCATATAAATACATGTATGTGAAGGGAAAAATATTTTCTCTGTTTTACTTTTTGTAATTTGAATTTTATTTTATTTTTTTATACAGCAGGTTCTTTTTGGTTATCTCTTTTATACATATAAATGTATATATGCCAATCCCAATCTCTCAACTCCTCCCACCACCACCCCCCAACAGCTTTCCCCCCTTGGTGTCCATACGTTTGTTGTCTACATCTGTTGCTCTATTTCTGCCTTGCAAAACGGTTCATCTGTAAAATTTGTCTAGGTTCCACATATAGGCATTAATATACAAGATTTGTTTTTCTATTTCTGACTTACTTCACTCTGTATGACAGTCTCTAGATCCATCAACGTCTCTACAAATGACCCAATTTCATTCCTTTTTATGGCTTAGTAATATTCCATTTTATATATGTACCACTTCTTTATGTATTCGTCTGTCTGTGGGCATTTAGGTTGCTTCCATTACCTGGATATTGTAAATAGTGATGCAATGAACATTGCGGTGAATGTCTCTTTTTGATTTATGGTTTTGTCTGGGTATATGCCCAGTAGTGGGATTGCTGTATCATATGGTAATTCTATTCTTAATTTTATAAGAAACTCCATAATGTTCTCCACAGTGACTGTATCAATTTACATTCCCAACAATAGTGGAAGAGGGTTCCTTATCTCCACACCCTTTCCAGCATTTGTTGTTTGTAGATTTTCTGATGATGCCCATTCTAACATGTGTGAGGTGATACACCATGGATGAGTCTATTTCGTTGAGCAAAGAGTAGGTCTTGTCTAGTACATATTTGGCTTATGGAACGGTATGTGTGCTAATTTCAATCTCTGGTTTTATACAGCACCCCAACTCAACATTCCCCTTAAGCAAGCATAAGTTTTTATCTAAATGTGAGACTCTGTTCGGTTTTGTATTTCAGTTTATGTGTAGCCAAGTTTACACTCCCTCTATTAGTGATATCTTATGATACTTATCTTTCTCTGTGTGACGTATTTCTCTTAGAATCATCATATTTAAATCCACTCAATTTGCTGCTACAGGCCTGATGACATTGATTTCATTGCTGAGTGATATTCCGTTGTACGTAAGTAGCACAACTCCTTTATCCATTTTTTTCTTTCTGGGATATTTAATTTGTACTGGACTCGAGTTTCTTGTAAACACAGCAGCCCTAAATTTTGTGCTGGCTGTGTCTTGTTGATTTTAATTTTCCTAAGCTATAGGGCTAAAAGTGGAAGTACCCTAGGCTCTGTAGCTTTGTTTTTCAGATGTTTCAGGATACACCATAAACATCTCCAGAGTGTCTGTTGGCAATTTACATCCCGCCCATCAGCATAACAAGGCTCCCTGTTCTCCATGGCCTGTCCTGTGTTTCTGGTTTTTACACTTTTTTCAGATGGCCCTTTTGACGAATGGGAAACGAGACTTCATTGTAGTGCGGACTTCCATTGCTGGAGTGCTTGGTTGGCCAAAAAGGGCATATGCGTTTTTTCCTGAATATATTCAGGAAAAAATGTTTACGCACTTTTGTCCAAGTGCATCAGTGTCAAAGATCTGCCGCTTTTCACATGCTTTAAATGCAATTCCAATCTACCTCCTGAAATATGATTCCTGCAATTCTGTCTCGTTTTCAAGTCCTCTTTGCAGACTTACTTCAATATATTTTTGCCAATAGCTGTCATTTATATCTCTGCAGGTTTGTGAATTACAGTGCCCGTGATTTCCTTTCTTAACTCGTTTCCTTGAAAGCTGGCCACAGAACCGCAGGTTTGCTTTAGGCCATAATCAGGGTCCGACACGGCACTCTGAGCCTTTGGTTAATTCCTCTTCCTGGTGGGAAATTAGTGTTAAATGTGCCCCTCCGGACACCTGCCTCACTCCCAGCCCCTTGGTTATGTGTGTCCTGTAGTTTGAGGCCACATGTGCTGGGTTCCTCACCTTTGGCTGATGTGGCCCCACTGGTGTGAGGACACTCCTGCCTGGTTCCCATCCCCTTGGTGATGTGGACCCTCCGGTGAGAGTCTGATCCTGGCTGGGTTCCTCACACTTCTGAGAGGTGGGCCCTCTTCTCTGAGGTCACTCCTGCCTGGCTGGCCCACCCCGCCTTGATGACGTCGGCTCTCTCGTGGGAGTTGGTGCCTGCTGCGAGTCTCCTCCCCTTGGTAATGAGGGCCCTCTGGCGTCAGGCCCTAACTCCTGGCCTCCCAAAATTTTCTGATGTGCGCCCTGTGGTGCGAGTACACTCCTGCCAGGTTCCCAACACCATGGGAATGTGGGCCTTCTGCTCTGAGGTCCCAACGATGGGTTGCTCAGTTTCATGATGAGGGCCCTCTGGTGTGAGTTCACTCCGGCCTGGATCCCATAGCCTCGCTGCTCCTGGCCACCTGCGGGGAGGTTACAACTGCGGGATTCCTCACCTTTTTTCTTCTATGGGCCCTCTGTTTTGAGACTCCTCCTGCCTGCCTCACTCCCAGCCCCTTGGTGATGTGTGTCCTCTGGTTTGAGGCCACGTGTGCTGGGTCCCTCACCTTTCGATGATGTGGCCCCACTGGTGTGAGGACACTCTTGCCTGGTTCCTGTCCCCTTGAAGATGTGGGCTCTCTGGTGAGAGTCTGATCCTGGCTGGGTTCCTCACCCTTCTGTGAGGTGGGCCCTCTGCTGTGAGGTCACTCCTGCCTGGCTGGCACACCCCGCCTGGGCAACATCGGCCCTCTTGTGGCAGTTGGAGCATGCTGGGAGCCTCCTCCCCTCGGTGATGAGGGCCCTCTTGCGTCAGGCCCTAACTGCTGGGTACCCACATTTTCTGATACGTGCTAAGTGGTGCGAGGACACTCCTGCAAGGTTCCCATCCCCATGGGGATGTGGGCCTTCTGCTCTGAGGTCCCAATGGCTGGGTTGCTCACAGTTTCATGATGTGGGCCCTCTGCTGTGAGTTCACTGCAGCCTGGATCACATAGACTCGGTGCTCTGGGCCGCCTGCTGGGAGGTTCCCACTGCAGGATTCCTCACCTTTTTTATTCTATTGGCCCTGTGTTGTGAGGCTACTCATGCCTGCCTCAATCCGAGCCCCTTGGAGATGTGGGTCCTCTGGTTTAGGCCTCATGTGCTGGTTTCCTCACCTTTCTATGATGTGGTCACCCTGGTGTGAAGACAGTCCTGCCTGGTTCTGATCCCCTTGGTGATGTGGGCCCTCTGGTGAGAGTCTTATCCTGGCTGGGTTCCTCACCCTTCTGTGAGGTAGGCCCTCTGCTGTGAGGTCACTCCTGCCTGGCTGTCACACGTCACCTTGTCGACATGGGCCCTCAGTTGGGAGTTGGTGCCTGCTTGGAGTCTCCTCCCCTTGGTAATGAGGGCCCTCTGGCGTCAGACCCTAACTTCTGGGCTCCCAAAATTCTCTGATGTGTGCCCTGAGGTGCGAGTACACTTATGCCATGTTCCCAACCACATAGGAATGTGGGCCTTCTGCTCTGAGGTCCCAAAGCCTGGGTTGCTCACAGTTTCATGATGAGGGCCCTCTGTTTTGAGTTCAGTCAGGTCTGGATCCCATAGCCTCGCTGCTCCTGGCCGCCTGCTGGGAGGTTCCAACTGCGGGATTCCTCACCTTTTTTCTTCTATGGGCCCTCTGTTTTGAGACTCCTCCTGCCTGCCTCACTCCCAGCCCCTTGGTGATGTGTGTCCTCTGGTTTGAGGCCACGTGTGCTGGGTCACTCACATTTCGTTGATGAGGTCCCACTGGTGTGAGGACACTCCAGCCTGGTTCCCATTCTCTTGGTGATGTGGGCCCTCTGGTGAGAGTCTGATCCTCCTTGGGTTCCTCACACTTTTGTGAGGTGGGCCCTCTGCTCTGAGGTCACTCTTGCCTGGCTGGCACACCCCGCATTGGCGACGGCGGCCCACTGGTAGCAGTTGGAGCCTGCTGGGAGCCTCCTCTCCTCGGTGATGAGAGCCCTCTGGTGTCAGGCCCTAACTGCTGGGCTCCCCACCTTTTCTGATGTGTGCCCACTGGTGCGATGACACTCCTACTTGGTTCCCTTCCCCATGGGGATGTGGGCCTTGTGCTCTGAGGTCACAACGGCTGGTTTGCTCACAGTTTCATGATGAGGGCCCTCTGTTGTGAGTTCATCACTGCCTGGATCCCATAGCCTCGGTGCTCTGGGCCGCCTGCTGGGATGTTCCAACTGCTGGATTCCTCACCTTTTTTATACAATGGGCCATGTGTTGTGAGGTTAATCCTGCCTGCCTCGCTCCAAGACCCATGGTGATGTGGGTCCTCTGGTTTGAGGCCACATTTTCTTGTTACCTCAACTTTTGATGATATGGCCCCACGGGTGTGATGACACTCCTGCCTGGTTCACAGCCCCTTGCTGATGTGGGCACTCTGGTGAGAGTCTGATCCTGGCTGGGTTCCTTACCCTTCTGTGAGGTGGGCCCTCTGATGTGAGGTCACTCCTGCCTGGCTGGCTCACGTCGCCTTGATGATGTGGGCCCTCTGTTGGCCACTAAAGCATTCTGGGAGCCTCCTACCCTCTTTAATGAGGGCCCTGGAAAAAACGCATATGCACATTTTGACCAAGTGCATCATTGTCCAGGATCTGCCTCTTCTCCTATGCTTTCAGAGCACTTCCCGTCTACGTCCTGAAATCATATTCCAGGAATACTGCCCCGCTTTCAAGTCCTCCTCGCAGCCTTACTTCAATATATTTTTGTATGATACCTGTCATTAATAACTCTGCAGGTTTGTTAAATACAGTGTCCCTGAGCTCCTTTCTTCAACATGCTTTCTTGTGAGCTGGCCGCAAAACCGCAGGATTGCTTCAGGCTGTAATCTGGTTTCGGCACGGCACGCTGAGCCTTTGGTAAATTCCTCTTTCTGGTGAGAAATGAGCATTCAATTTGCCCGTGGAGACACCTACAGCTAGTCTCTCATTGGTTCTCCCTATTCCTGTTCATCTTGTGCAGAAATTGCAAACTGTGCCAAACAGGAGGTTAAAGGCACTGACTCTCCAAGTGGGTAGAGGGTTAGTAAAGCATCTGGAATGGTGAACCCGAGTACCAGGGAACGAAACCTGAGAGCCATTTAAAATGGTTTCCCAGTCTCACAGTGGACAATACTCTGGGTTTCCCATGCATGTTTTAGCTGAAGGAAGAATTCCTTAAACCTGGAGATTATTGACCCATGGAATGGGTACCATGCAGTATGACTAAAAAGGGTCTGAATTTGCTCACCGAACCTCACCAATGCTATCAGTTCGAAGTGTCCAGCCTTATGCCTCACCCAGCTCTGGGTGTAGATGTGGTAAATCCAGGTTTCATCACAAGCCCTGAATCAATTATTTAAGAATTGCTGTCTCTTTCACTGTCATTGTGTTTTGTTTTTGTAATTTAGTTGATAATGGGATTTATCGGATTTTCACTGCTGCGTTCATGCCGCTGTACAAACGCTTGATTCTCCTACAGAGAAATATAAATCCACGGGTTTTAAGATTCTTACTAGTCAGGTATATTCCTAGGCGTTGAATATGTGGTGTTGAGTCCATGTCGTTGAACAAGGAGTAGGTCTTGACTATTACATATTTGGCTTATGGAATGGTATCTGTGCTATTTTCAATCTCTGGTTTTATGCAGCACCCCAACTCACCTTTGCCCTTAAGCAAGCATAAGTTGGTTTTCTAAATTTGAGTCCCTGTTCTGTTTTGTAATTCAGTTCATGTGTAGCCAAGTTTACATTCCGTGTATTAGTGATATCTTATGATGTTTCATTTTCTGTGTGACTTATTTCACTTAGAATCACTGTAGCTGAATCCACTCATTATGCCGTGATGGGCCTGATGACATAGATTTCATTGCTGAGTGATATTCCATTGTACGTACGAACCACAACTTCTTTATCCATTTTTCACATTCTGGGATATTTAACTTGTACCGTAGATGAGGTTCTTGTAAACAGAGCCGTCCGAAAATTTGGGGTGGCTGTGTGTTTTTGATTTTAATTTCCCTAAGCTATAGGACCATAACTGGAAGTGCCGTAGGCTCCGTTGCTTTGATTTTTAGGTGTTTCAGGAAACACCATACACTTCTCCAGGGTGGCTGTTGGCAATTTACATCCCGCCCATCAGCATAACAAGGCTCCCTGTTCTCCATGGCCTGTGCTGTCTTTCTGGATTTTACACTTTTTTTAGATGGCCCTTTTGACCAGGGGGCTGTGAGACTTCATTGTAGTGCATAATTCTTTAACATGCTTGCATGGTTGGCCAAAAAGGGCGTATGCGTTTTTTCCTGAATATATTCAGGAAAAAACGCATACGCCCTTTTTGGCCAAGTGCATCATTGTCGACGTTCTGCCTCTTTTCCTATGCTTTAAATGCAATTCCAGTCTACCCCCTGAAATCGTTTTCTTGCAATTCTGCCCACTTACAAGTCCTCTTCGCAGCCTTCCTTCAATATATTTTTGGACGATAGCTGTCATTTATAACTCTGCAGGTTTGTGAATTACAGTGCCCCTGAGCTCCTTTCTTCAACTCGCTTTCTTGTGAGCTGGCCGCAAACACACATGATTGCTTCAGGCCCTAATCTGGTTCCGGCACGGCATGCTGAGCCTTTGGTGAATTCCTCTTCCTGGTGGGAAATGAGCGTTAAATTTGCCTGTGCAGACACCTCCAGCTAGTCTCTCATTGATTCCCCCTATTCCTGTTCATCTTGCGCAGATATTGCAAACTGTGCCAAACAGGAGGTTAAAGGCACTGAGTCACCAAGTGGGGAGAGTGTTAGTAAAGGGTCTGGAATGGTGAACCCGAGTAAAAGGGGACGAAAACTGAGATGCATTTGAAAACGTTTCCCGGTCACATGGTGCACCATACTTGGGTTTTCCATGCATGTTTTAGCTGAAGGAAGAATCCCTCAAACCTGGAGAGTTGGGACCCATGGAATGGGTACCATGCAGTATGACTTCAAAGGGTCTGCACTTGCTCATCGAACCTCACCAATGCTATCAGCCCGAAGTGTCCAACCTTATGTCTCACTCAGCTCTGGGTGTAGATGTGGTAAATCCAGGTTGCATCACAAGCCCTGAATGAATTATTTAAAAATTGCTCTCTATTTCACTGTCATTGTGTTTTGTTTCTGTAATTCATTTTGATAATGGGATTTATCGGATTTTCTCTGCTGCATTCTTGCAGCTGTACACACGCTTGATTCTCTTATGGAGACATATAAATCCATGGGTTTGAAGATTCTGATCAGTCAGGTGTATTCCTAGGCTTTGAATATGGGGTGTTTAGTCCATTTCGTTGAGCAAGGGGTAGGTCTTGAGTATTATATATTTGGCTTATGGAAAGGTATCTGTGCTAATTTCTATCTCTGGTTTTATGCAGCACCCCAACTCACATTTCCCCTTAAGCAAGCATAAGTTGGTTTTCTAAATTTGAGACCCTGTTCTGTTTTGTAATTCAGTTCATGTGTAGCCAAGTTTACATTCCTTGTATTAGTGATATCTTATGATGTTTCATTTTCTGTGTGACTTATTTCACTTAGAATCATCGTACCTGAATCCACTCATTATGCCGCAATGGGCCTGATGACATAGATTTCATTGGTGAGTGATATTCCATTGTACGTACATACCACAATTTCTTTATCCATTTTTCGCTTTCTTGGATATTTAACTTGTACCGTAGACGAGGTTCTTGTAAACAGAGCCGTCCGAAACTTTGGGGTGGCTGTGTGTTTTTGATTTTAATTTCCCTAAGCTATAGGACCATAAGTGGAAGTGCCATAGGCTGTGTTGCTTTGTTTCCTACGTGTTTCTGGAAACACCATACACTTCTCCAGAGTGGTTGTTGGCAATTTACATCCCGCCCATCAGCATGACAAGGCTCCCTCTTCTCCATGGTCTGTGCTGCCTTTCTGGATTTTACACTTTTTTCAGATGGCCCTTTTGACCGGGGGGCAGTGAGACTTCATTGTAGTGCAGATTTCCTTTACACGCTTGCTTGGTTGGCCAAAAAGGGCGTATGCGTTTTTTCTTGAATATATTCAGGAAAAAACGCATACGCCCTTTTTGGCCAAGTGCATCATTGTCGTCGTTCTGCCTCTTTTCCTATGCTTTAAATGCAATTCCAGTCTACCCCCTGAAATCGTTTTCCTGAAATTCTGCCCCACTTTCAAGTCCTCTTCGCAGCCTTCCTTCAATATATTTTTAGACCATAGCTGTCATTTATAACTCTGCAGGTTTGTGAATTACAGTGCCCCTGAGCTCCTTTCTTCAACTCGCTTTCTTGTGAGCTGGCCGCAAACCCGCAGGAATGCTTCAGGCCCTAATCTGGTTCCGGCACGGCATGCTGAGCCTTTGGTTAATTCCTCTTCCTGGTGGGAAATGAGCGTTAAATTTGCCCGTGCAGACACCTTCACACGAGTCGTCATGGTGCCCCTTTGCCCCGGTTATCTCTATGGAGGTTGGAGTTGGAGGGCCTCCTCACTCAAGGTCAGTGTGCCCATGGAGCCAACCCTGCAACTTCAGGGCATGTTTGGTGGTTAGGATCACCACGTGGGGTCCTTTCACCTTAGGAGGGAGGTGGCCTTTTGGGCTGCTGATTTCCAGGTTTTCGGATACTGCCATTATCTTGGCCAGATGTGGCGGTGGGCCAAGCCCCTTGGTGACCGTAGTTTATCCTACCTGGATCGCATTCTTGCATTGTTCCATTTCAAGTGGTCCCAGGTTTTGCACTAATACTCCAATGGCGATTCACCGTTCACCAGGAATGTAAAGGTCAAAGGGTTTAGCTAAATTAGGGAGTTCCTGTTCAAGGGTCTGAATTGACTGCTCTTTCCCTTCTTGAAAGGCCACTTCTGCATTCTATTCAAAAGGATCATCACCTTTTCCTTTCAGTGTTTCATATAGAGGCCCAGCTAGTAGACTGTAGTTAGGGATCCAGAAGCAGCAAACCCTGGCCTCCCCAGGAACCCCTAAGCTGTCTTCTAGTTTTAGAAATGGGTAAGGCTGTAAATTGTTTCTTCCCTTTCCTGGGATGGGCTTCTCCGACCTTCCGTGAGAATGAAGCCCAGGCAGGTCACCGTAGTCTGTGATATTTGAGCTTTTTCTTAGACAACTTGTATCCTTTATTGGCTTGGTAGTTCAGAGGTCTCCTTAGTAGGGCTGGCGATCAGAATGTCGTCTGCATATTGAAGGAGTGTTTCCTTTTCCAGAGGTAGAACTTTTAGGTCTTTAGCTGAGCTTTCCCCAAAGATGGTGTGGGAATTTTTGAACCCTTGGGGCAACACGGCCCGGAAGTATTGTTTTAGTTGTATGTTGAGTCCTGCCACTCACAAGCCAAAATTTCTTGTGACTCTGGGACTAATAGAATACAAAAGAAGGCATCATTGAAGACTAATACAGAATACCATGTCCTGGTGGTTGGTAGAATGACCAGCAGGGTGTAGGGTTTAGGAACTACTGGAGGTATATCCTCAGTGGCTTAACTGACTGTCCTGACATCCTTTACCAGGACTCCAGCAGCCCATGGGGCTCTCGAGGTCAGGCCAATCCCAGGATATGGAGCTCACCTGGGCAGGTACCCCAACCCAGCCCACGGGGCTCTCATGTTCAGGACCCTCCCAGGATATGGTGTTCCCTGGGCAGGTCCCCCTGCAGCCCATGGGGCTCTCGTGGTCAGGCCCCTCCCAGGATACAGAGCTACCCTTGCAGGTACCATGGCAGGGCTGGGAACACAGGAACCGTGCATATCGCCCTCATTGCAGAGCACTCCCAGCTCACCTGTCACTCAGATCTGACACAGAGCACCTCAGAGCAGGACTTGAACTAACAAACAGCAGCTCCGACAGGTCTGTGACCCTGGGCATCACTCTGTGTGGCCTCCCTCCACCTGGTCTTCCAGAGACTTCCACTGCACCCGGGGCACCAGGCCTCTGTCTCCACCCACCAGCCACCCCTCCTCTCCCTGACTCCTGGGTTCCTCTCATTAGGAGAGGGTTTTCTTGAAGTTGTCTCCCACTCATGGGCCAGATAATATAATTAGAAAACAAGCCAGAGCTGCAGCCCCTTGTCTATCCTGACTCTCAGGAGCCCACACCTGTTCCTTGGACCTGGCCGATTCAGCAAGTTCCAGTTTCTGCAACTGTGAGCCCCTGAGGGGTGATTATTGGCTGGCCTGGGAAGCCTGACCGTGCCGGCCAGCCCTCCCCAGGTGTGCCTGGGTTCAGATCAATATAAACACCGCTCCAGGCAGCAAGAGCCCCTGCAGCTGTGCCTGACGCCATTTTCTCTGCCCTGTCAGCAGTCTTGGGGCTGGACTGGTGGGAGGGAGTGAGAGGCCACGGCTTTGTGGGTGGCCCAGTGTGAGTGGGGCTCTGCTGGACTTTCTGCAGCAGTTGCCAAGATGCCACCTGCTAAAGAAGAGGATGTGTCACCCATACGTGCCGCTGGAATTTCTCCCTGGGCAGAGGTGAGTGAGGAAGAAAGCAGTGGGGGCCGGGACAGCAGGGGTATCTCAGGCAGGGAAATGGAAAGCTTCCAGAAGAGCACCCAGGGCCAGGACCACCCTGGCTGGCCTGCAGGCACCAAGTCGACTGGCATGCTGTCGCTCATGTGGCTCCATGGCCCTTCCTCTAGGCTTTCAAGTCCTTGTACATATTCAGGTGTTTTACCTGGGAAGGGTGGGAACATTTCAGCAGCAGCTGGCCTGGGGCTCAGCCCACGTTTACTCACAGATGCCTCGGCACGGTCCCCCAGCTTTGCAATGAGGACGCTTGTTGCGTGGGGCCTGCTGGCTGAATGGGAGATGATTCCCCACCACTGACCAACTTCAGAATTGCTTACAACTGGAGCAAGTGCCCTGATACGGTTTTCCTCTGTGTAACTGGTGGGTTCTGTTTTTTTTTCTTTTTTTCGTTTTTGGTTCAAGGTAGATTTTATTCCTCTTTTTTGTATTTACAGATATAAGCATGGAAATAATTTATTCATATAAATACATGTATGTGAAGGGAAGAATATTTTCTCTGTTTTACTTTTTGTAATTTGAATTTTATTTTATTTTTTTATACAGCAGGTTCTTTTTGGTTATCTCTTTTATACATATAAATGTATATATGCCAATCCCAATCTCTCAACTCCTCCCACCACCACCCCCCAACAGCTTTCCCCCCTTGGTGTCCATACGTTTGTTGTCTACATCTGTTGCTCTATTTCTGCCTTGCAAAACGGTTCATCTGTAAAATTTGTCTAGGTTCCACATATAGGCATTAATAGACAAGATTTGTTTTTCTCTTTCTGACTTACTTCACTCTGTATGACAGTCTCTAGATCCATCAAAGTCTCTACAAATGACCCAATTTCATTCCTTTTTATGGCTTAGTAATATTCCATTTTATATATGTACCACTTCTTTATGCATTCGTCTGTCTGTGGGCATTTAGGTTGCTTCCATTACCTGGATATTGTAAATAGTGATGCAATGAACATTGCGGTGAATGTCTCTTTTTGATTTATGGTTTTGTCTGGGTATATGCCCAGTAGTGGGATTGCTGTATCATATGGTAATTCTATTCTTAATTTTATAAGAAACTCCATAATGTTCTCCACAGTGACTGTATCAATTTACATTCCCAACAATAGTGGAAGAGGGTTCCTTATCTCCACACCCTTTCCAGCATTTGTTGTTTGTAGATTTTCTGATGATGCCCATTCTAACATGTGTGAGGTGATACACCATGGATGAGTCTATTTCGTTGAGCAAAGAGTAGGTCTTGTCTAGTACATATTTGGCTTATGGAACGGTATGTGTGCTAATTTCAATCTCTGGTTTTATACAGCACCCCAACTCAACATTCCCCTTAAGCAAGCATAAGTTTTTATCTAAATGTGAGACTCTGTTCGGTTTTGTATTTCAGTTTATGTGTAACCAAGTTTACACTCCCTCTATTAGTGATATCTTATGATACTTATCTTTCTCTGTGTGACGTATTTCTCTTAGAATCATCATATTTAAATCCACTCAATTTGCTGCTACAGGCCTGATGACATTGATTTCATTGCTGAGTGATATTCCGTTGTACGTAAGTAGCACAACTCCTTTATCCATTTTTTTCTTTCTGAGATATTTAATTTGTACTGGACTCGAGTTTCTTGTAAACACAGCAGCCCTAAATTTTGTGCTGGCTGTGTCTTGTTGATTTTAATTTTCCTAAGCTATAGGGCTAAAAGTGGAAGTACCCTAGGCTCTGTAGCTTTGTTTTTCAGATGTTTCAGGATACACCATAAACATCTCCAGAGTGTCTGTTGGCAATTTACATCCCGCCCATCAGCATAACAAGGCTCCCTGTTCTCCATGGCCTGTCCTGTGTTTCTGGTTTTTACACTTTTTTCAGATGGCCCTTTTGACGAATGGGAAACGAGACTTCATTGTAGTGCGGATTTCCATTGCTGGAGTGCTTGGTTGGCCAAAAAGGGCATATGCGTTTTTTCCTGAATATATTCAGGAAAAAATGTTTACGCACTTTTGTCCAAGTGCATCAGTGTCAAAGATCTGCCGCTTTTCACATGCTTTAAATGCAATTCCAATCTACCTCCTGAAATATGATTCCTGCAATTCTGCCTCGTTTTCAAGTCCTCTTTGCAGACTTACTTCAATATATTTTTGCCAATAGCTGTCATTTATATCTCTGCAGGTTTGTGAATTACAGTGCCCGTGATTTCCTTTCTTAACTCGTTTCCTTGAAAGCTGGCCACAGAACCGCAGGTTTGCTTTAGGCCATAATCAGGGTCCGACACGGCACTCTGAGCCTTTGGTTAATTCCTCTTCCTGGTGGGAAATTAGAGTTAAATGTGCCCCTCCGGACACCTGCCTCACTCCCAGCCCCTTGGTTATGTGTGTCCTGTAGTTTGAGGCCACATGTGCTGGGTTCCTCACCTTTGGCTGATGTGGCCCCACTGGTGTGAGGACACTCCTGCCTGGTTCCCATCCCCTTGGTGATGTGGACCCTCCGGTGAGAGTCTGATCCTGGCTGGGTTCCTCACACTTCTGAGAGGTGGGCCCTCTTCTCTGAGGTCACTCCTGCCTGGCTGGCCCACCCCGCCTTGACGACGTCGGCTCTCTCGTGGGAGTTGGTGCCTGCTGCGAGTCTCCTCCCCTTGGTAATGAGGGCCCTCTGGCGTCAGGCCCTAACTCCTGGCCTCCCAAAATTTTCTGATGTGCGCCCTGTGGTGCGAGTACACTCCTGCCAGGTTCCCAACACCATGGGAATGTGGGCCTTCTGCTCTGAGGTCCCAACGATGGGTTGCTCAGTTTCATGATGAGGGCCCTCTGGTGTGAGTTCACTCCGGCCTGGATCCCATAGCCTCGCTGCTCCTGGCCACCTGCGGGGAGGTTACAACTGCGGGATTCCTCACCTTTTTTCTTCTATGGGCCCTCTGTTTTGAGACTCCTCCTGCCTGCCTCACTCCCAGCCCCTTGGTGATGTGTGTCCTCTGGTTTGAGGCCACGTGTGCTGGGTCCCTCACCTTTCGATGATGTGGCCCCACTGGTGTGAGGACACTCTTGCCTGGTTCCTATCCCCTTGAAGATGTGGGCTCTCTGGTGAGAGTCTGATCCTGGCTGGGTTCCTCACCCTTCTGTGAGGTGGGCCCTCTGCTGTGAGGTCACTCCTGCCTGGCTGGCACACCCCGCCTGGGCAACATCGGCCCTCTTGTGGCAGTTGGAGCATGCTGGGAGCCTCCTCCCCTCGGTGATGAGGGCCCTCTTGCGTCAGGCCCTAACTGCTGGGTACCCACATTTTCTGATACGTGCTAAGTGGTGCGAGGACACTCCTGCGAGGTTCCCATCCCCATGGGGATGTGGGCCTTCTGCTCTGAGGTCCCAATGGCTGGGTTGCTCACAGTTTCATGATGTGGGCCCTCTGCTGTGAGTTCACTGCAGCCTGGATCACATAGACTCGGTGCTCTGGGCCGCCTGCTGGGAGGTTCCCACTGCAGGATTCCTCACCTTTTTTATTCTATTGGCCCTGTGTTGTGAGGCTACTCATGCCTGCCTCAATCCGAGCCCCTTGGAGATGTGGGTCCTCTGGTTTAGGCCTCATGTGCTGGTTTCCTCACCTTTCTATGATGTGGTCACCCTGGTGTGAAGACAGTCCTGCCTGGTTCTGATCCCCTTGGTGATGTGGGCCCTCTGGTGAGAGTCTTATCCTGGCTGGGTTCCTCACCCTTCTGTGAGGTAGGCCCTCTGCTGTGAGGTCACTCCTGCCTGGCTGTCACACGTCACCTTGTCGACATGGGCCCTCAGTTGGGAGTTGGTGCCTGCTTGGAGTCTCCTCCCCTTGGTAATGAGGGCCCTCTGGCGTCAGACCCTAACTTCTGGGCTCCCAAAATTCTCTGATGTGTGCCCTGAGGTGCGAGTACACTTATGCCATGTTCCCAACCACATAGGAATGTGGGCCTTCTGCTCTGAGGTCCCAAAGCCTGGGTTGCTCACAGTTTCATGATGAGGGCCCTCTGTTTTGAGTTCAGTCAGGTCTGGATCCCATAGCCTCGCTGCTCCTGGCCGCCTGCTGGGAGGTTCCAACTGCGGGATTCCTCACCTTTTTTCTTCTATGGGCCCTCTGTTTTGAGACTCCTCCTGCCTGCCTCACTCCCAGCCCCTTGGTGATGTGTGTCCTCTGGTTTGAGGCCACGTGTGCTGGGTCACTCACATTTCGTTGATGAGGTCCCACTGGTGTGAGGACACTCCAGCCTGGTTCCCATTCTCTTGGTGATGTGGGCCCTCTGGTGAGAGTCTGATCCTCCTTGGGTTCCTCACACTTTTGTGAGGTGGGCCCTCTGCTCTGAGGTCACTCTTGCCTGGCTGGCACACCCCGCATTGGCGACGGCGGCCCACTGGTAGCAGTTGGAGCCTGCTGGGAGCCTCCTCTCCTCGGTGATGAGAGCCCTCTGGTGTCAGGCCCTAACTGCTGGGCTCCCCACCTTTTCTGATGTGTGCCCACTGGTGCGATGACACTCCTACTTGGTTCCCTTCCCCATGGGGATGTGGGCCTTGTGCTCTGAGGTCACAACGGCTGGTTTGCTCACAGTTTCATGATGAGGGCCCTCTGTTGTGAGTTCATCACTGCCTGGATCCCATAGCCTCGGTGCTCTGGGCCGCCTGCTGGGATGTTCCAACTGCTGGATTCCTCACCTTTTTTATACAATGGGCCATGTGTTGTGAGGTTAATCCTGCCTGCCTCGCTCCAAGACCCATGGTGATGTGGGTCCTCTGGTTTGAGGCCACATTTTCTTGTTACCTCAACTTTTGATGATATGGCCCCACGGGTGTGATGACACTCCTGCCTGGTTCACAGCCCCTTGCTGATGTGGGCACTCTGGTGAGAGTCTGATCCTGGCTGGGTTCCTTACCCTTCTGTGAGGTGGGCCCTCTGATGTGAGGTCACTCCTGCCTGGCTGGCTCACGTCGCCTTGATGATGTGGGCCCTCTGTTGGCCACTAAAGCATTCTGGGAGCCTCCTACCCTCTTTAATGAGGGCCCTGGAAAAAACGCATATGCACATTTTGACCAAGTGCATCATTGTCCAGGATCTGCCTCTTCTCCTATGCTTTCAGAGCACTTCCCGTCTACGTCCTGAAATCATATTCCAGGAATACTGCCCCGCTTTCAAGTCCTCCTCGCAGCCTTACTTCAATATATTTTTGTATGATACCTGTCATTAATAACTCTGCAGGTTTGTTAAATACAGTGTCCCTGAGCTCCTTTCTTCAACATGCTTTCTTGTGAGCTGGCCGCAAAACCGCAGGATTGCTTCAGGCCGTAATCTGGTTTCGGCACGGCACGCTGAGCCTTTGGTAAATTCCTCTTTCTGGTGAGAAATGAGCATTCAATTTGCCCGTGGAGACACCTACAGCTAGTCTCTCATTGGTTCTCCCTATTCCTGTTCATCTTGTGCAGAAATTGCAAACTGTGCCAAACAGGAGGTTAAAGGCACTGACTCTCCAAGTGGGTAGAGGGTTAGTAAAGCATCTGGAATGGTGAACCCGAGTACCAGGGAACGAAACCTGAGAGCCATTTAAAATGGTTTCCCAGTCTCACAGTGGACAATACTCTGGGTTTCCCATGCATGTTTTAGCTGAAGGAAGAATTCCTTAAACCTGGAGATTATTGACCCATGGAATGGGTACCATGCAGTATGACTAAAAAGGGTCTGAATTTGCTCACCGAACCTCACCAATGCTATCAGTTCGAAGTGTCCAGCCTTATGCCTCACCCAGCTCTGGGTGTAGATGTGGTAAATCCAGGTTTCATCACAAGCCCTGAATCAATTATTTAAGAATTGCTGTCTCTTTCACTGTCATTGTGTTTTGTTTTTGTAATTTAGTTTGATAATGGGATTTATCGGATTTTCACTGCTGCGTTCATGCCGCTGTACAAACGCTTGATTCTCCTACAGAGAAATATAAATCCACGGGTTTTAAGATTCTTACTAGTCAGGTATATTCCTAGGCGTTGAATATGTGGTGTTGAGTCCATGTCGTTGAACAAGGAGTAGGTCTTGACTATTACATATTTGGCTTATGGAACGGTATCTGTGCTATTTTCAATCTCTGGTTTTATGCAGCACCCCAACTCACCTTTGCCCTTAAGCAAGCATAAGTTGGTTTTCTAAATTTGAGTCCCTGTTCTGTTTTGTAATTCAGTTCATGTGTAGCCAAGTTTACATTCCGTGTATTAGTGATATCTTATGATGTTTCATTTTCTGTGTGACTTATTTCACTTAGAATCACTGTAGCTGAATCCACTCATTATGCCGTGATGGGCCTGATGACATAGATTTCATTGCTGAGTGATATTCCATTGTACGTACGAACCACAACTTCTTTATCCATTTTTCACATTCTGGGATATTTAACTTGTACCGTAGATGAGGTTCTTGTAAACAGAGCCGTCCGAAAATTTGGGGTGGCTGTGTGTTTTTGATTTTAATTTCCCTAAGCTATAGGACCATAACTGGAAGTGCCGTAGGCTCCGTTGCTTTGTTTTTTAGGTGTTTCAGGAAACACCATACACTTCTCCAGGGTGGCTGTTGGCAATTTACATCCCGCCCATCAGCATAACAAGGCTCCCTGTTCTCCATGGCCTGTGCTGTCTTTCTGGATTTTACACTTTTTTTAGATGGCCCTTTTGACCAGGGGGCTGTGAGACTTCATTGTAGTGCATAATTCTTTAACATGCTTGCATGGTTGGCCAAAAAGGGCGTATGCGTTTTTTCCTGAATATATTCAGGAAAAAACGCATACGCCCTTTTTGGCCAAGTGCATCATTGTCGACGTTCTGCCTCTTTTCCTATGCTTTAAATGCAATTCCAGTCTACCCCCTGAAATCGTTTTCTTGCAATTCTGCCCACTTACAAGTCCTCTTCGCAGCCTTCCTTCAATATATTTTTGGACGATAGCTGTCATTTATAACTCTGCAGGTTTGTGAATTACAGTGCCCCTGAGCTCCTTTCTTCAACTCGCTTTCTTGTGAGCTGGCCGCAAACACACATGATTGCTTCAGGCCCTAATCTGGTTCCGGCACGGCATGCTGAGCCTTTGGTGAATTCCTCTTCCTGGTGGGAAATGAGCGTTAAATTTGCCTGTGCAGACACCTCCAGCTAGTCTCTCATTGATTCCCCCTATTCCTGTTCATCTTGCGCAGATATTGCAAACTGTGCCAAACAGGAGGTTAAAGGCACTGAGTCTCCAAGTGGGGAGAGTGTTAGTAAAGGGTCTGGAATGGTGAACCCGAGTAAAAGGGGACGAAAACTGAGATGCATTTGAAAACGTTTCCCGGTCACATGGTGCACCATACTTGGGTTTTCCATGCATGTTTTAGCTGAAGGAAGAATCCCTCAAACCTGGAGAGTTGGGACCCATGGAATGGGTACCATGCAGTATGACTTCAAAGGGTCTGCACTTGCTCATCGAACCTCACCAATGCTATCAGCCCGAAGTGTCCAACCTTATGTCTCACTCAGCTCTGGGTGTAGATGTGGTAAATCCAGGTTGCATCACAAGCCCTGAATGAATTATTTAAAAATTGCTCTCTATTTCACTGTCATTGTGTTTTGTTTCTGTAATTCATTTTGATAATGGGATTTATCGGATTTTCTCTGCTGCATTCTTGCAGCTGTACACACGCTTGATTCTCTTATGGAGACATATAAATCCATGGGTTTGAAGATTCTGATCAGTCAGGTGTATTCCTAGGCTTTGAATACGGGGTGTTTAGTCCATTTCGTTGAGCAAGGGGTAGGTCTTGAGTATTATATATTTGGCTTATGGAAAGGTATCTGTGCTAATTTCTATCTCTGGTTTTATGCAGCACCCCAACTCACATTTCCCCTTAAGCAAGCATAAGTTGGTTTTCTAAATTTGAGACCCTGTTCTGTTTTGTAATTCAGTTCATGTGTAGCCAAGTTTACATTCCTTGTATTAGTGATATCTTATGATGTTTCATTTTCTGTGTGACTTATTTCACTTAGAATCATCGTACCTGAATCCACTCATTATGCCGCAATGGGCCTGATGACATAGATTTCATTGGTGAGTGATATTCCATTGTACGTACGTACCACAATTTCTTTATCCATTTTTCGCTTTCTTGGATATTTAACTTGTACCGTAGACGAGGTTCTTGTAAACAGAGCCGTCCGAAACTTTGGGGTGGCTGTGTGTTTTTGATTTTAATTTCCCTAAGCTATAGGACCATAAGTGGAAGTGCCATAGGCTGTGTTGCTTTGTTTCCTACGTGTTTCTGGAAACACCATACACTTCTCCAGAGTGGTTGTTGGCAATTTACATCCCGCCCATCAGCATGACAAGGCTCCCTCTTCTCCATGGTCTGTGCTGCCTTTCTGGATTTTACACTTTTTTCAGATGGCCCTTTTGACCGGGGGGCAGTGAGACTTCATTGTAGTGCAGATTTCCTTTACACGCTTGCTTGGTTGTCCAAAAAGGGCGTATGCGTTTTTTCCTGAATATATTCAGGAAAAAACGCATACGCCCTTTTTGGCCAAGTGCATCATTGTCGTCGTTCTGC
This sequence comes from Delphinapterus leucas, assembly GCF_059928025.1. Lineage (NCBI taxonomy): Eukaryota > Metazoa > Chordata > Mammalia > Artiodactyla > Monodontidae > Delphinapterus > Delphinapterus leucas. The sequence continues at coordinate 2,429,140 of NW_028322269.1, read as the reverse complement.
CTCTTTTCCTATGCTTTAAATGCAATTCCAGTCTACCCCCTGAAATCGTTTTCCTGAAATTCTGCCCCACTTTCAAGTCCTCTTCGCAGCCTTCCTTCAATATATTTTTAGACCATAGCTGTCATTTATAACTCTGCAGGTTTGTGAATTACAGTGCCCCTGAGCTCCTTTCTTCAACTCGCTTTTTTTGTGAGCTGGCCGCAAACCCGCAGGAATGCTTCAGGCCCTAATCTGGTTCCGGCACAGCATGCTGAGCCTTTGGTTAATTCCTCTTCCTGGTGGGAAATGAGCGTTAAATTTGCCCGTGCAGACACCTTCACACGAGTCGTCATGGTGCCCCTTTGCCCCGGTTATCTCTATGGAGGTTGGAGTTGGAGGGCCTCCTCACTCAAGGTCAGTGTGCCCACGGAGCCAACCCTGCAACTTCAGGGCATGTTTGGTGGTTAGGATCACCACGTGGGGTCCTTTCACCGTAGGAGGGAGGTGGCCTTTTGGGCTGCTGATTTCCAGGTTTTCGGATACTGCCAGTATCTTGGCCAGATGTGGCGGTGGGCCAAGCCCCTTGGTGACCGTAGTTTATCCTACCTGGATCGCATTCTTGCATTGTTCCATTTCAAGTGGTCCCAGGTTTTGCACTAATACTCCAATGGCGATTCACCGTTCACCAGGAATGTAAAGGTCAAAGGGTTTAGCTAAATTAGGGAGTTCCTGTTCAAGGGTCTGAATTGACTGCTCTTTCCATTCTTGAAAGGCCACTTCTGCATTCTATTCAAAAGGATCATCACCTTTTCCTTTCAGTGTTTCATATAGAGGCCGAGCTAGTAGACTGTAGTTAGGGATCCAGAAGCAGCAAACCCTGGCCTCCCCAGGAACCCCTAAGCTGTCTTCTAGTTTTAGAAATGGGTAAGGCTGTAAATTGTTTCTTCCCTTTCCTGGGATGGGCTTCTCCGACCTTCTGTGAGAATGAAGCCCAGGCAGGTCACCGTAGTCTGTGATATTTGAGCTTTTTCTTGGACAACTTGTATCCTTTATTGGCTTGGTAGTTCAGAGGTCTCCTTAGTAGGGCTGGCGATCAGAATGTCGTCTGCATATTGAAGGAGTGTTTCCTTTTCCAGAGGTAGAACTTTTAGGTCTTTAGCTGAGCTTTCCCCAAAGATGGTGTGGGAATTTTTGAACCCTTGGGGCAACACGGCCCGGAAGTATTGTTTTAGTTGTATGTTGAGTCCTGCCACTCACAAGCCAAAATTTCTTGTGACTCTGGGACTAATAGAATACAAAAGAAGGCATCATTGAAGACTAATACAGAATACCATGTCCTGGTGGTTGGTAGAATGACCAGCAGGGTGTAGGGTTTAGGAACTACTGGAGGTATATCCTCAGTGGCTTAACTGACTGTCCTGACATCCTTTACCAGGACTCCAGCAGCCCATGGGGCTCTCGAGGTCAGGCCAATCCCAGGATATGGAGCTCACCTGGGCAGGTACCCCAACCCAGCCCACGGGGCTCTCATGTTCAGGACCCTCCCAGGATATGGTGTTCCCTGGGCAGGTCCCCCTGCAGCCCATGGGGCTCTCGTGGTCAGGCCCCTCCCAGGATACAGAGCTACCCTTGCAGGTACCATGGCAGGGCTGGGAACACAGGAACCGTGCATATCGCCCTCATTGCAGAGCACTCCCAGCTCACCTGTCACTCAGATCTGACACAGAGCACCTCAGAGCAGGACTTGAACTAACAAACAGCAGCTCCGACAGGTCTGTGACCCTGGGCATCACTCTGTGTGGCCTCCCTCCACCTGGTCTTCCAGAGACTTCCACTGCACCCGGGGCACCAGGCCTCTGTCTCCACCCACCAGCCACCCCTCCTCTCCCTGACTCCTGGGTTCCTCTCATTAGGAGAGGGTTTTCTTGAAGTTGTCTCCCACTCATGGGCCAGATAATATAATTAGAAAACAAGCCAGAGCTGCAGCCCCTTGTCTATCCTGACTCTCAGGAGCCCACACCTGTTCCTTGGACCTGGCCGATTCAGCAAGTTCCAGTTTCTGCAACTGTGAGCCCCTGAGGGGTGATTATTGGCTGGCCTGGGAAGCCTGACCGTGCCGGCCAGCCCTCCCCAGGTGTGCCTGGGTTCAGATCAATATAAACACCGCTCCAGGCAGCAAGAGCCCCTGCAGCTGTGCCTGACGCCATTTTCTCTGCCCTGTCAGCAGTCTTGGGGCTGGACTGGTGGGAGGGAGTGAGAGGCCACGGCTTTGTGGGTGGCCCAGTGTGAGTGGGGCTCTGCTGGACTTTCTGCAGCAGTTGCCAAGATGCCACCTGCTAAAGAAGAGGATGTGTCACCCATACGTGCCGCTGGAATTTCTCCCTGGGCAGAGGTGAGTGAGGAAGAAAGCAGTGGGGGCCGGGACAGCAGGGGTATCTCAGGCAGGGAAATGGAAAGCTTCCAGAAGAGCACCCAGGGCCAGGACCACCCTGGCTGGCCTGCAGGCACCAAGTCGACTGGCATGCTGTCGCTCATGTGGCTCCATGGCCCTTCCTCTAGGCTTTCAAGTCCTTGTACATATTCAGGTGTTTTACCTGGGAAGGGTGGGAACATTTCAGCAGCAGCTGGCCTGGGGCTCAGCCCACGTTTACTCACAGATGCCTCGGCACGGTCCCCCAGCTTTGCAATGAGGACGCTTGTTGCGTGGGGCCTGCTGGCTGAATGGGAGATGATTCCCCACCACTGACCAACTTCAGAATTGCTTACAACTGGAGCAAGTGCCCTGATACGGTTTTCCTCTCTGTAACTGGTGGGTTCTGTTTTTTTTTCTTTTTTTCGTTTTTGGTTCAAGGTAGATTTTATTCCTCTTTTTTGTATTTACAGATATAAGCATGGAAATAATTTATTCATATAAATACATGTATGTGAAGGGAAGAATATTTTCTCTGTTTTACTTTTTGTAATTTGAATTTTATTTTATTTTTTTATACAGCAGGTTCTTTTTGGTTATCTCTTTTATACATATAAATGTATATATGCCAATCCCAATCTCTCAACTCCTCCCACCACCACCCCCCAACAGCTTTCCCCCCTTGGTGTCCATACGTTTGTTGTCTACATCTGTTGCTCTATTTCTGCCTTGCAAAACGGTTCATCTGTAAAATTTGTCTAGGTTCCACATATAGGCATTAATAGACAAGATTTGTTTTTCTATTTCTGACTTACTTCACTCTGTATGACAGTCTCTAGATCCATCAACGTCTCTACAAATGACCCAATTTCATTCCTTTTTATGGCTTAGTAATATTCCATTTTATATATGTACCACTTCTTTATGCATTCGTCTGTCTGTGGGCATTTAGGTTGCTTCCATTACCTGGATATTGTAAATAGTGATGCAATGAACATTGCGGTGAATGTCTCTTTTTGATTTATGGTTTTGTCTGGGTATATGCCCAGTAGTGGGATTGCTGTATCATATGGTAATTCTATTCTTAATTTTATAAGAAACTCCATAATGTTCTCCACAGTGACTGTATCAATTTACATTCCCAACAATAGTGGAAGAGGGTTCCTTATCTCCACACCCTTTCCAGCATTTGTTGTTTGTAGATTTTCTGATGATGCCCATTCTAACATGTGTGAGGTGATACACCATGGATGAGTCTATTTCGTTGAGCAAAGAGTAGGTCTTGTCTAGTACATATTTGGCTTATGGAACGGTATGTGTGCTAATTTCAATCTCTGGTTTTATACAGCACCCCAACTCAACATTCCCCTTAAGCAAGCATAAGTTTTTATCTAAATGTGAGACTCTGTTCGGTTTTGTATTTCAGTTTATGTGTAACCAAGTTTACACTCCCTCTATTAGTGATATCTTATGATACTTATCTTTCTCTGTGTGACGTATTTCTCTTAGAATCATCATATTTAAATCCACTCAATTTGCTGCTACAGGCCTGATGACATTGATTTCATTGCTGAGTGATATTCCGTTGTACGTAAGTAGCACAACTCCTTTATCCATTTTTTTCTTTCTGGGATATTTAATTTGTACTGGACTCGAGTTTCTTGTAAACACAGCAGCCCTAAATTTTGTGCTGGCTGTGTCTTGTTGATTTTAATTTTCCTAAGCTATAGGGCTAAAAGTGGAAGTACCCTAGGCTCTGTAGCTTTGTTTTTCAGATGTTTCAGGATACACCATAAACATCTCCAGAGTGTCTGTTGGCAATTTACATCCCGCCCATCAGCATAACAAGGCTCCCTGTTCTCCATGGCCTGTCCTGTGTTTCTGGTTTTTACACTTTTTTCAGATGGCCCTTTTGACGAATGGGAAATGAGACTTCATTGTAGTGCGGATTTCCATTGCTGGAGTGCTTGGTTGGCCAAAAAGGGCATATGCGTTTTTTCCTGAATATATTCAGGAAAAAATGTTTACGCACTTTTGTCCAAGTGCATCAGTGTCAAAGATCTGCCGCTTTTCACATGCTTTAAATGCAATTCCAATCTACCTCCTGAAATATGATTCCTGCAATTCTGCCTCGTTTTCAAGTCCTCTTTGCAGACTTACTTCAATATATTTTTGCCAATAGCTGTCATTTATATCTCTGCAGGTTTGTGAATTACAGTGCCCGTGATTTCCTTTCTTAACTCGTTTCCTTGAAAGCTGGCCACAGAACCGCAGGTTTGCTTTAGGCCATAATCAGGGTCCGACACGGCACTCTGAGCCTTTGGTTAATTCCTCTTCCTGGTGGGAAATTAGAGTTAAATGTGCCCCTCCGGACACCTGCCTCACTCCCAGCCCCTTGGTTATGTGTGTCCTGTAGTTTGAGGCCACATGTGCTGGGTTCCTCACCTTTGGCTGATGTGGCCCCACTGGTGTGAGGACACTCCTGCCTGGTTCCCATCCCCTTGGTGATGTGGACCCTCCGGTGAGAGTCTGATCCTGGCTGGGTTCCTCACACTTCTGAGAGGTGGGCCCTCTTCTCTGAGGTCACTCCTGCCTGGCTGGCCCACCCCGCCTTGACGACGTCGGCTCTCTCGTGGGAGTTGGTGCCTGCTGCGAGTCTCCTCCCCTTGGTAATGAGGGCCCTCTGGCGTCAGGCCCTAACTCCTGGCCTCCCAAAATTTTCTGATGTGCGCCCTGTGGTGCGAGTACACTCCTGCCAGGTTCCCAACACCATGGGAATGTGGGCCTTCTGCTCTGAGGTCCCAACGATGGGTTGCTCAGTTTCATGATGAGGGCCCTCTGGTGTGAGTTCACTCCGGCCTGGATCCCATAGCCTCGCTGCTCCTGGCCACCTGCGGGGAGGTTACAACTGCGGGATTCCTCACCTTTTTTCTTCTATGGGCCCTCTGTTTTGAGACTCCTCCTGCCTGCCTCACTCCCAGCCCCTTGGTGATGTGTGTCCTCTGGTTTGAGGCCACGTGTGCTGGGTCCCTCACCTTTCGATGATGTGGCCCCACTGGTGTGAGGACACTCTTGCCTGGTTCCTGTCCCCTTGAAGATGTGGGCTCTCTGGTGAGAGTCTGATCCTGGCTGGGTTCCTCACCCTTCTGTGAGGTGGGCCCTCTGCTGTGAGGTCACTCCTGCCTGGCTGGCACACCCCGCCTGGGCAACATCGGCCCTCTTGTGGCAGTTGGAGCATGCTGGGAGCCTCCTCCCCTCGGTGATGAGGGCCCTCTTGCGTCAGGCCCTAACTGCTGGGTACCCACATTTTCTGATACGTGCTAAGTGGTGCGAGGACACTCCTGCGAGGTTCCCATCCCCATGGGGATGTGGGCCTTCTGCTCTGAGGTCCCAATGGCTGGGTTGCTCACAGTTTCATGATGTGGGCCCTCTGCTGTGAGTTCACTGCAGCCTGGATCACATAGACTCGGTGCTCTGGGCCGCCTGCTGGGAGGTTCCCACTGCAGGATTCCTCACCTTTTTTATTCTATTGGCCCTGTGTTGTGAGGCTACTCATGCCTGCCTCAATCCGAGCCCCTTGGAGATGTGGGTCCTCTGGTTTAGGCCTCATGTGCTGGTTTCCTCACCTTTATTGATGTGGCCCCACTGGTGTGAGGACACTCCTGCCTGGTTCCCATCCCCTTGGTGATGGGGGCCCTCTGGTGAGAGTCTGATCCTGTCTGGATTCCTCACACTTCTGGGAGGTGGGCCCTCTGCTGTGAGGTCACTCCTGCCTGGCTGGCACACGTCACCTTGGCGATGTGGGCCCTCAGTTGGGAGTTGGTGCCTGCTGGGAGTCTCCTCCCCTCGGTAATGAGGGCCCTCTGGCGTCAGGCCCTAACTCATGGGCTCCCAAAATTTTCTGATGTGCGCCCTGTCGTGCGAGTACACTCCAGCCAGGGTCCCATCCCCATGGGGATGTGGGCTTTCTGCCCTGAGGTCCCAACGGCTGGGTTGCTCACAGTGTCAGAATGTGGGCCCTCTGCTGTGAGTTCACTCCGGCATGGATCCCATAGCCTCGGTGCTCTGGGCCACCTGCTTGGAGCTTCCAACTGCGGGGTTCCTCACCTTTTTTATTCTATGGGCGCTCTGTTGTGAGTCTCCTCCTGCATGCCTCACTCCCAGCCCTTTCGTGATGTGTGTCCCCTTGTTTGAGGCCACATGTGCTGTGCTCCTCACCTTTCGCTGATGTGGCCCCACTGGTGTGAGGACGCTCCTGCCTGGTTTCCATCCCCTTGGTGATGTGGGCGCTCTGGTTAGAGTCTGATCCTGTTTGGGCTCCTCACACTTCTGTGAGGTGGGCCCTCTGCTGTGAGGTAACTCCTGCCTGGCTTGCTCCCATTGCCTTGGTGACGTCGGCCCTCTGGTGGCATTTGGAGCCTGCTGGTAGCCTCCTCTCCTCCGTGATGAGGGCCCTCTGGCGCCAGGCCATAACTGCTGGGTTCCCACATTTTCTGATACGTGCTAAGTTGTGCGAGGACACTCCTGCGAGGTTCCCATCCCCATGGGGATGTGGGCCTTCTGCTCTGAGGTCCCACTGGCTGGGTTGCTCACAGTTTCATGATGTGGGCCCTCTGCTGTGAGTTCACTGTGGCCTGGATCCCATAGACTCCATGCTCTGGGCCACCTGCTGGGAGGTTCAAACTGCTGGATTCCTCACATTTTTTATTCTGTGGGCCCTGTGTTGTTAGGCTACTCCTGCCTGCCTCACTCGGAGCACCTTGGAAATGTGGGTCCTCTGGTTTAGGCCACATGTGCTGGGTTCCTCACCTTTCTATAATGTGGCCACACTGGTGTGAGGACACTCCTGCCTTGTTCCGATCCCCTTGGTGATGTGGGCCCTCTGGTGAGAGTCTTATCCTGGCTGGGTTCCTCACCCTTCTGTGCGGTAGGCCCTCTGCTGTGAGGTCACTCCTGCCTGGCTGGCACACGTCAACTTGGCGATGTGGGCCCTCAGTTGGGAGTTGGTGCCTGCTGGGAGTCTCCTCCCCTCGGTAATGAGGGCCCTCTGGCGTCAGACCCTAACTCCTGGGCTCCCAAAATTTTCTGATGTGCGCCCTGTGGTGCGAGTACACTCCTGCCAGGATCCCAACCCCATGGGAATGTGGGCCTTCTGCTCTAAGGTCCCAACGGCTGGGTTGCTCACAGTTTCATAATGAGGGCCCTCTGTTTTGAGTTCAGTCAGGCCTGGATCCCATAGCCTCGCTGCTCCTGGCCACCTGCTGGGAGGTTCCAACTGCAGGATTCCTCACCTTTTTTACGCTATGGGCCCTCTGTTTGGAGGCTCCTCCTGCCTGCCTCACTCCCAGCCCCTTGGTGATGTGTGTCCTGTAGTTTGAGGCCACGTGTGCTGGGTCCGTCACATTTCGGTGATGTGACCACACTGGTGTGAGAACACTCCTGCCTGGTTTCCATTCCCTTGGTGATGTGGGCCCTCCGGTGAGTGTCTGATCCTCTTTGGGTTCCTCACACTTTTTTGTGGTTGGCCCTCTGCTCTGAGGTCACTCCTGCCTGGCTGGCACACCCTGCATTGGCGACGTCGGCCTTCTGGTAGCAGTTGGAGCTTGCTGGGAGCCTCCTCTCCTCAGTGATGAGGGCCCTCTGGCGTCCGGCCCTAACTGCTGGGCTCCCCACCTTTTCTGATGTGTGCCCACTGGTGCGATGACACTCCTGCTTGGTTCCCTTCCCCATGGGGATGTGGGCCTTGTGCTCTGAGGTTACAACGGCTGGGTTGCTTACAGTATCACGATGAGGGCCCTCTGTTGTGAGTTCATCACTGCCTGGATCCCATAGCCTCGGTGCTCTGGGCCGCCTGCTGGGATGTTCCAACTGCTGGATTCCTCACCTTTTTTATACAATGGGCCATGGGTTTTGAGGTTAATCCTGCCTGCCTCGCTCCAAGACCCATGGTGATGTGGGTCCTCTGGTTTGAGGCCACATGTGCTGGGTACCTCAACTTTCGATGATGTGGCCCCACGGGTGTGAGGACACTCCTGCCTGGTTCCCAGCCCCTTGCTTATGTGGGCACTCTGGTGAGAGTCTGATCTTGACTGGGTTCCTTACCCTTCTGTGAGGTGGGCCCTCTGATGTGAGGTCACTCCTGCCTGGATGGCTCATGTCACCTTGGCGACGTAGGCCCTCTGTTGGCCACTGAAGCATGCTGGGAGCCTCCTACCCTCTTTAATAAGGGCCCTGGAAGAAACGCATATGCCCTTTTTGACCAAGTGCATCATTGTCGAGGTTCTGCCTCTTCTCCTATACTTTCAGAGGACTTCCCGTCTACCTCCTGAAATCGTATTCCTGGAATTCTGTCCCACGTTCAAGTCCTCTTTGCAGCCTTACTTCAATATATTTTTGGACGATAGCTGTCATTTATAACTCTGCAGGTTTGTGAATTACACTGCCCCTGAGCTCCTTTCTTCAACTCGCTTTCTTGTGAGCTGGCCGCAAAACCGCAGGATTGCTTCAGGCCCTAATCTGGTTCCGACACGGCATGCTGAGCCTTTGGCTAATTCCTCTTCCTGGTGGGAAATGAGCGTTAAATTTGTTCGTGCAGACACCTACAGCTAATCTCTCATTGGTTCTCCCTATTCCTGTTCATCTTGCGCAGAAATTCCAAACTGTGCCAAACAGGAGGTTAAAGGCACTGACTCTCCAAGTGGGGAGAATGTTAGTAAAGCGTCTGGAATGGTAAAACCGAGTACGAGGGGACGAAAACTGAGACGCATTTAAAAAGTTTTCCCGGTCACACGGTGGACCATATTCTGGGTTGCCCATGCATGTTTTACCTGAAGGAAGAATCCCTTCAACCTGGAGAGTTGGGACCCATGGAATGGGTACCACGCAGTATGACTTCAAAGGGTTGCCTTTGCTCACCAAACGTCACCAATGCTATCAGCCCGAAGTGTCCAGCCTTATGTCTCACTCAGCTCGGGGTGTAGATGTGGTAAATCCACGTTGCATCACAAGCCCTGAATGAATTATTTAAGAATTGCTCTCTATTTCACTGTCATTGTGTTTTGTTTTTGTAATTTATTTTGATAATGGGATTTATCGGATTTTCACTGCTGCGTTTATGCCGCTGTACACATGCTTGATTCTCTTATGGAGACATATAAATCCATGGGTTTTCAGATTCTTACTAGTCAGGTATATTCCTAGGCATTGAATATGGGGTGTTGAGTCCATTTCGTGGAGCAAGGAGTAGGTCCTGACTATTACATATTTGCTTATGGAAAGGTATCTGTGCTAATTTCAATCTCTGGTTTTATGCAGCACCACAACTCACCTTTCCCCTTAAGCAAGCATAAGTTGGTTTTCTAAATTTGAGACCCTTTTCTGTTTTGTAATTGAGTTCATGTGCAGCCATGTTTGCATTCCGTGTATTTGAGATATCTTATGGTGTTTCTTTTTCTGTGTGACTTAGTTAACTTAGAATGATCGTACCTGAATCCACTCATTATGCCGCGACGGGCCTCATGACATAGATTTCATTGCTGAGTGATATTCCATTGTACGTACGTACAACAACTTCTTTATCCATTTTTTGCTTTCTGGGATATTTCACTTGTACCGTAAATGAGGTTCTTGTAAGCAGAGCCGTCCAAAATTTATGGGTGGCTGTGTCTTTTTGATTTTAATTTCCCTAAGCTATAGAACCATAAGTTGAAGTGCCGTAGGCTCCGTTGCTTAGTTTTTTAGGTGTTTGAGGAAACACCATACACTTCTCCAGAGTGGCTGTTGGCAAGTTACATCCCGCCCATCAGCATAACAAGGCTCCCTGTTCTCCATGGCCTGTCCTGCCTTTCTGGATTTTTCACTTTTTTCAGATGTCCCTTTTGACAGGGGGGCAGTGAGACTTCATTGTAATGCAGATTTCTTTACAGGCTTGCTTGTTTGGCCAAAAAGGGCGTATGTGTTTTTTCTTGAATATATTCAGGAAAAAACGCATACACCCTTTTTGACCAAGTGCATCATTGTCGACTTTCTGTCTCTTTCCTTATGCTTTAAATGCAATTCCAGTCTGCCCCTGAACTCGTTTTCCTGCAATTCTGCCCCGCTTTCAAGTCCTCTACACAGCCTTACTTCAATACATTTTTGGACAATAGCTGACATTAATAACTCTGCAGGTTTGTGAATGACAGTGCGCCTGAGCTCCTTTCTTCTACTCGCTTTCTTGTGAGCTGGCCGCAAACCCGCAGCATTGCTTCATGCCCTAATCTGGTTCCGGCACAGCATGCTGATCCTTTGGTAAATTCCTCTTCCTGGTGGGAAATGAGTGTTATATTTGAACGTGCAGACACCTAGAGCTAGTCTCTCATTGGTTCTCCCTATTCTTGTTCATCTTGCGCAGAAATTGCAAACTGTGCCAAACAGGAGGTTAAAGGCACTGACTCTCTAAGTGGGGAGAGTATTAGTAAAGGGTCTTCAATCGTGAACCCGAGTAAAAGGGGACGAAAACTGAGATGCATTTGAAAAGGTTTCCCGGTCACACGGTGCACCATACTGTGGGTTTCCCATGCATGTTTTAGCTGAAGGAAGAATCCCTTAAACCTGGAGAGTTGGGACCCATGGAATGGGTACCATGCAGTATGACTTCAAAGGGCCTGCATTTTCTCAACGAACCTCACCAATGCTATCAGGCCGAAGTGTACAGCCTTATGTCTCACTCAGCTCTGGTTGTAGATGTGGTAAATCCAGGTTGCATCACAAGCCCTGAATGAATTATTTAAGAATTGCTCTCTATTTCACTGTCATTGTGTTTGTTTTTGTAATTCATTTTGATAATGGGATTTATCGGATTTTCTCTGCTGCATTCATGCCGCTGTACACACACTTGAGTCTCTTATGGAGACATATAAATCCATGGGTTTGAAGATACTTACTAGTCAGGTGTATTCCTAGGTGTTGAATATGGGGTGTTTAGTCCATTTCGTTGAGCAAGGGCTAGGTCTTGACTATTACATATTTGGCTTATGGAAAGGTATCTGTGCTAATTTCTATCTCTGGTTTTATGCAGCACCCCAACTCACTTTTCCCCTTAAGCAAGCATAAGGTGGTTTTCTAAATTTGAGACCCTGTTCTGTTTTGTAATTCAGTTCATGTGTAGCCAAGTTTACATTCCGTGTATTAGTGATATCTTATGATGTTTCATTTTCTGTGTGACTTATTTCACTTAGAATCATCGTACCTGAATCCACTCATTATGCCACGATGGGCCTGATGACATAGATTTCATTGCTGAGTGATATTCCATTGAATGTGTGTACCACAACTTTTTTATCCATTTTTCACATTCTGGGATATTTCACTTGTACCGTAGACGAGATTCCTGTAAACAGAGCCGTCTGAAACTTTGGGGTGGCTGTCTGTTTTTGATTTTAATTTCCGTGATCTATAAGACCATAAGTGGAAGTGCCGTAGTCTCCGTTGCTTTGTTTCTTAGGTGTTTCAGGAAACACCATACACTTCTCCAGAGTGGCTGTTGGCAATTTACATCCCGCCCATCAGCATAACAAGGCTCCCTGTTCTCCATGGCCTGTGCTGTCTTTCTGGATTTTACACTTTTTTCAGATGGCCCTTTTGACCTGGGGGCAGTGAGACTTCTTTGTAGTGCAGATTTCTTTAACATGCTGGCTTGGTTGGCCAAAAAGGGCGTATGCGTTTTTTCCTGAATATATTCAGGAAAAAACGCATACGCCCTTTTTGGCCAAGTGCATCATTGTCGACGTTCTGCCTCTTTTCCTATGCTTTAAATGCAATTCCAGTCTACCCCCTGAAATCGTTTTCCTGCAATTCTGCCCCGCTTTCCAGTCCTCTTCGCAGCCTTCCTTCAATATATTTTTGGACGATAGCTGTCATTTATAACTCTGCAGGTTTGTGAATTACAGTGCCCCTGAGCTCCTTTCTTCAACTCGCTTTCTTGTGAGCTGGCCGCAAACCCGCAGGAATGCTTCAGGCCCTAATCTGGTTCCGGCACGGCATGCTGAGCCTTTGTTTAATTCCTCTTCCTGGTGGGAAATGAGCGTTCCATTTGCCCGTCCAGACACCTACAGCTAGTCTCTCATTGGTTCTCCCTATTCCTGTTCATCTTGCGCAGAAATTGAAAACTGTGCCAAACAGCAGGTTAAAGGCACTGACTCTCCAAGTGGGGAGAGTGTTAGTAAACGGTCTGGAATGGTGAACCCGAGTAAAAGGGGACGAAAACTGAGATGCATTTGAAAACGTTTCCCGGTCACACAGTGCACTGTACTGTGGGTTTCCCATGCATGTTTTAGCTGAAGGAAGAATCCCTTAAACCTGGAGAGTTGGGACCCATGGAATGGGTACCATGCAGTATGACTTCAAAGGGTCTGCATTTGCTCATCGAACCTCACCAATGCTATCAGCCCGAAGTGTCCAGCCTTATGTCTCACTCAGCTCTGGGTGTAGATGTGGTAAATCCAGGTCGCATCACAAGCCCTGAATGAATTATTTAAGAATTGCTCTCTATTTCACTGTCATTGTGTTTGTTTTTGTAATTCATTTTGATAATGGGTTTTATCCGATTTTCTCTGCTGCATTCATGCCGCTCTACACACACTTGAGTCTCTTACGGAGACATATAAATCCATGGGTTTGAAGATTCTTACTAGTCATGTGTAATCCTAGATGTTGAATATGGGGTGTTTAGTCCATTTCGTTGAGCAAGGGCTAGGTCTTGACTATTACATATTTGGCTTATGGAAAGGTATCTGTGCTAATTTCTATCTCTGGTTTTATGCAGCACCACAACTCACCTTTCCCCTTAAGCAAGCATAAGTTGGTTTTCTAAATTTGAGACCCTGTTCTGTTTTGTAATTCAGTTCATTTGTAGCCAAGTTTACATTCCGTGTATTAGTGATATCTTATGATGTTTCATTTTCTGTGTGACTTATTTCACTTAGAATCATCGTACCTGAATCCACTCATTATGCCGCGACGGGCCTGATGACATAGATTTCATTGGTGAGTGATATTCCTTTGTATGTACGTACCACACTTCTTTATCCATTTTTCGCTTTCTGGGATATTTAACTTGTACCGTAGACGAGGTTCTTGTAAACAGAGCCGTAAACAGAAACTTTGCGGTGGCTGTGTGTTTTTGATTTTAATTTCCCTAAGCTATAGGAAAAAAAGTGGTAATGCCGTAGGCTCCGTTGCTTTGTTTTTTAGGTTTTTGAGGAAACACCATACACATCTCCAGAGTGGCTGTTGGCAATTTACATCTCGCCCATCAGCATAACAAGGCTCCCTGTTCTCCATGGCCTGTGCTGCCTTTCTGGATTTTACACTTTTTTCAGATGGCCCTTTTGAACGGGGGGCAGTGAGACTTCATTGTAGTGCAGATTTCTTTAACATGCTTGCTTGGTTGGCCAAAAAGGGCGTATGCGTTTTTTCCTGAATATATTCAGGAAAAAACGCATACGCCCTTTTTGGCCAAGTGCATCATTGTCGACGTTCTGCCTCTTTTCCTATGCTTTAAATGCAATTCCAGTCTACACCCTGAAATCGTTTTCTTGCAATTCTGCCCCGCTTTCAAGTCCTCTTCGCAGCCTTCCTTCAATATATTTTTGGGTGATAGCTGTCATTTATAACTCTGCAGGTTTGTGAATTACACTGTCCCTGAGATCCTTTCTTCAACTCGCTTTCTTGTGAGCTGGCCGCAAACCCGCAGGATTGCTTCAGGCCCTAATCTGGTTCCGGCACGGCATGCTGAGCCTTTGGTTAATTCCTCTTCCTGGTGGGAAATGAGCGTTAAATTTGCCCGTGCAGACACCTTCACACGAGTCTTCATGGTGCCACTTTGCCCCGGTTATCTCTATGGAGGTTGGAGTTGGAGGGCCTCCTCACTCAAGGTCAGTGTGCCCATGGAGCCAACCCTGCAACTTCAGGGCATGGTTGGGGGTTAGGATCACCACGTGGGGTCCTTTTCCCTTCGGAGTGAGGTGACCTTTTGGGCTGCTGATTTCCAGGTTTTCAGATACTGCCAGTATCTTGGCCAGATGTGGCGGTGGGCCAAGCCCCTTGGTGACCGTAGTTTATCCTACCTGGATCGCGTTCTTGCATTGTTCCATTTCAAGTGGTCCCAGGTTTTGCACTAATACTCCAATGGCGATTCACCGTTCACCAGGAATGTAAAGGTCAAAGGGTTTAGCTAAATTAGGGAGTTCCAGGGCAAGGGTCTGAATTGACTGCTCTTTCCATTCTTGAAAGGCCACTTCTGCATTCTATTCAAAAGGATCATCATCTTTTCCTTTCAGTGTTTCATATAGAGGCCCAGCTAGTAGACTGTAGTTAGGGATCCAGAAGCAGCAAACCCTGGCCTCCCCAGGAGCCCCTAAGCTGTCTTCTAGGTTCAGAAATGTGTAAGGCTGTAAATTGTTTCTTCCCTTTCCTGGGATGGGCTTCTCCGACCTTCTGTGAGAATGAAGCCCAGGCAGGTCACCGTAGTCTGTGATATTTGAGCTTTTTCTTGGACAACTTGTATCCTTTATTGGCTTGGTAGTTCAGAGGTCTCCTTAGTAGGGCTGGCGATCAGAATGTCGTCTGCATATTGAAGGAGTGTTTCCTTTTCCAGAGGTAGAACTTTTAGTTCTTTAGCTGAGCTTTCCCCAAAGATGGTGTGGGAATTTTTGAACCCTTGGGGCAACATGACCCGGAAGTATTGTTTTAGTTGTATGTTGAGTCCTGCCACTCACAAGCCAAAATTTCTTGTGACTCTGGGACTAATAGAATACAAAAGAAGGCATCATTGAAGACTAATACAGAATACCATGTCCTGGTGGTTGGTAGAATGACCAGCAGGGTGTAGGGTTTAGGAACTACTGGAGGTATATCCTCGGTGGCTTCACTGACTGTCCTGACATCCTTTACCAGGACTCCAGCAGCCCATGGGGCTCTCGAGGTCAGGCCAATCCCAGGATATGGAGCTCACCTGGGCAGGTACCCCACCCCCACCCCAGCCCATGGGGCTCTCGTGTTCAGGCCCCTCCCAGGATATGGGGTTCCCTGGGCAGGTTCCCCTGCAGCCCATGGGGCTCTCGTGGTCAGGCCCCTCCCAGGATACAGAGCTACCCTTGCAGGTACCATGGCAGGGCTGGGAACACAGGAACCGTGCATATCGCCCTCATTGCAGAGCACTCCCAGCTCACCTGTCACTCAGATCTGACACAGAGCACCTCAGAGCAGGACTTGAACTAACAAACAGCAGCTCCGACAGGTCTGTGACCCTGGGCATCACTCTGTGTGGCCTCCCTCCACCTGGTCTTCCAGAGACTTCCACTGCACCCGGGGCACCAGGCCTCTGTCTCCACCCACCAGCCACCCCTCCTCTCCCTGACTCCTGGGTTCCTCTCATTAGGAGAGGGTTTTCTTGAAGTTGTCTCCCACTCATGGGCCAGATAATATAATTAGAAAACAAGCCAGAGCTGCAGCCCCTTGTCTATCCTGACTCTCAGGAGCCCACACCTGTTCCTTGGACCTGGCCGATTCAGCAAGTTCCAGTTTCTGCAACTGTGAGCCCCTGAGGGGTGATTATTGGCTGGCCTGGGAAGCCCGACCGTGCCGGCCAGCCCTCCCCAGGTGTGCCTGGGTTCAGATCAATATAAACACCGCTCCAGGCAGCAAGAGCCCCTGCAGCTGTGCCTGACGCCATTTTCTCTGCCCTGTCAGCAGTCTTGGGGCTGGACTGGTGGGAGGGAGTGAGAGGCCACGGCTTTGTGGGTGGCCCAGTGTGAGTGGGGCTCTGCTGGACTTTCTGCAGCAGTTGCCAAGATGCCACCTGCTAAAGAAGAGGATGTGTCACCCATACCTGCCGCTGGAATTTCTCCCTGGGCAGAGGTGAGTGAGGAAGAAAGCAGTGGGGGCCGGGACAGAAGGGGTATCTCAGGCAGGGAAATGGAAAGCTTCCAGAAGAGCACCCAGGGCCAGGACCATCCTGGCTGGCCTGCAGGCCCCAAGTCGGCTGGCATGCTGTCACTCATGTGGCTCCATGGCCCTTCCTCTAGGCTTTCAAGTCCTTGTACATATTCAGGTGTTTTACCTGGGAAGGGTGGGAACATTTCAGCAGCAGCTGGCCTGGGGCTCAGCCCACGTTTACTCACAGATGCCTCAGCACGGTCCCCCAGCTTTGCAATGAGGATGCTTGTTGCGTGGGGCCTGCTGGCTGAATGGGAGATGATTCCCCACCACTGACCAACTTCAGAATTGTTTACAACTGGAGCAAGTGCCCTGATACGGTTTTCCTCTGTGTAACTGGTGGGTTCTGTTTTTTTTTCTTTTTTTCGTTTTTGGTTCAAGGTAGATTTTATTCCTCTTTTTTGTATTTACAGATATAAGCATGGAAATTATTTATTCATATAAATACATGTATGTGAAGGAAGAATATTTTTTCTGTTTTACTTTTTGTAATTTGAATTTTATTTTATTTTTTTATACAGCAGGTTCTTTTTGGTTATCTATTTTATACATATAAATGTATATATGCCAATCCCAATCTCTCAACTCCTCCCACCACCACCCCCCAACAGCTTTCCCCCCTTGGTGTCCATACGTTTGTTGTCTACATCTGTTGCTCTATTTCTGCCTGGCAAAACGGTTCATCTGTACAATTTTTCTAGGTTCCACATATATGCATTAATAGACAAGATTTGTTTTTCTCTTTCTGACTTACTTCACTCTGTATGACAGTCTCTAGATCCATCAACGTCTCTACAAATGACCCAATTTCATTCCTTTTTATGGCTTAGTAATATTCCATTTTATATATGTACCACATCTTTATGCATTCGTCTGTCTGTGGGCATTTAGGTTGCTTCCATTACCTGGATATTGTAAATAGTGATGCAATGAACATTGAGGTGAATATCTCTTTTTGAGTTATGGTTTTGTCTGGGTATATGCCCAGTAGTGGGATTGCTGTATCATATGGTAATTCTATTCTTAGTTTTATAAGAAACTCCATAATGTTCTCCACAGTGACTGTATCAATTTACATTCCCAACAATAGTGGAAGAGGGTTCCTTATCTCCACACCCTTTCCAGCATTTGTTGTTTGTAGATTTTCTGATGATGCCCATTCTAACAGGTGTGAGGTGATACACCATGGATGAGTCTATTTCGTTGAGCAAAGAGTAGGTCTTGTCTAGTACATATTTGGCTTATGGAACGGTATGTGTGCTAATTTCAATCTCTGGTTTTATACAGCACCCCAACTCAACTTTCCCCTTAAGCAAGCATAAGTTTTTATCTAAATGTGAGACTCTGTTCGGTTTTGGAATTCAGTTTATGTGTAGCCAAGTTTACACTCTCTCTATTAGTGATATCTTATGATAATTATCTTTCTCTGTGTGACCTATTTCTCTTAGAATCATCATACTTAAATCCACTCAATTTGCTGCTACAGGCTTGATGACATTGATTTCATTGCTGAGTGATATTCCGTTGTACGTAAGTAGCACAACTCCTTTATCCATTTTTTTCTTTCTGGGATATTTAATTTGTACTGGACTCAAGGTTCTTGTAAACACAGCAGCCCTAAATTTGGTGTTGGCTGTGTCTTGTTGATTTTAATTTTCCTAAGCTATAGGGCCAAAAGTGGAAGTGCCCTAGGGTCTGTAGCTTTGTTTTTCAGATGTTTCAGGATACACCATAAACATCTCCAGAGTGTCTGTTGGCAATTTACATCCCGCCCATCAGCATAACAAGGCTCCCTGTTCTCCATGGCCTGTCCTGTGTTTCTGGTTTTTACACTTTTTTCAGATGGCCCTTTTGACGAATGGGAAATGAGACTTCATTGTAGTGCGGATTTCCATTGCTCGAGTGCTTGGTTGGCCAAAAAGGGCATATGTGTTTTTTCCTGAATATATTCAGGAAAAAATGTTTACGCACTTTTGTCCAAGTGCATCACTGTCAAAGATCTGCCGCTTTTCACATGCTTTAAATGCAATTCCGATCCACCTACTGAAATATGATTCCTGGAATTCTGCCTCGTTTTCAAGTCCTCTTTGCAGACTTACTTCCATATAATTTTGCCAATAGCTGTCATTTATAACACTGCAGGTTTGTGAATTACAGTGCCCGTGATTTCCTTTCTTAACTCGTTTCCTTGAAAACTGGCCACAGAACCGCAGGTTTGCTTCAGGCCGTAATCAGGGTCCGGCACGGCACTCTGAGACTTTGGTTCATTCCAATTCCTGGTGGGAAATTAGAGTTAAATGTGCCCCTCCAGACACCTGCCTCACTCCTAGCCCCTTGGTGATGTGTGTCCTGTGGTTTGAGGCCACATGTGCTGGGTTCCTCACCTTTGGCTGATGTGGCCCCACTGGTGTGAGGACACCCCTGCCTGGTTCCAATCCCCTTGGTGATGTGGGCCCTCCGGTGAGAGTCTGATCCTGGTTGGGTTCCTCACACTTCTGTGAGGTGGGCCCTCTTCTCTGAGGTCAATCCTGCCTGGCTGGCACACCCCGCCTTGGCGACGTCGGCTCTCTGGTGGGATTTGGTGCCTGCTGGGTGTCTCCTCCCCTCGGTAATGAGGGCCCTCTGGCGTCAGGCCCTAACTCCTGGGCTCCCAATATTTTCTGATATGCGCCCTGTGGTTCGAGTACACTCCTGCAAGGTTCCCAACCCCATGGGAATGTGGGCCTTCTGCTCTGAGGTCCCAACCGTGTGTTGCTCAGTTTCATGATGAGGGCCCTCTGCTGTGAGTTCTCTCCGGCCTGGATCCCATAGCCTCGCTGCTCCTGGCCACCTGCTGGGAGGTTACAACTGCGGGATTCCTCACCTTTTTTCTTCTATGGGCCCTCTGTTTTGAGACTCCTCCTGCCTGCCTCACTCCCAGCCCCTTGGTGATGTGTGTCCTCTGGTTTGAGGCCATGTATGCTGGGTCCCTCGCCTTTCGATGATGTGGCCCCACTGGTGTGAGGACACTCCTGCCTGGTTCCTATCCCCTTGATGATGTGGGCCCTCTGGTGAGAGTCTGATCCTGGCTGGGTTCCTCACCCTTCTGTGAGGGGGGCCCTCTGCTGTGAGGTCACTCCTGCCTGGCTGGCACACCCCACCTGGGCAACATCGGCCCTCTTGTGGCAGTTGGAGCCTGCTGGGAACCTCCCCTCGGTGATGGGGGCCCTCTTGCCTCAGGCCCTAACTGCTGGGTACCCACATTTTCTGATACGTGCTAAGTGGTGCGAGGACACTCCTGCGAGGTTCCTATCCCCATGGGCATGTGGGCCTTCTGCTCTAAGGTCCCAACACCTGTGTTGTTCACCGTTTCATGATGTTGGCTCTCTGGTGTTAGTTCACCCAGGCCTAGATCCCATAGCCTCTGTGCTCTGAGCGGCCTGCTGGGAGGTTCCTACTGCTGGATTCCTTACCTTTTTTATTCTTTGTGTCCTGTGTTTTCATGCTCCTACTTCCTGACTCACTCCCAGCCCATTTGTGATGTAGGTCCTCTGGTTTAAGGCCACATGTACCGGTTTCCTCACCTTTATTGATGTGGCCCCACTGGTGTGAGGACACTCCTGCCTGGTTCCCATCCCCTTGGTGATGGGGGCCCTCTGGTGAGAGTCTGATCCTGTCTGGATTCCTCACACTTCTGGGAGGTGGGCCCTCTGCTGTGAGGTCACTCCTGCCTGGCTGGCACACGTCACCTTGGCGATGTGGGCCCTCAGTTGGGAGTTGGTGCCTGCTGGGAGTCTCCTCCCCTCGGTAATGAGGGCCCTCTGGCGTCAGGCCCTAACTCATGGGCTCCCAAAATTTTCTGATGTGCGCCCTGTCGTGCGAGTACACTCCAGCCAGGGTCCCATCCCCATGGGGATGTGGGCTTTCTGCCCTGAGGTCCCAACGGCTGGGTTGCTCACAGTGTCAGAATGTGGGCCCTCTGCTGTGAGTTCACTCCGGCATGGATCCCATAGCCTCGGTGCTCTGGGCCACCTGCTTGGAGCTTCCAACTGCGGGGTTCCTCACCTTTTTTATTCTATAGGCGCTCTGTTGTGAGTCTCCTCCTGCATGCCTCACTCCCAGCCCTTTCGTGATGTGTGTCCCCTTGTTTGAGGCCACATGTGCTGTGCTCCTCACCTTTCGCTGATGTGGCCCCACTGGTGTGAGGACACTCCTGCCTGGTTTCCATCCCCTTGGTGATGTGGGCGCTCTGGTTAGAGTCTGATCCTGTTTGGGCTCCTCACACTTCTGTGAGGTGGGCCCTCTGCTGTGAGGTAACTCCTGCCTGGCTTGCTCCCATTGCCTTGGTGACGTCGGCCCTCTGGTGGCATTTGGAGCCTGCTGGTAGCCTCCTCTCCTCCGTGATGAGGGCCCTCTGGCGCCAGGCCATAACTGCTGGGTTCCCACATTTTCTGATACGTGCTAAGTTGTGCGAGGACACTCCTGCGAGGTTCCCATCCCCATGGGGATGTGGGCCTTCTGCTCTGAGGTCCCACTGGCTGGGTTGCTCACAGTTTCATGATGTGGGCCCTCTGCTGTGAGTTCACTGTGGCCTGGATCCCATAGACTCCATGCTCTGGGCCACCTGCTGGGAGGTTCAAACTGCTGGATTCCTCACATTTTTTATTCTGTGGGCCCTGTGTTGTTAGGCTACTCCTGCCTGCCTCACTCGGAGCACCTTGGAAATGTGGGTCCTCTGGTTTAGGCCACATGTGCTGGGTTCCTCACCTTTCTATAATGTGGCCACACTGGTGTGAGGACACTCCTGCCTTGTTCCGATCCCCTTGGTGATGTGGGCCCTCTGGTGAGAGTCTTATCCTGGCTGGGTTCCTCACCCTTCTGTGCGGTAGGCCCTCTGCTGTGAGGTCACTCCTGCCTGGCTGGCACACGTCAACTTGGCGATGTGGGCCCTCAGTTGGGAGTTGGTGCCTGCTGGGAGTCTCCTCCCCTCGGTAATGAGGGCCCTCTGGCGTCAGACCCTAACTCTTGGGCTCCCAAAATTTTCTGATGTGCGCCCTGTGGTGCAAGTACACTCCTGCCAGGATCCCAACCCCATGGGAATGTGGGCCTTCTGCTCTAAGGTCCCAACGGCTGGGTTGCTCACAGTTTCATAATGAGGGCCCTCTGTTTTGAGTTCAGTCAGGCCTGGATCCCATAGCCTCGCTGCTCCTGGCCACCTGCTGGGAGGTTCCAACTGCAGGATTCCTCACCTTTTTTACGCTATGGGCCCTCTGTTTGGAGGCTCCTCCTGCCTGCCTCACTCCCAGCCCCTTGGTGATGTGTGTCCTGTAGTTTGAGGCCACGTGTGCTGGGTCCATCACATTTCGGTGATGTGACCACACTGGTGTGAGAACACTCCTGCCTGGTTTCCATTCCCTTGGTGATGTGGGCCCTCCGGTGAGAGTCTGATCCTCTTTGCGTTCCTCACACTTTTGTGTGGTTGGCCCTCTGCTCTGAGGTCACTCCTGCCTGGCTGGCACACCCTGCATTGGCGACGTCGGCCTTCTGGTAGCAGTTGGAGCTTGCTGGGAGCCTCCTCTCCTCAGTGATGAGGGCCCTCTGGCGTCCGGCCCTAACTGCTGGGCTCCCCACCTTTTCTGATGTGTGCCCACTGGTGCGATGACACTCCTGCTTGGTTCCCTTCCCCATGGGGATGTGGGCCTTGTGCTCTGAGGTTACAACGGCTGGGTTGCTTACAGTATCACGATGAGGGCCCTCTGTTGTGAGTTCATCACTGCCTGGATCCCATAGCCTCGGTGCTCTGGGCCGCCTGCTGGGATGTTCCAACTGCTGGATTCCTCACCTTTTTTATACAATGGGCCATGGGTTTTGAGGTTAATCCTGCCTGCCTCGCTCCGAGACCCATGGTGATGTGGGTCCTCTGGTTTGAGGCCACATGTGCTGGGTACCTCAACTTTCGATGATGTGGCCCCACGGGTGTGAGGACACTCCTGCCTGGTTCCCAGCCCCTTGCTTATGTGGGCACTCTGGTGAGAGTCTGATCTTGACTGGGTTCCTTACCCTTCTGTGAGGTGGGCCCTCTGATGTGAGGTCACTCCTGCCTGGATGGCTCATGTCGCCTTGGCGACGTAGGCCCTCTGTTGGCCACTGAAGCATGCTGGGAGCCTCCTACCCTCTTTAATAAGGGCCCTGGAAGAAACGCATATGCCCTTTTTGACCAAGTGCATCATTGTCGAGGTTCTGCCTCTTCTCCTATACTTTCAGAGGACTTCCCGTCTACCTCCTGAAATCGTATTCCTGGAATTCTGCCCCGCGTTCAAGTCCTCTTCGCAGCCTTACTTCAATACATTTTTGGACAATAGTTGACATTTATAACTCTGCAGGTTTGTGAATGACAGTGCGCCTGAGCTCCTTTCTTCTACTCGCTTTCTTGTGAGCTGGCCGCAAACCCGCAGCATTGCTTCATGCCCTAATCTGGTTCCAGCACAGCATGCTGATCCTTTGGTAAATTCCTCTTCCTGGTGGGAAATGAGTGTTATATTTGAACGTGCAGACACCTAGAGCTAGTCTCTCATTGGTTCTCCCTATTCTTGTTCATCTTGCGCAGAAATTGCAAACTGTGCCAAACAGGAGGTTAAAGGCACTGACTCTCTAAGTGGGGAGAGTATTAGTAAAGGGTCTTCAATCGTGAACCCGAGTAAAAGGGGACGAAAACTGAGATGCATTTGAAAAGGTTTCCCGGTCACACGGTGCACCATACTGTGGGTTTCCCATGCATGTTTTAGCTGAAGGAAGAATCCCTTAAACCTGGAGAGTTGGGACCCATGGAATGGGTACCATGCAGTATGACTTCAAAGGGCCTGCATTTTCTCAACGAACCTCACCAATGCTATCAGGCCGAAGTGTACAGCCTTATGTCTCACTCAGCTCTGGTTGTAGATGTGGTAAATCCAGGTTGCATCACAAGCCCTGAATGAATTATTTAAGAATTGCTCTCTATTTCACTGTCATTGTGTTTGTTTTTGTAATTCATTTTGATAATGGGATTTATCGGATTTTCTCTGCTGCATTCATGCCGCTGTACACACACTTGAGTCTCTTATGGAGACATATAAATCCATGGGTTTGAAGATACTTACTAGTCAGGTGTATTCCTAGGCGTTGAATATGGGGTGTTTAGTCCATTTCGTTGAGCAAGGGCTAGGTCTTGACTATTACATATTTGGCTTATGGAAAGGTATCTGTGCTAATTTCTATCTCTGGTTTTATGCAGCACCCCAACTCACTTTTCCCCTTAAGCAAGCATAAGGTGGTTTTCTAAATTTGAGACCCTGTTCTGTTTTGTAATTCAGTTCATGTGTAGCCAAGTTTACATTCCGTGTATTAGTGATATCTTATGATGTTTCATTTTCTGTGTGACTTATTTCACTTAGAATCATCGTACCTGAATCCACTCATTATGCCACGATGGGCCTGATGACATAGATTTCATTGCTGAGTGATATTCCATTGAATGTGTGTACCACAACTTCTTTATCCATTTTTCACATTCTGGGATATTTAACTTGTACCGTAGACGAGATTCCTGTAAACAGAGCCGTCTGAAACTTTGGGGTGGCTGTCTGTTTTTGATTTTAATTTCCGTGATCTATAAGACCATAAGTGGAAGTGCCGTAGTCTCCGTTGCTTTGTTTCTTAGGTGTTTCAGGAAACACCATACACTTCTCCAGAGTGGCTGTTGGCAATTTACATCCCGCCCATCAGCATAACAAGGCTCCCTGTTCTCCATGGCCTGTGCTGTCTTTCTGGATTTTACACTTTTTTCAGATGGCCCTTTTGACCTGGGGGCAGTGAGACTTCTTTGTAGTGCAGATTTCTTTAACATGCTGGCTTGGTTGGCCAAAAAGGGCGTATGCGTTTTTTCCTGAATATATTCAGGAAAAAACGCATACGCCCTTTTTGGCCAAGTGCATCATTGTCGACGTTCTGCCTCTTTTCCTATGCTTTAAATGCAATTCCAGTCTACCCCCTGAAATCGATTTCCTGCAATTCTGCCCCGCTTTCCAGTCCTCTTCGCAGCCATCCTTCAATATATTTTTGGACGATAGCTGTCATTTATAACTCTGCAGGTTTGTGAATTACAGTGCCCCTGAGCTCCTTTCTTCAACTCGCTTTCTTGTGAGCTGGCCGCAAACCCGCAGGAATGCTTCAGGCCCTAATCTGGTTCCGGCACGGCATGCTGAGCCTTTGTTTAATTCCTCTTCCTGGTGGGAAATGAGCGTTCCATTTGCCCGTCCAGACACCTACAGCTAGTCTCTCATTGGTTCTCCCTATTCCTGTTCATCTTGCGCAGAAATTGAAAACTGTGCCAAACAGCAGGTTAAAGGCACTGACTCTCCAAGTGGGGAGAGTGTTAGTAAACGGTCTGGAATGGTGAACCCGAGTAAAAGGGGACGAAAACTGAGATGCATTTGAAAACGTTTCCCGGTCACACAGTGCACTGTACTGTGGGTTTCCCATGCATGTTTTAGCTGAAGGAAGAATCCCTTAAACCTGGAGAGTTGGG
Source organism: Delphinapterus leucas (assembly GCF_059928025.1). Taxonomy (NCBI): domain Eukaryota; kingdom Metazoa; phylum Chordata; class Mammalia; order Artiodactyla; family Monodontidae; genus Delphinapterus; species Delphinapterus leucas. The sequence continues at coordinate 2,404,229 of NW_028322269.1, read as the reverse complement.
ACCCATGGAATGGGTACCATGCAGTATGACTTCAAAGGGTCTGCATTTGCTCATCGAACCTCACCAATGCTATCAGCCCGAAGTGTCCAGCCTTATGTCTCACTCAGCTCTGGGTGTAGATGTGGTAAATCCAGGTCGCATCACAAGCCCTGAATGAATTATTTAAGAATTGCTCTCTATTTCACTGTCATTGTGTTTGTTTTTGTAATTCATTTTGATAATGGGTTTTATCGGATTTTCTCTGCTGCATTCATGCCGCTGTACACACACTTGAGTCTCTTACGGAGACATATAAATCCATGGGTTTGAAGGTTCTTACTACTCATGTGTAATCCTAGGCGTTGAATATGGGGTGTTTAGTCCATTTCATTGAGCAAGGGTCAGGTCTTGACTATTACATATTTGGCTTATGGAAAGGTATCTGTGCTAATTTCTATCTCTGGTTTTATGCAGCACCACAACTCACCTTTCCCCTTAAGCAAGCATAAGTAGGTTTTCTAAATTTGAGACCCTGTTCTGTTTTGTAATTCAGTTCATGTGTAGCCAAGTTTACATTCGGTGTATTAGTGATATCTTATGATGTTTCATTTTCTGTGTGACTTATTTCACTTAGAATCATCGTACGTGAATCCACTCATTATGCCGCGAAGGGCCTGATGACATAGATTTCATTGGTGAGTGATATTCCTTTGTACGTACGTACCACACTTCTTTATCCATTTTTCGCTTTCTGGGATATTTAACTTGTACCGTAGACGAGGTTCTTGTAAACAGAGCCGTAAACAGAAACTTTGCGGTGGCTGTGTGTTTTTGATTTTAATTTCCCTAAGCTATAGGACCATAAGTGGAAGTGCCATAGGCTGTGTTGCTTTGTTTCCTACGTGTTTCTGGAAACACCATACACTTCTCCAGAGTGGTTGTTGGCAATTTACATCCCGCCCATCAGCATGACAAGGCTCCCTCTTCTCCATGGTCTGTGCTGCCTTTCTGGATTTTACACTTTTTTCAGATGGCCCTTTTGACCGGGGGGCAGTGAGACTTCATTGTAGTGCAGATTTCCTTTACACGCTTGCTTGGTTGTCCAAAAAGGGCGTATGCGTTTTTTCCTGAATATATTCAGGAAAAAACGCATACGCCCTTTTTGGCCAAGTGCATCATTGTCGTCGTTCTGCCTCTTTTCCTATGCTTTAAATGCAATTCCAGTCTACCCCCTGAAATCGTTTTCCTGAAATTCTGCCCCACTTTCAAGTCCTCTTCGCAGCCTTCCTTCAATATATTTTTAGACCATAGCTGTCATTTATAACTCTGCAGGTTTGTGAATTACAGTGCCCCTGAGCTCCTTTCTTCAACTCGCTTTTTTTGTGAGCTGGCCACAAACCCGCAGGAATGCTTCAGGCCCTAATCGGGTTCCGGCACGGCATGCTGAGCCTTTGGTTAATTCCTCTTCCTGGTGGGAAATGAGCGTTAAATTTGCCCGTGCAGACACCTTCACACGAGTCGTCATGGTGCCCCTTTGCCCCGGTTATCTCTATGGAGGTTGGAGTTGGAGGGCCTCCTCACTCAAGGTTAGTGTGCCCACGGAGCCAACCCTGCAACTTCAGGGCATGTTTGGTGGTTAGGATCACCACGTGGGGTCCTTTCACCTTAGGAGGGAGGTGGCCTTTTGGGCTGCTGATTTCCAGGTTTTCGGATACTGCCAGTATCTTGGCCAGATGTGGCGGTGGGCCAAGCCCCTTGGTGACCGTAGTTTATCCTACCTGGATCGCATTCTTGCATTGTTCCATTTCAAGTGGTCCCAGGTTTTGCACTAATACTCCAATGGCGATTCACCGTTCACCAGGAATGTAAAGGTCAAAGGGTTTAGCTAAATTAGGGAGTTCCTGTTCAAGGGTCTGAATTGACTGCTCTTTCCATTCTTGAAAGGCCACTTCTGCATTCTATTCAAAAGGATCATCACCTTTTCCTTTCAGTGTTTCATATAGAGGCCGAGCTAGTAGACTGTAGTTAGGGATCCAGAAGCAGCAAACCCTGGCCTCCCCAGGAACCCCTAAGCTGTCTTCTAGTTTTAGAAATGGGTAAGGCTGTAAATTGTTTCTTCCCTTTCCTGGGATGGGCTTCTCCGACCTTCTGTGAGAATGAAGACCAGGCAGGTCACCGTAGTCTGTGATATTTGAGCTTTTTCTTGGACAACTTGTATCCTTTATTGGCTTGGTAGTTCAGAGGTCTCCTTAGTAGGGCTGGCGATCAGAATGTCGTCTGCATATTGAATGAGTGTTTCCTTTTCCAGAGGTAGAACTTTTAGGTCTTTAGCTGAGCTTTCCCCAAAGATGGTGTGGGAATTTTTGAACCCTTGGGGCAACACGGCCCGGAAGTGTTGTTTTAGTTGTATGTTGAGTCCTGCCACTCACAAGCCAAAATTTCTTGTGACTCTGGGACTAATAGAATACAAAAGAAGGCATCATTGAAGACTAATACAGAATACCATGTCCTGGTGGTTGGTAGAATGACCAGCAGGGTGTAGGGTTTAGGAACTACTGGAGGTATATCCTCAGTGGCTTAACTGACTGTCCTGACATCCTTTACCAGGACTCCAGCAGCCCATGGGGCTCTCGAGGTCAGGCCAATCCCAGGATATGGAGCTCACCTGGGCAGGTACCCCAACCCAGCCCACGGGGCTCTCATGTTCAGGACCCTCCCAGGATATGGTGTTCCCTGGGCAGGTCCCCCTGCAGCCCATGGGGCTCTCGTGGTCAGGCCCCTCCCAGGATACAGAGCTACCCTTGCAGGTACCATGGCAGGGCTGGGAACACAGGAACCATGCATATCGCCCTCATTGCAGAGCACTCCCAGCTCACCTGTCACTCAGATCTGACACAGAGCACCTCAGAGCAGGACTTGAACTAACAAACAGCAGCTCCGACAGGTCTGTGACCCTGGGCATCACTCTGTGTGGCCTCCCTCCACCTGGTCTTCCAGAGACTTCCACTGCACCCGGGGCACCAGGCCTCTGTCTCCACCCACCAGCCACCCCTCCTCTCCCTGACTCCTGGGTTCCTCTCATTAGGAGAGGGTTTTCTTGAAGTTGTCTCCCACTCATGGGCCAGATAATATAATTAGAAAACAAGCCAGAGCTGCAGCCCCTTGTCTATCCTGACTCTCAGGAGCGCACACCTGTTCCTTGGACCTGGCCGATTCAGCAAGTTCCAGTTTCTGCAACTGTGAGCCCCTGAGGGGTGATTATTGGCTGGCCTGGGAAGCCTGACCGTGCCGGCCAGCCCTCCCCAGGTGTGCCTGGGTTCAGATCAATATAAACACCGCTCCAGGCAGCAAGAGCCCCTGCAGCTGTGCCTGACGCCATTTTCTCTGCCCTGTCAGCAGTCTTGGGGCTGGACTGGTGGGAGGGAGTGAGAGGCCACGGCTTTGTGGGTGGCCCAGTGTGAGTGGGGCTCTGCTGGACTTTCTGCAGCAGTTGCCAAGATGCCACCTGCTAAAGAAGAGGATGTGTCACCCATACGTGCCGCTGGAATTTCTCCCTGGGCAGAGGTGAGTGAGGAAGAAAGCAGTGGGGGCCGGGACAGCAGGGGTATCTCAGGCAGGGAAATGGAAAGCTTCCAGAAGAGCACCCAGGGCCAGGACCACCCTGGCTGGCCTGCAGGCACCAAGTCGACTGGCATGCTGTCGCTCATGTGGCTCCATGGCCCTTCCTCTAGGCTTTCAAGTCCTTGTACATATTCAGGTGTTTTACCTGGGAAGGGTGGGAACATTTCAGCAGCAGCTGGCCTGGGGCTCAGCCCACGTTTACTCACAGATGCCTCGGCACGGTCCCCCAGCTTTGCAATGAGGACGCTTGTTGCGTGGGGCCTGCTGGCTGAATGGGAGATGATTCCCCACCACCGACCAACTTCAGAATTGCTTACAACTGGAGCAAGTGCCCTGATACGGTTTTCCTCTGTGTAACTGGTGGGTTCTGTTTTTTTTCTTTTTTTCGTTTTTGGTTCAAGGTAGATTTTATTCCTCTTTTTTGTATTTACAGATATAAGCATGGAAATAATTTATTCATATAAATACATGTATGTGAAGGGAAGAATATTTTCTCTGTTTTACTTTTTGTAATTTGAATTTTATTTTATTTTTTTATACAGCAGGTTCTTTTTGGTTATCTCTTTTATACATATAAATGTATATATGCCAATCCCAATCTCTCAACTCCTCCCACCACCACCCCCCAACAGCTTTCCCCCCTTGGTGTCCATACGTTTGTTGTCTACATCTGTTGCTCTATTTCTGCCTTGCAAAACGGTTCATCTGTAAAATTTGTCTAGGTTCCACATATAGGCATTAATAGACAAGATTTGTTTTTCTCTTTCTGACTTACTTCACTCTGTATGACAGTCTCTAGATCCATCAACGTCTCTACAAATGACCCAATTTCATTCCTTTTTATGGCTTAGTAATATTCCATTTTATATATGTACCACTTCTTTATGCATTCGTCTGTCTGTGGGCATTTAGGTTGCTTCCATTACCTGGATATTGTAAATAGTGATGCAATGAACATTGCGGTGAATGTCTCTTTCTGATTTATGGTTTTGTCTGGGTATATGCCCAGTAGTGGGATTGCTGTATCATATGGTAATTCTATTCTTAATTTTATAAGAAACTCCATAATGTTCTCCACAGTGACTGTATCAATTTACATTCCCAACAATAGTGGAAGAGGGTTCCTTATCTCCACACCCTTTCCAGCATTTGTTGTTTGTAGATTTTCTGATGATGCCCATTCTAACATGTGTGAGGTGATACACCATGGATGAGTCTATTTCGTTGAGCAAAGAGTAGGTCTTGTCTAGTACATATTTGGCTTATGGAACGGTATGTGTGCTAATTTCAATCTCTGGTTTTATACAGCACCCCAACTCAACATTCCCCTTAAGCAAGCATAAGTTTTTATCTAAATGTGAGACTCTGTTCGGTTTTGTATTTCAGTTTATGTGTAACCAAGTTTACACTCCCTCTATTAGTGATATCTTATGATACTTATCTTTCTCTGTGTGACGTATTTCTCTTAGAATCATCATATTTAAATCCACTCAATTTGCTGCTACAGGCCTGATGACATTGATTTCATTGCTGAGTGATATTCCGTTGTACGTAAGTAGCACAACTCCTTTATCCATTTTTTTCTTTCTGAGATATTTAATTTGTACTGGACTCGAGTTTCTTGTAAACACAGCAGCCCTAAATTTTGTGCTGGCTGTGTCTTGTTGATTTTAATTTTCCTAAGCTATAGGGCTAAAAGTGGAAGTACCCTAGGCTCTGTAGCTTTGTTTTTCAGATGTTTCAGGATACACCATAAACATCTCCAGAGTGTCTGTTGGCAATTTACATCCCGCCCATCAGCATAACAAGGCTCCCTGTTCTCCATGGCCTGTCCTGTGTTTCTGGTTTTTACACTTTTTTCAGATGGCCCTTTTGACGAATGGGAAATGAGACTTCATTGTAGTGCGGATTTCCATTGCTGGAGTGCTTGGTTGGCCAAAAAGGGCATATGCGTTTTTTCCTGAATATATTCAGGAAAAAATGTTTACGCACTTTTGTCCAAGTGCATCAGTGTCAAAGATCTGCCGCTTTTCACATGCTTTAAATGCAATTCCAATCTACCTCCTGAAATATGATTCCTGCAATTCTGCCTCGTTTTCAAGTCCTCTTTGCAGACTTACTTCAATATATTTTTGCCAATAGCTGTCATTTATATCTCTGCAGGTTTGTGAATTACAGTGCCCGTGATTTCCTTTCTTAACTCGTTTCCTTGAAAGCTGGCCACAGAACCGCAGGTTTGCTTTAGGCCATAATCAGGGTCCGACACGGCACTCTGAGCCTTTGGTTAATTCCTCTTCCTGGTGGGAAATTAGAGTTAAATGTGCCCCTCCGGACACCTGCCTCACTCCCAGCCCCTTGGTTATGTGTGTCCTGTAGTTTGAGGCCACATGTGCTGGGTTCCTCACCTTTGGCTGATGTGGCCCCACTGGTGTGAGGACACTCCTGCCTGGTTCCCATCCCCTTGGTGATGTGGACCCTCCGGTGAGAGTCTGATCCTGGCTGGGTTCCTCACACTTCTGAGAGGTGGGCCCTCTTCTCTGAGGTCACTCCTGCCTGGCTGGCCCACCCCGCCTTGACGACGTCGGCTCTCTCGTGGGAGTTGGTGCCTGCTGCGAGTCTCCTCCCCTTGGTAATGAGGGCCCTCTGGCGTCAGGCCCTAACTCCTGGCCTCCCAAAATTTTCTGATGTGCGCCCTGTGGTGCGAGTACACTCCTGCCAGGTTCCCAACACCATGGGAATGTGGGCCTTCTGCTCTGAGGTCCCAACGATGGGTTGCTCAGTTTCATGATGAGGGCCCTCTGGTGTGAGTTCACTCCGGCCTGGATCCCATAGCCTCGCTGCTCCTGGCCACCTGCGGGGAGGTTACAACTGCGGGATTCCTCACCTTTTTTCTTCTATGGGCCCTCTGTTTTGAGACTCCTCCTGCCTGCCTCACTCCCAGCCCCTTGGTGATGTGTGTCCTCTGGTTTGAGGCCACGTGTGCTGGGTCCCTCACCTTTCGATGATGTGGCCCCACTGGTGTGAGGACACTCTTGCCTGGTTCCTATCCCCTTGAAGATGTGGGCTCTCTGGTGAGAGTCTGATCCTGGCTGGGTTCCTCACCCTTCTGTGAGGTGGGCCCTCTGCTGTGAGGTCACTCCTGCCTGGCTGGCACACCCCGCCTGGGCAACATCGGCCCTCTTGTGGCAGTTGGAGCATGCTGGGAGCCTCCTCCCCTCGGTGATGAGGGCCCTCTTGCGTCAGGCCCTAACTGCTGGGTACCCACATTTTCTGATACGTGCTAAGTGGTGCGAGGACACTCCTGCGAGGTTCCCATCCCCATGGGGATGTGGGCCTTCTGCTCTGAGGTCCCAATGGCTGGGTTGCTCACAGTTTCATGATGTGGGCCCTCTGCTGTGAGTTCACTGCAGCCTGGATCACATAGACTCGGTGCTCTGGGCCGCCTGCTGGGAGGTTCCCACTGCAGGATTCCTCACCTTTTTTATTCTATTGGCCCTGTGTTGTGAGGCTACTCATGCCTGCCTCAATCCGAGCCCCTTGGAGATGTGGGTCCTCTGGTTTAGGCCTCATGTGCTGGTTTCCTCACCTTTCTATGATGTGGTCACCCTGGTGTGAAGACAGTCCTGCCTGGTTCTGATCCCCTTGGTGATGTGGGCCCTCTGGTGAGAGTCTTATCCTGGCTGGGTTCCTCACCCTTCTGTGAGGTAGGCCCTCTGCTGTGAGGTCACTCCTGCCTGGCTGTCACACGTCACCTTGTCGACATGGGCCCTCAGTTGGGAGTTGGTGCCTGCTTGGAGTCTCCTCCCCTTGGTAATGAGGGCCCTCTGGCGTCAGACCCTAACTTCTGGGCTCCCAAAATTCTCTGATGTGTGCCCTGAGGTGCGAGTACACTTATGCCATGTTCCCAACCACATAGGAATGTGGGCCTTCTGCTCTGAGGTCCCAAAGCCTGGGTTGCTCACAGTTTCATGATGAGGGCCCTCTGTTTTGAGTTCAGTCAGGTCTGGATCCCATAGCCTCGCTGCTCCTGGCCGCCTGCTGGGAGGTTCCAACTGCGGGATTCCTCACCTTTTTTCTTCTATGGGCCCTCTGTTTTGAGACTCCTCCTGCCTGCCTCACTCCCAGCCCCTTGGTGATGTGTGTCCTCTGGTTTGAGGCCACGTGTGCTGGGTCACTCACATTTCGTTGATGAGGTCCCACTGGTGTGAGGACACTCCAGCCTGGTTCCCATTCTCTTGGTGATGTGGGCCCTCTGGTGAGAGTCTGATCCTCCTTGGGTTCCTCACACTTTTGTGAGGTGGGCCCTCTGCTCTGAGGTCACTCTTGCCTGGCTGGCACACCCCGCATTGGCGACGGCGGCCCACTGGTAGCAGTTGGAGCCTGCTGGGAGCCTCCTCTCCTCGGTGATGAGAGCCCTCTGGTGTCAGGCCCTAACTGCTGGGCTCCCCACCTTTTCTGATGTGTGCCCACTGGTGCGATGACACTCCTACTTGGTTCCCTTCCCCATGGGGATGTGGGCCTTGTGCTCTGAGGTCACAACGGCTGGTTTGCTCACAGTTTCATGATGAGGGCCCTCTGTTGTGAGTTCATCACTGCCTGGATCCCATAGCCTCGGTGCTCTGGGCCGCCTGCTGGGATGTTCCAACTGCTGGATTCCTCACCTTTTTTATACAATGGGCCATGTGTTGTGAGGTTAATCCTGCCTGCCTCGCTCCAAGACCCATGGTGATGTGGGTCCTCTGGTTTGAGGCCACATTTTCTTGTTACCTCAACTTTTGATGATATGGCCCCACGGGTGTGATGACACTCCTGCCTGGTTCACAGCCCCTTGCTGATGTGGGCACTCTGGTGAGAGTCTGATCCTGGCTGGGTTCCTTACCCTTCTGTGAGGTGGGCCCTCTGATGTGAGGTCACTCCTGCCTGGCTGGCTCACGTCGCCTTGATGATGTGGGCCCTCTGTTGGCCACTAAAGCATTCTGGGAGCCTCCTACCCTCTTTAATGAGGGCCCTGGAAAAAACGCATATGCACATTTTGACCAAGTGCATCATTGTCCAGGATCTGCCTCTTCTCCTATGCTTTCAGAGCACTTCCCGTCTACGTCCTGAAATCATATTCCAGGAATACTGCCCCGCTTTCAAGTCCTCCTCGCAGCCTTACTTCAATATATTTTTGTATGATACCTGTCATTAATAACTCTGCAGGTTTGTTAAATACAGTGTCCCTGAGCTCCTTTCTTCAACATGCTTTCTTGTGAGCTGGCCGCAAAACCGCAGGATTGCTTCAGGCCGTAATCTGGTTTCGGCACGGCACGCTGAGCCTTTGGTAAATTCCTCTTTCTGGTGAGAAATGAGCATTCAATTTGCCCGTGGAGACACCTACAGCTAGTCTCTCATTGGTTCTCCCTATTCCTGTTCATCTTGTGCAGAAATTGCAAACTGTGCCAAACAGGAGGTTAAAGGCACTGACTCTCCAAGTGGGTAGAGGGTTAGTAAAGCATCTGGAATGGTGAACCCGAGTACCAGGGAACGAAACCTGAGAGCCATTTAAAATGGTTTCCCAGTCTCACAGTGGACAATACTCTGGGTTTCCCATGCATGTTTTAGCTGAAGGAAGAATTCCTTAAACCTGGAGATTATTGACCCATGGAATGGGTACCATGCAGTATGACTAAAAAGGGTCTGAATTTGCTCACCGAACCTCACCAATGCTATCAGTTCGAAGTGTCCAGCCTTATGCCTCACCCAGCTCTGGGTGTAGATGTGGTAAATCCAGGTTTCATCACAAGCCCTGAATCAATTATTTAAGAATTGCTGTCTCTTTCACTGTCATTGTGTTTTGTTTTTGTAATTTAGTTTGATAATGGGATTTATCGGATTTTCACTGCTGCGTTCATGCCGCTGTACAAACGCTTGATTCTCCTACAGAGAAATATAAATCCACGGGTTTTAAGATTCTTACTAGTCAGGTATATTCCTAGGCGTTGAATATGTGGTGTTGAGTCCATGTCGTTGAACAAGGAGTAGGTCTTGACTATTACATATTTGGCTTATGGAACGGTATCTGTGCTATTTTCAATCTCTGGTTTTATGCAGCACCCCAACTCACCTTTGCCCTTAAGCAAGCATAAGTTGGTTTTCTAAATTTGAGTCCCTGTTCTGTTTTGTAATTCAGTTCATGCGTAGCCAAGTTTACATTCCGTGTATTAGTGATATCTTATGATGTTTCATTTTCTGTGTGACTTATTTCACTTAGAATCACTGTAGCTGAATCCACTCATTATGCCGTGATGGGCCTGATGACATAGATTTCATTGCTGAGTGATATTCCATTGTACGTACGAACCACAACTTCTTTATCCATTTTTCACATTCTGGGATATTTAACTTGTACCGTAGATGAGGTTCTTGTAAAGAGAGCCGTCCGAAAATTTGGGGTGGCTGTGTGTTTTTGATTTTAATTTCCCTAAGCTATAGGACCATAACTGGAAGTGCCGTAGGCTCCGTTGCTTTGATTTTTAGGTGTTTCAGGAAACACCATACACTTCTCCAGGGTGGCTGTTGGCAATTTACATCCCGCCCATCAGCATGACAAGGCTCCCTCTTCTCCATGGTCTGTGCTGCCTTTCTGGATTTTACACTTTTTTCAGATGGCCCTTTTGACCGGGGGGCAGTGAGACTTCATTGTAGTGCAGATTTCCTTTACATGCTTGCTTGGTTGTCCAAAAAGGGCGTATGCGTTTTTTCCTGAATATATTCAGGAAAAAACGCATACGCCCTTTTTGGCCAAGTGCATCATTGTCGTCGTTCTGCCTCTTTTCCTATGGTTTAAATGCAATTCCAGTCTACCCCCTGAAATCGTTTTCCTGAAATTCTGCCCCACTTTCAAGTCCTCTTCGCAGCCTTCCTTCAATATATTTTTAGACCATAGCTGTCATTTATAACTCTGCAGGTTTGTGAATTACAGTGCCCCTGAGCTCCTTTCTTCAACTCGCTTTCTTGTGAGCTGGCCACAAACCCGCAGGAATGCTTCAGGCCCTAATCTGGTTCCGGCACGGCATGCTGAGCCTTTGGTTAATTCCTCTTCCTGGTGGGAAATGAGCGTTAAATTTGCCCGTGCAGACACCTTCACACGAGTCGTCATGGTGCCCCTTTGCCCCGGTTATCTCTATGGAGGTTGGAGTTGGAGGGCCTCCTCACTCAAGGTCAGTGTGCCCACGGAGCCAACCCTGCAACTTCAGGGCATGTTTGGTGGTTAGGATCACCACGTGGGGTCCTTTCACCTTAGGAGGGAGGTGGCCTTTTGGGCTGCTGATTTCCAGGTTTTCGGATACTGCCAGTATCTTGGCCAGATGTGGCGGTGGGCCAAGCCCCTTGGTGACCGTAGTTTATCCTACCTGGATCGCATTCTTGCATTGTTCCATTTCAAGTGGTCCCAGGTTTTGCACTAATACTCCAATGGCGATTCACCGTTCACCAGGAATGTAAAGGTCAAAGGGTTTAGCTAAATTAGGGAGTTCCTGTTCAAGGGTCTGAATTGACTGCTCTTTCCATTCTTGAAAGGCCACTTCTGCATTCTATTCAAAAGGATCATCACCTTTTCCTTTCAGTGTTTCATATAGAGGCCGAGCTAGTAGACTGTAGTTAGGGATCCAGAAGCAGCAAACCCTGGCCTCCCCAGGAACCCCTAAGCTGTCTTCTAGTTTTAGAAATGGGTAAGGCTGTAAATTGTTTCTTCCCTTTCCTGGGATGGGCTTCTCCGACCTTCTGTGAGAATGAAGCCCAGGCAGGTCACCGTAGTCTGTGATATTTGAGCTTTTTCTTGGACAACTTGTATCCTTATTGGCTTGGTAGTTCAGAGGTCTCCTTAGTAGGGCTGGCGATCAGAATGTCGTCTGCATATTGAATGAGTGTTTCCTTTTCCAGAGGTAGAACTTTTAGGTCTTTAGCTGAGCTTTCCCCAAAGATGGTGTGGGAATTTTTGAACCCTTGGGGCAACACGGCCCGGAAGTATTGTTTTAGTTGTATGTTGAGTCCTGCCACTCACAAGCCAAAATTTCTTGTGACTCTGGGACTAATAGAATACAAAAGAAGGCATCATTGAAGACTAATACAGAATACCATGTCCTGGTGGTTGGTAGAATGACCAGCAGGGTGTAGGGTTTAGGAACTACTGGAGGTATATCCTCAGTGGCTTAACTGACTGTCCTGACATCCTTTACCAGGACTCCAGCAGCCCATGGGGCTCTCGAGGTCAGGCCAATCCCAGGATATGGAGCTCACCTGGGCAGGTACCCCAACCCAGCCCACGGGGCTCTCATGTTCAGGACCCTCCCAGGATATGGTGTTCCCTGGGCAGGTCCCCCTGCAGCCCATGGGGCTCTCGTGGTCAGGCCCCTCCCAGGATACAGAGCTACCCTTGCAGGTACCATGGCAGGGCTGGGAACACAGGAACCGTGCATATCGCCCTCATTGCAGAGCACTCCCAGCTCACCTGTCACTCAGATCTGACACAGAGCACCTCAGAGCAGGACTTGAATTAACAAACAGCAGCTCCGACAGGTCTGTGACCCTGGGCATCACTCTGTGTGGCCTCCCTCCACCTGGTCTTCCAGAGACTTCCACTGCACCCGGGGCACCAGGCCTCTGTCTCCACCCACCAGCCACCCCTCCTCTCCCTGACTCCTGGGTTCCTCTCATTAGGAGAGGGTTTTCTTGAAGTTGTCTCCCACTCATGGGCCAGATAATATAATTAGAAAACAAGCCAGAGCTGCAGCCCCTTGCCTATCCTGACTCTCAGGAGCCCACACCTGTTCCTTGGACCTGGCCGATTCAGCAAGTTCCAGTTTCTGCAACTGTGAGCCCCTGAGGGGTGATTATTGGCTGGCCTGGGAAGCCTGACCGTGCCGGCCAGCCCTCCCCAGGTGTGCCTGGGTTCAGATCAATATAAACACCGCTCCAGGCAGCAAGAGCCCCTGCAGCTGTGCCTGACGCCATTTTCTCTGCCCTGTCAGCAGTCTTGGGGCTGGACTGGTGGGAGGGAGTGAGAGGCCACGGCTTTGTGGGTGGACCAGTGTGAGTGGGGCTCTGCTGGACTTTCTGCAGCAGTTGCCAAGATGCCACCTGCTAAAGAAGAGGATGTGTCACCCATACGTGCCGCTGGAATTTCTCCCTGGGCAGAGGTGAGTGAGGAAGAAAGCAGTGGGGGCCGGGACAGCAGGGGTATCTCAGGCAGGGAAATGGAAAGCTTCCAGAAGAGCACCCAGGGCCAGGACCACCCTGGCTGGCCTGCAGGCACCAAGTCGACTGGCATGCTGTCGCTCATGTGGCTCCATGGCCCTTCCTCTAGGCTTTCAAGTCCTTGTACATATTCAGGTGTTTTACCTGGGAAGGGTGGGAACATTTCAGCAGCAGCTGGCCTGGGGCTCAGCCCACGTTTACTCACAGATGCCTCGGCACGGTCCCCCAGCTTTGCAATGAGGACGCTTGTTGCGTGGGGCCTGCTGGCTGAATGGGAGATGATTCCCCACCACTGACCAACTTCAGAATTGCTTACAACTGGAGCAAGTGCCCTGATACGGTTTTCCTCTGTGTAACTGGTGGGTTCTGTTTTTTTTTCTTTTTTTCGTTCTTGGTTCAAGGTAGATTTTATTCCTCTTTTTTGTATTTACAGATATAAGCATGGAAATAATTTATTCATATAAATACATGTATGTGAAGGGAAGAATATTTTCTCTGTTTTACTTTTTGTAATTTGAATTTTATTTTATTTTTTTATACAGCAGGTTCTTTTTGGTTATCTCTTTTATACATATAAATGTATATATGCCAATCCCAATCTCTCAACTCCTCCCACCACCACCCCCCAACAGCTTTCCCCCCTTGGTGTCCATACGTTTGTTGTCTACATCTGTTGCTCTATTTCTGCCTTGCAAAACGGTTCATCTGTAAAATTTGTCTAGGTTCCACATATAGGCATTAATAGACAAGATTTGTTTTTCTCTTTCTGACTTACTTCACTCTGTATGACAGTCTCTAGATCCATCAACGTCTCTACAAATGACCCAATTTCATTCCTTTTTATGGCTTAGTAATATTCCATTTTATATATGTACCACTTCTTTATGCATTCGTCTGTCTGTGGGCATTTAGGTTGCTTCCATTACCTGGATATTGTAAATAGTGATGCAATGAACATTGCGGTGAATGTCTCTTTTTGATTTATGGTTTTGTCTGGGTATATGCCCAGTAGTGGGATTGCTGTATCATATGGTAATTCTATTCTTAATTTTATAAGAAACTCCATAATGTTCTCCACAGTGACTGTATCAATTTACATTCCCAACAATAGTGGAAGAGGGTTCCTTATCTCCACACCCTTTCCAGCATTTGTTGTTTGTAGATTTTCTGATGATGCCCATTCTAACATGTGTGAGGTGATACACCATGGATGAGTCTATTTCGTTGAGCAAAGAGTAGGTCTTGTCTAGTACATATTTGGCTTATGGAACGGTATGTGTGCTAATTTCAATCTCTGGTTTTATACAGCACCCCAACTCAACATTCCCCTTAAGCAAGCATAAGTTTTTATCTAAATGTGAGACTCTGTTCGGTTTTGTATTTCAGTTTATGTGTAACCAAGTTTACACTCCCTCTATTAGTGATATCTTATGATACTTATCTTTCTCTGTGTGACGTATTTCTCTTAGAATCATCATATTTAAATCCACTCAATTTGCTGCTACAGGCCTGATGACATTGATTTCATTGCTGAGTGATATTCCGTTGTACGTAAGTAGCACAACTCCTTTATCCATTTTTTTCTTTCTGAGATATTTAATTTGTACTGGACTCGAGTTTCTTGTAAACACAGCAGCCCTAAATTTTGTGCTGGCTGTGTCTTGTTGATTTTAATTTTCCTAAGCTATAGGGCTAAAAGTGGAAGTACCCTAGGCTCTGTAGCTTTGTTTTTCAGATGTTTCAGGATACACCATAAACATCTCCAGAGTGTCTGTTGGCAATTTACATCCCGCCCATCAGCATAACAAGGCTCCCTGTTCTCCATGGCCTGTCCTGTGTTTCTGGTTTTTACACTTTTTTCAGATGGCCCTTTTGACGAATGGGAAATGAGACTTCATTGTAGTGCGGATTTCCATTGCTGGAGTGCTTGGTTGGCCAAAAAGGGCATATGCGTTTTTTCCTGAATATATTCAGGAAAAAATGTTTACGCACTTTTGTCCAAGTGCATCAGTGTCAAAGATCTGCCGCTTTTCACATGCTTTAAATGCAATTCCAATCTACCTCCTGAAATATGATTCCTGCAATTCTGCCTCGTTTTCAAGTCCTCTTTGCAGACTTACTTCAATATATTTTTGCCAATAGCTGTCATTTATATCTCTGCAGGTTTGTGAATTACAGTGCCCGTGATTTCCTTTCTTAACTCGTTTCCTTGAAAGCTGGCCACAGAACCGCAGGTTTGCTTTAGGCCATAATCAGGGTCCGACACGGCACTCTGAGCCTTTGGTTAATTCCTCTTCCTGGTGGGAAATTAGAGTTAAATGTGCCCCTCCGGACACCTGCCTCACTCCCAGCCCCTTGGTTATGTGTGTCCTGTAGTTTGAGGCCACATGTGCTGGGTTCCTCACCTTTGGCTGATGTGGCCCCACTGGTGTGAGGACACTCCTGCCTGGTTCCCATCCCCTTGGTGATGTGGACCCTCCGGTGAGAGTCTGATCCTGGCTGGGTTCCTCACACTTCTGAGAGGTGGGCCCTCTTCTCTGAGGTCACTCCTGCCTGGCTGGCCCACCCCGCCTTGACGACGTCGGCTCTCTCGTGGGAGTTGGTGCCTGCTGCGAGTCTCCTCCCCTTGGTAATGAGGGCCCTCTGGCGTCAGGCCCTAACTCCTGGCCTCCCAAAATTTTCTGATGTGCGCCCTGTGGTGCGAGTACACTCCTGCCAGGTTCCCAACACCATGGGAATGTGGGCCTTCTGCTCTGAGGTCCCAACGATGGGTTGCTCAGTTTCATGATGAGGGCCCTCTGGTGTGAGTTCACTCCGGCCTGGATCCCATAGCCTCGCTGCTCCTGGCCACCTGCGGGGAGGTTACAACTGCGGGATTCCTCACCTTTTTTCTTCTATGGGCCCTCTGTTTTGAGACTCCTCCTGCCTGCCTCACTCCCAGCCCCTTGGTGATGTGTGTCCTCTGGTTTGAGGCCACGTGTGCTGGGTCCCTCACCTTTCGATGATGTGGCCCCACTGGTGTGAGGACACTCTTGCCTGGTTCCTATCCCCTTGAAGATGTGGGCTCTCTGGTGAGAGTCTGATCCTGGCTGGGTTCCTCACCCTTCTGTGAGGTGGGCCCTCTGCTGTGAGGTCACTCCTGCCTGGCTGGCACACCCCGCCTGGGCAACATCGGCCCTCTTGTGGCAGTTGGAGCATGCTGGGAGCCTCCTCCCCTCGGTGATGAGGGCCCTCTTGCGTCAGGCCCTAACTGCTGGGTACCCACATTTTCTGATACGTGCTAAGTGGTGCGAGGACACTCCTGCGAGGTTCCCATCCCCATGGGGATGTGGGCCTTCTGCTCTGAGGTCCCAATGGCTGGGTTGCTCACAGTTTCATGATGTGGGCCCTCTGCTGTGAGTTCACTGCAGCCTGGATCACATAGACTCGGTGCTCTGGGCCGCCTGCTGGGAGGTTCCCACTGCAGGATTCCTCACCTTTTTTATTCTATTGGCCCTGTGTTGTGAGGCTACTCATGCCTGCCTCAATCCGAGCCCCTTGGAGATGTGGGTCCTCTGGTTTAGGCCTCATGTGCTGGTTTCCTCACCTTTCTATGATGTGGTCACCCTGGTGTGAAGACAGTCCTGCCTGGTTCTGATCCCCTTGGTGATGTGGGCCCTCTGGTGAGAGTCTTATCCTGGCTGGGTTCCTCACCCTTCTGTGAGGTAGGCCCTCTGCTGTGAGGTCACTCCTGCCTGGCTGTCACACGTCACCTTGTCGACATGGGCCCTCAGTTGGGAGTTGGTGCCTGCTTGGAGTCTCCTCCCCTTGGTAATGAGGGCCCTCTGGCGTCAGACCCTAACTTCTGGGCTCCCAAAATTCTCTGATGTGTGCCCTGAGGTGCGAGTACACTTATGCCATGTTCCCAACCACATAGGAATGTGGGCCTTCTGCTCTGAGGTCCCAAAGCCTGGGTTGCTCACAGTTTCATGATGAGGGCCCTCTGTTTTGAGTTCAGTCAGGTCTGGATCCCATAGCCTCGCTGCTCCTGGCCGCCTGCTGGGAGGTTCCAACTGCGGGATTCCTCACCTTTTTTCTTCTATGGGCCCTCTGTTTTGAGACTCCTCCTGCCTGCCTCACTCCCAGCCCCTTGGTGATGTGTGTCCTCTGGTTTGAGGCCACGTGTGCTGGGTCACTCACATTTCGTTGATGAGGTCCCACTGGTGTGAGGACACTCCAGCCTGGTTCCCATTCTCTTGGTGATGTGGGCCCTCTGGTGAGAGTCTGATCCTCCTTGGGTTCCTCACACTTTTGTGAGGTGGGCCCTCTGCTCTGAGGTCACTCTTGCCTGGCTGGCACACCCCGCATTGGCGACGGCGGCCCACTGGTAGCAGTTGGAGCCTGCTGGGAGCCTCCTCTCCTCGGTGATGAGAGCCCTCTGGTGTCAGGCCCTAACTGCTGGGCTCCCCACCTTTTCTGATGTGTGCCCACTGGTGCGATGACACTCCTACTTGGTTCCCTTCCCCATGGGGATGTGGGCCTTGTGCTCTGAGGTCACAACGGCTGGTTTGCTCACAGTTTCATGATGAGGGCCCTCTGTTGTGAGTTCATCACTGCCTGGATCCCATAGCCTCGGTGCTCTGGGCCGCCTGCTGGGATGTTCCAACTGCTGGATTCCTCACCTTTTTTATACAATGGGCCATGTGTTGTGAGGTTAATCCTGCCTGCCTCGCTCCAAGACCCATGGTGATGTGGGTCCTCTGGTTTGAGGCCACATTTTCTTGTTACCTCAACTTTTGATGATATGGCCCCACGGGTGTGATGACACTCCTGCCTGGTTCACAGCCCCTTGCTGATGTGGGCACTCTGGTGAGAGTCTGATCCTGGCTGGGTTCCTTACCCTTCTGTGAGGTGGGCCCTCTGATGTGAGGTCACTCCTGCCTGGCTGGCTCACGTCGCCTTGATGATGTGGGCCCTCTGTTGGCCACTAAAGCATTCTGGGAGCCTCCTACCCTCTTTAATGAGGGCCCTGGAAAAAACGCATATGCACATTTTGACCAAGTGCATCATTGTCCAGGATCTGCCTCTTCTCCTATGCTTTCAGAGCACTTCCCGTCTACGTCCTGAAATCATATTCCAGGAATACTGCCCCGCTTTCAAGTCCTCCTCGCAGCCTTACTTCAATATATTTTTGTATGATACCTGTCATTAATAACTCTGCAGGTTTGTTAAATACAGTGTCCCTGAGCTCCTTTCTTCAACATGCTTTCTTGTGAGCTGTCCGCAAAACCGCAGGATTGCTTCAGGCCGTAATCTGGTTTCGGCACGGCACGCTGAGCCTTTGGTAAATTCCTCTTTCTGGTGAGAAATGAGCATTCAATTTGCCCGTGGAGACACCTACAGCTAGTCTCTCATTGGTTCTCCCTATTCCTGTTCATCTTGTGCAGAAATTGCAAACTGTGCCAAACAGGAGGTTAAAGGCACTGACTCTCCAAGTGGGTAGAGGGTTAGTAAAGCATCTGGAATGGTGAACCCGAGTACCAGGGAACGAAACCTGAGAGCCATTTAAAATGGTTTCCCAGTCTCACAGTGGACAATACTCTGGGTTTCCCATGCATGTTTTAGCTGAAGGAAGAATTCCTTAAACCTGGAGATTATTGACCCATGGAATGGGTACCATGCAGTATGACTAAAAAGGGTCTGAATTTGCTCACCGAACCTCACCAATGCTATCAGTTCGAAGTGTCCAGCCTTATGCCTCACCCAGCTCTGGGTGTAGATGTGGTAAATCCAGGTTTCATCACAAGCCCTGAATCAATTATTTAAGAATTGCTGTCTCTTTCACTGTCATTGTGTTTTGTTTTTGTAATTTAGTTTGATAATGGGATTTATCGGATTTTCACTGCTGCGTTCATGCCGCTGTACAAACGCTTGATTCTCCTACAGAGAAATATAAATCCACGGGTTTTAAGATTCTTACTAGTCAGGTATATTCCTAGGCGTTGAATATGTGGTGTTGAGTCCATGTCGTTGAACAAGGAGTAGGTCTTGACTATTACATATTTGGCTTATGGAACGGTATCTGTGCTATTTTCAATCTCTGGTTTTATGCAGCACCCCAACTCACCTTTGCCCTTAAGCAAGCATAAGTTGGTTTTCTAAATTTGAGTCCCTGTTCTGTTTTGTAATTCAGTTCATGTGTAGCCAAGTTTACATTCTGTGTATTAGTGATATCTTATGATGTTTCATTTTCTGTGTGACTTATTTCACTTAGAATCACTGTAGCTGAATCCACTCATTATGCCGTGATGGGCCTGATGACATAGATTTCATTGCTGAGTGATATTCCATTGTACGTACGAACCACAACTTCTTTATCCATTTTTCACATTCTGGGATATTTAACTTGTACCGTAGATGAGGTTCTTGTAAAGAGAGCCGTCCGAAAATTTGGGGTGGCTGTGCGTTTTTGATTTTAATTTCCCTAAGCTATAGGACCATAACTGGAAGTGCCGTAGGCTCCGTTGCTTTGATTTTTAGGTGTTTCAGGAAACACCATACACTTCTCCAGGGTGGCTGTTGGCAATTTACATCCCGCCCATCAGCATAACAAGGCTCCCTGTTCTCCATGGCCTGTGCTGTCTTTCTGGATTTTACACTTTTTTTAGATGGCCCTTTTGACCAGGGGGCTGTGAGACTTCATTGTAGTGCATAATTCTTTAACATGCTTGCATGGTTGGCCAAAAAGGGCGTATGCGTTTTTTCCTGAATATATTCAGGAAAAAACGCATACGCCCTTTTTGGCAAAGTGCATCATTGTCGACGTTCTGCCTCTTTTCCTATGCTTTAAATGCAATTCCAGCCTACCCCCTGAAATTGTTTTCTTGCAATTCTGCCCACTTACAAGTCCTCTTCGCAGCCTTCCTTCAATATATTTTTGGACGATAGCTGTCATTTATAACTCTGCAGGTTTGTGAATTACAGTGCCCCTGAGCTCCTTTCTTCAACTCGCTTTCTTGTGAGCTGGCCGCAAACACACATGATTGCTTCAGGCCCTAATCTGGTTCCGGCACGGCATGCTGAGCCTTTGGTGAATTCCTCTTCCTGGTGGGAAATGAGCGTTAAATTTGCCTGTGCAGACACCTCCAGCTAGCCTCTCATTGATTCCCCCTATTCCTGTTCATCTTGCGCAGATATTGCAAAGTGTGCCAAACAGGAGGTTAAAGGCACTGAGTCTCCAAGTGGGGAGAGTGTTAGTAAAGGGCCTGGAATGGTGAACCCGAGTAAAAGGGGACGAAAACTGAGATGCATTTGAAAACGTTTCCCGGTCACATGGTGCACCATACTTGGGTTTTCCATGCATGTTTTAGCTGAAGGAAGAATCCCTCAAACCTGGAGAGTTGGGACCCATGGAATGGGTACCATGCAGTATGACTTCAAAGGGTCTGCACTTGCTCATCGAACCTCACCAATGCTATCAGCCCGAAGTGTCCAACCTTATGTCTCACTCAGCTCTGGGTGTAGATGTGGTAAATCCAGGTTGCATCACAAGCCCTGAATGAATTATTTAAAAATTGCTCTCTATTTCACTGTCATTGTGTTTTGTTTCTGTAATTCATTTTGATAATGGGATTTATCGGATTTTCTCTGCTGCATTCTTGCAGCTGTACACACGCTTGATTCTCCTATGGAGACATATAAATCCATGGGTTTGAAGATTCTGATCAGTCAGGTGTATTCCTAGGCTTTGAATACGGGGTGTTTAGTCCATTTCGTTGAGCAAGGGGTAGGTCTTGAGTATTATATATTTGGCTTATGGAAAGGTATCTGTGCTTATTTCTATCTCTGGTTTTATGCAGCACCCCAACTCACATTTCCCCTTAAGCAAGCATAAGTTGGTTTTCTAAATTTGAGACCCTGTTCTGTTTTGTAATTCAGTTCATGTGTAGCCAAGTTTACATTCCTTGTATTAGTGATATCTTATGATGTTTCATTTTCTGTGTGACTTATTTCACTTAGAATCATCGTACCTGAATCCACTCATTATGCCGCAATGGGCCTGATGACATAGATTTCATTGGTGAGTGATATTCCATTGTACGTACGTACCACAATTTCTTTATCCATTTTTCGCTTTCTTGGATATTTAACTTGTACCGTAGACGAGGTTCTTGTAAACAGGGCCGTCCGAAACTTTGGGGTGGCTGTGTGTTTTTGATTTTAATTTCCCTAAGCTATAGGACCATAAGTGGAAGTGCCATAGGCTGTGTTGCTTTGTTTCCTACGTGTTTCTGGAAACACCATACACTTCTCCAGAGTGGTTGTTGGCAATTTACATCCCGCCCATCAGCATGACAAGGCTCCCTCTTCTCCATGGTCTGTCCTGCCTTTCTGGATTTTACACTTTTTTCAGATGGCCCTTTTGACCGGGGGGCAGTGAGACTTCATTGTAGTGCAGATTTCCTTTACACGCTTGCTTGGTTGTCCAAAAAGGGCGTATGCGTTTTTTCCTGAATATATTCAGGAAAAAACGCATACGCCCTTTTTGGCCAAGTGCATCATTGTCGTCGTTCTGCCTCTTTTCCTATGCTTTAAATGCAATTCCAGTCTACCCCCTGAAGTCGTTTTCCTGAAATTCTGCCCCACTTTCAAGTTCTCTTCGCAGCCTTCCTTCAATATATTTTTAGACCATAGCTGTCATTTATAACTCTGCAGGTTTCTGAATTACACTGCCCCTGAGCTCCGTTCTTCAACTCGCTTTCTTGTGAGCTCGCCGCAAAACCGAAGGATTGCTTCACGCCATAATCTCTTTCTGGCAGGGCACGCTGAGCCTTTGGTAAATTCCTCTTCCTGGTGGGAAATGAGCGTTCCATTTGCACGTGGAGACACCTACATCTAGTCTCTCATTGGTTCTCCCTATTCCTGTTCATCTTGCGCAGAAATTGCAAACTGTGCCAAACAGGAGGTTAAAGGCACTGACTCTCCAAGTGGGGAGAGTGTTAGTAAAGCGTCTGGAATGGTGAACCCAAGTACCAGGGGCGAAAACTGAGATGCATTTGAAAACGTTTCCCAATCACACGGTGGTCCATACTCTGGGTTTCCCATGCATGTTTTAGCTGAAGGAAGAATCCCTTAAACCTGGAGAGTTGGGACCCTTAGAATGGGTACCATGCAGTATGACTTCAAAGGGTCTGCGTTTGCTCACTGAACCTCACCAATGCTATCAGCCCGAAGTGCCCAGCCTTATGTCTCACCCAGCTCTGGGTGTACATGTGGTAAATCCAGGTTTCATCACAAGCCCTGAATCAATTATTTAAGAAATGCTCTCTATTTCACTGTCATTGTGTTTTGTTTTTTTAATTTATTTTGATAATGGGATTTATCGGATTTTCACTGCTGCGTTTAGGCCGATGTACAGACATTTGATTTCCTTATGGAGACATATAAATCCATGGGTTTTAAGATTCTTACTTGTCAGGTATATTCCCAGGCGTTGAATATGGGGTGTTGAGTCTATTTCGTTGAGCAAGGAGTAGGTCTTGTCTATTATATATTTGGCTTATGGAACGGTATCTGTGCTAATTTCAATCTCTGTTTTTATGCAGCACCCCAACTCACCTTTCCCCATAAGCAAGCATAAGTTGGTTGTGTCAATTTGAGACCCTTTTCTGTTTTGTAATTCAGTTCATGTGTAGCCAAGTTTACATTCCGTGTATTAGTCATATCTTATGATGTTTCTTTTTCTGTGTGACTTATTTCTCTTAGAATCATCGTACCTGAATCCACTCATTATGGCACTACGGGCCTGATGACGTAGATTTCATTGCTGTGTGATATTCCATTGTACGTACGTAGCACTACTTCTTTATCCATTTTTTGCTTTCTCGGATATTTAACTTGTACCGTAGACGAGGTTCTTGTAAACAGAGACGTCCCAAACATTGGGGTGGCTGTGTGTTTTTGATTTTAATTTCCATAATCTATAGGACCATAAGTGGAAGTGCCATAGGCTGAGTTGCTTTGTTTCCTACGTGTTTCTGGAAACACCATACACTTCTCCAGAGTGGCTGTTGGCAATTTATGTCCCGCACATCAGCATAACAAAACTCCCTGTTCTCCATGACCTGTCCTGCCTTTCTGGATTTTACACTTTTTTCAGATGGCCCTTTTGACCGGTAGGCAGTGGGACTTCATTGTAGTGCAGATTTCCTTTACACGCTTGCTTGGTTGGCCAAAAAGGGTGTATGCGTTTTTTACTGAATATATTCAGGAAAAAACGCATACGCCCTTTTTGGCCAAGTGCATCATTGTCGACATTCTGCCTCTTTTCCTATGCTTTAAGTGCAATTCCAGTTTACCCCCTGAAAACGTTTTCCGGAAATTCTTCCCCGCTTTCACGTCGTCTTCGAAGACTTACTTCAATACATTTTTGGACGATAGCTGTCATTCATAACTCTGCAGGTTTGTGAATTACAGTGCCCCTGAGCTCCTTTCCTCAACTCGCTTTCTCGTGAGCTGGCCGCAAAACCGCAGGATTGCTTCAGGCCCTAATCTGTTTCTGGCAGGGCACGCTGAGCCTTTGGTTAATTCCTCTTCCTGGTGGGAAATGAGCGTTCCATTTGCCCGTGCAGACACCTACAGCTAGTCTCTCATTGGTTCTCCCTATTCCTGTTCATCTTGTGCAGAAATTGCAAACTGTGCCAAACAGGAGGTTAAAGTCCCTGACTCTCCAAGTGGGGAGAGTGTTAGTAAAGCGTCTGGAATGGTGAACCCGAGTACCAGGGTTCGAAAATTGAGATGCATTTGAAAACGTTTCCCAATCACACGGTGGACCATACTCTGGGTTTCCCATGCATGTTTTAGCTGAAGGAAGAATCCCTTAAACGTTGAGAGTTGGGACCCATGGAATGGGTACCATGCAGTATGACTTCAAAGGGTCTGCGTTTGCTCACCGAACCTCACCAATGCTATCAGCCCGAAGTGTCCAGCCTTATGTCTCACCCAGCTCTGGGTGTAGATGTGGTAAATCCAGGTTGCATCACAAGCCCTCAATGAATTATTTAAGAATTGCTCTCTATTTCACTGTCATTGTGTTTTGTTTTTGAAATTTATTTTGATAATGGGATTTATGCGATTTTCACTGCTGCGTTTAGGCCGCTGTACACATGCTTGATTTCCTTATGGAGACATATAAATCCATGGGTTTTAAGATTCTTACTTGTCAGGTATCTTCCCAGGCGTTGTATATGGGGTGTTGAGTCCATTTCGTTGAGCAAGGAGTAGGTCTTGTCTATTATATAATTAGCTTATGGAACGGTATCTGTGCTAATTTCAATGTCTGGTTTTATGCAGCACCCCAACTCACCGTTCCCCATATGCAAACATAAGTTGGTTTTCTAAATTTGAGACCATGTTCTGTTTTGTAATTCAGTTCGTGTGTAGCCAAGATTACATTCGGTGTATTAGTGATATCTTATGATGTTTCTTTTTCTGTGTGACTTATTTCTCGTAGAATCATCGTACCTGAATCCACTCATTATGCCGCTATGTGCCTGATGACGTAGATTTCACTGCTGAGTGATATTCCATTGTACGTGCGTACCACAACTTCTTTATCCATTTTTTGCTTTCTCGCATATTTAACTTGAACCATAGACGAGGTTCTTGTAAAAAGAGCCGTCCCAAACTTTCGGGTGGCTGTGTGTTTTTGATTTTAATTTCCCTAAGCTATAGGACCATAAGTGGAAGTGCCATAGGCTGTGTTGCTTTGTTTCCTACGTGTTTCAGGATACACCATACACTTCTCCGGAGTGGCTGTTGGCAATTTACATCCCGCCCATCAGCAAAACAAGGCTCCCTGTTCTCCATGACCTGTCCTGCCTTTCTGGATTTTACACTTTTTTCAGATGGCCCTTTTGACCGGGGAACAGTGAGACTTCTTTGTAGTGCAGATTTCTTTACACGCTTGCTTGGTTGGCCAAAAAGTGCGTATGTCTTTTATCCTGAATATATTCAAGAAAAAACGCATATGCCCTATTTGGCCAAGTGCATCATTGTCGACATTCTGCCTCTGTTCCTATGCTTTAAGCGCAATTCCAGTCAACCCCCTGAAATCGTTTTCCTGAAATTCTGCCCCGGTTTCAAGTCCTCTTCGAAGACTTACATCAGTACATTTTGGACGATAGCTGACATTCATAACTCTGCAGGTTTGTGAATTACAGTCCCCCTGAGCTCCTTTCTTCAACTCGTTTCCTTGTGAACTGGCCGCCAAACCGCTGGATTGCTTCAGGCCCTAATTTGTTTCCGGTAGGGCACGCTGAGCCTTTGGTTAATTCCTCTTCCTGGTGGGAAATGAGCGTTCCATTTGCCCGTGCAGACACCTACAGCTAGTCTCTCATTGGTTCTCCCTATTCCTGTTCATCTTGCGCAAAAATTGCAAACTGTGCCAAACAGGAGGTGAAAGGCACTGACTCTCCAAGTGAGGAGAGTGTTAGTAAAGCGTCTGGAATGGTGAACCCGAGTACCAGGGGACGAAAACTGAGATGCATTTGAAAATGTTTCCCAATCACACGGTGGACAATACTCTGGGTTTCCCATGCATGTTTTAGCTGAAGGAAGAATCCCTTAAACCTAGAGAGTTGGGACCCATGGAATGGGTACCAGGCAGTATGACTTCAAAGGGTCTGCGTTTGCTCACCGAACCTCACCAATGCTATCAGCCTGAAGTGTCCAGCCTTATGTCTCACACAGCTCTGCGTGTAGATGTGGTATATCCAGGTTGCATCACAAGCCCTGAATGAATTATTTAAGAATTGCTCTCTATTTCACTCTCATTGTGTTTTGTTTTCGAAATTTATCTTGATAATGGGATTTATCTGATTTTCACTGCTGCGTTTAGGCCGCTGTACACATGCTTGATTTCCTTATGGAGACATATAAATCCATGGGTTTCAAGATTCTTACTTGTCAGGTATGTTCCCAGGCGTTGAATATGTGCTGTTGAGTCCATTTCGCTGAGCAAGGAGTAGGTCTTGTCTATTATATATTTGGCTTATGGAATGGTATCTGTGCTAATTTCAATCTCTGGTTTTATACAGCACCCAAATTCACCTTTCCCCATAAGCAAGCATAAGTTGGTTTTCTAAATTTGAGACCCTGTTCTGTTTTGTAATTCAGTTCATGTGTAGTCAAGTTTACATTCCGTGTATTAGTGATATCTTATGATGTTTCTTATTCTGTGTGACTTATTTCCCGTAGAATCATCGTACTTGGATCCACTCATTATGCCGCTACGGGCCTGATGACGGAGATTTCATTGCTGAGTGATATTCCATTGTACGTGCGTACCACAACTTCTTTATCCATTTTTTGCTTTCTCGGATATTTAACTTGTACCGTAGATGAGGTTCTTGTAAACAGAGCCGTCCCAAACTTTGGGGTGGCTGTGTGTTTTTGATTTTAATTTCCCTAAGCTATAGGACCATAAGTGGAAGTGCCATAGGCTGTGTTGCTTTGTTTCCTACGTGTTTCAGGAAACACCATACACTTCTCCAGAGTGGATGTTGGCAATTTACATCCTGCCCAGCAGCATAACAAGGCTCCCTGTTCTCCATGACCTGTCCTGCCTTTCTGGATTTTACACTTTTTTCAGATGGCCCTTTTGACCGGGGGGCAGTGAGACTCCATTGTAGTGCAGATTTCCTTTACACGCATGCTTGGTTGGTCAAAAAGGGCGTATGCGTTTTTTCCTGACTATATTCAGGAAAAAACGCATACGCCCTTTCTGGCCAAGTGCATCATTGTCGACATTCTGCCTCTTTTCCTATGCTTTAAATGCAATTCCAGTCTACCCCGTGAAATCGTTTTCCTGAAATTCTGCCCCGCTTTCAAGTCCTCTTCGAAGACTTACTTCAATACAATTTTGGACGATAGCTGTCATTCATAACTCTGCAGGTTTGTGAATTTCAGAGACCCTGAGCTCCTTTCTTCAACTCACTTTCTTGTGAGCTGGCTGCAAAACCGCAGGATTGCTTCAGGCCCTAATCTGTTTCCGGCAGGGCACGCTGAGCCTTTTGTTAATTCGTCTTCCTGGTGGGAAATGAGCATTCCATTTGCCCGTGCAGACACCTACTGCTAGTCTATCATTGGTTCTCCCTATTCCTGTTCATCTTGCGCAGAAATTGCAAACTGTGCCAAACAGGAGTTTAAAGGCACTGACTCTCCAAGTGGGGAGAATGTTAGTAAAGCGTCTGGAATGGTGAACCCGAGTACCAGGGTTCGAAAACTGAGATGCATTTGAAAACGTTTCCCAATCACACGGTGGACCATACTCTGGGTTTCCCATGCATGATTTAGCTGAGGAAGCATCCCATAAACCTGGAAAGTTGGGACCCATGGAATGGGTACCAGGCAGTATGACTTCAAAGGGTCTGCGTTTGCTCACCGAACCTCACCAATGCTATCAGCCTGAAGTGTCCAGCCTTATGTCTCACACAGCTCTGCATGTAGATGTGGTAAATCCAGGTTGCATCACAAGCCCTGAATGAATTATTTAAGAATTGCTCTCTATTTCACTCTCATTGTGTTTTGTTTTCGAAATTTATCTTGATAATGGGATTTATCTGATTTTCACTGCTGCGTTTAGGCCGCTGTACACATGCTTGATTTCCTTATGGAGACATATAAATCCATGGGTTTTAAGATTCTTACTTGTCAGGTATGTTCCCAGGCGTTGAATATGGGCTGTTGAGTCCATTTCGCTGAGCAAGGAGTAGGACTTTTCTATTATATATTTGGCTTATGGAATGGTATCTGTGCTAATTTCAATCTCTGGTTTTATACAGCACCCAAATTCACCTTTCCCCTTAAGCAAGCATAAGTTGGTTTTCTAAATTTGAGACCCTGTTCTGTTTTGTAATTCAGTTCATGTGTAGTCAGTTTACATTCCGTGTATTAGTGATATCTTATGATGTTTCTTATTCTGTGTGACTTATTTCCCGTAGAATCATCGTAGTTGGATCCACTCATTATGCCGCTATGGGCCAGATGACGGAGATTTCATTGCTGAGTGATATTCCATTGTACGTGCGTACCACAACTTCTTTATCCATTTTTTGCTTTCTTGGATATTTAACTTGTACCGTAGATGAGGTTCTTGTAAACAGAGCCGTCCCAAACTTTGGGATGGCTGTGTGTTTTTGATTTTAATTTCCCTAAGCTATAGGACCATAAGTGGAAGTGCAATAGGCTGTGTTGCTTTGTTTCCTACGTGTTTCAGGAAACACCATACACTTCTCCAGAGTGGCTGTTGGCAATTGACATCCTGCCCAGCAGCATAACAAGGCTCCCTGTTCTCCATGACCTGTCCTGCCTTTCTGGATTTTACACTTTTTTCAGATGGCCCTTTTGACCGGGGGGCAGTGAGACTCCATTGTAGTGCAGATTTCTTTAACACGCATGCTTGGTTGGCCAAAAAGGGCGTATGCGTTTTTTCCTGAATATATTCAGGAAAAAACGCATACGCCCTTTTTGGCCAAGTGCATCCTTGTCGACATTCTGCCTCTTTTCCTATGCTTTAAGTGCAATTCCAGTCTACCCCCTGAAATCGTTTTCCTGCAATTCTGCCCCGCTTTCAAGTCCTCTTCGAAGACTTACTTCAATACATTTTTGGACGATAGCTGTCATTCATAACTCTGCAGGTTTGTGAATTACAGTGCCCCAGAACTCCTTTCCTCAACTCGCTTTCATGTGAACTGGCCACAAAACCGCAGGATTGTTTCAGGCCCTAATCTGTTTCCGGCATGGCACGCTGAGCCTTTGGTTAATTCCTCTTCCTGGTGGGAAATGAACATTCCATTTGCCCGTGCAGACACCTACAGGTAGTCTCTCATTGGTTCTCCCTATTCCTGTTCATCTTGCGCAGAAATTGCAAACTGTGCCAAACAGGAGGTTAAAGGCACTGACTCTCCAAGTGGGGAGAGTTTTAGTAAAGCGTCTGGAATGGTGAACCCGAGTACCAGGGTTCGAAAACTGAAATGCATTTGGAAACGTTTCCCAATCACACGGTGGACCATACTCTGGGTTTCCCATGCATGTTTTATCTGAAGGAAGAATCCCTTAAACCTGGAGAGTTGGGACCCATGGAATGAGTACCATGCAGTATGACTTCAAAGGGTCTGCGTTTGCTCACCATACCTCACCAATGCTATCAGCCCGAAGTGCCCAGCCTTATGTCTCACCCAGCTCTGGGTGTAGATGTCGTAAATCCAGGTTGCATCACAAGCCCTGAATGAATTATTTAAGAATTGCTCTCTATTTCACTGTCAATGTGTTTTGTTTTTGAAATTTATTTTGATAATGGGATTTATCGGATTTTCACTGTTGCGTTTAGGCCGATGTACAGACATTTGATTTCCTTATGGAGACATATAAATCCATGGGTTTTAAGATTCTTACTTGTCAGGTATATTCCCAGGCGTTGAATATGGGGTGTTGAGTCTATTTTGCTGAGCAAGGAGTAGGTCTTGTCTATTATATATTTGGCTTATGGAACAGTA
This sequence comes from Delphinapterus leucas, assembly GCF_059928025.1. Lineage (NCBI taxonomy): Eukaryota > Metazoa > Chordata > Mammalia > Artiodactyla > Monodontidae > Delphinapterus > Delphinapterus leucas. The sequence continues at coordinate 2,374,857 of NW_028322269.1, read as the reverse complement.
TCTGTGCTAATTTCAATCTCTGTTTTTATGCAGCACCCCAACTCACCTTTCCCCATAAGCAAGCATAAGTTGGTTGTCTCAATTTGAGACCCTTTTCTGTTTTGTAATTCAGTTCATGTGTAGCCAAGTTTACATTCCGTGTATTCGTCATATCTTATGATGTTTCTTTTTCTGCGTGACTTATTTTTCGTAGAATCATCGTACCTGAATCCACTCATTATGGCGCTATGGGCCTGATGACGTAGATTTCATTGCTGTGTGATATTCCATTGTACGTACGTAGCACTATTTCTTTATCCATTTTTTGCTTTCCTGGATATTTAACTTGTACCGTAGACGAGGTTCCTGTAAACGGAGCCGTCCCAAACTTTGGGGTGGCTGTGTGTTTTAGATTTTAATTTCCCTAAGCTATAGATCCATAAGTGGAAGTGGCATAGGCTGTGTTGTTTTGTCTCCTACGTGTTTCAGGAAACACCATACACTTCTCCAGAGTGGCTGTTGGCAATTTACATCCTGCCCATCAGCATAACAAGGCTCCCTGTTCTCCATGACCTGTCCTGCCTTTCTGGATTTTACACTTTTTTCAGATGGCCCTTTTGACCGGGGGGCAGTGAGACTTCATTGTAGTGCAGATTTCCTTTACACCCTTGCTTGGTTGACCAAAAAGTGCGTATGCGTTTTTTCCTGACTATATTCAGGAAAAAACACATACGCCCTTTTTGGCCAAGTGCATCATTGTCGACATTCTGCCTCATTTCCTATGCTTTAAGTGCAATTCCAGTCTACCCCCTGAAATCGTTTTCCAGAAATTCTGCCCCGCTTTCAAGTCCTCTTCGGAGACTTACTTCAATACAATTTTGGACGATAGCTGTCATTCATAACTCTGCAGGTTTGTGAATTTCAGTGGCCCTGAGCTCCTTTCTTCAACTCACTTTCTTGTGAGCTGGCTGCAAAACCGCAGGATTGCTTCAGGCCCTAATCTGTTTCCGGCAGGGCACGCTGAGCCTTTGGTTAATTCGTCTTCCTGGTGGGAAATGAGCGTTCCATTTGCCCGTGCAGACACCTACAGCTAGTCTCTCATTGGTTCTCCCTATTCCTGTTCATCTTGCGCAGAAATTGCAAACTGTGCCAAACGGGAGTTTAAAGGCACTGACTCTCCAAGTGGGGAGAGTGTTAGTAAAGCGTCTGGAATGGTGAACCCGAGTACCAGCGTTCGAAAACTGAGATGAATTGGAAAACGTTTCCCAATCACACGGTGGACCATACTCTGGGTTTCCCATGCATGTTTTAGCTGAAGGAAGATTCCCTTAAACCTGGAGAGTTGGGACCCATGGAATGGGTACCATGCAGTATGACTTCAAAGGGTCTGCGTTTGCTCACCGAACCTCACCAAAGCTATCAGCCCGAAGTGTCCAGCCTAATGTCTCACCCAGCTCTGGGTGTAGATGTGGTAAATCCAGGTTTCATCACAAGCCCTGAATGAATTATTTAAGAATTGCTCTCTATTTCACTGTCATTGTGTTTTGTTTTTGACATTTATTTTGATAATGGGATTTATCGGATTTTCACTGCTGCGTTTATGCCGCTGTACACACGCTTGTTTTCCTTGTGGAGACATATAAATCCATGGGTTTTAAGATTCTTACTTGTCAGGTATATTCCCAGGCATTGAATATGGAGTGTTGAGTCCATTTCGTTGAGCAAGGAGTAGGTCTTGTCTATTATATATTTGGCTTATGGAAAGGTATCTGTGCTAATTTCAATCTCTGGTTTTATGCAGCACCCCAACTCACCTTTCCCCATAAGCAAACATAAGTTGGTTTTCTAAATTTGATACCATGTTCTGTTTTGTAATTCAGTTCATGTGTAGTCAAATTTACATTCCGTGTATTAGTGATATCTTATGATGTTTCTCTTTCTGTGTGACTTATTTCTCGTAGAATCATCGTACCTGAACCCACTCATTATGCCGATACGGGCCTGATGACGTAGATTTCATTGCTGAGTGATATTCCATTGTACGTGCATACCACAACTTCTTTATCCATTTTTTGCTTTCTCGGATATTTAACTTGTACCGTAGACGAGGTTCTTGTAAACAGAGACGTCCCAAACATTGGGGTGGCTGTGTGTTTTTGATTTTAATTTCCCTAAGCTATAGGACCATAAGTGGAAGTGCCATAGGCTGTGTTGCTTTGTTTCCTATGTGTTTCAGGAAACACCATACACTTCTCCAGAGTGGCTGTTGGCAATTTACATCCCGCCCATCAGCATAACAAGGCTTCCTGTTCTCCATGACCTGTCCTGCCTTTCTGGATTTTACACTTTTTTCAGATGGCCCTTTTGACCGGGGGGCAGTGAGATTTCATTGTAGTGCAGATTTCCTTTACACGCATGCTTGGTTGGCCAAAAAGGGCGTATGCGTTTTTTCCTGAATATATTCAGGAAAATACGCATATACCCTTTATGGCCAAGTGCATCATTGTCGACATTATGCCTCTTTTCCTATGCTTTAAGTGCAATTCCAGTCTACCCCCTGAAATCGTTTTCCTGAAATTCTGCCCCGCTTTCAAGTCCTCTTCGAAGACTTACTTCAATACATTTTTGGACGATAGCTGTCATTCATAACTCTGCAGGTTTGTGAATTATAGTGCCCCAGAACTCCTTTCCTCAACTCGCTTTCATGTGAACTGGCCGCAAAACCGCAGGATTGTTTCAGGCCCTAATCTGTTTCCGGCATGGCACGCTGAGCCTTTGGTTAATTCCTCTTCCTGGTGGGAAATGTGCATTCCATTTTCCCGTGCAGACACCTACAGCTAGTCTCTCATTGGTTCTCCCTATTCCTGTTCATCTTGCGCAGAAATTGCAAACTGTGCCAAACAGGAGGTTAAAAGCACTGACTCTCCAAGTGGGGAGAGTTTTAGTAAAGCGTCTGCAATGGTGAACCCTAGTACCAGGGTTCGAAAACTGAGATGCATTTGGAAACGTTTCCCAATCACACGGTGGACCATACTCTGGGTTTCCCATGCATGATTTAGCTGAAGGAAGAATCCCTTAAACCTGGAGAGTTGGGACCCATGGAATGAGTACCATGCAGTATGACTTCAAAGGGTCTGCGTTTTCTCACCGAACCTCACCAATGCTATCAGCCCGAAGTGCCCAGCCTTATGTCTCACCCAGCTCTGGGTGTAGATGTGGTAAATCCAGGTTGCATCACAAGCCCTGAATGAATTATTTAAGAATTGCTCTCTATTTCACTGTCATTGTGTTTTGTTTTTGAAATTTATTTTGATAATGGGATTTATCGGATTTTCACTGTTGCGTTTAGGCCGATGTACAGACATTTGATTTCCTTATGGAGACATATAAATCCATGGGTTTTAAGATTCTTACTTGTCAGGTATATTCCCAGGCGTTGAATATGGGGTGTTGAGTCTATTTTGCTGAGCAAGGAGTAGGTCTTGTCTATTATATATTTGGCTTATGGAACAGTATCTGTGCTAATTTCAATCTCTGTTTTTATGCAGCACCCCAACTCACCTTTCCCCATAAGCAAGCATAAGTTGGTTGTCTCAATTTGAGACCCTTTTCTGTTTTGTAATTCAGTTTATGTGTAGCCAAGTTTACATTCCGTGTATTACTCATATCTTATGATGTTTCTTTTTCTGTGTGACTTATTTCTCGTAGAATCATCGTACCTGAATCCACTCATTATGGCGCTACGGGCCTGATGACGTAGATTTCATTGCTGTGTGATATTCCATTGTACGTACGTAGCACTACTTCTTTATCCATTTTTTGCTTTCTCGGATATTTAACTTGTACCGTAGACGAGGTTCCTGTAAACGGAGCCGTCCCAAACTTTGGGGTGGCTGTGTGTTTTTGATTTTAATTTCCCTAAGCTACAGATCCATAAGTGGAAGTGCCATAGGCTGTGTTGTTTTGTCTCCTACGTGTTTCAGGAAACACCATACACTTCTCCAGAGTGGCTGTTGGCAATTTACATCCTGCCCAGCAGCATAACAAGGCCCCCTGTTCTCCATGACCTGTCCTGCCTTTCTGGATTTTACACTTTTTTCAGATGGCCCTTTTGACCGGTGGGAAGTGAGACTCCATTGTAGTGCAGATTTCCTTTACACGCATGCTTGGTTGGTCAAAAAGTGCGTATGCGTTTTTTCCTGACTATATTCAGGAAAAAACGCATACGCCCTTTTTGGCCAAGTGCATCATTGTCGACATTCTGCCTCTTTTCCTATGCTTTAAATGCAATTCCAGTCTACCCCCTGAAATCGTTTTCCTGAAATTCTGCCCCGCTTTCAAGTCCTCTTCGAAGACTTACTTCAATACAATTTTGGACGATAGCTGTCATTCATAACTCTGCAGGTTTGTGAATTTCAGAGACCCTGAGCTCCTTTCTTCAACTCACTTTCTTGTGAGCTGGCTGCAAAACCGCAGGATTGCTTCAGGCCCTAATCTGTTTCCGGCAGGGCACGCTGAGCCTTTTGTTAATTCGTCTTCCTGGTGGGAAATGAGCGTTCCATTTGCCCGTGCAGACACCTACTGCTAGTCTCTCATTGGTTCTCCCTATTCCTGTTCATCTTGCGCAGAAATTGCAAACTGTGCCAAACAGGAGGTTAAAGGCACTGACTCTCCAAGTGGGGAGAATGTTAGTAAAGCGTCTGGAATGGTGAACCCGAGTACCAGGGTTCGAAAACTGAGATGCATTTGAAAACGTTTCCCAATCACACGGTGGACCATACTCTGGGTTTCCCATGCATGATTTAGCTGAGGAAGCATCCCATAAACCTGGAAAGTTGGGACCCATGGAATGGGTACCAGGCAGTATGACTTCAAAGGGTCTGCGTTTGCTCACCGAACCTCACCAATGCTATCAGCCTGAAGTGTCCAGCCTTATGTCTCACACAGCTCTGCGTGTAGATGTGGTAAATCCAAGTTGCATCACAAGCCCTGAATGAATTATTTAAGAATTGCTCTCTATTTCACTCTCATTGTGTTTTGTTTTCGAAATTTATCTTGATAATGGGATTTATCTGATTTTCACTGCTGCGTTTAGGCCGCTGTACACATGCTTGATTTCCTTATGGAGACATATAAATCCATGGGTTTTAAGATTCTTACTTGTCAAGTATGTTCCCAGGCGTTGAATATGGGCTGTTGAGTCCATTTCGCTGAGCAAGGAGTAGGACTTTTCTATTATATATTTGGCTTATGGAATGGTATCTGTGCTAATTTCAATCTCTGGTTTTATACAGCACCCAAATTCACCTTTCCCCTTAAGCAAGCATAAGTTGGTTTTCTAAATTTGAGACCCTGTTCTGTTTTGTAATTCAGTTCATGTGTAGTCAGTTTACATTCCGTGTATTAGTGATATCTTATGATGTTTCTTATTCTGTGTGACTTATTTCCCGTAGAATCATCGTACTTGGATCCACTCATTATGCCGCTACGGGCCTGATGACGGAGATTTCATTGCTGAGTGATATTCCATTGTACGTGCGTACCACAACTTCTTTATCCATTTTTTGCTTTCTTGGATATTTAACTTGTACCGTAGATGAGGTTCTTGTAAACAGAGCCGTCCCAAACTTTGGGATGGCTGTGTGTTTTTGATTTTAATTTCCCTAAGCTATAGGAAAAAAAGTGGTAATGCCGTAGGCTCCGTTGCTTTGTTTTTTAGGCTTTTGAGGAAACACCATACACATCTCCAGAGTGGCTGTTGGCAATTTACATCCCGCCCATCAGCATAACAAGGCTCCCTGTTCTCCATGGCCTGTGCTGCCTTTCTGGATTTTACACTTTTTTCAGATGGCCCTTTTGAACGGGGGGCAGTGAGACTTCATTGTAGTGCAGATTTCTTTAACATGCTTGCTTGGTTGGCCAAAAAGGGCGTATGCGTTTTTTCCTGAATATATTCAGGAAAAAACGCATATGCCCTTTTTGGCCAAGTGCATCATTGTCGACGTTCTGCCTCTTTTCCTATGCTTTAAATGCAATTCCAGTCTACCCCCTGAAATCGTTTTCTTGCAATTCTGCCCCGCTTTCAAGTCCTCTTCGCAGCCTTCCTTCAATATATTTTTGGGTGATAGCTGTCATTTATAACTCTGCAGGTTTGTGAATTACAGTGTCCCTGAGCTCCTTTCTTCAACTCGCTTTCTTGTGAGCTGGCCGCAAACCCACAGGATTGCTTCAGGCCCTAATCTGGTTCCGGCACGGCATGCTGAGCCTTTGGTTAATTCCTCTTCCTGGTGGGAAATGAGCGTTAAATTTGCCCGTGCAGACACCTTCACACGAGTCTTCATGGTGCCACTTTGCCCCGGTTATCTCTATGGAGGTTGGAGTTGGAGGGCCTCCTCGCTCAAGGTCAGTGTGCCCATGGAGCCAACCCTGCAACTTCAGGGCATGGTTGGGTGTTAGGATCACCACGTGGGGTCCTTTTCCCTTAGGAGGGAGGTGGCCTTTTGGGCTGCTGATTTCCAGGTTTTCAGATACTGCCAGTATCTTGGCCAGATGTGGCGGTGGGCCAAGCCCCTTGGTGACCGTAGTTTATCCTACCTGGATCGCATTCTTGCATTGTTCCATTTCAAGTGGTCCCAGGTTTTGCACTAATACTCCAATGGCGATTCACCGTTCACCAGGAATGTAAAGGTCAAAGGGTTTAGCTAAATTAGGGAGTTCCAGGGCAAGGGTCTGAATTGACTGCTCTTTCCATTCTTGAAAGGCCACTTCTGCATTCTATTCAAAAGGATCATCATCTTTTCCTTTCAGTGTTTCATATAGAGGCCCAGCTAGTAGACTGTAGTTAGGGATCCAGAAGCAGCAAACCCTGGCCTCCCCAGGAACCCCTAAGCTGTCTTCTAGTTTCAGAAATGGGTAAGGCTGTAAATTGTTTCTTCCCTTTCCTGGGATGGGCTTCTCCGACCTTCTGTGAGAATGAAGCCCAGGCAGGTCACCGTAGTCTGTGATATTTGAGCTTTGTCTTGGACAACTTGTATCCTTTATTGGCTTGGTAGTTCAGAGGTCTCCTTAGTAGGGCTGGCGATCAGAATGTCGTCTGCATATTGAAGGAGTGTTTCCTTTTCCAGAGGTAGAACTTTTAGTTCTTTAGCTGAGCTTTCCCCAAAGATGGTGTGGGAATTTTTGAACCCTTGGGGCAACACGGCCCGGAAGTATTGTTTTAGTTGTATGTTGAGTCCTGCCACTCACAAGCCAAAATTTCTTGTGACTCTGGGACTAATAGAATACAAAAGAAGGCATCATTGAAGACTAATACAGAATACCATGTCCTGGTGGTTGGTAGAATGACCAGCAGGGTGTAGGATTTAGGAACTACTGGAGGTATATCCTCGGTGGCTTCACTGACTGTCCTGACATCCTTTACCAGGACTCCAGCAGCCCATTGGGCTCTCGAGGTCAGGCCAATCCCAGGATATGGAGCAAACCTGGGCAGGTACCCCACCCCCACCCCAGCCCATGGGGCTCTCGTGTTCAGGCCCCTCCCAGGATATGGGGTTCCCTGGGCAGGTTCCCCTGCAGCCCATGGGGCTCTCGTGGTCAGGCCCCTCCCAGGATACAGAGCTACCCTTGCAGGTACCATGGCAGGGCTGGGAACACAGGAACCGTGCATATCGCCCTCATTGCAGAGCACTCCCAGCTCACCTGTCACTCAGATCTGACACAGAGCACCTCAGAGCAGGACTTGAACTAACAAACAGCAGCTCCGACAGGTCTGTGACCCTGGGCATCACTCTGTGTGGCCTCCCTCCACCTGGTCTTCCAGAGACTTCCACTGCACCCGGGGCACCAGGCCTCTGTCTCCACCCACCAGCCACCCCTCCTCTCCCTGACTCCTGGGTTCCTCTCATTAGGAGAGGGTTTTCTTGAAGTTGTCTCCCACTCATGGGCCAGATAATATAATTAGAAAACAAGCCAGAGCTGCAGCCCCTTGTCTATCCTGACTCTCAGGAGCCCACACCTGTTCCTTGGACCTGGCCGATTCAGCAAGTTCCAGTTTCTGCAACTGTGAGCCCCTGAGGGGTGATTATTGGCTGGCCTGGGAAGCCCGACCGTGCCGGCCAGCCCTCCCCAGGTGTGCCTGGGTTCAGATCAATATAAACACCGCTCCAGGCAGCAAGAGCCCCTGCAGCTGTGCCTGACGCCATTTTCTCTGCCCTGTCAGCAGTCTTGGGGCTGGACTGGTGGGAGGGAGTGAGAGGCCACGGCTTTGTGGGTGGCCCAGTGTGAGTGGGGCTCTGCTGGACTTTCTGCAGCAGTTGCCAAGATGCCACCTGCTAAAGAAGAGGATGTGTCACCCATACCTGCCGCTGGAATTTCTCCCTGGGCAGAGGTGAGTGAGGAAGAAAGCAGTGGGGGCCGGGACAGCAGGGGTATCTCAGGCAGGGAAATGGAAAGCTTCCAGAAGAGCACCCAGGGCCAGGACCATCCTGGCTGGCCTGCAGGCACCAAGTCGGCTGGCATGCTGTCACTCATGTGGCTCCATGGCCCTTCCTCTAGGCTTTCAAGTCCTTGTACATATTCAGGTGTTTTACCTGGGAAGGGTGGGAACATTTCAGCAGCAGCTGGCCTGGGGCTCAGCCCACGTTTACTCACAGATGCCTCGGCACGGTCCCCCAGCTTTGCAATGAGGACGCTTGTTGCGTGGGGCCTGCTGGCTGAATGGGAGATGATTCCCCACCACTGACCAACTTCAGAATTGTTTACAACTGGAGCAAGTGCCCTGATACGGTTTTCCTCTGTGTAACTGGTGGGTTCTGTTTTTTTTTCTTTTTTTCGTTTTTGGTTCAAGGTAGATTTTATTCCTCTTTTTTGTATTTACAGATATAAGCATGGAAATAATTTATTCATATAAATACATGTATGTGAAGGGAAGAATATTTTTTCTGTTTTACTTTTTGTAATTTGAATTTTATTTTATTTTTTTATACAGCAGGTTCTTTTTGGTTATCTATTTTATACATATAAATGTATACATGCCAATCCCAATCTCTCAACTCCTCCCACCACCACCCCCCAACAGCTTTCCCCCCTTGGTGTCCATACGTTTGTTGTCTACATCTGTTGCTCTATTTCTGCCTGGCAAAACGGTTCATCTGTACAATTTTTCTAGGTTCCACATATATGCATTAATAGACAAGATTTGTTTTTCTCTTTCTGACTTACTTCACTCTGTATGACAGTCTCTAGATCCATCAACGTCTCTACAAATGACCCAATTTCATTCCTTTTTATGGCTTAGTAATATTCCATTTTATATATGTACCACATCTTTATGCATTCGTCTGTCTGTGGGCATTTAGGTTGCTTCCATTACCTGGATATTGTAAATAGTGATGCAATGAACATTGCGGTGAATGTCTCTTTTTGATTTATGGTTTTGTCTGGGTATATGCCCAGTAGTGGGATTGCTGTATCATATGGTAATTCTATTCTTAGTTTTATAAGAAACTCCATAATGTTCTCCACAGTGACTGTATCAATTTACATTCCCAACAATAGTGGAAGAGGGTTCCTTATCTCCACACCCTTTCCAGCATTTGTTGTTTGTAGATTTTCTGATGATGCCCATTCTAACAGGTGTGAGGTGATACACCATGGATGAGTCTATTTCGTTGAGCAAAGAGTAGGTCTTGTCTATTACATATTTGGCTTATGGAACGGTATGTGTGCTAATTTCAATCTCTGGTTTTATACAGCACCCCAACTCAACTTTCCCCTTAAGCAAGCATAAGTTTTTATCTAAATGTGAGACTCTGTTCGGTTTTGGAATTCAGTTTATGTGTAGCCAAGTTTACACTCTCTCTATTAGTGATATCTTATGATAATTCTCTTTCTCTGTGTGACCTATTTCTCTTAGAATCATCATACTTAAATCCACTCAATTTGCTGCTACAGGCCTGATGACATTGATTTCATTGCTGAGTGATATTCCGTTGTACGTAAGTAGCACAACTCCTTTATCCATTTTTTTCTTTCTGGGATATTTAATTTGTACTGGACTCAAGGTTCTTGTAAACACAGCAGCCCTAAATTTGGTGTTGGCTGTGTCTTGTTGATTTTAATTTTCCTAAGCTATAGGGCCAAAAGTGGAAGTGCCCTAGGGTCTGTAGCTTTGTTTTTCAGATGTTTCAGGATACACCATAAACATCTCCAGAGTGTCTGTTGGCAATTTACATCCCGCCCATCAGCATAACAAGGCTCCCTGTTCTCCATGGCCTGTCCTGTGTTTCTGGTTTTTACACTTTTTTCAGATGGCCCTTTTGACGAATGGGAAATGAGACTTCATTGTACTGCGGATTTCCATTTCTCGAGTGCTTGGTTGGCCAAAAAGGGCATATGTGTTTTTTCCTGAATATATTCAGGAAAAAATGTTTACGCACTTTTGTCCAAGTGCATCACTGTCAAAGATCTGCTGCTTTTCACATGCTTTAAATGCAATTCCAATCTACCTCCTGAAATATGATTCCTGCAATTCTGCCTCGTTTTCAAGTCCTCTTTGCAGACTTACTTCCATATAATTTTGCCAATAACTGTCATTTATAACACTGCAGGTTTGTGAATTACAGTGCCCGTGATTTCCTTTCTTAACTCGTTTCCTTGAAAACTGGCCACAGAACCGCAGGTTTGCTTCAGGCCGTAATCAGGGTCCGGCACGGCACTCTGAGACTTTGGTTCATTCCACTTCCTGGTGGGAAATTAGAGTTAAATGTGCCCCTCCAGACACCTGCCTCACTCCTAGCCCCTTGGTGATGTGTGTCCTGTGGTTTGCGGCCACATGTGCTGGGTTCCTCACCTTTGGCTGATGTGGCCCCACTGGTGTGAGGACACTCCTGCCTGGTTCCCATCCCCTTGGTGATGTGGGCCCTCCGGTGAGAGTCTGATCCTGGTTGGGTTCCTCACACTTCTGTGAGGTGGGCCCTCTTCTCTGAGGTCACTCCTGCCTGGCTGGCACACCCCGCCTTGGCGACGTCGGCCCTCTGGTGGGATTTGGTGCCTGCTGGGTGTCTCCTCCCCTCGGTAATGAGGGCCCTCTGGCGTCAGACCCTAACACCTGGGCTCCCAATATTTTCTGATATGCGCCCTGTGGTTCGAGTACACTCCTGCCAGGTTCCCAACCCCATGGGAATGTGGGCCTTCTGCTCTGAGGTCCCAACCGTGGGTTGCTCAGTTTCATGATGAGGGCCCTCTGCTGTGAGTTCTCTCCGGCCTGGATCCCATAGCCTCGCTGCTCCTGGCCACCTGCTGGGAGGTTACAACTGCGGGATTCCTCACCTTTTTTCTTCTATGGACCCTCTGTTTTGAGACTCCTCCTGCCTGCCTCACTCCCAGCCCCTTGGTGATGTGTGTCCTCTGGTTTGAGGCCACGTATGCTGGGTCCCTCGCCTTTCGATGATGTGGCCCCACTGGTGTGAGGACACTCCTGCCTGGTTCCTATCCCCTTGATGATGTGGGCCCTCTGGTGAGAGTCTGATCCTGGCTGGGTTCCTCACCCTTCTGTGAGGTGGGCCCTCTGCTGTGAGGTCACTCCTGCCTGGCTGGCACACCCCACCTGGGCAACATCGGCCCTCTTGTGGCAGTTGGAGCCTGCTGGGAACCTCCCCTCGGTGATGGGGGCCCTCTTGCCTCAGGCCCTAACTGCTGGGTACCCACATTTTCTGATACGTGCTAAGTGGTGCGAGGACACTCCTGCGAGGTTCCCATCCCCATGGGCATGTGGGCCTTCTGCTCTAAGGTCCCAACACCTGTGTTGTTCACCGTTTCATGATGTTGGCTCTCTGGTGTTAGTTCACCCAGGCCTAGATCCCATAGCCTCTGTGCTCTGAGCGGCCTGCTGGGAGGTTCCTACTGCTGGATTCCTTACCTTTTTTATTCTTTGGGTCCTGTGTTTTCATGCTCCTACTTCCTGACTCACTCCCAGCCCATTTGTGATGTAGGTCCTCTTGTTTAAGGCCACATGTACCAGTTTCCTCACCTTTATTGATGTGCCCCACTGGTGTGAGGACACTCCTGCCTGGTTCCCATCCCCTTGGTGATGTGGGCCCTCTAGTGAGAGTCTGATCCTGTCTGGATTCCTCACACTTCTGTGAGGTGGGCCCTCTGCTGTGAGGTAACTCCTGCCTGGCTTGCTCCCATTGCCTTGGTGACGTCGGCCCTCTGGTGGCATTTGGAGCCTGCTGGTAGCCTCCTCTCCTCCGTGATGAGGGCCCTCTGGCGCCAGGCCATAACTGCTGGGTTCCCACATTTTCTGATACGTGCTAAGTTGTGTGAGGACACTCCTGCGAGGTTCCCATCCCCATGGGGATGTGGGCCTTCTGCTCTGAGGTCCCACTGGCTGGGTTGCTCACAGATTCATGATGTGGGCCCTCTGCTGTGAGTTCACTGTGGCCTGGATCCCATAGACTCCATGCTCTGGGCCACCTGCTGGGAGGTTCAAACTGCTGGATTCCTCACATTTTTTATTCTGTGGGCCCTGTGTTGTTAGGCTACTCCTGCCTGCCTCACTCGGAGCACCTTGGAAATGTGGGTTCTCTGGTTTGGCCACATGTGCTGGGTTCCTCACCTTTCTATAATGTGGCCACACTGGTGTGAGGACACTCCTGCCTTGTTCCGATCCCCTTGGTGATGTGGGCCCTCTGGTGAGAGTCTTATCCTGGCTGGGTTCCTCACCCTTCTGTGAGGTAGGCCCTCTGCTGTGAGGTCACTCCTGCCTGGCTGGCACACGTCAACGTGGCGACGTGGGCCCTCAGTTGGGAGTTGGTGCCTGCTGGGAGTCTCCTCCCCTCGGTAATGAGAGCCCTCTGGCGTCAGACCCTAACTCCTGGGCTCCCAAAATTTTCTGATGTGCGCCCTGTGGTGCGAGTACACTCCTGCCAGGATCCCAACCCCATGGGAATGTGGGCCTTCTGCTCTAAGGTCCCAACGGCTGGGTTGCTCACAGTTTCATAATGAGGGCCCTCTGTTTTGAGTTCAGTCAGGCCTGGATCCCATAGCCTCGCTGCTCCTGGCCACCTGCTGGGAGGTTCCAACTGCGGGATTCCTCACCTTTTTTACGCTATGGGCCCTCTGTTTGGAGGCTCCTCCTGCCTGCCTCACTCCCAGCCCCTTGGTGATGTGTGTCCTGTAGTTTGAGGCCACGTGTGCTGGGTCCGTCACATTTCGGTGATGTGACCACACTGGTGTGAGAACACTCCTGCCTGGTTTCCATTCCCTTGGTGATGTGGGCCCTCCGGTGAGAGTCTGATCCTCTTTGGGTTCCTCACACTTTTGTGTGGTTGGCCCTCTGCTCTGAGGTCACTCCTGCCTGGCTGGCACACCCTGCATTGGCGACGTCGGCCTTCTGGTAGCAGTTGGAGCTTGCTGGGAGCCTCCTCTCCTCAGTGATGAGGGCCCTCTGGCGTCCGGCCCTAACTGCTGGGCTCCCCACCTTTTCTGATGTGTGCCCACTGGTGCGATGACACTCCTGCTTGGTTCCCTTCCCCATGGGGATGTGGGCCTTGTGCTCTGAGGTTACAACGGCTGGGTTGCTTACAGTATCACGATGAGGGCCCTCTGTTGTGAGTTCATCACTGCCTGGATCCCATAGCCTCGGTGCTCTGGGCCGCCTGCTGGGATGTTCCAACTGCTGGATTCCTCACCTTTTTTATACAATGGGCCATGTGTTTTGAGGTTAATCCTGCCTGCCTCGCTCCGAGACCCATGGTGATGTGGGTCCTCTGGTTTGAGGCCACATGTGCTGGGTACCTCAACTTTCGATGATGTGGCCCCACGGGTGTGAGGACACTCCTGCCTGGTTCCCAGCCCCTTGCTTATGTGGGCACTCTGGTGAGAGTCTGATCTTGACTGGGTTCCTTACCCTTCTGTGAGGTGGGCCCTCTGATGTGAGGTCACTCCTGCCTGGATGGCTCATGTCGCCTTGGCGACGTAGGCCCTCTGTTGGCCACTGAAGCATGCTGGGAGCCTCCTACCCTCTTTAATAAGGGCCCTGGAAGAAACGCATATGCCCTTTTTGACCAAGTGCATCATTGTCGAGGTTCTGCCTCTTCTCCTATACTTTCAGAGGACTTCCCGTCTACCTCCTGAAATCGTATTCCTGGAATTCTGCCCCGCGTTCAAGTCCTCTTTGCAGCCTTACTTCAATATATTTTTGGACGATAGCTGTCATTTATAACTCTGCAGGTTTGTGAATTACAGTGCCCCTGAGCTCCTTTCTTCAACTCGCTTTCTTGTGAGCTGGCCGCAAAACCGCAGGATTGCTTCAGGCCCTAATCTGGTTCCGACACGGCATGCTGAGCCTTTGGCTAATTCCTCTTCCTGGTGGGAAATGAGCGTTAAATTTGTTCGTGCCGACACCTACAGCTAATCTCTCATTGGTTCTCCCTATTCCTGTTCATCTTGCGCAGAAATTCCAAACTGTGCCAAACAGGAGGTTAAAGGCACTGACTCTCCAAGTGGGGAGAGTGTTAGTAAAGCGTCTGGAATGGTAAAACCGAGTACAAGGGGACGAAAACTGAGACGCATTTAAAAAGTTTTCCCGGTCACACGGTGGACCATATTCTGGGTTTCCCATGCATGTTTTAGCTGAAGGAAGAATCCCTTCAACCTGGAGAGTTGGGACCCATGGAATGGGTATCACGCATTATGACTTCAAAGGGTTGCCTTTGCTCACCGAACGTCACCAATGCTATCAGCCCGAAGTGTCCAGCCTTATGTCTCACTCAGCTCGGTGTGTAGATGTGGTAAATCCACGTTGCATCACAAGCCCTGAATGAATTATTTAAGAATTGCTCTCTATTTCACTGTCATTGTGTTTTGTTTTTGTAATTTATTTTGATAATGGGATTTATCGGATTTTCACTGCTGCGTTTATGCCGCTTTACACATGCTTGATTCTCTTATGGAGACATATAAATCCATGGGTTTTCAGATTCTTACTAGTCAGGTATATTCCTAGGCATTGAATATGGGGTGTTGAGTCCATTTCGTGGAGCAAGGAGTAGGTCCTGACTATTACATATTTGCTTATGGAAAGGTATCTGTGCTAATTTCAATCTCTGGTTTTATGCAGCCCCACAACTCACCTTTCCCCTTAAGCAAGCATAAGTTGGTTTTCTAAATTTGAGACCCTTTTCTGTTTTGTAATTGAGTTCATGTGCAGCCATGTTTGCGTTCCGTGTATTTGAGATATCTTATGGTGTTTCTTTTTCTGTGTGACTTAGTTAACTTAGAATGATCGTACCTGAATCCACTCATTATGCCGCGACGGGCCTCATGACATAGATTTCATTGCTGAGTGATATTCCATTGTACGTACGTACAGCAACTTCTTTATCCATTTTTTGCTTTCTGGGATATTTCACTTGTACCGTAAATGAGGTTCTTGTAAGCAGAGCCGTCCAAAATTTATGGGTGGCTGTGTCTTTTTGATTTTAATTTCCCTAAGTTATAGAACCATAAGTTGAAGTGCCGTAGGCTCCGTTGGTTAGTTTTTTAAGTGTTTGAGGAAACACCATACACTTCTCCAGAGTGGCTGTTGGCAAGTTACATCCCGCCCATCAGCATAACAAGGCTCCCTGTTCTCCATGGCCTGTCCTGCCTTTCTGGATTTTTCACTTTTTTCAGATGTCCCTTTTGACAGGGGGGCAGTGAGACTTCATTGTAATGCAGATTTCTTTACAGGCTTGCTTGTTTGGCCAAAAAGGGCGTATGTGTTTTTTCTTGAATATATTCAGGAAAAAACGCATACGCCCTTTTTGACCAAGTGCATCATTGTCGACTTTCTGTCTCTTTCCTTATGCTTTAAATGCAATTCCAGTCTGCCCCTGAACTCGTTTTCCTGCAATTCTGCCCCGCTTTCAAGTCCTCTACGCAGCCTTACTTCAATACATTTTTGGACAATAGCTGACATTTATAACTCTGCAGGTTTGTGAATGACAGTGCGCCTGAGCTCCTTTCTTCTACTCGCTTTCTTGTGAGCTGGCCGCAAACCCGCAGGATTGCTTCATGCCCTAATCTGGTTCCGGCACAGCATGCTGATCCTTTGGTAAATTCCTCTTCCTGGTGGGAAATGAGTGTTATATTTGAACGTGCAGACACCTAGAGCTAGTCTCTCATTGGTTCTCCCTATTCTTGTTCATCTTGCGCAGAAATTGCAAACTGTGCCAAACAGGAGGTTAAAGGCACTGACTCTCTAAGTGGGGAGAGTATTAGTAAAGGGTCTTCAATCGTGAACCCGAGTAAAAGGGGACGAAAACTGAGATGCATTTGAAAAGGTTTCCCGGTCACACGGTGCACCATACTGTGGGTTTCCCATGCATGTTTTAGCTGAAGGAAGAATCCCTTAAACCTGGAGAGTTGGGACCCATGGAATGGGTACCATGCAGTATGACTTCAAAGGGCCTGCATTTTCTCAACGAACCTCACCAATGCTATCAGGCTGAAGTGTACAGCCTTATGTCTCACTCAGCTCTGGTTGTAGATGTGGTAAATCCAGGTTGCATCACAAGCCCTGAATGAATTATTTAAGAATTGCTCTCTATTTCACTGTCATTGTGTTTGTTTTTGTAATTCATTTTGATAATGGGATTTATCGGATTTTCTCTGCTGCATTCATGCCGCTGTACACACACTTGAGTCTCTTATGGAGACATATAAATCCATGGGTTTGAAGATACTTACTAGTCAGGTGTATTCCTAGGCGTTGAATATGGGGTGTTTAGTCCATTTCGTTGAGCAAGGGCTAGGTCTTGACTATTACATATTTGGCTTATGGAAAGGTATCTGTGCTAATTTCTATCTGGTTTTATGCAGCACCCCAACTCACTTTTCCCCTTAAGCAAGCATAAGGTGGTTTTCTAAATTTGAGACCCTGTTCTGTTTTGTAATTCAGTTCATGTGTAGCCAAGTTTACATTCCGTGTATTAGTGATATCTTATGATGTTTCATTTTCTGTGTGACTTATTTCACTTAGAATCATCGTACCTGAATCCACTCATTATGCCACGATGGGCCTGATGACATAGATTTCATTGCTGAGTGATATTCCATTGAATGTGTGTACCACAACTTCTTTATCCATTTTTCACATTCTGGGATACTTAACTTGTACCGTAGACGAGATTCCTGTAAACAGAGCCGTCTGAAACTTTGGGGTGGCTGTCTGTTTTTGATTTTAATTTCCGTGATCTATAAGACCATAAGTGGAAGTGCCGTAGTCTCCGTTGCTTTGTTTCTTAGGTGTTTCAGGAAACACCATACACTTCTCCAGAGTGGCTGTTGGCAATTTACATCCCGCCCATCAGCATAACAAGGCTCCCTGTTCTCCATGGCCTGTGCTGTCTTTCTGGATTTCACACTTTTTTCAGATGGCCCTTTTGACCTGGGGGCAGTGAGACTTCTTTGTAGTGCAGATTTCTTTAACATGCTGGCTTGGTTGGCCAAAAAGGGCGTATGCGTTTTTTCCTGAATATATTCAGGAAAAAACGCATACGCCCTTTTTGGCCAAGTGCATCATTGTCGACGTTCTGCCTCTTTTCCTATGCTTTAAATGCAATTCCAGTCTACCCCCTGAAATCGTTTTCCTGCAATTCTGCCCCGCTTTCCAGTCCTCTTCGCAGCCTTCCTTCAATATATTTTTGGACGATAGCTGTCATTTATAACTCTGCAGGTTTGTGAATTACAGTGCCCCTGAGCTCCTTTCTTCAACTCGCTTTCTTGTGAGCTGGCCACAAACCCGCAGGAATGCTTCAGGCCCTAATCTGGTTCCGGCACGGCACGCTGAGCCTTTGGTTAATTCCTCTTCCTGGTGGGAAATGAGCGTTCCATTTGCCCGTCCAGACACCTACAGCTAGTCTCTCATTGGTTCTCCCTATTCCTGTTCATCTTGCGCAGAAATTGCAAACTGTGCCAAACAGGAGGTTAAAGGCACTGACTCTCCAAGTGGGGAGAGTGTTAGTAAACGGTCTGGAATGGTGAACCCGAGTAAAAGGGGACGAAAACTGAGATGCATTTGAAAACGTTTCCCGGTCACACAGTGCACTGTACTGTGGGTTTCCCATGCATGTTTTAGCTGAAGGAAGAATCCCTTAAACCTGGAGAGTTGGGACCCATGGAATGGGTACCATGCAGTATGACTTCAAAGGGTCTGCATTTGCTCATCGAACCTCACAAATGCTATCAGCCCGAAGTGTCCAGCCTTATGTCTCACTCAGCTCTGGGTGTAGATGTGGTAAATCCAGGTCGCATCACAAGCCCTGAATGAATTATTTAAGAATTGCTCTCTATTTCACTGTCATTGTGTTTGTTTTTGTAATTCATTTTGATAATGGGTTTTATCGGATTTTCTCTGCTGCATTCATGCCGCTGTACACACACTTGAGTCTCTTACGGAGACATATAAATCCATGGGTTTGAAGGTTCTTACTAGTCATGTGTAATCCTAGGCGTTGAATATGGGGTGTTTAGTCCATTTCGTTGAGCAAGGGCTAGGTCTTGACTATTACATATTTGGCTTATGGAAAGGTATCTGTGCTAATTTCTATCTCTGGTTTTATGCAGCACCACAACTCACCTTTCCCCTTAAGCAAGCATAAGTTGGTTTTCTAAATTTGAGACCCTGTTCTGTTTTGTAATTCAGTTCATGTGTAGCCAAGTTTACATTCCGTGTATTAGTGATATCTTATGATGTTTCATTTTCTGTGTGACTTATTTCACTTAGAATCATCGTACCTGAATCCACTCATTATGCCGCGACGGGCCTGATGACATAGATTTCATTGGTGAGTGATATTCCTTTGTACGTACGTACCACACTTCTTTATCCATTTTTCGCTTTCTGGGATATTTAACTTGTACCGTAGACGAGGTTCTTGTAAACAGAGCCGTAAACAGAAACTTTGCGGTGGCTGTGTGTTTTTGATTTTAATTTCCCTAAGCTATAGGAAAAAAAGTGGTAATGCCGTAGGCTCCGTTGCTTTGTTTTTTAGGCTTTTGAGGAAACACCATACACATCTCCAGAGTGGCTGTTGGCAATTTACATCCCGCCCATCAGCATAACAAGGCTCCCTGTTCTCCATGGCCTGTGCTGCCTTTCTGGATTTTACACTTTTTTCAGATGGCCCTTTTGAACGGGGGGCAGTGAGACTTCATTGTAGTGCAGATTTCTTTAACATGCTTGCTTGGTTGGCCAAAAAGGGCGTATGCGTTTTTTCCTGAATATATTCAGGAAAAAACGCATACGCCCTTTTTGGCCAAGTGCATCATTGTCGACGTTCTGCCTCTTTTCCTATGCTTTAAATGCAATTCCAGTCTACCCCCTGAAATCGTTTTCTTGCAATTCTGCCACGCTTTCAAGTCCTCTTCGCAGCCTTCCTTCAATATATTTTTGGGTGATAGCTGTCATTTATAACTCTGCAGGTTTGTGAATTACAGTGTCCCTGAGCTCCTTTCTTCAACTCGCTTTCTTGTGAGCTGGCCGCAAACCCGCAGGATTGCTTCAGGCCCTAATCTGGTTCCGGCACGGCATGCTGAGCCTTTGGTTAATTCCTCTTCCTGGTGGGAAATGAGCGTTAAATTTGCCCGTGCAGACACCTTCACACGAGTCTTCATGGTGCCACTTTGCCCCGGTTATCTCTATGGAGGTTGGAGTTGGAGGGCCTCCTCGCTCAAGGTCAGTGTGCCCATGGAGCCAACCCTGCAACTTCAGGGCATGGTTGGGTGTTAGGATCACCACGTGGGGTCCTTTTCCCTTAGGAGGGAGGTGGCCTTTTGGGCTGCTGATTTCCAGGTTTTCAGATACTGCCAGTATCTTGGCCAGATGTGGCGGTGGGCCAAGCCCCTTGGTGACCGTAGTTTATCCTACCTGGATCGCATTCTTGCATTGTTCCATTTCAAGTGGTCCCAGGTTTTGCACTAATACTCCAATGGCGATTCACCGTTCACCAGGAATGTAAAGGTCAAAGGGTTTAGCTAAATTAGGGAGTTCCAGGGCAAGGGTCTGAATTGACTGCTCTTTCCATTCTTGAAAGGCCACTTCTGCATTCTATTCAAAAGGATCATCATCTTTTCCTTTCAGTGTTTCATATAGAGGCCCAGCTAGTAGACTGTAGTTAGGGATCCAGAAGCAGCAAACCCTGGCCTCCCCAGGAACCCCTAAGCTGTCTTCTAGGTTCAGAAATGGGTAAGGCTGTAAATTGTTTCTTCCCTTTCCTGGGATGGGCTTCTCCGACCTTCTGTGAGAATGAAGCCCAGGCAGGTCACCGTAGTCTGTGATATTTGAGCTTTTTCTTGGACAACTTGTATCCTTTATTGGCTTGGTAGTTCAGAGGTCTCCTTAGTAGGGCTGGCGATCAGAATGTCGTCTGCATATTGAAGGAGTGTTTCCTTTTCCAGAGGTAGAACTTTTAGTTCTTTAGCTGAGCTTTCCCCAAAGATGGTGTGGGAATTTTTGAACCCTTGGGGCAACACGGCCCGGAAGTATTGTTTTAGTTGTATGTTGAGTCCTGCCACTCACAAGCCAAAATTTCTTGTGACTCTGGGACTAATAGAATACAAAAGAAGGCATCATTGAAGACTAATACAGAATACCATGTCCTGGTGGTTGGTAGAATGACCAGCAGGGTGTAGGATTTAGGAACTACTGGAGGTATATCCTCGGTGGCTTCACTGACTGTCCTGACATCTTTACCAGGACTCAAGCAGCCCATGGGGCTCTCGAGGTCAGGCCAATCCCAGGATATGGAGCTCACCTGGGCAGGTACCCCACCCCCACCCCAGCCCATGGGGCTCTCGTGTTCAGGCCCCTCCCAGGATATGGGGTTCCCTGGGCAGGTTCCCCTGCAGCCCATGGGGCTCTCGTGGTCAGGCCCCTCCCAGGATACAGAGCTACCCTTGCAGGTACCATGGCAGGGCTGGGAACACAGGAACCGTGCATATCGCCCTCATTGCAGAGCACTCCCAGCTCACCTGTCACTCAGATCTGACACAGAGCACCTCAGAGCAGGACTTGAACTAACAAACAGCAGCTCCGACAGGTCTGTGACCCTGGGCATCACTCTGTGTGGCCTCCCTCCACCTGGTCTTCCAGAGACTTCCACTGCACCCGGGGCACCAGGCCTCTGTCTCCACCCACCAGCCACCCCTCCTCTCCCTGACTCCTGGGTTCCTCTCATTAGGAGAGGGTTTTCTTGAAGTTGTCTCCCACTCATGGGCCAGATAATATAATTAGAAAACAAGCCAGAGCTGCAGCCCCTTGTCTATCCTGACTCTCAGGAGCCCACACCTGTTCCTTGGGCCTGGCCGATTCAGCAAGTTCCAGTTTCTGCAACTGTGAGCCCCTGAGGGGTGATTATTGGCTGGCCTGGGAAGCCCGACCGTGCCGGCCAGCCCTCCCCAGGTGTGCCTGGGTTCAGATCAATATAAACACCGCTCCAGGCAGCAAGAGCCCCTGCA
The DNA here is from genome assembly GCF_059928025.1 of Delphinapterus leucas. NCBI lineage: Eukaryota > Metazoa > Chordata > Mammalia > Artiodactyla > Monodontidae > Delphinapterus > Delphinapterus leucas. The sequence goes on along the minus strand of NW_028322269.1, from coordinate 2,353,377 downwards.
GCTGTGCCTGACGCCATTTTCTCTGCCCTGTCAGCAGTCTTGGGGCTGGACTGGTGGGAGGGAGTGAGAGGCCACGGCTTTGTGGGTGGCCCAGTGTGAGTGGGGCTCTGCTGGACTTTCTGCAGCAGTTGCCAAGATGCCACCTGCTAAAGAAGAGGATGTGTCACCCATACCTGCCGCTGGAATTTCTCCCTGGGCAGAGGTGAGTGAGGAAGAAAGCAGTGGGGGCCGGGACAGCAGGGGTATCTCAGGCAGGGAAATGGAAAGCTTCCAGAAGAGCACCCAGGGCCAGGACCATCCTGGCTGGCCTGCAGGCACCAAGTCGGCTGGCATGCTGTCACTCATGTGGCTCCATGGCCCTTCCTCTAGGCTTTCAAGTCCTTGTACATATTCAGGTGTTTTACCTGGGAAGGGTGGGAACATTTCAGCAGCAGCTGGCCTGGGGCTCAGCCCACGTTTACTCACAGATGCCTCGGCACGGTCCCCCAGCTTTGCAATGAGGACGCTTGTTGCGTGGGGCCTGCTGGCTGAATGGGAGATGATTCCCCACCACTGACCAACTTCAGAATTGTTTACAACTGGAGCAAGTGCCCTGATACGGTTTTCCTCTGTGTAACTGGTGGGTTCTGTTTTTTTTTCTTTTTTTCGTTTTTGGTTCAAGGTAGATTTTATTCCTCTTTTTTGTATTTACAGATATAAGCATGGAAATAATTTATTCATATAAATACATGTATGTGAAGGGAAGAATATTTTTTCTGTTTTACTTTTTGTAATTTGAATTTTATTTTATTTTTTTATACAGCAGGTTCTTTTTGGTTATCTATTTTATACATATAAATGTATACATGCCAATCCCAATCTCTCAACTCCTCCCACCACCACCCCCCAACAGCTTTCCCCCCTTGGTGTCCATACGTTTGTTGTCTACATCTGTTGCTCTATTTCTGCCTGGCAAAACGGTTCATCTGTACAATTTTTCTAGGTTCCACATATATGCATTAATAGACAAGATTTGTTTTTCTCTTTCTGACTTACTTCACTCTGTATGACAGTCTCTAGATCCATCAACGTCTCTACAAATGACCCAATTTCATTCCTTTTTATGGCTTAGTAATATTCCATTTTATATATGTACCACATCTTTATGCATTCGTCTGTCTGTGGGCATTTAGGTTGCTTCCATTACCTGGATATTGTAAATAGTGATGCAATGAACATTGCGGTGAATGTCTCTTTTTGATTTATGGTTTTGTCTGGGTATATGCCCAGTAGTGGGATTGCTGTATCATATGGTAATTCTATTCTTAGTTTTATAAGAAACTCCATAATGTTCTCCACAGTGACTGTATCAATTTACATTCCCAACAATAGTGGAAGAGGGTTCCTTATCTCCACACCCTTTCCAGCATTTGTTGTTTGTAGATTTTCTGATGATGCCCATTCTAACAGGTGTGAGGTGATACACCATGGATGAGTCTATTTCGTTGAGCAAAGAGTAGGTCTTGTCTATTACATATTTGGCTTATGGAACGGTATGTGTGCTAATTTCAATCTCTGGTTTTATACAGCACCCCAACTCAACTTTCCCCTTAAGCAAGCATAAGTTTTTATCTAAATGTGAGACTCTGTTCGGTTTTGGAATTCAGTTTATGTGTAGCCAAGTTTACACTCTCTCTATTAGTGATATCTTATGATAATTCTCTTTCTCTGTGTGACCTATTTCTCTTAGAATCATCATACTTAAATCCACTCAATTTGCTGCTACAGGCCTGATGACATTGATTTCATTGCTGAGTGATATTCCGTTGTACGTAAGTAGCACAACTCCTTTATCCATTTTTTTCTTTCTGGGATATTTAATTTGTACTGGACTCAAGGTTCTTGTAAACACAGCAGCCCTAAATTTTGTGTTGGCTGTGTCTTGTTGATTTTAATTTTCCTAAGCTATAGGGCCAAAAGTGGAAGTGCCCTAGGGTCTGTAGCTTTGTTTTTCAGATGTTTCAGGATACACCATAAACATCTCCAGAGTGTCTGTTGGCAATTTACATCCCGCCCATCAGCATAACAAGGCTCCCTGTTCTCCATGGCCTGTCCTGTGTTTCTGGTTTTTACACTTTTTTCAGATGGCCCTTTTGACGAATGGGAAATGAGACTTCATTGTAGTGCGGATTTCCATTTCTCGAGTGCTTGGTTGGCCAAAAAGGGCATATGTGTTTTTTCCTGAATATATTCAGGAAAAAATGTTTACGCACTTTTGTCCAAGTGCATCACTGTCAAAGATCTGCCGCTTTTCACATGCTTTAAATGCAATTCCAATCTACCTCCTGAAATATGATTCCTGCAATTCTGCCTCGTTTTCAAGTCCTCTTTGCAGACTTACTTCCATATAATTTTGCCAATAGCTGTCATTTATAACACTGCAGGTTTGTGAATTACAGTGCCCGTGATTTCCTTTCTTAACTCGTTTCCTTGAAAACTGGCCACAGAACCGCAGGTTTGCTTCAGGCCGTAATCAGGGTCCGGCACGGCACTCTGAGACTTTGGTTCATTCCACTTCCTGGTGGGAAATTAGAGTTAAATGTGCCCCTCCAGACACCTGCCTCACTCCTAGCCCCTTGGTGATGTGTGTCCTGTGGTTTGAGGCCACATGTGCTGGGTTCCTCACCTTTGGCTGATGTGGCCCCACTGGTGTGAGGACACTCCTGCCTGGTTCCCATCCCCTTGGTGATGTGGGCCCTCCGGTGAGAGTCTGATCCTGGTTGGGTTCCTCACACTTCTGTGAGGTGGGCCCTCTTCTCTGAGGTCACTCCTGCCTGGCTGGCACACCCCGCCTTGGCGACGTCGGCCCTCTGGTGGGATTTGGTGCCTGCTGGGTGTCTCCTCCCCTTGGTAATGAGGGCCCTCTGGCGTCAGGCCCTAACTCCTGGGCTCCCAATATTTTCTGATATGCGCCCTGTGGTTCGAGTACACTCCTGCCAGGTTCCCAACCCCATGGGAATGTGGGCCTTCTGCTCTGAGGTCCCAACCGTGGGTTGCTCAGTTTCATGATGAGGGCCCTCTGCTGTGAGTTCTCTCCGGCCTGGATCCCATAGCCTCGCTGCTCCTGGCCACCTGCTGGGAGGTTACAACTGCGGGATTCCTCACCTTTTTTCTTCTATGGGCCCTCTGTTTTGAGACTCCTCCTGCCTGCCTCACTCCCAGCCCCTTGGTGATGTGTGTCCTCTGGTTTGAGGCCACGTATGCTGGGTCCCTCGCCTTTCGATGATGTGGCCCCACTGGTGTGAGGACACTCCTGCCTGGTTCCTATCCCCTTGATGATGTGGGCCCTCTGGTGAGAGTCTGATCCTGGCTGGGTTCCTCACCCTTCTGTGAGGTGGGCCCTCTGCTGTGAGGTCACTCCTGCCTGGCTGGCACACCCCACCTGGGCAACATCGGCCCTCTTGTGGCAGTTGGAGCCTGCTGGGAACCTCCCCTCGGTGATGGGGCCCTCTTGCCTCAGGCCCTAACTGCTGGGTACCCACATTTTCTGATACGTGCTAAGTGGTGCGAGGACACTCCTGCGAGGTTCCCATCCCCATGGGCATGTGGGCCTTCTGCTCTAAGGTCCCAACACCTGTGTTGTTCACCGTTTCATGATGTTGGCTCTCTGGTGTTAGTTCACCCAGGCCTAGATCCCATAGCCTCTGTGCTCTGAGCGGCCTGCTGGGAGGTTCCTACTGCTGGATTCCTTACCTTTTTTATTCTTTGGGTCCTGTGTTTTCATGCTCCTACTTCCTAACTCACTCCCAGCCCATTTGTGATGTAGGTCCTCTTGTTTAAGGCCACATGTACCAGTTTCCTCACCTTTATTGATGTGGCCCCACTGGTGTGAGGACACTCCTGCCTGGTTCCCATCCCCTTGGTGATGTGGGCCCTCTGGTGAGAGTCTGATCCTGTCTGGATTCCTCACACTTCTGGGAGGTGGGCCCTCTGCTGTGAGGTCACTCCTGCCTGGCTGGCACACGTCACCTTGGCGATGTGGGCCCTCAGTTGGGAGTTGGTGCCTGCTGGGAGTCTCCTCCCCTCGGTAATGAGGGCTCTCTGGCGTCAGGCCCTAACTCATGGGCTCCCAAAATTTTCTGATGTGCGCCCTGTCGTGCGAGTACACTCCAGCCAGGGTCCCATCCCCATGGGGATGTGGGCTTTCTGCCCTGAGGTCCCAACGGCTGGGTTGCTCACAGTGTCAGAATGTGGGCCCTCTGCTGTGAGTTCACTCCGGCATGGATCCCATAGCCTCGGTGCTCTGGGCCACCTGCTTGGAGCTTCCAACTGCGGGGTTCCTCACCTTTTTTATTCTATGGGCGCTCTGTTGTGAGTCTCCTCCTGCATGCCTCACTCCCAGCCCTTTCGTGATGTGTGTCCCCTTGTTTGAGGCCACATGTGCTGTGTTCCTCACCTTTCGCTGATGTGGTCCCACTGGTGTGAGGACACTCCTGCCTGGTTTCCATCCCCTTGGTGATGTGGGCGCTCTGGTTAGAGTCTGATCCTGTTTGGGCTCCTCACACTTCTGTGAGGTGGGCCCTCTGCTGTGAGGTAACTCCTGCCTGGCTTGCTCCCATTGCCTTGGTGACGTCGGCCCTCTGGTGGCATTTGGAGCCTGCTGGTAGCCTCCTCTCCTCCGTGATGAGGGCCCTCTGGCGCCAGGCCATAACTGCTGGGTTCCCACATTTTCTGATACGTGCTAAGTTGTGCGAGGACACTCCTGCGAGGTTCCCATCCCCATGGGGATGTGGGCCTTCTGCTCTGAGGTCCCACTGGCTGGGTTGCTCACAGTTTCATGATGTGGGCCCTCTGCTGTGAGTTCACTGTGGCCTGGATCCCATAGACTCCATGCTCTGGGCCACCTGCTGGGAGGTTCAAACTGCTGGATTCCTCACATTTTTTATTCTGTGGGCCCTGTGTTGTTAGGCTACTCCTGCCTGCCTCACTCGGAGCACCTTGGAAATGTGGGTCCTCTGGTTTAGGCCACATGTGCTGGGTTCCTCACCTTTCTATAATGTGGCCACACTGGTGTGAGGACACTCCTGCCTTGTTCCGATCCCCTTGGTGATGTGGGCCCTCTGGTGAGAGTCTTATCCTGGCTGGGTTCCTCACCCTTCTGTGAGGTAGGCCCTCTGCTGTGAGGTCACTCCTGCCTGGCTGGCACACGTCAACGTGGCGACGTGGGCCCTCAGTTGGGAGTTGGTGCCTGCTGGGAGTCTCCTCCCCTCGGTAATGAGGGCCCTCTGGCGTCAGACCCTAACTCCTGGGCTCCCAAAATTTTCTGATGTGCTCCCTGTGGTGCGAGTACACTCCTGCCAGGATCCCAACCCCATGGGAATGTGGGCCTTCTGCTCTAAGGTCCCAACGGCTGGGTTGCTCACAGTTTCATAATGAGGGCCCTCTGTTTTGAGTTCAGTCAGGCCTGGATCCCATAGCCTCGCTGCTCCTGGCCACCTGCTGGGAGGTTCCAACTGCGGGATTCCTCACCTTTTTTACGCTATGGGCCCTCTGTTTGGAGGCTCCTCCTGCCTGCCTCACTCCCAGCCCCTTGGTGATGTGTGTCCTGTAGTTTGAGGCCACGTGTGCTGGGTCCGTCACATTTCGGTGATGTGACCACACTGGTGTGAGAACACTCCTGCCTGGTTTCCATTCCCTTGGTGATGTGGGCCCTCCGGTGAGAGTCTGATCCTCTTTGGGTTCCTCACACTTTTGTGTGGTTGGCCCTCTGCTCTGAGGTCACTCCTGCCTGGCTGGCACACCCTGCATTGGCGACGTCAGCCTTCTGGTAGCAGTTGGAGCTTGCTGGGAGCCTCCTCTCCTCAGTGATGAGGGCCCTCTGGCGTCCGGCCCTAACTGCTGGGCTCCCCACCTTTTCTGATGTGTGCCCACTGGTGCGATGACACTCCTGCTTGGTTCCCTTCCCCATGGGGATGTGGGCCTTGTGCTCTGAAGTCACAACGGCTGGGTTGCTTACAGTATCACGATGAGGGCCCTCTGTTGTGAGTTCATCACTGCCTGGATCCCATAGCCTCGGTGCTCTGGGCCGCCTGCTGGGATGTTCCAACTGCTGGATTCCTCACCTTTTTTATACAATGGGCCATGTGTTTTGAGGTTAATCCTGCCTGCCTCGCTCCGAGACCCATGGTGATGTGGGTCCTCTGGTTTGAGGCCACATGTGCTGGGTACCTCAACTTTCGATGATGTGTCCCCACGGGTGTGAGGACACTCCTGCCTGGTTCCCAGCCCCTTGCTTATGTGGGCACTCTGGTGAGAGTCTGATCTTGACTGGGTTCCTTACCCTTCTGTGAGGTGGGCCCTCTGATGTGAGGTCACTCCTGCCTGGATGGCTCATGTCGCCTTGGCGACGTAGGCCCTCTGTTGGCCACTGAAGCATGCTGGGAGCCTCCTACCCTCTTTAATAAGGGCCCTGGAAGAAACGCATATGCCCTTTTTGACCAAGTGCATCATTGTCGAGGTTCTGCCTCTTCTCCTATACTTTCAGAGGACTTCCCGTCTACCTCCTGAAATCGTATTCCTGGAATTCTGCCCCGCGTTCAAGTCCTCTTTGCAGCCTTACTTCAATATATTTTTGGACGATAGCTGTCATTTATAACTCTGCAGGTTTGTGAATTACAGTGCCCCTGAGCTCCTTTCTTCAACTCGCTTTCTTGTGAGCTGGCCGCAAGACCGCAGGATTGCTTCAGGCCCTAATGTGGTTCCGACACGGCATGCTGAGCCTTTGGCTAATTCCTCTTCCTGGTGGGAAATGAGCGTTAAATTTGTTCGTGCCGACACCTACAGCTAATCTCTCATTGGTTCTCCCTATTCCTGTTCATCTTGCGCAGAAATTCCAAACTGTGCCAAACAGGAGGTTAAAGGCACTGACTCTCCAAGTGGGGAGAGTGTTAGTAAAGCGTCTGGAATGGTAAAACCGAGTACGAGGGGACGAAAACTGAGACGCATTTAAAAAGTTTTCCCGGTCACACGGTGGACCATATTCTGGGTTTCCCATGCATGTTTTACCTGAAGGAAGAATCCCTTCAACCTGGAGAGTTGGGACCCATGGAATGGGTACCACGCAGTATGACTTCAAAGGGTTGCCTTTGCTCACCAAACGTCACCAATGCTATCAGCCCGAAGTGTCCAGCCTTATGTCTCACTCAGCTCGGGGTGTAGATGTGGTAAATCCACGTTGCATCACAAGCCCTGAATGAATTATTTAAGAATTGCTCTCTATTTCACTGTCATTGTGTTTTGTTTTTGTAATTTATTTTGATAATGGGATTTATCGGATTTTCACTGCTGCGTTTATGCCGCCGTACACATGCTTGATTCTCTTATGGAGACATATAAATCCATGGGTTTTCAGATTCTTACTAGTCAGGTATATTCCTAGGCATTGAATATGGGGTGTTGAGTCCATTTCGTGGAGCAAGGAGTAGGTCCTGACTATTACATATTTGCTTATGGAAAGGTATCTGTGCTAATTTCAATCTCTGGTTTTATGCAGCACCACAACTCACCTTTCCCCTTAAGCAAGCATAAGTTGGTTTTCTAAATTTGAGACCCTTTTCTGTTTTGTAATTGAGTTCATGTGCAGCCATGTTTGCATTCCGTGTATTTGAGATATCTTATGGTGTTTCTTTTTCTGTGTGACTTAGTTAACTTAGAATCATCGTACCTGAATCCACTCATTATGCCGCGACGGGCCTCATGACATAGATTTCATTGCTGAGTGATATTCCATTGTACGTACGTACAGCAACTTCTTTATCCATTTTTTGCTTTCTGGGATATTTCACTTGTACCGTAAATGAGGTTCTTGTAAGCAGAGCCGTCCAAAATTTATGGGTGGCTGTGTCTTTTTGATTTTAATTTCCCTAAGCTATAGAACCATAAGTTGAAGTGCCGTAGGCTCCGTTGGTTAGTTTTTTAGGTGTTTGAGGAAACACCATACACTTCTCCAGAGTGGCTGTTGGCAAGTTACATCCCGCCCATCAGCATAACAAGGCTCCCTGTTCTCCATGGCCTGTCCTGCCTTTCTGGATTTTTCACTTTTTTCAGATGTCCCTTTTGACAGGGGGGCAGTGAGACTTCATTGTAATGCAGATTTCTTTACAGGCTTGCTTGTTTGGCCAAAAAGGGCGTATGTGTTTTTTCTTGAATATATTCAGGAAAAAACGCATACGCCCTTTTTGACCAAGTGCATCATTGTCGACTTTCTGTCTCTTTCCTTATGCTTTAAATGCAATTCCAGTCTGCCCCTGAACTCGTTTTCCTGCAATTCTGCCCCGCTTTCAAGTCCTCTACGCAGCCTTACTTCAATACATTTTTGGACAATAGCTGACATTTATAACTCTGCAGGTTTGTGAATGACAGTGCGCCTGAGCTCCTTTCTTCTACTCGCTTTCTTGTGAGCTGGCCGCAAACCCGCAGGATTGCTTCATGCCCTAATCTGGTTCCGGCACAGCATGCTGATCCTTTGGTAAATTCCTCTTCCTGGTGGGAAATGAGTGTTATATTTGAACGTGCAGACACCTAGAGCTAGTCTCTCATTGGTTCTCCCTATTCTTGTTCATCTTGCGCAGAAATTGCAAACTGTGCCAAACAGGAGGTTAAAGGCACTGACTCTCTAAGTGGGGAGAGTATTAGTAAAGGGTCTTCAATCGTGAACCCGAGTAAAAGGGGACGAAAACTGAGATGCATTTGAAAAGGTTTCCCGGTCACACGGTGCACCATACTGTGGGTTTCCCATGCATGTTTTAGCTGAAGGAAGAATCCCTTAAACCTGGAGAGTTGGGACCCATGGAATGGGTACCATGCAGTATGACTTCAAAGGGCCTGCATTTTCGCAACGAACCTCACCAATGCTATCAGGCTGAAGTGTACAGCCTTATGTCTCACTCAGCTCTGGTTGTAGATGTGGTAAATCCAGGTTGCATCACAAGCCCTGAATGAATTATTTAAGAATTGCTCTCTATTTCACTGTCATTGTGTTTGTTTTTGTAATTCATTTTGATAATGGGATTTATCGGATTTTCTCTGCTGCATTCATGCCGCTGTACACACACTTGAGTCTCTTATGGAGACATATAAATCCATGGGTTTGAAGATTCTTACTAGTCAGGTGTAATCCTAGGCGTTGAATATGGGGTGTTTAGTCCATTTCGTTGAGCAAGGGCTAGGTCTTGACTATTACATATTTGGCTTATGGAAAGGTATCTGTGCTAATTTCTATCTCTGGTTTTATGCAGCACCACAACTCACCTTTCCCCTTAAGCAAGCATAAGGTGGTTTTCTAAATTTGAGACCCTGTTCTGTTTTGTAATTCAGTTCATGTGTAGCCAAGTTTACATTCCGTGTATTAGTGATATCTTATGATGTTTCATTTTTTGTGTGACTTATTTCACTTAGAATCATCGTACCTGAATCCACTCATTATGCCACGATGGGCCTGATGACATAGATTTCATTGCTGAGTGATATTCCATTGAATGTGTGTACCACAACTTCTTTATCCATTTTTCACATTCTGGGATATTTAACTTGTACCGTAGACGAGATTCCTGTAAACAGAGCCGTCTGAAACTTTGGGGTGGCTGTCTGTTTTTGATTTTAATTTCCGTGATCTATAAGACCATAAGTGGAAGTGCCGTAGTCTCCGTTGCTTTGTTTCTTAGGTGTTTCAGGAAACACCATACACTTCTCCAGAGTGGCTGTTGGCAATTTACATCCCGCCCATCAGCATAACAAGGCTCCCTGTTCTCCATGGCCTGTGCTGCCTTTCTGGATTTTACACTTTTTTCAGATGGCCCTTTTGAACGGGGGGCAGTGAGACTTCATTGTAGTGCAGATTTCTTTAACATGCTTGCTTGGTTGGCCAAAAAGGGCGTATGCGTTTTTTCCTGAATATATTCAGGAAAAAACGCATACGCCCTTTTTGGCCAAGTGCATCATTGTCGACGTTCTGCCTCTTTTCCTATGCTTTAAATGCAATTCCCGTCTACCCCCTGAAATCGTTTTCCTGCAATTCTGCCCCGCTTTCCAGTCCTCTTCGCAGCCTTCCTTCAATATATTTTTGGACGATAGCTGTCATTTATAACTCTGCAGGTTTGTGAATTACAGTGCCCCAGAGCTCGTTTCTTCAACTCGCTTTCTTGTGAGCTGGCCACAAACCCACAGGAATGCTTCAGGCCCTAATCTGGTTCCGGCACGGCATGCTGAGCCTTTGGTTAATTCCTCTTCCTGGTGGGAAATGAGCGTTCCATTTGCTCGTCCAGACACCTACAGCTAGTCTCTCATTGGTTCTCCCTATTCCTGTTCATCTTGCGCCGAAATTGCAAACTGTGCCAAACAGGAGGTTAAAGGCACTGACTCTCCAAGTAGGGAGAGTGTTAGTAAACGGTCTGGAATGGTGAACCCGAGTAAAGGGGGACGAAAACTGAGATGCATTTGAAAACGTTTCCCGGTCACACAGTGCACTGTACTGTGGGTTTCCCATGCATGTTTTAGCTGAAAGAAGAATCCCTTAAACCTGGAGAGTTGGGACCCATGGAATGGGTACCATGCAGTATGACTTCAAAGGGTCTGCATTTGCTCATCGAACCTCACCAATGCTATCAGCCCGAAGTGTCCAGCCTTATGTCTCACTCAGCTCTGGGTGTAGATGTGGTAAATCCAGGTCGCATCACAAGCCCTGAATGAATTATTTAAGAATTGCTCTCTATTTCACTGTCATTGTGTTTGTTTTTGTAATTCATTTTGATAATGGGTTTTATCGGATTTTCTCTGCTGCATTCATGCCGCTGTACACACACTTGAGTCTCTTACGGAGACATATAAATCCATGGGTTTGAAGGTTCTTACTAGTCATGTGTAATCCTAGGCGTTGAATATGGGGTGTTTAGTCCATTTCGTTGAGCAAGGGCTAGGTCTTGACTATTACATATTTGGCTTATGGAAAGGTATCTGTGCTAATTTCTATCTCTGGTTTTATGCAGCACCCCAACTCACCTTTCCCCTTAAGCAAGCATAAGTTGGTTTTCTAAATTTGAGACCCTGTTCTGTTTTGTAATTCAGTTCATGTGTAGCCAAGTTTACATTCCGTGTATTAGTGATTTCTTATGATGTTTCATTTTCTGTGTGACTTATTTCACTTAGAATCATCGTACCTGAATCCACTCATTATGCCGCGACGGGCCTGATGACATAGATTTCATTGGTGAGTGATATTCCTTTGTACGTACGTACCACACTTCTTTATCCATTTTTCGCTTTCTGGGATATTTAACTTGTACCGTAGACGAGGTTCTTGTAAACAGAGCCGTAAACAGAAACTTTGCGGTGGCTGTGTGTTTTTGATTTTAATTTGCCTAAGCTATAGGAAAAAAAGTGGTAATGCCGTAGGCTCCGTTGCTTTGTTTTTTAGGCTTTTGAGGAAACACCATACACATCTCCAGAGTGGCTGTTGGCAATTTACATCCCGCCCATCAGCATAACAAGGCTCCCTGTTCTCCATGGCCTGTGCTGCCTTTCTGGATTTTACACTTTTTTCAGATGGCCCTTTTGAACGGGGGGCAGTGAGACTTCATTGTAGTGTAGATTTCTTTAACATGCTTGCTTGGTTGGCCAAAAAGGGCGTATGCGTTTTTTCCTGAATATATTCAGGAAAAAACGCATACGCCCTTTTTGGCCAAGTGCATCATTGTCGACGTTCTGCCTCTTTTCCTATGCTTTAAATGCAATTCCAGTCTACCCCCTGAAATCGTTTTCTTGCAATTCTGCCCCGCTTTCCAGTCCTCTTCGCAGCCTTCCTTCAATATATTTTTGGGTGATAGCTGTCATTTATAACTCTGCAGGTTTGTGAATTACTGTGTCCCTGAGCTCCTTTCTTCAACTCGCTTTCTTGTGAGCTGGCCGCAAACCCGCAGGAATGCTTCAGGCCCTAATCTGGTTCCGGCACGGCATGCTGAGCCTTTGGTTAATTCCTCTTCCTGGTGGGAAATGAGCGTTAAATTTGCCCGTGCAGACACCTTCACACGAGTCTTCATGGTGCCACTTTGCCCCGGTTATCTCTATGGAGGTTGGAGTTGGAGGGCGTCCTCGCTCAAGGTCAGTGTGCCCATGGAGCCAACCCTGCAAATTCAGGGCATGGTTGGGTGTTAGGATCACCACGTGGGGTCCTTTTCCCTTAGGAGGGAGGTGGCTTTTTGGGCTTCTGATTTCCAGGTTTTCAGATACTGCCAGTATCTTGGCCAGATGTGGCGGTGGGCCAAGCCCCTTGGTGACCGTACTTTATCCTACCTGGATCGCATTCTTGCATTGTTCCATTTCAAGTGGTCCCAGGTTTTGCACTAATACTCCAATGGCGATTCACCGTTCACCAGGAATGTAAAGGTCAAAGGGTTTAGCTAAATTAGGGAGTTCCAGGGCAAGGGTCTGAATTGACTGCTCTTTCCATTCTTGAAAGGCCACTTCTGCATTCTATTCAAAAGGATCATCATCTTTTCCTTTCAGTGTTTCATATAGAGGCCCAGCTAGTAGACTGTAGTTAGGGATCCAGAAGCAGCAAACCCTGGCCTCCCCAGGAACCCCTAAGCTGTCTTCTAGTTTCAGAAATGGGTAAGGCTGTAAATTGTTTCTTCCCTTTCCTGGGATGGGCTTCTCCGACCTTCTGTGAGAATGAAGCCCAGGCAGGTCACCGTAGTCTGTGATATTTGAGCTTTTTCTTGGACAACTTGTATCCTTTATTGGCTTGGTAGTTCAGAGGTCTCCTTAGTAGGGCTGGCGATCAGAATGTCGTCTGCATATTGAAGGAGTGTTTCCTTTTCCAGAGGTAGAACTTTTAGTTCTTTAGCTGAGCTTTCCCCAAAGATGGTGTGGGAATTTTTGAACCCTTGGGGCAACACGGCCCGGAAGTATTGTTTTAGTTGTATGTTGAGTCCTGCCACTCACAAGCCAAAATTTCTTGTGACTCTGGGACTAATAGAATACAAAAGAAGGCATCATTGAAGACTAATACAGAATACCATGTCCTGGTGGTTGGTAGAATGACCAGCAGGGTGTAGGATTTAGGAACTACTGGAGGTATATCCTCGGTGGCTTCACTGACTGTCCTGACATCCTTTACCAGGACTCCAGCAGCCCATGGGGCTCTCGAGGTCAGGCCAATCCCAGGATATGGAGCTCACCTGGGCAGGTACCCCACCCCCACCCCAGCCCATGGGGCTCTCGTGTTCAGGCCCCTCCCAGGATATGGGGTTCCCTGGGCAGGTTCCCCTGCAGCCCATGGGGCTCTCGTGGTCAGGCCCCTCCCAGGATACAGAGCTACCCTTGCAGGTACCATGGCAGGGCTGGGAACACAGGAACCGTGCATATCGCCCTCATTGCAGAGCACTCCCAGCTCACCTGTCACTCAGATCTGACACAGAGCACCTCAGAGCAGGACTTGAACTAACAAACAGCAGCTCCGACAGGTCTGTGACCCTGGGCATCACTCTGTGTGGCCTCCCTCCACCTGGTCTTCCAGAGACTTCCACTGCACCCGGGGCACCAGGCCTCTGTCTCCACCCACCAGCCACCCCTCCTCTCCCTGACTCCTGGGTTCCTCTCATTAGGAGAGGGTTTTCTTGAAGTTGTCTCCCACTCATGGGCCAGATAATATAATTAGAAAACAAGCCAGAGCTGCAGCCCCTTGTCTATCCTGACTCTCAGGAGCCCACACCTGTTCCTTGGACCTGGCCGATTCAGCAAGTTCCAGTTTCTGCAACTGTGAGCCCCTGAGGGGTGATTATTGGCTGGCCTGGGAAGCCCGACCGTGCCGGCCAGACCTCCCCAGGTGTGCCTGGGTTCAGATCAATATAAACACCGCTCCAGGCAGCAAGAGCCCCTGCAGCTGTGCCTGACGCCATTTTCTCTGCCCTGTCAGCAGTCTTGGGGCTGGACTGGTGGGAGGGAGTGAGAGGCCACGGCTTTGTGGGTGGCCCAGTGTGAGTGGGGCTCTGCTGGACTTTCTGCAGCAGTTGCCAAGATGCCACCTGCTAAAGAAGAGGATGTGTCACCCATACCTGCCGCTGGAATTTCTCCCTGGGCAGAGGTGAGTGAGGAAGAAAGCAGTGGGGGCCGGGACAGCAGGGGTATCTCAGGCAGGGAAATGGAAAGCTTCCAGAAGAGCACCCAGGGCCAGGACCATCCTGGCTGGCCTGCAGGCACCAAGTCGGCTGGCATGCTGTCACTCATGTGGCTCCATGGCCCTTCCTCTAGGCTTTCAAGTCCTTGTACATATTCAGGTGTTTTACCTGGGAAGGGTGGGAACATTTCAGCAGCAGCTGGCCTGGGGCTCAGCCCACGTTTACTCACAGATGCCTCGGCACGGTCCCCCAGCTTTGCAATGAGGACGCTTGTTGCGTGGGGCCTGCTGGCTGAATGGGAGATGATTCCCCACCACTGACCAACTTCAGAATTGTTTACAACTGGAGCAAGTGCCCTGATACGGTTTTCCTCTGTGTAACTGGTGGGTTCTGTTTTTTTTTCTTTTTTTCGTTTTTGGTTCAAGGTAGATTTTATTCCTCTTTTTTGTATTTACAGATATAAGCATGGAAATAATTTATTCATATAAATACATGTATGTGAAGGGAAGAATATTTTTTCTGTTTTACTTTTTGTAATTTGAATTTTATTTTATTTTTTTATACAGCAGGTTCTTTTTGGTTATCTATTTTATACATATAAATGTATACATGCCAATCCCAATCTCTCAACTCCTCCCACCACCACCCCCAAACAGCTTTCCCCCCTTGGTGTCCATACGTTTGTTGTCTACATCTGTTGCTCTATTTCTGCCTGGCAAAACGGTTCATCTGTACAATTTTTCTAGGTTCCACATATAGCCATTAATAGACAAGATTTGTTTTTCTCTTTCTGACTTACTTCACTCTGTATGACAGTCTCTAGATCCATCAACGTCTCTACAAATGACCCAATTTCATTCCTTTTTATGGCTTAGTAATATTCCATTTTATATATGTACCACATCTTTATGCATTCGTCTGTCTGTGGGCATTTAGGTTGCTTCCATTACCTGGATATTGTAAATAGTGATGCAATGAACATTGCGGTGAATGTCTCTTTTTGATTTATGGTTTTGTCTGGGTATATGCCCAGTAGTGGGATTGCTGTATCATATGGTAATTCTATTCTTAGTTTTATAAGAAACTCCATAATGTTCTCCACAGTGACTGTATCAATTTACATTCCCAACAATAGTGGAAGAGGGTTCCTTATCTCCACACCCTTTCCAGCATTTGTTGTTTGTAGATTTTCTGATGATGCCCATTCTAACAGGTGTGAGGTGATACACCATGGATGAGTCTATTTCGTTGAGCAAAGAGTAGGTCTTGTCTATTACATATTTGGCTTATGGAACGGTATGTGTGCTAATTTCAATCTCTGGTTTTATACAGCACCCCAACTCAACTTTCCCCTTAAGCAAGCATAAGTTTTTATCTAAATGTGAGACTCTGTTCGGTTTTGGAATTCAGTTTATGTGTAGCCAAGTTTACACTCTCTCTATTAGTGATATCTTATGATAATTCTCTTTCTCTGTGTGACCTATTTCTCTTAGAATCATCATACTTAAATCCACTCACTTTGCTGCTACAGGCCTGATGACATTGATTTCATTGCTGAGTGATATTCCGTTGTACGTAAGTAGCACAACTCCTTTATCCATTTTTTTCTTTCTGGGATATTTAATTTGTACTGGGCTCAAGGTTCTTGTAAACACAGCAGCCCTAAATTTTGTGTTGGCTGTGTCTTGTTGATTTTAATTTTCCTAAGCTATAGGGCCAAAAGTGGAAGTGCCCTAGGGTCTGTAGCTTTCTTTTTCAGATGTTTCAGGATACACCATAAACATCTCCAGAGTGTCTGTTGGCAATGTACATCCCGCCCATCAGCATAACAAGGCTCCCTGTTCTCCATGGCCTGTCCTGTGTTTCTGGTTTTTACACTTTTTTCAGATGGCCCTTTTGACGAATGGGAAATGAGACTTCATTGTAGTGCGGATTTCCATTTCTCGAGTGCTTGGTTGGCCAAAAAGGGCATATGTGTTTTTTCCTGAATATATTCAGGAAAAGATGTTTACGCACTTTTGTCCAAGTGCATCACTGTCAAAGATCTGCCGCTTTTCACATGCTTTAAATGCAATTCCAATCTACCTCCTGAAATATGATTCCTGCAATTCTGCCTCGTTTTCAAGTCCTCTTTGCAGACTTACTTCCATATAATTTTGCCAATAGCTGTCATTTATAACACTGCAGGTTTGTGAATTACAGTGCCCGTGATTTCCTTTCTTAACTCGTTTCCTTGAAAACTGGCCACAGAACCGCAGGTTTGCTTCAGGCCGTAATCAGGGTCCGGCACGGCACTCTGAGACTTTGGTTCATTCCACTTCCTGGTGGGAAATTAGAGTTAAATGTGCCCCTCCAGACACCTGCCTCACTCCTAGCCCCTTGGTGATGTGTGTCCTGTGGTTTGAGGCCACATGTGCTGGGTTCCTCACCTTTGGCTGATGTGGCCCCACTGGTGTGAGGACACTCCTGCCTGGTTCCCATCCCCTTGGTGATGTGGGCCCTCCGGTGAGAGTCTGATCCTGGTTGGGTTCCTCACACTTCTGTGAGGTGGGCCCTCTTCTCTGAGGTCACTCCTGCCTGGCTGGCACACCCCGCCTTGGCGACGTCGGCCCTCTGGTGGGATTTGGTGCCTGCTGGGTGTCTCCTCCCCTCGGTAATGAGGGCCCTCTGGCGTCAGACCCTAACTCCTGGGCTCCCAATATTTTCTGATATGCGCCCTGTGGTTCGAGTACACTCCTGCCAGGTTCCCAACCCCATGGGAATGTGGGCCTTCTGCTCTGAGGTCCCAACCGTGGGTTGCTCAGTTTCATGATGAGGGCCCTCTGCTGTGAGTTCTCTCCGGCCTGGATTCCATAACCTCGCTGCTCCTGGCCACCTGCTGGGAGGTTACAACTGCGGGATTCCTCACCTTTTTTCTTCTATGGGCCCTCTGTTTTGAGACTCCTCCTGCCTGCCTCACTCCCAGCCCCTTGGTGATGTGTGTCCTCTGCTTTGAGGCCACGTATGCTGGGTCCCTCGCCTTTCGATGATGTGGCCCCACTGGTGTGAGGACACTCCTGCCTGGTTCCTATCACCTTGGTGATGTGGGCCCTCTGGTGAGAGTCTGATCCTACCTGGGTTCCTCACCCTTCTGTGAGGGGTGCCCTCTGCTGTGAGGTCACTCCTGCCTGGCTGGCACACCCCACCTGGGCAACATCGGCCCTCTTGTGGCAGTTGGAGCCTGCTGGGAACCTCCCCTCGGTGATGGGGGCCCTCTTGCCTCAGGCCCTAACTGCTGGGTACCCACATTTTCTGATACGTGCTAAGTGGTGCGAGGACACTCCTGCGAGGTTCCCATCCCCATGGGCATGTGGGCCTTCTGCTCTAAGGTCCCAACACCTGTGTTGTTCACCGTTTCATGATGTTGGCTCTCTGGTGTTAGTTCACCCAGGCCTAGATCCCATAGCCTCTGTGCTCTGAGCGGCCTGCTGGGAGGTTCCTACTGCTGGATTCCTTACCTTTTTTATTCTTTGGGTCCTGTGTTTTCATGCTCCTACTTCCTGACTCACTCCCAGCCCATTTGTGATGTAGGTCCTCTGGTTTAAGGCCACATGTACCGGTTTCCTCACCTTTATTGATGTGGCCCCACTGGTGTGAGGACACTCCTGCCTGGTTCCCATCCCCTTGGTGATGGGGGCCCTCTGGTGAGAGTCTGATCCTGTCTGGATTCCTCACACTTCTGGGAGGTGGGCCCTCTGCTGTGAGGTCACTCCTGCCTGGCTGGCACACGTCACCTTGGCGATGTGGGCCCTCAGTTGGGAGTTGGTGCCTGCTGGGAGTCTCCTCCCCTCGGTAATGAGGGCTCTCTGGCGTCAGGCCCTAACTCATGGGCTCCCAAAATTTTCTGATGTGCGCCCTGTCGTGCGAGTACACTCCAGCCAGGGTCCCATCCCCATGGGGATGTGGGCTTTCTGCCCTGAGGTCCCAACGGCTGGGTTGCTCACAGTGTCAGAATGTGGGCCCTCTGCTGTGAGTTCACTCCGGCATGGATCCCATAGCCTCGGTGCTCTGGGCCACCTGCTTGGAGCTTCCAACTGCGGGGTTCCTCACCTTTTTTATTCTATGGGCGCTCTGTTGTGAGTCTCCTCCTGCATGCCTCACTCCCAGCCCTTTCGTGATGTGTGTCCCCTTGTTTGAGGCCACATGTGCTGTGTTCCTCACCTTTCGCTGATGTGGCCCCACTGGTGTGAGGACACTCCTGCCTGGTTTCCATCCCCTTGGTGATGTGGGCGCTCTGGTTAGAGTCTGATCCTGTTTGGGCTCCTCACACTTCTGTGAGGTGGGCCCTCTGCTGTGAGGTAACTCCTGCCTGGCTTGCTCCCATTGCCTTGGTGACGTCGGCCCTCTGGTGGCATTTGGAGCCTGCTGGTAGCCTCCTCTCCTCCGTGATGAGGTCCCTCTGGCGCCAGGCCATAACTGCTGGGTTCCCACATTTTCTGATACGTGCTAAGTTGTGCGAGGACACTCCTGCGAGGTTCCCATCCCCATGGGGATGTGGGCCTTCTGCTCTGAGGTCCCACTGGCTGGGTTGCTCACAGTTTCATGATGTGGGCCCTCTGCTGTGAGTTCACTGTGGCCTGGATCCCATAGACTCCATGCTCTGGGCCACCTGCTGGGAGGTTCAAACTGCTGGATTCCTCACATTTTTTATTCTGTGGGCCCTGTGTTGTTAGGCTACTCCTGCCTGCCTCACTCGGAGCACCTTGGAAATGTGGGTCCTCTGGTTTAGGCCACATGTGCTGGGTTCCTCACCTTTCTATAATGTGGCCACACTGGTGTGAGGACACTCCTGCCTTGTTCCGATCCCCTTGGTGATGTGGGCCCTCTGGTGAGAGTCTTATCCTGGCTGGGTTCCTCACCCTTCTGTGAGGTAGGCCCTCTGCTGTGAGGTCACTCCTGCCTGGCTGGCACACGTCAACGTGGCGACGTGGGCCCTCAGTTGGGAGTTGGTGCCTGCTGGGAGTCTCCTCCCCTCGGTAATGAGGGCCCTCTGGCGTCAGACCCTAACTCCTGGGCTCCCAAAATTTTCTGATGTGCGCCCTGTGGTGCGAGTACACTCCTGCCAGGATCCCAACCCCATGGGGATGTGGGCCTTCTGCTCTAAGGTCCCAACGGCTGGGTTGCTCACAGTTTCATAATGAGGGCCCTCTGTTTTGAGTTCAGTCAGGCCTGGATCCCATAGCCTCGCTGCTCCTGGCCACCTGCTGGGAGGTTCCAACTGCGGGATCCCTCACCTTTTTTACGCTATGGGCCCTCTGTTTGGAGGCTCCTCCTGCCTGCCTCACTCCCAGCCCCTTGGTGATGTGTGTCCTGTAGTTTGAGGCCACGTGTGCTGGGTCCGTCACATTTCGGTGATGTGACCACACTGGTGTGAGAACACTCCTGCCTGGTTTCCATTCCCTTGGTGATGTGGGCCCTCCGGTGAGAGTCTGATCCTCTTTGGGTTCCTCACACTTTTGTGTGGTTGGCCCTCTGCTCTGAGGTCACTCCTGCCTGGCTGGCACACCCTGCATTGGCGACGTCGGCCTTCTGGTAGCAGTTGGAGCTTGCTGGGAGCCTCCTCTCCTCAGTGATGAGGGCCCTCTGGCGTCCGGCCCTAACTGCTGGGCTCCCCACCTTTTCTGATGTGTGCCCACTGGTGCGATGACACTCCTGCTTGGTTCCCTTCCCCATGGGGATGTGGGCCTTGTGCTCTGAGGTTACAACGGCTGGGTTGCTTACAGTATCACGATGAGGGCCCTCTGTTGTGAGTTCATCACTGCCTGGATCCCATAGCCTCGGTGCTCTGGGCCGCCTGCTGGGATGTTCCAACTGCTGGATTCCTCACCTTTTTTATACAATGGGCCATGTGTTTTGAGGTTAATCCTGCCTGCCTCGCTCCGAGACCCATGGTGATGTGGGTCCTCTGGTTTGAGGCCACATGTGCTGGGTACCTCAACTTTCGATGATGTGGCCCCACGGGTGTGAGGACACTCCTGCCTGGTTCCCAGCCCCTTGCTTATGTGGGCACTCTGGTGAGAGTCTGATCTTGACTGGGTTCCTTACCCTTCTGTGAGGTGGGCCCTCTGATGTGAGGTCACTCCTGCCTGGATGGCTCATGTCGCCTTGGCGACGTAGGCCCTCTGTTGGCCACTGAAGCATGCTGGGAGCCTCCTACCCTCTTTAATAAGGGCCCTGGAAGAAACGCATATGCCCTTTTTGACCAAGTGCATCATTGTCGAGGTTCTGCCTCTTCTCCTATACTTTCAGAGGACTTCCCGTCTACCTCCTGAAATCGTATTCCTGGAATTCTGCCCCGCGTTCAAGTCCTCTTTGCAGCCTTACTTCAATATATTTTTGGACGATAGCTGTCATTTATAACTCTGCAGGTTTGTGAATACAGCGCCCCTGAGCTCCTTTCTTCAACTCGCTTTCTTGTGAGCTGGCCGCAAAACCGCAGGATTGCTTCAGGCCCTAATCTGGTTCCGACACGGCATGCTGAGCCTTTGGCTAATTCCTCTTCCTGGTGGGAAATGAGCGTTAAATTTGTTCGTGCAGACACCTACAGCTAATCTCTCATTGGTTCTCCCTATTCCTGTTCATCTTGTGCAGAAATTCCAAACTGTGCCAAACAGGAGGTTAAAGGCACTGACTCTCCAAGTGGGGAGAGTGTTAGTAAAGCGTCTGGAATGGTAAAACCGAGTACAAAGGGACGAAAACTGAGACGCATTTAAAAAGTTTTCCCGGTCACACGGTGGACCATATTCTGGGTTGCCCATGCATGTTTTACCTGAAGGAAGAATCCCTTCAACCTGGAGAGTTGGGACCCATGGAATGGGTACCACGCAGTATGACTTCAAAGGGTTGCCTTTGCTCACCGAACGTCACCAATGCTATCAGCCCGAAGTGTCCAGCCTTATGTCTCACTCAGCTCGGGGTGTAGATGTGGTAAATCCACGTTGCATCACAAGCCCTGAATGAATTATTTAAGAATTGCTCTCTATTTCACTGTCATTGTGTTTTGTTTTTGTATTTTATTTTGATAATGGGATTTATCGGATTTTCACTGCTGCGTTTATGCCGCTGTACACATGCTTGATTCTCTTATGGAGACATATAAATCCATGGGTTTTCAGATTCTTACTAGTCAGGTATATTCCTAGGCATTGAATATGGGGTGTTGAGTCCATTTCGTGGAGCAAGGAGTAGGTCCTGACTATTACATATTTGCTTATGGAAAGGTATCTGTGCTAATTTCAATCTCTGGTTTTATGCAGCACCACAACTCACCTTTCCCCTTAAGCAAGCATAAGTTGGTTTTCTAAATTTGAGACCCTTTTCTGTTTTGTAATTGAGTTCATGTGCAGCCATGTTTGCATTCCGTGTATTTGAGATATCTTATGGTGTTTCTTTTTCTGTGTGACTTAGTTAACTTAGAATGATCGTACCTGAATCCACTCATTATGCCGCGACGGGCCTCATGACATAGATTTCATTGCTGAGTGATATTCCATTGTACGTACGTACAACAACTTCTTTATCCATTTTTTGCTTTCTGGGATATTTCACTTGTACCGTAAATGAGGTTCTTGTAAGCAGAGCCGTCCAAAATTTATGGGTGGCTGTGTCTTTTTGATTTTAATTTCCCTAAGCTATAGAACCATAAGTTGAAGTGCCGTAGGCTCCGTTGCTTAGTTTTTTAGGTGTTTGAGGAAACACCATACACTTCTCCAGAGTGGCTGTTGGCAAGTTACATCCCGCCCATCAGCATAACAAGGCTCCCTGTTCTCCATGGCCTGTCCTGCCTTTCTGGATTTTTCACTTTTTTCAGATGTCCCTTTTGACAGGGGGGCAGTGAGACTTCATTGTAATGCAGATTTCTTTACAGGCTTGCTTGTTTGGCCAAAAAGGGCGTATGTGTTTTTTCTTGAATATATTCAGGAAAAAACGCATACGCCCTTTTTGACCAAGTGCATCATTGTCGACTTTCTGTCTCTTTCCTTATGCTTTAAATGCAATTCCAGTCTGCCCCTGAACTCGTTTTCCTGCAATTCTGCCCCGCTTTCAAGTCCTCTACGCAGCCTTACTTCAATACATTTTTGGACAATAGCTGACATTTATAACTCTGCAGGTTTGTGAATGACAGTGCGCCTGAGCTCCTTTCTTCTACTCGCTTTCTTGTGAGCTGGCCGCAAACCCGCAGCATTGCTTCATGCCCTAATCTGGTTCCGGCACAGCATGCTGATCCTTTGGTAAATTCCTCTTCCTGGTGGGAAATGAGTGTTATATTTGAACGTGCAGACACCTAGAGCTAGTCTCTCATTGGTTCTCCCTATTCTTGTTCATCTTGCGCAGAAATTGCAAACTGTGCCAAACAGGAGGTTAAAGGCACTGACTCTCTAAGTGGGGAGAGTATTAGTAAAGGGTCTTCAATCGTGAACCCGAGTAAAAGGGGACGAAAACTGAGATGCATTTGAAAAGGTTTCCCGGTCACACGGTGCACCATACTGTGGGTTTCCCATGCATGTTTTAGCTGAAGGAAGAATCCCTTAAACCTGGAGAGTTGGGACCCATGGAATGGGTACCATGCAGTATGACTTCAAAGGGCCTGCATTTTCTCAATGAACCTCACCAATGCTATCAGGCTGAAGTGTACAGCCTTATGTCTCACTCAGCTCTGGTTGTAGATGTGGTAAATCCAGGTTGCATCACAAGCCCTGAATGAATTATTTAAGAATTGCTCTCTATTTCACTGTCATTGTGTTTGTTTTTGTAATTCATTTTGATAATGGGATTTATCGGATTTTCTCTGCTGCATTCATGCCGCTGTACACACACTTGAGTCTCTTATGGAGACATATAAATCCATGGGTTTGAAGATACTTACTAGTCAGGTGTATTCCTAGGCGTTGAATATGGGGTGTTTAGTCCATTTCTTTGAGCAAGGGCTAGGTCTTGACTATTACATATTTGGCTTATGGAAAGGTATCTGTGCTAATTTCTATCTCTGGTTTTATGCAGCACCCCAACTCACTTTTCCCCTTAAGCAAGCATAAGGTGGTTTTCTAAATTTGAGACCCTGTTCTGTTTTGTAATTCAGTTCATGTGTAGCCAAGTTTACATTCCGTGTATTAGTGATATCTTATGATGTTTCATTTTCTGTGTGACTTATTTCACTTAGAATCATCGTACCTGAATCCACTCATTATGCCACGATGGGCCTGATGACATAGATTTCATTGGTGAGTGATATTCCATTGAATGTGTGTACCACAACTTCTTTATCCATTTTTCACATTCTGGGATATTTAACTTGTACCGTAGACGAGATTCCTGTAAACAGAGCCGTCTGAAACTTTGGGGTGGCTGTCTGTTTTTGATTTTAATTTCCGTGATCTATAAGACCATAAGTGGAAGTGCCGTAGTCTCCGTTGCTTTGTTTCTTAGGTGTTTCAGGAAACACCATACACTTCTCCAGAGTGGCTGTTGGCAATTTACATCCCGCCCATCAGCATAACAAGGCTCCCTGTTCTCCATGGACTGTGCTGTCTTTCTGGATTTTACACTTTTTTCAGATGGCCCTTTTGACCTGGGGGCAGTGAGACTTCTTTGTAGTGCAGATTTCTTTAACATGCTGGCTTGGTTGGCCAAAAAGGGCGTATGCGTTTTTTCCTGAATATATTCAGGAAAAAACGCATACGCCCTTTTTGGCCAAGTGCATCATTGTCGACGTTCTGCCTCTTTTCCTATGCTTTAAATGCAATTCCAGTCTACCCCCTGAAATCGTTTTCCTGCAATTCTGCCCCGCTTTCCAGTCCTCTTCGCAGCCTTCCTTCAATATATTTTTGGACGATAGCTGTCATTTATAACTCTGCAGGTTTGTGAATTACAGTGCCCCTGAGCTCCTTTCTTCAACTCGCTTTCTTGTGAGCTGGCCGCAAACCCGCAGGAATGCTTCAGGCCCTAATCTGGTTCCGGCACGGCATGCTGAGCCTTTGGTTAATTCCTCTTCCTGGTGGGAAATGAGCGTTCCATTTGCCCGTCCAGACACCTACAGCTAGTCTCTCATTGGTTCTCCCTATTCCTGTTCATCTTGCGCAGAAATTGCAAACTGTGCCAAACAGGAGGTTAAAGGCACTGACTCTCCAAGTGGGGAGAGTGTTAGTAAACGGTCTGGAATGGTGAACCCGAGTAAAAGGGGACGAAAACTGAGATGCATTTGAAAACGTTTCCCGGTCACACAGTGCACTGTACTGTGGGTTTCCCATGCATGTTTTAGCTGAAGGAAGAATCCCTTAAACCTGGAGAGTTGGGACCCATGGAATGGGTACCGTGCAGTATGACTTCAAAGGGTCTGCATTTGCTCATCGAACCTCACCAATGCTATCAACCCGAAGTGTCCAGCCTTATGTCTCACTCAGCTCTGGGTGTAGATGTGGTAAATCCAGGTTGCATCACAAGCGCTGAATGAATTATTTAAGAATTGCTCTCTATTTCACTGTCATTGTGTTTGTTTTTGTAATTCATTTTGATAATGGGTTTTATCGGATTTTCTCTGCTGCATTCATGCCGCTGTACACACACTTGAGTCTCTTACGGAGACATATAAATCCATGGATTTGAAGGTTCTAACTAGTCATGTGTAATCCTAGGCGTTGAATATGGGGTGTTTAGTCCATTTCGTTGAGCAAGGGCTAGGTCTTGACTATTACATATTTGGCTTATGGAAAGGTATCTGTGCTAATTTCTATCTCTGGTTTTATGCAGCACCACAACTCACCTTTCCCCTTAAGCAAGCATAAGTTGGCTTTCTAAATATGAGACCCTGTTCTGTTTTGTAATTCAGTTCATGTGTAGCCAAGTTTACATTCCGTGTATTAGTGATATCTTATGATGTTTCATTTTCTGTGTGACTTATTTCACTTAGAATCATCGTACGTGAATCCACTCATTATGCCGCGACGGGCCTGATGACATAGATTTCATTGGTGAGTGATATTCCTTTGTACGTACGTACCACACTTCTTTATCCATTTTTCGCTTTCTGGGATATTTAACTTGTACCGTAGACGAGGTTCTTGTAAACAGAGCCGTAAACAGAAACTTTGCGGTGGCTGTGTGTTTTTGATTTTAATTTCCCTAAGCTATAGGAAAATAAGTGGTAATGCCGTAGGCTCCGTTGCTTTGTTTTTTAGGTTTTTGAGGAAACACCATACACATCTCCAGAGTGGCTGTTGGCAATTTACATCCCGCCCATCAGCATAACAAGGCTCCCTGTTCTCCATGGCCTGTGCTGCCTTTCTGGATTTTACACTTTTTTCAGATGGCCCTTTTGAACGGGGGGCAGTGAGACTTCATTGTAGTGCAGATTTCTTTAACATGCTTGCTTGGTTGGCCAAATAGGGCGTATGCGTTTTTTCCTCAATATATTCAGGAAAAAACGCATACGCCCTTTTTGGCCAAGTGCATCATTGTCGACGTTCTGCCTCTTTTCCTATGCTTTAAATGCAATTCCAGTCTACCCCCTGGAATCGTTTGCTTGCAGTTCTGCCCCGCTTTCAAGTCCTCTTCGCAGCCTTCCTTCAATATATTTTTGGGTGATAGCTGTCATTTATAACTCTGCCGGTTTGTGAATTACAGTGTCCCTGAGCTCCTTTCTTCAACTCGCTTTCTTGTGAGCTGGCCGCAAACCCGCAGGATTGCTTCAGGCCCTAATCTGGTTCCGGCACGGCATGCTGAGCCTTTGGTTAATTCCGCTTCCTGGTGGGAAATGAGCGTTAAATTTGCCCGTGCAGACACCTTCACACGAGTCTTCATGGTGCCACTTTGCCCCGGTTATCTCTATGGAGGTTGGAGTTGGAGGGCCTCCTCGCTCAAGGTCAGTGTGCCCATGGAGCCAACCCTGCAACTTCAGGGCATGGTTGGGTGTTAGGATCACCACGTGGGGTCCTTTTCCCTTCGGAGGGAGGTGGCCTTTTGGGCTGCTGATTTCCAGGTTTTCAGAGACTGCCAGTATCTTGGCCAGATGTGGCGGTGGGCCAAGTCCCTTGGTGACCGTAGTTTATCCTACCTGGATCGCATTCTTGCATTGTTCCATTTCAAGTGGTCCCAGGTTTTGCACTAATACTCCAATGGCGATTCACCGTTCACCAGGAATGTAAAGGTCAAAGGGTTTAGCTAAATTAGGGAGTTCCAGGGCAAGGGTCTGAATTGACTGCTCTTTCCATACTTGAAAGGCCACTTCTGCATTCTATTCAAAAGGATCATCATCTTTTCCTTTCAGTGTTTCATATAGAGGCCCAGCTAGTAGACTGTAGTTAGGGATCCAGAAGCAGCAAACCCTGGCCTCCCCAGGAGCCCCTAAGCTGTCTTCTAGTTTCAGAAATGGGTAAGGCTGTATATTGTTTCTTCCTTTTCCTGGGATGGGCTTCTCCGACCTTCTGTGAGAATGAAGCCCAGGCAGGTCACCGTAGTCTGTGATATTTGAGCTTTGTCTTGGACAACTTGTATCCTTTATTGGCTTGGTAGTTCAGAGGTCTCCTGAGTAGGGCTGGCGATCAGAATGTCGTCTGCATATTGAAGGAGTGTTTCCTTTTCCAGAGGTAGAACTTGTAGTTCTTTAGCTGAGCTTTCCCCAAAGATGGTGTGGGAATTTTTGAACCCTTGGGGCAACACGGCCCGGAAGTATTGTTTTAGTTGTATGTTGAGTCCTGCCACTCACAAGCCAAAATTTCTTGTGACTCTGGGACTAATAGAATACAAAAGAAGGCATCATTGAAGACTAATACAGAATACCATGTCCTGGTGGTTGGTAGAATGACCAGCAGGGTGTAGGATTTAGGAACTACTGGAGGTATATCCTCGGTGGCTTCACTGACTGTCCTGACATCCTTTACCAGGACTCCAGCAGCCCATGGGGCTCTCGAGGTCAGGCCAATCCCAGGATATGGAGCTCACCTGGGCAGGTACCCCACCCCCACCCCAGCCCATGGGGCTCTCGTGTTCAGGCCCCTCCCAGGATATGGGGTTCCCTGGGCAGGTTCCCCTGCAGCCCATGGGGCTCTCGTGGTCAGGCCCCTCCCAGGATACAGAGCTACCCTTGCAGGTACCATGGCAGGGCTGGGAACACAGGAACCGTGCATATCGCCCTCATTGCAGAGCACTCCCAGCTCACCTGTCACTCAGATCTGACACAGAGCACCTCAGAGCAGGACTTGAACTAACAAACAGCAGCTCCGACAGGTCTGTGACCCTGGGCATCACTCTGTGTGGCCTCCCTCCACCTGGTCTTCCAGAGACTTCCACTGCACCCGGGGCACCAGGCCTCTGTCTCCACCCACCAGCCACCCCTCCTCTCCCTGACTCCTGGGTTCCTCTCATTAGGAGAGGGTTTTCTTGAAGTTGTCTCCCACTCATGGGCCAGATAATATAATTAGAAAACAAGCCAGAGCTGCAGCCCCTTGTCTATCCTGACTCTCAGGAGCCCACACCTGTTCCTTGGACCTGGCCGATTCAGCAAGTTCCAGTTTCTGCAACTGTGAGCCCCTGAGGGGTGATTATTGGCTGGCCTGGGAAGCCCGACCGTGCCGGCCAGACCTCCCCAGGTGTGCCTGGGTTCAGATCAATATAAACACCGCTCCAGGCAGCAAGAGCCCCTGCAGCTGTGCCTGACGCCATTTTCTCTGCCCTGTCAGCAGTCTTGGGGCTGGACTGGTGGGAGGGAGTGAGAGGCCACGGCTTTGTGGGTGGCCCAGTGTGAGTGGGGCTCTGCTGGACTTTCTGCAGCAGTTGCCAAGATGCCACCTGCTAAAGAAGAGGATGTGTCACCCATACCTGCCGCTGGAATTTCTCCCTGGGCAGAGGTGAGTGAGGAAGAAAGCAGTGGGGGCCGGGACAGCAGGGGTATCTC
This sequence comes from Delphinapterus leucas, assembly GCF_059928025.1. Lineage (NCBI taxonomy): Eukaryota > Metazoa > Chordata > Mammalia > Artiodactyla > Monodontidae > Delphinapterus > Delphinapterus leucas. The sequence goes on along the minus strand of NW_028322269.1, from coordinate 2,325,300 downwards.
AGGCAGGGAAATGGAAAGCTTCCAGAAGAGCACCCAGGGCCAGGACCATCCTGGCTGGCCTGCAGGCACCAAGTCGGCTGGCATGCTGTCACTCATGTGGCTCCATGGCCCTTCCTCTAGGCTTTCAAGTCCTTGTACATATTCAGGTGTTTTACCTGGGAAGGGTGGGAACATTTCAGCAGCAGCTGGCCTGGGGCTCAGCCCACGTTTACTCACAGATGCCTCGGCACGGTCCCCCAGCTTTGCAATGAGGACGCTTGTTGCGTGGGGCCTGCTGGCTGAATGGGAGATGATTCCCCACCACTGACCAACTTCAGAATTGTTTACAACTGGAGCAAGTGCCCTGATACGGTTTTCCTCTGTGTAACTGGTGGGTTCTGTTTTTTTTTCTTTTTTTCGTTTTTGGTTCAAGGTAGATTTTATTCCTCTTTTTTGTATTTACAGATATAAGCATGGAAATAATTTATTCATATAAATACATGTATGTGAAGGGAAGAATATTTTTTCTGTTTTACTTTTTGTAATTTGAATTTTATTTTATTTTTTTATACAGCAGGTTCTTTTTGGTTATCTATTTTATACATATAAATGTATACATGCCAATCCCAATCTCTCAACTCCTCCCACCACCACCCCCCAACAGCTTTCCCCCCTTGGTGTCCATACGTTTGTTGTCTACATCTGTTGCTCTATTTCTGCCTGGCAAAACGGTTCATCTGTACAATTTTTCTAGGTTCCACATATATGCATTAATAGACAAGATTTGTTTTTCTCTTTCTGACTTACTTCACTCTGTATGACAGTCTCTAGATCCATCAACGTCTCTACAAATGACCCAATTTCATTCCTTTTTATGGCTTAGTAATATTCCATTTTATATATGTACCACATCTTTATGCATTCGTCTGTCTGTGGGCATTTAGGTTGCTTCCATTACCTGGATATTGTAAATAGTGATGCAATGAACATTGCGGTGAATGTCTCTTTTTGATTTATGGTTTTGTCTGGGTATATGCCCAGTAGTGGGATTGCTGTATCATATGGTAATTCTATTCTTAGTTTTATAAGAAACTCCATAATGTTCTCCACAGTGACTGTATCAATTTACATTCCCAACAATAGTGGAAGAGGGTTCCTTATCTCCACACCCTTTCCAGCATTTGTTGTTTGTAGATTTTCTGATGATGCCCATTCTAACAGGTGTGAGGTGATACACCATGGATGAGTCTATTTCGTTGAGCAAAGAGTAGGTCTTGTCTATTACATATTTGGCTTATGGAACGGTATGTGTGCTAATTTCAATCTCTGGTTTTATACAGCACCCCAACTCAACTTTCCCCTTAAGCAAGCATAAGTTTTTATCTAAATGTGAGACTCTGTTCGGTTTTGGAATTCAGTTTATGTGTAGCCAAGTTTACACTCTCTCTATTAGTGATATCTTATGATAATTCTCTTTCTCTGTGTGACCTATTTCTCTTAGAATCATCATACTTAAATCCACTCACTTTGCTGCTACAGGCCTGATGACATTGATTTCATTGCTGAGTGATATTCCGTTGTACGTAAGTAGCACAACTCCTTTATCCATTTTTTTCTTTCTGGGATATTTAATTTGTACTGGGCTCAAGGTTCTTGTAAACACAGCAGCCCTAAATTTTGTGTTGGCTGTGTCTTGTTGATTTTAATTTTCCTAAGCTATAGGGCCAAAAGTGGAAGTGCCCTAGGGTCTGTAGCTTTGTTTTTCAGATGTTTCAGGATACACCATAAACATCTCCAGAGTGTCTGTTGGCAATTTACATCCCGCCCATCAGCATAACAAGGCTCCCTGTTCTCCATGGCCTGTCCTGTGTTTCTGGTTTTTACACTTTTTTCAGATGGCCCTTTTGACGAATGGGAAATGAGACTTCATTGTAGTGCGGATTTCCATTTCTCGAGTGCTTGGTTGGCCAAAAAGGGCATATGTGTTTTTTCCTGAATATATTCAGGAAAAGATGTTTACGCACTTTTGTCCAAGTGCATCACTGTCAAAGATCTGCCGCTTTTCACATGCTTTAAATGCAATTCCAATCTACCTCCTGAAATATGATTCCTGCAATTCTGCCTCGTTTTCAAGTCCTCTTTGCAGACTTACTTCCATATAATTTTGCCAATAGCTGTCATTTATAACACTGCAGGTTTGTGAATTACAGTGCCCGTGATTTCCTTTCTTAACTCGTTTCCTTGAAAACTGGCCACAGAACCGCAGGTTTGCTTCAGGCCGTAATCAGGGTCCGGCACGGCACTCTGAGACTTTGGTTCATTCCACTTCCTGGTGGGAAATTAGAGTTAAATGTGCCCCTCCAGACACCTGCCTCACTCCTAGCCCCTTGGTGATGTGTGTCCTGTGGTTTGAGGCCACATGTGCTGGGTTCCTCACCTTTGGCTGATGTGGCCCCACTGGTGTGAGGACACTCCTGCCTGGTTCCCATCCCCTTGGTGATGTGGGCCCTCCGGTGAGAGTCTGATCCTGGTTGGGTTCCTCACACTTCTGTGAGGTGGGCCCTCTTCTCTGAGGTCACTCCTGCCTGGCTGGCACACCCCGCCTTGGCGACGTCGGCCCTCTGGTGGGATTTGGTGCCTGCTGGGTGTCTCCTCCCCTCGGTAATGAGGGCCCTCTGGCGTCAGACCCTAACTCCTGGGCTCCCAATATTTTCTGATATGCGCCCTGTGGTTCGAGTACACTCCTGCCAGGTTCCCAACCCCATGGGAATGTGGGCCTTCTGCTCTGAGGTCCCAACCGTGGGTTGCTCAGTTTCATGATGAGGGCCCTCTGCTGTGAGTTCTCTCCGGCCTGGATCCCATAACCTCGCTGCTCCTGGCCACCTGCTGGGAGGTTACAACTGCGGGATTCCTCACCTTTTTTCTTCTATGGGCCCTCTGTTTTGAGACTCCTCCTGCCTGCCTCACTCCCAGCCCCTTGGTGATGTGTGTCCTCTGCTTTGAGGCCACGTATGCTGGGTCCCTCGCCTTTCGATGATGTGGCCCCACTGGTGTGAGGACACTCCTGCCTGGTTCCTATCACCTTGGTGATGTGGGCCCTCTGGTGAGAGTCTGATCCTGGCTGGGTTCCTCACCCTTCTGTGAGGGGTGCCCTCTGCTGTGAGGTCACTCCTGCCTGGCTGGCACACCCCACCTGGGCAACATCGGCCCTCTTGTGGCAGTTGGAGCCTGCTGGGAACCTCCCCTCGGTGATGGGGGCCCTCTTGCCTCAGGCCCTAACTGCTGGGTACCCACATTTTCTGATACGTGCTAAGTGGTGCGAGGACACTCCTGAGAAGTTCCCATCCCCATGGGCATGTGGGCCTTCTGCTCTAAGGTCCCAACACCTGTGTTGTTCACCGTTTCATGATGTTGGCTCTCTGGTGTTAGTTCACCCAGGCCTAGATCCCATAGCCTCTGTGCTCTGAGCGGCCTGCTGGGAGGTTCCTACTGCTGGATTCCTTACCTTTTTTATTCTTTGGGTCCTGTGTTTTCATGCTCCTACTTCCTGACTCACTCCCAGCCCATTTGTGATGTAGGTCCTCTGGTTTAAGGCCACATGTACCGGTTTCCTCACCTTTATTGATGTGGCCCCACTGGTGTGAGGACACTCCTGCCTGGTTCCCATCCCCTTGGTGATGGGGGCCCTCTGGTGAGAGTCTGATCCTGTCTGGATTCCTCACACTTCTGGGAGGTGGGCCCTCTGCTGTGAGGTAACTCCTGCCTGGCTTGCTCCCATTGCCTTGGTGACGTCGGCCCTCTGGTGGCATTTGGAGCCTGCTGGTAGCCTCCTCTCCTCCGTGATGAGGGCCCTCTGGCGCCAGGCCATAACTGCTGGGTTCCCACATTTTCTGATACGTGCTAAGTTGTGCGAGGACACTCCTGCGATGTTCCCATCCCCATGGGGATGTGGGCCTTCTGCTCTGAGGTCCCACTGGCTGGGTTGCTCACAGTTTCATGATGTGGGCCCTCTGCTGTGAGTTCACTGTGGCCTGGATCCCATAGACTCCATGCTCTGGGCCACCTGCTGGGAGGTTCAAACTGCTGGATTCCTCACATTTTTTATTCTGTGGGCCCTGTGTTGTTAGGCTACTCCTGCCTGCCTCACTCGGAGCACCTTGGAAATGTGGGTCCTCTGGTTTAGGCCACATGTGCTGGGTTCCTCACCTTTCTATAATGTGGCCACACTGGTGTGAGGACACTCCTGCCTTGTTCCGATCCCCTTGGTGATGTGGGCCCTCTGGTGAGAGTCTTATCCTGGCTGGGTTCCTCACCCTTCTGTGAGGTAGGCCCTCTGCTGTGAGGTCACTCCTGCCTGGCTGGCACACGTCAACGTGGCAACGTGGGCCCTCAGTTGGGAGTTGGTGCTTGCTGGGAGTCTCCTCCCCTCGGTAATGAGGGCCCTCTGGCGTCAGACCCTAACTCCTGGGCTCCCAAAATTTTCTGATGTGCGCCCTGTGGTGCGAGTACACTCCTGCCAGGATCCCAACCCCATGGGAATGTGGGCCTTCTGCTCTAAGGTCCCAACGGCTGGGTTGCTCACAGTTTCATAATGAGGGCCCTCTGTTTTGAGTTCAGTCAGGCCTGGATCCCATAGCCTCGCTGCTCCTGACCACCTGCTGGGAGGTTCCAACTGCGGGATTCCTCACCTTTTTTACGCTATGGGCCCTCTGTTTGGAGGCTCCTCCTGCCTGCCTCACTCCCAGCCCCTTGGTGATGTGTGTCCTGTAGTTTGAGGCCACGTGTGCTGGGTCCGTCACATTTCGGTGATGTGACCACACTGGTGTGAGAACACTCCTGCCTGGTTTCCATTCCCTTGGTGATGTGGGCCCTCCGGTGAGAGTCTGATCCTCTTTGGGTTCCTCACACTTTTGTGTGGTTGGCCCTCTGCTCTGAGGTCACTCCTGCCTGGCTGGCACACCCTGCATTGGCGACGTCGGCCTTCTGGTAGCAGTTGGAGCTTGCTGGGAGCCTCCTCTCCTCAGTGATGAGGGCCCTCTGACGTCCGGACCTAACTGCTGGGCTCCCCACCTTTTCTGATGTGTGCCCACTGGTGCGATGACACTCCTGCTTGGTTCCCTTCCCCATGGGGATGTGGGCCTTGTGCTCTGAGGTTACAACGGCTGGGTTGCTTACAGTATCACGATGAGGGCCCTCTGTTGTGAGTTCATCACTGCCTGGATCCCATAGCCTCGGTGCTCTGGGCCGCCTGCTGGGATGTTCCAACTGCTGGATTCCTCACCTTTTTTATACAATGGGCCATGTGTTTTGAGGTTAATCCTGCCTGCCTCGCTCCGAGACCCATGGTGATGTGGGTCCTCTGGTTTGAGGCCACATGTGCTGGGTACCTCAACTTTCGATGATGTGGCCCCACGGGTGTGAGGACACTCCTGCCTGGTTCCCAGCCCCTTGCTTATGTGGGCACTCTGGTGAGAGTCTGATCTTGACTGGGTTCCTTACCCTTCTGTGAGGTGGGCCCTCTGATGTGAGGTCACTCCTGCCTGGATGGCTCATGTCGCCTTGGCGACATAGGCCCTCTGTTGGCCACTGAAGCATGCTGGGAGCCTCCTACCCTCTTTAATAAGGGCCCTGGAAGAAACGCATATGCCCTTTTTGACCAAGTGCATCATTGTCGAGGTTCTGCCTCTTCTCCTATACTTTCAGAGGACTTCCCGTCTACCTCCTGAAATCGTATTCCTGGAATTCTGCCCCGCGTTCAAGTCCTCTTTGCAGCCTTACTTCAATATATTTTTGGACGATAGCTGTCATTTATAACTCTGCAGGTTTGTGAATTACAGTGCCCCTGAGCTCCTTTCTTCAACTCGCTTTCTTGTGAGCTGGCCGCAAAACCGCAGGATTGCTTCAGGCCCTAATCTGGTTCCGACACGGCATGCTGAGCCTTTGGCTAATTCCTCTTCCTGGTGGGAAATGAGCGTTAAGTTTGCCCGTGCAGACACCTTCACACGAGTCTTCATGGTGCCACTTTGCCCTGGTTATCTCTATGGAGGTTGGAGTTGGAGGGCCTCCTCGCTCAAGGTCAGTGTGCCCATGGAGCCAACCCTGCAACTTCAGGGCATGGTTGGGTGTTAGGATCACCACGTGGGGTCCTTTTCCCTTAGGAGGGAGGTGGCCTTTTGGGCTGCTGATTTCCAGGTTTTCAGATACTGCCAGTATCTTGGCCAGATGTGGCGGTGGGCCAAGCCCCTTGGTGACCGTAGTTTATCCTACCTGGATCGCATTCTTGCATTGTTCCATTTCAAGTGGTCCCAGGTTTTGCACTAATACTCCAATGGCGATTCACCGTTCACCAGGAATGTAAAGGTCAAAGGGTTTAGCTAAATTAGGGAGTTCCAGGGCAAGGGTCTGAATTGACTGCTCTTTCCATTCTTGAAAGGCCACTTCTGCATTCTATTCAAAAGGATCATCATCTTTTCCTTTCAGTGTTTCATATAGAGGCCCAGCTAGTAGACTGTAGTTAGGCATCCAGAAGCAGCAATCCCTGGTCTCCCCAGGAACCCCTAAGCTGTCTTCTAGTTTCAGAAATGGGTAAGGCTGTAAATTGTTTCTTCCCTTTCCTGGGATGGGCTTCTCCGACCTTCTGTGAGAATGAAGCCCAGGCAGGTCACCGTAGTCTGTGATATTTGAGCTTTTTCTTGGACAACTTGTATCCTTTATTGGCTTGGTAGTTCAGAGGTCTCCTGAGTAGGGCTGGCGATCAGAATGTCGTCTGCATATTGAAGGAGTGTTTCCTTTTCCAGAGGTAGAACTTTCAGTTCTTTAGCTGAGCTTTCCCCAAAGATGGTGTGGGAATTTTTGAACCCTTGGGGCAACACGGCCCGGAAGTATTGTTTTAGTTGTATGTTGAGTCCTGCCACTCACAAGCCAAAATTTCTTGTGACTCTGGGACTAATAGAATACAAAAGAAGGCATCATTGAAGACTAATACAGAATACCATGTCCTGGTGGTTGGTAGAATGACCAGCAGGGTGTAGGATTTAGGAACTACTGGAGGTATATCCTCGGTGGCTTCACTGACTGTCCTGACATCCTTTACCAGGACTCCAGCAGCCCATGGGGCTCTCGAGGTCAGGCCAATCCCAGGATATGGAGCTCACCTGGGCAGGTACCCCACCCCCACCCCAGCCCATGGGGCTCTCGTGTTCAGGCCCCTCCCAGGATATGGGGTTCCCTGGGCAGGTTCCCCTGCAGCCCATGGTGCTCTCGTGGTCAGGCCCCTCCCAGGATACAGAGCTACCCTTGCAGGTACCATGGCAGGGCTGGGAACACAGGAACCCTGCATATCGCCCTCATTGCAGAGCACTCCCAGCTCACCTGTCACTCAGATCTGACACAGAGCACCTCAGAGCAGGACTTGAACTAACAAACAGCAGCTCCGACAGGTCTGTGACCCTGGGCATCACTCTGTGTGGCCTCCCTCCACCTGGTCTTCCAGAGACTTCCACTGCACCCGGGGCACCAGGCCTCTGTCTCCACCCACCAGCCACCCCTCCTCTCCCTGACTCCTGGGTTCCTCTCATTAGGAGAGGGTTTTCTTGAAGTTGTCTCCCACTCATGGGCCAGATAATATAATTAGAAAACAAGCCAGAGCTGCAGCCCCTTGTCTATCCTGACTCTCAGGAGCCCACACCTGTTCCTTGGACCTGGCCGATTCAGCAAGTTCCAGTTTCTGCAACTGTGAGCCCCTGAGGGGTGATTATTGGCTGGCCTGGGAAGCCCGACCTTGCCGGCCAGACCTCCCCAGGTGTGCCTGGGTTCAGATCAATATAAACACCGCTCCAGGCAGCAAGAGCCCCTGCAGCTGTGCCTGACGCCATTTTCTCTGCCCTGTCAGCAGTCTTGGGGCTGGACTGGTGGGAGGGAGTGAGAGGCCACGGCTTTGTGGGTGGCCCAGTGTGAGTGGGGCTCTGCTGGACTTTCTGCAGCAGTTGCCAAGATGCCACCTGCTAAAGAAGAGGATGTGTCACCCATACCTGCCGCTGGAATTTCTCCCTGGGCAGAGGTGAGTGAGGAAGAAAGCAGTGGGTGCCGGGACAGCAGGGGTATCTCAGGCAGGGAAATGGAAAGCTTCCAGAAGAGCACCCAGGGCCAGGACCATCCTGGCTGGCCTGCAGGCACCAAGTCGGCTGGCATGCTGTCACTCATGTGGCTCCATGGCCCTTCCTCTAGGCTTTCAAGTCCTTGTACATATTCAGGTGTTTTACCTGGGAAGGGTGGGAACATTTCAGCAGCAGCTGGCCTGGGGCTCAGCCCACGTTTACTCACAGATGCCTCGGCACGGTCCCCCAGCTTTGCAATGAGGACGCTTGTTGCGTGGGGCCTGCTGGCTGAATGGGAGATGATTCCCCACCACTGACCAACTTCAGAATTGTTTACAACTGGAGCAAGTGCCCTGATACGGTTTTCCTCTGTGTAACTGGTGAGTTCTGTTTTTTTTTCTTTTTTTCGTTTTTGGTTCAAGGTAGATTTTATTCCTCTTTTTTGTATTTACAGATATAAGCATGGAAATAATTTATTCATATAAATACATGTATGTGAAGGGAAGAATATTTTTTCTGTTTTACTTTTTGTAATTTGAATTTTATTTTATTTTTTTATACAGCAGGTTCTTTTTAGTTATCTATTTTATACATATAAATGTATATATGCCAATCCCAATCTCTCAACTCCTCCCACCACCACCCCCCAACAGCTTTCCCCCCTTGGTGTCCATACGTTTGTTGTCTACATCTGTTGCTCTATTTCTGCCTGGCAAAACGGTTCATCTGTACAATTTTTCTAGGTTCCACATATATGCATTAATAGACAAGATTTGTTTTTCTCTTTCTGACTTACTTCACTCTGTATGACAGTCTCTAGATCCATCAACGTCTCTACAAATGACCCAATTTCATTCCTTTTTATGGCTTAGTAATATTCCATTTTATATATGTACCACATCTTTATGCATTCGTCTGTCTGTGGGCATTTAGGTTGCTTCCATTACCTGGATATTGTAAATAGTGATGCAATGAACATTGCGGTGAATGTCTCTTTTTGATTTATGGTTTTGTCTGGGTATATGCCCAGTAGTGGGATTGCTGTATCATATGGTAATTCTATTCTTAGTTTTATAAGAAACTCCATAATGTTCTCCACAGTGACTGTATCAATTTACATTCCCAACAATAGTGGAAGAGGGTTCCTTATCTCCACACCCTTTCCAGCATTTGTTGTTTTTAGATTTTCTGATGATGCCCATTCTAACAGGTGTGAGGTGATACACCATGGATGAGTCTATTTCGTTGAGCAAAGAGTAGGTCTTGTCTATTACATATTTGGCTTATGGAACGGTATGTGTGCTAATTTCAATCTCTGGTTTTATACAGCACCCCAACTCAACTTTCCCCTTAAGCAAGCATAAGTTTTTATCTAAATGTGAGACTCTGTTCGGTTTTGGAATTCAGTTTATGTGTAGCCAAGTTTACACTCTCTCTATTAGTGATATCTTATGATAATTCTCTTTCTCTGTGTGACCTATTTCTCTTAGAATCATCATACTTAAATCCACTCAATTTGCTGCTACAGGCCTGATGACATTGATTTCATTGCTGAGTGATATTCCGTTGTACGTAAGTAGCACAACTCCTTTATCCATTTTTTTCTTTCTGGGATATTTAATTTGTACTGGGCTCAAGGTTCTTGTAAACACAGCAGCCCTAAATTTTGTGTTGGCTGTGTCTTGTTGATTTTAATTTTCCTAAGCTATAGGGCCAAAAGTGGAAGTGCCCTAGGGTCTGTAGCTTTGTTTTTCAGATGTTTCAGGATACACCATAAACATCTCCAGAGTGTCTGTTGGCAATTTACATCCCGCCCATCAGCATAACAAGGCTCCCTGTTCTCCATGGCCTGTCCTGTGTTTCTGGTTTTTACACTTTTTTCAGATGGCCCTTTTGACGAATGGGAAATGAGACTTCATTGTAGTGCGGATTTCCATTTCTCGAGTGCTTGGTTGGCCAAAAAGGGCATATGTGTTTTTTCCTGAATATATTCAGGAAAAAATGTTTACGCACTTTTGTCCAAGTGCATCAGTGTCAAAGATCTGCCGCTTTTCACATGCTTTAAATGCAATTCCAATCTACCTCCTGAAATATGATTCCTGCAATTCTGCCTCGTTTTCAAGTCCTCTTTGCAGACTTACTTCCATATAATTTTGCCAATAACTGTCATTTATAACACTGCAGGTTTGTGAATTACAGTGCCCGTGATTTCCTTTCTTAACTCGTTTCCTTGAAAACTGGCCACAGAACCGCAGGTTTGCTTCAGGCCGTAATCAGGGTCCGGCACGGCACTCTGAGACTTTGGTTCATTCCACTTCCTGGTGGGAAATTAGAGTTAAATGTGCCCCTCCAGACACCTGCCTCACTCCTAGCCCCTTGGTGATGTGTGTCCTGTGGTTTGAGGCCACATGTGCTGGGTTCCTCACCTTTGGCTGATGTGGCCCCACTGGTGTGAGGACACTCCTGCCTGGTTCCCACCCCCTTGGTGATGTGGGCCCTCCGGTGAGAGTCTGATCCTGGTTGGGTTCCTCACACTTCTGTGAGGTGGGCCCTCTTCTCTGAGGTCACTCCTGCCTGGCTGGCACACCCCGCCTTGGCGACGTCGGCCCTCTGGTGGGATTTGGTGCCTGCTGGGTGTCTCCTCCCCTCGGTAATGAGGGCCCTCTGGCGTCAGACCCTAACTCCTGGGCTCCCAATATTTTCTGATATGCGCCCTGTGGTTCGAGTACACTCCTGCCAGGTTCCCAACACCATGGGAATGTGGGCCTTCTGCTCTGAGGTCCCAACCGTGGGTTGCTCAGTTTCATGATGAGGGCCCTCTGCTGTGAGTTCTCTCCGGCCTGGATCCCATAACCTCGCTGCTCCTGGCCACCTGCTGGGAGGTTCCAACTGTGGGATTCCTCACCTTTTTTCTTCTATGGGCCCTCTGTTTTGAGACTCCTCCTGCCTGCCTCACTCCCAGCCCCTTTGTGATGTGTGTCCTCTGGTTTGAGGCCACGTATGCTGGGTCCCTCGCCTTTCGATGATGTGGCCCCACTGGTGTGAGGACACTCCTGCCTGGTTCCTATCCCCTTGATGATGTGGGCCCTCTGGTGAGAGTCTGATCCTGCCTGGGTTCCTCACCCTTCTGTGAGGGGTGCCCTCTGCTGTGAGGTCACTCCTGCCTGGCTGGCACACCCCACCTGGGCAACATCGGCCCTCTTGTGGCAGTTGGAGCCTGCTGGGAACCTCCCCTCGGTGATGGGGGCCCTCTTGCCTCAGGCCCTAACTGCTGGGTACCCACATTTTCTGATACGTGCTAAGTGGTGCGAGGACACTCCTGCGAGGTTCCCATCCCCATGGGCATGTGGGCCTTCTGCTCTAAGGTCCCAACACCTGTGTTGTTCACCGTTTCATGATGTTGGCTCTCTGGTGTTAGTTCACCCAGGCCTAGATCCCATAGCCTCTGTGCTCTGAGTGGCCTGCTGGGAGGTTCCTACTGCTGGATTCCTTACCTTTTTTATTCTTTGGGTCCTGTGTTTTCATGCTCCTACTTCCTGACTCACTCCCAGCCCATTTGTGATGTAGATCCTCTGGTTTAAGGCCACATGTACCGGTTTCCTCACCTTTATTGATGTGGCCCCACTGGTGTGAGGACACTCCTGCCTGGTTCCCATCCCCTTGGTGATGGGGGCCCTCTGGTGAGAGTCTGATCCTGTCTGGATTCCTCACACTTCTGGGAGGTGGGCCCTCTGCTGTGAGGTAACTCCTGCCTGGCTTGCTCCCATTGCCTTGGTGACGTCGGCCCTCTGGTGGCATTTGGAGCCTGCTGGTAGCCTCCTCTCCTCCGTGATGAGGGCCCTCTGGCGCCAGGCCATAACTGCTGGGTTCCCACATTTTCTGATACGTGCTAAGTTGTGCGAGGACACTCCTGCGAGGTTCCCATCCCCATGGGGATGTGGGTCTTCTGCTCTGAGGTCCCACTGGCTGGGTTGCTCACAGTTTCATGATGTGGGCCCTCTGCTGTGAGTTCACTGTGGCCTGGATCTCATAGACTCCATGCTCTGGACCACCTGCTGGGAGGTTAAAACTGCTGGATTCCTCACATTTTTTATTCTGTGGGCCCTGTGTTGTTAGGCTACTCCTGCCTGCCTCACTCGGAGCACCTTGGAAATGTGGGTCCTCTGGTTTAGGCCACATGTGCTGGGTTCCTCACCTTTCTATAATGTGGCCACACTGGTGTGAGGACACTCCTGCCTTGTTCCGATCCCCTTGGTGATGTGGGCCCTCTGGTGAGAGTCTTATCCTGGCTGGGTTCCTCACCCTTCTGTGAGGTAGGCCCTCTGCTGTGAGGTCACTCCTGCCTGGCTGGCACACGTCAATGTGGCGACGTGGGCCCTCAGTTGGGAGTTGGTGCCTGCTGGGAGTCTCCTCCCCTCGGTAATGAGGGCCCTCTGGCGTCAGACCCTAACTCCTGGGCTCCCAAAAGTTTCTGATGTGCGCCCTGTGGTGCGAGTACACTCCTGCCAGGATCCCAACCCCATGGGGATGTGGGCCTTCTGCTCTAAGGTCCCAACGGCTTGGTTGCTCACAGTTTCATAATGAGGGCCCTCTGTTTTGAGTTCAGTCAGGCCTGCACCCCATAGCCTCGCTGCTCCTGGCCACCTGCTGGGAGGTTCCAACTGCGGGATTCCTCACCTTTTTTACACTATGGGCCCTCTGTTTGGAGGCTCCTCCTGCCTGCCTCACTCCCAGCCCCTTGGTGATGTGTGTCCTGTAGTTTGAGGCCACGTGTGCTGGGTCCATCACATTTCGGTGATGTGACCACACTGGTGTGAGAACACTCCTGCCTGGTTTCCATTCCCTTGGTGATGTGGGCCCTCCGGTGAGAGTCTGATCCTCTTTGGGTTCCTCACACTTTTGTGTGGTTGGCCCTCTGCTCTGAGGTCACTCCTGCCTGGCTGGCACACCCTGCATTGGCGACGTCGGCCTTCTGGTAGCAGTTGGAGCTTGCTGGGAGCCTCCTCTCCTCAGTGATGAGGGCCCTCTGGCGTCCGGCCCTAACTGCTGGGCTCCCCACCTTTTCTGATGTGTGCCCACTGGTGCGATGACACTCCTGCTTGGTTCCCTTCCCCATGGGGATGTGGGCCTTGTGCTCTGAGGTTACAACGGCTGGGTTGCTTACAGTATCACGATGAGGGCCCTCTGTTGTGAGTTCATCACTGCCTGGATCCCATAGCCTCGGTGCTCTGGGCCGCCTGCTGGGATGTTCCAACTGCTGGATTCCTCACCTTTTTTATACAATGGGCCATGTGTTTTGAGGTTAATCCTGCCTGCCTCGCTCCGAGACCCATGGTGATGTGGGTCCTCTGGTTTGAGGCCACATGTGCTGGGTACCTCAACTTTCGATGATGTGGCCCCACGGGTGTGAGGACACTCCTGCCTGGTTCCCAGCCCCTTGCTTATGTGGGCACTCTGGTGAGAGTCTGATCTTGACTGGGTTCCTTACCCTTCTGTGAGGTGGGCCCTCTGATGTGAGGTCACTCCTGCCTGGATGGCTCATGTCGCCTTGGCGACGTAGGCCCTCTGTTGGCCACTGAAGCATGCTGGGAGCCTCCTACCCTCTTTAATAAGGGCCCTGGAAGAAACGCATATGCCCTTTTTGACCAAGTGCATCATTGTCGAGGTTCTGCCTCTTCTCCTATACTTTCAGAGGACTTCCCGTCTACCTCCTGAAATCGTATTCCTGGAATTCTGCCCCGCGTTCAAGTCCTCTTTGCAGCCTTACTTCAATATATTTTTGGACGATAGCTGTCATTTATAACTCTGCAGGTTTGTGAATTACAGTGCCCCTGAGCTCCTTTCTTCAACTCGCTTTCTTGTGAGCTGGCCGCAAAACCGCAGGATTGCTTCAGGCCCTAATCTGGTTCCGACACGGCATGCTGAGCCTTTGGCTAATTCCTCTTCCTGGTGGGAAATGAGCGTTAAGTTTGCCCGTGCAGACACCTTCACACGAGTCTTCATGGTGCCACTTTGCCCCGGTTATCTCTATGGAGGTTGGAGTTGGAGGGCCTCCTCGCTCAAGGTCAGTGTGCCCATGGAGCCAACCCTGCAACTTCAGGGCATGGTTGGGTGTTAGGATCACCACGTGGGGTCCTTTTCCCTTAGGAGGGAGGTGGCCTTTTGGGCTGCTGATTTCCAGGTTTTCAGATACTGCCAGTATCTTGGCCAGATGTGGCGGTGGGCCAAGCCCCTTGGTGACCGTAGTTTATCCTACCTGGATCGCATTCTTGCATTGTTCCATTTCAAGTGGTCCCAGGTTTTGCACTAATACTCCAATGGCGATTCACCGTTCACCAGGAATGTAAAGGTCAAAGGGTTTAGCTAAATTAGGGAGTTCCAGGGCAAGGGTCTGAATTGACTGCTCTTTCCATTCTTGAAAGGCCACTTCTGCATTCTATTCAAAAGGATCATCATCTTTTCCTTTCAGTGTTTCATATAGAGGCCCAGCTAGTAGACTGTAGTTAGGCATCCAGAAGCAGCAATCCCTGGTCTCCCCAGGAAACCCTAAGCTGTCTTCTAGTTTCAGAAATGGGTAAGGCTGTAAATTGTTTCTTCCCTTTCCTGGGATGGGCTTCTCCGACCTTCTGTGAGAATGAAGCCCAGGCAGGTCACCGTAGTCTGTGATATTTGAGCTTTTTCTTGGACAACTTGTATCCTTTATTGGCTTGGTAGTTCAGAGGTCTCCTGAGTAGGGCTGGCGATCAGAATGTCGTCTGCATATTGAAGGAGTGTTTCCTTTTCCAGAGGTAGAACTTTCAGTTCTTTAGCTGAGCTTTCCCCAAAGATGGTGTGGGAATTTTTGAACCCTTGGGGCAACACGGCCCGGAAGTATTGTTTTAGTTGTATGTTGAGTCCTGCCACTCACAAGCCAAAATTTCTTGTGACTCTGGGACTAATAGAATACAAAAGAAGGCATCATTGAAGACTAATACAGAATACCATGTCCTGGTGGTTGGTAGAATGACCAGCAGGGTGTAGGATTTAGGAACTACTGGAGGTATATCCTCGGTGGCTTCACTGACTGTCCTGACATCCTTTACCAGGACTCCAGCAGCCCATGGGGCTCTCGAGGTCAGGCCAATCCCAGGATATGGAGCTCACCTGGGCAGGTACCCCACCCCCACCCCAGCCCATGGGGCTCTCGTGTTCAGGCCCCTCCCAGGATATGGGGTTCCCTGGGCAGGTTCCCCTGCAGCCCATGGGGCTCTCGTGGTCAGGCCCCTCCCAGGATACAGAGCTACCCTTGCAGGTACCATGGCAGGGCTGGGAACACAGGAACCCTGCATATCGCCCTCATTGCAGAGCACTCCCAGCTCACCTGTCACTCAGATCTGACACAGAGCACCTCAGAGCAGGACTTGAACTAACAAACAGCAGCTCCGACAGGTCTGTGACCCTGGGCATCACTCTGTGTGGCCTCCCTCCACCTGGTCTTCCAGAGACTTCCACTGCACCCGGGGCACCAGGCCTCTGTCTCCACCCACCAGCCACCCCTCCTCTCCCTGACTCCTGGGTTCCTCTCATTAGGAGAGGGTTTTCTTGAAGTTGTCTCCCACTCATGGGCCAGATAATATAATTAGAAAACAAGCCAGAGCTGCAGCCCCTTGTCTATCCTGACTCTCAGGAGCCCACACCTGTTCCTTGGACCTGGCCGATTCAGCAAGTTCCAGTTTCTGCAACTGTGAGCCCCTGAGGGGTGATTATTGGCTGGCCTGGGAAGCCCGACCTTGCCGGCCAGACCTCCCCAGGTGTGCCTGGGTTCAGATCAATATAAACACCGCTCCAGGCAGCAAGAGCCCCTGCAGCTGTGCCTGACGCCATTTTCTCTGCCCTGTCAGCAGTCTTGGGGCTGGACTGGTGGGAGGGAGTGAGAGGCCACGGCTTTGTGGGTGGCCCAGTGTGAGTGGGGCTCTGCTGGACTTTCTGCAGCAGTTGCCAAGATGCCACCTGCTAAAGAAGAGGATGTGTCACCCATACCTGCCGCTGGAATTTCTCCCTGGGCAGAGGTGAGTGAGGAAGAAAGCAGTGGGTGCCGGGACAGCAGGGGTATCTCAGGCAGGGAAATGGAAAGCTTCCAGAAGAGCACCCAGGGCCAGGACCATCCTGGCTGGCCTGCAGGCACCAAGTCGGCTGGCATGCTGTCACTCATGTGGCTCCATGGCCCTTCCTCTAGGCTTTCAAGTCCTTGTACATATTCAGGTGTTTTACCTGGGAAGGGTGGGAACATTTCAGCAGCAGCTGGCCTGGGGCTCAGCCCACGTTTACTCACAGATGCCTCGGCACGGTCCCCCAGCTTTGCAATGAGGACGCTTGTTGCGTGGGGCCTGCTGGCTGAATGGGAGATGATTCCCCACCACTGACCAACTTCAGAATTGTTTACAACTGGAGCAAGTGCCCTGATACGGTTTTCCTCTGTGTAACTGGTGAGTTCTGTTTTTTTTTCTTTTTTTCGTTTTTGGTTCAAGGTAGATTTTATTCCTCTTTTTTGTATTTACAGATATAAGCATGGAAATAATTTATTCATATAAATACATGTATGTGAAGGGAAGAATATTTTTTCTGTTTTACTTTTTGTAATTTGAATTTTATTTTATTTTTTTATACAGCAGGTTCTTTTTAGTTATCTATTTTATACATATAAATGTATATATGCCAATCCCAATCTCTCAACTCCTCCCACCACCACCCCCCAACAGCTTTCCCCCCTTGGTGTCCATACGTTTGTTGTCTACATCTGTTGCTCTATTTCTGCCTGGCAAAACGGTTCATCTGTACAATTTTTCTAGGTTCCACATATATGCATTAATAGACAAGATTTGTTTTTCTCTTTCTGACTTACTTCACTCTGTATGACAGTCTCTAGATCCATCAACGTCTCTACAAATGACCCAATTTCATTCCTTTTTATGGCTTAGTAATATTTCATTTTATATATGTACCACATCTTTATGCATTCGTCTGTCTGTGGGCATTTAGGTTGCTTCCATTACCTGGATATTGTAAATAGTGATGCAATGAACATTGCGGTGAATGTCTCTTTTTGATTTATGGTTTTGTCTGGGTATATGCCCAGTAGTGGGATTGCTGTATCATATGGTAATTCTATTCTTAGTTTTATAAGAAACTCCATAATGTTCTCCACAGTGACTGTATCAATTTACATTCCCAACAATAGTGGAAGAGGGTTCCTTATCTCCACACCCTTTCCAGCATTTGTTGTTTGTAGATTTTCTGATGATGCCCATTCTAACAGGTGTGAGGTGATACACCATGGATGAGTCTATTTCGTTGAGCAAAGAGTAGGTCTTGTCTATTACATATTTGGCTTATGGAACGGTATGTGTGCTAATTTCAATCTCTGGTTTTATACAGCACCCCAACTCAACTTTCCCCTTAAGCAAGCATAAGTTTTTATCTAAATGTGAGACTCTGTTCGGTTTTGGAATTCAGTTTATGTGTAGCCAAGTTTACACTCTCTCTATTAGTGATATCTTATGATAATTCTCTTTCTCTGTGTGACCTATTTCTCTTAGAATCATCATACTTAAATCCACTCAATTTGCTGCTACAGGCCTGATGACATTGATTTCATTGCTGAGTGATATTCCGTTGTACGTAAGTAGCACAACCCCTTTATCCATTTTTTTCTTTCTGGGATATTTAATTTGTACTGGACTCAAGGTTCTTGTAAACACAGCAGCCCTAAATTTTGTGTTGGCTGTGTCTTGTTGATTTTAATTTTCCTAAGCTATAGGGCCAAAAGTGGAAGTGCCCTAGGGTCTGTAGCTTTGTTTTTCAGATGTTTCAGGATACACCATAAACATCTCCAGAGTGTCTGTTGGCAATTTACATCCCGCCCATCAGCATAACAAGGCTCCCTGTTCTCCATGGCCTGTCCTGTGTTTCTGGTTTTTACACTTTTTTCAGATGGCCCTTTTGACGAATGGGAAATGAGACTTCATTGTAGTGCGGATTTCCATTTCTCGAGTGCTTGGTTGGCCAAAAAGGGCATATGTGTTTTTTCCTGAATATATTCAGGAAAAAATGTTTACGCACTTTTGTCCAAGTGCATCAGTGTCAAAGATCTGCCGCTTTTCACATGCTTTAAATGCAATTCCAATCTACCTCCTGAAATATGATTCCTGCAATTCTGCCTCGTTTTCAAGTCCTCTTTGCAGACTTACTTCCATATAATTTTGCCAATAACTGTCATTTATAACACTGCAGGTTTGTGAATTACAGTGCCCGTGATTTCCTTTCTTAACTCGTTTCCTTGAAAACTGGCCACAGAACCGCAGGTTTGCTTCAGGCCGTAATCAGGGTCCGGCACGGCACTCTGAGACTTTGGTTCATTCCACTTCCTGGTGGGAAATTAGAGTTAAATGTGCCCCTCCAGACACCTGCCTCACTCCTAGCCCCTTGGTGATGTGTGTCCTGTGGTTTGAGGCCACATGTGCTGGGTTCCTCACCTTTGGCTGATGTGGCCCCACTGGTGTGAGGACACTCCTGCCTGGTTCCCATCCCCTTGGTGATGTGGGCCCTCCGGTGAGAGTCTGATCCTGGTTGGGTTCCTCACACTTCTGTGAGGTGGGCCCTCTTCTCTGAGGTCACTCCTGCCTGGCTGGCACACCCCGCCTTGGCGACGTCGGCCCTCTGGTGGGATTTGGTGCCTGCTGGGTGTCTCCTCCCCTCGGTAATGAGGGCCCTCTGGCGTCAGACCCTAACTCCTGGGCTCCCAATATTTTCTGATATGCGCCCTGTGGTTCGAGTACACTCCTGCCAGGTTCCCAACACCATGGGAATGTGGGCCTTCTGCTCTGAGGTCCCAACCGTGGGTTGCTCAGTTTCATGATGAGGGCCCTCTGCTGTGAGTTCTCTCCGGCCTGGATCCCATAACCTCGCTGCTCCTGGCCACCTGCTGGGAGGTTCCAACTGTGGGATTCCTCACCTTTTTTCTTCTATGGGCCCTCTGTTTTGAGACTCCTCCTGCCTGCCTCACTCCCAGCCCCTTGGTGATGTGTGTCCTCTGGTTTGAGGCCACGTATGCTGGGTCCCTCGCCTTTCGATGATGTGGCCCCACTGGTGTGAGGACACTCCTGCCTGGTTCCTATCCCCTTGATGATGTGGGCCCTCTGGTGAGAGTCTGATCCTGCCTGGGTTCCTCACCCTTCTGTGAGGGGTGCCCTCTGCTGTGAGGTCACTCCTGCCTGGCTGGCACACCCCACCTGGGCAACATCGGCCCTCTTGTGGCAGTTGGAGCCTGCTGGGAACCTCCCCTCGGTGATGGGGGCCCTCTTGCCTCAGGCCCTAACTGCTGGGTACCCACATTTTCTGATACGTGCTAAGTGGTGCGAGGACACTCCTGCGAGGTTCCCATCCCCATGGGCATGTGGGCCTTCTGCTCTAAGGTCCCAACACCTGTGTTGTTCACCGTTTCATGATGTTGGCTCTCTGGTGTTAGTTCACCCAGGCCTAGATCCCATAGCCTCTGTGCTCTGAGTGGCCTGCTGGGAGGTTCCTACTGCTGGATTCCTTACCTTTTTTATTCTTTGGGTCCTGTGTTTTCATGCTCCTACTTCCTGACTCACTCCCAGCCCATTTGTGATGTAGGTCCTCTGGTTTAAGGCCACATGTACCGGTTTCCTCACCTTTATTGATGTGGCCCCACTGGTGTGAGGACACTCCTGCCTGGTTCCCATCCCCTTGGTGATGGGGGCCCTCTGGTGAGAGTCTGATCCTGTCTGGATTCCTCACACTTCTGGGAGGTGGGCCCTCTGCTGTGAGGTAACTCCTGCCTGGCTTGCTCCCATTGCCTTGGTGACGTCGGCCCTCTGGTGGCATTTGGAGCCTGCTGGTAGCCTCCTCTCCTCCGTGATGAGGGCCCTCTGGCGTCAGGCCATAACTGCTGGGTTCCCACATTTTCTGATACGTGCTAAGTTGTGCGAGGACACTCCTGCGAGGTTCCCATCCCCATGGGGATGTGGGCCTTCTGCTCTGAGGTCCCACTGGCTGGGTTGCTCACAGTTTCATGATGTGGGCCCTCTGCTGTGAGTTCACTGTGGCCTGGATCCCATAGACTCCATGCTCTGGGCCACCTGCTGGGAGGTTCAAACTGCTGGATTCCTCACATTTTTTATTCTGTGGGCCCTGTGTTGTTAGGCTACTCCTGCCTTCCTCACTCGGAGCACCTTGGAAATGTGGGTCCTCTGGTTTAGGCCACATGTGCTGGGTTCCTCACCTTTCTATAATGTGGCCACACTGGTGTGAGGACACTCCTGCCTTGTTCCGATCCCCTTGGTGATGTGGGCCCTCTGGTGAGAGTCTTATCCTGGCTGGGTTCCTCACCCTTCTGTGAGGTAGGCCCTCTGCTGTGAGGTCACTCCTGCCTGGCTGGCACACGTCAACGTGGCGACGTGGGCCCTCAGTTGGGAGTTGGTGCCTGCTGGGAGTCTCCTCCCCTCGGTAATGAGGGCCCTCTGGCGTCAGACCCTAACTCCTGGGCTCCCAAAATTTTCTGATGTGCACCCTGTGGTGCGAGTACACTCCTGCCAGGATCCCAACCCCATGGGAATGTGGGCCTTCTGCTCTAAGGTCCCAACGGCTGGGTTGCTCACAGTTTCATAATGAGGGCCCTCTGTTTTGAGTTCAGTCAGGCCTGGATCCCATAGCCTCGCTGCTCCTGACCACCTGCTGGGAGGTTCCAACTGCGGGATTCCTCACCTTTTTTACGCTATGGGCCCTCTGTTTGGAGGCTCCTCCTGCCTGCCTCACTCCCAGCCCCTTGGTGATGTGTGTCCTGTAGTTTGAGGCCACGTGTGCTGGGTCCGTCACATTTCGGTGATGTGACCACACTGGTGTGAGAACACTCCTGCCTGGTTTCCATTCCCTTGGTGATGTGGGCCCTCCGGTGAGAGTCTGATCCTCTTTGGGTTCCTCACACTTTTGTGTGGTTGGCCCTCTGCTCTGAGGTCACTCCTGCCTGGCTGGCACACCCTGCATTGGCGACGTCGGCCTTCTGGTAGCAGTTGGAGCTTGCTGGGAGCCTCCTCTCCTCAGTGATGAGGGCCCTCTGGCGTCCGGCCCTAACTGCTGGGATCCCCACCTTTTCTGATGTGTGCCCACTGGTGCGATGACACTCCTGCTTGGTTCCCTTCCCCATGGGGATGTGGGCCTTGTGCTCTGAGGTTACAACGGCTGGGTTGCTTACAGTATCACGATGAGGGCCCTCTGTTGTGAGTTCATCACTGCCTGGATCCCATAGCCTCGGTGCTCTGGGCCGCCTGCTGGGATGTTCCAACTGCTGGATTCCTCACCTTTTTTATACAATGGGCCATGTGTTTTGAGGTTAATCCTGCCTGCCTCGCTCCGAGACCCATGGTGATGTGGGTCCTCTGGTTTGAGGCCACATGTGCTGGGTACCTCAACTTTCGATGATGTGGCCCCACGGGTGTGAGGACACTCCTGCCTGGTTCCCAGCCCCTTGCTTATGTGGGCACTCTGGTGAGAGTCTGATCTTGACTGGGTTCCTTACCCTTCTGTGAGGTGGGCCCTCTGATGTGAGGTCACTCCTGCCTGGATGGCTCATGTCGCCTTGGCGACGTAGGCCCTCTGTTGGCCACTGAAGCATGCTGGGAGCCTCCTACCCTCTTTAATAAGGGCCCTGGAAGAAACGCATATGCCCTTTTTGACCAAGTGCATCATTGTCGAGGTTCTGCCTCTTCTCCTATACTTTCAGAGGACTTCCCGTCTACCTCCTGAAATCGTATTCCTGGAATTCTGCCCCGCGTTCAAGTCCTCTTTGCAGCCTTACTTCAATATATTTTTGGACGATAGCTGTCATTTATAACTCTGCAGGTTTGTGAATTACAGTGCCCCTGAGCTCCTTTCTTCAACTCGCTTTCTTGTGAGCTGGCCGCAAAACCGCAGGATTGCTTCAGGCCCTAATCTGGTTCCGACACGGCATGCTGAGCCTTTGGCTAATTCCTCTTCCTGGTGGGAAATGAGCGTTAAATTTGTTCGTGCAGACACCTACAGCTAATCTCTCATTGGTTCTCCCTATTCCTGTTCATCTTGCGCAGAAATTCCAAACTGTGCCAAACAGGAGGTTAAAGGCACTGACTCTCCAAGTGGGGAGAATGTTAGTAAAGCGTCTGGAATGGTAAAACCGAGAACAAGGGGACGAAAACTGAGACGCATTTAAAAAGTTTTCCCGGTCACACGGTGGACCATATTCTGGGTTTCCCATGCATGTTTTAGCTGAAGGAAGAATCCCTTCAACCTGGAGAGTTGGGACCCATGGAATGGGTATCACGCATTATGACTTCAAAGGGTTGCCTTTGCTCACCGAACGTCACCAATGCTATCAGCCCGAAGTGTCCAGCCTTATGTCTCACTCAGCTCAGGGTGTAGATGTGGTAAATCCACGTTGCATCACAAGCCCTGAATGAATTATTTAAGAATTGCTCTCTATTTCACTGTCATTGTGTTTTGTTTTTGTAATTTATTTTGATAATGGGATTTATCGGATTTTCACTGCTGCGTTTATGCCGCTGTACACATGCTTGATT
Source organism: Delphinapterus leucas (assembly GCF_059928025.1). Classification (NCBI taxonomy): domain Eukaryota; kingdom Metazoa; phylum Chordata; class Mammalia; order Artiodactyla; family Monodontidae; genus Delphinapterus; species Delphinapterus leucas. The sequence goes on along the minus strand of NW_028322269.1, from coordinate 2,302,616 downwards.
CTCTTATGGAGACATATAAATCCATGGGTTTTCAGATTCTTACTAGTCAGGTATATTCCTAGGCATTGAATATGGGGTGTTGAGTCCATTTCGTGGAGCAAGGAGTAGGTCCTGACTATTACATATTTGCTTATGGAAAGGTATCTGTGCTAATTTCAATCTCTGGTTTTATGCAGCCCCACAACTCACCTTTCCCCTTAAGCAAGCATAAGTTGGTTTTCTAAATTTGAGACCCTTTTCTGTTTTGTAATTGAGTTCATGTGCAGCCATGTTTGCGTTCCGTGTATTTGAGATATCTTATGGTGTTTCTTTTTCTGTGTGACTTAGTTAACTTAGAATGATCGTACCTGAATCCACTCATTATGCCGCGACGGGCCTCATGACATAGATTTCATTGCTGAGTGATATTCCATTGTACGTACGTACAACAACTTCTTTATCCATTTTTTGCTTTCTGGGATATTTCACTTGTACCGTAAATGAGGTTCTTGTAAGCAGAGCCGTCCAAAATTTATGGGTGGCTGTGTCTTTTTGATTTTAATTTCCCTAAGTTATAGAACCATAAGTTGAAGTGCCGTAGGCTCCGTTGGTTAGTTTTTTAAGTGTTTGTGGAAACACCATACAGTTTTCCAGAGTGGCTGTTGGCAAGTTACATCCCGCCCATCAGCATAACAAGGCTCCCTGTTCTCCATGGCCTGTCCTGCCTTTCTGGATTTTTCACTTTTTTCAGATGTCCCTTTTGACAGGGGGGCAGTGAGACTTCATTGTAATGCAGATTTCTTTACAGGCTTGCTTGTTTGGCCAAAAAGGGCGTATGTGTTTTTTCTTGAATATATTCAGGAAAAAACGCATACGCCCTTTTTGACCAAGTGCATCATTGTCGACTTTCTGTCTCTTTCCTTATGCTTTAAATGCAATTCCAGTCTGCCCCTGAACTCGTTTTCCTGCAATTCTGCCCCGCTTTCAAGTCCTCTACGCAGCCTTACTTCAATACATTTTTGGACAATAGCTGACATTTATAACTCTGCAGGTTTGTGAATGACAGTGCGCCTGAGCTCCTTTCTTCTACTCGCTTTCTTGTGAGCTGGCCGCAAACCCGCAGCATTGCTTCATGCCCTAATCTGGTTCCGGCACAGCATGCTGATCCTTTGGTAAATTCCTCTTCCTGGTGGGAAATGAGTGTTATATTTGAACGTGCAGACACCTAGAGCTAGTCTCTCATTGGTTCTCCCTATTCTTGTTCATCTTGCGCAGAAATTGCAAACTGTGCCAAACAGGAGGTTAAAGGCACTGACTCTCTAAGTGGGGAGAGTATTAGTAAAGGGTCTTCAATCGTGAACCCGAGTAAAAGGGGATGAAAACTGAGATGCATTTGAAAAGGTTTCCCGGTCACACGGTGCACCATACTGTGGGTTTCCCATGCATGTTTTAGCTGAAGGAAGAATCCCTTAAACCTGGAGAGTTGGGACCCATGGAATGGGTACCATGCAGTATGACTTCAAAGGGCCTGCATTTTCTCAACGAACCTCACCAATGCTATCAGGCTGAAGTGTACAGCCTTATGTCTCACTCAGCTCTGGTTGTAGATGTGGTAAATCCAGGTTGCATCACAAGCCCTGAATGAATTATTTAAGAATTGCTCTCTATTTCACTGTCATTGTGTTTGTTTTTGTAATTCATTTTGATAATGGGATTTATCGGATTTTCTCTGCTGCATTCATGCCGCTGTACACACACTTGAGTCTCTTATGGAGACATATAAATCCATGGGTTTGAAGATACTTACTAGTCAGGTGTATTCCTAGGCGTTGAATATGGGGTGTTTAGTCCATTTCGTTGAGCAAGGGCTAGGTCTTGACTATTACATATTTGGCTTATGGAAAGGTATCTGTGCTAATTTCTATCTGGTTTTATGCAGCACCCCAACTCACTTTTCCCCTTAAGCAAGCATAAGGTGGTTTTCTAAATTTGAGACCCTGTTCTGTTTTGTAATTCAGTTCATGTGTAGCCAAGTTTACATTCCGTGTATTAGTGATATCTTATGATGTTTCATTTTCTGTGTGACTTATTTCACTTAGAATCATCGTACCTGAATCCACTCATTATGCCACGATGGGCCTGATGACATAGATTTCATTGCTGAGTGATATTCCATTGAATGTGTGTACCACAACTTCTTTATCCATTTTTCACATTCTGGGATATTTAACTTGTACCGTAGACGAGATTCCTGTAAACAGAGCCGTCTGAAACTTTGGGGTGGCTGTCTGTTTTTGATTTTAATTTCCGTGATCTATAAGACCATAAGTGGAAGTGCCGTAGTCTCCGTTGCTTTGTTTCTTAGGTGTTTCAGGAAACACCATACACTTCTCCAGAGTGGCTGTTGGCAATTTACATCCCGCCCATCAGCATAACAAGGCTCCCTGTTCTCCATGGCCGGTGCTGTCTTTCTGGATTTTACACTTTTTTCAGATGGCCCTTTTGACCTGGGGGCAGTGAGACTTCTTTGTAGTGCAGATTTCTTTAACATGCTGGCTTGGTTGGCCAAAAAGGGCGTATGCGTTTTTTCCTGAATATATTCAGGAAAAAACGCATACGCCCTTTTTGGCCAAGTGCATCATTGTCGACGTTCTGCCTCTTTTCCTATGCTTTAAATGCAATTCCAGTCTACCCCCTGAAATCGTTTTCCTGCAATTCTGCCCCGCTTTCCAGTCCTCTTCGCAGCCTTCCTTCAATATATTTTTGGACGATAGCTGTCATTTATAACTCTGCAGGTTTGTGAATTACAGTGCCCCTGAGCTCCTTTCTTCAACTCGCTTTCTTGTGAGCTGGCCGCAAACCCGCAGGAATGCTTCAGGCCCTAATCTGGTTCCGGCACGGCATGCTGAGCCTTTGGTTAATTCCTCTTCCTGGTGGGAAATGAGCGTTCCATTTGCCCGTCCAGACACCTACAGCTAGTCTCTCATTGGTTCTCCCTATTCCTGTTCATCTTGCGCAGAAATTGCAAACTGTGCCAAACAGGAGGTTAAAGGCACTGACTCTCCAAGTGGGGAGAGTGTTAGTAAACGGTCTGGAATGGTGAACCCGAGTAAAAGGGGACGAAAACTGAGATGCATTTGAAAACGTTTCCCGGTCACACAGTGCACTGTACTGTGGGTTTCCCATGCATGTTTAAGCTGAAGGAAGAATCCCTTAAACCTGGAGAGTTGGGATCCATGGAATGGGTACCATGCAGTATGACTTCAAAGGGTCTGCATTTGCTCATCGAACCTCACCAATGCTATCAGCCCGAAGTGTCCAGCCTTATGTCTCACTCAGCTCTGGGTGTAGATGTGGTAAATCCAGGTCGCATCACAAGCCCTGAATGAATTATTTAAGAATTGCTCTCTATTTCACTGTCATTGTGTTTGTTTTTGTAATTCATTTTGATAATGGGTTTTATCGGATTTTCTCTGCTGCATTCATGCCGCTGTACACACACTTGAGTCTCTTACGGAGACATATACATCCATGGGTTTGAAGGTTCTTACTAGTCATGTGTAATCCTAGGCGTTGAATATGGGGTGTTTAGTCCATTTCGTTGAGCAAGGGCTAGGTCTTGACTATTACATATTTGGCTTATGGAAAGGTATCTGTGCTAATTTCTATCTCTGGTTTTATGCAGCACCACAACTCACCTTTCCCCTTAAGCAAGCATAAGTTGGTTTTCTAAATTTGAGACCCTGTTCTGTTTTGTAATTCAGTTCATGTGTAGCCAAGTTTACATTCCATGTATTAGTGATATCTTATGATGTTTCATTTTCTGTGTGACTTATTTCACTTAGAATCATCGTACGTGAATCCACTCATTATGCCGCGACGGGCCTGATGACATAGATTTCATTGGTGAGTGATATTCCTTTGTACGTACGTACCACACTTCTTTATCCATTTTTCGCTTTCTGGGATATTTAACTTGTACCGTAGACGAGGTTCTTGTAAACAGAGCCGTAAACAGAAACTTTGCGGTGGCTGTGTGTTTTTGATTTTAATTTCCCTAAGCTATAGGAAAAAAAGTGGTAATGCCGTAGGCTCCGTTGCTTTGTTTTTTAGGCTTTTGAGGAAACACCATACACATCTCCAGAGTGGCTGTTGGCAATTTACATCCCGCCCATCAGCATAACAAGGCTCCCTGTTCTCCATGGCCTGTGCTGCCTTTCTGGATTTTACACTTTTTTCAGATGGCCCTTTTGAACGGGGGGCAGTGAGACTTCATTGTAGTGCAGATTTCTTTAACATGCTTGCTTGGTTGGCCAAAAAGGGCGTATGCGTTTTTTCCTGAATATATTCAGGAAAAAACGCATACGCCCTTTTTGGCCAAGTGCATCATTGTCGACGTTCTGCCTCTTTTCCTATGCTTTAAATGCAATTCCAGTCTACCCCCTGAAATCGTTTTCTTGCAATTCTGCCCCGCTTTCAAGTCCTCTTCGCAGCCTTCCTTCAATATATTTTTGGGTGATAGCTGTCATTTATAACTCTGCAGGTTTGTGAATTACAGTGTCCCTGAGCTCCTTTCTTCAACTCGCTTTCTTGTGAGCTGGCCGCAAACCCGCAGGATTGCTTCAGGCCCTAATCTGGTTCCGGCACGGCATGCTGAGCCTTTGGTTAATTCCTCTTCCTGGTGGGAAATGAGCGTTAAATTTGCCCGTGCAGACACCTTCACACGAGTCTTCATGGTGCCACTTTGCCCCGGTTATCTCTATGGAGGTTGGAGTTGGAGGGCCTCCTCGCTCAAGGTCAGTGTGCCCATGGAGCCAACCCTGCAACTTCAGGGCATGGTTGGGTGTTAGGATCACCACGTGGGGTCCTTTTCCCTTAGGAGGGAGGTGGCCTTTTGGGCTGCTGATTTCCAGGTTTTCAGATACTGCCAGTATCTTGGCCAGATGTGGCGGTGGGCCAAGCCCCTTGGTGACCGTAGTTTATCCTACCTGGATCGCATTCTTGCATTGTTCCATTTCAAGTGGTCCCAGGTTTTGCACTAATACTCCAATGGCGATTCACCGTTCACCAGGAATGTAAAGGTCAAAGGGTTTAGCTAAATTAGGGAGTTCCAGGGCAAGGGTCTGAATTGACTGCTCTTTCCATTCTTGAAAGGCCACTTCTGCATTCTATTCAAAAGGATCATCATCTTTTCCTTTCAGTGTTTCATATAGAGGCCCAGCTAGTAGACTGTAGTTAGGGATCCAGAAGCAGCAAACCCTGGCCTCCCCAGGAACCCCTAAGCTGTCTTCTAGTTTCAGAAATGGGTAAGGCTGTAAATTGTTTCTTCCCTTTCCTGGGATGGGCTTCTCCGACCTTCTGTGAGAATGAAGCCCAGGCAGGTCACCGTAGTCTGTGATATTTGAGCTTTTTCTTGGACAACTTGTATCCTTTATTGGCTTCGTAGTTCAGAGGTCTCCTTAGTAGGGCTGGCGATCAGAATGTCGTCTGCATATTGAAGGAGTGTTTCCTTTTCCAGAGGTAGAACTTTTAGTTCTTTAGCTGAGCTTTCCCCAAAGATGGTGTGGGAATTTTTGAACCCTTGGGGCAACACGGCCCGGAAGTATTGTTTTAGTTGTATGTTGAGTCCTGCCACTCACAAGCCAAAATTTCTTGTGACTCTGGGACTAATAGAATACAAAAGAAGGCATCATTGAAGACTAATACAGAATACCATGTCCTGGTGGTTGGTAGAATGACCAGCAGGGTGTAGGATTTAGGAACTACTGGAGGTATATCCTCGGTGGCTTCACTGACTGTCCTGACATCCTTTACCAGGACTCCAGCAGCCCATGGGGCTCTCGAGGTCAGGCCAATCCCAGGATATGGAGCTCACCTGGGCAGGTACCCCACCCCCACCCCAGCCCACGGGGCTCTCGTGTTCAGGCCCCTCCCAGGATATGGGGTTCCCTGGGCAGGTTCCCCTGTAGCACATGGGGCTCTCGTGGTCAGGCCCCTCCCAGGATACAGAGCTACCCTTGCAGGTACCATGGCAGGGCTGGGAACACAGGAACCCTGCATATCGCCCTCATTGCAGAGCACTCCCAGCTCACCTGTCACTCAGATCTGACACAGAGCACCTCAGAGCAGGACTTGAACTAACAAACAGCAGCTCCGACAGGTCTGTGACCCTGGGCATCACTCTGTGTGGCCTCCCTCCACCTGGTCTTCCAGAGACTTCCACTGCACCCGGGGCACCAGGCCTCTGTCTCCACCCACCAGCCACCCCTCCTCTCCCTGACTCCTGGGTTCCTCTCATTAGGAGAGGGTTTTCTTGAAGTTGTCTCCCACTCATGGGCCAGATAATATAATTAGAAAACAAGCCAGAGCTGCAGCCCCTTGTCTATCCTGACTCTCAGGAGCCCACACCTGTTCCTTGGACCTGGCCGATTCAGCAAGTTCCAGTTTCTGCAACTGTGAGCCCCTGAGGGGTGATTATTGGCTGGCCTGGGAAGCCCGACCGTGCCGGCCAGCCCTCCCCAGGTGTGCCTGGGTTCAGATCAATATAAACACCGCTCCAGGCAGCAAGAGCCCCTGCAGCTGTGCCTGACGCCATTTTCTCTGCCCTGTCAGCAGTCTTGGGGCTGGACTGGTGGGAGGGAGTGAGAGGCCACGGCTTTGTGGGTGGCCCAGTGTGAGTGGGGCTCTGCTGGACTTTCTGCAGCAGTTGCCAAGATGCCACCTGCTAAAGAAGAGGATGTGTCACCCATACCTGCCGCTGGAATTTCTCCCTGGGCAGAGGTGAGTGAGGAAGAAAGCAGTGGGTGCCGGGACAGCAGGGGTATCTCAGGCAGGGAAATGGAAAGCTTCCAGAAGAGCACCCAGGGCCAGGACCATCCTGGCTGGCCTGCAGGCACCAAGTCGGCTGGCATGCTGTCACTCATGTGGCTCCATGGCCCTTCCTCTAGGCTTTCAAGTCCTTGTACATATTCAGGTGTTTTACCTGGGAAGGGTGGGAACATTTCAGCAGCAGCTGGCCTGGGGCTCAGCCCACGTTTACTCACAGATGCCTCGGCACGGTCCCCCAGCTTTGCAATGAGGACGCTTGTTGCGTGGGGCCTGCTGGCTGAATGGGAGATGATTCCCCACCACTGACCAACTTCAGAATTGTTTACAACTGGAGCAAGTGCCCTGATACGGTTTTCCTCTGTGTAACTGGTGGGTTCTGTTTTTTTTTCTTTTTTTCGTTTTTGGTTCAAGGTAGATTTTATTCCTCTTTTTTGTATTTACAGATATAAGCATGGAAATAATTTATTCATATAAATACATGTATGTGAAGGGAAGAATATTTTTTCTGTTTTACTTTTTGTAATTTGAATTTTATTTTATTTTTTTATACAGCAGGTTCTTTTTGGTTATCTATTTTATACATATAAAGGTATACATGCCAATCCCAATCTCTCAACTCCTCCCACCACCACCCCCAAAAAGCTTTCCCCCCTTGGTGTCCATACGTTTGTTGTCTACATCTGTTGCTCTATTTCTGCCTGGCAAAACGGTTCATCTGTACAATTTTTCTAGGTTCCACATATAGGCATTAATAGACAAGATTTGTTTTTCTCTTTCTGACTTACTTCACTCTGTATGACAGTCTCTAGATCCATCAACGTCTCTACAAATGACCCAATTTCATTCCTTTTTATGGCTTAGTAATATTCCATTTTATATATGTACCACTTCTTTATGCATTCGTCTGTCTGTGGGCATTTAGGTTGCTTCCATTACCTGGATATTGTAAATAGTGATGCAATGAACATTGCGGTGAATGTCTCTTTTTGATTTATGGTTTTGTCTGGGTATATGCCCAGTAGTGGGATTGCTGTATCATATGGTAATTCTATTCTTAGTTTTATAAGAAACTCCATAATGTTCTCCACAGTGACTGTATCAATTTACATTCCCAACAATAGTGGAAGAGGGTTCCTTATCTCCACACCCTTTCCAGCATTTGTTGTTTGTAGATTTTCTGATGATGCCCATTCTAACAGGTGTGAGGTGATACACCATGGATGAGTCTATTTCGTTGAGCAAAGAGTAGGTCTTGTCTATTACATATTTGGCTTATGGAACGGTATGTGTGCTAATTTCAATCTCTGGTTTTATACAGCACCCCAACTCAACTTTCCCCTTAAGCAAGCATAAGTTTTTATCTAAATGTGAGACTCTGTTCGGTTTTGGAATTCAGTTTATGTGTAGCCAAGTTTACACTCTCTCTATTAGTGATATCTTATGATAATTCTCTTTCTCTGTGTGACCTATTTCTCTTAGAATCATCATACTTAAATCCACTCACTTTGCTGCTACAGGCCTGATGACATTGATTTCATTGCTGAGTGATATTCTGTTGTACGTAAGTAGCACAATTCCTTTATCCATTTTTTTCTTTCTGGGATATTTAATTTGTACTGGACTCAAGGTTCTTGTAAACACAGCAGCCCTAAATTTTGTGTTGGCTGTGTCTTGTTGATTTTAGTTTTCCTAAGCTATAGGGCCAAAAGTGGAAGTGCCCTAGGGTCTGTAGCTTTGTTTTTCAGATGTTTCAGGATACACCATAAACATCTCCAGAGTGTCTGTTGGCAATTTACATCCCGCCCATCAGCATAACAAGGCTCCCTGTTCTCCATGGCCTGTCCTGTGTTTCTGGTTTTTACACTTTTTTCAGATGGCCCTTTTGACGAATGGGAAATGAGACTTCATTGTAGTGCGGATTTCCATTTCTCGAGTGCTTGGTTGGCCAAAAAGGGCATATGTGTTTTTTCCTGAATATATTCAGGAAAAAATGTTTACGCACTGTTGTCCAAGTGCATCACTGTCAAAGATCTGCCGCTTTTCACATGCTTTAAATGCAATTCCAATCTACCTCCTGAAATATGATTCCTGCAATTCTGCCTCGTTTTCAAGTCCTCTTTGCAGACTTACTTCCATATAATTTTGCCAATAGCTGTCATTTATAACACTGCAGGTTTGTGAATTACAGTGCCCGTGATTTCCTTTCTTAACTCGTTTCCTTGAAAACTGGCCACAGAACCGCAGGTTTGCTTCAGGCCGTAATCAGGGTCCGGCACGGCACTCTGAGACTTTGGTTCATTCCACTTCCTGGTGGGAAATTAGAGTTAAATGTGCCCCTCCAGACACCTGCCTCACTCCTAGCTCCTTGGTGATGTGTGTCCTCTGGTTTGAGGCCACATGTGCAGGGTTCCTCACCTTTGGCTGATGTGGCCCCACTGGTGTGAGGACACTCCTGCCTTGTTCCGATCCCCTTGGTGATGTGGGCCCTCTGGTGAGAGTCTTATCCTGGCTGGGTTCCTCACCCTTCTGTGAGGTAGGCCCTCTGCTGTGAGGTCACTCCTGCCTGGCTGGCACACGTCAACGTGGCGACGTGGGCCCTCAGTTGGGAGTTGGTGCCTGCTGGGAGTCTCCTCCCCTCGGTAATGAGGGCCCTCTGGCGTCAGACCCTAACTCCTGGGCTCCCAAAATTTTCTGATGTGCGCCCTGTGGTGCGAGTACACTCCTGCCAGGATCCCAACCCCATGGGAATGTGGGCCTTCTGCTCTAAGGTCCCAACGGCTGGGTTGCTCACAGTTTCATAATGAGGGCCCTCTGTTTTGAGTTCAGTCAGGCCTGGATCCCATAGCCTCGCTGCTCCTGGCCACCTGCTGGGAGGTTCCAACTGCGGGATCCCTCACCTTTTTTACGCTATGGGCCCTCTGTTTGGAGGCTCCTCCTGCCTGCCTCACTCCCAGCCCCTTGGTGATGTGTGTCCTGTAGTTTGAGGCCACGTGTGCTGGGTCCGTCACATTTCGGTGATGTGACCACACTGGTGTGAGAACACTCCTGCCTGGTTTCCATTCCCTTGGTGATGTGGGCCCTCCGGTGAGAGTCTGATCCTCTTTGGGTCCCTCACACTTTTGTGTGGTTGGCCCTCTGCTCTGAGGTCACTCCTGCCTGGCTGGCACACCCTGCATTGGCGACGTCGGCCTTCTGGTAGCAGTTGGAGCTTGCTGGGAGCCTCCTCTCCTCAGTGATGAATGCCCTCTGGCGTCCGGCCCTAACTGCTGGGCTCCCCACCTTTTCTGATGTGTGCCCACTGGTGCGATGACACTCCTGCTTGGTTCCCTTCCCCATGGGGATGTGGGCCTTGTGCTCTGAGGTTACAACGGTTGGGTTGCTTACAGTATCACGATGAGGGCCCTCTGTTGTGAGTTCATCACTGCCTGGATCCCATAGCCTCGGTGCTCTGGGCCGCCTGCTGGGATGTTCCAACTGCTGGATTCCTCACCTTTTTTATACAATGGGCCATGTGTTTTGAGGTTAATCCTGCCTGCCTCGCTCCGAGACCCATGGTGATGTGGGTCCTCTGGTTTGAGGCCACATGTGCTGGGTACCTCAACTTTCGATGATGTGGCCCCACGGGTGTGAGGACACTCCTGCCTGGTTCCCAGCCCCTTGCTTATGTGGGCACTCTGGTGAGAGTCTGATCTTGACTGGGTTCCTTACCCTTCTGTGAGGTGGGCCCTCTGATGTGAGGTCACTCCTGCCTGGATGGCTCATGTCGCCTTGGCGACGTAGGCCCTCTGTTGGCCACTGAAGCATGCTGGGAGCCTCCTACCCTCTTTAATAAGGGCCCTGGAAGAAACGCATATGCCCTTTTTGACCAAGTGCATCATTGTCGAGGTTCTGCCTCTTCTCCTATTCTTTCAGAGGACTTCCCGTCTACCTCCTGAAATCGTATTCCTGGAATTCTGCCCCGCGTTCAAGTCCTCTTTGCAGCCTTACTTCAATATATTTTTGGACGATAGCTGTCATTTATAACTCTGCAGGTTTGTGAATTACAGTGCCCCTGAGCTCCTTTCTTCAACTCGCTTTCTTGTGAGCTGGCCACAAAACCGCAGGATTGCTTCAGGCCCTAATCTGGTTCCGACACGGCATGCTGAGCCTTTGGCTAATTCCTCTTCCTGGTGGGAAATGAGCGTTAAATTTGTTCATGCCGACACCTACAGCTAATCTCTCATTGGTTCTCCCTATTCCTGTTCATCTTGCGCAGAAATTCCAAACTGTGCCAAACAGGAGGTTAAAGGCACTGACTCTCCAAGTGGGGAGAGTGTTAGTAAAGCGTCTGGAATGGTAAAACCGAGTACGAGGGGACGAAAACTGAGACGCATTTAAAAAGTTTTCCCGGTCACACGGTGGACCATATTCTGGGTTGCCCATGCATGTTTTACCTGAAGGAAGAATCCCTTAAACCTGGAGAGTTGGGACCCATGGAATGGGTACCACGCAGTATGACATCAAAGGGTTGCATTTGCTCACCGAACGTCACCAATGCTATCAGCCCAAAGTGTCCAGCCTTATGTCTCACTCAGCTCGGGGTGTAGATGTGGTAAATCCACGTTGCATCACAAGCCCTGAATGAATTATTTAAGAATTGCTCTCTATTTCACTGTCATTGTGTTTTGTTTTTGTAATTTATTTTGATAAGGGGATTTATCGGATTTTCACTGCTGCGTTTATGCCGCCGTACACATGCTTGATTCTCTTATGGAGACATATAAATCCATGGGTTTTCAGATTCTTACTAGTCAGGTATATTCCTAGGCATTGAATATGGGATGTTGAGTCCATTTCGTGGAGCAAGGAGTAGGTCCTGACTATTACATATTTGCTTATGGAAAGGTATCTGTGCTAATTTCAATCTCTGGTTTTATGCAGCCCCACAACTCACCTTTCCCCTTAAGCAAGCATAAGTTGGTTTTCTAAATTTGAGACCCTTTTCTGTTTTGTAATTGAGTTCATGTGCAGCCATGTTTGCATTCCGTGTATTTGAGATATCTTATGGTGTTTCTTTTTCTGTGTGACTTAGTTAACTTAGAATGATCGTACCTGAATCCACTCATTATGCCACGATGGGCCTCATGACATAGATTTCATTGCTGAGTGATATTCCATTGTACGTACGTACAACAACTTCTTTATCCATTTTTTGCTTTCTGGGATATTTCACTTGTACCGTAAATGAGGTTCTTGTAAGCAGAGCCGTCCAAAATTTATGGGTGGCTGTGTCTTTTTGATTTTAATTTCCCTAAGCTATAGACCCATAATTTGAAGTGCCGTAGGCTCCGTTGCTTAGTTTTTTAGGTGTTTGAGGAAACACCATACACTTCTCCAGAGTGGCTGTTGGCAAGTTACATCCCGCCCATCAGCATAACAAGGCTCCCTGTTCTCCATGGCCTGTCCTGCCTTTCTGGATTTTTCACTTTTTTCAGATGTCCCTTTTGACAGGGGGGCAGTGAGACTTCATTGTAATGCAGATTTCTTTACAGGCTTGCTTGTTTGGCCAAAAAGGGCGTATGTGTTTTTTCTTGAGTATATTCAGGAAAAAACGCATACACCCTTTTTGACCAAGTGCATCATTGTCGACTTTCTGTCTCTTTCCTTATGCTTTAAATGCAATTCCAGTCTACCCCCTGAAATCGTTTTCCTGCAATTCTGCCCCGCTTTCCAGTCCTCTTCGCAGCCTTCCTTCAATATATTTTTGGACGATAGCTGTCATTTATAACTCTGCAGGTTTGTGAATTACAGTGCCCCTGAGCTCCTTTCTTCAACTCGCTTTCTTGTGAGCTGGCCACAAACCCGCAGGAATGCTTCAGGCCCTAATCTGGTTCCGGCACGGCATGCTGAGCCTTTGGTTAATTCCTCTTCCTGGTGGGAAATGAGCGTTCCATTTGCCCGTCCAGACACCTACAGCTAGTCTCTCATTGGTTCTCCCTATTCCTGTTCATCTTGCGCAGAAATTGCAAACTGTGCCAAACAGGAGGTTAAAGGCACTGACTCTCCAAGTGGGGAGAGTGTTAGTAAACGGTCTGGAATGGTGAACCCGAGTAAAAGGGGACGAAAACTGAGATGCATTTGAAAACGTTTCCCGGTCACACAGTGCACTGTACTGTGGGTTTCCCATGCATGTTTTAGCTGAAGGAAGAATCCCTTAAACCTGGAGAGTTGGGACCCATGGAATGGGTACCATGCAGTATGACTTCAAAGGGTCTGCATTTGCTCATCGAACCTCACCAATGCTATCAGCCCGAAGTGTCCAGCCTTATGTCTCACTCAGCTCTGGGTGTAGATGTGGTAAATCCAGGTCGCATCACAAGCCCTGAATGAATTATTTAAGAATTGCTCTCTATTTCACTGTCATTGTGTTTGTTTTTGTAATTCATTTTGATAATGGGTTTTATCGGATTTTCTCTGCTGCATTCATGCCGCTGTACACACACTTGAGTCTCTTACGGAGACATATAAATCCATGGGTTTGAAGTTTCTTACTAGTCATGTGTAATCCTAGGCGTTGAATATGGGGTGTTTAGTCCATTTCGTTGAGCAAGGGCTAGGTCTTGACTATTACATATTTGGCTTATGGAAAGGTATCTGTGCTAATTTCTATCTCTGGTTTTATGCAGCACCACAACTCACCTTTCCCCTTAAGCAAGCATAAGTTGGTTTTCTAAATTTGAGACCCTGTTCTGTTTTGTAATTCAGTTCATGTGTAGCCAAGTTTACATTCCGTGTATTAGTGATATCTTATGATGTTTCATTTTCTGTGTGACTTATTTCACTTAGAATCATCGTACGTGAATCCACTCATTATGCCGCGACGGGCCTGATGACATAGATTTCATTGGTGAGTGATATTCCTTTGTACGTACGTACCACACTTCTTTATCCATTTTTCGCTTTCTGGGATATTTAACTTGTACCGTAGACGAGGTTCTTGTAAACAGAGCCGTAAACAGAAACTTTGCGGTGGCTGTGTGTTTTTGATTTTAATTTCCCTAAGCTATAGGAAAAAAAGTGGTAATGCCGTAGGCTCCGTTGCTTTGTTTTTTAGGCTTTTGAGGAAACACCATACACATCTCCAGAGTGGCTGTTGGCAATTTACATCCCGCCCATCAGCATAACAAGGCTCCCTGTTCTCCATGGCCTGTGCTGCCTTTCTGGATTTTACACTTTTTTCAGATGGCCCTTTTGAACGGGGGGCAGTGAGACTTCATTGTAGTGCAGATTTCTTTAACATGCTTGCTTGGTTGGCCAAAAAGGGCGTATGCGTTTTTTCCTGAATATATTCAGGAAAAAACGCATACGCCCTTTTTGGCCAAGTGCATCATTGTCGACGTTCTGCCTCTTTTCCTATGCTTTAAATGCAATTCCAGTCTACCCCCTGAAATCGTTTTCTTGCAATTCTGCCCCGCTTTCAAGTCCTCTTCGCAGCCTTCCTTCAATATATTTTTGGGTGATAGCTGTCATTTATAACTCTGCAGGTTTGTGAATTACAGTGTCCCTGAGCTCCTTTCTTCAACTCGCTTTCTTGTGAGCTGGCCGCAAACCCGCAGGATTGCTTCAGGCCCTAATCTGGTTCCGGCACGGCATGCTGAGCCTTTGGTTAATTCCTCTTCCTGGTGGGAAATGAGCGTTAAATTTGCCCGTGCAGACACCTTCACACGAGTCTTCATGGTGCCACTTTGCCCCGGTTATCTCTATGGAGGTTGGAGTTGGAGGGCCTCCTCGCTCAAGGTCAGTGTGCCCATGGAGCCAACCCTGCAACTTCAGGGCATGGTTGGGTGTTAGGATCACCACGTGGGGTCCTTTTCCCTTAGGAGGGAGGTGGCCTTTTGGGCTGCTGATTTCCAGGTTTTCAGATACTGCCAGTATCTTGGCCAGATGTGGCGGTGGGCCAAGCCCCTTGGTGACCGTAGTTTATCCTACCTGGATCGCATTCTTGCATTGTTCCATTTCAAGTGGTCCCAGGTTTTGCACTAATACTCCAATGGCGATTCACCGTTCACCAGGAATGTAAAGGTCAAAGGGTTTAGCTAAATTAGGGAGTTCCAGGGCAAGGGTCTGAATTGACTGCTCTTTCCATTCTTGAAAGGCCACTTCTGCATTCTATTCAAAAGGATCATCATCTTTTCCTTTCAGTGTTTCATATAGAGGCCCAGCTAGTAGACTGTAGTTAGGGATCCAGAAGCAGCAAACCCTGGCCTCCCCAGGAACCCCTAAGCTGTCTTCTAGTTTCAGAAATGGGTAAGGCTGTAAATTGTTTCTTCCCTTTCCTGGGATGGGCTTCTCCGACCTTCTGTGAGAATGAAGCCCAGGCAGGTCACCGTAGTCTGTGATATTTGAGCTTTTTCTTGGACAACTTGTATCCTTTATTGGCTTGGTAGTTCAGAGGTCTCCTTAGTAGGGCTGGCGATCAGAATGTCGTCTGCATATTGAAGGAGTGTTTCCTTTTCCAGAGGTAGAACTTTTAGTTCTTTAGCTGAGCTTTCCCCAAAGATGGTGTGGGAATTTTTGAACCCTTGGGGCAACACGGCCCGGAAGTATTGTTTTAGTTGTATGTTGAGTCCTGCCACTCACAAGCCAAAATTTCTTGTGGCTCTGGGACTAATAGAATACAAAAGAAGGCATCATTGAAGACTAATACAGAATACCATGTCCTGGTGGTTGGTAGAATGACCAGCAGGGTGTAGGATTTAGGAACTACTGGAGGTATATCCTCGGTGGCTTCACTGACTGTCCTGACATCCTTTACCAGGACTCCAGCAGCCCATGGGGCTCTCGAGGTCAGGCCAATCCCAGGATATGGAGCTCACCTGGGCAGGTACCCCACCCCAAACCCAGCCCATGGGGCTCTCATGTTCAGGCCCCTTCCAGGATATGGGGTTCCCTGGGCAGGTTCCCCTGCAGCCCATGGGGCTCTCGTGGTCAGGCCCCTCCCAGGATACAGAGCTACCCTTGCAGGTACCATGGCAGGGCTGGGAACACAGGAACCGTGCATATCGCCCTCATTGCAGAGCACTCCCAGCTCACCTGTCACTCAGATCTGACACAGAGCACCTCAGAGCAGGACTTGAACTAACAAACAGCAGCTCCGACAGGTCTGTGACCCTGGGCATCACTCTGTGTGGCCTCCCTCCACCTGGTCTTCCAGAGACTTCCACTGCACCCGGGGCACCAGGCCTCTGTCTCCACCCACCAGCCACCCCTCCTCTCCCTGACTCCTGGGTTCCTCTCATTAGGAGAGGGTTTTCTTGAAGTTGTCTCCCACTCATGGGCCAGATAATATAATTAGAAAACAAGCCAGAGCTGCAGCCCCTTGTCTATCCTGACTCTCAGGAGCCCACACCTGTTCCTTGGGCCTGGCCGATTCAGCAAGTTCCAGTTTCTGCAACTGTGAGGCCCTGAGGGGTGATTATTGGCTGGCCTGGGAAGCCCGACCGTGCCGGCCAGCCCTCCCCAGGTGTGCCTGGGTTCAGATCAATATAAACACCGCTCCAGGCAGCAAGAGCCCCTGCAGCTGTGCCTGACGCCATTTTCTCTGCCCTGTCAGCAGTCTTGGGGCTGGACTGGTGGGAGGGAGTGAGAGGCCACGGCTTTGTGGGTGGCCCAGTGTGAGTGGGGCTCTGCTGGACTTTCTGCAGCAGTTGCCAAGATGCCACCTGCTAAAGAAGAGGATGTGTCACCCATACCTGCCGCTGGAATTTCTCCCTGGGCAGAGGTGAGTGAGGAAGAAAGCAGTGGGGGCCGGGACAGCAGGGGTATCTCAGGCAGGGAAATGGAAAGCTTCCAGAAGAGCACCCAGGGCCAGGACCATCCTGGCTGGCCTGCAGGCACCAAGTCGGCTGGCATGCTGTCACTCATGTGGCTCCATGGCCCTTCCTCTAGGCTTTCAAGTCCTTGTACATATTCAGGTGTTTTACCTGGGAAGGGTGGGAACATTTCAGCAGCAGCTGGCCTGGGGCTCAGCCCACGTTTACTCACAGATGCCTCGGCACGGTCCCCCAGCTTTGCAATGAGGACGCTTGTTGCGTGGGGCCTGCTGGCTGAATGGGAGATGATTCCCCACCACTGACCAACTTCAGAATTGTTTACAACTGGAGCAAGTGCCCTGATACGGTTTTCCTCTGTGTAACTGGTGGGTTCTGTTTTTTTTTCTTTTTTTCGTTTTTGGTTCAAGGTAGATTTTATTCCTCTTTTTTGTATTTACAGATATAAGCATGGAAATAATTTATTCATATAAATACATGTATGTGAAGGGAAGAATATTTTTTCTGTTTTACTTTTTGTAATTTGAATTTTATTTTATTTTTTTATACAGCAGGTTCTTTTTGGTTATCTATTTTATACATACAAATGTATACATGCCAATCCCAATCTCTCAACTCCTCCCACCACCACCCCCCAACAGCTTTCTCCCCTTGGTGTCCATATGTTTGTTGTCTACATCTGTTGCTCTATTTCTGCCTGGCAAAACAGTTCATCTGTACAATTTTTCTAGGTTCCACATATATGCATTAATAGACAAGATTTGTTTTTCTCTTTCTGACTTACTTCACTCTGTATGACAGTCTCTAGATCCATCAACGTCTCTACAAATGACCCAATTTCATTCCTTTTTATGGCTTAGTAATATTCCATTTTATATATGTACCACATCTTTATGCATTCGTCTGTCTGTGGGCATTTAGGTTGCTTCCATTACCTGGATATTGTAAATAGTGATGCAATGAACATTGCGGTGAATGTCTCTTTTTGATTTATGGTTTTGTCTGGGTATATGCCCAGTAGTGGGATTGCTGTATCATATGGTAATTCTATTCTTAGTTTTATAAGAAACTCCATAATGTTCTCCACAGTGACTGTATCAATTTACATTCCCAACAATAGTGGAAGAGGGTTCCTTATCTCCACACCCTTTCCAGCATTTGTTGTTTGTAGATTTTCTGATGATGCCCATTCTAACAGGTGTGAGGTGATACACCATGGATGAGTCTATTTCGTTGAGCAAAGAGTAGGTCTTGTCTATTACATATTTGGCTTATGGAACGGTATGTGTGCTAATTTCAATCTCTGGTTTTATACAGCACCCCAACTCAACTTTCCCCTTAAGCAAGCATAAGTTTTTATCTAAATGTGAGACTCTGTTCGGTTTTGGAATTCAGTTTATGTGTAGCCAAGTTTACACTCTCTCTATTAGTGATATCTTATGATAATTATCTTTCTCTGTGTGACCTATTTCTCTTAGAATCATCATACTTAAATGCACTCAATTTGCTGCTACAGGCCTGATGACATTGATTTCATTGCTGAGTGATATTCCGTTGTACGCAAGTAGCACAACTCCTTTATCCATTTTTTTCTTTCTGGGATATTTAATTTGTACTGGACTCAAGGTTCTTGTAAACACAGCAGCCCTAAATTTTGTGTTGGCTGTGTCTTGTTGATTTTAATTTTCCTAAGCTATAGGGCCAAAAGTGGAAGTGCCCTAGGGTCTGTAGCTTTGTTTTTCAGATGTTTCAGGATACACCATAAACATCTCCAGAGTGTCTGTTGGCAATTTACATCCCGCCCATCAGCATAACAAGGCTCCCTGTTCTCCATGGCCTGTCCTGTGTTTCTGGTTTTTACACTTTTTTCAGATGGCCCTTTTGACGAATGGGAAATGAGACTTCATTGTAGTGCGGATTTCCATTTCTCGAGTGCTTGGTTGGCCAAAAAGGGCATATGTGTTTTTTCCTGAATATATTCAGGAAAAAATGTTTACGCACTTTTGTCCAAGTGCATCACTGTCAAAGATCTGCCGCTTTTCACATGCTTTAAATGCAATTCCAATCTACCTCCTGAAATATGATTCCTGCAATTCTGCCTCGTTTTCAAGTCCTCTTTGCAGACTTACTTCCATATAATTTTGCCAATAGCTGTCATTTATAACACTGCAGGTTTGTGAATTACAGTGCCCGTGATTTCCTTTCTTAACTCGTTTCCTTGAAAACTGGCCACAGAACCGCAGGTTTGCTTCAGGCCGTAATCAGGGTCCGGCACGGCACTCTGAGACTTTGGTTCATTCCACTTCCTGGTGGGAAATTAGAGTTAAATGTGCCCCTCCAGACACCTGCCTCACTCCTAGCCCCTTGGTGATGTGTGTCCTGTGGTTTGAGGCCACATGTGCTGGGTTCCTCACCTTTGGCTGATGTGGCCCCACTGGTGTGAGGACACTCCTGCCTGGTTCCCATCCCCTTGGTGATGTGGGCCCTCCGGTGAGAGTCTGATCCTGGTTGGGTTCCTCACACTTCTGTGAGGTGGGCCCTCTTCTCTGAGGTCACTCCTGCCTGGCTGGCACACCCCGCCTTGGCGACGTCGGCCCTCTGGTGGGATTTGGTGCCTGCTGGGTGTCTCCTCCCCTCGGTAATGAGGGCCCTCTGGCGTCAGACCCTAACTCCTGGGCTCCCAATATTTTCTGATATGCGCCCTGTGGTTCGAGTACACTCCTGCCAGGTTCCCAACCCCATGGGAATGTGGGCCTTCTGCTCTGAGGTCCCAACCGTGGGTTGCTCAGTTTCATGATGAGGGCCCTCTGCTGTGAGTTCTCTCCGGCCTGGATCCCATAGCCTCGCTGCTCCTGGCCACCTGCTGGGAGGTTACAACTGCGGGATTCCTCACCTTTTTTCTTCTATGGGCCCTCTGTTTTGAGACTCCTCCTGCCTGCCTCACTCCCAGCCCCTTGGTGATGTGTGTCCTCTGGTTTGAGGCCACGTATGCTGGGTCCCTCGCCTTTCGATGATGTGGCCCCACTGGTGTGAGGACACTCCTGCCTGGTTCCTATCCCCTTGATGATGTGGGCCCTCTGGTGAGAGTCTGATCCTGGCTGGGTTCCTCACCCTTCTGTGAGGGGGGCCCTCTGCTGTGAGGTCACTCCTGCCTGGCTGGCACACCCCACCTGGGCAACATCGGCCCTCTTGTGGCAGTTGGAGCCTGCTGGGAACCTCCCCTCGGTGATGGGGGCCCTCTTGCCTCAGGCCCTAACTGCTGGGTACCCACATTTTCTGATACGTGCTAAGTGGTGCGAGGACACTCCTGCGAGGTTCCCATCCCCATGGGCATGTGGGCCTTCTGCTCTAAGGTCCCAACACCTGTGTTGTTCACCGTTTCATGATGTTGGCTCTCTGGTGTTAGTTCACCCAGGCCTAGATCCCATAGCCTCTGTGCTCTGAGCGGCCTGCTGGGAGGTTCCTACTGCTGGATTCCTTACCTTTTTTATTCTTTGTGTCCTGTGTTTTCATGCTCCTACTTCCTGACTCACTCCCAGCCCATTTGTGATGTAGGTCCTCTTGTTTAAGGCCACATGTACCAGTTTCCTCACCTTTATTGATGTGGCCCCACTGGTGTGAGGACACTCCTGCCTGGTTCCCATCCCCTTGGTGATGTGGGCCCTCTGGTGAGAGTCTGATCCTGTCTGGATTCCTCACACTTCTGTGAGGTGGGCCCTCTGCTATGAGGTAACTCCTGCCTGGCTTGCTCCCATTGCCTTGGTGACGTCGGCCCTCTGGTGGCATTTGGAGCCTACTGGTAGCCTCCTCTCCTCCGTGATGAGGGCCCTCTGGCGCCAGGCCATAACTGCTGGGTTCCCACATTTTCTGATACGTGCTAAGTTGTGCGAGGACACTCCTGCGATGTTCCCATCCCCATGGGGATGTGGGCCTTCTGCTCTGAGGTCCCACTGGCTGGGTTGCTCACAGTTTCATGATGTGGGCCCTCTGCTGTGAGTTCACTGTGGCCTGGATCCCATAGACTCCATGCTCTGGGCCACCTGCTGGGAGGTTCAAACTGCTGGATTCCTCACATTTTTTATTCTGTGGGCCCTGTGTTTTTAGGCTACTCCTGCCTGCCTCACTCAGAGCACCTTGGAAATGTGGGTCCTCTGGTTTAGGCCACATGTGCTGGGTTCCTCACCTTTCTATAATGTGGCCACACTGGTGTGAGGACACTCCTGCCTTGTTCCGATCCCCTTGGTGATGTGGGCCCTCTGGTGAGAGTCTTATCCTGGCTGGGTTCCTCACCCTTCTGTGCGGTAGGCCCTCTGCTGTGAGGTCACTCCTGCCTGGCTGGCACACGTCAACGTGGCGACGTGGGCCCTCAGTTGGGAGTTGGTGCCTGCTGGGAGTCTCCTCCCCTCGGTAATGAGGGCCCTCTGGCGTCAGACCCTAACTCCTGGGCTCCCAAAATTTTCTGATGTGCGCCCTGTGGTGCGAGTACACTCCTGCCAGGATCCCAACCCCATGGGAATGTGGGCCTTCTGCTCTAAGGTCCCAACGGCTGGGTTGCTCACAGTTTCATAATGAGGGCCCTCTGTTTTGAGTTCAGTCAGGCCTGGATCCCATAGCCTCGCTGCTCCTGGCCACCTGCTGGGAGGTTCCAACTGCGGGATCCCTCACCTTTTTTACGCTATGGGCCCTCTGTTTGGAGGCTCCTCCTGCCTGCCTCACTCCCAGCCCCTTGGTGATGTGTGTCCTGTAGTTTGAGGCCACGTGTGCTGGGTCCGTCACATTTCGGTGATGTGACCACACTGGTGTGAGAACACTCCTGCCTGGTTTCCATTCCCTTGGTGATGTGGGCCCTCCGGTGAGAGTCTGATCCTCTTTGGGTTCCTCACACTTTTGTGTGGTTGGCCCTCTGCTCTGAGGTCACTCCTGCCTGGCTGGCACACCCTGCATTGGCGACGTCGGCCTTCTGGTAGCAGTTGGAGCTTGCTGGGAGCCTCCTCTCCTCAGTGATGAGGGCCCTCTGGCGTCCGGCCCTAACTGCTGGGCTCCCCACCTTTTCTGATGTGTGCCCACTGGTGCGATGACACTCCTGCTTGGTTCCCTTCCCCATGGGGATGTGGGCCTTGTGCTCTGAGGTTACAACGGCTGGGTTGCTTACAGTATCACGATGAGGGCCCTCTGTTGTGAGTTCATCACTGCCTGGATCCCATAGCCTCGGTGCTCTGGGCCGCCTGCTGGGATGTTCCAACTGCTGGATTCCTCACCTTTTTTATACAATGGGCCATGTGTTTTGAGGTTAATCCTGCCTGCCTCGCTCCGAGACCCATGGTGATGTGGGTCCTCTGGTTTGAGGCCACATGTGCTGGGTACCTCAACTTTCGATGATGTGGCCCCACGGGTGTGAGGACACTCCTGCCTGGTTCCCAGCCCCTTGCTTATGTGGGCACTCTGGTGAGAGTCTGATCTTGACTGGGTTCCTTACCCTTCTGTGAGGTGGGCCCTCTGATGTGAGGTCACTCCTGCCTGGATGGCTCATGTCGCCTTGGCGACGTAGGCCCTCTGTTGGCCACTGAAGCATGCTGGGAGCCTCCTACCCTCTTTAATAAGGGCCCTGGAAGAAACGCATATGCCCTTTTTGACCAAGTGCATCATTGTCGAGGTTCTGCCTCTTCTCCTATACTTTCAGAGGACTTCCCGTCTACCTCCTGAAATCGTATTCCTGGAATTCTGCCCCGCATTCAAGTCCTCTTTGCAGCCTTACTTCAATATATTTTTGGACGATAGCTGTCATTTATAACTCTGCAGGTTTGTGAATTACAGTGCCCCTGAGCTCCTTTCTTCAACTCGCTTTCTTGTGAGCTGGCCGCAAAACCGCAGGATTGCTTCAGGCCCTAATCTGGTTCCGACACGGCATGCTGAGCCTTTGGCTAATTCCTCTTCCTGGTGGGAAATGAGCGTTAAATTTGTTCGTGCAGACACCTACAGCTAATCTCTCATTGGTTCTCCCTATTCCTGTTCATCTTGCGCAGAAATTCCAAACTGTGCCAAACAGGAGGTTAAAGGCACTGACTCTCCAAGTGGGGAGAGTGTTAGTAAAGCGTCTGGAATGGTAAAACCGAGTACGAGGGGACGAAAACTGAGACGCATTTAAAAAGTTTTCCCGGTCACACGGTGGACCATATTCTGGGTTTGCCCATGCACGTTTTACCTGAAGGAAGAATCCCTTCAACCTGGAGAGTTTGGACCCATGGAATGGGTACCACGCAGTATGACATCAAAGGGTTGCCTTTGCTCACCGAACGTCACCAATGCTATCAGCCCAAAGTGTCCAGCCTTATGTCTCACTCAGCTCAGGGTGTAGATGTGGTAAATCCACGTTGCATCACAAGCCCTGAATGAATTATTTAAGAATTGCTCTCTATTTCACTGTCATTGTGTTTTGTTTTTGTAATTTATTTTGATAATGGGATTTATCGGATTTTCACTGTTGCGTTTATGCCGCCGTACACATGCTTGATTCTCTTATGGAGACATATAAATCCATGGGTTTTCAGATTCTTACTAGTCAGGTATATTCCTAGGCATTGAATATGGGGTGTTGAGTCCATTTCGTGGAGCAAGGAGTAGGTCCTGACTATTACATATTTGCTTATGGAAAGGTATCTGTGCTAATTTCAATCTCTGGTTTTATGCAGCACCACAACTCACCTTTCCCCTTAAGCAAGCATAAGTTGGTTTTCTAAATTTGAGACCCTTTTCTGTTTTGTAATTGAGTTCATGTGCAGCCATGTTTGCATTCCGTGTATTTGAGATATCTTATGGTGTTTCTTTTTCTGTGTGACTTAGTTAACTTAGAATGATCGTACCTGAATCCACTCATTATGCCGCGACGGGCGTCATGACATAGATTTCATTGCTGAGTGATATTCCATTGTACGTACGTACAACAACTTCTTTATCCATTTTTTGCTTTCTGGGATATTTCACTTGTACCGTAAATGAGGTTCTTGTAAGCAGAGCCGTCCAAAATTTATGGGTGGCTGTGTCTTTTTGATTTTAATTTCCCTAAGCTATAGAACCATAAGTTGAAGTGCCGTAGGCTCTGTTGCTTAGTTTTTTAGGTGTTTGAGGAAACACCATACACTTCTCCAGAGTGGCTGTTGGCAAGTTACATCCCGCCCATCAGCATAACAAGGCTCCCTGTTCTCCATGGCCTGTCCTGCCTTTCTGGATTTTTCACTTTTTTCAGATGTCCCTTTTGACAGGGGGGCAGTGAGACTTCATTGTAATGCAGATTTCTTTACAGGCTTGCTTGTTTGGCCAAAAAGGGCGTATGTGTTTTTTCTTGAATATATTCAGGAAAAAACGCATACGCCCTTTTTGACCAAGTGCATCATTGTCGAATTTCTGTCTCTTTCCTTATGCTTTAAATGCAATTCCAGTCTGCCCCTGAACTCGTTTTCCTGCAATTCTGCCCCGCTTTCAAGTCCTCTACGCAGCCTTACTTCAATACATTTTTGGACAATAGCTGACATTTATAACTCTGCAGGTTTGTGAATGACAGTGCGCCTGAGCTCCTTTCTTCTACTCGCTTTCTTGTGAGCTGGCCGCAAACCCGCAGGATTGCTTCATGCCCTAATCTGGTTCCGGCACAGCATGCTGATCCTTTGGTAAATTCCTCTTCCTGGTGGGAAATGAGTGTTATATTTGAATGTGCAGACACCTAGAGCTAGTCTCTCATTGGTTCTCCCTATTCTTGTTCATCTTGCGCAGAAATTGCAAACTGTGCCAAACAGGAGGTTAAAGGCACTGACTCTCTAAGTGGGGAGAGTATTAGTAAAGGGTCTTCAATCGTGAACCCGAGTAAAAGGGGACGAAAACTGAGATGCATTTGAAAAGGTTTCCCGGTCACACGGTGCACCATACTGTGGGTTTCCCATGCATGTTTTAGCTGAAGGAAGAATCCCTTAAACCTGGAGAGTTGGGACCCATGGAATGGGTACCATGCAGTATGACTTCAAAGGGCCTGCATTTTCTCAACGAACCTCACCAATGCTATCAGGCCGAAGTGTACAGCCTTATGTCTCACTCAGCTCTGGTTGTAGATGTGGTAAATCCAGGTTGCATCACAAGCCCTGAATGAATTATTTAAGAATTGCTCTCTATTTCACTGTCATTGTGTTTGTTTTTGTAATTCATTTTGATAATGGGATTTATCGGATTTTCTCTGCTGCATTCATGCCACTGTACACACACTTGAGTCTCTTATGGAGACATATAAATCCATGGGTTTGAAGATACTTACTAGTCAGGTGTATTCCTAGGCGTTGAATATGGGGTGTTTAGTCCATTTCGTTGAGCAAGGGCTAGGTCTTGACTATTACATATTTGGCTTATGGAAAGGTATCTGTGCTAATTTCTATCTCTGGTTTTATGCAGCACCCCAACTCACTTTTCCCCTTAAGCAAGCATAAGGTGGTTTTCTAAATTTGAGACCCTGTTCTGTTTTGTAATTCAGTTCATGTGTAGCCAAGTTTACGTTCCGTGTATTAGTGATATCTTATGATGTTTCATTTTCTGTGTGACTTATTTCACTTAGAATCATCGTACCTGAATCCACTCATTATGCCACGATGGGCCTGATGACATAGATTTCATTGCTGAGTGATATTCCATTGAATGTGTGTACCACAACTTCTTTATCCATTTTTCACATTCTGGGATATTTAACTTGTACCGTAGACGAGATTCCTGTAAACAGAGCCGTCTGAAACTTTGGGGTGGCTGTCTGTTTTTGATTTTAATTTCCGTGATCTATAAGACCATAAGTGGAAGTGCCGTAGTCTCCGTTGCTTTGTTTCTTAGGTGTTTCAGGAAACACCATACACTTCTCCAGAGTGGCTGTTGGCAATTTACATCCCGCCCATCAGCATAACAAGGCTCCCTGTTCTCCATGGCCTGTGCTGTCTTTCTGGATTTTACACTTTTTTCAGATGGCCCTTTTGACCTGGGGGCAGTGAGACTTCTTTGTAGTGCAGATTTCTTTAACATGCTGGCTTGGTTGGCCAAAAAGGGCGTATGCGTTTTTTCCTGAATATATTCAGGAAAAAACGCATACGCCCTTTTTGGCCAAGTGCATCATTGTCGATGTTCTGCCTCTTTTCCTATGCTTTAAATGCAATTCCAGTCTACCCCTGAAATCGTTTTCCTGCAATTCTGCCCCGCTTTCCAGTCCTCTTCGCAGCCTTCCTTCAATATATTTTTGGACGATAGCTGTCATTTATAACTCTGCAGGTTTGTGAATTACAGTGCCCCTGAGCTCCTTTCTTCAACTCGCTTTCTTGTGAGCTGGCCGCAAACCCGCAGGAATGCTTCAGGCCCTAATCTGGTTCCGGCACGGCATGCTGAGCCTTTGGTTAATTCCTCTTCCTGGTGGGAAATGAGCGTTCCATTTGCCCGTCCAGACACCTACAGCTAGTCTCTCATTGGTTCTCCCTATTCCTGTTCATCTTGCGCAGAAATTGCAAACTGTGCCAAACAGGAGGTTAAAGGCACTGACTCTCCAAGTGGGGAGAGTGTTAGTAAACGGTCTGGAATGGTGAACCCGAGTAAAAGGGGACGAAAACTGAGATGCATTTGAAAACGTTTCCCGGTCACACAGTGCACCGTACTGTGGATTTCCCATGCATGTTTTAGCTGAAGGAAGAATCCCTTAAACCTGGAGAGTTGGGACCCATGGAATGGGTACCATGCAGTATGACTTCAAAGGGTCTGCATTTGCTCATCGAACCTCACCAATGCTATCAGCCCGAAGTGTCCAGCCTTATGTCTCACTCAGCTCTGGGTGTAGATGTGGTAAATCCAGGTTGCATCACAAGCCCTGAATGAATTATTTAAGAATTGCTCTCTATTTCACTGTCATTGTGTTTGTTTTTGTAATTCATTTTGATAATGGGTTTTATCGGATTTTCTCTGCTGCATTCATGCCGCTGTACACACACTTGAGTCTCTTACGGAGACATATAAATCCATGGGTTTGAAGATTCTTACTAGTCATGTGTAATCCTAGGCGTTGAATATGGGGTGTTTAGTCCATTTCGTTGAGCAAGGGCTAGGTCTTGACTATTACATATTTGGCTTATGGAAAGGTATCTGTGCTAATTTCTATCTCTGGTTTTATGCAGCACCACAACTCACCTTTCCCCTTAAGCAAGCATAAGTTGGTTTTCTAAATTTGAGACCCTGTTCTGTTTTGTAATTCAGTTCATGTGTAGCCAAGTTTACATTCCGTGTATTAGTGATATCTTATGATGTTTCATTTTCTGTGTGACTTATTTCACTTAGAATCATCGTACCTGAATCCACTCATTATGCCGCGACGGGCCTGATGACATAGATTTCATTGGTGAGTGATATTCCTTTGTACGTACGTACCACACTTCTTTATCCATTTTTCGCTTTCTGGGATATTTAACTTGTACCGTAGACGAGGTTCTTGTAAACAGAGCCGTAAACAGAAACTTTGCGGTGGCTGTGTGTTTTTGATTTTAATTTCCCTAAGCTATAGGAAAATAAGTGGTAATGCCGTAGGCTCCGTTGCTTTGTTTTTTAGGTTTTTGAGGAAACACCATACACATCTCCAGAGTGGCTGTTGGCAATTTACATCCCGCCCATCAGCATAACAAGGCTCCCTGTTCTCCATGGCCTGTGCTGCCTTTCTGGATTTTACACTTTTTTCAGATGGCCCTTTTGAACGGGGGGCAGTGAGACTTCATTGTAGTGCAGATTTCTTTAACATGCTTGCTTGGTTGGCCAAAAAGGGCGTATGCGTTTTTTCCTGAATATATTCAGGAAAAAACGCATACGCCCTTTTTGGCCAAGTGCATCATTGTCGACGTTCTGCCTCTTTTCCTATGCTTTAAATGCAATTCCAGTCTACCCCCTGAAATCGTTTTCTTGCAATTCTGCCCCGCTTTCAAGTCCTCTTCGCAGCCTTCCTTCAATATATTTTTGGGTGATAGCTGTCATTTATAACACTGCTGTTTTGTGAATTACAGTGTCCCTGAGCTCCTTTCTTCAACTCGCTTTCTTGTGAGCTGGCCGCAAACCCGCAGGATTGCTTCAGGCCCTAATCTTGTTCTGGCACGGCATGCTGAGCCTTTGGTTAATTCCTCTTCCTGGTGGGAAATGAGCATTAAATTTGCCCGTGCAGACACCTTCACACGAGTCTTCATGGTGCCACTTTGCCCCGGTTATCTCTATGGAGGTTGGAGTTGTAGGGCCTCCTCGCTCAAGGTCAGTGTGCCCACGGAACCAACCCTGCAACTTCAGGGCATGGTTGGGTGTTAGGATCACCACGTGGGGTCCTTTTCCCTTAGGAGGGAGGTGGCCTTTTGGGCTGCTGATTTCCAGGTTTTCAGATACTACCAGTATCTTGGTCAGATGTGGCGGTGGGCCAAGCCCCTTGGTGACCGCAGTTTATCCTACCTGGATCGCATTCTTGCATTGTTCCATCTCAAGTGGTCCCAGGTTTTGCACTAATACTCCAATGGCGATTCACTGTTCACCAGGAATGTAAAGGTCAAAGGGTTTAGCTAAATTAGGGAGTTCCAGGGCAAGGGTCTGAATTGACTGCTCTTTCCATTCTTGAAAGGCCACTTCTGCATTCTATTCAAAAGGATCATCATCTTTTCCTTTCAGTGTTTCATATAGAGGCCCAGCTAGTAGACTGTAGTTAGGGATCCAGAAGCAGCAAACCCTGGCCTCCCCAGGAACCCCTAAGCTGTCTTCTAGTTTCAGAAATGGGTAAGGCTGTAAATTGTTTCTTCCCTTTCCTGGGATGGGCTTCTCCGACCTTCTGTGAGAATGAAGCCCAGGCAGGTCACCGTAGTCTGTGATATTTGAGCTTTGTTTTGGACAACTTGTATCCTTTATTGGCTTGGTAGTTCAGAGGTCTCCTTAGTAGGGCTGGCGATCAGAATGTCGTCTGCATATTGAAGGAGTGTTTCCTTTTCCAGAGGTAGAACTTTTAGTTCTTTAGCTGAGCTTTCCCCAAAGATGGTGTGGGAATTTTTGTACCCTTGGGGCAACACGGCCCGGAAGTATTGTTTTAGTTGTATGTTGAGTCCTGCCACTCACAAGCCAAAATTTCTTGTGACTCTGGGACTAATAGAATACAAAGGAAGGCATCATTGAAGACTAATACAGAATACCATGTCCTGGTGGTTGGTAGAATGACCAGCAGGGTGTAGGATTTAGGAACTACTGGAGGTATATCCTCGGTGGCTTCACTGACTGTCCTGACATCCTTTACCAGGACTCCAGCAGCCCATGGGGCTCTCGAGGTCAGGCCAATCCCAGGATATGGAGCTCACCTGGGCAGGTACCCCACCCCCAACCCAGCCCACGGGGCTCTCGTGTTAAGGCCCCTCCCAGGATACGGTGTTCCCTGGGCAGGTTCCCCTGCAGCCCATGGGGCTCTCGTGGTCAGGCCCCTCCCAGGATACAGAGCTACCCTTGCAGGTACCATGGCAGGGCTGGGAATACAGGAACCGTGCATATCGCCCTCATTGCAGAGCACTCCCAGCTCACCTGTCACTCAGATCTGACACAGAGCACCTCAGAGCAGGACTTGAACTAACAAACAGCAGCTCCGACAGGTCTGTGACCCTGGGCATCACTCTGTGTGGCCTCCCTCCACCTGGTCTTCCAGAGACTTCCACTGCACCCGGGGCACCAGGCCTCTGTCTCCACCCACCAGCCACCCCTCCTCTCCCTGACTCCTGGGTTCCTCTCATTAGGAGAGGGTTTTCTTGAAGTTGTCTCCCACTCATGGGCCAGATAATATAATTAGAAAACAAGCCAGAGCTGCAGCCCCTTGTCTATCCTGACTCTCAGGAGCCCACACCTGTTCCTTGGACCTGGCCGATTCAGCAAGTTCCAGTTTTTGCAACTGTGAGGCCCTGAGGGGTGATTATTGGCTGGCCTGGGAAGCACGACCGTGCCGGCCAGCCCTCCCCAGGTGTGCCTGGGTTCAGATCAATATAAACACCGCTCCAGGCAGCAAGAGCCCCTTCAGCTGTGCCTGACGCCATTTTCTCTGCCCTGTCAGCAGTCTTGGGGCTGGACTGGTGGGAGGGAGTGAGAGGCCACGGCTTTGTGGGTGGCCCAGTGTGAGTGGGGCTCTGCTGGACTTTCTGCAGCAGTTGCCAAGATGCCACCTGCTAAAGAAGAGGATGTGTCACCCATACCTGCCGCTGGAATTTCTCCCTGGGCAGAGGTGAGTGAGGAAGAAAGCAGTGGGGGCCGGGACAGCAGGGGTATCTCAGGCAGGGAAATGGAAAGCTTCCAGAAGAGCACCCAGGGCCAGGACCATCCTGGCTGGCCTGCAGGCACCAAGTCGGCTGGCATGCTGTCACTCATGTGGCTCCATGGCCCTTCCTCTAGGCTTTCAAGTCCTTGTACATATTCAGGTGTTTTACCTGGGAAGGGTGGGAACATTTCAGCAGCAGCTGGCCTGGGGCTCAGCCCACGTTTACTCACAGATGCCTTGGCACACTCCCCCAGCTTTGCAATGAGGATGCTTGTTGCGTGGGGCCTGCTGGCTGAATGGGAGATGATTCCCCACCACTGACCAACTTCAGAATTGTTTACAACTGGAGCAAGTGCCCTGATACGGTTTTCCTCTGTGTAACTGGTGGGTTCTGTTTTTTTTTCTTTTTTTCGTTTTTGGTTCAAGGTAGATTTTATTCCTCTTTTTTGTATTTACAGATATAAGCATGGAAATAATTTATTCATATAAATACATGTATGTGAAGGGAAGAATATTTTTTCTGTTTTACTTTTTGTAATTTGAATTTTATTTTATTTTTTTATACAGCAGGTTCTTTTTGTTTATCTATTTTATACATATAAATGTATATATGCCAATCCCAATCTCTCAACTCCTCCCACCACCACCCCCCAACAGCTTTCCCCCCTTGGTGTCCATACGTTTGTTGTCTACATCTGTTGCTCTATTTCTGCCTGGCAAAACGGTTCATCTGTACAATTTTTCTAGGTTCCACATATATGCATTAATAGACAAGATTTGTTTTTCTCTTTCTGACTTACTTCACTCTGTATGACAGTCTCTAGATCCATCAACGTCTCTACAAATGACCCAATTTCATTCCTTTTTATGGCTTAGTAATATTCCATTTTATATATGTACCACATCTTTATGCATTCGTCTGTCTGTGGGCATTTAGGTTGCTTCCATTACCTGGATATTGTAAATAGTGATGCAATGAACATTGCGGTGAATATCTCTTTTTGATTTATGGTTTTGTCTGGGTATATGCCCAGTAGTGGGATTGCTGTATCATATGGTAATTCTATTCTTAGTTTTATAAAAAACTCCATAATGTTCTCCACAGTGACTGTATCAATTTACATTCCCAACAATAGTGGAAGAGGGTTCCTTATCTCCACACCCTTTCCAGCATTTGTTGTTTGTAGATTTTCTGATGATGCCCATTCTAACAGGTGTGAGGTGATACACCATGGATGAGTCTATTTCGTTGAGCAAAGAGTAGATCTTGTCTATTACATATTTGGCTTATGGAACGGTATGTGTGCTAATTTCAATCTCTGGTTTTATACAGCACCCCAACTCAACTTTCCCTTAAGCAAGCATAAGTTTTTATCTAAATGTGAGACTCTGTTCGGTTTTGGAATTCAGTTTATGTGTAGCCAAGTTTACACTCACTCTATTAGTGATATCTTATGATAATTATCTTTCTCTGTGTGACCTATTTCTCTTAGAATCATCATACTTAAATCCACTCAATTTGCTGCTACAGGCTTGATGACATTGATTTCATTGCTGAGTGATATTCCGTTGTACGTAAGTAGCACAACTCCTTTATCCATTTTTTTCTTTCTGGGATATTTAATTTGTACTGGACTCAAGGTTCTTGTAAACACAGCAGCCCTAAATTTTGTGTTGGCTGTGTCTTGTTGATTTTAATTTTCCTAAGCTATAGGGCCAAAAGTGGAAGTGCCCTAGGGTCTGTAGCTTTGTTTTTCAGATGTTTCAGGATACACCATAAACATCTCCAGAGTGTCTGTTGGCAATTTACATCCCGCCCATCAGCATAACAAGGCTCCCTGTTCTCCATGGCCTGTCCTGTGTTTCTGGTTTTTACACTTTTTTCAGATGGCCCTTTTGACGAATGGGAAATGAGACTTCACTGTAGTGCGGATTTCCATTTCTCGAGTGCTTGGTTGGCCAAAAAGGGCATATGTGGTTTTTCCTGAATATATTCAGGAAAAAATATTTACGCACTCTTGTCCAAGTGCATCACTGTCAAAGATCTGCCGCTTTTCACATGCTTTAAATGCAATTCCAATCTACCTACTGAAATATGAATCCTGCAATTCTGCCTCGTTTTCAAGTCCTCTTTGCAGACTTACTTCCATATAATTTTGCCAATAACTGTCATTTATAACACTGCAGGTTTGTGAGTTACAGTGCCCGTGATTTCCTTTCTTAACTCGTTTCCTTGAAAACTGGCCACAGAACCGCAGGTTTGCTTCAGGCCGTAATCAGGGTCCGGCACGGCACTCTGAGACTTTGGTTCATTCCAATTCCTGGTGGGAAATTAGAGTTAAATGTGCCCCTCCAGACACCTGCCTCACTCCTAGCCCCTTGGTGATGTGTGTCCTGTGGTTTGAGGCCACATGTGCTGGGTTCCTCACCTTTGGCTGATGTGGCCTCACTGGTGTGAGGACACCCCTGCCTGGTTCCAATCCCCTTGGTGATGTGGGCCCTCCGGTGAGAGTCTGATCCTGGTTGGGTTCCTCACACTTCTGTGAGGTGGGCCCTCTTCTCTGAGGTCAATCCTGCCTGGCTGGCACACCCCGCCTTGGCGACGTCGGCTCTCTGGTGGGATTTGGTGCCTGCTGGGTGTCTCCTCCCCTTGGTAATGAGGGCCCTCTGGCGTCAGGCACTAACTCCTGGGCTCCCAATATTTTCTGATATGCGCCCTGTGGTTCGAGTACACTCCTGCCAGGTTCGCAACCCCATGGGAATGTGGGCCTTCTGCTCTGAGGTCCCAACCGTGGGTTGCTCAGTTTCATGATGAGGGCCCTCTGCTGTGAGTTCTCTCCGGCCTGGATCCCATAGCCTCGCTGCTCCTGGCCACCTGCTGGGAGGTTACAACTGCGGGATTCCTCACCTTTTTTCTTCTATGGGCCCTCTGTTTTGAGACTCCTCCTGCCTGCCTCAATCCCAGCCCCTTGGTGATGTGTGTCCTCTGGTTTGAGGCCATGTATGCTGGGTCCCTCGCCTTTCGATGATGTGGCCCCACTGGTGTGAGGACACTCCTGCCTGGTTCCTATCCCCTTGATGATGTGGGCCCTCTGGTGAGAGTCTGATCCTGGCTGGGTTCCTCACCCTTCTGTGAGGGGGGCCCTCTGCTCTGAGGTCACTCCTGCCTGGCTGGCACACCCCACCTGGGCAACATCGGCCCTCTTGTGGCAGTTGGAGCCTGCTGGGAACCTCCCCTCGGTGATGGGGGCCCTCTTGCCTCAGGCCCTAACTGCTGGGTACCCACATTTTCTGATACGTGCTAAGTGTTGCGAGGACACTCCTGCGAGGTTCCCATCCCCATGGGCATGTGGGCCTTCTGCTCTAAGGTCCCAACACCTGTGTTGTTCACCGTTTCATGATGTTGGCTCTCTGGTGTTAGTTCACCCAGGCCTAGATCCCATAGCCTCTGTGCTCTGAGCGGCCTGCTGGGAGGTTCCTACTGCTGGATTCCTTACCTTTTTTATTCTTTGGGTCCTGTGTTTTCATGCTCCTACTTCCTGACTCACTCCCAGCCCATTTGTGATGTAGGTCCTCTGGTTTAAGGCCACATGTACCAGTTTCCTCACCTTTATTGATGTGGCCCCACTGGTGTGAGGACACTCCTGCCTGGTTCCCATCCCCTTGGTGATGGGGGCCCTCTGGTGAGAGTCTGATCCTGTCTGGATTCCTCACACTTCTGGGAGGTGGGCCCTCTGCTGTGAGGTCACTCCTGCCTGGCTGGCACACGTCACCTTGGCGATGTGGTCCCTCAGTTGGGAGTTGGTGCCTGCTGGGAGTCTCCTCCCCTCGGTAATGAGGGCCCTCTGGCGTCAGGCCCTAACTCATGGGCTCCCAAAATTTTCTGATGTGCGCCCTGTCGTGCGAGTACACTCCAGCCAGGGTCCCATCCCCATGGGGATGTGGGCTTTCTGCTCTGAGGTCCCAGCGCCTGGGTTGCTCACAGTGTCAGAATGTGGGCCCTCTGCTGTGAGTTCACTCTGGCATGGATCCCATAGCCTCGGTGCTCTGGGCCACCTGCTTGGAGCTTCCAACTGCGGGGTTCCTCACCTTTTTTATTCTATGGGCGCTCTGTTGTGAGTCTCCTCCTGCATGCCTCACTCCCAGCCCTTTCGTGATGTGTGTCCCCTTGTTTGAGGCCACATGTGCTGTGCTCCTCACCTTTCGCTGATGTGGCCCCACTGGTGTGAGGACACTCCTGCCTGGTTTCCATCCCCTTGGTGATGTGGGCGCTCTGGTTAGAGTCTTATCCTGTTTGGGCTCCTCACACTTCTGTGAGGTGGGCCCTCTGCTGTGAGGTAACTCCTGCCTGGCTTGCTCCCATTGCCTTGGTGACGTCGGCCCTCTGGTGGCATTTGGAGCCTGCTGGTAGCCTCCTCTCCTCCGTGATGAGGGCCCTCTGGCGCCAGGCCATAACTGCTGGGTTCCCACATTTTCTGATACGTGCTAAGTTGTGCGAGGACACTCCTGCGAGGTTCCCATCCCCATGGGGATGTGGGCCTTCTGCTCTGAGGTCCCACTGGCTGGGTTGCTCACAGTTTCATGATGTGGGCCCTCTGCTGTGAGTTCACTGTGGCCTGGATCCCATAGACTCCATGCTCTGGGCCACCTGCTGGGAGGTTCAAACTGCTGGATTCCTCACATTTTTTATTCTGTGGGCCCTGTGTTGTTAGGCTACTCCTGCCTGCCTCACTCGGAGCACCTTGGAAATGTGGGTCCTCTGGTTTAGGCCACATGTGCTGGGTTCCTCACCTTTCTATAATGTGGCCACACTGGTGTGAGGACACTCCTGCCTTGTTCCGATCCCCTTGGTGATGTGGGCCCTCTGGTGAGAGTCTTATCCTGGCTGGGTTCCTCACCCTTCTGTGCGGTAGGCCCTCTGCTGTGAGGTCACTCCTGCCTGGCTGGCACACGTCAACTTGGCGATGTGGGCCCTCAGTTGGGAGTTGGTGCCTGCTGGGAGTCTCCTCCCCTCGGTAATGAGGGCCCTCTGGCGTCAGACCCTAACTCCTGGGCTCCCAAAATTTTCTGATGTGCGCCCTGTGGTGCGAGTACACTCCTGCCAGGATCCCAACCCCATGGGAATGTGGGCCTTCTGCTCTAAGGTCCCAACGGCTGGGTTGCTCACAGTTTCTTAATGAGGGCCCTCTGTTTTGAGTTCAGTCAGGCCTGGATCCCATAGCCTCGCTGCTCCTGGCCACCTGCTGGGAGGTTCCAACTGCGGGATCCCTCACCTTTTTTACGCTATGGGCCCTCTGTTTGGAGGCTCCTCCTGCCTGCCTCACTCCCAGCCCCTTGGTGATGTGTGTCCTGTAGTTTGAGGCCACGTGTGCTGGGTCCGTCACATTTCGGTGATGTGACCACACTGGTGTGAGAACACTCCTGCCTGGTTTCCATTCCCTTGGTGATGTGGGCCCTCCGGTGAGAGTCTGATCCTCTTTGGGTTCCTCACACTTTTTTGTGATTGGCCCTCTGCTCTGAGGTCACTCCTGCCTGGCTGGCACACCCTGCATTGGCGACGTCGGCCTTCTGGTAGCAGTTGGAGCTTGCTGGGAGCCTCCTCTCCTCAGTGATGAGGGCCCTCTGGCGTCCGGCCCTAACTGCTGGGCTCCCCACCTTTTCTGATGTGTGCCCACTGGTGCGATGACACTCTTGCTTGGTTCCCTTCCCCATGGGGATGTGGGCCTTGTGCTCTGAGGTTACAACGGCTGGGTTGCTTACAGTATCACGATGAGGGCCCTCTGTTGTGAGTTCATCACTGCCTGGATCCCATAGCCTCGGTGCTCTGGGCCGCCTGCTGGGATGTTCCAACTGCTGGATTCCTCACCTTTTTTATACAATGGGCCATGTGTTTTGAGGTTAATCCTGCCTGCCTCGCTCCGAGACCCATGGTGATGTGGGTCCTCTGGTTTGAGGCCACATGTGCTGGGTACCTCAACTTTCGATGATGTGGCCCCACGGGTGTGAGGACACTCCTGCCTGGTTCCCAGCCCCTTGCTTATGTGGGCACTCTGGTGAGAGTCTGATCTTGACTGGGTTCCTTACCCTTCTGTGAGGTGGGCCCTCTGATGTGAGGTCACTCCTGCCTGGATGGCTCATGTCGCCTTGGCGACGTAGGCCGTCTGTTGGCCACTGAAGCATGCTGGGAGCCTCCTACCCTCTTTAATAAGGGCCCTGGAAGAAACGCATATGCCCTTTTTGACCAAGTGCATCATTGTCGAGGTTCTGCCTCTTCTCCTATACTTTCAGAGGACTTCCCGTCTACCTCCTGAAATCGTATTCCTGGAATTCTGCCCCGCGTTCAAGTCCTCTTTGCAGCCTTACTTCAATATATTTTTGGACGATAGCTGTCATTTATAACTCTGCAGGTTTGTGAATTACAGTGCCCCTGAGCTCCTTTCTTCAACTCGCTTTCTTGTGAGCTGGCCGCAAGCCCGCAGGATTGCTTCAGGCCCTAATCTGGTTCCGACACGGCATGCTGAGCCTTTGGCTAATTCCTCTTCCTGGTGGGAAATGAGCGTTAAATTTGTTCGTGCAGACACCTACAGCTAATCTCTCATTGGTTCTCCCTATTCCTGTTCATCTTGCGCAGAAATTCCAAACTGTGCCAAACAGGAGGTTAAAGGCACTGACTCTCCAAGTGGGGAGAGTGTTAGTAAAGCGTCTGGAATGGTAAAACCGAGTACGAGGGGACGAAAACTGAGACGCATTTAAAAAGTTTTCCCGGTCACACGGTGGACCATATTCTGGGTTGCCCATGCATGTTTTACCTGAAGGAAGAATCCCTTCAACCTGGAGAGTTGGGACCCATGGAATGGGTACCACGCAGTATGACTTCAAAGGGTTGCCTTTGCTCACCGAACGTCACCAATGCTATCAGCCCGAAGTGTCCAGCCTTATGTCTCACTCAGCTCGGGGTGTAGATGTGGTAAATCCACGTTGCATCACAAGCCCTGAATGAATTATTTAAGAATTGCTCTCTATTTCACTGTCATTGTGTTTTGTTTTTGTAATTTATTTTGATAATGGGATTTATCGGATTTTCACTGCTGCGTTTATGCCGCTGTACACATGCTTGATTCTCTTATGGAGACATATAAATCCATGGGTTTTCAGATTCTTACTAGTCAGGTATATTCCTAGGCATTGAATATGGGGTGTTGAGTCCATTTCGTGGAGCAAGGAGTAGGTCCTGACTATTACATATTTGCTTATGGAAAGGTATCTGTGCTAATTTCAATCTCTGGTTTTATGCAGCACCACAACTCACCTTTCCCCTTAAGCAAGCATAAGTTGGTTTTCTAAATTTGAGACCCTTTTCTGTTTTGTAATTGAGTTCATGTGCAGCCATGTTTGCATTCCGTGTATTTGAGATATCTTATGGTGTTTCTTTTTCTGTGTGACTTAGTTAACTTAGAATGATCGTACCTGAATCCACTCATTATGCCGCGACGGGCCTCATGACATAGATTTCATTGCTGAGTGATATTCCATTGTACGTACGTACAACAACTTCTTTATCCATTTTTTGCTTTCTGGGATATTTCACTTGTACCGTAAATGAGGTTCTTGTAAGCAGAGCCGTCCAAAATTTATGGGTGGCTGTGTCTTTTTGATTTTAATTTCCCTAAGCTATAGAACCATAAGTGGAAGTGCCGTAGGCTCCGTTGCTTAGTTTTTTAGGTGTTTGAGGAAACACCATACACTTCTCCAGAGTGGCTGTTGGCAAGTTACATCCCGCCCATCAGCATAACAAGGCTCCCTGTTCTCCATGGCCTGTCCTGCCTTTCTGGATTTTTCACTTTTTTCAGATGTCCCTTTTGACAGGGGGGCAGTGAGACTTCATTGTAATGCAGATTTCTTTACAGGCTTGCTTGTTTGGCCAAAAAGGGCGTATGTGTTTTTTCTTGAATATATTCAGGAAAAAACGCATACGCCCTTTTTGACCAAGTGCATCATTGTCGACTTTCTGTCTCTTTCCTTATGCTTTAAATGCAATTCCAGTCTGCCCCTGAACTCGTTTTCCTGCAATTCTGCCCCGCTTTCAAGTCCTCTACGCAGCCTTACTTCAATACATTTTTGGACAATAGCTGACATTTATAACTCTGCAGGTTTGTGAATGACAGTGCGCCTGAGCTCCTTTCTTCTACTCGCTTTCTTGTGAGCTGGCCGCAAACCCGCAGCATTGCTTCATGCCCTAATCTGGTTCCGGCACAGCATGCTGATCCTTTGGTAAATTCCTCTTCCTGGTGGGAAATGAGTGTTATATTTGAACGTGCAGACACCTAGAGCTAGTCTCTCATTGGTTCTCCCTATTCTTGTTCATCTTGCGCAGAAATTGCAAACTGTGCCAAACAGGAGGTTAAAGGCACTGACTCTCTAAGTGGGGAGAGTATTAGTAAAGGGTCTTCAATCTTGAACCCGAGTAAAAGGGGACGAAAACTGAGATGCATTTGAAAAGGTTTCCCGGTCACACGGTGCACCATACTGTGGGTTTCCCATGCATGTTTTAGCTGAAGGAAGAATCCCTTAAACCTGGAGAGTTGGGACCCATGGAATGGGTACCATGCAGTATGACTTCAAAGGGCCTGCATTTTCTCAACGAACCTCACCAATGATATCAGGCTGAAGTGTACAGCCTTATGTCTCACTGAGCTCTGGTTGTAGATGTGGTAAATCCAGGTTGCATCACAAGCCCTGAATGAATTATTTAAGAATTGCTCTCTATTTCACTGTCATTGTGTTTGTTTTTGTAATTCATTTTGATAATGGGATTTATCGGATTTTCTCTGCTGCATTCATGCCGCTGTACACACACTTGAGTCTCTTACGGAGACATATAAATCCATGGGTTTGAAGATTCTTACTAGTCATGTGTAATCCTAGGCGTTGAATATGGGGTGTTTAGTCCATTTCGTTGAGCAAGGGCTAGGTCTTGACTATTACATATTTGGCTTATGGAAAGGTATCTGTGCTAATTTCTATCTCTGGTTTTATGCAGCACCGCAACTCACCTTTCCCCTTAAGCAAGCATAAGTTGGTTTTCTAAATTTGAGACCCTGTTCTGTTTTGTAATTCAGTTCATGTGTAGCCAAGTTTACATTCCGTGTATTACTGATATCTTATGATGTTTCATTTTCTGTGTGACTTATTTCACTTAGAATCATCGTACCTGAATCCACTCATTATGCCACGACGGGCCTGATGACATAGATTTCATTGGTGAGTGATATTCCTTTGTACGTACGTACCACACTTCTTTATCCATTTTTCGCTTTCTGGGATATTTAACTTGTACCGTAGACGAGGTTCTTGTAAACAGAGCCGTAAACAGAAACTTTGCGGTGGCTGTGTGTTTTTGATTTTAATTTCCCTAAGCTATAGGAAAATAAGTGGTAATGCCGTAGGCTCCGTTGCTTTGTTTTTTAGGTTTTTGAGGAAACACCATACACATCTCCAGAGTGGCTGTTGGCAATTGACATCCCGCCCATCAGCATAACAAGGCTCCCTGTTCTCCATGGCCTGTGCTGCCTTTCTGGATTTTACAGTTTTTTCAGATGGCCCTTTTGAACGGGGAGCAGTGAGACTTCATTGTAGTGCAGATTTCTTTAACATGCTTGCTTGGTTGGCCAAAAAGGGCGTATGCGTTTTTTCCTGAATATATTCAGGAAAAAACGCATACGCCCTTTTTGGCCAAGTGCATCATTGTCGACGTTCTGCCTCTTTTCCTATGCTTTAAATGCAATTCCAGTCTACCCCCTGAAATCGTTTTCTTGCAATTCTGCCCCGCTTTCAAGTCCTCTTCGCAGCCTTCCTTCAATATATTTTTGGGTGATAGCTGTCATTTATAACTCTGCAGGTTTGTGAATTACAGTGTCCCTGAGCTCCTTTCTTCAACTCGCTTTCTTGTGAGCTGGCCGCAAACCCGCAGGATTGCTTCAGGCCCTAATCTGGTTCCGGCACGGCATGCTGAGCCTTTGGTTAATTCCTCTTCCTGGTGGGAAATGAGCGTTAAATTTGCCCGTGCAGACACCTTCACACGAGTCTTCATGGTGCCACTTTGCCCCGGTTATCTCTATGGAGGTTGGAGTTGGAGGGCCTCCTCGCTCAAGGTCAGTGTGCCCATGGAGCCAACCCTGCAACTTCAGGGCATGGTTGGGTGTTAGGATCACCACGTGGGGTCCTTTTCCCTTCGGAGGGAGGTGGCCTTTTGGGCTGCTGATTTCCAGGTTTTCAGATACTGCCAGTATCTTGGCCAGATGTGGCGGTGGGCCAAGCCCCTTGGTGACCGTAGTTTATCCTACCTGGATCGCATTCTTGCATTGTTCCATTTCAAGTGGTCCCAGGTTTTGCACTAATACTCCAATGGCGATTCACCGTTCACCAGGAATGTAAAGGTCAAAGGGTTTAGCTAAATTAGGGAGTTCCAGGGCAAGGGTCTGAATTGACTGCTCTTTCCATTCTTGAAAGGCCACTTCTGCATTCTATTCAAAAGGATCATCATCTTTTCCTTTCAGTGTTTCATATAGAGGCCCAGCTAGTAGACTGTAGTTAGGGATCCAGAAGCAGCAAACCCTGGCCTCCCCAGGAACCCCTAAGCTGTCTTCTAGTTTCAGAAATGGGTAAGGCTGTAAATTGTTTCTTCCCTTTCCTGGGATGGGCTTCTCCGACCTTCTGTGAGAATGAAGCCCAGGCAGGTCACCGTAGTCTGTGATATTTGAGCTTTTTCTTGGACAACTTGTATCCTTTATTGGCTTGGTAGTTCAGAGGTCTCCTTAGTAGGGCTGGCGATCAGAATGTCGTCTGCATATTGAATGAGTGTTTCCTTTTCCAGAGGTAGAACTTTTAGTTCTTTAGCTGAGCTTTCCCCAAAGATGGTGTGGGAATTTTTGAACCCTTGGGGCAACACGGCCCGGAAGTATTGTTTTAGTTGTATGTTGAGTCCTGCCACTCACAAGCCAAAATTTCTTGTGACTCTGGGACTAATAGAATACAAAAGAAGGCATCATTGAAGACTAATACAGAATACCATGTCCTGGTGGTTGGTAGAATGACCAGCAGGGTGTAGGATTTAGGAACTACTGGAGGTATATCCTCGGTGGCTTCACTGACTGTCCTGACATCCTTTACCAGGACTCCAGCAGCCCATGGGGCTCTCGAGGTCAGGCCAATCCCAGGATATGGAGCTCACCTGGGCAGGTACCCCACCCCCACCCCAGCCCATGGGGCTCTCGTGTTCAGGCCCCTCCCAGGATATGGGGTTCCCTGGGCAGGTTCCCCTGCAGCCCATGGGGCTCTCGTGGTCAGGCCCCTCCCAGGATACAGAGCTACCCTTGCAGGTACCATGGCAGGGCTGGGAACACAGGAACCGTGCATATCGCCCTCATTGCAGAGCACTCCCAGCTCACCTGTCACTCAGATCTGACACAGAGCACCTCAGAGCAGGACTTGAACTAACAAACAGCAGCTCCGACAGGTCTGTGACCCTGGGCATCACTCTGTGTGGCCTCCCTCCACCTGGTCTTCCAGAGACTTCCACTGCACCCGGGGCACCAGGCCTCTGTCTCCACCCACCAGCCACCCCTCCTCTCCCTGACTCCTGGGTTCCTCTCATTAGGAGAGGGTTTTCTTGAAGTTGTCTCCCACTCATGGGCCAGATAATATAATTAGAAAACAAGCCAGAGCTGCAGCCCCTTGTCTATCCTGACTCTCAGGAGCCCACACCTGTTCCTTGGACCTGGCCGATTCAGCAAGTTCCAGTTTCTGCAACTGTGAGCCCCTGAGGGGTGATTATTGGCTGGCCTGGGAAGCCCGACCGTGCCGGCCAGCCCTCCCCAGGTGTGCCTGGGTTCAGATCAATATAAACACCGCTCCAGGCAGCAAGAGCCCCTGCAGCTGTGCCTGACGCCATTTTCTCTGCCCTGTCAGCAGTCTTGGGGCTGGACTGGTGGGAGGGAGTGAGAGGCCACGGCTTTGTGGGTGGCCCAGTGTGAGTGGGGCTCTGCTGGACTTTCTGCAGCAGTTGCCAAGATGCCACCTGCTAAAGAAGAGGATGTGTCACCCATACCTGCCGCTGGAATTTCTCCCTGGGCAGAGGTGAGTGAGGAAGAAAGCAGTGGGGGCCGGGACAGCAGGGGTATCTCAGGCAGGGAAATGGAAAGCTTCCAGAAGAGCACCCAGGGCCAGGACCATCCTGGCTGGCCTGCAGGCACCAAGTCGGCTGGCATGCTGTCACTCATGTGGCTCCATGGCCCTTCCTCTAGGCTTTCAAGTCCTTGTACATATTCAGGTGTTTTACCTGGGAAGGGTGGGAACATTTCAGCAGCAGCTGGCCTGGGGCTCAGCACACGTTTACTCACAGATGCCTCGGCACGGTCCCCCAGCTTTGCAATGAGGACGCTTGTTGCGTGGGGCCTGCTGGCTGAATGGAGGATGATTCCCCACCACTGACCAACTTCAGAATTGTTTACAACTGGAGCAAGTGCCCTGATACGGATTTCCTCTGTGTAACT
Organism: Delphinapterus leucas; assembly: GCF_059928025.1. NCBI lineage: Eukaryota > Metazoa > Chordata > Mammalia > Artiodactyla > Monodontidae > Delphinapterus > Delphinapterus leucas. The sequence goes on along the minus strand of NW_028322269.1, from coordinate 2,260,143 downwards.
GGTGGGTTCTGTTTTTTTTTCTTTTTTTCGTTTTTGGTTCAAGGTAGATTTTATTCCTCTTTTTTGTATTTACAGATATAAGCATGGAAATAATTTATTCATATAAATACATGTATGTGAAGGGAAGAATATTTTTTCTGTTTTACTTTTTGTAATTTGAATTTTATTTTATTTTTTTATACAGCAGGTTCTTTTTGGTTATCTATTTTATACATATAAATGTATACATGCCAATCCCAATCTCTCAACTCCTCCCACCACCACCCCCCAACAGCTTTCCCCCCTTGGTGTCCATACGTTTGTTGTCTACATCTGTTGCTCTATTTCTGCCTGGCAAAACGGTTCATCTGTACAATTTTTCTAGGTTCCACATATAGGCATTAATAGACAAGATTTGTTTTTCTCTTTCTGACTTACTTCACTCTGTATGACAGTCTCTAGATCCATCAACGTCTCTACAAATGACCCAATTTCATTCCTTTTTATGGCTTAGTAATATTCCATTTTATATATGTACCACTTCTTTATGCATTCGTCTGTCTGTGGGCATTTAGGTTGCTTCCATTACCTGGATATTGTAAATAGTGATGCAATGAACATTGCGGTGAATGTCTCTTTTTGATTTATGGTTTTGTCTGGGTATATGCCCAGTAGTGGGATTGCTGTATCATATGGTAATTCTATTCTTAGTTTTATAAGAAACTCCATAATGTTCTCCACAGTGACTGTATCAATTTACATTCCCAACAATAGTGGAAGAGGGTTCCTTATCTCCACACCCTTTCCAGCATTTGTTGTTTGTAGATTTTCTGATGATGCCCATTCTAACAGGTGTGAGGTGATACACCATGGATGAGTCTATTTCGTTGAGCAAAGAGTAGGTCTTGTCTATTACATATTTGGCTTATGGAACGGTATGTGTGCTAATTTCAATCTCTGGTTTTATACAGCACCCCAACTCAACTTTCCCTTAAGCAAGCATAAGTTTTTATCTAAATGTGAGACTCTGTTCGGTTTTGGAATTCAGTTTATGTGTAGCCAAGTTTACACTCTCTCTATTAGTGATATCTTATGATAATTATCTTTCTCTGTGTGACCTATTTCTCTTAGAATCATCATACTTAAATCCACTCAATTTGGTGCTACAGGCCTGATGACATTGATTTCATTGCTGAGTGATATTCCGTTGTACGTAAGTAGCACAACTCCTTTATCCATTTTTTTCTTTCTGGGATATTTAATTTGTACTGGACTCAAGGTTCTTGTAAACACAGCAGCCCTAAATTTTGTGTTGGCTGTGTCTTGTTGATTTTAATTTTCCTAAGCTATAGGGCCAAAAGTGGAAGTGCCCTAGGGTCTGTAGCTTTGTTTTTCAGATGTTTCAGGATACACCATAAACATCTCCAGAGTGTCTGTTGGCAATTTACATCCCGCCCATCAGCATAACAAGGCTCCCTGTTCTCCATGGCCTGTCCTGTGTTTCTGGTTTTTACACTTTTTTCAGATGGCCCTTTTGACGAATGGGAAATGAGACTTCATTGTAGTGCGGATTTCCATTTCTCGAGTGCTTGGTTGGCCAAAAAGGGCATATGTGTTTTTTCCTGAATATATTCAGGAAAAAATGTTTACGCACTTTTGTCCAAGTGCATCACTGTCAAAGATCTGCCGCTTTTCACATGCTTTAAATGCAATTCCAATCTACCTCCTGAAATATGATTCCTGCAATTCTGCCTCGTTTTCAAGTCCTCTTTGCAGACTTACTTCCATATAATTATGCCAATAGCTGTCATTTATAACACTGCAGGTTTGTGAATTACAGTGCCCGTGATTTCCTTTCTTAACTCGTTTCCTTGAAAACTGGCCACAGAACCGCAGGTTTGCTTCAGGCCGTAATCAGGGTCCGGCACGGCACTCTGAGACTTTGGTTCATTCCACTTCCTGGTGGGAAATTAGAGTTAAATGTGCCCCTCCAGACACCTGCCTCACTCCTAGCCCCTTGGTGATGTGTGTCCTGTGGTTTGAGGCCACATGTGCTGGGTTCCTCACCTTTGGCTGATGTGGCCCCACTGGTGTGAGGACACTCCTGCCTGGTTCCCATCCCCTTGGTGATGTGGGCCCTCCGGTGAGAGTCTGATCCTGGTTGGGTTCCTCACACTTCTGTGAGGTGGGCCCTCTTCTCTGAGGTCACTCCTCCCTGGCTGGCACACCCCGCCTTGGCGACGTCGGCCCTCTGGTGGGATTTGGTGCCTGCTGGGTGTCTCCTCCCCTCAGTAATGAGGGCCCTCTGGCGTCAGACCCTAACTCCTGGGCTCCCAATATTTTCTGATATGCGCCCTGTGGTTCGAGTACACTCCTGCCAGGTTCCCAACGCCATGGGAATGTGGGCCTTCTGCTCTGAGGTCCCAACCGTGGGTTGCTCAGTTTCATGATGAGGGCCCTCTGCTGTGAGTTCTCTCCGGCCTGGATCCCATAGCCTGGCTGCTCCTGGCCACCTGCTGGGAGGTTACAACTGCGGGATTCCTCACCTTTTTTCTTCTATGGGCCCTCTGTTTTGAGACTCCTCCTGCCTGCCTCACTCCCAGCCCCTTGGTGATGTGTGTCCTCTGGTTTGAGGCCATGTATGCTGGGTCCCTCGCCTTTCGATGATGTGGCCCCACTGGTGTGAGGACACTCCTGCCTGGTTCCTATCCCCTTGATGATGTGGGCTCTCTGGTGAGAGTCTGATCCTGGCTGGGTTCCTCACCCTTCTGTGAGGGGGGCCCTCTGCTGTGAGGTCACTCCTGCCTGGCTGGCACACCCCACCTGGGCAACATCGGCCCTCTTGTGCAGTTGGAGCCTGCTGGGAACCTCCCCTCGGTGATGGGGGCCCTCTTGCCTCAGGCCCTAACTGCTGGGTACCCACATTTTCTGATACGTGCTAAGTGGTGCGAGGACACTCCTGCGAGGTTCCCATCCCCATGGGCATGTGCGCCTTCTGCTCTAAGGTCCCAACACCTGTGTTGTTCACCGTTTCATGATGTTGGCTCTCTGGTGTTAGTTCACCCAGGCCTAGATCCCATAGCCTCTGTGCTCTGAGCGGCCTGCTGGGAGGTTCCTACTGCTGGATTCCTTACCTTTTTTATTCTTTGGGTCCTGTGTTTTCATGCTCCTACTTCCTGACTCACTCCCAGCCCATTTGTGATGTAGGTCCTCTGGTTTAAGGCCACATGTACCAGTTTCCTCACCTTTATTGATGTGGCCCCACTGGTGTGAGGACACTCCTGCCTGGTTCCCATCCCCTTGGTGATGGGGGCCCTCTGGTGAGAGTCTGATCCTGTCTGGATTCCTCACACTTCTGGGAGGTGGGCCCTCTGCTGTGAGGTCACTCCTGCCTGGCTGGCACACGTCACGTTGGCGATGTGGGCCCTCAGTTGGGAGTTGGTGCCTGCTGGGAGTCTCCTCCCCTCGGTAATGAGGGCCCTCTGGCGTCAGGCCCTAACTCATGGGCTCCCAAAATTTTCTGATGTGCGCCCTGTCGTGCGAGTACACTCTGCCAGGGTCCCATCCCCATGGGGATGTGGGCTTTCTGCCCTGAGGTCCCAACGGCTGGGTTGCTCACAGTGTCAGAATGTGGGCCCTCTGCTGTGAGTTCACTCCGGCATGGATCCCATAGCCTCGGTGCTCTGGGCCACCTGCTTGGAGCTTCCAACTGCGGGGTTCCTCACCTTTTTTATTCTATGGGCGCTCTGTTGTGAGTCTCCTCCTGCATGCCTCACTCCCAGCCCATTCGTGATGTGTGTCCCCTTGTTTGAGGCCACATGTGCTGTGTTCCTCACCTTTCGCTGATGTGGCCCCACTGGTGTGAGGACACTCCTGCCTGGTTTCCATCCCCTTGGTGATGTGGGCGCTCTGGTTAGAGTCTGATCCTGTTTGGGCTCCTCACACTTCTGTGAGGTGGGCCTTCTGCTGTGAGGTAACTCCTGCCTGGCTTGCTCCCATTGCCTTGGTGACGTTGGCCCTCTGGTGGCATTTGGAGCCTGCTGGTAGCCTCCTCTCCTCCGTGATGAGGGCCCTCTGGCGCCAGGCCATAACTGCTGGGTTCCCACATTTTCTGATACGTGCTAAGTTGTGCGAGGACACTCCTGCGAGGTTCCCATCCCCATGGGGATGTGGGCCTTCTGCTCTGAGGTCCCACTGGCTGGGTTGCTCACAGTTTCATGATGTGGGCCCTCTGCTGTGAGTTCACTGTGGCCTGGATCCCATAGACTCCATGCTCTGGGCCACCTGCTGGGAGGTTCAAACTGCTGGATTCCTCACATTTTTTATTCTGTGGGCCCTGTGTTGTTAGGCTACTCCTGCCTGCCTCACTCGGAGCACCTTGGAAATGTGGGTCCTCTGGTTTAGGCCACATGTGCTGGGTTCCTCACCTTTCTATAATGTGGCCACACTGGTGTGAGGACACTCCTGCCTTGTTCCGATCCCCTTGGTGATGTGGGCCCTCTGGTGAGAGCCTTATCCTGGCTGGGTTCCTCACCCTTCTGTGAGGTAGGCCCTCTGCTGTGAGGCCACTCCTGCCTGGCTGGCACACGTCAACGTGGTGATGTGGGCCCTCAGTTGGGAGTTGGTGCCTGCTGGGAGTCTCCTCCCCTCGGTAATGAGGGCCCTCTGGCGTCAGACCCTAACTCCTGGGCTCCCAAAATTTTCTGATGTGCGCCCTGTGGTGCGAGTACACTCCTGCCAGGATCCCAACCCCATGGGAATGTGGGCCTTCTGCTCTAAGGTCCCACCGGCTGGGTTGCTCACAGTTTCATAATGAGGGCCCTCTGTTTTGAGTTCAGTCAGGCCTGGATCCCATAGCCTCGCTGCTCCTGGCCACCTGCTGGGAGGTTCCAACTGCGGGATCCCTCACCTTTTTTACGCTATGGGCCCTCTGTTTGGAGGCTCCTCCTGCCTGCCTCACTCCCAGCCCCTTGGTGATGTGTGTCCTGTAGTTTGAGGCCACGTGTGCTGGGTCCGTCACATTTCGGTGATGTGACCACACTGGTGTGAGAACACTCCTGCCTGGTTTCCATTCCCTTGGTGATGTGGGCCCTCCGGTGAGAGTCTGATCCTCTTTGGGTTCCTCACACTTTTGTGTGGTTGGCCCTCTGCTCTGAGGTCACTCCTGCCTGGCTGGCACACCCTGCATTGGCGACGTCGGCCTTCTGGTAGCAGTTGGAGCTTGCTGGGAGCCTCCTCTCCTCAGTGATGAGGGCCCTCTGGCGTCCGGCCCTAACTGCTGGGCTCCCCACCTTTTCTGATGTGTGCCCACTGGTGCGATGACACTCCTGCTTGGTTCCCTTCCCCATGGGGATGTGGGCCTTGTGCTCTGAGGTTACAACGGCTGGGTTGCTTACAGTATCACGATGAGGGCCCTCTGTTGTGAGTTCATCACTGCCTGGATCCCATAGCCTCGGTGCTCTGGGCCGCCTGCTGGGATGTTCCAACTGCTGGATTCCTCACCTTTTTTATACAATGGGCCATGTGTTTTGAGGTTAATCCTGCCTGCCTCGCTCCGAGACCCATGGTGATGTGGGTCCTCTGGTTTGAGGCCACATGTGCTGGGTACCTCAACTTTCGATGATGTGGCCCCACGGGTGTGAGGACACTCCTGCCTGGTTCCCAGCCCCTTGCTTATGTGGGCACTCTGGTGAGAGTCTGATCTTGACTGGGTTCCTTACCCTTCTGTGAGGTGGGCCCTCTGATGTGAGGTCACTCCTGCCTGGATGGCTCATGTCGCCTTGGCGACGTAGGCCCTCTGTTGGCCACTGAAGCATGCTGGGAGCCTCCTACCCTCTTTAATAAGGGCCCTGGAAGAAACGCATATGCCCTTTTTGACCAAGTGCATCATTGTCGAGGTTCTGCCTCTTCTCCTATACTTTCAGAGGACTTCCCGTCTACCTCCTGAAATCGTATTCCTGGAATTCTGCCCCGCGTTCAAGTCCTCTTTGCAGCCTTACTTCAATATATTTTTGGACGATAGCTGTCATTTATAACTCTGCAGGTTTGTGAATTACAGTGCCCCTGAGCTCCTTTCTTCAACTCGCTTTCTTGTGAGCTGGCCGCAAAACCGCAGGATTGCTTCAGGCCCTAATCTGGTTCCGACACGGCATGCTGAGCCTTTGGCTAATTCCTCTTCCTGGTGGGAAATGAGCGTTAAATTTGTTCGTGCAGACACCTACAGCTAATCTCTCATTGGTTCTCCCTATTCCTGTTCATCTTGCGCAGAAATTCCAAACTGTGCCAAACAGGAGGTTAAAGGCACTGACTCTCCAAGTGGGGAGAGTGTTAGTAAAGCGTCTGGAATGGTAAAACCGAGTACGAGGGGACGAAAACTGAGACGCATTTAAAAAGTTTTCCCGGTCACACGGTGGACCATATTCTGGGTTGCCCATGCATGTTTTACCTGAAGGAAGAATCCCTTCAACCTGGAGAGTTGGGACCCATGGAATGGGTACCACGCAGTATGACTTCAAAGGGTTGCCTTTGCTCACCGAACGTCACCAATGCTATCAGCCCGAAGTGTCCAGCCTTATGTCTCACTCAGCTCGGGGTGTAGATGTGGTAAATCCACGTTGCATCACAAGCCCTGAATGAATTATTTAAGAATTGCTCTCTATTTCACTGTCATTGTGTTCTGTTTTTGTAATTTATTTTGATAATGGGATTTATCGTATTTTCACTGCTGCGTTTATGCCGCTGTACACATGCTTGATTCTCTTATGGAGACATATAAATCCATGGGTTTTCAGATTCTTACTAGTCAGGTATATTCCTAGGCATTGAATATGGGGTGTTGAGTCCATTTCGTGGAGCAAGGAGTAGGTCCTGACTATTACATATTTGCTTATGGAAAGGTATCTGTGCTAATTTCAATCTCTGGTTTTATGCAGCACCACAACTCACCTTTCCCCTTAAGCAAGCATAAGTTGGTTTTCTAAATTTGAGACCCTTTTCTGTTTTGTAATTGAGTTCATGTGCAGCCATGTTTGCATTCCGTGTATTTGAGATATCTTATGGTGTTTCTTTTTCTGTGTGACTTAGTTAACTTAGAATGATCGTACCTGAATCCACTCATTATGCCGCGACGGGCCTCATGACATAGATTTCATTGCTGAGTGATATTCCATTGTACGTACGTACAACAACTTCTTTATCCATTTTTTGCTTTCTGGGATATTTCACTTGTACCGTAAATGAGGTTCTTGTAAGCAGAGCCGTCCAAAATTTATGGGTGGCTGTGTCTTTTTGATTTTAATTTCCCTAAGCTATAGAACCATAAGTTGAAGTGCCGTAGGCTCCGTTGCTTAGTTTTTTAGGTGTTTGAGGAAACACCATACATTTCTCCAGAGTGGCTGTTGGCAATTTACATCCCGCCCATCAGCATAACAAGGCTCCCTGTTCTCCATGGCCTGTGCTGTCTTTCTGGATTTTACACTTTTTTCAGATGGCCCTTTTGACCTGGGGGCAGTGAGACTTCTTTGTAGTGCAGATTTCTTTAACATGCTGGCTTGGTTGGCCAAAAAGGGCGTATGCGTTTTTTCCTGAATATATTCAGGAAAAAACGCATACGCCCTTTTTGGCCAAGTGCATCATTGTCGACGTTCTGCCTCTTTTCCTATGCTTTAAATGCAATTCCAGTCTACCCCCTGAACTCGTTTTCCTGCAATTCTGCCCCGCTTTCCAGTCCTCTTCGCAGCCTTCCTTCAATATATTTTTGGACGATAGCTGTCATTTATAACTCTGCAGGTTTGTGAATTACAGTGCCCCTGAGCTCCTTTCTTCAACTCGCTTTCTTGTGAGCTGGCCGCAAACCCGCAGGAATGCTTCAGGCCCTAATCTGGTTCCGGCACGGCATGCTGAGCCTTTGGTTAATTCCTCTTCCTGGTGGGAAATGAGCGTTCCATTTGCCCGTCCAGACACCTACAGCTAGTCTCTCATTGGTTCTCCCTATTCCTGTTCATCTTGCGCAGAAATTGCAAACTGTGCCAAACAGGAGGTTAAAGGCACTGACTCTCCAAGTGGGGAGAGTGTTAGTAAACCGTCTGGAATGGTGAACCCGAGTAAAAGGGGACGAAAACTGAGATGCATTTGAAAACGTTTCCCGGTCACACAGTGCACTGTACTGTGGGTTTCCCATGCATGTTTTAGCTGAAGGAAGAATCCCTTAAACCTGGAGAGTTGGGACCCATGGAATGGGTACCATGCAGTATGACTTCAAAGGGTCTGCATTTGCTCATCGAACCTCACCAATGCTATCAGCCCGAAGTGTCCAGCCTTATGTCTCACTCAGCTCTGGGTGTAGATGTGGTAAATCCAGGTTGCATCACAAGCCCTGAATGAATTATTTAAGAATTGCTCTCTATTTCACTGTCATTGTGTTTGTTTTTGTAATTCATTTTGATAATGGGTTTTATCGGATTTTCTCTGCTGCATTCATGCCGCTGTACACACACTTGAGTCTCTTACGGAGACATATAAATCTATGGGTTTGAAGGTTCTTACTAGTCATGTGTAATCCTAGGCGTTGAATATGGGGTGTTTAGTCCATTTCGTTGAGCAAGGGCTAGGTCTTGACTATTACATATTTGGCTTATGGAAAGGTATCTGTGCTAATTTCTATCTCTGGTTTTATGCAGCACCACAACTCACCTTTCCCCTTAAGCAAGCATAAGTTGGTTTTCTAAATTTGAGACCCTGTTCTGTTTTGTAATTCAGTTCATGTGTAGCCAAGTTTACATTCCGTGTATTAGTGATACCTTATGATGTTTCATTTTCTGTGTGACCTATTTCACTTAGAATCATCGTACCTGAATCCACTCATTATGCCGCGACGGGCCTTATGACATAGATTTCATTGGTGAGTGATATTCCTTTGTACGTACGTACCACACTTCTTTATCCATTTTTCGCTTTCTGGGATATTTAACTTGTACCGTAGACGAGGTTCTTGTAAACAGACCCGTAAACAGAAATTTTGCGGTGGCTGTGTGTTTTTGATTTTAATTTCCCTATGCTATAGGAAAATAAGTGGTAATGCCGTAGGCTCCGTTGCTTTGTTTTTTAGGTTTTTGAGGAAACACCATACACATCTCCAGAGTGGCTGTTGGCAATTTACATCCCGCCCATCAGCATAACAAGGCTCCCTGTTCTCCATGGCCTGTGCTGCCTTTCTGGATTTTACACTTTTTTCAGATGGCCCTTTTGAACGGGGGGCAGTGAGACTTCATTGTAGTGCAGATTTCTTTAACATGCTTGCTTGGTTGGCCAAAAAGGGCGTATGCGTTTTTTCCTGAATATATTCAGGAAAAAACGCATACGCCCTTTTTGGCCAAGTGCATCATTGTCGACGTTCTGCCTCTTTTCCTATGCTTTAAATGCAATTCCTGTCTACCCCCTGAAATCATTTTCTTGCAATTCTGCCCCGCTTTCCAGTCCTCTTCGCAGCCTTCCTTCAATATATTTTTGGGTGATAGCTGTCATTTATAACTCTGCAGGTTTGTGAATTACAGTGTCCCTGAGCTCCTTTCTTCAACTCGCTTTCTTGTGAGCTGGCCGCAAACCCGCAGGATTGCTTCAGGCCCTAATCTGGTTCCGGCACGGCATGCTGAGCCTTTGGTTAATTCCTCTTCCTGGTGGGAAATGAGCGTTAAATTTGCCCGTGCAGACACCTTCACACGAGTCTTCATGGTGCCACTTTGCCCCGGTTATCTCTATGGAGGTTGGAGTTGGAGGGCCTCCTCGCTCAAGGTCAGTGTGCCCATGGAGCCAACCCTGCAACTTCAGGGCATGGTTGGGTGTTAGGATCACCACGTGGGGTCCTTTTCCCTTAGGAGGGAGGTGGCCTTTTGGGCTGCTGATTTCCAGGTTTTCAGATACTGCCAGTATCTTGGCCAGATGTGGCGGTGGGCCAAGCCCCTTGGTGACCGTAGTTTATCCTACCTGGATCGCATTCTTGCATTGTTCCATTTCAAGTGGTCCCAGGTTTTGCACTAATACTCCAATGGCGATTCACCGTTCACCAGGAATGTAAAGGTCAAAGGGTTTAGCTAAATTAGGGAGTTCCAGGGCAAGGGTCTGAATTGACTGCTCTTTCCATTCTTGAAAGGCCACTTCTGCATTCTATTCAAAAGGATCATCATCTTTTCCTTTCAGTGTTTCATATAGAGGCCCAGCTAGTAGACTGTAGTTAGGGATCCAGAAGCAGCAAACCCTGGCCTCCCCAGGAACCCCTAAGCTGTCTTCTAGTTTCAGAAATGGGTAAGGCTGTAAATTGTTTCTTCCCTTTCCTGGGATGGGCTTCTCCGACCTTCTGTGAGAATGAAGCCCAGGCAGGTCACCGTAGTCTGTGATATTTGAGCTTTTGCTTGGACAACTTGTATCCTTTATTGGCTTGGTAGTTCAGAGGTCTCCTTAGTAGGGCTGGCGATCAGAATGTCGTCTGCATATTGAAGGTGTGTTTCTTTTTCCAGAGGTAGAACTTTTAGTTCTTTAGCTGAGCTTTCCCCAAAGATGGTGTGGGAATTTTTGAACCCTTGGGGCAACACGGCCCGGAAGTATTGTTTTAGTTGTATGTTGAGTCCTGCCACTCACAAGCCAAAATTTCTTGTGACTCTGGGACTAATAGAATACAAAAGAAGGCATCATTGAAGACTAATACAGAATACCATGTCCTGGTGGTTGGTAGAATGACCAGCAGGGTGTAGGATTTAGGAACTACTGGAGGTATATCCTCGGTGGCTTCACTGACTGTCCTGACATCCTTTACCAGGACTCCAGCAGCCCATGGGGCTCTCGAGGTCAGGCCAATCCCAGGATATGGAGCTCACCTGGGCAGGTACCCCACCCCCACCCCAGCCCATGGGGCTCTCGTGTTCAGGCCCCTCCCAGGATATGGGGTTCCCTGGGCAGGTTCCCCTGCAGCCCATGGGGCTCTCGTGGTCAGGCCCCTCCCAGGATACAGAGCTACCCTTGCAGGTACCATGGCAGGGCTGGGAACACAGGAACCGTGCATATCGCCCTCATTGCAGAGCACTCCCATCTCACCTGTCACTCAGATCTGACACAGAGCACCTCAGAGCAGGACTTGAACTAACAAACAGCAGCTCCGACAGGTCTGTGACCCTGGGCATCACTCTGTGTGACCTCCCTCCACCTGGTCTTCCAGAGACTTCCACTGCACCCGGGGCACCAGGCCTCTGTCTCCACCCACCAGCCACCCCTCCTCTCCCTGACTCCTGGGTTCCTCTCATTAGGAGAGGGTTTTCTTGAAGTTGTCTCCCACTCATGGGCCAGATAATATAATTAGAAAACAAGCCAGAGCTGCAGCCCCTTGTCTATCCTGACTCTCAGGAGCCCACACCTGTTCCTTGGACCTGGCCGATTCAGCAAGTTCCAGTTTCTGCAACTGTGAGCCCCTGAGGGGTGATTATTGGCTGGCCTGGGAAGCCCGACCGTGCCGGCCAGCCCTCCCCAGGTGTGCCTGGGTTCAGATCAATATAAACACCGCTCCAGGCAGCAAGAGCCCCTGCAGCTGTGCCTGACGCCATTTTCTCTGCCCTGTCAGCAGTCTTGGGGCTGGACTGGTGGGAGGGAGTGAGAGGCCACGGCTTTGTGGGTGGCCCAGTGTGAGTGGGGCTCTGCTGGACTTTCTGCAGCAGTTGCCAAGATGCCACCTGCTAAAGAAGAGGATGTGTCACCCATACCTGCCGCTGGAATTTCTCCCTGGGCAGAGGTGAGTGAGGAAGAAAGCAGTGGGGGCCGGGACAGCAGGGGTATCTCAGGCAGGGAAATGGAAAGCTTCCAGAAGAGCACCCAGGGTCAGGACCATCCTGGCTGGCCTGCAGGCACCAAGTCGGCTGGCATGCTGTCACTCATGTGGCTCCATGGCCCTTCCTCTAGGCTTTCAAGTCCTTGTACATATTCAGGTGTTTTACCTGGGAAGGGTGGGAACATTTCAGCAGCAGCTGGCCTGGGGCTCAGCCCACGTTTACTCACAGATGCCTCGGCACGGTCCCCCAGCTTTGCAATGAGGACGCTTGTTGCGTGGGGCCTGCTGGCTGAATGGGAGATGATTCCCCACCACTGACCAACTTCAGAATTGTTTACAACTGGAGCAAGTGCCCTGATACGGTTTTCCTCTGTGTAACTGGTGGGTTCTGTTTTTTTTTCTTTTTTTCGTTTTTGGTTCAAGGTAGATTTTATTCCTCTTTTTTGTATTTACAGATATAAGCATGGAAATAATTTATTCATATAAATACATGTATGTGAAGGGAAGAATATTTTTTCTGTTTTACTTTTTGTAATATGAATTTTATTTTATTTTTTTATACAGCAGGTTCTTTTTGGTTATCTCTTTTATACATATAAATGTATACATGCCAATCCCAATCTCTCAACTCCTCCCACCACCACCCCCCAACAGCTTTCCCCCCTTGGTGTCCATACGTTTGTTGTCTACATCTGTTGCTCTATTTCTGCCTTGCAAAACGGTTCATCTGTAAAATTTGTCTAGGTTCCACATATAGGCATTAATATACAAGATTTGTTTTTCTATTTCTGACTTACTTCACTCTGTATGACAGTCTCTAGATCCATCAACGTCTCTACAAATGACCCAATTTCATTCCTTTTTATGGCTTAGTAATATTCCATTTTATATATGTACCACTTCTTTATGCATTCGTCTGTCTGTGGGCATTTAGGTTGCTTCCATTACCTGGATATTGTAAATAGTGATGCAATGAACATTGCGGTGAATGTCTCTTTTTGATTTATGGTTTTGTCTGGGTATATGCCCAGTAGTGGGATTGCTGTATCATATGGTAATTCTATTCTTAGTTTTATAAGAAACTCCATAATGTTCTCCACAGTGACTCTATCAATTTACATTCCCAACAATAGTGGAAGAGGGTTCCTTATCTCCACACCCTTTCCAGCATTTGTTGTTTGTAGATTTTCTGATGATGCCCATTCTAACAGGTGTGAGGTGATACACCATGGATGAGTCTATTTCGTTGAGCAAAGAGTAGGTCTTGTCTATTACATATTTGGCTTATGGAACGGTATGTGTGCTAATTTCAATCTCTGGTTTTATACAGCACCCCAACTCAACTTTCCTCTTAAGCAAGCATAAGTTTTTATCTAAATGTGAGACTCTGTTCGGTTTTGGAATTCAGTTTATGTGTAGCCAAGTTTACACTCTCTCTATTAGTGATATCTTATGATAATTCTCTTTCTCTGTGTGACCTATTTCTCTTAGAATCATCATACTTAAATCCACTCAATTTGCTGCTACAGGCCTGATGACATTGATTTCATTGCTGAGTGATATTCCGTTGTACGTAAGTAGCACAACTCCTTTATCCATTTTTTTCTTTCTGGGATATTTAATTTGTACTGGACTCAAGGTTCTTGTAAACACAGCAGCCCTAAATTTTGTGTTGGCTGTGTCTTGTTGATTTTAATTTTCCTAAGCTATAGGGCCAAAAGTGGAAGTGCCCTAGGGTCTGTAGCTTTGTTTTTCAGATGTTTCAGGATACACCATAAACATCTCCAGAGTGTCTGTTGGCAATTTACATCCCGCCCATCAGCAAAACAAGGCTCCCTGTTCTCCATGGCCTGTCCTGTGTTTCTGGTTTTTACACTTTTTTCAGATGGCCCTTTTGACGAATGGGAAATGAGACTTCATTGTAGTGCGGATTTCCATTTCTCGAGTGCTTGGTTGGCCAAAAAGGGCCTATGTGTTTTTTCCTGAATATATTCAGGAAAAAATGTTTAAGCACTTTTGTCCAAGTGCATCACTGTCAAAGATCTGCCACTTTTCACATGCTTTAAATGCAATTCCAATCTACCTCCTGAAATATGATTCCTGCAATTCTGCCTCGTTTTCAAGTCCTCTTTGCAGACTTACTTCCATATAATTTTGCCTATAGCTGTCATTTATAACACTGCAGGTTTGTGAATTACAGTGCCCGTGATTTCCTTTCTTAACTCGTTTCCTTGAAAACTGGCCACAGAACCGCAGGTTTGCTTCAGGCCGTAATCAGGGTCCGGCACGGCACTCTGAGACTTTGGTTCATTCCACTTCCTGGTGGGAATTTAGAGTTAAATGTGCCCCTCCAGACACCTGCCTCACTCCTAGCCCCTTGGTGATGTGTGTCCTGTGGTTTGAGGCCACATGTGCTGGGTTCCTCACCTTTGGCTGATGTGGCCCCACTGGTGTGAGGACACTCCTGCCTGGTTCCCATCCCCTTGGTGATGTGGGCCCTCCGGTGAGAGTCTGATCCTGGTTGGGTTCCTCACACTTCTGTGAGGTGGGCCCTCTTCTCTGAGGTCACTCCTGCCTGGCTGGCACACCCCGCCTTGGCGACGTCGGCCCTCTGGTGGGATTTGGTGCCTGCTGGGTGTCTCCTCCCCTCGGTAATGAGGGCCCTCTGGCGTCAGACCCTAACTCCTGGGCTCCCAATATTTTCTGATATGCGCCCTGTGGTTCGAGTACACTCCTGCCAGGTTCCCAACCCCATGGGAATGTGGGCCTTCTGCTCTGAGGTCCCAACCGTGGGTTGCTCAGTTTCATGATGAGGGCCCTCTGCTGTGAGTTCTCTCCGGCCTGGATCCCATAGCCTCGCTGCTCCTGGCCACCTGCTGGGATGTTACAACTGCGGGATTCCTCACCTTTTTTCTTCTATGGGCCCTCTGTTTTGAGACTCCTCCGGCCTGCCTCACTCCCAGCCCCTTGGTGATGTGTGTCCTCTGGTTTGAGGCCACGTATGCTGGGTCCCTCGCCTTTCGATGATGTGGCCCCACTGGTGTGAGGACACTCCTGCCTGGTTCCTATCCCCTTGATGATGTGGGCCCTCTGGTGAGAGTCTGATCCTGGCTGGGTTCCTCACCCTTCTGTGAGGGGGGCCCTCTGCTCTGAGGTCACTCCTGCCTGGCTGGCACACCCCACCTGGGCAACATCGGCCCTCTTGTGGCAGTTGAAGCCTGCTGGGAACCTCCCCTCGGTGATGGGGGCCCTCTTGCCTCAGGCCCTAACTGCTGGGTACCCACATTTTCTGATACGTGCTAAGTGGTGCGAGGACACTCCTGCGAGGTTCCCATCCCCATGGGCATGTGGGCCTTCTGCTCTAAGGTCCCAACACCTGTGTTGTTCACCGTTTCATGATGTTGGCTCTCTGGTGTTAGTTCACCCAGGCCTAGATCCCATAGCCTCTGTGCTCTGAGCGGCCTGCTGGGAGGTTCCTACTGCTGGATTCCTTACCTTTTTTATTCTTTGGGTCCTGTGTTTTCATGCTCCTACTTCCTGACTCACTCCCAGCCCATTTGTGATGTAGGTCCTCTGGTTTAAGGCCACATGTACCAGTTTCCTCACCTTTATTGATGTGGCCCCACTGGTGTGAGGACACTCCTGCCTGGTTCCCATCCCCTTGGTGATGGGGGCCCTCTGGTGAGAGTCTGATCCTGTCTGGATTCCTCACACTTCTGGGAGGTGGGCCCTCTGCTGTGAGGTCACTCCTGCCTGGCTGGCACACGTCACCTTGGCGATGTGGTCCCTCAGTTGGGAGTTGGTGCCTGCTGGGAGTCTCCTCCCCTCGGTAATGAGGGCCCTCTGGCGTCAGGCCCTAACTCATGGGCTCCCAAAATTTTCTGATGTGCGCCCTGTCGTGCGAGTACACTCCAGCCAGGGTCCCATCCCCATGGGGATGTGGGCTTTCTGCCCTGAGGTCCCAACGGCTGGGTTGCTCACAGTGTCAGAATGTGGGCCCTCTGCTGTGAGTTCACTCCGGCATGGATCCCATAGCCTCGGTGCTCTGGGCCACCTGCTTGGAGCTTCCAACTGCGGGGTTCCTCACCTTTTTTATTCTATGGGCGCTCTGTTGTGAGTCTCCTCCTGCATGCCTCACTCCCAGCCCTTTCGTGATGTGTGTCCCCTTGTTTGAGGCCACATGTGCTGTGTTCCTCACCTTTCGCTGATGTGGCCCCACTGGTGTGAGGACACTCCTGCCTGGTTTCCATCCCCTTGGTGATGTGGGCGCTCTGGTTAGAGTCTGATCCTGTTTGGGCTCCTCACACTTCTGTGAGGTGGGCCCTCTGCTGTGAGGTAACTCCTGCCTGGCTTGCTCCCATTGCCTTGGTGACGTCGGCCCTCTGGTGGCATTTGGAGCCTGCTGGTAGCCTCCTCTCCTCCGTGATGAGGGCCCTCTGGCGCCAGGCCATAACTGCTGGGTTCCCACATTTTCTGATACGTGCTAAGTTGTGCGAGGACACTCCTGCGAGGTTCCCATCCCCATGGGGATGTGGGCCTTCTGCTCTGAGGTCCCACTGGCTGGGTTGCTCACAGTTTCATGATGTGGGCCCTCTGCTGTGAGTTCACTGTGGCCTGGATCCCATAGACTCCATGCTCTGGGCCACCTGCTGGGAGGTTCAAACTGCTGGATTCCTCACATTTTTTATTCTGTGGGCCCTGTGTTGTTAGGCTACTCCTGCCTGCCTCACTCGGAGCACCTTGGAAATGTGGGTCCTCTGGTTTAGGCCACATGTGCTGGGTTCCTCACCTTTCTATAATGTGGCCACACTGGTGTGAGGACACTCCTGCCTTGTTCCGATCCCCTTGGTGATGTGGGCCCTCTGGTGAGAGTCTTATCCTGGCTGGGTTCCTCACCCTTCTGTGAGGTAGGCCCTCTGCTGTGAGGTCACTCCTGCCTGGCTGGTACACGTCAACGTGGCGACGTGGGCCCTCAGTTGGGAGTTGGTGCCTGCTGGGGGTCTCCTCCCCTCGGTAATGAGGGCCCTCTGGCGTCAGACCCTAACTCCTGGGCTCCCAAAATTTTCTGATGTGCGCCCTGTGGTGCGAGTACACTCCTGCCAGGGTCCCAACCCCATGGGAATGTGGGCCTTCTGCTCTAAGGTCCCAACGGCTGGGTTGCTCACAGTTTCATAATGAGGGCCCTCTGTTTTGAGTTCAGTCAGGCCTGGATCCCATAGCCTCGCTGCTCCTGGCCACCTGCTGGGAGGTTCCAACTGCGGGATCCCTCACCTTTTTTACGCTATGGGCCCTCTGTTTGGAGGCTCCTCCTGCCTGCCTCACTCCCAGCCCCTTGGTGATGTGTGTCCTGTAGTTTGAGGCCACGTGTGCTGGGTCCGTCACATTTCGGTGATGTGACCACACTGGTGTGAGAACACTCCTGCCTGGTTTCCATTCCCTTGGTGATGTGGGCCCTCCGGTGAGAGTCTGATCCTCTTTGGGTTCCTCACACTTTTGTGTGGTTGGCCCTCTGCTCTGAGGTCACTCCTGCCTGGCTGGCACACCCTGCATTGGCGACGTCGGCCTTCTGGTAGCAGTTGGAGCTTGCTGGGAGCCTCCTCTCCTCAGTGATGAGGGCCCTCTGGCGTCCGGCCCTAACTGCTGGGCTCCCCACCTTTTCTGATGTGTGCCCACTGGTGCGATGACACTCCTGCTTGGTTCCCTTCCCCATGGGGATGTGGGCCTTGTGCTCTGAGGTTACAACGGCTGGGTTGCTTACAGTATCACGATGAGGGCCCTCTGTTGTGAGTTCATCACTGCCTGGATCCCATAGCCTCGGTGCTCTGGGCCGCCTGCTGGGATGTTCCAACTGCTGGATTCCTCACCTTTTTTATACAATGGGCCATGTGTTTTGAGGTTAATCCTGCCTGCCTCGCTCCGAGACCCATGGTGATGTGGGTCCTCTGGTTTGAGGCCACATGTGCTGGGTACCTCAACTTTCGATGATGTGGCCCCACGGGTGTGAGCACACTCCTGCCTGGTTCCCAGCCCCTTGCTTATGTGGGCACTCTGGTGAGAGTCTGATCTTGACTGGGTTCCTTACCCTTCTGTGAGGTGGGCCCTCTGATGTGAGGTCACTCCTGCCTGGATGGCTCATGTCGCCTTGGCGACGTAGGCCCTCTGTTGGCCACTGAAGCATGCTGGGAGCCTCCTACCCTCTTTAATAAGGGCCCTGGAAGAAACGCATATGCCCTTTTTGACCAAGTGCATCATTGTCGAGGTTCTGCCTCTTCTCCTATACTTTCAGAGGACTTCCCGTCTACCTCCTGAAATCGTATTCCTGGAATTCTGCCCCGCGTTCAAGTCCTCTTTGCAGCCTTACTTCAATATATTTTTGGACGATAGCTGTCATTTATAACTCTGCAGGTTTGTGATTACAGCGCCCCTGAGCTCCTTTCTTCAACTCGCTTTCTTGTGAGCTGGCCGCAAAACCGCAGGATTGCTTCAGGCCCTAATCTGGTTCCGACACGGCATGCTGAGCCTTTGGCTAATTCCTCTTCCTGGTGGGAAATGAGCGTTAAATTTGTTCGTGCAGACACCTACAGCTAATCTCTCATTGGTTCTCCCTATTCCTGTTCATCTTGCGCAGAAATTCCAAACTGTGCCAACAAGAGGTTAAAGGCACTGACTCTCCAAGTGGGGAGAGTGTTAGTAAAGCGTCTGGAATGGTAAAACCGAGTACGAGGGGACGAAAACTGAGACGCATTTAAAAAGTTTTCCCGGTCACACGGTGGACCATATTCTGGGTTGCCCATGCATGTTTTACCTGAAGGAAGAATCCCTTCAACCTGGAGAGTTGGGACCCATGGAATGGGTACCACGCAGTATGACTTCAAAGGGTTGCCTTTGCTCACCGAACGTCACCAATGCTATCAGCCCGAAGTGTCCAGCCTTATGTCTCACTCAGCTCGGGGTGTAGATGTGGTAAATCCACGTTGCATCACAAGCCCTGAATGAATTATTTAAGAATTGCTCTCTATTTCACTGTCATTGTGTTCTGTTTTTGTAATTTATTTTGATAATGGGATTTATCGTATTTTCACTGCTGCGTTTATGCCGCTGTACACATGCTTGATTCTCTTATGGAGACATATAAATCCATGGGTTTTCAGATTCTTACTAGTCAGGTATATTCCTAGGCATTGAATATGGGGTGTTGAGTCCATTTCGTGGAGCAAGGAGTAGGTCCTGACTATTACATATTTGCTTATGGAAAGGTATCTGTGCTAATTTCAAACTCTGGTTTTATGCAGCACCACAACTCACCTTTCCCCTTAAGCAAGCATAAGTTGGTTTTCTAAATTTGAGACCCTTTTCTGTTTTGTAATTGAGTTCATGTGCAGCCATGTTTGCATTCCGTGTATTTGAGATATCTTATGGTGTTTCTTTTTCTGTGTGACTTAGTTAACTTAGAATGATCGTACCTGAATCCACTCATTATGCCGCGACGGGCCTCATGACATAGATTTCATTGCTGAGTGATATTCCATTGTACGTACGTACAACAACTTCTTTATCCATTTTTTGCTTTCTGGGATATTTCACTTGTACCGTAAATGAGGTTCTTGTAAGCAGAGCCGTCCAAAATTTATGGGTGGCTGTGTCTTTTTGATTTTAATTTCCCTAAGCTATAGAACCATAAGTTGAAGTGCCGTAGGCTCCGTTGCTTAGTTTTTTAGGTGTTTGAGGAAACACCATACATTTCTCCAGAGTGGCTGTTGGCAATTTACATCCCGCCCATCAGCATAACAAGGCTCCCTGTTCTCCATGGCCTGTGCTGTCTTTCTGGATTTTACACTTTTTTCAGATGGCCCTTTTGACCTGGGGGCAGTGAGACTTCTTTGTAGTGCAGATTTCTTTAACATGCTGGCTTGGTTGGCCAAAAAGGGCGTATGCGTTTTTTCCTGAATATATTCAGGAAAAAACGCATACGCCCTTTTTGGCCAAGTGCATCATTGTCGACGTTCTGCCTCTTTTCCTATGCTTTAAATGCAATTCCAGTCTACCCCCTGAACTCGTTTTCCTGCAATTCTGCCCCGCTTTCCAGTCCTCTTCGCAGCCTTCCTTCAATATATTTTTGGACGATAGCTGTCATTTATAACTCTGCAGGTTTGTGAATTACAGTGCCCCTGAGCTCCTTTCTTCAACTCGCTTTCTTGTGAGCTGGCCGCAAACCCGCAGGAATGCTTCAGGCCCTAATCTGGTTCCGGCACGGCATGCTGAGCCTTTGGTTAATTCCTCTTCCTGGTGGGAAATGAGCGTTCCATTTGCCCGTCCAGACACCTACAGCTAGTCTCTCATTGGTTCTCCCTATTCCTGTTCATCTTGCGCAGAAATTGCAAACTGTGCCAAACAGGAGGTTAAAGGCACTGACTCTCCAAGTGGGGAGAGTGTTAGTAAACCGTCTGGAATGGTGAACCCGAGTAAAAGGGGACGAAAACTGAGATGCATTTGAAAACGTTTCCCGGTCACACAGTGCACTGTACTGTGGGTTTCCCATGCATGTTTTAGCTGAAGGAAGAATCCCTTAAACCTGGAGAGTTGGGACCCATGGAATGGGTACCATGCAGTATGACTTCAAAGGGTCTGCATTTGCTCATCGAACCTCACCAATGCTATCAGCCCGAAGTGTCCAGCCTTATGTCTCACTCAGCTCTGGGTGTAGATGTGGTAAATCCAGGTTGCATCACAAGCCCTGAATGAATTATTTAAGAATTGCTCTCTATTTCACTGTCATTGTGTTTGTTTTTGTAATTCATTTTGATAATGGGTTTTATCGGATTTTCTCTGCTGCATTCATGCCGCTGTACACACACTTGAGTCTCTTACGGAGACATATAAATCTATGGGTTTGAAGGTTCTTACTAGTCATGTGTAATCCTAGGCGTTGAATATGGGGTGTTTAGTCCATTTCGTTGAGCAAGGGCTAGGTCTTGACTATTACATATTTGGCTTATGGAAAGGTATCTGTGCTAATTTCTATCTCTGGTTTTATGCAGCACCACAACTCACCTTTCCCCTTAAGCAAGCATAAGTTGGTTTTCTAAATTTGAGACCCTGTTCTGTTTTGTAATTCAGTTCATGTGTAGCCAAGTTTACATTCCGTGTATTAGTGATACCTTATGATGTTTCATTTTCTGTGTGACCTATTTCACTTAGAATCATCGTACCTGAATCCACTCATTATGCCGCGACGGGCCTTATGACATAGATTTCATTGGTGAGTGATATTCCTTTGTACGTACGTACCACACTTCTTTATCCATTTTTCGCTTTCTGGGATATTTAACTTGTACCGTAGACGAGGTTCTTGTAAACAGACCCGTAAACAGAAATTTTGCGGTGGCTGTGTGTTTTTGATTTTAATTTCCCTATGCTATAGGAAAATAAGTGGTAATGCCGTAGGCTCCGTTGCTTTGTTTTTTAGGTTTTTGAGGAAACACCATACACATCTCCAGAGTGGCTGTTGGCAATTGACATCCCGCCCATCAGCATAACAAGGCTCCCTGTTCTCCATGGCCTGTGCTGCCTTTCTGGATTTTACACTTTTTTCAGATGGCCCTTTTGAACGGGGGGCAGTGAGACTTCATTGTAGTGCAGATTTCTTTAACATGCTTGCTTGGTTGGCCAAAAAGGGCGTATGCGTTTTTTCCTGAATATATTCAGGAAAAAACGCATACGCCCTTTTTGGCCAAGTGCATCATTGTCGACGTTCTGCCTCTTTTCCTATGCTTTAAATGCAATTCCTGTCTACCCCCTGAAATCATTTTCTTGCAATTCTGCCCCGCTTTCCAGTCCTCTTCGCAGCCTTCCTTCAATATATTTTTGGGTGATAGCTGTCATTTATAACTCTGCAGGTTTGTGAATTACAGTGTCCCTGAGCTCCTTTCTTCAACTCGCTTTCTTGTGAGCTGGCCGCAAACCCGCAGGATTGCTTCAGGCCCTAATCTGGTTCCGGCACGGCATGCTGAGCCTTTGGTTAATTCCTCTTCCTGGTGGGAAATGAGCGTTAAATTTGCCCGTGCAGACACCTTCACACGAGTCTTCATGGTGCCACTTTGCCCCGGTTATCTCTATGGAGGTTGGAGTTGGAGGGCCTCCTCGCTCAAGGTCAGTGTGCCCATGGAGCCAACCCTGCAACTTCAGGGCATGGTTGGGTGTTAGGATCACCACGTGGGGTCCTTTTCCCTTAGGAGGGAGGTGGCCTTTTGGGCTGCTGATTTCCAGGTTTTCAGATACTGCCAGTATCTTGGCCAGATGTGGCGGTGGGCCAAGCCCCTTGGTGACCGTAGTTTATCCTACCTGGATCGCATTCTTGCATTGTTCCATTTCAAGTGGTCCCAGGTTTTGCACTAATACTCCAATGGCGATTCACCGTTCACCAGGAATGTAAAGGTCAAAGGGTTTAGCTAAATTAGGGAGTTCCAGGGCAAGGGTCTGAATTGACTGCTCTTTCCATTCTTGAAAGGCCACTTCTGCATTCTATTCAAAAGGATCATCATCTTTTCCTTTCAGTGTTTCATATAGAGGCCCAGCTAGTAGACTGTAGTTAGGGATCCAGAAGCAGCAAACCCTGGCCTCCCCAGGAACCCCTAAGCTGTCTTCTAGTTTCAGAAATGGGTAAGGCTGTAAATTGTTTCTTCCCTTTCCTGGGATGGGCTTCTCCGACCTTCTGTGAGAATGAAGCCCAGGCAGGTCACCGTAGTCTGTGATATTTGAGCTTTTGCTTGGACAACTTGTATCCTTTATTGGCTTGGTAGTTCAGAGGTCTCCTTAGTAGGGCTGGCGATCAGAATGTCGTCTGCATATTGAAGGTGTGTTTCTTTTTCCAGAGGTAGAACTTTTAGTTCTTTAGCTGAGCTTTCCCCAAAGATGGTGTGGGAATTTTTGAACCCTTGGGGCAACACGGCCCGGAAGTATTGTTTTAGTTGTATGTTGAGTCCTGCCACTCACAAGCCAAAATTTCTTGTGACTCTGGGACTAATAGAATACAAAAGAAGGCATCATTGAAGACTAATACAGAATACCATGTCCTGGTGGTTGGTAGAATGACCAGCAGGGTGTAGGATTTAGGAACTACTGGAGGTATATCCTCGGTGGCTTCACTGACTGTCCTGACATCCTTTACCAGGACTCCAGCAGCCCATGGGGCTCTCGAGGTCAGGCCAATCCCAGGATATGGAGCTCACCTGGGCAGGTACCCCACCCCCACCCCAGCCCATGGGGCTCTCGTGTTCAGGCCCCTCCCAGGATATGGGGTTCCCTGGGCAGGTTCCCCTGCAGCCCATGGGGCTCTCGTGGTCAGGCCCCTCCCAGGATACAGAGCTACCCTTGCAGGTACCATGGCAGGGCTGGGAACACAGGAACCGTGCATATCGCCCTCATTGCAGAGCACTCCCATCTCACCTGTCACTCAGATCTGACACAGAGCACCTCAGAGCAGGACTTGAACTAACAAACAGCAGCTCCGACAGGTCTGTGACCCTGGGCATCACTCTGTGTGACCTCCCTCCACCTGGTCTTCCAGAGACTTCCACTGCACCCGGGGCACCAGGCCTCTGTCTCCACCCACCAGCCACCCCTCCTCTCCCTGACTCCTGGGTTCCTCTCATTAGGAGAGGGTTTTCTTGAAGTTGTCTCCCACTCATGGGCCAGATAATATAATTAGAAAACAAGCCAGAGCTGCAGCCCCTTGTCTATCCTGACTCTCAGGAGCCCACACCTGTTCCTTGGACCTGGCCGATTCAGCAAGTTCCAGTTTCTGCAACTGTGAGCCCCTGAGGGGTGATTATTGGCTGGCCTGGGAAGCCCGACCGTGCCGGCCAGCCCTCCCCAGGTGTGCCTGGGTTCAGATCAATATAAACACCGCTCCAGGCAGCAAGAGCCCCTGCAGCTGTGCCTGACGCCATTTTCTCTGCCCTGTCAGCAGTCTTGGGGCTGGACTGGTGGGAGGGAGTGAGAGGCCACGGCTTTGTGGGTGGCCCAGTGTGAGTGGGGCTCTGCTGGACTTTCTGCAGCAGTTGCCAAGATGCCACCTGCTAAAGAAGAGGATGTGTCACCCATACCTGCCGCTGGAATTTCTCCCTGGGCAGAGGTGAGTGAGGAAGAAACAGTGGGGGCCGGGACAGCAGGGGTATCTCAGGCAGGGAAATGGAAAGCTTCCAGAAGAGCACCCAGGGTCAGGACCATCCTGGCTGGCCTGCAGGCACCAAGTCGGCTGGCATGCTGTCACTCATGTGGCTCCATGGCCCTTCCTCTAGGCTTTCAAGTCCTTGTACATATTCAGGTGTTTTACCTGGGAAGGGTGGGAACATTTCAGCAGCAGCTGGCCTGGGGCTCAGCCCACGTTTACTCACAGATGCCTCGGCACGGTCCCCCAGCTTTGCAATGAGGACGCTTGTTGCGTGGGGCCTGCTGGCTGAATGGGAGATGATTCCCCACCACTGACCAACTTCAGAATTGTTTACAACTGGAGCAAGTGCCCTGATACGGTTTTCCTCTGTGTAACTGGTGGGTTCTGTTTTTTTTTCTTTTTTTCGTTTTTGGTTCAAGGTAGATTTTATTCCTCTTTTTTGTATTTACAGATATAAGCATGGAAATAATTTATTCATATAAATACATGTATGTGAAGGGAAGAATATTTTTTCTGTTTTACTTTTTGTAATTTGAATTTTATTTTATTTTTTTATACAGCAGGTTCTTTTTGGTTATCTCTTTTATACATATAAATGTATACATGCCAATCCCAATCTCTCAACTCCTCCCACCACCACCCCCCAACAGCTTTCCCCCCTTGGTGTCCATACGTTTGTTGTCTACATCTGTTGCTCTATTTCTGCCTTGCAAAACGGTTCATCTGTAAAATTTGTCTAGGTTCCACATATAGGCATTAATATACAAGATTTGTTTTTCTATTTCTGACTTACTTCACTCTGTATGACAGTCTCTAGATCCATCAACGTCTCTACAAATGACCCAATTTCATTCCTTTTTATGGCTTAGTAATATTCCATTTTATATATGTACCACTTCTTTATGCATTCGTCTGTCTGTGGGCATTTAGGTTGCTTCCATTACCTGGATATTGTAAATAGTGATGCAATGAACATTGCGGTGAATGTCTCTTTTTGATTTATGGTTTTGTCTGGGTATATGCCCAGTAGTGGGATTGCTGTATCATATGGTAATTCTATTCTTAGTTTTATAAGAAACTCCATAATGTTCTCCACAGTGACTCTATCAATTTACATTCCCAACAATAGTGGAAGAGGGTTCCTTATCTCCACACCCTTTCCAGCATTTGTTGTTTGTAGATTTTCTGATGATGCCCATTCTAACAGGTGTGAGGTGATACACCATGGATGAGTCTATTTCGTTGAGCAAAGAGTAGGTCTTGTCTATTACATATTTGGCTTATGGAACGGTATGTGTGCTAATTTCAATCTCTGGTTTTATACAGCACCCCAACTCAACTTTCCTCTTAAGCAAGCATAAGTTTTTATCTAAATGTGAGACTCTGTTCGGTTTTGGAATTCAATTTATGTGTAGCCAAGTTTACACTCTCTCTATTAGTGATATCTTATGATAATTCTCTTTCTCTGTGTGACCTATTTCTCTTAGAATCATCATACTTAAATCCACTCAATTTGCTGCTACAGGCCTGATGACATTGATTTCATTGCTGAGTGATATTCCGTTGTACGTAAGTAGCACAACTCCTTTATCCATTTTTTTCTTTCTGGGATATTTAATTTGTACTGGACTCAAGGTTCTTGTAAACACAGCAGCCCTAAATTTTGTGTTGGCTGTGTCTTGTTGATTTTAATTTTCCTAAGCTATAGGGCCAAAAGTGGAAGTGCCCTAGGGTCTGTAGCTTTGTTTTTCAGATGTTTCAGGATACACCATAAACATCTCCAGAGTGTCTGTTGGCAATTTACATCCCGCCCATCAGCAAAACAAGGCTCCCTGTTCTCCATGGCCTGTCCTGTGTTTCTGGTTTTTACACTTTTTTCAGATGGCCCTTTTGACGAATGGGAAATGAGACTTCATTGTAGTGCGGATTTCCATTTCTCGAGTGCTTGGTTGGCCAAAAAGGGCCTATGTGTTTTTTCCTGAATATATTCAGGAAAAAATGTTTACGCACTTTTGTCCAAGTGCATCACTGTCAAAGATCTGCCACTTTTCACATGCTTTAAATGCAATTCCAATCTACCTCCTGAAATATGATTCCTGCAATTCTGCCTCGTTTTCAAGTCCTCTTTGCAGACTTACTTCCATATAATTTTGCCTATAGCTGTCATTTATAACACTGCAGGTTTGTGAATTACAGTGCCCGTGATTTCCTTTCTTAACTCGTTTCCTTGACAACTGGCCACAGAACCGCAGGTTTGCTTCAGGCCGTAATCAGGGTCCGGCACGGCACTCTGAGACTTTGGTTCATTCCACTTCCTGGTGGGAATTTAGAGTTAAATGTGCCCCTCCAGACACCTGCCTCACTCCTAGCCCCTTGGTGATGTGTGTCCTGTGGTTTGAGGCCACATGTGCTGGGTTCCTCACCTTTGGCTGATGTGGCCCCACTGGTGTGAGGACACTCCTGCCTGGTTCCCATCCCCTTGGTGATGTGGGCCCTCCGGTGAGAGTCTGATCCTGGTTGGGTTCCTCACACTTCTGTGAGGTGGGCCCTCTTCTCTGAGGTCACTCCTGCCTGGCTGGCACACCCCGCCTTGGCGACGTCGGCCCTCTGGTGGGATTTGGTGCCTGCTGGGTGTCTCCTCCCCTCGGTAATGAGGGCCCTCTGGCGTCAGACCCTAACTCCTGGGCTCCCAATATTTTCTGATATGCGCCCTGTGGTTCGAGTACACTCCTGCCAGGTTCCCAACCCCATGGGAATGTGGGCCTTCTGCTCTGAGGTCCCAACCGTGGGTTGCTCAGTTTCATGATGAGGGCCCTCTGCTGTGAGTTCTCTCCGGCCTGGATCCCATAGCCTCGCTGCTCCTGGCCACCTGCTGGGATGTTACAACTGCGGGATTCCTCACCTTTTTTCTTCTATGGGCCCTCTGTTTTGAGACTCCTCCGGCCTGCCTCACTCCCAGCCCCTTGGTGATGTGTGTCCTCTGGTTTGAGGCCACGTATGCTGGGTCCCTCGCCTTTCGATGATGTGGCCCCACTGGTGTGAGGACACTCCTGCCTGGTTCCTATCCCCTTGATGATGTGGGCCCTCTGGTGAGAGTCTGATCCTGGCTGGGTTCCTCACCCTTCTGTGAGGGGGGCCCTCTGCTCTGAGGTCACTCCTGCCTGGCTGGCACACCCCACCTGGGCAACATCGGCCCTCTTGTGGCAGTTGAAGCCTGCTGGGAACCTCCCCTCGGTGATGGGGGCCCTCTTGCCTCAGGCCCTAACTGCTGGGTACCCACATTTTCTGATACGTGCTAAGTGGTGCGAGGACACTCCTGCGAGGTTCCCATCCCCATGGGCATGTGGGCCTTCTGCTCTAAGGTCCCAACACCTGTGTTGTTCACCGTTTCATGATGTTGGCTCTCTGGTGTTAGTTCACCCAGGCCTAGATCCCATAGCCTCTGTGCTCTGAGCGGCCTGCTGGGAGGTTCCTACTGCTGGATTCCTTACCTTTTTTATTCTTTGTGTCCTGTGTTTTCATGCTCCTACTTCCTGACTCACTCCCAGCCCATTTGTGATGTAGGTCCTCTTGTTTAAGGCCACATGTACCAGTTTCCTCACCTTTATTGATGTGGCCCCACTGGTGTGAGGACACTCCTGCCTGGTTCCCATCCCCTTGGTGATGTGGGCCCTCTGGTGAGTGTCTGATCCTGTCTGGATTCCTCACACTTCTGTGAGGTGGGCCCTCTGCTGTGAGGTAACTCCTGCCTGGCTTGCTCCCATTGCCTTGGTGACGTCGGACCTCTGGTGGCATTTGGAGCCTGCTGGTAGCCTCCTCTCCTCCGTGATGAGGGCCCTCTGGCGCCAGGCCATAACTGCTGGGTTCCCACATTTTCTGATACGTGCTAAGTTGTGCGAGGACACTCCTGCGAGGTTCCCATCCCCATGGGGATGTGGGCCTTCTGCTCTGAGGTCCCACTGGCTGGGTTGCTCACAGTTTCATGATGTGGGCCCTCTGCTGTGAGTTCACTGTGGCCTGGATCCCATAGACTCCATGCTCTGGGCCACCTGCTGGGAGGTTCAAACTGCTGGATTCCTCACATTTTTTATTCTGTGGGCCCTGTGTTGTTAGGCTACTCCTGCCTGCCTCACTCGGAGCACCTTGGAAATGTGGGTCCTCTGGTTTAGGCCACATGTGCTGGGTTCCTCACCTTTCTATAATGTGGCCACACTGGTGTGAGGACACTCCTGCCTTGTTCCGATCCCCTTGGTGATGTGGGCCCTCTGGTGAGAGTCTTAATCCTGGCTGGGTTCCTCACCCTTCCGTGAGGTAGGCCCTCTGCTGTGAGGTCACTCCTGCCTGGCTGGCACACGTCAACGTGGCGACGTGGGCCCTCAGTTGGGAGTTGGTGCCTGCTGGGAGTCTCCTCCCCTCGGTAATGAGGGCCCTCTGGCGTCAGACCCTAACTCCTGGGCTCCCAAAATTTTCTGATGTGCGCCCTGTGGTGCGAGTACACTCCTGCCAGGATCCCAACCCCATGGGGATGTGGGCCTTCTGCTCTAAGGTCCCAACGGCTGGGTTGCTCACAGTTTCATAATGAGGGCCCTCTGTTTTGAGTTCAGTCAGGCCTGGATCCCATAGCCTCGCTGCTCCTGGCCACCTGCTGGGAGGTTCCAACTGCGGGATCCCTCACCTTTTTTACGCTATGGGCCCTCTGTTTGGAGGCTCCTCCTGCCTGCCTCACTCCCAGCCCCTTGGTGATGTGTGTCCTGTAGTTTGAGGCCACGTGTGCTGGGTCCGTCACATTTCGGTGATGTGACCACACTGGTGTGAGAACACTCCTGCCTGGTTTCCATTCCCTTGGTGATGTGGGCCCTCCGGTGAGAGTCTGATCCTCTTTGGGTTCCTCACACTTTTGTGTGGTTGGCCCTCTGCTCTGAGGTCACTCCTGCCTGGCTGGCACACCCTGCATTGGCGACGTCGGCCTTCTGGTAGCAGTTGGAGCTTGCTGGGAGCCTCCTCTCCTCAGTGATGAGGGCCCTCTGGCGTCCGGCCCTAACTGCTGGGCTCCCCACCTTTTCTGATGTGTGCCCACTGGTGCGATGACACTCCTGCTTGGTTCCCTTCCCCATGGGGATGTGGGCCTTGTGCTCTGAGGTTACAACGGCTGGGTTGCTTACAGTATCACGATGAGGGCCCTCTGCTGTGAGTTCATCACTGCCTGGATCCCATAGCCTCGGTGCTCTGGGCCGCCTGCTGGGATGTTCCAACTGCTGGATTCCTCACCTTTTTTATACAATGGGCCATGTGTTTTGAGGTTAATCCTGCCTGCCTCGCTCCGAGACCCATGGTGATGTGGGTCCTCTGGTTTGAGGCCACATGTGCTGGGTACCTCAACTTTCGATGATGTGGCCCCACGGGTGTGAGGACACTCCTGCCTGGTTCCCAGCCCCTTGCTTATGTGGGCACTCTGGTGAGAGTCTGATCTTGACTGGGTTCCTTACCCTTCTGTGAGGTGGGCCCTCTCATGTGAGGTCACTCCTGCCTGGATGGCTCATGTCGCCTTGGCGACGTAGGCCCTCTGTTGGCCACTGAAGCATGCTGGGAGCCTCCTACCCTCTTTAATAAGGGCCCTGGAAGAAACGCATATGCCCTTTTTGACCAAGTGCATCATTGTCGAGGTTCTGCCTCTTCTCCTATACTTTCAGAGGACTTCCCGTCTACCTCCTGAAATCGTATTCCTGGAATTCTGCCCCGCGTTCAAGTCCTCTTTGCAGCCTTACTTCAATATATTTTTGGACGATAGCTGTCATTTATAACTCTGCAGGTTTGTGAATACAGCGCCCCTGAGCTCCTTTCTTCAACGCGCTTTCTTGTGAGCTGGCCGCAAAACCGCAGGATTGCTTCAGGCCCTAATCTGGTTCTGACACGGCATGCTGAGCCTTTGGCTAATTCCTCTTCCTGGTGGGAAATGAGCGTTAAATTTGTTCGTGCAGACACCTACAGCTAATCTCTCATTGGTTCTCCCTATTCCTGTTCATCTTGCGCAGAAATTCCAAACTGTGCCAAACAGGAGGTTAAAGGCACTGACTCTCCAAGTGGGGAGAGTGTTAGTAAAGCGTCTGGAATGGTAAAACCGAGTACAAGGGGACGAAAACTGAGACGCATTTAAAAAGTTTTCCCGGTCACACGGTGGACCATATTCTGGGTTGCCCATGCATGTTTTACCTGAAGGAAGAATCCCTTCAACCTGGAGAGTTGGGACCCATGGAATGGGTACCACGCAGTATGACTTCAAAGGGTTGCCTTTGCTCACCGAACGTCACCAATGCTATCAGCCCGAAGTGTCCAGCCTTATGTCTCACTCAGCTCGGGGTGTAGATGTGGTAAATCCACGTTGCATCACAAGCCCTGAATGAATTATTTAAGAATTGCTCTCTATTTCACTGTCATTGTGTTTTGTTTTTGTAATTTATTTTGATAATGGGATTTATCGTATTTTCACTGCTGCGTTTATGCCGCTGTACACATGCTTGATTCTCTTATGGAGACATATAAATCCATGGGTTTTCAGATTCTTACTAGTCAGGTATATTCCTAGGCATTGAATATGGGGTGTTGAGTCCATTTCGTGGAGCAAGGAGTAGGTCCTGACTATTACATATTTGCTTATGGAAAGGTATCTGTGCTAATTTCAATCTCTGGTTTTATGCAGCACCACAACTCACCTTTCCCCTTAAGCAAGCATAAGTTGGTTTTCTAAATTTGAGACCCTTTTCTGTTTTGTAATTGAATTCATGTGCAGCCATGTTTGCATTCCGTGTATTTGAGATATCTTATGGTGTTTCTTTTTCTGTGTGACTTAGTTAACTTAGAATGATCGTACCTGAATCCACTCATTATGCCGCGACGGGCCTCATGACATAGATTTCATTGCTGAGTGATATTCCATTGTACGTACGTACAACAACTTCTTTATCCATTTTTTGCTTTCTGGGATATTTCACTTGTACCGTAAATGAGGTTCTTGTAAGCAGAGCCGTCCAAAATTTATGGGTGGCTGTGTCTTTTTGATTTTAATTTCCCTAAGCTATAGAACCATAAGTTGAAGTGCCGTAGGCTCCGTTGCTTAGTTTTTTAGGTGTTTGAGGAAACACCATACACTTCTCCAGAGTGGCTGTTGGCAAGTTACATCCCGCCCATCAGCATAACAAGGCTCCCTGTTCTCCATGGCCTGTCCTGCCTTTCTGGATTTTTCCTTTTTTCAGATGTCCCTTTTGACATGGGGGCAGTGAGACTTCATTGTAATGCAGATTTCTTTACAGGCTTGCTTGTTTGGCCAAAAAGGGCGTATGTGTTTTTTCTTGAATATATTCAGGAAAAAACGCATACGCCCTTTTTGGCCAAGTGCATCATTGTCGACTTTCTGTCTCTTTCCTTATGCTTTAAATGCAATTCCAGTCTGCCCCTGAACTCGTTTTCCTGCAATTCTGCCCCGCTTTCAAGTCCTCTACGCAGCCTTACTTCAATATATTTTTGGACAATAGCTGTCATTTATAACTCTGCAGGTTTGTGAATTACAGTGCCCCTGAGCTCCTTTCTTCTACTCGCTTTCTTGTGAGCTGGCCGCAAACCCGCAGGAATGCTTCATGCCCTAATCTGGTTCCGGCACAGCATGCTGATCCTTTGGTTAATTCCTCTTCCTGGTGAGAAATGAGTGTTATATTTGCACGTGCAGACACCTAGAGCTAGTCTCTCATTGGTTCTCCCTATTCTTGTTCATCTTGCGCAGAAATTGCAAACTGTGCCAAACAGGAGGTTAAAGGCACTGACTCTCTAAGTGGGGAGAGTGTTAGTAAACGGTCTGGAATGGTGAACCCGAGTAAAAGGGGACGAAAACTGAGATGCATTTGAAAACGTTTCCCGGTCACACAGTGCACTGTACTGTGGGTTTCCCATGCATGTTTTAGCTGAAGGAAGAATCCCTTAAACCTGGAGAGTTGGGACCCATGGAATGGGTACCATGCAGTATGACTTCAAAGGGTCTGCATTTGCTCATCGAACCTCACCAATGCTATCAACCCGAAGTGTCCAGCCTTATGTCTCACTCAGCTCTGGGTGTAGATGTGGTAAATCCAGGTTGCATCACAAGCCCTGAATGAATTATTTAAGAATTGCTCTCTATTTCACTGTCATTGTGTTTGTTTTTGTAATTCATTTTGATAATGGGTTTTATCGGATTTTCTCTGCTGCATTCATGCCGCTGTACACACACTTGAGTCTCTTACGGAGACATATAAATCCATGGGTTTGAAGGTTCTTACTAGTCATGTGTAATCCTAGGCGTTGTATATGGGGTGTTTAGTCCATTTCGTTGAGCAAGGGCTAGGTCTTGACTATTACATATTTGGCTTATGGAAAGGTATCTGTGCTAATTTCTATCTCTGGTTTTATGCAGCACCACAACTCACCTTTCCCCTTAAGCAAGCATAAGTTGGTTTTCTAAATTTGAGACCCTGTTCTGTTTTGTAATTCAGTTCATGTGTAGCCAAGTTTACATTCCGTGTATTAGTGATATCTTATGATGTTTCATTTTCTGTGTGACTTATTTCACTTAGAATCATCGTACGTGAATCCACTCATTATGCCGCGACGGGCCTGATGACATAGATTTCATTGGTGAGTGATATTCCTTTGTACGTACGTACCACACTTCTTTATCCATTTTTCGCTTTCTGGGATATTTAACTTGTACCGTAGACGAGGTTCTTGTAAACAGAGCCGTAAACAGAAACTTTGCGGTGGCTGTGTGTTTTTGATTTTAATTTCCCTAAGCTATAGGAAAAAAAGTGGTAATGCCGTAGGCTCCGTTGCTTTGTTTTTTAGGTTTTTGAGGAAACACCATACACATCTCCAGAGTGGGTGTTGGCAATTTACATCCCGCCCATCAGCATAACAAGGCTCCCTGTTCTCCATGGCCTGGGCTGCCTTTCTGGATTTTACACTTTTTTCAGATGGCCCTTTTGAACGGGGGGCAGTGAGACTTCATTGTAGTGCAGATTTCATTAACATGCTTGCTTGGTTGGCCAAAAAGGGCGTATGCGTTTTTTCCTGAATATATTCAGGAAAAAACGCATACGCCCTTTTTGGCCAAGTGCATCATTGTCGACGTTCTGCCTCTTTTCCTATGCTTTAAATGCAATTCCAGTCTACCCCCTGGAATCGTTTTCTTGCAGTTCTGCCCCGCTTTCCAGTCCTCTTCGCAGCCTTCCTTCAATATATTTTTGGGTGATAGCTGTCATTTATAACTCTGCAGGTTTGTGAATTACAGTGTCCCTGAGCTCCTTTCTTCAACTCGCTTTCTTGTGAGCTGGCCGCAAACCCGCAGGATTGCTTCAGGCCCTAATCTGGTTCCGGCACGGCATGCTGAGCCTTTGGTTAATTCCTCTTCCTGGTGGGAAATGAGCGTTAAATTTGCCCGTGCAGACACCTTCACACGAGTCTTCATGGTGCCACTTTGCCCCGGTTATCTCTATGGAGGTTGGAGTTGGAGGGCCTCCTCGCTCAAGGTCAGTGTGCCCATGGAGCCAACCCTGCAACTTCAGGGCATGGTTGGGTGTTAGGATCACCACGTGGGGTCCTTTTCCCTTCGGAGGGAGGTGGCCTTTTGGGCTGCTGATTTCCAGGTTTTCAGATACTGCCAGTATCTTGGTCAGATGTGGCGGTGGGCCAAGCCCCTTGGTGACCGTAGTTTATCCTACCTGGATCGCATTCTTGCATTGTTCCATTTCAAGTGGTCCCAGGTTTTGCACTAATACTCCAATGGCGATTCACCGTTCACCAGGAATGTAAAGGTCAAAGGGTTTAGCTAAATTAGGGAGTTCCAGGGCAAGGGTCTGAATTGACTGCTCTTTCCATTCTTGAAAGGCCACTTCTGCATTCTATTCAAAAGGATCATCATCTTTTCCTTTCAGTGTTTCATATAGAGGCCCAGCTAGTAGACTGTAGTTAGGGATCCAGAAGCAGCAAACCCTGGCCTCCCCAGGAGCCCCTAAGCTGTCTTCTAGTTTCAGAAATGGGTAAGGCTGTAAATTGTTTCTTCCCTTTCCTGGGATGGGCTTCTCCGACCTTCTGTGAGAATGAAGCCCAGGCAGGTCACCGTAGTCTGTGATATTTGAGCTTTTTCTTGGACAACTTGTATCCTTTATTGGCTTGGTAGTTCAGAGGTCTCCTTAGTAGGGCTGGCGATCAGAATGTCGTCTGCATATTGAAGGAGTGTTTCCTTTTCCAGAGGTAGAACTTTTAGTTCTTTAGCTGAGCTTTCCCCAAAGATGGTGTGGGAATTTTTGAACCCTTGGGGCAACACGGCCCGGAAGTATTGTTTTAGTTGTATGTTGAGTCCTGCCACTCACAAGCCAAAATTTCTTGTGACTCTGGGACTAATAGAATACAAAAGAAGGCATCATTGAAGACTAATACAGAATACCATGTCCTGGTGGTTGGTAGAATGACCAGCAGGGTGTAGGATTTAGGAACTACTGGAGGTATATCCTCGGTGGCTTCACTGACTGTCCTGACATCCTTTACCAGGACTCCAGCAGCCCATGGGGCTCTCGAGGTCAGGCCAATCCCAGGATATGGAGCTCACCTGGGCAGGTACCCCACCCCCACCGCAGCCCATGGGGCTCTCGTGTTCAGGCCCCTCCCAGGATATGGGGTTCCCTGGGCAGGTTCCCCTGCAGCCCATGGGGCTCTCGTGGTCAGGCCCCTCCCAGGATACAGAGCTACCCTTGCAGGTACCATGGCAGGGCTGCGAACACAGGAACCCTGCATATCGCCCTCATTGCAGAGCACTCCCAGCTCACCTGTCACTCAGATCTGACACAGAGCACCTCAGAGCAGGACTTGAACTAACAAACAGCAGCTCCGACAGGTCTGTGACCCTGGGCATCACTCTGTGTGGCCTCCCTCCACCTGGTCTTCCAGAGACTTCCACTGCACCCGGGGCACCAGGCCTCTGTCTCCACCCACCAGCCACCCCTCCTCTCCCTGACTCCTGGGTTCCTCTCATTAGGAGAGGGTTTTCTTGAAGTTGTCTCCCACTCATGGGCCAGATAATATAATTAGAAAACAAGCCAGAGCTGCAGCCCCTTGTCTATCCTGACTCTCAGGAGCCCACACCTGTTCCTTGGACCTGGCCGATTCAGCAAGTTCCAGTTTCTGCAACTGTGAGCCCCTGAGGGGTGATTATTGGCTGGCCTGGGAAGCCCGACCGTGCCGGCCAGACCTCCCCAGGTGTGCCTGGGTTCAGATCAATATAAACACCGCTCCAGGCAGCAAGAGCCCCTGCAGCTGTGCCTGACGCCATTTTCTCTGCCCTGTCAGCAGTCTTGGGGCTGGACTGGTGGGAGGGAGTGAGAGGCCACGGCTTTGTGGGTGGCCCAGTGTGAGTGGGGCTCTGCTGGACTTTCTGCAGCAGTTGCCAAGATGCCACCTGCTAAAGAAGAGGATGTGTCACCCATACCTGCCGCTGGAATTTCTCCCTGGGCAGAGGTGAGTGAGGAAGAAAGCAGTGGGGGCCGGGACAGCAGGGGTATCTCAGGCAGGGAAATGGAAAGCTTCCAGAAGAGCACCCAGGGCCAGGACCATCCTGGCTGGCCTGCAGGCACCAAGTCGGCTGGCATGCTGTCACTCATGTGGCTCCATGGCCCTTCCTCTAGGCTTTCAAGTCCTTGTACATATTCAGGTGTTTTACCTGGGAAGGGTGGGAACATTTCAGCAGCAGCTGGCCTGGGGCTCAGCACACGTTTACTCACAGATGCCTCGGCACGGTCCCCCAGCTTTGCAATGAGGACGCTTGTTGCGTGGGGCCTGCTGGCTGAATGGGAGATGATTCCCCACCACTGACCAACTTCAGAATTGTTTACAACTGGAGCAAGTGCCCTGATACGGTTTTCCTCTGTGTAACTGGTGGGTTCTGTTTTTTTTTCTTTTTTTCGTTTTTGGTTCAAGGTAGATTTTATTCCTCTTTTTTGTATTTACAGATATAAGCATGGAAATAATTTATTCATATAAATACATGTATGTGAAGGGAAGAATATTTTTTCTGTTTTACTTTTTGTAATTTGAATTTTATTTTATTTTTTTATACAGCAGGTTCTTTTTGGTTATCTATTTTATACATATAAATGTATACATGCCAATCCCAATCTCTCAACTCCTCCCACCACCACCCCCCAACAGCTTTCCCCCCTTGGTGTCCATACGTTTGTTGTCTACATCTGTTGCTCTATTTCTGCCTGGCAAAACGGTTCATCTGTACAATTTTTCTAGGTTCCACATATATGCATTAATAGACAAGATTTGTTTTTCTCTTTCTGACTTACTTCACTCTGTATGACAGTCTCTAGATCCATCAACGTCTCTACAAATGACCCAATTTCATTCCTTTTTATGGCTTAGTAATATTCCATTTTATATATGTACCACTTCTTTATGCATTCGTCTGTCTGTGGGCATTTAGGTTGCTTCCATTACCTGGATATTGTAAATAGTGATGCAATGAACATTGCGGTGAATGTCTCTTTTTGATTTATGGTTTTGTCTGGGTATATGCCCAGTAGTGGGATTGCTGTATCATATGGTAATTCTATTCTTAGTTTTATAAGAAACTCCATAATGTTCTCCACAGTGACTGTATCAATTTACATTCCCAACAATAGTGGAAGAGGGTTCCTTATCTCCACACCCTTTCCAGCATTTGTTGTTTGTAGATTTTCTGATGATGCCCATTCTAACAGGTGTGAGGTGATACACCATGGATGAGTCTATTTCGTTGAGCAAAGAGTAGGTCTTGTCTATTACATATTTGGCTTATGGAACGGTATGTGTGCTAATTTCAATCTCTGGTTTTATACAGCACCCCAACTCAACTTTCCCCTTAAGCAAGCATAAGTTTTTATCTAAATGTGAGACTCTGTTCGGTTTTGGAATTCAGTTTATGTGTAGCCAAGTTTACACTCTCTCTATTAGTGATATCTTATGATAATTCTCTTTCTCTGTGTGACCTATTTCTCTTAGAATCATCATACTTAAATCCACTCAATTTGCTGCTACAGGCCTGATGACATTGATTTCATTGCTGAGTGATATTCCGTTGTACGTAAGTAGCACAACTCCTTTATCCATTTTTTTCTTTCTGGGATATTTAATTTGTACTGGACTCAAGGTTCTTGTAAACACAGCAGCCCTAAATTTT
Organism: Delphinapterus leucas; assembly: GCF_059928025.1. NCBI lineage: Eukaryota > Metazoa > Chordata > Mammalia > Artiodactyla > Monodontidae > Delphinapterus > Delphinapterus leucas. The sequence goes on along the minus strand of NW_028322269.1, from coordinate 2,222,943 downwards.
GTGTTGGCTGTGTCTTGTTGATTTTAATTTTCCTAAGCTATAGGGCCAAAAGTGGAAGTGCCCTAGGGTCTGTAGCTTTGTTTTTCAGATGTTTCAGGATACACCATAAACATCTCCAGAGTGTCTGTTGGCAATTTACATCCCGCCCATCAGCATAACAAGGCTCCCTGTTCTCCATGGCCTGTCCTGTGTTTCTGGTTTTTACACTTTTTTCAGATGGCCCTTTTGACGAATGGGAAATGAGACTTCATTGTAGTGCGGATTTCCATTTCTCGAGTGCTTGGTTGGCCAAAAAGGGCCTATGTGTTTTTTCCTGAATATATTCAGGAAAAAATGTTTACGCACTTTTGTCCAAGTGCATCACTGTCAAAGATCTGCCGCTTTTCACATGCTTTAAATGCAATTCCAATCTACCTCCTGAAATATGATTCCTGCAATTCTGCCTCGTTTTCAAGTCCTCTTTGCAGACTTACTTCCATATAATTTTGCCAATAGCTGTCATTTATAACACTGCAGGTTTGTGAATTACAGTGCCCGTGATTTCCTTTCTTAACTCGTTTCCTTGAAAACTGGCCACAGAACCGCAGGTTTGCTTCAGGCCGTAATCAGGGTCCGGCACGGCACTCTGAGACTTTGGTTCATTCCACTTCCTGGTGGGAAATTAGAGTTAAATGTGCCCCTCCAGACACCTGCCTCACTCCTAGCCCCTTGGTGATGTGTGTCCTGTGGTTTGAGGCCACATGTGCTGGGTTCCTCACCTTTGGCTGATGTGGCCCCACTGGTGTGAGGACACTCCTGCCTGGTTCCCATCCCCTTGGTGATGTGGGCCCTCCGGTGAGAGTCTGATCCTGGTTGGGTTCCTCACACTTCTGTGAGGTGGGCCCTCTTCTCTGAGGTCACTCCTGCCTGGCTGGCACACCCCGCCTTGGCGACGTCGGCCCTCTGGTGGGATTTGGTGCCTGCTGGGTGTCTCCTCCCCTCGGTAATGAGGGCCCTCTGGCGTCAGACCCTAACTCCTGGGCTCCCAATATTTTCTGATATGCGCCCTGTGGTTCGAGTACACTCCTGCCAGGTTCCCAACCCCATGGGAATGTGGGCCTTCTGCTCTGAGGTCCCAACCATGGGTTGCTCATTTTCATGATGAGGGCCCTCTGCTGTGAGTTCTCTCCGGCCTGGATCCCATAGCCTCGCTGCTCCTGGCCACCTGCTGGGAGGTTACAACTGCGGGATTCCTCACCTTTTTTCTTCTATGGGCCCTCTGTTTTGAGACTCCTCCTGCCTGCCTCACTCCCAGCCCCTTGGTGATGTGTGTCCTCTGGTTTGAGGCCACGTATGCTGGGTCCCTCGCCTTTCGATGATGTGGCCCCACTGGTGTGAGGACACTCCTGCCTGGTTCCTATCCCCTTGATGATGTGGGCCCTCTGGTGAGAGTCTGATCCTGGCTGGGTTCCTCACCCTTCTGTGAGGGGGGCCCTCTGCTGTGAGGTCACTCCTGCCTGGCTGGCACACCCCACCTGGGCAACATCGGCCCTCTTGTGGCAGTTGGAGCCTGCTGGGAACCTCCCCTCGGTGATGGGGGCCCTCTTGCCTCAGGCCCTAACTGCTGGGTACCCACATTTTCTGATACGTGCTAAGTGGTGCGAGGACACTCCTGCGAGGTTCCCATCCCCATGGGCATGTGGGCCTTCTGCTCTAAGGTCCCAAAACCTGTGTTGTTCACCGTTTCATGATGTTGGCTCTCTGGTGTTAGTTCACCCAGGCCTAGATCCCATAGCCTCTGTGCTCTGAGCGGCCTGCTGAGAGGTTCCTACTGCTGGATTCCTTACCTTTTTTATTCTTTGGGTCCTGTGTTTTCATGCTCCTACTTCCTGACTCACTCCCAGCCCATTTGTGATGTAGGTCCTCTTGTTTAAGGCCACATGTACCAGTTTCCTCACCTTTATTGATGTGGCCCCACTGGTGTGAGGACACTCCTGCCTGGTTCCCATCCCCTTGGTGATGTGGGCCCTCTGGTGAGAGTCTGATCCTGTCTGGATTCCTCACACTTCTGGGAGGTGGGCCCTGTGCCATGAGGTCACTCCTGCCTGGGTGGCACACATCACCTTGGTGATGTGGGCCCTCAGTTGGGAGTTGGTGCCGGCTGGGAGTCTCCTCCCCTCGGTAATGAGGGCCCTCTGGCGTCAGGCCCTAACTCATGGGCTCCCAAAATTTTCTGATGTGCGCCCTGTCGGGCGAGTACACTCCAGCCAGGGTCCCATCCCCATGGGGATGTGGGCTTTCTGCCCTGAGGTCCCAACGGCTGGGTTGCTCACAGTGTCAGAATGTGGGCCCTCTGCTGTGAGTTCACTCCGGCATGGATCCCATAGCCTCGGTGCTCTGGGCCACCTGCTTGGAACTTCCAACTGCGGGGTTCCTCACCTTTTTTATTCTATGGGCGTTCTGTTGTGAGTCTCCTCCTGCATGCCTCACTCCCAGCCCTTTCGTGATGTGTGTCCCCTTGTTTGAGGCCACATGTGCTGTGTTCCTCACCTTTCGCTGATGTGGCCCCACTGGTGTGAGGACACTCCTGCCTGGTTTCCATCCCCTTGGTGATGTGGGCGCTCTGGTTAGAGTCTGATCCTGTTTGGGCTCCTCACACTTCTGTGAGGTGGGCCCTCTGCTGTGAGGTAACTCCTGCCTGGCTTGCTCCCATTGCCTTGGTGACGTCGGCCCTCTGGTGGCATTTGGAGCCTGCTGGTAGCCTCCTCTCCTCCGTGATGAGGGCCCTCTGGCACCAGGACATAACTGCTGGGTTCCCACATTTTCTGATACGTGCTAAGTTGTGCGAGGACACTCCTGCGAGGTTCCCATCCCCATGGGGATGTGGGCCTTCTGCTCTGAGGTCCCACTGGCTGGGTTGCTCACAGTTTCATGATGTGGGCCCTCTGCTGTGAGTTCACTGTGGCCTGGATCCCATAGACTCCATGCTCTGGGCCACCTGCTGGGAGGTTCAAACTGCTGGATTCCTCACATTTTTTATTCTGTGGGCCCTGTGTTGTTAGGCTACTCCTGCCTGCCTCACTCGGAGCACCTTGGAAATGTGGGTCCTCTGGTTTAGGCCACATGTGCTGGGTTCCTCACCTTTCTATAATGTGGCCACACTGGTGTGAGGACACTCCTGCCTTGTTCCGATCCCCTTGGTGATGTGGGCCTTCTGGTGAGAGTCTTATCCTGGCTGGGTTCCTCACCCTTCTGTGAGGTAGGCCCTCTGCTGTGAGGTCACTCCTGCCTGGCTGGCACACGTCAACGTGGCGACGTGGGCCCTCAGTTGGGAGTTGGTGCCTGCTGGGAGTCTCCTCCCCTCGGTAATGAGGGCCCTCTGGCGTCAGACCCTAAGTCCTGGGCTCCCAAAATTTTCTGATGTGCGCCCTGTGGTGCGAGTACACTCCTGCCAGGATCCCAACCCCATGGGAATGTGGGCCTTCTGCTCTAAGGTCCCACCGGCTGGGTTGCTCACAGTTTCATAATGAGGGCCCTCTGTTTTGAGTTCAGTCAGGCCTGGATCCCATAGCCTCGCTGCTCCTGGCCACCAGCTGGGAGGTTCCAACTGCGGGATTCCTCACCTTTTTTACGCTATGGCCCCTCTGTTTGGAGGCTCCTCCTGCCTGCCTCACTCCCAGCCCCTTGGTGATGTGTGTCCTGTAGTTTGAGGCCACGTGTGCTGGGTCCGTCACATTTCGGTGATGTGACCACACTGGTGTGAGAACACTCCTGCCTGGTTTCCATTCCCTTGGTGATGTGGGCCCTCCGGTGAGAGTCTGATCCTCTTTGGGTTCCTCACACTTTTGTGTGGTTGGCCCTCTGCTCTGAGGTCACTCCTGCCTGGCTGGCACACCCTGCATTGGCGACGTCGGCCTTCTGGTAGCAGTTGGAGCTTGCTGGGAGCCTCCTCTCCTCAGTGATGAGGGCCCTCTGGCGTCCGGCCCTAACTGCTGGGCTCCCCACCTTTTCTGATGTGTGCCCACTGGTGCGATGACACTCCTGCTTGGTTCCCTTCCCCATGGGGATGTGGGCCTTGTGCTCTGAGGTTACAACGGCTGGGTTGCTTACAGTATCACGATGAGGGCCCTCTGTTGTGAGTTCATCACTGCCTGGATCCCATAGCCTCGGTGCTCTGGGCCGCCTGCTGGGATGTTCCAACTGCTGGATTCCTCACCTTTTTTATAAAATGGGCCATGGGTTTTGAGGTTAATCCTGCCTGCCTCGCTCCGAGACCCATGGTGATGTGGGTCCTCTGGTTTGAGGCCACATGTGCTGGGTACCTCAACTTTCGATGATGTGGCCCCACGGGTGTGAGGACACTCCTGCCTGGTTCCCAGCCCCTTGCTTATGTGGGCACTCTGGTGAGAGTCTGATCTTGACTGGGTTCCTTACCCTTCTGTGAGGTGGGCCCTCTGATGTGAGGTCACTCCTGCCTGGATGGCTCATGTCGCCTTGGCGACGTAGGCCCTCTGTTGGCCACTGAAGCATGCTGGGAGCCTCCTACCCTCTTTAATAAGGGCCCTGGAAGAAACGCATATGCCCTTTTTGACCAAGTGCATCATTGTCGAGGTTCTGCCTCTTCTCCTATACTTTCAGAGGACTTCCCGTCTACCTCCTGAAATCGTATTCCTGGAATTCTGCCCCGCGTTCAAGTCCTCTTTGCAGCCTTACTTCAATATATTTTTGGACGATAGCTGTCATTTATAACTCTGCAGGTTTGTGAATTACAGTGCCCCTGAGCTCCTTTCTTCAACTCGCTTTCTTGTGAGCTGGCCGCAAAACCGCAGGATTGCTTCAGGCCCTAATCTGGTTCCGACACGGCATGCTGAGCCTTTGGCTAATTCCTCTTCCTGGTGGGAAATTGGTTGGGTGGGACCCATACCACGCAGTATGACTTCAAAGGGTTGCCTTTGCTCACCGAACGTCACCAATGCTATCAGCCTGAAGTGTCCAGCCTTATGTCTCACTCAGCTCGGGGTGTAGATGTGGTAAATCCACGTTGCATCACAAGCCCTGAATGAATTATTTAAGAATTGCTCTCTATTTCAGTGTCATTGTGTTTTGTTTTTGTAATTTATTTTGATAATGGGATTTATCGGATTTTCACTGCTGCGTTTATGCCGCTGTACACATGCTTGATTCTCTTATGGAGACATATAAATCCATGGGTTTTCAGATTCTTACTAGTCAGGTATATTCCTAGGCATTGAATATGGGGTGTTGAGTCCATTTCGTGGAGCAAGGAGTAGGTCCTGACTATTACATATTTGCTTATGGAAAGGTATCTGTGCTAATTTCAATCTCTGGTTTTATGCAGCACCACAACTCACCTTTCCCCTTAAGCAAGCATAAGTTGGTTTTCTAAATTTGAGACCCTTTTCTGTTTTGTAATTGAGTTCATGTGCAGCCATGTTTGCATTCCGTGTATTTGAGATATCTTATGGTGTTTCTTTTTCTGTGTGACTTAGTTAACTTAGAATGATCGTACCTGAATCCACTCATTATGCCGCGACGGGCCTCATGACATAGATTTCATTGCTGAGTGATATTCCATTGTACGTACGTACAACAACTTCTTTATCCATTTTTTGCTTTCTGGGATATTTCACTTGTACCGTAAATGAGGTTCTTGTAAGCAGAGCCGTCCAAAATTTATGGGTGGCTGTGTCTTTTTGATTTTAATTTCCCTAAGGTATAGAGCCATAAGTTGAAGTGCCGTAGGCTCCGTTGCTTAGTTTTTTAGGTGTTTGAAGAAACACCATACACTTCTCCAGAGTGGCTGTTGGCAATTTACATCCCGCCCATCAGCATAACAAGGCTCCCTGTTCTCCATGGCCTGGGCTGCCTTTCTGGATTTTACACTTTTTTCAGATGGCCCTTTTGAACGGGGGGCAGTGAGACTTCATTGTAGTGCAGAATTCTTTAACATGCTTGCTTGGTTGGCCAAAAAGGGCGTATGCGTTTTTTCCTGAATATATTCAGGAAAAAACGCATACGCCCTTTTTGGCCAAGTGCATCATTGTCGACGTTCTGCCTCTTTTCCTATGCTTTAAATGCAATTCCAGTCTACCCCCTGAAATCGTTTTCCTGCAATTCTGCCCCGCTTTCAAGTCCTCTTCGCAGCTTTCCTTCAATATATTTTTGGGTGATAGCTATCAATTATAACTCTGCAGGTTTGTGAATTACAGTGCCCCTGAGCTCCTTTCTTCAACTCGCTTTCTTGTGAGCTGGCCGCAAACCCGCAGGAATGCTTCAGGCCCTAATCTGGTTCCGGCACGGCATGCTGAGCCTTTGGTTAATTCCTCTTCCTGGTGGGAAATGAGCGTTAAATTTGTTCGTCCAGACACCTACAGCTAATCTCTCATTGGTTCTCCCTATTCCTGTTCATCTTGCGCAGAAAATGCAAACTGTGCCAAACAGGATGTTAAAGGCACTGACTCTCCAAGTGGGGAGAGTGTTAGTAAACCGTCTGGAATGGTAAACCCGAGTACAAGGGGACGAAAACTGAGATGCATTTAAAAAGTTTTCCCGGTCACACAGTGCACTATATTGTGGGTTTCCCATGCATGTTTTACCTGAAGGAAGAATCCCTTAAACCTGGAGAGTTGGGACCCATGGAATGGGTACCATGCAGTATGACTTCAAAGGGTCTGCATTTGCTCACCGAACCTCACCAATGCTATCAGCCTGAAGTGTCCAGCCTTATGTCTCACTCAGCTCTGGGTGTAGATGTGGTAAATCCACGTTGCATCACAAGCCCTGAATGAATTATTTAAGAATTGCTCTCTATTTCACTGTCATTGTGTTTGTTTTTGTAATTCATTTTGATAATGGGTTTTATCGGATTTTCTCTGCTGCATTCATGCCGCTGTACACACACTTGAGTCTCTTACGGAGACATATAAATCCATGGGTTTGAAGATTCTTACTAGTCATGTGTAATCCTAGGCGTTGAATATGGGGTGTTTAGTCCATTTCGTTGAGCAGGGGCTAGGTCTTGACTATTACATATTTGGCTTATGGAAAAGTATCTGTGCTAATTTCTATCTCTGGTTTTATGCAGCACCCCAACTCACCTTTCCCCTTAAGCAAGCATAAGTTGGTTTTCTAAATTTGAGACCCTGTTCTGTTTTGTAATTCAGTTCATGTGTAGCCAAGTTTACATTCCGTGTATTAGTGATATCTTATGATGTTTCATTTTCTGTGTGACTTATTTCACTTAGAATCATCGTACCTGAATCCACTCATTATGCCGCGACGGGCCTGATGACATAGATTTCATTGGTGAGTGATATTCCTTTGTACGTACGTACCACACTTCTTTATCCATTTCTCGCTTTCTGGGATATTTAACTTGTACCGTAGACGAGGTTCTTGTAAACAGAGCCGTCGCAAACTTTGGGGTGGCTGTGTGTTTTTGATTTTAGTTTCCCTAAGCTATAGGACCATAAGTGGAAGTGCCATAGGCTGTGTTGCTTTGTTTCCTACGTGTTTCAGGAAACACCATACACTTCTCCAGAGTGGCTGTTGGCAATTTACATCCCGTCCATCAGCATAACAAGGCTCCCTGTTCTCCATGACCTGTCCTGCCTTTCTGGATTTTACACTTTTTTAGATGGCCCTTTTGACCGGGGGGCAGTGAGACTTCATTGTAGTGCAGATTTCCTTTACACGCTTGCTTGGTTGGCCAAAAAGGGCGTATGCGTTTTCTTCTGAATATATTCAGGAAAAAACACATACGCACTTTTTGGCCAAGTGCATCATTGTCGACATTCTGCCTCATTTCCTATGCTTTAAGTGCAATTCCAGTCTACGCCCTGAAATCGTTTTCCAGAAATTCTGCCCCGCTTTCAAGTCCTCTTCAAAGACTTACTTCAATACATTTTTGGACGAGAGCTGTCATTCATAACTCTGCAGGTTTGTGAAATACAGTGGTCCTGAGCTCCTTTCTTCAACTCACTTTCTTGTGAGCTGGCCGCAAAACCGCAGGATTGCTTAAGGCCCTAATCTGTTTCCGGCAGGGCACGCTGAGCCTTTGTTTAATTCCTCTTCCTGGTGAGAAATGAGCGTTCCATTTGCCCGTGCAGACACCTACAGCTAGGCTCTCATTTGTTCTCCCTATTCCTGTTCATCTTGCGAAGAAATTGCAAACTGTGCCAAACAGGAGGTTAAAGGCACTGACTCTCCAAGTGGGGAGAGTGTTAGTAAAGCGTCTGGAATGGTGAACCCCAGTACCAGGGTTCGAAAACTGAGATGCATTTGAAAACGTTTCCCAATCACACGGTGGACCATACTCTGGGTTTCCCATGCATGTTTTAGCTGAAGGAAGAATCCCTTAAACCTGGAGATTTAAGACCCTTGGAATGGGTACCATGCAGTATGACTTCAAAGGGTCTGCGTTTCCTCACCGAACCTCACCAATGCTATCAGCCAGAAGTGTCCAGCCTTATGTCTCACACAGCTGTGCGTGTAGATGTGGTAAATCCAGGTTGCATCACAAGCCCTGAGTGAATTATTTAAGAATTGCTCTCTATTTCACTGTCATTGTGTTTTGTTTTTGTAATTTATTTTGATAATGGGATTTATCGGATTTTCACTGCTGCGTTTATGCCGCTGTACACATGCTTGATTCTCTTATGGAGACATATAAATCCATGGGTTTTCAGATTCTTACTAGTCAGGTATATTCCTAGGCATTGAATATGGGGTGTTGAGTCCATTTCGTGGAGCAAGGAGTAGGTCCTGACTATTACATATTTGCTTATGGAAAGGTATCTGTGCTAATTTCAATCTCTGGTTTTATGCAGGACCACAACTCACCTTTCCCCTTAAGCAAGCATAAGTTGGTTTTCTAAATATGAGACCCTTTTCTGTTTTGTAATTGAGTTCATGTGCAGCCATGTTTGCATTCCGTGTATTTGAGATATCTTATGGTGTTTCTTTTTCTGTGTGACTTAGTTAACTTAGAATGATCGTACCTGAATCCACTCATTATGCCGCGACGGGCCTCATGACATAGATTTCATTGCTGAGTGATATTCCATTGTACGTACGTACAACAACTTCTTTATCCATTTTTTGCTTTCTGGGATATTTCACTTGTACCGTAAATGAGGTTCTTGTAAGCAGAGCCGTCCAAAATTTATGGGTGGCTGTGTCTTTTTGATTTTAATTTCCCTAAGCTATAGAACCATAAGTGGAAGTGCCGTAGGCTCCGTTGCTTAGTTTTTTAGGTGTTTGAGGAAACACCATACACTTCTCCAGAGTGGCTGTTGGCAAGTTACATCCCGCCCATCAGCATAACAAGGCTCCCTGTTCTCCATGGCCTGTCCTGCCTTTCTGGATTTTTCACTTTTTTCAGATGTCCCTTTTGACAGGGGGGCAGTGAGACTTCATTGGAATGCAGATTTCTTTACAGGCTTGCTTGTTTGGCCAAAAAGGGCGTATGTGTTTTTTCTTGAATATATTCAGGAAAAAACGCATACGCCCTTTTTGACCAAGTGCATCATTGTCGACTTTCTGTCTCTTTCCTTATGCTTTAAATGCAATTCCAGTCTGCCCCTGAACTCGTTTTCCTGCAATTCTGCCCCGCTTTCAAGTCCTCTACGCAGCCTTACTTCAATACATTTTTGGACAATAGCTGACATTTATAACTCTGCAGGTTTGTGAATGACAGTGCGCCTGAGCTCCTTTCTTCTACTCGCTTTCTTGTGAGCTGGCCGCATACCCGCAGGATTGCTTCATGCCCTAATCTGGTTCCGGCACAGCATGCTGATCCTTTGGTAAATTCCTCTTCCTGGTGGGAAATGAGTGTTATATTTGAACGTGCAGACACCTAGAGCTAGTCTCTCATTGGTTCTCCCTATTCTTGTTCATCTTGCGCAGAAATTGCAAACTGTGCCAAACAGGAGGTTAAAGGCACTGACTCTCTAAGTGGGGAGAGTATTAGTAAAGGGTCTTCAATCGTGAACCCGAGTAAAAGGGGACGAAAACTGAGATGCATTTGAAAAGGTTTCCCGGTCACACGGTGCACCATACTGTGGGATTCCCATGCATGTTTTAGCTGAAGGAAGAATCCCTTAAACCTGGAGAGTTGGGACCCATGGAATGGGTACCATGCAGTATGACTTCAAAGGGCCTGCATTTTCTCAACGAACCTCACCAATGCTATCAGGCCGAAGTGAACAGCCTTATGTCTCACTCAGCTCTGGTTGTAGATGTGGTAAATCCAGGTTGCATCACAAGCCCTGAATGAATTATTTAAGAATTGCTCTCTATTTCACTGTCATTGTGTTTGTTTTTGTAATTCATTTTGATAATGGGATTTATCGGATTTTCTCTGCTGCATTCATGCCGCTGTACACACACTTGAGTCTCTTATGGAGACATATAAATCCATGGGTTTGAAGATACTTACTAGTCAGGTGTATTCCTAGGCGTTGAATATGGGGTGTTTAGTCCATTTCGTTGAGCAAGGGCTAGGTCTTGACTATTACATATTTGGCTTATGGAAAGGTATCTGTGCTAATTTCTATCTCTGGTTTTATGCAGCACCCCAACTCACTTTTCCCCTTAAGCAAGCATAAGGTGGTTTTCTAAATTTGAGACCCTGTTCTGTTTTGTAATTCAGTTCATGTGTAGCCAAGTTTACATTCCGTGTATTAGTGATATCTTATGATGTTTCATTTTCTGTGTGACTTATTTCACTTAGAATCATCGTACCTGAATCCACTCATTATGCCACGATGGGCCTGATGACATAGATTTCATTGCTGAGTGATATTCCATTGAATGTGTGTACCACAACTTCTTTATCCATTTTTCACATTCTGGGATATTTAACTTGTACCGTAGACGAGATTCCTGTAAACAGAACCGTCTGAAACTTTGGGGTGGCTGTCTGTTTTTGATTTTAATTTCCGTGATCTATAATACCATAAGTGGAAGTGCCGTAGTCTCCGTTGCTTTGTTTCTTAGGTGTTTCAGGAAACACCATACACTTCTCCAGAGTGGCTGTTGGCAATTTACATCCCGCCCATCAGCATAACAAGGCTCCCTGTTCTCCATGGCCTGTGCTGTCTTTCTGGATTTTACACTTTTTTCAGATGGCCCTTTTGACCTGGGGGCAGTGAGACTTCATTGTAGTGCAGATTTCTTTAACATGCTTGCTTGGTTGGCCAAAAAGGGCATATGCGTTTTTTCCTGAATATATTCAGGAAAAAACGCATACGCCCTTTTTGGCCAAGTGCATCATTGTCGACGTTCTGCCTCTTTTCCTATGCTTCAAATGCGATTCCAGTCTACCCCCTGAAATCGTTTTCTTGCAATTCTGCCCCGCTTTCAAGTCCTCTTCGCAGCCTTCCTTCAATATATTTTTGGGTGATAGCTGTCATTTATAACTCTGCAGGTTTGTGAATTACAGTGTCCCTGAGCTCCTTTCTTCAACTCGCTTTCTTGTGAGCTGGCCGCAAACCTGCAGGATTGCTTCAGGCCCTAATGTGGTTCCGGCACGGCATGCTGAGCTTTTGGTTAATTCCTCTTCCTGGTGGGAAAGGGGCGTTAAATTTGCCCGTGCAGACACCTTCACACGAGTCTTCATGGTGCCACTTTGCCCCGGTTATCTCTATGGAGGTTGGAGTCGGAGGGCCTCCTCGCTCAAGGTCAGTGTGCCCATGGAGCCAACCCTGCAACTTCAGGGCATGGTTGGGTGTTAGGATCACCACGTGGGGTCCTTTTCCCTTAGGAGGGAGGTGGCCTTTTGGGCTGCTGATTTCCAGGTTTTCAGATACTGCCAGTATCTTGGCCAGATGTGGCGGTGGGCCAAGCCACTTGGTGACTGTAGTTTATCCTACCTGGATCGCATTCTTGCATTGTTCCATTTCAAGTGGTCCCAGGTTTTGCACTAATACTCCAATGGCGATTCACCGTTCACCAGGAATGTAAAGGTCAAAGGGTTTAGCTAAATTAGGGAGTTCCAGGGCAAGGGTCTGAATTGACTGCTCTTTCCATTCTTGAAAGGCCACTTCTGCATTCTATTCAAAAGGATCATCATCTTTTCCTTTCAGTGTTTCATATAGAGGCCCAGCTAGTAGACTGTAGTTAGGGATCCAGAAGCAGCAAACCCTGGCCTCCCCAGGAACCCCTAAGCTGTCTTCTAGTTTCAGAAATGGGTAAGGCTGTAAATTGTTTCTTCCCTTTCCTGGGATGGGCTTCTCCGAACTTCTGTGAGAATGAAGCCCAGGCAGGTCACCGTAGTCTGTGATATTTGAGCTTTGTCTTGGACAACTTGTATCCTTTATTGGCTTGGTAGTTCAGAGGTCTCCTTAGTAGGGCTGGCGATCAGAATGTCGTCTGCATATTGAAGGAGTGTTTCCTTTTCCAGAGGTAGAAATTTTAGGTCTTTAGCTGAGCTTTCCCCAAAGTTGGTGTGGGAATTTTTGAACCCTTGGGGCAACACGGCCCGGAAGTATTGTTTTAGTTGTATGTTGAGTCCTGCCACTCACAAGCCAAAATTTCTTGTGACTCTGTGACTAATAGAATACAAAAGAAGGCATCATTGAAGACTAATACAGAATACCATGTCCTGGTGGTTGGTAGAATGACCAGCAGGGTGTAGGATTTAGGAACTACTGGAGGTATATCCTCGGTGGCTTCACTGATTGTCCTGACATCCTTTACCAGGACTCCAGCAGCCCATGGGGCTCTCGAGGTCAGGCCAATCCCAGGATATGGAGCTCACCTGGGCAAGTACTCCACCCCCACCGTAGCCCATGGGGCTCTCGTATTCAGGCCCCTCCCAGGATATGGGGTTCCCTGGGCAGGTTCCCCTGCAGCCCATGGGGCTCTCGTGGTCAGGCCCCTCCCAGGATACAGAGCTACCCTTGCAGGTACCATGGCAGGGCTGGGAACACAGGAACCGTGCATATCGCCCTCATTGCAGAGCACTCCCAGCTCACCTGTCACTCAGATCTGACACAGAGCACCTCAGAGCAGGACTTGAACTAACAAACAGCAGCTCCGACAGGTCTGTGACCCTGGGCATCACTCTGTGTGGCCTCCCTCCACCTGGTCTTCCAGAGACTTCCACTGCACCTGGGGCACCAGGCCTCTGTCTCCACCCACCAGCCACCCCTCCTCTCCCTGACTCCTGGGTTCCTCTCATTAGGAGAGGGTTTTCTTGAAGTTGTCTCCCACTCATGGGCCAGATAATATAATTAGAAAACAAGCCAGAGCTGCAGCCCCTTGTCTATCCTGACTCTCAGGAGCCCACACCTGTTCCTTGGACCTGGCCGATTCAGCAAGTTCCAGTTTCTGCAACTGTGAGCCCCTGAGGGGTGATTATTGGCTGGCCTGGGAAGCCCGACCGTGCCGGCCAGCCCTCCCCAGGTGTGCCTGGGTTCAGATCAATATAAACACCGCTCCAGGCAGCAAGAGCCCCTGCAGCTGTGCCTGACGCCATTTTCTCTGCCCTGTCAGCAGTCTTGGGGCTGGACTGGTGGGAGGGAGTGAGAGGCCACGGCTTTGTGGGTGGCCCAGTGTGAGTGGGGCTCTGCTGGACTTTCTGCAGCAGTTGCCAAGATGCCACCTGCTAAAGAAGAGGATGTGTCACCCATACCTGCCGCTGGAATTTCTCCCTGGGCAGAGGTGAGTGAGGAAGAAAGCAGTGGGGGCCGGGACAGCAGGGGTATCTCAGGCAGGGAAATGGAAAGCTTCCAGAAGAGCACCCAGGGCCAGGACCATCCTGGCTGGCCTGCAGGCACCAAGTCGGCTGGCATGCTGTCACTCATGTGGCTCCATGGCCCTTCCTCTAGGCTTTCAAGTCCTTGTACATATTCAGGTGTTTTACCTGGGAAGGGTGGGAACATTTCAGCAGCAGCTGGCCTGGGGCTCAGCCCACGTTTACTCATAGATGCCTCGGCACGGTCCCCCAGCTTTGCAATGAGGACGCTTGTTGCGTGGGGCCTGCTGGCTGAATGGGAGATGATTCCCCACCACTGACCAACTTCAGAATTGTTTACAACTGGAGCAAGTGCCCTGATACGGTTTTCCTCTGTGTAACTGGTGGGTTCTGTTTTTTTTCTTTTTTTCGTTTTTGGTTCAAGGTAGATTTTATTCCTCTTTTTTGTATTTACAGATATAAGCATGGAAATAATTTATTCATATAAATACATGTATGTGAAGGGAAGAATATTTTTTCTGTTTTACTTTTTGTAATTTGAATTTTATTTTATTTTTTTATACAGCAGGTTCTTTTTAGTTATCTATTTTATACATATAAATGTATATATGCCAATCCCAATCTCTCAACTCCTCCCACCACCACCCCCCAACAGCTTTCCCCCCTTGGTGTCCATACGTTTGTTGTCTACATCTGTTGCTCTATTTCTGCCTGGCAAAACGGTTCATCTGTACAATTTTTCTAGGTTCCACATATATGCATTAATAGACAAGATTTGTTTTTCTCTTTCTGACTTACTTCACTCTGTATGACAGTCTCTAGATCCATCAACGTCTCTACAAATGACCCAATTTCATTCCTTTTTATGGCTTAGTAATATTCCATTTTATATATGTACCGCTTCTTTATGCATTCGTCGGTCTGTGGGCATTTAGTTTGCTTCCATTACCTGGATATTGTAAATAGTGATGCAATGAACATTGCGGTGAATGTCTCTTTTTGATTTATGGTTTTGTCTGGGTATATGCCCAGTAGTGGGATTGCTGTATCATATGGTAATTCTATTCTTAGTTTTATAAGAAACTCCATAATGTTCTCCACAGTGACTGTATCAATTTACATTCCCAACAATAGTGGAAGAGGGTTCCTTATCTCCACACCCTTTCCAGCATTTGTTGTTTGTAGATTTTCTGATGATGCCCATTCTAACAGGTGTGAGGTGATACACCATGGATGAGTCTATTTCGTTGAGCAAAGAGTAGGTCTTGTCTATTACATATTTGGCTTATGGAACGGTATGTGTGCTAATTTCAATCTCTGGTTTTATACAGCACCCCAACTCAACTTTCCCCTTAAGCAAGCATAAGTTTTTATCTAAATGTGAGACTCTGTTCGGTTTTGGAATTCAGTTTATGTGTAGCCAAGTTTACACTCTCTCTATTAGTGATATCTTATGATAATTATCTTTCTCTGTGTGACCTATTTCTCTTAGAATCATCATACTTAAATCCACTCAATTTGCTGCTACAGGCCTGATGACATTGATTTCATTGCTGAGTGATATTCCGTTGTACTTAAGTAGCACAACTCCTTTATCCATTTTTTTCTTTCTGGGATATTTAATTTGTACTGGACTCGAGTTTCTTGTAAACACAGCAGCCCTAAATTTTGTGTTGGCTGTGTCTTGTTGATTTTAATTTTCCTAAGCTATAGGGCCAAAAGTGGAAGTGCCCTAGGGTCTGTAGCTTTGTTTTTCAGATGTTTCAGGATACACCATACACATCTCCAGAGTGTCTGTTGGCAATTTACATCCCGCCCATCAGCATAACAAGGCTCCCTGTTCTCCATGGCCTGTCCTGTGTTTCTGGTTTTTACACTTTTTTCAGATGGCCCTTTTGACGAATGGGAAATGAGACTTCATTGTAGTGCGGATTTCCATTGCTGGAGTGCTTGGTTGGCCAAAAAGGGCATATGCGTTTTTTCCTGAATATATTCAGGAAAAAATGTTTACGCACTTTTGTCCAAGTGCATCAGTGTCAAAGATCTGCCGCTTTTCACATGCTTTAAATGCAATTCCAATCTACCTCCTGAAATATGATTCCTGCAATTCTGCCTCGTTTTCAAGTCCTCTTTGCAGACTTACTTCAATATATTTTTGCCAATAGCTGTCATTTATATCTCTGCAGGTTTGTGAATTACAGTGCCCGTGATTTCCTTTCTTAACTCGTTTCCTTGAAAGCTGGCCACAGAACCGCAGGTTTGCTTTAGGCCATAATCTGGGTCCGACACGGCACTCTGAGCCTTTGGTTAATTCCTCTTCCTGGTGGGAAATTAGAGTTAAATGTGCCCCTCCGGACACCTGCCTCACTCCCAGCCCCTTGGTTATGTGTGTCCTGTAGTTTGAGGCCACATGTGCTGGGTTCCTCACCTTTGGCTGATGTGGCCCCACTGGTGTGAGGACACTCCTGCCTGGTTCCCACCCCCTTGGTGATGTGGACCCTCCGGTGAGAGTCTGATCCTGGCTGGATTCCTCACCCTTCTGTGAGGGGGACCCTCTGCTGTGAGGTCACTCCTGCCTGGCTGGCACAGTCCACCTGGGCAACATCGGCCCTCTTGTGGCAGTTGGAGCCTGCTGGGAACCTCCCCTCGGTGATGGGGGCCCTCTTGCCTCAGGCCCTAACTGCTGGGTACCCACATTTTCTGATACGTGCTAAGTGGTGCGAGGACACTCCTGCGAGGTTCCCATCCCCATGGGCATGTGGGCCTTCTGCTCTAAGGTCCCAACACCTGTGTTGTTCACCGTTTCATGATGTTGGCTCTCTGGTGTTAGTTCACCCAGGCCTAGATCCCATAGCCTCTGTGCTCTGAGCGGCCTGCTGGGAGGTTCCTACTGCTGGATTCCTTAACTTTTTTATTCTTTGGGTCCTGTGTTTTGATGCTCCTACTTCCTGACTCACTCCCAGCCCATTTGTGATGTAGGTCCTCTGGTTTAAGGCCACATGTACCGGTTTCCTCACCTTTATTGATGTGGCCCCACTGGTGTGAGGACACTCCTGCCTGGTTCCCATCCCCTTGGTGATGGGGGCCCTCTGGTGAGAGTCTGATCATGGCTGGGTTCCTCACCCTTCTGTGAGGGGGGCCCTCTGCTGTGAGGTCACTCCTGCCTGGCTGGCACACGTCACCTTGGCGATGTGGGCCCTCAGTTGTGAGTTGGTGCCTGCTGGGAGTCTCCTCCCCTAGGTAATGAGGGCCCTCTGGCGTCAGGCCCTAACTCATGGGCTCCCAAAATTTTCTGATGTGCGCCCTGTCGTGCGAGTACACTGCAGCCAGGGTCCCATCCCCATGGGGATGTGGGCTTTCTGCCCTGAGGTCCCAACGGCTGGGTTGCTCACAGTGTCAGAATGTGGGCCCTCTGCTGTGAGTTCACTCCGGCATGGATCCCATAGCCTCGGTGCTCTGGGCCGCCTGCTTGGAGCTTCCAACTGCGGGGTTCCTCACCTTTTTTATTCTATGGGCGCTCTGTTGTGAGTCTCCTCCTGCATGCCTCACTCCCAGCCCTTTCGTGATGTGTGTCCCCTTGTTTGAGGCCACATGTGCTGTGTTCCTCACCTTTCGCTGATGTGGCCCCACCGGTGTGAGGACACTCCTGCCTGGTTCCCATCCCCTTGGTGATGTGGGCCCTCTGGTGAGAGTCTGATCCTGTCTGGATTCCTCACACTTCTGTGAGGTGGGCCCTCTGCTGTGAGGTAACTCCTGCCTGGCTTGCTCCCATTGCCTTGGTGACGTCGGCCCTCTGGTGGCATTTGGAGCCTGCTGGTAGCCTCCTCTCCTCCGTGATGAGGGCCCTCTGGCGCCAGGCCATAACTGCTGGGTTCCCACATTTTCTGATACGTGCTAAGTGGTGCGAGGACACTCCTGCGAGGTTCTCATCCCCATGGGGATGTGGGCCTTCTGCTCTGAGGTCCCACTGGCTGGGTTGCTCACAGTTTCATGATGTGGGCCCTCTGCTGTGAGTTCACTGTGGCCTGGATCCCATAGACTCCATGCTCTGGGCCACCTGCTGGGAGGTTCAAACTGCTGGATTCCTCACATTTTTTATTCTGTGGGCACTGTGTTGTTAGGCTACTCCTGCCTGCCTCACTCGGAGCACCTTGGAAATGTGGGTCCTCTGGTTTAGGCCACATGTGCTGGGTTCCTCACCTTTCTATAATGTGGCCACACTGGTGTGAGGACACTCCTGCCTTGTTCCGATCCCCTTGGTGATGTGGGCCCTCTGGTGAGAGTCTTATCCTGGCTGCGTTCCTCACCCTTCTGTGAGGTAGGCCCTCTGCTGTGAGGTCACTCCTGCCTGGCTGGCACACGTCAACGTGGCGACGTGGGCCCTCAGTTGGGAGTTGGTGCCTGCTGGGAGTCTCCGCCCCTCGGTAATGAGGGCCCTCTGGCGTCAGACCCTAACTCCTGGGCTCCCAAAAGTTTCTGATGTGCGCCCTGTGGTGCGAGTACACTCCTGCCAGGATCCCAACCCCATGGGAATGTGGGCCTTCTGCTCTAAGGTCCCAACGGCTGGGTTGCTCACAGTTTCATAATGAGGGCCCTCTGTTTTGAGTTCAGTCAGGCCTGGATCCCATAGCCTCGCTGCTCCTGGCCACCTGCTGGGAGGTTCCAACTGCGGGATCCCTCACCTTTTTTACGCTATGGGCCCTCTGTTTGGAGGCTCCTCCTGCCTGCCTCACTCCCAGCCCCTTGGTGATGTGTGTCCTGTAGTTTGAGGCCACGTGTGCTGGGTCCGTCACATTTCGGTGATGTGGCCCCACTGGTGTGAGGACATTCCTGCCTGGTTTCCATTCCCTTGGTGATGTGGGCCCTCCGGTGAGAGTCTGATCCTCTTTGGATTCCTCACACTTTTGTGTGGTTGGCCCTCTGCTCTGAGCTCACTCCTGCCTGGCTGGCACACCCTGCATTGGCGACGTCGGCCTTCTGGTAGCAGTTGGAGCTTGCTGGGAGCCTCCTCTCCTCAGTGATGAGGGCCCTCTGGCGTCCTGCCCTAACTGCTGGGCTCCCCACCTTTTCTGATGTGTGCCCACTGGTGCGATGACACTCCTGCTTGGTTCCCTTCCCCATGGGGATGTGGGCCTTGTGCTCTGAGGTTACAACGGCTGGGTTGCTTACAGTATCACGATGAGTGCCCTCTGTTGTGAGTTCATCACTGCCTGGATCCCATAGCCTCGGTGCTCTGGGCCGCCTGCTGGGATGTTCCAACTGCTGGATTCCTCACCTTTTTTATACAATGGGCCATGTGTTTTGAGGTTAATCCTGCCTGCCTCGCTCCGAGACCCATGGTGATGTGGGTCCTCTGGTTTGAGGCCACATGTGCTGGGTACCTCAACTTTCGATGATGTGGCCCCACGGGTGTGAGGACACTCCTGCCTGGTTCCTAGCCCCTTGCTTATGTGGGCACTCTGGTGAGAGTCTGATCTTGACTGGGTTCCTTACCCTTCTGTGAGGTGGGCCCTCTGATGTGAGGTCACTCCTGCCTGGATGGCTCATGTCGCCTTGGCGACGTAGGCCGTCTGTTGGCCACTGAAGCATGCTGGGAGCCTCCTACCCTCATTAATAAGGGCCCTGGAAGAAACGCATATGCCCTTTTTGACCAAGTGCATCATTGTCGAGGTTCTGCCTCTTCTCCTATACTTTCAGAGGACTTCCCGTCTACCTCCTGAAATCATATTCCTGGAATTCTGCCCCGCGTTCAAGTCCTCTTTGCAGCCTTACTTCAATATATTTTTGGACGATAGCTGTCATTTATAACTCTGCAGGTTTGTGAATTACAGTGCCCCTGAGCTCCTTTCTTCAACTGGCTTTCTTGTGAGCTGGCCGCAAAACCTCATGATTGCTTCAGGCCCTAATCTGGTTCCGACACGGCATGCTGAGCCTTTGGCTAATTCCTCTTCCTGGTGGGAAATGAGCGTTAAATTTGTTCGTGCAGACACCTACAGCTAATCTCTCATTGGTTCTCCCTATTCCTGTTCATCTTGCGCAGAAATTCCAAACTGTGCCAAACAGGAGGTTAAAGGCACTGACTCTCCAAGTGGGGAGAGTGTTAGTAAAGCGTCTGGAATGGTAAAACCGAGTACGAGGGGAAGAAAACTGAGACGCATTTAAAAAGTTTTCCCGGTCACACGGTGGACCATATTCTGGGTTGCCCATGCATGTTTTACCTGAAGGAAGAATCCCTTCAACCTGGAGAGTTGGGACCCATGGAATGGGTACCACGCAGTATGACTTCAAAGGGTTGCCTTTGCTCACCGAACGTCACCAATGCTATCAGCCCGAAGTGTCCAGCCTTATGTCTCACTCAGCTCGGGGTGTAGATGTGGTAAATCCACGTTGCATCACAAGCCCTGAATGAATTATTTAAGAATTGCTCTCTATTTCACTGTCATTGTGTTTTGTTTTTGTAATTTATTTTGATAATGGGATTTATCGTATTTTCACTGCTGCGTTTATGCCGCTGTACACATGCTTGATTCTCTTATGGAGACATATAAATCCATGGGTTTTCAGATTCTTACTAGTCAGGTATATTCCTAGGCATTGAATATGGGGTGTTGAGTCCATTTCGTGGAGCAAGGAGTAGGTCCTGACTATTACATATTTGCTTATGGAAAGGTATCTGTGCTAATTTCAATCTCTGGTTTTATGCAGCACCACAACTCACCTTTCCCCTTAAGCAAGCATAAGTTGGTTTTCTAAATTTGAGACCCTTTTCTGTTTTGTAATTGAGTTCATGTGCAGCCATGTTTGCATTCCGTGTATTTGAGATATCTTATGGTGTTTCTTTTTCTGTGTGACTTAGTTAACTTAGAATGATCGTACCTGAATCCACTCATTATGCCGCGACGGGCCTCATGACATAGATTTCATTGCTGAGTGATATTCCATTGTACGTACGTACAACAACTTCTTTATCCATTTTTTGCTTTCTGGGATATTTCACTTGTACCGTAAATGAGGTTCTTGTAAGCAGAGCCGTCCAAAATTTATGGGTGGCCGTGTCTTTTTGATTTTAATTTCCCTAAGCTATAGAACCATAAGTTGAAGTGCCGTAGGCTCCGTTGCTTAGTTTTTTAGGTGTTTGAGGAAACACCATACACTTCTCCAGAGTGGCTGTTGGCAAGTTACATCCCGCCCATCAGCATAACAAGGCTCCCTGTTCTCCATGGCCTGTCCTGCCTTTCTGGATTTTTCACTTTTTTCAGATGTCCCTTTTGACAGGGGGGCAGTGAGACTTCATTGTAATGCAGATTTCTTTACAGGCTTGCTTGTTTGGCCAAAAAGGGCGTATTTGTTTTTTCTTGAATATATTCAGGAAAAAACGCATACGCCCTTTTTGACCAAGTGCATCATTGTCGACTTTCTGTCTCTTTCCTTATGCTTTAAATGCAATTCCAGTCTGCCCCTGAACTCGTTTTCCTGCAATTCTGCCCCGCTTTCAAGTCCTCTACGCAGCCTTACTTCAATACATTTTTGGACAATAGCTGACATTTATAACTCTGCAGGTTTGTGAATGACAGTGCGCCTGAGCTCCTTTCTTCTACTCGCTTTCTTGTGAGCTGGCCGCATACCCGCAGGATTGCTTCATGCCCTAATCTGGTTCCGGCACAGCATGCTGATCCTTTGGTAAATTCCTCTTCCTGGTGGGAAATGAGTGTTATATTTGAACGTGCAGACACCTAGAGCTAGTCTCTCATTGGTTCTCCCTATTCTTGTTCATCTTGCGCAGAAATTGCAAACTGTGCCAAACAGGAGGTTAAAGGCACTGACTCTCTAAGTGGGGAGAGTATTAGTAAAGGGTCTTCAATCGTGAACCCGAGTAAAAGGGGACGAAAACTGAGATGCATTTGAAAAGGTTTCCCGGTCACACGGTGCACCATACTGTGGGTTTCCCATGCATGTTTTAGCTGAAGGAAGAATCCCTTAAACCTGGAGAGTTGGGACCCATGGAATGGGTACCATGCAGTATGACTTCAAAGGGCCTGCATTTTCTCAACGAACCTCACCAATGCTATCAGGCCGAAGTGTACAGCCTTATGTCTCACTGAGCTCTGGTTGTAGATGTGGTAAATCCAGGTTGCATCACAAGCCCTGAATGAATGATTTAAGAATTGCTCTCTATTTCACTGTCATTGTGTTTGTTTTTGTAATTCATTTTGATAATGGGATTTATCGGATTTTCTCTGCTGCATTCATGCCGCTGTACACACACTTGAGTCTCTTATGGAGACATATAAATCCATGGGTTTGAAGATACTTACTAGTCAGGTGTATTCCTAGGCGTTGAATATGTGGTGTTTAGTCCATTTCGTTGAGCAAGGGCTAGGTCTTGACTATTACATATTTGGCTTATGGAAAGGTATCTGTGCTAATTTCTATCTCTGGTTTTATGCAGCACCCCAACTCACTTTTCCCCTTAAGCAAGCATAAGGTGGTTTTCTAAATTTGAGACCCTGTTCTGTTTTGTAATTCAGTTCATGTGTAGCCAAGTTTACATTCCGTGTATTAGTGATGTCTTATGATGTTTCATTTTCTGTGTGACTTATTTCACTTAGAATCATCGTACCTGGATCCACTCATTATGCCACGATGGGCCTGATGACATAGATTTCATTGCTGAGTGATATTCCATTGAATGTGTGTACCACAACTTTTTTATCCATTTTTCACATTCTGGGATATTTAACTTGTACCGTAGACGAGATTCCTGTAAACAGAGCCGTCTGAAACTTTGGGGTGGCTGTTTTTGATTTTAATTTCCGTGATCTATAAGACCATAAGTGGAAGTGCCGTAGTCTCCGTTGCTTTGTTTCTTAGGTGTTTCAGGAAACACCATACACTTCTCCAGAGTGGCTGTTGGCAATTTACATCCCGCCCATCAGCATAACAAGGCTCCCTGTTCTCCATGGCCTGTGCTGTCTTTCTGGATTTTACACTTTTTTCAGATGGCCCTTTTGACCTGGGGGCAGTGAGACTTCTTTGTAGTGAAGATTTCTTTAACATGCTGGCTTGGTTGGCCAAAAAGAGCGTATGCGTTTTTTCCTGAATATATTCAGGAAAAAACGCATACGCCCTTTTTGGCCAAGTGCATCATTGTCGACGTTCTGCCTCTTTTCATATGCTTTAAATGCAATTCCAGTCTACCCCCTGAAATCGTTTTCCTGCAATTCTGCCCCGCTTTCCAGTCCTCTTCGCAACCTTCCTTCAATATATTTTTGGACGATAGCTGTCATTTATAACTCTGCAGGTTTGTGAATTACAGTGTCCCTGAGCTCCTTTCTTCAACTCGCTTTCTTGTGAGCTGGCCGCAAACCCGCAGGATTGCTTCAGGCCCTAATCTGGTTCCGGCACGGCATGCTGAGCCTTTGGTTAATTCCTCTTCCTGGTGGGAAATGAGCGTTAAATTTGCCCGTGCAGACACCTTCACACGAGTCTTCATGGTGCCACTTTGCCCCGGTTATCTCTATGGAGGTTGGAGTTGGATGGCCACCTCGCTCAAGGTCAGTGTGCCCATGGAGCCAACCCTGCAACTTCAGGGCATGGTTGGGTGTAAGGATCACCACGTGGGGTCCTTTTCCCTTCGGAGGGAGGTGGCCTTTTGGGCTGCTGATTTCCAGGTTTTCAGATACTGCCAGTATCTTGGCCAGATGTGGCGGTGGGCCAAGCCCCTTGGTGACCGTAGTTTATCCTACCTGGATCGCATTCTTGCATTGTTCCTTTTCAAGTGGTCCCAGGTTTTGCAGTAATACTCCAATGGCGATTCACCGTTCACCAGGAATGTAAAGGTCAAAGGGTTTAGCTAAATTAGGGAGTTCCAGGGCAAGGGTCTGAATTGACTGCTCTTTCCATTCTTGAAAGGCCACTTCTGCATTCTATTCAAAAGGATCATCATCTTTTCCTTTCAGTGTTTCATATAGAGGCCCAGCTAGTAGACTGTAGTTAGGGATCCAGAAGCAGCAAACCCTGGCCTCCCCAGGAACCCCTAAGCTGTCTTCTAGTTCCAGAAATGGGTAAGGCTGTAAATTGTTTCTTCCCTTTCCTGGGATGGGCTTCTCCGAACTTCCGTGAGAATGAAGCCCAGGCAGGTCACCGTAGTCTGTGATATTTGAGCTTTGTCTTGGACAACTTGTATCCTTTATTGGCTTGGTAGTTCAGAGGTCTCCTTAGTAGGGCTGGCGATCAGAATGTCGTCTGCATATTGAAGGAGTGTTTCCTTTTCCAGAGGTAGAACTTTTAGTTCTTTAGCTGAGCTTTCCCCAAAGATGGTGTGGGAATTTTTGAACCCTTGGGGCAACACGGCCCGGAAGTATTGTTTTAGTTGTATGTTGAGTCCTGCCACTCACAAGCCAAAATTTCTTGTGACTCTGGGACTAATAGAATACAAAAGAAGGCATCATTGAAGACTAATACAGAATACCATGTCCTGGTGGTTGGTAGAATGACCAGCAGGATGTAGGATTTAGGAACTACTGGAGGTATATCCTCGGTGGCTTCACTGACTGTCCTGACATCCTTTACCAGGACTCCAGCAGCCCATGGGGCTCTCGAGGTCAGGCCAATCCCAGGATATGGAGCTCACCTGGGCAGGTACCCCACCCCCACCCCAGCCCACGGGGCTCTCATGTTCAGGCCCCTCCCAGGATATGGGGTTCCCTGGGCAGGTTCCCCTGCAGCCCATGGGGCTCTCGTGGTCAGGCCCCTCCCAGGATACAGAGCTACCCTTGCAGGTACCATGGCAGGGCTGGGAACACAGGAACCGTGCATATCGCCCTCATTGCAGAGCACTCCCAGCTCACCTGTCACTCAGATCTGACACAGAGCACCTCAGAGCAGGACTTGAACTAACAAACAGCAGCTCCGACAGGGCTGTGACCCTGGGCATCACTCTGTGTGGCCTCCTTCCACCTGGTCTTCCAGAGACTTCCACTGCACCTGGGGCACCAGGCCTCTGTCTCCACCCACCAGCCACCCCTCCTCTCCCTGACTCCTGGGTTCCTCTCATTAGGAGAGGGTTTTCTTGAAGTTGTCTCCCACTCATGGGCCAGATAATATAATTAGAAAACAAGCCAGAGCTGCAGCCCCTTGTCTATCCTGACTCTCAGGAGCCCACACCTGTTCCTTGGACCTGGCCGATTCAGCAAGTTCCAGTTTCTGCAACTGTGAGCCCCTGAGGGGTGATTATTGGCTGGCCTGGGAAGCCCGACCGTGCCGGCCAGCCCTCCCCAGGTGTGCCTGGGTTCAGATCAATATAAACACCACTCCAGGCAGCAAGAGCCTCTGCAGCTCTGCCTGACGCCATTTTCTCTGCCCTGTCAGCAGTCTTGGGGCTGGACTGGTGGGAGGGAGTGAGAGGCCACGGCTTTGTGGGTGGCCCAGTGTGAGTGGGGCTCTGCTGGACTTTCTGCAGCAGTTGCCAAGATGCCACCTGCTAAAGAAGAGGATGTGTCACCCATACCTGCCGTTGGAATTTCTCCCTGGGCAGAGGTGAGTGAGGAAGAAACAGTGGGGGCCGGGACAGCAGGGGTATCTCAGGCAGGGAAATGGAAAGCTTCCAGAAGAGCACCCAGGGCCAGGACCATCCTGGCTGGCCTGCAGGCACCAAGTCGGCTGGCATGCTGCCACTCATGTGGCTCCATGGCCCTTCCTCTAGGCTCTCAAGTCCTTGTACATATTCAGGTGTTTTACCTGGGAAGGGTGGGAACATTTCAGCAGCAGCTGGCCTGGGGCTCAGCCCACGTTTACTCACAGATGCCTCGGCACGGTCCCCCAGCTTTGCAATGAGGACGCTTGTTGCGTGGGGCCTGCTGGCTGAATGGGAGATGATTCCCCACCACTGACCAACTTCAGAATTGTTTACAACTGGAGCAAGTGCCCTGATACGGTTTTCCTCTGTGTAACTGGTGGGTTCTGTTTTTTTTTCTTTTTTTCGTTTTTGGTTCAAGGTAGATTTTATTCCTCTTTTTTGTATTTACAGATATAAGCATGGAAATAATTTATTCATATAAATACATGTATGTGAAGGGAAGAATATTTTCTCTGTTTTACTTTTTGTAATTTGAATTTTATTTTATTTTTTTATACAGCAGGTTCTTTTTGGTTATCTCTTTTATACATATAAATGTATATATGCCAATCCCAATCTCTCAACTCCTCCCACCACCACCCCCCAACAGCTTTCCCCCCTTGGTGTCCATACGTTTGTTGTCTACATCTGTTGCTCTATTTCTGCCTTGCAAAACGGTTCATCTGTACAATTTTTCTAGGTTCCACATATAGGCATTAATATACAAGATTTGTTTTTCTCTTTCTGACTTACTTCACTCTGTATGACAGTCTCTAGATCCATCAACGTCTCTACAAATGACCCAATTTCATTCCTTTTTATGGCTTAGTAATATTCCATTTTATATATGTACCACTTCTTTATGCATTCGTCTGTCTGTGGGCATTTAGGTTGCTTCCATTACCTGGATATTGTAAATAGTGATGCAATGAACATTGCGGTGAATGTCTCTTTTTGATTTATGGTTTTGTCTGGGTATATGCCCAGTAGTGGGATTGCTGTATCATATGGTAATTCTATTCTTAGTTTTATAAGAAACTCCATAATGTTCTCCACAGTGACTGTATCAATTTACATTCCCAACAATAGTGGAAGAGGGTTCCTTATCTCCACACCCTTTCCAGCATTTGTTGTTTGTAGATTTTCTGATGATGCCCATTCTAACAGGTGTGAGGTGATACACCATGGATGAGTCTATTTCGTTGAGCAAAGAGTAGGTCTTGTCTAGTACATATTTGGCTTATGGAACGGTATGTGTGCTAATTTCAATCTCTGGTTTTATACAGCACCCCAACTCAACATTCCCCTTAAGCAAGCATAAGTTTTTATCTAAATGTGAGACTCTGTTCGGTTTTGTATTTCAGTTTATGTGTAGCCAAGTTTACACTCCCTCTATTAGTGATATCTTATGATACTTATCTTTCTCTGTGTGACGTATTTCTCTTAGAATCATCATATTTAAATCCACTCAATTTGCTGCTACAGGCCTGATGACATTGATTTCATTGCTGAGTGATATTCCGTTGTACGTAAGTAGCACAACTCCTTTATCCATTTTTTTCTTTCTGGGATATTTAATTTGTACTGGACTCGAGTTTCTTGTAAACACAGCAGCCCTAAATTTTGTGCTGGCTGTGTCTTGTTGATTTTAATTTTCCTAAGCTATAGGGCTAAAAGTGGAAGTACCCTAGGCTCTGTAGCTTTGTTTTTCAGATGTTTCAGGATACACCATAAACATCTCCAGAGTGTCTGTTGGCAATTTACATCCCGCCCATCAGCATAACAAGGCTCCCTGTTCTCCATGGCCTGTCCTGTGTTTCTGGTTTTTACACTTTTTTCAGATGGCCCTTTTGACGAATGGGAAATGAGACTTCATTGTAGTGCGGATTTCCATTGCTGGAGTGCTTGGTTGGCCAAAAAGGGCATATGCGTTTTTTCCTGAATATATTCAGGAAAAAATGTTTACGCACTTTTGTCCAAGTGCATCAGTGTCAAAGATCTGCCGCTTTTCACATGCTTTAAATGCAATTCCCATCTACCTCCTGAAATATGATTCCTGCAATTCTGTCTCGTTTTCAAGTCCTCTTTGCAGACTTACTTCAATATATTTTTGCCAATAGCTGTCATTTATATCTCTGCAGGTTTGTGAATTACAGTGCCCGTGATTTCCTTTCTTAACTCGTTTCCTTGAAAGCTGGCCACAGAACCGCAGGTTTGCTTTAGGCCATAATCAGGGTCCGACACGGCACTCTGAGCCTTTGGTTAATTCCTCTTCCTGGTGGGAAATTAGAGTTAAATGTGCCCCTCCGGACACCTGCCTCACTCCCAGCCCCTTGGTTATGTGTGTCCTGTAGTTTGAGGCCACATGTGCTGGGTTCCTCACCTTTGGCTGATGTGGCCCCACTGGTGTGAGGACACTCCTGCCTGGTTCCCATCCCCTTGGTGATGTGGACCCTCCGGTGAGAGTCTGATCCTGGCTGGGTTCCTCACACTTCTGAGAGGTGGGCCCTCTTCTCTGAGGTCACTCCTGCCTGGCTGGCCCACCCCGCCTTGACGACATCGGCTCTCTCGTGGGAGTTGGTGCCTGCTGCGAGTCTCCTCCCCTTGGTAATGAGGGCCCTCTGGCGTCAGGCCCTAACTCCTGGCCTCCCAAAATTTTCTGATGTGCGCCCTGTGGTGCGAGTACACTCCTGCCAGGTTCCCAACACCATGGGAATGTGGGCCTTCTGCTCTGAGGTCCCAACGATGGGTTGCTCAGTTTCATGATGAGGGCCCTCTGGTGTGAGTTCACTCCGGCCTGGATCCCATAGCCTCGCTGCTCCTGGCCACCTGCGGGGAGGTTACAACTGCGGGATTCCTCACCTTTTTTCTTCTATGGGCCCTCTGTTTTGAGACTCCTCCTGCCTGCCTCACTCCCAGCCCCTTGGTGATGTGTGTCCTCTGGTTTGAGGCCACGTGTGCTGGGTCCCTCACCTTTCGATGATGTGGCCCCACTGGTGTGAGGACACTCTTGCCTGGTTCCTATCCCCTTGAAGATGTGGGCTCTCTGGTGAGAGTCTGATCCTGGCTGGGTTCCTCACCCTTCTGTGAGGTGGGCCCTCTGCTGTGAGGTCACTCCTGCCTGGCTGGCACACCCCGCCTGGGCAACATCGGCCCTCTTGTGGCAGTTGGAGCATGCTGGGAGCCTCCTCCCCTCGGTGATGAGGGCCCTCTTGCGTCAGGCCCTAACTGCTGGGTACCCACATTTTCTGATACGTGCTAAGTGGTGCGAGGACACTCCTGCGAGGTTCCCATCCCCATGGGGATGTGGGCCTTCTGCTCTGAGGTCCCAATGGCTGGGTTGCTCACAGTTTCATGATGTGGGCCCTCTGCTGTGAGTTCACTGCAGCCTGGATCACATAGACTCGGTGCTCTGGGCCGCCTGCTGGGAGGTTCCCACTGCAGGATTCCTCACCTTTTTTATTCTATTGGCCCTGTGTTGTGAGGCTACTCATGCCT
This sequence comes from Delphinapterus leucas, assembly GCF_059928025.1. NCBI lineage: Eukaryota > Metazoa > Chordata > Mammalia > Artiodactyla > Monodontidae > Delphinapterus > Delphinapterus leucas. The sequence goes on along the minus strand of NW_028322269.1, from coordinate 2,194,129 downwards.
GCCACAATTCGAGCCCCTTGGAGATGTGGGTCCTCTGGTTTAGGCCTCATGTGCTGGTTTCCTCACCTTTCTATGATGTGGTCACCCTGGTGTGAAGACAGTCCTGCCTGGTTCTGATCCCCTTGGTGATGTGGGCCCTCTGGTGAGAGTCTTATCCTGGCTGGGTTCCTCACCCTTCTGTGAGGTAGGCCCTCTGCTGTGAGGTCACTCCTGCCTGGCTGTCACACGTCACCTTGTCGACATGGGCCCTCAGTTGGGAGTTGGTGCCTGCTTGGAGTCTCCTCCCCTTGGTAATGAGGGCCCTCTGGCGTCAGACCCTAACTTCTGGGCTCCCAAAATTCTCTGATGTGTGCCTTGAGGTGCGAGTACACTTATGCCATGTTCCCAACCACATAGGAATGTGGGCCTTCTGCTCTGAGGTCCCAAAGCCTGGGTTGCTCACAGTTTCATGATGAGGGCCCTCTGTTTTGAGTTCAGTCAGGTCTGGATCCCATAGCCTCGCTGCTCCTGGCCGCCTGCTGGGAGGTTCCAACTGCGGGATTCCTCACCTTTTTTCTTCTATGGGCCCTCTGTTTTGAGACTCCTCCTGCCTGCCTCACTCCCAGCCCCTTGGTGATGTGTGTCCTCTGGTTTGAGGCCACGTGTGCTGGGTCACTCACATTTCGTTGATGAGGTCCCACTGGTGTGAGGACACTCCAGCCTGGTTCCCATTCTCTTGGTGATGTGGGCCCTCTGGTGAGAGTCTGATCCTCCTTGGGTTCCTCACACTTTTGTGAGGTGGGCCCTCTGCTCTGAGGTCACTCTTGCCTGGCTGGCACACCCCGCATTGGCGACGGCGGCCCACTGGTAGCAGTTGGAGCCTGCTGGGAGCCTCCTCTCCTCGGTGATGAGAGCCCTCTGGTGTCAGGCCCTAACTGCTGGGCTCCCCACATTTTCTGATGTGTGCCCACTGGTGCGATGACACTCCTACTTGGTTCCCTTCCCCATGAGGATGTGGGCCTTGTGCTCTGAGGTCACTACGGCTGGTTTGCTCACAGTTTCATGATGAGGGCCCTCTGTTGTGAGTTCATCACTGCCTGGATCCCATAGCCTCGGTGCTCTGGGCCGCCTGCTGGGATGTTCCAACTGCTGGATTCCTCACCTTTTTTATACAATGGGCCATGTGTTGTGAGGTTAATCCTGCCTGCCTCGCTCCAAGACCCATGGTGATGTGGGTCCTCTGGTTTGAGGCCACATTTTCTTGTTACCTCTACTTTTGATGATATGGCCCCACGGGTGTGATGACACTCCTGCCTGGTTCACAGCCCCTTGCTGATGTGGGCACTCTGGTGAGAGTCTGATCCTGGCTGGGTTCCTTACCCTTCTGTGAGGTGGGCCCTCTGATGTGAGGTCACTCCTGCCTGGCTGGCTCACGTCACCTTGATGATGTGGGCCCTCTGTTGGCCACTAAAGCATTCTGGGAGCCTCCTACCCTCTTTAATGAGGGCCCTGGAAAAAACGCATATGCACATTTTGACCAAGTGCATCATTGTCCAGGATCTGCCTCTTCTCCTATGCTTTCAGAGCACTTCCCGTCTACGTCCTGAAATCATATCCCAGGAATACTGCCCCGCTTTCAAGTCCTCCTCGCACCCTTACTTCAATATATTTTTGTATGATACCTGTCATTAATAACTCTGCAGGTTTGTTAAATACAGTGTCCCTGAGCTCCTTTCTTCAACATGCTTTCTTGTGAGCTGGCCGCAAAACCGCAGGATTGCTTCAGGCCGTAATCTGGTTTCGGCACGGCACGCTGAGCCTTTGGTAAATTCCTCTTTCTGGTGAGAAATGAGCATTCAATTTGCCCGTGGAGACACCTACAGCTAGTCTCTCATTGGTTCTCCCTATTCCTGTTCATCTTGTGCAGAAATTGCAAACTGTGCCAAACAGGAGGTTAAAGGCACTGACTCTCCAAGTGGGTAGAGGGTTAGTAAAGCATCTGGAATGGTGAACCCGAGTACCAGGGAACGAAACCTGAGAGCCATTTAAAATGGTTTCCCAGTCTCACAGTGGACAATACTCTGGGTTTCCCATGCATGTTTTAGCTGAAGGAAGAATTCCTTAAACCTGGAGATTATTGACCCATGGAATGGGTACCATGCAGTATGACTAAAAAGGGTCTGAATTTGCTCACTGAACCTCACCAATGCTATCAGTTCGAAGTGTCCAGCCTTATGCCTCACCCAGCTCTGGGTGTAGATGTGGTAAATCCAGGTTTCATCACAAGCCCTGAATCAATTATTTAAGAATTGCTGTCTCTTTCACTGTCATTGTGTTTTGTTTTTGTAATTTAGTTTGATAATGGGATTTATCGGATTTTCACTGCTGCGTTCATGCCGCTGTACAAACGCTTGATTCTCCTACAGAGAAATATAAATCCACGGGTTTTAAGATTCTTACTAGTCAGGTATATTCCTAGGCGTTGAATATGTGGTGTTGAGTCCATGTCGTTGAACAAGGAGTAGGTCTTGACTATTATATATTTGGCTTATGGAACGGTATCTGTGCTATTTTCAATCTCTGGTTTTATGCAGCACCCCAACTCACCTTTGCCCTTAAGCAAGCATAAGTTGGTTTTCTAAATTTGAGTCCCTGTTCTGTTTTGTAATTCAGTTCATGTGTAGCCAAGTTTACATTCCGTGTATTAGTGATATCTTATGATGTTTCATTTTCTGTGTGACTTATTTCACTTAGAATCACTGTAGCTGAATCCACTCATTATGCCGTGATGGGCCTGATGACATAGATTTCATTGCTGAGTGATATTCCATTGTACGTACGAACCACAACTTCTTTATCCATTTTTCACATTCTGGGATATTTAACTTGTACCGTAGATGAGGTTCTTGTAAACAGAGCCGTCCGAAAATTTGGGGTGGCTGTGTGGTTTTGATTTTAATTTCCCTAAGCTATAGGACCATAACTGGAAGTGCCGTAGGCTCCGTTGCTTTGATTTTTAGGTGTTTCAGGAAACACCATACACTTCTCCAGGGTGGCTGTTGGCAATTTACATCCCGCCCATCAGCATAACAAGGCTCCCTGTTCTCCATGGCCTGTGCTGTCTTTCTGGATTTTACACTTTTTTTAGATGGCCCTTTTGACCAGGGGGCTGTGAGACTTCATTGTAGTGCATAATTCTTTAACATGCTTGCATGGTTGTCCAAAAAGGGCGTATGCGTTTTTTCCTGAATATATTCAGGAAAAAACGCATACGCCCTTTTTGGCCAAGTGCATCATTGTCGACGTTCTGCCTCTTTTCCTATGCTTTAAATGCAATTCCAGCCTACCCCCTGAAATCGTTTTCTTGCAATTCTGCCCACTTACAAGTCCTCTTCGCAGCCTTCCTTCAATATATTTTTGGACGATAGCTGTCATTTATAACTCTGCAGGTTTGTGAATTACAGTGCCCCTGAGCTCCTTTCTTCAACTCGCTTTCTTGTGAGCTGGCCGCAAACACACATGATTGCTTCAGGCCCTAATCTGGTTCCGGCACGGCATGCTGAGCCTTTGGTGAATTCCTCTTCCTGGTGGGAAATGAGCGTTAAATTTGCCTGTGCAGACACCTCCAGCTAGTCTCTCATTGATTCCCCCTATTCCTGTTCATCTTGCGCAGATATTGCAAACTGTGCCAAACAGGAGGTTAAAGGCACTGAGTCTCCAAGTGGGGAGAGTGTTAGTAAAGGGTCTGGAATGGTGAACCCGAGTAAAAGGGGACGAAAACTGAGATGCATTTGAAAACGTTTCCCGGTCACATGGTGCACCATACTTGGGTTTTCCATGCATGTTTTAGCTGAAGGAAGAATCCCTCAAACCTGGAGAGTTGGGACCCATGGAATGGGTACCATGCAGTATGACTTCAAAGGGTCTGCACTTGCTCATCGAACCTCACCAATGCTATCAGCCCGAAGTGTCCAACCTTATGTCTCACTCAGCTCTGGGTGTAGATGTGGTAAATCCAGGTTGCATCACAAGCCCTGAATGAATTATTTAAAAATTGCTCTCTATTTCACTGTCATTGTGTTTTGTTTCTGTAATTCATTTTGATAATGGGATTTATCGGATTTTCTCTGCTGCATTCTTGCAGCTGTACACACGCTTGATTCTCTTATGGAGACATATAAATCCATGGGTTTGAAGATTCTGATCAGTCAGGTGTATTCCTAGGCTTTGAATACGGGGTGTTTAGTCCATTTCGTTGAGCAAGGGGTAGGTCTTGAGTATTATATATTTGGCTTATGGAAAGGTATCTGTGCTAATTTCTATCTCTGGTTTTATGCAGCACCCCAACTCACATTTCCCCTTAAGCAAGCATAAGTTGGTTTTCTAAATTTGAGACCCTGTTCTGTTTTGTAATTCAGTTCATGTGTAGCCAAGTTAACATTCCTTGTATTAGTGATATCTTATGATGTTTCATTTTCTGTGTGACTTATTTCACTTAGAATCATCGTACCTGAATCCACTCATTATGCCGCAATGGGCCTGATGACATAGATTTCATTGGTGAGTGATATTCCATTGTACGTACGTACCACAATTTCTTTATCCATTTTTCGCTTTCTTGGATATTTAACTTGTACCGTAGACGAGGTTCTTGTAAACAGAGCCGTCCGAAACTTTGGGGTGGCTGTGTGTTTTTGATTTTAATTTCCCTAAGCTATAGGACCATAAGTGGAAGTGCCATAGGCTGTGTTGCTTTGTTTCCTACGTGTTTCTGGAAACACCATACACTTCTCCAGAGTGGTTGTTGGCAATTTACATCCCGCCCATCAGCATGACAAGGCTCCCTCTTCTCCATGGTCTGTGCTGCCTTTCTGGATTTTACACTTTTTTCAGATGGCCCTTTTGACCGGGGGGCAGTGAGACTTCATTGTAGTGCAGATTTCCTTTACACGCTTGCTTGGTTGTCCAAAAAGGGCGTATGCGTTTTTTCCTGAATATATTCAGGAAAAAACGCATACGCCCTTTTTGGCCAAGTGCATCATTGTCGTCGTTCTGCCTCTTTTCCTATGCTTTAAATGCAATTCCAGTCTACCCCCTGAAATCGTTTTCCTGAAATTCTGCCCCACTTTCAAGTCCTCTTCGCAGCCTTCCTTCAATATATTTTTAGACCATAGCTGTCATTTATAACTCTGCATGTTTGTGAATTACAGTGCCCCTGAGCTCCTTTCTTCAACTCGCTTTCTTGTGAGCTGGCCGCAAACCCGCAGGAATGCTTCAGGCCCTAATCTGGTTCCGGCACGGCATGCTGAGCCTTTAGTTAATTCCTCTTCCTGGTGGGAAATGAGCGTTTAATTTGCCCGTGCAGACACCTTCACACGAGTCGTCATGGTGCCCCTTTGCCCCGGTTATCTCTATGGAGGTTGGAGTTGGAGGGCCTCCTCACTCAAGGTCAGTGTGCCCACGGAGCCAACCCTGCAACTTCAGGGCATGTTTGGTGGTTAGGATCACCACGTGGGGTCCTTTTACCTTAGGAGGGAGGTGGCCTTTTGGGCTGCTGATTTCCAGGTTTTCGGATACTGCCAGTATCTTGGCCAGATGTGGCGGTGGGCCAATCCCCTTGGTGACCGTAGTTTATCCTACCTGGATCGCATTCTTGCATTGTTCCATTTCAAGTGGTCCCAGGTTTTGCACTAATACTCCAATGGCGATTCACCGTTCACCAGGAATGTAAAGGTCAAAGGGTTTAGCTAAATTAGGGAGTTCCTGTGCAAGGGTCTGAATTGACTGCTCTTTCCATTCTTGAAAGGCCACTTCTGCATTCTATTCAAAAGGATCATCACCTTTTCCTTTCAGTGTTTCATATAGAGGCCGAGCTAGTAGACTGTAGTTAGGGATCCAGAAGCAGCAAACCCTGGCCTCCCCAGGAACCCCTAAGCTGTCTTCTAGTTTTAGAAATGGGTAAGGCTGTAAATTGTTTCTTCCCTTTCCTGGGATGTGCTTCTCCGACCTTCTGTGAGAATGAAGCCCAGGCAGGTCACCGTAGTCTGTGATATTTGAGCTTTTTCTTGGACAACTTGTATCCTTTATTGGCTTCGTAGTTCAGAGGTCTCCTTACTAGGGCTGGTGATCAGAATGTCGTCTGCATATTGAAGGAGTGTTCCCTTTTCCAGAGGTAGAACTTTTAGGTCTTTAGCTGAGCTTTCCCCAAAGATGGTGTGGGAATTTTTGAACCCTTGGGGCAACACGGCCCGGAAGTATTGTTTTAGTTGTATGTTGAGTCCTGCCACTCACAAGCCAAAATTTCTTGTGACTCTGGGACTAATAGAATACAAAAGAAGGCATCATTGAAGACTAATACAGAATACCATGTCCTGGTGGTTGGTAGAATGACCAGCAGGGTGTAGGGTTTAGGAACTACTGGAGGTATATCCTCAGTGGCTTAACTGACTGTCCTGACATCCATTACCAGGATTCCAGCAGCCCATGGGGCTCTCGAGGTCAGGCCAATCCCAGGATATGGAGCTCACCTGGGCAGGTACCCCAACCCAGCCCACGGGGCTCTCATGTTCAGGACCCTCCCAGGATATGGTGTTCCCTGGGCAGGTCCCCCTGCAGCCCATGGGGCTCTCGTGGTCAGGCCCCTCCCAGGATACAGAGCTACCCTTGCAGGTACCATGGCAGGGCTGGGAACACAGGAACCGTGCATATCGCCCTCATTGCAGAGCACTCCCAGCTCACCTGTCACTCAGATCTGACACAGAGCACCTCAGAGCAGGACTTGAACTAACAAACAGCAGCTCCGACAGGTCTGTGACCCTGGGCATCACTCTGTGTGGCCTCCCTCCACCTGGTCTTCCAGAGACTTCCACTGCACCCGGGGCACCAGGCCTCTGTCTCTACCCACCAGCCACCCCTCCTCTCCCTGACTCCTGGGTTCCTCTCATTAGGAGAGGGTTTTCTTGAAGTTGTCTCCCACTCATGGGCCAGATAATATAATTAGAAAACAAGCCAGAGCTGCAGCCCCTTGTCTATCCTGACTCTCAGGAGCCCACACCTGTTCCTTGGACCTGGCCGATTCAGCAAGTTCCAGTTTCTGCAACTGTGAGCCCCTGAGGGGTGATTATTGGCTGGCCTGGGAAGCCCGACCGTGCCGGCCAGCCCTCCCCAGGTGTGCCTGGGTTCAGATCAATATAAACACCGCTCCAGGCAGCAAGAGCCCCTGCAGCTGTGCCTGACGCCATTTTCTCTGCCCTGTCAGCAGTCTTGGGGCTGGACTGGTGGGAGGGAGTGAGAGGCCACGGCTTTGTGGGTGGCCCAGTGTGAGTGGGGCTCTGCTGGACTTTCTGCAGCAGTTGCCAAGATGCCACCTGCTAAAGAAGAGGATGTGTCACCCATACCTGCCGCTGGAATTTCTCCCTGGGCAGAGGTGAGTGAGGAAGAAAGCAGTGGGGGCCGGGACAGCAGGGGTATCTCAGGCAGGGAAATGGAAAGCTTCCAGAAGAGCACCCAGGGCCAGGACCACCCTGGCTGGCCTGCAGGCACCAAGTCGGCTGGCATGCTGTCGCTCATGTGGCTCCATGGCCCTTCCTCTAGGCTTTCAAGTCCTTGTACATATTCAGGTGTTTTACCTGGGAAGGGTGGGAACATTTCAGCAGCAGCTGGCCTGGGGCTCAGCCCACGTTTACTCACAGATGCCTCGGCACGGTCCCCCAGCTTTGCAATGAGGACGCTTGTTGCGTGGGGCCTGCTGGCTGAATGGGAGATGATTCCCCACCACTGACCAACTTCAGAATTGCTTACAACTGGAGCAAGTGCCCTGATACGGTTTTCCTCTGTGTAACTGGTGGGTTCTGTTTTTTTTTCTTTTTTTCGTTTTTGGTTCAAGGTAGATTTTATTCCTCTTTTTTGTATTTACAGATATAAGCATGGAAATAATTTATTCATATAAATACATGTATGTGAAGGGAAGAATATTTTCTCTGTTTTACTTTTTGTAATTTGAATTTTATTTTATTTTTTTATACAGCAGGTTCTTTTTGGTTATCTCTTTTATACATATAAATGTATATATGCCAATCCCAATCTCTCAACTCCTCCCACCACCACCCCCCAACAGCTTTCCCCCCTTGGTGTCCATACGTTTGTTGTCTACATCTGTTGCTCTATTTCTGCCTTGCAAAACGGTTCATCTGTACAATTTTTCTAGGTTCCACATATAGGCATTAATATACAAGATTTGTTTTTCTCTTTCTGACTTACTTCACTCTGTATGACAGTCTCTAGATCCATCAACGTCTCTACAAATGACCCAATTTCATTCCTTTTTATGGCTTAGTAATATTCCATTTTATATATGTACCACTTCTTTATGCATTCGTCTGTCTGTGGGCATTTAGGTTGCTTCCATTACCTGGATATTGTAAATAGTGATGCAATGAACATTGCGGTGAATGTCTCTTTTTGATTTATGGTTTTGTCTGGGTATATGCCCAGTAGTGGGATTGCTGTATCATATGGTAATTCTATTCTTAGTTTTATAAGAAACTCCATAATGTTCTCCACAGTGACTGTATCAATTTACATTCCCAACAATAGTGGAAGAGGGTTCCTTATCTCCACACCCTTTCCAGCATTTGTTGTTTGTAGATTTTCTGATGATGCCCATTCTAACAGGTGTGAGGTGATACACCATGGATGAGTCTATTTCGTTGAGCAAAGAGTAGGTCTTGTCTAGTACATATTTGGCTTATGGAACGGTATGTGTGCTAATTTCAATCTCTGGTTTTATACAGCACCCCAACTCAACATTCCCCTTAAGCAAGCATAAGTTTTTATCTAAATGTGAGACTCTGTTCGGTTTTGTATTTCAGTTTATGTGTAGCCAAGTTTACACTCCCTCTATTAGTGATATCTTATGATACTTATCTTTCTCTGTGTGACGTATTTCTCTTAGAATCATCATATTTAAATCCACTCAATTTGCTGCTACAGGCCTGATGACATTGATTTCATTGCTGAGTGATATTCCGTTGTACGTAAGTAGCACAACTCCTTTATCCATTTTTTTCTTTCTGGGATATTTAATTTGTACTGGACTCGAGTTTCTTGTAAACACAGCAGCCCTAAATTTTGTGCTGGCTGTGTCTTGTTGATTTTAATTTTCCTAAGCTATAGGGCTAAAAGTGGAAGTACCCTAGGCTCTGTAGCTTTGTTTTTCAGATGTTTCAGGATACACCATAAACATCTCCAGAGTGTCTGTTGGCAATTTACATCCCGCCCATCAGCATAACAAGGCTCCCTGTTCTCCATGGCCTGTCCTGTGTTTCTGGTTTTTACACTTTTTTCAGATGGCCCTTTTGACGAATGGGAAATGAGACTTCATTGTAGTGCGGATTTCCATTGCTGGAGTGCTTGGTTGGCCAAAAAGGGCATATGCGTTTTTTCCTGAATATATTCAGGAAAAAATGTTTACGCACTTTTGTCCAAGTGCATCAGTGTCAAAGATCTGCCGCTTTTCACATGCTTTAAATGCAATTCCCATCTACCTCCTGAAATATGATTCCTGCAATTCTGTCTCGTTTTCAAGTCCTCTTTGCAGACTTACTTCAATATATTTTTGCCAATAGCTGTCATTTATATCTCTGCAGGTTTGTGAATTACAGTGCCCGTGATTTCCTTTCTTAACTCGTTTCCTTGAAAGCTGGCCACAGAACCGCAGGTTTGCTTTAGGCCATAATCAGGGTCCGACACGGCACTCTGAGCCTTTGGTTAATTCCTCTTCCTGGTGGGAAATTAGAGTTAAATGTGCCCCTCCGGACACCTGCCTCACTCCCAGCCCCTTGGTTATGTGTGTCCTGTAGTTTGAGGCCACATGTGCTGGGTTCCTCACCTTTGGCTGATGTGGCCCCACTGGTGTGAGGACACTCCTGCCTGGTTCCCATCCCCTTGGTGATGTGGACCCTCCGGTGAGAGTCTGATCCTGGCTGGGTTCCTCACACTTCTGAGAGGTGGGCCCTCTTCTCTGAGGTCACTCCTGCCTGGCTGGCCCACCCCGCCTTGACGACGTCGGCTCTCTCGTGGGAGTTGGTGCCTGCTGCGAGTCTCCTCCCCTTGGTAATGAGGGCCCTCTGGCGTCAGGCCCTAACTCCTGGCCTCCCAAAATTTTCTGATGTGCGCCCTGTGGTGCGAGTACACTCCTGCCAGGTTCCCAACACCATGGGAATGTGGGCCTTCTGCTCTGAGGTCCCAACGATGGGTTGCTCAGTTTCATGATGAGGGCCCTCTGGTGTGAGTTCACTCCGGCCTGGATCCCATAGCCTCGCTGCTCCTGGCCACCTGCGGGGAGGTTACAACTGCGGGATTCCTCACCTTTTTCTTCTATGGGCCCTCTGTTTTGAGACTCCTCCTGCCTGCCTCACTCCCAGCCCCTTGGTGATGTGTGTCCTCTGGTTTGAGGCCACGTGTGCTGGGTCCCTCACCTTTCGATGATGTGGCCCCACTGGTGTGAGGACACTCTTGCCTGGTTCCTATCCCCTTGAAGATGTGGGCTCTCTGGTGAGAGTCTGATCCTGGCTGGGTTCCTCACCCTTCTGTGAGGTGGGCCCTCTGCTGTGAGGTCACTCCTGCCTGGCTGGCACACCCCGCCTGGGCAACATCGGCCCTCTTGTGGCAGTTGGAGCATGCTGGGAGCCTCCTCCCCTCGGTGATGAGGGCCCTCTTGCGTCAGGCCCTAACTGCTGGGTACCCACATTTTCTGATACGTGCTAAGTGGTGCGAGGACACTCCTGCGAGGTTCCCATCCCCATGGGGATGTGGGCCTTCTGCTCTGAGGTCCCAATGGCTGGGTTGCTCACAGTTTCATGATGTGGGCCCTCTGCTGTGAGTTCACTGCAGCCTGGATCACATAGACTCGGTGCTCTGGGCCGCCTGCTGGGAGGTTCCCACTGCAGGATTCCTCACCTTTTTTATTCTATTGGCCCTGTGTTGTGAGGCTACTCATGCCTGCCACAATTCGAGCCCCTTGGAGATGTGGGTCCTCTGGTTTAGGCCTCATGTGCTGGTTTCCTCACCTTTCTATGATGTGGTCACCCTGGTGTGAAGACAGTCCTGCCTGGTTCTGATCCCCTTGGTGATGTGGGCCCTCTGGTGAGAGTCTTATCCTGGCTGGGTTCCTCACCCTTCTGTGAGGTAGGCCCTCTGCTGTGAGGTCACTCCTGCCTGGCTGTCACACGTCACCTTGTCGACATGGGCCCTCAGTTGGGAGTTGGTGCCTGCTTGGAGTCTCCTCCCCTTGGTAATGAGGGCCCTCTGGCGTCAGACCCTAACTTCTGGGCTCCCAAAATTCTCTGATGTGTGCCTTGAGGTGCGAGTACACTTATGCCATGTTCCCAACCACATAGGAATGTGGGCCTTCTGCTCTGAGGTCCCAAAGCCTGGGTTGCTCACAGTTTCATGATGAGGGCCCTCTGTTTTGAGTTCAGTCAGGTCTGGATCCCATAGCCTCGCTGCTCCTGGCCGCCTGCTGGGAGGTTCCAACTGCGGGATTCCTCACCTTTTTTCTTCTATGGGCCCTCTGTTTTGAGACTCCTCCTGCCTGCCTCACTCCCAGCCCCTTGGTGATGTGTGTCCTCTGGTTTGAGGCCACGTGTGCTGGGTCACTCACATTTCGTTGATGAGGTCCCACTGGTGTGAGGACACTCCAGCCTGGTTCCCATTCTCTTGGTGATGTGGGCCCTCTGGTGAGAGTCTGATCCTCCTTGGGTTCCTCACACTTTTGTGAGGTGGGCCCTCTGCTCTGAGGTCACTCTTGCCTGGCTGGCACACCCCGCATTGGCGACGGCGGCCCACTGGTAGCAGTTGGAGCCTGCTGGGAGCCTCCTCTCCTCGGTGATGAGAGCCCTCTGGTGTCAGGCCCTAACTGCTGGGCTCCCCACATTTTCTGATGTGTGCCCACTGGTGCGATGACACTCCTACTTGGTTCCCTTCCCCATGAGGATGTGGGCCTTGTGCTCTGAGGTCACTACGGCTGGTTTGCTCACAGTTTCATGATGAGGGCCCTCTGTTGTGAGTTCATCACTGCCTGGATCCCATAGCCTCGGTGCTCTGGGCCGCCTGCTGGGATGTTCCAACTGCTGGATTCCTCACCTTTTTTATACAATGGGCCATGTGTTGTGAGGTTAATCCTGCCTGCCTCGCTCCAAGACCCATGGTGATGTGGGTCCTCTGGTTTGAGGCCACATTTTCTTGTTACCTCTACTTTTGATGATATGGCCCCACGGGTGTGATGACACTCCTGCCTGGTTCACAGCCCCTTGCTGATGTGGGCACTCTGGTGAGAGTCTGATCCTGGCTGGGTTCCTTACCCTTCTGTGAGGTGGGCCCTCTGATGTGAGGTCACTCCTGCCTGGCTGGCTCACGTCACCTTGATGATGTGGGCCCTCTGTTGGCCACTAAAGCATTCTGGGAGCCTCCTACCCTCTTTAATGAGGGCCCTGGAAAAAACGCATATGCACATTTTGACCAAGTGCATCATTGTCCAGGATCTGCCTCTTCTCCTATGCTTTCAGAGCACTTCCCGTCTACGTCCTGAAATCATATCCCAGGAATACTGCCCCGCTTTCAAGTCCTCCTCGCACCCTTACTTCAATATATTTTTGTATGATACCTGTCATTAATAACTCTGCAGGTTTGTTAAATACAGTGTCCCTGAGCTCCTTTCTTCAACATGCTTTCTTGTGAGCTGGCCGCAAAACCGCAGGATTGCTTCAGGCCGTAATCTGGTTTCGGCACGGCACGCTGAGCCTTTGGTAAATTCCTCTTTCTGGTGAGAAATGAGCATTCAATTTGCCCGTGGAGACACCTACAGCTAGTCTCTCATTGGTTCTCCCTATTCCTGTTCATCTTGTGCAGAAATTGCAAACTGTGCCAAACAGGAGGTTAAAGGCACTGACTCTCCAAGTGGGTAGAGGGTTAGTAAAGCATCTGGAATGGTGAACCCGAGTACCAGGGAACGAAACCTGAGAGCCATTTAAAATGGTTTCCCAGTCTCACAGTGGACAATACTCTGGGTTTCCCATGCATGTTTTAGCTGAAGGAAGAATTCCTTAAACCTGGAGATTATTGACCCATGGAATGGGTACCATGCAGTATGACTAAAAAGGGTCTGAATTTGCTCACTGAACCTCACCAATGCTATCAGTTCGAAGTGTCCAGCCTTATGCCTCACCCAGCTCTGGGTGTAGATGTGGTAAATCCAGGTTTCATCACAAGCCCTGAATCAATTATTTAAGAATTGCTGTCTCTTTCACTGTCATTGTGTTTTGTTTTTGTAATTTAGTTTGATAATGGGATTTATCGGATTTTCACTGCTGCGTTCATGCCGCTGTACAAACGCTTGATTCTCCTACAGAGAAATATAAATCCACGGGTTTTAAGATTCTTACTAGTCAGGTATATTCCTAGGCGTTGAATATGTGGTGTTGAGTCCATGTCGTTGAACAAGGAGTAGGTCTTGACTATTATATATTTGGCTTATGGAACGGTATCTGTGCTATTTTCAATCTCTGGTTTTATGCAGCACCCCAACTCACCTTTGCCCTTAAGCAAGCATAAGTTGGTTTTCTAAATTTGAGTCCCTGTTCTGTTTTGTAATTCAGTTCATGTGTAGCCAAGTTTACATTCCGTGTATTAGTGATATCTTATGATGTTTCATTTTCTGTGTGACTTATTTCACTTAGAATCACTGTAGCTGAATCCACTCATTATGCCGTGATGGGCCTGATGACATAGATTTCATTGCTGAGTGATATTCCATTGTACGTACGAACCACAACTTCTTTATCCATTTTTCACATTCTGGGATATTTAACTTGTACCGTAGATGAGGTTCTTGTAAACAGAGCCGTCCGAAAATTTGGGGTGGCTGTGTGGTTTTGATTTTAATTTCCCTAAGCTATAGGACCATAACTGGAAGTGCCGTAGGCTCCGTTGCTTTGATTTTTAGGTGTTTCAGGAAACACCATACACTTCTCCAGGGTGGCTGTTGGCAATTTACATCCCGCCCATCAGCATAACAAGGCTCCCTGTTCTCCATGGCCTGTGCTGTCTTTCTGGATTTTACACTTTTTTTAGATGGCCCTTTTGACCAGGGGGCTGTGAGACTTCATTGTAGTGCATAATTCTTTAACATGCTTGCATGGTTGTCCAAAAAGGGCGTATGCGTTTTTTCCTGAATATATTCAGGAAAAAACGCATACGCCCTTTTTGGCCAAGTGCATCATTGTCGACGTTCTGCCTCTTTTCCTATGCTTTAAATGCAATTCCAGTCTACCCCCTGAAATCGTTTTCTTGCAATTCTGCCCACTTACAAGTCCTCTTCGCAGCCTTCCTTCAATATATTTTTGGACGATAGCTGTCATTTATAACTCTGCAGGTTTGTGAATTACAGTGCCCCTGAGCTCCTTTCTTCAACTCGCTTTCTTGTGAGCTGGCCGCAAACACACATGATTGCTTCAGGCCCTAATCTGGTTCCGGCACGGCATGCTGAGCCTTTGGTGAATTCCTCTTCCTGGTGGGAAATGAGCGTTAAATTTGCCTGTGCAGACACCTCCAGCTAGTCTCTCATTGATTCCCCCTATTCCTGTTCATCTTGCGCAGATATTGCAAACTGTGCCAAACAGGAGGTTAAAGGCACTGAGTCTCCAAGTGGGGAGAGTGTTAGTAAAGGGTCTGGAATGGTGAACCCGAGTAAAAGGGGACGAAAACTGAGATGCATTTGAAAACGTTTCCCGGTCACATGGTGCACCATACTTGGGTTTTCCATGCATGTTTTAGCTGAAGGAAGAATCCCTCAAACCTGGAGAGTTGGGACCCATGGAATGGGTACCATGCAGTATGACTTCAAAGGGTCTGCACTTGCTCATCGAACCTCACCAATGCTATCAGCCCGAAGTGTCCAACCTTATGTCTCACTCAGCTCTGGGTGTAGATGTGGTAAATCCAGGTTGCATCACAAGCCCTGAATGAATTATTTAAAAATTGCTCTCTATTTCACTGTCATTGTGTTTTGTTTCTGTAATTCATTTTGATAATGGGATTTATCGGATTTTCTCTGCTGCATTCTTGCAGCTGTACACACGCTTGATTCTCTTATGGAGACATATAAATCCATGGGTTTGAAGATTCTGATCAGTCAGGTGTATTCCTAGGCTTTGAATACGGGGTGTTTAGTCCATTTCGTTGAGCAAGGGGTAGGTCTTGAGTATTATATATTTGGCTTATGGAAAGGTATCTGTGCTAATTTCTATCTCTGGTTTTATGCAGCACCCCAACTCACATTTCCCCTTAAGCAAGCATAAGTTGGTTTTCTAAATTTGAGACCCTGTTCTGTTTTGTAATTCAGTTCATGTGTAGCCAAGTTAACATTCCTTGTATTAGTGATATCTTATGATGTTTCATTTTCTGTGTGACTTATTTCACTTAGAATCATCGTACCTGAATCCACTCATTATGCCGCAATGGGCCTGATGACATAGATTTCATTGGTGAGTGATATTCCATTGTACGTACGTACCACAATTTCTTTATCCATTTTTCGCTTTCTTGGATATTTAACTTGTACCGTAGACGAGGTTCTTGTAAACAGAGCCGTCCGAAACTTTGGGGTGGCTGTGTGTTTTTGATTTTAATTTCCCTAAGCTATAGGACCATAAGTGGAAGTGCCATAGGCTGTGTTGCTTTGTTTCCTACGTGTTTCTGGAAACACCATACACTTCTCCAGAGTGGTTGTTGGCAATTTACATCCCGCCCATCAGCATGACAAGGCTCCCTCTTCTCCATGGTCTGTGCTGCCTTTCTGGATTTTACACTTTTTTCAGATGGCCCTTTTGACCGGGGGGCAGTGAGACTTCATTGTAGTGCAGATTTCCTTTACACGCTTGCTTGGTTGTCCAAAAAGGGCGTATGCGTTTTTTCCTGAATATATTCAGGAAAAAACGCATACGCCCTTTTTGGCCAAGTGCATCATTGTCGTCGTTCTGCCTCTTTTCCTATGCTTTAAATGCAATTCCAGTCTACCCCCTGAAATCGTTTTCCTGAAATTCTGCCCCACTTTCAAGTCCTCTTCGCAGCCTTCCTTCAATATATTTTTAGACCATAGCTGTCATTTATAACTCTGCATGTTTGTGAATTACAGTGCCCCTGAGCTCCTTTCTTCAACTCGCTTTCTTGTGAGCTGGCCGCAAACCCGCAGGAATGCTTCAGGCCCTAATCTGGTTCCGGCACGGCATGCTGAGCCTTTAGTTAATTCCTCTTCCTGGTGGGAAATGAGCGTTTAATTTGCCCGTGCAGACACCTTCACACGAGTCGTCATGGTGCCCCTTTGCCCCGGTTATCTCTATGGAGGTTGGAGTTGGAGGGCCTCCTCACTCAAGGTCAGTGTGCCCACGGAGCCAACCCTGCAACTTCAGGGCATGTTTGGTGGTTAGGATCACCACGTGGGGTCCTTTTACCTTAGGAGGGAGGTGGCCTTTTGGGCTGCTGATTTCCAGGTTTTCGGATACTGCCAGTATCTTGGCCAGATGTGGCGGTGGGCCAATCCCCTTGGTGACCGTAGTTTATCCTACCTGGATCGCATTCTTGCATTGTTCCATTTCAAGTGGTCCCAGGTTTTGCACTAATACTCCAATGGCGATTCACCGTTCACCAGGAATGTAAAGGTCAAAGGGTTTAGCTAAATTAGGGAGTTCCTGTGCAAGGGTCTGAATTGACTGCTCTTTCCATTCTTGAAAGGCCACTTCTGCATTCTATTCAAAAGGATCATCACCTTTTCCTTTCAGTGTTTCATATAGAGGCCGAGCTAGTAGACTGTAGTTAGGGATCCAGAAGCAGCAAACCCTGGCCTCCCCAGGAACCCCTAAGCTGTCTTCTAGTTTTAGAAATGGGTAAGGCTGTAAATTGTTTCTTCCCTTTCCTGGGATGTGCTTCTCCGACCTTCTGTGAGAATGAAGCCCAGGCAGGTCACCGTAGTCTGTGATATTTGAGCTTTTTCTTGGACAACTTGTATCCTTTATTGGCTTCGTAGTTCAGAGGTCTCCTTACTAGGGCTGGTGATCAGAATGTCGTCTGCATATTGAAGGAGTGTTCCCTTTTCCAGAGGTAGAACTTTTAGGTCTTTAGCTGAGCTTTCCCCAAAGATGGTGTGGGAATTTTTGAACCCTTGGGGCAACACGGCCCGGAAGTATTGTTTTAGTTGTATGTTGAGTCCTGCCACTCACAAGCCAAAATTTCTTGTGACTCTGGGACTAATAGAATACAAAAGAAGGCATCATTGAAGACTAATACAGAATACCATGTCCTGGTGGTTGGTAGAATGACCAGCAGGGTGTAGGGTTTAGGAACTACTGGAGGTATATCCTCAGTGGCTTAACTGACTGTCCTGACATCCATTACCAGGATTCCAGCAGCCCATGGGGCTCTCGAGGTCAGGCCAATCCCAGGATATGGAGCTCACCTGGGCAGGTACCCCAACCCAGCCCACGGGGCTCTCATGTTCAGGACCCTCCCAGGATATGGTGTTCCCTGGGCAGGTCCCCCTGCAGCCCATGGGGCTCTCGTGGTCAGGCCCCTCCCAGGATACAGAGCTACCCTTGCAGGTACCATGGCAGGGCTGGGAACACAGGAACCGTGCATATCGCCCTCATTGCAGAGCACTCCCAGCTCACCTGTCACTCAGATCTGACACAGAGCACCTCAGAGCAGGACTTGAACTAACAAACAGCAGCTCCGACAGGTCTGTGACCCTGGGCATCACTCTGTGTGGCCTCCCTCCACCTGGTCTTCCAGAGACTTCCACTGCACCCGGGGCACCAGGCCTCTGTCTCTACCCACCAGCCACCCCTCCTCTCCCTGACTCCTGGGTTCCTCTCATTAGGAGAGGGTTTTCTTGAAGTTGTCTCCCACTCATGGGCCAGATAATATAATTAGAAAACAAGCCAGAGCTGCAGCCCCTTGTCTATCCTGACTCTCAGGAGCCCACACCTGTTCCTTGGACCTGGCCGATTCAGCAAGTTCCAGTTTCTGCAACTGTGAGCCCCTGAGGGGTGATTATTGGCTGGCCTGGGAAGCCCGACCGTGCCGGCCAGCCCTCCCCAGGTGTGCCTGGGTTCAGATCAATATAAACACCGCTCCAGGCAGCAAGAGCCCCTGCAGCTGTGCCTGACGCCATTTTCTCTGCCCTGTCAGCAGTCTTGGGGCTGGACTGGTGGGAGGGAGTGAGAGGCCACGGCTTTGTGGGTGGCCCAGTGTGAGTGGGGCTCTGCTGGACTTTCTGCAGCAGTTGCCAAGATGCCACCTGCTAAAGAAGAGGATGTGTCACCCATACCTGCCGCTGGAATTTCTCCCTGGGCAGAGGTGAGTGAGGAAGAAAGCAGTGGGGGCCGGGACAGCAGGGGTATCTCAGGCAGGGAAATGGAAAGCTTCCAGAAGAGCACCCAGGGCCAGGACCACCCTGGCTGGCCTGCAGGCACCAAGTCGGCTGGCATGCTGTCGCTCATGTGGCTCCATGGCCCTTCCTCTAGGCTTTCAAGTCCTTGTACATATTCAGGTGTTTTACCTGGGAAGGGTGGGAACATTTCAGCAGCAGCTGGCCTGGGGCTCAGCCCACGTTTACTCACAGATGCCTCGGCACGGTCCCCCAGCTTTGCAATGAGGACGCTTGTTGCGTGGGGCCTGCTGGCTGAATGGGAGATGATTCCCCACCACTGACCAACTTCAGAATTGCTTACAACTGGAGCAAGTGCCCTGATACGGTTTTCCTCTGTGTAACTGGTGGGTTCTGTTTTTTTTTCTTTTTTTCGTTTTTGGTTCAAGGTAGATTTTATTCCTCTTTTTTGTATTTACAGATATAAGCATGGAAATAATTTATTCATATAAATACATGTATGTGAAGGGAAGAATATTTTCTCTGTTTTACTTTTTGTAATTTGAATTTTATTTTATTTTTTTATACAGCAGGTTCTTTTTGGTTATCTCTTTTATACATATAAATGTATATATGCCAATCCCAATCTCTCAACTCCTCCCACCACCACCCCCCAACAGCTTTCCCCCCTTGGTGTCCATACGTTTGTTGTCTACATCTGTTGCTCTATTTCTGCCTTGCAAAACGGTTCATCTGTACAATTTTTCTAGGTTCCACATATAGGCATTAATATACAAGATTTGTTTTTCTCTTTCTGACTTACTTCACTCTGTATGACAGTCTCTAGATCCATCAACGTCTCTACAAATGACCCAATTTCATTCCTTTTTATGGCTTAGTAATATTCCATTTTATATATGTACCACTTCTTTATGCATTCGTCTGTCTGTGGGCATTTAGGTTGCTTCCATTACCTGGATATTGTAAATAGTGATGCAATGAACATTGCGGTGAATGTCTCTTTTTGATTTATGGTTTTGTCTGGGTATATGCCCAGTAGTGGGATTGCTGTATCATATGGTAATTCTATTCTTAGTTTTATAAGAAACTCCATAATGTTCTCCACAGTGACTGTATCAATTTACATTCCCAACAATAGTGGAAGAGGGTTCCTTATCTCCACACCCTTTCCAGCATTTGTTGTTTGTAGATTTTCTGATGATGCCCATTCTAACAGGTGTGAGGTGATACACCATGGATGAGTCTATTTCGTTGAGCAAAGAGTAGGTCTTGTCTAGTACATATTTGGCTTATGGAACGGTATGTGTGCTAATTTCAATCTCTGGTTTTATACAGCACCCCAACTCAACATTCCCCTTAAGCAAGCATAAGTTTTTATCTAAATGTGAGACTCTGTTCGGTTTTGTATTTCAGTTTATGTGTAGCCAAGTTTACACTCCCTCTATTAGTGATATCTTATGATACTTATCTTTCTCTGTGTGACGTATTTCTCTTAGAATCATCATATTTAAATCCACTCAATTTGCTGCTACAGGCCTGATGACATTGATTTCATTGCTGAGTGATATTCCGTTGTACGTAAGTAGCACAACTCCTTTATCCATTTTTTTCTTTCTGGGATATTTAATTTGTACTGGACTCGAGTTTCTTGTAAACACAGCAGCCCTAAATTTTGTGCTGGCTGTGTCTTGTTGATTTTAATTTTCCTAAGCTATAGGGCTAAAAGTGGAAGTACCCTAGGCTCTGTAGCTTTGTTTTTCAGATGTTTCAGGATACACCATAAACATCTCCAGAGTGTCTGTTGGCAATTTACATCCCGCCCATCAGCATAACAAGGCTCCCTGTTCTCCATGGCCTGTCCTGTGTTTCTGGTTTTTACACTTTTTTCAGATGGCCCTTTTGACGAATGGGAAATGAGACTTCATTGTAGTGCGGATTTCCATTGCTGGAGTGCTTGGTTGGCCAAAAAGGGCATATGCGTTTTTTCCTGAATATATTCAGGAAAAAATGTTTACGCACTTTTGTCCAAGTGCATCAGTGTCAAAGATCTGCCGCTTTTCACATGCTTTAAATGCAATTCCCATCTACCTCCTGAAATATGATTCCTGCAATTCTGTCTCGTTTTCAAGTCCTCTTTGCAGACTTACTTCAATATATTTTTGCCAATAGCTGTCATTTATATCTCTGCAGGTTTGTGAATTACAGTGCCCGTGATTTCCTTTCTTAACTCGTTTCCTTGAAAGCTGGCCACAGAACCGCAGGTTTGCTTTAGGCCATAATCAGGGTCCGACACGGCACTCTGAGCCTTTGGTTAATTCCTCTTCCTGGTGGGAAATTAGAGTTAAATGTGCCCCTCCGGACACCTGCCTCACTCCCAGCCCCTTGGTTATGTGTGTCCTGTAGTTTGAGGCCACATGTGCTGGGTTCCTCACCTTTGGCTGATGTGGCCCCACTGGTGTGAGGACACTCCTGCCTGGTTCCCATCCCCTTGGTGATGTGGACCCTCCGGTGAGAGTCTGATCCTGGCTGGGTTCCTCACACTTCTGAGAGGTGGGCCCTCTTCTCTGAGGTCACTCCTGCCTGGCTGGCCCACCCCGCCTTGACGACGTCGGCTCTCTCGTGGGAGTTGGTGCCTGCTGCGAGTCTCCTCCCCTTGGTAATGAGGGCCCTCTGGCGTCAGGCCCTAACTCCTGGCCTCCCAAAATTTTCTGATGTGCGCCCTGTGGTGCGAGTACACTCCTGCCAGGTTCCCAACACCATGGGAATGTGGGCCTTCTGCTCTGAGGTCCCAACGATGGGTTGCTCAGTTTCATGATGAGGGCCCTCTGGTGTGAGTTCACTCCGGCCTGGATCCCATAGCCCCGCTGCTCCTGGCCACCTGCGGGGAGGTTACAACTGCGGGATTCCTCACCTTTTTTCTTCTATGGGCCCTCTGTTTTGAGACTCCTCCTGCCTGCCTCACTCCCAGCCCCTTGGTGATGTGTGTCCTCTGGTTTGAGGCCACGTGTGCTGGGTCCCTCACCTTTCGATGATGTGGCCCCACTGGTGTGAGGACACTCTTGCCTGGTTCCTATCCCCTTGAAGATGTGGGCTCTCTGGTGAGAGTCTGATCCTGGCTGGGTTCCTCACCCTTCTGTGAGGTGGGCCCTCTGCTGTGAGGTCACTCCTGCCTGGCTGGCACACCCCGCCTGGGCAACATCGGCCCTCTTGTGGCAGTTGGAGCATGCTGGGAGCCTCCTCCCCTCGGTGATGAGGGCCCTCTTGCGTCAGGCCCTAACTGCTGGGTACCCACATTTTCTGATACGTGCTAAGTGGTGCGAGGACACTCCTGCGAGGTTCCCATCCCCATGGGGATGTGGGCCTTCTGCTCTGAGGTCCCAATGGCTGGGTTGCTCACAGTTTCATGATGTGGGCCCTCTGCTGTGAGTTCACTGCAGCCTGGATCACATAGACTCGGTGCTCTGGGCCGCCTGCTGGGAGGTTCCCACTGCAGGATTCCTCACCTTTTTTATTCTATTGGCCCTGTGTTGTGAGGCTACTCATGCCTGCCTCAATCCGAGCCCCTTGGAGATGTGGGTCCTCTGGTTTAGGCCTCATGTGCTGGTTTCCTCACCTTTCTATGATGTGGTCACCCTGGTGTGAAGACAGTCCTGCCTGGTTCTGATCCCCTTGGTGATGTGGGCCCTCTGGTGAGAGTCTTATCCTGGCTGGGTTCCTCACCCTTCTGTGAGGTAGGCCCTCTGCTGTGAGGTCACTCCTGCCTGGCTGTCACACGTCACCTTGTCGACATGGGCCCTCAGTTGGGAGTTGGTGCCTGCTTGGAGTCTCCTCCCCTTGGTAATGAGGGCCCTCTGGCGTCAGACCCTAACTTCTGGGCTCCCAAAATTCTCTGATGTGTGCCCTGAGGTGCGAGTACACTTATGCCATGTTCCCAACCACATAGGAATGTGGGCCTTCTGCTCTGAGGTCCCAAAGCCTGGGTTGCTCACAGTTTCATGATGAGGGCCCTCTGTTTTGAGTTCAGTCAGGTCTGGATCCCATAGCCTCGCTGCTCCTGGCCGCCTGCTGGGAGGTTCCAACTGCGGGATTCCTCACCATTTTTCTTCTATGGGCCCTCTGTTTTGAGACTCCTCCTGCCTGCCTCACTCCCAGCCCCTTGGTGATGTGTGTCCTCTGGTTTGAGGCCACGTGTGCTGGGTCACTCACATTTCGTTGATGAGGTCCCACTGGTGTGAGGACACTCCAGCCTGGTTCCCATTCTCTTGGTGATGTGGGCCCTCTGGTGAGAGTCTGATCCTCCTTGGGTTCCTCACACTTTTGTGAGGTGGGCCCTCTGCTCTGAGGTCACTCTTGCCTGGCTGGCACACCCCGCATTGGCGACTGCGGCCCACTGGTAGCAGTTGGAGCCTGCTGGGAGCCTCCTCTCCTCGGTGATGAGAGCCCTCTGGTGTCAGGCCCTAACTGCTGGGCTCCCCACATTTTCTGATGTGTGCCCACTGGTGCGATGACACTCCTACTTGGTTCCCTTCCCCATGGGGATGTTGGCCTTGTGCTCTGAGGTCACAACGGCTGGTTTGCTCACAGTTTCATGATGAGGGCCCTCTGTTGTGAGTTCATCACTGCCTGGATCCCATAGCCTCGGTGCTCTGGGCCGCCTGCTAGGATGCTCCAACTGCTGGATTCCTCACCTTTTTTATACAAAGGGCCATGTGTTGTGAGGTTAATCCTGCCTGCCTCGCTCCAAGACCCATGGTGATGTGGGTCCTCTGGTTTGAGGCCACATTTTCTTGTTACCTCAACTTTTGATGATATGGCCCCACGGGTGTGATGACACTCCTGCCTGGTTCACAGCCCCTTGCTGATGTGGGCACTCTGGTGAGAGTCTGATCCTGGCTGGGTTCCTTACCCTTCTCTGAGGTGGGCCCTCTGATGTGAGGTCACTCCTGCCTGGCTGGCTCACGTCGCCTTGATGATGTGGGCCCTCTGTTGGCCACTAAAGCATTCTGGGAGCCTCCTACCCTCTTTAATGAGGGCCCTGGAAAAAACGCATATGCACATTTTGACCAAGTGCATCATTGTCCAGGATCTGCCTCTTCTCCTATGCTTTCAGAGCACTTCCCGTCTACGTCCTGAAATCATATTCCAGGAATACTGCCCCGCTTTCAAGTCCTCCTCGCAGCCTTACTTCAATATATTTTTGTATGATACCTGTCATTAATAACTCTGCAGGTTTGTTAAATACAGTGTCCCTGAGCTCCTTTCTTCAACATGCTTTCTTGTGAGCTGGCCGCAAAACCGCAGGATTGCTTCAGGCCGTAATCTGGTTTCGGCACGGCACGCTGAGCCTTTGGTAAATTCCTCTTTCTGGTGAGAAATGAGCATTCAATTTGCCCGTGGAGACACCTACAGCTAGTCTCTCATTGGTTCTCCCTATTCCTGTTCATCTTGTGCAGAAATTGCAAACTGTGCCAAACAGGAGGTTAAAGGCACTGACTCTCCAAGTGGGTAGAGGGTTAGTAAAGCATCTGGAATGGTGAACCCGAGTACCAGGGAACGAAACCTGAGAGCCATTTAAAATGGTTTCCCAGTCTCACAGTGGACAATACTCTGGGTTTCCCATGCATGTTTTAGCTGAAGGAAGAATTCCTTAAACCTGGAGATTATTGACCCATGGAATGAGTACCATGCAGTATGACTAAAAAGGGTCTGAATTTGCTCACCGAACCTCACCAATGCTATCAGTTCGAAGTGTCCAGCCTTATGCCTCACCCAGCTCTGGGTGTAGATGTGGTAAATCCAGGTTTCATCACAAGCCCTGAATCAATTATTTAAGAATTGCTGTCTCTTTCACTGTCATTGTGTTTTGTTTTTGTAATTTAGTTTGATAATGGGATTTATCGGATTTTCACTGCTGCGTTCATGCCGCTGTACAAACGCTTGATTCTCCTACAGAGAAATATAAATCCACGGGTTTTAAGATTCTTACTAGTCAGGTATATTCCTAGGCGTTGAATATGTGGTGTTGAGTCCATGTCGTTGAACAAGGAGTAGGTCTTGACTATTACATATTTGGCTTATGGAACGGTATCTGTGCTATTTTCAATCTCTGGTTTTATGCAGCACCCCAACTCACCTTTGCCCTTAAGCAAGCATAAGTTGGTTTTCTAAATTTGAGTCCCTGTTCTGTTTTGTAATTCAGTTCATGTGTAGCCAAGTTTACATTCCGTGTATTAGTGATATCTTATGATGTTTCAGTTTCTGTGTGACTTATTTCACTTAGAATCACTGTAGCTGAATCCACTCATTATGCCGTGATGGGCCTGATGACATAGATTTCATTGCTGAGTGATATTCCATTGTACGTACGAACCACAACTTCTTTATCCATTTTTCACATTCTGGGATATTTAACTTGTACCGTAGATGAGGTTCTTGTAAACAGAGCCGTCCGAAAATTTGGGGTGGCTGTGTGGTTTTGATTTTAATTTCCCTAAGCTATAGGACCATAACTGGAAGTGCCGTAGGCTCCATTGCTTTGTTTTTTAGGTGTTTCAGGAAACACCATACACTTCTCCAGGGTGGCTGTTGGCAATTTACATCCCGCCCATCAGCATGACAAGTCTCCCTCTTCTCCATGGTCTGTGCTGCCTTTCTGGATTTTACACTTTTTTCAGATGGCCCTTTTGACCAGGGGGCAGTGAGACTTCATTGTAGTGCAGATTTCTTTACATGCTTGCTTGGTTGTCCAAAAAGGGCGTATGCGTTTTTTCCTGAATATATTCAGGAAAAAACGCATACGCCCTTTTTGGCCAAGTGCATCATTGTCGTGGTTCTGCCTCTTTTCCTATGCTTTAAATGCAATTCCTGTCTACCCCCTGAAATCGTTTTCCTGAAATTCTGCCCCACTTTCAAGTCCTCTTCGCAGCCTTCCTTCAATATATTTTTAGACCATAGCTGTCATTTATAACTCTGCAGGTTTGTGAATTACAGTGCCCCTGAGCTCCTTTCTTCAACTCGCTTTCTTGTGAGCTGGCCGCAAACCCACAGGAATGCTTCAGGCCCTTATCTGGTTCCGGCACGGCATGCTGAGCCTTTGGTTAATTCCTCTTCCTGGTGGGAAATGAGCGTTAAATTTGCCCGTGCAGACACCTTCACACGAGTCGTCATGGTGCCCCTTTGCCCCGGTTATCTCTATGGAGGTTGGAGTTGGAGGGCCTCCTCACTCAAGGTCAGTGTGCTCACGGAGCCAACCCTGCAACTTCAGGGCATGTTTGTGGTTAGGATCACCACGTGGGGTCCTTTCACCTTAGGAGGGAGGTGGCCTTTTGGGCTGCTGATTTCCAGGTTTTCAGATACTGCCAGTATCTTGGCCAGATGTGGCGGTGGGCCAAGCCCCTTGGTGACCGTAGTTTATCCTACCTGGATCGCATTCTTGCATTGTTCCATTTCAAGTGGTCCCAGGTTTTGCACTAATACTCCAATGGCGATTCACCGTTCACCAGGAATGTAAAGGTCAAAGGGTTTAGCTAAATTAGGGAGCTCCTGTGCAAGGGCCTGAATTGACTGCTCTTTCCATTCTTGAAAGGCCACTTCTGCATTCTATTCAAAAGGATCATCACCTTTTCCTTTCAGTGTTTCATATAGAGGCCGAGCTAGTAGACTGTAGTTAGGGATCCAGAAGCAGCAAACCCTGGCCTCCCCAGGAACCCCTAAGCTGTCTTCTAGTTTTAGAAATGGGTAAGGCTGTAAATTGTTTCTTCCCTTTCCTGGGATGGGCTTCTCCGACCTTCTGTGAGAATGAAGCCCAGGCAGGTCACCGTAGTCTGTGATATTTGAGCTTTTTCTTGGACAACTTGTATACTTTATTGGCTTGGTAGTTCAGAGGTCTCCTTAGTAGGGCTGGCGATCAGAATGTCGTCTGCATATTGAAGGAGTGTTCCCTTTTCCAGAGGTAGAACTTTTAGGTCTTTAGCTGAGCTTTCCCCAAAGATGGTGTGGGAATTTTTGAACCCTTGGGACAACACGGCCCGGAAGTATTGTTTTAGTTGTATGTTGAGTCCTGCCACTCACAAGCCAAAATTTCTTGTGACTCTGGGACTAATAGAATACAAAAGAAGGCATCATTGAAGACTAATACAGAATACCATGTCCTGGTGGTTGGTAGAATGACCAGCAGGGTGTAGGGTTTAGGAACTACTGGAGGTATATCCTCAGTGGCTTAACTGACTGTCCTGACATCCTTTACCAGGACTCCAGCAGCCCATGGGGCTCTCGAGGTCAGGCCAATCCCAGGATATGGAGCTCACCTGGGCAGGTACCCCAACCCAGCCCACGGGGCTCTCATGTTCAGGACCCTCCCAGGATATGGTGTTCCCTGGGCAGGTCCCCCTGCAGCCCATGGGGCTCTCGTGGTCAGGCCCCTCCCAGGATACAGAGCTACCCTTGCAGGTACCATGGCAGGGCTGGGAACACAGGAACCCTGCATATCGCCCTCATTGCAGAGCACTCCCAGCTCACCTGTCACTCAGATCTGACACAGAGCACCTCAGAGCAGGACTTGAACTAACAAACAGCAGCTCCGACAGGTCTGTGACCCTGGGCATCACTCTGTGTGGCCTCCCTCCACCTGGTCTTCCAGAGACTTCCACTGCACCCAGGGCAACAGGCCTCTGTCTCCACCCACCAGCCACCCCTCCTCTCCCTGACTCCTGGGTTCCTCTCATTAGGAGAGGGTTTTCTTGAAGTTGTCTCCCACTCATGGGCCAGATAATATAATTAGAAAACAAGCCAGAGCTGCAGCCCCTTGTCTATCCTGACTCTCAGGAGCCCACACCTGTTCCTTGGACCTGGCCGATTCAGCAAGTTCCAGTTTCTGCAACTGTGAGCCCCTGAGGGGTGATTATTGGCTGGCCTGGGAAGCCTGACCGTGCCGGCCAGCCCTCCCCAGGTGTGCCTGGGTTCAGATCAATATAAACACCGCTCCAGGCAGCAAGAGCCCCTGCAGCTGTGCCTGACGCCATTTTCTCTGCCCTGTCAGCAGTCTTGGGGCTGGACTGGTGGGAGGGAGTGAGAGGCCACGGCTTTGTGGGTGGCCCAGTGTGAGTGGGGCTCTGCTGGACTTTCTGCAGCAGTTGCCAAGATGCCACCTG
Organism: Delphinapterus leucas; assembly: GCF_059928025.1. Classification (NCBI taxonomy): domain Eukaryota; kingdom Metazoa; phylum Chordata; class Mammalia; order Artiodactyla; family Monodontidae; genus Delphinapterus; species Delphinapterus leucas. The sequence continues at coordinate 2,166,562 of NW_028322269.1, read as the reverse complement.
CTAAAGAAGAGGATGTGTCACCCATACCTGCCGCTGGAATTTCTCCCTGGGCAGAGGTGAGTGAGGAAGAAAGCAGTGGGGGCCGGGACAGCAGGGGTATCTCAGGCAGGGAAATGGAAAGCTTCCAGAAGAGCACCCAGGGCCAGGACCACCCTGGCTGGCCTGCAGGCACCAAGTCGGCTGGCATGCTGTCGCTCATGTGGCTCCATGGCCCTTCCTCTAGGCTTTCAAGTCCTTGTACATATTCAGGTGTTTTACCTGGGAAGGGTGGGAACATTTCAGCAGCAGCTGGCCTGGGGCTCAGCCCACGTTTACTCACAGATGCCTCGGCACGGTCCCCCAGCTTTGCAATGAGGACGCTTGTTGCGTGGGGCCTGCTGGCTGAATGGGAGATGATTCCCCACCACTGACCAACTTCAGAATTGCTTACAACTGGAGCAAGTGCCCTGATACGGTTTTCCTCTGTGTAACTGGTGGGTTCTGTTTTTTTTTCTTTTTTTCGTTTTTGGTTCAAGGTAGATTTTATTCCTCTTTTTTGTATTTACAGATATAATCATGGAAATAATTTATTCATATAAACACATGTATGTGAATGGAAGAATATTTTCTCTGTTTTACTTTTTGTAATTTGAATTTTATTTTATTTTTTTATACAGCAGGTTCTTTTTGGTTATCTCTTTTATACATATAAATGTATATATGCCAATCCCAATCTCTCAACTCCTCCCACCACCACCCCCCAACAGCTTTCCCCCCTTGGTGTCCATACGTTTGTTGTCTACATCTGTTGCTCTATTTCTGCCTTGCAAAACGGTTCATCTGTAAAATTTGTCTAGGTTCCACATATAGGCATTAATATACAAGATTTGTTTTTCTCTTTCTGACTTACTTCACTCTGTATGACAGTCTCTAGATCCATCAACGTCTCTACAAATGACCCAATTTCATTCCTTTTTATGGCTTAGTAATATTCCATTTTATATATGTACCACTTCTTTATGCATTCGTCTGTCTGTGGGCATTTAGGTTGCTTCCATTACCTGGATATTGTAAATAGTGATGCAATGAACATTGCGGTGAATGTCTCTTTTTGATTTATGGTTTTGTCTGGGTATATGCCCAGTAGTGGGATTGCTGTATCATATGGTAATTCTATTCTTAATTTTATAAGAAACTCCATAATGTTCTCCACAGTGACTGTATCAATTTACATTCCCAACAATAGTGGAAGAGGGTTCCTTATCTCCACACCCTTTCCAGCATTTGTTGTTTGTAGATTTTCTGATGATGCCCATTCTAACATGTGTGAGGTGATACACCATGGATGAGTCTATTTCGTTGAGCAAAGAGTAGGTCTTGTCTAGTACATATTTGGCTTATGGAACGGTATGTGTGCTAATTTCAATCTCTGGTTTTATACAGCACCCCAACTCAACATTCCCCTTAAGCAAGCATAAGTTTTTATCTAAATGTGAGACTCTGTTCGGTTTTGTATTTCAGTTTATTTGTAACCAAGTTTACACTCCCTCTATTAGTGATATCTTATGATACTTATCTTTCTCTGTGTGACGTATTTCTCTTAGAATCATCATATTTAAATCCACTCAATTTGCTGCTACAGGCCTGATGACATTGATTTCATTGCTGAGTGATATTCCGTTGTACGTAAGTAGCACAACTCCTTTATCCATTTTTTTCTTTCTGGGATATTTAATTTGTACTGGACTCGAGTTTCTTGTAAACACAGCAGCCCTAAATTTTGTGCTGGCTGTGTCTTGTTGATTTTACTTTTCCTAAGCTATAGGGCTAAAAGTGGAAGTACCCTAGGCTCTGTAGCTTTGTTTTTCAGATGTTTCAGGATACACCATAAACATCTCCAGAGTGTCTGTTGGCAATTTACATCCCGCCCATCAGCATAACAAGGCTCCCTGTTCTCCATGGCCTGTCCTGTGTTTCTGGTTTTTACACTTTATTCAGATGGCCCTTTTGACGAATGGGAAATGAGACTTCATTGTAGTGCGGATTTCCATTGCTGGAGTGCTTGGTTGGCCAAAAAGGGCATATGCGTTTTTTCCTGAATATATTCAGGAAAAAATGTTTACGCACTTTTGTCCAAGTGCATCAGTGTCAAAGATCTGCCGCTTTTCACATGCTTTAAATGCAATTCCAATCTACCTCCTGAAATATGATTCCTGCAATTCTGCCTCGTTTTCAAGTCCTCTTTGCAGACTTACTTCAATATATTTTTGCCAATAGCTGTCATTTATATCTCTGCAGGTTTGTGAATTACAGTGCCCGTGATTTCCTTTCTTAACTCGTTTCCTTGAAAGCTGGCCACAGAACCGCAGGTTTGCTTCAGGCCGTAATCAGGGTCCGGCAGGGCACTCTGAGACTTTGGTTCATTCCACTTCCTGGTGGGAAATTAGAGTTAAATGTGCCCCTCCAGACACCTGCCTCACTCCTAGCCCCTTGGTGATGTGTGTCCTGTGGTTTGAGGCCACATGTGCTGGGTTCCTCACCTTTGGCTGATGTGGCCCCACTGGTGTGAGGACACTCCTGCCTGGTTCCCATCCCCTTGGTGATGTGGGCCCTCCGGTGAGAGTCTGATCCTGGTTGGGTTCCTCACACTTCTGTGAGGTGGGCCCTCTTCTCTGAGGTCACTCCTGCCTGGCTGGCACACCCCGCCTTGGCGACGTCGGCCCTCTGGTGGGATTTGGTGCCTGCTGGGTGTCTCCTCCCCTCGGTAATGAGGGCCCTCTGGCGTCAGACCCTAACTCCTGGGCTCCCAATATTTTCTGATATGCGCCCTGTGGTTCGAGTACACTCCTGCCAGGTTCCCAACCCCATGGGAATGTGGGCCTTCTGCTCTGAGGTCCCAACCGTGGGTTGCTCAGTTTCATGATGAGGGCCCTCTGCTGTGAGTTCTCTCCGGCCTGGATCCCATAGCCTCGCTGCTCCTGGCCACCTGCTGGGAGGTTACAACTGCGGGATTCCTCACCTTTTTTCTTCTATGGGCCCTCTGTTTTGAGACTCCTCCGGCCTGCCTCACTCCCAGCCCCTTGGTGATGTGTGTCCTCTGGATTGAGGCCACGTATGCTGGGTCCCTCGCCTTTCGATGATGTGGTCCCACTGGTGTGAAGACACTCCTGCCTGGTTCCTATCCCCTTGATGATGTGGGCCCTCTGGTGAGAGTCTGATCCTGGCTGGGTTCCTCACCCTTCTGTGAGGGGGGCCCTCTGCTGTGAGGTCATTCCTGCCTGGCTGGCACACGTCAACGTGGCGACGTGGGCCCTCAGTTGGGAGTTGGTGCCTGCTGGGAGTCTCCTCCCCTCGGTAATGAGGGCCCTCTGGCGTCAGACCCTAACTCCTGGGCTCCCAAAATTTTCTGATGTTCGCCCTGTGGTGCGAGTACACTCCTGCCAGGATCCCAACCCCATGGGAATGTGGGCCTTCTGCTCTAAGGTCCCAACGGCTGGGTTGCTCACAGTTTCATAATGAGGGCCCTCTGTTTTGAGTTCAGTCAGGCCTGGATCCCGTAGCCTCGCTGCTCCTGGCCACCTGCTGGGAGGTTTCAACTGCGGGATCCCTCACCTTTTTTACGCTATGGGCCCTCTGTTTGGAGGCTCCTCCTGCCTGCCTCACTCCCAGCCCCTTGGTGATGTGTGTCCTGTAGTTTGAGGCCACGTGTGCTGGGTCCGTCACATTTCGGTGATGTGACCACACTGGTGTGAGAACACTCCTGCCTGGTTTCCATTCCCTTGGTGATGTGGGCCCTCCGGTGAGAGTCTGATCCTCTTTGGGTTCCTCACACTTTTGTGTGGTTGGCCCTCTGCTCTGAGGTCACTCCTGCCTGGCTGGCACACCCTGCATTGGCGACGTCGGCCTTCTGGTAGCAGTTGGAGCTTGCTGGGAGCCTCCTCTCCTCAGTGATGAGGGCCCTCTGGCGTCCGGCCCTAACTGCTGGGCTCCCCACCTTTTCTGATGTGTGCCCACTGGTGCGATGACACTCCTGCTTGGTTCCCTTCCCCATGGGGATGTGGGCCTTGTGCTCTGAGGTTACAACGGCTGGGTTGCTTACAGTATCACGATCAGAGCCCTCTGTTGTGAGTTCATCACTGCCTGGATCCCATAGCCTCGGTGCTCTGGGCCGCCTGCTGGGATGTTCCAACTGCTGGATTCCTCACCTTTTTTATACAATGGGCCATGGGTTTTGAGGTTAATCCTGCCTGCCTCGCTCCGAGACCCATGGTGATGTGGGTCCTCTGGTTTGAGGCCACATGTGCTGGGTACCTCAACTTTCGATGATGTGGCCCCACGGGTGTGAGGACACTCCTGCCTGGTTCCCAGCCCCTTGCTTATGTGGGCACTCTGGTGAGAGTCTGATCTTGACTGGGTTCCTTACCCTTCTGTGAGGTGGGCCCTCTGATGTGAGGTCACTCCTGCCTGGATGGCTCATGTCGCCTTGGCGACGTAGGCCCTCTGTTGGCCACTGAAGCATGCTGGGAGCCTCCTACCCTCTTTAATAAGGGCCCTGGAAGAAACGCATATGCCCTTTTTGACCAAGTGCATCATTGTCGAGGTTCTGCCTCTTCTCCTATACTTTCAGAGGACTTCCCGCCTACCTCCTGAAATCGTATTCCTGGAATTCTGCCCCGCGTTCAAGTCCTCTTTGCAGCCTTACTTCAATATATTTTTGGACGATAGCTGTCATTTATAACTCTGCAGGTTTGTGAATTACAGTGCCCCTGAGCTCCTTTCTTCAACTCGCTTTCTTGTGAGCTGGCCGCAAAACCGCAGGATTGCTTCAGGCCCTAATCTGGTTCCGACACGGCATGCTGAGCCTTTGGCTAATTCCTCTTCCTGGTGGGAAATGAGCGTTAAATTTGTTCGTGCAGACACCTACAGCTAATCTCTCATTGGTTCTCCCTATTTCTGTTCATCTTGCGCAGAAATTCCAAACTGTGCCAAACAGGAGGTTAAAGGCACTGACTCTCCAAGTGGGGAGAGTGTTAGTAAAGCGTCTGGAATGGTAAAACCGAGTACGAGGGGACGAAAACTGAGACGCATTTAAAAAGTTTTCCCGGTCACACGGTGGACCATATTCTGGGTTGCCCATGCATGTTTTACCTGAAGGAAGAATCCCTTCAACCTGGAGAGTTGGGACCCATGGAATGGGTACCACGCAGTATGACTTCAAAGGGTTGCCTTTGCTCACCGAACGTCACCAATGCTATCAGCCCGAAGTGTCCAGCCTTATGTCTCACTCAGCTCGGGGTGTAGATGTGGTAAATCCACGTTGCATCACAAGCCCTGAATGAATTATTTAAGAATTGCTCTCTATTTCACTGTCATTGTGTTTTGTTTTTGTAATTTATTTTGATAATGGGATTTATCGGATTTTCACTGCTGCGTTTATGCCGCCGTACACATGCTTGATTCTCTTATGGAGACATATAAATCCATGGGTTTTCAGATTCTTACTATTCAGGTATATTCCTAGGCATTGAATATGGGGTGTTGAGTCCATTTCGTGGAGCAAGGAGTAGATACTGACTATTACATATTTGCTTATGGAAAGGTATCTGTGCTAATTTCAATCTCTGGTTTTATGCAGCACCACAACTCACCTTTCCCCTTAAGCAAGCATAAGTTGGTTTTCTAAATTTGAGACCCTTTTCTGTTTTGTAATTGAGTTCATGTGCAGCCATGTTTGCATTCCGTGTATTTGAGATATCTTATGGTGTTTCTTTTTCTGTGTGACTTAGTTAACTTAGAATGATCGTACCTGAATCCACTCATTATGCCGCGACGGGCCTCATGACATAGATTTCATTGCTGAGTGATATTCCATTGTACGTACGTACAACAACTTCTTTATCCATTTTTTGCTTTCTGGGATATTTCACTTGTACCGTAAATGAGGTTCTTGTAAGCAGAGCCGTCCAAAATTTATGGGTGGTTGTGTCTTTTTGATTTTAATTTCCCTAAGCTATAGAACCATAAGTTGAAGTGCCGTAGGCTCCGTTGCTTAGTTTTTTAGGTGTTTGAGGAAACACCATACACTTCTCCAGAGTGGCTGTTGGCAAGTTACATCCCGCCCATCAGCATAACAAGGCTCCCTGTTCTCCATGGCCTGTCCTGCCTTTCTGGATTTTTCACTTTTTTCAGATGTCCCTTTTGACAGGGGGGCAGTGAGACTTCATTGTAATGCAGATTTCTTTACAGGCTTGCTTGTTTGGCCAAAAAGGGCGTATGTGTTTTTTCTTGAATATATTCAGGAAAAAACGCATACGCCCTTTTTGACCAAGTGCAACATTGTCGACTTTCTGTCTCTTTCCTTATGCTTTAAATGCAATTCCAGTCTGCCCCTGAACTCGTTTTCCTGCAATTCTGCCCCGCTTTCAAGTCCTCTACGCAGCCTTACTTCAATACATTTTTGGACAATAGCTGACATTTATAACTCTGCAGGTTTGTGAATGACAGTGCGCCTGAGCTCCTTTCTTCTACTCGCTTTCTTGTGAGCTGGCCGCAAACCCGCAGGATTGCTTCATGCCCTAATCTGGTTCCGGCACAGTATGCTGATCCTTTGGTAAATTCCTCTTCCTGGTGGGAAATGAGTGTTATATTTGAACGTGCAGACACCTAGAGCTAGTCTCTCATTGGTTCTCCCTATTCTTGTTCATCTTGCGCAGAAATTGCAAACTGTGCCAAACAGGAGGTTAAAGGCACTGACTCTCTAAGTGGGGAGAGTATTAGTAAAGGGTCTTCAATCGTGAACCCGAGTAAAAGGGGACGAAAACTGAGATGCATTTGAAAAGGTTTCCCGGTCACACGGTGCACCATACTGTGGGTTTCCCATGCATGTTTTAGCTGAAGGAAGAATCCCTTAAACCTGGAGAGTTGGGACCCATGGAATGGGTACCATGCAGTATGACTTCAAAGGGCCTGCATTTTCTCAACGAACCTCACCAATGCTATCAGGCTGAAGTGTACAGCCTTATGTCTCACTCAGCTATGGTTGTAGATGTGGTAAATCCAGGTTGCATCACAAGCCCTGAATGAATGATTTAAGAATTGCTCTCTATTTCACTGTCATTGTGTTTGTTTTTGTAATTCATTTTGATAATGGGATTTATCGGATTTTCTCTGCTGCATTCATGCCGCTGTACACACACTTGAGTCTCTTATGGAGACATATAAATCCATGGGTTTGAAGATACTTACTAGTCAGGTGTATTCCTAGGCGTTGAATATGGGGTGTTTAGTCCATTTCGTTGAGCAAGGGCTAGGTCTTGACTATTACATATTTGGCTTATGGAAAGGTATCTGTGCTAATTTCTATCTCTGGTTTTATGCAGCACCCCAACTCACTTTTCCCCTTAAGCAAGCATAAGGTGGTTTTCTAAATTTGAGACCCTGTTCTGTTTTGTAATTCAGTTCATGTGTAGCCAAGTTTACATTCCGTGTATTAGTGATATCTTATGATGTTTCATTTTCTGTGTGACTTATTTCACTTAGAATCATCGTACCTGAATCCACTCATTATGCCACGATGGGCCTGATGACATAGATTTCATTCCTGAGTGATATTCCATTGAATGTGTGTACCACAACTTCTTTATCCATTTTTCACATTCTGAGATATTTAACTTGTACCGTAGACGAGATTCCTGTAAACAGAGCCGTCTGAAACTTTGGGGTGGCTGTCTGTTTTTGATTTTAATTTCCGTGATCTATAAGACCATAAGTGGAAGTGCCATAGTCTCCGTTGCTTTGTTTCTTAGGTGTTTCAGGAAACACCATACACTTCTCCAGAGTGGCTGTTGGCAATTTACATCCCGCCCATCAGCATAACAAGGCTCCCTGTTCTCCATGGCCTGTGCTGTCTTTCTGGATTTTACACTTTTTTCAGATGGCCCTTTTGACCTGGGGGCAGTGAGACTTCTTTGTAGTGCAGATTTCTTTAACATGCTGGCTTGGTTGGCCAAAAAGGGCGTATGCGTTTTTTCCTGAATATATTCAGGAAAAAACGCATACGCCCTTTTTGGCCAAGTGCATCATTGTCGACGTTCTGCCTCTTTTCCTATGCTTTAAATGCAATTCCAGTCTACCCCCTGAAATCGTTTTCCTGCAATTCTGCCCCGCTTTCCAGTCCTCTTCGCAGCCTTCCTTCAATATATTTTTGGACGATAGCTGTCATTTATAACTCTGCAGGTTTGTGAATTACAGTGCCCCTGAGCTCCTTTCTTCAACTCGCTTTCTTGTGAGCTGGCCGCAAACCCGCAGGATTGCTTCATGCCCTAATCTGGTTCCGGCACGGCATGCTGATCCTTTGGTAAATTCCTCTTCCTGGTGGGAAATGAGTGTTATATTTGAACGTGCAGACACCTAGAGCTAGTCTCTCATTGGTTCTCCCTATTCTTGTTCATCTTGCGCAGAAATTGCAAACTGTGCCAAACAGGAGGTTAAAGGCACTGACTCTCTAAGTGGGGAGAGTATTAGTAAAGGGTCTTCAATCGTGAACCCGAGTAAAAGGGGACGAAAACTGAGATGCATTTGAAAAGGTTTCCCGGTCACACGGTGCACCATACTGTGGGTTTCCCATGCATGTTTTAGCTGAAGGAAGAATCCCTTAAACCTGGAGAGTTGGGACCCATGGAATGGGTACCATGCAGTATGACTTCAAAGGGCCTGCATTTTCTCAACGAACCTCACCAATGCTATCAGGCTGAAGTGTACAGCCTTATGTCTCACTCAGCTATGGTTGTAGATGTGGTAAATCCAGGTTGCATCACAAGCCCTGAATGAATGATTTAAGAATTGCTCTCTATTTCACTGTCATTGTGTTTGTTTTTGTAATTCATTTTGATAATGGGATTTATCGGATTTTCTCTGCTGCATTCATGCCGCTGTACACACACTTGAGTCTCTTATGGAGACATATAAATCCATGGGTTTGAAGATACTTACTAGTCAGGTGTATTCCTAGGCGTTGAATATGGGGTGTTTAGTCCATTTCGTTGAGCAAGGGCTAGGTCTTGACTATTACATATTTGGCTTATGGAAAGGTATCTGTGCTAATTTCTATCTCTGGTTTTATGCAGCACCCCAACTCACTTTTCCCCTTAAGCAAGCATAAGGTGGTTTTCTAAATTTGAGACCCTGTTCTGTTTTGTAATTCAGTTCATGGGTAGCCAAGTTTACATTCCGTGTATTAGTCATATCTTATGATGTTTCTTTTTCTGTGTGACTTATTTCTCGTAAAATCATCATACTTGAATCCACTCATTATGCCGCTACGGGCCTGAAGACGTAGATTTCATTGCTGAGTGATATTCCATTGTACGTGCGTACCAGAATTTCTTTATCCATTTTTTCTTTTCTCGGATATTTAACTTGTACCGTAGACAAGGTTCTTGTAAACAGAGCCATCCCAAACTTTAGGGTGGCTGTGTGTTTGTGATTTTAATTACCCTAAGCTATAGGACCATAGTGGAAGTGACATAGGCTGTCTTGCTTTGTTTCCTACGTGTTTCAGGATACACCATACATTTCTCCAGAGTGGCTGTTGGCAATTTACATCCCGCCCATCAGCATAACAAGGCTCCCTGTTCTCCAAGACCTGTCCTGCCTTTTTGGATTTTACACTTTTTTCAGATGGCCCTTTTGACTGGGGGGCAGTGAGACTTCATTGTAGTGCAGATTTCCTTTACACGCTTGCTTGGTTGGCCAAAAAGTGCGTATGCGTTTTTTCCTGAATATATTCAGGAAAAAACGCATACGCCCTTTTTGGCCAAGTGCATCATTGTCGACATTCTGCCTCTTTTCCTATGCTTTAAGTGCAATTCCAGTCTACCCCCTGAAATCGTTTTCCTGAAATTCTGCCCCGCTTTCAAGTCCTCTTTGAAGACTTACTTCAGTACATTTTTGGACGATAGCTGTCATTCATAACTCTGCAGGTTTGTGAATTACAGTGCCCCTGAGCTCCTTTCTTCAACTCCTTTTCTTGTGAGCTGCCCGCAAAACCGCAGGATTGCTTCAGGCCGTAATATGTTTCCGGCCGGGCACGCTGAGCCTTTGGTTAATTCCACTTCCTGGTGGGAAATGATCGTTCAATTTGCCCGTGCAGACACCAACAGCTAGTCTCTCATTGGTTCTCCCTATGCCTGTTCATCTTGCGCAGAAATTTCAAACTGTGCCAAACAGGAGGTTAAAGGCAGTGACGCTCCAAGTGGGGAGAGTGTTAGTAAAGCGTCTGGAATGGTGAACCCGAGTACCAGGGGACGAAAACTGAGATGCATTTGAAAACGTTTCCCAATCACACGGCGGACGATAGTCTGGGTTTCCCATTCATGTTTTAGCTGAAGGAAGAATCCCTTAAACCTGGAGAGTTGGGACCCATGGAATGGGTACCATGCAGTATGACTTCAAAGGGTCTGCGTTTGCTCACCGAACCTCACCAATGCTATCAGCCCGAAGTGCCCAGCCTTATGTCTCACCAGGCTCTGGGTGTAGATGTGGTAAATCCAGGTTGCATCACAAACCCTGAATGAATTATTTAAGAATTGCTCTCTATTTCACTGTCATTGTGTTTTGTTTTTGAAATTTATTTTGATAATGGGATTTATCGGATTTTCACTGCTGCGTTTAGGCCGCTGTACACACGCTTGATTTCCTTATGGAGACATATAAATCCATGGGTTTTAAGATTCTTACTTGTCAGGTATCTTGCCAGGCGTTGAATATGGGGTGTTGAGTCCATTTCGTTGAGCAAGGAGTAGGTCTTGTCTATTATATATTTGGCTTATGGAACGGTATCTGTGCTAATTTCAATCTCTGGTTTTATGCAGCACCCCAACTCACCTTTCCCCATAAGCAAGCATAAGTTGGTTTTCTAAATTTCAGACCCTGTTCTGTTTTGTAATTCAGTTCCTGTGTAGCCAACTTTACATTCCGTGTATTAGTGATATCTTATGATGTTTCTTTTTCTGTGTGACTTATTTCTCGTAGAATCATTGTCCCTGAATCCACTCATTAGGCCGCTACGGGCCTGATGACGTAGATTTCATTGCTGAGTGATATTCCATTGTACGTACGTACCACAACTTCTTTATCCATTTTTTGCTTTCTGGGATATTTTACTTGTACCGTAGACGAGGTTCTTGTAAACAGAGCCGTCACAAACTCTGGGGTGGCTGTGTGTTTTTGATTTTAATTTCCCTAAGCTATAGGACCATAAGTGGAAGTGACATAGGCTGTGTTGCTTTGTTTCCTACGTGTTTCTGGAAACACCATACACTTCTCCAGAGTGGTTGTTGGCAATTTACATCCCGCCCATCAGCATGACAAGGCTCCCTGTTCTCCATGACCTGTCCTGACTTTCTGGATTTTAAATTTTTTTCAGATGGCCCTTTTGACCGGGGGGCAGTGAGACTTCATTGTAGTGTAGATTTCCATTACACGCTTGCTTGGTTGGCCAAAAAGGGCGTATGCGTTTTTTCCTGAATATATTCAGGAAAAAACGCATATGCCCTTTTTGGCCAAGTGCATCATTGTCGACATTCTGCCTCTTTTCCTATGCTTTTAGTACAATTCCAGTCTACCCCCTGAAATCGTTTTTTGAAATTCTGCCCCGCTTTCAAGTCCTCTTCGAAGACTTACTTCAATACATTTTTGGACGATAGCTGTCATTCATAACTCTGCAGGTTTGTGAATTATTGTGCCCCTGAGCTCATTTCTTCAACTCGCTTTCTTGTGAGCTGGCTGCAAAACCGCAGGATTGCTTCAGGCCCTAATCTGTTTCCGGCAGGGCACGCTGAGCCTTTGGTTAATTCCTCTTCCTGGTGGGAAATGAGCGTTCCATTTGCCCGTGCAGACACCTACAGCTAGTCTCTCATTGCTTCTCCCTATTCCTGTTCATCTTGCGCAGAAATTGAAAACTGTGCCAAACAGGAGGTTAATGGCACTGACTCTCCAAGTGGGGAGAGTGTTAGTAAAGCGTTCAAATGTTGAACCCGAGTACCAGGGGACGAAAACTGAGATGCATTTTAAAACGTTTCCCAATCACACGGTGGACCATACTCTGGGTTTCCCATGCATGTTTTAGCTGAAGGAAGAATCCCTTAAACCTGGAGAGTTGGGACCCATGGAATGGGTACCATGCAGTATGACTTCAAAGGGTCTGCGTTTGCTCACCGAACCTCACCAATGCTATCAGGCTGAAGTGTCCAGTCTTATGTCTCATCCAGCTCTGGGTGTAGATGTGGTAAATACAGGTTGCATCACAAGCCCTGAATGAATTATTTAAGAATTGCTCTCTATTTCACTGTCATTGTGTTTTGTTTTTCAAATTTATTTTGATAATGGGATTTATCGGATGTTCACTGCTGCGTTTAGGCCGCTGTACACACGCTTGATTTCCTTATGGAGACATATAAATCCATGGGTTTTAAGATTCTTACTTGTCAAGTATCTTGCCAGGCATTGAATATGCGGTGTTGAGTCGATTTCGTTGAGCAAGGAGTAGGTTTTGTCTATTATATATTTGGCTTATGGAATGGTATGTGTGCTAATTTCAATCTCTGGTTTTATGCAGCACCCCAACTCACCTTTCCCCATAAGCAAGCATAAGTTGGTTTTCTAAATTTGAGACCCTGTTCTGTTTTGTAATTCAGTTCATGTGTAGCCAAGTTTACATTCCGTGTATTAGTGATATCTTATGATGTTTCTTTTTCTGTGTGACTTATTTCTCGTAGAATCATCGTACCTGAATCCACTCATTATGCCGCTACGGGCCTGATGACGTAGATTACATTGCTGAGTGATATTCCATTGTACGTACATACCACAACTTCTTTATCCATTTTTTGCTTTCTCAGATATTTAACTTGTACCGTAGACAAAGTTCTTGTAAACAGAGCCGTCCCAAATTTGGGGTAGCTGTGTGTTTTTGATTTTAATTTCCCTAAGCTATAGGGCCATAAGTGGAAGTGCCATAGGCTGTGTTGCTTTGTTTCCTACGTGTTTCAGGAAACACCATACACATCTCCAGAGTGGCTGTTGGCTATTTACATCCCGCCCATCAGCATAACAAGGCTCCCTGTTCTCCATGACCTCTCCTGCCTTTCTGGATTTTACACTTTTTTCAGATGGCCCTTTTGACCGGGGGGCAGTGAGACTTCATTGTAGTGCAGATTTCCTTTACACGCTTGCTTGGTTGGCCAAAAAGGGCGTATGCGTTTTTTCCTGAATATATTCAGGAAAAAACGCATACGCCCTTTTTGTCCAAGTGCATCGTTGTCGACATTCTGCCTCTTTTCCTATGCTTTAAGTGCAATTCCAGTCTACCCCCTGAAATCGTGTTCCTGAAATTCTGCCCCGCTTTCAAGTCCTCTTCGAAGACTTACTTCAATACATTTTTGGACGATAGCTGTCATTCATAACTCTGCAGGTTTCTGAATTACACTGCCCCTGAGCTCCTTTCTTCAACTCGCTTTCTTGTGAGCTCGCCGCAAAACCGCAGAATTGCTTCACGCCATAATCTCTTTCTGGCAGGGCACGCTGAACCTTTGGTTAATTCCTCTTCCTGGTGGGAAATGAGCGTTCCATTTGCACGTGCAGACACCTACAGCTAGTCTCTCATTGGTTCTCCCTATTCCTGTTCATCTTGCGCAGAAATTGAAAACCGTGCCAAACAGGAGTTTAAAGGCACTGACTCTCCAAATGGGGAGAGTGTTAGTAAAGCGTCTGGAATGGTGAACCCGAGTACCAGGGGCGAAAACTGAGATGCATTTGAAAACGTTTCCCAATCACACGGCGGACGATAGTCTGGGTTTCCCATGCATGTTTTAGCTGAAGGAAGAATCCCTTAAACCTGGAGAGTTGGGACCCATAGAATGGGTACCATGCAGTATGACTTCAAAGGGTCTGCGTTGCTCACCGAACCTCACCAATGCTATCAGCCCGAAGTGTCCGGCCTTATGTCTCACCCAGGTCTGGGTGTAGATGTGGGAAATCCAGGTTGCATCACAAGCCCTGAATGAATGATTTAAGAATTGCTCTCTATTTCACTGTCATTGTGTTTTGTTTTTGAAATTTATTTTGATAATGGGATTTATCGGATTTTCACTGCTAGGTTTAGGCCGCTGTACACACGCTTGATTTCCTTAAGGAGACATATAAATCCATGGGTTTTAAGATTCTTACTTGTCAGGTATCTTGCCAGGCGTTGAATATGGGGTGTTGAGTCCATTTCGTTGAGCAAGGAGTAGGTCTTGTCTATTATATGTTTGGCTTATGGAACGGTACCTGTGCTAATTTCAATCTCTGGTTTTATGCAGCACCCCAACTCACCTTTCCCCATAAGCAAGCATAAGTTGGTTTTCTAAATTTGAGACCCTGTTCTGTTTTGTAATTCAGTTTATGTGTAGCCAAGTTTACATTCCGTGTATTACTGATATATTATGATGTTTCTTTTTCTGTGTGACTTATTTCACTTAGAATCATCGTACCTGAATCCACTCATTATGCCCCTACGGGCCTGAAGACGTAGATTTAATTGCTGAGTGATATTCCATTGTACGTGCGTACCACAAAATCTTTATGCACTTTTTGCTTTCTGGGATATTTAACTTGTACCGTAGACGAGGTTCTTGTATACAGAGCCGTCCCAAACTTTGGGGTGGCTGTGTGTTTTTGATTTTAATTTCCCTAAGCTATAGGACCATAAGTGGAAGTGCCATAGGCTGTGTTGCTTTGTTTCCTACGTGTTTCAGGAAACACCATACACTTCTCCAGAGTGGTTGTTGGCAATTTACATCCCGCCCATCAGCATAACAAGTCTCCCTGTTCTCCATGACCTGTCCTGCCTTTCTGGATTTTACACTTTTTTCAGATGGCCCCTTTGACCGGGGGGCAGTGAGACTTCATTGTAGTGCAGATTTCCTTTACACGCTTGCTTGGTTGGCCAAAAAGGGCGTATGCGTTTTTTCCTGAATATATTCAGGAAAAAACGCATACGCCCTTTTTGGCCAAGTGCATCATTGTCGACATTCTGCCTCTAGTCCTATGCTTTAAGTGCAATTCCAGTCTACCCCGTGAAATCGTTTTCCTGAAATTCTGCCCCGCTTTCAAGTCGTCTTTGAAGACTTACTTCAATACATTTTTGGACGATAGCTGTCATTCATAACTCTGCAGATTTCTGAATTACACTGACCCTGAGCTCCTTTCTTCAACTCGCTTTCTTGTGAGCTGGCCGCAAAACCACAGGATTGCTTCAGGCCATAATCTCTTTCTGGCAGGGCACGCTGAGCTTTTGGTTAATTCCACTTCCTGGTGGGAAATGATCGTTCAATTTGCCCGTGCAGACACCAACAGCTAGTCTCTCATTGGTTCTCCCTATGCCTGTTCATCTTGCGCAGAAATTGCAAACTGTGCCAAACAGGAGGTTAAAGGCACTGACTCTCCAAGTGGGGAGAGTGTTAGTAAAGCGTCTGGAAAGGTGAACCCGAGTACCAGGGGACGAAAACTGAGATGCATTTGAAAACGTTTCCCGGTCACACAGTGCACTGTACTGTGGGTTTCCCATGCATGTTTTAGCTGAAGGAAGAATCCCTTAAACCTGGAGAGTTGGGACCCAAGGAATGGGTACCATGGAGTATGACTTCAAAGGGTCTGCGTTTGCTCACCGAACCTCACCAATGCTATCAGCCCGAAGTGTCCAGCCTTATGTCTCACCCAGCTCGGGGTGTAGATGTGGTAAATCCAGGTTGCATCACAAGCCCTGAATGAATTATTTAAGAATTGCTCTCTATTTCACTGTCATTGGGTTTTGTTTTTGAAATTCATTTTGATAATGGGATTTATCAGATGTTCACTGCTGCGTTTAGGCCGCTGTACACATGCTTGATTTCCTTATGGAGCATATAAATCCATGGGTTTTAAGATTCTTACTTGTCAGGTATCTTCCCAGGCGTTGAATATGGGGTGTTGAGTCCATTTCGTTGAGCAAGGAGTAGGTTTTGTCTATTATATATTTGGCTTATGGAACGGTATGTGTGCTAATTTCAATCTCTGGTTTTATGCAGCACCCGAACTCACCTTTCCCCATAAGCAAGTATAAGTTGGTTTTCTAAATTTGAGACCCTGTTCTGTTTTGTAATTCAGTTCATGTGTAGCCAAGTTTACATTCCGTGTATTAGTGATATCTTATGATGTATCTTTTTCTGTGTGACTTATTTCTCGTAGAATCATCGTACCTGAATCCACTCATTATGCCGCTACGGGCCTGATGACGTAGATTTCATTGCTGAGTGATATTCCATTGTACATGCGTAGCACAACTTCTTTATCCATTTTTTGCTTTCTCGGATATTTAACTTGTACCGTAGACGAGGTTCTTGTAAACAGAGCCGGCCCAAACTTTGGGGTGGCTGTGTCTTTTTGATTTTAATTTACCTAATCTATAGGACCATAAGTGGAAGTGCCATAGGCTGTGTTGCTTTGTTTCCTACGTGTTTCAGGAAACACCATACACTTCTCCAGAGTGGTTGTTGGCAATTTACATCCCGCCCATCAGCATAACAAGGCTCCCTGTTCTCCATGACCTGTCCTGCCTTTCTGGATTTTACACTTTTTTCAGATGGCACTTTTGACCGGGGGGCATTGAGACTTCATTGTAGTGCAGATTTCCTTTACACGCTTGCTTGGTTGGCCAAAAAGGGCGTATGCGTTTTTTCCTGAATATATTCAGGAAAAAACGCATACGCCCTTTTTCGCCAAGTGCATCATTGTCGACATTCTGCCTCTTTTCCTATGCTTTAAGTGCAATTCCACTCTATCCCCTGAAATCGTGTTCCTGAAATTCGGCCCCGCTTTCAATTCCTCTTCGAAGACTTACTTCAATACAATTTTGGACGATAGCTGTCATTCATAACTCTGCAGTTTTGTGAATTACAGTGCCCCTTAGCTCCTTTTTTCAACTCGCTTTTTTGTGAGATGGCCGCAAAACCGCAGGATTGCCTTAGGCCCTAATCTGTTTCCTGCAGGGCACGCTGAGCCTTTGGTTAATTCCTCTTCCTGGTGGGAAATGAGCGTTCCATTTGCCCGTGCAGACACCTACAGCTAGTCTCTCATTTGTTCTCCCTATTCCTGTTAATCTTGCGCAGAAATTGCAAACTGTGCCAAACAGGATGTTAAAGGCACTGACTCTCCAAGTGGGGAGAGTGTTAGTAAAGCGTCTGGAATGGTGAACCCGAGTACCAGGGTTCGAAAACTGAGATGCATTTGAAAACGTTTCCCAATCACATGGTGGACCATTCTGTGGGTTTCCCATGCATGTTTTAGCTGAAGTAAGAATCCCTTAAACCTGGAGAGTTGGGACCAATGGAATGGGTACCATGCAGTATGACTTCAAAGGGTCTGCGTTTGCTCACCGAACCTCACCAATGCTATCAGCCCGAAGTGTCCAGCCTTATGTCTCACCCAGCTCTGGGTGTAGATGTGGTAAATCCAGGTTGCATCACAAGCCCTGAATGAATTATTTAAGAATTGCTCTCTATTTCACTGTCATTGTGTTTTGTTTTTGAAATTTATTTTGGTAATGGGATTTATCGGATGTTCACTGCTGCGTTTAGGCCGCTGTACACACGCTTGATTTCCTTATGGAGACATATAAATCCATGGGTTTTAAGATTCTTACTTGTCAGGTATCTTGCCAGGCGTTGAATATGGGGTGTTGAGTCCATTTCGTTGAGCAAGGAGTAGGTCTTGTCTATTATATATTTGGCTTATGGAACAGTATCTGTGCTAATTTCAATCTCTGGTTTTATGCAGCACCCCAACTCACCTTTCCCCATAAGCAAGCATAAATTGGTTTTCTAAATTTGAGACCCTGTTCTGTTTTGTAATTCAGTTCATGTGTAGCCAAGTTTACATTCCGTGTATTAGGGATATCTAATGATGTTTCTTTATCTGTGTCACTTATTTCTCGAAGAATCATCGTACCTGAATCCACTCATTATGCCGCTACGGGCCTGATGACGTAGATTTCATTGCTGAGTGATATTCCATTTTACGTGCGTACCACGACTTCTTTATCCATTTTTTGCTTTCTCGGATATTTAACTTGTACCGTAGACGAGGTTCTTGTAAACAGAGCCGTCCCAAACTTTGGGGTGGCTGTGTGTTTTTGATTTTAATTTCCCTAAGCTATAGGACCATAAGTGGAAGTGCCGTAGGCTGTGTTGCTTTGTTTCCTTCGTGATTCAGGATACACCATACACTTCTCCAGAGTGGCTGTTGGCAATTTACATCGAGCCCATCAGCATAACAAGGCTCCCTGTTCTCCATGACCTGTCCTGCCTTTCTGGATCTTGCACTTTTTTCAGATGGCCCTTTTGACCGGGGGGCATTGAGACTTCATTGTAGTGCAGATTTCCTTTACACGCTTGCTTGGTTGGCCAAAAAGGGCGTATGCGTTTTTTCCTGAATATATTCAGGATAAAACGCATACGCCCTTTTTGGCCAAGTGCATCATTGTCGACGTTCTGCCTCTTTTCCTATGCTTTAAATGCAATTCCAGTCTACCCCCTGAAATCGTTTTCCTGCAATTCTGCCCCGCTTTCCAGTCCTCTTCGCAGCCTTCCTTCAATATATTTTTGGACGATAGCTGTCATTTATAACTCTGCAGGTTTGTGAATTAAAGTGCCCCTGAGCTCCTTTCTTCAACTCGCTTTCTTGTGAGCTGGCCACAAACCCGCAGGAATGCTTCAGGCCCTTATCTGGTTCCGGCACGGCATGCTGAGCCTGTGGTTAATTCCTCTTCCTGGTGGGAAATGAGCGTTCCATTTGCCCGTCCAGACACCTACAGCTAGTCTCTCATTGGTTCTCCCTATTCCTGTTCATCTTGCGCAGAAATTGCAAACTGTGCCAAACAGGAGGTTAAAGGCACTGACTCTCCAAGTGGGGAGAGTGTTAGTAAACGGTCTGGAATGGTGATCCCGAGTAAAAGGGGACGAAAACTGAGATGCATTTGAAAACGTTTCCCGGTCACACAGTGCACTGTACTGTGGGTTTCCCATGCATGTTTTAGCTGAAGGAAGAATCCCTTAAACCTGGAGAGTTGGGACCCATGGAATGGGTACCATGCAGTATGACTTCAAAGGGTCTGCATTTGCTCATCGAACCTCACCAATGCTATCAGCCCGAAGTGTCCAGCCTTATGTCTCACTCAGCTCTGGGTGTAGATGTGGTAAATCCAGGTTGCATCACAAGCCCTGAATGAATTATTTAAGAATTGCTCTCTATTTCACTGTCATTGTGTTTGTTTTTGTAATTCATTTTGATAATGGGTTTTATCGGATTTTCTCTGCTGTATTCATGCCGCTGTACACACACTTGAGTCTCTTACGGAGACATATAAATCCATGGGTTTGAAGGTTCTTACTAGTCATGTGTAATCCTAGGCGTTGAATATGGGGTGTTTAGTCCATTTCGTTGAGCAAGTGCTAGGTCTTGACTATTACATATTTGGCTTATGGAAAGGTATCTGTGCTAATTTCTATCTCTGGTTTTATGCAGCACCACAACTCACCTTTCCCCTTAAGCAAGCATAAGTTGGTTTTCTAAATTTGAGAGCCTGTTCTGTTATTCAGTTCATGTGTAGCCAAGTTTACATTCCGTGTATTAGTGATATCTTATGATGTTTCATTTTCTGTGTGACTTATTTCACTTAGAATCATCGTACCTGAATCCACTCATTATGCCGTGACGGGCCTGATGACATAGATTTCATTGGTGAGTGATATTCCTTTGTACGTACGTACCACACTTCTTTATCCATTTTTCGCTTTCTTGGATGTTTAACTTGTACCGTAGACGAGGTTCTTGTAAACAGAGCCGTAAACAGAAACTTTGCGGTGGCTGTGTGTTTTTGATTTTAATTTCCCTAAGCTATAGGAAAATAAGTGGTAATGCCGTAGGCTCCGTTGCTTTGTTTTTTAGGTTTTTGAGGAAACACCATACATATCTCCAGAGTGGCTGTTGGCAATTTACATCCCGCCCATCAGCATAACAAGGCTCTCTGTTCTCCATGGCCTGGGCTGCCTTTCTGGATTTTACACTTTTTTCAGATGGCCCTTTTGAACGGGGGGTAGTGAGACTTCATTGTAGTGCAGATTTCTTTAACATGCTTGCTTGGTTGGCCAAAAAGGGCGTATGCGTTTTTTCCTGAATATATTCAGGAAAAAACGCATACGCCCTTTTTGGCCAAGTGCATCATTGTCGACGTTCTGCCTCTTTTCCTATGCTTTAAAGCAATTCCAGTCTACCCCCTGAAATCGTTTTCTTGCAATTCTGCCCCGCTTTCAAGTCCTCTTCGCAGCCTTCCTTCAATATATTTTTGGGTGATAGCTGTCATTTATAACTCTGCAGGTTTGTGAATTACAGTGTCCCTGAGCTCCTTTCTTCAACTCGCTTTCTTGTGAGCTGGCCGCAAACCCGCAGGATTGCTTCAGGCCCTAATCTGGTTCCGGCACGGCATGCTGAGCCTTTGGTTAATTCCTCTTCCTGGTGGGAAATGAGCGTTAAATTTGCCCGTGCAGACACCTTCACACGAGTCTTCATGGTGCCACTTTGCCCCGGTTATCTCTATGGAGGTTGGAGTTGGAGGGCCTCCTCGCTCAAGGTCAGTGTGCCCATGGAGCCAACCCTGCAACTTCAGGGCATGGTTGGGTGTGAGGATCACCACGTGGGGTCCTTTTCCCTTCGGAGGGAGGTGGCCTTTTGGGCTGCTGATTTCCAGGTTTTCAGATACTGCCAGTATCTTGGCCAGATGTGGCGGTGGGCCAAGCCCCTTGGTGACCGTAGTTTATCCTACCTGGATCGCATTCTTGCATTGTTCCATTTCAAGTGGTCCCAGGTTTTGCACTAATACTCCAATGGCGATTCACCGTTCACCAGGAATGTAAAGGTCAAAGGGTTTAGCTAAATTAGCGAGTTCCAGGGCAAGGGTCTGAATTGAATGCTCTTTCCATTCTTGAAAGGCCACTTCTGCATTCTATTCAAAAGGATCATCATCTTTTCCTTTCAGTGTTTCATATAGAGGCCCAGCTAGTAGACTGTAGATAGGGATGCAGAAACAGCAAACCCTGGCCTCCCCAGGAACCCCTAAGCTGTCTTCTAGTTTCAGAAATGGGTAAGGCTCTAAATTGTTTCTTCCCTTTCCTGGGATGGGCTTCTCCGACCTTCTGTGAGAATGAAGCCCAGGCAGGTCACCGTAGTCTGTGATATTTGAGCTTTGTCTTGGACAACTTGTATCCTTTATTGGCTTGGTAGTTCAGAGGTCTCCTTAGTAGGGCTGGCGATCAGAATGTCGTCTGCATATTGAAGGAGTGTTTCCTTTTCCAGAGGTAGAACTTTTAGTTCTTTAGCTGAGCTTTCCCCAAAGATGGTGTGGGAATTTTTGAACCCTTGGGGCAACACGGCCCGGAAGTATTGTTTTAGTTGTATGTTGAGTCCTGCCACTCACAAGCCAAAATTTCTTGTGACTCTGGGACTAATAGAATACAAAAGAAGACATCATTGAAGACTAATACAGAATACCATGTCCTGGTGGTTGGTAGAATGACCAGCAGGGTGTAGGATTTAGGAACTACTGGAGGTATATCCTCGGTGGCTTCACTGACTGTCCTGACATTCTTTACCAGGACTCCAGCAGCCCATGGGGCTCTCGAGGTCAGGCCAATCCCAGGATATGGAGCTCACCTGGGCAGGTACCCCACCCCCACCCCAGCCCATGGGGCTCTCGTGTTCAGGCCCCTCCCAGGATATGGGGTTCCCTGGGCAGGTTCCCCTGCAGCCCATGGGGCTCTCGTGGTCAGGCCCCTCCCAGGATACAGAGCTACCCTTGCAGGTACCATGGCAGGGCTGGGAACACAGGAACCCTGCATATCGCCCTCATTGTAGAGCACTCCCAGCTCACCTGTCACTCAGATCTGACACAGAGCACCTCAGAGCAGGACTTGAACTAACAAACAGCAGCTCCGACAGGTCTGTGACCCTGGGCATCACTCTGTGTGGCCTCCCTCCACCTGGTCTTCCAGAGACTTCCACTGCACCCGGGGCACCAGGCCTCTGTCTCCACCCACCAGCCACCCCTCCTCTCCCTGACCCCTGGGTTCCTCTCATTAGGAGAGGGTTTTCTTGAAGTTGTCTCCCACTCATGGGCCAGATAATATAATTAGAAAACAAGCCAGAGCTGCAGCCCCTTGTCTATCCTGACTCTCAGGAGCCCACACCTGTTCCTTGGACCTGGCCGATTCAGCAAGTTCCAGTTTCTGCAACTGTGAGCCCCTGAGGGGTGATTATTGGCTGGCCTGGGAAGCCCGACCGTGCCGGCCAGACCTCCCCAGGTGTGCCTGGGTTCAGATCAATATAAACACCGCTCCAGGCAGCAAGAGCCCCTGCAGCTGTGCCTGACGCCATTTTCTCTGCCCTGTCAGCAGTCTTGGGGCTGGACTGGTGGGAGGGAGTGAGAGGCCACGGCTTTGTGGGTGGCCCAGTGTGAGTGGGGCTCTGCTGGACTTTCTGCAGCAGTTGCCAAGATGCCACCTGCTAAAGAAGAGGATGTGTCACCCATACCTGCCGCTGGAATTTCTCCCTGGGCAGAGGTGAGTGAGGAAGAAAGCAGTGGGGGCCGGGACAGCAGGGGTATCTCAGGCAGGGAAATGGAAAGCTTCCAGAAGAGCACCCAGGGCCAGGACCATCCTGGCTGGCCTGCAGGCACCAAGTCGGCTGGCATGCTGTCACTCATGTGGCTCCATGGCCCTTCCTCTAGGCTTTCAAGTCCTTGTACATATTCAGGTGTTTTACCTGGGAAGGGTGGGAACATTTCAGCAGCAGCTGGCCTGGGGCTCAGCCCACGTTTACTCACAGATGCCTCGGCACGGTCCCCCAGCTTTGCAATGAGGACGCTTGTTGCGTGGGGCCTGCTGGCTGAATGGGAGATGATTCCCCACCACTGACCAACTTCAGAATTGTTTACAACTGGAGCAAGTGCCCTGATACGGTTTTCCTCTGTGTAACTGGTGGGTTCTGTTTTTTTTTCTTTTTTTCGTTTTTGGTTCAAGGTAGATTTTATTCCTCTTTTTTGTATTTACAGATATAAGCATGGAAATAATTTATTCATATAAATACATGTATGTGAAGGGAAGAATATTTTTTCTGTTTTACTTTTTGTAATTTGAATTTTATTTTATTTTTTTATACAGCAGGTTCTTTTTGGTTATCTATTTTATACATATAAATGTATACATGCCAATCCCAATATCTCAACTCCTCCCACCACCACCCCCCAACAGCTTTCCCCCCTTGGTGTCCATACGTTTGTTGTCTACATCTGTTGCTCTATTTCTGCCTGGCAAAACGGTTCATCTGTACAATTTTTCTAGGTTCCACATATATGCATTAATAGACAAGATTTGTTTTTCTCTTTCTGACTTACTTCACTCTGTATGACAGTCTCTAGATCCATCAACGTCTCTACAAATGACCCAATTTCATTCCTTTTTATGGCTTAGTAATATTCCATTTTATATATGTACCACATCTTTATGCATTCGTCTGTCTTGGGGCATTTAGGTTGCTTCCATTACCTGGATATTGTAAATAGTGATGCAATGAACATTGCGGTGAATGTCTCTTTTTGATTTATGGTTTTGTCTGGGTATATGCCCAGTAGTGGGATTGCTGTATCATATGGTAATTCTATTCTTAGTTTTATAAGAAACTCCATAATGTTCTCCACAGTGACTGTATCAATTTACATTCCCAACAATAGTGGAAGAGGGTTCCTTATCTCCACACCCTTTCCAGCATTTGTTGTTTGTAGATTTTCTGATGATGCCCATTCTAACAGGTGTGAGGTGATACACCATGGATGAGTCTATTTCGTTGAGCAAAGAGTAGGTCTTGTCTATTACATATTTGGCTTATGGAACGGTATGTGTGCTAATTTCAATCTCTGGTTTTATACAGCACCCCAACTCAACTTTCCCCTTAAGCAAGCATAAGTTTTTATCTAAATGTGAGACTCTGTTCGGTTTTGGAATTCAGTTTATGTGTAGCCAAGTTTACACTCTCTCTATTAGTGATATCTTATGATACTTATCTTTCTCTGTGTGACCTATTTCTCTTAGAATCATCATACTTAAATCCACTCAATTTGCTGCTACAGGCCTGATGACATTGATTTCATTGCTGAGTGATATTCCGTTGTACGTAAGTAGCACAACTCCTTTATCCATTTTTTTCTTTCTGGGATATTTAATTTGTACTGGACTCAAGGTTCTTGTAAACACAGCAGCCCTAAATTTTGTGTTGGCTGTGTCTTGTTGATTTTAATTTTCCTAAGCTATAGGGCCAAAAGTGGAAGTGCCCTAGGGTCTGTAGCTTTGTTTTTCAGATGTTTCAGGATACACCATAAACATCTCCAGAGTGTCTGTTGGCCATTTACATCCCACCCATCAGCATAACAAGGCTCCCTGTTCTCCATGGCCTGTCCTGTGTTTCTGGTTTTTTCCCTTTTTTCAGATGGCCCTTTTGACGAATGGGAAATGAGACTTCATTGTAGTGCGGATTTCCATTTATCGAGTGCTTGGTTGGCCAAAAAGGGCATATGTGTTTTTTCCTGAATATATTCAGGAAAAAATGTTTACGCACTTTTGTCCAAGTGCATCACTGTCAAAGATCTGCCGCTTTTCACATGCTTTAAATGCAATTCCAATCTACCTCCTGAAATATGATTCCTGCAATTCTGCCTCGTTTTCAAGTCCTCTTTGCAGACTTACTTCCATATAATTTTGCCAATAGCTGTCATTTATAACACTGCAGGTTTGTGAATTACAGTGCCCGTGATTTCCTTTCTTAACTCGTTTCCTTGAAAACTGGCCACAGAACCGCAGGTTTGCTTCAGGCCGTAATCAGGGTCCGGCACGGCACTCTGAGACTTTGGTTCATTCCACTTCCTGGTGGGAAATTAGAGTTAAATGTGCCCCTCCAGACACCTGCCTCACTCCTAGCCCCTTGGTGATGTGTGTCCTGTGGTTTGAGGCCACATGTGCTGGGTTCCTCACCTTTGGCTGATGTGGCCCCACTGGTGTGAGGACACTCCTGCCTGGTTCCCATCCCCTTGGTGATGTGGGCCCTCCGGTGAGAGTCTGATCCTGGTTGGGTTCCTCACACTTCTGTGAGGTGGGCCCTCTTCTCTGAGGTCACTCCTGCCTGGCTGGCCCACCCCGCCTTGACGACGTCGGCTCTCTCGTGGGAGTTGGTGCCTGCTGCGAGTCTCCTCCCCTTGGTAATGAGGGCCCTCTGGCGTCAGGCCCTAACTCCTGGCCTCCCAAAATTTTCTGATGTGCGCCCTGTGGTGCGAGTACACTCCTGCCAGGTTCCCAACACCATGGGAATGTGGGCCTTCTGCTCTGAGGTCCCAACGATGGGTTGCTCAGTTTCATGATGAGGGCCCTCTGGTGTGAGTTCACTCCGGCCTGGATCCCATAGCCTCGCTGCTCCTGGCCACCTGCGGGGAGGTTACAACTGCGGGATTCCTCACCTTTTTTCTTCTATGGGCCCTCTGTTTTGAGACTCCTCCTGCCTGCCTCACTCCCAGCCCCTTGGTGATGTGTGTCCTCTGGTTTGAGGCCACGTGTGCTGGGTCCCTCACCTTTCGATGATGTGGCCCCACTGGTGTGAGGACACTCTTGCCTGGTTCCTATCCCCTTGAAGATGTGGGCTCTCTGGTGAGAGTCTGATCCTGGCTGGGTTCCTCACCCTTCTGTGAGGTGGGCCCTCTGCTGTGAGGTCACTCCTGCCTGGCTGGCACACCCCGCCTGGGCAACATCGGCCCTCTTGTGGCAGTTGGAGCATGCTGGGAGCCTCCTCCCCTCGGTGATGAGGGCCCTCTTGCGTCAGGCCCTAACTGCTGGGTACCCACATTTTCTGATACGTGCTAAGTGGTGCGAGGACACTCCTGCGAGGTTCCCATCCCCATGGGGATGTGGGCCTTCTGCTCTGAGGTCCCAATGGCTGGGTTGCTCACAGTTTCATGATGTGGGCCCTCTGCTGTGAGTTCACTGCAGCCTGGATCACATAGACTCGGTGCTCTGGGCCGTCTGCTGGGAGGTTCCCACTGCAGGATTCCTCACCTTTTTTATTCTATTGGCCCTGTGTTGTGAGGCTACTCATGCCTGCCTCAATCCGAGCCCCTTGGAGATGTGGGTCCTCTGGTTTAGGCCTCATGTGCTGGTTTCCTCGCCTTTCTATGATGTGGTCACCCTGGTGTGAAGACAGTCCTGCCTGGTTCTGATCCCCTTGGTGATGTGGGCCCTCTGGTGAGAGTCTTATCCTGGCTGGGTTCCTCACCCTTCTGTGAGGTAGGCCCTCTGCTGTGAGGTCACTTCTGCCTGGCTGTCACACGTCACCTTGTCGACATGGGCCCTCAGTTGGGAGTTGGTGCCTGCTTGGAGTCTCCTCCCCTTGGTAATGAGGGCCCTCTGGCGTCAGACCCTAACTTCTGGGCTCCCAAAATTCTCTGATGTGTGCCCTGAGGTGCGAGTACACTTATGCCATGTTCCCAACCACATAGGAATGTGGGCCTTCTGCTCTGAGGTCCCAAAGCCTGGGTTGCTCACAGTTTCATGATGAGGGCCCTCTGTTTTGAGTTCAGTCAGGTCTGGATCCCATAGCCTCGCTGCTCCTGGCCGCCTGCTGGGAGGTTCCAACTGCGGGATTCCTCACCTTTTTTCTTCTATGGGCCCTCTGTTTTGAGACTCCTCCTGCCTGCCTCACTCCCAGCCCCTTGGTGATGTGTGTCCTCTGGTTTGAGGCCACGTGTGCTGGGTCACTCACATTTCGTTGATGAGGTCCCACTGGTGTGAGGACACTCCAGCCTGGTTCCCATTCTCTTGGTGATGTGGGCCCTCTGGTGAGAGTCTGATCCTCCTTGGGTTCCTCACACTTTTGTGAGGTGGGCCCTCTGCTCTGAGGTCACTCTTGCCTGGCTGGCACACCCCGCATTGGCGACGGCGGCCCACTGGTAGCAGTTGGAGCCTGCTGGGAGCCTCCTCTCCTCGGTGATGAGAGCCCTCTGGTGTCAGGCCCTAACTTCTGGGCTCCCCACATTTTCTGATGTGTGCCCACTGGTGCGATGACACTCCTACTTGGTTCCCTTCCCCATGGGGATGTGGGCCTTGTGCTCTGAGGTCACAACGGCTGGTTTGCTCACAGTTTCATGATGAGGGCCCTCTGTTGTGAGTTCATCACCGCCTGGATCCCATAGCCTCGGTGCTCTGGGCCGCCTGCTAGGATGCCCCAACTGCTGGATTCCTCACCTTTTTTATACAATGGGCCATGTGTTGTGAGGTTAATCCTGCCTGCCTCGCTCCAAGACCCATGGTGATGTGGGTCCTCTGGTTTGAGGCCACATTTTCTTGTTACCTCAACTTTTGATGATATGGCCCCACGGGTGTGATGACACTCCTGCCTGGTTCACAGCCCCTTGCTGATGTGGGCACTCTGGTGAGAGTCTGATCCTGGCTGGGTTCCTTACCCTTCTGTGAGGTGGGCCCTCTGATGTGAGGTCACTCCTGCCTGGCTGGCTCACGTCGCCTTGATGATGTGGGCCCTCTGTTGGCCACTAAAGCATTCTGGGAGCCTCCTACCCTCTTTAATGAGGGCCCTGGAAAAAACGCATATGCACATTTTGACCAAGTGCATCATTGTCCAGGATCTGCCTCTTCTCCTATGCTTTCAGAGCACTTCCCGTCTACGTCCTGAAATCATATTCCAGGAATACTGCCCCGCTTTCAAGTCCTCCTCGCAGCCTTACTTCAATATATTTTTGTATGATACCTGTCATTAATAACTCTGCAGGTTTGTTAAATACAGTGTCCCTGAGCTCCTTTCTTCAACATGCTTTCTTGTGAGCTGGCCGCAAAACCGCAGGATTGCTTCAGGCCGTAATCTGGTTTCGGCACGGCACGCTGAGCCTTTGGTAAATTCCTCTTTCTGGTGAGAAATGAGCATTCAATTTGCCCGTGGAGACACCTACAGCTAGTCTCTCATTGGTTCTCCCTATTCCTGTTCATCTTGTGCAGAAATTGCAAACTGTGCCAAACAGGAGGTTAAAGGCACTGACTCTCCAAGTGGGTAGAGGGTTAGTAAAGCATCTGGAATGGTGAACCCGAGTACCAGGGAACGAAACCTGAGAGCCATTTAAAATGGTTTCCCAGTCTCACAGTGGACAATACTCTGGGTTTCCCATGCATGTTTTAGCTGAAGGAAGAATTCCTTAAACCTGGAGATTATTGACCCATGGAATGGGTACCATGCAGTATGACTAAAAAGGGTCTGAATTTGCTCACCGAACCTCACCAATGCTATCAGTTCGAAGTGTCCAGCCTTATGCCTCACCCAGCTCTGGGTGTAGATGTGGTAAATCCAGGTTTCATCACAAGCCCTGAATCAATTATTTAAGAATTGCTGTCTCTTTCACTGTCATTGTGTTTTGTTTTTGTAATTTAGTTTGATAATGGGATTTATCGGATTTTCACTGCTGCGTTCATGCCGCTGTACAAACGCTTGATTCTCCTACAGAGAAATATAAATCCACGGGTTTTAAGATTCTTACTAGTCAGGTATATTCCTAGGCGTTGAATATGTGGTGTTGAGTCCATGTCGTTGAACAAGGAGTAGGTCTTGACTATTACATATTTGGCTTATGGAACGGTATCTGTGCTATTTTCAATCTCTGGTTTTATGCAGCACCCCAACTCACCTTTGCCCTTAAGCAAGCATAAGTTGGTTTTCTAAATTTGAGTCCCTGTTCTGTTTTGTAATTCAGTTCATGTGTAGCCAAGTTTACATTCCGTGTATTAGTGATATCTTATGATGTTTCATTTTCTGTGTGACTTATTTCACTTAGAATCACTGTAGCTGAATCCACTCATTATGCCGTGATGGGCCTGATGACATAGATTTCATTGCTGAGTGATATTCCATTGTACGTACGAACCACAACTTCTTTATCCATTTTTCACATTCTGGGATATTTAACTTGTACCGTAGATGAGGTTCTTGTAAACAGAGCCGTCCGAAAATTTGGGGTGGCTGTGTGTTTTTGATTTTAATTTCCCTAAGCTATAGGACCATAACTGGAAGTGCCATAGGCTCCGTTGCTTTGTTTTTTAGGTGTTTCAGGAAACACCATACACTTCTCCAGGGTGGCTGTTGGCAATTTACATCCCGCCCATCCCCATGACAAGGCTCCCTCTTCTCCATGGTCTGTGCTGCCTTTCTGGATTTTACACTTTTTTCAGATGGCCCTTTTGACCGGGGGGCAGTGAGACTTCATTGTAGTGCAGATTTCCTTTACACGCTTGCTTGGTTGTCCAAAAAGGGCGTATGCGTTTTTTCCTGAATATATTCAGGAAAAAACGCATACGCCCTTTTTGGCCAAGTGCATCATTGTCGACGTTCTGCCTCTTTTCCTATGCTTTAAATGCAATTCCAGTCTACCCACTGAAATCGTTTTCCTGAAATTCTGCCCCACTTTCAAGTCCTCTTCGCAGCCTTCCTTCAATATATTTTTGGACGATAGCTGTCATTTATAACTCTGCAGGTTTGTGAATTACAGTGCCCCTGAGCTCCTTTCTTCAACTCGCTTTCTTGTGAGCTGGCCGCAAACCCACAGGAATGCTTCAGGCCCTTATCTGGTTCCGGCACGGCATGCTGAGCCTTTGGTTAATTCCTCTTCCTGGTGGGAAATGAGCGTTAAATTTGCCCGTGCAGACACCTTCACACGAGTCGTCATGGTGTCCCTTTGCCCCGGTTATCTCTATGGAGGTTGGAGTTGGAGGGCCTCCTCACTCAAGGTCAGTGTGCCCACGGAGCCAACCCTGCAACTTCAGGGCATGTTTGGTGGTTAGGATCACCACGTGGGGTCCTTTCACCTTAGGAGGGAGGTGGCCTTTTGGGCTGCTGATTTCCAGGTTTTCGGATACTGCCAGTATCTTGGCCAGATGTGGCGGTGGGCCAAGCCCCTTGGTGACCGTAGTTTATCCTACCTGGATCGCATTCTTGCATTGTTCCATTTCAAGTGGTCCCAGGTTTTGCACTAATACTCCAATGGCGATTCGCCATTCACCAGGAATGTAAAGGTCAAAGGGTTTATCTAAATTAGGGAGTTCCTGTTCAAGGGTCTGAATTGACTGCTCTTTCCATTCTTGAAAGGCCACTTCTGCATTCTATTCAAAAGGATCATCACCTTTTCCTTTCAGTGTTTCATATAGAGGCCGAGCTAGTAGACTGTAGTTACGGATCCAGAAGCAGCAAACCCTGGCCTCCCCAGGAACCCCTAAGCTGTCTTCTAGTTTTAGAAATGGGTAAGGCTGTAAATTGTTTCTTCCCTTTCCTGGGATGGGCTTCTCCGACCTTCTGTGAGAATGAAGCCCAGGCAGGTCACCGTAGTCTGTGATATTTGAGCTTTTTCTTGGACAACTTGTATCCTTTATTGACTTCGTAGTTCAGAGGTCTCCTTAGTAGGGCTGGCGATCAGAATGTCGTCTGCATATTGAAGGAGTGTTTCCTTTTCCAGAGGTAGAACTTTTAGGTCTTTAGCTGAGCTTTCCCCAAAGATGGTGTGGGAATTTTTGAACCCTTGGGACAACACGGCCCGGAAATATTGTTTTAGTTGTATGTTGAGTCCTGCCACTCACAAGCCAAAATTTCTTGTGACTCTGGGACTAATAGAATACAAAAGAAGGCATCATTTAAGACTAATACAGAATACCATGTCCTGGTGGTTGGTAGAATGACCAGCAGGGTGTAGGGTTTAGGAACTACTGGAGGTATATCCTCGGTGGCTTAACTGACTGTCCTGACATCCTTTACCAGGACTCCAGCAGCCCATGGGGCTCTCGAGGTCAGGCCAATCCCAGGATATGGAGCTCACCTGGGCAGGTACCCCAACCCAGCCCACGGGGCTCTCATGTTCAGGACCCTCCCAGGATATGGTGTTCCCTGGGCAGGTCCCCCTGCAGCCCATGGGGCTCTCGTGGTCAGGCCCCTCCCAGGATACAGAGCTACCCTTGCAGGTACCATGGCAGGGCTGGGAACACAGGAACCGTGCATATCGCCCTCATTGCAGAGCACTCCCAGCTCACCTGTCACTCAGATCTGACACAGAGCACCTCAGAGCAGGACTTGAACTAACAAACAGCAGCTCCGACAGGTCTGTGACCCTGGGCATCACTCTGTGTGGCCTCCCTCCACCTGGTCTTCCAGAGACTTCCACTGCACCCGGGGCACCAGGCCTCTGTCTCCACCCACCAGCCACCCCTCCTCTCCCTGACTCCTGGGTTCCTCTCATTAGGAGAGGGTTTTCTTGAAGTTGTCTCCCACTCATGGGCCAGATAATATAATTAGAAAACAAGCCAGAGCTGCAGCCCCTTGTCTATCCTGACTCTCAGGAGCCCACACCTGTTCCTTGGACCTGGCCGATTCAGCAAGTTCCAGTTTCTGCAACTGTGAGCCCCTGAGGGGTGATTATTGGCTGGCCTGGGAAGCCTGACCGTGCCGGCCAGCCCTCCCCAGGTGTGCCTGGGTTCAGATCAATATAAACACCGCTCCAGGCAGCAAGAGCCCCTGCAGCTGTGCCTGACGCCATTTTCTCTGCCCTGTCAGCAGTCTTGGGGCTGGACTGGTGGGAGGGAGTGAGAGGCCACGGCTTTGTGGGTGGCCCAGTGTGAGTGGGGCTCTGC
This sequence comes from Delphinapterus leucas, assembly GCF_059928025.1. NCBI lineage: Eukaryota > Metazoa > Chordata > Mammalia > Artiodactyla > Monodontidae > Delphinapterus > Delphinapterus leucas. Next base: position 2,134,748 of record NW_028322269.1, on the reverse strand, counting down.
TGGACTTTCTGCAGCAGTTGCCAAGATGCCACCTGCTAAAGAAGAGGATGTGTCACCCATACCTGCCGCTGGAATTTCTCCCTGGGCAGAGGTGAGTGAGGAAGAAAGCAGTGGGGGCCGGGACAGCAGGGGTATCTCAGGCAGGGAAATGGAAAGCTTCCAGAAGAGCACCCAGGGCCAGGACCACCCTGGCTGGCCTGCAGGCACCAAGTCGGCTGGCATGCTGTCGCTCATGTGGCTCCATGGCCCTTCCTCTAGGCTTTCAAGTCCTTGTACATATTCAGGTGTTTTACCTGGGAAGGGTGGGAACATTTCAGCAGCAGCTGGCCTGGGGCTCAGCCCACGTTTACTCACAGATGCCTCGGCACGGTCCCCCAGCTTTGCAATGAGGACGCTTGTTGCGTGGGGCCTGCTGGCTGAATGGGAGATGATTCCCCACCACTGACCAACTTCAGAATTGCTTACAACTGGAGCAAGTGCCCTGATACGGTTTTCCTCTGTGTAACTGGTGGGTTCTGTTTTTTTTTCGTTTTTGGTTCAAGGTAGATTTTATTCCTCTTTTTTGTATTTACAGATATAAGCATGGAAATAATTTATTCATATAAATACATGTATGTGAAGGGAAGAATATTTTCTCTGTTTTACTTTTTGTAATTTGAATTTTATTTTATTTTTTTATACAGCAGGTTCTTTTTGGTTATCTCTTTTATACATATAAATGTATATATGCCAATCCCAATCTCTCAACTCCTCCCACCACCACCCCCCAACAGCTTTCCCCCCTTGGTGTCCATACGTTTGTTGTCTACATCTGTTGCTCTATTTCTGCCTTGCAAAACGGTTCATCTGTAAAATTTGTCTAGGTTCCACATATAGGCATTAATATACAAAATTTGTTTTTCTATTTCTGACTTACTTCACTCTGTATGACAGTCTCTAGATCCATCAACGTCTCTACAAATGACCCAATTTCATTCCTTTTTATGGCTTAGTAATATTCCATTTTATATATGTACCACTTCTTTATGCATTCGTCTGTCTGTGGGCATTTAGGTTGCTTCCATTACCTGGATATTGTAAATAGTGATGCAATGAACATTGCGGTGAATGTCTCTTTTTGATTTATGGTTTTGTCTGGGTATATGCCCAGTAGTGGGATTGCTGTATCATATGGTAATTCTATTCTTAATTTTATAAGAAACTCCATAATGTTCTCCACAGTGACTGTATCAATTTACATTCCCAACAATAGTGGAGGAGGTTTCCTTATCTCCACACCCTTTCCAGCATTTGTTGTTTGTAGATTTTCTGATGATGCCCATTCTAACATGTGTGAGGTGATACACCATGGATGAGTCTATTTCGTTGAGCAAAGAGTAGGTCTTGTCTAGTACATATTTGGCTTATGGAACGGTATGTGTGCTAATTTCAATCTCTGGTTTTATACAGCACCCCAACTCAACATTCCCCTTAAGCAAGCATAAGTTTTTATCTAAATGTGAGACTCTGTTCGGTTTTGTATTTCAGTTTATGTGTAACCAAGTTTACACTCCCTCTATTAGTGATATCTTATGATACTTATCTTTCTCTGTGTGACGTATTTCTCTTAGAATCATCATATTTAAATCCACTCAATTTGCTGCTACAGGCCTGATGACATTGATTTCATTGCTGAGTGATATTCCGTTGTACGTAAGTAGCACAACTCCTTTATCCATTTTTTTCTTTCTGGGATATTTAATTTGTACTGGACTCGAGTTTCTTGTAAACACAGCAGCCCTAAATTTTGTGCTGGCTGTGTCTTGTTGATTTTAATTTTCCTAAGCTATAGGGCTAAAAGTGGAAGTACCCTAGGCTCTGTAGCTTTGTTTTTCAGATGTTTCAGGATACACCATAAACATCTCCAGAGTGTCTGTTGGCAATTTACATCCCGCCCATCAGCATAACAAGGCTCCCTGTTCTCCATGGCCTGTCCTGTGTTTCTGGTTTTTACACTTTTTTCAGATGGCCCTTTTGACGAATGGGAAATGAGACTTCATTGTAGTGCGGATTTCCATTGCTGGAGTGCTTGGTTGGCCAAAAAGGGCATATGCGTTTTTTCCTGAATATATTCAGGAAAAAATGTTTACGCACTTTTGTCCAAGTGCATCAGTGTCAAAGATCTGCCGCTTTTCACATGCTTTAAATGCAATTCCAATCTACCTCCTGAAATATGATTCCTGCAATTCTGCCTCGTTTTCAAGTCCTCTTTGCAGACTTACTTCAATATATTTTTGCCAATAGCTGTCATTTATATCTCTGCAGGTTTGTGAATTACAGTGCCCGTGATTTCCTTTCTTAACTCGTTTCCTTGAAAGCTGGCCACAGAACCGCAGGTTTGCTTTAGGCCATAATCAGGGTCCGACACGGCACTCTGAGCCTTTGGTTAATTCCTCTTCCTGGTGGGAAATTAGAGTTAAATGTGCCCCTCCGGACACCTGCCTCACTCCCAGCCCCTTGGTTATGTGTGTCCTGTAGTTTGAGGCCACATGTGCTGGGTTCCTCACCTTTGGCTGATGTGGCCCCACTGGTGTGAGGACACTCCTGCCTGGTTCCCATCCCCTTGGTGATGTGGACCCTCCGGTGAGAGTCTGATCCTGGCTGGGTTCCTCACACTTCTGAGAGGTGGGCCCTCTTCTCTGAGGTCACTCCTGCCTGGCTGGCCCACCCCGCCTTGACGACGTCGGCTCTCTCGTGGGAGTTGGTGCCTGCTGCGAGTCTCCTCCCCTTGGTAATGAGGGCCCTCTGGCGTCAGGCCCTAACTCCTGGCCTCCCAAAATTTTCTGATGTGCGCCCTGTGGTGCGAGTACACTCCTGCCAGGTTCCCAACACCATGGGAATGTGGGCCTTCTGCTCTGAGGTCCCAACGATGGGTTGCTCAGTTTCATGATGAGGGCCCTCTGGTGTGAGTTCACTCCGGCCTGGATCCCATAGCCTCGCTGCTCCTGGCCACCTGCGGGGAGGTTACAACTGCGGGATTCCTCACCTTTTTTCTTCTATGGGCCCTCTGTTTTGAGACTCCTCCTGCCTGCCTCACTCCCAGCCCCTTGGTGATGTGTGTCCTCTGGTTTGAGGCCACGTGTGCTGGGTCCCTCACCTTTCGATGATGTGGCCCCACTGGTGTGAGGACACTCTTGCCTGGTTCCTATCCCCTTGAAGATGTGGGCTCTCTGGTGAGAGTCTGATCCTGGCTGGGTTCCTCACCCTTCTGTGAGGTGGGCCCTCTGCTGTGAGGTCACTCCTGCCTGGCTGGCACACCCCGCCTGGGCAACATCGGCCCTCTTGTGGCAGTTGGAGCATGCTGGGAGCCTCCTCCCCTCGGTGATGAGGGCCCTCTTGCGTCAGGCCCTAACTGCTGGGTACCCACATTTTCTGATACGTGCTAAGTGGTGCGAGGACACTCCTGCGAGGTTCCCATCCCCATGGGGATGTGGGCCTTCTGCTCTGAGGTCCCAATGGCTGGGTTGCTCACAGTTTCATGATGTGGGCCCTCTGCTGTGAGTTCACTGCAGCCTGGATCACATAGACTCGGTGCTCTGGGCCGCCTGCTGGGAGGTTCCCACTGCAGGATTCCTCACCTTTTTTATTCTATTGGCCCTGTGTTGTGAGGCTACTCATGCCTGCCTCAATCCGAGCCCCTTGGAGATGTGGGTCCTCTGGTTTAGGCCTCATGTGCTGGTTTCCTCACCTTTCTATGATGTGGTCACCCTGGTGTGAAGACAGTCCTGCCTGGTTCTGATCCCCTTGGTGATGTGGGCCCTCTGGTGAGAGTCTTATCCTGGCTGGGTTCCTCACCCTTCTGTGAGGTAGGCCCTCTGCTGTGAGGTCACTCCTGCCTGGCTGTCACACGTCACCTTGTCGACATGGGCCCTCAGTTGGGAGTTGGTGCCTGCTTGGAGTCTCCTCCCCTTGGTAATGAGGGCCCTCTGGCGTCAGACCCTAACTTCTGGGCTCCCAAAATTCTCTGATGTGTGCCCTGAGGTGCGAGTACACTTATGCCATGTTCCCAACCACATAGGAATGTGGGCCTTCTGCTCTGAGGTCCCAAAGCCTGGGTTGCTCACAGTTTCATGATGAGGGCCCTCTGTTTTGAGTTCAGTCAGGTCTGGATCCCATAGCCTCGCTGCTCCTGGCCGCCTGCTGGGAGGTTCCAACTGCGGGATTCCTCACCTTTTTTCTTCTATGGGCCCTCTGTTTTGAGACTCCTCCTGCCTGCCTCACTCCCAGCCCCTTGGTGATGTGTGTCCTCTGGTTTGAGGCCACGTGTGCTGGGTCACTCACATTTCGTTGATGAGGTCCCACTGGTGTGAGGACACTCCAGCCTGGTTCCCATTCTCTTGGTGATGTGGGCCCTCTGGTGAGAGTCTGATCCTCCTTGGGTTCCTCACACTTTTGTGAGGTGGGCCCTCTGCTCTGAGGTCACTCTTGCCTGGCTGGCACACCCCGCATTGGCGACGGCGGCCCACTGGTAGCAGTTGGAGCCTGCTGGGAGCCTCCTCTCCTCGGTGATGAGAGCCCTCTGGTGTCAGGCCCTAACTGCTGGGCTCCCCACATTTTCTGTTGTGTGCCCACTGGTGCGATGACACTCCTACTTGGTTCCCTTCCCCATGGGGATGTGGGCCTTGTGCTCTGAGGTCACAACGGCTGGTTTGCTCACAGTTTCATGATGAGGGCCCTCTGTTGTGAGTTCATCACTGCCTGGATCCCATAGCCTCGGTGCTCTGGGCCGCCTGCTGGGATGTTCCAACTGCTGGATTCCTCACCTTTTTTATACAATGGGCCATGTGTTGTGAGGTTAATCCTGCCTGCCTCGCTCCAAGACCCATGGTGATGTGGGTCCTCTGGTTTGAGGCCACATTTTCTTGTTACCTCAACTTTTGATGATATGGCCCCACGGGTGTGATGACACTCCTGCCTGGTTCACAGCCCCTTGCTGATGTGGGCACTCTGGTGAGAGTCTGATCCTGGCTGGGTTCCTTACCCTTCTGTGAGGTGGGCCCTCTGATGTGAGGTCACTCCTGCCTGGCTGGCTCACGTCGCCTTGATGATGTGGGCCCTCTGTTGGCCACTAAAGCATTCTGGGAGCCTCCTACCCTCTTTAATGAGGGCCCTGGAAAAAACGCATATGCACATTTTGACCAAGTGCATCATTGTCCAGGATCTGCCTCTTCTCCTATGCTTTCAGAGCACTTCCCGTCTACGTCCTGAAATCATATTCCAGGAATACTGCCCCGCTTTCAAGTCCTCCTCGCAGCCTTACTTCAATATATTTTTGTATGATACCTGTCATTAATAACTCTGCAGGTTTGTTAAATAGAGTGTCCCTGAGCTCCTTTCTTCAACATGCTTTCTTGTGAGCTGGCCGCAAAACCGCAGGATTGCTTCAGGCCGTAATCTGGTTTCGGCACGGCACGCTGAGCCTTTGGTAAATTCCTCTTTCTGGTGAGAACTGAGCATTCAATTTGCCCGTGGAGACACCTACAGCTAGTCTCTCATTGGTTCTCCCTATTCCTGTTCATCTTGTGCAGAAATTGCAAACTGTGCCAAACAGGAGGTTAAAGGCACTGACTCTCCAAGTGGGTAGAGGGTTAGTAAAGCATCTGGAATGGTGAACCCGAGTACCAGGGAACGAAACCTGAGAGCCATTTAAAATGGTTTCCCAGTCTCACAGTGGACAATACTCTGGGTTTCCCATGCATGTTTTAGCTGAAGGAAGAATTCCTTAAACCTGGAGATTATTGACCCATGGAATGGGTACCATGCAGTATGACTAAAAAGGGTCTGAATTTGCTCACCGAACCTCACCAATGCTATCAGTTCGAAGTGTCCAGCCTTATGCCTCACCCAGCTCTGGGTGTAGATGTGGTAAATCCAGGTTTCATCACAAGCCCTGAATCAATTATTTAAGAATTGCTGTCTCTTTCACTGTCATTGTGTTTTGTTTTTGTAATTTAGTTTGATAATGGGATTTATCGGATTTTCACTGCTGCGTTCATGCCACTGTACAAACGCTTGATTCTCCTACAGAGAAATATAAATCCACGGGTTTTAAGATTCTTACTAGTCAGGTATATTCCTAGGCGTTGAATATGTGGTGTTGAGTCCATGTCGTTGAACAAGGAGTAGGTCTTGACTATTACATATTTGGCTTATGGAACGGTATCTGTGCTATTTTCAATCTCTGGTTTTATGCAGCACCCCAACTCACCTTTGCCCTTAAGCAAGCATAAGTTGGTTTTCTAAATTTGAGTCCCTGTTCTGTTTTGTAATTCAGTTCATGTGTAGCCAAGTTTACATTCCGTGTATTAGTGATATCTTATGATGTTTCATTTTCTGTGTGACTTATTTCACTTAGAATCACTGTAGCTGAATCCACTCATTATGCCGTGATGGGCCTGATGACATAGATTTCATTGCTGAGTGATATTCCATTGTACGTACGAACCACAACTTCTTTATCCATTTTTCACATTCTGGGATATTTAACTTGTACCGTAGATGAGGTTCTTGTAAACAGAGCCGTCCGAAAATTTGGGGTGGCTGTGTGTTTTTGATTTTAATTTCCCTAAGCTATAGGACCATAACTGGAAGTGCCGTAGGCTCCGTTGCTTTGTTTTTTAGGTGTTTCAGGAAACACCATACACTTCTCCAGGGTGGCTGTTGGCAATTTACATCCCGCCCATCCCCATGACAAGGCTCCCTCTTCTCCATGGTCTGTGCTGCCTTTCTGGATTTTACACTTTTTTCAGATGGCCCTTTTGACCGGGGGGCAGTGAGACTTCATTGTAGTGCAGATTTCCTTTACACGCTTGCTTGGTTGTCCAAAAAGGGCGTATGCGTTTTTTCCTGAATATATTCAGGAAAAAACGCATACGCCCTTTTTGGCCAAGTGCATCATTGTCGACGTTCTGCCTCTTTTCCTATGCTTTAAATGCAATTCCAGTCTACCCCCTGAAATCGTTTTCCTGAAATTCTGCCCCACTTTCAAGTCCTCTTCGCAGCCTTCCTTCAATATATTTTTAGACCATAGCTGTCATTTATAACTCTGCATGTTTGTGAATTACAGTGCCCCTGAGCTCCTTTCTTCAACTCGCTTTCTTGTGAGCTGGCCGCAAACCCGCAGGAATGCTTCAGGCCCTAATCTGGTTCCGGCACGGCATGCTGAGCCTTTGGTTAATTCCTCTTCCTGGTGGGAAATGAGCGTTAAATTTGCCCGTGCAGACACCTTCACACGAGTCTTCATGGTGCCCCTTTGCCCCGGTTATCTCTATGGAGGTTGGAGTTGGAGGGCCTCCTCACTCAAGGTCAGTGTGCCCACGGAGCCAACCCTGCAACTTCAGGGCATGTTTGGTGGTTAGGATCACCACGTGGGGTCCTTTCACCTTAGGAGGGAGGTGGCCTTTTGGGCTGCTGATTTCCAGGTTTTCGGATACTGCCAGTATCTTGGCCAGATGTGGCGGTGGGCCAAGCCCCTTGGTGACCGTAGTTTATCCTACCTGGATCGCATTCTTGCATTGTTCCATTTCAAGTGGTCCCAGGTTTTGCACTAATACTCCAATGGCGATTCGCCATTCACCAGGAATGTAAAGGTCAAAGGGTTTATCTAAATTAGGGAGTTCCTGTTCAAGGGTCTGAATTGACTGCTCTTTCCATTCTTGAAAGGCCACTTCTGCATTCTATTCAAAAGGATCATCACCTTTTCCTTTCAGTGTTTCATATAGAGGCCGAGCTAGTAGACTGTAGTTACGGATCCAGAAGCAGCAAACCCTGGCCTCCCCAGGAACCCCTAAGCTGTCTTCTAGTTTTAGAAATGGGTAAGGCTGTAAATTGTTTCTTCCCTTTCCTGGGATGGGCTTCTCCGACCTTCTGTGAGAATGAAGCCCAGGCAGGTCACCGTAGTCTGTGATATTTGAGCTTTTTCTTGGACAACTTGTATCCTTTATTGACTTCGTAGTTCAGAGGTCTCCTTAGTAGGGCTGGCGATCAGAATGTCGTCTGCATATTGAAGGAGTGTTTCCTTTTCCAGAGGTAGAACTTTTAGGTCTTTAGCTGAGCTTTCCCCAAAGATGGTGTGGGAATTTTTGAACCCTTGGGACAACACGGCCCGGAAGTATTGTTTTAGTTGTATGTTGAGTCCTGCCACTCACAAGCCAAAATTTCTTGTGACTCTGGGACTAATAGAATACAAAAGAAGGCATCATTGAAGACTAATACAGAATACCATGTCCTGGTGGTTGGTAGAATGACCAGCAGGGTGTAGGGTTTAGGAACTACTGGAGGTATATCCTCAGTGGCTTAACTGACTGTCCTGACATCCTTTACCAGGACTCCAGCAGCCCATGGGGCTCTCGAGGTCAGGCCAATCCCAGGATATGGAGCTCACCTGGGCAGGTACCCCAACCCAGCCCACGGGGCTCTCATGTTCAGGACCCTCCCAGGATATGGTGTTCCCTGGGCAGGTCCCCCTGCAGCCCATGGGGCTCTCGTGGTCAGGCCCCTCCCAGGATACAGAGCTACCCTTGCAGGTACCATGGCAGGGCTGGGAACACAGGAACCGTGCATATCGCCCTCATTGCAGAGCACTCCCAGCTCACCTGTCACTCAGATCTGACACAGAGCACCTCAGAGCAGGACTTGAACTAACAAACAGCAGCTCCGACAGGTCTGTGACCCTGGGCATCACTCTGTGTGGCCTCCCTCCACCTGGTCTTCCAGAGACTTCCACTGCACCCGGGGCACCAGGCCTCTGTCTCCACCCACCAGCCACCCCTCCTCTCCCTGACTCCTGGGTTCCTCTCATTAGGAGAGGGTTTTCTTGAAGTTGTCTCCCACTCATGGGCCAGATAATATAATTAGAAAACAAGCCAGAGCTGCAGCCCCTTGTCTATCCTGACTCTCAGGAGCCCACACCTGTTCCTTGGACCTGGCCGATTCAGCAAGTTCCAGTTTCTGCAACTGTGAGCCCCTGAGGGGTGATTATTGGCTGGCCTGGGAAGCCTGACCGTGCCGGCCAGCCCTCCCCAGGTGTGCCTGGGTTCAGATCAATATAAACACCGCTCCAGGCAGCAAGAGCCCCTGCAGCTGTGCCTGACGCCATTTTCTCTGCCCTGTCAGCAGTCTTGGGGCTGGACTGGTGGGAGGGAGTGAGAGGCCACGGCTTTGTGGGTGGCCCAGTGTGAGTGGGGCTCTGCTGGACTTTCTGCAGCAGTTGCCAAGATGCCACCTGCTAAAGAAGAGGATGTGTCACCCATACCTGCCGCTGGAATTTCTCCCTGGGCAGAGGTGAGTGAGGAAGAAAGCAGTGGGGGCCGGGACAGCAGGGGTATCTCAGGCAGGGAAATGGAAAGCTTCCAGAAGAGCACCCAGGGCCAGGACCACCCTGGCTGGCCTGCAGGCACCAAGTCGGCTGGCATGCTGTCGCTCATGTGGCTCCATGGCCCTTCCTCTAGGCTTTCAAGTCCTTGTACATATTCAGGTGTTTTACCTGGGAAGGGTGGGAACATTTCAGCAGCAGCTGGCCTGGGGCTCAGCCCACGTTTACTCACAGATGCCTCGGCACGGTCCCCCAGCTTTGCAATGAGGACGCTTGTTGCGTGGGGCCTGCTGGCTGAATGGGAGATGATTCCCCACCACTGACCAACTTCAGAATTGCTTACAACTGGAGCAAGTGCCCTGATACGGTTTTCCTCTGTGTAACTGGTGGGTTCTGTTTTTTTTTCGTTTTTGGTTCAAGGTAGATTTTATTCCTCTTTTTTGTATTTACAGATATAAGCATGGAAATAATTTATTCATATAAATACATGTATGTGAAGGGAAGAATATTTTCTCTGTTTTACTTTTTGTAATTTGAATTTTATTTTATTTTTTTATACAGCAGGTTCTTTTTGGTTATCTCTTTTATACATATAAATGTATATATGCCAATCCCAATCTCTCAACTCCTCCCACCACCACCCCCCAACAGCTTTCCACCCTTGGTGCCGATACGTTTGTTGTCTACGTCTGTTGCTCTATTTCTGCCTTGCAAAACGGTTCATCTGTAAAATTTGTCTAGGTTCCACATATAGGCATTAATATACAAGATTTGTTTTTCTCTTTCTGACTTACTTCACTCTGTATGACAGTCTCTAGATCCATCAACGTCTCTACAAATGACCCAATTTCATTCCTTTTTATGGCTTAGTAATATTCCATTTTATATATGTACCACTTCTTTATGCATTCGTCTGTCTGTGGGCATTTAGGTTGCTTCCATTACCTGGATATTGTAAATAGTGATGCAATGAACATTGCGGTGAATGTCTCTTTTTGATTTATGGTTTTGTCTGGGTATATGCCCAGTAGTGGGATTGCTGTATCATATGGTAATTCTATTCTTAATTTTATAAGAAACTCCATAATGTTCTCCACAGTGACTGTATCAATTTACATTCCCAACAATAGTGGAGGAGGGTTCCTTATCTCCACACCCTTTCCAGCATTTGTTGTTTGTAGATTTTCTGATGATGCCCATTCTAACATGTGTGAGGTGATACACCATGGATGAGTCTATTTCGTTGAGCAAAGAGTAGGTCTTGTCTAGTACATATTTGGCTTATGGAACGGTATGTGTGCTAATTTCAATCTCTGGTTTTATACAGCACCCCAACTCAACATTCCCCTTAAGCAAGCATAAGTTTTTATCTAAATGTGAGACTCTGTTCGGTTTTGTATTTCAGTTTATGTGTAGCCAAGTTTACACTCCCTCTATTAGTGATATCTTATGATACTTATCTTTCTCTGTGTGACGTATTTCTCTTAGAATCATCATATTTAAATCCACTCAATTTGCTGCTACAGGCCTGATGACATTGATTTCATTGCTGAGTGATATTCCGTTGTACGTAAGTAGCACAACTCCTTTATCCATTTTTTTCTTTCTGGGATATTTAATTTGTACTGGACTCGAGTTTCTTGTAAACACAGCAGCCCTAAATTTTGTGCTGGCTGTGTCTTGTTGATTTTAATTTTCCTAAGCTATAGGGCTAAAAGTGGAAGTACCCTAGGCTCTGTAGCTTTGTTTTTCAGATGTTTCAGGATACACCATAAACATCTCCAGAGTGTCTGTTGGCAATTTACATCCCGCCCATCAGCATAACAAGGCTCCCTGTTCTCCATGGCCTGTCCTGTGTTTCTGGTTTTTACACTTTTTTCAGATGGCCCTTTTGACGAATGGGAAATGAGACTTCATTGTAGTGCGGATTTCCATTGCTGGAGTGCTTGGTTGGCCAAAAAGGGCATATGCGTTTTTTCCTGAATATATTCAGGAAAAAATGTTTACGCACTTTTGTCCAAGTGCATCAGTGTCAAAGATCTGCCGCTTTTCACATGCTTTAAATGCAATTCCAATCTACCTCCTGAAATATGATTCCTGCAATTCTGCCTCGTTTTCAAGTCCTCTTTGCAGACTTACTTCAATATATTTTTGCCAATAGCTGTCATTTATATCTCTGCAGGTTTGTGAATTACAGTGCCCGTGATTTCCTTTCTTAACTCGTTTCCTTGAAAGCTGGCCACAGAACCGCAGGTTTGCTTTAGGCCATAATCAGGGTCCGACACGGCACTCTGAGCCTTTGGTTAATTCCTCTTCCTGGTGGGAAATTAGAGTTAAATGTGCCCCTCCGGACACCTGCCTCACTCCCAGCCCCTTGGTTATGTGTGTCCTGTAGTTTGAGGCCACATGTGCTGGGTTCCTCACCTTTGGCTGATGTGGCCCCACTGGTGTGAGGACACTCCTGCCTGGTTCCCATCCCCTTGGTGATGTGGACCCTCCGGTGAGAGTCTGATCCTGGCTGGGTTCCTCACACTTCTGAGAGGTGGGCCCTCTTCTCTGAGGTCACTCCTGCCTGGCTGGCCCACCCCGCCTTGACGACGTCGGCTCTCTCGTGGGAGTTGGTGCCTGCTGCGAGTCTCCTCCCCTTGGTAATGAGGGCCCTCTGGCGTCAGGCCCTAACTCCTGGCCTCCCAAAATTTTCTGATGTGCGCCCTGTGGTGCGAGTACACTCCTGCCAGGTTCCCAACACCATGGGAATGTGGGCCTTCTGCTCTGAGGTCCCAACGATGGGTTGCTCAGTTTCATGATGAGGGCCCTCTGGTGTGAGTTCACTCCGGCCTGGATCCCATAGCCTCGCTGCTCCTGGCCACCTGCGGGGAGGTTACAACTGCGGGATTCCTCACCTTTTTTCTTCTATGGGCCCTCTGTTTTGAGACTCCTCCTGCCTGCCTCACTCCCAGCCCCTTGGTGATGTGTGTCCTCTGGTTTGAGGCCACGTGTGCTGGGTCCCTCACCTTTCGATGATGTGGCCCCACTGGTGTGAGGACACTCTTGCCTGGTTCCTATCCCCTTGAAGATGTGGGCTCTCTGGTGAGAGTCTGATCCTGGCTGGGTTCCTCACCCTTCTGTGAGGTGGGCCCACTGCTGTGAGGTCACTCCTGCCTGGCTGTCACACGTCACCTTGTCGACATGGGCCCTCAGTTGGGAGTTGGTGCCTGCTTGGAGTCTCCTCCCCTTGGTAATGAGGGCTCTCTGGCGTCAGACCCTAACTTCTGGGCTCCCAAAATTCTCTGATGTGTGCCCTGAGGTGCGAGTACACTTATGCCATGTTCCCAACCACATAGGAATGTGGGCCTTCTGCTCTGAGGTCCCAAAGCCTGGGTTGCTCACAGTTTCATGATGAGGGCCCTCTGTTTTGAGATCAGTCAGGTCTGGATCCCATAGCCTCGCTGCTCCTGGCCGCCTGCTGGGAGGTTCCAACTGCGGGATTCCTCACCTTTTTTCTTCTATGGGCCCTCTGTTTTGAGACTCCTCCTGCCTGCCTCACTCCCAGCCCCTTGGTGATGTGTGTCCTCTGGTTTGAGGCCACGTGTGCTGGGTCACTCACATTTCGTTGATGAGGTCCCACTGGTGTGAGGACACTCCAGCCTGGTTCCCATTCTCTTGGTGATGTGGGCCCTCTGGTGAGAGTCTGATCCTCCTTGGGTTCCTCACACTTTTGTGAGGTGGGCCCTCTGCTCTGAGGTCACTCTTGCCTGGCTGGCACACCCCGCATTGGCGACGGCGGCCCACTGGTAGCAGTTGGAGCCTGCTGGGAGCCTCCTCTCCTCGGTGATGAGAGCCCTCTGGTGTCAGGCCCTAACTGCTGGGCTCCCCACATTTTCTGATGTGTGCCCACTGGTGCGATGACACTCCTACTTGGTTCCCTTCCCCATGGGGATGTGGGCCTTGTGCTCTGAGGTCACAACGGCTGGTTTGCTCACAGTTTCATGATGAGGGCCCTCTGTTTTGAGTTCATCACCGCCTGGATCCCATAGCCTCGGTGCTCTGGGCCGCCTGCTGGGATGTTCCAACTGCTGGATTCCTCACCTTTTTTATACAATGGGCCATGTGTTGTGAGGTTAATCCTGCCTGCCTCGCTCCAAGACCCATGGTGATGTGGGTCCTCTGGTTTGAGGCCACATTTTCTTGTTACCTCAACTTTTGATGATATGGCCCCACGGGTGTGATGACACTCCTGCCTGGTTCACAGCCCCTTGCTGATGTGGGCACTCTGGTGAGAGTCTGATCCTGGCTGGGTTCCTTACCCTTCTCTGAGGTGGGCCCTCTGATGTGAGGTCACTCCTGCCTGGCTGGCTCACGTCGCCTTGATGATGTGGGCCCTCTGTTGGCCACTAAAGCATTCTGGGAGCCTCCTACCCTCTTTAATGAGGGCCCTGGAAAAAACGCATATGCACATTTTGACCAAGTGCATCATTGTCCAGGATCTGCCTCTTCTCCTATGCTTTCAGAGCACTTCCCGTCTACGTCCTGAAATCATATTCCAGGAATACTGCCCCGCTTTCAAGTCCTCCTCGCAGCCTTACTTCAATATATTTTTGTATGATACCTGTCATTAATAACTCTGCAGGTTTGTTAAATACAGTGTCCCTGAGCTCCTTTCTTCAACATGCTTTCTTGTGAGCTGGCCACAAAACCGCAGGATTGCTTCAGGCCGTAATCTGGTTTCGGCACGGCACGCTGAGCCTTTGGTAAATTCCTCTTTCTGGTGAGAACTGAGCATTCAATTTGCCCGTGGAGACACCTACAGCTAGTCTCTCATTGGTTCTCCCTATTCCTGTTCATCTTGTGCAGAAATTGCAAACTGTGCCAAACAGGAGGTTAAAGGCACTGACTCTCCAAGTGGGTAGAGGGTTAGTAAAGCATCTGGAATGGTGAACCCGAGTACCAGGGAACGAAACCTGAGAGCCATTTAAAATGGTTTCCCAGTCTCACAGTGGACAATACTCTGGGTTTCCCATGCATGTTTTAGCTGAAGGAAGAATTCCTTAAACCTGGAGATTATTGACCCATGGAATGGGTACCATGCAGTATGACTAAAAAGGGTCTGAATTTGCTCACCGAACCTCACCAATGCTATCAGTTCGAAGTGTCCAGCCTTATGCCTCACCCAGCTCTGGGTGTAGATGTGGTAAATCCAGGTTTCATCACAAGCCCTGAATCAATTATTTAAGAATTGCTGTCTCTTTCACTGTCATTGTGTTTTGTTTTTGTAATTTAGTTTGATAATGGGATTTATCGGATTTTCACTGCTGCGTTCATGCCGCTGTACAAACGCTTGATTCTCCTACAGAGAAATATAAATCCACGGGTTTTAAGATTCTTACTAGTCAGGTATATTCCTAGGCGTTGAATATGTGGTGTTGAGTCCATGTCGTTGAACAAGGAGTAGGTCTTGACTATTACATATTTGGCTTATGGAACGGTATCTGTGCTATTTTCAATCTCTGGTTTTATGCAGCACCCCAACTCACCTTTGCCCTTAAGCAAGCATAAGTTGGTTTTCTAAATTTGAGTCCCTGTTCTGTTTTGTAATTCAGTTCATGTGTAGCCAAGTTTACATTCCGTGTATTAGTGATATCTTATGATGTTTCATTTTCTGTGTGACTTATTTCACTTAGAATCACTGTAGCTGAATCCACTCATTATGCCGTGATGGGCCTGATGACATAGATTTCATGGCTGAGTGATATTCCATTGTACGTACGAACCACAACTTCTTTATCCATTTTTCACATTCTGGGATATTTAACTTGTACCGTAGACGAGGTTCTTGTAAACAGAGCCGTCCGAAAATTTGGGGTGGCTGTGTGTTTTTGATTTTAATTTCCCTAAGCTATAGGACCATAACTGAAAGTGCCGTAGGCTCCGTTGCTTTGTTTTTTAGGTGTTTCAGGAAACACCATACACTTCTCCAGGGTGGCTGTTGGCAATTTACATCCCGCCCATCCCCATGACAAGGCTCCCTCTTCTCCATGGTCTGTGCTGCCTTTCTGGATTTTACACTTTTTTCAGATGGCCCTTTTGACCGGGGGGCAGTGAGACTTCATTGTAGTGCAGATTTCCTTTACACGCTTGCTTGGTTGTCCAAAAAGGGCGTATGCGTTTTTTCCTGAATATATTCAGGAAAAAACGCATACGCCCTTTTTGGCCAAGTGCATCATTGTCGACGTTCTGCCTCTTTTCCTATGCTTTAAATGCAATTCCAGTCTACCCCCTGAAATCGTTTTCCTGAAATTCTGCCCCACTTTCAAGTCCTCTTCGCAGCCTTCCTTCAATATATTTTTAGACCATAGCTGTCATTTATAACTCTGCAGGTTTGTGAATTACAGTGCCCCTGAGCTCCTTTCTTCAACTCGCTTTCTTGTGAGCTGGCCGCAAACCCGCAGGAATGCTTCAGGCCCTAATCTGGTTCCGGCACGGCATGCTGAGCCTTTGGTTAATTCCTCTTCCTGGTGGGAAATGAGCGTTAAATTTGCCCGTGCAGACACCTTCACACGAGTCTTCATGGTGCCCCTTTGCCCCGGTTATCTCTATGGAGGTTGGAGTTGGAGGGCCTCCTCACTCAAGGTCAGTGTGCCCACGGAGCCAACCCTGCAACTTCAGGGCATGTTTGGTGGTTAGGATCACCACGTGGGGTCCTTTCACCTTAGGAGGGAGGTGGCCTTTTGGGCTGCTGATTTCCAGGTTTTCGGATACTGCCAGTATCTTGGCCAGATGTGGCGGTGGGCCAAGCCCCTTGGTGACCGTAGTTTATCCTACCTGGATCGCATTCTTGCATTGTTCCATTTCAAGTGGTCCCAGGTTTTGCACTAATACTCCAATGGCGATTCACCGTTCACCAGGAATGTAAAGGTCAAAGGGATTAGCTAAATTAGGGAGTTCCTGTTCAAGGGTCTGAATTGACTGCTCTTTCCATTCTTGAAAGGCCACTTCTGCATTCTATTCAAAAGGATCATCACCTTTTCCTTTCAGTGTTTCATATAGAGGCCGAGCTAGTAGATTGTAGTTAGGGATCCAGAAGCAGCAAACCCTGGCCTCCCCAGGAACCCCTAAGCTGTCTTCTAGTTTTAGAAATGGGTAAGGCTGTAAATTGTTTCTTCCCTTTCCTGGGATGGGCTTCTCCGACCTTCTGTGAGAATGAAGCCCAGGCAGGTCACCGTAGTCTGTGATATTTGAGCTTTTTCTTGGACAACTTGTATCCTTTATTGGCTTCGTAGTTCAGAGGTCTCCTTAGTAGGGCTGGCGATCAGAATGTCGTCTGCATATTGAAGGAGTGTTTCCTTTTCCAGAGGTAGAACTTTTAGGTCTTTAGCTGAGCTTTCCCCAAAGATGGTGTGGGAATTTTTGAACCCTTGGGGCAACACGGCCCGGAAGTATTGTTTTAGTTGTATGTTGAGTCCTGCCACTCACAAGCCAAAATTTCTTGTGACTCTGGGACTAATAGAATACAAAAGAAGGCATCATTGAAGACTAATACAGAATACCATGTCCTGGTGGTTGGTAGAATGACCAGCAGGGTGTAGGGTTTAGGAACTACTGGAGGTATATCCTCAGTGGCTTAACTGACTGTCCTGACATCCTTTACCAGGACTCCAGCAGCCCATGGGGCTCTCGAGGTCAGGCCAATCCCAGGATATGGAGCTCACCTGGGCAGGTACCCCAACCCAGCCCACGGGGCTCTCATGTTCAGGACCCTCCCAGGATATGGTGTTCCCTGGGCAGGTCCCCCTGCAGCCCATGGGGCTCTCGTGGTCAGGCCCCTCCCAGGATACAGAGCTACCCTTTCAGGTACCATGGCAGGGCTGGGAACACAGGAACCGTGCATATCGCCCTCATTGCAGAGCACTCCCAGCTCACCTGTCACTCAGATCTGACACAGAGCACCTCAGAGCAGGACTTGAACTAACAAACAGCAGCTCCGACAGGTCTGTGACCCTGGGCATCACTCTGTGTGGCCTCCCTCCACCTGGTCTTCCAGAGACTTCCACTGCACCCGGGGCACCAGGCCTCTGTCTCCACCCACCAGCCACCCCTCCTCTCCCTGACTCCTGGGTTCCTCTCATTAGGAGAGGGTTTTCTTGAAGTTGTCTCCCACTCATGGGCCAGAAAATATAATTAGAAAACAAGCCAGAGCTGCAGCCCCTTGTCTATCCTGACTCTCAGGAGCCCACACCTGTTCCTTGGACCTGGCCGATTCAGCAAGTTCCAGTTTCTGCAACTGTGAGCCCCTGAGGGGTGATTATTGGCTGGCCTGGGAAGCCTGACCGTGCCGGCCAGCCCTCCCCAGGTGTGCCTGGGTTCAGATCAATATAAACACCGCTCCAGGCAGCAAGAGCCCCTGCAGCTGTGCCTGACGCCATTTTCTCTGCCCTGTCAGCAGTCTTGGGGCTGGACTGGTGGGAGGGAGTGAGAGGCCACGGCTTTGTGGGTGGCCCAGTGTGAGTGGGGCTCTGCTGGACTTTCTGCAGCAGTTGCCAAGATGCCACCTGCTAAAGAAGAGGATGTGTCACCCATACCTGCCGCTGGAATTTCTCCCTGGGCAGAGGTGAGTGAGGAAGAAAGCAGTGGGGGCCGGGACAGCAGGGGTATCTCAGGCAGGGAAATGGAAAGCTTCCAGAAGAGCACCCAGGGCCAGGACCACCCTGGCTGGCCTGCAGGCACCAAGTCGGCTGGCATGCTGTCGCTCATGTGGCTCCATGGCCCTTCCTCTAGGCTTTCAAGTCCTTGTACATATTCAGGTGTTTTACCTGGGAAGGGTGGGAACATTTCAGCAGCAGCTGGCCTGGGGCTCAGCCCACGTTTACTCACAGATGCCTCGGCACGGTCCCCCAGCTTTGCAATGAGGACGCTTGTTGCGTGGGGCCTGCTGGCTGAATGGGAGATGATTCCCCACCACTGACCAACTTCAGAATTGCTTACAACTGGAGCAAGTGCCCTGATACGGTTTTCCTCTGTGTAACTGGTGGGTTCTGTTTTTTTTTCTTTTTTTCGTTTTTGGTTCAAGGTAGATTTTATTCCTCTTTTTTGTATTTACAGATATAGGCATGGAAATAATTTATTCATATAAATACATGTATGTGAAGGGAAGAATATTTTCTCTGTTTTACTTTTTGTAATTTGAATTTTATTTTATTTTTTTATACAGCAGGTTCTTTTTGGTTATCTCTTTTATACATATAAATGTATATATGCCAATCCCAATCTCTCAACTCCTCCCACCACCACCCCCCAACAGCTTTCCCCCCTTGGTGTCCATACGTTTGTTGTCTACATCTGTTGCTCTATTTCTGCCTTGCAAAACGGTTCATCTGTAAAATTTGTCTAGGTTCCACATATAGGCATTAATATACAAGATTTGTTTTTCTATTTCTGACTTACTTCACTCTGTATGACAGTCTCTAGATCCATCAACGTCTCTACAAATGACCCAATTTCATTCCTTTTTATGGCTTAGTAATATTCCATTTTATATATGTACCACTTCTTTATGCATTCGTCTGTCTGTGGGCATTTAGGTTGCTTCCATTACCTGGATATTGTAAATAGTGATGCAATGAACATTGCGGTGAATGTCTCTTTTTGATTTATGGTTTTGTCTGGGTATATGCCCAGTAGTGGGATTGCTGTATCATATGGTAATTCTATTCTTAGTTTTATAAGAAACTCCATAATGTTCTCCACAGTGACTGTATCAATTTACATTCCCAACAATAGTGGAAGAGGGTTCCTTATCTCCACACCCTTTCCAGCATTTGTTGTTTGTAGATTTTCTGATGATGCCCATTCTAACAGGTGTGAGGTGATACACCATGGATGAGTCTATTTCGTTGAGCAAAGAGTAGGTCTTGTCTAGTACATATTTGGCTTATGGAACGGTATGTGTGCTAATTTCAATCTCTGGTTTTATACAGCACCCCAACTCAACATTCCCCTTAAGCAAGCATAAGTTTTTATCTAAATGTGAGACTCTGTTCGGTTTTGTATTTCAGTTTATGTGTAGCCAAGTTTACACTCCCTCTATTAGTGATATCTTATGATACTTATCTTTCTCTGTGTGACGTATTTCTCTTAGAATCATCATATTTAAATCCACTCAATTTGCTGCTACAGGCCTGATGACATTGATTTCATTGCTGAGTGATATTCCGTTGTACGTAAGTAGCACAACTCCTTTATCCATTTTTTTCTTTCTGGGATATTTAATTTGTACTGGACTCGAGTTTCTTGTAAACACAGCAGCCCTAAATTTTGTGCTGGCTGTGTCTTGTTGATTTTAATTTTCCTAAGCTATAGGGCTAAAAGTGGAAGTACCCTAGGCTCTGTAGCTTTGTTTTTCAGATGTTTCAGGATACACCATAAACATCTCCAGAGTGTCTGTTGGCAATTTACATCCCACCCATCAGCATAACAAGGCTCCCTGTTCTCCATGGCCTGTCCTGTGTTTCTGGTTTTTACACTTTTTTCAGATGGCCCTTTTGACGAATGGGAAATGAGACTTCATTGTAGTGCGGATTTCCATTGCTGGAGTGCTTGGTTGGCCAAAAAGGGCATATGCGTTTTTTCCTGAATATATTCAGGAAAAAATGTTTACGCACTTTTGTCCAAGTGCATCAGTGTCAAAGATCTGCTGCTTTTCACATGCTTTAAATGCAATTCCAATCTACCTCCTGAAATATGATTCCTGCAATTCTGCCTCGTTTTCAAGTCCTCTTTGCAGACTTACTTCAATATATTTTTGCCAATAGCTGTCATTTATATCTCTGCAGGTTTGTGAATTACAGTGCCCGTGATTTCCTTTCTTAACTCGTTTCCTTGAAAGCTGGCCACAGAACCGCAGGTTTGCTTTAGGCCATAATCAGGGTCCGACACGGCACTCTGAGCCTTTGGTTAATTCCTCTTCCTGGTGGGAAATTAGAGTTAAATGTGCCCCTCCGGACACCTGCCTCACTCCCAGCCCCTTGGTTATGTGTGTCCTGTAGTTTGAGGCCACATGTGCTGGGTTCCTCACCTTTGGCTGATGTGGCCCCACTGGTGTGAGGACACTCCTGCCTGGTTCCCATCCCCTTGGTGATGTGGACCCTCCGGTGAGAGTCTGATCCTGGCTGGGTTCCTCACACTTCTGAGAGGTGGGCCCTCTTCTCTGAGGTCACTCCTGCCTGGCTGGCCCACCCCGCCTTGACGACGTCGGCTCTCTCGTGGGAGTTGGTGTCTGCTGCGAGTCTCCTCCCCTTGGTAATGAGGGCCCTCTGGCGTCAGGCCCTAACTCCTGGCCTCCCAAAATTTTCTGATGTGCGCCCTGTGGTGCGAGTACACTCCTGCCAGGTTCCCAACACCATGGGAATGTGGGCCTTCTGCTCTGAGGTCCCAACGGTGGGTTGCTCAGTTTCATGATGAGGGCCCTCTGGTGTGAGTTCACTCCGGCCTGGATCCCATAGCCTCGCTGCTCCTGGCCACCTGCGGGGAGGTTACAACTGCGGGATTCCTCACCTTTTTTCTTCTATGGGCCCTCTGTTTTGAGACTCCTCCTGCCTGCCTCACTCGCAGCCCCTTGGTGATGTGTGTCCTCTGGTTTGAGGCCACGTGTGCTGGGTCCCTCACCTTTCGATGATGTGGCCCCACTGGTGTGAGGACACTCTTGCCTGGTTCCTATCCCCTTGAAGATGTGGGCTCTCTGGTGAGAGTCTGATCCTGGCTGGGTTCCTCACCCTTCTGTGAGGTGGGCCCTCTGCTGTGAGGTCACTCCTGCCTGGCTGGCACACCCCGCCTGGGCAACATCGGCCCTCTTGTGGCAGTTGGAGCATGCTGGGAGCCTCCTCCCCTCGGTGATGAGGGCCCTCTTGCGTCAGGCCCTAACTGCTGGGTACCCACATTTTCTGATACGTGCTAAGTGGTGCGAGGACACTCCTGCGAGGTTCCCATCCCCATGGGGATGTGGGCCTTCTGCTCTGAGGTCCCAATGGCTGGGTTGCTCACAGTTTCATGATGTGGGCCCTCTGCTGTGAGTTCACTGCAGCCTGGATCACATAGACTCGGTGCTCTGGGCCGCCTGCTGGGAGGTTCCCACTGCAGGATTCCTCACCTTTTTTATTCTATTGGCCCTGTGTTGTGAGGCTACTCATGCCTGCCTCAATCCGAGCCCCTTGGAGATGTGGGTCCTCTGGTTTAGGCCTCATGTGCTGGTTTCCTCACCTTTCTATGATGTGGTCACCCTGGTGTGAAGACAGTCCTGCCTGGTTCTGATCCCCTTGGTGATGTGGGCCCTCTGGTGAGAGTCTTATCCTGGCTGGGTTCCTCACCCTTCTGTGAGGTAGGCCCTCTGCTGTGAGGTCACTCCTGCCTGGCTGTCACACGTCACCTTGTCGACATGGGCCCTCAGTTGGGAGTTGGTGCCTGCTTGGAGTCTCCTCCCCTTGGTAATGAGGGCCCTCTGGCGTCAGACCCTAACTTCTGGGCTCCCAAAATTCTCTGATGTGTGCCCTGAGGTGCGAGTACACTTATGCCATGTTCCCAACCACATAGGAATGTGGGCCTTCTGCTCTGAGGTCCCAAAGCCTGGGTTGCTCACAGTTTCATGATGAGGGCCCTCTGTTTTGAGATCAGTCAGGTCTGGATCCCATAGCCTCGCTGCTCCTGGCCGCCTGCTGGGAGGTTCCAACTGCGGGATTCCTCACCTTTTTTCTTCTATGGGCCCTCTGTTTTGAGACTCCTCCTGCCTGCCTCACTCCCAGCCCCTTGGTGATGTGTGTCCTCTGGTTTGAGGCCACGTGTGCTGGGTCACTCACATTTCGTTGATGAGGTCCCACTGGTGTGAGGACACTCCAGCCTGGTTCCCATTCTCTTGGTGATGTGGGCCCTCTGGTGAGAGTCTGATCCTCCTTGGGTTCCTCACACTTTTGTGAGGTGGGCCCTCTGCTCTGAGGTCACTCTTGCCTGGCTGGCACACCCCGCATTGGCGACTGCGGCCCACTGGTAGCAGTTGGAG
This sequence comes from Delphinapterus leucas, assembly GCF_059928025.1. Taxonomy (NCBI): domain Eukaryota; kingdom Metazoa; phylum Chordata; class Mammalia; order Artiodactyla; family Monodontidae; genus Delphinapterus; species Delphinapterus leucas. The sequence continues at coordinate 2,112,351 of NW_028322269.1, read as the reverse complement.
CCTGCTGGGAGCCTCCTCTCCTCGGTGATGAGAGCCCTCTGGTGTCAGGCCCTAACTGCTGGGCTCCCCACATTTTCTGATGTGTGCCCACTGGTGCGATGACACTCCTACTTGGTTCCCTTCCCCATGGGGATGTGGGCCTTGTGCTCTGAGGTCACAACGGCTGGTTTGCTCACAGTTTCATGATGAGGGCCCTCTGTTGTGAGTTCATCACTGCCTGGATCCCATAGCCTCGGTGCTCTGGGCCGCCTGCTGGGATGTTCCAACTGCTGGATTCCTCACCTTTTTTATACAATGGGCCATGTGTTGTGAGGTTAATCCTGCCTGCCTCGCTCCAAGACCCATGGTGATGTGGGTCCTCTGGTTTGAGGCCACATTTTCTTGTTACCTCAACTTTTGATGATATGGCCCCACGGGTGTGATGACACTCCTGCCTGGTTCACAGCCCCTTGCTGATGTGGGCACTCTGGTGAGAGTCTGATCCTGGCTGGGTTCCTTACCCTTCTGTGAGGTGGGCCCTCTGATGTGAGGTCACTCCTGCCTGGCTGGCTCACGTCGCCTTGATGATGTGGGCCCTCTGTTGGCCACTAAAGCATTCTGGGAGCCTCCTACCCTCTTTAATGAGGGCCCTGGAAAAAACGCATATGCACATTTTGACCAAGTGCATCATTGTCCAGGATCTGCCTCTTCTCCTATGCTTTCAGAGCACTTCCCGTCTACGTCCTGAAATCATATTCCAGGAATACTGCCCCGCTTTCAAGTCCTCCTCGCAGCCTTACTTCAATATATTTTTGTATGATACCTGTCATTAATAACTCTGCAGGTTTGTTAAATACAGTGTCCCTGAGCTCCTTTCTTCAACATGCTTTCTTGTGAGCTGGCCGCAAAACCGCAGGATTGCTTCAGGCCGTAATCTGGTTTCGGCACGGCACGCTGAGCCTTTGGTAAATTCCTCTTTCTGGTGAGAAATGAGCATTCAATTTGCCCGTGGAGACACCTACAGCTAGTCTCTCATTGGTTCTCCCTATTCCTGTTCATCTTGTGCAGAAATTGCAAACTGTGCCAAACAGGAGGTTAAAGGCACTGACTCTCCAAGTGGGTAGAGGGTTAGTAAAGCATCTGGAATGGTGAACCCGAGTACCAGGGAACGAAACCTGAGAGCCATTTAAAATGGTTTCCCAGTCTCACAGTGGACAATACTCTGGGTTTCCCATGCATGTTTTAGCTGAAGGAAGAATTCCTTAAACCTGGAGATTATTGACCCATGGAATGGGTACCATGCAGTATGACTAAAAAGGGTCTGAATTTGCTCACCGAACCTCACCAATGCTATCAGTTCGAAGTGTCCAGCCTTATGCCTCACCCAGCTCTGGGTGTAGATGTGGTAAATCCAGGTTTCATCACAAGCCCTGAATCAATTATTTAAGAATTGCTGTCTCTTTCACTGTCATTGTGTTTTGTTTTTGTAATTTAGTTTGATAATGGGATTTATCGGATTTTCACTGCTGCGTTCATGCCGCTGTACAAACGCTTGATTCTCCTACAGAGAAATATAAATCCACGGGTTTTAAGATTCTTACTAGTCAGGTATATTCCTAGGCGTTGAATATGTGGTGTTGAGTCCATGTCGTTGAACAAGGAGTAGGTCTTGACTATTACATATTTGGCTTATGGAACGGTATCTGTGCTATTTTCAATCTCTGGTTTTATGCAGCACCCCAACTCACCTTTGCCCTTAAGCAAGCATAAGTTGGTTTTCTAAATTTGAGTCCCTGTTCTGTTTTGTAATTCAGTTCATGTGTAGCCAAGTTTACATTCCGTGTATTAGTGATATCTTATGATGTTTCATTTTCTGTGTGACTTATTTCACTTAGAATCACTGTAGCTGAATCCACTCATTATGCCGTGATGGGCCTGATGACATAGATTTCATTGCTGAGTGATATTCCATTGTACGTACGAACCACAACTTCTTTATCCATTTTTCACATTCTGGGATATTTAACTTGTACCGTAGATGAGGTTCTTGTAAACAGAGCCGTCCGAAAATTTGGGGTGGCTGTGTGTTTTTGATTTTAATTTCCCTAAGCTATAGGACCATAACTGGAAGTGCCGTAGGCTCCGTTGCTTTGTTTTTTAGGTGTTTCAGGAAACACCATACACTTCTCCAGGGTGGCTGTTGGCAATTTACATCCCGCCCATCAGCATAACAAGGCTCCCTGTTCTCCATGGCCTGTGCTGTCTTTCTGGATTTTACACTTTTTTTAGATGGCCCTTTTGACCAGGGGGCTGTGAGACTTCATTGTAGTGCATAATACTTTAACATGCTTGCATGGTTGGCCAAAAAGGGCGTATGCGTTTTTTCCTGAATATATTCAGGAAAAAACGCATACGCCCTTTTTGGCCAAGTGCATCATTGTCGACGTTCTGCCTCTTTTCCTATGCTTTAAATGCAATTCCAGTCTACCCCCGAAATCGTTTTCTTGCAATTCTGCCCACTTACAAGTCCTCTTCGCAGCCTTCCTTCAATATATTTTTGGACGATAGCTGTCATTTATAACTCTGCAGGTTTGTGAATTACAGTGCCCCTGAGCTCCTTTCTTCAACTCGCTTTCTTGTGAGCTGGCCGCAAACACACATGATTGCTTCAGTCCCTAATCTGGTTCCGGCACGGCATGCTGAGCCTTTGGTGAATTCCTCTTCCTGGTGGGAAATGAGCGTTAAATTTGCCTGTGCAGACACCTCCAGCTAGTCTCTCATTGATTCCCCCTATTCCTGTTCATCTTGCGCAGATATTGCAAACTGTGCCAAACAGGAGGTTAAAGGCACTGAGTCTCCAAGTGGGGAGAGTGTTAGTAAAGGGTCTGGAATGGTGAACCCGAGTAAAAGGGGACGAAAACTGAGATGCATTTGAAAACGTTTCCCGGTCACATGGTGCACCATACTTGGGTTTTCCATGCATGTTTTAGCTGAAGGAAGAATCCCTCAAACCTGGAGAGTTGGGACCCATGGAATGGGTACCATGCAGTATGACTTCAAAGGGTCTGCACTTGCTCATCGAACCTCACCAATGCTATCAGCCCGAAGTGTCCAACCTTATGTCTCACTCAGCTCTGGGTGTAGATGTGGTAAATCCAGGTTGCATCACAAGCCCTGAATGAATTATTTAAAAATTGCTCTCTATTTCACTGTCATTGTGTTTTGTTTCTGTAATTCATTTTGATAATGGGATTTATCGGATTTTCTCTGCTGCATTCTTGCAGCTGTACACACGCTTGATTCTCTTATGGAGACATATAAATCCATGGGTTTGAAGATTCTGATCAGTCAGGTGTATTCCTAGGCTTTGAATACGGGGTGTTTAGTCCATTTCGTTGAGCAAGGGGTAGGTCTTGAGTATTATATATTTGGCTTATGGAAAGGTATCTGTGCTAATTTCTATCTCTGGTTTTATGCAGCACCCCAACTCACATTTCCCCTTAAGCAAGCATAAGTTGGTTTTCTAAATTTGAGACCCTGTTCTGTTTTGTAATTCAGTTCATGTGTAGCCAAGTTTACATTCCTTGTATTAGTGATATCTTATGATGTTTCATTTTCTGTGTGACTTATTTCACTTAGAATCATCGTACCTGAATCCACTCATTATGCCGCAATGGGCCTGATGACATAGATTTCATTGGTGAGTGATATTCCATTGTACGTACGTACCACAATTTCTTTATCCATTTTTCGCTTTCTTGGATATTTAACTTGTACCGTAGACGAGGTTCTTGTCAACAGAGCCGTCCAAAACTTTGGGGTGGCTGTGTGTTTTTGATTTTAATTTCCCTAAGCTATAGGACCATAAGTGGAAGTGCCATAGGCTGTGTTGCTTTGTTTCCTACGTGTTTCTGGAAACACCATACACTTCTCCAGAGTGGTTGTTGGCAATTTACATCCCGCCCATCAGCATGACAAGGCTCCCTCTTCTCCATGGTCTGTGCTGCCTTTCTGGATTTTACACTTTTTTCAGATGGCCCTTTTGACCGGGGGGCAGTGAGACTTCATTGTAGTGCAGATTTCCTTTACACGCTTGCTTGGTTGTCCAAAAAGGGCGTATGCGTTTTTTCCTGAATATATTCAGGAAAAAACGCATACGCCCTTTTTGGCCAAGTGCATCATTGTCGTCGTTCTGCCTCTTTTCCTATGCTTTAAATGCAATTCCAGTCTACCCCCCGAAATCGTTTTCCTGAAATTCTGCCCCACTTTCAAGTCCTCTTCGCAGCCTTCCTTCAATATATTTTTAGACCATAGCTGTCATTTATAACTCTGCATGTTTGTGAATTACAGTGCCCCTGAGCTCCTTTCTTCAACTCGCTTTCTTGTGAGCTGGCCGCAAACCCGCAGGAATGCTTCAGGCCCTAATCTGGTTCCGGCACGGCATGCTGAGCCTTTGGTTAATTCCTCTTCCTGGTGGGAAATGAGCGTTAAATTTGCCCGTGCAGACACCTTCACACGAGTCGTCATGGTGCCCCTTTGCCCCGGTTATCTCTATGGAGGTTGGAGTTGGAGGGCCTCCTCACTCAAGGTCAGTGTGCCCACGGAGCCAACCCTGCAACTTCAGGGCATGTTTGGTGGTTAGGATCACCACGTGGGGTCCTTTTACCTTAGGAGGGAGGTGGCCTTTTGGGCTGCTGATTTCCAGGTTTTCGGATACTGCCAGTATCTTGGCCAGATGTGGCGGTGGGCCAAGCCCCTTGGTGACCGTAGTTTATCCTACCTGGATCGCATTCTTGCATTGTTCCATTTCAAGTGGTCCCAGGTTTTGCACTAATACTCCAATGGCGATTCACCGTTCACCAGGAATGTAAAGGTCAAAGGGTTTAGCTAAATTAGGGAGTTCCTGTGCAAGGGTCTGAATTGACTGCTCTTTCCATTCTTGAAAGGTCACTTCTGCATTCTATTCAAAAGGATCATCACCTTTTCCTTTCAGTGTTTCATATAGAGGCCGAGCTAGTAGACTGTAGTTAGGGATCCAGAAGCAGCAAACCCTGGCCTCCCCAGGAACCCCTAAGCTGTCTTCTAGTTTCAGAAATGGGTAAGGCTGTAAATTGTTTCTTCCCTTTCCTGGGATGGGCTTCTCCGACCTTCTGTGAGAATGAAGCCCAGGCAGGTCACCGTAGTCTGTGATATTTGAGCTTTTTCTTGGACAACTTGTATCCTTTATTGGCTTCGTAGTTCAGAGGTCTCCTTAGTAGGGCTGGCGATCAGAATGTCGTCTGCATATTGAAGGAGTGTTTCCTTTTCCAGAGGTAGAACTTTTAGGTCTTTAGCTGAGCTTTCCCCAAAGATGGTGTGGGAATTTTTGAACCCTTGGGGCAACACGGCCCGGAAGTATTGTTTTAGTTGTATGTTGAGTCCTGCCACTCACAAGCCAAAATTTCTTGTGACTCTGGGACTAATAGAATACAAAAGAAGGCATCATTGAAGACTAATATAGAATACCATGTCCTGGTGGTTGGTAGAATGACCAGCAGGGTGTAGGGTTTAGGAACTACTGGAGGTATATCCTCAGTGGCTTAACTGACTGTCCTGACATCCTTTACCAGGACTCCAGCAGCCCATGGGGCTCTCGAGGTCAGGCCAATCCCAGGATATGGAGCTCACCTGGGCAGGTACCCCAACCCAGCCCACGGGGCTCTCATGTTCAGGACCCTCCCAGGATATGGTGTTCCCTGGGCAGGTCCCCCTGCAGCCCATGGGGCTCTCGTGGTCAGGCCCCTCCCAGGATACAGAGCTACCCTTGCAGGTACCATGGCAGGGCTGGGAACACAGGAACCGTGCATATCGCCCTCATTGCAGAGCACTCCCAGCTCACCTGTCACTCAGATCTGACACAGAGCACCTCAGAGCAGGACTTGAACTAACAAACAGCAGCTCCGACAGGTCTGTGACCCTGGGCATCACTCTGTGTGGCCTCCCTCCACCTGGTCTTCCAGAGACTTCCACTGCACCCGGGGCACCAGGCCTCTGTCTCCACCCACCAGCCACCCCTCCTCTCCCTGACTCCTGGGTTCCTCTCATTAGGAGAGGGTTTTCTTGAAGTTGTCTCCCACTCATGGGCCAGATAATATAATTAGAAAACAAGCCAGAGCTGCAGCCCCTTTTCTATCCTGACTCTCAGGAGCCCACACCTGTTCCTTGGACCTGGCCGATTCAGCAAGTTCCAGTTTCTGCAACTGTGAGCCCCTGAGGGGTGATTATTGGCTGGCCTGGGAAGCCTGACCGTGCCGGCCAGCCCTCCCCAGGTGTGCCTGGGTTCAGATCAATATAAACACCGCTCCAGGCAGCAAGAGCCCCTGCAGCTGTGCCTGACGCCATTTTCTCTGCCCTGTCAGCAGTCTTGGGGCTGGACTGCTGGGAGGGAGTGAGAGGCCACGGCTTTGTGGGTGGCCCAGTGTGAGTGGGGCTCTGCTGGACTTTCTGCAGCAGTTGCCAAGATGCCACCTGCTAAAGAAGAGGATGTGTCACCCATACCTGCCGCTGGAATTTCTCCCTGGGCAGAGGTGAGTGAGGAAGAAAGCAGTGGGGGCCGGGACAGCAGGGGTATCTCAGGCAGGGAAATGGAAAGCTTCCAGAAGAGCACCCAGGGCCAGGACCACCCTGGCTGGCCTGCAGGCACCAAGTCGGCTGGCATGCTGTCGCTCATGTGGCTCCATGGCCCTTCCTCTAGGCTTTCAAGTCCTTGTACATATTCAGGTGTTTTACCTGGGAAGGGTGGGAACATTTCAGCAGCAGCTGGCCTGGGGCTCAGCCCACGTTTACTCACAGATGCCTCGGCACGGTCCCCCAGCTTTGCAATGAGGACGCTTGTTGCGTGGGGCCTGCTGGCTGAATGGGAGATGATTCCCCACCACTGACCAACTTCAGAATTGCTTACAACTGGAGCAAGTGCCCTGATACGGTTTTCCTCTGTGTAACTGGTGGGTTCTGTTTTTTTTTCTTTTTTTCGTTTTTGGTTCAAGGTAGATTTTATTCCTCTTTTTTGTATTTACAGATATAGGCATGGAAATAATTTATTCATATAAATACATGTATGTGAAGGGAAGAATATTTTCTCTGTTTTACTTTTTGTAATTTGAATTTTATTTTATTTTTTTATACAGCAGGTTCTTTTTGGTTATCTCTTTTATACATATAAATGTATATATGCCAATCCCAATCTCTCAACTCCTCCCACCACCACCCCCCAACAGCTTTCCCCCCTTGGTGTCCATACGTTTGTTGTCTACATCTGTTGCTCTATTTCTGCCTTGCAAAACGGTTCATCTGTAAAATTTGTCTAGGTTCCACATATAGGCATTAATATACAAGATTTGTTTTTCTCTTTCTGACTTACTTCACTCTGTATGACAGTCTCTAGATCCATCAACGTCTCTACAAATGACCCAATTTCATTCCTTTTTATGGCTTAGTAATATTCCATTTTATATATGTACCACTTCTTTATGCATTCGTCTGTCTGTGGGCATTTAGGTTGCTTCCATTACCTGGATATTGTAAATAGTGATGCAATGAACATTGCGGTGAATGTCTCTTTTTGATTTATGGTTTTGTCTGGGTATATGCCCAGTAGTGGGATTGCTGTATCATATGGTAATTCTATTCTTAGTTTTATAAGAAACTCCATAATGTTCTCCACAGTGACTGTATCAATTTACATTCCCAACAATAGTGGAAGAGGGTTCCTTATCTCCACACCCTTTCCAGCATTTGTTGTTTGTAGATTTTCTGATGATGCCCATTCTAACATGTGTGAGGTGATACACCATGGATGAGTCTATTTCGTTGAGCAAAGAGTAGGTCTTGTCTAGTACATATTTGGCTTATGGAACGGTATGTGTGCTAATTTCAATCTCTGGTTTTATACAGCACCCCAACTCAACATTCCCCTTAAGCAAGCATAAGTTTTTATCTAAATGTGAGACTCTGTTCGGTTTTGTATTTCAGTTTATGTGTAGCCAAGTTTACACTCCCTCTATTAGTGATATCTTATGATACTTATCTTTCTCTGTGTGACGTATTTCTCTTAGAATCATCATATTTAAATCCACTCAATTTGCTGCTACAGGCCTGATGACATTGATTTCATTGCTGAGTGATATTCCGTTGTACGTAAGTAGCACAACTCCTTTATCCATTTTTTTCTTTCTGGGATATTTAATTTGTACTGGACTCGAGTTTCTTGTAAACACAGCAGCCCTAAATTTTGTGCTGGCTGTGTCTTGTTGATTTTAATTTTCCTAAGCTATAGGGCTAAAAGTGGAAGTACCCTAGGCTCTGTAGCTTTGTTTTTCAGATGTTTCAGGATACACCATAAACATCTCCAGAGTGTCTGTTGGCAATTTACATCCCACCCATCAGCATAACAAGGCTCCCTGTTCTCCATGGCCTGTCCTGTGTTTCTGGTTTTTACACTTTTTTCAGATGGCCCTTTTGACGAATGGGAAATGAGACTTCATTGTAGTGCGGATTTCCATTGCTGGAGTGCTTGGTTGGCCAAAAAGGGCATATGCGTTTTTTCCTGAATATATTCAGGAAAAAATGTTTACGCACTTTTGTCCAAGTGCATCAGTGTCAAAGATCTGCTGCTTTTCACATGCTTTAAATGCAATTCCAATCTACCTCCTGAAATATGATTCCTGCAATTCTGCCTCGTTTTCAAGTCCTCTTTGCAGACTTACTTCAATATATTTTTGCCAATAGCTGTCATTTATATCTCTGCAGGTTTGTGAATTACAGTGCCCGTGATTTCCTTTCTTAACTCGTTTCCTTGAAAGCTGGCCACAGAACCGCAGGTTTGCTTTAGGCCATAATCAGGGTCCGACACGGCACTCTGAGCCTTTGGTTAATTCCTCTTCCTGGTGGGAAATTAGAGTTAAATGTGCCCCTCCGGACACCTGCCTCACTCCCAGCCCCTTGGTTATGTGTGTCCTGTAGTTTGAGGCCACATGTGCTGGGTTCCTCACCTTTGGCTGATGTGGCCCCACTGGTGTGAGGACACTCCTGCCTGGTTCCCATCCCCTTGGTGATGTGGACCCTCCGGTGAGAGTCTGATCCTGGCTGGGTTCCTCACACTTCTGAGAGGTGGGCCCTCTTCTCTGAGGTCACTCCTGCCTGGCTGGCCCACCCCGCCTTGACGACGTCGGCTCTCTCGTGGGAGTTGGTGCCTGCTGCGAGTCTCCTCCCCTTGGTAATGAGGGCCCTCTGGCGTCAGGCCCTAACTCCTGGCCTCCCAAAATTTTCTGATGTGCGCCCTGTGGTGCGAGTACACTCCTGCCAGGTTCCCAACACCATGGGAATGTGGGCCTTCTGCTCTGAGGTCCCAACGGTGGGTTGCTCAGTTTCATGATGAGGGCCCTCTGGTGTGAGTTCACTCCGGCCTGGATCCCATAGCCTCGCTGCTCCTGGCCACCTGCGGGGAGGTTACAACTGCGGGATTCCTCACCTTTTTTCTTCTATGGGCCCTCTGTTTTGAGACTCCTCCTGCCTGCCTCACTCGCAGCCCCTTGGTGATGTGTGTCCTCTGGTTTGAGGCCACGTGTGCTGGGTCCCTCACCTTTCGATGATGTGGCCCCACTGGTGTGAGGACACTCTTGCCTGGTTCCTATCCCCTTGAAGATGTGGGCTCTCTGGTGAGAGTCTGATCCTGGCTGGGTTCCTCACCCTTCTGTGAGGTGGGCCCTCTGCTGTGAGGTCACTCCTGCCTGGCTGGCACACCCCGCCTGGGCAACATCGGCCCTCTTGTGGCAGTTGGAGCATGCTGGGAGCCTCCTCCCCTCGGTGATGAGGGCCCTCTTGCGTCAGGCCCTAACTGCTGGGTACCCACATTTTCTGATACGTGCTAAGTGGTGCGAGGACACTCCTGCGAGGTTCCCATCCCCATGGGGATGTGGGCCTTCTGCTCTGAGGTCCCAATGGCTGGGTTGCTCACAGTTTCATGATGTGGGCCCTCTGCTGTGAGTTCACTGCAGCCTGGATCACATAGACTCGGTGCTCTGGGCCGCCTGCTGGGAGGTTCCCACTGCAGGATTCCTCACCTTTTTTATTCTATTGGCCCTGTGTTGTGAGGCTACTCATGCCTGCCTCAATCCGAGCCCCTTGGAGATGTGGGTCCTCTGGTTTAGGCCTCATGTGCTGGTTTCCTCACCTTTCTATGATGTGGTCACCCTGGTGTGAAGACAGTCCTGCCTGGTTCTGATCCCCTTGGTGATGTGGGCCCTCTGGTGAGAGTCTTATCCTGGCTGGGTTCCTCACCCTTCTGTGAGGTAGGCCCTCTGCTGTGAGGTCACTCCTGCCTGGCTGTCACACGTCACCTTGTCGACATGGGCCCTCAGTTGGGAGTTGGTGCCTGCTTGGAGTCTCCTCCCCTTGGTAATGAGGGCCCTCTGGCGTCAGACCCTAACTTCTGGGCTCCCAAAATTCTCTGATGTGTGCCCTGAGGTGCGAGTACACTTATGCCATGTTCCCAACCACATAGGAATGTGGGCCTTCTGCTCTGAGGTCCCAAAGCCTGGGTTGCTCACAGTTTCATGATGAGGGCCCTCTGTTTTGAGATCAGTCAGGTCTGGATCCCATAGCCTCGCTGCTCCTGGCCGCCTGCTGGGAGGTTCCAACTGCGGGATTCCTCACCTTTTTTCTTCTATGGGCCCTCTGTTTTGAGACTCCTCCTGCCTGCCTCACTCCCAGCCCCTTGGTGATGTGTGTCCTCTGGTTTGAGGCCACGTGTGCTGGGTCACTCACATTTCGTTGATGAGGTCCCACTGGTGTGAGGACACTCCAGCCTGGTTCCCATTCTCTTGGTGATGTGGGCCCTCTGGTGAGAGTCTGATCCTCCTTGGGTTCCTCACACTTTTGTGAGGTGGGCCCTCTGCTCTGAGGTCACTCTTGCCTGGCTGGCACACCCCGCATTGGCGACGGCGGCCCACTGGTAGCAGTTGGAGCCTGCTGGGAGCCTCCTCTCCTCGGTGATGAGAGCCCTCTGGTGTCAGGCCCTAACTGCTGGGCTCCCCACATTTTCTGATGTGTGCCCACTGGTGCGATGACACTCCTACTTGGTTCCCTTCCCCATGGGGATGTGGGCCTTGTGCTCTGAGGTCACAACGGCTGGTTTGCTCACAGTTTCATGATGAGGGCCCTCTGTTGTGAGTTCATCACTGCCTGGATCCCATAGCCTCGGTGCTCTGGGCCGCCTGCTGGGATGTTCCAACTGCTGGATTCCTCACCTTTTTTATACAATGGGCCATGTGTTGTGAGGTTAATCCTGCCTGCCTCGCTCCAAGACCCATGGTGATGTGGGTCCTCTGGTTTGAGGCCACATTTTCTTGTTACCTCAACTTTTGATGATATGGCCCCACGGGTGTGATGACACTCCTGCCTGGTTCACAGCCCCTTGCTGATGTGGGCACTCTGGTGAGAGTCTGATCCTGGCTGGGTTCCTTACCCTTCTGTGAGGTGGGCCCTCTGATGTGAGGTCACTCCTGCCTGGCTGGCTCACGTCGCCTTGATGATGTGGGCCCTCTGTTGGCCACTAAAGCATTCTGGGAGCCTCCTACCCTCTTTAATGAGGGCCCTGGAAAAAACGCATATGCACATTTTGACCAAGTGCATCATTGTCCAGGATCTGCCTCTTCTCCTATGCTTTCAGAGCACTTCCCGTCTACGTCCTGAAATCATATTCCAGGAATACTGCCCCGCTTTCAAGTCCTCCTCGCAGCCTTACTTCAATATATTTTTGTATGATACCTGTCATTAATAACTCTGCAGGTTTGTTAAATACAGTGTCCCTGAGCTCCTTTCTTCAACATGCTTTCTTGTGAGCTGGCCGCAAAACCGCAGGATTGCTTCAGGCCGTAATCTGGTTTCGGCACGGCACGCTGAGCCTTTGGTAAATTCCTCTTTCTGGTGAGAAATGAGCATTCAATTTGCCCGTGGAGACACCTACAGCTAGTCTCTCATTGGTTCTCCCTATTCCTGTTCATCTTGTGCAGAAATTGCAAACTGTGCCAAACAGGAGGTTAAAGGCACTGACTCTCCAAGTGGGTAGAGGGTTAGTAAAGCATCTGGAATGGTGAACCCGAGTACCAGGGAACGAAACCTGAGAGCCATTTAAAATGGTTTCCCAGTCTCACAGTGGACAATACTCTGGGTTTCCCATGCATGTTTTAGCTGAAGGAAGAATTCCTTAAACCTGGAGATTATTGACCCATGGAATGGGTACCATGCAGTATGACTAAAAAGGGTCTGAATTTGCTCACCGAACCTCACCAATGCTATCAGTTCGAAGTGTCCAGCCTTATGCCTCACCCAGCTCTGGGTGTAGATGTGGTAAATCCAGGTTTCATCACAAGCCCTGAATCAATTATTTAAGAATTGCTGTCTCTTTCACTGTCATTGTGTTTTGTTTTTGTAATTTAGTTTGATAATGGGATTTATCGGATTTTCACTGCTGCGTTCATGCCGCTGTACAAACGCTTGATTCTCCTACAGAGAAATATAAATCCACGGGTTTTAAGATTCTTACTAGTCAGGTATATTCCTAGGCGTTGAATATGTGGTGTTGAGTCCATGTCGTTGAACAAGGAGTAGGTCTTGACTATTACATATTTGGCTTATGGAACGGTATCTGTGCTATTTTCAATCTCTGGTTTTATGCAGCACCCCAACTCACCTTTGCCCTTAAGCAAGCATAAGTTGGTTTTCTAAATTTGAGTCCCTGTTCTGTTTTGTAATTCAGTTCATGTGTAGCCAAGTTTACATTCCGTGTATTAGTGATATCTTATGATGTTTCATTTTCTGTGTGACTTATTTCACTTAGAATCACTGTAGCTGAATCCACTCATTATGCCGTGATGGGCCTGATGACATAGATTTCATTGCTGAGTGATATTCCATTGTACGTACGAACCACAACTTCTTTATCCATTTTTCACATTCTGGGATATTTAACTTGTACCGTAGATGAGGTTCTTGTAAACAGAGCCGTCCGAAAATTTGGGGTGGCTGTGTGTTTTTGATTTTAATTTCCCTAAGCTATAGGACCATAACTGGAAGTGCCGTAGGCTCCGTTGCTTTGTTTTTTAGGTGTTTCAGGAAACACCATACACTTCTCCAGGGTGGCTGTTGGCAATTTACATCCCGCCCATCAGCATAACAAGGCTCCCTGTTCTCCATGGCCTGTGCTGTCTTTCTGGATTTTACACTTTTTTTAGATGGCCCTTTTGACCAGGGGGCTGTGAGACTTCATTGTAGTGCATAATACTTTAACATGCTTGCATGGTTGGCCAAAAAGGGCGTATGCGTTTTTTCCTGAATATATTCAGGAAAAAACGCATACGCCCTTTTTGGCCAAGTGCATCATTGTCGTCGTTCTGCCTCTTTTCCTATGTTTTAAATGCAATTCCAGTCTACCCCCGAAATCGTTTTCTTGCAATTCTGCCCACTTACAAGTCCTCTTCGCAGCCTTCCTTCAATATATTTTTGGACGATAGCTGTCATTTATAACTCTGCAGGTTTGTGAATTACAGTGCCCCTGAGCTCCTTTCTTCAACTCGCTTTCTTGTGAGCTGGCCGCAAACACACATGATTGCTTCAGTCCCTAATCTGGTTCCGGCACGGCATGCTGAGCCTTTGGTGAATTCCTCTTCCTGGTGGGAAATGAGCGTTAAATTTGCCTGTGCAGACACCTCCAGCTAGTCTCTCATTGATTCCCCCTATTCCTGTTCATCTTGCGCAGATATTGCAAACTGTGCCAAACAGGAGGTTAAAGGCACTGAGTCTCCAAGTGGGGAGAGTGTTAGTAAAGGGTCTGGAATGGTGAACCCGAGTAAAAGGGGACGAAAACTGAGATGCATTTGAAAACGTTTCCCGGTCACATGGTGCACCATACTTGGGTTTTCCATGCATGTTTTAGCTGAAGGAAGAATCCCTCAAACCTGGAGAGTTGGGACCCATGGAATGGGTACCATGCAGTATGACTTCAAAGGGTCTGCACTTGCTCATCGAACCTCACCAATGCTATCAGCCCGAAGTGTCCAACCTTATGTCTCACTCAGCTCTGGGTGTAGATGTGGTAAATCCAGGTTGCATCACAAGCCCTGAATGAATTATTTAAAAATTGCTCTCTATTTCACTGTCATTGTGTTTTGTTTCTGTAATTCATTTTGATAATGGGATTTATCGGATTTTCTCTGCTGCATTCTTGCAGCTGTACACACGCTTGATTCTCTTATGGAGACATATAAATCCATGGGTTTGAAGATTCTGATCAGTCAGGTGTATTCCTAGGCTTTGAATACGGGGTGTTTAGTCCATTTCGTTGAGCAAGGGGTAGGTCTTGAGTATTATATATTTGGCTTATGGAAAGGTATCTGTGCTAATTTCTATCTCTGGTTTTATGCAGCACCCCAACTCACATTTCCCCTTAAGCAAGCATAAGTTGGTTTTCTAAATTTGAGACCCTGTTCTGTTTTGTAATTCAGTTCATGTGTAGCCAAGTTTACATTCCTTGTATTAGTGATATCTTATGATGTTTCATTTTCTGTGTGACTTATTTCACTTAGAATCATCGTACCTGAATCCACTCATTATGCCGCAATGGGCCTGATGACATAGATTTCATTGGTGAGTGATATTCCATTGTACGTACGTACCACAATTTCTTTATCCATTTTTCGCTTTCTTGGATATTTAACTTGTACCGTAGACGAGGTTCTTGTCAACAGAGCCGTCCAAAACTTTGGGGTGGCTGTGTGTTTTTGATTTTAATTTCCCTAAGCTATAGGACCATAAGTGGAAGTGCCATAGGCTGTGTTGCTTTGTTTCCTACGTGTTTCTGGAAACACCATACACTTCTCCAGAGTGGTTGTTGGCAATTTACATCCCGCCCATCAGCATGACAAGGCTCCCTCTTCTCCATGGTCTGTGCTGCCTTTCTGGATTTTACACTTTTTTCAGATGGCCCTTTTGACCGGGGGGCAGTGAGACTTCATTGTAGTGCAGATTTCCTTTACACGCTTGCTTGGTTGTCCAAAAAGGGCGTATGCGTTTTTTCCTGAATATATTCAGGAAAAAACGCATACGCCCTTTTTGGCCAAGTGCATCATTGTCGTCGTTCTGCCTCTTTTCCTATGCTTTAAATGCAATTCCAGTCTACCCCCTGAAATCGTTTTCCTGAAATTCTGCCCCACTTTCAAGTCCTCTTCGCAGCCTTCCTTCAATATATTTTTAGACCATAGCTGTCATTTATAACTCTGCATGTTTGTGAATTACAGTGCCCCTGAGCTCCTTTCTTCAACTCGCTTTCTTGTGAGCTGGCCGCAAACCCGCAGGAATGCTTCAGGCCCTAATCTGGTTCCGGCACGGCATGCTGAGCCTTTGGTTAATTCCTCTTCCTGGTGGGAAATGAGCGTTAAATTTGCCCGTGCAGACACCTTCACACGAGTCGTCATGGTGCCCCTTTGCCCCGGTTATCTCTATGGAGGTTGGAGTTGGAGGGCCTCCTCACTCAAGGTCAGTGTGCCCACGGAGCCAACCCTGCAACTTCAGGGCATGTTTGGTGGTTAGGATCACCACGTGGGGTCCTTTTACCTTAGGAGGGAGGTGGCCTTTTGGGCTGCTGATTTCCAGGTTTTCGGATACTGCCAGTATCTTGGCCAGATGTGGCGGTGGGCCAAGCCCCTTGGTGACCGTAGTTTATCCTACCTGGATCGCATTCTTGCATTGTTCCATTTCAAGTGGTCCCAGGTTTTGCACTAATACTCCAATGGCGATTCACCGTTCACCAGGAATGTAAAGGTCAAAGGGTTTAGCTAAATTAGGGAGTTCCTGTGCAAGGGTCTGAATTGACTGCTCTTTCCATTCTTGAAAGGTCACTTCTGCATTCTATTCAAAAGGATCATCACCTTTTCCTTTCAGTGTTTCATATAGAGGCCGAGCTAGTAGACTGTAGTTAGGGATCCAGAAGCAGCAAACCCTGGCCTCCCCAGGAACCCCTAAGCTGTCTTCTAGTTTCAGAAATGGGTAAGGCTGTAAATTGTTTCTTCCCTTTCCTGGGATGGGCTTCTCCGACCTTCTGTGAGAATGAAGCCCAGGCAGGTCACCGTAGTCTGTGATATTTGAGCTTTTTCTTGGACAACTTGTATCCTTTATTGGCTTCGTAGTTCAGAGGTCTCCTTAGTAGGGCTGGCGATCAGAATGTCGTCTGCATATTGAAGGAGTGTTTCCTTTTCCAGAGGTAGAACTTTTAGGTCTTTAGCTGAGCTTTCCCCAAAGATGGTGTGGGAATTTTTGAACCCTTGGGGCAACACGGCCCGGAAGTATTGTTTTAGTTGTATGTTGAGTCCTGCCACTCACAAGCCAAAATTTCTTGTGACTCTGGGACTAATAGAATACAAAAGAAGGCATCATTGAAGACTAATACAGAATACCATGTCCTGGTGGTTGGTAGAATGACCAGCAGGGTGTAGGGTTTAGGAACTACTGGAGGTATATCCTCAGTGGCTTAACTGACTGTCCTGACATCCTTTACCAGGACTCCAGCAGCCCATGGGGCTCTCGAGGTCAGGCCAATCCCAGGATATGGAGCTCACCTGGGCAGGTACCCCAACCCAGCCCACGGGGCTCTCATGTTCAGGACCCTCCCAGGATATGGTGTTCCCTGGGCAGGTCCCCCTGCAGCCCATGGGGCTCTCGTGGTCAGGCCCCTCCCAGGATACAGAGCTACCCTTGCAGGTACCATGGCAGGGCTGGGAACACAGGAACCGTGCATATCGCCCTCATTGCAGAGCACTCCCAGCTCACCTGTCACTCAGATCTGACACAGAGCACCTCAGAGCAGGACTTGAACTAACAAACAGCAGCTCCGACAGGTCTGTGACCCTGGGCATCACTCTGTGTGGCCTCCCTCCACCTGGTCTTCCAGAGACTTCCACTGCACCCGGGGCACCAGGCCTCTGTCTCCACCCACCAGCCACCCCTCCTCTCCCTGACTCCTGGGTTCCTCTCATTAGGAGAGGGTTTTCTTGAAGTTGTCTCCCACTCATGGGCCAGATAATATAATTAGAAAACAAGCCAGAGCTGCAGCCCCTTTTCTATCCTGACTCTCAGGAGCCCACACCTGTTCCTTGGACCTGGCCGATTCAGCAAGTTCCAGTTTCTGCAACTGTGAGCCCCTGAGGGGTGATTATTGGCTGGCCTGGGAAGCCTGACCGTGCCGGCCAGCCCTCCCCAGGTGTGCCTGGGTTCAGATCAATATAAACACCGCTCCAGGCAGCAAGAGCCCCTGCAGCTGTGCCTGACGCCATTTTCTCTGCCCTGTCAGCAGTCTTGGGGCTGGACTGGTGGGAGGGAGTGAGAGGCCACGGCTTTGTGGGTGGCCCAGTGTGAGTGGGGCTCTGCTGGACTTTCTGCAGCAGTTGCCAAGATGCCACCTGCTAAAGAAGAGGATGTGTCACCCATACCTGCCGCTGGAATTTCTCCCTGGGCAGAGGTGAGTGAGGAAGAAAGCAGTGGGGGCCGGGACAGCAGGGGTATCTCAGGCAGGGAAATGGAAAGCTTCCAGAAGAGCACCCAGGGCCAGGACCACCCTGGCTGGCCTGCAGGCACCAAGTCGGCTGGCATGCTGTCGCTCATGTGGCTCCATGGCCCTTCCTCTAGGCTTTCAAGTCCTTGTACATATTCAGGTGTTTTACCTGGGAAGGGTGGGAACATTTCAGCAGCAGCTGGCCTGGGGCTCAGCCCACGTTTACTCACAGATGCCTCGGCACGGTCCCCCAGCTTTGCAATGAGGACGCTTGTTGCGTGGGGCCTGCTGGCTGAATGGGAGATGATTCCCCACCACTGACCAACTTCAGAATTGCTTACAACTGGAGCAAGTGCCCTGATACGGTTTTCCTCTGTGTAACTGGTGGGTTCTGTTTTTTTTTCTTTTTTTCGTTTTTGGTTCAAGGTAGATTTTATTCCTCTTTTTTGTATTTACAGATATAGGCATGGAAATAATTTATTCATATAAATACATGTATGTGAAGGGAAGAATATTTTCTCTGTTTTACTTTTTGTAATTTGAATTTTATTTTATTTTTTTATACAGCAGGTTCTTTTTGGTTATCTCTTTTATACATATAAATGTATATATGCCAATCCCAATCTCTCAACTCCTCCCACCACCACCCCCCAACAGCTTTCCCCCCTTGGTGTCCATACGTTTGTTGTCTACATCTGTTGCTCTATTTCTGCCTTGCAAAACGGTTCATCTGTAAAATTTGTCTAGGTTCCACATATAGGCATTAATATACAAGATTTGTTTTTCTCTTTCTGACTTACTTCACTCTGTATGACAGTCTCTAGATCCATCAACGTCTCTACAAATGACCCAATTTCATTCCTTTTTATGGCTTAGTAATATTCCATTTTATATATGTACCACTTCTTTATGCATTCGTCTGTCTGTGGGCATTTAGGTTGCTTCCATTACCTGGATATTGTAAATAGTGATGCAATGAACATTGCGGTGAATGTCTCTTTTTGATTTATGGTTTTGTCTGGGTATATGCCCAGTAGTGGGATTGCTGTATCATATGGTAATTCTATTCTTAGTTTTATAAGAAACTCCATAATGTTCTCCACAGTGACTGTATCAATTTACATTCCCAACAATAGTGGAAGAGGGTTCCTTATCTCCACACCCTTTCCAGCATTTGTTGTTTGTAGATTTTCTGATGATGCCCATTCTAACATGTGTGAGGTGATACACCATGGATGAGTCTATTTCGTTGAGCAAAGAGTAGGTCTTGTCTAGTACATATTTGGCTTATGGAACGGTATGTGTGCTAATTTCAATCTCTGGTTTTATACAGCACCCCAACTCAACATTCCCCTTAAGCAAGCATAAGTTTTTATCTAAATGTGAGACTCTGTTCGGTTTTGTATTTCAGTTTATGTGTAGCCAAGTTTACACTCCCTCTATTAGTGGTATCTTATGATACTTATCTTTCTCTGTGTGACGTATTTCTCTTAGAATCATCATATTTAAATCCACTCAATTTGCTGCTACAGGCCTGATGACATTGATTTCATTGCTGAGTGATATTCCGTTGTACGTAAGTAGCACAACTCCTTTATCCATTTTTTTCTTTCTGGGATATTTAATTTGTACTGGACTCGAGTTTCTTGTAAACACAGCAGCCCTAAATTTTGTGCTGGCTGTGTCTTGTTGATTTTAATTTTCCTAAGCTATAGGGCTAAAAGTGGAAGTACCCTAGGCTCTGTAGCTTTGTTTTTCAGATGTTTCAGGATACACCATAAACATCTCCAGAGTGTCTGTTGGCAATTTACATCCCGCCCATCAGCATAACAAGGCTCCCTGTTCTCCATGGCCTGTCCTGTGTTTCTGGTTTTTACACTTTTTTCAGATGGCCCTTTTGACGAATGGGAAATGAGACTTCATTGTAGTGCGGATTTCCATTGCTGGAGTGCTTGGTTGGCCAAAAAGGGCATATGCGTTTTTTCCTGAATATATTCAGGAAAAAATGTTTACGCACTTTTGTCCAAGTGCATCAGTGTCAAAGATCTGCTGCTTTTCACATGCTTTAAATGCAATTCCAATCTACCTCCTGAAATATGATTCCTGCAATTCTGCCTCGTTTTCAAGTCCTCTTTGCAGACTTACTTCAATATATTTTTGCCAATAGCTGTCATTTATATCTCTGCAGGTTTGTGAATTACAGTGCCCGTGATTTCCTTTCTTAACTCGTTTCCTTGAAAGCTGGCCACAGAACCGCAGGTTTGCTTTAGGCCATAATCAGGGTCCGACACGGCACTCTGAGCCTTTGGTTAATTCCTCTTCCTGGTGGGAAATTAGAGTTAAATGTGCCCCTCCGGACACCTGCCTCACTCCCAGCCCCTTGGTTATGTGTGTCCTGTAGTTTGAGGCCACATGTGCTGGGTTCCTCACCTTTGGCTGATGTGGCCCCACTGGTGTGAGGACACTCCTGCCTGGTTCCCATCCCCTTGGTGATGTGGACCCTCCGGTGAGAGTCTGATCCTGGCTGGGTTCCTCACACTTCTGAGAGGTGGGCCCTCTTCTCTGAGGTCACTCCTGCCTGGCTGGCCCACCCCGCCTTGACGACGTCGGCTCTCTCGTGGGAGTTGGTGCCTGCTGCGAGTCTCCTCCCCTTGGTAATGAGGGCCCTCTGGCGTCAGGCCCTAACTCCTGGCCTCCCAAAATTTTCTGATGTGCGCCCTGTGGTGCGAGTACACTCCTGCCAGGTTCCCAACACCATGGGAATGTGGGCCTTCTGCTCTGAGGTCCCAACGGTGGGTTGCTCAGTTTCATGATGAGGGCCCTCTGGTGTGAGTTCACTCCGGCCTGGATCCCATAGCCTCGCTGCTCCTGGCCACCTGCGGGGAGGTTACAACTGCGGGATTCCTCACCTTTTTTCTTCTATGGGCCCTCTGTTTTGAGACTCCTCCTGCCTGCCTCACTCGCAGCCCCTTGGTGATGTGTGTCCTCTGGTTTGAGGCCACGTGTGCTGGGTCCCTCACCTTTCGATGATGTGGCCCCACTGGTGTGAGGACACTCTTGCCTGGTTCCTATCCCCTTGAAGATGTGGGCTCTCTGGTGAGAGTCTGATCCTGGCTGGGTTCCTCACCCTTCTGTGAGGTGGGCCCTCTGCTGTGAGGTCACTCCTGCCTGGCTGGCACACCCCGCCTGGGCAACATCGGCCCTCTTGTGGCAGTTGGAGCATGCTGGGAGCCTCCTCCCCTCGGTGATGAGGGCCCTCTTGCGTCAGGCCCTAACTGCTGGGTACCCACATTTTCTGATACGTGCTAAGTGGTGCGAGGACACTCCTGCGAGGTTCCCATCCCCATGGGGATGTGGGCCTTCTGCTCTGAGGTCCCAATGGCTGGGTTGCTCACAGTTTCATGATGTGGGCCCTCTGCTGTGAGTTCACTGCAGCCTGGATCACATAGACTCGGTGCTCTGGGCCGCCTGCTGGGAGGTTCCCACTGCAGGATTCCTCACCTTTTTTATTCTATTGGCCCTGTGTTGTGAGGCTACTCATGCCTGCCTCAATCCGAGCCCCTTGGAGATGTGGGTCCTCTGGTTTAGGCCTCATGTGCTGGTTTCCTCACCTTTCTATGATGTGGTCACCCTGGTGTGAAGACAGTCCTGCCTGGTTCTGATCCCCTTGGTGATGTGGGCCCTCTGGTGAGAGTCTTATCCTGGCTGGGTTCCTCACCCTTCTGTGAGGTAGGCCCTCTGCTGTGAGGTCACTCCTGCCTGGCTGTCACACGTCACCTTGTCGACATGGGCCCTCAGTTGGGAGTTGGTGCCTGCTTGGAGTCTCCTCCCCTTGGTAATGAGGGCCCTCTGGCGTCAGACCCTAACTTCTGGGCTCCCAAAATTCTCTGATGTGTGCCCTGAGGTGCGAGTACACTTATGCCATGTTCCCAACCACATAGGAATGTGGGCCTTCTGCTCTGAGGTCCCAAAGCCTGGGTTGCTCACAGTTTCATGATGAGGGCCCTCTGTTTTGAGATCAGTCAGGTCTGGATCCCATAGCCTCGCTGCTCCTGGCCGCCTGCTGGGAGGTTCCAACTGCGGGATTCCTCACCTTTTTTCTTCTATGGGCCCTCTGTTTTGAGACTCCTCCTGCCTGCCTCACTCCCAGCCCCTTGGTGATGTGTGTCCTCTGGTTTGAGGCCACGTGTGCTGGGTCACTCACATTTCGTTGATGAGGTCCCACTGGTGTGAGGACACTCCAGCCTGGTTCCCATTCTCTTGGTGATGTGGGCCCTCTGGTGAGAGTCTGATCCTCCTTGGGTTCCTCACACTTTTGTGAGGTGGGCCCTCTGCTCTGAGGTCACTCTTGCCTGGCTGGCACACCCCGCATTGGCGACGGCGGCCCACTGGTAGCAGTTGGAGCCTGCTGGGAGCCTCCTCTCCTCGGTGATGAGAGCCCTCTGGTGTCAGGCCCTAACTGCTGGGCTCCCCACATTTTCTGATGTGTGCCCACTGGTGCGATGACACTCCTACTTGGTTCCCTTCCCCATGGGGATGTGGGCCTTGTGCTCTGAGGTCACAACGGCTGGTTTGCTCACAGTTTCATGATGAGGGCCCTCTGTTGTGAGTTCATCACTGCCTGGATCCCATAGCCTCGGTGCTCTGGGCCGCCTGCTGGGATGTTCCAACTGCTGGATTCCTCACCTTTTTTATACAATGGGCCATGTGTTGTGAGGTTAATCCTGCCTGCCTCGCTCCAAGACCCATGGTGATGTGGGTCCTCTGGTTTGAGGCCACATTTTCTTGTTACCTCAACTTTTGATGATATGGCCCCACGGGTGTGATGACACTCCTGCCTGGTTCACAGCCCCTTGCTGATGTGGGCACTCTGGTGAGAGTCTGATCCTGGCTGGGTTCCTTACCCTTCTGTGAGGTGGGCCCTCTGATGTGAGGTCACTCCTGCCTGGCTGGCTCACGTCGCCTTGATGATGTGGGCCCTCTGTTGGCCACTAAAGCATTCTGGGAGCCTCCTACCCTCTTTAATGAGGGCCCTGGAAAAAACGCATATGCACATTTTGACCAAGTGCATCATTGTCCAGGATCTGCCTCTTCTCCTATGCTTTCAGAGCACTTCCCGTCTACGTCCTGAAATCATATTCCAGGAATACTGCCCCGCTTTCAAGTCCTCCTCGCAGCCTTACTTCAATATATTTTTGTATGATACCTGTCATTAATAACTCTGCAGGTTTGTTAAATACAGTGTCCCTGAGCTCCTTTCTTCAACATGCTTTCTTGTGAGCTGGCCGCAAAACCGCAGGATTGCTTCAGGCCGTAATCTGGTTTCGGCACGGCACGCTGAGCCTTTGGTAAATTCCTCTTTCTGGTGAGAACTGAGCATTCAATTTGCCCGTGGAGACACCTACAGCTAGTCTCTCATTGGTTCTCCCTATTCCTGTTCATCTTGTGCAGAAATTGCAAACTGTGCCAAACAGGAGGTTAAAGGCACTGACTCTCCAAGTGGGTAGAGGGTTAGTAAAGCATCTGGAATGGTGAACCCGAGTACCAGGGAACGAAACCTGAGAGCCATTTAAAATGGTTTCCCAGTCTCACAGTGGACAATACTCTGGGTTTCCCATGCATGTTTTAGCTGAAGGAAGAATTCCTTAAACCTGCAGATTATTGACCCATGGAATGGGTACCATGCAGTATGACTAAAAAGGGTCTGAATTTGCTCACCGAACCTCACCAATGCTATCAGTTCGAAGTGTCCAGCCTTATGCCTCACCCAGCTCTGGGTGTAGATGTGGTAAATCCAGGTTTCATCACAAGCCCTGAATCAATTATTTAAGAATTGCTGTCTCTTTCACTGTCATTGTGTTTTGTTTTTGTAATTTAGTTTGATAATGGGATTTATCGGATTTTCACTGCTGCGTTCATGCCGCTGTACAAACGCTTGATTCTCCTACAGAGAAATATAAATCCACGGGTTTTAAGATTCTTACTAGTCAGGTATATTCCTAGGCGTTGAATATGTGGTGTTGAGTCCATGTCGTTGAACAAGGAGTAGGTCTTGACTATTACATATTTGGCTTATGGAACGGTATCTGTGCTATTTTCAATCTCTGGTTTTATGCAGCACCCCAACTCACCTTTGCCCTTAAGCAAGCATAAGTTGGTTTTCTAAATTTGAGTCCCTGTTCTGTTTTGTAATTCAGTTCATGTGTAGCCAAGTTTACATTCCGTGTATTAGTGATATCTTATGATGTTTCATTTTCTGTGTGACTTATTTCACTTAGAATCACTGTAGCTGAATCCACTCATTATGCCGTGATGGGCCTGATGACATAGATTTCATTGCTGAGTGATATTCCATTGTACGTACGAACCACAACTTCTTTATCCATTTTTCACATTCTGGGATATTTAACTTGTACCGTAGATGAGGTTCTTGTAAACAGAGCCGTCCGAAAATTTGGGGTGGCTGTGTGTTTTTGATTTTAATTTCCCTAAGCTATAGGACCATAACTGGAAGTGCCGTAGGCTCCGTTGCTTTGTTTTTTAGGTGTTTCAGGAAACACCATACACTTCTCCAGGGTGGCTGTTGGCAATTTACATCCCGCCCATCAGCATAACAAGGCTCCCTGTTCTCCATGGCCTGTGCTGTCTTTCTGGATTTTACACTTTTTTTAGATGGCCCTTTTGACCAGGGGGCTGTGAGACTTCATTGTAGTGCATAATACTTTAACATGCTTGCATGGTTGGCCAAAAAGGGCGTATGCGTTTTTTCCTGAATATATTCAGGAAAAAACGCATACGCCCTTTTTGGCCAAGTGCATCATTGTCGACGTTCTGCCTCTTTTCCTATGCTTTAAATGCAATTCCAGTCTACCCCCGAAATCGTTTTCTTGCAATTCTGCCCACTTACAAGTCCTCTTCGCAGCCTTCCTTCAATATATTTTTGGACGATAGCTGTCATTTATAACTCTGCAGGTTTGTGAATTACAGTGCCCCTGAGCTCCTTTCTTCAACTCGCTTTCTTGTGAGCTGGCCGCAAACACACATGATTGCTTCAGTCCCTAATCTGGTTCCGGCACGGCATGCTGAGCCTTTGGTGAATTCCTCTTCCTGGTGGGAAATGAGCGTTAAATTTGCCTGTGCAGACACCTCCAGCTAGTCTCTCATTGATTCCCCCTATTCCTGTTCATCTTGCGCAGATATTGCAAACTGTGCCAAACAGGAGGTTAAAGGCACTGAGTCTCCAAGTGGGGAGAGTGTTAGTAAAGGGTCTGGAATGGTGAACCCGAGTAAAAGGGGACGAAAACTGAGATGCATTTGAAAACGTTTCCCGGTCACATGGTGCACCATACTTGGGTTTTCCATGCATGTTTTAGCTGAAGGAAGAATCCCTCAAACCTGGAGAGTTGGGACCCATGGAATGGGTACCATGCAGTATGACTTCAAAGGGTCTGCACTTGCTCATCGAACCTCACCAATGCTATCAGCCCGAAGTGTCCAACCTTATGTCTCACTCAGCTCTGGGTGTAGATGTGGTAAATCCAGGTTGCATCACAAGCCCTGAATGAATTATTTAAAAATTGCTCTCTATTTCACTGTCATTGTGTTTTGTTTCTGTAATTCATTTTGATAATGGGATTTATCGGATTTTCTCTGCTGCATTCTTGCAGCTGTACACACGCTTGATTCTCTTATGGAGACATATAAATCCATGGGTTTGAAGATTCTGATCAGTCAGGTGTATTCCTAGGCTTTGAATACGGGGTGTTTAGTCCATTTCGTTGAGCAAGGGGTAGGTCTTGAGTATTATATATTTGGCTTATGGAAAGGTATCTGTGCTAATTTCTATCTCTGGTTTTATGCAGCACCCCAACTCACATTTCCCCTTAAGCAAGCATAAGTTGGTTTTCTAAATTTGAGACCCTGTTCTGTTTTGTAATTCAGTTCATGTGTAGCCAAGTTTACATTCCTTGTATTAGTGATATCTTATGATGTTTCATTTTCTGTGTGACTTATTTCACTTAGAATCATCGTACCTGAATCCACTCATTATGCCGCAATGGGCCTGATGACATAGATTTCATTGGTGAGTGATATTCCATTGTACGTACGTACCACAATTTCTTTATCCATTTTTCGCTTTCTTGGATATTTAACTTGTACCGTAGACGAGGTTCTTGTCAACAGAGCCGTCCAAAACTTTGGGGTGGCTGTGTGTTTTTGATTTTAATTTCCCTAAGCTATAGGACCATAAGTGGAAGTGCCATAGGCTGTGTTGCTTTGTTTCCTACGTGTTTCTGGAAACACCATACACTTCTCCAGAGTGGTTGTTGGCAATTTACATCCCGCCCATCAGCATGACAAGGCTCCCTCTTCTCCATGGTCTGTGCTGCCTTTCTGGATTTTACACTTTTTTCAGATGGCCCTTTTGACCGGGGGGCAGTGAGACTTCATTGTAGTGCAGATTTCCTTTACACGCTTGCTTGGTTGTCCAAAAAGGGCGTATGCGTTTTTTCCTGAATATATTCAGGAAAAAACGCATACGCCCTTTTTGGCCAAGTGCATCATTGTCGTCGTTCTGCCTCTTTTCCTATGCTTTAAATGCAATTCCAGTCTACCCCCCGAAATCGTTTTCCTGAAATTCTGCCCCACTTTCAAGTCCTCTTCGCAGCCTTCCTTCAATATATTTTTAGACCATAGCTGTCATTTATAACTCTGCATGTTTGTGAATTACAGTGCCCCTGAGCTCCTTTCTTCAACTCGCTTTCTTGTGAGCTGGCCGCAAACCCGCAGGAATGCTTCAGGCCCTAATCTGGTTCCGGCACGGCATGCTGAGCCTTTGGTTAATTCCTCTTCCTGGTGGGAAATGAGCGTTAAATTTGCCCGTGCAGACACCTTCACACGAGTCGTCATGGTGCCCCTTTGCCCCGGTTATCTCTATGGAGGTTGGAGTTGGAGGGCCTCCTCACTCAAGGTCAGTGTGCCCACGGAGCCAACCCTGCAACTTCAGGGCATGTTTGGTGGTTAGGATCACCACGTGGGGTCCTTTTACCTTAGGAGGGAGGTGGCCTTTTGGGCTGCTGATTTCCAGGTTTTCGGATACTGCCAGTATCTTGGCCAGATGTGGCGGTGGGCCAAGCCCCTTGGTGACCGTAGTTTATCCTACCTGGATCGCATTCTTGCATTGTTCCATTTCAAGTGGTCCCAGGTTTTGCACTAATACTCCAATGGCGATTCACCGTTCACCAGGAATGTAAAGGTCAAAGGGTTTAGCTAAATTAGGGAGTTCCTGTGCAAGGGTCTGAATTGACTGCTCTTTCCATTCTTGAAAGGTCACTTCTGCATTCTATTCAAAAGGATCATCACCTTTTCCTTTCAGTGTTTCATATAGAGGCCGAGCTAGTAGACTGTAGTTAGGGATCCAGAAGCAGCAAACCCTGGCCTCCCCAGGAACCCCTAAGCTGTCTTCTAGTTTCAGAAATGGGTAAGGCTGTAAATTGTTTCTTCCCTTTCCTGGGATGGGCTTCTCCGACCTTCTGTGAGAATGAAGCCCAGGCAGGTCACCGTAGTCTGTGATATTTGAGCTTTTTCTTGGACAACTTGTATCCTTTATTGGCTTCGTAGTTCAGAGGTCTCCTTAGTAGGGCTGGCGATCAGAATGTCGTCTGCATATTGAAGGAGTGTTTCCTTTTCCAGAGGTAGAACTTTTAGGTCTTTAGCTGAGCTTTCCCCAAAGATGGTGTGGGAATTTTTGAACCCTTGGGGCAACACGGCCCGGAAGTATTGTTTTAGTTGTATGTTGAGTCCTGCCACTCACAAGCCAAAATTTCTTGTGACTCTGGGACTAATAGAATACAAAAGAAGGCATCATTGAAGACTAATACAGAATACCATGTCCTGGTGGTTGGTAGAATGACCAGCAGGGTGTAGGGTTTAGGAACTACTGGAGGTATATCCTCAGTGGCTTAACTGACTGTCCTGACATCCTTTACCAGGACTCCAGCAGCCCATGGGGCTCTCGAGGTCAGGCCAATCCCAGGATATGGAGCTCACCTGGGCAGGTACCCCAACCCAGCCCACGGGGCTCTCATGTTCAGGACCCTCCCAGGATATGGTGTTCCCTGGGCAGGTCCCCCTGCAGCCCATGGGGCTCTCGTGGTCAGGCCCCTCCCAGGATACAGAGCTACCCTTGCAGGTACCATGGCAGGGCTGGGAACACAGGAACCGTGCATATCGCCCTCATTGCAGAGCACTCCCAGCTCACCTGTCACTCAGATCTGACACAGAGCACCTCAGAGCAGGACTTGAACTAACAAACAGCAGCTCCGACAGGTCTGTGACCCTGGGCATCACTCTGTGTGGCCTCCCTCCACCTGGTCTTCCAGAGACTTCCACTGCACCCGGGGCACCAGGCCTCTGTCTCCACCCACCAGCCACCCCTCCTCTCCCTGACTCCTGGGTTCCTCTCATTAGGAGAGGGTTTTCTTGAAGTTGTCTCCCACTCATGGGCCAGATAATATAATTAGAAAACAAGCCAGAGCTGCAGCCCCTTTTCTATCCTGACTCTCAGGAGCCCACACCTGTTCCTTGGACCTGGCCGATTCAGCAAGTTCCAGTTTCTGCAACTGTGAGCCCCTGAGGGGTGATTATTGGCTGGCCTGGGAAGCCTGACCGTGCCGGCCAGCCCTCCCCAGGTGTGCCTGGGTTCAGATCAATATAAACACCGCTCCAGGCAGCAAGAGCCCCTGCAGCTGTGCCTGACGCCATTTTCTCTGCCCTGTCAGCAGTCTTGGGGCTGGACTGCTGGGAGGGAGTGAGAGGCCACGGCTTTGTGGGTGGCCCAGTGTGAGTGGGGCTCTGCTGGACTTTCTGCAGCAGTTGCCAAGATGCCACCTGCTAAAGAAGAGGATGTGTCACCCATACCTGCCGCTGGAATTTCTCCCTGGGCAGAGGTGAGTGAGGAAGAAAGCAGTGGGGGCCGGGACAGCAGGGGTATCTCAGGCAGGGAAATGGAAAGCTTCCAGAAGAGCACCCAGGGCCAGGACCACCCTGGCTGGCCTGCAGGCACCAAGTCGGCTGGCATGCTGTCGCTCATGTGGCTCCATGGCCCTTCCTCTAGGCTTTCAAGTCCTTGTACATATTCAGGTGTTTTACCTGGGAAGGGTGGGAACATTTCAGCAGCAGCTGGCCTGGGGCTCAGCCCACGTTTACTCACAGATGCCTCGGCACGGTCCCCCAGCTTTGCAATGAGGACGCTTGTTGCGTGGGGCCTGCTGGCTGAATGGGAGATGATTCCCCACCACTGACCAACTTCAGAATTGCTTACAACTGGAGCAAGTGCCCTGATACGGTTTTCCTCTGTGTAACTGGTGGGTTCTGTTTTTTTTTCTTTTTTTCGTTTTTGGTTCAAGGTAGATTTTATTCCTCTTTTTTGTATTTACAGATATAGGCATGGAAATAATTTATTCATATAAATACATGTATGTGAAGGGAAGAATATTTTCTCTGTTTTACTTTTTGTAATTTGAATTTTATTTTATTTTTTTATACAGCAGGTTCTTTTTGGTTATCTCTTTTATACATATAAATGTATATATGCCAATCCCAATCTCTCAACTCCTCCCACCACCACCCCCCAACAGCTTTCCCCCCTTGGTGTCCATACGTTTGTTGTCTACATCTGTTGCTCTATTTCTGCCTTGCAAAACGGTTCATCTGTAAAATTTGTCTAGGTTCCACATATAGGCATTAATATACAAGATTTGTTTTTCTCTTTCTGACTTACTTCACTCTGTATGACAGTCTCTAGATCCATCAACGTCTCTACAAATGACCCAATTTCATTCCTTTTTATGGCTTAGTAATATTCCATTTTATATATGTACCACTTCTTTATGCATTCGTCTGTCTGTGGGCATTTAGGTTGCTTCCATTACCTGGATATTGTAAATAGTGATGCAATGAACATTGCGGTGAATGTCTCTTTTTGATTTATGGTTTTGTCTGGGTATATGCCCAGTAGTGGGATTGCTGTATCATATGGTAATTCTATTCTTAGTTTTATAAGAAACTCCATAATGTTCTCCACAGTGACTGTATCAATTTACATTCCCAACAATAGTGGAAGAGGGTTCCTTATCTCCACACCCTTTCCAGCATTTGTTGTTTGTAGATTTTCTGATGATGCCCATTCTAACATGTGTGAGGTGATACACCATGGATGAGTCTATTTCGTTGAGCAAAGAGTAGGTCTTGTCTAGTACATATTTGGCTTATGGAACGGTATGTGTGCTAATTTCAATCTCTGGTTTTATACAGCACCCCAACTCAACATTCCCCTTAAGCAAGCATAAGTTTTTATCTAAATGTGAGACTCTGTTCGGTTTTGTATTTCAGTTTATGTGTAGCCAAGTTTACACTCCCTCTATTAGTGATATCTTATGATACTTATCTTTCTCTGTGTGACGTATTTCTCTTAGAATCATCATATTTAAATCCACTCAATTTGCTGCTACAGGCCTGATGACATTGATTTCATTGCTGAGTGATATTCCGTTGTACGTAAGTAGCACAACTCCTTTATCCATTTTTTTCTTTCTGGGATATTTAATTTGTACTGGACTCGAGTTTCTTGTAAACACAGCAGCCCTAAATTTTGTGCTGGCTGTGTCTTGTTGATTTTAATTTTCCTAAGCTATAGGGCTAAAAGTGGAAGTACCCTAGGCTCTGTAGCTTTGTTTTTCAGATGTTTCAGGATACACCATAAACATCTCCAGAGTGTCTGTTGGCAATTTACATCCCACCCATCAGCATAACAAGGCTCCCTGTTCTCCATGGCCTGTCCTGTGTTTCTGGTTTTTACACTTTTTTCAGATGGCCCTTTTGACGAATGGGAAATGAGACTTCATTGTAGTGCGGATTTCCATTGCTGGAGTGCTTGGTTGGCCAAAAAGGGCATATGCGTTTTTTCCTGAATATATTCAGGAAAAAATGTTTACGCACTTTTGTCCAAGTGCATCAGTGTCAAAGATCTGCTGCTTTTCACATGCTTTAAATGCAATTCCAATCTACCTCCTGAAATATGATTCCTGCAATTCTGCCTCGTTTTCAAGTCCTCTTTGCAGACTTACTTCAATATATTTTTGCCAATAGCTGTCATTTATATCTCTGCAGGTTTGTGAATTACAGTGCCCGTGATTTCCTTTCTTAACTCGTTTCCTTGAAAGCTGGCCACAGAACCGCAGGTTTGCTTTAGGCCATAATCAGGGTCCGACACGGCACTCTGAGCCTTTGGTTAATTCCTCTTCCTGGTGGGAAATTAGAGTTAAATGTGCCCCTCTGGACACCTGCCTCACTCCCAGCCCCTTGGTTATGTGTGTCCTGTAGTTTGAGGCCACATGTGCTGGGTTCCTCACCTTTGGCTGATGTGGCCCCACTGGTGTGAGGACACTCCTGCCTGGTTCCCATCCCCTTGGTGATGTGGACCCTCCGGTGAGAGTCTGATCCTGGCTGGGTTCCTCACACTTCTGAGAGGTGGGCCCTCTTCTCTGAGGTCACTCCTGCCTGGCTGGCCCACCCCGCCTTGACGACGTCGGCTCTCTCGTGGGAGTTGGTGCCTGCTGCGAGTCTCCTCCCCTTGGTAATGAGGGCCCTCTGGCGTCAGGCCCTAACTCCTGGCCTCCCAAAATTTTCTGATGTGCGCCCTGTGGTGCGAGTACACTCCTGCCAGGTTCCCAACACCATGGGAATGTGGGCCTTCTGCTCTGAGGTCCCAACGGTGGGTTGCTCAGTTTCATGATGAGGGCCCTCTGGTGTGAGTTCACTCCGGCCTGGATCCCATAGCCTCGCTGCTCCTGGCCACCTGCGGGGAGGTTACAACTGCGGGATTCCTCACCTTTTTTCTTCTATGGGCCCTCTGTTTTGAGACTCCTCCTGCCTGCCTCACTCGCAGCCCCTTGGTGATGTGTGTCCTCTGGTTTGAGGCCACGTGTGCTGGGTCCCTCACCTTTCGATGATGTGGCCCCACTGGTGTGAGGACACTCTTGCCTGGTTCCTATCCCCTTGAAGATGTGGGCTCTCTGGTGAGAGTCTGATCCTGGCTGGGTTCCTCACCCTTCTGTGAGGTGGGCCCTCTGCTGTGAGGTCACTCCTGCCTGGCTGGCACACCCCGCCTGGGCAACATCGGCCCTCTTGTGGCAGTTGGAGCATGCTGGGAGCCTCCTCCCCTCGGTGATGAGGGCCCTCTTGCGTCAGGCCCTAACTGCTGGGTACCCACATTTTCTGATACGTGCTAAGTGGTGCGAGGACACTCCTGCGAGGTTCCCATCCCCATGGGGATGTGGGCCTTCTGCTCTGAGGTCCCAATGGCTGGGTTGCTCACAGTTTCATGATGTGGGCCCTCTGCTGTGAGTTCACTGCAGCCTGGATCACATAGACTCGGTGCTCTGGGCCGCCTGCTGGGAGGTTCCCACTGCAGGATTCCTCACCTTTTTTATTCTATTGGCCCTGTGTTGTGAGGCTACTCATGCCTGCCTCAATCCGAGCCCCTTGGAGATGTGGGTCCTCTGGTTTAGGCCTCATGTGCTGGTTTCCTCACCTTTCTATGATGTGGTCACCCTGGTGTGAAGACAGTCCTGCCTGGTTCTGATCCCCTTGGTGATGTGGGCCCTCTGGTGAGAGTCTTATCCTGGCTGGGTTCCTCACCCTTCTGTGAGGTAGGCCCTCTGCTGTGAGGTCACTCCTGCCTGGCTGTCACACGTCACCTTGTCGACATGGGCCCTCAGTTGGGAGTTGGTGCCTGCTTGGAGTCTCCTCCCCTTGGTAATGAGGGCCCTCTGGCGTCAGACCCTAACTTCTGGGCTCCCAAAATTCTCTGATGTGTGCCCTGAGGTGCGAGTACACTTATGCCATGTTCCCAACCACATAGGAATGTGGGCCTTCTGCTCTGAGGTCCCAAAGCCTGGGTTGCTCACAGTTTCATGATGAGGGCCCTCTGTTTTGAGATCAGTCAGGTCTGGATCCCATAGCCTCGCTGCTCCTGGCCGCCTGCTGGGAGGTTCCAACTGCGGGATTCCTCACCTTTTTTCTTCTATGGGCCCTCTGTTTTGAGACTCCTCCTGCCTGCCTCACTCCCAGCCCCTTGGTGATGTGTGTCCTCTGGTTTGAGGCCACGTGTGCTGGGTCACTCACATTTCGTTGATGAGGTCCCACTGGTGTGAGGACACTCCAGCCTGGTTCCCATTCTCTTGGTGATGTGGGCCCTCTGGTGAGAGTCTGATCCTCCTTGGGTTCCTCACACTTTTGTGAGGTGGGCCCTCTGCTCTGAGGTCACTCTTGCCTGGCTGGCACACCCCGCATTGGCGACGGCGGCCCACTGGTAGCAGTTGGAGCCTGCTGGGAGCCTCCTCTCCTCGGTGATGAGAGCCCTCTGGTGTCAGGCCCTAACTGCTGGGCTCCCCACATTTTCTGATGTGTGCCCACTGGTGCGATGACACTCCTACTTGGTTCCCTTCCCCATGGGGATGTGGGCCTTGTGCTCTGAGGTCACAACGGCTGGTTTGCTCACAGTTTCATGATGAGGGCCCTCTGTTGTGAGTTCATCACTGCCTGGATCCCATAGCCTCGGTGCTCTGGGCCGCCTGCTGGGATGTTCCAACTGCTGGATTCCTCACCTTTTTTATACAATGGGCCATGTGTTGTGAGGTTAATCCTGCCTGCCTCGCTCCAAGACCCATGGTGATGTGGGTCCTCTGGTTTGAGGCCACATTTTCTTGTTACCTCAACTTTTGATGATATGGCCCCACGGGTGTGATGACACTCCTGCCTGGTTCACAGCCCCTTGCTGATGTGGGCACTCTGGTGAGAGTCTGATCCTGGCTGGGTTCCTTACCCTTCTGTGAGGTGGGCCCTCTGATGTGAGGTCACTCCTGCCTGGCTGGCTCACGTCGCCTTGATGATGTGGGCCCTCTGTTGGCCACTAAAGCATTCTGGGAGCCTCCTACCCTCTTTAATGAGGGCCCTGGAAAAAACGCATATGCACATTTTGACCAAGTGCATCATTGTCCAGGATCTGCCTCTTCTCCTATGCTTTCAGAGCACTTCCCGTCTACGTCCTGAAATCATATTCCAGGAATACTGCCCCGCTTTCAAGTCCTCCTCGCAGCCTTACTTCAATATATTTTTGTATGATACCTGTCATTAATAACTCTGCAGGTTTGTTAAATACAGTGTCCCTGAGCTCCTTTCTTCAACATGCTTTCTTGTGAGCTGGCCGCAAAACCGCAGGATTGCTTCAGGCCGTAATCTGGTTTCGGCACGGCACGCTGAGCCTTTGGTAAATTCCTCTTTCTGGTGAGAACTGAGCATTCAATTTGCCCGTGGAGACACCTACAGCTAGTCTCTCATTGGTTCTCCCTATTCCTGTTCATCTTGTGCAGAAATTGCAAACTGTGCCAAACAGGAGGTTAAAGGCACTGACTCTCCAAGTGGGTAGAGGGTTAGTAAAGCATCTGGAATGGTGAACCCGAGTACCAGGGAACGAAACCTGAGAGCCATTTAAAATGGTTTCCCAGTCTCACAGTGGACAATACTCTGGGTTTCCCATGCATGTTTTAGCTGAAGGAAGAATTCCTTAAACCTGGAGATTATTGACCCATGGAATGGGTACCATGCAGTATGACTAAAAAGGGTCTGAATTTGCTCACCGAACCTCACCAATGCTATCAGTTCGAAGTGTCCAGCCTTATGCCTCACCCAGCTCTGGGTGTAGATGTGGTAAATCCAGGTTTCATCACAAGCCCTGAATCAATTATTTAAGAATTGCTGTCTCTTTCACTGTCATTGTGTTTTGTTTTTGTAATTTAGTTTGATAATGGGATTTATCGGATTTTCACTGCTGCGTTCATGCCGCTGTACAAACGCTTGATTCTCCTACAGAGAAATATAAATCCACGGGTTTTAAGATTCTTACTAGTCAGGTATATTCCTAGGCGTTGAATATGTGGTGTTGAGTCCATGTCGTTGAACAAGGAGTAGGTCTTGACTATTACATATTTGGCTTATGGAACGGTATCTGTGCTATTTTCAATCTCTGGTTTTATGCAGCACCCCAACTCACCTTTGCCCTTAAGCAAGCATAAGTTGGTTTTCTAAATTTGAGTCCCTGTTCTGTTTTGTAATTCAGTTCATGTGTAGCCAAGTTTACATTCCGTGTATTAGTGATATCTTATGATGTTTCATTTTCTGTGTGACTTATTTCACTTAGAATCACTGTAGCTGAATCCACTCATTATGCCGTGATGGGCCTGATGACATAGATTTCATTGCTGAGTGATATTCCATTGTACGTACGAACCACAACTTCTTTATCCATTTTTCACATTCTGGGATATTTAACTTGTACCGTAGATGAGGTTCTTGTAAACAGAGCCGTCCGAAAATTTGGGGTGGCTGTGTGTTTTTGATTTTAATTTCCCTAAGCTATAGGACCATAACTGGAAGTGCCGTAGGCTCCGTTGCTTTGTTTTTTAGGTGTTTCAGGAAACACCATACACTTCTCCAGGGTGGCTGTTGGCAATTTACATCCCGCCCATCAGCATAACAAGGCTCCCTGTTCTCCATGGCCTGTGCTGTCTTTCTGGATTTTACACTTTTTTTAGATGGCCCTTTTGACCAGGGGGCTGTGAGACTTCATTGTAGTGCATAATACTTTAACATGCTTGCATGGTTGGCCAAAAAGGGCGTATGCGTTTTTTCCTGAATATATTCAGGAAAAAACGCATACGCCCTTTTTGGCCAAGTGCATCATTGTCGTCGTTCTGCCTCTTTTCCTATGTTTTAAATGCAATTCCAGTCTACCCCCGAAATCGTTTTCTTGCAATTCTGCCCACTTACAAGTCCTCTTCGCAGCCTTCCTTCAATATATTTTTGGACGATAGCTGTCATTTATAACTCTGCAGGTTTGTGAATTACAGTGCCCCTGAGCTCCTTTCTTCAACTCGCTTTCTTGTGAGCTGGCCGCAAACACACATGATTGCTTCAGTCCCTAATCTGGTTCCGGCACGGCATGCTGAGCCTTTGGTGAATTCCTCTTCCTGGTGGGAAATGAGCGTTAAATTTGCCTGTGCAGACACCTCCAGCTAGTCTCTCATTGATTCCCCCTATTCCTGTTCATCTTGCGCAGATATTGCAAACTGTGCCAAACAGGAGGTTAAAGGCACTGAGTCTCCAAGTGGGGAGAGTGTTAGTAAAGGGTCTGGAATGGTGAACCCGAGTAAAAGGGGACGAAAACTGAGATGCATTTGAAAACGTTTCCCGGTCACATGGTGCACCATACTTGGGTTTTCCATGCATGTTTTAGCTGAAGGAAGAATCCCTCAAACCTGGAGAGTTGGGACCCATGGAATGGGTACCATGCAGTATGACTTCAAAGGGTCTGCACTTGCTCATCGAACCTCACCAATGCTATCAGCCCGAAGTGTCCAACCTTATGTCTCACTCAGCTCTGGGTGTAGATGTGGTAAATCCAGGTTGCATCACAAGCCCTGAATGAATTATTTAAAAATTGCTCTCTATTTCACTGTCATTGTGTTTTGTTTCTGTAATTCATTTTGATAATGGGATTTATCGGATTTTCTCTGCTGCATTCTTGCAGCTGTACACACGCTTGATTCTCTTATGGAGACATATAAATCCATGGGTTTGAAGATTCTGATCAGTCAGGTGTATTCCTAGGCTTTGAATACGGGGTGTTTAGTCCATTTCGTTGAGCAAGGGGTAGGTCTTGAGTATTATATATTTGGCTTATGGAAAGGTATCTGTGCTAATTTCTATCTCTGGTTTTATGCAGCACCCCAACTCACATTTCCCCTTAAGCAAGCATAAGTTGGTTTTCTAAATTTGAGACCCTGTTCTGTTTTGTAATTCAGTTCATGTGTAGCCAAGTTTACATTCCTTGTATTAGTGATATCTTATGATGTTTCATTTTCTGTGTGACTTATTTCACTTAGAATCATCGTACCTGAATCCACTCATTATGCCGCAATGGGCCTGATGACATAGATTTCATTGGTGAGTGATATTCCATTGTACGTACGTACCACAATTTCTTTATCCATTTTTCGCTTTCTTGGATATTTAACTTGTACCGTAGACGAGGTTCTTGTCAACAGAGCCGTCCAAAACTTTGGGGTGGCTGTGTGTTTTTGATTTTAATTTCCCTAAGCTATAGGACCATAAGTGGAAGTGCCATAGGCTGTGTTGCTTTGTTTCCTACGTGTTTCTGGAAACACCATACACTTCTCCAGAGTGGTTGTTGGCAATTTACATCCCGCCCATCAGCATGACAAGGCTCCCTCTTCTCCATGGTCTGTGCTGCCTTTCTGGATTTTACACTTTTTTCAGATGGCCCTTTTGACCGGGGGGCAGTGAGACTTCATTGTAGTGCAGATTTCCTTTACACGCTTGCTTGGTTGTCCAAAAAGGGCGTATGCGTTTTTTCCTGAATATATTCAGGAAAAAACGCATACGCCCTTTTTGGCCAAGTGCATCATTGTCGTCGTTCTGCCTCTTTTCCTATGCTTTAAATGCAATTCCAGTCTACCCCCCGAAATCGTTTTCCTGAAATTCTGCCCCACTTTCAAGTCCTCTTCGCAGCCTTCCTTCAATATATTTTTAGACCATAGCTGTCATTTATAACTCTGCATGTTTGTGAATTACAGTGCCCCTGAGCTCCTTTCTTCAACTCGCTTTCTTGTGAGCTGGCCGCAAACCCGCAGGAATGCTTCAGGCCCTAATCTGGTTCCGGCACGGCATGCTGAGCCTTTGGTTAATTCCTCTTCCTGGTGGGAAATGAGCGTTAAATTTGCCCGTGCAGACACCTTCACACGAGTCGTCATGGTGCCCCTTTGCCCCGGTTATCTCTATGGAGGTTGGAGTTGGAGGGCCTCCTCACTCAAGGTCAGTGTGCCCACGGAGCCAACCCTGCAACTTCAGGGCATGTTTGGTGGTTAGGATCACCACGTGGGGTCCTTTTACCTTAGGAGGGAGGTGGCCTTTTGGGCTGCTGATTTCCAGGTTTTCGGATACTGCCAGTATCTTGGCCAGATGTGGCGGTGGGCCAAGCCCCTTGGTGACCGTAGTTTATCCTACCTGGATCGCATTCTTGCATTGTTCCATTTCAAGTGGTCCCAGGTTTTGCACTAATACTCCAATGGCGATTCACCGTTCACCAGGAATGTAAAGGTCAAAGGGTTTAGCTAAATTAGGGAGTTCCTGTGCAAGGGTCTGAATTGACTGCTCTTTCCATTCTTGAAAGGTCACTTCTGCATTCTATTCAAAAGGATCATCACCTTTTCCTTTCAGTGTTTCATATAGAGGCCGAGCTAGTAGACTGTAGTTAGGGATCCAGAAGCAGCAAACCCTGGCCTCCCCAGGAACCCCTAAGCTGTCTTCTAGTTTCAGAAATGGGTAAGGCTGTAAATTGTTTCTTCCCTTTCCTGGGATGGGCTTCTCCGACCTTCTGTGAGAATGAAGCCCAGGCAGGTCACCGTAGTCTGTGATATTTGAGCTTTTTCTTGGACAACTTGTATCCTTTATTGGCTTCGTAGTTCAGAGGTCTCCTTAGTAGGGCTGGCGATCAGAATGTCGTCTGCATATTGAAGGAGTGTTTCCTTTTCCAGAGGTAGAACTTTTAGGTCTTTAGCTGAGCTTTCCCCAAAGATGGTGTGGGAATTTTTGAACCCTTGGGGCAACACGGCCCGGAAGTATTGTTTTAGTTGTATGTTGAGTCCTGCCACTCACAAGCCAAAATTTCTTGTGACTCTGGGACTAATAGAATACAAAAGAAGGCATCATTGAAGACTAATACAGAATACCATGTCCTGGTGGTTGGTAGAATGACCAGCAGGGTGTAGGGTTTAGGAACTACTGGAGGTATATCCTCAGTGGCTTAACTGACTGTCCTGACATCCTTTACCAGGACTCCAGCAGCCCATGGGGCTCTCGAGGTCAGGCCAATCCCAGGATATGGAGCTCACCTGGGCAGGTACCCCAACCCAGCCCACGGGGCTCTCATGTTCAGGACCCTCCCAGGATATGGTGTTCCCTGGGCAGGTCCCCCTGCAGCCCATGGGGCTCTCGTGGTCAGGCCCCTCCCAGGATACAGAGCTACCCTTGCAGGTACCATGGCAGGGCTGGGAACACAGGAACCGTGCATATCGCCCTCATTGCAGAGCACTCCCAGCTCACCTGTCACTCAGATCTGACACAGAGCACCTCAGAGCAGGACTTGAACTAACAAACAGCAGCTCCGACAGGTCTGTGACCCTGGGCATCACTCTGTGTGGCCTCCCTCCACCTGGTCTTCCAGAGACTTCCACTGCACCCGGGGCACCAGGCCTCTGTCTCCACCCACCAGCCACCCCTCCTCTCCCTGACTCCTGGGTTCCTCTCATTAGGAGAGGGTTTTCTTGAAGTTGTCTCCCACTCATGGGCCAGATAATATAATTAGAAAACAAGCCAGAGCTGCAGCCCCTTTTCTATCCTGACTCTCAGGAGCCCACACCTGTTCCTTGGACCTGGCCGATTCAGCAAGTTCCAGTTTCTGCAACTGTGAGCCCCTGAGGGGTGATTATTGGCTGGCCTGGGAAGCCTGACCGTGCCGGCCAGCCCTCCCCAGGTGTGCCTGGGTTCAGATCAATATAAACACCGCTCCAGGCAGCAAGAGCCCCTGCAGCTGTGCCTGACGCCATTTTCTCTGCCCTGTCAGCAGTCTTGGGGCTGGACTGGTGGGAGGGAGTGAGAGGCCACGGCTTTGTGGGTGGCCCAGTGTGAGTGGGGCTCTGCTGGACTTTCTGCAGCAGTTGCCAAGATGCCACCTGCTAAAGAAGAGGATGTGTCACCCATACCTGCCGCTGGAATTTCTCCCTGGGCAGAGGTGAGTGAGGAAGAAAGCAGTGGGGGCCGGGACAGCAGGGGTATCTCAGGCAGGGAAATGGAAAGCTTCCAGAAGAGCACCCAGGGCCAGGACCACCCTGGCTGGCCTGCAGGCACCAAGTCGGCTGGCATGCTGTCGCTCATGTGGCTCCATGGCCCTTCCTCTAGGCTTTCAAGTCCTTGTACATATTCAGGTGTTTTACCTGGGAAGGGTGGGAACATTTCAGCAGCAGCTGGCCTGGGGCTCAGCCCACGTTTACTCACAGATGCCTCGGCACGGTCCCCCAGCTTTGCAATGAGGACGCTTGTTGCGTGGGGCCTGCTGGCTGAATGGGAGATGATTCCCCACCA
The DNA here is from genome assembly GCF_059928025.1 of Delphinapterus leucas. Classification (NCBI taxonomy): domain Eukaryota; kingdom Metazoa; phylum Chordata; class Mammalia; order Artiodactyla; family Monodontidae; genus Delphinapterus; species Delphinapterus leucas. The sequence continues at coordinate 2,072,510 of NW_028322269.1, read as the reverse complement.
CTGACCAACTTCAGAATTGCTTACAACTGGAGCAAGTGCCCTGATACGGTTTTCCTCTGTGTAACTGGTGGGTTCTGTTTTTTTTTCTTTTTTTCGTTTTTGGTTCAAGGTAGATTTTATTCCTCTTTTTTGTATTTACAGATATAGGCATGGAAATAATTTATTCATATAAATACATGTATGTGAAGGGAAGAATATTTTCTCTGTTTTACTTTTTGTAATTTGAATTTTATTTTATTTTTTTATACAGCAGGTTCTTTTTGGTTATCTCTTTTATACATATAAATGTATATATGCCAATCCCAATCTCTCAACTCCTCCCACCACCACCCCCCAACAGCTTTCCCCCCTTGGTGTCCATACGTTTGTTGTCTACATCTGTTGCTCTATTTCTGCCTTGCAAAACGGTTCATCTGTAAAATTTGTCTAGGTTCCACATATAGGCATTAATATACAAGATTTGTTTTTCTCTTTCTGACTTACTTCACTCTGTATGACAGTCTCTAGATCCATCAACGTCTCTACAAATGACCCAATTTCATTCCTTTTTATGGCTTAGTAATATTCCATTTTATATATGTACCACTTCTTTATGCATTCGTCTGTCTGTGGGCATTTAGGTTGCTTCCATTACCTGGATATTGTAAATAGTGATGCAATGAACATTGCGGTGAATGTCTCTTTTTGATTTATGGTTTTGTCTGGGTATATGCCCAGTAGTGGGATTGCTGTATCATATGGTAATTCTATTCTTAGTTTTATAAGAAACTCCATAATGTTCTCCACAGTGACTGTATCAATTTACATTCCCAACAATAGTGGAAGAGGGTTCCTTATCTCCACACCCTTTCCAGCATTTGTTGTTTGTAGATTTTCTGATGATGCCCATTCTAACATGTGTGAGGTGATACACCATGGATGAGTCTATTTCGTTGAGCAAAGAGTAGGTCTTGTCTAGTACATATTTGGCTTATGGAACGGTATGTGTGCTAATTTCAATCTCTGGTTTTATACAGCACCCCAACTCAACATTCCCCTTAAGCAAGCATAAGTTTTTATCTAAATGTGAGACTCTGTTCGGTTTTGTATTTCAGTTTATGTGTAGCCAAGTTTACACTCCCTCTATTAGTGGTATCTTATGATACTTATCTTTCTCTGTGTGACGTATTTCTCTTAGAATCATCATATTTAAATCCACTCAATTTGCTGCTACAGGCCTGATGACATTGATTTCATTGCTGAGTGATATTCCGTTGTACGTAAGTAGCACAACTCCTTTATCCATTTTTTTCTTTCTGGGATATTTAATTTGTACTGGACTCGAGTTTCTTGTAAACACAGCAGCCCTAAATTTTGTGCTGGCTGTGTCTTGTTGATTTTAATTTTCCTAAGCTATAGGGCTAAAAGTGGAAGTACCCTAGGCTCTGTAGCTTTGTTTTTCAGATGTTTCAGGATACACCATAAACATCTCCAGAGTGTCTGTTGGCAATTTACATCCCGCCCATCAGCATAACAAGGCTCCCTGTTCTCCATGGCCTGTCCTGTGTTTCTGGTTTTTACACTTTTTTCAGATGGCCCTTTTGACGAATGGGAAATGAGACTTCATTGTAGTGCGGATTTCCATTGCTGGAGTGCTTGGTTGGCCAAAAAGGGCATATGCGTTTTTTCCTGAATATATTCAGGAAAAAATGTTTACGCACTTTTGTCCAAGTGCATCAGTGTCAAAGATCTGCTGCTTTTCACATGCTTTAAATGCAATTCCAATCTACCTCCTGAAATATGATTCCTGCAATTCTGCCTCGTTTTCAAGTCCTCTTTGCAGACTTACTTCAATATATTTTTGCCAATAGCTGTCATTTATATCTCTGCAGGTTTGTGAATTACAGTGCCCGTGATTTCCTTTCTTAACTCGTTTCCTTGAAAGCTGGCCACAGAACCGCAGGTTTGCTTTAGGCCATAATCAGGGTCCGACACGGCACTCTGAGCCTTTGGTTAATTCCTCTTCCTGGTGGGAAATTAGAGTTAAATGTGCCCCTCCGGACACCTGCCTCACTCCCAGCCCCTTGGTTATGTGTGTCCTGTAGTTTGAGGCCACATGTGCTGGGTTCCTCACCTTTGGCTGATGTGGCCCCACTGGTGTGAGGACACTCCTGCCTGGTTCCCATCCCCTTGGTGATGTGGACCCTCCGGTGAGAGTCTGATCCTGGCTGGGTTCCTCACACTTCTGAGAGGTGGGCCCTCTTCTCTGAGGTCACTCCTGCCTGGCTGGCCCACCCCGCCTTGACGACGTCGGCTCTCTCGTGGGAGTTGGTGCCTGCTGCGAGTCTCCTCCCCTTGGTAATGAGGGCCCTCTGGCGTCAGGCCCTAACTCCTGGCCTCCCAAAATTTTCTGATGTGCGCCCTGTGGTGCGAGTACACTCCTGCCAGGTTCCCAACACCATGGGAATGTGGGCCTTCTGCTCTGAGGTCCCAACGGTGGGTTGCTCAGTTTCATGATGAGGGCCCTCTGGTGTGAGTTCACTCCGGCCTGGATCCCATAGCCTCGCTGCTCCTGGCCACCTGCGGGGAGGTTACAACTGCGGGATTCCTCACCTTTTTTCTTCTATGGGCCCTCTGTTTTGAGACTCCTCCTGCCTGCCTCACTCGCAGCCCCTTGGTGATGTGTGTCCTCTGGTTTGAGGCCACGTGTGCTGGGTCCCTCACCTTTCGATGATGTGGCCCCACTGGTGTGAGGACACTCTTGCCTGGTTCCTATCCCCTTGAAGATGTGGGCTCTCTGGTGAGAGTCTGATCCTGGCTGGGTTCCTCACCCTTCTGTGAGGTGGGCCCTCTGCTGTGAGGTCACTCCTGCCTGGCTGGCACACCCCGCCTGGGCAACATCGGCCCTCTTGTGGCAGTTGGAGCATGCTGGGAGCCTCCTCCCCTCGGTGATGAGGGCCCTCTTGCGTCAGGCCCTAACTGCTGGGTACCCACATTTTCTGATACGTGCTAAGTGGTGCGAGGACACTCCTGCGAGGTTCCCATCCCCATGGGGATGTGGGCCTTCTGCTCTGAGGTCCCAATGGCTGGGTTGCTCACAGTTTCATGATGTGGGCCCTCTGCTGTGAGTTCACTGCAGCCTGGATCACATAGACTCGGTGCTCTGGGCCGCCTGCTGGGAGGTTCCCACTGCAGGATTCCTCACCTTTTTTATTCTATTGGCCCTGTGTTGTGAGGCTACTCATGCCTGCCTCAATCCGAGCCCCTTGGAGATGTGGGTCCTCTGGTTTAGGCCTCATGTGCTGGTTTCCTCACCTTTCTATGATGTGGTCACCCTGGTGTGAAGACAGTCCTGCCTGGTTCTGATCCCCTTGGTGATGTGGGCCCTCTGGTGAGAGTCTTATCCTGGCTGGGTTCCTCACCCTTCTGTGAGGTAGGCCCTCTGCTGTGAGGTCACTCCTGCCTGGCTGTCACACGTCACCTTGTCGACATGGGCCCTCAGTTGGGAGTTGGTGCCTGCTTGGAGTCTCCTCCCCTTGGTAATGAGGGCCCTCTGGCGTCAGACCCTAACTTCTGGGCTCCCAAAATTCTCTGATGTGTGCCCTGAGGTGCGAGTACACTTATGCCATGTTCCCAACCACATAGGAATGTGGGCCTTCTGCTCTGAGGTCCCAAAGCCTGGGTTGCTCACAGTTTCATGATGAGGGCCCTCTGTTTTGAGATCAGTCAGGTCTGGATCCCATAGCCTCGCTGCTCCTGGCCGCCTGCTGGGAGGTTCCAACTGCGGGATTCCTCACCTTTTTTCTTCTATGGGCCCTCTGTTTTGAGACTCCTCCTGCCTGCCTCACTCCCAGCCCCTTGGTGATGTGTGTCCTCTGGTTTGAGGCCACGTGTGCTGGGTCACTCACATTTCGTTGATGAGGTCCCACTGGTGTGAGGACACTCCAGCCTGGTTCCCATTCTCTTGGTGATGTGGGCCCTCTGGTGAGAGTCTGATCCTCCTTGGGTTCCTCACACTTTTGTGAGGTGGGCCCTCTGCTCTGAGGTCACTCTTGCCTGGCTGGCACACCCCGCATTGGCGACGGCGGCCCACTGGTAGCAGTTGGAGCCTGCTGGGAGCCTCCTCTCCTCGGTGATGAGAGCCCTCTGGTGTCAGGCCCTAACTGCTGGGCTCCCCACATTTTCTGATGTGTGCCCACTGGTGCGATGACACTCCTACTTGGTTCCCTTCCCCATGGGGATGTGGGCCTTGTGCTCTGAGGTCACAACGGCTGGTTTGCTCACAGTTTCATGATGAGGGCCCTCTGTTGTGAGTTCATCACTGCCTGGATCCCATAGCCTCGGTGCTCTGGGCCGCCTGCTGGGATGTTCCAACTGCTGGATTCCTCACCTTTTTTATACAATGGGCCATGTGTTGTGAGGTTAATCCTGCCTGCCTCGCTCCAAGACCCATGGTGATGTGGGTCCTCTGGTTTGAGGCCACATTTTCTTGTTACCTCAACTTTTGATGATATGGCCCCACGGGTGTGATGACACTCCTGCCTGGTTCACAGCCCCTTGCTGATGTGGGCACTCTGGTGAGAGTCTGATCCTGGCTGGGTTCCTTACCCTTCTGTGAGGTGGGCCCTCTGATGTGAGGTCACTCCTGCCTGGCTGGCTCACGTCGCCTTGATGATGTGGGCCCTCTGTTGGCCACTAAAGCATTCTGGGAGCCTCCTACCCTCTTTAATGAGGGCCCTGGAAAAAACGCATATGCACATTTTGACCAAGTGCATCATTGTCCAGGATCTGCCTCTTCTCCTATGCTTTCAGAGCACTTCCCGTCTACGTCCTGAAATCATATTCCAGGAATACTGCCCCGCTTTCAAGTCCTCCTCGCAGCCTTACTTCAATATATTTTTGTATGATACCTGTCATTAATAACTCTGCAGGTTTGTTAAATACAGTGTCCCTGAGCTCCTTTCTTCAACATGCTTTCTTGTGAGCTGGCCGCAAAACCGCAGGATTGCTTCAGGCCGTAATCTGGTTTCGGCACGGCACGCTGAGCCTTTGGTAAATTCCTCTTTCTGGTGAGAACTGAGCATTCAATTTGCCCGTGGAGACACCTACAGCTAGTCTCTCATTGGTTCTCCCTATTCCTGTTCATCTTGTGCAGAAATTGCAAACTGTGCCAAACAGGAGGTTAAAGGCACTGACTCTCCAAGTGGGTAGAGGGTTAGTAAAGCATCTGGAATGGTGAACCCGAGTACCAGGGAACGAAACCTGAGAGCCATTTAAAATGGTTTCCCAGTCTCACAGTGGACAATACTCTGGGTTTCCCATGCATGTTTTAGCTGAAGGAAGAATTCCTTAAACCTGCAGATTATTGACCCATGGAATGGGTACCATGCAGTATGACTAAAAAGGGTCTGAATTTGCTCACCGAACCTCACCAATGCTATCAGTTCGAAGTGTCCAGCCTTATGCCTCACCCAGCTCTGGGTGTAGATGTGGTAAATCCAGGTTTCATCACAAGCCCTGAATCAATTATTTAAGAATTGCTGTCTCTTTCACTGTCATTGTGTTTTGTTTTTGTAATTTAGTTTGATAATGGGATTTATCGGATTTTCACTGCTGCGTTCATGCCGCTGTACAAACGCTTGATTCTCCTACAGAGAAATATAAATCCACGGGTTTTAAGATTCTTACTAGTCAGGTATATTCCTAGGCGTTGAATATGTGGTGTTGAGTCCATGTCGTTGAACAAGGAGTAGGTCTTGACTATTACATATTTGGCTTATGGAACGGTATCTGTGCTATTTTCAATCTCTGGTTTTATGCAGCACCCCAACTCACCTTTGCCCTTAAGCAAGCATAAGTTGGTTTTCTAAATTTGAGTCCCTGTTCTGTTTTGTAATTCAGTTCATGTGTAGCCAAGTTTACATTCCGTGTATTAGTGATATCTTATGATGTTTCATTTTCTGTGTGACTTATTTCACTTAGAATCACTGTAGCTGAATCCACTCATTATGCCGTGATGGGCCTGATGACATAGATTTCATTGCTGAGTGATATTCCATTGTACGTACGAACCACAACTTCTTTATCCATTTTTCACATTCTGGGATATTTAACTTGTACCGTAGATGAGGTTCTTGTAAACAGAGCCGTCCGAAAATTTGGGGTGGCTGTGTGTTTTTGATTTTAATTTCCCTAAGCTATAGGACCATAACTGGAAGTGCCGTAGGCTCCGTTGCTTTGTTTTTTAGGTGTTTCAGGAAACACCATACACTTCTCCAGGGTGGCTGTTGGCAATTTACATCCCGCCCATCCCCATGACAAGGCTCCCTCTTCTCCATGGTCTGTGCTGCCTTTCTGGATTTTACACTTTTTTCAGATGGCCCTTTTGACCGGGGGGCAGTGAGACTTCATTGTAGTGCAGATTTCCTTTACACGCTTGCTTGGTTGTCCAAAAAGGGCGTATGCGTTTTTTCCTGAATATATTCAGGAAAAAACGCATACGCCCTTTTTGGCCAAGTGCATCATTGTCGTCGTTCTGCCTCTTTTCCTATGTTTTAAATGCAATTCCAGTCTACCCCCGAAATCGTTTTCTTGCAATTCTGCCCACTTACAAGTCCTCTTCGCAGCCTTCCTTCAATATATTTTTGGACGATAGCTGTCATTTATAACTCTGCAGGTTTGTGAATTACAGTGCCCCTGAGCTCCTTTCTTCAACTCGCTTTCTTGTGAGCTGGCCGCAAACACACATGATTGCTTCAGTCCCTAATCTGGTTCCGGCACGGCATGCTGAGCCTTTGGTGAATTCCTCTTCCTGGTGGGAAATGAGCGTTAAATTTGCCTGTGCAGACACCTCCAGCTAGTCTCTCATTGATTCCCCCTATTCCTGTTCATCTTGCGCAGATATTGCAAACTGTGCCAAACAGGAGGTTAAAGGCACTGAGTCTCCAAGTGGGGAGAGTGTTAGTAAAGGGTCTGGAATGGTGAACCCGAGTAAAAGGGGACGAAAACTGAGATGCATTTGAAAACGTTTCCCGGTCACATGGTGCACCATACTTGGGTTTTCCATGCATGTTTTAGCTGAAGGAAGAATCCCTCAAACCTGGAGAGTTGGGACCCATGGAATGGGTACCATGCAGTATGACTTCAAAGGGTCTGCACTTGCTCATCGAACCTCACCAATGCTATCAGCCCGAAGTGTCCAACCTTATGTCTCACTCAGCTCTGGGTGTAGATGTGGTAAATCCAGGTTGCATCACAAGCCCTGAATGAATTATTTAAAAATTGCTCTCTATTTCACTGTCATTGTGTTTTGTTTCTGTAATTCATTTTGATAATGGGATTTATCGGATTTTCTCTGCTGCATTCTTGCAGCTGTACACACGCTTGATTCTCTTATGGAGACATATAAATCCATGGGTTTGAAGATTCTGATCAGTCAGGTGTATTCCTAGGCTTTGAATACGGGGTGTTTAGTCCATTTCGTTGAGCAAGGGGTAGGTCTTGAGTATTATATATTTGGCTTATGGAAAGGTATCTGTGCTAATTTCTATCTCTGGTTTTATGCAGCACCCCAACTCACATTTCCCCTTAAGCAAGCATAAGTTGGTTTTCTAAATTTGAGACCCTGTTCTGTTTTGTAATTCAGTTCATGTGTAGCCAAGTTTACATTCCTTGTATTAGTGATATCTTATGATGTTTCATTTTCTGTGTGACTTATTTCACTTAGAATCATCGTACCTGAATCCACTCATTATGCCGCAATGGGCCTGATGACATAGATTTCATTGGTGAGTGATATTCCATTGTACGTACGTACCACAATTTCTTTATCCATTTTTCGCTTTCTTGGATATTTAACTTGTACCGTAGACGAGGTTCTTGTCAACAGAGCCGTCCAAAACTTTGGGGTGGCTGTGTGTTTTTGATTTTAATTTCCCTAAGCTATAGGACCATAAGTGGAAGTGCCATAGGCTGTGTTGCTTTGTTTCCTACGTGTTTCTGGAAACACCATACACTTCTCCAGAGTGGTTGTTGGCAATTTACATCCCGCCCATCAGCATGACAAGGCTCCCTCTTCTCCATGGTCTGTGCTGCCTTTCTGGATTTTACACTTTTTTCAGATGGCCCTTTTGACCGGGGGGCAGTGAGACTTCATTGTAGTGCAGATTTCCTTTACACGCTTGCTTGGTTGTCCAAAAAGGGCGTATGCGTTTTTTCCTGAATATATTCAGGAAAAAACGCATACGCCCTTTTTGGCCAAGTGCATCATTGTCGTCGTTCTGCCTCTTTTCCTATGCTTTAAATGCAATTCCAGTCTACCCCCTGAAATCGTTTTCCTGAAATTCTGCCCCACTTTCAAGTCCTCTTCGCAGCCTTCCTTCAATATATTTTTAGACCATAGCTGTCATTTATAACTCTGCATGTTTGTGAATTACAGTGCCCCTGAGCTCCTTTCTTCAACTCGCTTTCTTGTGAGCTGGCCGCAAACCCGCAGGAATGCTTCAGGCCCTAATCTGGTTCCGGCACGGCATGCTGAGCCTTTGGTTAATTCCTCTTCCTGGTGGGAAATGAGCGTTAAATTTGCCCGTGCAGACACCTTCACACGAGTCGTCATGGTGCCCCTTTGCCCCGGTTATCTCTATGGAGGTTGGAGTTGGAGGGCCTCCTCACTCAAGGTCAGTGTGCCCACGGAGCCAACCCTGCAACTTCAGGGCATGTTTGGTGGTTAGGATCACCACGTGGGGTCCTTTTACCTTAGGAGGGAGGTGGCCTTTTGGGCTGCTGATTTCCAGGTTTTCGGATACTGCCAGTATCATGGCCAGATGTGGCGGTGGGCCAAGCCCCTTGGTGACCGTAGTTTATCCTACCTGGATCGCATTCTTGCATTGTTCCATTTCAAGTGGTCCCAGGTTTTGCACTAATACTCCAATGGCGATTCACCGTTCACCAGGAATGTAAAGGTCAAAGGGTTTAGCTAAATTAGGGAGTTCCTGTGCAAGGGTCTGAATTGACTGCTCTTTCCATTCTTGAAAGGTCACTTCTGCATTCTATTCAAAAGGATCATCACCTTTTCCTTTCAGTGTTTCATATAGAGGCCGAGCTAGTAGACTGTAGTTAGGGATCCAGAAGCAGCAAACCCTGGCCTCCCCAGGAACCCCTAAGCTGTCTTCTAGTTTCAGAAATGGGTAAGGCTGTAAATTGTTTCTTCCCTTTCCTGGGATGGGCTTCTCCGACCTTCTGTGAGAATGAAGCCCAGGCAGGTCACCGTAGTCTGTGATATTTGAGCTTTTTCTTGGACAACTTGTATCCTTTATTGGCTTCGTAGTTCAGAGGTCTCCTTAGTAGGGCTGGCGATCAGAATGTCGTCTGCATATTGAAGGAGTGTTTCCTTTTCCAGAGGTAGAACTTTTAGGTCTTTAGCTGAGCTTTCCCCAAAGATGGTGTGGGAATTTTTGAACCCTTGGGGCAACACGGCCCGGAAGTATTGTTTTAGTTGTATGTTGAGTCCTGCCACTCACAAGCCAAAATTTCTTGTGACTCTGGGACTAATAGAATACAAAAGAAGGCATCATTGAAGACTAATACAGAATACCATGTCCTGGTGGTTGGTAGAATGACCAGCAGGGTGTAGGGTTTAGGAACTACTGGAGGTATATCCTCAGTGGCTTAACTGACTGTCCTGACATCCTTTACCAGGACTCCAGCAGCCCATGGGGCTCTCGAGGTCAGGCCAATCCCAGGATATGGAGCTCACCTGGGCAGGTACCCCAACCCAGCCCACGGGGCTCTCATGTTCAGGACCCTCCCAGGATATGGTGTTCCCTGGGCAGGTCCCCCTGCAGCCCATGGGGCTCTCGTGGTCAGGCCCCTCCCAGGATACAGAGCTACCCTTGCAGGTACCATGGCAGGGCTGGGAACACAGGAACCGTGCATATCGCCCTCATTGCAGAGCACTCCCAGCTCACCTGTCACTCAGATCTGACACAGAGCACCTCAGAGCAGGACTTGAACTAACAAACAGCAGCTCCGACAGGTCTGTGACCCTGGGCATCACTCTGTGTGGCCTCCCTCCACCTGGTCTTCCAGAGACTTCCACTGCACCCGGGGCACCAGGCCTCTGTCTCCACCCACCAGCCACCCCTCCTCTCCCTGACTCCTGGGTTCCTCTCATTAGGAGAGGGTTTTCTTGAAGTTGTCTCCCACTCATGGGCCAGATAATATAATTAGAAAACAAGCCAGAGCTGCAGCCCCTTTTCTATCCTGACTCTCAGGAGCCCACACCTGTTCCTTGGACCTGGCCGATTCAGCAAGTTCCAGTTTCTGCAACTGTGAGCCCCTGAGGGGTGATTATTGGCTGGCCTGGGAAGCCTGACCGTGCCGGCCAGCCCTCCCCAGGTGTGCCTGGGTTCAGATCAATATAAACACCGCTCCAGGCAGCAAGAGCCCCTGCAGCTGTGCCTGACGCCATTTTCTCTGCCCTGTCAGCAGTCTTGGGGCTGGACTGGTGGGAGGGAGTGAGAGGCCACGGCTTTGTGGGTGGCCCAGTGTGAGTGGGGCTCTGCTGGACTTTCTGCAGCAGTTGCCAAGATGCCACCTGCTAAAGAAGAGGATGTGTCACCCATACCTGCCGCTGGAATTTCTCCCTGGGCAGAGGTGAGTGAGGAAGAAAGCAGTGGGGGCCGGGACAGCAGGGGTATCTCAGGCAGGGAAATGGAAAGCTTCCAGAAGAGCACCCAGGGCCAGGACCACCCTGGCTGGCCTGCAGGCACCAAGTCGGCTGGCATGCTGTCGCTCATGTGGCTCCATGGCCCTTCCTCTAGGCTTTCAAGTCCTTGTACATATTCAGGTGTTTTACCTGGGAAGGGTGGGAACATTTCAGCAGCAGCTGGCCTGGGGCTCAGCCCACGTTTACTCACAGATGCCTCGGCACGGTCCCCCAGCTTTGCAATGAGGACGCTTGTTGCGTGGGGCCTGCTGGCTGAATGGGAGATGATTCCCCACCACTGACCAACTTCAGAATTGCTTACAACTGGAGCAAGTGCCCTGATACGGTTTTCCTCTGTGTAACTGGTGGGTTCTGTTTTTTTTTCTTTTTTTCGTTTTTGGTTCAAGGTAGATTTTATTCCTCTTTTTTGTATTTACAGATATAAGCATGGAAATAATTTATTCATATAAATACATGTATGTGAAGGGAAGAATATTTTCCCTGTTTTACTTTTTGTAATTTGAATTTTATTTTATTTTTTTATACAGCAGGTTCTTTTTGGTTATCTCTTTTATACATATAAATGTATATATGCCAATCCCAATCTCTCAACTCCTCCCACCACCACCCCCCAACAGCTTTCCCCCCTTGGTGTCCATACGTTTGTTGTCTACATCTGTTGCTCTATTTCTGCCTTGCAAAACGGTTCATCTGTAAAATTTGTCTAGGTTCCACATATAGGCATTAATATACAAGATTTGTTTTTCTATTTCTGACTTACTTCACTCTGTATGACAGTCTCTAGATCCATCAACGTCTCTACAAATGACCCAATTTCATTCCTTTTTATGGCTTAGTAATATTCCATTTTATATATGTACCACTTCTTTATGCATTCGTCTGTCTGTGGGCATTTAGGTTGCTTCCATTACCTGGATATTGTAAATAGTGATGCAATGAACATTGCGGTGAATGTCTCTTTTTGATTTATGGTTTTGTCTGGGTATATGCCCAGTAGTGGGATTGCTGTATCATATGGTAATTCTATTCTTAATTTTATAAGAAACTCCATAATGTTCTCCACAGTGACTGTATCAATTTACATTCCCAACAATAGTGGAGGAGGGTTCCTTATCTCCACACCCTTTCCAGCATTTGTTGTTTGTAGATTTTCTGATGATGCCCATTCTAACATGTGTGAGGTGATACACCATGGATGAGTCTATTTCGTTGAGCAAAGAGTAGGTCTTGTCTAGTACATATTTGGCTTATGGAACGGTATGTGTGCTAATTTCAATCTCTGGTTTTATACAGCACCCCAACTCAACATTCCCCTTAAGCAAGCATAAGTTTTTATCTAAATGTGAGACTCTGTTCGGTTTTGTATTTCAGTTTATGTGTAACCAAGTTTACACTCCCTCTATTAGTGATATCTTATGATACTTATCTTTCTCTGTGTGACGTATTTCTCTTAGAATCATCATATTTAAATCCACTCAATTTGCTGCTACAGGCCTGATGACATTGATTTCATTGCTGAGTGATATTCCGTTGTACGTAAGTAGCACAACTCCTTTATCCATTTTTTACTTTCTGGGATATTTAATTTGTACTGGACTCGAGTTTCTTGTAAACACAGCAGCCCTAAATTTTGTGCTGGCTGTGTCTTGTTGATTTTAATTTTCCTAAGCTATAGGGCTAAAAGTGGAACTACCCTAGGCTCTGTAGCTTTGTTTTTCAGATGTTTCAGGATACACCATAAACATCTCCAGAGTGTCTGTTGGCAATTTACATCCCGCCCATCAGCATAACAAGGCTCCCTGTTCTCCATGGCCTGTCCTGTGTTTCTGGTTTTTACACTTTTTTCAGATGGCCCTTTTGACGAATGGGAAATGAGACTTCATTGTAGTGCGGATTTCCATTGCTGGAGTGCTTGGTTGGCCAAAAAGGGCATATGCGTTTTTTCCTGAATATATTCAGGAAAAAATGTTTACGCACTTTTGTCCAAGTGCATCAGTGTCAAAGATCTGCCGCTTTTCACATGCTTTAAATGCAATTCCAATCTACCTCCTGAAATATGATTCCTGCAATTCTGCCTCGTTTTCAAGTCCTCTTTGCAGACTTACTTCAATATATTTTTGCCAATAGCTGTCATTTATATCTCTGCAGGTTTGTGAATTACAGTGCCCGTGATTTCCTTTCTTAACTCGTTTCCTTGAAAGCTGGCCACAGAACCGCAGGTTTGCTTTAGGCCATAATCAGGGTCCGACACGGCACTCTGAGCCTTTGGTTAATTCCTCTTCCTGGTGGGAAATTAGAGTTAAATGTGCCCCTCCGGACACCTGCCTCACTCCCAGCCCCTTGGTTATGTGTGTCCTGTAGTTTGAGGCCACATGTGCTGGGTTCCTCACCTTTGGCTGATGTGGCCCCACTGGTGTGAGGACACTCCTGCCTGGTTCCCATCCCCTTGGTGATGTGGACCCTCCGGTGAGAGTCTGATCCTGGCTGGGTTCCTCACACTTCTGAGAGGTGGGCCCTCTTCTCTGAGGTCACTCCTGCCTGGCTGGCCCACCCCGCCTTGACGACGTCGGCTCTCTCGTGGGAGTTGGTGCCTGCTGCGAGTCTCCTCCCCTTGGTAATGAGGGCCCTCTGGCGTCAGGCCCTAACTCCTGGCCTCCCAAAATTTTCTGATGTGCGCCCTGTGGTGCGAGTACACTCCTGCCAGGTTCCCAACACCATGGGAATGTGGGCCTTCTGCTCTGAGGTCCCAACGGTGGGTTGCTCAGTTTCATGATGAGGGCCCTCTGGTGTGAGTTCACTCCGGCCTGGATCCCATAGCCTCGCTGCTCCTGGCCACCTGCGGGGAGGTTACAACTGCGGGATTCCTCACCTTTTTTCTTCTATGGGCCCTCTGTTTTGAGACTCCTCCTGCCTGCCTCACTCGCAGCCCCTTGGTGATGTGTGTCCTCTGGTTTGAGGCCACGTGTGCTGGGTCCCTCACCTTTCGATGATGTGGCCCCACTGGTGTGAGGACACTCTTGCCTGGTTCCTATCCCCTTGAAGATGTGGGCTCTCTGGTGAGAGTCTGATCCTGGCTGGGTTCCTCACCCTTCTGTGAGGTGGGCCCTCTGCTGTGAGGTCACTCCTGCCTGGCTGGCACACCCCGCCTGGGCAACATCGGCCCTCTTGTGGCAGTTGGAGCATGCTGGGAGCCTCCTCCCCTCGGTGATGAGGGCCCTCTTGCGTCAGGCCCTAACTGCTGGGTACCCACATTTTCTGATACGTGCTAAGTGGTGCGAGGACACTCCTGCGAGGTTCCCATCCCCATGGGGATGTGGGCCTTCTGCTCTGAGGTCCCAATGGCTGGGTTGCTCACAGTTTCATGATGTGGGCCCTCTGCTGTGAGTTCACTGCAGCCTGGATCACATAGACTCGGTGCTCTGGGCCGCCTGCTGGGAGGTTCCCACTGCAGGATTCCTCACCTTTTTTATTCTATTGGCCCTGTGTTGTGAGGCTACTCATGCCTGCCTCAATCCGAGCCCCTTGGAGATGTGGGTCCTCTGGTTTAGGCCTCATGTGCTGGTTTCCTCACCTTTCTATGATGTGGTCACCCTGGTGTGAAGACAGTCCTGCCTGGTTCTGATCCCCTTGGTGATGTGGGCCCTCTGGTGAGAGTCTTATCCTGGCTGGGTTCCTCACCCTTCTGTGAGGTAGGCCCTCTGCTGTGAGGTCACTCCTGCCTGGCTGTCACACGTCACCTTGTCGACATGGGCCCTCAGTTGGGAGTTGGTGCCTGCTTGGAGTCTCCTCCCCTTGGTAATGAGGGCCCTCTGGCGTCAGACCCTAACTTCTGGGCTCCCAAAATTCTCTGATGTGTGCCCTGAGGTGCGAGTACACTTATGCCATGTTCCCAACCACATAGGAATGTGGGCCTTCTGCTCTGAGGTCCCAAAGCCTGGGTTGCTCACAGTTTCATGATGAGGGCCCTCTGTTTTGAGATCAGTCAGGTCTGGATCCCATAGCCTCGCTGCTCCTGGCCGCCTGCTGGGAGGTTCCAACTGCGGGATTCCTCACCTTTTTTCTTCTATGGGCCCTCTGTTTTGAGACTCCTCCTGCCTGCCTCACTCCCAGCCCCTTGGTGATGTGTGTCCTCTGGTTTGAGGCCACGTGTGCTGGGTCACTCACATTTCGTTGATGAGGTCCCACTGGTGTGAGGACACTCCAGCCTGGTTCCCATTCTCTTGGTGATGTGGGCCCTCTGGTGAGAGTCTGATCCTCCTTGGGTTCCTCACACTTTTGTGAGGTGGGCCCTCTGCTCTGAGGTCACTCTTGCCTGGCTGGCACATCCCGCATTGGCGACGGCGGCCCACTGGTAGCAGTTGGAGCCTGCTGGGAGCCTCCTCTCCTCGGTGATGAGAGCCCTCTGGTGTCAGGCCCTAACTGCTGGGCTCCCCACATTTTCTGATGTGTGCCCACTGGTGCGATGACACTCCTACTTGGTTCCCTTCCCCATGGGGATGTGGGCCTTGTGCTCTGAGGTCACAACGGCTGGTTTGCTCACAGTTTCATGATGAGGGCCCTCTGTTGTGAGTTCATCACTGCCTGGATCCCATAGCCTCGGTGCTCTGGGCCGCCTGCTGGGATGTTCCAACTGCTGGATTCCTCACCTTTTTTATACAATGGGCCATGTGTTGTGAGGTTAATCCTGCCTGCCTCGCTCCTAGACCCATGGTGATGTGGGTCCTCTGGTTTGAGGCCACATTTTCTTGTTACCTCAACTTTTGATGATATGGCCCCACGGGTGTGAAGACACTCCTGCCTGGTTCACAGCCCCTTGCTGATGTGGGCACTCTGGTGAGAGTCTGATCCTGGCTGGGTTCCTTACCCTTCTGTGAGGTGGGCCCTCTGATGTGAGGTCACTCCTGCCTGGCTGGCTCACGTCGCCTTGATGATGTGGGCCCTCTGTTGGCCACTAAAGCATTCTGGGAGCCTCCTACCCTCTTTAATGAGGGCCCTGGAAAAAACGCATATGCACATTTTGACCAAGTGCATCATTGTCCAGGATCTGCCTCTTCTCCTATGCTTTCAGAGCACTTCCCGTCTACGTCCTGAAATCATATTCCAGGAATACTGCCCCGCTTTCAAGTCCTCCTCGCAGCCTTACTTCAATATATTTTTGTATGATACCTGTCATTAATAACTCTGCAGGTTTGTTAAATACAGTGTCCCTGAGCTCCTTTCTTCAACATGCTTTCTTGTGAGCTGGCCGCAAAACCGCAGGATTGCTTCAGGCCGTAATCTGGTTTCGGCACGGCACGCTGAGCCTTTGGTAAATTCCTCTTTCTGGTGAGAACTGAGCATTCAATTTGCCCGTGGAGACACCTACAGCTAGTCTCTCATTGGTTCTCCCTATTCCTGTTCATCTTGTGCAGAAATTGCAAACTGTGCCAAACAGGAGGTTAAAGGCACTGACTCTCCAAGTGGGTAGAGGGTTAGTAAAGCATCTGGAATGGTGAACCCGAGTACCAGGGAACGAAACCTGAGAGCCATTTAAAATGGTTTCCCAGTCTCACAGTGGACAATACTCTGGGTTTCCCATGCATGTTTTAGCTGAAGGAAGAATTCCTTAAACCTGGAGATTATTGACCCATGGAATGGGTACCATGCAGTATGACTAAAAAGGGTCTGAATTTGCTCACCGAACCTCACCAATGCTATCAGTTCGAAGTGTCCAGCCTTATGCCTCACCCAGCTCTGGGTGTAGATGTGGTAAATCCAGGTTTCATCACAAGCCCTGAATCAATTATTTAAGAATTGCTGTCTCTTTCACTGTCATTGTGTTTTGTTTTTGTAATTTAGTTTGATAATGGGATTTATCGGATTTTCACTGCTGCGTTCATGCCGCTGTACAAACGCTTGATTCTCCTACAGAGAAATATAAATCCACGGGTTTTAAGATTCTTACTAGTCAGGTATATTCCTAGGCGTTGAATATGTGGTGTTGAGTCCATGTCGTTGAACAAGGAGTAGGTCTTGACTATTACATATTTGGCTTATGGAACGGTATCTGTGCTATTTTCAATCTCTGGTTTTATGCAGCACCCCAACTCACCTTTGCCCTTAAGCAAGCATAAGTTGGTTTTCTAAATTTGAGTCCCTGTTCTGTTTTGTAATTCAGTTCATGTGTAGCCAAGTTTACATTCCGTGTATTAGTGATATCTTATGATGTTTCATTTTCTGTGTGACTTATTTCACTTAGAATCACTGTAGCTGAATCCACTCATTATGCCGTGATGGGCCTGATGACATAGATTTCATTGCTGAGTGATATTCCATTGTACGTACGAACCACAACTTCTTTATCCATTTTTCACATTCTGGGATATTTAACTTGTACCGTAGATGAGGTTCTTGTAAACAGAGCCGTCCGAAAATTTGGGGTGGCTGTGTGTTTTTGATTTTAATTTCCCTAAGCTATAGGACCATAACTGGAAGTGCCGTAGGCTCCGTTGCTTTGTTTTTTAGGTGTTTCAGGAAACACCATACACTTCTCCAGGGTGGCTGTTGGCAATTTACATCCCGCCCATCCCCATGACAAGGCTCCCTCTTCTCCATGGTCTGTGCTGCCTTTCTGGATTTTACACTTTTTTCAGATGGCCCTTTTGACCGGGGGGCAGTGAGACTTCATTGTAGTGCAGATTTCCTTTACACGCTTGCTTGGTTGTCCAAAAAGGGCGTATGCGTTTTTTCCTGAATATATTCAGGAAAAAACGCATACGCCCTTTTTGGCCAAGTGCATCATTGTCGACGTTCTGCCTCTTTTCCTATGCTTTAAATGCAATTCCAGTCTACCCACTGAAATCGTTTTCCTGAAATTCTGCCCCACTTTCAAGTCCTCTTCGCAGCCTTCCTTCAATATCTTTTTAGACCATAGCTGTCATTTATAACTCTGCAGGTTTGTGAATTACAGTGCCCCTGAGCTCCTTTCTTCAACTCGCTTTCTTGTGAGCTGGCCACAAACCCGCAGGAATGCTTCAGGCCCTAATCTGGTTCCGGCACGGCATGCTGAGCCTTTGGTTAATTCCTCTTCCTGGTGGGAAATGAGCGTTAAATTTGCCCGTGCAGACACCTTCACACGAGTCGTCATGGTGCCCCTTTGCCCCGGTTATCTCTATGGAGGTTGGAGTTGGAGGGCCTCCTCACTCAAGGTCAGTGTGCCCACGGAGCCAACCCTGCAACTTCAGGGCATGTTTGGTGGTTAGGATCACCACGTGGGGTCCTTTCACCTTAGGAGGGAGGTGGCCTTTTGGGCTGCTGATTTCCAGGTTTTCGGATACTGCCATTATCTTGGCCAGATGTGGCGGTGGGCCAAGCCCCTTGGTGACCGTAGTTTATCCTACCTGGATCGCATTCTTGCATTGTTCCATTTCAAGTGGTCCCAGGTTTTGCACTAATACTCCAACGGCGATTCACCGTTCACCAGGAATGTAAAGGTCAAAGGGATTAGCTAAATTAGGGAGTTCCTGTTCAAGGGTCTGAATTGACTGCTCTTTCCATTCTTGAAAGGTCACTTCTGCATTCTATTCAAAAGGATCATCACCTTTTCCTTTCAGTGTTTCATATAGAGGCCGAGCTAGTAGACTGTAGTTAGGGATCCAGAAGCAGCAAACCCTGGCCTCCCCAGGAACCCCTAAGCTGTCTTCTAGTTTTAGAAATGGGTAAGGCTGTAAATTGTTTCTTCCCTTTCCTGGGATGGGCTTCTCCGACCTTCTGTGAGAATGAAGCCCAGGCAGGTCACCGTAGTCTGTGATATTTGAGCTTTTTCTTGGACAACTTGTATCCTTTATTGGCTTCGTAGTTCAGAGGTCTCCTTAGTAGGGCTGGCGATCAGAATGTCGTCTGCATATTGAAGGAGTGTTTCCTTTTCCAGAGGTAGAACTTTTAGGTCTTTAGCTGAGCTTTCCCCAAAGATGGTGTGGGAATTTTTGAACCCTTGGGGCAACACGGCCCGGAAGTATTGTTTTAGTTGTATGTTGAGTCCTGCCACTCACAAGCCAAAATTTCTTGTGACTCTGGGACTAATAGAATACAAAAGAAGGCATCATTGAAGACTAATACAGAATACCATGTCCTGGTGGTTGGTAGAATGACCAGCAGGGTGTAGGGTTTAGGAACTACTGGAGGTATATCCTCAGTGGCTTAACTGACTGTCCTGACATCCTTTACCAGGACTCCAGCAGCCCATGGGGCTCTCGAGGTCAGGCCAATCCCAGGATATGGAGCTCACCTGGGCAGGTACCCCAACCCAGCCCACGGGGCTCTCATGTTCAGGACCCTCCCAGGATATGGTGTTCCCTGGGCAGGTCCCCCTGCAGCCCATGGGGCTCTCGTGGTCAGGCCCCTCCCAGGATACAGAGCTACCCTTGCAGGTACCATGGCAGGGCTGGGAACACAGGAACCGTGCATATCGCCCTCATTGCAGAGCACTCCCAGCTCACCTGTCACTCAGATCTGACACAGAGCACCTCAGAGCAGGACTTGAACTAACAAACAGCAGCT
This sequence comes from Delphinapterus leucas, assembly GCF_059928025.1. Classification (NCBI taxonomy): domain Eukaryota; kingdom Metazoa; phylum Chordata; class Mammalia; order Artiodactyla; family Monodontidae; genus Delphinapterus; species Delphinapterus leucas. The sequence continues at coordinate 2,053,267 of NW_028322269.1, read as the reverse complement.
CCGACAGGTCTGTGACCCTGGGCATCACTCTGTGTGGCCTCCCTCCACCTGGTCTTCCAGAGACTTCCACTGCACCCGGGGCACCAGGCCTCTGTCTCCACCCACCAGCCACCCCTCCTCTCCCTGACTCCTGGGTTCCTCTCATTAGGAGAGGGTTTTCTTGAAGTTGTCTCCCACTCATGGGCCAGATAATATAATTAGAAAACAAGCCAGAGCTGCAGCCCCTTGTCTATCCTGACTCTCAGGAGCCCACACCTGTTCCTTGGACCTGGCCGATTCAGCAAGTTCCAGTTTCTGCAACTGTGAGCCCCTGAGGGGTGATTATTGGCTGGCCTGGGAAGCCCGACCGTGCCGGCCAGCCCTCCCCAGGTGTGCCTGGGTTCAGATCAATATAAACACCGCTCCAGGCAGCAAGAGCCCCTGCAGCTGTGCCTGACGCCATTTTCTCTGCCCTGTCAGCAGTCTTGGGGCTGGACTGGTGGGAGGGAGTGAGAGGCCACGGCTTTGTGGGTGGCCCAGTGTGAGTGGGGCTCTGCTGGACTTTCTGCAGCAGTTGCCAAGATGCCACCTGCTAAAGAAGAGGATGTGTCACCCATACCTGCCGCTGGAATTTCTCCCTGGGCAGAGGTGAGTGAGGAAGAAAGCAGTGGGGGCCGGGACAGCAGGGGTATCTCAGGCAGGGAAATGGAAAGCTTCCAGAAGAGCACCCAGGGCCAGGACCACCCTGGCTGGCCTGCAGGCACCAAGTCGGCTGGCATGCTGTCGCTCATGTGGCTCCATGGCCCTTCCTCTAGGCTTTCAAGTCCTTGTACATATTCAGGTGTTTTACCTGGGAAGGGTGGGAACATTTCAGCAGCAGCTGGCCTGGGGCTCAGCCCACGTTTACTCACAGATGCCTCGGCACGGTCCCCCAGCTTTGCAATGAGGACGCTTGTTGCGTGGGGCCTGCTGGCTGAATGGGAGATGATTCCCCACCACTGACCAACTTCAGAATTGCTTACAACTGGAGCAAGTGCCCTGATACGGTTTTCCTCTGTGTAACTGGTGGGTTCTGTTTTTTTTTCTTTTTTTCGTTTTTGGTTCAAGGTAGATTTTATTCCTCTTTTTTGTATTTACAGATATAAGCATGGAAATAATTTATTCATATAAATACATGTATGTGAAGGGAAGAATATTTTCTCTGTTTTACTTTTTGTAATTTGAATTTTATTTTATTTTTTTATACAGCAGGTTCTTTTTGGTTATCTCTTTTATACATATAAATGTATATATGCCAATCCCAATCTCTCAACTCCTCCCACCACCACCCCCCAACAGCTTTCCCCCCTTGGTGTCCATACGTTTGTTGTCTACATCTGTTGCTCTATTTCTGCCTTGCAAAACGGTTCATCTGTAAAATTTGTCTAGGTTCCACATATAGGCATTAATATACAAGATTTGTTTTTCTATTTCTGACTTACTTCACTCTGTATGACAGTCTCTAGATCCATCAACGTCTCTACAAATGACCCAATTTCATTCCTTTTTATGGCTTAGTAATATTCCATTTTATATATGTACCACTTCTTTATGCATTCGTCTGTCTGTGGGCATTTAGGTTGCTTCCATTACCTGGATATTGTAAATAGTGATGCAATGAACATTGCGGTGAATGTCTCTTTTTGATTTATGGTTTTGTCTGGGTATATGCCCAGTAGTGGGATTGCTGTATCATATGGTAATTCTATTCTTAATTTTATAAGAAACTCCATAATGTTCTCCACAGTGACTGTATCAATTTACATTCCCAACAATAGTGGAAGAGGGTTCCTTATCTCCACACCCTTTCCAGCATTTGTTGTTTGTAGATTTTCTGATGATGCCCATTCTAACATGTGTGAGGTGATACACCATGGATGAGTCTATTTCGTTGAGCAAAGAGTAGGTCTTGTCTAGTACATATTTGGCTTATGGAACGGTATGTGTGCTAATTTCAATCTCTGGTTTTATACAGCACCCCAACTCAACTTTCCCCTTAAGCAAGCATAAGTTTTTATCTAAATGTGAGACTCTGTTCGGTTTTGTATTTCAGTTTATGTGTAACCAAGTTTACACTCCCTCTATTAGTGATATCTTATGATACTTATCTTTCTCTGTGTGACCTATTTCTTTTAGAATCATCATATTTAAATCCACTCAATTTGCTGCTACAGGCCTGATGACATTGATTTCATTGCTGAGTGATATTCCGTTGTACGTAAGTAGCACAACTCCTTTATCCATTTTTTTCTTTCTGGGATATTTAATTTGTACTGGACTCGAGTTTCTTGTAAACACAGCAGCCCTAAATTTTGTGCTGGCTGTGTCTTGTTGATTTTAATTTTCCTAAGCTATAGGGCTAAAAGTGGAAGTACCCTAGGCTCTGTAGCTTTGTTTTTCAGATGTTTCAGGATACACCATAAACATCTCCAGAGTGTCTGTTGGCAATTTACATCCCGCCCATCAGCATAACAAGGCTCCCTGTTCTCCATGGCCTGTCCTGTGTTTCTGGTTTTTACACTTTTTTCAGATGGCCCTTTTGACGAATGGGAAATGAGACTTCATTGTAGTGCGGATTTCCATTGCTGGAGTGCTTGGTTGGCCAAAAAGGGCATATGCGTTTTTTCCTGAATATATTCAGGAAAAAATGTTTACGCACTTTTGTCCAAGTGCATCAGTGTCAAAGATCTGCCGCTTTTCACATGCTTTAAATGCAATTCCAATCTACCTCCTGAAATATGATTCCTGCAATTCTGCCTCGTTTTCAAGTCCTCTTTGCAGACTTACTTCAATATATTTTTGCCAATAGCTGTCATTTATATCTCTGCAGGTTTGTGAATTACAGTGCCCGTGATTTCCTTTCTTAACTCGTTTCCTTGAAAGCTGGTCACAGAACCGCAGGTTTGCTTTAGGCCATAATCAGGGTCCGACACGGCACTCTGAGCCTTTGGTTAATTCCTCTTCCTGGTGGGAAATTAGAGTTAAATGTGCCCCTCCGGACACCTGCCTCACTCCCAGCCCCTTGGTTATGTGTGTCCTGTAGTTTGAGGCCACATGTGCTGGGTTCCTCACCTTTGGCTGATGTGGCCCCACTGGTGTGAGGACACTCCTGCCTGGTTCCCATCCCCTTGGTGATGTGGACCCTCCGGTGAGAGTCTGATCCTGGCTGGGTTCCTCACACTTCTGAGAGGTGGGCCCTCTTCTCTGAGGTCACTCCTGCCTGGCTGGCCCACCCCGCCTTGACGACGTCGGCTCTCTCGTGGGAGTTGGTGCCTGCTGCGAGTCTCCTCCCCTTGGTAATGAGGGCCCTCTGGCGTCAGGCCCTAACTCCTGGCCTCCCAAAATTTTCTGATGTGCGCCCTGTGGTGCGAGTACACTCCTGCCAGGTTCCCAACACCATGGGAATGTGGGCCTTCTGCTCTGAGGTCCCAACGGTGGGTTGCTCAGTTTCATGATGAGGGCCCTCTGGTGTGAGTTCACTCCGGCCTGGATCCCATAGCCTCGCTGCTCCTGGCCACCTGCGGGGAGGTTACAACTGCGGGATTCCTCACCTTTTTTCTTCTATGGGCCCTCTGTTTTGAGACTCCTCCTGCCTGCCTCACTCGCAGCCCCTTGGTGATGTGTGTCCTCTGGTTTGAGGCCACGTGTGCTGGGTCCCTCACCTTTCGATGATGTGGCCCCACTGGTGTGAGGACACTCTTGCCTGGTTCCTATCCCCTTGAAGATGTGGGCTCTCTGGTGAGAGTCTGATCCTGGCTGGGTTCCTCACCCTTCTGTGAGGTGGGCCCTCTGCTGTGAGGTCACTCCTGCCTGGCTGGCACACCCCGCCTGGGCAACATCGGCCCTCTTGTGGCAGTTGGAGCATGCTGGGAGCCTCCTCCCCTCGGTGATGAGGGCCCTCTTGCGTCAGGCCCTAACTGCTGGGTACCCACATTTTCTGATACGTGCTAAGTGGTGCGAGGACACTCCTGCGAGGTTCCCATCCCCATGGGGATGTGGGCCTTCTGCTCTGAGGTCCCAATGGCTGGGTTGCTCACAGTTTCATGATGTGGGCCCTCTGCTGTGAGTTCACTGCAGCCTGGATCACATAGACTCGGTGCTCTGGGCCGCCTGCTGGGAGGTTCCCACTGCAGGATTCCTCACCTTTTTTATTCTATTGGCCCTGTGTTGTGAGGCTACTCATGCCTGCCTCAATCCGAGCCCCTTGGAGATGTGGGTCCTCTGGTTTAGGCCTCATGTGCTGGTTTCCTCACCTTTCTATGATGTGGTCACCCTGGTGTGAAGACAGTCCTGCCTGGTTCTGATCCCCTTGGTGATGTGGGCCCTCTGGTGAGAGTCTTATCCTGGCTGGGTTCCTCACCCTTCTGTGAGGTAGGCCCTCTGCTGTGAGGTCACTCCTGCCTGGCTGTCACACGTCACCTTGTCGACATGGGCCCTCAGTTGGGAGTTGGTGCCTGCTTGGAGTCTCCTCCCCTTGGTAATGAGGGCCCTCTGGCGTCAGACCCTAACTTCTGGGCTCCCAAAATTCTCTGATGTGTGCCCTGAGGTGCGAGTACACTTATGCCATGTTCCCAACCACATAGGAATGTGGGCCTTCTGCTCTGAGGTCCCAAAGCCTGGGTTGCTCACAGTTTCATGATGAGGGCCCTCTGTTTTGAGATCAGTCAGGTCTGGATCCCATAGCCTCGCTGCTCCTGGCCGCCTGCTGGGAGGTTCCAACTGCGGGATTCCTCACCTTTTTTCTTCTATGGGCCCTCTGTTTTGAGACTCCTCCTGCCTGCCTCACTCCCAGCCCCTTGGTGATGTGTGTCCTCTGGTTTGAGGCCACGTGTGCTGGGTCACTCACATTTCGTTGATGAGGTCCCACTGGTGTGAGGACACTCCAGCCTGGTTCCCATTCTCTTGGTGATGTGGGCCCTCTGGTGAGAGTCTGATCCTCCTTGGGTTCCTCACACTTTTGTGAGGTGGGCCCTCTGCTCTGAGGTCACTCTTGCCTGGCTGGCACACCCCGCATTGGCGACGGCGGCCCACTGGTAGCAGTTGGAGCCTGCTGGGAGCCTCCTCTCCTCGGTGATGAGAGCCCTCTGGTGTCAGGCCCTAACTGCTGGGCTCCCCACATTTTCTGATGTGTGCCCACTGGTGCGATGACACTCCTACTTGGTTCCCTTCCCCATGGGGATGTGGGCCTTGTGCTCTGAGGTCACAACGGCTGGTTTGCTCACAGTTTCATGATGAGGGCCCTCTGTTGTGAGTTCATCACTGCCTGGATCCCATAGCCTCGGTGCTCTGGGCCGCCTGCTGGGATGTTCCAACTGCTGGATTCCTCACCTTTTTTATACAATGGGCCATGTGTTGTGAGGTTAATCCTGCCTGCCTCGCTCCAAGACCCATGGTGATGTGGGTCCTCTGGTTTGAGGCCACATTTTCTTGTTACCTCAACTTTTGATGATATGGCCCCACGGGTGTGATGACACTCCTGCCTGGTTCACAGCCCCTTGCTGATGTGGGCACTCTGGTGAGAGTCTGATCCTGGCTGGGTTCCTTACCCTTCTGTGAGGTGGGCCCTCTGATGTGAGGTCACTCCTGCCTGGCTGGCTCACGTCGCCTTGATGATGTGGGCCCTCTGTTGGCCACTAAAGCATTCTGGGAGCCTCCTACCCTCTTTAATGAGGGCCCTGGAAAAAACGCATATGCACATTTTGACCAAGTGCATCATTGTCCAGGATCTGCCTCTTCTCCTATGCTTTCAGAGCACTTCCCGTCTACGTCCTGAAATCATATTCCAGGAATACTGCCCCGCTTTCAAGTCCTCCTCGCAGCCTTACTTCAATATATTTTTGTATGATACCTGTCATTAATAACTCTGCAGGTTTGTTAAATACAGTGTCCCTGAGCTCCTTTCTTCAACATGCTTTCTTGTGAGCTGGCCGCAAAACCGCAGGATTGCTTCAGGCCGTAATCTGGTTTCGGCACGGCACGCTGAGCCTTTGGTAAATTCCTCTTTCTGGTGAGAAATGAGCATTCAATTTGCCCGTGGAGACACCTACAGCTAGTCTCTCATTGGTTCTCCCTATTCCTGTTCATCTTGTGCAGAAATTGCAAACTGTGCCAAACAGGAGGTTAAAGGCACTGACTCTCCAAGTGGGTAGAGGGTTAGTAAAGCATCTGGAATGGTGAACCCGAGTACCAGGGAACGAAACCTGAGAGCCATTTAAAATGGTTTCCCAGTCTCACAGTGGACAATACTCTGGGTTTCCCATGCATGTTTTAGCTGAAGGAAGAATTCCTTAAACCTGGAGATTATTGACCCATGGAATGGGTACCATGCAGTATGACTAAAAAGGGTCTGAATTTGCTCACCGAACCTCACCAATGCTATCAGTTCGAAGTGTCCAGCCTTATGCCTCACCCAGCTCTGGGTGTAGATGTGGTAAATCCAGGTTTCATCACAAGCCCTGAATCAATTATTTAAGAATTGCTGTCTCTTTCACTGTCATTGTGTTTTGTTTTTGTAATTTAGTTTGATAATGGGATTTATCGGATTTTCACTGCTGCGTTCATGCCGCTGTACAAACGCTTGATTCTCCTACAGAGAAATATAAATCCACGGGTTTTAAGATTCTTACTAGTCAGGTATATTCCTAGGCGTTGAATATGTGGTGTTGAGTCCATGTCGTTGAACAAGGAGTAGGTCTTGACTATTACATATTTGGCTTATGGAACGGTATCTGTGCTATTTTCAATCTCTGGTTTTATGCAGCACCCCAACTCACCTTTGCCCTTAAGCAAGCATAAGTTGGTTTTCTAAATTTGAGTCCCTGTTCTGTTTTGTAATTCAGTTCATGTGTAGCCAAGTTTACATTCCGTGTATTAGTGATATCTTATGATGTTTCATTTTCTGTGTGACTTATTTCACTTAGAATCACTGTAGCTGAATCCACTCATTATGCCGTGATGGGCCTGATGACATAGATTTCATTGCTGAGTGATATTCCATTGTACGTACGAACCACAACTTCTTTATCCATTTTTCACATTCTGGGATATTTAACTTGTACCGTAGACGAGGTTCTTGTAAACAGAGTCGTAAACAGAAACTTTGCGGTGGCTGTGTGTTTTTGATTTTAATTTCCCTAAGCAATAGGAAAATAAGTGGTAATGCCGTAGGCTCCGTTGCTTTGTTTTTTAGGTTTTTGAGGAAACACCATACACATCTCCAGAGTGGCTGTTGGCAATTTACATCCCGCCCATCAGCATAACAAGGCTCCCTGTTCTCCATGGCCTGTGCTGCCTTTCTGGATTTTACACTTTTTTCAGATGGCCCTTTTGAACGGGGGGCAGTGAGGCTTCATTGTAGTGCAGATTTCTTTAACATGCTTGCTTGGTTGGCCAAAAAGGGCGTATACGTTTTTTCCTGAATATATTCAGGAAAAAACGCATACGCCCTTTTTGGCCAAGTGCATCATTGTCGACGTTCTGCCTCTTTTCCTATGCTTTAAATGCAATTCCAGTCTACCCCCTGAAATCGTTTTCTTGCAATTCTGCCCCGCTTTCATGTCCTCTTCGCAGCCTTCCTTCAATATATTTTTGGGTGATAGCTGTCATTTATAACTCTGCAGGTTTGTGAATTACAGTGTCCCTGAGCTCCTTTCTTCAACTCGCTTTCTTGTGAGCTGGCCGCAAACCCGCAGGATTGCTTCAGGCCTTAATCAGGTTCCGGCATGGCATGCTGAGCCTTTGGTTAATTCTTCTTCCTGGTGGGAAATGAGCGTTAAATTTCCAGTGCAGACACCTACAGCTAGTCTCTCATTGGTTCTCCCTATTCCTGTTCATCTTGTGCAGAAATTGCAAACTGTGCCAAACAGGAGGTTAAAGGCACTGACTCTTCAAGTGGGGAGAGTGTTAGTAAAGGTCTGGAATGGTGAACCCGAGTAAAAGGGGACGAAAACTGAGATGCATTTGAAAACGTTTCCTGGTCACACGGTGCACCATACTGTGGGTTTCCCATGCACGTTTTAGCTGAAGGAAGAATCCCTTAAAACTGGACAGTTGGGACCCATGGAATGGGTACCATGCAGTATGACTTCAAAGGGTCTGCATTTGCTCATCGAACCTCACCAATGCTATCAGCCCGAAGTGTCCAACCTTATGTCTCACTCAGCTCTGGGTGTAGATGTGGTAAATCCAGGTTGCATCACATGCCCTGAATGAATTATTTAAGAATTGCTCTCTATTTCACTGTCATTGTGTTTTGTTTTTGTAATTCATTTTGATAATGGGATTTATTGGATTTTCTCTGCTGCGTTCATGCAGCTGTACACACGCTTGATTGTCTTACGGAGACATATAAATCCATGGGTTTGAAGATTCTTACTAGTCAGGTGTATTCCTAGGTGTTGTATATGAGGTGTTTAGTCCATTTCGTTGAGCAAGGGCTAGGTCTTGACTATTACATATTTGGCTTATGGAAAGGTATCTGTGCTAATTTCTATCTCTGGTTTTATGCAGCACCACAACTCACCTTTCCCCTTAAGCAAGCATAAGTTGGTTTTCTAAATTTGAGACCCTGTTCTGTTTTGTAATTCAGTTCATGTGTAGCCAAGTTTACATTCCGTGTATTAGTGATATCTTATGATGTTTCATTTTCTGTGTGACTTATTTCACTTAGAATCATCGTACCTGAATCCACTCATTATGCCGCGACGGGCCTGATGACATAGATTTCATTGGTGAGTGATATTCCTTTGTACGTACGTACCACACTTCTTTATCCATTTTTCGCTTTCTGGGATATTTAACTTGTACCGTAGACGAGGTTCTTGTAAACAGAGTCGTAAACAGAAACTTTGCGGTGGCTGTGTGTTTTTGATTTTAATTTCCCTAAGCAATAGGAAAATAAGTGGTAATGCCGTAGGCTCCGTTGCTTTGTTTTTTAGGTTTTTGAGGAAACACCATACACATCTCCAGAGTGGCTGTTGGCAATTTACATCCCGCCCATCAGCATAACAAGGCTCCCTGTTCTCCATGGCCTGTGCTGCCTTTCTGGATTTTACACTTTTTTCAGATGGCCCTTTTGAACGGGGGGCAGTGAGGCTTCATTGTAGTGCAGATTTCTTTAACATGCTTGCTTGGTTGGCCAAAAAGGGCTTATACGTTTTTTCCTGAATATATTCAGGAAAAAACGCATACGCCCTTTTTGGCCAAGTGCATCATTGTCGACGTTCTGCCTCTTTTCCTATGCTTTAAATGCAATTCCAGTCTACCCCCTGAAATCGTTTTCTTGCAATTCTGCCCCGCTTTCATGTCCTCTTCGCAGCCTTCCTTCAATATATTTTTGGGTGATAGCTGTCATTTATAACTCTGCAGGTTTGTGAATTACAGTGTCCCTGAGCTCCTTTCTTCAACTCGCTTTCTTGTGAGCTGGCCGCAAACCCGCAGGATTGCTTCAGGCCCTAATCTGGTTCCGGCACGGCATGCTGAGCCTTTGGTTAATTCCTCTTCCTGGTGGGAAATGAGCGTTAAATTTGCCCGTGCAGACACCTTCACACGAGTCTTCATGGTACCATTTTGCCCCGGTTATCTCTATGGAGGTTGGAGTTGGAGGGCCTCCTCGCTCAAGGTCAGTGTGCCCATGGAGCCAACCCTGCAACTTCAGGGCATGGTTGGGTGTTAGGATCACCACGTGGGGTCCTTTTCCCTTCGGAGGGAGGTGGCCTTTTGGGCTGCTGATTTCCAGGTTTTCAGATACTGCCAGTATCTTGGCCAGATGTGGCGGTGGGCCAAGCCCCTTGGTGACCGTAGTTTATCCTACCTGGATCGCATTCTTGCATTGTTCCATTTCAAGTGGTCCCAGGTTTTGCACTAATACTCCAATGGCGATTCACCGTTCACCAGGAATGTAAAGGACAAAGGGTTTAGCTAAATTAGGGAGTTCCAGGGCAAGGGTCTGAATTGACTGCTCTTTCCATTCTTGAAAGGCCACTTCTGCATTCTATTCAAAAGGATCATCATCTTTTCCTTTCAGTGTTTCATATAGAGGCCCAGCTAGTAGACTGTAGTTAGGGATCCAGAAGCAGCAAATCCTGGCCTCCCCAGGAACCCCTAAGCTGTCTTCTAGTTTCAGAAATGGGTAAGGCTGTAAATTGTTTCTTCCCTTTCCTGGGATGGGCTTCTCTGACCTTCTGTGAGAATGAAGCCCAGGCAGGTCACCGTAGTCTGTGACATTTGAGCTTTGTCTTGGACAACTTGTATCCTTTATTGGCTTGGTAGTTCAGAGGTCTCCTTAGTAGGGCTGGCGATCAGAATGTCGTCTGCATATTGAAGGAGTGTTTCCTTTTCCAGAGGTAGAACTTTTAGGTCTTTAGCTGAGCTTTCCCCAAAGATGGTGTGGGAATTTTTGAACCCTTGGGGCAACACGGCCCGGAAGTATTGTTTTAGTTGTATGTTGAGTCCTGCCACTCACAAGCCAAAATTTCTTGTGACTCTGGGACTAATAGAATACAAAAGAAGGCATCATTGAAGACTAATACAGAATACCATGTCCTGGTGGTTGGTAGAATGACCAGCAGGGTGTAGGATTTAGGAACTACTGGAGGTATATCCTCGGTGGCTTCACTGACTGTCCTGACATCCTTTACCAGGACTCCAGCAGCCCATGGGGCTCTCGAGGTCAGGCCAATCCCAGGATATGGAGCTCACCTGGGCAGGTACCCCACCCCCACCCCAGCCCACGGGGCTCTCGTGTTCAGGCCCCTCCCAGGATATGGGGTTCCCTGGGCAGGTTCCCCTGTAGCTCATGGGGCTCTCGTGGTCAGGCCCCTCCCAGGATACAGAGCTACCCTTGCAGGTACCATGGCAGGGCTGGGAACACAGGAACCCTGCATATCGCCCTCATTGCAGAGCACTCCCAGCTCACCTGTCACTCAGATCTGACACAGAGCACCTCAGAGCAGGACTTGAACTAACAAACAGCAGCTCCGACAGGTCTGTGACCCTGGGCATCACTCTGTGTGGCCTCCCTCCACCTGGTCTTCCAGAGACTTCCACTGCACCCGGGGCACCAGGCCTCTGTCTCCACCCACCAGCCACCCCTCCTCTCCCTGACTCCTGGGTTCCTCTCATTAGGAGAGGGTTTTCTTGAAGTTGTCTCCCACTCATGGGCCAGATAATATAATTAGAAAACAAGCCAGAGCTGCAGCCCCTTGTCTATCCTGACTCTCAGGAGCCCACACCTGTTCCTTGGACCTGGCCGATTCAGCAAGTTCCAGTTTCTGCAACTGTGAGCCCCTGAGGGGTGATTATTGGCTGGCCTGGGAAGCCCGACCGTGCCGGCCAGCCCTCCCCAGGTGTGCCTGGGTTCAGATCAATATAAACACCGCTCCAGGCAGCAAGAGCCCCTGCAGCTGTGCCTGACGCCATTTTCTCTGCCCTGTCAGCAGTCTTGGGGCTGGACTGGTGGGAGGGAGTGAGAGGCCACGGATTTGTGGGTGGCCCAGTGTGAGTGGGGCTCTGCTGGACTTTCTGCAGCAGTTGCCAAGATGCCACCTGCTAAAGAAGAGGATGTGTCACCCATACCTGCCGCTGGAATTTCTCCCTGGGCAGAGGTGAGTGAGGAAGAAAGCAGTGGGGGCCGGGACAGCAGGGGTATCTCAGGCAGGGAAATGGAAAGCTTCCAGAAGAGCACCCAGGGCCAGGACCATCCTGGCTGGCCTGCAGGCACGAAGTTGGCTGGCATGCTGTCACTCATGTGGCTCCATGGCCCTTCCTCTAGGCTTTCAAGTCCTTGTACATATTCAGGTGTTTTACCTGGGAAGGGTGGGAACATTTCAGCAGCAGCTGGCCTGGGGCTCAGCCCACGTTTACTCACAGATGCCTCGGCACGGTCCCCCAGCTTTGCAATGAGGACGCTTGTTGCGTGGGGCCTGCTGGCTGAATGGGAGATGATTCCCCACCACTGACCAACTTCAGAATTGTTTACAACTGGAGCAAGTGCCCTGATACGGTTTTCCTCTGTGTAACTGGTGGGTTCTGTTTTTTTTTCTTTTTTTCGTTTTTGGTTCAAGGTAGATTTTATTCCTCTTTTTTGTATTTACAGATATAAGCATGGAAATAATTTATTCATATAAATACATGTATGTGAAGGGAAGAATATTTTTTCTGTTTTACTTTTTGTAATTTGAATTTTATTTTATTTTTTTATACAGCAGGTTCTTTTTGGTTATCTATTTTATACATATAAATGTATACATGCCAATCCCAATCTCTCAACTCCTCCCACCACCACCCCCCAACAGCTTTCCCCCCTTGCTGTCCATACGTTTGTTGTCTACATCTGTTGCTCTATTTCTGCCTGGCAAAACGGTTCATCTGTACAATTTTTCTAGGTTCCACATATATGCATTAATAGACAAGATTTGTTTTTCTCTTTCTGACTTACTTCACTCTGTATGACAGTCTCTAGATCCATCAACGTCTCTACAAATGACCCAATTTCATTCCTTTTTATGGCTTAGTAATATTCCATTTTATATATGTACCACTTCTTTATGCATTCGTCTGTCTGTGGGCATTTAGGTTGCTTCCATTACCTGGATATTGTAAATAGTGATGCAATGAACATTGCGGTGAATGTCTCTTTTTGATTTATGGTTTTGTCTGGGTATATGCCCAGTAGTGGGATTGCTGTATCATATGGTAATTCTATTCTTAGTTTTATAAGAAACTCCATAATGTTCTCCACAGTGACTCTATCAATTTACATTCCCAACAATAGTGGAAGAGGGTTCCTTATCTCCACACCCTTTCCAGCATTTGTTGTTTGTAGATTTTCTGATGATGCCCATTCTAACAGGTGTGAGGTGATACACCATGGATGAGTCTATTTCGTTGAGCAAAGAGTAGGTCTTGTCTATTACATATTTGGCTTATGGAACGGTATGTGTGCTAATTTCAATCTCTGGTTTTATACAGCACCCCAACTCAACTTTCCCCTTAAGCAAGCATAAGTTTTTATCTAAATGTGAGACTCTGTTCGGTTTTGGAATTCAGTTTATGTGTAGCCAAGTTTACACTCTCTCTATTAGTGATATCTTATGATAATTATCTTTCTCTGTGTGACCTATTTCTCTTAGAATCATCATACTTAAATCCACTCAATTTGCTGCTACAGGCCTGATGACATTGATTTCATTGCTGAGTGATATTCCGTTGTACGTAAGTAGCACAACTCCTTTATCCATTTTTTTCTTTCTGGGATATTTAATTTGTACTGGACTCAAGGTTCTTGTAAACACAGCAGCCCTAAATTTTGTGTTGGCTGTGTCTTGTTGATTTTAATTTTCCTAAGCTATAGGGCCAAAAGTGGAAGTGCCCTAGGGTCTGTAGCTTTGTTTTTCAGATGTTTCAGGATACACCATAAACATCTCCAGAGTGTCTGTTGGCAATTTACATCCCGCCCATCAGCATAACAAGGCTCCCTGTTCTCCATGGCCTGTCCTGTGTTTCTGGTTTTTACACTTTTTTCAGATGGCCCTTTTGACGAATGGGAAATGAGACTTCATTGTAGTGCGGATTTCCATTTCTCGAGTGCTTGGTTGGCCAAAAAGGGCATATGTGTTTTTTCCTGAATATATTCAGGAAAAAATGTTTACGCACTTTTGTCCAAGTGCATCACTGTCAAAGATCTGCCGCTTTTCACATGCTTTAAATGCAATTCCAATCTACCTCCTGAAATATGATTCCTGCAATTCTGCCTCGTTTTCAAGTCCTCTTTGCAGACTTACTTCCATATAATTTTGCCAATAACTGTCATTTATAACACTGCAGGTTTGTGAATTACAGTGCCCGTGATTTCCTTTCTTAACTCGTTTCCTTGAAAACTGGCCACAGAACCGCAGGTTTGCTTCAGGCCGTAATCAGGGTCCGGCACGGCACTCTGAGACTTTGGTTCATTCCACTTCCTGGTGGGAAATTAGAGTTAAATGTGCCCCTCCAGACACCTGCCTCACTCCTAGCCCCTTGGTGATGTGTGTCCTCTGGTTTGAGGCCACATGTGCCGGGTTCCTCACCTTTGGCTGATGTGACCCCACTGGTGTGAGGACACTCCTGCCTGGTTCCCATCCCCTTGGTGATGTGGGCCCTCCGGTGAGAGTCTGATCCTGGTTGGGTTCCTCACACTTCTGTGAGCTGGGCCCTCTTCTCTGAGGTCACTCCTGCCTGGCTGGCACACCCCGCCTTGGCGACGTCGGCCCTCTGGTGGGATTTGGTGCCTGCTGGGTGTCTCCTCCCCTCGGTAATGAGGGCCCTCTGGCGTCAGACCCTAACTCCTGGGCTCCCAATATTTTCTGATATGCGCCCTGTGGTTCGAGTACACTCCTGCCAGGTTCCCAACCCCATGGGAATGTGGACCTTCTGCTCTGAGGTCCCAACCGTGGGTTGCTCAGTTTCATGATGAGGGCCCTCTGCTGTGAGTTCTCTCCGGCCTGGATCCCATAGCCTCGCTGCTCCTGGCCACCTGCTGGGAGGTTACAACTGCGGGATTCCTCACCTTTTTTCTTCTATGGACCCTCTGTTTTGAGACTCCACTTGCCTGCATCACTCCCAGCCCCTTGGTGATGTGTGTCCTCTGGTTTGAGGCCACGTATGCTGGGTCCCTCGCCTTTCGATGATGTGGCCCCACTGGTGTGAGGACACTCCTGCCTGGTTCCTATCCCCTTGATGATGTGGGCCCTCTGGTGAGACTCTGATCCTGGCTGGGTTCCTCACCCTTCTGTGAGGGGGGCCCTCTGCTGTGAGGTCACTCCTGCCTGGCTGGCACACCCCACCTGGGCAACATCGGCCCTCTTGTGGCAGTTGGAGCCTGCTGGGAACCTCCCCTCGGTGATGGGGGCCCTCTTGCCTCAGGCCCTAACTGCTGGGTACCCACATTTTCTGATACGTGCTAAGTGGTGCGAGGACACTCCTGCGAGGTTCCCATCCCCATGGGCATGTGGGCCTTCTGCTCTAAGGTCCCAACACCTGTGTTGTTCACCGTTTCATGATGTTGGCTCTCTGGTGTTAGTTCACCCAGGCCTAGATCCCATAGCCTCTGTGCTCTGAGCGGCCTGTTGGGAGGTTCCTACTGCTGGATTCCTTACCTTTTTTATTCTTTGGGTCCTGTGTTTTCATGCTCCTACTTCCTGACTCACTCCCAGCCCATTTGTGATGTAGGTCCTCTGGTTTAAGGCCACATGTACCAGTTTCCTCACCTTTATTGATGTGGCCCCACTGGTGTGAGGACACTCCTGCCTGGTTCCCATCCCCTTGGTGATGGGGGCCCTCTGGTGAGAGTCTGATCCTGTCTGGATTCCTCACACTTCTGGGAGGTGGGCCCTCTGCTGTGAGGTCACTCCTGCCTGGCTGGCACACGTCACCTTGGCGATGTGGGCCCTCAGTTGGGATTTGGTGCCTGCTGGGAGTCTCCTCCCCTCGGTAATGAGGGCCCTCTGGCGTCAGGCCCTAACTCATCGGCTCCCAAAATTTTCTGATGTGCGCCCTGTCGTGCGAGTACACTCCAGCCAGAGTCCCATCCCCATGGGGATGTGGGCTTTCTGCCCTGAGGTCCCAACGGCTGGGTTGCTCACAGTGTCAGAATGTGGGCCCTCTGCTGTGAGTTCACTCCGGCATGGATCCCATAGCCTCGGTGCTCTGGGCCACCTGCTTGGAGCTTCCAACTGCGGGGTTCCTCACCTTTTTTATTCTATGGGCGCTCTGTTGTGAGTCTCCTCCTGCATGCCTCACTCCCAGCCCTTTCGTGATGTGTGTCCCCTTGTTTGAGGCCACATGTGCTGTGTTCCTCACCTTTCGCTGATGTGGCCCCACTGGTGTGAGGACACTCCTGCCTGGTTTCCATCCCCTTGGTGATGTGGGCGCTCTGGTTAGAGTCTGATCCTGTTTGGGCTCCTCACACTTCTGTGAGGTGGGCCCTCTGCTGTGAGGTAACTCCTGCCTGGCTTGCTCCCATTGCCTTGGTGACGTCGGCCCTCTGGTGGCATTTGGAGCCTGCTGGTAGCCTCCTCTCCTCCGTGATGAGGGCCCTCTGGCGCCAGGCCATAACTGCTGGGTTCCCACATTTTCTGATACGTGCTAAGTTGTGCGAGGACACTCCTGCGAGGTTCCCATCCCCATGGGGATGTGGGCCTTCTGCTCTGAGGTCCCACTGGCTGGGTTGCTCACAGTTTCATGATGTGGGCCCTCTGCTGTGAGTTCACTGTGGCCTGGATCCCATAGACTCCATGCTCTGGGCCACCTGCTGGGAGGTTCAAACTGCTGGATTCCTCACATTTTTTATTCTGTGGGCCCTGTGTTGTTAGGCTACTCCTGCCTGCCTCACTCGGAGCACCTTGGAAATGTGGGTCCTCTGGTTTAGGCCACATGTGCTGGGTTCCTCACCTTTCTATAATGTGGCCACACTGGTGTGAGGACACTCCTGCCTTGTTCCGATCCCCTTGGTGATGTGGGCCCTCTGGTGAGAGTCTTATCCTGGCTGGGTTCCTCACCCTTCTGTGAGGTAGGCCCTCTGCTGTGAGGTCACTCCTGCCTGGCTGGCACACGTCAACGTGGCGACGTGGGCTCTCAGTTGGGAGTTGGTGCCTGCTGGGAGTCTCCTCCCCTCGGTAATGAGGGCCCTCTGGCGTCAGACCCTAACTCCTGGGTTCCCAAAATTTTCTGATGTGCGCCCTGTGGTGCGAGTACACTCCTGCCAGGATCCCAACCCCATGGGAATGTGGGTCTTCTGCTATGAGGTCCCAATGGTACGTTGTTCAGTTTCATGATGAGGGCCCTCTGGTGTGAGTTCACTCCGGCATGGACCCAATAGCCTCGCTGCTCCTGGCCTCCGGCGGGGAGGTTCCCACTGCGGGATTCCTCACCTTTTTCCTTCTATGGGCCCTCTGTTTTGAGACTTCTCTTGCCTGCCTCACTCCCAGCCCCTTGGTGATGTGTGTCCTGTAGTTTGAGTCCACGTGTGCTGGGTCCGTCACATTTCGGTGATGTGGCCCCACTGGTGTGAGGACACTCCTGCCTGGTTTCCATTCCCTTGGTGATGTGGGCCCTCCGGTGAGAGTCTGATCCTCTTTGGGTTCCTCAGACTTTTGTGTGGTTGGCCCTCTGCTCTGAGGTCACTCCTGCCTGGCTGGCACACCCCGCATTGGTGACGTCGGCCTTCTGGTAGCAGTTGGAGCTTGCTGGGAGCCTCCTCTCCTCAGTGATTAGGGCCCTCTGGCGTCCGGCCCTAACTGCTGGGCTCCCCACCTTTTCTGATGTGTGCCCACTGGTGCGATGACACTCCTGCTTGGTTCCCTTCCCCATGGGGATGTGGGCATTGTGCTCTGAGGTTACAACGGCTGGGTTGCTTACAGTATCACGATGAGTGCCCTCTGTTGTGAGTTCATCACTGCCTGGATCCCATAGCCTCGGTGCTCTGGGCCGCCTGCTGGGATGTTCCAACTGCTGGATTCCTCACCTTTTTTATACAATGGGCCATGTGTTTTGAGGTTAATCCTGCCTGCCTCGCTCCGAGACCCATGGTGATGTGGGTCCTCTGGTTTGAGGCCACATGTGCTGGGTACCTCAACTTTCGATGATGTGGCCCCACGGGTGTGAGGACACTCCTGCCTGGTTCCCAGCCCCTTGCTTATGTGGGCACTCTGGTGAGAGTCTGATCCTGACTGGGTTCCTTACCCTTCTGTGAGGTGGGCCCTCTGATGTGAGGTCACTCCTGCCTGGATGTCTCATGTCGCCTTGGCGACGTAGGCCCTCTGTTGGCCACTGAAGCATGCTGGGAGCCTCCTACCCTCTTTAATAAGGGCCCTGGAAGGAACGCATATGCCCTTTTTGACCAAGTGCATCATTGTCGAGGTTCTGCCTCTTCTCCTATACTTTCAGAGGACTTCCCGTCTACCTCCTGAAATCGTATTCCTGGAATTCTGCCCCGCGTTCAAGTCCTCTTTGCAGCCTTACTTCAATATATTTTTGGACGATAGCTGTCATTTATAACTCTGCAGGTTTGTGAATTACAGTGCCCCTGAGCTCCTTTCTTCAACTCGCTTTCTTGTGAGCTGGCCGCAAAACCGCAGGATTGCTTCAGGCCCTAATCTGGTTCCGACACGGCATGCTGAGCCTTTGGCTAATTCCTCTTCCTGGTGGGAAATGAGCGTTAAATTTGTTCGTGCAGACACCTACAGCTAATCTCTCATTGGTTCTCCCTATTCCTGTTCATCTTGCGCAGAAATTCCAAACTGTGCCAAACAGGAGGTTAAAGGCACTGACTCTCCAAGTGGGGAGAGTGTTAGTAAAGCGTCTGGAATGATAAAACCGAGTACAAGGGGACGAAAACTGAGACGCATTTAAAAAGTTTTCCCGGTCACACGGTGGACCATATTCTGGGTTGCCCATGCATGTTTTACCTGAAGGAAGAATCCCTTCAACCTGGAGAGTTGGGACCCATTGAATGGGTACCACGCAGTATGACTTCAAAGGGTTGCCTTTGCTCACCGAACGTCACCAATGCTATCAGCCCGAAGTGTCCAGCCTTATGTCTCACTCAGCTCGGGGTGTAGATGTGGTAAATCCATGTTGCATCACAAGCCCTGAATGAATTATTTAAGAATTGCTCTCTATTTCACTGTCATTGTGTTTTGTTTTTGTAATTTATTTTGATAATGGGATTTATCGGATTTTCACTGCTGCGTTTATGCCGCTGTACACATGCTTGATTCTCTTATGGAGACATATAAATCCATGGGTTTTCAGATTCTTACTAGTCAGGTATATTCCTAGGCATTGAATATGGGGTGTTGAGTCCATTTCGTGGAGCAAGGAGTAGGTCCTGACTATTACATATTTGCTTATGGAAAGGTATCTGTGCTAATTTCAATCTCTGGTTTTATGCAGCACCACAACTCACCTTTCCCCTTAAGCAAGCATAAGTTGGTTTTCTAAATTTGAGACCCTTTTCTGTTTTGTAATTGAGTTCATGTGCAGCCATGTTTGCATTCCGTGTATTTGAGATATCTTATGGTGTTTCTTTTTCTGTGTGACTTAGTTAACTTAGAATGATCGTACCTGAATCCACTCATTATGCCGCGACGGGCCTCATGACATAGATTTCATTGCTGAGTGATATTCCATTGTACGTACGTACAACAACTTCTTTATCCATTTTTTGCTTTCTGGGATATTTCACTTGTACCGTAAATGAGGTTCTTGTAAGCAGAGCCGTCCAAAATTTATGGGTGGCTGTGTCTTTTTGATTTTAATTTCCCTAAGCTATAGAACCATAAGTTGAAGTGCCGTAGGCTCCGTTGCTTAGTTTTTTAGGTGTTTGAGGAAACACCATACACTTCTCCAGAGTGGCTGTTGGCAATTTACATCCCGCCCATCAGCATAACAAGGCTCCCTGTTCTCCATGGCCTGTCCTGCCTTTCTGGATTTTTCACTTTTTTCAGATGTCCCTTTTGACAGGGGAGCAGTGAGACTTCATTGTAATGCAGATTTCTTTACAGGCTTGCTTGTTTGGCCAAAAAGGGCGTATGTGTTTTTTCTTGAATATATTCAGGAAAAAACGCATACGCCCTTTTTGACCAAGTGCATCATTGTCGACTTTCTGTCTCTTTCCTTATGCTTTAAATGCAATTCCAGTCTGCCCCTGAACTCGTTTTCCTGCAATTCTGCCCCGCTTTCAAGTCCTCTACGCAGCCTTACTTCAATACATTTTTGGACAATAGCTGACATTTATAACTCTGCAGGTTTGTGAATGACAGTGCGCCTGAGCTCCTTTCTTCTACTCGCTTTCTTGTGAGCTGGCCGCAAACCCGCAGCATTGCTTCATGCCCTAATCTGGTTCCGGCACAGCATGCTGATCCTTTGGTAAATTCCTCTTCCTGGTGGGAAATGAGTGTTATATTTGAACGTGCAGACACCTAGAGCTAGTCTCTCATTGGTTCTCCCTATTCTTGTTCATCTTGCGCAGAAATTGCAAACTGTGCCAAACAGGAGGTTAAAGGCACTGACTCTCGAAGTGGGGAGAGTATTAGTAAAGGGTCTTCAATCGTGAACCCGAGTAAAAGGGGACGAAAACTGAGATGCATTTGAAAAGGTTTCCCGGTCACACGGTGCACCATACTGTGGGTTTCCCATGCATGTTTTAGCTGAAGGAAGAATCCCTTAAACCTGGAGAGTTGGGACCCATGGAATGGGTACCATGCAGTATGACTTCAAAGGGCCTGCATTTTCTCAACGAACCTCACCAATGCTATCAGGCCGAAGTGTACAGCCTTATGTCTCACTCAGCTCTGGTTGTAGATGTGGTAAATCCAGGTTGCATCACAAGCCCTGAATGAATTATTTAAGAATTGCTCTCTATTTCACTGTCATTGTGTTTGTTTTTGTAATTCATTTTGATAATGGGATTTATCGGATTTTCTCTGCTGCATTCATGCCGCTGTACACACACTTGAGTCTCTTATGGAGACATATAAATCCATGGGTTTGAAGATACTTACTAGTCAGGTGTATTCCTAGGCGTTGAATATGGGGTGTTTAGTCCATTTCGTTGAGCAAGGGCTAGGTCTTGACTATTACATATTTGGCTTATGGAAAGGTATCTGTGCTAATTTCTATCTCTGGTTTTATGCAGCACCCCAACTCACTTTTCCCCTTAAGCAAGCATAAGGTGGTTTTCTAAATTTGAGACCCTGTTCTGTTTTGTAATTCAGTTCATGTGTAGCCAAGTTTACATTCCGTGTATTAGTGATATCTTATGATGTTTCATTTCCTGTGTGACTTATTTCACTTAGAATCATCGTACCTGAATCCACTCATTATGCCACGATGGGCCTGATGACATAGATTTCATTGCTGAGTGATATTCCATTGAATGTGTGTACCACAACTTCTTTATCCATTTCTCACATTCTGGGATATTTAACTTGTACCGTAGACGAGATTCCTGTAAACAGAGCCGTCTGAAACTTTGGGGTGGCTGTCTGTTTTTGATTTTAATTTCCGTGATCTATAAGACCATAAGTGGAAGTGCCGTAGTCTCCGTTGCTTTGTTTCTTAGGTGTTTCAGGAAACACCATACACTTCTCCAGAGTGGCTGTTGGCAATTTACATCCCGCCCATCAGCATAACAAGGCTCCCTGTTCTCCATGGCCTGTGCTGTCTTTCTGGATTTTACACTTTTTTCAGATGGCCCTTTTGACCTGGGGGCAGTGAGACTTCTTTGTAGTGCAGATTTCTTTAACATGCTGGCTTGGTTGGCCAAAAAGGGCGTATGCGTTTTTTCCTGAATATATTCAGGAAAAAACTCATATGCCCTTTTTGGCCATGTGCATCATTGTCGACGTTCTGCCTCTTTTCCTATGCTTTAAATGCAATTCCAGTGTACCCCCTGAAATCGTTTTCCTGCAATTCTGCCCCGCTTTCAAGTCCTCTTCGCAGCCTTCCTTCAATATATTTTTGGACGATAGCTGTCATTTATAACTCTGCAGGTTTGTGAATTACAGTGCCCCTGAGCTACTTTCTTCAACTCGCTTTCTTGTGAGCTGGCCGCAAACCCGCAGGAATGCTTCAGGCCCTAATCTGGTTCCGGCACGGCATGCTGAGCCTTTGGTTAATTCCTCTTCCTGGTGGGAAATGAGCGTTCCATTTGCCCGTCCAGACACCTACAGCTAGTCTCTCATTGGTTCTCCCTATTCCTGTTCATCTTGCGCAGAAATTGCAAACTGTGCCAAACAGGAGGTTAAAGGCACTGACTCTCCAAGTGGGGAGAGTGTTAGTAAACGGTCTGGAATGGTGAACCCGAGTAAAAGGGGACGAAAACTGAGATGAATTTGAAAACGTTTCCCGGTCACACAGTGCACTGTACTGTGGGTTTCCCATGCATGTTTTAGCTG
This sequence comes from Delphinapterus leucas, assembly GCF_059928025.1. Lineage (NCBI taxonomy): Eukaryota > Metazoa > Chordata > Mammalia > Artiodactyla > Monodontidae > Delphinapterus > Delphinapterus leucas. The sequence goes on along the minus strand of NW_028322269.1, from coordinate 2,031,314 downwards.
AAGGAAGAATCCCTTAAACCTGGAGAGTTGGGACCCATGGAATGGGTACCATGCAGTATGACTTCAAAGGGTCTGCATTTGCTCATCGAACCTCACCAATGCTATCAGCCCGAAGTGTCCAGCCTTATGTCTCACTCAGCTCTGGGTGTAGATGTGGTAAATCCAGGTCGCATCACAAGCCCTGAATGAATTATTTAAGAATTGCTCTCTATTTCACTGTCATTGTGTTTGTTTTTGTAATTCATTTTGATAATGGGTTTCATCGGATTTTCTCTGCTGCATTCATGCCGCTGTACACACACTTGAGTCTCTTACGGAGACATATAAATCCATGGGTTTGAAGATTCTTACTAGTCATGTGTAATCCTAGGCGTTGAATATGGGGTGTTTAGTCCATTTCGTTGAGCAAGGGCTAGGTCTTGACTATTACATATTTGGCTTATGGAAAGGTATCTGTGCTAATTTCTATCTCTGGTTTTATGCAGCACCACAACTCACCTTTCCCCTTAAGCAAGCATAAGTTGGTTTTCTAAATTTGAGACCCTGTTCTGTTTTGTAATTCAGTTCATGTGTAGCCAAGTTTACATTCCGTGTATTAGTGATATCTTATGATGTTTCATTTTCTGTGTGACTTATTTCACTTAGAATCATCGTACCTGAATCCACTCATTATGCCGCGACGGGCCTGATGACATAGATTTCATTGGTGAGTGATATTCCTTTCTACGTACGTACCACACTTCTTTATCCATTTTTCGCTTTCTGGGATATTTAACTTGTACCGTAGACGAGGTTCTTGTAAACAGAGCCGTAAACAGAAACTTTGCGGTGGCTGTGTGTTTTTGATTTTAATTTCCCTAAGCTATAGGAAAATAAGTGGTAATGCCGTAGGCTCCGTTGCTTTGTTTTTTAGGTTTTTGAGGAAACACCATACACATCTCCAGAGTGGCTGTTGGCAATTTACATCCCGCCCATCAGCATAACAAGGCTCCCTGTTCTCCATGGCCTGTGCTGCCTTTCTGGATTTTACACTTTTTTCAGATGGCCCTTTTGAACGGGGGGCAGTGAGACTTCATTGTAGTGCAGATTTCTTTAACATGCTTGCTTGGTTGGCCAAAAAGGGCGTATGCGTTTTTTCCTGAATATATTCAGGAAAAAACGCATACGCCCTTTTTGGCCAAGTGCATCATTGTCGACGTTCTGCCTCTTTTCCTATGCTTTAAATGCAATTCCAGTCTACCCCCTGAAATCGTTTTCTTGCAATTCTGCCCCGCTTTCAAGTCCTCTTCGCAGCCTTCCTTCAATATATTTTTGGGTGATAGCTGTCATTTATAACTCTGCAGGTTTGTGAATTACAGTGTCCCTGAGCTCCTTTCTTCAACTCGCTTTCTTGTGAGCTGGCCGCAAACCCGCAGGATTGCTTCAGGCCCTAATCTGGTTCCGGCACGGCATGCTGAGCCTTTGGTTAATTCCTCTTCCTGGTGGGAAATGAGCGTTAAATTTGCCCGTGCAGACACCTTCACACGAGTCTTCATGGTGCCACTTGGCTCCGGTTATCTCTATGGAGGTTGGAGTTGGAGGGCCTCCTCGCTCAAGGTCAGTGTGCCCACGGAGCCAACCCTGCAACTTCAGGGCATGGTTGGGTGTTAGGATCACCACGTGGGGTCCTTTTCCCTTCGGAGGGAGGTGGCCTTTTGGGCTGCTGATTTCCAGGTTTTCAGATACTGCCAGTATCTTGGCCAGATGTGGCGGTGGGCCAAGCCCCTTGGTGACCGCAGTTTATCCTACCTGGATCCCATTCTTGCATTGTTCCATCTCAAGTGGTCCCAGGTTTTACACTAATACTCCAATGGCGATTCACCGTTCACCAGGAATGTAAAGGTCAAAGGGTTTAGCTAAATTAGGGAGTTCCAGGGCAAGGGTCTGAATTGACTGCTCTTTCCATTCTTGAAAGGCCACTTCTGCATTCTATTCAAAAGGATCATCATCTTTTCCTTTCAGTGTTTCATATAGAGGCCCAGCTAGTAGACTGTAGTTAGGGATCCAGAAGCAGCAAACCCTGGCCTCCCCAGGAACCCCTAAGCTGTCTTCTAGTTTCAGAAATGGGTAAGGCTGTAAATTGTTTCTTCCCTTTCCTGGGATGGGCTTCTCCGAACTTCTGTGAGAATGAAGCCCAGGCAGGTCACCGTAGTCTGTGATATTTGAGCTTTGTCTTGGACAACTTGTATCCTTTATTGGCTTGGTAGTTCAGAGGTCTCCTTAGTAGGGCTGGCGATCAGAATGTCGTCTGCATATTGAAGGAGTGTTTCCTTTTCCAGAGGTAGAACTTTTAGTTCTTTAGCTGAGCTTTCCCCAAAGATGGTGTGGGAATTTTTGAACCCTTGGGGCAACACGGCCCGGAAGTATTGTTTTAGTTGTATGTTGAGTCCTGCCACTCACAAGCCAAAATTTCTTGTGACTCTGGGACTAATAGAATACAAAGGAAGGCATCATTGAAGACTAATACAGAATACCATGTCCTGGTGGTTGGTAGAATGACCAGCAGGGTGTAGGATTTAGGAACTACTGGAGGTATATCCTCGGTGGCTTCACTGACTGTCCTGACATCCTTTACCAGGACTCCAGCAGCCCATGGGGCTCTCGAGGTCAGGCCAATCCCAGGATATGGAGCTCACCTGGGCAGGTACCCCACCCCCACCCCAGCCCACGAGGCTCTCGTGTTCAGGCCCCTCCCAGGATACAGAGCTACCCTTGCAGGTACCATGGCAGGGCTGGGAACACAGGAACCGTGCATATCGCCCTCATTGCAGAGCACTCCCAGCTCACCTGTCACTCAGATCTGACACAGAGCACCTCAGAGCAGGACTTGAACTAACTAACAGCAGCTCCGACAGGTCTGTGACCCTAGGCATCACTCTGTGTGGCCTCCCTCCACCTGGTCTTCCAGAGACTTCCACTGCACCCGGGGCACCAGGCCTCTGTCTCCACCCACCAGCCACCCCTCCTCTCCCTGACTCCTGGGTTCCTCTCATTAGGAGAGGGTTTTCTTGAAGTTGTCTCCCACTCATGGGCCAGATAATATAATTAGAAAACAAGCCAGAGCTGCAGCCCCTTGTCTATCCTGACTCTCAGGAGCCCACACCTGTTCCTTGGACCTGGCCGATTCAGCAAGTTCCAGTTTCTGCAACTGTGAGCCCCTGAGGGGTGATTATTGGCTGGCCTGGGAAGCCCGACCGTGCCGGCCAGCCCTCCCCAGGTGTGCCTGGGTTCAGATCAATATAAACACCGCTCCAGGCAGCAAGAGCCCCTGCAGCTGTGCCTGACGCCATTTTCTCTGCCCTGTCAGCAGTCTTGGGGCTGGACTGGTGGGAGGGAGTGAGAGGCCACGGCTTTGTGGGTGGCCCAGTGTGAGTGGGGCTCTGCTGGACTTTCTGCAGCAGTTGCCAAGATGCCACCTGCTAAAGAAGAGGATGTGTCACCCATACCTGCCGCTGGAATTTCTCCCTGGGCAGAGGTGAGTGAGGAAGAAAGCAGTGGGGGCCGGGACAGCAGGGGTATCTCAGGCAGGGAAATGGAAAACTTCCAGAAGAGCACCCAGGGCCAGGACCATCCTGGCTGGCCTGCAGGCACCAAGTCGGCTGGCATGCTGTCACTCATGTGGCTCCATGGCCCTTCCTCTAGGCTTTCAAGTCCTTGTACATATTCAGGTGTTTTACCTGGGAAGGGTGGGAACATTTCAGCAGCAGCTGGCCTGGGGCTCAGCCCACGTTTACTCACAGATGCCTCGGCACGGTCCCCCAGCTTTGCAATGAGGACGCTTGTTGCGTGGGGCCTGCTGGCTGAATGGGAGATGATTCCCCACCACTGACCAACTTCAGAATTGTTTACAACTGGAGCAAGTGCCCTGATACGGTTTTCCTCTGTGTAACTGGTGGGTTCTGTTTTTTTTTCTTTTTTTCGTTTTTGGTTCAAGGTAGATTTTATTCCTCTTTTTTGTATTTACAGATATAAGCATGGAAATAATTTATTCATATAAATACATGTATGTGAAGGGAAGAATATTTTTTCTGTTTTACTTTTTGTAATTTGAATTTTATTTTATTTTTTTATACAGCAGGTTCTTTTTGGTTATCTATTTTATACATATAAATGTATACATGCCAATCCCAATCTCTCAACTCCTCCCACCACCACCCCCCAACAGCTTTCCCCCCTTGGTGTCCATACGTTTGTTGTCTACATCTGTTGCTCTATTTCTGCCTGGCAAAACGGTTCATCTGTACAATTTTTCTAGGTTCCACATATATGCATTAATAGACAAGATTTGTTTTTCTCTTTCTGACTTACTTCACTCTGTATGACAGTCTCTAGATCCATCAACGTCTCTACAAATGACCCAATTTCATTCCTTTTTATGGCTTAGTAATATTCCATTTTATATATGTACCACGTCTTTATGCATTCGTCTGTCTGTGGGCATTTAGGTTGCTTCCATTACCTGGATATTGTAAATAGTGATGCAATGAACATTGCGGTGAATGTCTCTTTTTGATTTATGGTTTTGTCTGGGTATATGCCCAGTAGTGGGATTGCTGTATCATATGGTAATTCTATTCTTAGTTTTATAAGAAACTCCATAATGTTCTCCACAGTGACTGTATCAATTTACATTCCCAACAATAGTGGAAGAGGGTTCCTTATCTCCACACCCTTTCCAGCATTTGTTGTTTGTAGATTTTCTGATGATGCCCATTCTAACAGGTGTGAGGTGATACACCATGGATGAGTCTATTTCGTTGAGCAAAGAGTAGGTCTTGTCTATTACATATTTGGCTTATGGAACGGTATGTGTGCTAATTTCAATCTCTGGTTTTATACAGCACCCCAACTCAACTTTCCCCTTAAGCAAGCATAAGTTTTTATCTAAATGTGAGACTCTGTTCGGTTTTGGAATTCAGTTTATGTGTAGCCAAGTTTACACTCTCTCTATTAGTGATATCTTATGATAATTATCTTTCTCTGTGTGACCTATTTCTCTTAGAATCATCATACTTAAATCCACTCAATTTGCTGCTACAGGCCTGATGACATTGATTTCATTGCTGAGTGATATTCTGTTGTACGTAAGTAGCACAACTCCTTTATCCATTTTTTTCTTTCTGGGATATTTAATTTGTACTGGACTCAAGGTTCTTGTAAACACAGCAGCCCTAAATTTTGTGTTGGCTGTGTCTTGTTGATTTTAATTTTCCTAAGCTATAGGGCCAAAAGTGGAAGTGCCCTAGGGTCTGTAGCTTTGTTTTTCAGATGTTTCAGGATACACCATAAACATCTCCAGAGTGTCTGTTGGCAATTTACATCCCGCCCATCAGCATAACAAGGCTCCCTGTTCTCCATGGCCTGTCCTGTGTTTCTGGTTTTTACACTTTTTCAGATGGCCCTTTTGACGAATGGGAAATGAGACTTCATTGTAGTGTGGATTTCCATTTCTCGAGTGCTTGGTTGGCCAAAAAGTGCATATGTGTTTTTTCCTGAATATATTCAGGAAAAAATGTTTACGCACTTTTGTCCAAGTGCATCACTGTCAAAGATCTGCTGCTTTTCACATGCTTTAAATGCAATTCCAATCTACCTCCTGAAATATGATTCCTGCAATTCTGCCTCGTTTTCAAGTCCTCTTTGCAGACTTACTTCCATATAATTTTGCCAATAGCTGTCATTTATAACACTGCAGGTTTGTGAATTACAGTGCCCGTGATTTCCTTTCTTAACTCGTTTCCTTGAAAACTGGCCACAGAACCGCAGGTTTGCTTCAGGCCGTAATCAGGGTCCGGCATGGCACTCTGAGACTTTGGTTCATTCCACTTCCTGGTGGGAAATTAGAGTTAAATGTGCCCCTCCAGACACCTGCCTCACTCCTAGCCCCTTGGTGATGTGTGTCCTGTGGTTTGAGGCCACATGTGCTGGGTTCCTCACCTTTGGCTGATGTGGCCCCACTGGTGTGAGGACACTCCTGCCTGGTTCCCATCCCCTTGGTGATGTGGGCCCTCCGGTGAGAGTCTGATCCTGGTTGGGTTCCTCACACTTCTGTGAGGTGGGCCCTCTTCTCTGAGGTCACTCCTGCCTGGCTGGCACACCCCGCCTTGGCGACGTCGGCCCTCTGGTGGGATTTGGTGCCTGCTGGGTGTCTCCTCCCCTCGGTAATGAGGGCCCTCTGGCGTCAGACCCTAACTCCTGGGCTCCCAATATTTTCTGATATGCGCCCTGTGGTTCGAGTACACTCCTGCCAGTTTCCCAACCACATGGGAATGTGGGCCTTCTGCTCTGAGGTCCCAACCGTGGGTTGCTCAGTTTCATGATGAGGGCCCTCTGCTGTGAGTTCTCTCCGGCCTGGATCCCATAGCCTCGCTGCTCCTGGCCACCTGCTGGGAGGTTCCAACTGCGGGATTCCTCACCTTTTTTCTTCTATGGGCCCTCTGTTTTGAGACTCCTCCGGCCTGCCTCACTCCCAGCCCCTTGGTGATGTGTGTCCTCTGGTTTGAGGCCACGTATGCTGGGTCCCTCGCCTTTCGATGATGTGGCCCCACTGGTGTGAGGACACTCCTGCCTAGTTCCTATCCCCTTGATGATGTGGGCCCTCTGGTGAGAGTCTGATCCTGGCTGGGTTCCTCACCCTTCTGTGAGGGGGGCCCTCTGCTGTGAGGTCACTCCTGCCTGGCTGGCACACCCCACCTGTGCAACATCGGCCCTCTTGTGGCAGTTGGAGCCTGCTGGGAACCTCCCCTCGGTGATGGGGGCCCTCTTGCCTCAGGCCCTAACTGCTGGGTACCCACATTTTCTGATACGTGCTAAGTGGTGCGAGGACACTCCTGCGAGGTTCCCATCCCCATGGGCATGTGGGCCTTCTGCTCTAAGGTCCCAACACCTGTGTTGTTCACCGTTTCATGATGTTGGCTCTCTGGTGTTAGTTCACCCAGGCCTAGATCCCATAGCCTCTGTGCTCTGAGCGGCCTGCTGGGAGGTTCCTACTGCTGGATTCCTTACCTTTTTTATTCTTTGTGTCCTGTGTTTTCATGCTCCTACTTCCTGACTCACTCCCAGCCCATTTGTGATGTAGGTCCTCTTGTTTAAGGCCACATGTACCAGTTTCCTCACCTTTATTGATGTGGCCCCACTGGTGTGAGGACACTCCTGCCTGGTTCCCATCCCCTTGGTGATGTGGGCCCTCTGGTGAGAGTCTGATCCTGTCTGGATTCCTCACACTTCTGTGAGGTGGGCCCTCTGCTGTGAGGTAACTCCTGCCTGGCTTGCTCCCATTGCCTTGGTGACGTCGGCCCTCTGGTGGCATTTGGAGCCTGCTGGTAGCCTCCTCTCCTCCGTGATGAGGGCCCTCTGGCGCCCGGCCATAACTGCTGGGTTCCCACATTTTCTGATACGTGCTAAGATGTGCGAGGACACTCCTGCGAGGTTCCCATCCCCATGGGGATGTGGGCCTTCTGCTCTGAGGTCCCACTGGCTGGGTTGCTCACAGTTTCATGATGTGGGCCCTCTGCTGTGAGTTCACTGTGGCCTGGATCCCATAGACTCCATGCTCTGGGCCACCTGCTGGGAGGTTCAAACTCCTGGATACCTCACATTTTTTATTCTGTGGGCCCTGTGTTGTTAGGCTACTCCTGCCTGCCTCACTCGGAGCACCTTGGAAATGTGGGTCCTCTGGTTTAGGCCACATGTGCTGGGTTCCTCACCTTTCTATAATGTGGCCACACTGGTGTGAGGACACTCCTGCCTTGTTCCGATCCCCTTGGTGATGTGGGCCCTCTGGTGAGAGTCTTATCCTGGCCGGGTTCCTCACCCTTCTGTGAGGTAGGCCCTCTGCTGTGAGGTCACTCCTGCCTGGCTGGCACACGTCAACGTGGCGACGTGGGCCCTCAGTTGGGAGTTGGTGCCTGCTGGGAGTCTCCTCCCCTCGGTAATGTGGGCCCTCTGGCGTCAGACCCTAACTCCTGGGCTCCCAAAATTTTCTGCTGTGCGCCCTGTGGTGCGAGTACACTCCTGCCAGGATCCCAACCCCATGGGGATGTGGGCCTTCTGCTCTAAGGTCCCAACGGCTGGGTTGCTCACAGTTTCATAATGAGGGCCCTCTGTTTTGAGTTCAGTCAGGCCTGGATCCCATAGCCTCGCTGCTCCTGGCCACCTGCTGGGAGGTTCCAACTGCGGGATCCCTCACCTTTTTTACGCTATGGGCCCTCTGTTTGGAGGCTCCTCCTGCCTGCCTCACTCCCAGCCCCTTGGTGATGTGTGTCCTGTAGTTTGAGGCCACGTGTGCTGGGTCCGTCACATTTCGGTGATGTGACCACACTGGTGTGAGAACACTCCTGCCTGGTTTCCATTCCCTTGGTGATGTGGGCCCTCCGGTGAGAGTCTGATCCTCTTTGGGTTCCTCACACTTTTGTGTGGTTGGCCCTCTGCTCTGAGGTCACTCCTGCCTGGCTGGCACACCCTGCATTGGCGACGTCGGCCTTCTGGTAGCAGTTGGAGCTTGCTGGGAGCCTCCTCTCCTCAGTGATGAGGGCCCTCTGGCGTCCGGCCCTAACTGCTGGGCTCCCCACCTTTTCGGATGTGTGCCCACTGGTGCGATGACACTCCTGCTTGGTTCCCTTCCCCATGGGGATGTGGGCCTTGTGCTCTGAGGTTACAACGGCTGGGTTGCTTACAGTATCACGATGAGGGCCCTCTGTTGTGAGTTCATCACTGCCTGGATCCCATAGCCTCGGTGCTCTGGGCCGCCTGCTGGGATGTTCCAACTGCTGGATTCCTCACCTTTTTTATACAATGGGCCATGTGTTTTGAGGTTAATCCTGCCTGCCTCGCTCCGAGACCCATGGTGATGTGGGTCCTCTGGTTTGAGGCCACATGTGCTGGGTACCTCAACTTTCGATGATGTGGCCCCACGGGTGTGAGGACACTCCTGCCTGGTTCCCAGCCCCTTGCTTATGTGGGCACTCTGGTGAGAGTCTGATCTTGACTGGGTTCCTTACCCTTCTGTGAGGTGGGCCCTCTGATGTGAGGTCACTCCTGCCTGGATGGCTCATGTCGCCTTGGCGACGTAGGCCCTCTGTTGGCCACTGAAGCATGCTGGGAGCCTCCTACCCTCTTTAATAAGTGCCCTGGAAGAAACGCATATGCCCTTTTTGACCAAGTGCATCATTGTCGAGGTTCTGCCTCTTCTCCTATACTTTCAGAGGACTTCCCGTCTACCTCCTGAAATCGTATTCCTGGAATTCTGCCCCGCGTTCAAGTCCTCTTTGCAGCCTTACTTCAATATATTTTTGGACGATAGCTGTCATTTATAACTCTGCAGGTTTGTGAATACAGCGCCCCTGAGCTCCTTTCTTCAACTCGCTTTCTTGTGAGCTGGCCGCAAAACCGCAGGATTGCTTCAGGCCCTAATCTGGTTCCGACACGGCATGCTGAGCCTTTGGCTAATTCCTCTTCCTGGTGGGAAATGAGCGTTAAATTTGTTCGTGCAGACACCTACAGCTAATCTCTCATTGGTTCTCCCTATTCCTGTTCATCTTGCACAGAAATTCCAAACTGTGCCAACAGGAGGTTAAAGGCACTGACTCTCCAAGTGGGGAGAGTGTTAGTAAAGCGTCTGGAATGGTAAAACCGAGTACGAGGGGACGAAAACTGAGACGCATTTAAAAAGTTTTCCCGGTCACACGGTGGACCATATTCTGGGTTGCCCATGCATGTTTTACCTGAAGGAAGAATCCCTTCAACCTGGAGAGTTGGGACCCATGGAATGGGTACCACGCAGTATGACTTCAAAGGGTTGCCTTTGCTCACCGAACGTCACCAATGCTATCAGCCCGAAGTGTCCAGCCTTATGTCTCACTCAGCTCGGGGTGTAGATGTGGTAAATCCACGTTGCATCACAAGCCCTGAATGAATTATTTAAGAATTGCTCTCTATTTCACTGTCATTGTGTTCTGTTTTTGTAATTTATTTTGATAATGGGATTTATCGTATTTTCACTGCTGCGTTTATGCCGCTGTACACATGCTTGATTCTCTTATGGAGACATATAAATCCATGGGTTTTCAGATTCTTACTAGTCAGGTATATTCCTAGGCATTGAATATGGGGTGTTGAGTCCATTTCGTGGAGCAAGGAGTAGGTCCTGACTATTACATATTTGCTTATGGAAAGGTATCTGTGCTAATTTCAAACTCTGGTTTTATGCAGCACCACAACTCACCTTTCCCCTTAAGCAAGCATAAGTTGGTTTTCTAAATTTGAGACCCTTTTCTGTTTTGTAATTGAGTTCATGTGCAGCCATGTTTGCATTCCGTGTATTTGAGATATCTTATGGTGTTTCTTTTTCTGTGTGACCTAGTTAACTTAGAATGATCGTACCTGAATCCACTCATTATGCCGCGACGGGCCTCATGACATAGATTTCATTGCTGAGTGATATTCCATTGTACGTACGTACAACAACTTCTTTATCCATTTTTTGCTTTCTGGGATATTTCACTTGTACCGTAAATGAGGTTCTTGTAAGCAGAGCCGTCCAAAATTTATGGGTGGCTGTGTCTTTTTGATTTTAATTTCCCTAAGCTATAGAACCATAAGTTGAAGTGCCGTAGGCTCCGTTGCTTAGTTTTTTAGGTGTTTGAGGAAACACCATACATTTCTCCAGAGTGGCTGTTGGCAATTTACATCCCGCCCATCAGCATAACAAGGCTCCCTGTTCTCCATGGCCTGTGCTGTCTTTCTGGATTTTACACTTTTTTCAGATGGCCCTTTTGACCGGGGGGCAGTGAGACTTCTTTGTAGTGCAGATTTCTTTAACATGCTGGCTTGGTTGGCCAAAAAGGGCGTATGCGTTTTTTCCTGAATATATTCAGGAAAAAACGCATACGCCCTTTTTGGCCAAGTGCATCATTGTCGACGTTCTGCCTCTTTTCCTATGCTTTAAATGCAATTCCAGTCTACCCCCTGAAATCGTTTTCCTGCAATTCTGCCCCGCTTTCCAGTCCTCTTCGCAGCCTTCCTTCAATATATTTTTGGACGATAGCTGTCATTTATAACTCTGCAGGTTTGTGAATTACAGTGCCCCTGAGCTCCTTTCTTCAACTCGCTTTCTTGTGAGCTGGCCGCAAACCCGCAGGAATGCTTCAGGCCCTAATCTGGTTCCGGCACGGCATGCTGAGCCTTTGGTTAATTCCTCTTCCTGGTGGGAAATGAGCGTTCCATTTGCCCGTCCAGACACCTACAGCTAGTCTCTCATTGGTTCTCCCTATTCCTGTTCATCTTGCGCAGAAATTGCAAACTGTGCCAAACAGGAGGTTAAAGGCACTGACTCTCCAAGTGGGGAGAGTGTTAGTAAACGGTCTGGAATGGTGAACCCGAGTAAAGGGGACGAAAACTGAGATGCATTTGAAAACGTTTCCCGGTCACACAGTGCACTGTACTGTGGGTTTCCCATGCATGTTTTAGCTGAAGGAAGAATCCCTTAAACCTGGAGAGTTGGGACCCATGGAATGGGTACCATGCAGTATGACTTCAAAGGGTCTGCATTTGCTCATCGAACCTCACCAATGCTATCAACCCGAGGTGTCCAGCCTTATGTCTCACTCAGCTCTGGGTGTAGATGTGGTAAATCCAGGTTGCATCACAAGCCCTGAATGAATTATTTAAGAATTGCTCTCTATTTCTCTGTCATTGTGTTTGTTTTTGTAATTCATTTTGATAATGGGTTTTATCGGATTTTCTCTGCTGCATTCATGCCGCTGTACACACACTTGAGTCTCTTACGGAGACATATAAATCCATGGGTTTGAAGGTTCTTACTAGTCATGTGTAATCCTAGGCGTTGAATATGGGGTGTTTAGTCCATTTCGTTGAGCAAGGGCTAGGTCTTGACTATTACATATTTGGCTTATGGAAAGGTATCTGTGCTAATTTCTATCTCTGGTTTTATGCAGCACCACAACTCACCTTTCCCCTTAAGCAAGCATAAGTTGGTTTTCTAAATTTGAGACCCTGTTCTGTTTTGTAATTCAGTTCATGTGTAGCCAAGTTTACATTCCGTGTATTAGTGATATCTTATGATGTTTCATTTTCTGTGTGACTTATTTCACTTAGAATCATCGTACCTGAATCCACTCATTATGCCGCGACGGGCCTGATGACATAGATTTCATTGGTGAGTGATATTCCTTTGTACGTACGTACCACACTTCTTTATCCATTTTTCGCTTTCTGGGATATTTAACTTGTACCGTAGACGAGGTTCTTGTAAACAGAGCCGTAAACAGAAACTTTGCGGTGGCTGTGTGTTTTTGATTTTAATTTCCCTAAGCTATAGGAAAATAAGTGGTAATGCCGTAGGCTCCGTTGCTTTGTTTTTTAGGTTTTTGAGGAAACACCATACACATCTCCAGAGTGGCTGTTGGCAATTTACATCCCGCCCATCAGCATAACAAGGCTCCCTGTTCTCCATGGCCTGGGCTGCCTTTCTGGATTTTACACTTTTTTCAGATGGCCCTTTTGAACGGGGGGCAGTGAGACTTCATTGTAGTGCAGATTTCATTAACATGCTTGCTTGGTTGGCCAAAAAGGGCGTATGCGTTTTTTCCTGAATATATTCAGGAAAAAACGCATACGCCCTTTTTGGCCAAGTGCATCATTGTCGACGTTCTGCCTCTTTTCCTATGCTTTAAATGCAATTCCAGTCTACCCCCTGGAATCGTTTTCTTGCAGTTCTGCCCCGCTTTCAAGTCCTCTTCGCAGCCTTCCTTCAATATATTTTTGGGTGATAGCTGTCATTTATAACTCTGCAGGTTTGTGAATTACAGTGTCCCTGAGCTCCTTTCTTCAACTCGCTTTCTTGTGAGCTGGCCGCAAACCCGCAGGATTGCTTCAGGCCCTAATCTGGTTCCGGCACGGCATGCTGAGCCTTTGGTTAATTCCTCTTCCTGGTGGGAAATGAGCGTTAAATTTGCCCGTGCAGACACCTTCACACGAGTCTTCATGGTGCCACTTTGCCCCGGTTATCTCTATGGAGGTTGGAGTTGGAGGGCCTCCTCGCTCAAGGTCAGTGTGCCCATGGAGCCAACCCTGCAACTTCAGGGCATGGTTGGGTGTGAGGATCACCACGTGGGGTCCTTTTCCCTTCGGAGGGAGGTGGCCTTTTGGGCTGCTGATTTCCAGGTTTTCAGATACTGCCAGTATCTTGGCCAGATGTGGCGGTGGGCCAAGCCCCTTGGTGACCGTAGTTTATCCTACCTGGATCGCATTCTTGCATTGTTCCATTTCAAGTGGTCCCAGGTTTTGCACTAATACTCCAATGGCGATTCACCGTTCACCAGGAATGTAAAGGTCAAAGGGTTTAGCTAAATTAGGGAGTTCCAGGGCAAGGGTCTGAATTGACTGCTCTTTCCATTCTTGAAAGGCCACTTCTGCATTCTATTCAAAAGGATCATCATCTTTTCCTTTCAGTGTTTCATATAGAGGCCCAGCTAGTAGACTGTAGTTAGGGATCCAGAAGCAGCAAACCCTGGCCTCCCCAGGAGCCCCTAAGCTGTCTTCTAGTTTCAGAAATGGGTAAGGCTGTAAATTGTTTCTTCCCTTTCCTGGGATGGGCTTCTCCGACCTTCTGTGAGAATGAAGCCCAGGCAGGTCACCGTAGTCTGTGATATTTGAGCTTTGTCTTGGACAACTTGTATCCTTTATTGGCTTGGTAGTTCAGAGGTCTCCTTAGTAGGGCTGGCGATCAGAATGTCGTCTGCATATTGAAGGAGTGTTTCCTTTTCCAGAGGTAGAGCTTTTAGTTCTTTAGCTGAGCTTTCCCCAAAGATGGTGTGGGAATTTTTGAACCCTTGGGGCAACACGGCCCGGAAGTATTGTTTTAGTTGTATGTTGAGTCCTGCCACTCACAAGCCAAAATTTCTTGTGACTCTGGGACTAATAGAATACAAAAGAAGGCATCATTGAAGACTAATACAGAATACCATGTCCTGGTGGTTGGTAGAATGACCAGCAGGGTGTAGGATTTAGGAACTACTGGAGGTATATCCTCGGTGGCTTCACTGACTGTCCTGACATCCTTTACCAGGACTCCAGCAGCCCATGGGGCTCTCGAGGTCAGGCCAATCCCAGGTTATGGAGCTCACCTGGGCAGGTACCCCACCCCCACCCCAGCCCATGGGGCTCTCGTGTTCAGGCCCCTCCCAGGATATGGGGTTCCCTGGGCAGGTTCCCCTGCAGCCCATGGGGCTCTCGTGGTCAGGCCCCTCCCAGGATACAGAGCTACCCTTGCAGGTACCATGGCAGGGCTGGGAACACAGGAACCGTGCATATCGCCCTCATTGCAGAGCACTCCCAGCTCACCTGTCACTCAGATCTGACACAGAGCACCTCAGAGCAGGACTTGAACTAACAAACAGCAGCTCCGACAGGTCTGTGACCCTGGGCATCACTCTGTGTGGCCTCCCTCCACCTGGTCTTCCAGAGACTTCCACTGCACCCGGGGCACCAGGCCTCTGTCTCCACCCACCAGCCACCCCTCCTCTCCCTGACTCCTGGGTTCCTCTCATTAGGAGAGGGTTTTCTTGAAGTTGTCTCCCACTCATGGGCCAGATAATATAATTAGAAAACAAGCCAGAGCTGCAGCCCCTTGTCTATCCTGACTCTCAGGAGCCCACACCTGTTCCTTGGACCTGGCCGATTCAGCAAGTTCCAGTTTCTGCAACTGTGAGCCCCTGAGGGGTGATTATTGGCTGGCCTGGGAAGCCCGACCGTGCCGGCCAGCCCTCCCCAGGTGTGCCTGGGTTCAGATCAATATAAACACCGCTCCAGGCAGCAAGAGCCCCTGCAGCTGTGCCTGACGCCATTTTCTCTGCCCTGTCAGCAGTCTTGGGGCTGGACTGGTGGGAGGGAGTGAGAGGCCACGGCTTTGTGGGTGGCCCAGTGTGAGTGGGGCTCTGCTGGACTTTCTGCAGCAGTTGCCAAGATGCCACCTGCTAAAGAAGAGGATGTGTCACCCATACCTGCCGCTGGAATTTCTCCCTGGGCAGAGGTGAGTGAGGAAGAAAGAGGTGGGGGCCGGGACAGCAGGGGTATCTCAGGCAGGGAAATGGAAAGCTTCCAGAAGAGCACCCAGGACCAGGACCATCCTGGCTGGCCTGCAGGCACCAAGTCGGCTGGCATGCTGTCGCTCATGTGGCTCCATGGCCCTTCCTCTAGGCTTTCAAGTCCTTGTACATATTCAGGTGTTTTACCTGGGAAGGGTGGGAACATTTCAGCAGCAGCTGGCCTGGGGCTCAGCCCACGTTTACTCACAGATGCCTCGGCACGGTCCCCCAGCTTTGCAATGAGGACGCTTGTTGCGTGGGGCCTGCTGGCTGAATGGGAGATGATTCCCCACCACCGACCAACTTCAGAATTGTTTACAACTGGAGCAAGTGCCCTGATACGGTTTCCTCTGTGTAGCTGGTGGGTTCTGTTTTTTTTTCTTTTTTGGTTCAAGGTAGATTTTATTCCTCTTTTTTGTATTTACAGATATAAGCATGGAAATAATTTATTCATATAAATACATATATGTGAAGGGAAGAATATTTTTTCTGTTTTACTTTTTGTAATTTGAATTTTATTTTATTTTTTTATACAGCAGGTTCTTTTTGGTTATCTATTTTATACATATAAATGTATACATGCCAATCCCAATCTCTCAACTCCTCCCACCACCACCCCCCAACAGCTTTCCCCCCTTGGTGTCCATACGTTTGTTGTCTACATCTGTTGCTCTATTTCTGCCTTGCAAAACGGTTCATCTGTACAATTTGTCTAGGTTCCACATATAGCCATTAATAGACAAGATTTCTTTTTCTCTTTCTGACTTACTTCACTCTGTATGACAGTCTCTAGATCCATCAACGTCTCTACAAATGACCCAATTTCATTCCTTTTTATGGCTTAGTAATATTCCATTTTATATATGTACCACGTCTTTATGCATTCGTCTGTCTGTGGGCATTTAGGTTGCTTCCATTACCTGGATATTGTAAATAGTGATGCAATGAACATTGCGGTGAATGTCTCTTTTTGATTTATGGTTTTGTCTGGGTATATGCCCAGTAGTGGGACTGCTGTATCATATGGTAATTCTATTCTTAGTTTTATAAGAAACTCCATAACTTTCTCCACAGTGACTGTATCAATTTCATTCCCAACAATAGCGGAAGAGGGTTCCTTATCTCCACACCCTTTCCAGCATTTGTTGTTTGTAGATTTTCTGATGATGCCCATTCTAACAGGTGTGAGGTGATACACCATGGATGAGTCTATTTCGTTGAGCAAAGAGTAGGTCTTGTCTATTACATATTTGGCTTATGGAACGGTATGTGTGCTAATTTCAATCTCTGGTTTTATACAGCACCCCAACTCAACTTTCCCCTTAAGCAAGCATAAGTTTTTATCTAAATGTGAGACTCTGTTCGGTTTTGGAATTCAGTTTATGTGTAGCCAAGTTTACACTCTCTCTATTAGTGATATCTTATGATAATTACCTTTCTCTGTGTGACATATTTCTCTTAGAATCATCATACTTAAATCCACTCAATTTGCTGCTACAGGCCTGATGACATTGATTTCATTGCTGAGTGATATTCCATTGTACGTAAGTAGCACAACTCCTTTATCCATATTTTTCTTTCTGGGATATTTAATTTGTACTGGACTCAAGGTTCTTGTAAACACAGCAGCCCTAAATTTGGTGTTGGCTGTGTCTTGTTGATTTTAATTTTCCTAAGCTATAGGGCCAAAAGTGGAAGTGCCCTAGGGTCTGTAGCTTTGTTTTTCAGATGTTTCAGGATACACCATAAACATCTCCAGAGTGTCTGTTGGCAATTTACATCCCGCCCATCAGCATAACAAGGCTCCCTGTTCTCCATGGCCTGTCCTGTGTTTCTGGTTTTTACACATTTTTCAGATGGCCCTTTTGACGAATGGGAAATGAGACTTCATTGTAGTGCGGATTTCCATTGCTCGAGTGCTTGGTTGGCCAAAAAGGGCATATGTGTTTTTTCCTGAATATATTCAGGAAAAAATGTTTACGCACTTTTGTCCAAGTGCATCACTGTCAAAGATCTGCCGCTTTTCACATGCTTTAAACGCAATTCCAATCTACCTCCTGAAATATGATTCCTGCAATTCTGCCTCGTTTTGAAGTCCTCTTTGCAGACTTACTTCAGTATATTTTTGCCAATAGCTGTCATTTATAACTCTGCAGGTTTGTGAATTACAGTGCCTGTGATTTCCTTTCTTAACTCGTTTCCTTGAAAGCTGGCCACAGAACCGCAGGTTTGCTTTAGGCCATAATCAGGGTCTGGCACGGCACTCTGAGCCTTTGGTTAATTCCTCTTCCTGGTGGGAAATTAGAGTTAAATGTGCCCCTCCGGACACCTGCCTCACTCCCAGCCCCTTGGTGATGTGTGTCCTGTGGTTTGAGGCCACATGTGCTGGGTTCCTCACCTTTGGCTGATGTGGCCCCACTGGTGTGAGGACACTCCTGCCTGGTTCCCATCCCCTTGGTGATGTGGGCCATCCGGTGAGAGCCTGATCCTGGTTGGGTTCCTCACACTTCTGTGAGGTGGGCCCTCTTCTCTGACGTCACTCCTGCCTGGCTGGCACACCCCGCCTTGGCGAAGTCGGCCCTCTGGTGGGATTTGGTGCCTGCTGGGGGTCTCCTGCCCTCGGTAATGAGGGCCCTCTGGCGTCAGGCCCTAATTCCTGGGCTCCCAATATTTTCTGATATGCGCCCTGTGGTTCGAGTACACTCGTGCCAGGTTCCCAACCCCATGGGAATGTGGGCCTTCTGCTCTGAGGTCCCAACCGTGGGTTGCTCAGTTTCATGATGAGGGCCCTCTGCTGTGAGTTCTCTCCGGCCTGGATCCCATAGCCTCGCTGCTCCTGGCCACCTGCTGGGAGGTTCCAACTGCGGGATTCCTCACCTTTTTTCTTCTATGGACCCTCTGTTTTGAGACTCCTCCGGCCTGCCTCACTCCCAGTCCCTTGGTGATGTGTGTCCTCTGGTGTGAGGCCACGTGTGCTGGGTCCCTCGCCTTTGGATGATGTGGCCACACTGGTGTGAGGACACTCCTGCCTGCTTCCTATCCCCTTGATGATGTGGGCCCTCTGGTGAGAGTCTGATCCTGGCTGGGTTCCTCACCCTTCTGTGAGGTGGGCCCTCTGCTGTGAGGTCACTCCTGCCTGGCTGGCACACCCCACCTGGGCAACATCGGCCCTCTTGTGGCACTTGGAGCCTGCTGGGAGCCTCCTCCCCTCGGTGATGGGGGCCCTCTAGCGTCAGGCCCTAACTGCTGGGTACCCACATTTTCTGATACGTGCTAAGTGGTGCGAGGACACTCCTGCGAGGTTCCCATCCCCATGGGCATGTGGGCCTTCTGCTCTAAGGTCCCAACACCTGTGTTGTTCACCGTTTCATGATGTTGTCTCTCTGGTGTTAGTTCACTCAGGCCTAGATCCCATAGACTCTGTGCTCTGAGCCGACTGCTGGGAGGTTCCTACTGCTGGATTCCTTACCTTTTTTATTCTTTGGGTCCTGTGTTTTTATGCTCCTACTTCCTGACTCACTCCCAGCCCCTTTGTGATGTAGGTCCTCTGGTTTAAGGCCACATGTACCGGTTTCCTCACCTTTATTGATGTGGCCCCACTGGTGTGAGGACACTCCTGCCTGGTTCCCATCCCCTTGGTGATTGGGGCCCTCTTGTGAGAGTCTGATCCTGTCTGGATTCCTCACACTTCTGGGAGGTGGGCCCTCTGCTGTGAGGTCACTCCTGCCTGGCTGGCACACGTCACGTTGGCGATGTGGGCCCTCAGTTGGGAGTTGGTGCCTGCTGGGAGTCTCCTCCCCTCGGTAATGAGGGCCCTCTGGCGTCAGGCCCTAACTCATGGGCTCCCAAAATTTTCTGATGTGCGCCCTGTCGTGTGAGTACACTCCAGCCAGGGTCCCTTCCCTAGGGGATGTGGGCTTTCTGCTCTGTGGTCCCAACGGCTGGGTTGCTCACAGTGTCAGAATGTGGGCCCTCTGTTTTGAGTTCAGTCAGGCCTGGATCCCATAGCCTCGCTGCTCCTGGCCGCCTGCTGGGAGGTTCCAACTGCGGGATTCCTCACCTTTTTTACGCAATGGGCCCTCTGTTTTGAGGCTCCTCCTGCCTGCCTCACTCCCAGCCCCTTGGTGATGTGTGTCTTGTAGTTTGAGGCCACGTGTGCTGGGTCCGTCACATTTCGGGGATGTGGCCCCACTGGTGTGAGGACACTCCTGCCTGGTTTCCATTCCCTTGGTGATGTGGGCCCTCTGGTGAGAGTCTGATCCTCTTTGGGTTCCTCACACTTTTGTGTGGTTGGCCCTCTGCTCTGAGGTCACTCCTGCCTGGCTGGCACACCCCGCATTGGCGACGTCGGCCCTCTGGTAGCAGTTGGAGCTTGCTGGGAGCCTCCTCTCCTCAGTGATGAGGGCCCTCTGGCGTCCGGCCCTAACTGCTGGGCTCCCCACATTTTCTGTTGTGTGCCCACTGGTGCGATGACACTCCTGCTTGGTTCCCTTCCCCATGGGGATGTGGGCCTTGTGCTCTGAGGTCACAACGGCTGGGTTGCTTACAGTATCACGATGAGGGCCCTCTGTTGTGAGTTCATCACTGCCTGGATCCCATAGCCTCGGTGCTCTGGGCCGCCTGCTGGGATGTTCCAACTGCTGGATTCCTCACCTTTTTATACAATGGGCCATGTGTTTTGAGGTTAATCCTGCCTGCCTCGCTCTGAGACCCATGGTGATGTGGGTCTTCTGGTTTGAGGCCACATGTGCTGGGTACCTCAACTTTCGATGATGTGGCCCCACGGGTGTGAGGACACTCGTGCCTGATTCCCAGCCCCTTGCTTATGTGGGCACTCTGGTGAGAGTCTGATCATGACTGGGTTCCTTACCTTCTGTGAGGTGGGCGCTCTGATGTGAGGTCACTCCTGCCTGAATGGCTCACGTCGCCTTGGCGACGTACGCCCTCTGTTGGCCACTGAAGCATGCTGGGAGCCTCCTACCCTCTTTAACGAGGGCCCTGGAAGAAACGCGTATGCCCTTTTTGACCAAGTGCATCATTGTCGAAGTTCTGCCTCTTCTCCTATACTTTCAGAGGACTTCCCATCTACCTCCTGAAATCGTATTCCTGGAATTCTGCCCCGCGTTCAAGTCCTCTTTGCAGCCTTACTTCAATATATTTTTGGACGATAGCTGTCATTTATAACTCTGCAGGTTTGTGAATTACAGTGCCCCTGAGCTCCATTCTTCAACTCGCTTTCTTGTGAGCTGGCCGCAAAACCGCAGGATTGCTTCAGGCCCTAATCTGGTTCCGGCACGGCATGTTGAGCCTTTGGCTAATTCCTCTTCCTGATGGGAAATGAGCATTAAATTTGCTCGTGCAGACACCTACAGCTAATCTCTCATTGGTTCTCCCTATTCCTGTTCATCTTGCTCAGAAATTCCAAACTGTGCCAAACAGGAGGTTAAAGGCACTGACTCTCCAATTGGGGAAAGAGTTAGTAAAGCGTCTGGAATGGTAAAACCGAGTATGAGGGGAAGAAAACTGAGATGCATTTAAAAAGGTTTCCCGGTCACACGGTGGACCATATTCTGGGTTTCCCATGCGTGTTTTACCTGAAGGAAGTATCCCTTAAACCTGGAGAGGTGGGACCCATGCAATGGGTACCATGCAGTATGACTTCAAATGGCCTGCATTTTCTCACCGAACCTCACCAATGCTATCAGCCCAAAGTGTCGAACCTTATGTCTCACTCAGCTCTAGGTGTAGATGTGGTAAATCCAGGTTGCATCACAAGCCCTGAATGAATTATTTAAGAATTGCTCTCTATTTCACTGTCATTGTGTTTGTTTTTGTAGTTTATTTTGATAATGGGATTTATCGGATTTTCTCTGCTGCCTTCATGCAGCTGTACACACACTTGATTCTCTTACGGAGACATATAAATCCATGGATTTGAAGATTCTTACTAGTCATGTGTAATCCTAGGAGTTGAATATGGTGTGTTTAGTCCATTTCGTTGAGCAAGGTGTAAGTCTTGACTATTACATATTTGGCTTATGGAAAGGTATGTGTGCTAATTTCTATCTCTGGTTTTATGCAGCACCCCACCTCACCTTTCCCCATAAGCAAGCATAAGTTGGTGTTCTAAATTTGAGACCCTGTTCTGATTTGTAATTCAGTTCATGTGTAGCCAAGTTTACATTCCGTGTATTAGTGATATCTTATGATGTTTCATTTTCTGTGTGACTTATTTCACTTAGAATCATCGTACCTGGATCCACTCAATATGCCGCGACGGGCCTGATGACATAGATTTCATTGGTGAGTGATATTCCATTGTACGTGAGTACCACAAATTCTTTAACCATTTTTCACATTCTGGGATATTTAACTTGTACCGTAGACGACGTTCTTGTAAACAGAGCTGTCCCAAACTTTGGGGTGGCTGTGTGTTTTTGATTTTAATTTCCCTAAGCTATAGGACCATAAGTGGAAGTGACATAGGCTCCGTTGCTTTGTTTCCTACGTGTTTCAGGAAACCCCATACACTTCTCCAGAGTGGCTGTTTGCAATTTACATCCCCCCCATCAGCATAAGAAGTCTCCCTGTTCTCCATGACCTGTCCTGCCTTTCTGAATTTTACACTTTTTCAGATGCCCCTTTTGACCGGGGGGCAGTGAGACTTCATTGTAGTGCAGATTTCATTTACCTGCTTGCTTGCTTGGCCAAAAATGGCATATGCGTTTTTTCCTGAATATATTCAGGAAAAAACGCATACGCACTTTTTGGCCAGAGCATCATTGTCGACATTCTGCCTCTATTCCTATGCTTTAAGTGCAATTCCAGTCTACCCCCTGAAATCGTTTTCCTGAAATTCTGCCCCGCTTTCAAGTCCTATTCGAAGACTTACTTCAATACATTTTTGGACGATAGCTGTCATTCATAACTCTGCAGGTTTGTGAAATACAGTGCCCCTGAGCTCGTTTCCTCAACTCGCTTTCTTGTGAGCTGGCCGCAAAACCGCAGGATTGCTGCAGGCCCTAATCTGTTTCCGTCAGGGCACACTGAGCCTTTGGTGAATTCCTCTTCCTGGTGGGAAATGAGCGTTCCATTTGCCCGTGCAGACACCTACAGCTAGTCTCTCATTGTTTCTCCCTATTCCTGTTAATCTTTCGTAGAAATTGCAAACTGTGCCAAACAGGAGGTTAAAGGCACTGACTCTCCAAGTGGGGAGAATGTTAGTAAAGTGTCTGGAATGGTGAACCCGAGTACCAGGGTTCGAAAACTGAGATATATTTGAAAACGTTTCCCAATCACACGGTGGACAATACTCTGGGTTTCCCATGCATGTCTTAGCTGAAGGAAGAATGCCTTAAACCTGGAGAGCTGGGAACCATGGAATGGGTACCATGCAGTATGACTACAAAGGGTCTGCGTTTGCTCACCGAACCTCACAAATGCTATCAGCCCGAAGTGTCCAGCCGTATATCTCACCCAGCTCTGGGTGTAGATGTGGTAAATCCAGGTTGCATCACAAGCCCTGAATGAATTATTTAAGAATTGCTCTCTATTTCACTGTCAATGTGTTTTGTTTTTGAAATTTATTTTGATAATGGGATTTATCGGATTTTCACTGCTGCGTTTAGCCTGCTGTACACATGCTTGATTTCCTTATGGAGACATATAAATCATGGGTTTTAAGATTCTTACTTGTCAGGTATATTCCCAGGCTTTGAGTCCGTTTCGTTGAGCAAGGAGTAGGTCTTGTCTCTTATATATTTGGCTTATGGAACGGTATCTGTGCTAATTTCAATCTCTGGTTTTATGCAGCACCCCAACTCACCTTTCCCCATAAGCAAGCATAAGTTGGTTTTCTAAATTTGAGACCCTGTTCTGTTTTGTAATTCAGTTCATGGGTAGCCAAGTTTACATTCCGTGTATTAGTCATACCTTATGATGTTTCTTTTTCTGTGTGACTTATTTCTCGTAGAATCATCATACCTGAATCCACTCATTATGCCGCTACGGGCCTGATGAAGTAGATTTCATTGCTGAGTGATATTCCATTGTACGTGCGTACCACAACTTCTTTATCCATTTTTTGCTTTCTGGGATATTTTACTTGTACCGTAGATGAGGTTCTTGTAAACAGAGCCGTCCCAAACTTTGGGGTGGCACTGTGTTTTTGATTTTAATTTCCCTAAGCTATAGGACCATAAGTGGAAGTGCCATAGGCTGTGTTGCTTTGTTTCCTATGTGTTTCAGGAAACACCATACACTTTTCCAGAGTGGCTGTTGGCAATTTAAATCCGCCCATCAGCATAACAAGGCTCACTGTTCTCCATGACCTGTCCTGCCTTTCTGGATTTTACACTTTTGTCAGATGGCCCTTTTGACCGGGGGGCAGTGAGACTTCATTGTAGTGCAGATTTCCTTTACACGCTTGCTTGGTTGGCCAAAAAGGGCGTATGCGTTTTTTCCTGAATATATTCAGGAAAAAACGCATACGCCGTTTTGGCCAAGTGCATCATTGTCGACATTCTGCCTCTTTTCCTATGCTTTAAGTGCAATTCCAGTCTACCTCCTGAAATCGTTTTACTGAAATTCTGCCCCGCTTTCAAGTCCTCTTCGAACACTTACTTCTATACGTTTTTGGACGATAGCTGTCATTCATAACTCTGCAGGTTTCTGAATTACACTGCCCCTGAGCTCCTTTCTTCAACTCGCTTTCTTGTGAGCTGGCCGCAAAACCGCAGGATTGCTTCAGGCCCTAATCTCTTTCCGGCAGGGCACGCTGAGCCCTTGGTTAATTCCTCTTCCTGGTGGCAAATGAGTGTTCCATTTGCCCGTGAAGACACCTACAGCTAGTCTCTCATTGCTTCTCCCTATTCCTGTTCATCTTGCGCAGAAATTGCAAAGTGTGCCAAACAGGAGGTTAAATGCACTGACTCTCCAAGTGGGGAGAGTGTTAGTAAAGCGTCTGGAATGGTGAACCCGAGTACCAGGGGACGAAAACTGAGATGCATTTGAAAACGTTTCCCAATCGCACGGTGGACCATACTATGTGTTTCCCATGCATGTTTTAGCTGAAGGAAGAATCCCTTAAACCTGGAAATTTGGAACCCATGGAATGGGTAACATGCAGTATGACTTCAAAGGGTCTGCGTTTGCTCACCGAACCTCACCAATGCTATCAGCCTGAAGTGTCCAGCCTTATGTCTCACCCAGCTCTGGGTGTAGATGTGGGAAATCCAGGTTGCATCACAAGCCCTGAATGAATTATTTAAGAATTGCTCTCTATTTCACTGTTATTGTGTTTTGTTTTTGAAATTCATTTTGATAATGGGATTTATCGGATTTTCACTGCTGCTTTTAGGCCACTGTACACACGCTTGATTTCCTTATAGAGACATATAAATCCATGGGTTTTAAGATTCTTACTTGTCAGGTATCTTCCCAGGCGTTGAATATAGGGTGTTGAGTCCATTTCGTTGAGCAAGGAGTAGGTTTTGTCTATTATATATTTGGCTTATGGAACGGTATCTGTGCTAATTTCAATCTCTGGTTTTATGCAGCATCCCAACTGACCTTTCCCCATAAGCAAGCATAAGTTGGTTTGCTAAATTTGAGACCCTGTTCTGTTTTGTAATTCAGTTCATGGGTAGCCAAGTTTACATTCCGTGTATTAGTGATAACTTATGATGTTTCTTTTTCTGTCTGACTTATTTCTCATAGAATCATCGTACCTGAATCCACTCATTATGACGCTACGGTCCTGATGACGTAGATTTCATTGCTGAGTGATATTCCATTGTACGTGCATACCACAACTTCTTTATCCATTTTATGCTTTCTCGGATATTTAACTTCTACCGTAGATGAGGTTCTTTTAAACAGAGCCATCCCAAACTTTGGGGTGGCTGTGTGTTTTTGATTTTAATTTCCCTAAGCTATAGGACCATAAGTGGAAGTGCCATAGGCTGTGTTGCTTTGTTTCCTACGTGTTTCCGGAAACACCATACAGTTTTCCAGAGTGTCTGTTGGCAATTTAAATCCGCCCATCAGCATAACAAGGCTCCCTGTTCTCCAAGACCTGTCCTGCCTTTCTGGATTTTACACTTTTTTCAGATGGCCCGTTTGACCGGGGGTCAGTGAGACTTCATTGTAGTGCGGATTTCCTTTACACGCTTGCTTCGTTTGCCAAAAAGTGCGTATGCATTTTTTCCTGAATATATTCAGGAAAAAACGCATACGCCCTTTTTGGCCCAGTGCATCATTGTCGACATTCTGCCTCTTTTCATATGCTTTAAGTGCAATTCCAGTCTACCCCCTGAAATCGTTTTCCTGAAATTCTGCCCCGCTGTCAAGTCCTCTCCGAAGACTTACTTCTATACATTTTTGGACGATAGCTGTCATTCATAACTCTGCAGGTTTGTGAATTACAGTGCCCCTGAGCTCCTTTCTTCAACTCCTTTTCTTGTGAGCTGGCCGGAAAACCGCAGGATTGCTTCAGGCCCTAATATGTTTCCGGCCGGGCACGCTGAGCCTTTGGTTAATTCCTCTTCCTGGTGGGAAATGATCGTTCCATTTGCCCGTGCAGACACCAACAGCTAGTCTCTCATTGGTTCTCCCTATGCCTGTTCATCTTGCGCAGAAATTGCAAACTGTGCCAAACAGGAGGTTAATGGCACTGACTCTCCAAGTGGGGAGAGTGTTAGTAAAGCGTCTGGAATGGTGAACCCGAGTACCAGGGGACGAAAACTGAGATGCATTTGAAAACGTTTCCCAATCACACAGTGCACTGTACTGTGGGTTTCCCATGCATGTTTTAGCTGAAGGAAGAATCCCTTAAACCTGGAGAGTTGGGACCCATGGAATGGGTACCATGCAGTATGACTTCAAAGGGTCTGCGTTTGCTCACCGAACCTCACCAATGCTATCAGCCCGAAGTGTCCAGCCTTATGTCTCACCCAGCTCTGGGTGTAGATGTGGGAAATCCAGGTTGCATCACAAGCCCTGAATGAATTATTTAAGAATTGCTCTCTATTTCACTGTCATTATGTTTTGTTTTTGAAATTTATTTTGATAATGGGATTTATCGGATTTTCACTGCTGCGTTTAGGCCGCTGTACACACGCTTGATTTCCTTATGGAGACATATAAATCCATGGGTTTTAAGATTCTTACTTGTCAGGTATCTTGCCAGGCGTTGCATATGGGGTGTTGAGTCCATTTCGTTGAGCAAGGAGTAGGTCTTGTCTATTATATATTTGGCTTATGGAACGGTATCTGTGCTAATTTCAATCTCTGGTTTTATGCAGCACCCCAACTCACATTTCCCCATAAGCAAACATAAGTTTGTTTTCTAAATTTGAGACCCTGTTCTGTTTTGTAATTCAGTTTATGTGTAGCCAAGTTTACATTCCGTGTATTACTGATATATTATGATGTTTCTTTTTCTGTGTGACTTATTTCTCGTAGAATCATCGTACCTGAATCCACTCATTATGCCGCTACGGGCCTGAAGACGTAGATTTCATTGCTGAGTGATATTCCATTGTACGTGCGTACCAGAACTTCTTTATCCATTTTTTCCTTTCTCGGATATTTAACTTGTACAGTAGACAAGGTTCTTGTAAACAGAGCCATCCCAAACTTTGGGGTGGCTGTGTGTTTTTGATTTTAATTTCCCTAAGCTATAGGACTATAAGTGGAAGTGCCATAGGCTGTGTTGCTTTGTTTCCTACGTGTTTCTGGAAACACCATACACTTCTCCAGAGTGGTTGTTGGCAATTTACATCCCGCCCATCAGCATGACAAGGCTCCCTGTTCTCCATGACCTGTCTTGACTTTTTGGATTTTACATTTTTTTCAGATGGCCCTTTTGACTGGGGGGCAGTGAGACTTCATTGTAGTGCAGATTTCCATTACACGCTTGCTTGGTTGGCCAAAATGGGCGTATGCGTTTTTTCCTGAATATATTCAGGAAAAAACGCATACGCCCTTTTTGGCCAAGTGCATCATTGTCGACATTCTGCCTCTTTTCCTATGCTTTAAGTGCAATTCCAGTCTACCCCCTGAAATCGTTTTCCTGAAATTCTGCCCCGCTTTCAAGTCCTCTTCGAAGACTTACTTCAATACATTTTTGGACGATAGCTGTCATTCATAACTCTGCAGGTTTGTGAATTACAGTGCCCCAGAGCTCATTTCTTCAACTCGCTTTCTTGTGAGCTGGCCGCCAAACCGCAGGATTGCTTCAGGCCCTAATCTGTTTCCGGCAGGGCACGCTGAGCCTTTGGTTAATACCTCTCCCTGGTGGGAAATGAGCGTTCCATTTTCCCGTGCAGACACCTACAGCTAGTCTCTCATTGCTTCTCCCTATTCCTGTTCATCTTGCGCAGAAATTGCAAACTGTGCCAAACAGGAGGTTAATGGCACTGACTCTCCAAGTGGGGAGAGTGTTAGTAAAGCGTTCAAATGTTGAACCCGAGTACCAGGGGACGAAAACTGAGATGCATTTGAAAACGTTTGCCAATCACACGGCGGACGATAGTCTGGGTGTCCCATTCATGTTTTAGCTGAAGGAAGAATCCCTTAAACCTGGAGAGTTGGGACCCATGGAATGGGTACCATGCAGTATGACTTCAAATGGTCTGCGTTTGCTCACCGAACCTCACCAATGCTATCAGCCCGAAGTGCCCAGCCTTATGTCTCACCAAGCTCTGGGTGTAGATGTGGTAAATCCAGGTTGCATCACGAGCCCTGAATGAATTATTTAAGAATTGCTCTCTATTTCACTGTCATTGTGTTTTGTTTTTGAAATTTATTTTGATAATGGGATTTATCGGATTTTCACTGCTGCGTTTAGGCCGCTGTACACACGCTTGATTTCCTTATGGAGACATATAAATCCATGGGTTTTAAGATTCTTACTTGTCAGGTATCTTGCCAGGCGTTGAATATGTGGTGTTGAGTCCATTTCGTTGAGCAAGGAGTAGGGCTTGTCTATTATATATTTGGCTTATGGAACGGTATCTGTGCTAATTTCAATCTCTGGTTTTATGCAGCACCCCAACTCACCTTTCCCCATAAGCAAGCATAAGTTGGTTTTCTAAATTTGAGACCCTGTTCTGTTTTGTAATTCAGTTTATGTGTAGCCAAGTTTACATTCCGTGTATTACTGATATATTATGATGTTTCTTTTTCTGTGTGACTTATTTCTCGTAGAATCATCGTACCTGAATCCACTGATTATGCCGCTACGGGCCTGAAGACGTAGATTTCATTGCTGAGTGATATTCCATTGTACGTGCGTACCAGATATTCTTTATCCATTTTTTCCTTTCTCGGATATTTAACTTGTACCGTAGAAAAGGTTCTTGTAAACAGAGCCATTCCAAACTTTGGGGTGGCTGTGTGTTTGTGATTTTAATTACCCTAAGCTATAGGACCATAGTGGAAGTGACATAGGCTGTGTTGCTTTGTTTCCTACGTGTTTCAGGATACACCATACATTTCTCCAGAGTGGCTGTTGGCAATTTACATCCCGCCCATCAGCATAACAAGGCTCCCTGTTCTCCAAGACCTGTGCTGCCTTTCTGGATTTTACACTTTTTTCAGATGGCCCTTTTGACCGGGGGGCAGTGAGACTTCATTGTAGTGCAGATTTCCTTTACACGCTTGCTTGGTTGGCCAAAAAGGGCGTATGCGTTTTTTCCTGAATATATTCAGGAAAAAACGCATACGCCCTTTTTGGCCAAGTGCATCATTGTCGACATTCTGCCTCTTTTCCTATGCTTTAAGTGCAATTCCAGTATACCCCCTGAAATCGTTTTCCTGAAATTCTGCCCCGCTTTCAAGTCCTCTTTGAAGACTTACTTCAGTACATTTTTGGACGATAGCTGTCATTCATAACTCTGCATGTTTGTGAATTACAGTGCCCCTGAGCTCCTTTCTTCAACTCCTTTCCTTGTGAGCTGGCCGGAAAACCGCAGGATTGCTTCAGGCCCTAATATGTTTCCGGCCGGGCACGCTGAGCATTTGGGTAATTCCTCATCCTGGTGGGAAATGATCGTTCAATTTGCCCGTGCAGACACCAACAGCTAGTCTCTCATTGCTTCTCCCTATTCCTGTTCATCTTGCGCAGAAATTGCAAACTGTGCCAAACAGGAGGTTAATGGCACTGACTCTCCAAGTGGGGAGAGTGTTAGTAAAGCGTTCATATGTTGAACCCGAGTACCAGGGGACGAAAACTGAGATGCATTTGAAAACGTTTCCCAATCACACGGTGGACCATACTCTGGGTTTCCCATGCATGTTTTAGCTGAAGGAAGAATCCCTTAAACCTGGAGAGTTGGGACCCATGGAATGGGTACCATGCAGTATGACTTCAAAGGGTCTGCGTTTGCTCACCGAACCTCACCAATGCTATCAGCCCGAAGTGTCCAGCCTTATGTCTCATCCAGCTCTGGGTGTAGATGTGGTAAATACAGGTTGCATCACAGGCCCTGAATGAATTATTTAAGAATTGCTCTCTATTTCACTGTCATTGTGTTTTGTTTTTGAAATTCATTTTGATAATGGGATTTATCGGATTTTCACTGCTGCTTTTAGGCCACTGTACACACGCTTGATTTCCTTATGGAGACATATAAATCCATGGGTTTTAAGATTCTTACTTGTCAGGTATCTTCCCAGGCGTTGAATATAGGGTGTTGAGTCCATTTCGTTGAGCAAGGAGCAGGTTTTGTCTATTATATATTTGGCTTATGGAATGGTATCTGTGCTAATTTCAATCTCTGGTTTTATGCAGCATCCCAACTGACCTTTCCCCATAAGCAAGCATAAGTTGGTTTGCTAAATTTGAGACCCTGTTCTGTTTTGTAATTCAGTTCATGGGTAGCCAAGTTTACATTCCGTGTATTAGTGATAACTTATGATGTTTCTTTTTCTGTCTGACTTATTTCTCATAGAATCATCGTACCTGAATCCACTCATTATGCCGCTACGGTCCTGATGACGTAGATTTCATTGCTGAGTGATATTCCATTGTACGTGCGTACCACAACTGCTTTATCCATTTTATGCTTTCTGGGATATTTAACTGCTACCGTAGATGAGGTTCTTGTAAACAGAGCCATCCCAAACTTTGGGGTGGCTGTGTGTTTTTGATTTTAATTTCCCTAAGCTATAGGACCATAAGTGGAAGTGCCATAGGCTGTGTTGCTTTGTTTCCTACATGTTTCAGGAAACACCATACACTTTTCCAGAGTGGCTGTTGGCAATTTAAATCCGCCCATCAGCATAACAAGGCTCCCTGTTCTCCATGACCTGTCCTGCCTTTCTGGATTTTACACTTTTTTCAGATGGCCCTTTTGACCGGGGGGCAGTGAGACTTCATTGTAGTGCAGATTTCCTTTACACGCTTGCTTGGTTGGCCAAAAAGGGCGTATGCGTTTTTTCCTGAATATATTCAGGAAAAAACGCATACGCCCTTTTTGGCCAAGTGCATCATTGTCCACATTCTGCCTCTTTTCCTATGCTTTAAGTGCAATTCCAGTCTACCCCCTGAAATCGTTTTCCTGAAATTCTGCCCCGCTTTCAAGTCCTCTTCGAAGACTTACTTCTATACATTTTTGGACGATAGGTGTCATTCATAACTCTGCAGGTTTGTGAATTACAGTGCCCCTGAGCTCCTTTCTTCAACTCGCTTTCTTGTGAGCTGGCCGCAAAACCGCAGGATTGCTTCAGGTCCTAATCTCTTTCCGGCAGGGCACGCTGAGCCTTTGGTTAATTCCTCTTCCTGGTGGGAAATGAGCGTTCCATTTGCCCGTGCAGACACCTACAGCTAGTCTCTCATTGCTTCTCCCTATGCCTGTTCATCTTACGCAGAAATTGCAAAGTGTGCCAAACAGGAGGTTAAATGCACTGACTCTCCAAGTGGGGAGAGTGTTAGTAAAGCGTCTGGAATGGTGAACCCGAGTACCAGGGGCGAAAACTGAGATGCATTTGAAAACGTTTGCCAATCACACGGTGGACCATACTATGGGTTTCCCATGCATGTTTTACCTGAAGGAAGAATCCCTTAAACCTGGAAATTTGGGACCCATGGAATGGGTACCATGCAGTATGACTTCAAAGGGTCTGCGTTTGCTCACCGAACCTCACCAATGCTATCAGCCCGAAGTGTCCAGCCTTATGTCTCACCCAGCTCTGGGTGTAGATGTGAGAAATCCAGGTTGCATCACAAGCCCTGAATGAATTATTTAAGAATTGCTCTCTATTTCACTGTCATTTTGTTTTGTTTTTGAAATTTATTTTGATAATGGGATTTATCGGATTTTCACTGCTGCGTTTAGGCCGCTGTACACACGCTTGATTTCCTTATGGAGACATATAAATCCATGGGTTTTAAGATTCTTACTTGTCAGGTATCTTGCCAGGCGTTGAATATGGGGTGTTGAGTCCCTTTCGTTGAGCAAGGAGTAGGTCTTGTCTATTATATATTTGGCTTATGGAACGGTATCTGTGCTAATTTCAATCTCTGGTTTTATGCAGCACCCCAACTCACCTTTCCCCATAAGCAAGCATAAGTTGGTTTTCTAAATTTGAGACCCTGTTCTGTTTTGTAATTCAGTTCATGGGTAGCCAAGTTTAAATTCCGTGTATTAGTGATATCTTATGATGTTTCTTTTTCTGTGTGACTTATTTCTCGTAGAATCATCGTACCTGAATCCACTGATTATGCCGCTACGGGCCTGATGACGTAGATTTCATTGCTGAGTGATATTCCATTGTACGTGCGTACCACAACTTCTTTATCCATTTTTTACTTTCTGGGATATTTTACTTGTACCGTAGACGAGGTTCTTGTAAACAGAGCCGTCCCAAACTCTGGGGTGGCTGTGTGTTTTTGATTTTAATTTCCCTAAGCTATAGGACCATAAGTGGAAGTGCCATAGGCTGTGTTGCTTTGTTTCCTACGTGTTTCTGGAAACACCATACACTTCTCCAGAGTGGTTGTTGGCAATTTACATTCCGCCCATCAACATGACAAGGCTCCCTGTTCTCCATGACCTGTCCTGCCTTTCTGGATTTTACACTTTTTTCAGATGGCCCTTTTGACCGGGGGGGCAGTGAGACTTCATTGTAGTGCAGATTTCCTTTACACGCTTGCTTGGTTGGCCAAAAAGGGCGTATGCGTTTTTTTCTGAATATATTCAGGAAAAAACGCATACGCCCTTTTTGGCCAAGTGCATCGTTGTCGACATTCTGCCTCTTTTCCTATGCTTTTAGTACAATTCCAGTCTACCCCCTGAAATCGTTTTCCTGAAATTCTGCCCCGCTTACAAGTCCTCTTCGAAGACTTACTTCAATACATTTTTGGATGATAGCTGTCATTCATAACTCTGCAGTTTTGTGAATTACAGTGCCCCTGAGCTCATGTCTTCAACTCGCTTTCTTGTGAGCTGGCCGCAAAACCGCAGGATTGCTTCACGCCATAATCTCTTTCCGGCAGGGCATGCTGAGCCTTTGTTTAATTCCTCTTCCTGGTCGGAAATGAGTGTTCCTTTTGCCCGTGCAGGCACCTACAGCTAGTCTCTCATTGGTTCTCCCTATTCCTGTACATCTTGCGCAGAAATTGCAAACTGTGCCAAACAGGAGGTTAATGGCACTGACTCTCCAAGTGGGGAGAGTGTTAGTAAAGCGTTTGGAATGGTGAACCCGAGTACCAGGGGATGAAAACTGAGATGCATTTGAAAACGTTTCCCAATCACACGGTGGACCATACTCTGGGTTTCCCATGCATGTTTTAGCTGAAGGAAGAATCCTTTAAACCTGGAAATTTGGAACCCATGGAATGGGTACCATGCAGTATGACTTCAAAGGGTCTGCGTTTGCTCACCGAACCTCACCAATGCTATCAGCCCGAAGTGTCCAGCCTTATGTCTCACCCAGCTCTGGGTGTAGATGTGGGAAATCCAGGTTGCATTACAAGCCCTGAATGAATTATTTAAGAATTGCTCTCTATTTCACTGTCATTGTGTTTTGTTTTTGAAATTTATTTTGATAATGGGATTTATCGGATTTTCACTGCTGCGTTTAGGCCGTTGTACACACGCTTGATTTCCTTATGGAGACATATAAATCCATGGGTTTTAAGATTCTTACTTGTCAGGTATCTTGCCAGGCGTTGAATATGTGGTGTTGAGTCCATTTCGTTGAGCAAGGAGTAGGGCTTGTCTATTATATATTTGGCTTATGGAACGGTATCTGTGCTAATTTCAATCTCTGGTTTTATGCAGCACCCCAACTCACCTTTCCCCATAAGCAAGCATAAGTTGGTTTTCTAAATTTGAGACCCTGTTCTGTTTTGTAATTCAGTTTATGTGTAGCCAAGTTTACATTCCGTGTATTACTGATATATTATGATGTTTCTTTTTCTGTGTGACTTATTTCTCGTAGAATCATCGTACCTGAATCCACTGATTATGCCGCTACGGGCCTGAAGACGTAGATTTCATTGCTGAGTGATATTCCATTGTACGTGCGTACCAGATATTCTTTATCCATTTTTTCCTTTCTCGGATAATTAACTTGTACCGTAGAAAAGGTTCTTGTAAACAGAGCCATTCCAAACTTTGGGGTGGCTGTGTGTTTGTGATTTTAATTACCCTAAGCTATAGGACCATAGTGGAAGTGACATAGGCTGTGTTGCTTTGTTTCCTACGTGTTTCAGGATACACCATACATTTCTCCAGAGTGGCTGTTGGCAATTTACATCCCGCCCATCAGCATAACAAGGCTCCCTGTTCTCCAAGACCTGTGCTGCCTTTCTGGATTTTACACTTTTTTCAGATGGCCCTTTTGACCGGGGGGCAGTGAGACTTCATTGTAGTGCAGATTTCCTTTACACGCTTGCTTGGTTGGCCAAAAAGGGCGTATGCGTTTTTTCCTGAATATATTCAGGAAAAAACGCATACGCCCTTTTTGGCCAAGTGCATCATTGTCGACATTCTGCCTCTTTTCCTATGCTTTAAGTGCAATTCCAGTATACCCCCTGAAATCGTTTTCCTGAAATTCTGCCCCGCTTTCAAGTCCTCTTTGAAGACTTACTTCAGTACATTTTTGGACGATAGCTGTCATTCATAACTCTGCATGTTTGTGAATTACAGTGCCCCTGAGCTCCTTTCTTCAACTCCTTTTCTTGTGAGCTGGCCGGAAAACCGCAGGATTGCTTCAGGCCCTAATATGTTTCCGGCCGGGCACGCTGAGCATTTGGGTAATTCCTCTTCCTGGTGGGAAATGATCGTTCAATTTGCCCGTGCAGACACCAACAGCTAGTCTCTCATTGCTTCTCCCTATTCCTGTTCATCTTGCGCAGAAATTGCAAACTGTGCCAAACAGGAGGTTAATGGCACTGACTCTCCAAGTGGGGAGAGTGTTAGTAAAGCGTTCATATGTTGAACCCGAGTACCAGGGGACGAAAACTGAGATGCATTTGAAAACGTTTCCCAATCACACGGTGGACCATACTCTGGGTTTCCCATGCATGTTTTAGCTGAAGGAAGAATCCCTTAAACCTGGAGAGTTGGGACCCATGGAATGGGTACCATGCAGTATGACTTCAAAGGGTCTGCGTTTGCTCACCGAACCTCACCAATGCTATCAGCCCGAAGTGTCCAGCCTTATGTCTCATCCAGCTCTGGGTGTAGATGTGGTAAATACAGGTTGCATCACAGGCCCTGAATGAATTATTTAAGAATTGCTCTCTATTTCACTGTCATTGTGTTTTGTTTTTGAAATTCATTTTGATAATGGGATTTATCGGATTTTCACTGCTGCTTTTAGGCCACTGTACACACGCTTGATTTCCTTATGGAGACATATAAATCCATGGGTTTTAAGATTCTTACTTGTCAGGTATCTTCCCAGGCGTTGAATATAGGGTGTTGAGTCCATTTCGTTGAGCAAGGAGCAGGTTTTGTCTATTATATATTTGGCTTATGGAATGGTATCTGTGCTAATTTCAATCTCTGGTTTTATGCAGCATCCCAACTGACCTTTCCCCATAAGCAAGCATAAGTTGGTTTGCTAAATTTGAGACCCTGTTCTGTTTTGTAATTCAGTTCATGGGTAGCCAAGTTTACATTCCGTGTATTAGTGATAACTTATGATGTTTCTTTTTCTGTCTGACTTATTTCTCATAGAATCATCGTACCTGAATCCACTCATTATGCCGCTACGGTCCTGATGACGTAGATTTCATTGCTGAGTGATATTCCATTGTACGTGCGTACCACAACTGCTTTATCCATTTTATGCTTTCTGGGATATTTAACTGCTACCGTAGATGAGGTTCTTGTAAACAGAGCCATCCCAAACTTTGGGGTGGCTGTGTGTTTTTGATTTTAATTTCCCTAAGCTATAGGACCATAAGTGGAAGTGCCATAGGCTGTGTTGCTTTGTTTCCTACATGTTTCAGGAAACACCATACACTTTTCCAGAGTGGCTGTTGGCAATTTAAATCCGCCCATCAGCATAACAAGGCTCCCTGTTCTCCATGACCTGTCCTGCCTTTCTGGATTTTACACTTTTTTCAGATGGCCCTTTTGACCGGGGGGCAGTGAGACTTCATTGTAGTGCAGATTTCCTTTACACGCTTGCTTGGTTGGCCAAAAAGGGCGTATGCGTTTTTTCCTGAATATATTCAGGAAAAAACGCATACGCCCTTTTTGGCCAAGTGCATCATTGTCCACATTCTGCCTCTTTTCCTATGCTTTAAGTGCAATTCCAGTCTACCCCCTGAAATCGTTTTCCTGAAATTCTGCCCCGCTTTCAAGTCCTCTTCGAAGACTTACTTCTATACATTTTTGGACGATAGGTGTCATTCATAACTCTGCAGGTTTGTGAATTACAGTGCCCCTGAGCTCCTTTCTTCAACTCGCTTTCTTGTGAGCTGGCCGCAAAACCGCAGGATTGCTTCAGGTCCTAATCTCTTTCCGGCAGGGCACGCTGAGCCTTTGGTTAATTCCTCTTCCTGGTGGGAAATGAGCGTTCCATTTGCCCGTGCAGACACCTACAGCTAGTCTCTCATTGCTTCTCCCTATGCCTGTTCATCTTACGCAGAAATTGCAAAGTGTGCCAAACAGGAGGTTAAATGCACTGACTCTCCAAGTGGGGAGAGTGTTAGTAAAGCGTCTGGAATGGTGAACCCGAGTACCAGGGGCGAAAACTGAGATGCATTTGAAAACGTTTGCCAATCACACGGTGGACCATACTATGGGTTTCCCATGCATGTTTTACCTGAAGGAAGAATCCCTTAAACCTGGAAATTTGGGACCCATGGAATGGGTACCATGCAGTATGACTTCAAAGGGTCTGCGTTTGCTCACCGAACCTCACCAATGCTATCAGCCCGAAGTGTCCAGCCTTATGTCTCACCCAGCTCTGGGTGTAGATGTGAGAAATCCAGGTTGCATCACAAGCCCTGAATGAATTATTTAAGAATTGCTCTCTATTTCACTGTCATTGTGTTTTGTTTTTGAAATTTATTTTGATAATGGGATTTATCGGATTTTCACTGCTGCGTTTAGGCCGCTGTACACACGCTTGATTTCCTTATGGAGACATATAAATCCATGGGTTTTAAGATTCTTACTTGTCAGGTATCTTGCCAGGCGTTGAATATGGGGTGTTGAGTCCCTTTCGTTGAGCAAGGAGTAGGTCTTGTCTATTATATATTTGGCTTATGGAACGGTATCTGTGCTAATTTCAATCTCTGGTTTTATGCAGCACCCCAACTCACCTTTCCCCATAAGCAAGCATAAGTTGGTTTTCTAAATTTGAGACCCTGTTCTGTTTTGTAATTCAGTTCATGGGTAGCCAAGTTTAAATTCCGTGTATTAGTGATATCTTATGATGTTTCTTTTTCTGTGTGACTTATTTCTCGTAGAATCATCGTACCTGAATCCACTGATTATGCCGCTACGGGCCTGATGACGTAGATTTCATTGCTGAGTGATATTCCGTTGTACGTGCGTACCACAACTTCTTTATCCATTTTTTACTTTCTGGGATATTTTACTTGTACCGTAGACGAGGTTCTTGTAAACAGAGCCGTCCCAAACTCTGGGGTGGCTGTGTGTTTTTGATTTTAATTTCCCTAAGCTATAGGACCATAAGTGGAAGTGCCATAGGCTGTGTTGCTTTGTTTCCTACGTGTTTCTGGAAACACCATACACTTCTCCAGAGTGGTTGTTGGCAATTTACATTCCGCCCATCAACATGACAAGGCTCCCTGTTCTCCATGACCTGTCCTGCCTTTCTGGATTTTACACTTTTTTCAGATGGCCCTTTTGACCGGGGGGGCAGTGAGACTTCATTGTAGTGCAGATTTCCTTTACACGCTTGCTTGGTTGGCCAAAAAGGGCGTATGCGTTTTTTTCTGAATATATTCAGGAAAAAACGCATACGCCCTTTTTGGCCAAGTGCATCGTTGTCGACATTCTGCCTCTTTTCCTATGCTTTTAGTACAATTCCAGTCTACCCCCTGAAATCGTTTTCCTGAAATTCTGCCCCGCTTACAAGTCCTCTTCGAAGACTTACTTCAATACATTTTTGGACGATAGCTGTCATTCATAACTCTGCAGTTTTGTGAATTACAGTGCCCCTGAGCTCATGTCTTCAACTCGCTTTCTTGTGAGCTGGCCGCAAAACCGCAGGATTGCTTCACGCCATAATCTCTTTCCGGCAGGGCATGCTGAGCCTTTGTTTAATTCCTCTTCCTGGTCGGAAATGAGTGTTCCTTTTGCCCGTGCAGGCACCTACAGCTAGTCTCTCATTGGTTCTCCCTATTCCTGTACATCTTGCGCAGAAATTGCAAACTGTGCCAAACAGGAGGTTAATGGCACTGACTCTCCAAGTGGGGAGAGTGTTAGTAAAGCGTTTGGAATGGTGAACCCGAGTACCAGGGGACGAAAACTGAGATGCATTTGAAAACGTTTCCCAATCACACGGTGGACCATACTCTGGGTTTCCCATGCATGTTTTAGCTGAAGGAAGAATCCTTTAAACCTGGAAATTTGGAACCCATGGAATGGGTACCATGCAGTATGACTTCAAAGGGTCTGCGTTTGCTCACCGAACCTCACCAATGCTATCAGCCCGAAGTGTCCAGCCTTATGTCTCACCCAGCTCTGGGTGTAGATGTGGGAAATCCAGGTTGCATTACAAGCCCTGAATGAATTATTTAAGAATTGCTCTCTATTTCACTGTCATTGTGTTTTGTTTTTGAAATTTATTTTGATAATGGGATTTATCGGATTTTCACTGCTGCGTTTAGGCCGTTGTACACACGCTTGATTTCCTTATGGAGACATATAAATCCATGGGTTTTAAGATTCTTACTTGTCAGGTATCTTGCCAGGCGTTGAATATGTGGTGTTGAGTCCATTTCGTTGAGCAAGGAGTAGGGCTTGTCTATTATATATTTGGCTTATGGAACGGTATCTGTGCTAATTTCAATCTCTGGTTTTATGCAGCACCCCAACTCACCTTTCCCCATAAGCAAGCATAAGTTGGTTTTCTAAATTTGAGACCCTGTTCTGTTTTGTAATTCAGTTTATGTGTAGCCAAGTTTACATTCCGTGTATTACTGATATATTATGATGTTTCTTTTTCTGTGTGACTTATTTCTCGTAGAATCATCGTACCTGAATCCACTGATTATGCCGCTACGGGCCTGAAGACGTAGATTTCATTGCTGAGTGATATTCCATTGTACGTGCGTACCAGATATTCTTTATCCATTTTTTCCTTTCTCGGATAATTAACTTGTACCGTAGAAAAGGTTCTTGTAAACAGAGCCATTCCAAACTTTGGGGTGGCTGTGTGTTTGTGATTTTAATTACCCTAAGCTATAGGACCATAGTGGAAGTGACATAGGCTGTGTTGCTTTGTTTCCTACGTGTTTCAGGATACACCATACATTTCTCCAGAGTGGCTGTTGGCAATTTACATCCCGCCCATCAGCATAACAAGGCTCCCTGTTCTCCAAGACCTGTGCTGCCTTTCTGGATTTTACACTTTTTTCAGATGGCCCTTTTGACCGGGGGGCAGTGAGACTTCATTGTAGTGCAGATTTCCTTTACACGCTTGCTTGGTTGGCCAAAAAGGGCGTATGCGTTTTTTCCTGAATATATTCAGGAAAAAACGCATACGCCCTTTTTGGCCAAGTGCATCATTGTCGACATTCTGCCTCTTTTCCTATGCTTTAAGTGCAATTCCAGTATACCCCCTGAAATCGTTTTCCTGAAATTCTGCCCCGCTTTCAAGTCCTCTTTGAAGACTTACTTCAGTACATTTTTGGACGATAGCTGTCATTCATAACTCTGCATGTTTGTGAATTACAGTGCCCCTGAGCTCCTTTCTTCAACTCCTTTTCTTGTGAGCTGGCCGGAAAACCGCAGGATTGCTTCAGGCCCTAATATGTTTCCGGCCGGGCATGCTGAGCATTTGGGTAATTCCTCTTCCTGGTGGGAAATGATCGTTCAATTTGCCCGTGCAGACACCAACAGCTAGTCTCTCATTGCTTCTCCCTATTCCTGTTCATCTTGCGCAGAAATTGCAAACTGTGCCAAACAGGAGGTTAATGGCACTGACTCTCCAAGTGGCGAGAGTGTTAGTAAAGCGTTCATACGTTGAACCTGAGTACCAGGGGACGAAAACTGAGATGCATTTGAAAACGTTTCCCAATCACACGGTGGACCATACTCTGGGTTTCCCATGCATGTTTTAGCTGAAGGAAGAATCCCTTAAACCTGGAGAGTTGGGACCCATGGAATGGGTACCATGCAGTATGACTTCAAAGGGTCTGCGTTTGCTCACCGAACCTCACCAATGCTATCAGCCCGAAGTGTCCAGCCTTATGTCTCATCCAGCTCTGGGTGTAGATGTGGTAAATACAGGTTGCATCACAGGCCCTGAATGAATTATTTAAGAATTGCTCTCTATTTCACTGTCATTGTGTTTTGTTTTTGAAATTCATTTTGATAATGGGATTTATCGGATTTTCACTGCTGCTTTTAGGCCACTGTACACACGCTTGATTTCCTTATGGAGACATATAAATCCATGGGTTTTAAGATTCTTACTTGTCAGGTATCTTCCCAGGCGTTGAATATAGGGTGTTGAGTCCATTTCGTTGAGCAAGGAGCAGGTTTTGTCTATTATATATTTGGCTTATGGAATGGTATCTGTGCTAATTTCAATCTCTGGTTTTATGCAGCATCCCAACTGACCTTTCCCCATAAGCAAGCATAAGTTGGTTTGCTAAATTTGAGACCCTGTTCCGTTTTGTAATTCAGTTCATGGGTAGCCAAGTTTACATTCCGTGTATTAGTGATAACTTATGATGTTTCTTTTTCTGTCTGACTTATTTCTCATAGAATCATCGTACCTGAATCCACTCATTATGCCGCTATGGTCCTGATGACGTAGATTTCATTGCTGAGTGATATTCCATTGTACGTGCGTACCACAACTGCTTTATCCATTTTATGCTTTCTGGGATATTTAACTGCTACCGTAGATGAGGTTCTTGTAAACAGAGCCATCCCAAACTTTGGGGTGGCTGTGTGTTTTTGATTTTAATTTCCCTAAGCTATAGGACCATAAGTGGAAGTGCCATAGGCTGTGTTGCTTTGTTTCCTACATGTTTCAGGAAACACCATACACTTTTCCAGAGTGGCTGTTGGCAATTTAAATCCACCCATCAGCATAACAAGGCTCCCTGTTCTCCATGACCTGTCCTGCCTTTCTGGATTTTACACTTTTTTCAGATGGCCCTTTTGACCGGGGGGCAGTGAGACTTCATTGTAGTGCAGATTTCCTTTACACGCTTGCTTGGTTGGCCAAAAAGGGCGTATGCGTTTTTTCCTGAATATATTCAGGAAAAAACGCATACGCCCTTTTTGGCCAAGTGCATCATTGTCCACATTCTGCCTCTTTTCCTATGCTTTAAGTGCAATTCCAGTCTACCCCCTGAAATCGTTTTCCTGAAATTCTGCCCCGCTTTCAAGTCCTCTTCGAAGACTTACTTCTATACATTTTTGGACGATAGGTGTCATTCATAACTCTGCAGGTTTGTGAATTACAGTGCACCTGAGCTCCTTTCTTCAACTTGCTTTCTTGTGAGCTGGCCGCAAAACCGCAAGATTGCTTCAGGACCTAATCTGTTTCCGGCAGGGCACGCTGAGCCTTTGGTTAATTCCTCTTCCTGGTCGGAAATGAGCGTTCCATTTGCCCGTGCAGACACCTACAGCTAGTCTCTCATTGCTTCTCCCTATGCCTGTTCATCTTGCGCAGAAATTGCAAAGTGTGCCAAACAGGAGGTTAAATGCACTGACTCTCCAAGTGGGGAGAGTGTTAGTAAAGCGTCTGGAATGGTGAACCCGAGTACCAGGGGACGAAAACTGAGATGCATTTGAAAACGTTTCCCGGTCAAACAGTTCACTGTACTGTGGGTTCCCCATGCATGTTTTAGCTGAAGGAAGAATTCATTAAACCTGGAGAGTTGGGACCCATGGAATGGGTACCATGCAGTATGACTTCAAAGGGTCTGCGTTTGCTCACCGAACCTCACCAATGCTATCAGCCCGAAGTGTCCAGCCTTATGTCTCATCCAGCTCTGGGTGTAGATGTGGTAAATACAGGTCGCATCACAGGCCCTGAATGAATTATTTAAGAATTGCTCTCTATTTCACTGTCATTGTGTTTTGTTTTTGAAATTTATTTTGATAATGGGATATATCGGATTTTCACTGCTGCGTTTAGGCCGCTGTACACACGCTTGATTTCCTTATGGAGACATATAAATCCATGGGTTTTAAGATTCTTACTTGTCAGGTATCTTGCCAGGCGTTGAATATGGGGTGTTGAGTCCATTTCGTTGAGCAAGGAGTAGGTTTTGTCTATTATATATTTGGCTTATGGAACGGTATCTGTGCTAATTTCAATCTCTGGTTTTATGCAGTACCCCAACTCACCTTTCCCCATAAGCAAGCATAAGTTGGTTTTCTAAATTTGAGACCCTGTTCTGTTTTGTAATTCAGTTCATGGGTAGCCAACTTTACATTCCGTGTATTAGTGATATCTTATGATGTTTCTTTTTCTGTGTGACTTATTTCTCGTAGAATCATCGTACCTGAATCCACTCATTATGCCGCTACGGGCCTGATGACGTAGATTTCATTGCTGAGTGATATTCCATTGTACGTGCGTACCATAACT
Organism: Delphinapterus leucas; assembly: GCF_059928025.1. Lineage (NCBI taxonomy): Eukaryota > Metazoa > Chordata > Mammalia > Artiodactyla > Monodontidae > Delphinapterus > Delphinapterus leucas. Next base: position 1,988,898 of record NW_028322269.1, on the reverse strand, counting down.
TCTTTATCCATTTTTTGCTTTCTGGGATATTTTACTTGTACCGTAGACGAGGTTCTTGTAAACAGAGCCGTCCCAAACTCTGGGGTGGCTGTGTGTTTTTGAATTTAATTTCCCTAAGCTATAGGACCATAAGTGGAAGTGCCATAGGCTGTGTTGCTTTGTTTCCTACGTGTTTCTGGAAACACCATACACTTCTCCAGAGTGGTTGTTGGCAATTTACATCCCGCCCATCAGCATGACAAGGCTCCCTGTTCTCCATGACCTGTCCTGTCTTTCTGGATTTTACACTTTTTTCAGATGACCCTTTTGACCGGGGGGCAGTGAGACTTCATTGTAGTGCAGATTTCCTTTACACGCTTGCCTGGTTTGCCAAAAAGGGCGTATGCGTTTTTTCCTGAATATATTCAGGAAAAAACGCATACGCCCTTTTTGGCCAAGTGCATCATTGTTGACATTCTGCCTCTTTTCCTACGCTTTAAGTGCAATTCCAGTCTACCCCCTGAAATCGTTTTCCTGAAATTCTGCCCCGCTTTCAAGTCCTCTTTGAAGACTTACTTCAGTACATTTTTGAACGATAGCTGTCATTCATAACTCTGCAGGTTTGTGAATTACAGTGCCCCTGAGCTCCTTTCTTCAACTCGTTTTCTTGTGAGCTGGCCGCAAAACCGCAGGATTGATTCAGGCCCTAATATGTTTCCGGCCGGGCACGCTGAGTCTTTGGTTAATTTCTCTTCCTGGTTGGAAATGAGCGTTCAATTTGCCCGTGCAGACACCAACAGCTAGTCTCTCATTGGTTCTCCCTATGCCTGTTCATCTTGCGCAGAAATTGAAAACTGTGCCAAACAGGAGGTTAAAGGCACTGACTCTCTAAGTGGGGAGAGTGTTAGTAAAGCGTCTGGAATGGTGAACCCGAGTACCAGGGGACGAAAACTGAGATGCATTTGAAAACGTTTCCCAATCACACGGTGGACCATACTATGGGTTTCCATGCATGTTTTAGCTGAAGGAAGAATCCCTTAAACCTGGAAATTTGGAACCCATGGAATGGGTACCATGCAGTATGACTTCAAAGGGTCTGCGTTTGCTCACCGAACCTCACCAATGCTATCAGCCCGAAGTGTCCAGCCTTATGTCTCACCCAGCTCTGGGTGTAGATGTGGGAAATCCAGGTTGCATCACAAGCCCTGAATGAATTATTTAAGAATTGCTCTCTATTTCACTGTCATTTTGTTTTGTTTTTGAAATTTATTTTGATAATGGGATTTATCGGATTTTCACTGCTGCGTTTAGGCCGCTGTACACATGCTTGATTTCCTTATGGAGACATATAAATCCATGGGTTTTAAGATTCTTACTTGTCATGTATCTTCCCAGGCGTTGAATATGGGGTGTTGAGTCCATTTCGTTGAGCAAGGAGTAGGTCTTGTCTATTATATATTTGGCTTATGGAACGGTATCTGTGCTAATTTCAATCTCTGGTTTTATGCAGCACCCCAACTCACCTTTCCCCATAAGCAAGCATAAGTTGGTTTTCTAAATTTGAGACCCTGTTCTGTTTTGTAATTCAGTTCATGGGTAGCCAAGTTTACATTCCGTGTATTAGTGATATCTTATGATGTTTCTTTTTCTGTGTGACTTATTTCTCGTAGAATCATCATACCTGAATCCACTCATTATGCCGCTACGGGCCTGACGACGTAGATTTCATTGCTGAGTGATATTCCATTGTACGTGCGTACCACAACTTCTTTATCCATTTTTTGTTTTATCGGATATTTAACTTGTACCGTAGACGAGGTTCTTGTAAACAGACCCACCCAAACTTTGGGGTGGTTTGTGTTTTTGACTTTAATTTCCCTAAGCTATAGGACCATAAGTGGAAGTGCCAAAGGCTGTGTTGCTTTGTTTCCTACATGTTTCAGGAAACCCCATACACTTCTCCAGAGTGGCTGTTGGCAATTTACATTCCACCCATCAGCGTAACAAAGTTCCCTGTTCTCCATGACGTGTCCTGCCTTTCTGGATTTTACACTTTTTTCAGATGGCCCTTTTGACCGGGGGGCAGTGAGACTTCATTGTAGTGTAGATTTCCTTTACACGCTTGCTTGGTTGGCCAAAAAGGGCGTATGCGTTTTTTTCCTGAATATGTTCAGGAAAAAAAGCATACGCCCTTTTTGGCCAAGTGCATCGTTGTCGACATTCTGCCTCTTTTCCTATGCTTTAAGTGCAATTCCAGTCTACCCCCTGAAATCGTTTTCCTGAAATTTTGCCCCGCGTTCAAGTCCTCTTCGAAGACTTAATTCAGTACATTTTTGGACGATAGCTGTCATTCATAACTCTGCAGGTTTGTGAATTACAGTGCCCCTGAACTCCTTTCTTCAACTCGCTTTCTCGTGAGCTGGCTGCAGAACCGCAGGATTGCTTCAGGCCCTAATCTGTTTCCGGCAGGACATGCTGAGCCTTTGTTTAATTCCTCTTCCTGGTGGGAAATGAGCGTTCCATTTGCCCGTGCAGACACCTACAGCTAGTCTCTCATTGGTTCTCCCTATTCCTGTTCATCTTGCGCAGAAATTGCAAACTGTGCCATACAGGAGGTTAAAGGCACTGACTCTCCAAGTGGGGAGAGTGTTAGTAAAGCGTCTGGAATGTTGAACCCGTGTAAAAGGGGACGAAACCTGAGATGCATTGGAAAACGTTTCTCGGTCACATGGTGCAGCATACTGTGGGTTTCAAAGGCATGTTTTAGCTGAAGGAAGAATCCCTTATACCTGGAGAGTTGAGACCCATGGAATGGGTACTTCAAGGGGTCTGCATTTGCTCACCGAACCTCACCAGTGCTATCAGCCTGGTGTCCAGCCTTATGTCTCACTCATCTCTAGGTGTAGATATGGTAAATCCAGGTTGCATCACAGGCCCTGAATGAATTATTTAAGAATTGCTCTCTATTTCATTGTCATTGTGTTTTGTTTCTGTAATTTATTTTGATAATGGGATTTATCGTATTTTCACTGCTGTGTTCATGCCGCTGTACACACGCTTGATTGGCTTTCGGAGACATATAAACCCATAGGTTTGAAGATTCTTACTAGTCAGGTATATTCCTAGGCGTTGAATATGTGGTGTTGAGTCCATTTTGTTGAGCAAGCAGTAGGTCTTGACTATTACATATTTGTCTTATGGAACAGTATCTGTGCTAATTTCAATCTCTGGTTTTTTGCAGCACCCCAACTCACCTTTATCCTTAAGCAAGAATAAGTTGGTTTTCTAAATATGAGACCCTGTTCTGTTTTGTAATTCAGTTCATGTGTAGCCAAGTTTACATTCCATGTATTAGTGATATAGTATGTCTTTTACTTTTTGAATTCTGTGACTTTGTATGATCATATGTAACTCCTCTGGAGTTGTTACAAGTGGCCATATTGCATTGATTTCCAGGCTGAGTCATATTCCACTCTACATGAGCACCACATCTGTATCCATTTTTTCCCTCCAGAGACATTTAAGTTATATCCTATTCGAGGATCTTTTAAACAGTGAGGCGGTATACATTGGGGTGCCTGTGTCCTCTCGATTTTTGTTTTTCCCAAGATATACGTCCATGAGTGCAAGTGCCCTGTGCTCTGTAGCTCATTTTTTAGATGCTTTAGTAAACACAATACACTTCTCCAGAGTGACCATTGGTAATATACATTTCCAGTATAAGCCTCACAGGGCTCCCTTTTCTCCTTGCCCTGTCCTGCATTTCCGGTGTTTACACTTTATGAGGACGGCTCTTCTGACTGATGCGAAGTGACATGTTTTGTAGTATTGATTTCCAGTGCCCACCTGTTTGGTTGGCTAAAAACGTGTATGCTCTTTTCTTAAATATATACAGAAAAAGACGCATACACCCTTTTTGGCCAACTGCAATGTTGGCAATGTTCAGCCCCTTTTCTTGTGCTTAATGGCGAGTCCTTTCTACCTCTTCCAATCCCTTTCCTGCCATTCTCCGTTGCTTACAAGTCCTTTTCTCTGACTTTCCTCAGGACATTTTTCAGTGATAGATATTTTCAACTCTGCAGTTTCGTGAATTTTAGTGCCACTGAGCTCCATTTTTCAACTTGTGTTTATGGGAACTGGCCACAAAGCAGCGGGATTTCCTCAAGCCCTATTCTGTTTCCATGGGCAACCCTAGCCTTTGGTCAATTCGTCTTCCTGATTGGAAATTAGAGTGACATGTGCCTGTCCGAACCCCTAGGACTTGTCTCTCATTGTTCCTCCTCCTTCTGCTTCATCCTCTGGACAAATTCCAAACTGTATGCAACAGGATGTTGACAGCGCTGACATCTCCAAGTGGGGAGACTGTTAGTAAAGACGCTGGAGGGGTGAACCCGAGCACCAGGAGATGAGGAGATGAGATGCCTTTTCCAAACTCTTCCCGATCAGACGGTATACCATCCTCTGGGTGTGACAGGCATGCTTTAGCTGTAGGAAGGGTCCCATTCATGTGAGGAGAACACCAGGGCTTTTTCAAAATCAGTGTCTCTCCGCAACCCAAACTGGCGAATTTTTTAAGCTACGGCTACACATATGTTCATTAAGGGCCTTGGGAAGTAGGCAGAGTCCAAACTTTAGATGATTGAAGTCTTCAGGGTCAGAAGCACTCACCACCGGCTTCCCTTAGGTTCCATTTTAACTGTCATTAATAGATGATGTCAATAAAAATATCTATTCTTTTTCAGATTATTTCCCCTTATAGGTTATTGCAAAATATTGAGTGTAGTTCCCTGTGCTATACAGCAGTTCCTTGTTGATGATCGATTTTATACATAGCAGTGTGTATGTGTTAATCCCAAACTGTTAATTTATCCCTCCTCTCACCTTTCCCCTTTGGCAATAATAAATTATAAGACTTTATACTTCTCAGAAATGGGGGAGCTGAAAGAGAGGTATCATTTTCAATGGAAAAGCATTTAAAACAAGATTGAAGCTTTAACCAAGATTATTAGATGTACATCCTTGGAAAGAAATCACTTCGTTTCTCTAATATTGACCTGACAAATAAGACAAACCTTTTCACTGAACTTGCTTATAATAAAGTGATGGAAATATCAAATGGAAGTGTTAGAAACATCTTATTTTACCCGAGCCTTATACACTGTTCTATGTTAATTACAGTTTGGCTCACACATCTGTTCATTGAAGTTACAATGTTCTCAATTTCTGTTACTGATCCTCCAGAGTGGACCCCAACAAGTGTCCCCCTGCCCAGTGTCATTGGAGCCAACAGATCGAGACTGAGTTTGGTTCAGAAGCAAAGGAAACTTTATATTTTGATCAGAGAGTGGAGAGGTGAGAGCATGTGCTACCCTGTGGGCTGTGGGCTGGGCTGCTGTGTAGATATCCTGTCAGAGTTGGCTGCAGCTCAGGCTCTATATCACGGAGTGTGCACTGTGCCCCAGGAGCTGAGGTGTCGACCCAGACATTCTGCACTAGGAACTCTGGTCTGAAGTGCTGGGTGTGGAACCTCTGTATGCGGGACCCTAGGAGCATGTGAAATTAGACAAAGCACAAAGGATAAAAAAGGTTAGACTTTATTTTATTGCCCAGATTCTATTTTTATCTCCCAGGGATTTTTAAGGGGCTTTGCCTGGGACAAAACCCTCTTCTGCCTTTTGTCCCCTTCCTCATTCTTGGAGTGCTGAGGGTGCAGACCCTTCTTCTGTAACTGCTGAGTGCTGAGTTAGGAGCCCTCATACCCGTGGGCGAGGGTCAGAACTTCTCCCCAGCAGCCTCCAGGTGACGTTGATTGTCCCCAGGCCTCCTGCCTCCCTGCTCGTCTGCCTGAGCACCAGTATTGGAAGTGTTATAGATTCTAATGACCTTTAAGGGTCCAGGAAGGAGATGTGCAGTGACGCTGTGAGGTCCAGTTTCACCCCGCCCCACATTTGTTCGGCCACCTTAGGCTGACCGTTTCTGCCAGCCTAGATGCTCTGACCAGTAGTCTGCGCTTTCTTCAATTAGGCCGCTGAATTAACGTAAAAACAGCACCAGGTGTCAGGACCCTGTCCGCTCAACTCCCAGACAGTCCAGGGTCACTGGTGATGAAGGACCATGATGGCCACTGAGTCAACAGCCTTTTGAAGTAAACAGGAGTCCAGCCGGTCTTATTGGCCACCATTATCACAGTGTCTGTAGGCTTTTCTATGGTGACAGCGTGATATACGGTTCCCCCGCCAAGATTATTAGGTCCGCTCTGGGTGCAGTAAGTCCTGCAAGCAGTAGTCTACTCTTTTGGGACACACTCTTGTTGTTTTATGAGAGAAACTCCAGGTCAAGTGATGGTCACATGAGTCGTCATGGTGCCCCGTTGCCCCCGGTTATCTCTCTGGAGGTTGGAGTTGGAGGGCCTCCTCACTCGAGGTCAGTGTGCCCACGGAGCAAACCCTGCAACTTCAGGGCATGGTTGGGGGTTAGGATCACCACGTGGGGTCCTTTTCCCTTAGGAGGGAGGTGGCCTTTTGGGCTGCTGATTTCCAGGTTTTTAGATACCGCCAGTATCTTGGCCAGATGTGGCAGTGGGCCAAGCCCCTTGGTGAGTGTAGTTTATCCTACCTGGATGGCATTCTTGCATTGTTCCATTTCAAGTGGTCCCAGGTTTTGCACTAATACTCCAATGGCGATTCACTTTTCACCAGGAATGTAAAGATCAAAGGGTTTAGCTAAATTAGGGAGTTCCAGGGCAAGGGTCTGAATTGACTGCTCTTTCCATTCTTGAAAGGCCACTTCTGGATTCTATTCAAAAGGATCATCATCTTTTCCTTTCAGTGTTTCATATAGAGGCCCAGCTAGTAGACTGTAGTTAGGGATCCAGAAGCAGCAAACCCTGGCCTCCCCAGGAACCCCTAAGCTGTCTTCTAGTTTTAGATATGGGTAAGACTGTAAATTGTTTCTTCCCTTTCCTGGGATGGGCTTCTCCGACCTTCTGTGAGAATGAAGCCCAGGCAGGTCACCGTAGTCTGTGATATTTGAGCTTTTTCTTGGACAACCTGTATCCTTTATTGGCTTGGTAGTTCAGAGGTCTCCTTAGTAGGGCTGGCAATCAGAATGTCATCTGCAAATTGAAGGAGTGTTTCCTTTTCCAGAGGTAGAACTTTTAGGTCTTTAGCTGAGCTTTCCCCAAAGATGGTGTGGGAATTTTTGAACCCTTGGGGCAAGACGGCCCAGAAGTATTGATTTAGTTGTATGTTGAGTCCTGCCACTCACAAGCCAAAATTTCTTGTGACTCTGGGACTAATAGAATACAAAAGAAGGCATCATTGAAGACTAATACAGAATACCATGTCCTGGTGGTTGGTAGAATGACCAGCAGGGTGTAGAATTTAGGAACTACTGGAGGTATATCCTCGGTGGCTTCACTGACTGTCCTGACATCATTTACCAGGACTCCAGCAGCCCGTGGGGCTCTCGAGGTCAGGCCAATCCCAGGATATGGAGATCACCTGCGCAGGTACCCTACCCGAACCCCATACCACGGGGTTCTCGTGGTCAGGCCCCTCCCAGGATATGGGGTTCCCTTGGCAGGTTCCCCTGCAGCTCATGGGGCTCTCGTGGTCAGGCCCCTCCCAGGATACAGAGCTACCCATGCAGGTACCATGGCAGGGCTGGGAACACAGGAACCGTGCATATCGCCCTCATTGCAGAGCACTCCCAGCTCACCTGTCACTCAGATCTGACACAGAGCACCTCAGAGCAGGACTTGAACTAACAAACAGCAGCTCCGACAGGTCTGTGACCCTGGGCATCACTCTGTGTGGCCTCCCTCCACCTGGCCTTTCAGAGACTTCCACTGTACCCGGGGCACCAGGCCTCTGTCTCCACCCACCAGCCACTCCTCCTCTCCCTGACTCCTGGGTTCCTCTCATTAGGAGAGGGTTTTCTTGAAGTTGTCTCCCACTCATGGGCCAGATAATATAATTAGAAAACAAGCCAGAGCTGCAGCCCCTTGTCTATCCTGACTCTCAGGAGCCCACACCTGTTCCTTGGACCTGGCCGATTCAGCAAGTTCCAGTTTCTGCAACTGTGAGCCCCTGAGGGGTGATTATTGGCTGGCCTGGGAAGCCCGACCATGCCGGCCAGACCTCCCCAGGTGTGCCTGGGTTCAGATCAATATAAACACCGCTCCAGGCAGCAAGAGCCCCTGCAGCTGTGCCTGACGCCATTTTCTCTGCCCTGTCAGCAGTCTTGGGGCTGGACTGGTGGGAGGGAGTGAGAGGCCACGGCTTTGTGGGTGGCCCAGTGTGAGTGGGGCTCTGCTGGACTTTCTGCAGCAGTTGCCAAGATGCCACCTGCTAAAGAAGAGGATGTGTCACCCATACCTGCCGCTGGAATTTCTCCCTGGGCAGAGGTGAGTGAGGAAGAAAGCAGTGGGGGCCGGGACAGCAGGGGTATCTCAGGCAGGGAAATGGAAAGCTTCCAGAAGAGTACCCAGGGCCAGGACCATCCTGGCTGGCCTGCAGGCACCAAGTCGGCTGGCATGCTGTCACTCATGTGGCTCCATGGCCCTTCCTCTAGGCTTTCAAGTCCTTGTACATATTCAGGTGTTTTACCTGGGAAGGGTGGGAACATTTCAGCAGCAGCTGGCCTGGGGCTCAGCCCACGTTTACTCACAGATGCCTCGGCACTGTCCCCCAGCTTTGCAATGAGGAAGCTTGTTGCGTGGGGCCTGCTGGCTGAATGGGAGATGATTCCCCACCACTGACCAACTTCAGAATTGTTTACAACTGGAGCAAGTGCCCTGATACGGTTTTCCTCTGTGTAGCTGGTGGGTTCTGTTTTTTTTTCTTTTTTGGTTCAAGGTAGATTTTATTCCTCTTTTTTGTATTTACAGATATAAGCATGGAAATAATTTATTCATATAAATACATGTATGTGAAGGGAAGAATATTTTTTCTGTTTTACTTTTTGTAATTTGAATTTTATTTTATTTTTTTATACAGCAGGTTCTTTTTGGTTATCTATTTTATACATATAAATGTATACATGCCAATCCCAATCTCTCAACTCCTCCCACCACCACCCCCCAACAGCTTTCCCCCCTTGGTGTCCATACGTTTGTTGTCTACGTCTGTTGCTCTATTTCTGCCTTGAAAAACGGTTCATCTGTACAATTTTTCTAGGTTCCACATATATGCATTAATAGACAAGATTTGTTTTTCTCTTTCTGACTTACTTCACTCTGTATGACAGTCTCTAGATCCATCAACGTCTCTACAAATGACCCAATTTCATTCCTTTTTATGGCTTAGTAATATTCCATTTCATATATGTACCACATCTTTATGCATTCGTCTGTCTGTGGGCATTTAGGTTGCTTCCATTACCTGGATATTGTAAATAGTGATGCAATGAACATTGCAGTGAATGTCTCTTTTTGATTTATGGTTTTGTCTGGGTATATGCCCAGTAGTGGGATTGCTGTATCATATGGTAATTCTATTCTTAGTTTTATAAGAAACTCCATAATGTTCTCCACAGTGACTGTATCAATTTACATTCCCAACAATAGCGGAAGAGGGTTCCTTATCTCCACACCCTTTCCAGCATTTGTTGTTTGTAGATTTTCTGATGATGCCCATTCTAACAGGTGTGAGGTGATACACCATGGATGAGTCTATTTCGTTGAGCAAAGAGTAGGTCTTGTCTATTACATATTTGGCTTATGGAACGGTATGTGTGCTAATTTCAATCTCTGGTTTTATACAGCACCCCAACTCAACTTTCCCCTTAAGCAAGCATAAGTTTTTATCTAAATGTGAGACTCTGTTCGGTTTTGGAATTCAGTTTATGTGTAGCCAAGTTTACACTCTCTCTATTAGTGATATCTTATGATAATTATCTTTCTCTGTGTGACCTATTTCTCTTAGAATCATCATACTTAAATCCACTCAATTTGCTGCTACAGGCCTGATGACATTGATTTCATTGCTGAGTGATATTCCGTTGTACGTAAGTAGCACAACTCCTTTATCCATTTTTTTCTTTCTGGGATATTTAATTTGTACTGGACTCAAGGTTCTTGTAAACACAGCAGCCCTAAATTTTGTGTTGGCTGTGTCTTGTTGATTTTAATTTTCCTAAGCTATAGGGCCAAAAGTGGAAGTGCCCTAGGGTTTGTAGCTTTGTTTTTCAGATGTTTCAGGATACACCATAAACATCTCCAGAGTGTCTGTTGGCAATTTACATCCCGCCCATCAGCATAACAAGGCTCCCTGTTCTCCATGGCCTGTCCTGTGTTTCTGGTTTTTACACTTTTTTCAGATGGCCCTTTTGACGAATGGGAAATGAAACTTCATTGTAGTGCGGATTTCCATTTCTCAAGTGCTTGGTTGGCCAAAAAGGGCATATGTGTTTTTTCCTGAATATATTCAGGAAAAAATGTTTTCGCACTTTTGTCCAAGTGCATCACTGTCAAAGATCTGCCGCTTTTCACATGCTTTAAATGCAATTCCAATCTACCTCCTGAAATATGATTCCTGCAATTCTGCCTCGTTTTCAAGTCCTCTTTGCAGACTTACTTCCATATATTTTTGCCAATGGCTGTCATTTATAACTCTGCAGGTTTGTGAATTACAGTGCCCGTGATTTCCTTTCTTAACACGTTTCCTTGAAAACTGGCCACCGAACCGCAGGTTTGCTTCAGGCCATAATCAGGGTCCGGCACGGCACTCTGAGACTTTGGTTCATTCCACTTCCTGGTGGGAAATTAGAGTTAAATGTGCCCCTCCAGACACCTGCCTCACTCCTAGCCCCTTGGTGATGTGTGTCCTCTGGTTTGAGGCCACATGTGCTGGGTTCCTCACCTTTGGCTGATGTGGCCCCACTGGTGTGAGGACACTCCTGCCTGGTTCCCATCCCCTTGGTGATGTGGGCCCTCCGGTGAGAGTCTGATCCTGGTTGGGTTCCTCACACTTCTGTGAGGTGGGCCCTCTTCTCTGAGGTCACTCCTGCCTGGCTGGCACACCCCGCCTTGGCGACGTCGGCCCTCTGGTGGGATTTGGTGCCTGCTGGGTGTCTCCTCCCCTCGGTAATGAGGGCCCTCTGGCGTCAGGCCCTAACTCCTGGGCTCCCAATATTTTCTGATATGTGCCCTGTGGTTCGAGTACACTCCTGCCAGGTTCCCAACCCCATGGGAATGTGGGCCTTCTGCTCTGAGGTCCCAACCGTGGGTTGCTCAGTTTCATGATGAGGGCCCTCTGCTGTGAGTTCTCTCTGGCCTGGATCCCATAAGCTCGCTGCTCCTGGCCACCTGCTGGGAGGTTACAACTGCGGGATTCCTCACCTTTTTGCTTCTATGGGCCCTCTGTTTTGAGACTCCTCCTGCCTGCCTCACTCCCAGCCCCTTGGTGATGTGTGTCCTCTGGTTTGAGGCCACGTATGCTGGGTCCCTCGCCTTTCGATGATGTGGCCCCACAGGTGTGAGGACACTCCTGCCTGGTTCCTATCCCCTTGATGATGTGGGCCCTCTGGTGAGAGTCTGATCCTGGCTGGGTTCCTCACCCTTCTGTGAGGGGGGCCCTCTGCTGTGAGGTCACTCCTGCCTGGCTGGCACACCCCACCTGAGTAACATCGGCCCTCTTGTGGCAGTTGGAGCCTGCTGGGAACCTCCCCTCGGTGATGGGGGCCCTCTTGCGTCAGGCCCTAACTGCTGGGTACCCACATTTTCTGATACGTGCTAAGTGGTGCGAGGACACTCCTGCGAGGTTCCCATCCCCATGGGCATGCGGGCCTTCTGCTCTAAGGTCCCAACACCTGTGTTGTTCACCGTTTCATGATGTTGGCTCTCTGGTGTTAGTTCACTCAGGCCTAGATCCCATAGACTCTGTGCTCTGAGCGGCCTGCTGGGAGGTTCCTACTGCTGGATTCCTTACCTTTTTTTATTCTTTTGGTCCTGTGTTTTCATGCTCCTACTTCCTGACTCACTCCCAGCCCATTTGTGATGTAGGTCCTCTGTTTTAAGGCCACATGTACCAGTTTCCTCACCTTTATTGATGTGGCCCCACTGGTATGAGAACACTCCTGCCTGGTTCCCATCCCCTTGTTGATGGGGGCCCTCTGGTGAGAGTCTGATCCTGTCTGGATTCCTCACACTTCTGGGAGGTGGGCCCTCTGCTGTGAGGTCACTCCTGCCTGGCTGGCACACGTCACGTTGGCGATGTGGGCCCTCAGTTGGGAGTTGGTGCCTGCTGGGAGTCTCCTCCCCTCGGTAATGAGGGCCCTCTGGCGTCAGGCCCTAACTCATGGGCTCCCAAAATTTTCTGATGTGCGCCCTGTCGTGCGAGTACACTCCAGCCAGGGTCCCATCCCCATGGGGATGTGGGCTTTCTGCTCTGAGGTCCCAACGCCTGGGTTGCTCACAGTGTCAGAATGTGGGCCCTCTGCTGTGAGTTCACTCCGGCATGGATCCCATAGCCTCGGTGCTCTGGGCCACCTGCTTGGAGCTTCCATCTGCGGGGTTCCTCACCTTTTTTATTCTATGGGCGCTCTGTTGTGAGTCTCCTCCTGCATGCCTCACTCCCAGCCCTTTCGTGATGTGTGTCCGCTTGTTTGAGGCCACATGTGCTGTGTTCCTCACCTTTCGCTGATGTGGCCCCACTGGTGTGAGGACACTCCTGCCTGGTTTCCATCCCCTTGGTGATGTGGGCGCACTGGTTAGAGTCTGATCCTGTTTGGGCTCCTCACACTTCTGTGAGGTGGGCCCTCTGCTGTGAGGTAACTCCTGCCTGGCTTGCTCCCATTGCCTTGGTGACGTCGGCCCTCTGGTGGCATTTGGAGCCTGCTGGTAGCCTCCTCTCCTCCGTGATGAGGGCCCTCTGGCGTCAGGCCATAACTGCTGGGTTCCCACATTTTCTGATACGTGCTAAGTTGTGCGTGGACACTTCTGCGAGGTTCCCATCCCCATGGGGATGTGGGCCTTCTGCTCTGAGGTCCCAACGCCTGGGTTGCTCACAGTTTCATGATGTGGGCCCTCTGCTGTGAGTTCACCTTGGCCTGGATCACATAGACTCGGTGCTCTGGGCCGCCTGCTGGGAGGTTCCCACTGCAGGATTCCTCAGCTTTTTTATTCTATTGGCCCTGTGTTGTGAGGCTACTCTTGCCTGCCTCACTCCGAGCCCCTTGGAGATCTGGATCCTCTGGTTTAGGCCACATGTGCTGGGTTCCTCACCTTTCTATGATGTGGCCACCCTGGTGTAAAGACAGTCCTGCCTGGTTCTGATGCCCTTGGTGATGTGGGCCCTCTGGTGAGAGTCTTACCCTGGCTGGGTTCCTCACCATTCTGTGAGGTAGGCCCTCAGCTGTGAGGTCACTCCTGCCTGGCTGTTGCACGTCACCTTGGCGACATGGGCCCTCAGTTGGGAGTTGGTGCCTGCTTGGGGTCTCCTCCCCTTGGTAATGAGGGCTCTCTGGCGTCAGGCCCTAACTTCTGGGCTCCCAAAATTCTCTGATGTGCGCCCTGTGGTGCGAGTACACTTCTGCCAGGTTCCCAACCACATGGGAATGTGGGCCTTCTGCTCTAAGGTCCCAACGGCTGGGTTGCTCACAGTTTCAGGATGAGGGCCCTCTGTTTTGAGTTCAGTCAGGCCTGGATCCCATAGCCTCGCTGCTCCTGGCCACCTGCTGGGAGGTTCCAACTGCGGGATTCCTCACCTTTTTTACGCTATGGGCCCTCTGTTTGGAGGCTCCTCCTGCCTGCCTCACTCCCAGCCCCTTGGTGATGTGTGTCCTCTGGTTTGAGGCCACGTGTGCTGGGTCCGTCACATTTCGGTGATGTGGCCCCACTGGTGTGAGGACACTCCTGCCTGGTTTCCATTCCCTTGGTGATGTGGGCCCTCTGGTGAGTGTCTGATCCTCTTTGGGTTCCTCACACTTTTGTGTGGTTGGCCCTCTGCTGTGAGGTCACTCCTGCCTGGCTGGCACACCCCGCATTGGCGACATCGGCCTTCTGGTAGCAGTTGGAGCTTGCTGGGAGCCTCCTCTCCTCAGTGATGAGGGCCCTCTGGCGTCCGGCCCTAACTGCTGGGCTCCCCACATTTTCTGATGTGTGCCCACTGGTGCGATGACACTCCTGCTTGGTTCCCTTCCCCATGGGGATGTGGGCCTTGTGCTCTGAGGTTACAACGGCTGGGTTGCTTACAGTATCACGATGAGGGCCCTCTGTTGTGAGTTCATCACTGCCTGGATCCCATAGCCTCGGTGCTCTGGGCCGCCTGCTGGGATGTTCCAACTGCTGGATTCCTCACCTTTTTTATACAATGGGCCATGTGTTTTGAGGTTAATCCTGCCTGCCTCGCTCCGAGACCCATGGTGATGTGGGTCCTCTGGTTTGAGGCCACATGTGCTGGGTACCTCAACTTTCGATGATGTGGCCCCACGGGTGTGAGGACACTCCTGCCTGGTTCCCAGCCCCTTGCTTATGTGGGCACCCTGGTGAGAGTCTGATCCTGACTGGGTTCCTTACCCTTCTGTGAGGTGGGCCCTCTGATGTGAGGTCACTCTTGCCTGGATGGCTCAGGTCGCCTTGGCGACGTAGGCCCTCTGTTGGCCACTGAAGCATGCTGGGAGCCTCCTACCCTCTTTAATAAGGGCCCTGGAAGAAACGCATATGCCCTTTTTGAGCAAGTGCATCATTGTCGAGGTTCTGCCTCTTCTCCTATACTTTCAGAGGACTTCCCGTCTACCTCCTGAAATCGTATTCCTGGAATTCTGCCCCGCGTTCAAGTCCTCTTTGCAGCCTTACTTCAATATATTTTTGGACGATAGCTGTCATTTATAACTCTGCAGGTTTGTGAATTACAGTGCCCCTGAGCTCCTTTCTTCAACTCGCTTTCTTGGGAGCTGGCCGCAAAACCGCAGGATTGCTTCAGGCCCTAATCTGGTTCCGGCACGGCATGCTGAGCCTTTGGCTAATTCCTCTTCCTGGTGGGAAATGAGTGTTAAATTTGTTCGTGCAGACACCTACAGCTAATCTCTCATTGGTTCTCCCTATGCCTTTTCATCTTGCACAGAAATTGCCAAGTGTGCCAAACAGGAGGTTAAATGCACTGACTCTCCAAGTGGGGAGAGTGTTAGTAAAGCGTCTGTAATGGTGAACCCGAGTACCAGGGGACGAAAACTGAGATGCATTTGAAAACGTTTCCCAATCATACGGTGGACCACACTATGGGTTTCCCATGCATGTTTTAGCTGAAGGAAGAATCCCTTAAACCTGGAAATGTGGGACGCATGGAATGGGTACCATGCAGTATGACTTCAAAGGGTCTGCGTTTGCTCACCGAACCTCACCAATGCTATCAGCCCGAAGTGTCCAGCCTTATGTCTCACCCAGCTCTGGGTGTAGATGTGGGAAATCCGGGTTGCATCACAAGCCCTGAATGAATTATTTAAGAATTGATCTCTATTTCACTGTCATTGTGTTTTGTTTTTGAAATTTATTTTGATAATGGGATTTATCTGATTTTCACTGCTGCGTTTAGGGCGCTGTACACATGCTTGATTTCCTTATGGAGACATATAAATCCATGGGTTTTAAGATTCTTACTTGTCAGGTATCTTGCCAGGCGTTGAATATGGGGTGTTGAGTCCATTTCGTTGAGCAAGGAGTAGGTCTTGTCTATTATATATTTGGCTTATGGAACGGTATCTGTGCTAATTTCAATCTCTGGTTTTATGCAGCACCCCAACTCACCTTTCCCCATAAGCAAGCATAAGTTGGTTTTCTAAATTTGAGACCCTGTTCTGTT
Organism: Delphinapterus leucas; assembly: GCF_059928025.1. Lineage (NCBI taxonomy): Eukaryota > Metazoa > Chordata > Mammalia > Artiodactyla > Monodontidae > Delphinapterus > Delphinapterus leucas. Next base: position 1,973,119 of record NW_028322269.1, on the reverse strand, counting down.
TTGTAATTCAGTTCATGTGTAGCCAAGTTTACATTCCGTGTATTAGTGATATCTTATGATGTTTCTTTTTCTGTGTGACTTAGTTCTCGTGGAATCATCGTACCTGAATCCACTCAATATGCCGCTACGGGCCTGACGACGTAGATTTCATTGCTGAGTGATATTCCATTGTACGTGCGTACCACAACTTCTTTATCCATTTTTTGTTTTATCGGATATTTAACTTGTACCGTACACGAGGTTCTTGTAAACAGACCCACCCAAACTTTGGGGTGGTTTGTGTTTTTGACTTTAATTTCCCTAAGCTATAGGACCATAAGTGGAAGTGCCAAAGGCTGTGTTGCTTTGTTTCCTACGTGTTTCAGGAAACACCATACACTTCTCCAGAGTGGCTGTTGGCAATTTACATTCCGCCCATCAGCGTAACAAAGTTCCCTATTCTCCATGACCGGTCCTGCCTTTCTGGATTTTACACTTTTTTCAGATGGCCCTTTTGACCGGGGGGCTGTGAGACTTCATTGTAGTGCAGATTTCCTTTACACGCTTGCTTGGTTGGCCAAAAAGGGCGTATGCGTTTTTTCCTGAATATATTCAGGAAAAAACGCATACGCCCTTTTTGGCCAAGTGCATTATTGTCGACATTCTGCCTCTGTTCCTATGCTTTAAGTGCAATTCCAGTCTACCCCCTGAAATCGTTTTCCTGAAATTCTGCTCCGCTTTCAAGTCCTCTTCGAAGACTTACTTCAATACATTTTTGGACGATAGCTGTCATTCATAACTCTGCAGGTTTGTGAATTACAGTGCCCCTGAACTCCTTTCTTCAACTCGCTTTCTCGTGAGCTGGCCGCAAAACCGCAGGATTGCTTCAGGCCCTAATCTGTTTCCGGCATGGCACGCTGAGCCTTTGGTTAATTCCTTTCCTGGTGGGAAATGAGCGTTCAATTTGCCCGTGCAGACACCAACAGCTAGTCTCTCATTGGTTCTCCCTATGCCTGTTCATCTTGCGCAGAAATTGCAAACTGTGCCAAACAGGAGGTTAAAGGCACTGACTCTCCAAGTGGGGAGAGTGTTAGTAAAGCGTCTGGAATGGTGAAACCAAGTACCAGGGGACAAAAACTGAGATGCATTTGAAAACGTTTCCCAAACACACAGCAGACGATAGTCTGGGTATCCCATGCATGTTTTAGCTGAAGGAAGAATCCCTTAAACCTGGAGAGTTGGGACCCATGGAATGGGTACCATGCAGTATGACTTCAAAGGGTCTGCGTTTGCTCACCGAACCTCACCAATGCTATCAGCCCGAAGTGCCCAGCCTTATGTCTCACCCAGCTCTGGGTGTAGATGTGGAAAATCCAGGTTGCATCACAAGCCCTGAATGAATTATTTAAGAATTGCTCTCTATTTCACTGTCATTGTGTTTTGTTTTTGAAATTTATTTTGATAATGGGATTTATCGGATTTTCACTGCTGCGTTTAGGCCGCTGTACACACGCTTGATTTCCTTATGGAGACATATAAATCCATGGGTTTTAAGATTCTTACTTGTCAGGTATCTTGCCAGGCGTTGAATATGGGGTGTTGAGTCCATTTCGTTGAGCAAGGAGTAGGGCTTGTCTATTATATATTTGGCTTATGGAACGGTATCTGTGCTAATTTCAATCTCTGGTTTTATGCAGCACCCCAACTCACCTTTCCCCATAAGCAAGCATAAGTTGGTTTTCTAAATTTGAGACCCTGTTCTGTTTTGTAATTCAGTTCATGTGTATCCAACTTTACATTCCGTGTATTAGTGATATCTTATGATGTTTCTTTTTCTGTGTGACTTATTTCTCGTAGAATCATCGTACCTGAATCCACTCATTATGCCGCTACGGGCCTGATGACGTAGATTTCCTTGCTGAGTGATATTCCATTGTACGTGCGTACCACAACTTCTTTATCCATTTTTTGCTTTCTGGGATATTTTACTTGTACCATAGACGAGGTTCTTCTAAACAGAGCCGTCCCAAACTCTGGGGTGGCTGTGTGTTTTTGATTTTAATTTCCCTAAGCAATAGGACCATAAGTGGAAGTGACATAGGCTGTGTTGCTTTGTTTCCTACGTGTTTCTGGAAACACCATACACTTCTCCAGAGTGGTTGTTGGCAATTTACATCCCGCCCATCAGCATGACAAGGCTCCCTGTTCTCCATGACCTGTCTTGACTTTCTGGATTTTACATTTTTTTCAGATGGCCCTTTTGACCGGGGGGCAGTGAGACTTCATTGTAGTGCAGATTTCCATTACACGCTTGCTTGGTTGGCCAAAAAGGGCGTATGCGTTTTTTCCTGAATATATTCAGGAAAAAACGCATACGCCCTTTTTGGCCAATTGCATCATTGTCGACATTCTGCCTCTTTTCCTATGCTTTTAGTACAATTCCAGTCTACCCCCAGAAATCGTTTTCCTGAAATTCTGCCCCGCTTTCAAGTCCTCTTCAAAGACTTACTTCAATACATTTTTGGACGATAGCTGTCATTCATAACTCTGCAGGTTTGTGAATTACAGTGCCCCTGAGTTCCTTTCTTCAACTCGCTTTCTTGTGAGCTGGCCGCAAAACCGCAGGATTGCTTCAGGCCCTAATCTGTTTCCGGCAGGGCACGCTGAGCCTTTGTTTAATTTCTCTTCCTGGTGGGAAATGAGCGTTCCATTTGCCCGTGCAGACACATACAACTAGTCTCTCATTGCTTCTCCCTATTCCTGTTCATCTTGCGCAGAAATTGCAAACTGTGCCAAACAGGAGGTTAATGGCACTGACTCTCCAAGTGGGGAGAGTGTTAGTAAAGCGTTCAAATGTTGAACCCCAGTCCCAGGGGACGAAAACTGAGATGCATTTGAAAACGACTCCCAATCACATGGTGGACCATACTCTGGGTTTCCCATGCATGTTTTAGCTGAAGGAAGAATCCCTTAAACCTGGAGAGTTGGGACCCATGGAATGGGTACCATGCAGTATGACTTCAAAGGGTCTGCGTTTGTTCACCGAACCTCACCAATGCTATCAGCCCGAAGTGTCCAGCCTTATGTCTCATCCAGCTCTGGGTGTAGATGTGGTAAATACAGGTTGCATCACAAGCCCTGAATGAATTATTTAAGAATTGCTCTCTATTTCACTGTCATTGTGTTTTGTTTTTGAAATTTATTTTGATAATGGGATTTATCGGATTTTCACTGCTGCTTTTAGGCCACTGTACACACGCTTGATTTCCTTATAGAGACATATAAATCCATGGGTTTTAAGATTCTTACTTGTCAGGTATCTTCCCAGGCGTTGAATATGGGGTGTTGAGTCCATTTCGTTGAGCAAGGAGTAGGTTTTGTCTATTATATATTTGGCTTATGGAACGGTATCTGTGCTAATTTCAATCTCTGGTTTTATGCAGCATCCCAACTGACCTTTCCCCATAAGCAAGCATAAGTTGGTTTGCTAAATTTGAGACCCTGTTCTGTTTTGTAATTCAGTTCATGGGTAGCCAAGTTTACATTCCGTGTATTAGTCATATCTTATGATGTTTCTTTTTCTGTGTGACTTATTTCTCGTAGAATCATCATACCTGAATCCACTCATTATGCCGCTATGGGCCTGAAGACGTAGATTTCATTGCTGAGTGATATTCCATTGTACGTGCGTACCAGAACTTCTTTATCCATTTTATGCTTTCTCGGATATTTAACTTCTACCGTAGATGAGGTTCTTGTAAACAGAGCCATCCCAAACTTTGGGGTGGCTGTGTGTTTTTGATTTTAATTTCCCTAAGCTATAGGACCATAAGTGGAAGTGCCATAGGCTGTGTTGCTTTGTTTCCTACGTGTTTCCGGAAACACCATACAGTTTTCCAGAGTGGCTGTTGGCAATTTAAATCCGCCCATCAGCATAACAAGTCTCCCTGTTCTCCAAGACCTGTCCGGCCTTTCTGGATTTTACACTTTTTTCAGATGGCCCTTTTGACCGGGGGGCAGTGAGACTTCATTGTAGTGCGGATTTCCTTTACACGCTTGCTTCGTTGGCCAAAAGGGGCGTATGCGTTTTTTCCGAACATATTCAGGAAAAAACGCATACGCCCTTTTTGGCCCAGTGCATCATTGTCGACATTCTGCCTCTTTTCCTATGCTTTAAGTGCAATTCCAGTCTACCCCCTGAAATCGTTTTCCTGAAATTCTGCCCCACTTTCAAGTCCTCTCCGAAGACTTACTTCTATACATTTTTGGACGATAGCTGTCATTCATAACTCTGCAGGTTTGTGAATTACAGTGTCCCTGAGCTCCTTTCTTCAACTCCTTTTCTTGTGAGCTGGCCGCAAAACCGCAGGATTGCTTCAGGCCCTAATATGTTTCCGGCCAGGCACGCTGAGCCTTTGGTTAATTCCTCTTCCTGGTGGGAAATGATCGTTCCATTTGCCCGTGCAGACACCAACAGCTAGTCTCTCATTGGTTCTCCCTATGCCTGTTCATCTTGCGCAGAAATTGCAAACTGTGCCAAACAGGAGGTTAAAGGCACTGACTCTCCAAGTGGGGAGAGTGTTAGTAAAGCGTCTGGAATGGTGAACCCGAGTACCAGGGGACGAAAACTGAGATGCATTTGAAAACGTTTCCCAATCACACGGCGGACGATAGTCTGGGTATCCCATGCATGTTTTAGCTGAAGGAAGAATCCCTTAAACCTGGAGAGTTGGGACCCATGGAATGGGTACCATGCAGTATGACTTCAAAGGGTCTGCGTTTGCTCACCGAACCTCACCAATGCTATCAGCCCGAAGTGTCCAGCCTTATGTCTCACCCAGCTCTGGGTGTAGATGTGGGAAATCCAGGTTGCATCACAAGCCCTGAATGAATTATTTAAGAATTGCTCTCTATTTCACTGTCATTGTGTTTTGTTTTTGAAATTTATTTTGATAATGGGATTTATCGGATTTTCACTGCTGCATTTAGGCCGCTGTACACACGCTTGATTTCCTTATGGAGACATATAAATCCATGGGTTTTAAGATTCTTACTTGTCAGGTATCTTGCCAGGCGTTGAATATGGGGTGTTGAGTCCATGTCGTTGAGCAAGGAGTAGGGCTTGTCTATTATATATTTGGCTTATGGAACGGTATCTGTGCTAATTTCAATCTCTGGTTTTATGCAGCACCCCAACTCACCTTTCCCCATAAGCAAGCATAAGTTGGTTTTCTAAATTTGAGACCCTGTTCTGTTTTGTAATTCAGTTCATGTGTATCCAACTTTACATTCCGTGTATTAGTGATATCTTATGATGTTTCTTTTTCTGTGTGACTTATTTCTCGTAGAATCATCGTACCTGAATCCACTCATTATGCCGCTACGGGCCTGATGACGTAGATTTCCTTGCTGAGTGATATTCCATTGTACGTGCGTACCACAACTTCTTTATCCATTTTTTACTTTCTGGGATATTTTACTTGTACCGTAGACGAGGTTCTTGTAAACAGAGCCATCCCAAACTTTGGGGTGGCTGTGTGTTTTTGATTTTAATTTCCCTAAGCTATAGGACCATAAGTGGAAGTGACATAGGCTGTGTTGCTTTGTTTCCTACGTGTTTCAGGATACACCATACATTTCTCCAGAGTGGCTGTTGGCACTTTACATCCCACCCATCAGCATAACAAGGCTCCCTGTTCTCCAAGACCTGTCCTGCCTTTCTGGATTTTACACTTTTTTCAGATGGCCCTTTTGACCGGGGGGCAGTGAGACTTCACTGTAGTGCAGATTTCCTTTACACGCTTGCTTGGTTGGCCAAAAAGGGCGTATGCGTTTTTTCCTGAATATATTCAGGAAAAAACGCATACGCCCTTTTTGGCCAAGTGCATCATTGTCGACATTCTGCCTCTTTTCCTATGCTTTAAGTGCAATTCCAGTCTACCCCCTGAAATCGTTTTCCTGAAATTCTGCCCCGCTTTCAAGTCCTCTTTGAAGACTTACTTCAGTACATTTTTGGACGATAGCTGTCATTCATAACTCTGCATGTTTGTGAATTAGAGTGCCCCTGAGCTCCTTTCTTCAACTCGTTTTCTTGTGAGCTGGCCGCAAAACCGCAGGATTGCTTCAGGCCCTAATATGGTTCCAGCCGGGCACGCTGAGCCTTTGGTTAATTCCTCTTCCTGGTGGGAAATGATCGTTCAATTTGCCCGTGCAGACACCAACAGCTAGTCTCTCATTGGTTCTCCCTATGCCTGTTCATCTTGCGCAGAAATTGCAAACTGTGCGAAACAGGAGGTTAAATGCACTGACTCTCCAAGTGGGGAGAGTGTTAGTAAAGCGTCTGGAATGGTGAAACCAAGTACCAGGGGACGAAAACTGAGATGCATTTGAAAACGTTTCCCAAACACACAGCGGACGATAGTCTGTGTTTCCCATGCATGTTTTAGCTGAAGGAAGAATCCCTTAAACCTGGAGAGTTGGGACCCATGGAATGGGTACCATGCAGTATGACTTCAAAGGGTCTGCGTTTGCTCACCGAACCTCACCAATGCTATCAGCCCGAAGTGTCCAGCCTTATGTCTCACCCAGCTCTGGGTGTAGATATGGGAAATCCAGGTTGCATCACAAGCCCTGAATGAATTATTTAAGAATTGCTCTCTATTTCACTGTCATTGTGTTTTGTTTTTGAAATTTATTTTGATAATGGGATTTATCGGATTTTCACTGCTGCGTTTAGGCCGCTGTACACACGCTTGATTTCCTTATGGAGACATATAAATCCATGGGTTTTAAGATTCTTACTTGTCAGGTATCTGGCCAGGCGTTGAATATGGGGTGTTGAGTCCATGTCGTTGAGCAAGGAGTAGGTCTTGTCTATTATATATTTGGCTTATGGAACGGTATCTGTGCTAATTTCAATCTCTGGTTTTATGCAGCACCCCAACTCACCTTTCCCCATAAGCAAGCATAAGTTGGTTTTCTAAATTTGAGACCCTGTTCTGTTTTGTAATTCAGTTCATGGGTAGCCAAGTTTACATTCCGTGTATTAGTGATATCTTATGATGTTTCTTTTTCTGTGTGACTTATTTCTCGTAGAATCATCGTACCTGAATCCACTCATTATGCCGCTACGGGCCTGATGACGTAGATTTCATTGCTGAGTGATATTCGATTGTACGTGCGTACCACAACTTCTTTATCCATTTCTTACTTTCTGGGATATTTTACTTGTACCGTAGACGAGGTTCTTGTAAACAGAGCCGTGCCAAACTCTGGGGTGGCTGTGTGTTTTTGATTTTAATTTCCCTAAGCTATAGGACCATAAGTGGAAGTGCCATAGGCTGTGTTGCTTTGTTTCCTACGTGTTTCTGGAAACACCATACACTTCTCCAGAGTGGTTGTTGGCAATTTACATCCCGCCCATCAGCATGACAAGGCTCCCTGTTCTCCATGACCTGTCCTGCCTTTCTGGATTTTACACTTTTTTCAGATGGCCCTTTTGACCAGGGGGCAGTGAGACTTCATTGTAGTGCAGATTTCCTTTACACGCTTGCTTGGTTGGCCAAAAAGGGCGTATGCGTTTTTCCCTGAATATATTCAGGAAAAAACGCATACGCCCTTTTTGGCCAAGTGCATCGTTGTCGACATTCTGCCTCTTTTCCTATGCTTTTAGTACAATTCCAGTCTAACCCCTGAAATCGTTTTCCTGAAATTCTGCCCCGCTTACAAGTCCTCTTGGAAGACTTACTTCAATACAGTTTTGGACGATAGCTGTCATTCATAACTCTGCAGGTTTGTGAATTACAGTGCCCTGAGCTCATGTCTTCAACTCGCTTTCTTGTGAGCTGGCCGCAAAACCGCAGGATTGCTTCAGGCCAAAGTCTCTTTCCGGCAGGGCATGCTGAGCCTTTGTTTAATTCCTCTTCCTGGTCGGAAATGAGCGTTCCTTTTGCCCGTGCAGGCACCTACAGCTAGTCTCTCATTGGTCTCCCTATTCCTGTACATCTTGCGCAGAAATTGCAAACTGTGCCAAACAGGAGGTAAATGGCACTGACTCTCCAAGTGGGGAGAGTGTTAGTAAAGCGTCTGGAATGGTGAACCCGAGTACCAGGGGACGAAAACTGAGATGCATTTGAAAACATTTACCGGTCACACAGTGCACTGTACTGTGGGTTTCCCATGCATGTTTTAGCTGAAGGAAGAATCCCTTAAACCTGGAGAGTTGGGACCCATGGAATGGGTACCATGCAGTATGACTTCAAAGGGTCTGCGTTCGCTCACCGAACCTCACCAATGCTATCAGCCCGAAGTGTCCAGCCTTATGTCTCACCCAGCTCTGGTTGTAGATGTGGGAAATCCAGGTTGCATCACAAGCCCTGAATGAATTATTTAAGAATTGCTCTCTATTTCACTGTCATTGTGTTTTGTTTTTGAAATTTATTTTGATAATGGGATTTATCGGATTTTCACTGCTGCGTTTAGGCCGCTGTACACACGCTTGATTTCCTTATGGAGACATATAAATCCATGGGTTTTAAGATTCTTACTTGTCAGGTATCTTGCCAGGCGTTGAATATGGGGTGTTGAGTCCATGTCGTTGAGCAAGGAGTAGGGCTTGTCTATTATATATTTGGCTTATGGAACGGTATCTGTGCTAATTTCAATCTCTGGTTTTATGCAGCACCCCAACTCACCTTTCCCCATAAGCAAGCATAAGTTGGTTTTCTAAATTTGAGACCCTGTTCTGTTTTGTAATTCAGTTTATGTGTAGCCAAGTTTACATTCCGTGTATTACTGATATATTATGATATTTCTTATTCTGTGTGACTTATTTCTCATAGAATCATCGTACCTGAATCCACTCATTATGCCGCTATGGGCCTGAAGACGTAGATTTCATTGCTGAGTGATATTCCATTGTACGTGCGTACCAGAACTTCTTTATCCATCTTTTCCTTTCTCTGATATTTAACTTGTACCGTAGACAAGGTTCTTGTAAACAGAGCCATCCCACGCTTTGGGGTGGCTGTGTGTTTTTGATTTTAATTTCCCTAAGCTATAGGACCATAAGTGGAAGTGACATAGGCTGTGTTGCTTTGTTTCCTACGTGTTTCTGGAAACACCATACACTTCTCCAGAGTGGTTGTTGGCAATTTACATCCCGCCCATCAGCATGACAAGGCTCCCTGTTCTCCATGACCTGTCTTGACTTTCTGGATTTTACATTTTTTTCAGATGGCCCTTTTGACCGGGGGGCAGTGAGACTTCATTGTAGTGCAGATTTCCATTACACGCTTGCTTGGTTGGCCAAAAAGGGCGTATGCGTTTTTTCCTGAATATATTCAGGAAAAAACGCATACGCCCTTTTTGGCCAATTGCATCATTGTCGACATTCTGCCTCTTTTCCTATGCTTTTAGTACAATTCCAGTCTACCCCCAGAAATCGTTTTCCTGAAATTCTGCCCCGCTTTCAAGTCCTCTTCAAAGACTTACTTCAATACATTTTTGGACGATAGCTGTCATTCATAACTCTGCAGGTTTGTGAATTACAGTGCCCCTGAGCTCCTTTCTTCAACTCGCTTTCTTGTGAGCTGGCCGCAAAACCGCAGGATTGCTTCAGGCCCTAATCTGTTTCCGGCAGGGCACGCTGAGCCTTTGTTTAATTTCTCTTCCTGGTGGGAAATGAGCGTTCCATTTGCCCGTGCAGACACATACAAGTAGTCTCTCATTGCTTCTCCCTATTCCTGTTCATCTTGCGCAGAAAATGCAAACTGTGCCAAACAGGAGGTTAATGGCACTGACTCTCCAAGTGGGGAGAGTGTTAGTAAAGCGTTCAAATGTTGAACCCCAGTCCCAGGGGACGAAAACTGAGATGCATTTGAAAACGACTCCCAATCACATGGTGGACCATACTCTGGGTTTCCCATGCATGTTTTAGCTGAAGGAAGAATCCCTTAAACCTGGAGAGTTGGGACCCATGGAATGGGTACCATGCAGTATGACTTCAAAGGGTCTGCGTTTGTTCACCGAACCTCACCAATGCTATCAGCCCGAAGTGTCCAGCCTTATGTCTCATCCAGCTCTGGGTGTAGATGTGGTAAATACAGGTTGCATCACAAGCCCTGAATGAATTATTTAAGAATTGCTCTCTATTTCACTGTCATTGTGTTTTGTTTTTGAAATTTATTTTGATAATGGGATTTATCGGATTTTCACTGCTGCTTTTAGGCCACTGTACACACGCTTGATTTCCTTATAGAGACATATAAATCCATGGGTTTTAAGATTCTTACTTGTCAGGTATCTTCCCCGGCGTTGAATATGGGGTGTTGAGTCCATTTCGTTGAGCAAGGAGTAGGTTTTGTCTATTATATATTTGGCTTATGGAATGGTATCTGTGCTAATTTCAATCTCTGGTTTTATGCAGCATCCCAACTGACCTTTCCCCATAAGCAAGCATAAGTTGGTTTGCTAAATTTGAGACCCTGTTCTGTTTTGTAATTCAGTTCATGGGTAGCCAAGTTTACATTCCGTGTATTAGTCATATCTTATGATGTTTCTTTTTCTGTGTGACTTATTTCTCGTAGAATCATCATACCTGAATCCACTCATTATGCCGCTATGGGCCTGAAGACGTAGATTTCATTGCTGAGTGATATTCCATTGTACGTGCGTACCAGAACTTCTTTATCCATTTTATGCTTTCTCGGATATTTAACTTCTACCGTAGATGAGGTTCTTGTAAACAGAGCCATCCCAAACTTTGGGGTGGCTGTGTGTTTTTGATTTTAATTTCCCTAAGCTATAGGACCATAAGTGGAAGTGCCATAGGCTGTGTTGCTTTGTTTCCTACGTGTTTCCGGAAACACCATACAGTTTTCCAGAGTGGCTGTTGGCAATTTAAATCCGCCCATCAGCATAACAAGTCTCCCTGTTCTCCAAGACCTGTCCGGCCTTTCTGGATTTTACACTTTTTTCAGATGGCCCTTTTGACCGGGGGGCAGTGAGACTTCATTGTAGTGCGGATTTCCTTTACACGCTTGCTTCGTTGGCCAAAAGGGGCGTATGCGTTTTTTCCGAACATATTCAGGAAAAAACGCATACGCCCTTTTTGGCCCAGTGCATCATTGTCGACATTCTGCCTCTTTTCCTATGCTTTAAGTGCAATTCCAGTCTACCCCCTGAAATCGTTTTCCTGAAATTCTGCCCCACTTTCAAGTCCTCTCCGAAGACTTACTTCTATACATTTTTGGACGATAGCTGTCATTCATAACTCTGCAGGTTTGTGAATTACAGTGTCCCTGAGCTCCTTTCTTCAACTCCTTTTCTTGTGAGCTGGCCGCAAAACCGCAGGATTGCTTCAGGCCCTAATATGTTTCCGGCCAGGCACGCTGAGCCTTTGGTTAATTCCTCTTCCTGGTGGGAAATGATCGTTCCATTTGCCCGTGCAGACACCAACAGCTAGTCTCTCATTGGTTCTCCCTATGCCTGTTCATCTTGCGCAGAAATTGCAAACTGTGCCAAACAGGAGGTTAAAGGCACTGACTCTCCAAGTGGGGAGAGTGTTAGTAAAGCGTCTGGAATGGTGAACCCGAGTACCAGGGGACGAAAACTGAGATGCATTTGAAAACGTTTCCCAATCACACGGCGGACGATAGTCTGGGTATCCCATGCATGTTTTAGCTGAAGGAAGAATCCCTTAAACCTGGAGAGTTGGGACCCATGGAATGGGTACCATGCAGTATGACTTCAAAGGGTCTGCGTTTGCTCACCGAACCTCACCAATGCTATCAGCCCGAAGTGTCCAGCCTTATGTCTCACCCAGCTCTGGGTGTAGATGTGGAAAATCCAGGTTGCATCACAAGCCCTGAATGAATTATTTAAGAATTGCTCTCTATTTCACTGTCATTGTGTTTTGTTTTTGAAATTTATTTTGATAATGGGATTTATCGGATTTTCACTGCTGCATTTAGGCCGCTGTACACACGCTTGATTTCCTTATGGAGACATATAAATCCATGGGTTTTAAGATTCTTACTTGTCAGGTATCTTCCCAGGCGTTGAATATGGGGTGTTGAGTCCATTTCGTTGAGCAAGGAGTAGGGCTTGTCTATTATATATTTGGCTTATGGAATGGTATCTGTGCTAATTTCAATCTCTGGTTTTATGCAGCACCCCAACTCACCTTTCCCCATAAGCAAGCATAAGTTGGTTTTCTAAATTTGAGACCCTGTTCTGTTTTGTAATTCAGTTCATGTGTATCCAACTTTACATTCCGTGTATTAGTGATATCTTATGATGTTTCTTTTTCTGTGTGACTTATTTCTCGTAGAATCATCGTACCTGAATCCACTCATTATGCCGCTACGGGCCTGATGACGTAGATTTCCTTGCTGAGTGATATTCCATTGTACGTGCGTACCACAACTTCTTTATCCATTTTTTACTTTCTGGGATATTTTACTTGTACCGTAGACGAGGTTCTTGTAAACAGAGCCATCCCAAACTTTGGGGTGGCTGTGTGTTTTTGATTTTAATTTCCCTAAGCTATAGGACCATAAGTGGAAGTGACATAGGCTGTGTTGCTTTGTTTCCTACGTGTTTCAGGATACACCATACATTTCTCCAGAGTGGCTGTTGGCACTTTACATCCCACCCATCAGCATAACAAGGCTCCCTGTTCTCCAAGACCTGTCCTGCCTTTCTGGATTTTACACTTTTTTCAGATGGCCCTTTTGACCGGGGGGCAGTGAGACTTCACTGTAGTGCAGATTTCCTTTACACGCTTGCTTGGTTGGCCAAAAAGGGCGTATGCGTTTTTTCCTGAATATATTCAGGAAAAAACGCATACGCCCTTTTTGGCCAAGTGCATCATTGTCGACATTCTGCCTCTTTTCCTATGCTTTAAGTGCAATTCCAGTCTACCCCCTGAAATCGTTTTCCTGAAATTCTGCCCCGCTTTCAAGTCCTCTTTGAAGACTTACTTCAGTACATTTTTGGATGATAGCTGTCATTCATAACTCTGCATGTTTGTGAATTAGAGTGCCCCTGAGCTCCTTTCTTCAACTCGTTTTCTTGTGAGCTGGCCGCAAAACCGCAGGATTGCTTCAGGCCCTAATATGGTTCCAGCTGGGCACGCTGAGCCTTTGGTTAATTCCTCTTCCTGGTGGGAAATGATCGTTCAATTTGCCCGAGCAGACACCAACAGCTAGTCTCTCATTGGTTCTCCCTATGCCTGTTCATCTTGCGCAGAAATTGCAAACTGTGCGAAACAGGAGGTTAAATGCACTGACTCTCCAAGTGGGGAGAGTGTTAGTAAAGCGTCTGGAATGGTGAAACCAAGTACCAGGGGACGAAAACTGAGATGCATTTGAAAACGTTTCCCAAACACACAGCGGACGATAGTCTGTGTTTCCCATGCATGTTTTAGCTGAAGGAAGAATCCCTTAAACCTGGAGAGTTGGGACCCATGGAATGGGTACCATGCAGTATGACTTCAAAGGGTCTGCGTTTGCTCACCGAACCTCACCAATGCTATCAGCCCGAAGTGTCCAGCCTTATGTCTCACCCAGCTCTGGGTGTAGATATGGGAAATCCAGGTTGCATCACAAGCCCTGAATGAATTATTTAAGAATTGCTCTCTATTTCACTGTCATTGTGTTTTGTTTTTGAAATTTATTTTGATAATGGGATTTATCGGATTTTCACTGCTGCATTTAGGCCGCTGTACACACGCTTGATTTCCTTATGGAGACATATAAATCCATGGGTTTTAAGATTCTTACTTGTCAGGTATCTGGCCAGGCGTTGAATATGGGGTGTTGAGTCCATTTCGTTGAGCAAGGAGTAGGTCTTGTCTATTATATATTTGGCTTATGGAACGGTATCTGTGCTAATTTCAATCTCTGGTTTTATGCAGCACCCCAACTCACCTTTCCCCATAAGCAAGCATAAGTTGGTTTTCTAAATTTGAGACCCTGTTCTGTTTTGTAATTCAGTTCATGGGTAGCCAAGTTTACATTCCGTGTATTAGTGATATCTTATGATGTTTCTTTTTCTGTGTGATTTATTTCTCGTAGAATCATCGTACCTGAATCCACTCATTATGCCGCTACGGGCCTGATGACGTAGATTTCATTGCTGAGTGATATTCGATTGTACGTGCGTACCACAACTTCTTTATCCATTTCTTACTTTCTGGGATATTTTACTTGTACCGTAGACGAGGTTCTTGTAAACAGAGCCGTGCCAAACTCTGGGGTGGCTGTGTGTTTTTGATTTTAATTTCCCTAAGCTATAGGACCATAAGTGGAAGTGCCATAGGCTGTGTTGCTTTGTTTCCTACGTGTTTCTGGAAACACCATACACTTCTCCAGAGTGGTTGTTGGCAATTTACATCCCGCCCATCAGCATGACAAGGCTCCCTGTTCTCCATGACCTGTCTTGACTTTCTGGATTTTACACTTTTTTCAGATGGCCCTTTTGACCGGGGGGGCAGTGAGACTTCCTTGTAGTGCAGAGTTCCTTTACACGCTTGCTTGGTTGGCCAAAAATGGCGTATGCGTTTTTTTCTGAATATATTCAGGAAAAAAGGCATACGCCCTTTTTGGCCAAGTGCATCGTTGTCGACATTCTGCCTCTTTTCCTATGCTTTTAGTACAATTCCAGTCTATCCCCTGAAATCGTTTTCCTGAAATTCTGCCCCGCTTACAAGTCCTCTTCGAAGACTTTCTTCAATACAGTTTTGGACGATAGCTGTCATTCATAACTCTGCAGGTTTGTGAATTACAGTGCCCCTGAGCTCATGTCTTCAACTCGCTTTCTTGTGAGCTGGCCGCAAAACCGCAGGATTGCTTCAGGCCAAAGTCTCTTTCCGGCAGGGCATGCTGAGCCTTTGTTTAATTCCTCTTCCTGGTCGGAAATGAGCGTTCCTTTTGCCCGTGCAGGCACCTACAGCTAGTCTCTCATTGGTCTCCCTATTCCTGTACATCTTGCGCAGAAATTGCAAACTGTGCCAAACAGGAGGTAAATGGCACTGACTCTCCAAGTGGGGAGAGTGTTAGTAAAGCGTCTGGAATGGTGAACCCGAGTACCAGGGGACGAAAACTGAGATGCATTTGAAAACATTTACCGGTCACACAGTGCACTGTACTGTGGGTTTCCCATGCATGTTTTAGCTGAAGGAAGAATCCCTTAAACCTGGAGAGTTGGGACCCATGGAATGGGTACCATGCAGTATGACTTCAAAGGGTCTGCGTTCGCTCACCGAACCTCACCAATGCTATCAGCCGGAAGTGTCCAGCCTTATGTCTCACCCAGCTCTGGTTGTAGATGTGGGAAATCCAGGTTGCATCACAAGCCCTGAATGAATTATTTAAGAATTGCTCTCTATTTCACTGTCATTGTGTTTTGTTTTTGAAATTTATTTTGATAATGGGATTTATCGGATTTTCACTGCTGCGTTTAGGCCGCTGTACACACGCTTGATTTCCTTATGGAGACATATAAATCCATGGGTTTTAAGATTCTTACTTGTCAGGTATCTTGCCAGGCGTTGAATATGGGGTGTTGAGTCCATGTCGTTGAGCAAGGAGTAGGGCTTGTCTATTATATATTTGGCTTATGGAACGGTATCTGTGCTAATTTCAATCTCTGGTTTTATGCAGCACCCCAACTCACCTTTCCCCATAAGCAAGCATAAGTTGGTTTTCTAAATTTGAGACCCTGTTCTGTTTTGTAATTCAGTTTATGTGTAGCCAAGTTTACATTCCGTGTATTACTGATATATTATGATATTTCTTATTCTGTGTGACTTATTTCTCATAGAATCATCGTACCTGAATCCACTCATTATGCCGCTATGGGCCTGAAGACGTAGATTTCATTGCTGAGTGATATTCCATTGTACGTGCGTACCAGAACTTCTTTATCCATCTTTTCCTTTCTCTGATATTTAACTTGTACCGTAGACAAGGTTCTTGTAAACAGAGCCATCCCACGCTTTGGGGTGGCTGTGTGTTTTTGATTTTAATTTCCCTAAGCTATAGGACCATAAGTGGAAGTGACATAGGCTGTGTTGCTTTGTTTCCTACGTGTTTCTGGAAACACCATACACTTCTCCAGAGTGGTTGTTGGCAATTTACATCCCGCCCATCAGCATGACAAGGCTCCCTGTTCTCCATGACCTGTCTTGACTTTCTGGATTTTACATTTTTTTCAGATGGCCCTTTTGACCGGGGGGCAGTGAGACTTCATTGTAGTGCAGATTTCCATTACACGCTTGCTTGGTTGGCCAAAAAGGGCGTATGCGTTTTTTCCTGAATATATTCAGGAAAAAACGCATACGCCCTTTTTGGCCAATTGCATCATTGTCGACATTCTGCCTCTTTTCCTATGCTTTTAGTACAATTCCAGTCTACCCCCAGAAATCGTTTTCCTGAAATTCTGCCCCGCTTTCAAGTCCTCTTCAAAGACTTACTTCAATACATTTTTGGACGATAGCTGTCATTCATAACTCTGCAGGTTTGTGAATTACAGTGCCCCTGAGCTCCTTTCTTCAACTCGCTTTCTTGTGAGCTGGCCGCAAAACCGCAGGATTGCTTCAGGCCCTAATCTGTTTCCGGCAGGGCACGCTGAGCCTTTGTTTAATTTCTCTTCCTGGTGGGAAATGAGCGTTCCATTTGCCCGTGCAGACACATACAAGTAGTCTCTCATTGCTTCTCCCTATTCCTGTTCATCTTGCGCAGAAAATGCAAACTGTGCCAAACAGGAGGTTAATGGCACTGACTCTCCAAGTGGGGAGAGTGTTAGTAAAGCGTTCAAATGTTGAACCCCAGTCCCAGGGGACGAAAACTGAGATGCATTTGAAAACGACTCCCAATCACATGGTGGACCATACTCTGGGTTTCCCATGCATGTTTTAGCTGAAGGAAGAATCCCTTAAACCTGGAGAGTTGGGACCCATGGAATGGGTACCATGCAGTATGACTTCAAAGGGTCTGCGTTTGTTCACCGAACCTCACCAATGCTATCAGCCCGAAGTGTCCAGCCTTATGTCTCATCCAGCTCTGGGTGTAGATGTGGTAAATACAGGTTGCATCACAAGCCCTGAATGAATTATTTAAGAATTGCTCTCTATTTCACTGTCATTGTGTTTTGTTTTTGAAATTTATTTTGATAATGGGATTTATCGGATTTTCACTGCTGCTTTTAGGCCACTGTACACACGCTTGATTTCCTTATAGAGACATATAAATCCATGGGTTTTAAGATTCTTACTTGTCAGGTATCTTCCCAGGCGTTGAATATGGGGTGTTGAGTCCATTTCGTTGAGCAAGGAGTAGGTTTTGTCTATTATATATTTGGCTTATGGAATGGTATCTGTGCTAATTTCAATCTCTGGTTTTATGCAGCATCCCAACTGACCTTTCCCCATAAGCAAGCATAAGTTGGTTTGCTAAATTTGAGACCCTGTTCTGTTTTGTAATTCAGTTCATGGGTAGCCAAGTTTACATTCCGTGTATTAGTCATATCTTATGATGTTTCTTTTTCTGTGTGACTTATTTCTCGTAGAATCATCATACCTGAATCCACTCATTATGCCGCTATGGGCCTGAAGACGTAGATTTCATTGCTGAGTGATATTCCATTGTACGTGCGTACCAGAACTTCTTTATCCATTTTATGCTTTCTCGGATATTTAACTTCTACCGTAGATGAGGTTCTTGTAAACAGAGCCATCCCAAACTTTGGGGTGGCTGTGTGTTTTTGATTTTAATTTCCCTAAGCTATAGGACCATAAGTGGAAGTGCCATAGGCTGTGTTGCTTTGTTTCCTACGTGTTTCCGGAAACACCATACAGTTTTCCAGAGTGGCTGTTGGCAATTTAAATCCGCCCATCAGCATAACAAGTCTCCCTGTTCTCCAAGACCTGTCCGGCCTTTCTGGATTTTACACTTTTTTCAGATGGCCCTTTTGACCGGGGGGCAGTGAGACTTCATTGTAGTGCGGATTTCCTTTACACGCTTGCTTCGTTGGCCAAAAGGGGCGTATGCGTTTTTTCCGAACATATTCAGGAAAAAACGCATACGCCCTTTTTGGCCCAGTGCATCATTGTCGACATTCTGCCTCTTTTCCTATGCTTTAAGTGCAATTCCAGTCTACCCCCTGAAATCGTTTTCCTGAAATTCTGCCCCACTTTCAAGTCCTCTCCGAAGACTTACTTCTATACATTTTTGGACGATAGCTGTCATTCATAACTCTGCAGGTTTGTGAATTACAGTGTCCCTGAGCTCCTTTCTTCAACTCCTTTTCTTGTGAGCTGGCCGCAAAACCGCAGGATTGCTTCAGGCCCTAATATGTTTCCGGCCAGGCACGCTGAGCCTTTGGTTAATTCCTCTTCCTGGTGGGAAATGATCGTTCCATTTGCCCGTGCAGACACCAACAGCTAGTCTCTCATTGGTTCTCCCTATGCCTGTTCATCTTGCGCAGAAATTGCAAACTGTGCCAAACAGGAGGTTAAAGGCACTGACTCTCCAAGTGGGGAGAGTGTTAGTAAAGCGTCTGGAATGGTGAACCCGAGTACCAGGGGACGAAAACTGAGATGCATTTGAAAACGTTTCCCAATCACACGGCGGACGATAGTCTGGGTATCCCATGCATGTTTTAGCTGAAGGAAGAATCCCTTAAACCTGGAGAGTTGGGACCCATGGAATGGGTACCATGCAGTATGACTTCAAAGGGTCTGCGTTTGCTCACCGAACCTCACCAATGCTATCAGCCCGAAGTGTCCAGCCTTATGTCTCACCCAGCTCTGGGTGTAGATGTGGTAAATCCAGGTTGCATCACAAGCCCTGAATGAATTATTTAAGAATTGCTCTCTATTTCACTGTCATTGTGTTTTGTTTTTGAAATTTATTTTGATAATGGGATTTATCGGATTTTCACTGCTGCATTTAGGCCGCTGTACACACGCTTGATTTCCTTATGGAGACATATAAATCCATGGGTTTTAAGATTCTTACTTGTCAGGTATCTTCCCAGGCGTTGAATATGGGGTGTTGAGTCCATTTCGTTGAGCAAGGAGTAGGGCTTGTCTATTATATATTTGGCTTATGGAATGGTATCTGTGCTAATTTCAATCTCTGGTTTTATGCAGCACCCCAACTCACCTTTCCCCATAAGCAAGCATAAGTTGGTTTTCTAAATTTGAGACCCTGTTCTGTTTTGTAATTCAGTTCATGTGTATCCAACTTTACATTCCGTGTATTAGTGATATCTTATGATGTTTCTTTTTCTGTGTGACTTATTTCTCGTAGAATCATCGTACCTGAATCCACTCATTATGCCGCTACGGGCCTGATGACGTAGATTTCATTGCTGAGTGATATTCCATTGTACGTGCGTACCACAACTTCTTTATCCATTTTTTACTTTCTGGGATATTTTACTTGTACCGTAGACGAGGTTCTTGTAAACAGAGCCATCCCAAACTTTGGGGTGGCTGTGTGTTTTTGATTTTAATTTCCCTAAGCTATAGGACCATAAGTGGAAGTGACATAGGCTGTGTTGCTTTGTTTCCTACGTGTTTCAGGATACACCATACATTTCTCCAGAGTGGCTGTTGGCACTTTACATCCCACCCATCAGCATAACAAGGCTCCCTGTTCTCCAAGACCTGTCCTGCCTTTCTGGATTTTACACTTTTTTCAGATGGCCCTTTTGACCGGGGGGCAGTGAGACTTCACTGTAGTGCAGATTTCCATTACACGCTTGCTTGGTTGGCCAAAAAGGGCGTATGCGTTTTTTCCTGAATATATTCAGGAAAAAACGCATACGCCCTTTTTGGCCAATTGCATCATTGTCGACATTCTGCCTCTTTTCCTATGCTTTTAGTACAATTCCAGTCTACCCCCAGAAATCGTTTTCCTGAAATTCTGCCCCGCTTTCAAGTCCTCTTCAAAGACTTACTTCAATACATTTTTGGACGATAGCTGTCATTCATAACTCTGCATGTTTGTGAATTAGAGTGCCCCTGAGCTCCTTTCTTCAACTCGTTTTCTTGTGAGCTGGCCGCAAAACCGCAGGATTGCTTCAGGCCCTAATATGGTTCCGGCAGGGCACGCTGAGCCTTTGTTTAATTCCTCTTCCTGGTGGGAAATGAGCGTTCCATTTGCCCGTGCAGACACCAACAGCTAGTCTCTCATTGGTTCTCCCTATGCCTGTTCATCTTGCGCAGAAATTGCAAACTGTGCGAAACAGGAGGTTAAATGCACTGACTCTCCAAGTGGGGAGAGTGTTAGTAAAGCGTCTGGAATGGTGAAACCAAGTACCAGGGGACGAAAACTGAGATGCATTTGAAAACGTTTCCCAAACACACAGCGGACGATAGTCTGTGTTTCCCATGCATGTTTTAGCTGAAGGAAGAATCCCTTAAACCTGGAGAGTTGGGACCCATGGAATGGGTACCATGCAGTATGACTTCAAAGGGTCTGCGTTTGCTCACCGAACCTCACCAATGCTATCAGCCCGAAGTGTCCAGCCTTATGTCTCACCCAGCTCTGGGTGTAGATATGGGAAATCCAGGTTGCATCACAAGCCCTGAATGAATTATTTAAGAATTGCTCTCTATTTCACTGTCATTGTGTTTTGTTTTTGAAATTTATTTTGATAATGGGATTTATCGGATTTTCACTGCTGCATTTAGGCCGCTGTACACACGCTTGATTTCCTTATGGAGACATATAAATCCATGGGTTTTAAGATTCTTACTTGTCAGGTATCTGGCCAGGCGTTGAATATGGGGTGTTGAGTCCATTTCGTTGAGCAAGGAGTAGGTCTTGTCTATTATATATTTGGCTTATGGAACGGTATCTGTGCTAATTTCAATCTCTGGTTTTATGCAGCACCCCAACTCACCTTTCCCCATAAGCAAGCATAAGTTGGTTTTCTAAATTTGAGACCCTGTTCTGTTTTGTAATTCAGTTCATGGGTAGCCAAGTTTACATTCCGTGTATTAGTGATATCTTATGATGTTTCTTTTTCTGTGTGATTTATTTCTCGTAGAATCATCGTACCTGAATCCACTCATTATGCCGCTACGGGCCTGATGACGTAGATTTCATTGCTGAGTGATATTCGATTGTACGTGCGTACCACAACTTCTTTATCCATTTCTTACTTTCTGGGATATTTTACTTGTACCGTAGACGAGGTTCTTGTAAACAGAGCCGTGCCAAACTCTGGGGTGGCTGTGTGTTTTTGATTTTAATTTCCCTAAGCTATAGGACCATAAGTGGAAGTGCCATAGGCTGTGTTGCTTTGTTTCCTACGTGTTTCTGGAAACACCATACACTTCTCCAGAGTGGTTGTTGGCAATTTACATCCCGCCCATCAGCATGACAAGGCTCCCTGTTCTCCATGACCTGTCTTGACTTTCTGGATTTTACACTTTTTTCAGATGGCCCTTTTGACCGGGGGGGCAGTGAGACTTCCTTGTAGTGCAGAGTTCCTTTACACGCTTGCTTGGTTGGCCAAAAATGGCGTATGCGTTTTTTTCTGAATATATTCAGGAAAAAAGGCATACGCCCTTTTTGGCCAAGTGCATCGTTGTCGACATTCTGCCTCTTTTCCTATGCTTTTAGTACAATTCCAGTCTATCCCCTGAAATCGTTTTCCTGAAATTCTGCCCCGCTTACAAGTCCTCTTCGAAGACTTTCTTCAATACATTTTTGGACGATAGCTGTCATTCATAACTCTGCAGGTTTGTGAATTACAGTGCCCCTGAGCTCATGTCTTCAACTCGCTTTCTTGTGAGCTGGCCGCAAAACCGCAGGATTGCTTCAGGCCATAATCTCTTTCCGGCAGGGCATGCTGAGCCTTTGTTTAATTCCTCTTCCTGGTCGGAAATGAGTGTTCCTTTTGCCCGTGCAGGCACCTACAGCTAGTCTCTCATTGGTTCTCCCTATTCCTGTACATCTTGCGCAGAAATTGCAAACTGTGCCAAACAGGAGGTTAATGGCACTGACTCTCCAAGTGGGGAGAGTGTTAGTAAAGCGTCTGGAATGGTGAACCCGAGTACCAGGGGACGATAACTGAGATGCATTTGAAAACGTTTCCCGGTCAAACAGTGCACTGTACTGTGGGTTCCCCATGCATGTTTTAGCTGAAGGAAGAATTCATTAAACCTGGAGAGTTGGGACCCATGGAATGGGTACCATGCAGTATGACTTCAAAGGGTCTGCGTTTGCTCACCGAACCTCACCAATGCTATCAGCCCGAAGTGTCCAGCCTTATGTCTCATCCAGCTCTGGGTGTAGATGTGGTAAATACAGGTCGCATCACAGGCCCTGAATGAATTATTTAAGAATTGCTCTCTATTTCACTGTCATTGTGTTTTGTTTTTTAAATTTATTTTGATAATGGGATATATCGGATTTTCACTGCTGCGTTTAGGCCGCTGTACACACGCTTGATTTCCTTATGGAGACATATAAATCCATGGGTTTTAAGATTCTTACTTGTCAGGTATCTTGCCAGGCGTTGAATATGGGGTGTTGAGTCCATTTCGTTGAGCAAGGAGTAGGGCTTGTCTATTATATATTTGGCTTATGGAACGGTATCTGTGCTAATTTCAATCTCTGGTTTTATGCAGCACCCCAACTCACCTTTCCCCATAAGCAAGCATAAGTTGGTTTTCTAAATTTGAGACCCTGTTCTGTTTTGTAATTCAGTTCATGTGTATCCAACTTTACATTCCGTGTATTAGTGATATCTTATGATGTTTCTTTTTCTGTGTGACTTATTTCTCGTAGAATCATCGTACCTGAATCCACTCATTATGCCGCTACGGGCCTGATGACGTAGATTTCATTGCTGAGTGATATTCCATTGTACGTGCGTACCACAACTTCTTTATCCATTTTTTACTTTCTGGGATATTTTACTTGTACCGTAGACGAGGTTCTTGTAAACAGAGCCATCCCAAACTTTGGGGTGGCTGTGTGTTTTTGATTTTAATTTCCCTAAGCTATAGGACCATAAGTGGAAGTGACATAGGCTGTGTTGCTTTGTTTCCTACGTGTTTCAGGATACACCATACATTTCTCCAGAGTGGCTGTTGGCACTTTACATCCCACCCATCAGCATAACAAGGCTCCCTGTTCTCCAAGACCTGTCCTGCCTTTCTGGATTTTACACTTTTTTCAGATGGCCCTTTTGACCGGGGGGCAGTGAGACTTCACTGTAGTGCAGATTTCCTTTACACGCTTGCTTGGTTGGCCAAAAAGGGCGTATGCGTTTTTTCCTGAATATATTCAGGAAAAAACGCATACGCCCTTTTTGGCCAAGTGCATCATTGTCGACATTCTGCCTCTTTTCCTATGCTTTAAGTGCAATTCCAGTCTACCCCCTGAAATCGTTTTCCTGAAATTCTGCCCCGCTTTCAAGTCCTCTTTGAAGACTTACTTCAGTACATTTTTGGACGATAGCTGTCATTCATAACTCTGCATGTTTGTGAATTAGAGTGCCCCTGAGCTCCTTTCTTCAACTCGTTTTCTTGTGAGCTGGCCGCAAAACCGCAGGATTGATTCAGGCCCTAATATGTTTCCAGCCGGGCACGCTGAGCCTTTGGTTAATTTCTCTTCCTGGTGGGAAATGAGCGTTCAATTTGCCCGTGCAGACACCAACAGCTAGTCTCTCATTGGTTCTCCCTATGCCTGTTCATCTTGCGCAGAAATTGAAAACTGTGCCAAACAGGAGGTTAAAGGCACTGACTCTCTAAGTGGGGAGAGTGTTAGTAAAGCGTCTGGAATGGTGAACCCGAGTACCAGGGGACGAAAACTGAGATGCATTTGAAAACGTTTCCCAATCACACGGTGGACCATACTATGGGTTTCCCATGCATGTTTTAGCTGAAGGAAGAATCCCTTAAACCTGGAAATTTGGAACCCATGGAATGGGTACCATGCAGTATGACTTCAAAGGGTCTGCGTTTGCTCACCGAACCTCACCAATGCTATCAGCCGGAAGTGTCCAGCCTTATGTCTCACCCAGCTCTGGGTGTAGATGTGGGAAATCCAGGTTGCATCACAAGCCCTGAATGAATTATTTAAGAATTGCTCTCTATTTCACTGTCATTTTGTTTTGTTTTTGAAATTTATTTTGATAATGGGATTTATCGGATTTTCACTCCTGCGTTTAGGCCGCTGTACACATGCTTGATTTCCTTATGGAGACATATAAATCCATGGGTTTTAAGATTCTTACTTGTCATGTATCTTCCCAGGCGTTGAATATGGGGTGTTGAGTCCATTTCGTTGAGCAAGGATTAGGTCTTGTCTATTATATATTTGGCTTATGGAACGGTATCTGTGCTAATTTCAATCTCTGGTTTTATGCAGCACCCCAACTCACCTTTCCCCATAAGCAAGCATAAGTTGGTTTTCTAAATTTGAGACCCTGTTCTGTTTTGTAATTCAGTTCATGGGTAGCCAAGTTTACATTCCGTGTATTAGTGATATCTTATGATGTTTCTTTTTCTGTGTGACTTATTTCTCGTAGAATCATCATACCTGAATCCACTCATTATCCCGCTACGGGCCTGATGACGTAGATTTCATTGCTGAGTGATATTCCATTGTACGTGCGTACCACAACTTCTTTATTCATATCTTACTTTCTGGGATATTTTACTTGTACCGTAGACGAGGTTCTTGTAAACAGAGCCGTGCCAAACTCTGGGGTGGCTGTGTGTTTTTGATTTTAATTTCCCTAATCTATAGGACCATAAGTGGAAGTGCCATAGGCTGTGTTGCTTTGTTTCCTACGTGTTTCTGGAAACACCATACACTTCTCCAGAGTGGTTGTTGGCAATTTACATCCCGCCCATCAGCATGACAAGGCTCCCTGTTCTCCATGACCTGTCTTGACTTTCTGGATTTTACACTTTTTTCAGATGGCCCTTTTGACCGGGGGGGCAGTGAGACTTCCTTGTAGTGCAGAGTTCCTTTACACGCTTGCTTGGTTGGCCAAAAATGGCGTATGCGTTTTTTTCTGAATATATTCAGGAAAAAAGGCATACGCCCTTTTTGGCCAAGTGCATCGTTGTCGACATTCTGCCTCTTTTCCTATGCTTTTAGTACAATTCCAGTCTATCCCCTGAAATCGTTTTCCTGAAATTCTGCCCCGCTTACAAGTCCTCTTCGAAGACTTTCTTCAATACATTTTTGGACGATAGCTGTCATTCATAACTCTGCAGGTTTGTGAATTACAGTGCCCCTGAGCTCATGTCTTCAACTCGCTTTCTTGTGAGCTGGCCGCAAAACCGCAGGATTGCTTCAGGCCATAATCTCTTTCCGGCAGGGCATGCTGAGCCTTTGTTTAATTCCTCTTCCTGGTCGGAAATGAGTGTTCCTTTTGCCCGTGCAGGCACCTACAGCTAGTCTCTCATTGGTTCTCCCTATTCCTGTACATCTTGCGCAGAAATTGCAAACTGTGCCAAACAGGAGGTTAATGGCACTGACTCTCCAAGTGGGGAGAGTGTTAGTAAAGCGTCTGGAATGGTGAACCCGAGTACCAGGGGACGATAACTGAGATGCATTTGAAAACGTTTCCCGGTCAAACAGTGCACTGTACTGTGGGTTCCCCATGCATGTTTTAGCTGAAGGAAGAATTCATTAAACCTGGAGAGTTGGGACCCATGGAATGGGTACCATGCAGTATGACTTCAAAGGGTCTGCGTTTGCTCACCGAACCTCACCAATGCTATCAGCCCGAAGTGTCCAGCCTTATGTCTCATCCAGCTCTGGGTGTAGATGTGGTAAATACAGGTCGCATCACAGGCCCTGAATGAATTATTTAAGAATTGCTCTCTATTTCACTGTCATTGTGTTTTGTTTTTTAAATTTATTTTGATAATGGGATATATCGGATTTTCACTGCTGCGTTTAGGCCGCTGTACACACGCTTGATTTCCTTATGGAGACATATAAATCCATGGGTTTTAAGATTCTTACTTGTCAGGTATCTTGCCAGGCGTTGAATATGGGGTGTTGAGTCCATTTCGTTGAGCAAGGAGTAGGGCTTGTCTATTATATATTTGGCTTATGGAACGGTATCTGTGCTAATTTCAATCTCTGGTTTTATGCAGCACCCCAACTCACCTTTCCCCATAAGCAAGCATAAGTTGGTTTTCTAAATTTGAGACCCTGTTCTGTTTTGTAATTCAGTTCATGTGTATCCAACTTTACATTCCGTGTATTAGTGATATCTTATGATGTTTCTTTTTCTGTGTGACTTATTTCTCGTAGAATCATCGTACCTGAATCCACTCATTATGCCGCTACGGGCCTGATGACGTAGATTTCATTGCTGAGTGATATTCCATTGTACGTGCGTACCACAACTTCTTTATCCATTTTTTACTTTCTGGGATATTTTACTTGTACCGTAGACGAGGTTCTTGTAAACAGAGCCATCCCAAACTTTGGGGTGGCTGTGTGTTTTTGATTTTAATTTCCCTAAGCTATAGGACCATAAGTGGAAGTGACATAGGCTGTGTTGCTTTGTTTCCTACGTGTTTCAGGATACACCATACATTTCTCCAGAGTGGCTGTTGGCACTTTACATCCCACCCATCAGCATAACAAGGCTCCCTGTTCTCCAAGACCTGTCCTGCCTTTCTGGATTTTACACTTTTTTCAGATGGCCCTTTTGACCGGGGGGCAGTGAGACTTCACTGTAGTGCAGATTTCCTTTACACGCTTGCTTGGTTGGCCAAAAAGGGCGTATGCGTTTTTTCCTGAATATATTCAGGAAAAAACGCATACGCCCTTTTTGGCCAAGTGCATCATTGTCGACATTCTGCCTCTTTTCCTATGCTTTAAGTGCAATTCCAGTCTACCCCCTGAAATCGTTTTCCTGAAATTCTGCCCCGCTTTCAAGTCCTCTTTGAAGACTTACTTCAGTACATTTTTGGACGATAGCTGTCATTCATAACTCTGCATGTTTGTGAATTAGAGTGCCCCTGAGCTCCTTTCTTCAACTCGTTTTCTTGTGAGCTGGCCGCAAAACCGCAGGATTGATTCAGGCCCTAATATGTTTCCAGCCGGGCACGCTGAGCCTTTGGTTAATTTCTCTTCCTGGTGGGAAATGAGCGTTCAATTTGCCCGTGCAGACACCAACAGCTAGTCTCTCATTGGTTCTCCCTATGCCTGTTCATCTTGCGCAGAAATTGAAAACTGTGCCAAACAGGAGGTTAAAGGCACTGACTCTCTAAGTGGGGAGAGTGTTAGTAAAGCGTCTGGAATGGTGAACCCGAGTACCAGGGGACGAAAACTGAGATGCATTTGAAAACGTTTCCCAATCACACGGTGGACCATACTATGGGTTTCCCATGCATGTTTTAGCTGAAGGAAGAATCCCTTAAACCTGGAAATTTGGAACCCATGGAATGGGTACCATGCAGTATGACTTCAAAGGGTCTGCGTTTGCTCACCGAACCTCACCAATGCTATCAGCCGGAAGTGTCCAGCCTTATGTCTCACCCAGCTCTGGGTGTAGATGTGGGAAATCCAGGTTGCATCACAAGCCCTGAATGAATTATTTAAGAATTGCTCTCTATTTCACTGTCATTTTGTTTTGTTTTTGAAATTTATTTTGATAATGGGATTTATCGGATTTTCACTCCTGCGTTTAGGCCGCTGTACACATGCTTGATTTCCTTATGGAGACATATAAATCCATGGGTTTTAAGATTCTTACTTGTCATGTATCTTCCCAGGCGTTGAATATGGGGTGTTGAGTCCATTTCGTTGAGCAAGGATTAGGTCTTGTCTATTATATATTTGGCTTATGGAACGGTATCTGTGCTAATTTCAATCTCTGGTTTTATGCAGCACCCCAACTCACCTTTCCCCATAAGCAAGCATAAGTTGGTTTTCTAAATTTGAGACCCTGTTCTGTTTTGTAATTCAGTTCATGGGTAGCCAAGTTTACATTCCGTGTATTAGTGATATCTTATGATGTTTCTTTTTCTGTGTGACTTATTTCTCGTAGAATCATCATACCTGAATCCACTCATTATCCCGCTACGGGCCTGATGACGTAGATTTCATTGCTGAGTGATATTCCATTGTACGTGCGTACCACAACTTCTTTATTCATATCTTACTTTCTGGGATATTTTACTTGTACCGTAGACGAGGTTCTTGTAAACAGAGCCGTGCCAAACTCTGGGGTGGCTGTGTGTTTTTGATTTTAATTTCCCTAATCTATAGGACCATAAGTGGAAGTGCCATAGGCTGTGTTGCTTTGTTTCCTACGTGTTTCTGGAAACACTATACACTCTCCAGAGTGGATGTTGGCAATTTACATCCCGCCCATCAGCATGACAAGGCTCCCTGTTCTCCGTGACCTGTCCTGCCTTTCTGGATTTTACACTTTTTTCAGATGGCCCTTTTGACCGTGGGTCAGTGAGACTTCATTGTAGTGCAGATTTCCTTTACACGCTTGCTTGGTTGGCCAAAAAGGGCGTATGCGTTTTTTCCTGAATATATTCAGTAAAAAACGCATACGCCCTTTTTGGCCAAGTGCATCGTTGTCGACATTCTGCCTCTTTTACTATGCTTTAAGTGCAATTCCAGTCTACCCCCTGAAATCGTTTTCCTGAAATTCTGCCCGCTTACAAGTTCTCTTTGAAGACTTACTTCAGTACATTTTTGGACGATAGCTGTCATTCATAACTCTGTAGGTTTGTGAATTACAGTGCCCCTGAGCTCCTTTCTTCAACTCGCTTTCTTGTGAGCTGGCCGCAAAACCGCAGGATTGCTTCAGGCCCTAATCTCTTTCCGGCAGGGCACGCTGAACCTTTGGTTAATTCCTCTTCCTGGTGGGAAATGAGCGTTCCATTTGCCCGTGCAGACACCTACAGCTAGTCTCTCATTGCTTCTCCCTATTCCTGTTCATCTTGCGCAGAAATTGCAAAGTGTGCCAAACAGGAGGTTAAATGCACTGACTCTCCAAGTGGGGAGAGTGTTAGTAAAGCGTCTGGAATGGTGACCCCGAGTACCAGGGGACGAAAACTGAGATGCATTTGAAAACGTTTCCCAATCACACGGTGGACCATACTATGGGTTTCCCATGCATGTTTTAGCTGAAGGAAGAATCCCTTAAACCTGGAAATTTGGAACCCATGGAATGGGTACCATGCAGTATGACTTCAAAGGGTCTGCGTTTTCTCACCGAACCTCACCAATGCTATCAGCCAGAAGTGTCCAGCCTTATGTCTCACCCAGCTCTGGGTGTAGATGTGGGAAATCCAGGTTGCATCACAAGCCCTGAATGAATTATTTAAGAATTGCTCTCTATTTCACTGTCATTGTGTTTTGTTTTTGAAATTTATTTTGATAATGGGATTTATCGGATTTTCACTGCTGCGTTTAGGCCGCTGTACACACGCTTGATTTCCTTATGGAGACATATAAATCCATGGGTTTTAAGATTCTTACTTGTCAGGTATCTTGCCAGGCGTTGAATATGGGCTCTTGGGTCCATTTCGTTGAGCAAGGAGTAGGTCTTGTCTATTATATATTTGGCTTTTGGAACGGTATCTGTGCTAATTTCAATCTCTGGTTTTATGCAGCACCCCAACTCACCTTTCCCCATAAGCAAGCATAAGTTCGTTTTCTAAATTTGAGACCCTGTTCTGTTTTGTAATTCAGTTTATGTGTATCCAAGTTTACATTCCGTGTATTAGTGATATCTTATGATGTTTCTTTTTCTGTGTGACTTATTTCTCGTAGAATCATCGTACCTGAATCCACTCATTATGCCGCTACGGGCCTGAAGACGTAGATTTCATTGCTGAGTGATATTCCATTGTACGTGCGTACCAGATATTCTTTATCCATTTTTTCCCTTCTCGGATATTTAACTTTTACCATAGAAAAGGTTCTTGTAAACAGAGCCATCCCAAACTTTGGGGTGGCTGTGTGTTTGTGATTTTAATTACCCTAAGCTATAGGACCATAGTGGAAGTGACATAGGCTGTGTTGCTTTGTTTCCTACGTGTTTCAGGATACACCATACATTTCTCCAGAGTGGCTGTTGGCAATTTACATCCCGCCCATCAGCATAACAAGGCTCCCTGTTCTCCAAGACCTGTCCTGCCTTTCTGGATTTTACACTTTTTTCAGATGGCCCATTTGACCGGGGGGCAGTGAGACTTCATTGTAGTGCAGATTTCCTTTACACGCTTGCTTGGTTGGCCAAAAAGGGCGTATGCGTTTTTTCCTGAATATATTCAGGAAAAAACGCATACGCCCTTTTTGGCCAAGTGCATCATTGTCGACATTCTGCCTCTTTTCCTATGCTTTAAGTGCAATTCCAGTATACCCCCTGAAATCGTTTTCCTGAAATTCTGCCCCGCTTTCAAGTCCTCTTTGAAGACTTACTTCAGTACATTTTTGGACGATAGCTGTCATTCATAACTCTGCATGTTTGTGAATTACAGTGTCCCTGAGCTCCTTTCTTCAACTCCTTTTCTTGTGAGCTGGCCGCAAAACAGCAGGATTGCTTCAGGCCCTAATATGTTTCCGGCCGGGCACGCTGAGCATTTGGGTAATTCCTCTTCCTGGTGGGAAATGATCGTTCAATTTGCCCGTGCAGACACCAACAGCTAGTCTCTCATTGCTTCTCCCTATTCCTGTTCATCTTGCGCAGAAATTGCAAACTGTGCCAAACAGGAGGTTAATGGCACTGACTCTCCAAGTGGGGAGAGTGTTAGTAAAGCGTTCAAATGTTGAACCCGAGTACCAGGGGACGAAAACTGAGATGCATTTGAAAACGTTTCCCAATCACACGGTGGACCATACTCTGGGTTTCCCATGCATGTTTTAGCTGAATTAAGAATCTCTTAAACCTGGAGAGTTGGGACCCATGGAATGGGTACCATGCAGTATGACTTCAAAGGGTCTGCGTTTGCTCACCGAACCTCACCAATGCTATCAGCCCGAAGTGTCCAGCCTTATGTCTCATCCAGCTCTGGGTGTAGATGTGGTAAATACAGGTTGCATCACAAGTCCTGAATGAATTATTTAAGAATTGCTCTCTATTTCACTTTCCTTGTGTTTTGTTTTTGAAATTCATTTTGATAATGGGATTTATCGGATTTTTACTGCTGCTTTTAGGTCACTGTACACACGTTTGATTTCCTTATGGAGGCATATAAATCCATGGGTTTTAAGATTCTTACTTGTCAGGTATCTTCCCAGGCGTTGAATATAAGGTGTTGAGTCCATTTCGTTGAGCAAGGAGTAGGTTTTGTCTATTATATATTTGGCTTATGGAACGGTATCTGTGCTAATTTCAATCTCTGGTTTTATGCAGCATCCCAACTGACCTTTCCCCATAAGCAAGCATAAGTTGTTTTGCTAAATTTGAGACCCTGTTCTGTTTTGTAAATCAGTTCATGGGTAGCCAAGTTTACATTCCGTGTATTAGTGATAACTTATGATGTTTCTTTTTCTGTCTGACTTATTTCTCATAGAATCATCGTACCTGAATCCACTCATTATGCCGCTACGGTCCTGATGACGTAGATTTCATTGCTGAGTGATATTCCATTGTACGTGCGTACCACAACTTCTTTATCCATTTTATGCTTTCTGGGATATTTAACTGCTACTGTAGATGAGGTTCTTGTAAACAGAGCCATCCCAAATTTTGGGGTGGCTGTGTGTTTTTGATTTTAATTTCCCTAAGCTATAGGACCATAAGTGGAAGTGCCATAGGCTGTGTTGCTTTGTTTCCTACGTGTTTCAGGAAACACCATACACTTTTCCAGAGTGGCTGTTGGCAATTTAAATCCGCCCATCAACATAACAAGGCTCCCTGTTCTCCATGACCTGTCCTGCCTTTCTGGATTTTACACTTTTTTCAGATGGCCCTTTTGACCGGGGGGCAGTGAGACTTCATTGTAGTGTAGATTTCCTTTACACGCTTGCTTGGTTGGCCAAAAAGGGCGTATGCGTTTTTTTCCTGAATATGTTCAGGAAAAAAAGCATACGCCCTTTTTGGCCAAGTGCATCATTGTCGACATTCTGCCTCTTTTCCTATGCTTTAAGTGCAATTCCAGTCTACCCCCTGAAATCGTTTTCCTGAAATTTTGCCCCGCGTTCAAGTCCTCTTCGAAGACTTAATTCAGTACATTTTTGGACGATAGCTGTCATTCATAACTCTGCAGGTTTGTGAATTACAGTGCCCCTGAGCTCATTTCTTCAACTCGCTTTCTCGTGAGCTGGCCGCAAAACCGCAGGATTGCTTCAGGCCCTAATCTGTTTCCGGCAGGGCACGCTGAGCCTTTGGTTAATTCCTCTTCCTGGTGGGAAATGAGCGTTCCATTTGTCCGTGCAGACACCTACAGCTAGTCTCTCATTGGTTCTCCCTATTCCTGTTCATCTTGCGCAGAAATTGCAAACTGTGCCAAACAGGAGGTTAAAGGCACTGACTCTCCAAGTGGGGAGAGTGTTAGTAAAGCGTCTGGAGTGGTGAACCCGAGTACCAGGGTTCGAAAACTGAAATGCATTTGAAAACGTTTCCCAATCACACGGTGGACCATACTCTGGGTTTCCCATGCATGTTTTAGCTGAATTAAGAATCTCTTAAACCTGGAGAGTTGGGACCCGTGGAATGGGTACCATGCAGTATGACTTCAAAGGGTCTGCGTTTGCTCACCGAACCTCACCAAAGCTATCAGCCCAAAGTGTCCAGCCTTATGTCTCACCCAGCTCTGGGTGTAGATGTGGTAAATCCAGGTTGCATCACATGCCCTGAATGAATTATTTAAGAATTGATCTCTATTTCACTGTCATGGTGTTTGTTTTTGAAATTTATTGTGATAATGGGATTTATCGGATTTTCACTGCTGCGTTTAGGCCGCTGTACACACACTTGATTTCCTTATGGAGACATATAAATCCATGGGTTTTAAGATTCTTACTTGTCAGTTATCTTCCTAGGCATTGAATATGGGGTGTTGAGTCCATTTCGTTGAGCTAGGAGTAGGTCTTGTCTATTATATATTTGGCTTATGGAACGGTATCTGTGCTAATTTCAATCTCTTGTTTTATGCAGCACTCCAACTCACTTTTCCCCATAAGCAAGCATAAGATGGTTTTCTAAATTTGAGACCATGTTCTGTTTTGTAATTCAGTTCATGTGTAGCCAAGTTTACATTCCGTGTATTAGTGATATCTTATGATGTTTCTTTTTCTGTGTGACTTAGTTCTCGTGGAATCATCGTACCTGAATCCACTCAATATGCCGCTACGGGCCTGACGACGTAGATTTCATTGCTGAGTGATATTCCATTGTACGTGCGTACCACAACTTCTTTATCCATTTTTTGTTTTATCGGATATTTAACTTGTACCGTACACGAGGTTCTTGTAAACAGACCCACCCAAACTTTGGGGTGGTTTGTGTTTTTGACTTTAATTTCCCTAAGCTATAGGACCATAAGTGGAAGTGCCAAAGGCTGTGTTGCTTTGTTTCCTACGTGTTTCAGGAAACCCCATACACTTCTCCAGAGTGGCTGTTGGCAATTTACATTCCGCCCATCAGCGTAACAAAGTTCCCTATTCTCCATGACCTGTCCTGCCTTTCTGGATTTTACACTTTTTTCAGATGGCCCTTTTGACCGGGGGGCTGTGAGACTTCATTGTAGTGCAGATTTCCTTTACACGCTTGCTTGGTTGGCCAAAAAGGGCGTATGCGTTTTTTCCTGAATATATTCAGGAAAAAACGCATACGCCCTTTTTGGCCAAGTGCATCATTGTCGACATTCTGCCTCTGTTCCTATGCTTTAAGTGCAATTCCAGTCTACCCCCTGAAATCGTTTTCCTGAAATTCTGCTCCGCTTTCAAGTCCTCTTCGAAGACTTACTTCAATACATTTTTGGACGATAGCTGTCATTCATAACTCTGCAGGTTTGTGAATTACAGTGCCCCTGAACTCCTTTCTTCAACTCGCTTTCTCGTGAGCTGGCTGCAGAACCGCAGGATTGCTTCAGGCCCTAATCTGTTTCCGGCAGGACATGCTGAGCCTTTGTTTAATTCCTCTTCCTGGTGGGAAATGAGCGTTCCATTTGCCCGTGCAGACACCTACAGCTAGTCTCTCATTGGTTCTCCCTATTCCTGTTCATCTTGCGCAGAAATTGCAAACTGTGCCATACAGGAGGTTAAAGGCACTGACTCTCCAAGTGGGGAGAGTGTTAGTAAAGCGTCTGGAATGTTGAACCCGTGTAAAAGGGGACGAAACCTGAGATGCATTGGAAAACGTTTCTCGGTCACATGGTGCAGCATACTGTGGGTTTCAAAGGCATGTTTTAGCTGAAGGAAGAATCCCTTATACCTGGAGAGTTGAGACCCATGGAATGGGTACTTCAAGGGGTCTGCATTTGCTCACCGAACCTCACCAGTGCTATCAGCCTGGTGTCCAGCCTTATGTCTCACTCATCTCTAGGTGTAGATATGGTAAATCCAGGTTGCATCACAGGCCCTGAATGAATTATTTAAGAATTGCTCTCTATTTCATTGTCATTGTGTTTTGTTTCTGTAATTTATTTTGATAATGGGATTTATCGTATTTTCACTGCTGTGTTCATGCCGCTGTACACACGCTTGATTGGCTTTCGGAGACATATAAACCCATAGGTTTGAAGATTCTTACTAGTCAGGTATATTCCTAGGCGTTGAATATGTGGTGTTGAGTCCATTTTGTTGAGCAAGCAGTAGGTCTTGACTATTACATATTTGTCTTATGGAACAGTATCTGTGCTAATTTCAATCTCTGGTTTTTTGCAGCACCCCAACTCACCTTTATCCTTAAGCAAGAATAAGTTGGTTTTCTAAATATGAGACCCTGTTCTGTTTTGTAATTCAGTTCATGTGTAGCCAAGTTTACATTCCATGTATTAGTGATATAGTATGTCTTTTACTTTTTGAATTCTGTGACTTTGTATGATCATATGTAACTCCTCTGGAGTTGTTACAAGTGGCCATATTGCATTGATTTCCAGGCTGAGTCATATTCCACTCTACATGAGCACCACATCTGTATCCATTTTTTCCCTCCAGAGACATTTAAGTTATATCCTATTCGAGGATCTTTTAAACAGTGAGGCGGTATACATTGGGGTGCCTGTGTCCTCTCGATTTTTGTTTTTCCCAAGATATACGTCCATGAGTGCAAGTGCCCTGTGCTCTGTAGCTCATTTTTTAGATGCTTTAGTAAACACAATACACTTCTCCAGAGTGACCATTGGTAATATACATTTCCAGTATAAGCCTCACAGGGCTCCCTTTTCTCCTTGCCCTGTCCTGCATTTCCGGTGTTTACACTTTATGAGGACGGCTCTTCTGACTGATGCGAAGTGACATGTTTTGTAGTATTGATTTCCAGTGCCCACCTGTTTGGTTGGCTAAAAACGTGTATGCTCTTTTCTTGAATATATACAGAAAAAGACGCATACACCCTTTTTGGCCAACTGCAATGTTGGCAATGTTCAGCCCCTTTTCTTGTGCTTAATGGCGAGTCCTTTCTACCTCTTCCAATCCCTTTCCTGCCATTCTCCGTTGCTTACAAGTCCTTTTCTCTGACTTTCCTCAGGACATTTTTCAGTGATAGATATTTTCAACTCTGCAGTTTCGTGAATTTTAGTGCCACTGAGCTCCATTTTTCAACTTGTGTTTATGGGAACTGGCCACAAAGCAGCGGGATTTCCTCAAGCCCTATTCTGTTTCCATGGGCAGCCCTAGCCTTTGGTCAATTCGTCTTCCTGATTGGAAATTAGAGTGACATGTGCCTGTCCGAACCCCTAGGACTTGTCTCTCATTGTTCCTCCTCCTTCTGCTTCATCCTCTGGACAAATTCCAAACTGTATGCAACAGGATGTTGACAGTGCTGACATCTCCAAGTGGGGAGACTGTTAGTAAAGACGCTGGAGGGGTGAACCCGAGCACCAGGAGATGAGGAGATGAGATGCCTTTTCCAAACTCTTCCCGATCAGACGGTATACCATCCTCTGGGTGTGACAGGCATGCTTTAGCTGTAGGAAGGGTCCCATTCATGTGAGGAGAACACCAGGGCTTTTTCAAAATCAGTGTCTCTCCGCAACCCAAACTGGCGAATTTTTTAAGCTACGGCTACACATATGTTCATTAAGGGCCTTGGGAAGTAGGCAGAGTCCAAACTTTAGATGATTGAAGTCTTCAGGGTCAGAAGCACTCACCACCGGCTTCCCTTAGGTTCCATTTTAACTGTCATTAATAGATGATGTCAATAAAAATATCTATTCTTTTTCAGATTATTTCCCCTTATAGGTTATTGCAAAATATTGAGTGTAGTTCCCTGTGCTATACAGCAGTTCCTTGTTGATGATCGATTTTATACATAGCAGTGTGTATGTGTTAATCCCAAACTGTTAATTTATCCCTCCTCTCACCTTTCCCCTTTGGCAATAATAAATTATAAGACTTTATACTTCTCAGAAATGGGGGAGCTGAAAGAGAGGTATCATTTTCAATGGAAAAGCATTTAAAACAAGATTGAAGCTTTAACCAAGATTATTAGATGTACATCCTTGGAAAGAAATCACTTCGTTTCTCTAATATTGACCTGACAAATAAGACAAACCTTTTCACTGAACTTGCTTATAATAAAGTGATGGAAATATCAAATGGAAGTGTTAGAAACATCTTATTTTACCCGAGCCTTATA
Source organism: Delphinapterus leucas (assembly GCF_059928025.1). NCBI lineage: Eukaryota > Metazoa > Chordata > Mammalia > Artiodactyla > Monodontidae > Delphinapterus > Delphinapterus leucas. The sequence goes on along the minus strand of NW_028322269.1, from coordinate 1,936,366 downwards.
CACTGTTCTATGTTAATTACAGTTTGGCTCACACATCTGTTCATTGAAGTTACAATGTTCTCAATTTCTGTTACTGATCCTCCAGAGTGGACCCCAACAAGTGTCCCCCTGCCCAGTGTCATTGGAGCCAACAGATCGAGACTGAGTTTGGTTCAGAAGCAAAGGAAACTTTATATTTTGATCAGAGAGTGGAGAGGTGAGAGCATGTGCTACCCTGTGGGCTGTGGGCTGGGCTGCTGTGTAGATATCCTGTCAGAGTTGGCTGCAGCTCAGGCTCTATATCACGGAGTGTGCACTGTGCCCCAGGAGCTGAGGTGTCGACCCAGACATTCTGCACTAGGAACTCTGGTCTGAAGTGCTGGGTGTGGAACCTCTGTATGCGGGACCCTAGGAGCATGTGAAATTAGACAAAGCACAAAGGATAAAAAAGGTTAGACTTTATTTTATTGCCCAGATTCTATTTTTATCTCCCAGGGATTTTTAAGGGGCTTTGCCTGGGACAAAACCCTCTTCTGCCTTTTGTCCCCTTCCTCATTCTTGGAGTGCTGAGGGTGCAGACCCTTCTTCTGTAACTGCTGAGTGCTGAGTTAGGAGCCCTCATACCCGTGGGCGAGGGTCAGAACTTCTCCCCAGCAGCCTCCAGGTGACGTTGATTGTCCCCAGGCCTCCTGCCTCCCTGCTCGTCTGCCTGAGCACCAGTATTGGAAGTGTTATAGATTCTAATGACCTTTAAGGGTCCAGGAAGGAGATGTGCAGTGACGCTGTGAGGTCCAGTTTCACCCCGCCCCACATTTGTTCGGCCACCTTAGGCTGACCGTTTCTGCCAGCCTAGATGCTCTGACCAGTAGTCTGCGCTTTCTTCAATTAGGCCGCTGAATTAACGTAAAAACAGCACCAGGTGTCAGGACCCTGTCCGCTCAACTCCCAGACAGTCCAGGGTCACTGGTGATGAAGGACCATGATGGCCACTGAGTCAACAGCCTTTTGAAGTAAACAGGAGTCCAGCCGGTCTTATTGGCCACCATTATCACAGTGTCTGTAGGCTTTTCTATGGTGACAGCGTGATATACGGTTCCCCCGCCAAGATTATTAGGTCCGCTCTGGGTGCAGTAAGTCCTGCAAGCAGTAGTCTACTCTTTTGGGACACACTCTTGTTGTTTTATGAGAGAAACTCCAGGTCAAGTGATGGTCACATGAGTCGTCATGGTGCCCCGTTGCCCCCGGTTATCTCTCTGGAGGTTGGAGTTGGAGGGCCTCCTCACTCGAGGTCAGTGTGCCCACGGAGCAAACCCTGCAACTTCAGGGCATGGTTGGGGGTTAGGATCACCACGTGGGGTCCTTTTCCCTTAGGAGGGAGGTGGCCTTTTGGGCTGCTGATTTCCAGGTTTTTAGATACCGCCAGTATCTTGGCCAGATGTGGCAGTGGGCCAAGCCCCTTGGTGAGTGTAGTTTATCCTACCTGGATGGCATTCTTGCATTGTTCCATTTCAAGTGGTCCCAGGTTTTGCACTAATACTCCAATGGCGATTCACTTTTCACCAGGAATGTAAAGATCAAAGGGTTTAGCTAAATTAGGGAGTTCCAGGGCAAGGGTCTGAATTGACTGCTCTTTCCATTCTTGAAAGGCCACTTCTGGATTCTATTCAAAAGGATCATCATCTTTTCCTTTCAGTGTTTCATATAGAGGCCCAGCTAGTAGACTGTAGTTAGGGATCCAGAAGCAGCAAACCCTGGCCTCCCCAGGAACCCCTAAGCTGTCTTCTAGTTTTAGATATGGGTAAGACTGTAAATTGTTTCTTCCCTTTCCTGGGATGGGCTTCTCCGACCTTCTGTGAGAATGAAGCCCAGGCAGGTCACCGTAGTCTGTGATATTTGAGCTTTTTCTTGGACAACCTGTATCCTTTATTGGCTTGGTAGTTCAGAGGTCTCCTTAGTAGGGCTGGCAATCAGAATGTCATCTGCAAATTGAAGGAGTGTTTCCTTTTCCAGAGGTAGAACTTTTAGGTCTTTAGCTGAGCTTTCCCCAAAGATGGTGTGGGAATTTTTGAACCCTTGGGGCAAGACGGCCCAGAAGTATTGATTTAGTTGTATGTTGAGTCCTGCCACTCACAAGCCAAAATTTCTTGTGACTCTGGGACTAATAGAATACAAAAGAAGGCATCATTGAAGACTAATACAGAATACCATGTCCTGGTGGTTGGTAGAATGACCAGCAGGGTGTAGAATTTAGGAACTACTGGAGGTATATCCTCGGTGGCTTCACTGACTGTCCTGACATCATTTACCAGGACTCCAGCAGCCCGTGGGGCTCTCGAGGTCAGGCCAATCCCAGGATATGGAGATCACCTGCGCAGGTACCCTACCCGAACCCCATACCACGGGGTTCTCGTGGTCAGGCCCCTCCCAGGATATGGGGTTCCCTTGGCAGGTTCCCCTGCAGCTCATGGGGCTCTCGTGGTCAGGCCCCTCCCAGGATACAGAGCTACCCATGCAGGTACCATGGCAGGGCTGGGAACACAGGAACCGTGCATATCGCCCTCATTGCAGAGCACTCCCAGCTCACCTGTCACTCAGATCTGACACAGAGCACCTCAGAGCAGGACTTGAACTAACAAACAGCAGCTTCAACAGGTCTGTGACCCTGGGCATCACTCTGTGTGGCCTCCCTCCACCTGGCCTTTCAGAGACTTCCACTGTACCCGGGGCACCAGGCCTCTGTCTCCACCCACCAGCCACTCCTCCTCTCCCTGACTCCTGGGTTCCTCTCATTAGGAGAGGGTTTTCTTGAAGTTGTCTCCCACTCATGGGCCAGATAATATAATTAGAAAACAAGCCAGAGCTGCAGCCCCTTGTCTATCCTGACTCTCAGGAGCCCACACCTGTTCCTTGGACCTGGCCGATTCAGCAAGTTCCAGTTTCTGCAACTGTGAGCCCCTGAGGGGTGATTATTGGCTGGCCTGGGAAGCCCGACCATGCCGGCCAGACCTCCCCAGGTGTGCCTGGGTTCAGATCAATATAAACACCGCTCCAGGCAGCAAGAGCCCCTGCAGCTGTGCCTGACGCCATTTTCTCTGCCCTGTCAGCAGTCTTGGGGCTGGACTGGTGGGAGGGAGTGAGAGGCCACGGCTTTGTGGGTGGCCCAGTGTGAGTGGGGCTCTGCTGGACTTTCTGCAGCAGTTGCCAAGATGCCACCTGCTAAAGAAGAGGATGTGTCACCCATACCTGCCGCTGGAATTTCTCCCTGGGCAGAGGTGAGTGAGGAAGAAAGCAGTGGGGGCCGGGACAGCAGGGGTATCTCAGGCAGGGAAATGGAAAGCTTCCAGAAGAGTACCCAGGGCCAGGACCATCCTGGCTGGCCTGCAGGCACCAAGTCGGCTGGCATGCTGTCACTCATATGGCTCCATGGCCCTTCCTCTAGGCTTTCAAGTCCTTGTACATATTCAGGTGTTTTACCTGGGAAGGGTGGGAACATTTCAGCAGCAGCTGGCCTGGGGCTCAGCCCACGTTTACTCACAGATGCCTCGGCACTGTCCCCCAGCTTTGCAATGAGGAAGCTTGTTGCGTGGGGCCTGCTGGCTGAATGGGAGATGATTCCCCACCACTGACCAACTTCAGAATTGTTTACAACTGGAGCAAGTGCCCTGATACGGTTTTCCTCTGTGTAGCTGGTGGGTTCTGTTTTTTTTTCTTTTTTGGTTCAAGGTAGATTTTATTCCTCTTTTTTGTATTTACAGATATAAGCATGGAAATAATTTATTCATATAAATACATGTATGTGAAGGGAAGAATATTTTTTCTGTTTTACTTTTTGTAATTTGAATTTTATTTTATTTTTTTATACAGCAGGTTCTTTTTGGTTATCTATTTTATACATATAAATGTATACATGCCAATCCCAATCTCTCAACTCCTCCCACCACCACCCCCCAACAGCTTTCCCCCCTTGGTGTCCATACGTTTGTTGTCTACGTCTGTTGCTCTATTTCTGCCTTGAAAAACGGTTCATCTGTACAATTTTTCTAGGTTCCACATATATGCATTAATAGACAAGATTTGTTTTTCTCTTTCTGACTTACTTCACTCTGTATGACAGTCTCTAGATCCATCAACGTCTCTACAAATGACCCAATTTCATTCCTTTTTATGGCTTAGTAATATTCCATTTCATATATGTACCACGTCTTTATGCATTCGTCTGTCTGTGGGCATTTAGGTTGCTTCCATTACCTGGATATTGTAAATAGTGATGCAATGAACATTGCAGTGAATGTCTCTTTTTGATTTATGGTTTTGTCTGGGTATATGCCCAGTAGTGGGATTGCTGTATCATATGGTAATTCTATTCTTAGTTTTATAAGAAACTCCATAATGTTCTCCACAGTGACTGTATCAATTTACATTCCCAACAATAGCGGAAGAGGGTTCCTTATCTCCACACCCTTTCCAGCATTTGTTGTTTGTAGATTTTCTGATGATGCCCATTCTAACAGGTGTGAGGTGATACACCATGGATGAGTCTATTTCGTTGAGCAAAGAGTAGGTCTTGTCTATTACATATTTGGCTTATGGAACGGTATGTGTGCTAATTTCAATCTCTGGTTTTATACAGCACCCCAACTCAACTTTCCCCTTAAGCAAGCATAAGTTTTTATCTAAATGTGAGACTCTGTTCGGTTTTGGAATTCAGTTTATGTGTAGCCAAGTTTACACTCTCTCTATTAGTGATATCTTATGATAATTATCTTTCTCTGTGTGACCTATTTCTCTTAGAATCATCATACTTAAATCCACTCAATTTGCTGCTACAGGCCTGATGACATTGATTTCATTGCTGAGTGATATTCCGTTGTACGTAAGTAGCACAACTCCTTTATCCATTTTTTTCTTTCTGGGATATTTAATTTGTACTGGACTCAAGGTTCTTGTAAACACAGCAGCCCTAAATTTTGTGTTGGCTGTGTCTTGTTGATTTTAATTTTCCTAAGCTATAGGGCCAAAAGTGGAAGTGCCCTAGGGTTTGTAGCTTTGTTTTTCAGATGTTTCAGGATACACCATAAACATCTCCAGAGTGTCTGTTGGCAATTTACATCCCGCCCATCAGCATAACAAGGCTCCCTGTTCTCCATGGCCTGTCCTGTGTTTCTGGTTTTTACACTTTTTTCAGATGGCCCTTTTGACGAATGGGAAATGAAACTTCATTGTAGTGCGGATTTCCATTTCTCAAGTGCTTGGTTGGCCAAAAAGGGCATATGTGTTTTTTCCTGAATATATTCAGGAAAAAATGTTTTCGCACTTTTGTCCAAGTGCATCACTGTCAAAGATCTGCCGCTTTTCACATGCTTTAAATGCAATTCCAATCTACCTCCTGAAATATGATTCCTGCAATTCTGCCTCGTTTTGAAGTCCTCTTTGCAGACTTACTTCCATATATTTTTGCCAATAGCTGTCATTTATAACTCTGCAGGTTTGTGAATTACAGTGCCCGTGATTTCCTTTCTTAACACGTTTCCTTGAAAACTGGCCACCGAACCGCAGGTTTGCTTCAGGCCATAATCAGGGTCCGGCACGGCACTCTGAGACTTTGGTTCATTCCACTTCCTGGTGGGAAATTAGAGTTAAATGTGCCCCTCCAGACACCTGCCTCACTCCTAGCCCCTTGGTGATGTGTGTCCTCTGGTTTGAGGCCACATGTGCTGGGTTCCTCACCTTTGGCTGATGTGGCCCCACTGGTGTGAGGACACTCCTGCCTGGTTCCCATCCCCTTGGTGATGTGGGCCCTCTGGTGAGAGTCTGATCCTGGTTGGGTTCCTCACACTTCTGTGAGGTGGGCCCTCTTCTCTGAGGTCACTCCTGCCTGGCTGGCACACCCCGCCTTGGCGACGTCGGCCCTCTGGTGGGATTTGGTGCCTGCTGGGTGTCTCCTCCCCTCGGTAATGAGGGCCCTCTGGCGTCAGGCCCTAACTCCTGGGCTCCCAATATTTTCTGATATGCGCCCTGTGGTTCGAGTACACTCCTGCCAGGTTCCCAACCCCATGGAAATGTGGGCCTTCTGCTCTGAGGTCCCAACCGTGGGTTGCTCAGTTTCATGATGAGGGCCCTCTGCTGTGAGTTCTCTCTGGCCTGGATCCCATAAGCTCGCTGCTCCTGGCCACCTGCTGGGAGGTTACAACTGCGGGATTCCTCACCTTTTTTCTTCTATGGGCCCTCTGTTTTGAGACTCCTCCTGCCTGCCTCACTCCCAGCCCCTTGGTGATGTGTGTCCTCTGGTTTGAGGCCACGTATGCTGGGTCCCTCGCCTTTCGATGATGTGGCCCCACAGGTGTGAGGACACTCCTGCCTGGTTCCTATCCCCTTGATGATGTGGGCCCTCTGGTGAGAGTCTGATCCTGGCTGGGTTCCTCACCCTTCTGTGAGGGGGGCCCTCTGCTGTGAGGTCACTCCTGCCTGGCTGGCACACCCCACCTGAGTAACATCGGCCCTCTTGTGGCAGTTGGAGCCTGCTGGGAACCTCCCCTCGGTGATGGGGGCCCTCTTGCGTCAGGCCCTAACTGCTGGGTACCCACATTTTCTGATACGTGCTAAGTGGTGCGAGGACACTCCTGCGAGGTTCCCATCCCCATGGGCATGCGGGCCTTCTGCTCTAAGGTCCCAACACCTGTGTTGTTCACCGTTTCATGATGTTGGCTCTCTGGTGTTAGTTCACTCAGGCCTAGATCCCATAGACTCTGTGCTCTGAGCGGCCTGCTGGGAGGTTCCTACTGCTGGATTCCTTACCTTTTTTTATTCTTTTGGTCCTGTGTTTTCATGCTCCTACTTCCTGACTCACTCCCAGCCCATTTGTGATGTAGGTCCTCTGTTTTAAGGCCACATGTACCGGTTTCCTCACCTTTATTGATGTGGCCCCACTGGTATGAGAACACTCCTGCCTGGTTCCCATCCCCTTGTTGATGGGGGCCCTCTGGTGAGAGTCTGATCCTGTCTGGATTCCTCACACTTCTGGGAGGTGGGCCCTCTGCTGTGAGGTCACTCCTGCCTGGCTGGCACACGTCACGTTGGCGATGTGGGCCCTCAGTTGGGAGTTGGTGCCTGCTGGGAGTCTCCTCCCCTCGGTAATGAGGGCCCTCTGGTGTCAGGCCCTAACTCATGGGCTCCCAAAATTTTCTGATGTGCGCCCTGTCGTGCGAGTACACTCCAGCCAGGGTCCCATCCCCATGGGGATGTGGGCTTTCTGCTCTGAGGTCCCAACGCCTGGGTTGCTCACAGTGTCAGAATGTGGGCCCTCTGCTGTGAGTTCACTCCGGCATGGATCCCGTAGCCTCGGTGCTCTGGGCCACCTGCTTGGAGCTTCCATCTGCGGGGTTCCTCACCTTTTTTATTCTATGGGCGCTCTGTTGTGAGTCTCCTCCTGCATGCCTCACTCCCAGCCCTTTCGTGATGTGTGTCCGCTTGTTTGAGGCCACATGTGCTGTGTTCCTCACCTTTCGCTGATGTGGCCCCACTGGTGTGAGGACACTCCTGCCTGGTTTCCATCCCCTTGGTGATGTGGGCGCACTGGTTAGAGTCTGATCCTGTTTGGGCTCCTCACACTTCTGTGAGGTGGGCCCTCTGCTGTGAGGTAACTCCTGCCTGGCTTGCTCCCATTGCCTTGGTGACGTCGGCCCTCTGGTGGCATTTGGAGCCTGCTGGTAGCCTCCTCTCCTCCGTGATGAGGGCCCTCTGGCGTCAGGCCATAACTGCTGGGTTCCCACATTTTCTGATACGTGCTAAGTTGTGCGTGGACACTCCTGCGAGGTTCCCATCCCCATGGGGATGTGGGCCTTCTGCTCTGAGGTCCCAACGCCTGGGTTGCTCACAGTTTCATGATGTGGGCCCTCTGCTGTGAGTTCACCTTGGCCTGGATCACATAGACTCGGTGCTCTGGGCCGCCTGCTGGGAGGTTCCCACTGCAGGATTCCTCAGCTTTTTTATTCTATTGGCCCTGTGTTGTGAGGCTACTCTTGCCTGCCTCACTCCGAGCCCCTTGGAGATCTGGATCCTCTGGTTTAGGCCACATGTGCTGGGTTCCTCACCTTTCTATGATGTGGCCACCCTGGTGTAAAGACAGTCCTGCCTGGTTCTGATGCCCTTGGTGATGTGGGCCCTCTGGTGAGAGTCTTACCCTGGCTGGGTTCCTCACCATTCTGTGAGGTAGGCCCTCAGCTGTGAGGTCACTCCTGCCTGGCTGTTGCACGTCACCTTGGCGACATGGGCCCTCAGTTGGGAGTTGGTGCCTGCTTGGGGTCTCCTCCCCTTGGTAATGAGGGCTCTCTGGCGTCACGCCCTAACTTCTGGGCTCCCAAAATTCTCTGATGTGCGCCCTGTGGTGCGAGTACACTTCTGCCAGGTTCCCAACCACATGGGAATGTGGGCCTTCTGCTCTAAGGTCCCAACGGCTGGGTTGCTCACAGTTTCAGGATGAGGGCCCTCTGTTTTGAGTTCAGTCAGGCCTGGATCCCATAGCCTCGCTGCTCCTGGCCACCTGCTGGGAGGTTCCAACTGCGGGATTCCTCACCTTTTTTACGCTATGGGCCCTCTGTTTGGAGGCTCCTCCTGCCTGCCTCACTCCCAGCCCCTTGGTGATGTGTGTCCTCTGGTTTGAGGCCACGTGTGCTGGGTCCGTCACATTTCGGTGATGTGGCCCCACTGGTGTGAGGACACTCCTGCCTGGTTTCCATTCCCTTGGTGATGTGGGCCCTCTGGTGAGTGTCTGATCCTCTTTGGGTTCCTCACACTTTTGTGTGGTTGGCCCTCTGCTGTGAGGTCACTCCTGCCTGGCTGGCACACCCCGCATTGGCGACATCGGCCTTCTGGTAGCAGTTGGAGCTTGCTGGGAGCCTCCTCTCCTCAGTGATGAGGGCCCTCTGGCGTCCGGCCCTAACTGCTGGGCTCCCCACATTTTCTGATGTGTGCCCACTGGTGCGATGACACTCCTGCTTGGTTCCCTTCCCCATGGGGATGTGGGCCTTGTGCTCTGAGGTTACAACGGCTGGGTTGCTTACAGTATCACGATGAGGGCCCTCTGTTGTGAGTTCATCACTGCCTGGATCCCATAGCCTCGGTGCTCTGGGCCGCCTGCTGGGATGTTCCAACTGCTGGATTCCTCACCTTTTTTATACAATGGGCCATGTGTTTTGAGGTTAATCCTGCCTGCCTCGCTCCGAGACCCATGGTGATGTGGGTCCTCTGGTTTGAGGCCACATGTGCTGGGTACCTCAACTTTCGATGATGTGGCCCCACGGGTGTGAGGACACTCCTGCCTGGTTCCCAGCCCCTTGCTTATGTGGGCACCCTGGTGAGAGTCTGATCCTGACTGGGTTCCTTACCCTTCTGTGAGGTGGGCCCTCTGATGTGAGGTCACTCTTGCCTGGATGGCTCAGGTCGCCTTGGCGACGTAGGCCCTCTGTTGGCCACTGAAGCATGCTGGGAGCCTCCTACCCTCTTTAATAAGGGCCCTGGAAGAAACGCATATGCCCTTTTTGAGCAAGTGCATCATTGTCGAGGTTCTGCCTCTTCTCCTATACTTTCAGAGGACTTCCCGTCTACCTCCTGAAATCGTATTCCTGGAATTCTGCCCCGCGTTCAAGTCCTCTTTGCAGCCTTACTTCAATATATTTTTGGACGATAGCTGTCATTTATAACTCTGCAGGTTTGTGAATTACAGTGCCCCTGAGCTCCTTTCTTCAACTCGCTTTCTTGGGAGCTGGCCGCAAAACCGCAGGATTGCTTCAGGCCCTAATCTGGTTCCGGCACGGCATGCTGAGCCTTTGGCTAATTCCTCTTCCTGGTGGGAAATGAGTGTTAAATTTGTTCGTGCAGACACCTACAGCTAATCTCTCATTGGTTCTCCCTATTCCTGTTCATCTTGCGCAGAAATTCCAAACTGTGCCAAACAGGAGGTTAAAGGCACTGACTCTCCAAGTGGGGAGAGTGTTAGTAAAGCGTCTGGAATGGTAAAACCGAGTACGAGGGGACGAAAACTGAGATGCATTTAAAAAGGTTTCCCGGTCATACGGTGGACCATATTCTGGGTTGCCCATGCATGTTTTAGCTGAAGGAAGAATCCCTTAAACCTGGAGAGTTGGGACCCATGGAATGGGTACCATGCAGTATGACTTCAAAGGGTCTGCGTTTGCTCACCGAACCTCACCAATGCTATCAGCCCGAAGTGTCCAGCCTTATGTCTCATCCAGCTCTGGGTGTAGATGTGGTAAATCCAGGTTGCATCACAAGCCCTGAATGAATTATTTAAGAATTGCTCTCTATTTCACTGTCATTGTGTTTTGTTTTTGAAATTCATTTTGATAATGGGATTTATCGGATTTTCACTGCTGCTTTTAGGCCAATGTACACACGCTTGATTTCCTTATGGAGACATATAAATCCATGGGTTTTAAGATTCTTACTTGTCAGGTATCTTGCCAGGCGTTGAATATGGGGTGTTGAGTCCATTTCGTTGAGCAAGGAGTAGGGCTTGTCTATTATATATTTGGCTTATGGAACGGTATCTGTGCTAATTTCAATCTCTGGTTTTATGCAGCACCCCAACTCACCTTTCCCCATAAGCAAGCATAAGTTGGTTTTCTAAATTTGAGACCCTGTTCTGTTTTGTAATTCAGTTTATGTGTAGCCAAGTTTACATTCCGTGTATTACTGATATATTATGATGTTTCTTTTTCTGTGTGACTTATTTCTCGTAGAATCATCGTACCTGAATCCACTCATTATGCTGCTATGAGCCTGAAGACGTAGATTTCATTGCTGAGTGATATTCCATTGTACGTGCGTACCAATACTTCTTTATCCATTTCTTACTTTCTCGGATATTTAACTTGTACCGTAGACAAGGTTCTTGTAAACAGAGCCATCCCAAACTTTGGGGTGGCTGTGTGTTTTTGATTTTAATTTCCCTAAGCTATAGGACCATAAGTGGAAGTGACATAGGCTGTGTTGCTTTGTTTCCTACGTGTTTCAGGATACACCATACATTTCTCCAGAGTGGCTGTTGGCAGTTTACATCCCGCCCATCAGCATAACAAGGCTCCCTGTTCTCCATGACCTGTCCTGTCTTTCTGGAGTTTACACTTTTTTCAGATGGCCCTTTTGAACGGGGGGCAGTGAGACTTCATTGTAGTGCAGATTTCCTTTACACGCTTGCTTGGTTGGCCAAAAAGGGCGTATGCGTTTTTTCCTGAATATATTCAGGAAAAAACGCATACGCCCTTTTTGGCCAAGTGCATCATTGTTGACATTCTGCCTCTTTTCCTACGCTTTAAGTGCAATTCCAGTCTGCCCCCTGAAATCGTTTTCCTGAAATTCTGCCCCGCTTTCAAATCCTCTTTGAAGACTTACTTCAGTACATTTTTGGACGATAGCTGTCATTCATAACTCTGCAGGTTTGTGAATTACAGTGCCCCTGAGCTCCTTTCTTCAACTCGTTTTCTTGTGAGCTGGCCGCAAAGCCGCAGGATTGCTTCAGGCACTAATATGTTTCCGGCCGGGCACGCTGAGCCTTTGGTTAATTCCTCTTCCTGGTGGGAAATGATCGTTCAATTTGCCCGTGCAGACACCAACAGCTAGTCTCTCATTGGTTCTCCCTATGCCTGTTCATCTTGCGCAGAAATTGCAAACTGTGCCAAACAGGAGGTTAAAGGCACTGACTCTCCAAGTGGGGAGAGTGTTAGTAAAGCGTCTGGAATGGTGAACCCGAGTACCAGGGGACGAAAACTGAGATGCATTTGAAAACGTTTCCCAATCACACGGCGGACGATAGTCTGGGATTCCCATGCATGTTTTAGCTGAAGGAAGAATCCCTTAAACCTGGAGAGTTGGGACCCATGGAATGGGTACCATGCAGTATGACTTCAAAGGGTCTGCGTTTGCTCACCGAACCTCACCAATGCTATCAGCCCGAAGTGTCCAGCCTTATGTCTCACCCAGCTCTGGGTGTAGATGTGGTAAATCCAGGTTGCATCACAAGCCCTGAATGAATTATTTAAGAATTGCTCTCTATTTCACTGTCATTGTGTTTTGTTTTTGAAATTTATTTTGATAATGGGATTTATCGGATTTTCACTGCTGCGTTTAGGCCGCTGTACACACGCTTGATTTCCTTATGGAGACATATAAATCCATGGATTTTAAGATTCTTACTTGTCAGGTATCTTGCCAGGCGTTGAATATGGGGTGTTGAGTCCATTTCGTTGAGGAAGGAGTAGGGCTTGTCTATTATATATTTGGCTTATGGAACGGTATCTGTGCTAATTTCAATCTCTGGTTTTATGCAGCACCCCAACTCACCTTTCCCCATAAGCAAGCATAAGTTGGTTTTCGAAATTTGAGACCCTGTTCTGTTTTGTAATTCAGTTCATGTGTATCCAACTTTACATTCCGTGTATTAGTGATATCTTATGATGTTTCTTTTTCTGTGTGACTTATTTCTCGTAGAATCATCGTACCTGAATCCACTCATTATGCCGCTACGGGCCTGATGACGTAGATTTCATTGCTGAGTGATATTCCATTGTACGTGCGTACCACAACTTCTTTATCCATTTTATGCTTTCTGGGATATTTAACTGCTACTGTAGATGAGGTTCTTGTAAACAGAGCCATCCCAAATTTTGGGGTGGCTGTGTGTTTTTGATTTCAATTTCCCTAAGCTATAGGACCATAAGTGGAAGTGCCATAGGCTCTGTTGCTTTGTTTCCTACGTGTTTCAGGAAACACCATACACTTTTCCAGAGTGGCTGTTGGCAATTTAAATCCGCCCATCAGCATAACAAGGCTCCCTGTTCTCCATGACCTGTCCTGCCTTTCTGGATTTTACACTTTTTTCAGATGGCCCTTTTGACCGGGGGGGCAGTGAGACTTCATTGTAGTGCAGATTTCCTTTACACGCTTGCTTGGTTGGCCAAAAAGGGCGTATGCGTTTTTTCCTGAGTATATTCAGGAAAAAACGCATACGCCCTTTTTGGCCAAGTGCATCATTGTCAACATTCTGCCTCTTTTCCTATGCTTTAAGTGCAATTCCAGTCTACCCCCTGAAATCGTTTTCCTGAAATTCTGCCCCGCTTTCAAGTCCTCTTCGAAGACTTACTTCTACACATTTTTGGACGATAGGTGTCATTCATAACTCTGCAGGTTTGTGAATTACAGTGCCCCTGAGCTCCTTTCTTCAACTCGCTTTCTTGTGAGCTGGCCGCATAACCGCAAGATTGCTTCAGGCCCTAATCTGTTTCCAGCAGGGCACGCTGAGCCTTTGGTTAATTCCTCTTCCTGGTGGGAAATGAGCGTTCCATTTGCCCGTGCAGACACCTACAGCTAGTCTCTCATTGCTTCTCCCTATGCCTGTTCATCTTGCACAGAAATTGCCAAGTGTGCCAAACAGGAGGTTAAATGCACTGACTCTCCAAGTGGGGAGAGTGTTAGTAAAGCGTCTGTAATGGTGAACCCGAGTACCAGGGGACGAAAACTGAGATGCATTTGAAAACGTTTCCCAATCACACGGTGGACCACACTATGGGTTTCCCATGCATGTTTTAGCTGAAGGAAGAATCCCTTAAACCTGGAAATGTGGGACGCATGGAATGGGTACCATGCAGTATGACTTCAAAGGGTCTGCGTTTGCTCACCGAACCTCACCAATGCTATCAGCCCGAAGTGTCCAGCCTTATGTCTCACCCAGCTCTGGGTGTAGATGTGGGAAATCCGGGTTGCATCACAAGCCCTGAATGAATTATTTAAGAATTGATCTCTATTTCACTGTCATTGTGTTTTGTTTTTGAAATTTATTTTGATAATGGGATTTATCGGATTTTCACTGCTGCGTTTAGGGCGCTGTACACACGCTTGATTTCCTTATGGAGACATATAAATCCATGGGTTTTAAGATTCTTACTTGTCAGGTATCTTGCCAGGCGTTGAATATGGGGTGTTGAGTCCATTTCGTTGAGCAAGGAGTAGGTCTTGTCTATTATATATTTGGCTTATGGAACGGTATCTGTGCTAATTTCAATCTCTGGTTTTATGCAGCACCCCAACTCACCTTTCCCCATAAGCAAGCATAAGTTGGTTTTCTAAATTTGAGACCCTGTTCTGTTTTGTAATTCAGTTCATGTGTAGCCAAGTTTACATTCCGTGTATTAGTGATATCTTATGATGTTTCTTTTTCTGTGTGACTTATTTCTCGTAGAATCATCGTACCTGAATCCACTCATTATGCCGCTACGGGCCTGATGACGTAGATTTCATTGCTGAGTGATATTCCATTGTACGTGCGTACCACAACTTCTTTATCCATTTTTTGTTTTATCGGATATTTAACTTGTACCGTAGACGAGGTTCTTGTAAACAGACCCACCCAAACTTTGGGGTGGTTTGTGTTTTTGACTTTAATTTCCCTAAGCTATAGGACCATAAGTGGAAGTGCCAAAGGCTGTGTTGCTTTGTTTCCTACATGTTTCAGGAAACCCCATACACTTCTCCAGAGTGGCTGTTGGCAATTTACATTCCACCCATCAGCGTAACAAAGTTCCCTGTTCTCCATGACGTGTCCTGCCTTTCTGGATTTTACACTTTTTTCAGATGGCCCTTTTGACCGGGGGGCAGTGAGACTTCATTGTAGTGTAGATTTCCTTTACACGCTTGCTTGGTTGGCCAAAAAGGGCGTATGCGTTTTTTTCCTGAATATGTTCAGGAAAAAAAGCATACGCCCTTTTTGGCCAAGTGCATCATTGTCGACATTCTGCCTCTTTTCCTATGCTTTAAGTGCAATTCCTGTCTACACCCTGAAATCGTTTTCCTGAAATTTTGCCCCGCGTTCAAGTCCTCTTCGAAGACTTAATTCAGTACATTTTTGGACGATAGCTGTCATTCATAACTCTGCAGGTTTGTGAATTACAGTGCCCCTGAGCTCATTTCTTCAACTCGCTTTCTCGTGAGCTGGCCGCAAAACCGCAGGATTGCTTCAGGCCCTAATCTGTTTCCGGCAGGGCACGCTGAGCCTTTGGTTAATTCCTCTTCCTGGTGGGAAATGAGCGTTCCATTTGTCCGTGCAGACACCTACAGCTAGTCTCTCATTGGTTCTCCCTATTCCTGTTCATCTTGCGCAGAAATTGCAAACTGTGCCAAACAGGAGGTTAAAGGCACTGACTCTCCAAGTGGGGAGAGTGTTAGTAAAGCGTCTGGAGTGGTGAACCCAAGTACCAGGGTTCGAAAACTGAAATGCATTTGAAAACGTTTCCCAATCACACGGTGGACCATACTCTGGGTTTCCCATGCATGTTTTAGCTGAATTAAGAATCTCTTAAACCTGGAGAGTTGGGACCCGTGGAATGGGTACCATGCAGTATGACTTCAAAGGGTCTGCGTTTGCTCACCGAACCTCACCAAAGCTATCAGCCCAAAGTGTCCAGCCTTATGTCTCACCCAGCTCTGGGTGTAGATGTGGTAAATCCAGGTTGCATCACATGCCCTGAATGAATTATTTAAGAATTGATCTCTATTTCACTGTCATGGTGTTTGTTTTTGAAATTTATTGTGATAATGGGATTTATCGGATTTTCACTGCTGCGTTTAGGCCACTGTACACACGCTTGATTTCCTTATGGAGACATATAAATCCATGGGTTTTAAGATTCTTACTTGTCAGGTATCTTCCTAGGCATTGAATATGGGGTGTTGAGTCCATTTCGTTGAGCTAGGAGTAGGTCTTGTCTATTATATATTTGGCTTATGGAACGGTATCTGTGCTAATTTCAATCTCTTGTTTTATGCAGCACTCCAACTCACTTTTCCCCATAAGCAAGCATAAGATGGTTTTCTAAATTTGAGACCATGTTCTGTTTTGTAATTCAGTTCATGTGTAGCCAAGTTTACATTCCGTGTATTAGTGATATCTTATGATGTTTCTTTTTCTGTGTGACTTAGTTCTCGTGGAATCATCGTACCTGAATCCACTCAATATGCCGCTACGGGCCTGACGACGTAGATTTCATTGCTGAGTGATATTCCATTGTACGTGCGTACCACAACTTCTTTATCCATTTTTTGTTTTATCGGATATTTAACTTGTACCGTACACGAGGTTCTTGTAAACAGACCCACCCAAACTTTGGGGTGGTTTGTGTTTTTGACTTTAATTTCCCTAAGCTATAGGACCATAAGTGGAAGTGCCAAAGGCTGTGTTGCTTTGTTTCCTACGTGTTTCAGGAAACCCCATACACTTCTCCAGAGTGGCTGTTGGCAATTTACATTCCGCCCATCAGCGTAACAAAGTTCCCTATTCTCCATGACCTGTCCTGCCTTTCTGGATTTTACACTTTTTTCAGATGGCCCTTTTGACCGGGGGGCTGTGAGACTTCATTGTAGTGCAGATTTCCTTTACACTCTTGCTTGATTGGCCAAAAAGGGCGTATGCGTTTTTTCCTGAATATATTCAGGAAAAAACGTATACGCCCTTTTTGGCCAAGTGCATCATTGTCGACATTCTGCCTCTGTTCCTATGCTTTAAGTGCAATTCCAGTCTACCCCCTGAAATCGTTTTCCTGAAATTCTGCTCCGCTTTCAAGTCCTCTTCGAAGACTTACTTCAATACATTTTTGGACGATAGCTGTCATTCATAACTCTGCAGGTTTGTGAATTACAGTGCCCCTGAACTCCTTTCTTCAACTCGCTTTCTCGTGAGCTGGCTGCAGAACCGCAGGATTGCTTCAGGCCCTAATCTGTTTCCGGCAGGACATGCTGAGCCTTTGTTTAATTCCTCTTCCTGGTGGGAAATGAGCGTTCCATTTGCCCGTGCAGACACCTACAGCTAGTCTCTCATTGGTTCTCCCTATTCCTGTTCATCTTGCGCAGAAATTGCAAACTGTGCCATACAGGAGGTTAAAGGCACTGACTCTCCAAGTGGGGAGAGTGTTAGTAAAGCGTCTGGAATGTTGAACCCGTGTAAAAGGGGACGAAACCTGAGATGCATTGGAAAACGTTTCTCGGTCACATGGTGCAGCATACTGTGGGTTTCAAAGGCATGTTTTAGCTGAAGGAAGAATCCCTTATACCTGGAGAGTTGAGACCCATGGAATGGGTACTTCAAGGGGTCTGCATTTGCTCACCGAACCTCACCAGTGCTATCAGCCTGGTGTCCAGCCTTATGTCTCACTCATCTCTAGGTGTAGATATGGTAAATCCAGGTTGCATCACAGGCCCTGAATGAATTATTTAAGAATTGCTCTCTATTTCATTGTCATTGTGTTTTGTTTCTGTAATTTATTTTGATAATGGGATTTATCGTATTTTCACTGCTGTGTTCATGCCGCTGTACACACGCTTGATTGGCTTTCGGAGACATATAAACCCATAGGTTTGAAGATTCTTACTAGTCAGGTATATTCCTAGGCGTTGAATATGTGGTGTTGAGTCCATTTTGTTGAGCAAGCAGTAGGTCTTGACTATTACATATTTGTCTTATGGAACAGTATCTGTGCTAATTTCAATCTCTGGTTTTTTGCAGCACCCCAACTCACCTTTATCCTTAAGCAAGAATAAGTTGGTTTTCTAAATATGAGACCCTGTTCTGTTTTGTAATTCAGTTCATGTGTAGCCAAGTTTACATTCCATGTATTAGTGATATAGTATGTCTTTTACTTTTTGAATTCTGTGACTTTGTATGATCATATGTAACTCCTCTGGAGTTGTTACAAGTGGCCATATTGCATTGATTTCCAGGCTGAGTCATATTCCACTCTACATGAGCACCACATCTGTATCCATTTTTTCCCTCCAGAGACATTTAAGTTATATCCTATTCGAGGATCTTTTAAACAGTGAGGCGGTATACATTGGGGTGCCTGTGTCCTCTCGATTTTTGTTTTTCCCAAGATATACGTCCATGAGTGCAAGTGCCCTGTGCTCTGTAGCTCATTTTTTAGATGCTTTAGTAAACACAATACACTTCTCCAGAGTGACCATTGGTAATATACATTTCCAGTATAAGCCTCACAGGGCTCCCTTTTCTCCTTGCCCTGTCCTGCATTTCCGGTGTTTACACTTTATGAGGACGGCTCTTCTGACTGATGCGAAGTGACATGTTTTGTAGTATTGATTTCCAGTGCCCACCTGTTTGGTTGGCTAAAAACGTGTATGCTCTTTTCTTGAATATATACAGAAAAAGACGCATACACCCTTTTTGGCCAACTGCAATGTTGGCAATGTTCAGCCCCTTTTCTTGTGCTTAATGGCGAGTCCTTTCTACCTCTTCCAATCCCTTTCCTGCCATTCTCCGTTGCTTACAAGTCCTTTTCTCTGACTTTCCTCAGGACATTTTTCAGTGATAGATATTTTCAACTCTGCAGTTTCGTGAATTTTAGTGCCACTGAGCTCCATTTTTCAACTTGTGTTTATGGGAACTGGCCACAAAGCAGCGGGATTTCCTCAAGCCCTATTCTGTTTCCATGGGCAGCCCTAGCCTTTGGTCAATTCGTCTTCCTGATTGGAAATTAGAGTGACATGTGCCTGTCCGAACCCCTAGGACTTGTCTCTCATTGTTCCTCCTCCTTCTGCTTCATCCTCTGGACAAATTCCAAACTGTATGCAACAGGATGTTGACAGTGCTGACATCTCCAAGTGGGGAGACTGTTAGTAAAGACGCTGGAGGGGTGAACCCGAGCACCAGGAGATGAGGAGATGAGATGCCTTTTCCAAACTCTTCCCGATCAGACGGTATACCATCCTCTGGGTGTGACAGGCATGCTTTAGCTGTAGGAAGGGTCCCATTCATGTGAGGAGAACACCAGGGCTTTTTCAAAATCAGTGTCTCTCCGCAACCCAAACTGGCGAATTTTTTAAGCTACGGCTACACATATGTTCATTAAGGGCCTTGGGAAGTAGGCAGAGTCCAAACTTTAGATGATTGAAGTCTTCAGGGTCAGAAGCACTCACCACCGGCTTCCCTTAGGTTCCATTTTAACTGTCATTAATAGATGATGTCAATAAAAATATCTATTCTTTTTCAGATTATTTCCCCTTATAGGTTATTGCAAAATATTGAGTGTAGTTCCCTGTGCTATACAGCAGTTCCTTGTTGATGATCGATTTTATACATAGCAGTGTGTATGTGTTAATCCCAAACTGTTAATTTATCCCTCCTCTCACCTTTCCCCTTTGGCAATAATAAATTATAAGACTTTATACTTCTCAGAAATGGGGGAGCTGAAAGAGAGGTATCATTTTCAATGGAAAAGCATTTAAAACAAGATTGAAGCTTTAACCAAGATTATTAGATGTACATCCTTGGAAAGAAATCACTTCGTTTCTCTAATATTGACCTGACAAATAAGACAAACCTTTTCACTGAACTTGCTTATAATAAAGTGATGGAAATATCAAATGGAAGTGTTAGAAACATCTTATTTTACCCGAGCCTTATACACTGTTCTATGTTAATTACAGTTTGGCTCACACATCTGTTCATTGAAGTTACAATGTTCTCAATTTCTGTTACTGATCCTCCAGAGTGGACCCCAACAAGTGTCCCCCTGCCCAGTGTCATTGGAGCCAACAGATCGAGACTGAGTTTGGTTCAGAAGCAAAGGAAACTTTATATTTTGATCAGAGAGTGGAGAGGTGAGAGCATGTGCTACCCTGTGGGCTGTGGGCTGGGCTGCTGTGTAGATATCCTGTCAGAGTTGGCTGCAGCTCAGGCTCTATATCACGGAGTGTGCACTGTGCCCCAGGAGCTGAGGTGTCGACCCAGACATTCTGCACTAGGAACTCTGGTCTGAAGTGCTGGGTGTGGAACCTCTGTATGCGGGACCCTAGGAGCATGTGAAATTAGACAAAGCACAAAGGATAAAAAAGGTTAGACTTTATTTTATTGCCCAGATTCTATTTTTATCTCCCAGGGATTTTTAAGGGGCTTTGCCTGGGACAAAACCCTCTTCTGCCTTTTGTCCCCTTCCTCATTCTTGGAGTGCTGAGGGTGCAGACCCTTCTTCTGTAACTGCTGAGTGCTGAGTTAGGAGCCCTCATACCCGTGGGCGAGGGTCAGAACTTCTCCCCAGCAGCCTCCAGGTGACGTTGATTGTCCCCAGGCCTCCTGCCTCCCTGCTCGTCTGCCTGAGCACCAGTATTGGAAGTGTTATAGATTCTAATGACCTTTAAGGGTCCAGGAAGGAGATGTGCAGTGACGCTGTGAGGTCCAGTTTCACCCCGCCCCACATTTGTTCGGCCACCTTAGGCTGACCGTTTCTGCCAGCCTAGATGCTCTGACCAGTAGTCTGCGCTTTCTTCAATTAGGCCGCTGAATTAACGTAAAAACAGCACCAGGTGTCAGGACCCTGTCCGCTCAACTCCCAGACAGTCCAGGGTCACTGGTGATGAAGGACCATGATGGCCACTGAGTCAACAGCCTTTTGAAGTAAACAGGAGTCCAGCCGGTCTTATTGGCCACCATTATCACAGTGTCTGTAGGCTTTTCTATGGTGACAGCGTGATATACGGTTCCCCCGCCAAGATTATTAGGTCCGCTCTGGGTGCAGTAAGTCCTGCAAGCAGTAGTCTACTCTTTTGGGACACACTCTTGTTGTTTTATGAGAGAAACTCCAGGTCAAGTGATGGTCACATGAGTCGTCATGGTGCCCCGTTGCCCCCGGTTATCTCTCTGGAGGTTGGAGTTGGAGGGCCTCCTCACTCGAGGTCAGTGTGCCCACGGAGCAAACCCTGCAACTTCAGGGCATGGTTGGGGGTTAGGATCACCACGTGGGGTCCTTTTCCCTTAGGAGGGAGGTGGCCTTTTGGGCTGCTGATTTCCAGGTTTTTAGATACCGCCAGTATCTTGGCCAGATGTGGCAGTGGGCCAAGCCCCTTGGTGAGTGTAGTTTATCCTACCTGGATGGCATTCTTGCATTGTTCCATTTCAAGTGGTCCCAGGTTTTGCACTAATACTCCAATGGCGATTCACTTTTCACCAGGAATGTAAAGATCAAAGGGTTTAGCTAAATTAGGGAGTTCCAGGGCAAGGGTCTGAATTGACTGCTCTTTCCATTCTTGAAAGGCCACTTCTGGATTCTATTCAAAAGGATCATCATCTTTTCCTTTCAGTGTTTCATATAGAGGCCCAGCTAGTAGACTGTAGTTAGGGATCCAGAAGCAGCAAACCCTGGCCTCCCCAGGAACCCCTAAGCTGTCTTCTAGTTTTAGATATGGGTAAGACTGTAAATTGTTTCTTCCCTTTCCTGGGATGGGCTTCTCCGACCTTCTGTGAGAATGAAGCCCAGGCAGGTCACCGTAGTCTGTGATATTTGAGCTTTTTCTTGGACAACCTGTATCCTTTATTGGCTTGGTAGTTCAGAGGTCTCCTTAGTAGGGCTGGCAATCAGAATGTCATCTGCAAATTGAAGGAGTGTTTCCTTTTCCAGAGGTAGAACTTTTAGGTCTTTAGCTGAGCTTTCCCCAAAGATGGTGTGGGAATTTTTGAACCCTTGGGGCAAGACGGCCCAGAAGTATTGATTTAGTTGTATGTTGAGTCCTGCCACTCACAAGCCAAAATTTCTTGTGACTCTGGGACTAATAGAATACAAAAGAAGGCATCATTGAAGACTAATACAGAATACCATGTCCTGGTGGTTGGTAGAATGACCAGCAGGGTGTAGAATTTAGGAACTACTGGAGGTATATCCTCGGTGGCTTCACTGACTGTCCTGACATCATTTACCAGGACTCCAGCAGCCCGTGGGGCTCTCGAGGTCAGGCCAATCCCAGGATATGGAGATCACCTGCGCAGGTACCCTACCCGAACCCCATACCACGGGGTTCTCGTGGTCAGGCCCCTCCCAGGATATGGGGTTCCCTTGGCAGGTTCCCCTGCAGCTCATGGGGCTCTCGTGGTCAGGCCCCTCCCAGGATACAGAGCTACCCATGCAGGTACCATGGCAGGGCTGGGAACACAGGAACCGTGCATATCGCCCTCATTGCAGAGCACTCCCAGCTCACCTGTCACTCAGATCTGACACAGAGCACCTCAGAGCAGGACTTGAACTAACAAACAGCAGCTTCAACAGGTCTGTGACCCTGGGCATCACTCTGTGTGGCCTCCCTCCACCTGGCCTTTCAGAGACTTCCACTGTACCCGGGGCACCAGGCCTCTGTCTCCACCCACCAGCCACTCCTCCTCTCCCTGACTCCTGGGTTCCTCTCATTAGGAGAGGGTTTTCTTGAAGTTGTCTCCCACTCATGGGCCAGATAATATAATTAGAAAACAAGCCAGAGCTGCAGCCCCTTGTCTATCCTGACTCTCAGGAGCCCACACCTGTTCCTTGGACCTGGCCGATTCAGCAAGTTCCAGTTTCTGCAACTGTGAGCCCCTGAGGGGTGATTATTGGCTGGCCTGGGAAGCCCGACCATGCCGGCCAGACCTCCCCAGGTGTGCCTGGGTTCAGATCAATATAAACACCGCTCCAGGCAGCAAGAGCCCCTGCAGCTGTGCCTGACGCCATTTTCTCTGCCCTGTCAGCAGTCTTGGGGCTGGACTGGTGGGAGGGAGTGAGAGGCCACGGCTTTGTGGGTGGCCCAGTGTGAGTGGGGCTCTGCTGGACTTTCTGCAGCAGTTGCCAAGATGCCACCTGCTAAAGAAGAGGATGTGTCACCCATACCTGCCGCTGGAATTTCTCCCTGGGCAGAGGTGAGTGAGGAAGAAAGCAGTGGGGGCCGGGACAGCAGGGGTATCTCAGGCAGGGAAATGGAAAGCTTCCAGAAGAGTACCCAGGGCCAGGACCATCCTGGCTGGCCTGCAGGCACCAAGTCGGCTGGCATGCTGTCACTCATGTGGCTCCATGGCCCTTCCTCTAGGCTTTCAAGTCCTTGTACATATTCAGGTGTTTTACCTGGGAAGGGTGGGAACATTTCAGCAGCAGCTGGCCTGGGGCTCAGCCCACGTTTACTCACAGATGCCTCGGCACTGTCCCCCAGCTTTGCAATGAGGAAGCTTGTTGCGTGGGGCCTGCTGGCTGAATGGGAGATGATTCCCCACCACTGACCAACTTCAGAATTGTTTACAACTGGAGCAAGTGCCCTGATACGGTTTTCCTCTGTGTAGCTGGTGGGTTCTGTTTTTTTTTCTTTTTTGGTTCAAGGTAGATTTTATTCCTCTTTTTTGTATTTACAGATATAAGCATGGAAATAATTTATTCATATAAATACATGTATGTGAAGGGAAGAATATTTTTTCTGTTTTACTTTTTGTAATTTGAATTTTATTTTATTTTTTTATACAGCAGGTTCTTTTTGGTTATCTATTTTATACATATAAATGTATACATGCCAATCCCAATCTCTCAACTCCTCCCACCACCACCCCCCAACAGCTTTCCCCCCTTGGTGTCCATACGTTTGTTGTCTACGTCTGTTGCTCTATTTCTGCCTTGAAAAACGGTTCATCTGTACAATTTTTCTAGGTTCCACATATATGCATTAATAGACAAGATTTGTTTTTCTCTTTCTGACTTACTTCACTCTGTATGACAGTCTCTAGATCCATCAACGTCTCTACAAATGACCCAATTTCATTCCTTTTTATGGCTTAGTAATATTCCATTTCATATATGTACCACATCTTTATGCATTCGTCTGTCTGTGGGCATTTAGGTTGCTTCCATTACCTGGATATTGTAAATAGTGATGCAATGAACATTGCAGTGAATGTCTCTTTTTGATTTATGGTTTTGTCTGGGTATATGCCCAGTAGTGGGATTGCTGTATCATATGGTAATTCTATTCTTAGTTTTATAAGAAACTCCATAATGTTCTCCACAGTGACTGTATCTATTTACATTCCCAACAATAGCGGAAGAGGGTTCCTTATCTCCACACCCTTTCCAGCATTTGTTGTTTGTAGATTTTCTGATGATGCCCATTCTAACAGGTGTGAGGTGATACACCATGGATGAGTCTATTTCGTTGAGCAAAGAGTAGGTCTTGTCTATTACATATTTGGCTTATGGAACGGTATGTGTGCTAATTTCAATCTCTGGTTTTATACAGCACCCCAACTCAACTTTCCCCTTAAGCAAGCATAAGTTTTTATCTAAATGTGAGACTCTGTTCGGTTTTGGAATTCAGTTTATGTGTAGCCAAGTTTACACTCTCTCTATTAGTGATATCTTATGATAATTATCTTTCTCTGTGTGACCTATTTCTCTTAGAATCATCATACTTAAATCCACTCAATTTGCTGCTACAGGCCTGATGACATTGATTTCATTGCTGAGTGATATTCCGTTGTACGTAAGTAGCACAACTCCTTTATCCATTTTTTTCTTTCTGGGATATTTAATTTGTACTGGACTCAAGGTTCTTGTAAACACAGCAGCCCTAAATTTTGTGTTGGCTGTGTCTTGTTGATTTTAATTTTCCTAAGCTATAGGGCCAAAAGTGGAAGTGCCCTAGGGTTTGTAGCTTTGTTTTTCAGATGTTTCAGGATACACCATAAACATCTCCAGAGTGTCTGTTGGCAATTTACATCCCGCCCATCAGCATAACAAGGCTCCCTGTTCTCCATGGCCTGTCCTGTGTTTCTGGTTTTTACACTTTTTTCAGATGGCCCTTTTGACGAATGGGAAATGAAACTTCATTGTAGTGCGGATTTCCATTTCTCAAGTGCTTGGTTGGCCAAAAAGGGCATATGTGTTTTTTCCTGAATATATTCAGGAAAAAATGTTTTCGCACTTTTGTCCAAGTGCATCACTGTCAAAGATCTGCCGCTTTTCACATGCTTTAAATGCAATTCCAATCTACCTCCTGAAATATGATTCCTGCAATTCTGCCTCGTTTTGAAATCCTCTTTGCAGACTTACTTCCATATATTTTTGCCAATAGCTGTCATTTATAACTCTGCAGGTTTGTGAATTACAGTGCCCGTGATTTCCTTTCTTAACACGTTTCCTTGAAAACTGGCCACCGAACCGCAGGTTTGCTTCAGGCCATAATCAGGGTCCGGCACGGCACTCTGAGACTTTGGTTCATTCCACTTCCTGGTGGGAAATTAGAGTTAAATGTGCCCCTCCAGACACCTGCCTCACTCCTAGCCCCTTGGTGATGTGTGTCCTCTGGTTTGAGGCCACATGTGCTGGGTTCCTCACCTTTGGCTGATGTGGCCCCACTGGTGTGAGGACACTCCTGCCTGGTTCCCATCCCCTTGGTGATGTGGGCCCTCTGGTGAGAGTCTGATCCTGGTTGGGTTCCTCACACTTCTGTGAGGTGGGCCCTCTTCTCTGAGGTCACTCCTGCCTGGCTGGCACACCCCGCCTTGGCGACGTCGGCCCTCTGGTGGGATTTGGTGCCTGCTGGGTGTCTCCTCCCCTCGGTAATGAGGGCCCTCTGGCGTCAGGCCCTAACTCCTGGGCTCCCAATATTTTCTGATATGCGCCCTGTGGTTCGAGTACACTCCTGCCAGGTTCCCAACCCCATGGAAATGTGGGCCTTCTGCTCTGAGGTCCCAACCGTGGGTTGCTCAGTTTCATGATGAGGGCCCTCTGCTGTGAGTTCTCTCTGGCCTGGATCCCATAAGCTCGCTGCTCCTGGCCACCTGCTGGGAGGTTACAACTGCGGGATTCCTCACCTTTTTTCTTCTATGGGCCCTCTGTTTTGAGACTCCTCCGGCCTGCCTCACTCCCAGCCCCTTGGTGATGTGTGTCCTCTGGTTTGAGGCCACGTATGCTGGGTCCCTCGCCTTTCGATGATGTGGCCCCACAGGTGTGAGGACACTCCTGCCTGGTTCCTATCCCCTTGATGATGTGGGCCCTCTGGTGAGAGTCTGATCCTGGCTGGGTTCCTCACCCTTCTGTGAGGGGGGCCCTCTGCTGTGAGGTCACTCCTGCCTGGCTGGCACACCCCACCTGAGTAACATCGGCCCTCTTGTGGCAGTTGGAGCCTGCTGGGAACCTCCCCTCGGTGATGGGGGCCCTCTTGCGTCAGGCCCTAACTGCTGGGTACCCACATTTTCTGATACGTGCTAAGTGGTGCGAGGACACTCCTGCGAGGTTCCCATCCCCATGGGCATGCGGGCCTTCTGCTCTAAGGTCCCAACACCTGTGTTGTTCACCGTTTCATGATGTTGGCTCTCTGGTGTTAGTTCACTCAGGCCTAGATCCCATAGACTCTGTGCTCTGAGCGGCCTGCTGGGAGGTTCCTACTGCTGGATTCCTTACCTTTTTTTATTCTTTTGGTCCTGTGTTTTCATGCTCCTACTTCCTGACTCACTCCCAGCCCATTTGTGATGTAGGTCCTCTGTTTTAAGGCCACATGTACCAGTTTCCTCACCTTTATTGATGTGGCCCCACTGGTATGAGAACACTCCTGCCTGGTTCCCATCCCCTTGTTGATGGGGGCCCTCTGGTGAGAGTCTGATCCTGTCTGGATTCCTCACACTTCTGGGAGGTGGGCCCTCTGCTGTGAGGTCACTCCTGCCTGGCTGGCACACGTCACGTTGGCGATGTGGGCCCTCAGTTGGGAGTTGGTGCCTGCTGGGAGTCTCCTCCCCTCGGTAATGAGGGCCCTCTGGCGTCAGGCCCTAACTCATGGGCTCCCAAAATTTTCTGATGTGCGCCCTGTCGTGCGAGTACACTCCAGCCAGGGTCCCATCCCCATGGGGATGTGGGCTTTCTGCTCTGAGGTCCCAACGCCTGGGTTGCTCACAGTGTCAGAATGTGGGCCCTCTGCTGTGAGTTCACTCCGGCATGGATCCCGTAGCCTCGGTGCTCTGGGCCACCTGCTTGGAGCTTCCATCTGCGGGGTTCCTCACCTTTTTTATTCTATGGGCGCTCTGTTGTGAGTCTCCTCCTGCATGCCTCACTCCCAGCCCTTTCGTGATGTGTGTCCGCTTGTTTGAGGCCACATGTGCTGTGTTCCTCACCTTTCGCTGATGTGGCCCCACTGGTGTGAGGACACTCCTGCCTGGTTTCCATCCCCTTGGTGATGTGGGCGCACTGGTTAGAGTCTGATCCTGTTTGGGCTCCTCACACTTCTGTGAGGTGGGCCCTCTGCTGTGAGGTAACTCCTGCCTGGCTTGCTCCCATTGCCTTGGTGACGTCGGCCCTCTGGTGGCATTTGGAGCCTGCTGGTAGCCTCCTCTCCTCCGTGATGAGGGCCCTCTGGCGTCAGGCCATAACTGCTGGGTTCCCACATTTTCTGATACGTGCTAAGTTGTGCGTGGACACTCCTGCGAGGTTCCCATCCCCATGGGGATGTGGGCCTTCTGCTCTGAGGTCCCAACGCCTGGGTTGCTCACAGTTTCATGATGTGGGCCCTCTGCTGTGAGTTCACCTTGGCCTGGATCACATAGACTCGGTGCTCTGGGCCGCCTGCTGGGAGGTTCCCACTGCAGGATTCCTCAGCTTTTTTATTCTATTGGCCCTGTGTTGTGAGGCTACTCTTGCCTGCCTCACTCCGAGCCCCTTGGAGATCTGGATCCTCTGGTTTAGGCCACATGTGCTGGGTTCCTCACCTTTCTATGATGTGGCCACCCTGGTGTAAAGACAGTCCTGCCTGGTTCTGATGCCCTTGGTGATGTGGGCCCTCTGGTGAGAGTCTTACCCTGGCTGGGTTCCTCACCATTCTGTGAGGTAGGCCCTCAGCTGTGAGGTCACTCCTGCCTGGCTGTTGCACGTCACCTTGGCGACATGGGCCCTCAGTTGGGAGTTGGTGCCTGCTTGGGGTCTCCTCCCCTTGGTAATGAGGGCTCTCTGGCGTCACGCCCTAACTTCTGGGCTCCCAAAATTCTCTGATGTGCGCCCTGTGGTGCGAGTACACTTCTGCCAGGTTCCCAACCACATGGGAATGTGGGCCTTCTGCTCTAAGGTCCCAACGGCTGGGTTGCTCACAGTTTCAGGATGAGGGCCCTCTGTTTTGAGTTCAGTCAGGCCTGGATCCCATAGCCTCGCTGCTCCTGGCCACCTGCTGGGAGGTTCCAACTGCGGGATTCCTCACCTTTTTTACGCTATGGGCCCTCTGTTTGGAGGCTCCTCCTGCCTGCCTCACTCCCAGCCCCTTGGTGATGTGTGTCCTCTGGTTTGAGGCCACGTGTGCTGGGTCCGTCACATTTCGGTGATGTGGCCCCACTGGTGTGAGGACACTCCTGCCTGGTTTCCATTCCCTTGGTGATGTGGGCCCTCTGGTGAGTGTCTGATCCTCTTTGGGTTCCTCACACTTTTGTGTGGTTGGCCCTCTGCTGTGAGGTCACTCCTGCCTGGCTGGCACACCCCGCATTGGCGACATCGGCCTTCTGGTAGCAGTTGGAGCTTGCTGGGAGCCTCCTCTCCTCAGTGATGAGGGCCCTCTGGCGTCCGGCCCTAACTGCTGGGCTCCCCACATTTTCTGATGTGTGCCCACTGGTGCGATGACACTCCTGCTTGGTTCCCTTCCCCATGGGGATGTGGGCCTTGTGCTCTGAGGTTACAACGGCTGGGTTGCTTACAGTATCACGATGAGGGCCCTCTGTTGTGAGTTCATCACTGCCTGGATCCCATAGCCTCGGTGCTCTGGGCCGCCTGCTGGGATGTTCCAACTGCTGGATTCCTCACCTTTTTTATACAATGGGCCATGTGTTTTGAGGTTAATCCTGCCTGCCTCGCTCCGAGACCCATGGTGATGTGGGTCCTCTGGTTTGAGGCCACATGTGCTGGGTACCTCAACTTTCGATGATGTGGCCCCACGGGTGTGAGGACACTCCTGCCTGGTTCCCAGCCCCTTGCTTATGTGGGCACCCTGGTGAGAGTCTGATCCTGACTGGGTTCCTTACCCTTCTGTGAGGTGGGCCCTCTGATGTGAGGTCACTCTTGCCTGGATGGCTCAGGTCGCCTTGGCGACGTAGGCCCTCTGTTGGCCACTGAAGCATGCTGGGAGCCTCCTACCCTCTTTAATAAGGGCCCTGGAAGAAACGCATATGCCCTTTTTGAGCAAGTGCATCATTGTCGAGGTTCTGCCTCTTCTCCTATACTTTCAGAGGACTTCCCGTCTACCTCCTGAAATCGTATTCCTGGAATTCTGCCCCGCGTTCAAGTCCTCTTTGCAGCCTTACTTCAATATATTTTTGGACGATAGCTGTCATTTATAACTCTGCAGGTTTGTGAATTACAGTGCCCCTGAGCTCCTTTCTTCAACTCGCTTTCTTGGGAGCTGGCCGCAAAACCGCAGGATTGCTTCAGGCCCTAATCTGGTTCCGGCACGGCATGCTGAGCCTTTGGCTAATTCCTCTTCCTGGTGGGAAATGAGTGTTAAATTTGTTCGTGCAGACACCTACAGCTAATCTCTCATTGGTTCTCCCTATTCCTGTTCATCTTGCGCAGAAATTCCAAACTGTGCCAAACAGGAGGTTAAAGGCACTGACTCTCCAAGTGGGGAGAGTGTTAGTAAAGCGTCTGGAATGGTAAAACCGAGTACGAGGGGACGAAAACTGAGATGCATTTAAAAAGGTTTCCCGGTCATACGGTGGACCATATTCTGGGTTGCCCATGCATGTTTTAGCTGAAGGAAGAATCCCTTAAACCTGGAGAGTTGGGACCCATGGAATGGGTACCATGCAGTATGACTTCAAAGGGTCTGCGTTTGCTCACCGAACCTCACCAATGCTATCAGCCCGAAGTGTCCAGCCTTATGTCTCATCCAGCTCTGGGTGTAGATGTGGTAAATCCAGGTTGCATCACAAGCCCTGAATGAATTATTTAAGAATTGCTCTCTATTTCACTGTCATTGTGTTTTGTTTTTGAAATTCATTTTGATAATGGGATTTATCGGATTTTCACTGCTGCTTTTAGGCCACTGTACACACGCTTGATTTCCTTATGGAGACATATAAATCCATGGGTTTTAAGATTCTTACTTGTCAGGTATCTTGCCAGGCGTTGAATATGGGGTGTTGAGTCCATTTCGTTGAGCAAGGAGTAGGGCTTGTCTATTATATATTTGGCTTATGGAACGGTATCTGTGCTAATTTCAATCTCTGGTTTTATGCAGCACCCCAACTCACCTTTCCCCATAAGCAAGCATAAGTTGGTTTTCTAAATTTGAGACCCTGTTCTGTTTTGTAATTCAGTTTATGTGTAGCCAAGTTTACATTCCGTGTATTACTGATATATTATGATGTTTCTTTTTCTGTGTGACTTATTTCTCGTAGAATCATCGTACCTGAATCCACTCATTATGCTGCTATGGGCCTGAAGACGTAGATTTCATTGCTGAGTGATATTCCATTGTACGTGCGTACCAATACTTCTTTATCCATTTCTTACTTTCTCGGATATTTAACTTGTACCGTAGACAAGGTTCTTGTAAACAGAGCCATCCCAAACTTTGGGGTGGCTGTGTGTTTTTGATTTTAATTTCCCTAAGCTATAGGACCATAAGTGGAAGTGACATAGGCTGTGTTGCTTTGTTTCCTACGTGTTTCAGGATACACCATACATTTCTCCAGAGTGGCTGTTGGCAGTTTACATCCCGCCCATCAGCATAACAAGGCTCCCTGTTCTCCATGACCTGTCCTGTCTTTCTGGAGTTTACACTTTTTTCAGATGGCCCTTTTGACCGGGGGGCAGTGAGACTTCATTGTAGTGCAGATTTCCTTTACACGCTTGCTTGGTTGGCCAAAAAGGGCGTATGCGTTTTTTCCTGAATATATTCAGGAAAAAACGCATACGCCCTTTTTGGCCAAGTGCATCATTGTTGACATTCTGCCTCTTTTCCTACGCTTTAAGTGCAATTCCAGTCTGCCCCCTGAAATCGTTTTCCTGCAATTCTGCCCCGCTTTCAAGTCCTCTTTGAAGACTTACTTCAGTACATTTTTGGACGCTAGCTGTCATTCATAACTCTGCAGGTTTGTGAATTACAGTGCCCCTGAGCTCCTTTCTTCAACTCGTTTTCTTGTGAGCTGGCCGCAAAGCCGCAGGATTGCTTCAGGCACTAATATGTTTCCGGCCGGGCACGCTGAGCCTTTGGTTAATTCCTCTTCCTGGTGGGAAATGATCGTTCAATTTGCCCGTGCAGACACCAACAGCTAGTCTCTCATTGATTCTCCCTATGCCTGTTCATCTTGCGCAGAAATTGCAAACTGTGCCAAACAGGAGGTTAAAGGCACTGACTCTCCAAGTGGGGAGAGTGTTAGTAAAGCGTCTGGAATGGTGAACCCGAGTACCAGGGGACGAAAACTGAGATGCATATGAAAACGTTTCCCAATCACACGGCGGACGATAGTCTGGGATTCCCATGCATGTTTTAGCTGAAGGAAGAATCCCTTAAACCTGGAGAGTTGGGACCCATGGAATGGGTACCATGCAGTATGACTTCAAAGGGTCTGCGTTTGCTCACCGAACCTCACCAATGCTATCAGCCCGAAGTGTCCAGCCTTATGTCTCACCCAGCTCTGGGTGTAGATGTGGTAAATCCAGGTTGCATCACAAGCCCTGAATGAATTATTTAAGAATTGCTCTCTATTTCACTGTCATTGTGTTTTGTTTTTGAAATTTATTTTGATAATGGGATTTATCGGATTTTCACTGCTGCGTTTAGGCCGCTGTACACACGCTTGATTTCCTTATGGAGACATATAAATCCATGGATTTTAAGATTCTTACTTGTCAGGTATCTTGCCAGGCGTTGAATATGGGGTGTTGAGTCCATTTCGTTGAGGAAGGAGTAGGGCTTGTCTATTATATATTTGGCTTATGGAACGGTATCTGTGCTAATTTCAATCTCTGGTTTTATGCAGCACCCCAACTCACCTTTCCCCATAAGCAAGCATAAGTTGGTTTTCGAAATTTGAGACCCTGTTCTGTTTTGTAATTCAGTTCATGTGTATCCAACTTTACATTCCGTGTATTAGTGATATCTTATGATGTTTCTTTTTCTGTGTGACTTATTTCTCGTAGAATCATCGTACCTGAATCCACTCATTATGCCGCTACGGGCCTGATGACGTAGATTTCATTGCTGAGTGATATTCCATTGTACGTGCGTACCACAACTTCTTTATCCATTTTATGCTTTCTGGGATATTTAACTGCTACTGTAGATGAGGTTCTTGTAAACAGAGCCATCCCAAATTTTGGGGTGGCTGTGTGTTTTTGATTTCAATTTCCCTAAGCTATAGGACCATAAGTGGAAGTGCCATAGGCTCTGTTGCTTTGTTTCCTACGTGTTTCAGGAAACACCATACACTTTTCCAGAGTGGCTGTTGGCAATTTAAATCCGCCCATCAGCATAACAAGGCTCCCTGTTCTCCATGACCTGTCCTGCCTTTCTGGATTTTACACTTTTTTCAGATGGCCCTTTTGACCGGGGGGGCAGTGAGACTTCATTGTAGTGCAGATTTCCTTTACACGCTTGCTTGGTTGGCCAAAAAGGGCGTATGCGTTTTTTCCTGAGTATATTCAGGAAAAAACGCATACGCCCTTTTTGGCCAAGTGCATCATTGTCAACATTCTGCCTCTTTTCCTATGCTTTAAGTGCAATTCCAGTCTACCCCCTGAAATCGTTTTCCTGAAATTCTGCCCCGCTTTCAAGTCCTCTTCGAAGACTTACTTCTATACATTTTTGGACGATAGGTGTCATTCATAACTCTGCAGGTTTGTGAATTACAGTGCCCCTGAGCTCCTTTCTTCAACTCGCTTTCTTGTGAGCTGGCCGCATAACCGCAAGATTGCTTCAGGCCCTAATCTGTTTCCAGCAGGGCACGCTGAGCCTTTGGTTAATTCCTCTTCCTGGTGGGAAATGAGCGTTCCATTTGCCCGTGCAGACACCTACAGCTAGTCTCTCATTGCTTCTCCCTATGCCTGTTCATCTTGCACAGAAATTGCCAAGTGTGCCAAACAGGAGGTTAAATGCACTGACTCTCCAAGTGGGGAGAGTGTTAGTAAAGCGTCTGTAATGGTGAACCCGAGTACCAGGGGACGAAAACTGAGATGCATTTGAAAACGTTTCCCAATCACACGGTGGACCACACTATGGGTTTCCCATGCATGTTTTAGCTGAAGGAAGAATCCCTTAAACCTGGAAATGTGGGACGCATGGAATGGGTACCATGCAGTATGACTTCAAAGGGTCTGCGTTTGCTCACCGAACCTCACCAATGCTATCAGCCCGAAGTGTCCAGCCTTATGTCTCACCCAGCTCTGGGTGTAGATGTGGGAAATCCGGGTTGCATCACAAGCCCTGAATGAATTATTTAAGAATTGATCTCTATTTCACTGTCATTGTGTTTTGTTTTTGAAATTTATTTTGATAATGGGATTTATCGGATTTTCACTGCTGCGTTTAGGGCGCTGTACACACGCTTGATTTCCTTATGGAGACATATAAATCCATGGGTTTTAAGATTCTTACTTGTCAGGTATCTTGCCAGGCGTTGAATATGGGGTGTTGAGTCCATTTCGTTGAGCAAGGAGTAGGTCTTGTCTATTATATATTTGGCTTATGGAACGGTATCTGTGCTAATTTCAATCTCTGGTTTTATGCAGCACCCCAACTCACCTTTCCCCATAAGCAAGCATAAGTTGGTTTTCTAAATTTGAGACCCTGTTCTGTTTTGTAATTCAGTTCATGTGTAGCCAAGTTTACATTCCGTGTATTAGTGATATCTTATGATGTTTCTTTTTCTGTGTGACTTATTTCTCGTAGAATCATCGTACCTGAATCCACTCATTATGCCGCTACGGGCCTGATGACGTAGATTTCATTGCTGAGTGATATTCCATTGTACGTGCGTACCACAACTTCTTTATCCATTTTTCGTTTTATCGGATATTTAACTTGTACCGTAGACGAGGTTCTTGTAAACAGACCCACCCAAATTTTGGGGTGGTTTGTGTTTTTGACTTTAATTTCCCTAAGCTATAGGACCATAAGTGGAAGTGCCAAAGGCTGTGTTGCTTTGTTTCCTACATGTTTCAGGAAACCCCATACACTTCTCCAGAGTGGCTGTTGGCAATTTACATTCCACCCATCAGCGTAACAAAGTTCCCTGTTCTCCATGACGTGTCCTGCCTTTCTGGATTTTACACTTTTTTCAGATGGCCCTTTTGACCGGGGGGCAGTGAGACTTCATTGTAGTGTAGATTTCCTTTACACGCTTGCTTGGTTGGCCAAAAAGGGCGTATGCGTTTTTTTCCTGAATATGTTCAGGAAAAAAAGCATACGCCCTTTTTGGCCAAGTGCATCATTGTCGACATTCTGCCTCTTTTCCTATGCTTTAAGTGCAATTCCAGTCTACCCCCTGAAACCGTTTTCCTGAAATTTTGCCCCGCGTTCAAGTCCTCTTCGAAGACTTAATTCAGTACATTTTTGGACGATAGCTGTCATTCATAACTCTGCAGGTTTGTGAATTACAGTGCCCCTGAGCTCATTTCTTCAACTCGCTTTCTCGTGAGCTGGCCGCAAAACCGCAGGATTGCTTCAGGCCCTAATCTGTTTCCGGCAGGGCACGCTGAGCCTTTGGTTAATTCCTCTTCCTGGTGGGAAATGAGCGTTCCATTTGTCCCTGCAGACACCTACAGCTAGTCTCTCATTGGTTCTCCCTATTCCTGTTCATCTTGCGCAGAAATTGCAAACTGTGCCAAACAGGAGGTTAAAGGCACTGACTCTCCAAGTGGGGAGAGTGTTAGTAAAGCGTCTGGAGTGGTGAACCCGAGTACCAGGGTTCGAAAACTGAAATGCATTTGAAAACGTTTCCCAATCACACGGTGGACCATACTCTGGGTTTCCCATGCATGTTTTAGCTGAATTAAGAATCTCTTAAACCTGGAGAGTTGGGACCCGTGGAATGGGTACCATGAAGTATGACTTCAAAGGGTCTGCGTTTGCTCACCGAACCTCACCAAAGCTATCAGCCCAAAGTGTCCAGCCTTATGTCTCACCCAGCTCTGGGTGTAGATGTGGTAAATCCAGGTTGCATCACATGCCCTGAATGAATTATTTAAGAATTGATCTCTATTTCACTGTCATGGTGTTTGTTTTTGAAATTTATTGTGATAATGGGATTTATCGGATTTTCACTGCTGCGTTTAGGCCGCTGTACACACGCTTGATTTCCTTATGGAGACATATAAATCCATGGGTTTTAAGATTCTTACTTGTCAGGTATCTTCCTAGGCATTGAATATGGGGTGTTGAGTCCATTTCGTTGAGCTAGGAGTAGGTCTTGTCTATTATATATTTGGCTTATGGAACGGTATCTGTGCTAATTTCAATCTCTTGTTTTATGCAGCACTCCAACTCACTTTTCCCCATAAGCAAGCATAAGATGGTTTTCTAAATTTGAGACCATGTTCTGTTTTGTAATTCAGTTCATGTGTAGCCAAGTTTACATTCCGTGTATTAGTGATATCTTATGATGTTTCTTTTTCTGTGTGACTTAGTTCTCGTGGAATCATCGTACCTGAATCCACTCAATATGCCGCTACGGGCCTGACGACGTAGATTTCATTGCTGAGTGATATTCCATTGTACGTGCGTACCACAACTTCTTTATCCATTTTTTGTTTTATCGGATATTTAACTTGTACCGTAGACGAGGTTCTTGTAAACAGACCCACCCAAACTTTGGGGTGGTTTGTGTTTTTGACTTTAATTTCCCTAAGCTATAGGACCATAAGTGGAAGTGCCAAAGGCTGTGTTGCTTTGTTTCCTACATGTTTCAGGAAACCCCATACACTTCTCCAGAGTGGCTGTTGGCAATTTACATTCCGCCCATCAGCGTAACAAAGTTCCCTATTCTCCATGACCTGTCCTGCCTTTCTGGATTTTACACTTTTTTCAGATGGCCCTTTTGACCGGGGGGCTGTGAGACTTCATTGTAGTGCAGATTTCCTTTACACGCTTGCTTGATTGGCCAAAAAGGGCGTATGCGTTTTTTCCTGAATATATTCAGGAAAAAACGCATACGCCCTTTTTGGCCAAGTGCATCATTGTCGACATTCTGCCTCTGTTCCTATGCTTTAAGTGCAATTCCAGTCTACCCCCTGAAATCGTTTTCCTGAAATTCTGCTCCGCTTTCAAGTCCTCTTCGAAGACTTACTTCAATACATTTTTGGACGATAGCTGTCATTCATAACTCTGCAGGTTTGTGAATTACAGTGCCCCTGAACTCCTTTCTTCAACTCGCTTTCTCGTGAGCTGGCTGCAGAACCGCAGGATTGCTTCAGGCCCTAATCTGTTTCCGGCAGGACATGCTGAGCCTTTGTTTAATTCCTCTTCCTGGTGGGAAATGAGCGTTCCATTTGCCCGTGCAGACACCTACAGCTAGTCTCTCATTGGTTCTCCCTATTCCTGTTCATCTTGCGCAGAAATTGCAAACTGTGCCATACAGGAGGTTAAAGGCACTGACTCTCCAAGTGGGGAGAGTGTTAGTAAAGCGTCTGGAATGTTGAACCCGTGTAAAAGGGGACGAAACCTGAGATGCATTGGAAAACGTTTCTCGGTCACATGGTGCAGCATACTGTGGGTTTCAAAGGCATGTTTTAGCTGAAGGAAGAATCCCTTATACCTGGAGAGTTGAGACCCATGGAATGGGTACTTCAAGGGGTCTGCATTTGCTCACCGAACCTCACCAGTGCTATCAGCCTGGTGTCCAGCCTTATGTCTCACTCATCTCTAGGTGTAGATATGGTAAATCCAGGTTGCATCACAGGCCCTGAATGAATTATTTAAGAATTGCTCTCTATTTCATTGTCATTGTGTTTTGTTTCTGTAATTTATTTTGATAATGGGATTTATCGTATTTTCACTGCTGTGTTCATGCCGCTGTACACACGCTTGATTGGCTTTCGGAGACATATAAACCCATAGGTTTGAAGATTCTTACTAGTCAGGTATATTCCTAGGCGTTGAATATGTGGTGTTGAGTCCATTTTGTTGAGCAAGCAGTAGGTCTTGACTATTACATATTTGTCTTATGGAACAGTATCTGTGCTAATTTCAATCTCTGGTTTTTTGCAGCACCCCAACTCACCTTTATCCTTAAGCAAGAATAAGTTGGTTTTCTAAATATGAGACCCTGTTCTGTTTTGTAATTCAGTTCATGTGTAGCCAAGTTTACATTCCATGTATTAGTGATATAGTATGTCTTTTACTTTTTGAATTCTGTGACTTTGTATGATCATATGTAACTCCTCTGGAGTTGTTACAAGTGGCCATATTGCATTGATTTCCAGGCTGAGTCATATTCCACTCTACATGAGCACCACATCTGTATCCATTTTTTCCCTCCAGAGACATTTAAGTTATATCCTATTCGAGGATCTTTTAAACAGTGAGGCGGTATACATTGGGGTGCCTGTGTCCTCTCGATTTTTGTTTTTCCCAAGATATACGTCCATGAGTGCAAGTGCCCTGTGCTCTGTAGCTCATTTTTTAGATGCTTTAGTAAACACAATACACTTCTCCAGAGTGACCATTGGTAATATACATTTCCAGTATAAGCCTCACAGGGCTCCCTTTTCTCCTTGCTCTGTCCTGCATTTCCGGTGTTTACACTTTATGAGGACGGCTCTTCTGACTGATGCGAAGTGACATGTTTTGTAGTATTGATTTCCAGTGCCCACCTGTTTGGTTGGCTAAAAACGTGTATGCTCTTTTCTTGAATATATACAGAAAAAGACGCATACACCCTTTTTGGCCAACTGCAATGTTGGCAATGTTCAGCCCCTTTTCTTGTGCTTAATGGCGAGTCCTTTCTACCTCTTCCAATCCCTTTCCTGCCATTCTCCGTTGCTTACAAGTCCTTTTCTCTGACTTTCCTCAGGACATTTTTCAGTGATAGATATTTTCAACTCTGCAGTTTCGTGAATTTTAGTGCCACTGAGCTCCATTTTTCAACTTGTGTTTATGGGAACTGGCCACAAAGCAGCGGGATTTCCTCAAGCCCTATTCTGTTTCCATGGGCAACCCTAGCCTTTGGTCAATTCGTCTTCCTGATTGGAAATTAGAGTGACATGTGCCTGTCCGAACCCCTAGGACTTGTCTCTCATTGTTCCTCCTCCTTCTGCTTCATCCTCTGGACAAATTCCAAACTGTATGCAACAGGATGTTGACAGTGCTGACATCTCCAAGTGGGGAGACTGTTAGTAAAGACGCTGGAGGGGTGAACCCGAGCACCAGGAGATGAGGAGATGAGATGCCTTTTCCAAACTCTTCCCGATCAGACGGTATACCATCCTCTGGGTGTGACAGGCATGCTTTAGCTGTAGGAAGGGTCCCATTCATGTGAGGAGAACACCAGGGCTTTTTCAAAATCAGTGTCTCTCCGCAACCCAAACTGGCGAATTTTTTAAGCTACGGCTACACATATGTTCATTAAGGGCCTTGGGAAGTAGGCAGAGTCCAAACTTTAGATGATTGAAGTCTTCAGGGTCAGAAGCACTCACCACCGGCTTCCCTTAGGTTCCATTTTAACTGTCATTAATAGATGATGTCAATAAAAATATCTATTCTTTTTCAGATTATTTCCCCTTATAGGTTATTGCAAAATATTGAGTGTAGTTCCCTGTGCTATACAGCAGTTCCTTGTTGATGATCGATTTTATACATAGCAGTGTGTATGTGTTAATCCCAAACTGTTAATTTATCCCTCCTCTCACCTTTCCCCTTTGGCAATAATAAATTATAAGACTTTATACTTCTCAGAAATGGGGGAGCTGAAAGAGAGGTATCATTTTCAATGGAAAAGCATTTAAAACAAGATTGAAGCTTTAACCAAGATTATTAGATGTACATCCTTGGAAAGAAATCACTTCGTTTCTCTAATATTGACCTGACAAATAAGACAAACCTTTTCACTGAACTTGCTTATAATAAAGTGATGGAAATATCAAATGGAAGTGTTAGAAACATCTTATTTTACCCGAGCCTTATACACTGTTCTATGTTAATTACAGTTTGGCTCACACATCTGTTCATTGAAGTTACAATGTTCTCAATTTCTGTTACTGATCCTCCAGAGTGGACCCCAACAAGTGTCCCCCTGCCCAGTGTCATTGGAGCCAACAGATCGAGACTGAGTTTGGTTCAGAAGCAAAGGAAACTTTATATTTTGATCAGAGAGTGGAGAGGTGAGAGCATGTGCTACCCTGTGGGCTGTGGGCTGGGCTGCTGTGTAGATATCCTGTCAGAGTTGGCTGCAGCTCAGGCTCTATATCACGGAGTGTGCACTGTGCCCCAGGAGCTGAGGTGTCGACCCAGACATTCTGCACTAGGAACTCTGGTCTGAAGTGCTGGGTGTGGAACCTCTGTATGCGGGACCCTAGGAGCATGTGAAATTAGACAAAGCACAAAGGATAAAAAAGGTTAGACTTTATTTTATTGCCCAGATTCTATTTTTATCTCCCAGGAATTTTTAAGGGGCTTTGCCTGGGACAAAACCCTCTTCTGCCTTTTGTCCCCTTCCTCATTCTTGGAGTGCTGAGGGTGCAGACCCTTCTTCTGTAACTGCTGAGTGCTGAGTTAGGAGCCCTCATACCCGTGGGCGAGGGTCAGAACTTCTCCCCAGCAGCCTCCAGGTGACGTTGATTGTCCCCAGGCCTCCTGCCTCCCTGCTCGTCTGCCTGAGCACCAGTATTGGAAGTGTTATAGATTCTAATGACCTTTAAGGGTCCAGGAAGGAGATGTGCAGTGACGCTGTGAGGTCCAGTTTCACCCCGCCCCACATTTGTTCGGCCACCTTAGGCTGACCGTTTCTGCCAGCCTAGATGCTCTGACCAGTAGTCTGCGCTTTCTTCAATTAGGCCGCTGAATTAACGTAAAAACAGCACCAGGTGTCAGGACCCTGTCCGCTCAACTCCCAGACAGTCCAGGGTCACTGGTGATGAAGGACCATGATGGCCACTGAGTCAACAGCCTTTTGAAGTAAACAGGAGTCCAGCCGGTCTTATTGGCCACCATTATCACAGTGTCTGTAGGCTTTTCTATGGTGACAGCGTGATATACGGTTCCCCCGCCAAGATTATTAGGTCCGCTCTGGGTGCAGTAAGTCCTGCAAGCAGTAGTCTACTCTTTTGGGACACACTCTTGTTGTTTTATGAGAGAAACTCCAGGTCAAGTGATGGTCACATGAGTCGTCATGGTGCCCCGTTGCCCCCGGTTATCTCTCTGGAGGTTGGAGTTGGAGGGCCTCCTCACTCGAGGTCAGTGTGCCCACGGAGCAAACCCTGCAACTTCAGGGCATGGTTGGGGGTTAGGATCACCACGTGGGGTCCTTTTCCCTTAGGAGGGAGGTGGCCTTTTGGGCTGCTGATTTCCAGGTTTTTAGATACCGCCAGTATCTTGGCCAGATGTGGCAGTGGGCCAAGCCCCTTGGTGAGTGTAGTTTATCCTACCTGGATGGCATTCTTGCATTGTTCCATTTCAAGTGGTCCCAGGTTTTGCACTAATACTCCAATGGCGATTCACTTTTCACCAGGAATGTAAAGATCAAAGGGTTTAGCTAAATTAGGGAGTTCCAGGGCAAGGGTCTGAATTGACTGCTCTTTCCATTCTTGAAAGGCCACTTCTGGATTCTATTCAAAAGGATCATCATCTTTTCCTTTCAGTGTTTCATATAGAGGCCCAGCTAGTAGACTGTAGTTAGGGATCCAGAAGCAGCAAACCCTGGCCTCCCCAGGAACCCCTAAGCTGTCTTCTAGTTTTAGATATGGGTAAGACTGTAAATTGTTTCTTCCCTTTCCTGGGATGGGCTTCTCCGACCTTCTGTGAGAATGAAGCCCAGGCAGGTCACCGTAGTCTGTGATATTTGAGCTTTTTCTTGGACAACCTGTATCCTTTATTGGCTTGGTAGTTCAGAGGTCTCCTTAGTAGGGCTGGCAATCAGAATGTCATCTGCAAATTGAAGGAGTGTTTCCTTTTCCAGAGGTAGAACTTTTAGGTCTTTAGCTGAGCTTTCCCCAAAGATGGTGTGGGAATTTTTGAACCCTTGGGGCAAGACGGCCCAGAAGTATTGATTTAGTTGTATGTTGAGTCCTGCCACTCACAAGCCAAAATTTCTTGTGACTCTGGGACTAATAGAATACAAAAGAAGGCATCATTGAAGACTAATACAGAATACCATGTCCTGGTGGTTGGTAGAATGACCAGCAGGGTGTAGAATTTAGGAACTACTGGAGGTATATCCTCGGTGGCTTCACTGACTGTCCTGACATCATTTACCAGGACTCCAGCAGCCCGTGGGGCTCTCGAGGTCAGGCCAATCCCAGGATATGGAGATCACCTGCGCAGGTACCCTACCCGAACCCCATACCACGGGGTTCTCGTGGTCAGGCCCCTCCCAGGATATGGGGTTCCCTTGGCAGGTTCCCCTGCAGCTCATGGGGCTCTCGTGGTCAGGCCCCTCCCAGGATACAGAGCTACCCATGCAGGTACCATGGCAGGGCTGGGAACACAGGAACCGTGCATATCGCCCTCATTGCAGAGCACTCCCAGCTCACCTGTCACTCAGATCTGACACAGAGCACCTCAGAGCAGGACTTGAACTAACAAACAGCAGCTCCGACAGGTCTGTGACCCTGGGCATCACTCTGTGTGGCCTCCCTCCACCTGGCCTTTCAGAGACTTCCACTGTACCCGGGGCACCAGGCCTCTGTCTCCACCCACCAGCCACTCCTCCTCTCCCTGACTCCTGGGTTCCTCTCATTAGGAGAGGGTTTTCTTGAAGTTGTCTCCCACTCATGGGCCAGATAATATAATTAGAAAACAAGCCAGAGCTGCAGCCCCTTGTCTATCCTGACTCTCAGGAGCCCACACCTGTTCCTTGGACCTGGCCGATTCAGCAAGTTCCAGTTTCTGCAACTGTGAGCCCCTGAGGGGTGATTATTGGCTGGCCTGGGAAGCCCGACCATGCCGGCCAGACCTCCCCAGGTGTGCCTGGGTTCAGATCAATATAAACACCGCTCCAGGCAGCAAGAGCCCCTGCAGCTGTGCCTGACGCCATTTTCTCTGCCCTGTCAGCAGTCTTGGGGCTGGACTGGTGGGAGGGAGTGAGAGGCCACGGCTTTGTGGGTGGCCCAGTGTGAGTGGGGCTCTGCT
Organism: Delphinapterus leucas; assembly: GCF_059928025.1. Lineage (NCBI taxonomy): Eukaryota > Metazoa > Chordata > Mammalia > Artiodactyla > Monodontidae > Delphinapterus > Delphinapterus leucas. The sequence goes on along the minus strand of NW_028322269.1, from coordinate 1,894,285 downwards.
GGACTTTCTGCAGCAGTTGCCAAGATGCCACCTGCTAAAGAAGAGGATGTGTCACCCATACCTGCCGCTGGAATTTCTCCCTGGGCAGAGGTGAGTGAGGAAGAAAGCAGTGGGGGCCGGGACAGCAGGGGTATCTCAGGCAGGGAAATGGAAAGCTTCCAGAAGAGTACCCAGGGCCAGGACCATCCTGGCTGGCCTGCAGGCACCAAGTCGGCTGGCATGCTGTCACTCATGTGGCTCCATGGCCCTTCCTCTAGGCTTTCAAGTCCTTGTACATATTCAGGTGTTTTACCTGGGAAGGGTGGGAACATTTCAGCAGCAGCTGGCCTGGGGCTCAGCCCACGTTTACTCACAGATGCCTCGGCACTGTCCCCCAGCTTTGCAATGAGGAAGCTTGTTGCGTGGGGCCTGCTGGCTGAATGGGAGATGATTCCCCACCACTGACCAACTTCAGAATTGTTTACAACTGGAGCAAGTGCCCTGATACGGTTTTCCTCTGTGTAGCTGGTGGGTTCTGTTTTTTTTTCTTTTTTGGTTCAAGGTAGATTTTATTCCTCTTTTTTGTATTTACAGATATAAGCATGGAAATAATTTATTCATATAAATACATGTATGTGAAGGGAAGAATATTTTTTCTGTTTTACTTTTTGTAATTTGAATTTTATTTTATTTTTTTATACAGCAGGTTCTTTTTGGTTATCTATTTTATACATATAAATGTATACATGCCAATCCCAATCTCTCAACTCCTCCCACCACCACCCCCCAACAGCTTTCCCCCCTTGGTGTCCATACGTTTGTTGTCTACGTCTGTTGCTCTATTTCTGCCTTGAAAAACGGTTCATCTGTACAATTTTTCTAGGTTCCACATATATGCATTAATAGACAAGATTTGTTTTTCTCTTTCTGACTTACTTCACTCTGTATGACAGTCTCTAGATCCATCAACGTCTCTACAAATGACCCAATTTCATTCCTTTTTATGGCTTAGTAATATTCCATTTCATATATGTACCACATCTTTATGCATTCGTCTGTCTGTGGGCATTTAGGTTGCTTCCATTACCTGGATATTGTAAATAGTGATGCAATGAACATTGCAGTGAATGTCTCTTTTTGATTTATGGTTTTGTCTGGGTATATGCCCAGTAGTGGGATTGCTGTATCATATGGTAATTCTATTCTTAGTTTTATAAGAAACTCCATAATGTTCTCCACAGTGACTGTATCAATTTACATTCCCAACAATAGCGGAAGAGGGTTCCTTATCTCCACACCCTTTCCAGCATTTGTTGTTTGTAGATTTTCTGATGATGCCCATTCTAACAGGTGTGAGGTGATACACCATGGATGAGTCTATTTCGTTGAGCAAAGAGTAGGTCTTGTCTATTACATATTTGGCTTATGGAACGGTATGTGTGCTAATTTCAATCTCTGGTTTTATACAGCACCCCAACTCAACTTTCCCCTTAAGCAAGCATAAGTTTTTATCTAAATGTGAGACTCTGTTCGGTTTTGGAATTCAGTTTATGTGTAGCCAAGTTTACACTCTCTCTATTAGTGATATCTTATGATAATTATCTTTCTCTGTGTGACCTATTTCTCTTAGAATCATCATACTTAAATCCACTCAATTTGCTGCTACAGGCCTGATGACATTGATTTCATTGCTGAGTGATATTCCGTTGTACGTAAGTAGCACAACTCCTTTATCCATTTTTTTCTTTCTGGGATATTTAATTTGTACTGGACTCAAGGTTCTTGTAAACACAGCAGCCCTAAATTTTGTGTTGGCTGTGTCTTGTTGATTTTAATTTTCCTAAGCTATAGGGCCAAAAGTGGAAGTGCCCTAGGGTTTGTAGCTTTGTTTTTCAGATGTTTCAGGATACACCATAAACATCTCCAGAGTGTCTGTTGGCAATTTACATCCCGCCCATCAGCATAACAAGGCTCCCTGTTCTCCATGGCCTGTCCTGTGTTTCTGGTTTTTACACTTTTTTCAGATGGCCCTTTTGACGAATGGGAAATGAAACTTCATTGTAGTGCGGATTTCCATTTCTCAAGTGCTTGGTTGGCCAAAAAGGGCATATGTGTTTTTTCCTGAATATATTCAGGAAAAAATGTTTTCGCACTTTTGTCCAAGTGCATCACTGTCAAAGATCTGCCGCTTTTCACATGCTTTAAATGCAATTCCAATCTACCTCCTGAAATATGATTCCTGCAATTCTGCCTCGTTTTGAAGTCCTCTTTGCAGACTTACTTCCATATATTTTTGCCAATAGCTGTCATTTATAACTCTGCAGGTTTGTGAATTACAGTGCCCGTGATTTCCTTTCTTAACACGTTTCCTTGAAAACTGGCCACCGAACCGCAGGTTTGCTTCAGGCCATAATCAGGGTCCGGCACGGCACTCTGAGACTTTGGTTCATTCCACTTCCTGGTGGGAAATTAGAGTTAAATGTGCCCCTCCAGACACCTGCCTCACTCCTAGCCCCTTGGTGATGTGTGTCCTCTGGTTTGAGGCCACATGTGCTGGGTTCCTCACCTTTGGCTGATGTGGCCCCACTGGTGTGAGGACACTCCTGCCTGGTTCCCATCCCCTTGGTGATGTGGGCCCTCTGGTGAGAGTCTGATCCTGGTTGGGTTCCTCACACTTCTGTGAGGTGGGCCCTCTTCTCTGAGGTCACTCCTGCCTGGCTGGCACACCCCGCCTTGGCGACGTCGGCCCTCTGGTGGGATTTGGTGCCTGCTGGGTGTCTCCTCCCCTCGGTAATGAGGGCCCTCTGGCGTCAGGCCCTAACTCCTGGGCTCCCAATATTTTCTGATATGCGCCCTGTGGTTCGAGTACACTCCTGCCAGGTTCCCAACCCCATGGAAATGTGGGCCTTCTGCTCTGAGGTCCCAACCGTGGGTTGCTCAGTTTCATGATGAGGGCCCTCTGCTGTGAGTTCTCTCTGGCCTGGATCCCATAAGCTCGCTGCTCCTGGCCACCTGCTGGGAGGTTACAACTGCGGGATTCCTCACCTTTTTTCTTCTATGGGCCCTCTGTTTTGAGACTCCTCCTGCCTGCCTCACTCCCAGCCCCTTGGTGATGTGTGTCCTCTGGTTTGAGGCCACGTATGCTGGGTCCCTCGCCTTTCGATGATGTGGCCCCACAGGTGTGAGGACACTCCTGCCTGGTTCCTATCCCCTTGATGATGTGGGCCCTCTGGTGAGAGTCTGATCCTGGCTGGGTTCCTCACCCTTCTGTGAGGGGGGCCCTCTGCTGTGAGGTCACTCCTGCCTGGCTGGCACACCCCACCTGAGTAACATCGGCCCTCTTGTGGCAGTTGGAGCCTGCTGGGAACCTCCCCTCGGTGATGGGGGCCCTCTTGCGTCAGGCCCTAACTGCTGGGTACCCACATTTTCTGATACGTGCTAAGTGGTGCGAGGACACTCCTGCGAGGTTCCCATCCCCATGGGCATGCGGGCCTTCTGCTCTAAGGTCCCAACACCTGTGTTGTTCACCGTTTCATGATGTTGGCTCTCTGGTGTTAGTTCACTCAGGCCTAGATCCCATAGACTCTGTGCTCTGAGCGGCCTGCTGGGAGGTTCCTACTGCTGGATTCCTTACCTTTTTTTATTCTTTTGGTCCTGTGTTTTCATGCTCCTACTTCCTGACTCACTCCCAGCCCATTTGTGATGTAGGTCCTCTGTTTTAAGGCCACATGTACCGGTTTCCTCACCTTTATTGATGTGGCCCCACTGGTATGAGAACACTCCTGCCTGGTTCCCATCCCCTTGTTGATGGGGGCCCTCTGGTGAGAGTCTGATCCTGTCTGGATTCCTCACACTTCTGGGAGGTGGGCCCTCTGCTGTGAGGTCACTCCTGCCTGGCTGGCACACGTCACGTTGGCGATGTGGGCCCTCAGTTGGGAGTTGGTGCCTGCTGGGAGTCTCCTCCCCTCGGTAATGAGGGCCCTCTGGCGTCAGGCCCTAACTCATGGGCTCCCAAAATTTTCTGATGTGCGCCCTGTCGTGCGAGTACACTCCAGCCAGGGTCCCATCCCCATGGGGATGTGGGCTTTCTGCTCCGAGGTCCCAACGCCTGGGTTGCTCACAGTGTCAGAATGTGGGCCCTCTGCTGTGAGTTCACTCCGGCATGGATCCCGTAGCCTCGGTGCTCTGGGCCACCTGCTTGGAGCTTCCATCTGCGGGGTTCCTCACCTTTTTTATTCTATGGGCGCTCTGTTGTGAGTCTCCTCCTGCATGCCTCACTCCCAGCCCTTTCGTGATGTGTGTCCGCTTGTTTGAGGCCACATGTGCTGTGTTCCTCACCTTTCGCTGATGTGGCCCCACTGGTGTGAGGACACTCCTGCCTGGTTTCCATCCCCTTGGTGATGTGGGCGCACTGGTTAGAGTCTGATCCTGTTTGGGCTCCTCACACTTCTGTGAGGTGGGCCCTCTGCTGTGAGGTAACTCCTGCCTGGCTTGCTCCCATTGCCTTGGTGACGTCGGCCCTCTGGTGGCATTTGGAGCCTGCTGGTAGCCTCCTCTCCTCCGTGATGAGGGCCCTCTGGCGTCAGGCCATAACTGCTGGGTTCCCACATTTTCTGATACGTGCTAAGTTGTGCGTGGACACTCCTGCGAGGTTCCCATCCCCATGGGGATGTGGGCCTTCTGCTCTGAGGTCCCAACGCCTGGGTTGCTCACAGTTTCATGATGTGGGCCCTCTGCTGTGAGTTCACCTTGGCCTGGATCACATAGACTCGGTGCTCTGGGCCGCCTGCTGGGAGGTTCCCACTGCAGGATTCCTCAGCTTTTTTATTCTATTGGCCCTGTGTTGTGAGGCTACTCTTGCCTGCCTCACTCCGAGCCCCTTGGAGATCTGGATCCTCTGGTTTAGGCCACATGTGCTGGGTTCCTCACCTTTCTATGATGTGGCCACCCTGGTGTAAAGACAGTCCTGCCTGGTTCTGATGCCCTTGGTGATGTGGGCCCTCTGGTGAGAGTCTTACCCTGGCTGGGTTCCTCACCATTCTGTGAGGTAGGCCCTCAGCTGTGAGGTCACTCCTGCCTGGCTGTTGCACGTCACCTTGGCGACATGGGCCCTCAGTTGGGAGTTGGTGCCTGCTTGGGGTCTCCTCCCCTTGGTAATGAGGGCTCTCTGGCGTCACGCCCTAACTTCTGGGCTCCCAAAATTCTCTGATGTGCGCCCTGTGGTGCGAGTACACTTCTGCCAGGTTCCCAACCACATGGGAATGTGGGCCTTCTGCTCTAAGGTCCCAACGGCTGGGTTGCTCACAGTTTCAGGATGAGGGCCCTCTGTTTTGAGTTCAGTCAGGCCTGGATCCCATAGCCTCGCTGCTCCTGGCCACCTGCTGGGAGGTTCCAACTGCGGGATTCCTCACCTTTTTTACGCTATGGGCCCTCTGTTTGGAGGCTCCTCCTGCCTGCCTCACTCCCAGCCCCTTGGTGATGTGTGTCCTCTGGTTTGAGGCCACGTGTGCTGGGTCCATCACATTTCGGTGATGTGGCCCCACTGGTGTGAGGACACTCCTGCCTGGTTTCCATTCCCTTGGTGATGTGGGCCCTCTGGTGAGTGTCTGATCCTCTTTGGGTTCCTCACACTTTTGTGTGGTTGGCCCTCTGCTGTGAGGTCACTCCTGCCTGGCTGGCACACCCCGCATTGGCGACATCGGCCTTCTGGTAGCAGTTGGAGCTTGCTGGGAGCCTCCTCTCCTCAGTGATGAGGGCCCTCTGGCGTCCGGCCCTAACTGCTGGGCTCCCCACATTTTCTGATGTGTGCCCACTGGTGCGATGACACTCCTGCTTGGTTCCCTTCCCCATGGGGATGTGGGCCTTGTGCTCTGAGGTTACAACGGCTGGGTTGCTTACAGTATCACGATGAGGGCCCTCTGTTGTGAGTTCATCACTGCCTGGATCCCATAGCCTCGGTGCTCTGGGCCGCCTGCTGGGATGTTCCAACTGCTGGATTCCTCACCTTTTTTATACAATGGGCCATGTGTTTTGAGGTTAATCCTGCCTGCCTCGCTCCGAGACCCATGGTGATGTGGGTCCTCTGGTTTGAGGCCACATGTGCTGGGTACCTCAACTTTCGATGATGTGGCCCCACGGGTGTGAGGACACTCCTGCCTGGTTCCCAGCCCCTTGCTTATGTGGGCACCCTGGTGAGAGTCTGATCCTGACTGGGTTCCTTACCCTTCTGTGAGGTGGGCCCTCTGATGTGAGGTCACTCTTGCCTGGATGGCTCAGGTCGCCTTGGCGACGTAGGCCCTCTGTTGGCCACTGAAGCATGCTGGGAGCCTCCTACCCTCTTTAATAAGGGCCCTGGAAGAAACGCATATGCCCTTTTTGAGCAAGTGCATCATTGTCGAGGTTCTGCCTCTTCTCCTATACTTTCAGAGGACTTCCCGTCTACCTCCTGAAATCGTATTCCTGGAATTCTGCCCCGCGTTCAAGTCCTCTTTGCAGCCTTACTTCAATATATTTTTGGACGATAGCTGTCATTTATAACTCTGCAGGTTTGTGAATTACAGTGCCCCTGAGCTCCTTTCTTCAACTCGCTTTCTTGGGAGCTGGCCGCAAAACCGCAGGATTGCTTCAGGCCCTAATCTGGTTCCGGCACGGCATGCTGAGCCTTTGGCTAATTCCTCTTCCTGGTGGGAAATGAGTGTTAAATTTGTTCGTGCAGACACCTACAGCTAATCTCTCATTGGTTCTCCCTATTCCTGTTCATCTTGCGCAGAAATTCCAAACTGTGCCAAACAGGAGGTTAAAGGCACTGACTCTCCAAGTGGGGAGAGTGTTAGTAAAGCGTCTGGAATGGTAAAACCGAGTACGAGGGGACGAAAACTGAGATGCATTTAAAAAGGTTTCCCGGTCATACGGTGGACCATATTCTGGGTTGCCCATGCATGTTTTAGCTGAAGGAAGAATCCCTTAAACCTGGAGAGTTGGGACCCATGGAATGGGTACCATGCAGTATGACTTCAAAGGGTCTGCGTTTGCTCACCGAACCTCACCAATGCTATCAGCCCGAAGTGTCCAGCCTTATGTCTCATCCAGCTCTGGGTGTAGATGTGGTAAATCCAGGTTGCATCACAAGCCCTGAATGAATTATTTAAGAATTGCTCTCTATTTCACTGTCATTGTGTTTTGTTTTTGAAATTCATTTTGATAATGGGATTTATCGGATTTTCACTGCTGCTTTTAGGCCACTGTACACACGCTTGATTTCCTTATGGAGACATATAAATCCATGGGTTTTAAGATTCTTACTTGTCAGGTATCTTGCCAGGCGTTGAATATGGGGTGTTGAGTCCATTTCGTTGAGCAAGGAGTAGGGCTTGTCTATTATATATTTGGCTTATGGAACGGTATCTGTGCTAATTTCAATCTCTGGTTTTATGCAGCACCCCAACTCACCTTTCCCCATAAGCAAGCATAAGTTGGTTTTCTAAATTTGAGACCCTGTTCTGTTTTGTAATTCAGTTTATGTGTAGCCAAGTTTACATTCCGTGTATTACTGATATATTATGATGTTTCTTTTTCTGTGTGACTTATTTCTCGTAGAATCATCGTACCTGAATCCACTCATTATGCTGCTATGGGCCTGAAGACGTAGATTTCATTGCTGAGTGATATTCCATTGTACGTGCGTACCAATACTTCTTTATCCATTTCTTACTTTCTCGGATATTTAACTTGTACCGTAGACAAGGTTCTTGTAAACAGAGCCATCCCAAACTTTGGGGTGGCTGTGTGTTTTTGATTTTAATTTCCCTAAGCTATAGGACCATAAGTGGAAGTGACATAGGCTGTGTTGCTTTGTTTCCTACGTGTTTCAGGATACACCATACATTTCTCCAGAGTGGCTGTTGGCAGTTTACATCCCGCCCATCAGCATAACAAGGCTCCCTGTTCTCCATGACCTGTCCTGTCTTTCTGGAGTTTACACTTTTTTCAGATGGCCCTTTTGACCGGGGGGCAGTGAGACTTCATTGTAGTGCAGATTTCCTTTACACGCTTGCTTGGTTGGCCAAAAAGGGCGTATGCGTTTTTTCCTGAATATATTCAGGAAAAAACGCATACGCCCTTTTTGGCCAAGTGCATCATTGTTGACATTCTGCCTCTTTTCCTACGCTTTAAGTGCAATTCCAGTCTGCCCCCTGAAATCGTTTTCCTGAAATTCTGCCCGCTTTCAAGTCCTCTTTGAAGACTTACTTCAGTACATTTTTGGATGATAGCTGTCATTCATAACTCTGCAGGTTTGTGAATTACAGTGCCCCTGAGCTCCTTTCTTCAACTCGTTTTCTTGTGAGCTGGCCGCAAAGCCGCAGGATTGCTTCAGGCACTAATATGTTTCCGGCCGGGCACGCTGAGCCTTTGGTTAATTCCTCTTCCTGGTGGGAAATGATCGTTCAATTTGCCCGTGCAGACACCAACAGCTAGTCTCTCATTGGTTCTCCCTATGCCTGTTCATCTTGCGCAGAAATTGCAAACTGTGCCAAACAGGAGGTTAAAGGCACTGACTCTCCAAGTGGGGAGAGTGTTAGTAAAGCGTCTGGAATGGTGAACCCGAGTACCAGGGGACGAAAACTGAGATGCATATGAAAACGTTTCCCAATCACACGGCGGACGATAGTCTGGGATTCCCATGCATGTTTTAGCTGAAGGAAGAATCCCTTAAACCTGGAGAGTTGGGACCCATGGAATGGGTACCATGCAGTATGACTTCAAAGGGTCTGCGTTTGCTCACCGAACCTCACCAATGCTATCAGCCCGAAGTGTCCAGCCTTATGTCTCACCCAGCTCTGGGTGTAGATGTGGTAAATCCAGGTTGCATCACAAGCCCTGAATGAATTATTTAAGAATTGCTCTCTATTTCACTGTCATTGTGTTTTGTTTTTGAAATTTATTTTGATAATGGGATTTATCGGATTTTCACTGCTGCGTTTAGGCCGCTGTACACACGCTTGATTTCCTTATGGAGACATATAAATCCATGGATTTTAAGATTCTTACTTGTCAGGTATCTTGCCAGGCGTTGAATATGGGGTGTTGAGTCCATTTCGTTGAGGAAGGAGTAGGGCTTGTCTATTATATATTTGGCTTATGGAACGGTATCTGTGCTAATTTCAATCTCTGGTTTTATGCAGCACCCCAACTCACCTTTCCCCATAAGCAAGCATAAGTTGGTTTTCGAAATTTGAGACCCTGTTCTGTTTTGTAATTCAGTTCATGTGTATCCAACTTTACATTCCGTGTATTAGTGATATCTTATGATGTTTCTTTTTCTGTGTGACTTATTTCTCGTAGAATCATCGTACCTGAATCCACTCATTATGCCGCTACGGGCCTGATGACGTAGATTTCATTGCTGAGTGATATTCCATTGTACGTGCGTACCACAACTTCTTTATCCATTTTATGCTTTCTGGGATATTTAACTGCTACTGTAGATGAGGTTCTTGTAAACAGAGCCATCCCAAATTTTGGGGTGGCTGTGTGTTTTTGATTTTAATTTCCCTAAGCTATAGGACCATAAGTGGAAGTGCCATAGGCTCTGTTGCTTTGTTTCCTACGTGTTTCAGGAAACACCATACACTTTTCCAGAGTGGCTGTTGGCAATTTAAATCCGCCCATCAGCATAACAAGGCTCCCTGTTCTCCATGACCTGTCCTGCCTTTCTGGATTTTACACTTTTTTCAGATGGCCCTTTTGACCGGGGGGCAGTGAGACTTCATTGTAGTGCAGATTTCCTTTACACGCTTGCTTGGTTGGCCAAAAAGGGCGTATGCGTTTTTTCCTGAATATATTCAGGAAAAAACGCATACGCCCTTTTTGGCCAAGTGCATCATTGTCAACATTCTGCCTCTTTTCCTATGCTTTAAGTGCAATTCCAGTCTACCCCCTGAAATCGTTTTCCTGAAATTCTGCCCCGCTTTCAAGTCCTCTTCGAAGACTTACTTCTATACATTTTTGGATGATAGGTGTCATTCATAACTCTGCAGGTTTGTGAATTACAGTGCCCCTGAGCTCCTTTCTTCAACTCGCTTTCTTGTGAGCTGGCCGCAAAACCGCAAGATTGCTTCAGGCCCTAATCTGTTTCCAGCAGGGCACGCTGAGCCTTTGGTTAATTCCTCTTCCTGGTGGGAAATGAGCGTTCCATTTGCCCGTGCAGACACCTACAGCTAGTCTCTCATTGCTTCTCCCTATGCCTGTTCATCTTGCACAGAAATTGCCAAGTGTGCCAAACAGGAGGTTAAATGCACTGACTCTCCAAGTGGGGAGAGTGTTAGTAAAGCGTCTGTAATGGTGAACCCGAGTACCAGGGGACGAAAACTGAGATGCATTTGAAAACGTTTCCCAATCACACGGCGGACGATAGTCTGGGATTCCCATGCATGTTTTAGCTGAAGGAAGAATCCCTTAAACCTGGAGAGTTGGGACCCATGGAATGGGTACCATGCAGTATGACTTCAAAGGGTCTGCGTTTGCTCACCGAACCTCACCAATGCTATCAGCCCGAAGTGTCCAGCCTTATGTCTCACCCAGCTCTGGGTGTAGATGTGGTAAATCCAGGTTGCATCACAAGCCCTGAATGAATTATTTAAGAATTGCTCTCTATTTCACTGTCATTGTGTTTTGTTTTTGAAATTTATTTTGATAATGGGATTTATCGGATTTTCACTGCTGCGTTTAGGCCGCTGTACACACGCTTGATTTCCTTATGGAGACATATAAATCCATGGATTTTAAGATTCTTACTTGTCAGGTATCTTGCCAGGCGTTGAATATGGGGTGTTGAGTCCATTTCGTTGAGGAAGGAGTAGGGCTTGTCTATTATATATTTGGCTTATGGAACGGTATCTGTGCTAATTTCAATCTCTGGTTTTATGCAGCACCCCAACTCACCTTTCCCCATAAGCAAGCATAAGTTGGTTTTCGAAATTTGAGACCCTGTTCTGTTTTGTAATTCAGTTCATGTGTAGCCAAGTTTACATTCCGTGTATTAGTGATATCTTATGATGTTTCTTTTTCTGTGTGACTTATTTCTCGTAGAATCATCGTACCTGAATCCACTCATTATGCCGCTACGGGCCTGATGACGTAGATTTCATTGCTGAGTGATATTCCATTGTACGTGCGTACCACAACTTCTTTATCCATTTTTTGTTTTATCGGATATTTAACTTGTACCGTAGACGAGGTTCTTGTAAACAGACCCACCCAAACTTTGGGGTGGTTTGTGTTTTTGACTTTAATTTCCCTAAGCTATAGGACCATAAGTGGAAGTGCCAAAGGCTGTGTTGCTTTGTTTCCTACATGTTTCAGGAAACCCCATACACTTCTCCAGAGTGGCTGTTGGCAATTTACATTCCACCCATCAGCGTAACAAAGTTCCCTGTTCTCCATGACGTGTCCTGCCTTTCTGGATTTTACACTTTTTTCAGATGGCCCTTTTGACCGGGGGGCAGTGAGACTTCATTGTAGTGTAGATTTCCTTTACACGCTTGCTTGGTTGGCCAAAAAGGGCGTATGCGTTTTTTTCCTGAATATGTTCAGGAAAAAAAGCATACGCCCTTTTTGGCCAAGTGCATCATTGTCGACATTCTGCCTCTTTTCCTATGCTTTAAGTGCAATTCCAGTCTACCCCCTGAAATCGTTTTCCTGAAATTTTGCCCCGCGTTCAAGTCCTCTTCGAAGTCTTAATTCAGTACATTTTTGGACGATAGCTGTCATTCATAACTCTGCAGGTTTGTGAATTACAGTGCCCCTGAGCTCATTTCTTCAACTCGCTTTCTCGTGAGCTGGCCGCAAAACCGCAGGATTGCTTCAGGCCCTAATCTGTTTCCGGCAGGGCACGCTGAGCCTTTGGTTAATTCCTCTTCCTGGTGGGAAATGAGCGTTCCATTTGTCCCTGCAGACACCTACAGCTAGTCTCTCATTGGTTCTCCCTATTCCTGTTCATCTTGCGCAGAAATTGCAAACTGTGCCAAACAGGAGGTTAAAGGCACTGACTCTCCAAGTGGGGAGAGTGTTAGTAAAGCGTCTGGAGTGGTGAACCCGAGTACCAGGGTTCGAAAACTGAAATGCATTTGAAAACGTTTCCCAATCACACGGTGGACCATACTCTGGGTTTCCCATGCATGTTTTAGCTGAATTAAGAATCTCTTAAACCTGGAGAGTTGGGACCCGTGGAATGGGTACCATGCAGTATGACTTCAAAGGGTCTGCGTTTGCTCACCGAACCTCACCAAAGCTATCAGCCCAAAGTGTCCAGCCTTATGTCTCACCCAGCTCTGGGTGTAGATGTGGTAAATCCAGGTTGCATCACATGCCCTGAATGAATTATTTAAGAATTGATCTCTATTTCACTGTCATGGTGTTTGTTTTTGAAATTTATTGTGATAATGGGATTTATCGGATTTTCACTGCTGCGTTTAGGCCGCTGTACACACGCTTGATTTCCTTATGGAGACATATAAATCCATGGGTTTTAAGATTCTTACTTGTCAGGTATCTTCCTAGGCATTGAATATGGGGTGTTGAGTCCATTTCGTTGAGCTAGGAGTAGGTCTTGTCTATTATATGTTTGGCTTATGGAACGGTATCTGTGCTAATTTCAATCTCTTGTTTTATGCAGCACTCCAACTCACTTTTCCCCATAAGCAAGCATAAGATGGTTTTCTAAATTTGAGACCATGTTCTGTTTTGTAATTCAGTTCATGTGTAGCCAAGTTTACATTCCGTGTATTAGTGATATCTTATGATGTTTCTTTTTCTGTGTGACTTAGTTCTCGTGGAATCATCGTACCTGAATCCACTCAATATGCCGCTACGGGCCTGACGACGTAGATTTCATTGCTGAGTGATATTCCATTGTACGTGCGTACCACAACTTCTTTATCCATTTTTTGTTTTATCGGATATTTAACTTGTACCGTACACGAGGTTCTTGTAAACAGACCCACCCAAACTTTGGGGTGGTTTGTGTTTTTGACTTTAATTTCCCTAAGCTATAGGACCATAAGTGGAAGTGCCAAAGGCTGTGTTGCTTTGTTTCCTACGTGTTTCAGGAAACCCCATACACTTCTCCAGAGTGGCTGTTGGCAATTTACATTCCGCCCATCAGCGTAACAAAGTTCCCTATTCTCCATGACCTGTCCTGCCTTTCTGGATTTTACACTTTTTTCAGATGGCCCTTTTGACCGGGGGGCTGTGAGACTTCATTGTAGTGCAGATTTCCTTTACACGCTTGCTTGGTTGGCCAAAAAGGGCGTATGCGTTTTTTCCTGAATATATTCAGGAAAAAACGCATACGCCCTTTTTGGCCAAGTGCATCATTGTCGACATTCTGCCTCTGTTCCTATGCTTTAAGTGCAATTCCAGTCTACCCCCTGAAATCGTTTTCCTGAAATTCTGCTCCGCTTTCAAGTCCTCTTCGAAGACTTACTTCAATACATTTTTGGACGATAGCTGTCATTCATAACTCTGCAGGTTTGTGAATTACAGTGCCCCTGAACTCCTTTCTTCAACTCGCTTTCTCGTGAGCTGGCTGCAGAACCGCAGGATTGCTTCAGGCCCTAATCTGTTTCCGGCAGGACATGCTGAGCCTTTGTTTAATTCCTCTTCCTGGTGGGAAATGAGCGTTCCATTTGCCCGTGCAGACACCTACAGCTAGTCTCTCATTGGTTCTCCCTATTCCTGTTCATCTTGCGCAGAAATTGCAAACTGTGCCATACAGGAGGTTAAAGGCACTGACTCTCCAAGTGGGGAGAGTGTTAGTAAAGCGTCTGGAATGTTGAACCCGTGTAAAAGGGGACGAAACCTGAGATGCATTGGAAAACGTTTCTCGGTCACATGGTGCAGCATACTGTGGGTTTCAAAGGCATGTTTTAGCTGAAGGAAGAATCCCTTATACCTGGAGAGTTGAGACCCATGGAATGGGTACTTCAAGGGGTCTGCATTTGCTCACCGAACCTCACCAGTGCTATCAGCCTGGTGTCCAGCCTTATGTCTCACTCATCTCTAGGTGTAGATATGGTAAATCCAGGTTGCATCACAGGCCCTGAATGAATTATTTAAGAATTGCTCTCTATTTCATTGTCATTGTGTTTTGTTTCTGTAATTTATTTTGATAATGGGATTTATCGTATTTTCACTGCTGTGTTCATGCCGCTGTACACACGCTTGATTGGCTTTCGGAGACATATAAACCCATAGGTTTGAAGATTCTTACTAGTCAGGTATATTCCTAGGCGTTGAATATGTGGTGTTGAGTCCATTTTGTTGAGCAAGCAGTAGGTCTTGACTATTACATATTTGTCTTATGGAACAGTATCTGTGCTAATTTCAATCTCTGGTTTTTTGCAGCACCCCAACTCACCTTTATCCTTAAGCAAGAATAAGTTGGTTTTCTAAATATGAGACCCTGTTCTGTTTTGTAATTCAGTTCATGTGTAGCCAAGTTTACATTCCATGTATTAGTGATATAGTATGTCTTTTACTTTTTGAATTCTGTGACTTTGTATGATCATATGTAACTCCTCTGGAGTTGTTACAAGTGGCCATATTGCATTGATTTCCAGGCTGAGTCATATTCCACTCTACATGAGCACCACATCTGTATCCATTTTTTCCCTCCAGAGACATTTAAGTTATATCCTATTCGAGGATCTTTTAAACAGTGAGGCGGTATACATTGGGGTGCCTGTGTCCTCTCGATTTTTGTTTTTCCCAAGATATACGTCCATGAGTGCAAGTGCCCTGTGCTCTGTAGCTCATTTTTTAGATGCTTTAGTAAACACAATACACTTCTCCAGAGTGACCATTGGTAATATACATTTCCAGTATAAGCCTCACAGGGCTCCCTTTTCTCCTTGCCCTGTCCTGCATTTCCGGTGTTTACACTTTATGAGGACGGCTCTTCTGACTGATGCGAAGTGACATGTTTTGTAGTATTGATTTCCAGTGCCCACCTGTTTGGTTGGCTAAAAACGTGTATGCTCTTTTCTTGAATATATACAGAAAAAGACGCATACACCCTTTTTGGCCAACTGCAATGTTGGCAATGTTCAGCCCCTTTTCTTGTGCTTAATGGCGAGTCCTTTCTACCTCTTCCAATCCCTTTCCTGCCATTCTCCGTTGCTTACAAGTCCTTTTCTCTGACTTTCCTCAGGACATTTTTCAGTGATAGATATTTTCAACTCTGCAGTTTCGTGAATTTTAGTGCCACTGAGCTCCATTTTTCAACTTGTGTTTATGGGAACTGGCCACAAAGCAGCGGGATTTCCTCAAGCCCTATTCTGTTTCCATGGGCAACCCTAGCCTTTGGTCAATTCGTCTTCCTGATTGGAAATTAGAGTGACATGTGCCTGTCCGAACCCCTAGGACTTGTCTCTCATTGTTCCTCCTCCTTCTGCTTCATCCTCTGGACAAATTCCAAACTGTATGCAACAGGATGTTGACAGCGCTGACATCTCCAAGTGGGGAGACTGTTAGTAAAGACGCTGGAGGGGTGAACCCGAGCACCAGGAGATGAGGAGATGAGATGCCTTTTCCAAACTCTTCCCGATCAGACGGTATACCATCCTCTGGGTGTGACAGGCATGCTTTAGCTGTAGGAAGGGTCCCATTCATGTGAGGAGAACACCAGGGCTTTTTCAAAATCAGTGTCTCTCCGCAACCCAAACTGGCGAATTTTTTAAGCTACGGCTACACATATGTTCATTAAGGGCCTTGGGAAGTAGGCAGAGTCCAAACTTTAGATGATTGAAGTCTTCAGGGTCAGAAGCACTCACCACCGGCTTCCCTTAGGTTCCATTTTAACTGTCATTAATAGATGATGTCAATAAAAATATCTATTCTTTTTCAGATTATTTCCCCTTATAGGTTATTGCAAAATATTGAGTGTAGTTCCCTGTGCTATACAGCAGTTCCTTGTTGATGATCGATTTTATACATAGCAGTGTGTATGTGTTAATCCCAAACTGTTAATTTATCCCTCCTCTCACCTTTCCCCTTTGGCAATAATAAATTATAAGACTTTATACTTCTCAGAAATGGGGGAGCTGAAAGAGAGGTATCATTTTCAATGGAAAAGCATTTAAAACAAGATTGAAGCTTTAACCAAGATTATTAGATGTACATCCTTGGAAAGAAATCACTTCGTTTCTCTAATATTGACCTGACAAATAAGACAAACCTTTTCACTGAACTTGCTTATAATAAAGTGATGGAAATATCAAATGGAAGTGTTAGAAACATCTTATTTTACCCGAGCCTTATACACTGTTCTATGTTAATTACAGTTTGGCTCACACATCTGTTCATTGAAGTTACAATGTTCTCAATTTCTGTTACTGATCCTCCAGAGTGGACCCCAACAAGTGTCCCCCTGCCCAGTGTCATTGGAGCCAACAGATCGAGACTGAGTTTGGTTCAGAAGCAAAGGAAACTTTATATTTTGATCAGAGAGTGGAGAGGTGAGAGCATGTGCTACCCTGTGGGCTGTGGGCTGGGCTGCTGTGTAGATATCCTGTCAGAGTTGGCTGCAGCTCAGGCTCTATATCACGGAGTGTGCACTGTGCCCCAGGAGCTGAGGTGTCGACCCAGACATTCTGCACTAGGAACTCTGGTCTGAAGTGCTGGGTGTGGAACCTCTGTATGCGGGACCCTAGGAGCATGTGAAATTAGACAAAGCACAAAGGATAAAAAAGGTTAGACTTTATTTTATTGCCCAGATTCTATTTTTATCTCCCAGGGATTTTTAAGGGGTTTTGCCTGGGACAAAACCCTCTTCTGCCTTTTGTCCCCTTCCTCATTCTTGGAGTGCTGAGGGTGCAGACCCTTCTTCTGTAACTGCTGAGTGCTGAGTTAGGAGCCCTCATACCCGTGGGCGAGGGTCAGAACTTCTCCCCAGCAGCCTCCAGGTGACGTTGATTGTCCCCAGGCCTCCTGCCTCCCTGCTCGTCTGCCTGAGCACCAGTATTGGAAGTGTTATAGATTCTAATGACCTTTAAGGGTCCAGGAAGGAGATGTGCAGTGACGCTGTGAGGTCCAGTTTCACCCCGCCCCACATTTGTTCGGCCACCTTAGGCTGACCGTTTCTGCCAGCCTAGATGCTCTGACCAGTAGTCTGCGCTTTCTTCAATTAGGCCGCTGAATTAACGTAAAAACAGCACCAGGTGTCAGGACCCTGTCCGCTCAACTCCCAGACAGTCCAGGGTCACTGGTGATGAAGGACCATGATGGCCACTGAGTCAACAGCCTTTTGAAGTAAACAGGAGTCCAGCCGGTCTTATTGGCCACCATTATCACAGTGTCTGTAGGCTTTTCTATGGTGACAGCGTGATATACGGTTCCCCCGCCAAGATTATTAGGTCCGCTCTGGGTGCAGTAAGTCCTGCAAGCAGTAGTCTACTCTTTTGGGACACACTCTTGTTGTTTTATGAGAGAAACTCCAGGTCAAGTGATGGTCACATGAGTCGTCATGGTGCCCCGTTGCCCCCGGTTATCTCTCTGGAGGTTGGAGTTGGAGGGCCTCCTCACTCGAGGTCAGTGTGCCCACGGAGCAAACCCTGCAACTTCAGGGCATGGTTGGGGGTTAGGATCACCACGTGGGGTCCTTTTCCCTTAGGAGGGAGGTGGCCTTTTGGGCTGCTGATTTCCAGGTTTTTAGATACCGCCAGTATCTTGGCCAGATGTGGCAGTGGGCCAAGCCCCTTGGTGAGTGTAGTTTATCCTACCTGGATGGCATTCTTGCATTGTTCCATTTCAAGTGGTCCCAGGTTTTGCACTAATACTCCAATGGCGATTCACTTTTCACCAGGAATGTAAAGATCAAAGGGTTTAGCTAAATTAGGGAGTTCCAGGGCAAGGGTCTGAATTGACTGCTCTTTCCATTCTTGAAAGGCCACTTCTGGATTCTATTCAAAAGGATCATCATCTTTTCCTTTCAGTGTTTCATATAGAGGCCCAGCTAGTAGACTGTAGTTAGGGATCCAGAAGCAGCAAACCCTGGCCTCCCCAGGAACCCCTAAGCTGTCTTCTAGTTTTAGATATGGGTAAGACTGTAAATTGTTTCTTCCCTTTCCTGGGATGGGCTTCTCCGACCTTCTGTGAGAATGAAGCCCAGGCAGGTCACCGTAGTCTGTGATATTTGAGCTTTTTCTTGGACAACCTGTATCCTTTATTGGCTTGGTAGTTCAGAGGTCTCCTTAGTAGGGCTGGCAATCAGAATGTCATCTGCAAATTGAAGGAGTGTTTCCTTTTCCAGAGGTAGAACTTTTAGGTCTTTAGCTGAGCTTTCCCCAAAGATGGTGTGGGAATTTTTGAACCCTTGGGGCAAGACGGCCCAGAAGTATTGATTTAGTTGTATGTTGAGTCCTGCCACTCACAAGCCAAAATTTCTTGTGACTCTGGGACTAATAGAATACAAAAGAAGGCATCATTGAAGACTAATACAGAATACCATGTCCTGGTGGTTGGTAGAATGACCAGCAGGGTGTAGAATTTAGGAACTACTGGAGGTATATCCTCGGTGGCTTCACTGACTGTCCTGACATCATTTACCAGGACTCCAGCAGCCCGTGGGGCTCTCGAGGTCAGGCCAATCCCAGGATATGGAGATCACCTGCGCAGGTACCCTACCCGAACCCCATACCACGGGGTTCTCGTGGTCAGGCCCCTCCCAGGATATGGGGTTCCCTTGGCAGGTTCCCCTGCAGCTCATGGGGCTCTCGTGGTCAGGCCCCTCCCAGGATACAGAGCTACCCATGCAGGTACCATGGCAGGGCTGGGAACACAGGAACCGTGCATATCGCCCTCATTGCAGAGCACTCCCAGCTCACCTGTCACTCAGATCTGACACAGAGCACCTCAGAGCAGGACTTGAACTAACAAACAGCAGCTCCGACAGGTCTGTGACCCTGGGCATCACTCTGTGTGGCCTCCCTCCACCTGGCCTTTCAGAGACTTCCACTGTACCCGGGGCACCAGGCCTCTGTCTCCACCCACCAGCCACTCCTCCTCTCCCTGACTCCTGGGTTCCTCTCATTAGGAGAGGGTTTTCTTGAAGTTGTCTCCCACTCATGGGCCAGATAATATAATTAGAAAACAAGCCAGAGCTGCAGCCCCTTGTCTATCCTGACTCTCAGGAGCCCACACCTGTTCCTTGGACCTGGCCGATTCAGCAAGTTCCAGTTTCTGCAACTGTGAGCCCCTGAGGGGTGATTATTGGCTGGCCTGGGAAGCCCGACCATGCCGGCCAGACCTCCCCAGGTGTGCCTGGGTTCAGATCAATATAAACACCGCTCCAGGCAGCAAGAGCCCCTGCAGCTGTGCCTGACGCCATTTTCTCTGCCCTGTCAGCAGTCTTGGGGCTGGACTGGTGGGAGGGAGTGAGAGGCCACGGCTTTGTGGGTGGCCCAGTGTGAGTGGGGCTCTGCTGGACTTTCTGCAGCAGTTGCCAAGATGCCACCTGCTAAAGAAGAGGATGTGTCACCCATACCTGCCGCTGGAATTTCTCCCTGGGCAGAGGTGAGTGAGGAAGAAAGCAGTGGGGGCCGGGACAGCAGGGGTATCTCAGGCAGGGAAATGGAAAGCTTCCAGAAGAGTACCCAGGGCCAGGACCATCCTGGCTGGCCTGCAGGCACCAAGTCGGCTGGCATGCTGTCACTCATGTGGCTCCATGGCCCTTCCTCTAGGCTTTCAAGTCCTTGTACATATTCAGGTGTTTTACCTGGGAAGGGTGGGAACATTTCAGCAGCAGCTGGCCTGGGGCTCAGCCCACGTTTACTCACAGATGCCTCGGCACTGTCCCCCAGCTTTGCAATGAGGAAGCTTGTTGCGTGGGGCCTGCTGGCTGAATGGGAGATGATTCCCCACCACTGACCAACTTCAGAATTGTTTACAACTGGAGCAAGTGCCCTGATACGGTTTTCCTCTGTGTAGCTGGTGGGTTCTGTTTTTTTTTCTTTTTTGGTTCAAGGTAGATTTTATTCCTCTTTTTTGTATTTACAGATATAAGCATGGAAATAATTTATTCATATAAATACATGTATGTGAAGGGAAGAATATTTTTTCTGTTTTACTTTTTGTAATTTGAATTTTATTTTATTTTTTTATACAGCAGGTTCTTTTTGGTTATCTATTTTATACATATAAATGTATACATGCCAATCCCAATCTCTCAACTCCTCCCACCACCACCCCCCAACAGCTTTCCCCCCTTGGTGTCCATACGTTTGTTGTCTACGTCTGTTGCTCTATTTCTGCCTTGAAAAACGGTTCATCTGTACAATTTTTCTAGGTTCCACATATATGCATTAATAGACAAGATTTGTTTTTCTCTTTCTGACTTACTTCACTCTGTATGACAGTCTCTAGATCCATCAACGTCTCTACAAATGACCCAATTTCATTCCTTTTTATGGCTTAGTAATATTCCATTTCATATATGTACCACATCTTTATGCATTCGTCTGTCTGTGGGCATTTAGGTTGCTTCCATTACCTGGATATTGTAAATAGTGATGCAATGAACATTGCAGTGAATGTCTCTTTTTGATTTATGGTTTTGTCTGGGTATATGCCCAGTAGTGGGATTGCTGTATCATATGGTAATTCTATTCTTAGTTTTATAAGAAACTCCATAATGTTCTCCACAGTGACTGTATCAATTTACATTCCCAACAATAGCGGAAGAGGGTTCCTTATCTCCACACCCTTTCCAGCATTTGTTGTTTGTAGATTTTCTGATGATGCCCATTCTAACAGGTGTGAGGTGATACACCATGGATGAGTCTATTTCGTTGAGCAAAGAGTAGGTCTTGTCTATTACATATTTGGCTTATGGAACGGTATGTGTGCTAATTTCAATCTCTGGTTTTATACAGCACCCCAACTCAACTTTCCCCTTAAGCAAGCATAAGTTTTTATCTAAATGTGAGACTCTGTTCGGTTTTGGAATTCAGTTTATGTGTAGCCAAGTTTACACTCTCTCTATTAGTGATATCTTATGATAATTATCTTTCTCTGTGTGACCTATTTCTCTTAGAATCATCATACTTAAATCCACTCAATTTGCTGCTACAGGCCTGATGACATTGATTTCATTGCTGAGTGATATTCCGTTGTACGTAAGTAGCACAACTCCTTTATCCATTTTTTTCTTTCTGGGATATTTAATTTGTACTGGACTCAAGGTTCTTGTAAACACAGCAGCCCTAAATTTTGTGTTGGCTGTGTCTTGTTGATTTTAATTTTCCTAAGCTATAGGGCCAAAAGTGGAAGTGCCCTAGGGTTTGTAGCTTTGTTTTTCAGATGTTTCAGGATACACCATAAACATCTCCAGAGTGTCTGTTGGCAATTTACATCCCGCCCATCAGCATAACAAGGCTCCCTGTTCTCCATGGCCTGTCCTGTGTTTCTGGTTTTTACACTTTTTTCAGATGGCCCTTTTGACGAATGGGAAATGAAACTTCATTGTAGTGCGGATTTCCATTTCTCAAGTGCTTGGTTGGCCAAAAAGGGCATATGTGTTTTTTCCTGAATATATTCAGGAAAAAATGTTTTCGCACTTTTGTCCAAGTGCATCACTGTCAAAGATCTGCCGCTTTTCACATGCTTTAAATGCAATTCCAATCTACCTCCTGAAATATGATTCCTGCAATTCTGCCTCGTTTTGAAGTCCTCTTTGCAGACTTACTTCCATATATTTTTGCCAATAGCTGTCATTTATAACTCTGCAGGTTTGTGAATTACAGTGCCCGTGATTTCCTTTCTTAACACGTTTCCTTGAAAACTGGCCACCGAACCGCAGGTTTGCTTCAGGCCATAATCAGGGTCCGGCACGGCACTCTGAGACTTTGGTTCATTCCACTTCCTGGTGGGAAATTAGAGTTAAATGTGCCCCTCCAGACACCTGCCTCACTCCTAGCCCCTTGGTGATGTGTGTCCTCTGGTTTGAGGCCACATGTGCTGGGTTCCTCACCTTTGGCTGATGTGGCCCCACTGGTGTGAGGACACTCCTGCCTGGTTCCCATCCCCTTGGTGATGTGGGCCCTCCGGTGAGAGTCTGATCCTGGTTGGGTTCCTCACACTTCTGTGAGGTGGGCCCTCTTCTCTGAGGTCACTCCTGCCTGGCTGGCACACCCCGCCTTGGCGACGTCGGCCCTCTGGTGGGATTTGGTGCCTGCTGGGTGTCTCCTCCCCTCGGTAATGAGGGCCCTCTGGCGTCAGGCCCTAACTCCTGGGCTCCCAATATTTTCTGATATGTGCCCTGTGGTTCGAGTACACTCCTGCCAGGTTCCCAACCCCATGGGAATGTGGGCCTTCTGCTCTGAGGTCCCAACCGTGGGTTGCTCAGTTTCATGATGAGGGCCCTCTGCTGTGAGTTCTCTCTGGCCTGGATCCCATAAGCTCGCTGCTCCTGGCCACCTGCTGGGAGGTTACAACTGCGGGATTCCTCACCTTTTTTCTTCTATGGGCCCTCTGTTTTGAGACTCCTCCTGCCTGCCTCACTCCCAGCCCCTTGGTGATGTGTGTCCTCTGGTTTGAGGCCACGTATGCTGGGTCCCTCGCCTTTCGATGATGTGGCCCCACAGGTGTGAGGACACTCCTGCCTGGTTCCTATCCCCTTGATGATGTGGGCCCTCTGG
This sequence comes from Delphinapterus leucas, assembly GCF_059928025.1. NCBI lineage: Eukaryota > Metazoa > Chordata > Mammalia > Artiodactyla > Monodontidae > Delphinapterus > Delphinapterus leucas. The sequence continues at coordinate 1,871,615 of NW_028322269.1, read as the reverse complement.
TGAGAGTCTGATCCTGGCTGGGTTCCTCACCCTTCTGTGAGGGGGGCCCTCTGCTGTGAGGTCACTCCTGCCTGGCTGGCACACCCCACCTGAGTAACATCGGCCCTCTTGTGGCAGTTGGAGCCTGCTGGGAACCTCCCCTCGGTGATGGGGGCCCTCTTGCGTCAGGCCCTAACTGCTGGGTACCCACATTTTCTGATACGTGCTAAGTGGTGCGAGGACACTCCTGCGAGGTTCCCATCCCCATGGGCATGCGGGCCTTCTGCTCTAAGGTCCCAACACCTGTGTTGTTCACCGTTTCATGATGTTGGCTCTCTGGTGTTAGTTCACTCAGGCCTAGATCCCATAGACTCTGTGCTCTGAGCGGCCTGCTGGGAGGTTCCTACTGCTGGATTCCTTACCTTTTTTTATTCTTTTGGTCCTGTGTTTTCATGCTCCTACTTCCTGACTCACTCCCAGCCCATTTGTGATGTAGGTCCTCTGGTTTAAGGCCACATGTACCGGTTTCCTCACCTTTATTGATGTGGCCCCACTGGTATGAGAACACTCCTGCCTGGTTCACATCCCCTTGTTGATGGGGGCACTCTGGTGAGAGTCTGATCCTGTCTGGATTCCTCACACTTCTGGGAGGTGGGCCCTCTGCTGTGAGGTCACTCCTGCCTGGCTGGCACACGTCACGTTGGCGATGTGGGCCCTCAGTTGGGAGTTGGTGCCTGCTGGGAGTCTCCTCCCCTCGGTAATGAGGGCCCTCTGGCGTCAGGCCCTAATTCCTGGGCTCCCAATATTTTCTGATATGCGCCCTGTGGTTCGAGTACACTCCTGCCAGGTTCCCAACCCCATGGGAATGTGGGCCTTCTGCTCTGAGGTCCCAACCGTGGGTTTCTCAGTTTCATGATGAGGGCCCTCTGCTGTGAGTTCTCTCCGGCCTGGATCCCATAGCCTCGCTGCTCCTGGCCACCTGCTGGGAGGTTCCAACTGCGGGATTCCTCACCTTTTTTCTTCTATGGACCCTCTGTTTTGAGACTCCTCCTGCCTGCCTCACTCCCAGTCCCTTGGTGATGTGTGTCCTCTGGTGTGAGGCCACGTGTGCTGGGTCCCTCGCCTTTGGATGATGTGGCCACACTGGTGTGAGGACACTCCTGCCTGCTTCCTATCCCCTTGATGATGTGGGCCCTCTGGTGAGAGTCTGATCCTGGCTGGGTTCCTCACCCTTCTGTGAGGTGGGCCCTCTGCTGTGAGGTCACTCCTGCCTGGCTGGCACACCCCACCTGGGCAACATCGGCCCTCTTGTGGCACTTGGAGCCTGCTGGGAGCCTCCTCCCCTCGGTGATGGGGGCCCTCTAGCGTCAGGCCCTAACTGCTGGGTACCCACATTTTCTGATACGTGCTAAGTGGTGCGAGGACACTCCTGCGAGGTTCCCATCCCCATGGGCATGTGGGCCTTCTGCTCTAAGGTCCCAACACCTGTGTTGTTCACCGTTTCATGATGTTGTCTCTCTGGTGTTAGTTCACTCAGGCCTAGATCCCATAGACTCTGTGCTCTGAGCCGACTGCTGGGAGGTTCCTACTGCTGGATTCCTTACCTTTTTTATTCTTTGGGTCCTGTGTTTTTATGCTCCTACTTCCTGACTCACTCCCAACCCCTTTGTGATGTAGGTCCTCTGGTTTAAGGCCACATGTACCGGTTTCCTCACCTTTATTGATGTGGCCCCACTGGTGTGAGGACACTCCTGCCTGGTTCCCATCCCCTTGGTGATTGGGGCCCTCTTGTGAGAGTCTGATCCTGTCTGGATTCCTCACACTTCTGGGAGGTGGGCCCTCTGCTCTGAGGTCACTCCTGCCTGGCAGGCACACGTCACGTTGGCGATGTGGGCCCTCAGTTGGGAGTTGGTGCCTGCTGGGAGTCTCCTCCCCTCGGTAATGAGGGCCCTCTGGCGTCAGGCCCTAACTCATGGGCTCCCAAAATTTTCTGATGTGCGCCCTGTCGTGCGAGTACACTCCAGCCAGGGTCCCATCCCCATGGGGATGTGGGCTTTCTGCTCTGAGGTCCCAACGCCTGGGTTGCTCACAGTGTCAGAATGTGGGCCCTCTGCTGTGAGTTCACTCCGGCATGGATCCCGTAGCCTCGGTGCTCTGGGCCACCTGCTTGGAGCTTCCATCTGCGGGGTTCCTCACCTTTTTTATTCTATGGGCGCTCTGTTGTGAGTCTCCTCCTGCATGCCTCACTCCCAGCCCTTTCGTGATGTGTGTCCGCTTGTTTGAGGCCACATGTGCTGTGTTCCTCACCTTTCGCTGATGTGGCCCCACTGGTGTGAGGACACTCCTGCCTGGTTTCCATCCCCTTGGTGATGTGGGTGCACTGGTTAGAGTCTGATCCTGTTTGGGCTCCTCACACTTCTGTGAGGTGGGCCCTCTGCTGTGAGGTAACTCCTGCCTGGCTTGCTCCCATTGCCTTGGTGACGTCGGCCCTCTGGTGGCATTTGGAGCCTGCTGGTAGCCTCCTCTCCTCCGTGATGAGGGCCCTCTGGCGTCAGGCCATAACTGCTGGGTTCCCACATTTTCTGATACGTGCTAAGTTGTGCGTGGACACTCCTGCGAGGTTCCCATCCCCATGGGGATGTGGGCCTTCTGCTCTGAGGTCCCAACGCCTGGGTTGCTCACAGTTTCATGATGTGGGCCCTCTGCTGTGAGTTCACCTTGGCCTGGATCACATAGACTCGGTGCTCTGGGCCGCCTGCTGGGAGGTTCCCACTGCAGGATTCCTCAGCTTTTTTATTCTATTGGCCCTGTGTTGTGAGGCTACTCTTGCCTGCCTCACTCCGAGCCCCTTGGAGATCTGGATCCTCTGGTTTAGGCCACATGTGCTGGGTTCCTCACCTTTCTATGATGTGGCCACCCTGGTGTAAAGACAGTCCTGCCTGGTTCTGATGCCCTTGGTGATGTGGGCCCTCTGGTGAGAGTCTTACCCTGGCTGGGTTCCTCACCATTCTGTGAGGTAGGCCCTCAGCTGTGAGGTCACTCCTGCCTGGCTGTTGCACGTCACCTTGGCGACATGGGCCCTCAGTTGGGAGTTGGTGCCTGCTTGGGGTCTCCTCCCCTTGGTAATGAGGGCTCTCTGGTGTCACGCCCTAACTTCTGGGCTCCCAAAATTCTCTGATGTGCGCCCTGTGGTGCGAGTACACTTCTGCCAGGTTCCCAACCACATGGGAATGTGGGCCTTCTGCTCTAAGGTCCCAACGGCTGGGTTGCTCACAGTTTCAGGATGAGGGCCCTCTGTTTTGAGTTCAGTCAGGCCTGGATCCCATAGCCTCGCTGCTCCTGGCCACCTGCTGGGAGGTTCCAACTGCGGGATTCCTCACCTTTTTTACGCTATGGGCCCTCTGTTTGGAGGCTCCTCCTGCCTGCCTCACTCCCAGCCCCTTGGTGATGTGTGTCTTCTGGTTTGAGGCCACGTGTGCTGGGTGCGTCACATTTCGGTGATGTGGCCCCACTGGTGTGAGGACACTCCTGCCTGGTTTCCATTCCCTTGGTGATGTGGGCCCTCTGGTGAGTGTCTGATCCTCTTTGGGTTCCTCACACTTTTGTGTGGTTGGCCCTCTGCTGTGAGGTCACTCCTGCCTGGCTGGCACACCCCGCATTGGCGACATCGGCCTTCTGGTAGCAGTTGGAGCTTGCTGGGAGCCTCCTCTCCTCAGTGATGAGGGCCCTCTGGCGTCCGGCCCTAACTGCTGGGCTCCCCACATTTTCTGATGTGTGCCCACTGGTGCGATGACACTCCTGCTTGGTTCCCTTCCCCATGGGGATGTGGGCCTTGTGCTCTGAGGTTACAACGGCTGGGTTGCTTACAGTATCACGATGAGGGCCCTCTGTTGTGAGTTCATCACTGCCTGGATCCCATAGCCTCGGTGCTCTGGGCCGCCTGCTGGGATGTTCCAACTGCTGGATTCCTCACCTTTTTTATACAATGGGCCATGTGTTTTGAGGTTAATCCTGCCTGCCTCGCTCCGAGACCCATGGTGATGTGGGTCCTCTGGTTTGAGGCCACATGTGCTGGGTACCTCAACTTTCGATGATGTGGCCCCACGGGTGTGAGGACACTCCTGCCTGGTTCCCAGCCCCTTGCTTATGTGGGCACCCTGATGAGAGTCTGATCCTGACTGGGTTCCTTACCCTTCTGTGAGGTGGGCCCTCTGATGTGAGGTCACTCTTGCCTGGATGGCTCAGGTCGCCTTGGCGACGTAGGCCCTCTGTTGGCCACTGAAGCATGCTGGGAGCCTCCTACCCTCTTTAATAAGGGCCCTGGAAGAAACGCATATGCCCTTTTTGAGCAAGTGCATCATTGTCGAGGTTCTGCCTCTTCTCCTATACTTTCAGAGGACTTCCCGTCTACCTCCTGAAATTGTATTCCTGGAATTCTGCCCCGCGTTCAAGTCCTCTTTGCAGCCTTACTTCAATATATTTTTGGACGATAGCTGTCATTTATAACTCTGCAGGTTTGTGAATTACAGTGCCCCTGAGCTCCTTTCTTCAACTCGCTTTCTTGGGAGCTGGCCGCAAAACCGCAGGATTGCTTCAGGCCCTAATCTGGTTCCGGCACGGCATGCTGAGCCTTTGGCTAATTCCTCTTCCTGGTGGGAAATGAGTGTTAAATTTGTTCGTGCAGACACCTACAGCTAATCTCTCATTGGTTCTCCCTATTCCTGTTCATCTTGCACAGAAATTCCAAACTGTGCCAAACAGGAGGTTAAAGGCACTGACTCTCCAAGTGGGGAGAGTGTTAGTAAAGCGTCTGGAATGGTAAAACCGAGTACGAGGGGACGAAAACTGAGATGCATTTAAAAAGGTTTCCCGGTCATACGGTGGACCATATTCTGGGTTGCCCATGCATGTTTTAGCTGAAGGAAGAATCCCTTAAACCTGGAGAGTTGGGACCCATGGAATGGGTACCATGCAGTATGACTTCAAAGGGTCTGCGTTTGCTCACCGAACCTCACCAATGCTATCAGTCCGAAGTGTCCAGCCTTATGTCTCATCCAGCTCTGGGTGTAGATGTCGTAAATCCAGGTTGCATCACAAGCCCTGAATGAATTATTTAAGAATTGCTCTCTATTTCACTGTCATTGTGTTTTGTTTTTGAAATTCATTTTGATAATGGGATTTATCGGATTTTCACTGCTGCTTTTAGGCCACTGTACACACGCTTGATTTCCTTATGGAGACATATAAATCCATGGGTTTTAAGATTCTTACTTGTCAGGTATCTTCCCAGGCGTTGAATATAGGGTGTTGAGTCCATTTCGTTGAGCAAGGAGTAGGTATATTCTATTATATATTTGGCTTATGGAACGGTATCTGTGCTAATTTCAATCTCTGGTTTTATGCAGCATCCCAACTGACCTTTCCCCATAAGCAAGCATAAGTTGGTTTGCTAAATTTGAGACCCTGTTCTGTTTTGTAAATCAGTTCATGGGTAGCCAAGTTTACATTCCGTGTATTAGTGATAACTTATGATGTTTCTTTTTCTGTCTGACTTATTTCTCATAGAATCATCGTACCTGAATCCACTCATTATGCCGCTACGGTCCTGATGACGTAGATTTCATTGCTGAGTGATATTCCATTGTACGTGCGTACCACAACTTCTTTATCCATTTTATGCTTTCTGGGATATTTAACTGCTACCGTAGATGAGGTTCTTGTAAACAGAGCCATCCCAAACTTTGGGGTGGCTGTGTGTTTTTGATTTTAATTTCCCTAAGCTATAGGACCATAAGTGGAAGTGCCATAGGCTGTGTTGCTTTGTTTCCTACGTGTTTCAGGAAACACCATACACTTTTCCAGAGTGGCTGTTGGCAATTTAAATCCGCCCATCAGCATAACAAGGCTCCCTGTTCTCCATGACCTGTCCTGCTTTTCTGGATTTTACACTTTTTTCAGATGGCCCTTTTGACCGGGGGGCAGTGAGACTTCATTGTAGTGCAGATTTCCTTTACACGCTTGCTTGGTTGGCCAAAAAGGGCGTATGCGTTTTTTCCTGAATATATTCAGGAAAAAACGCATACGCCCTTTTTGGCCAAGTGCATCATTGTCAACATTCTGCCTCTTTTCCTATGCTTTAAGTGCAATTCCAGTCTACCCCTGAAATCGTTTTCCTGAAATTCTGCCCCACTTTCAAGTCCTCTTTGAAGACTTACTTCTATACATTTTTGGACGATAGGTGTCATTCATAACTCTGCAGGTTTGTGAATTACAGTGCCCCTGAGCTCCTTTCTTCAACTCGCTTTCTTTTGTGCTGGCCGCAAAACCGCAGGATTGCTTCAGGCCCTAATCTCTTTCCGGCAGGGCATGCTGAGCCTTTGTTTAATTCCTCTTCCTGGTCAGAAATGAGCGTTCCTTTTGCCCGTGCAGGTACCTACAGCTGGTCTCTCATTGGTTCTCCCTATTCCTGTACATCTTGCGCAGAAATTGCAAACTGTGCCAAACAGGAGGTTAATGGCAATGACTCTCCAAGTAGGGAGAGTGTTAGTAAAGCGTCTGGAATGGTGAACCCGAGTACCAGGGGACGATAACTGAGATGCATTTGAAAACGTTTCCCGGTCACACAGTGCACAGTACTGTGGGTTTCCCATGCATGTTTTAGCTGAAGGAAGAATTCCTTAAACCTGGAGAGTTGGGACCCATGGAATGGTTACCCTGCAGTATGACTTCAAAGGGTCTGCGTTTGCTCACCGAACCTCACTAATGCTATCAGCCCGAAGTGTCCAGCCTTATGTCTCACCCAAATCTGGGTGTAGATGTGGTAAATCCAGGTTGCATCACAAGCCCTGAATGAATTATTTAAGAATTGCTCTCTATTTCACTGTCATTTTGTTTTGTTTTTGAAATTTATTTTGATAATGGGATTTATCGGATTTTCACTGCTGCATTTAGGCCGCTGTACACACGCTTGATTTCCTTATGGAGACATATAAATCCATGGGTTTTAAGATTCTTACTTGTCAGGTATCTTGCCAGGCATTGAATATGGGGTGTTGAGTCCATTTCGTTGAGCAAGGAGTAGGGCTTGTCTATTATATATTTGGCTTATGGAACGGTATCTGTGCTAATTTCAATCTCTGGTTTTATGCAGCACCCCAACTCACCTTTCCCCATAAGCAAGCATAAGTTGGTTTTCTAAATTTGAGACCCTGTTCTGTTTTGTAATTCAGTTTATGTGTAGCCAAGTATACATTCCGTGTATTACTGATATATTATGATGTTTCTTTTTCTGTGTGACTTATTTCTCGTAGAATCATCGTACCTGAATCCACTCATTATGCTGCTATGGGCCTGAAGACGTAGATTTCATTGCTGAGTGATATTCCATTGTACGTGCGTACCAATACTTCTTTATCCATTTTTTCCTTTCTCGGATATTTAACTTGTACCGTAGACAAGGTTCTTGTAAACAGAGCCATCCCAAATTTGGGGTGGCTGTGTGTTTTTGATTTTAATTTCCCTAAGCTATAGGACCATAAGTGGAAGTGACATAGGCTGTGTTGCTTTGTTTCCTACGTGTTTCAGGATACACCATACATTTCTCCGGAGTGGCTGTTGGCAGTTTACATCCCGCCCATCAGCATAACAAGGCTCCCTGTTCTCCATGACCTGTCCTGTCTTTCTGGAGTTTACACTTTTTTCAGATGGCCCTTTTGACCGGGGGGCAGTGAGACTTCATTGTAGTGCAGATTTCCTTTACACGCTTGCTTGGTTGGCCAAAAAGGGCGTATGCGTTTTTTCCTGAAAGGAAAAAACGCATACGCCCTTTTTGGCCAAGTGCATCATTGTTGACATTCTGCCTCTTTTCCTACGCTTTAAGTGCAATTCCAGTCTGCCCCCTGAAATCGTTTTCCTGAAATTCTGCCCCGCTTTCAAGTCCTCTTTGAAGACTTACTTCAGTACATTTTTGGACGATAGCTGTCATTCATAACTCTGCAGGTTTGTGAATTACAGTGCCCCTGAGCTCCTTTCTTCAACTCGTTTTCTTGTGAGCTGGCCGCAAAACCGCAGGATTGCTTCAGGCACTAATATGTTTCCGGCCGGGCATGCTGAGCCTTTGGTTAATTCCTCTTCCTGGTGGGAAATGATCGTTCAATTTGCCCGTGCAGACACCAACAGCTAGTCTCTCATTGGTTCTCCCTATGCCTGTTCATCTTGCGCAGAAATTGCAAACTGTGCCAAACAGGAGGTTAAAGGCACTGACTCTCCAAGTGGGGAGAGTGTTAGTAAAGCGTCTGGAATGGTCAACCCGAGTACCAGGGGACGAAAACTGAGATGCATTTGAAAACGTTTCCCAATCACACGGCGGACGATAGTCTGGGATTCCCATGCATGTTTTAGCTGAAGGAAGAATCCCTTAAACCTGGACAGTTGGGACCCATGGAATGGGTACCATGCAGTATGACTTCAAAGGGTCTGCGTTTGCTCACCGAACCTCACCAATGCTATCAGCCCGAAGTGTCCAGCCTTATGTCTCACCCAGCTCTGGGTGTAGATGTGGTAAATCCAGGTTGCATCACAAGCCCTGAATGAATTATTTAAGAATTGCTCTCTATTTCACTGTCATTGTGTTTTGTTTTTGAAATTTATTTTGATAATGGGATTTATCGGATTTTCACTGCTGCGTTTAGGCCGCTGTACACACGCTTGATTTCCTTATGGAGACATATAAATCCATGGATTTTAAGATTCTTACTTGTCAGGTATCTTGCCAGGCGTTGAATATGGGGTTTTGAGTCCATTTCGTTGAGGAAGGAGTAGGGCTTGTCTATTATATATTTGGCTTATGGAACGGTATCTGTGCTAATTTCAATCTCTGGTTTTATGCAGCACCCCAACTCACCTTTCCCCATAAGCAAGCATAAGTTGGTTTTCTAAATTTGAGACCCTGTTCTGTTTTGTAATTCAGTTCATGTGTATCCAACTTTACATTCCGTGTATTAGTGATATCTTATGATGTTTCTTTTTCTGTGTGACTTATTTCTCGTAGAATCATCGTACCTGAATCCACTCATTATGTCGCTACGGGCCTGATGATGTAGATTTCATTGCTGAGTGATATTCCATTGTACGTGCGTACCACAACTTCTTTATCCATTTTTTGCTTTTGGGATATTTTACTTGTACCGTAGACGAGGTTCTTGTAAACAGAGCCGTCCCAAACTCTGGGGTGGCTGTGTGTTTTTGATTTTAATTTCCCTAAGCTATAGGACCATAAGTGGAAGTGCCATAGGTTGTGTTGCTTTGTTTCCTACGTGTTTCTGGAAACACCATACACTTCTCCAGAGTGGTTGTTGGCAATTTACATCCCGCCCATCAACATGACAAGGCTCCCTGTTCTCCATGACCTGTCCTGACTTTCTGGATTTTACATTTTTTTCAGATGGCCCTTTTGACCGGGGGGCAGTGAGACTTCACTGTAGTGCAGATTTCCTTTACAAGCTTGCTTGGTTGGCCAAAAAGGGCGTATGCGTTTTTTCCTGAATATATTCAGGAAAAAACGCATACGCCCTTTTTGGCCAAGTGCATCATTGTCGACATTCTCCCTCTTTTCCTATGTTTTTAGTACAATTCCAGTCTACCCCCTGAAATCGTTTTCCTGAAATTCTGCCCCGCTTTCAAGTCCTCTTCGAAGACTTACTTCAATACATTTTCGGACGATAGCTGTCATTCATAACTCTGCAGGTTTGTGAATTACAGTGCCCTTAGCTCATTTCTTCAACTCGCTTTCTTGTGAGCTGGCCGCAGAACCGCAGGATTGCTTCAGGCCCTAATCTGTTTCCGGCAGGGCACGCTGAGCCTTTGGTTAATTCCTCTTCCTGGTGGGAAATGAGCGTTACATTTGCCCGTGCAGACACCTACAGCTAGTCTCTCATTGCTTCTCCCTATTCCTGTTCATCTTGCGCAGAAACTGCAAAGTGTGCCAAACAGGAGGTTTAAATGCACTGACTCTCCAAGTGGGGAGAGTGTTAGTAAAGCGTCTGGAATGGTGACCCCGAGTACCAGGGGACGAAAACTGAGATGCATTTGAAAACGTTTCCCAATCACACGGTGGACCATACTATGGGTTTCCCATGCATGTTTTAGCTGAAGGAAGAATCCCTTAAACCTGGAGAGTTGGGACCCATGGAATGGGTACCATGCAGTATGACTTCAAAGGGTCTGCGTTTGCTCACCGAACCTCACCAATGCTATCAGCCCAAAGTGTCCAGCCTTATGTCTCACCCAGCTCTGGGTGTAGATGTGGGAAATCCAGGTTGCATCACAAGCCCTGAATGAATTATTTAAGAATTGCTCTCTATTTCACTGTCATTGTGTTTTGTTTTTGAAATTTATTTTGATAATGGGATTTATCGGATTTTCACTGCTGCGTTTAGGCCGCTGTACACACGCTTGATTTCCTTATGGAGACATATAAATCCATGGGTTTTATGATTCTTACTTGTCAGGTATCTTGCCAGGCGTTGAATATGGGGTGTTGAGTCCATTTCGTTGAGCAAGGAGTAGGTCTTGTCTATTATATATTTGGCTTATGGAACGGCATCTGTGCTAATTTCAATCTCTGGTTTTATGCAGCACCCCAACTCACCTTTCCCCATAAGCAAGCATAAGTTTGTTTTCTAAATTTGAGACCCTGTTCTGTTTTGTAATTCAGTTTATGTGTAGCCAAGTTTACATTCCGTGTATTACTGATATATTATGATGTTTCTTTTTCTGTGTGACTTATTTCTCGTAGAATCATCGTACCTGAATCCACTCATTATGCCGCTATGGGCCTGAAGACGTAGATTTCATTGCTGAGTGATATTCCATTGTACGTGCGTACCAGAATTCTTTATCCATTTTTTCCTTTCTCGGATATTTAACTTGTACCGTAGACAAGGTTCTTGTAAACAGAGCCATCCCAAGCTTTGGGGTGGCTGTGTGTTTTTGATTTTAATTTCCCTAAGCTACAGGACCATAAGTGGAAGTGACATAGGCTGTGTTGCTTTGTTTCCTACGTGTTTCAGGAAACACCATACATTTCTCCAGAGTGGCTGTTGGCAATTTACATCCCGCCCATCAGCATAACAAGGCTCCCTGTTCTCCATGACCTGTCCTGTCTTTCTGGATTTTACTCTTTTTTCAGATGGCCCTTTTGACCGGGGGGCAGTGAGACTTCATTGTAGTGCAGATTTCCTTTACATGCTTGCTTGGTTGGCAAAAAAGGGCGTATGCGTTTTTTCCTGAATATATTCAGGAAAAAACGCATACGCCCTTTTTGGCCAAGTGCATCATTGTCGACATTCTGCCTCTTTTCCTATGCTTTAAGTGCAATTCCAGTCTACCCCCTGAAATCGTTTTCCTGAAATTCTGCCCCGCTTTCAAGTCCTCTTTGAAGACTTACTTCAGTACATTTTTGGACGATAGCTGTCATTCATAACTCTGCATGTTTGTGAATTAGAGTGCCCCTGAGCTCCATTCTTCAACTCGTTATCTTGTGAGCTGGCCGCAAAACCGCAGGATGGCTTCAGGCCCTAATCTGTTTCCGGCATGGCATGTTGAGCCTTTGGTTAATTCCTCTTCCTGGTGGGAAATGAGCTTTCAATTTGCCCGTTCAGACACCAACAGCTAGTCTCTCATTGGTTCTCCCTATGCCTGTTCATCTTGCGCAGAAATTGCAAACTGTGCGAAACAGGAGGTTAAATGCACTGACTCTCCAAGTGGGGAGAATGTTAGTAAAGCGTCTGGAATGGTGAAACCAAGTACCAGGGGACGAAAACTGAGATGCATTTGAAAACGTTTCCCAAACACACAGCGGACGATAGTCTGGGTTTCCCATGCATGTTTTAGCTGAAGGAAGAATCCCTTAAACCTGGAGAGTTGGGACCCATGGAATGGGTACCATGCAGTATGACTTCAAAGGGTCTGCGTTTGCTCACCGAACCTCACCAATGCTATCAGCCCGAAGTGTCCAGCCTTATGTCTCACCCAGCTCTGGGTGTAGATGTGGGAAATCCAGGTTGCATCACAAGCCCTGAATGAATTAGTTAAGAATTGCTCTCTATTTCACTGTCATTGTGTTTTGTTTTTGAAATTTATTTTGATAATGGGATTTATCGGATTTTCACTGCTGCGTTTAGGCCGCTGTACACACGCTTGATTTCCTTATGGAGACATATAAATCCATGGGTTTTAAGATTCTTACTTGCCAGGTATCTTGCCAGGCGTTGAATATGGGGTGTTGAGTCCATTTCGTTGAGCAAGGAGTAGGGCTTGTCTATTATATATTTGGCTTATGGAACGGTATCTGTGCTAATTTCAATCTCTGGTTTTATGCAGCACCCCAACTCACCTTTCCCCATAAACAAGCATAAGTTGGTTTTCTAAATTTGAGACCCTGTTCTGTTTTGTAATTCAGTTTATGTGTAGCCAAGTTTACATTCCGTGTATTACTGATATATTATGATGTTTCTTATTCTGTGTGACTTATTTCTCATAGAATCATCGTACCTGAATCCACTCATTATGCCGCTATGGGCCTGAAGACGTAGATTTCATTGCTGAGTGATATTCCATTGTACGTGCGTACCAGAACTTCTTTATCCATTTTTTCCTTTCTCTGATATTTAACTTGTACCGTAGACAAGGTTCTTGTAAACAGAGCCATCCCAAGCTTTGGGGTGGCTGTGTGTTTTTGATTTTAATTTCCCTAAGCTATAGGACCATAAGTGGAAGTGACATAGGCTGTGTTGCTTTGTTTCCTACGTGTTTCAGGATACACCATACATTTCTCCAGAGTGGCTGTTGGCAATTTACATCCCGCCCATCAGCATAACAAGGCTCCCTGTTCTCCATGACCTGTCCTGTCTTTCTGGATTTTACACTTTTTTCAGATGGCCCTTTTGACCGGGGGGCAGTGAGACTTCATTGTAGTGCAGATTTCCTTTACACGCTTGCTTGGTTGGCCAAAAAGGGCGTATGCGTTTTTTCCTGAATATATTCAGGAAAAAACGCATACGCTCTTTTTGTCCAAGTGCATCATTGTCAACATTCTGCCTCTTTTCCTATGCTTTAAGTGCAATTCCAGTCTACCCCCTGAAATCGTTTTCCTGAAATTCTGCCCCGCTTTCAAGTCCTCTTTGAAGACTTACTTCAGTACATTTTTGGACGATAGCTGTCATTCATAACTCTGCATGTTTGTGAATTACAGTGCCCCTGAGCTCCTTTCTTCAACTCGTTTTCTTGTGAGCTGGCCGCAAAACCGCAGGATTGCTTCAGGCCCTAATCTGTTTCCGGCATGGCACGCTGAGCCTTTGGTTAATTCCTTTCCTGGTGGGAAATGAGCGTTCAATTTGCCCGTGCAGACACCAACAGCTAGTCTCTCATTGGTTCTCCCTATGCCTGTTCATCTTGCGCAGAAATTGCAAACTGTGCCAAACAGGAGGTTAAAGGCACTGACTCTCCAAGTGGGGAGAGTGTTAGTAAAGCGTCTGGAATGGTGAAACCAAGTACCAGGGGACGAAAACTGAGATGCATTTGAAAACGTTTCCCAAACACACAGCGGACGATAGTCTGGGTTTCCCATGCATGTTTTAGCTGAAGGAAGAATCCCTTAAACCTGGAGAGTTGGGACCCATGGAATGGGTACCATGCAGTATGAATTCAAAGGGTCTGCGTTTGCTCACCGAACCTCACCAATGCTATCAGCCCGAAGTGCCCAGCCTTATGTCTCACCCAGCTCTGGGTGTAGATGTGGAAAATCCAGGTTGCATCACAAGCCCTGAATGAATTATTTAAGAATTGCTCTCTATTTCACTGTCATTGTGTTTTGTTTTTGAAATTTATTTTGATAATGGGATTTATCGGATTTTCACTGCTGCGTTTAGGCCGCTGTACACACGCTTGATTTCCTTATGGAGACATATAAATCCATGGGTTTTAAGATTCTTACTTGTCAGGTATCTTGCCAGGCGTTGAATATGGGGTGTTGAGTCCATTTCGTTGAGCAAGGAGTAGGGCTTGTCTATTATATATTTGGCTTATGGAACGGTATCTGTGCTAATTTCAATCTCTGGTTTTATGCAGCACCCCAACTCACCTTTCCCCATAAGCAAGCATAAGTTGGTTTTCGAAATTTGAGACCCTGTTCTGTTTTGTAATTCAGTTCATGTGTATCCAACTTTACATTCCGTGTATTAGTGATATCTTATGATGTTTCTTTTTCTGTGTGACTTATTTCTCGTAGAATCATCGTACCTGAATCCACTCATTATGCCGCTACGGGCCTGATGACGTAGATTTCATTGCTGAGTGATATTCCATTGTACGTGCGTACCACAACTTCTTTATCCATTTTTTGCTTTCTGGGATATTTTACTTGTACCATAGACGAGGTTCTTGTAAACAGAGCCGTCCCAAACTCTGGGGTTTCTGTGTGTTTTTGATTTTAATTTCCCTAAGCTATAGGACCATAAGTGGAAGTGACATAGGCTGTGTTGCTTTGTTTCCTACGTGTTTCTGGAAACACCATACACTTCTCCAGAGTGGTTGTTGGCAATTTACATTCCGCCCATCAGCATGACAAGGCTCCCTGTTCTCCATGACCTGTCTTGACTTTCTGGATTTTACATTTTTTTCAGATGGCCCTTTTGACCGGGGGGCAGTGAGACTTCATTGTAGTGCAGATTTCCATTACACGCTTGCTTGGTTGGCCAAAAAGTGCGTATGCGTTTTTTCCTGAATATATTCAGGAAAAAACGCATACGCCCTTTTTGGCCAATTGCATCATTGTCGACATTCTGCCTCTTTTCCTATGCTTTTAGTACAATTCCAGTCTACCCCATGAAATCGTTTTCCTGAAATTCTGCCCCGCTTTCAAGTCCTCTTTGAAGACTTACTTCAATACATTTTTGGACGATAGCTGTCATTCATTACTCTGCAGGTTTGTGAATTACAGTGCCCCTGAGCTCATTTCTTCAACTCGCTTTCTTGTGAGCTGGCCGCAAAACCGCAGGATTGCTTCAGGCCCTAATCTGTTTCCGGCAGGGCACGCTGAGCCTTTGTTTAATTTCTCTTCCTGGTGGGAAATGAGCGTTCAATTTGCCCGTGCAGACACCTACAGCTAGATTCTCATTGCTTCTCCCTATTCCTGTTCATCTTGCGCAGAAATTGCAAACTGTGCCAAACAGGAGGTTAATGGCACTGACTCTCCAAGTGGGGAGAGTGTTAGTAAAGCGTTCAAATGTTGAACCCGAGTACCAGGGGACGAAAACTGAGATGCATTTGAAAACGATTCCCAATCACATGGTGGACCATACTCTGGGTTTCCCATGCATGTTTTAGCTGAAGGAAGAATCCCTTAAACCTGGAGAGTTGGGACCCATGGAATGGGTACCATGCAGTATGACTTCAAAGGGTCTGCGTTTGCTCACCGAACCTCACCAATGCTATCAGCCCGAAGTGTCCAGCCTTATGTCTCATCCAGCTCTGGGTGTAGATGTGGTAAATCCAGGTTGCATCACAAGCCCTGAATGAATTATTTAAGAATTGCTCTCTATTTCACTGTCATTGTGTTTTGTTTTTGAAATTCATTTTGATAATGGGATTTATCGGATTTTCACTGCTGCTTTTAGGCCACTGTACACACGCTTGATTTCCTTATAGAGACATATAAATCCATGGGTTTTAAGATTCTTACTTGTCAGGTATCTTCCCAGGCGTTGAATATAGGGTGTTGAGTCCATTTCGTTGAGCAAGCAGTAGGTTTTGTCTATTATATATTTGGCTTATGGAACGGTATCTGTGCTAATTTCAATCTCTGGTTTTATGCAGCATCCCAACTGACCTTTCCCCATAAGCAAGCATAAGTTGGTTTGCTAAATTTGAGACCCTGTTCTATTTTGTAGTTCAGTTCATGGGTAGCCAAGTTTACATTCCGTGTATTAGTGATAACTTATGATGTTTCTTTTTCTGTCTGACTTATTTCTCATAGAATCATCGTACCTGAATCCACTCATTATGCCGCTACGGGCCTGATGACGTAGATTTCATTGCTGAGTGATATTCCATTGTACGTGCGTACCACAACTTCTTTATCCATTTTATGCTTTCTCGGATATTTAACTTCTACCGTAGATGAGGTTCTTGTAAACAGAGCCATCCCAAACTTTGGGGTGGCTGTGTGTTTTTGATTTTAATTTCCCTAAGCTATAGGACCATAAGTGGAATTGCCATAGGCTGTGTTGCTTTGTTTCCTACGTGTTTCAGGAAACACCATACACTTTTCCAGAGTGGCTGTTGGCAATTTAAATCCGCCCATCAGCATAACAAGGCTCCCTCTTCTCCATGACCTGTCCTGCCTTTCTGGATTTTACACTTTTTTCAGATGTCCCTTTTGACCGGGGGGCAGTGAGACTTCATTGTAGTGCAGATTTCCTTTACAAGCTTGCTTGGTTGGCCAAAAAGGGCGTATGCATTTTTTCCTGAATATATTCAGGAAAAAACGCATACGCCCTTTTTGGCCAAGTGCATCATTGTCGACATTCTGCCTCTTTTCCTATGCTTTAAGTGCAATTCCAGTCTACCCCCTGAAATCGTTTTCCTGAAATTCTGCCCCGCTTTCAAGTCCTCTTCGAAGACTTACTTCTATACATTTTTGGACGATAGCTGTCATTCATAACTCTGCAGGTTTGTGAATTACAGTGCCCCTGAGCTCATGTCTTCAACTCGCTTTCTTGTGAGCTGGCCGCAAAACCGCAGGATTGCTTCAACCCAAAGTCTCTTTCCGGCAGGGCACGCTGAGCCTTTGTTTAATTCCTCTTCCTGGTCGGAAATGAGCATTCCATTTGCCCGTGCAGACACCTACAGCTAGTCTCTCATTGCTTCTCCCTATTCCTGTTCATCTTGCGCAGAAATTGCAAAGTGTGCCAAACAGGAGGTTAAATGCACTGACTCTCCAAGTGGGGAGAGTGTTAGTAAAGCGTCTGGAATGGTGAACCCGAGTACCAGGGGACGAAAACTGAGATGCATTTGAAAACGTTTCCCAATCACACGGTGGACCATACTATGGGTTTCCCATGCATGTTTTAGCTGAAGGAAGAATCCCTTAAACCTGGAAATTTGGAACCCATGGAATGGGTACCATGCAGTATGACTTCAAAGGGTCTGCGTTTGCTCACCGAACCTCACCAATGCTATCAGCCCGAAGTGTCCAGCCTTATGTCTCACCCAGCTCTGGGTGTAGATGTGGGAAATCCAGGTTGCATCACAAGCCCTGAATGAATTAGTTAAGAATTGCTCTCTATTTCACTGTCATTGTGTTTTGTTTTTGAAATTTATTTTGATAATGGGATTTATCGGATTTTCACTGCTGCGTTTAGGCTGCTGTACACACGCTTGATTTCCTTATGGAGACATATAAATCCATGGGTTTTAAGATTCTTACTTGTCAGGTATCTGGCCAGGCGTTGAATATGGGGTGTTGAGTCCATGTCGTTGAGCAAGTAGTAGGTCTTGTCTATTATATATTTGGCTTATGGAACGGTATCTGTGCTAATTTCAATCTCTGGTTTTATGCAGCACCCCAACTCACCTTTCCCCATAAGCAAGCATAAGTTGGTTTTCTAAATTTGAGACCCTGTTCTGTTTTGTAATTCAGTTCATGGGTAGCCAAGTTTACATTCCGTGTATTAGTGATATCTTATGATGTTTCTTTTTCTGTGTGACTTATTTCTCGTAGAATCATCATACCTGAATCCACTCATTATGCCGCTACGGGCCTGATGACGTAGATTTCATTGCTGAGTGATATTCCATTGTACGTGCGTACCACAACTTCTTTATCCATTTCTTACTTTCTGGGATATTTTACTTGTACCGTAGACGAGGTTCTTGTAAACAGAGCCGTGCCAAACTCTGGGGTGGCTGTGTGTTTTTGATTTTAATTTCCCTAAGCTATAGGACCATAAGTGGAAGTGCCATAGGCTGTGTTGCTTTGTTTCCTACGTGTTTCTGGATACACCATACACTTCTCCAGAGTGGTTGTTGGCAATTTACATCCCACCCATCAGCATGACAAGGCTCCCTGTTCTCCATGACCTGTCCTGCCTTTCTGGATTTTACACTTTTTTCAGATGGCCCTTTTGACCAGGGGGCAGTGAGACTTCATTGTAGTGCAGATTTCCTTTACACGCTTGCTTGGTTGGCCAAAAAGGGCGTATGCGTTTTTTCCTGAATATATTCAGGAAAAAACGCATACGCCCTTTTTGGCCAAGGGCATCGTTGTCGACATTCTGCCTCTTTTCCTATGCTTTTAGTACAATTCCAGTCTAACCCCTGAAATCGTTTTCCTGAAATTCTGCCCCGCTTACAAGTCCTCTTGGAAGACTTACTTCAATACAGTTTTGGACGATAGCTGTCATTCATAACTCTGCAGGTTTGTGAATTACAGTGCCCTGAGCTCATGTCTTCAACTCGCTTTCTTGTGAGCTGGCCGCAAAACCGCAGGATTGCTTCAGGCCAAAGTCTCTTTCCGGCAGGGCATGCTGAGCCTTTGTTTAATTCCTCTTCCTGGTCGGAAATGAGCGTTCCTTTTGCCCGTGCAGGCACCTACAGCTAGTCTCTCATTGGTTCTCCCTATTCCTGTACATCTTGCGCAGAAATTGCAAACTGTGCCAAACAGGAGTTCAATGGCACTGACTCTCCAAGTGGGGAGAGTGTTAGTAAAGCGTCTGGAATGGTGAACCCGAGTACCAGGGGACGAAAACTGAGATGCATTTGAAAACATTTACCGGTCACACAGTGCACTGTACTGTGGGTTTCCCATGCATGTTTTAGCTGAAGGAAGAATCCCTTAAACCTGGAGAGTTGGGACCCATGGAATGGGTACCATGCAGTATGACTTCAAAGGGTCTGCGTTTGCTCACCGAACCTCACCAATGCTATCAGCCCGAAGTGTCCAGCCTTATGTCTCACCCAGCTCTGGGTGTAGATGTGGGAAATCCAGGTTGCATCACAAGCCCTGAATGAATTATTTAAGAATTGCTCTCTATTTTACTGTCATTGTGTTTTGTTTTTGAAATTTATTTTGATAATGGGATTTATCGGATTTTCACTGCTGCGTTTAGGCTGCTGTACACACGCTTGATTTCCTTATGGAGACCTATATATCCATGGGTTTTAAGATTCTTACTTGTCAGGTATCTGGCCAGGCGTTGAATATGGGGTGTTGAGTCCATGTCGTTGAGCAAGGAGTAGGTCTTGTCTATTATATATTTGGCTTATGGAACGGTATCTGTGCTAATTTCAATCTCTGGTTTTATGCAGCACCCCAACTCACCTTTCCCCATAAGCAAGCATAAGTTTGTTTTCTAAATTTGAGACCCTGTTCTGTTTTGTAATTCAGTTCATGGGTAGCCAAGTTTACATTCCGTGTATTAGTGATATCTTATGATGTTTCTTTTTCTGTGTGACTTATTTCTCGTAGAATCATCATACCTGAATCCACTCATTATGCCGCTACGGGCCTGATGACGTAGATTTCATTGCTGAGTGATATTCCATTGTACGTGCGTACCACAACTTCTTTATCCATTTCTTACTTTCTGGGATATTTTACTTGTACCGTAGACAAGGTTCTTGTAAACAGAGCCGTGCCAAACTCTGGGGTGGCTGTGTGTTTGTGATTTTAATTTCCCTAAGCTATAGGACCATAAGTGGAAGTGCCATAGGCTGTGTTGCTTTGTTTCCTACGTGTTTCTGGAAACACCATACACTTCTCCAGAGTGGTTGTTGGCAATTTACATCCCGCTCATCAGCATGACAAGGCTCCCTGTTCTCCATGACCTGTCCTGCCTTTCTGGATTTTACACTTTTTTCAGATGGCCCTTTTGACCGGGGGGGCAGTGAGACTTCATTGTAGTGCAGATTTCCTTTACACGCTTGCTTGGTTGGCCAAAAAGGGCGTATGCGTTTTTCCCTGAATATATTCAGGAAAAAACGCATACGCCCTTTTTGGCCAAGTGCATCGTTGTCGACATTCTGCCTCTTTTCCTATGCTTTTAGTACAATTCCAGTCTACCCCCTGAAATCGTTTTCCTGAAATTCTGCCCCGCTTACAAGTCCTCTTGGAAGACTTACTTCAATACAGTTTTGGACGATAGCTGTCATTCATAACTCTGCAGGTTTGTGAATTACAGTGCCCTGAGCTCATGTCTTCAACTCGCTTTCTTGTGAGCTGGCCGCAAAACCGCAGGATTGCTTCAGGACAAAGTCTCTTTCCGGCAGGGCATGCTGAGCCTTTGTTTAATTCCTCTTCCTGGTCGGAAATGAGCGTTCCTTTTGCCCGTGCAGGCACCTACAGCTAGTCTCTCATTGGTTCTCCCTATGCCTGTTCATCTTGCGCAGAAATTGCAAACTGTGCGAAACAGGAGGTTAAATGCACTGACTCTCCAAGTGGGGAGAGTGTTAGTAAAGCGTCTGGAATGGTGAAACCAAGTACCAGGGGACGAAAACTGAGATGCATTTGAAAACGTTTCCCAAACACACAGCGGACGATAGTCTGGGTTTCCCATGCATGTTTTAGCTGAAGGAAGAATCCCTTAAACCTGGAGAGTTGGGACCCATGGAATGGGTACCATGCAGTATGACTTCAAAGGGTCTGCGTTTGCTCACCGAACCTCACCAATGCTATCAGCCCAAAGTGTCCAGCCTTATGTCTCACCCAGCTCTGGGTGTAGATGTGGGAAATCCAGGTTGCATCACAAGCCCTGAATGAATTATTTAAGAATTGCTCTCTATTTCACTGTCATTGTGTTTTGTTTTTGAAATTTATTTTGATAATGGGATTTATCGGATTTTCACTGCTGCGTTTAGGCCGCTGTACACACGCTTGATTTCCTTATGGAGACATATAAATCCATGGGTTTTAAGATTCTTACTTGTCAGGTATCTTGCCAGGCGTTGAATATGGGGTGTTGAGTCCATTTCGTTGAGCAAGGAGTAGGTCTTGTCTATTATATATTTGGCTTATGGAACGGCATCTGTGCTAATTTCAATCTCTGGTTTTATGCAGCACCCCAACTCACCTTTCCCCATAAGCAAGCATAAGTTTGTTTTCTAAATTTGAGACCCTGTTCTGTTTTGTAATTCAGTTTATGTGTAGCCAAGTTTACATTCCGTGTATTACTGATATATTATGATGTTTCATTTTCTGTGTGACTTATTTCTCGTAGAATCATCGTACCTGAATCCACTCATTATGCCGCTATGGGCCTGAAGACGTAGATTTCATTGCTGAGTGATATTCCATTGTACGTGCGTACCAGAATTCTTTATCCATTTTTTCCTTTCTCGGATATTTAACTTGTACCGTAGACAAGGTTCTTGTAAACAGAGCCATCCCAAGCTTTGGGGTGGCTGTGTGTTTTTGATTTTAATTTCCCTAAGCTATAGGACCATAAGTGGAAGTGACATAGGCTGTGTTGCTTTGTTTCCTACGTGTTTCAGGAAACACCATACATTTCTCCAGAGTGGCTGTTGGCAATTTACATCCCGCCCATCAGCATAACAAGGCTCCCTGTTCTCCATGACCTGTCCTGTCTTTCTGGATTTTACTCTTTTTTCAGATGTCCCTTTTGACCGGGGGGCAGTGAGACTTCATTGTAGTGCAGATTTCCTTTACATGCTTGCTTGGTTGGCAAAAAAGGGCGTATGCGTTTTTTCCTGAATATATTCAGGAAAAAACGCATACGCCCTTTTTGGCCAAGTGCATCATTGTCGACATTCTGCCTCTTTTCCTATGCTTTAAGTGCAATTCCAGTCTACCCCCTGAAATCGTTTTCCTGAAATTCTGCCCCGCTTTCAAGTCCTCTTTGAAGACTTACTTCAGTACATTTTTGGACGATAGCTGTCATTCATAACTCTGCATGTTTGTGAATTAGAGTGCCCCTGAGCTCCTTTCTTCAACTCGTTTTCTTGTGAGCTGGCCGCAAAACCGCAGGATGGCTTCAGGCCCTAATCTGTTTCCGGCATGGCATGTTGAGCCTTTGGTTAATTCCTCTTCCTGGTGGGAAATGAGCTTTCAATTTGCCCGTTCAGACACCAACAGCTAGTCTCTCATTGGTTCTCCCTATGCCTGTTCATCTTGCGCAGAAATTGCAAACTGTGCGAAACAGGAGGTTAAATGCACTGACTCTCCAAGTGGGGAGAATGTTAGTAAAGCGTCTGGAATGGTGAAACCAAGTACCAGGGGACGAAAACTGAGATGCATTTGAAAACGTTTCCCAAACACACAGCGGACGATAGTCTGGGTTTCCCATGCATGTTTTAGCTGAAGGAAGAATCCCTTAAACCTGGAGAGTTGGGACCCATGGAATGGGTACCATGCAGTATGACTTCAAAGGGTCTGCGTTTGCTCACCGAACCTCACCAATGCTATCAGCCCGAAGTGTCCAGCCTTATGTCTCACCCAGCTCTGGGTGTAGATGTGGGAAATCCAGGTTGCATCACAAGCCCTGAATGAATTAGTTAAGAATTGCTCTCTATTTCACTGTCATTGTGTTTTGTTTTTGAAATTTATTTTGATAATGGGATTTATCGGATTTTCACTGCTGCGTTTAGGCCGCTGTACACACGCTTGATTTCCTTATGGAGACATATAAATCCATGGGTTTTAAGATTCTTACTTGCCAGGTATCTTGCCAGGCGTTGAATATGGGGTGTTGAGTCCATTTCGTTGAGCAAGGAGTAGGGCTTGTCTATTATATATTTGGCTTATGGAACGGTATCTGTGCTAATTTCAATCTCTGGTTTTATGCAGCACCCCAACTCACCTTTCCCCATAAACAAGCATAAGTTGGTTTTCTAAATTTGAGACCCTGTTCTGTTTTGTAATTCAGTTTATGTGTAGCCAAGTTTACATTCCGTGTATTACTGATATATTATGATGTTTCTTATTCTGTGTGACTTATTTCTCATAGAATCATCGTACCTGAATCCACTCATTATGCCGCTATGGGCCTGAAGACGTAGATTTCATTGCTGAGTGATATTCCATTGTACGTGCGTACCAGAACTTCTTTATCCATTTTTTCCTTTCTCTGATATTTAACTTGTACCGTAGACAAGGTTCTTGTAAACAGAGCCATCCCAAGCTTTGGGGTGGCTGTGTGTTTTTGATTTTAATTTCCCTAAGCTATAGGACCATAAGTGGAAGTGACATAGGCTGTGTTGCTTTGTTTCCTACGTGTTTCAGGATACACCATACATTTCTCCAGAGTGGCTGTTGGCAATTTACATCCCGCCCATCAGCATAACAAGGCTCCCTGTTCTCCATGACCTGTCCTGTCTTTCTGGATTTTACACTTTTTTCAGATGGCCCTTTTGACCGGGGGGCAGTGAGACTTCATTGTAGTGCAGATTTCCTTTACACGCTTGCTTGGTTGGCCAAAAAGGGCGTATGCGTTTTTTCCTGAATATATTCAGGAAAAAACGCATACGCTCTTTTTGTCCAAGTGCATCATTGTCAACATTCTGCCTCTTTTCCTATGCTTTAAGTGCAATTCCAGTCTACCCCCTGAAATCGTTTTCCTGAAATTCTGCCCCGCTTTCAAGTCCTCTTTGAAGACTTACTTCAGTACATTTTTGGACGATAGCTGTCATTCATAACTCTGCATGTTTGTGAATTACAGTGCCCCTGAGCTCCTTTCTTCAACTCGTTTTCTTGTGAGCTGGCCGCAAAACCGCAGGATTGCTTCAGGCCCTAATCTGTTTCCGGCATGGCACGCTGAGCCTTTGGTTAATTCCTTTCCTGGTGGGAAATGAGCGTTCAATTTGCCCGTGCAGACACCAACAGCTAGTCTCTCATTGGTTCTCCCTATGCCTGTTCATCTTGCGCAGAAATTGCAAACTGTGCCAAACAGGAGGTTAAAGGCACTGACTCTCCAAGTGGGGAGAGTGTTAGTAAAGCGTCTGGAATGGTGAAACCAAGTACCAGGGGACGAAAACTGAGATGCATTTGAAAACGTTTCCCAAACACACAGCGGACGATAGTCTGTGTTTCCCATGCATGTTTTAGCTGAAGGAAGAATCCCTTAAACCTGGAGAGTTGGGACCCATGGAATGGGTACCATGCAGTATGAATTCAAAGGGTCTGCGTTTGCTCACCGAACCTCACCAATGCTATCAGCCCGAAGTGTCCAGCCTTATGTCTCACCCAGCTCTGGGTGTAGATGTGGAAAATCCAGGTTGCATCACAAGCCCTGAATGAATTATTTAAGAATTGCTCTCTATTTCACTGTCATTGTGTTTTGTTTTTGAAATTTATTTTGATAATGGGATTTATCGGATTTTCACTGCTGCGTTTAGGCCGCTGTACACACACTTGATTTCCTTATGGAGACATATAAATCCATGGGTTTTAAGATTCTTACTTGTCAGGTATCTTGCCAGGCGTTGAATATGGGGTGTTGAGTCCATTTCGTTGAGCAAGGAGTAGGGCTTGTCTATTATATATTTGGCTTATGGAACGGTATCTGTGCTAATTTCAATCTCTGGTTTTATGCAGCACCCCAACTCACCTTTCCCCATAAGCAAGCATAAGTTGGTTTTCTAAATTTGAGACCCTGTTCTGTTTTGTAATTCAGTTCATGTGTATCCAACTTTACATTCCGTGTATTAGTGATATCTTATGATGTTTCTTTTTCTGTGTGACTTATTTCTCGTAGAATCATCGTAACTGAATCCACTCATTATGCCGCTACGGGCCTGATGACGTAGATTTCATTGCTGAGTGATATTCCATTGTACGTGCGTACCACAACTTCTTTATCCATTTTTTGCTTTCTGGGATATTTTACTTGTACCATAGACGAGGTTCTTGTAAACAGAGCCGTCCCAAACTCTGGGGTTTCTGTGTGTTTTTGATTTTAATTTCCCTAAGCTATAGGACCATAAGTGGAAGTGACATAGGCTGTGTTGCTTTGTTTCCTACGTGTTTCTGGAAACACCATACACTTCTCCAGAGTGGTTGTTGGCAATTTACATTCCGCCCATCAGCATGACAAGGCTCCCTGTTCTCCATGACCTGTCTTGACTTTCTGGATTTTACATTTTTTTCAGATGGCCCTTTTGACCGGGGGGCAGTGAGACTTCATTGTAGTGCAGATTTCCATTACACGCTTGCTTGGTTGGCCAAAAAGTGCGTATGCGTTTTTTCCTGAATATATTCAGGAAAAAACGCATACGCCCTTTTTGGCCAATTGCATCATTGTCGACATTCTGCCTCTTTTCCTATGCTTTTAGTACAATTCCAGTCTACCCCATGAAATCGTTTTCCTGAAATTCTGCCCCGCTTTCAAGTCCTCTTCGAAGACTTACTTCAATACATTTTTGGACGATAGCTGTCATTCATTACTCTGCAGGTTTGTGAATTACAGTGCCCCTGAGCTCATTTCTTCAACTCGCTTTCTTGTGAGCTGGCCGCAAAACCGCAGGATTGCTTCAGGCCCTAATCTGTTTCCGGCAGGGCACGCTGAGCCTTTGTTTAATTTCTCTTCCTGGTGGGAAATGAGCGTTCCATTTGCCCGTGCAGACACCTACAGCTAGATTCTCATTGCTTCTCCCTATTCCTGTTCATCTTGCGCAGAAATTGCAAACTGTGCCAAACAGGAGGTTAATGGCACTGACTCTCCAAGTGGGGAGAGTGTTAGTAAAGCGTTCAAATGTTGAACCCGAGTACCAGGGGACGAAAACTGAGATGCATTTGAAAACGATTCCCAATCACATGGTGGACCATACTCTGGGTTTCCCATGCATGTTTTAGCTGAAGGAAGAATCCCTTAAACCTGGAGAGTTGGGACCCATGGAATGGGTACCATGCAGTATGACTTCAAAGGGTCTGCGTTTGCTCACCGAACCTCACCAATGCTATCAGCCCGAAGTGTCCAGCCTTATGTCTCATCCAGCTCTGGGTGTAGATGTGGTAAATCCAGGTTGCATCACAAGCCCTGAATGAATTATTTAAGAATTGCTCTCTATTTCACTGTCATTGTGTTTTGTTTTTGAAATTCATTTTGATAATGGGATTTATCGGATTTTCACTGCTGCTTTTAGGCCACTGTACACACGCTTGATTTCCTTATAGAGACATATAAATCCATGGGTTTTAAGATTCTTACTTGTCAGGTATCTTCCCAGGCGTTGAATATAGGGTGTTGAGTCCATTTCGTTGAGCAAGCAGTAGGTTTTGTCTATTATATATTTGGCTTATGGAACGGTATCTGTGCTAATTTCAATCTCTGGTTTTATGCAGCATCCCAACTGACCTTTCCCCATAAGCAAGCATAAGTTGGTTTGCTAAATTTGAGACCCTGTTCTATTTTGTAGTTCAGTTCATGGGTAGCCAAGTTTACATTCCGTGTATTAGTGATAACTTATGATGTTTCTTTTTCTGTCTGACTTATTTCTCATAGAATCATCGTACCTGAATCCACTCATTATGCCGCTACGGGCCTGATGACGTAGATTTCATTGCTGAGTGATATTCCATTGTACGTGCGTACCACAACTTCTTTATCCATTTTATGCTTTCTCGGATATTTAACTTCTACCGTAGATGAGGTTCTTGTAAACAGAGCCATCCCAAACTTTGGGGTGGCTGTGTGTTTTTGATTTTAATTTCCCTAAGCTATAGGACCATAAGTGGAATTGCCATAGGCTGTGTTGCTTTGTTTCCTACGTGTTTCTGGATACACCATACACTTCTCCAGAGTGGTTGTTGGCAATTTACATCCCAACCATCAGCATGACAAGGCTCCCTGTTCTCCATGACCTGTCCTGCCTTTCTGGATTTTACACTTTTTTCAGATGTCCCTTTTGACCGGGGGGCAGTGAGACTTCATTGTAGTGCAGATTTCCTTTACAAGCTTGCTTGGTTGGCCAAAAAGGGCGTATGCATTTTTTCCTGAATATATTCAGGAAAAAACGCATACGCCCTTTTTGGCCAAGTGCATCATTGTCGACATTCTGCCTCTTTTCCTATGCTTTAAGTGCAATTCCAGTCTACCCCCTGAAATCGTTTTCCTGAAATTCTGCCCCGCTTTCAAGTCCTCTTTGAAGACTTACTTCTATACATTTTTGGACGATAGCTGTCATTCATAACTCTGCAGGTTTGTGAATTACAGTGCCCCTGAGCTCATGTCTTCAACTCGCTTTCTTGTGAGCTGGCCGCAAAACCGCAGGATTGCTTCAAGCCCAAATCTCTTTCCGGCAGGGCACGCTGAGCCTTTGTTTAATTCCTCTTCCTGGTCGGAAATGAGCATTCCATTTGCCCGTGCAGACACCTACAGCTAGTCTCTCATTGGTTCTCCCTATTCCTGTTCATCTTGCGCAGAAATTGCAAAGTGTGCCAAACAGGAGGTTAAATGCACTGACTCTCCAAGTGGGGAGAGTGTTAGTAAAGCGTCTGGAATGGTGAAACCAAGTACCAGGGGACGAAAACTGAGATGCATTTGAAAACGTTTCCCAAACACACAGCAGACGATAGTCTGGGTTTCCCATGCATGTTTTAGCTGAAGGAAGAATCCCTTAAACCTGGAGAGTTGGGACCCATGGAATGGGTACCATGCAGTATGACTTCAAAGGGTCTGCGTTTGCTCACCGAACCTCACCAATGCTATCAGCCCGAAGTGCCCAGCCTTATGTCTCACCCAGCTCTGGGTGTAGATGTGGAAAATCCAGGTTGCATCACAAGCCCTGAATGAATTATTTAAGAATTGCTCTCTATTTCACTGTCATTGTGTTTTGTTTTTGAAATTTATTTTGATAATGGGATTTATCGGATTTTCACTGCTGCGTTTAGGCCGCTGTACACACGCTTGATTTCCTTATGGAGACATATAAATCCATGGGTTTTAAGATTCTTACTTGTCAGGTATCTTGCCAGGCGTTGAATATGGGGTGTTGAGTCCATTTCGTTGAGCAAGGAGTAGGGCTTGTCTATTATATATTTGGCTTATGGAACGGTATCTGTGCTAATTTCAATCTCTGGTTTTATGCAGCACCCCAACTCACCTTTCCCCATAAGCAAGCATAAGTTGGTTTTCTAAATTTGAGACCCTGTTCTGTTTTGTAATTCAGTTCATGTGTATCCAACTTTACATTCCGTGTATTAGTGATATCTTATGATGTTTCTTTTTCTGTGTGACTTATTTCTCGTAGAATCATCGTACCTGAATCCACTCATTATGCCGCTACGGGCCTGATGACGTAGATTTCATTGCTGAGTGATATTCCATTGTACGTGCGTACCACAACTTCTTTATCCATTTCTTACTTTCTGGGATATTTTACTTGTACCGTAGACGAGGTTCTTGTAAACAGAGCCGTGCCAAACTCTGGGGTGGCTGTGTGTTTTTGATTTTAATTTCCCTAAGCTATAGGACCATAAGTGGAAGTGCCATAGGCTGTGTTGCTTTGTTTCCTACGTGTTTCTGGAAACACCATACACTTCTCCAGAGTGGTTGTTGGCAATTTACATCCCGCCCATCAGCATGACAAGGCTCCCTGTTCTCCATGACCTGTCCTGCCTTTCTGGATTTTACACTTTTTTCAGATGGCCCTTTTGACCAGGGGGCAGTGAGACTTCATTGTAGTGCAGATTTCCTTTACACGCTTGCTTGGTTGGCCAAAAAGGGCGTATGCGTTTTTCCCTGAATATATTCAGGAAAAAACGCATACGCCCTTTTTGGCCAAGTGCATCGTTGTCGACATTCTGCCTCTTTTCCTATGCTTTTAGTACAATTCCAGTCTAACCCCTGAAATCGTTGTCCTGAAATTCTGCCCCGCTTACAAGTCCTCTTGGAAGACTTACTTCAATACAGTTTTGGACGATAGCTGTCATTCATAACTCTGCAGGTTTGTGAATTACAGTGCCCTGAGCTCATGTCTTCAACTCGCTTTCTTGTGAGCTGGCCGCAAAACCGCAGGATTGCTTCAGGCCAAAGTCTCTTTCCGGCAGGGCATGCTGAGCCTTTGTTTAATTCCTCTTCCTGGTCGGAAATGAGCGTTCCTTTTGCCCGTGCAGGCACCTACAGCTAGTCTCTCATTGGTCTCCCTATTCCTGTACATCTTGCGCAGAAATTGCAAACTGTGCCAAACAGGAGGTAAATGGCACTGACTCTCCAAGTGGGGAGAGTGTTAGTAAAGCGTCTGGAATGGTGAACCCGAGTACCAGGGGACGAAAACTGAGATGCATTTGAAAACATTTACCGGTCACACAGTGCACTGTACTGTGGGTTTCCCATGCATGTTTTAGCTGAAGGAAGAATCCCTTAAACCTGGAGAGTTGGGACCCATGGAATGGTTACCATGCAGTATGACTTCAAAGGGTCTGCGTTCGCTCACCGAACCTCACCAATGCTATCAGCCCGAAGTGTCCAGCCTTATGTCTCACCCAGCTCTGGTTGTAGATGTGGGAAATCCAGGTTGCATCACAAGCCCTGAATGAATTATTTAAGAATTGCTCTCTATTTCACTGTCATTGTGTTTTGTTTTTGAAATTTATTTTGATAATGGGATTTATCGGATTTTCACTGCTGCGTTTAGGCCGCTGTACACACGCTTGATTTCCTTATGGAGACATATAAATCCATGGGTTTTAAGATTCTTACTTGTCAGGTATCTTGCCAGGCGTTGAATATGGGGTGTTGAGTCCATTTCGTTGAGCAAGGAGTAGGGCTTGTCTATTATATATTTGGCTTATGGAACGGTATCTGTGCTAATTTCAATCTCTGGTTTTATGCAGCACCCCAACTCACCTTTCCCCATAAGCAAGCATAAGTTGGTTTTCTAAATTTGAGACCCTGTTCTGTTTTGTAATTCAGTTTATGTGTAGCCAAGTTTACATTCCGTGTATTACGGATATATTATGATATTTCATATTCTGTGTGACTTATTTCTCATAGAATCATCGTACCTGAATCCACTCATTATGCCGCTATGGGCCTGAAGACGTAGATTTCATTGCTGAGTGATATTCCATTGTACGTGCGTACCAGAACTTCTTTATCCATTTTTTCCTTTCTCTGATATTTAACTTGTACCGTAGACAAGGTTCTTGTAAACAGAGCCATCCCACGCTTTGGGGTGGCTGTGTGTTTTTGATTTTAATTTCCCTAAGCTATAGGACCATAAGTGGAAGTGACATAGGCTGTGTTGCTTTGTTTCCTACGTGTTTCTGGAAACACCATACACTTCTCCAGAGTGGTTGTTGGCAATTTACATCCCGCCCATCAGCATGACAAGGCTCCCTGTTCTCCATGACCTGTCTTGACTTTCTGGATTTTACATTTTTTTCAGATGGCCCTTTTGACCGGGGGGCAGTGAGACTTCATTGTAGTGCAGATTTCCATTACACGCTTGCTTGGTTGGCCAAAAAGGGCGTATGCGTTTTTTCCTGAATATATTCAGGAAAAAACGCATACGCCCTTTTTGGCCAATTGCATCATTGTCGACATTCTGCCTCTTTTCCTATGCTTTTAGTACAATTCCAGTCTACCCCCAGAAATCGTTTTCCTGAAATTCTGCCCCGCTTTCAAGTCCTCTTCAAAGACTTACTTCAATACATTTTTGGACGATAGCTGTCATTCATAACTCTGCAGGTTTGTGAATTACAGTGCCCCTGAGCTCCTTTCTTCAACTCGCTTTCTTGTGAGCTGGCCGCAAAACCGCAGGATTGCTTCAGGCCCTAATCTGTTTCCGGCAGGGCACGCTGAGCCTTTGTTTAATTTCTCTTCCTGGTGGGAAATGAGCGTTCCATTTGCCAGTGCAGACACCTACAACTAGTCTCTCATTGCTTCTCCCTATTCCTGTTCATCTTGCGCAGAAATTGCAAACTGTGCCAAACAGGAGGTTAATGGCACTGACTCTCCAAGTGGGGAGAGTGTTAGTAAAGCGTTCAAATGTTGAACCCCAGTCCCAGGGGACGAAAACTGAGATGCATTTGAAAACGACTCCCAATCACATGGTGGACCATACTCTGGGTTTCCCATGCATGTTTTAGCTGAAGGAAGAATCCCTTAAACCTGGAGAGTTGGGACCCATGGAATGGGTACCATGCAGTATGACTTCAAAGGGTCTGCGTTTGTTCACCGAACCTCACCAATGCTATCAGCCCGAAGTGTCCAGCCTTATGTCTCACCCAGCCTTGGGTGTAGATGTGGTAAATACAGGTTGCATCACAAGCCCTGAATGAATTATTTAAGAATTGCTCTCTATTTCACTGTCATTGTGTTTTGTTTTTGAAATTTATTTTGATAATGGGATTTATCGGATTTTCACTGCTGCTTTTAGGCCACTGTACACACGCTTGATTTCCTTATAGAGACATATAAATCCATGGGTTTTAAGATTCTTACTTGTCAGGTATCTTCCCAGGCGTTGAATATGGGGTGTTGAGTCCATTTCGTTGAGCAAGGAGTAGGTTTTGTCTATTATATATTTGGCTTATGGAACGGTATCTGTGCTAATTTCAATCTCTGGTTTTATGCAGCATCCCAACTGACCTTTCCCCATAAGCAAGCATAAGTTGGTTTGCTAAATTTGAGACCCTGTTCTGTTTTGTAATTCAGTTCATGGGTAGCCAAGTTTACATTCCGTGTATTAGTCATATCTTATGATGTTTCTTTTTCTGTGTGACTTATTTCTCGTAGAATCATCATACCTGAATCCACTCATTATGCCGCTATGGGCCTGAAGACGTAGATTTCATTGCTGAGTGATATTCCATTGTACGTGCGTACCAGAACTTCTTTATCCATTTTATGCTTTCTCGGATATTTAACTTCTACCGTAGATGAGGTTCTTGTAAACAGAGCCATCCCAAACTTTGGGGTGGCTGTGTGTTTTTGATTTTAATTTCCCTAAGCTATAGGACCATAAGTGGAAGTGCCATAGGCTGTGTTGCTTTGTTTCCTACGTGTTTCCGGAAACACCATACAGTTTTCCAGAGTGGCTGTTGGCAATTTAAATCCGCCCATCAGCATAACAAGTCTCCCTGTTCTCCAAGACCTGTCCGGCCTTTCTGGATTTTACACTTTTTTCAGATGGCCCTTTTGACCGGGGGGCAGTGAGACTTCATTGTAGTGCGGATTTCATTACACGCTTGCTTCGTTGGCCAAAAGGGGCGTATGCGTTTTTTCCGAACATATTCAGGAAAAAACGCATACACCCTTTTTGGCCAAGTGCATCATTGTCGACATTCTGCCTCTTTTCCTATGCTTTAAGTGCAATTCCAGTCTACCCCCTGAAATCGTTTTCCTGAAATTCTGCCCCGCTTTCAAGTCCTCTTTGAAGACTTACTTCAGTACATTTTTGGACGATAGCTGTCATTCATAACTCTGCATGTTTGTGAATTAGAGTGCCCCTGAGCTCCTTTCTTCAACTCGTTTTCTTGTGAGCTGGCCGCAAAACCGCAGGATTGCTTCAGGCCCTAATATGGTTCCAGCCGGGCACGCTGAGCCTTTGGTTAATTCCTCTTCCTGGTGGGAAATGATCGTTCAATTTGCCCGTGCAGACACCAACAGCTAGTCTCTCATTGGTTCTCCCTATGCCTGTTCATCTTGCGCAGAAATTGCAAACTGTGCGAAACAGGAGGTTAAATGCACTGACTCTCCAAGTGGGGAGAGTGTTAGTAAAGCGTCTGGAATGGTGAAACCAAGTACCAGGGGACGAAAACTGAGATGCATTTGAAAACGTTTCCCAAACACACAGCGGACGATAGTCTGTGTTTCCCATGCATGTTTTAGCTGAAGGAAGAATCCCTTAAACCTGGAGAGTTGGGACCCATGGAATGGGTACCATGCAGTATGACTTCAAAGGGTCTGCGTTTGCTCACCGAACCTCACCAATGCTATCAGCCCGAAGTGTCCAGCCTTATGTCTCACCCAGCTCTGGGTGTAGATATGGGAAATCCAGGTTGCATCACAAGCCCTGAATGAATTATTTAAGAATTGCTCTCTATTTCACTGTCATTGTGTTTTGTTTTTGAAATTTATTTTGATAATGGGATTTATCGGATTTTCACTGCTGCGTTTAGGCCGCTGTACACACGCTTGATTTCCTTATGGAGACATATAAATCCATGGGTTTTAAGATTCTTACTTGTCAGGTATCTGGCCAGGCGTTGAATATGGGGTGTTGAGTCCATGTCGTTGAGCAAGGAGTAGGTCTTGTCTATTATATATTTGGCTTATGGAACGGTATCTGTGCTAATTTCAATCTCTGGTTTTATGCAGCACCCCAACTCACCTTTCCCCATAAGCAAGCATAAGTTGGTTTTCTAAATTTGAGACCCTGTTCTGTTTTGTAATTCAGTTCATGGGTAGCCAAGTTTACATTCCGTGTATTAGTGATATCTTATGATGTTTCTTTTTCTGTGTGACTTATTTCTCGTAGAATCATCGTACCTGAATCCACTCATTATGCCGCTACGGGCCTGATGACGTAGATTTCATTGCTGAGTGATATTCGATTGTACGTGCGTACCACAACTTCTTTATCCATTTCTTACTTTCTGGGATATTTTACTTGTACCGTAGACGAG
This sequence comes from Delphinapterus leucas, assembly GCF_059928025.1. Classification (NCBI taxonomy): domain Eukaryota; kingdom Metazoa; phylum Chordata; class Mammalia; order Artiodactyla; family Monodontidae; genus Delphinapterus; species Delphinapterus leucas. Next base: position 1,837,996 of record NW_028322269.1, on the reverse strand, counting down.
GTTCTTGTAAACAGAGCCGTGCCAAAAACTGGGGTGGCTGTGTGTTTTTGATTTTAATTTCCCTAAGCTATAGGACCATAAGTGGAAGTGCCATAGGCTGTGTTGCTTTGTTTCCTACGTGTTTCTGGAAACACCATACACTTCTCCAGAGTGGTTGTTGGCAATTTACATCCCGCCCATCAGCATGACAAGGCTCCCTGTTCTCCATGACCTGTCCTGCCTTTCTGGATTTTACACTTTTTTCAGATGGCCCTTTTGACCAGGGGGCAGTGAGACTTCATTGTAGTGCAGATTTCCTTTACACGCTTGCTTGGTTGGCCAAAAAGGGCGTATGCGTTTTTCCCTGAATATATTCAGGAAAAAACGCATACGCCCTTTTTGGCCAAGTGCATCGTTGTCGACATTTTGCCTCTTTTCCTATGCTTTTAGTACAATTCCAGTCTAACCCCTGAAATCGTTGTCCTGAAATTCTGCCCCGCTTACAAGTCCTCTTGGAAGACTTACTTCAATACAGTTTTGGACGATAGCTGTCATTCATAACTCTGCAGGTTTGTGAATTACAGTGCCCTGAGCTCATGTCTTCAACTCGCTTTCTTGTGAGCTGGCCGCAAAACCGCAGGATTGCTTCAGGCCAAAGTCTCTTTCCGGCAGGGCATGCTGAGCCTTTGTTTAATTCCTCTTCCTGGTCGGAAATGAGCATTCCTTTTGCCCGTGCAGGCACCTACAGCTAGTCTCTCATTGGTCTCCCTATTCCTGTACATCTTGCGCAGAAATTGCAAACTGTGCCAAACAGGAGGTAAATGGCACTGACTCTCCAAGTGGGGAGAGTGTTAGTAAAGCGTCTGGAATGGTGAACCCGAGTACCAGGGGACGAAAACTGAGATGCATTTGAAAACATTTACCGGTCACACAGTGCACTGTACTGTGGGTTTCCCATGCATGTTTTAGCTGAAGGAAGAATCCCTTAAACCTGGAGAGTTGGGACCCATGGAATGGGTACCATGCAGTATGACTTCAAAGGGTCTGCGTTCGCTCACCGAACCTCACCAATGCTATCAGCACGAAGTGTCCAGCCTTATGTCTCACCCAGCTCTGGTTGTAGATGTGGGAAATCCAGGTTGCATCACAAGCCCTGAATGAATTATTTAAGAATTGCTCTCTATTTCACTGTCATTGTGTTTTGTTTTTGAAATTTATTTTGATAATGGGATTTATCGGATTTTCACTGCTGCGTTTAGGCCGCTGTACACACGCTTGATTTCCTTATGGAGACATATAAATCCATGGGTTTTAAGATTCTTACTTGTCAGGTATCTTGCCAGGCGTTGAATATGGGGTGTTGAGTCCATTTCGTTGAGCAAGGAGTAGGGCTTGTCTATTATATATTTGGCTTATGGAACGGTATCTGTGCTAATTTCAATCTCTGGTTTTATGCAGCACCCCAACTCACCTTTCCCCATAAGCAAGCATAAGTTGGTTTTCTAAATTTGAGACCCTGTTCTGTTTTGTAATTCAGTTTATGTGTAGCCAAGTTTACATTCCGTGTATTACTGATATATTATGATATTTCTTATTCTGTGTGACTTATTTCTCATAGAATCATCGTACCTGAATCCACTCATTATGCCGCTATGGGCCTGAAGACGTAGATTTCATTGCTGAGTGATATTCCATTGTACGTGCGTACCAGAACTTCTTTATCCAATTTTTCCTTTCTCTGATATTTAACTTGTACCGTAGACAAGGTTCTTGTAAACAGAGCCATCCCACGCTTTGGGGTGGCTGTGTGTTTTTGATTTTAATTTCCCTAAGCTATAGGACCATAAGTGGAAGTGACATAGGCTGTGTTGCTTTGTTTCCTACGTGTTTCAGGATACACCATACATTTCTCCAGAGTGGCTGTTGGCAATTTACATCCCGCCCATCAGCATAACAAGGCTCCCTGTTCTCCATGACCTGTCCTGTCTTTCTGGATTTTACACTTTTTTCAGATGGCCCTTTTGACCGGGGGGCAGTGAGACTTCATTGTAGTGCAGATTTCCTTTACACGCTTGCTTGGTTGGCCAAAAAGGGCGTATGCGATTTTTCCTGAATATATTCAGGAAAAAACGCATACGCCCTTTTTGGCCAAGTGCATCATTGTCAACATTCTGCCTCTTTTCCTATGCTTTAAGTGCAATTCCAGTCTACCCCCTGAAATCGTTTTCCTGAAATTCTGCCCCGCTTTCAAGTCCTCTTTGAAGACTTACTTCAGTACATTTTTGGACGATAGCTGTCATTCATAACTCTGCATGTTTGTGAATTAGAGTGCCCCTGAGCTCCTTTCTTCAACTCGTTTTCTTGTGAGCTGGCCGCAAAACCGCAGGATTGCTTCAGGCCCTAATATGGTTCCAGCCGGGCACGCTGAGCCTTTGGTTAATTCCTCTTCCTGGTGGGAAATGATCGTTCAATTTGCCCGTGCAGACACCAACAGCTAGTCTCTCATTGGTTCTCCCTATGCCTGTTCATCTTGCGCAGAAATTGCAAACTGTGCGAAACAGGAGGTTAAATGCACTGACTCTCCAAGTGGGGAGAGTGTTAGTAAAGCGTCTGGAATGGTGAAACCAAGTACCAGGGGACGAAAACTGAGATGCATTTGAAAACGTTTCCCAAACACACAGCGGACGATAGTCTGTGTTTCCCATGCATGTTTTAGCTGAAGGAAGAATCCCTTAAACCTGGAGAGTTGGGACCCATGGAATGGGTACCATGCAGTATGACTTCAAAGGGTCTGCGTTTGCTCACCGAACCTCACCAATGCTATCAGCCCGAAGTGCCCAGCCTTATGTCTCACCCAGCTCTGGGTGTAGATGTGGAAAATCCAGGTTGCATCACAAGCCCTGAATGAATTATTTAAGAATTGCTCTCTATTTCACTGTCATTGTGTTTTGTTTTTGAAATTTATTTTGATAATGGGATTTATCGGATTTTCACTGCTGCGTTTAGGCCGCTGTACACACGCTTGATTTCCTTATGGAGACATATAAATCCATGGGTTTTAAGATTCTTATTGTCAGGTATCTTGCCAGGCGTTGAATATGGGGTGTTGAGTCCATTTCGTTGAGCAAGGAGTAGGGCTTGTCTATTATATATTTGGCTTATGGAACGGTATCTGTGCTAATTTCAATCTCTGGTTTTATGCAGCACCCCAACTCACCTTTCCCCATAAGCAAGCATAAGTTGGTTTTCTAAATTTGAGACCCTGTTCTGTTTTGTAATTCAGTTCATGTGTATCCAACTTTACATTCCGTGTATTAGTGATATCTTATGATGTTTCTTTTTCTGTGTGACTTATTTCTCGTAGAATCATCGTACCTGAATCCACTCATTATGCCGCTACGGGCCTGATGACGTAGATTTCATTGCTGAGTGATATTCCATTGTACGTGCGTACCACAACTTCTTTATCCATTTTTTGCTTTCTGGGATATTTTACTTGTACCATAGACGAGGTTCTTGTAAACAGAGCCGTCCCAAACTCTGGGGTTTCTGTGTGTTTTTGATTTTAATTTCCCTAAGCTATAGGACCATAAGTGGAAGTGACATAGGCTGTGTTGCTTTGTTTCCTACGTGTTTCTGGAAACACCATACACTTCTCCAGAGTGGTTGTTGGCAATTTACATTCCGCCCATCAGCATGACAAGGCTCCCTGTTCTCCTTGACCTGTCTTGACTTTCTGGATTTTACATTTTTTTCAGATGGCCCTTTTGACCGGTGGGCAGTGAGACTTCATTGTAGTGCAGATTTCCATTACACGCTTGCTTGGTTGGCCAAAAAGGGCGTATGCGTTTTTTCCTGAATATATTCAGGAAAAAACGCATACGCCCTTTTTGGCCAATTGCATCATTGTCGACATTCTGCCTCTTTTCCTATGCTTTTAGTACAATTCCAGTCTACCCCCTGAAATCGTTTTCCTGAAATTCTGCCCCGCTTTCAAGTCCTCTTCGAAGACTTACTTCAATACATTTTTGGACGATCGCTGTCATTCATTACTCTGCAGGTTTGTGAATTACAGTGCCCCTGAGCTCATTTCTTCAACTCGCTTTCTTGTGAGCTGGCCGCAAAACCGCAGGATTGCTTCAGGCCCTAATCTGTTTCCGGCAGGGCACGCTGAGCCTTTGTTTAATTTCTCTTCCTGGTGGGAAATGAGCATTCCATTTGCCCGTGCAGACACCTACAGCTAGATTCTCATTGCTTCTCCCTATTCCTGTTCATCTTCCGCAGAAATTGCAAACTGTGCCAAACAGGAGGTTAATGGCACTGACTCTCCAAGTGGGGAGAGTGTTAGTAAAGCGTTCAAATGTTGAACCCGAGTACCAGGGGACGAAAACTGAGATGCATTTGAAAACGATTCCCAATCACATGGTGGACCATACTCTGGGTTTCCCATGCATGTTTTAGCTGAAGGAAGAATCCCTTAAACCTGGAGAGTTGGGACCCATGGAATGGGTACCATGCAGTATGACTTCAAAGGGTCTGCGTTTGTTCACCGAACCTCACCAATGCTATCAGCCCGAAGTGTCCAGCCTTATGTCTCATCCAGCTCTGGGTGTAGATGTGGTAAATACAGGTTGCATCACAAGCCCTGAATGAATTATTTAAGAATTGCTCTCTATTTCACTGTCATTGTGTTTTGTTTTTGAAATTCAGTTTGATAATGGGATTTATCGGATTTTCACTGCTGCTTTTAGGCCACTGTACACACGCTTGATTTCCTTATAGAGACATATAAATCCATGGGTTTTAAGATTCTTACTTGTCAGGTATCTTCCCAGGCGTTGAATATAGGGTGTTGAGTCCATTTCGTTCAGCAAGGAGTAGGTTTTGTCTATTATATATTTGGCTTATGGAACGGTATCTGTGCTAATTTCAATCTCTGGTTTTATGCAGCATCCCAACTGACATTTCCCCATAAGCAAGCATAAGTTGGTTTGCTAAATTTGAGACCCTGTTCTGTTTTGTAATTCAGTTCATGGGTAGCCAAGTTTACATTCCGTGTATTAGTCATATCTTATGATGTTTCTTTTTCTGTGTGACTTATTTCTCGTAGAATCATCATACCTGAATCCACTCATTATGCTGCTATGGGCCTGAAGACGTAGATTTCATTGCTGAGTGATATTCCATTGTACGTGCGTACCAGAACTTCTTTATCCATTTTATGCTTTCTCGGATATTTAACTTCTACCGTAGATGAGGTTCTTGTAAACAGAGCCATCCCAAACTTTGGGGTGGCTGTGTGTTTTTGATTTTAATTTCCCTAAGCTATAGGACCATAAGTGGAAGTGCCATAGGCTGTGTTGCTTTGATTCCTACGTGTTTCCGGAAACACCATACAGTTTTCCAGAGTGGCTGTTGGCAATTTAAATCCGCCCATCAGCATAACAAGTCTCCCTGTTCTCCAAGACCTGTCCGGCCTTTCTGGATTTTACACTTTTTTCAGATGGCCCTTTTGACCGGGGGGCAGTGAGACTTCATTGTAGTGCGGATTTCCTTTACACGCTTGCTTCGTTGGCCAAAAGGGGCATATGCGTTTTTTCCGAACATATTCAGGAAAAAACGCATACTCCCTTTTTGGCCCAGTGCATCATTGTCGACATTCTGCCTCTTTTCCTATGCTTTAAGTGCAATACCAGTCTACCCCCTGAAATCGTTTTCCTGAAATTCTGCCCCGCTTTCAAGTCCTCTCCGAAGACTTACTTCTATACATTTTTGGACGATAGCTGTCATTCATAACTCTGCAGGTTTGTGAATTACAGTGCCCTGAGCTCATGTCTTCAACTCCTTTTCTTGTGAGCTGGCCGCAAAACCGCAGGATTGCTTCAGGCCCTAATATGTTTCCGGCCGGGCACGCTGAGCCTTTGGTTAATTCCTCTTCCTGGTGGGAAATGATCGTTCCATTTGCCCGTGCAGACACCAACAGCTAGTCTCTCATTGGTTCTCCCTATGCCTGTTCATCTTGCGCAGAAATTGCAAACTGTGCCAAACAGGAGGTTAAAGGCACTGACTCTCCAAGTGGGGAGAGTGTTAGTAAAGCGTCTGGAATGGTGAACCTGAGTACCAGGGGACGAAAACTGAGATGCATTTGAAAACGTTTCCCAATCACACGGCGGACGATAGTCTGGGTATCCCATGCATGTTTTAGCTGAAGGAAGAATCCCTTAAACCTGGAGAGTTGGGACCCATGGAATGGGTACCATGCAGTATGACTTCAAAGGGTCTGCGTTTGCTCACCGAACCTCACCAATGCTATCAGCCCGAAGTGTCCAGCCTTATGTCTCACCCAGCTCTGGGTGTAGATGTCGGAAATCCAGGTTGCATCACAAGCCCTGAATGAATTATTTAAGAATTGCTCTCTATTTCACTGTCATTGTGTTTTGTTTTTGAAATTTATTTTGATAATGGGATTTATCGGATTTTCACTGCTGCGTTTAGGCCGCTGTACACACGCTTGATTTCCTTATAGAGACATATAAATCCATGGGTTTTAAGATTCTTACTTGTCAGGTATCTTCCCAGGCGTTGAATATAGGGTGTTGAGTCCATTTCGTTCAGCAAGGAGTAGGTTTTGTCTATTATATATTTGGCTTATGGAACGGTATCTGTGCTAATTTCAATCTCTGGTTTTATGCAGCATCCCAACTGACATTTCCCCATAAGCAAGCATAAGTTGGTTTGCTAAATTTGAGACCCTGTTCTGTTTTGTAATTCAGTTCATGGGTAGCCAAGTTTACATTCCGTGTATTAGTCATATCTTATGATGTTTCTTTTTCTGTGTGACTTATTTCTCGTAGAATCATCATACCTGAATCCACTCATTATGCTGCTATGGGCCTGAAGACGTAGATTTCATTGCTGAGTGATATTCCATTGTACGTGCGTACCAGAACTTCTTTATCCATTTTATGCTTTCTCGGATATTTAACTTCTACCGTAGATGAGGTTCTTGTAAACAGAGCCATCCCAAACTTTGGGGTGGCTGTGTGTTTTTGATTTTAATTTCCCTAAGCTATAGGACCATAAGTGGAAGTGCCATAGGCTGTGTTGCTTTGATTCCTACGTGTTTCCGGAAACACCATACAGTTTTCCAGAGTGGCTGTTGGCAATTTAAATCCGCCCATCAGCATAACAAGTCTCCCTGTTCTCCAAGACCTGTCCGGCCTTTCTGGATTTTACACTTTTTTCAGATGGCCCTTTTGACCGGGGGGCAGTGAGACTTCATTGTAGTGCGGATTTCCTTTACACGCTTGCTTCGTTGGCCAAAAGGGGCATATGCGTTTTTTCCGAACATATTCAGGAAAAAACGCATACTCCCTTTTTGGCCCAGTGCATCATTGTCGACATTCTGCCTCTTTTCCTATGCTTTAAGTGCAATACCAGTCTACCCCCTGAAATCGTTTTCCTGAAATTCTGCCCCGCTTTCAAGTCCTCTCCGAAGACTTACTTCTATACATTTTTGGACGATAGCTGTCATTCATAACTCTGCAGGTTTGTGAATTACAGTGCCCTGAGCTCATGTCTTCAACTCCTTTTCTTGTGAGCTGGCCGCAAAACCGCAGGATTGCTTCAGGCCCTAATATGTTTCCGGCCGGGCACGCTGAGCCTTTGGTTAATTCCTCTTCCTGGTGGGAAATGATCGTTCCATTTGCCCGTGCAGACACCAACAGCTAGTCTCTCATTGGTTCTCCCTATGCCTGTTCATCTTGCGCAGAAATTGCAAACTGTGCCAAACAGGAGGTTAAAGGCACTGACTCTCCAAGTGGGGAGAGTGTTAGTAAAGCGTCTGGAATGGTGAACCTGAGTACCAGGGGACGAAAACTGAGATGCATTTGAAAACGTTTCCCAATCACACGGCGGACGATAGTCTGGGTATCCCATGCATGTTTTAGCTGAAGGAAGAATCCCTTAAACCTGGAGAGTTGGGACCCATGGAATGGGTACCATGCAGTATGACTTCAAAGGGTCTGCGTTTGCTCACCGAACCTCACCAATGCTATCAGCCCGAAGTGTCCAGCCTTATGTCTCACCCAGCTCTGGGTGTAGATGTCGGAAATCCAGGTTGCATCACAAGCCCTGAATGAATTATTTAAGAATTGCTCTCTATTTCACTGTCATTGTGTTTTGTTTTTGAAATTTATTTTGATAATGGGATTTATCGGATTTTCACTGCTGCGTTTAGGCCGCTGTACACACGCTTGATTTCCTTATGGAGACATATAAATCCATGGGTTTTAAGATTCTTACTTGTCAGGTATCTTGCCAGGCGTTGAATATGGGGTGTTGAGTCCATTTCGTTGAGCAAGGAGTAGGGCTTGTCTATTATATATTTGGCTTATGGAACGGTATCTGTGCTAATTTCAATCTCTGGTTTTATGCAGCACCCCAACTCACCTTTCCCCATAAGCAAGCATAAGTTGGTTTTCTAAATTTGAGACCCTGTTCTGTTTTGTAATTCAGTTCATGTGTATCCAACTTTACATTCCGTGTATTAGTGATATCTTATGATGTTTCTTTTTCTGTGTGACTTATTTCTCGTAGAATCATCGTACCTGAATCCACTCATTATGCCGCTACGGGCCTGATGACGTAGATTTCATTGCTGAGTGATATTCCATTGTACGTGCGTACCACAACTTCTTTATCCATTTTTTGCTTTCTGGGATATTTTACTTGTACCATAGACGAGGTTCTTGTAAACAGAGCCGTCCCAAACTCTGGGGTTTCTGTGTGTTTTTGATTTTAATTTCCCTAAGCTATAGGACCATAAGTGGAAGTGACATAGGCTGTGTTGCTTTGTTTCCTACGTGTTTCTGGAAACACCATACACTTCTCCAGAGTGGTTGTTGGCAATTTACATTCCGCCCATCAGCATGACAAGGCTCCCTGTTCTCCATGACCTGTCTTGACTTTCTGGATTTTACATTTTTTTCAGATGGCCCTTTTGACCGGGGGGCAGTGAGACTTCATTGTAGTGCAGATTTCCATTACACGCTTGCTTGGTTGGCCAAAAAGTGCGTATGCGTTTTTTCCTGAATATATTCAGGAAAAAACGCATACGCCCTTTATGGCCAATTGCATCATTGTCGACATTCTGCCTCTTTTCCTATGCTTTTAGTACAATTCCAGTCTACCCCCTGAAATCGTTTTCCTGAAATTCTGCCCCGCTTTCAAGTCCTCTTCGAAGAGTTACTTCAATACATTTTTGGACGATAGCTGTCATTCATTACTCTGCAGGTTTGTGAATTACAGTGCCCCTGAGCTCATTTCTTCAACTCGCTTTCTTGTGAGCTGGCCGCAAAACCGCAGGATTGCTTCAGGCCCTAATCTGTTTCCGGCAGGGCACGCTGAGCCTTTGTTTAATTTCTCTTCCTGGTGGGAAATGAGCATTCCATTTGCCCGTGCAGACACCTACAGCTAGATTCTCATTGCTTCTCCTTATTCCTGTTCATCTTGCGCAGAAATTGCAAACTGTGCCAAACAGGAGGTTAATGGCACTGACTCTCCAAGTGGGGAGAGTGTTAGTAAAGCGTTCAAATGTTGAACCCGAGTACCAGGGGACGAAAACTGAGATGCATTTGAAAACGATTCCCAATCACATGGTGGACCATACTCTGGGTTTCCCATGCATGTTTTAGCTGAAGGAAGAATCCCTTAAACCTGGAGAGTTGGGACCCATGGAATGGGTACCATGCAGTATGACTTCAAAGGGTCTGCGTTTGTTCACCGAACCTCACCAATGCTATCAGCCCGAAGTGTCCAGCCTTATGTCTCATCCAGCTCTGGGTGTAGATGTGGTAAATACAGGTTGCATCACAAGCCCTGAATGAATTATTTAAGAATTGCTCTCTATTTCACTGTCATTGTGTTTTGTTTTTGAAATTCAGTTTGATAATGGGATTTATCGGATTTTCACTGCTGCTTTTAGGCCACTGTACACACGCTTGATTTCCTTATAGAGACATATAAATCCATGGGTTTTAAGATTCTTACTTGTCAGGTATCTTCCCAGGCGTTGAATATAGGGTGTTGAGTCCATTTCGTTGAGCAAGGAGTAGGTTTTGTCTATTATATATTTGGCTTATGGAACGGTATCTGTGCTAATTTCAATCTCTGGTTTTATGCAGCATCCCAACTGACCTTTCCCCATAAGCAAGCATAAGTTGGTTTGCTAAATTTGAGACCCTGTTCTGTTTTGTAATTCAGTTCATGGGTAGCCAAGTTTACATTCCGTGTATTAGTCATATCTTATGATGTTTCTTTTTCTGTGTGACTTATTTCTCGTAGAATCATCATACCTGAATCCACTCATTATGCTGCTATGGGCCTGAAGACGTAGATTTCATTGCTGAGTGATATTCCATTGTACGTGCGTACCAGAACTTCTTTATCCATTTTATGCTTTCTCGGATATTTAACTTCTACCGTAGATGAGGTTCTTGTAAACAGAGCCATCCCAAACTTTGGGGTGGCTGTGTGTTTTTGATTTTAATTTCCCTAAGCTATAGGACCATAAGTGGAAGTGCCATAGGCTGTGTTGCTTTGATTCCTACGTGTTTCCGGAAACACCATACAGTTTTCCAGAGTGGCTGTTGGCAATTTAAATCCGCCCATCAGCATAACAAGTCTCCCTGTTCTCCAAGACCTGTCCGGCCTTTCTGGATTTTACACTTTTTTCAGATGGCCCTTTTGACCGGGGGGCAGTGAGACTTCATTGTAGTGCGGATTTCCTTTACACGCTTGCTTCGTTGGCCAAAAGGGGCATATGCGTTTTTTCCGAACATATTCAGGAAAAAACGCATACTCCCTTTTTGGCCCAGTGCATCATTGTCGACATTCTGCCTCTTTTCCTATGCTTTAAGTGCAATACCAGTCTACCCCCTGAAATCGTTTTCCTGAAATTCTGCCCCGCTTTCAAGTCCTCTCCGAAGACTTACTTCTATACATTTTTGGACGATAGCTGTCATTCATAACTCTGCAGGTTTGTGAATTACAGTGCCCTGAGCTCATGTCTTCAACTCCTTTTCTTGTGAGCTGGCCGCAAAACCGCAGGATTGCTTCAGGCCCTAATATGTTTCCGGCCGGGCACGCTGAGCCTTTGGTTAATTCCTCTTCCTGGTGGGAAATGATCGTTCCATTTGCCCGTGCAGACACCAACAGCTAGTCTCTCATTGGTTCTCCCTATGCCTGTTCATCTTGCGCAGAAATTGCAAACTGTGCCAAACAGGAGGTTAAAGGCACTGACTCTCCAAGTGGGGAGAGTGTTAGTAAAGCGTCTGGAATGGTGAACCTGAGTACCAGGGGACGAAAACTGAGATGCATTTGAAAACGTTTCCCAATCACACGGCGGACGATAGTCTGGGTATCCCATGCATGTTTTAGCTGAAGGAAGAATCCCTTAAACCTGGAGAGTTGGGACCCATGGAATGGGTACCATGCAGTATGACTTCAAAGGGTCTGCGTTTGCTCACCGAACCTCACCAATGCTATCAGCCCGAAGTGTCCAGCCTTATGTCTCACCCAGCTCTGGGTGTAGATGTGGGAAATCCAGGTTGCATCACAAGCCCTGAATGAATTATTTAAGAATTGCTCTCTATTTCACTGTCATTGTGTTTTGTTTTTGAAATTTATTTTGATAATGGGATTTATCGGATTTTCACTGCTGCGTTTAGGCCGCTGTACACACGCTTGATTTCCTTATGGAGACATATAAATCCATGGGTTTTAAGATTCTTACTTGTCAGGTATCTTGCCAGGCGTTGAATATGGGGTGTTGAGTCCATTTCGTTGAGCAAGGAGTAGGGCTTGTCTATTATATATTTGGCTTATGGAACGGTATCTGTGCTAATTTCAATCTCTGGTTTTATGCAGCACCCCAACTCACCTTTCCCCATAAGCAAGCATAAGTTGGTTTTCTAAATTTGAGACCCTGTTCTGTTTTGTAATTCAGTTCATGTGTATCCAACTTTACATTCCGTGTATTAGTGATATCTTATGATGTTTCTTTTTCTGTGTGACTTATTTCTCGTAGAATCATCGTACCTGAATCCACTCATTATGCCGCTACGGGCCTGATGACGTAGATTTCATTGCTGAGTGATATTCCATTGTACGTGCGTACCACAACTTCTTTATCCATTTCTTACTTTCTGGGACATTTTACTTGTACCGTAGACGAGGTTCTTGTAAACAGAGCCGTCCCAAACTCTGGGGTGGCTGTGTGTTTTTGATTTTAATTTCCCTAAGCTATAGGTCCATAAGTGGAAGTGCCATAGGCTGTGTTGCTTTGTTTCCTACGTGTTTCTGGAAACACCATACACTTCTCCAGAGTGGTTGTTGGCAATTTACATCCCGCCCATCAGCATGACAAGGCTCCCTGTTCTCCATGACCTGTCCTGCCTTTCTGGATTTTACACTTTTTTCAGATGGCCCTTTTGACCGGGGGGGCAGTGAGACTTCATTGTAGTGCAGATTTCCTTTACACGCTTGCTTGGTTGGCCAAAAAGGGCGTATGCGTTTTTCCCTGACTATATTCAGGAAAAAACGCATACGCCCTTTTTGGCCAAGTGCATCGTTGTCGACATTCTGCCTCTTTTCCTATGCTTTTAGTACAATTCCAGTCTACCCCCTGAAATCGTTTTCCTGAAATTCTGCCCCGCTTACAAGTCCTCTTGGAAGACTTACTTCAATACATTTTTGGACGATAGCTGTCATTCATAACTCTGCAGGTTTGTGAATTACAGTGCCCTGAGCTCATGTCTTCAACTCGCTTTCTTGTGAGCTGGCCACAAAACCGCAGGATTGCTTCAGGCCAAAGTCTCTTTCCGGCAAGGCATGCTGAGCCTTTGTTTAATTCCTCTTCCTGGTCGGAAATGAGCGTTCCTTTTGCCCGTGCAGGCACCTACAGCTAGTCCCTCATTGGTTCTCCCTATTCCTGTACATCTTGCGCAGAAATGGCAAAGTGTGCCAAACAGGAGGTTAATGGCACTGACTCTCCAAGTGGGGAGAGTGTTAGTAAAGCGTCTGCAATGGTGAACCCGAGTACCAGGGGACGAAAACTGAGATGCATTTGAAAACATTTACCCGTCACACAGTTCACTGTACTGTGGGTTTCCCATGCATGTTTTAGCTGAAGGAAGAATCCCTTAAACCTGGAGAGTTGGGACCCATGGAATGGGTACCATGCAGTATGACTTCAAAGGGTCTGCGTTTGCTCACCGAACCTCACCAATGCTATCAGCCCGAAGTGTCCAGCCTAATGTCTCACCCAGCTCTGATTGTAGATGTGGGAAATCCAGGTTGCATCACAAGCCCTGAATGAATTATTTAAGAATTGCTCTCTATTTCACTGTCATTGTGTTTTGTTTTTGAAATTTATTTTGATAATGGGATTTATCGGATTTTCACTGCTGCGTTTAGGCCGCTGTACACACGCTTGATTTCCTTATGGAGACATATAAATCCATGGGTTTTAAGATTCTTACTTGTCAGGTATCTTGCCAGGCGTTGAATATGGGGTGTTGAGTCCATTTCGTAGAGCAAGGAGTAGGTCTTGCCTATTATATATTTGGCTTATGGAACGGTATCTGTGCTAATTTCAATCTCTGGTTTTATGCAGCACCCCAACTCACCTTTCCCCATAAGCAAGCATAAGTTTGTTTTCTAAATTTGAGACCCTGTTCTGTTTTGGAATTCAGTTTATGTGTAGCCAAGTTTACAATCCGTGTATTACTGATATATTATGATGTTTCTTTTTCTGTGTGACTTATTTCTCGTAGAATCATCGTACCTGAATCCACTCATTATGCCGCTATGGGCCTGAAGACGTAGATTTCATTGCTGAGTGATATTCCATTGTACGTGCGTACCAGAACTTCTTTATCCATTTTTTCCTTTCTCGGATATTTAACTTGTACCGTAGACAAGGTTCTTGTAAACAGAGCCATCCCAAGTTTTGCGGTGGCTGTGTGTTTTCGATTTTAATTTCCCTAAGCTATAGGACCATAAGTGGAAGTGACATAGGCTGTGTTGCTTTGTTTCCTACGTGTTTCAGGATACACCATACATTTCTCCAGAGTGGCTGTTGGCAATTTACATCCCGCCCATCAGCATAACAAGGCTCCCTGTTCTCCATGACCTGTCCTGTCTTTATGGATTTTACTCTTTTTTCAGATGGCACTTTTGACCGGGGGGCAGTGAGACTTCATTGTAGTGCAGATTTCCTTTACACGCTTGCTTGGTTGGCCAAAAAGGGCGTATGCGTTTTTTCCTGAATATATTCAGGAAAAAACGCATACGCCCTTTTTGGCCCAGTGCATCATTGTCGACATTCTGCCTCTTTTCCTATGCTGTTAGTACAATTCCAGTCTACCCCCTGAAATCGTTTTCCTGAAATTCTGCCCCGCTATCAAGTCCTCTTCGAAGACTTACTTCAATACATTTTTGGACGATAGCTGTCATTCATAACTCTGCAGGTTTGTGAATTACAGTGCCCCTGAGCTCATTTCTTCAACTCGCTTTCTTGTGAGCTGGCCGCAAAACCGCAGGATTGCTTCAGGCCCTAATCTGTTTCCGGCAGGGCACGCTGAGCCTTTGGTTAATTCCTCTTCCTGGTGGGAAATGAGCGTTCCATTTGCCCGTGCAGACACCTACAGCTAGTCTCTCATTGCTTCTCCCTATTCTTGTTCATCTTGCGCAGAAATTGCAATCTGTGCGAAACAGGAGGTTAAAGGCACTGACTCTCCAAGTGGGGAGAGTGTTAGTAAAGCGTTCAAATGTTGAACCCGAGTACCAGGGGACGAAAACTGAGATGCATTTGAAAACGTTTCCCAATCACATGGTGGACCATACTCTGGGTTTCCCATGCAGGTTTTTGCTGAAGGAAGAATCCCTTAAACCTGGAGAGTTGGGACCCATGGAATGGGTACCATGCAGTGTGACTTCAAAGGGTCTGCGTTTGCTCACCGAACCTCACCAATGCTATCAGCCCGAAGTGTCCAGCCTTATGTCTCATCCAGCTCTGGGTGTAGATGTGGTAAATCCAGGTTGCATCACAAGCCCTGAATGAATTATTTAAGAATTGCTCTCTATTTCACTGTCATTGTGTTTTGTTTTTGAAATTCATTTTGATAATGGGATTTATCGGATTTTCACTGCTGCTTTTAGGCCACTGTACACACGCTTGATTTCCTTATGGAGACATATAAATCCATGGGTTTTAAGATTCTTACTTGTCAGGTATCTTCCCAGGCTTTGAATATAGGGTGTTGAGTCCATTTCGTTGACCAAGGAGTAGGTTTTGTCTATTATATATTTGGCTTATGGAACGGTATCTGTGCTAATTTCAATCTCTGGTTTTATGCAGCACCCCAACTCACCTTTCCCCATAAGCAAGCATAAGTTGGTTTGCTAAATTTGAGACCCTGTTCTGTTTTGTAGTTCAGTTCATGGGTA
The DNA here is from genome assembly GCF_059928025.1 of Delphinapterus leucas. Taxonomy (NCBI): domain Eukaryota; kingdom Metazoa; phylum Chordata; class Mammalia; order Artiodactyla; family Monodontidae; genus Delphinapterus; species Delphinapterus leucas. Next base: position 1,822,507 of record NW_028322269.1, on the reverse strand, counting down.
GCCAAGTTTACATTCCGTGTATTACTGATATATTATGATGTTTCTTTTTCTGTGTGACTTATTTCTCGTAGAATCATCGTACCTGAATCCACTCATTATGCCACTACGGGCCTGAAGACGTAGATTTCATTGCTGAGTGATATTCCATTGTACGTGCGTACCAGAAATTCTTTATCCATTTTTTCCTTTCTCGGATATTTAACTTGTACCGTAGACGAGGTTCTTGTAAACAGAGCCATCCCAAACTTTGGGGTGGCTGTGTGTTTTTGATTTTAATTTCCCTAAGCTATAGGACCATAAGTGGAAGTGTCATAGGCTGTGTTGCTTTGTTTCCTACGTGTTTCAGGATACACCATACATTTCTCCAGAGTGGCTGTTGGCAGTTTACATCCCGCCCATCAGCATAACAAGGCTCCCTGTTCTCCATGACCTGTCCTGTCTTTCTGGATTTTACACTTTTTTCAGATGGCCCTTTTGACCGGGGGGCAGTGAGACTTCATTGTAGTGCAGTTTTCCTTTACACGCTTGCTTGGTTGGCCAAAAAGTGCGTATGCATTTTTTCCTGAATATATTCAGGAAAAAACGCATACGCCCTTTTTGGCCAAGTGCATCATTGTTGACATTCTGCCTCTTTTCCTACGCTTTAAGTGCAATTCCAGTCTACCCCCTGAAATCGTTTTCCTGAAATTCTGCCCCGCTTTCAACTCCTCTTTGAAGACTTACTTCAGTACATTTTTGGACGATAGCTGTCATTCATAACTCTGCAGGTTTGTGAATTACAGTGTCCCTGAGCTCCTTTCTTCAACTCGCTTTCTTGTGAGCTGGCCGCAAAACCGCAGGATTGCTTCAGGCCCTAATCTCTTTCTGGCAGGGCACGCTGAGCCTTTGGTTAATTCCTCTTCCTGGTGGGAAATGAGCGTTCCATTTGCCCGTGCAGACACCTACAGCTAGTCTATCATTGCTTCTCCCTATTCCTGTTCATCTTCCGCTGAAATTGCAAAGTGTGCCAAACAGGAGGTTAAATGCACTGACTCTCCAAGTGGGGAGAGTGTTAGTAAAGCGTCTGCAATGGTGAACCCGAGTACTAGGGGACGAAAACTGAGATGCATTTGAAAACGTTTCCCAATCACACGGTGGAAAATACTATGGGTTTCCCATGCATGTTTTAGCTGAAGGAAGAATCCCTTAAACCTGGAAATTTGGAACCCATGGAATGGGTACCATGCAGTATGACTTCAAAGGGTCTACGTTTGCTCACCGAACCTCAACAATGCTATCAGCCCGAAGTGTCCAGCCTTATGTCTCACCCAGCTCTGGGTGTAGATGTGGTAAATCCAGGTTTCATCACAAGCCCTGAATGAATTATTTAAGAATTGCTCTCTATTTCACTGTCATTGTGTTTTGTTTTTGAAATTTATTTTGATAATGGGATTTATCGGATTTTCACTGCTGCGTTTAGGCCGCTGTACACACGCTTGATTTCCTTATGGAGACATATAAATCCATGGGTTTTAAGATTCTTACTTGTCAGGTATCTTGCCATGCGTTGAATATGGGATGTTGAGTCCATTTCGTTGAGCAAGGTGTAGGGCTTGTCTATTATATATTTGGCTTATGGAACGGTATCTGTGCTAATTTCAATCTCTGGTTTTATGCAGCACCCCAACTCACCTTTCCCCATAAGCAAGCATAAGTTGGTTTTCTAAATTTGAGACCCTGTTCTGTTTTGGAATTCAGTTTATGTGTAGCCAAGTTTACATTCCGTGTATTACTGATATATTATGATGTTTCTTTTTCTGTGTGACTTATTTCTCGTAGAATCATCATACCTGAATCCACTCATTATGCCGCTACGTGCCTGAAGACGTAGATTTCATTGCTGAGTGATATTCCATTGTACGTGCGTACCAGATATTCTTTATCTACTTTTTCCTTTCTCGGATATTTAACTTGTGCCGTAGAAAAGGTTCTTGTAAACAGAGCCATCCCAAACTTTGGGGTGGCTGTGTGTTTGTGATTTTAATTACCCTAAGCTATAGGACCATAGTGGAAGTGACATAGGCTGTGTTGCTTTGTTTCCTACGTGTTTCAGGATACACCATACATTTCTCCAGAGTGGCTGTTGGCAATTTACATCCCGCCCATCAGCATAACAAGGCTCCCTTTTCTCCATGACCTGTCCTGCCTTTCTGGATTTTACACTTTTTTCAGATGGCCCTTTTGACCGGGGGGCAGTGAGACTTCATTGTAGTGCAGATTTCCTTTACACACTTGCTTGGTTGGCCAAAAAGTGCGTATGCGTTTTTTCCTGAATATATTCAGGAAAAAACGCATACGCCCTTTTTGGCCAAGTGCATCATTGTCGACATTCTGCCTCTTTTCCTACGCTTTAAGTGCAATTCCAGTCTACCCCCTGAAATCGTTTTCCTGAAATTCTGCCCCGCTTTCAAGTCCTCTTTGAAGACTTACTTCAGTACATTTTTGGACGATAGCTGTCATTCATAACTCTGCAGGTTTGTGAATTACAGTGCCCCTGAGCTCATGTCTTCAACTCGCTTTCTTGTGAGCTGGCCGCAAAACCGCAGGATTGCTTCAGGCCCTAATCTCTTTCCAGCAGGGCACGCTGAGCCTTTGGTTAATTCCTCTTCCTGGTGGGAAATGAGCGTTCCATTTGCCCGTGCAGACACCAACAGCTAGTCTCTCATTGGTTCTCCCTATGCCTGTTCATCTTCCGCAGAAATTGCAAACTGTGCCAAACAGGAGGTTAATGGCACTGACTCTCCAAGTGGGGAGAGTGTTAGTAAAGCGTCTGGAATGGTGAACCCGAGTACCAGGGGACGAAAACTGAGATGCATTTGAAAACGTTTCCCAATCACACGGCGGACGATAGTCTGGGTTTCCCATTCATGTTTTAGCTGAAGGAAGAATCCCTTAAACCTGGAGAGTTGGGACCCATGGAATGGGTACCATGCAGTATGACTTCAAAGGGTCTGCGTTTGCTCACCGAACCTCACCAATGCTATCAGCCCGAAGTGTCCAGCCTTATGTCTCACCCAGCTCTGGGTGTAGATGTTGTAAATCCAGGTTTCATCACAAGCCCTGAATGAATTATTTAAGAATTGCTCTCTATTTCACTGTCATTGTGTTTTGTTTTTGAAATTTATTTTGATAATGGGATTTATCGGATTTTCACTGCTGCGTTTAGGCCGCTGTACACACGCTTGATTTCCTTATGGAGACATATAAATCCATGGGTTTTAAGATTCTTACTTGTCAGGTATCTTGCCAGGCGTTGAATATGGGGTGTTGAGTCCATTTCGTTGAGCAAGGAGTAGGGCTTGTCTATTATATATTTGGCTTATGGAACGGTATCTGTGCTAATTTCAATCTCTGGTTTTATGCAGCACCCCAACTCACCTTTCCCCATAAGCAAGCATAAGCTGGTTTTCTAAATTTGAGACCCTGTTCTGTTTTGTATTTCAGTTCATGTGTAGCCAACTTTACATTCCGTGTATTAGTTATATCTTATGATGTTTCTTTTTCTGTGTGACTTCTTTCTCGTAGAATCATCATACCTGAATCCACTCATTATGCCGCTACGGGCCTGATGACGTAGATTTCATTGCTGAGTGATATTCCATTGTACGTGCGTACCACAACTTCTTTATCCATTTTTTGCTTTCTGGGATATTTTACTTGTACCGTAGACGAGGTTCTTGTAAACAGAGCCGTCCCAAACTCTGGGGTGGCTGTGTGTTTTTGAATTTAATTTCCCTAAGCTATAGGACCATAAGTGGAAGTGCCATAGGCTGTGTTGCTTTGTTTCCTACGTGTTTCTGGAAAAACCATACACTTCTCCAGAGTGGTTGTTGGCAATTTACATCCCGCCCATCAGCATGACAAGGCTCCCTGTTCTCCATGACCTGTCCTGTCTTTCTGGATTTTACACTTTTTTCAGATGGCCCTTTTGACCGGGGGGCAGTGAGACTTAATTGTAGTGCAGATTTCCTTTACACGCTTGCTTGGTTGGCCAAAAAGGGCGTATGCGTTTTTTCCTGAATATATACAGGAAAAAACGCATACGCCCTTTTTGGCCAAGTGCATCATTGTTGACATTCTGCCTCTTTTCCTACGCTTTAAGTGCAATTCCAGTCTGCCCCCTGAAATCGTTTTCCTGAAATTCTGCCCCGCTTTCAAGTCCTCTTTGAAGACTTACTTCAGTACATTTTTGGACGATAGCTGTCATTCATAACTCTGCAGGTTTGTGAATTACAGTGCCCCTGAGCTCCTTTCTTCAACTCGTTTTCTTGTGAGCTGGCCGCAAAACCGCAGGATTGCTTCAGGCCCTAATATATTTCCGGCCGGGCATGCTGAGCCTTTGGTTAATTCCTCTTCCTGGTGGGAAATGAGCGTTCAATTTGCCCGTGCAGACACCAACAGCTAGTCTCTCATTGCTTCTCCCTATTCCTGTTTATCTTGCGCAGAAATTGCAAACTGTGCCAAACAGGAGGTTAATGGCACTGACTCTCCAAGTGGCGAGAGTGTTAGTAAAGCGTTCAAATGTTGAACCCGAGTACCAGGGGACGAATACTGAGATGCATTTTAAAACGTTTCCCAATCACATGGTGGACCATACTCTGGGTTTCCCATGCATGTTTTAGCTGAAGGAAGAATCCCTTAAACCTGGAGAGTTGGGACCCATGGAATGGGTACCATGCAGTATGACTTCAAAGGGTCTGCGTTTGCTCACCGAACCTCACCAATGCTATCAGCCCGAAGTGTCCAGCCTTATGTCTCATCCAGCTCTGGGTGTAGATGTGGTAAATCCAGGTTGCATCACAAGCCCTGAATGAATTATTTAAGAATTGCTCTCTATTTCACTGTCATTGTGTTTTGTTTTTGAAATTCATTTTGATAATGGGATTTATCGGATTTTCACTGCTGCTTTTAGGCCACTGTACACACACTTGATTTCCTTATGGAGACATATAAATCCATGGGTTTTAAGATTCTTACTTGTCAGGTATCTTCCCAGGCGTTGAATATAATTTGTTGAGTCCATTTCGTTGAGCAAGCAGTAGGTTTTGTCTATTATATATTTGGCTTATGGAACGGTATCTGTGCTAATTTCAATCTCTGGTTTTATGCAGCATCCCAACTGACCTTTCCCCATAAGCAAGCATAAGTTAGTTTGCTAAATTTGAGACCCTGTTCTGTTTTGTAGTTCAGTTCATGGGTAGCCAAGTTTACATTCCGTGTATTAGTGATAACTTATGATGTTTCTTTTTCTGTCTGACTTATTTCTCATAGAATCATCGTACCTGAATCCACTCATTATGCCGCTACGGTGCTGATGACGTAGATTTCATTGCTGAGTGATATTCCATTGTACGTGCGTACCACAACTTCTTTATCCATTTTATGCTTTCTGGGATATTTAACTGCTACCGTAGATGAGGTTCTTGTAAACAGAGCCATCCCAAACTTTGGGGTGGCTGTGTGTTTTTGATTTTAATTTCCCTAAGCTATAGGACCATAAGTGGAAGTGCCATAGGCTGTGTTGCTTTGTTTCCTACGTGTTTCAGGAAACACCATACACTTTTCCTGAGTGGCTTTTGGCAATTTAAATCCGCCCATCAGCATAACAAGGCTCCCTGTTCTCCATGACCTGTCCTGCCTTTCTGGATTTTACACTTTTTTCAGATGGCCCTTTTGACCGGGGGGCAGTGAGACTTCATTGTAGTGCAGATTTCCTTTACAAGCTTGCTTGGTTGGCCAAAAAGGGCGTATGCGTTTTTTCCTGAATATATTCAGGAAAAAACGCATACGCCCTTTTTGGCCAAGTGCATCATTGTCAACATTCTGCCTCTTTTCCTATGCTTTAAGTGCAATTCCAGTCTACCCCTGAAATCGTTTTCCTGAAATTCTGCCCCACTTTCAAGTCCTCTTTGAAGACTTACTTCTATACATTTTTGGACGATAGGTGTCATTCATAACTCTGCAGGTTTGTGAATTACAGTGCCCCTGAGCTCCTTTCTTCAACTCGCTTTCTTTTGAGCTGGCCGCAAAACCGCAGGATTGCTTCAGGCCCTAATCTCTTTCCGGCAGGGCATGCTGAGCCTTTGTTTAATTCCTCTTCCTGGTCAGAAATGAGCGTTCCTTTTGCCCGTGTAGGTACCTACAGCTGGTCTCTCATTGGTTCTCCCTATTCCTGTACATCTTGCGCAGAAATTGCAAACTGTGCCAAACAGGAGGTTAATGGCACTGACTCTCCAAGTAGGGAGAGTGTTAGTAAAGCCTCTGGAATGGTGAACCCGAGTACCAGGGGACGATAACTGAGATGCATTTGAAAACGTTTCCCGGTCACACAGTGCACAGTACTGTGGGTTTCCCATGCATGTTTTAGCTGAAGGAAGAATTCCTTAAACCTGGAGAGTTGGGACCCATGGAATGGTTACCCTGCAGTATGACTTCAAAGGGTCTGCGTTTGCTCACCGAACCTCACTAATGCTATCAGCCCGAAGTGTCCAGCCTTATGTCTCACCCAAATCTGGGTGTAGATGTGGTAAATCCAGGTTGCATCACAAGCCCTGAATGAATTATTTAAGAATTGCTCTCTATTTCACTGTCATTTTGTTTTGTTTTTGAAATTTATTTTGATAATGGGATTTATCGGATTTTCACTGCTGCATTTAGGCCGCTGTACACACGCTTGATTTCCTTATGGAGACATATAAATCCATGGGTTTTAAGATTCTTACTTGTCAGGTATCTTGCCAGGCGTTGAATATGGGGTGTTGAGTCCATTTCGTTGAGCAAGGAGTAGGGCTTGTCTATTATATATTTGGCTTATGGAACGGTATCTGTGCTAATTTCAATCTCTGGTTTTATGCAGCACCCCAACTCACCTTTCCCCATAAGCAAGCATAAGTTGGTTTTCTAAATTTGAGACCCTGTTCTGTTTTGTAATTCAGTTTATGTGTAGCCAAGTATACATTCCGTGTATTACTGATATCTTATGATGTTTCTTTTTCTGTGTGACTTATTTCTCGTAGAATCATCGTACCTGAATCCACTCATTATGCTGCTATGGGCCTGAAGACGTAGATTTCATTGCTGAGTGATATTCCATTGTACGTGCGTACCAATACTTCTTTATCCATTTTTTCCTTTCTCGGATATTTAACTTGTACCGTAGACGAGGTTCTTGTAAACAGAGCCATCCCAAACTTTGGGGTGGCTGTGTGTTTTTGATTTTAATTTCCCTAAGCTATAGGACCATAAGTGGAAGTGACATAGGCTGTGTTGCTTTGTTTCCTACGTGTTTCAGGATACACCATACATTTCTCCAGAGTGGCTGTTGGCAGTTTACATCCCGCCCATCAGCATAACAAGGCTCCCTGTTCTCCATGACCTGTCCTGTCTTTCTGGAGTTTACACTTTTTTCAGATGGCCCTTTTGACCGGGGGGCAGTGAGACTTCATTGTAGTGCAGATTTCCTTTACACGCTTGCTTGGTTGGCCAAAAAGGGCGTATGCGTTTTTTCCTGAATATATTCAGGAAAAACCGCATACGCCCTTTTTGGCCAAGTGCATCATTGTTGACATTCTGCCTCTTTTCCTACGCTTTAAGTGCAATTCCATTCTGCCCCCTGAAATCGTTTTCCTGAAATTCTGCCCCGCTTTCAAGTCCTCTTTGAAGACTTACTTCAGTACATTTTTGGACGATAGCTGTCATTCATAACTCTGCAGGTTTGTGAATTACAGTGCCCCTGAGCTCCTTTCTTCAACTCATTTTCTTGTGAGCTGGCCGCAAAACCGCAGGATTGCTTCAGGCACTAATATGTTTCCGGCCGGGCACGCTGAGCCTTTGGTTAATTCCTCTTCCTGGTGGGAAATGATCGTTCAATTTGCCCGTGCAGACACCAACAGCTAGTCTCTCATTGGTTCTCCCTATGCCTGTTCATCTTGCGCAGAAATTGCAAACTGTGCCAAACAGGAGGTTAAAGGCACTGACTCTCCAAGTGGGGAGAGTGTTAGTAAAGCGTCTGGAATGGTGAACCCGAGTACCAGGGGACGAAAACTGAGATGCATTTGAAAACGTTTCCCAATCACACGGCGGACGATAGTCTGGGATTCCCATGCATGTTTTAGCTGAAGGAAGAATCCCTTAAACCTGGAGAGTTGGGACCCATGGAATGGGTACCATGCAGTATGACTTCAAAGGGTCTGCGTTTGCTCACCGAACCTCACCAATGCTATCAGCCCGAAGTGTCCAGCCTTATGTCTCACCCAGCTCTGGGTGTAGATGTGGTAAATCCAGGTTGCATCACAAGCCCTGAATGAATTATTTAAGAATTGCTCTCTATTTCACTGTCATTGTGTTTTGTTTTTGAAATTTATTTTGATAATGGGATTTATCGGATTTTCACTGCTGCGTTTAGGCCGCTGTACACATGCTTGATTTCCTTATGGAGACATATAAATCCATGGATTTTAAGATTCTTACTTGTCAGGTATCTTGCCAGGCGTTGAATATGGGGTGTTGAGTCCATTTCGTTGAGGAAGGAGTAGGGTTTGTCTATTATATATTTGGCTTATGGAACGGTATCTGTGCTAATTTCAATCTCTGGTTTTATGCAGCACCCCAACTCACCTTTCCCCATAAGCAAGCATAAGTTGGTTTTCGAAATTTGAGACCCTGTTCTGTTTTGTAATTCAGTTCATGTGTATCCAAATTTACATTCCGTGTATTAGTGATATCTTATGATGTTTCCTTTTCTGTGTGACTTATTTCTCGTAGAATCATCGTACCTGAATCCACTCATTATGCCCCTACGGGCCTGATGACGTAGATTTCATTGCTGAGTGATATTCCATTGTACGTGCGTACCACAATTTCTTTATCCATTTTATGCTTTCTGGGATATTTTACTTGTACCGTAGACGAGGTTCTTGTAAACAGAGCCGTCCCAAACTCTGGGGTGGCTGTGTGTTTTTGATTTTAATTTCCCTAAGCTATAGGACCATAAGTGGAAGTGCCATAGGCTGTGTTGCTTTGTTTCCTACGTGTTTCAGGAAACACCATACACTTTTCCTGAGTGGCTTTTGGCAATTTAAATCCGCCCATCAGCATAACAAGGCTCCCTGTTCTCCATGACCTGTCCTGCCTTTCTGGATTTTACACTTTTTTCAGATGGCCCTTTTGACCGGGGGGCAGTGAGACTTCATTGTAGTGCAGATTTCCTTTACAAGCTTGCTTGGTTGGCCAAAAAGGGCGTATGCGTTTTTTCCTGAATATATTCAGGAAAAAACGCATACGCCCTTTTTGGCCAAGTGCATCATTGTCAACATTCTGCCTCTTTTCCTATGCTTTAAGTGCAATTCCAGTCTACCCCTGAAATCGTTTTCCTGAAATTCTGCCCCACTTTCAAGTCCTCTTTGAAGACTTACTTCTATACATTTTTGGACGATAGGTGTCATTCATAACTCTGCAGGTTTGTGAATTACAGTGCCCCTGAGCTCCTTTCTTCAACTCGCTTTCTTTTGAGCTGGCCGCAAAACCGCAGGATTGCTTCAGGCCCTAATCTCTTTCCGGCAGGGCATGCTGAGCCTTTGTTTAATTCCTCTTCCTGGTCAGAAATGAGCGTTCCTTTTGCCCGTGTAGGTACCTACAGCTGGTCTCTCATTGGTTCTCCCTATTCCTGTACATCTTGCGCAGAAATTGCAAACTGTGCCAAACAGGAGGTTAATGGCACTGACTCTCCAAGTAGGGAGAGTGTTAGTAAAGCCTCTGGAATGGTGAACCCGAGTACCAGGGGACGATAACTGAGATGCATTTGAAAACGTTTCCCGGTCACACAGTGCACAGTACTGTGGGTTTCCCATGCATGTTTTAGCTGAAGGAAGAATTCCTTAAACCTGGAGAGTTGGGACCCATGGAATGGTTACCCTGCAGTATGACTTCAAAGGGTCTGCGTTTGCTCACCGAACCTCACTAATGCTATCAGCCCGAAGTGTCCAGCCTTATGTCTCACCCAAATCTGGGTGTAGATGTGGTAAATCCAGGTTGCATCACAAGCCCTGAATGAATTATTTAAGAATTGCTCTCTATTTCACTGTCATTTTGTTTTGTTTTTGAAATTTATTTTGATAATGGGATTTATCGGATTTTCACTGCTGCATTTAGGCCGCTGTACACACGCTTGATTTCCTTATGGAGACATATAAATCCATGGGTTTTAAGATTCTTACTTGTCAGGTATCTTGCCAGGCGTTGAATATGGGGTGTTGAGTCCATTTCGTTGAGCAAGGAGTAGGGCTTGTCTATTATATATTTGGCTTATGGAACGGTATCTGTGCTAATTTCAATCTCTGGTTTTATGCAGCACCCCAACTCACCTTTCCCCATAAGCAAGCATAAGTTGGTTTTCTAAATTTGAGACCCTGTTCTGTTTTGTAATTCAGTTTATGTGTAGCCAAGTATACATTCCGTGTATTACTGATATCTTATGATGTTTCTTTTTCTGTGTGACTTATTTCTCGTAGAATCATCGTACCTGAATCCACTCATTATGCTGCTATGGGCCTGAAGACGTAGATTTCATTGCTGAGTGATATTCCATTGTACGTGCGTACCAATACTTCTTTATCCATTTTTTCCTTTCTCGGATATTTAACTTGTACCGTAGACGAGGTTCTTGTAAACAGAGCCATCCCAAACTTTGGGGTGGCTGTGTGTTTTTGATTTTAATTTCCCTAAGCTATAGGACCATAAGTGGAAGTGACATAGGCTGTGTTGCTTTGTTTCCTACGTGTTTCAGGATACACCATACATTTCTCCAGAGTGGCTGTTGGCAGTTTACATCCCGCCCATCAGCATAACAAGGCTCCCTGTTCTCCATGACCTGTCCTGTCTTTCTGGAGTTTACACTTTTTTCAGATGGCCCTTTTGACCGGGGGGCAGTGAGACTTCATTGTAGTGCAGATTTCCTTTACACGCTTGCTTGGTTGGCCAAAAAGGGCGTATGCGTTTTTTCCTGAATATATTCAGGAAAAACCGCATACGCCCTTTTTGGCCAAGTGCATCATTGTTGACATTCTGCCTCTTTTCCTACGCTTTAAGTGCAATTCCATTCTGCCCCCTGAAATCGTTTTCCTGAAATTCTGCCCCGCTTTCAAGTCCTCTTTGAAGACTTACTTCAGTACATTTTTGGACGATAGCTGTCATTCATAACTCTGCAGGTTTGTGAATTACAGTGCCCCTGAGCTCCTTTCTTCAACTCATTTTCTTGTGAGCTGGCCGCAAAACCGCAGGATTGCTTCAGGCACTAATATGTTTCCGGCCGGGCACGCTGAGCCTTTGGTTAATTCCTCTTCCTGGTGGGAAATGATCGTTCAATTTGCCCGTGCAGACACCAACAGCTAGTCTCTCATTGGTTCTCCCTATGCCTGTTCATCTTGCGCAGAAATTGCAAACTGTGCCAAACAGGAGGTTAAAGGCACTGACTCTCCAAGTGGGGAGAGTGTTAGTAAAGCGTCTGGAATGGTGAACCCGAGTACCAGGGGACGAAAACTGAGATGCATTTGAAAACGTTTCCCAATCACACGGCGGACGATAGTCTGGGATTCCCATGCATGTTTTAGCTGAAGGAAGAATCCCTTAAACCTGGAGAGTTGGGACCCATGGAATGGGTACCATGCAGTATGACTTCAAAGGGTCTGCGTTTGCTCACCGAACCTCACCAATGCTATCAGCCCGAAGTGTCCAGCCTTATGTCTCACCCAGCTCTGGGTGTAGATGTGGTAAATCCAGGTTGCATCACAAGCCCTGAATGAATTATTTAAGAATTGCTCTCTATTTCACTGTCATTGTGTTTTGTTTTTGAAATTTATTTTGATAATGGGATTTATCGGATTTTCACTGCTGCGTTTAGGCCGCTGTACACATGCTTGATTTCCTTATGGAGACATATAAATCCATGGATTTTAAGATTCTTACTTGTCAGGTATCTTGCCAGGCGTTGAATATGGGGTGTTGAGTCCATTTCGTTGAGGAAGGAGTAGGGTTTGTCTATTATATATTTGGCTTATGGAACGGTATCTGTGCTAATTTCAATCTCTGGTTTTATGCAGCACCCCAACTCACCTTTCCCCATAAGCAAGCATAAGTTGGTTTTCGAAATTTGAGACCCTGTTCTGTTTTGTAATTCAGTTCATGTGTATCCAAATTTACATTCCGTGTATTAGTGATATCTTATGATGTTTCCTTTTCTGTGTGACTTATTTCTCGTAGAATCATCGTACCTGAATCCACTCATTATGCCCCTACGGGCCTGATGACGTAGATTTCATTGCTGAGTGATATTCCATTGTACGTGCGTACCACAACTTCTTTATCCATTTTATGCTTTCTGGGATATTTTACTTGTACCGTAGACGAGGTTCTTGTAAACAGAGCCGTCCCAAACTCTGGGGTGGCTGTGTGTTTTTGATTTTAATTTCCCTAAGCTATAGGACCATAAGTGGAAGTGCCATAGGCTGTGTTGCTTTGTTTCCTACGTGTTTCTGGAAACACCATACACTTCTCCAGAGTGGTTGTTGGCAATTTACATCCCGCCCATCAGCATGACAAGGCTCCCTGTTCTCCATGACCTGTCCTGCCTTTCTGGATTTTACACTATTATCAGATGGCACTATTGAGCGGGGGGCAGTGAGACTTCATTGTAGTGCAGATTTCCTTTACACGCTTGCTTGGTTGGCCAAAAAGGGCGTATGCGTTTTTTCCTGACTATATTCAGGAAAAAACGCATACGCCCTTTTTGGCCAAGTGCATCATTGTCGACATTCTGCCTCTTTTCCTATGCTTTAAGTGCAATTCCAGTCTACCCCCTGAAACCGTTTTCCTGAAATTCTGCCCCGCTTTCAAGTCCTCTTCGAAGACCTACTTCTATACATTTTTGGACGATAGCTGTCATTCATAACTCTGCAGGTTTGTGAATTACAGTTCCCCTGAGCTCATGTCTTCAACTCGCTTTCTTGTGAGCTGGCCGCAAAACCGCAGGATTGCTTCAGCCCAAAGTCTCTTTCCGGCAGGGCACGCTGAGCCTTTGTTTAATTCCTCTTCCTGGTCGGAAATGAGCATTCCATTTGCCCGTGCAGACACCTACAGCTAGTCTCTCATTGCTTCTCCCTATTCCTGTTCATCTTGCGCAGAAATTGGAAAGTGTGCCAAACAGGAGGTTAAATGCACTGACTCTCCAAGTGGGGAGAGTGTTAGTAAAGCGTCTGGAATGGTGAACCCGAGTACCAGGGGACGAAAACTGAGATGCATTTGAAAACGTTTCCCAATCACACGGTGGACCATACTATGGGTTTCCCATGCATGTTTTAGCTGAAGGAAGAATCCCTTAAACCTGGAAATTTGGAACCCATGGAATGGGTACCATGCAGTATGACTTCAAAGGGTCTGCGTTTGCTCACCGAACCTCACCAATGCTATCAGCCCGAAGTGTCCAGCCTTATGTCTCACCCAGCTCTGGGTGTAGATGTGGGAAATCCAGGTTGCATCACAAGCCCTGAATGAATTATTTAAGAATTGCTCTCTATTTCACTGTCATTGTGTTTTGTTTTTGAAATTTATTTTGATAATGGGATTTATCGGATTTTCACTGCTGCGTTTAGGCTGCTGTACACACGCTTGATTTCCTTATGGAGACATATAAATCCATGGGTTTTAAGATTCTTACTTGTCAGGTATCTTCCCAGGCGATGAATATAGGGTGTTGAGTCCATTTCGTTGAGCAAGGAGTAGGTTTTGTCTATTATATATTTGGCTTATGGAACGGTATCTGTGCTAATTTCAATCTCTGGTTTTATGCAGCATCCCAACTGACCTTTCCCCATAAGCAAGCATAAGTTGGTTTTCTAAATTTGAGACCCTGTTCTATTTTGTAGTTCAGTTCATGGGTAGCCAAGTTTACATTCCGTGTATTAGTGATAACTTATGATGTTTCTTTTTCTGTCTGACTTATTTCTCATAGAATCATCGTACCTGAATCCACTCATTATGCCGCTACGGGCCTGATGACGTAGATTTCATTGCTGAGTGATATTCCATTGTACGTGCGTACCACAACTTCTTTATCCATTTTATGCTTTCTCGGATATTTAACTTCTACCGTAGATGAGGTTCTTGTAAACAGAGCCATCCCAAACTTTGGGGTGGCTGTGTGTTTTTGATTTTAATTTCCCTAAGCTATAGGAACATAAGTGGAATTGCCATAGGCTGTGTTGCTTTGTTTCCTACGTGTTTCAGGAAACACCATACACTTTTCCAGAGTGGCTGTTGGCAATTTAAATCCGCCCATCAGCATAACAAGGCTCCCTCTTCTCCATGACCTGTCCTGCCTTTCTGGATTTTACACTTTTTTCAGATGTCCCTTTTGACCGGGGGGCAGTGAGACTTCATTGTAGTGCAGATTTCCTTTACACGCTTGCTTGGTTGGCCAAAAAGGGCGTATGCGTTTTTTCCTGAATATATTCAGGAAAAAACGCATACGCCCTTTTTGGCCAAGTGCATCATTGTCGACATTCTGCCTCTTTTCCTATGCTTTAAGTGCAATTCCAGTCTACCCCCTGAAATCGTTTTCCTGAAATTCTGCCCCGCTTTCAAGTCCTCTTCGAAGACTTACTTCTATACATTTTTGGACGATAGCTGTCATTCATAACTCTGCAGGTTTGTGAATTACAGTGCCCCTGAGCTCATGTCTTCAACTCGCTTTCTTGTGAGCTGGCCGCAAAACCGCAGGATTGCTTCAGCCCAAAGTCTCTTTCCGGCAGGGCACGCTGAGCCTTTGTTTAATTCCTCTTCCTGGTCGGAAATGAGCATTCCATTTGCCCGTGCAGACACCTACAGCTAGTCTCTCATTGCTTCTCCCTATTCCTGTTCATCTTGCGCAGAAATTGCAAAGTGTGCCAAACAGGAGGTTAAATGCACTGACTCTCCAAGTGGGGAGAGTGTTAGTAAAGCGTCTGGAATGGTGAACCCGAGTACCAGGGGACGAAAACTGAGATGCATTTGAAAACGTTTCCCAATCACACGGTGGACCATACTATGGGTTTCCCATGCATGTTTTAGCTGAAGGAAGAATCCCTTAAACCTGGAAATTTGGAACCCATGGAATGGGTACCATGCAGTATGACTTCAAAAGGTCTGCGTTTGCTCACCGAACCTAACCAATGCTATCAGCCCGAAGTGTCCAGCCTTATGTCTCACCCAGCTCTGGGTGTAGATGTGGGAAATCCAGGTTGCATCACAAGCCCTGAATGAATTATTTAAGAATTGCTCTCTATTTCACTGTCATTGTGTTTTGTTTTTGAAATTTATTTTGATAATGGGATTTATCGGATTTTCACTGCTGCGTTTAGGCCGCTGTACACACGCTTGATTCCTTATGGAGACATATAAATCCATGGGTTTTAAGATTCTTACTTGTCAGGTATCTGGCCAGGCGTTGAATATGGGGTGTTGAGTCCATGTCGTTGAGCAAGGAGTAGGTCTTGTCTATTATATATTTGGCTTATGGAACGGTATCTGTGCTAATTTCAATCTCTGGTTTTATGCAGCACCCCAACTCACCTTTCCCCATAAGCAAGCATAAGTTGGTTTTCTAAATTTGAGACCCTGTTCTGTTTTGTAATTCAGTTCATGGGTAGCCAAGTTTACATTCCGTGTATTAGTGATATCTTATGATGTTTCTTTTTCTGTGTGACTTATTTCTCGTAGAATCATCATACCTGAATCCACTCATTATGCCGCTACGGGCCTGATGACGTAGATTTCATTGCTGAGTGATATTCCATTGTACGTGCGCACCACAACTTCTTTATCCATTTCTTACTTTCTGGGATATTTTACTTGTACCGTAGACGAGGTTCTTGTAAACAGAGCCGTGCCAAACTCTGGGGTGGCTGTGTGTTTTTGATTTTAATTTCCCTAAGCTATAGGACCATAAGTGGAAGTGCCATAGGCTGTGTTGCTTTGTTTCCTACGTGTTTCTGGATACACCATACACTTCTCCAGAGTGGTTGTTGGCAATTTACATCCCACCCATCAGCATGACAAGGCTCCCTGTTCTCCATGACCTGTCCTGCCTTTCTGGATTTTACACTTTTTTCAGATGGCCCTTTTGACCAGGGGGCAGTGAGACTTCATTGTAGTGCAGATTTCCTTTACACGTTTGCTTGGTTGGCCAAAAAGGGCGTATGCGTTTTTCCCTGAATATATTCAGGAAAAAACGCATACGCCCTTTTTGGCCAAGGGCATCGTTGTCGACATTCTGCCTCTTTTCCTATGCTTTTAGTACAATTCCAGTCTACCCCCTGAAATCGTTTTCCTGAAATTCTGCCCCGCTTACAAGTCCCCTTGGAAGACTTACTTCAATACAGTTTTGGACGATAGCTGTCATTCATAACTCTGCAGGTTTGTGAATTACAGTGCCCTGAGCTTATGTCTTCAACTCGCTTTCTTGTGAGCTGGCCGCAAAACCACAGGATTGCTTCAGGCGAAAGTCTCTTTCCGGCAGGGCATGCTGAGCCTTTGTTTAATTCCTCTTCCTGGTCGGAAATGAGCGTTCCTTTTGCCCGTGCAGGCACCTACAGCTAGTCTCTCATTGGTTCTCCCTATTCCTGTACATCTTGCGCAGAAATTGCAAACTGTGCCAAACAGGAGTTCAATGGCACTGACTCTCCAAGTGGGGAGACTGTTAGTAAAGCGTCTGGAATGGTGAACCCGAGTACCAGGGGACGAAAACTGAGATGCATTTAAAAACATTTACCGGTCACACAGTGCACTGTACTGTGGGTTTCCCATGCATGTTTTAGCTGAAGGAAGAATCCCTTAAACCTGGAGAGTTGGGACCCATGGAATGGGTACCATGCAGTATGACTTCAAAGGGTCTGCGTTTGCTCACCGAACCTCACCAATGCTATCAGCCCGAAGTGTCCAGCCTTATGTCTCACCCAGCTCTGGGTGTAGATGTGGGAAATCCAGGTTGCATCACAAGACCTGAATGAATTATTTAAGAATTGCTCTCTATTTCACTGTCATTGTGTTTTGTTTTTGAAATTTATTTTGATAATGGGATTTATCGGATTTTCACTGCTGCGTTTAGGCCGCTGTACACACGCTTGATTTCCTTATGGAGACATATAAATCCATGGGTTTTAAGATTCTTACTTGTCAGGTATCTTGCCAGGCGTTGAATATGGGGTGTTGAGTCCATTTCGTTGAGCAAGGAGTAGGGCTTGTCTATTATATATTTGGCTTATGGAACGGTATCTGTGCTAATTTCAATCTCTGGTTTTATGCAGCACCCCAACTCACCTTTCCCCATAAGCAAGCATAAGTTTGTTTTCTAAATTTGAGACCCTGTTCTGTTTTGTAATTCAGTTTATGTGTAGCCAAGTTTTCATTCCGTGTATTACTGATATATTATGATGTTTCTTATTCTGTGTGACTTATTTCTCATAGAATCATCGTACCTGAATCCACTCATTATGCCGCTATGGGCCTGAAGACGTAGATTTCATTGCTGAGTGATATTCCATTGTACGTGCGTACCAGAACTTCTTTATCCATTTTTTCCTTTCTCTGATATTTAACTTGTACCGTAGACAAGGTTCTTGTAAACAGAGCCATCCCAAGCTTTGGGGTGGCTGTGTGTTTTTGATTTTAATTTCCCTAAGCTATAGGACCATAAGTGGAAGTGACATAGGCTGTGTTGCTTTGTTTCCTACGTGTTTCAGGATACACCATACATTTCTCCAGAGTGGCTGTTGGCAATTTACATCCCGCCCATCAGCATAACAAGGCTCCCTGTTCTCCATGACCTGTCCTGTCTTTCTGGATTTTACACTTTTTTCAGATGGCCCTTTTGACCGGGGGGCAGTGAGACTTCATTGTAGTGCAGATTTCTTTACACGCTTGCTTGGTTGGCCAAAAAGGGCGTATGCGTTTTTTCCTGAATATATTCAGGAAAAAAGGCATACGCCCTTTTTGGCCAAGTGCATCATTGTCGACATTCTGCCTCTTTTCCTATGCTTTAAGTGCAATTCCAGTCTATCCCCTGAAATCGTTTTCCTGAAATTCTGCCCTGCTTTCAAGTCCTCTTTGAAGACTTACTTCAGTACATTTTTGGACGATAGCTGTCATTCATAACTCTGCATGTTTGTGAATTACAGTGCCCCTGAGCTCCTTTCTTCAACTCGTTTTCTTGTGAGCTGGCCGCAAAACCGCAGGATTGCTTCAGGCCCTAATCTGTTTCCGGCATGGCACGCTGAGCCTTTGGTTAATTCCTTCCCTGGTGGGAAATGAGCGTTCAATTTGCCCGTGCAGACACCAACAGCTAGTCTCTCATTGGTTCTCCCTATGCCTGTTCATCTTGCGCAGAAATTGCAAACTGTGCCAAACAGGAGGTTAAAGGCACTGACTCTCCAAGTGGGGAGAGTGTTAGTAAAGCGTCTGGAATGGTGAAACCAAGTACCAGGGGACGAAAACTGAGATGCATTTGAAAACGTTTCCCAAACACACAGCGGACGATAGTCTGGGTTTCCCATGCATGTTTTAGCTGAAGGAAGAATCCCTTAAACCTGGAGAGTTGGGACCCATGGAATGGGTACCATGCAGTATGAATTCAAAGGGTCTGCGCTTGCTCACCGAACCTCACCAATGCTATCAGCACGAAGTGCCCAGCCTTATGTCTCACCCAGCTCTGGGTGTAGATGTGGAAAATCCAGGTTGCATCACAAGCCCTGAATGAATTATTTAAGAATTGCTCTCTATTTCACTGTCATTGTGTTTTGTTTTTGAAATTTATTTTGATAATGGGATTTATCGGATTTTCACTGCTGCGTTTAGGCCGCTGTACACACACTTGATTTCCTTATGGAGACATATAAATCCATGGGTTTTAAGATTCTTACTTGTCAGGTATCTTGCCAGGCGTTGAATATGGGGTGTTGAGTCCATTTCGTTGAGCAAGGAGTAGGGCTTGTCTATTATATATTTGGCTTATGGAACGGTATCTGTGCTAATTTCAATCTCTGGTTTTATGCAGCACCCCAACTCACCTTTCCCCATAAGCAAGCATAAGTTGGTTTTCAAAATTTGAGACCCTGTTCTGTTTTGTAATTCAGTTCATGTGTATCCAACTTTACATTCCGTGTATTAGTGATATCTTATGATGTTTCTTTTTCTGTGTGACTTATTTCTCGTAGAATCATCGTACCTGAATCCACTCATTATGCCGCTACGGGCCTGATGACGTAGATTTCATTGCTGAGTGATATTCCATTGTACGTGCGTACCACAAATTCTTTATCCATTTTTTAATTTCTGGGATATTTTACTTGTACCGTAGACGAGGTTCTTGTAAACAGAGCCATCCCAAACTCTGGGGTGGCTGTGTGTTTTTGAATTTAATTTCCCTAAGCTATAGGACCATAAGTGGAAGTGCCATAGGCTGTGTTGCTTTGTTTCCTACGTGTTTCTGGAAAAACCATACACTTCTCCAGAGTGGTTGTTGGCAATTTACATCCCGCCAATCAGCATGACAAGGCTCCCTGTTCTCCATGACCTGTCCTGTCTTTCTGGATTTTACACTTTTTTCAGATGGCCCTTTTGACCGGGGGGCAGTGAGACTTAATTGTAGTGCAGATTTCCTTTACACGCTTGCTTGGTTGGCCAAAAAGGGCGTATGCGTTTTTTCCTGAATATATACAGGAAAAAACGCATACGCCCTTTTTGGCCAAGTGCATCATTGTTGACATTCTGCCTCTTTTCCTACGCTTTAAGTGCAATTCCAGTCTGCCCCCTGAAATCGTTTTCCTGAAATTCTGCCCCGCTTTCAAGTCCTCTTTGAAGACTTACTTCAGTACATTTTTGGACGATAGCTGTCATTCATAACTCTGCAGGTTTGTGAATTACAGTGCCCCTGAGCTCCTTTCTTCAACTCGTTTTCTTGTGAGCTGGCCGCAAAACCGCAGGATTGCTTCAGGCCCTAATATATTTCCGGCCGGGCATGCTGAGCCTTTGGTTAATTCCTCTTCCTGGTGGGAAATGAGCGTTCAATTTGCCCGTGCAGACACCAACAGCTAGTCTCTCATTGCTTCTCCCTATTCCTGTTTATCTTGCGCAGAAATTGCAAACTGTGCCAAACAGGAGGTTAATGGCACTGACTCTCCAAGTGGCGAGAGTGTTAGTAAAGCGTTCAAATGTTGAACCCGAGTACCAGGGGACGAATACTGAGATGCATTTTAAAACGTTTCCCAATCACATGGTGGACCATACTCTGGGTTTCCCATGCATGTTTTAGCTGAAGGAAGAATCCCTTAAACCTGGAGAGTTGGGACCCATGGAATGGGTACCATGCAGTATGACTTCAAAGGGTCTGCGTTTGCTCACCGAACCTCACCAATGCTATCAGCCCGAAGTGTCCAGCCTTATGTCTCATCCAGCTCTGGGTGTAGATGTGGTAAATCCAGGTTGCATCACAAGCCCTGAATGAATTATTTAAGAATTGCTCTCTATTTCACTGTCATTGTGTTTTGTTTTTGAAATTCATTTTGATAATGGGATTTATCGGATTTTCACTGCTGCTTTTAGGCCACTGTACACACACTTGATTTCCTTATGGAGACATATAAATCCATGGGTTTTAAGATTCTTACTTGTCAGGTATCTTCCCAGGCGTTGAATATAATTTGTTGAGTCCATTTCGTTGAGCAAGCAGTAGGTCTTGTCTATTATATATTTGGCTTATGGAACGGTATCTGTGCTAATTTCAATCTCTGGTTTTATGCAGCATCCCAACTGACCTTTCCCCATAAGCAAGCATAAGTTGGTTTGCTAAATTTGAGACCCTGTTCTGTTTTGTAGTTCAGTTCATGGGTAGCCAAGTTTACATTCCATGTATTAGTGATAACTTATGATGTTTCTTTTTCTGTCTGACTTATTTCTCATAGAATCATCGTACCTGAATCCACTCATTATGCCGCTACGGTGCTGATGACGTAGATTTCATTGCTGAGTGATATTCCATTGTACGTGCGTACCACAACTTCTTTATCCATTTTATGCTTTCTGGGATATTTAACTGCTACCGTAGATGAGGTTCTTGTAAACAGAGCCATCCCAAACTTTGGGGTGGCTGTGTGTTTTTGATTTTAATTTCCCTAAGCTATAGGACCATAAGTGGAAGTGCCATAGGCTGTGTTGCTTTGTTTCCTACGTGTTTCAGGAAACACCATACACTTTTCCAGAGTGGCTTTTGGCAATTTAAATCCGCCCATCAGCATAACAAGGCTCCCTGTTCTCCATGACCTGTCCTGTCTTTCTGGATTTTACACTTTTTTCAGATGGCCCTTTTGACCGGGGGGCAGTGAGACTTCATTGTAGTGCAGATTTCCTTTACACGCTTGCTTGGTTGGCCAAAAAGGGCGTATGCGTTTTTTCCTGAATATATTCAGGAAAAAACGCATACGCCCTTTTTGGCCAAGTGCATCATTGTCAACATTCTGCCTCTTTTCCTATGCTTTAAGTGCAATTCCAGTCTACCCCTGAAATCGTTTTCCTGAAATTCTGCCCCACTTTCAAGTCCTCTTTGAAGACTTACTTCTATACATTTTTGGACGATAGGTGTCATTCATAACTCTGCAGGTTTGTGAATTACAGTGCCCCTGAGCTCCTTTCTTCAACTCGCTTTCTTTTGAGCTGGCCGCAAAACCGCAGGATTGCTTCAGGCCCTAATCTCTTTCCGGCAGGGCATGCTGAGCCTTTGTTTAATTCCTCTTCCTGGTCAGAAATGAGCGTTCCTTTTGCCCGTGCAGGTACCTACAGCTGGTCTCTCATTGGTTCTCCCTATTCCTGTACATCTTGCGCAGAAATTGCAAACTGTGCCAAACAGGAGGTTAATGGCACTGACTCTCCAAGTAGGGAGAGTGTTAGTAAAGCGTCTGGAATGGTGAACCCGAGTACCAGGGGACGATAACTGAGATGCATTTGAAAACGTTTCCCGGTCACACAGTGCACAGTACTGTGGGTTTCCCATGCATGTTTTAGCTGAAGGAAGAATTCCTTAAACCTGGAGAGTTGGGACCCATGGAATGGTTACCCTGCAGTATGACTTCAAAGGGTCTGCGTTTGCTCACCGAACCTCACTAATGCTATCAGCCCGAAGTGTCCAGTCTTATGTCTCACCCAAATCTGGGTGTAGATGTGGTAAATCCAGGTTGCATCACAAGCCCTGAATGAATTATTTAAGAATTGCTCTCTATTTCACTGTCATTTTGTTTTGTTTTTGAAATTTATTTTGATAATGGGATTTATCGGATTTTCACTGCTGCATTTAGGCCGCTGTACACACGCTTGATTTCCTTATGGAGACATATAAATCCATGGGTTTTAAGATTCTTACTTGTCAGGTATCTTGCCAGGCGTTGAATATGGGGTGTTGAGTCCATTTCGTTGAGCAAGGAGTAGGGCTTGTCTATTATATATTTGGCTTATGGAACGGTATCTGTGCTAATTTCAATCTCTGGTTTTATGCAGCACCCCAACTCACCTTTCCCCATAAGCAAGCATAAGTTGGTTTTCTAAATTTGGGACCCTGTTCTGTTTTGTAATTCAGTTTATGTGTAGCCAAGTATACATTCCGTGTATTAGTGATATCTTATGATGTTTCTTTTTCTGTGTGACTTATTTCTCGTAGAATCATCGTACCTGAATCCACTCATTATGCTGCTATGGGCCTGAAGACGTAGATTTCATTGCTGAGTGATATTCCATTGTACGTGCGTACCAATACTTCTTTATCCATTTTTTCCTTTCTCGGATATTTAACTTGTACCGTAGACGAGGTTCTTGTAAACAGAGCCATCCCAAACTTTGGGGTGGCTGTGTGTTTTTGATTTTAATTTCCCTAAGCTATAGGACCATAAGTGGAAGTGACATAGGCTGTGTTGCTTTGTTTCCTACGTGTTTCAGGATACACCATACATTTCTCCAGAGTGGCTGTTGGCAGTTTACATCCCGCCCATCAGCATAACAAGGCTCCCTGTTCTCCATGACCTGTCCTGTCTTTCTGGAGTTTACACTTTTTTCAGATGGCCCTTTTGACCGGGGGGCAGTGAGACTTCATTGTAGTGCAGATTTCCTTTACACGCTTGCTTGGTTGGCCAAAAAGGGCGTATGCGTTTTTTCCTGAATATATTCAGGAAAAAACGCATACGCCCTTTTTGGCCAAGTGCATCATTGTTGACATTCTGCCTCTTTTCCTACGCTTTAAGTGCAATTCCATTCTGCCCCCTGAAATCGTTTTCCTGAAATTCTGCCCCGCTTTCAAGTCCTCTTTGAAGACTTACTTCAGTACATTTTTGGACGATAGCTGTCATTCATAACTCTGCAGGTTTGTGAATTACAGTGCCCCTGAGCTCCTTTCTTCAACTCGTTTTCTTGTGAGCTGGCCGCAAAACCGCAGGATTGCTTCAGGCACTAATATGTTTCCGGCCGGGCACGCTGAGCCTTTGGTTAATTCCTCTTCCTGGTGGGAAATGATCGTTCAATTTGCCCGTGCAGACACCAACAGCTAGTCTCTCATTGGTTCTCCCTATGCCTGTTCATCTTGCGCAGAAATTGCAAACTGTGCCAAACAGGAGGTTAAAGGCACTGACTCTCCAAGTGGGGAGAGTGTTAGTAAAGCGTCTGGAATGGTGAACCCGAGTACCAGGGGACGAAAACTGAGATGCATTTGAAAACGTTTCCCAATCACACGGCGGACGATAGTCTGGGATTCCCATGCATGTTTTAGCTGAAGGAAGAATCCCTTAAACCTGGAGAGTTGGGACCCATGGAATGGGTACCATGCAGTATGACTTCAAAGGGTCTGCGTTTGCTCACCGAACCTCACCAATGCTATCAGCCCGAAGTGTCCAGCCTTATGTCTCACCCAGCTCTGGGTGTAGATGTGGTAAATCCAGGTTGCATCACAAGCCCTGAATGAATTATTTAAGAATTGCTCTCTATTTCACTGTCATTGTGTTTTGTTTTTGAAATTTATTTTGATAATGGGATTTATCGGATTTTCACTGCTGCGTTTAGGCCGCTGTACACATGCTTGATTTCCTTATGGAGACATATAAATCCATGGATTTTAAGATTCTTACTTGTCAGGTATCTTGCCAGGCGTTGAATATGGGGTGTTGAGTCCATTTCGTTGAGGAAGGAGTAGGGTTTGTCTATTATATATTTGGCTTATGGAACGGTATCTGTGCTAATTTCAATCTCTGGTTTTATGCAGCACCCCAACTCACCTTTCCCCATAAGCAAGCATAAGTTGGTTTTCGAAATTTGAGACCCTGTTCTGTTTTGTAATTCAGTTCATGTGTATCCAAATTTACATTCCGTGTATTAGTGATATCTTATGATGTTTCCTTTTCTGTGTGACTTATTTCTCGTAGAATCATCGTACCTGAATCCACTCATTATGCCCCTACGGGCCTGATGACGTAGATTTCATTGCTGAGTGATATTCCATTGTACGTGCGTACCACAACTTCTTTATCCATTTTATGCTTTCTGGGATATTTTACTTGTACCGTAGACGAGGTTCTTGTAAACAGAGCCGTCCCAAACTCTGGGGTGGCTGTGTGTTTTTGATTTTAATTTCCCTAAGCTATAGGACCATAAGTGGAAGTGCCATAGGCTGTGTTGCTTTGTTTCCTACGTGTTTCTGGAAACACCATACACTTCTCCAGAGTGGTTGTTGGCAATTTACATCCCGCCCATCAGCATGACAAGGCTCCCTGTTCTCCATGACCTGTCCTGCCTTTCTGGATTTTACACTATTATCAGATGGCACTATTGAGCGGGGGGCAGTGAGACTTCATTGTAGTGCAGATTTCCTTTACACGCTTGCTTGGTTGGCCAAAAAGGGCGTATGCGTTTTTTCCTGAATATATTCAGGAAAAAACGCATACGCCCGTTTTGGCCAAGTGCATCATTGTCGACATTCTGCCTCTTTTCCTATGCTTTAAGTGCAATTCCAGTCTACCCCCTGAAACCGTTTTCCTGAAATTCTGCCCCGCTTTCAAGTCCTCTTCGAAGACCTACTTCTATACATTTTTGGACGATAGCTGTCATTCATAACTCTGCAGGTTTGTGAATTACAGTTCCCCTGAGCTCATGTCTTCAACTCGCTTTCTTGTGAGCTGGCCGCAAAACCGCAGGATTGCTTCAGCCCAAAGTCTCTTTCCGGCAGGGCACGCTGAGCCTTTGTTTAATTCCTCTTCCTGGTCGGAAATGAGCATTCCATTTGCCCGTGCAGACACCTACAGCTAGTCTCTCATTGCTTCTCCCTATTCCTGTTCATCTTGCGCAGAAATTGGAAAGTGTGCCAAACAGGAGGTTAAATGCACTGACTCTCCAAGTGGGGAGAGTGTTAGTAAAGCGTCTGGAATGGTGAACCCGAGTACCAGGGGACGAAAACTGAGATGCATTTGAAAACGTTTCCCAATCACACGGTGGACCATACTATGGGTTTCCCATGCATGTTTTAGCTGAAGGAAGAATCCCTTAAACCTGGAAATTTGGAACCCATGGAATGGGTACCATGCAGTATGACTTCAAAGGGTCTGCGTTTGCTCACCGAACCTCACCAATGCTATCAGCCCGAAGTGTCCAGCCTTATGTCTCACCCAGCTCTGGGTGTAGATGTGGGAAATCCAGGTTGCATCACAAGCCCTGAATGAATTATTTAAGAATTGCTCTCTATTTCACTGTCATTGTGTTTTGTTTTTGAAATTTATTTTGATAATGGGATTTATCGGATTTTCACTGCTGCGTTTAGGCTGCTGTACACACGCTTGATTTCCTTATGGAGACATATAAATCCATGGGTTTTAAGATTCTTACTTGTCAGGTATCTTCCCAGGCGATGAATATAGGGTGTTGAGTCCATTTCGTTGAGCAAGGAGTAGGTTTTGTCTATTATATATTTGGCTTATGGAACGGTATCTGTGCTAATTTCAATCTCTGGTTTTATGCAGCATCCCAACTGACCTTTCCCCATAAGCAAGCATAAGTTGGTTTTCTAAATTTGAGACCCTGTTCTATTTTGTAGTTCAGTTCATGGGTAGCCAAGTTTACATTCCGTGTATTAGTGATAACTTATGATGTTTCTTTTTCTGTCTGACTTATTTCTCATAGAATCATCGTACCTGAATCCACTCATTATGCCGCTACGGGCCTGATGACGTAGATTTCATTGCTGAGTGATATTCCATTGTACGTGCGTACCACAACTTCTTTATCCATTTTATGCTTTCTCGGATATTTAACTTCTACCGTAGATGAGGTTCTTGTAAACAGAGCCATCCCAAACTTTGGGGTGGCTGTGTGTTTTTGATTTTAATTTCCCTAAGCTATAGGACCATAAGTGGAATTGCCATAGGCTGTGTTGCTTTGTTTCCTACGTGTTTCAGGAAACACCATACACTTTTCCAGAGTGGCTGTTGGCAATTTAAATCCGCCCATCAGCATAACAAGGCTCCCTCTTCTCCATGACCTGTCCTGCCTTTCTGGATTTTACACTTTTTTCAGATGGCCCTTTTGACCAGGGGGCAGTGAGACTTCATTGTAGTGCAGATTTCCTTTACACGCTTGCTTGGTTGGCCAAAAAGGGCGTATGCGTTTTTCCCTGAATATATTCAGGAAAAAACGCATACGCCCTTTTTGGCCAAGGGCATCATTGTCGACATTCTGCCTCTTTTCCTATGCTTTTAGTACAATTCCAGTCTACCCCCTGAAATCGTTTTCCTGAAATTCTGCCCCGCTTACAAGTCCCCTTGGAAGACTTACTTCAATACAGTTTTGGACGATAGCTGTCATTCATAACTCTGCAGGTTTGTGAATTACAGTGCCCTGAGCTTATGTCTTCAACTCGCTTTCTTGTGAGCTGGCCGCAAAACCACAGGATTGCTTCAGGCCAAAGTCTCTTTCCGGCAGGGCATGCTGAGCCTTTGTTTAATTCCTCTTCCTGGTCGGAAATGAGCGTTCCTTTTGCCCGTGCAGGCACCTACAGCTAGTCTCTCATTGGTTCTCCCTATTCCTGTACATCTTGCGCAGAAATTGCAAACTGTGCCAAACAGGAGTTCAATGGCACTGACTCTCCAAGTGGGGAGACTGTTAGTAAAGCGTCTGGAATGGTGAACCCGAGTACCAGGGGACGAAAACTGAGATGCATTTGAAAACATTTACCGGTCACACAGTGCACTGTACTGTGGGTTTCCCATGCATGTTTTAGCTGAAGGAAGAATCCCTTAAACCTGGAGAGTTGGGACCCATGGAATGGGTACCATGCAGTATGACTTCAAAGGGTCTGCGTTTGCTCACCGAACCTCACCAATGCTATCAGCCCGAAGTGTCCAGCCTTATGTCTCACCCAGCTCTGGGTGTAGATGTGGGAAATCCAGGTTGCATCACAAGACCTGAATGAATTATTTAAGAATTGCTCTCTATTTCACTGTCATTGTGTTTTGTTTTTGAAATTTATTTTGATAATGGGATTTATCGGATTTTCACTGCTGCGTTTAGGCCGCTGTACACACGCTTGATTTCCTTATGGAGACATATAAATCCATGGGTTTTAAGATTCTTACTTGTCAGGTATCTTGCCAGGCGTTGAATATGGGGTGTTGAGTCCATTTCGTTGAGCAAGGAGTAGGGCTTGTCTATTATATATTTGGCTTATGGAACGGTATCTGTGCTAATTTCAATCTCTGGTTTTATGCAGCACCCCAACTCACCTTTCCCCATAAGCAAGCATAAGTTTGTTTTCTAAATTTGAGACCCTGTTCTGTTTTGTAATTCAGTTTATGTGTAGCCAAGTTTTCATTCCGTGTATTACTGATATATTATGATGTTTCTTATTCTGTGTGACTTATTTCTCATAGAATCATCGTACCTGAATCCACTCATTATGCCGCTATGGGCCTGAAGACGTAGAATTCATTGCTGAGTGATATTCCATTGTACGTGCGTACCAGAACTTCTTTAACCATTTTTTCCTTTCTCTGATATTTAACTTGTACCGTAGACAAGGTTCTTGTAAACAGAGCCATCCCAAGCTTTGGGGTGGCTGTGTGTTTTTGATTTTAATTTCCCTAAGCTATAGGACCATAAGTGGAAGTGACATAGGCTGTGTTGCTTTGTTTCCTACGTGTTTCAGGATACACCATACATTTCTCCAGAGTGGCTGTTGGCAATTTACATCCCGCCCATCAGCATAACAAGGCTCCCTGTTCTCCATGACCTGTCCTGTCTTTCTGGATTTTACACTTTTTTCAGATGGCCCTTTTGACCGGGGGGCAGTGAGACTTCATTGTAGTGCAGATTTCTTTACACGCTTGCTTGGTTGGCCAAAAAGGGCGTATGCGTTTTATCCTGAATATATTCAGGAAAAAAGGCATACGCCCTTTTTGGCCAAGTGCATCATTGTCGACATTCTGCCTCTTTTCCTATGCTTTAAGTGCAATTCCAGTCTATCCCCTGAAATCGTTTTCCTGAAATTCTGCCCTGCTTTCAAGTCCTCTTTGAAGACTTACTTCAGTACATTTTTGGACGATAGCTGTCATTCATAACTCTGCATGTTTGTGAATTACAGTGCCCCTGAGCTCCTTTCTTCAACTCGTTTTCTTGTGAGCTGGCCGCAAACCGCAGGATTGCTTCAGGCCCTAATCTGTTTCCGGCATGGCACGCTGAGCCTTTGGTTAATTCCTTCCCTGGTGGGAAATGAGCGTTCAATTTGCCCGTGCAGACACCAACAGCTAGTCTCTCATTGGTTCTCCCTATGCCTGTTCATCTTGCGCAGAAATTGCAAACTGTGCCAAACAGGAGGTTAAAGGCACTGACTCTCCAAGTGGGGAGAGTGTTAGTAAAGCGTCTGGAATGGTGAAACCAAGTACCAGGGGACGAAAACTGAGATGCATTTGAAAACGTTTCCCAAACACACAGCGGACGATAGTCTGGGTTTCCCATGCATGTTTTAGCTGAAGGAAGAATCCCTTAAACCTGGAGAGTTGGGACCCATGGAATGGGTACCATGCAGTATGAATTCAAAGGGTCTGCGCTTGCTCACCGAACCTCACCAATGCTATCAGCACGAAGTGCCCAGCCTTATGTCTCACCCAGCTCTGGGTGTAGATGTGGAAAATCCAGGTTGCATCACAAGCCCTGAATGAATTATTTAAGAATTGCTCTCTATTTCACTGTCATTGTGTTTTGTTTTTGAAATTTATTTTGATAATGGGATTTATCGGATTTTCACTGCTGCGTTTAGGCCGCTGTACACACGCTTGATTTCCTTATGGAGACATATAAATCCATGGGTTTTAAGATTCTTACTTGTCAGGTATCTTGCCAGGCGTTGAATATGGGGTGTTGAGTCCATTTCGTTGAGCAAGGAGTAGGGCTTGTCTATTATATATTTGGCTTATGGAACGGTATCTGTGCTAATTTCAATCTCTGGTTTTATGCAGCACCCCAACTCACCTTTCCCCATAAGCAAGCATAAGTTGGTTTTCAAAATTTGAGACCCTGTTCTGTTTTGTAATTCAGTTCATGTGTATCCAACTTTACATTCCGTGTATTAGTGATATCTTATGATGTTTCTTTTTCTGTGTGACTTATTTCTCGTAGAATCATCGTACCTGAATCCACTCATTATGCCGCTACGGGCCTGATGACGTAGATTTCATTGCTGAGTGATATTCCATTGTACGTGCGTACCACAACTTCTTTATCCATTTTTTAATTTCTGGGATATTTTACTTGTACCGTAGACGAGGTTCTTGTAAACAGAGCCATCCCAAACTTTGGGGCGGATGTGTGTTTTTGATTTTAATTTCCCTAAGCTATAGGACCATAAGTGGAAGTGACATAGGCTGTGTTGCTTTGTTTCCTACGTGTTTCAGGATACACCATACATTTCTCCAGAGTGGCTGTTGGCACTTTACATCCCACCCATCAGCATAACAAGGCTCCCTGTTCTCCAAGACCTGTCCTGCCTTTCTGGATTTTACACTTTTTTCAGATGGCCCTTTTGACCGGGGGGCAGTGAGACTTCACTGTAGTGCAGATTTCCTTTACACGCTTGCTTGGTTGGCCAAAAAGGGCGTATGCGTTTTTTCCTGAATATATTCAGGAAAAAACGCATACGCCCTTTTTGGCCAAGTGCATCATTGTCGACATTCTGCCTCTTTTCCTATGCTTTAAGTGCAATTCCAGTCTACCCCCTGAAATCGTTTTCCTGAAATTCTGCCCCGCTTTCAAGTCCTCTTTGAAGACTTACTTCAGTACATTTTTGGACGATAGCTGTCATTCATAACTCTGCAGATTTGTGAATTACAGTGCCCCTGAGCTCCTTTCTTCAACTCATTTTCTTGTGAGCTGGCCCCAAAACCGCAGGATTGCTTCAGGCCCTAATATGGTTCCAGCCGGGCACGCTGAGCCTTTGGTTAATTCCTCTTCCTGGTGGGAAATGATCGTTCAATTTGCCCGTGCAGACACCAACAGCTAGTCTCTCATTGGTTCTCCCTATGCCTGTTCATCTTGCGCAGAAATTGCAAACTGTGCCAAACAGGAGGTTAAAGGAACTGACTCTCCAAGTGGGGAGAGTGTTAGTAAAGCGTCTGGAATGGTGAACCCGAGTACCAGGGGACGATAACTGAGATGCATTTGAAAACGTTTCCCAATCACACGGCGGACGATAGTCTGGGTTTCCCATGCATATTTTAGCTGAAGGAAGAATCCCTTAAACCTGGAGAGTTGGGACCCATGGAATGGGTACCATGCAGTATGACTTCAAAGGGTCTGCGTTTGCTCACCGAACCTCACCAATGCTATCAGCCCGAAGTGTCCAGCCTTATGTCTCAACCAGCTCTGGGTGTAGATGTGGTAAATCCAGGTTGCATCACAAGCCCTGAATGAATTATTTAAGAATTGCTCTCTATTTCACTGTCATTGTGTTTTGTTTTTGAAATTTATTTTGATAATGGGATTTATCGGATTTTCACTGCTGCATTTAGGCCGCTGTACACACGCTTGATTTCCTTATGGAGACATATAAATCCATGGGTTTTAAGATTCTTACTTGTCAGGTATCTTGCCAGGCGTTGAATATGGGGTGTTGAGTCCATTTCGTTGAGCAAGGAGTAGGGCTTGTCTATTATATATTTTGCTTATGGAACGGTATCTGTGCTAATTTCAATCTCTGGTTTTATGCAGCACCCCAACTCACCTTTCCCCATAAGCATGCATAAGGTGGTTTTCTAAATTTGAGACCCTGTTCTGTTTTGTAATTCAGTTCATGTGTATCCAACTTTACATTCCGTGTATTAGTGATATCTTATGATGTTTCTTTTTCTGTGTGACTTATTTCTCGTAGAATCATCGTACCTGAATCCACTCATTATGTCGCTACGGGCCTGATGACGTAGATTTCATTGCTGAGTGATATTCCATTGTACGTGCGTACCACAACTTCTTTATCCATTTTTTGCTTTTGGGATATTTTACTTGTACCGTTGACGAGGTTCTTGTAAACAGAGCCGTCCCAAATTCTGGGGTGGCTGTGTGTTTTTGATTTTCATTTCCCTAAGCTATAGGACCATAAGTGGAAGTGCCATAGGTTGTGTTGCTTTGTTTCCTACGTGTTTCTGGAAACACCATACACTTCTCCAGAGTGGTTGTTGGCAATTTACATCCCGCCCATCAACATGACAAGGCTCCCTGTTCTCCATGACCTGTCCTGACTTTCTGGATTTTACATTTTTTTCAGATGGCCCTTTTGACCGGGGGGCAGTGAGACTTCACTGTAGTGCAGATTTCCTTTACAAGCTTGCTTGGTTGGCCAAAAAGGGCGTATGCGTTTTTTCCTGAATATATTCAGGAAAAAACGCATACGCCCTTTTTGGCCAAGTGCATCATTGTCGACATTCTGCCTCTTTTCCTATGCTTTAAGTGCAATTCCAGTCTACCCCCTGAAATCGTTTTCCTGAAATTCTGCCCCGCTTTCAAGTCCTCTTCGAAGACTTACTTCAATACATTTTCGGACGATAGCTGTCATTCATAACTCTGCAGGTTTGTGAATTACAGTGCCCCTGAGCTCCTTTCTTCAACTCGCTTTCTTGTGAGCTGGCCGCAAAACCGCAGGATTGCTTCAGGCCCTAATATCTTTCCGGCAGGGCACGCTGAGCCTTTGGTTAATTCCTCTTCCTGGTGGGAAATGAGCGTTCCATTTGCCCGTGCAGACACCTACAGCTAGTCTCTCATTGCTTCTCCCTATTCCTGTTCATCTTGCACAGAAATTGCAAAGTGTGCCAAACAGGAGGTTAAATGCACTGACTCTCCAAGTGGGGAGAGTGTTAGTAAAGCGTCTGGAATGGTGAACCCGAGTACCAGGGGACGAAAACTGAGATGCATTTGAAAACGTTTCCCAATCACACGGTGGACCATACTATGGGTTTCCCATGCATGTTTTAGCTGAAGGAAGAATCCCTTAAACCTGGAAATTTGGAACCCATGGAATGGGTACCATGCAGTATGACTTCAAAGGGTCTGCGTTTGCTCACCGAACCTCACCAATGCTATCAGCCCGAAGTGTCCAGCCTTATGTCTCACCCAGCTCTGGGTGTAGATGTGGGAAATCCAGGTTGCATCACAAGCCCTGAATGAATTATTTAAGAATTGCTCTCTATTTCACTGTCATTTTGTTTTGTTTTTGAAACTTATTTTGATAATGGGATTTATCGGATGTTCACTGCTGCGTTTAGGCCACTGTACACACGCTTGATTTCCTTATGGAGACATATAAATCCATGGGTTTTAAGATTCTTACTTGTCAGGTATCTTGCCAGACGTTGAATATGGGGTGTGGAGTCTATTTCGTTGAGCAAGGGGTAGGTCTTGTCTATTATATATTTGGCTTATGGAACGGTATCTGTGCTAATTTCAATCTCTGGTTTTATGCAGCACCCCAACTCACCTTTCCCCATAAGCAAGCATAAGTTGGTTTTCTAAATTTGAGACCCTGTTCTGTTTTGTAATTCAGTTCATGGGTAGCCAAGTTTACATTCCGTGTATTAGTGATATCTTATGATGTTTCTTTTTCTGTGTGACTTATTTCTCCTAGAATCATCATACCTGAATCCACTCATTATGCCGCTACGGGCCTGATGACGTAGATTTCATTGCTGAGTGATATTCCATTGTACGTGCGTACCACAACTTCTTTATCCATTTCTTACTTTCTGGGACATTTTACTTGTACCGTAGACGAGGTTCTTGTAAACAGAGCCGTCCCAAACTCTGGGGTGGCTGTGTGTTTTTGATTTTAATTTCCCTAAGCTATAGGTCCATAAGTGGAAGTGCCATAGGCTGTGTTGCTTTGTTTCCTACGTGTTTCTGGAAACACCATACACTTCTCCAGAGTGGTTGTTGGCAATTTACATCCCGCCCATCAGCATGACAAGGCTCCCTGTTCTCCATGACCTGTCCTGCCTTTCTGGATTTTACACTTTTTTCAGATGGCCCTTTTGACCGGGGGGGCAGTGAGACTTAATTGTAGTGCAGATTTCCTTTACACGCTTGCTTGGTTGGCCAAAAAGGGCGTATGCGTTTTTCCCTGACTATATTCAGGAAAAAACGCATACGCCCTTTTTGGCCAAGTGCATCGTTGTCGACATTCTGCCTCTTTTCCTATGCTTTTAGTACAATTCCAGTCTACCCCCTGAAATCGTTTTCCTGAAATTCTGCCCCGCTTACAAGTCCTCTTGGAAGACTTACTTCAATACATTTTTGGACGATAGCTGTCATTCATAACTCTGCAGGTTTGTGAATTACAGTGCCCTGAGCTCATGTCTTCAACTCGCTTTCTTGTGAGCTGGCCACAAAACCGCAGGATTGCTTCAGGCCAAAGTCTCTTTCCGGCAAGGCATGCTGAGCCTTTGTTTAATTCCTCTTCCTGGTCGGAAATGAGCGTTCCTTTTGCCCGTGCAGGCACCTACAGCTAGTCCCTCATTGGTTCTCCCTATTCCTGTACATCTTGCGCAGAAATGGCAAAGTGTGCCAAACAGGAGGTTAATGGCACTGACTCTCCAAGTGGGGAGAGTGTTAGTAAAGCGTCTGCAATGGTGAACCCGAGTACCAGGGGACGAAAACTGAGATGCATTTGAAAACATTTACCCGTCACACAGTGCACTGTACTGTGGGTTTCCCATGCATGTTTTAGCTGAAGGAAGAATCCCTTACACCTGGAGAGTTGGGACCCATGGAATGGGTACCATGCAGTATGACTTCAAAGGGTCTGCGTTTGCTCACCGAACCTCACCAATGCTATCAGCCCGAAGTGTCCAGCCTAATGTCTCACCCAGCTCTGGGTGTAGATGTGGGAAATCCAGGTTGCATCACAAGCCCTGAATGAATTATTTAAGAATTGCTCTCTATTTCACTGTCATTGTGTTTTGTTTTTGAAATTTATTTTGATAATGGGATTTATCGGATTTTCACTGCTGCGTTTAGGCCGCTGTACACACGCTTGATTTCCTTATGGAGACATATAAATCCATGGGTTTTAAGATTCTTACTTGTCAGGTATCTTGCCAGGCGTTGAATATGGGGTGTTGAGTCCATTTCGTAGAGCAAGGAGTAGGTCTTGCCTATTATATATTTGGCTTATGGAACGGTATCTGTGCTAATTTCAATCTCTGGTTTTATGCAGCACCCCAACTCACCTTTCCCCATAAGCAAGCATAAGTTTGTTTTCTAAATTTGAGACCCTGTTCTGTTTTGGAATTCAGTTTATGTGTAGCCAAGTTTACAATCCGTGTATTACTGATATATTATGATGTTTCTTTTTCTGTGTGACTTATTTCTCGTAGAATCATCGTACCTGAATCCACTCATTATGCCGCTATGGGCCTGAAGACGTAGATTTCATTGCTGAGTGATATTCCATTGTACGTGCGTACCAGAACTTCTTTATCCATTTTTTCCTTTCTCGGATATTTAACTTGTACCGTAGACAAGGTTCTTGTAAACAGAGCCATCCCAAGTTTTGGGGTGGCTGTGTGTTTTCGATTTTAATTTCCCTAAGCTATAGGACCATAAGTGGAAGTGACATAGGCTGTGTTGCTTTGTTTCCTACGTGTTTCAGGATACACCATACATTTCTCCAGAGTGGCTGTTGGCAATTTACATCCCGCCCATCAGCATAACAAGGCTCCCTGTTCTCCATGACCTGTCCTGTCTTTCTGGATTTTACTCTTTTTTCAGATGGCACTTTTGACCGGGGGGCAGTGAGACTTCATTGTAGTGCAGATTTCCTTTACACGCTTGCTTGGTTGGCCAAAAAGGGCGTATGCGTTTTTTCCTGAATATATTCAGGAAAAAACGCATACGCCCTTTTTGGCCCAGTGCATCATTGTCGACATTCTGCCTCTTTTCCTATGCTGTTAGTACAATTCCAGTCTACCCCCTGAAATCGTTTTCCTGAAATTCTGCCCCGCTATCAAGTCCTCTTCGAAGACTTACTTCAATACATTTTTGGACGATAGCTGTCATTCATAACTCTGCAGGTTTGTGAATTACAGTGCCCCTGAGCTCATTTCTTCAACTCGCTTTCTTGTGAGCTGGCCGCAAAACCGCAGGATTGCTTCAGGCCCTAATCTGTTTCCGGCACGGCACGCTGAGCCTTTGGTTAATTCCTCTTCCTGGTGGGAAATGAGCGTTCCATTTGCCCGTGCAGACACCTACAGCTAGTCTCTCATTGCTTCTCCCTATTCTTGTTCATCTTGCGCAGAAATTGCAATCTGTGCGAAACAGGAGGTTAAAGGCACTGACTCTCCAAGTGGGGAGAGTGTTAGTAAAGCGTCTGGAATGGTGAACCCGAGTACCAGGGGACGAAAACTGAGATGCATTTGAAAACGTTTCCCAATCACACGGCGGACGATAGTCTGGGTTTCCCATTCATGTTTTAGCTGAAGGAAGAATCCCTTAAACCTGGAGAGTTGGGACCCATGGAATGGGTACCATGCAGTATGACTTCAAAGGGTCTGCGTTTGCTCACCGAACCTCACCAATGCTATCAGCCCGAAGTGTCCAGCCTTATGTCTCACCCAGCTCTGGGTGTAGATGTTGTAAATCCAGGTTTCATCACAAGCCCTGAATGAATTATTTAAGAATTGCTCTCTATTTCACTGTCATTGTGTTTTGTTTTTGAAATTTATTTTGATAATGGGATTTATCGGATTTTCACTGCTGCGTTTAGGCCGCTGTACACACGCTTGATTTCCTTATGGAGACATATAAATCCATGGGTTTTAAGATTCTTACTTGTCAGGTATCTTGCCAGGCGTTGAATATGGGGTGTTGAGTCCATTTCGTTGAGCAAGGAGTAGGTCTTGTCTATTATATATTTGGCTTATGGAACGGTATCTGTGCTAATTTCAATCTCTGGTTTTATGCAGCACCCCAACTCACCTTTCCCCATAAGCAAGCATAAGCTGGTTTTCTAAATTTGAGACCCTGTTCTGTTTTGTATTTCAGTTCATGTGTAGCCAACTTTACATTCCGTGTATTAGTTATATCTTATGATGTTTCTTTTTCTGTGTGACTTCTTTCTCGTAGAATCATCATACCTGAATCCACTCATTATGCCGCTACGGGCCTGATGACGTAGATTTCATTGCTGAGTGATATTCCATTGTACGTGCGTACCACAACTTCTTTATCCATTTTTTGCTTTCTGGGATATTTTACTTGTACCGTAGACGAGGTTCTTGTAAACAGAGCCGTCCCAAACTCTGGGGTGGCTGTGTGTTTTTGAATTTAATTTCCCTAAGCTATAGGACCATAAGTGGAAGTGCCATAGGCTGTGTTGCTTTGTTTCCTACGTGTTTCTGGAAAAACCATACACTTCTCCAGAGTGGTTGTTGGCAATTTACATCCCGCCCATCAGCATGACAAGGCTCCCTGTTCTCCATGACCTGTCCTGTCTTTCTGGATTTTACACTTTTTTCAGATGGCCCTTTTGACCGGGGGGCAGTGAGACTTAATTGTAGTGCAGATTTCTTTACACGCTTGCTTGGTTGGCCAAAAAGGGCGTATGCGTTTTTTCCTGAATATATACAGGAAAAAACGCATACGCCCTTTTTGGCCAAGTGCATCATTGTTGACATTCTGCCTCTTTTCCTACGCTTTAAGTGCAATTCCAGTCTGCCCCCTGAAATCGTTTTCCTGAAATTCTGCCCCGCTATCAAGTCCTCTTCGAAGACTTACTTCAATACATTTTTGGACGATAGCTGTCATTCATAACTCTGCAGGTTTGTGAATTACAGTGCCCCTGAGCTCATTTCTTCAACTCGCTTTCTTGTGAGCTGGCCGCAAAACCGCAGGATTGCTTCAGGCCCTAATCTGTTTCCGGCACGGCACGCTGAGCCTTTGGTTAATTCCTCTTCCTGGTGGGAAATGAGCGTTCCATTTGCCCGTGCAGACACCTACAGCTAGTCTCTCATTGCTTCTCCCTATTCTTGTTCATCTTGCGCAGAAATTGCAATCTGTGCGAAACAGGAGGTTAAAGGCACTGACTCTCCAAGTGGGGAGAGTGTTAGTAAAGCGTCTGGAATGGTGAACCCGAGTACCAGGGGACGAAAACTGAGATGCATTTGAAAACGTTTCCCAATCACACGGCGGACGATAGTCTGGGTTTCCCATTCATGTTTTAGCTGAAGGAAGAATCCCTTAAACCTGGAGAGTTGGGACCCATGGAATGGGTACCATGCAGTATGACTTCAAAGGGTCTGCGTTTGCTCACCGAACCTCACCAATGCTATCAGCCCGAAGTGTCCAGCCTTATGTCTCACCCAGCTCTGGGTGTAGATGTTGTAAATCCAGGTTTCATCACAAGCCCTGAATGAATTATTTAAGAATTGCTCTCTATTTCACTGTCATTGTGTTTTGTTTTTGAAATTTATTTTGATAATGGGATTTATCGGATTTTCACTGCTGCGTTTAGGCCGCTGTACACACGCTTGATTTCCTTATGGAGACATATAAATCCATGGGTTTTAAGATTCTTACTTGTCAGGTATCTTGCCAGGCGTTGAATATGGGGTGTTGAGTCCATTTCGTTGAGCAAGGAGTAGGTCTTGTCTATTATATATTTGGCTTATGGAACGGTATCTGTGCTAATTTCAATCTCTGGTTTTATGCAGCACCCCAACTCACCTTTCCCCATAAGCAAGCATAAGCTGGTTTTCTAAATTTGAGACCCTGTTCTGTTTTGTATTTCAGTTCATGTGTAGCCAACTTTACATTCCGTGTATTAGTTATATCTTATGATGTTTCTTTTTCTGTGTGACTTCTTTCTCGTAGAATCATCATACCTGAATCCACTCATTATGCCGCTACGGGCCTGATGACGTAGATTTCATTGCTGAGTGATATTCCATTGTACGTGCGTACCACAACTTCTTTATCCATTTTTTGCTTTCTGGGATATTTTACTTGTACCGTAGACGAGGTTCTTGTAAACAGAGCCGTCCCAAACTCTGGGGTGGCTGTGTGTTTTTGAATTTAATTTCCCTAAGCTATAGGACCATAAGTGGAAGTGCCATAGGCTGTGTTGCTTTGTTTCCTACGTGTTTCTGGAAAAACCATACACTTCTCCAGAGTGGTTGTTGGCAATTTACATCCCGCCCATCAGCATGACAAGGCTCCCTGTTCTCCATGACCTGTCCTGTCTTTCTGGATTTTACACTTTTTTCAGATGGCCCTTTTGACCGGGGGGCAGTGAGACTTAATTGTAGTGCAGATTTCCTTTACACGCTTGCTTGGTTGGCCAAAAAGGGCGTATGCGTTTTTTCCTGAATATATACAGGAAAAAACGCATACGCCCTTTTTGGCCAAGTGCATCATTGTTGACATTCTGCCTCTTTTCCTACGCTTTAAGTGCAATTCCAGTCTGCCCCCTGAAATCGTTTTCCTGAAATTCTGCCCCGCTTTCAAGTCCTCTTTGAAGACTTACTTCAGTACATTTTTGGACGATAGCTGTCATTCATAACTCTGCAGGTTTGTGAATTACAGTGCCCCTGAGCTCCTTTCTTCAACTCGTTTTCTTGTGAGCTGGCCGCAAAACCGCAGGATTGCTTCAGGCCCTAATATGTTTCCGGCCGGGCATGCTGAGCCTTTGGTTAATTCCTCTTCCTGGTGGGAAATGAGCGTTCAATTTGCCCGTGCAGACACCAACAGCTAGTCTCTCATTGCTTCTCCCTATTCCTGTTTATCTTGCGCAGAAATTGCAAACTGTGCCAAACAGGAGGTTAATGGCACTGACTCTCCAAGTGGCGAGAGTGTTAGTAAAGCGTTCAAATGTTGAACCCGAGTACCAGGGGACGAATACTGAGATGCATTTTAAAACGTTTCCCAATCACATGGTGGACCATACTCTGGGTTTCCCATGCATGTTTTAGCTGAAGGAAGAATCCCTTAAACCTGGAGAGTTGGGACCCATGGAATGGGTACCATGCAGTATGACTTCAAAGGGTCTGCGTTTGCTCACCGAACCTCACCAATGCTATCAGCCCGAAGTGTCCAGCCTTATGTCTCACCCAGCTCTGGGTGTAGATGTGGTAAATCCAGGTTGCATCACAAGCCCTGAATGAATTATTTAAGAATTGCTGTCTATTTCACTGTCATTGTGTTTTGTTTTTGAAATTTATTTTGATAATGGGATTTATCGGATTTTCACTGCTGCGTTTAGGCCGCTGTACACATGCTTGATTTCCTTATGGAGACATATAAATCCATGGATTTTAAGATTCTTACTTGTCAGGTATCTTGCCAGGCGTTGAATATGGGGTGTTGAGTCCATTTCGTTGAGGAAGGAGTAGGGTTTGTCTATTATATATTTGGCTTATGGAACGGTATCTGTGCTAATTTCAATCTCTGGTTTTATGCAGCACCCCAACTCACCTTTCCCCATAAGCAAGCATAAGTTGGTTTTCGAAATTTGAGACCCTGTTCTGTTTTGTAATTCAGTTCATGTGTATCCAAATTTACATTCCGTGTATTAGTGATATCTTATGATGTTTCCTTTTCTGTGTGACTTATTTCTCGTAGAATCATCGTACCTGAATCCACTCATTATGCCCCTACGGGCCTGATGACGTAGATTTCATTGCTGAGTGATATTCCATTGTACGTGCGTACCACAACTTCTTTATCCATTTTATGCTTTCTGGGATATTTTACTTGTACCGTAGACGAGGTTCTTGTAAACAGAGCCGTCCCAAACTCTGGGGTGGCTGTGTGTTTTTGATTTTAATTTCCCTAAGCTATAGGACCATAAGTGGAAGTGCCATAGGCTGTGTTGCTTTGTTTCCTACGTGTTTCTGGAAACACCATACACTTCTCCAGAGTGGTTGTTGGCAATTTACATCCCGCCCATCAGCATGACAAGGCTCCCTGTTCTCCATGACCTGTCCTGCCTTTCTGGATTTTACACTATTATCAGATGGCACTATTGAGCGGGGGGCAGTGAGACTTCATTGTAGTGCAGATTTCCTTTACACGCTTGCTTGGTTGGCCAAAAAGGGCGTATGCGTTTTTTCCTGAATATATTCAGGAAAAAACGCATACGCCCTTTTTGGCCAAGTGCATCATTGTCGACATTCTGCCTCTTTTCCTATGCTTTAAGTGCAATTCCAGTCTACCCCCTGAAACCGTTTTCCTGAAATTCTGCCCCGCTTTCAAGTCCTCTTCGAAGACCTACTTCTATACATTTTTGGACGATAGCTGTCATTCATAACTCTGCAGGTTTGTGAATTACAGTTCCCCTGAGCTCATGTCTTCAACTCGCTTTCTTGTGAGCTGGCCGCAAAACCGCAGGATTGCTTCAGCCCAAAGTCTCTTTCCGGCAGGGCACGCTGAGCCTTTGTTTAATTCCTCTTCCTGGTCGGAAATGAGCATTCCATTTGCCCGTGCAGACACCTACAGCTAGTCTCTCATTGCTTCTCCCTATTCCTGTTCATCTTGCGCAGAAATTGGAAAGTGTGCCAAACAGGAGGTTAAATGCACTGACTCTCCAAGTGGGGAGAGTGTTAGTAAAGCGTCTGGAATGGTGAACCCGAGTACCAGGGGACGAAAACTGAGATGCATTTGAAAACGTTTCCCAATCACACGGTGGACCATACTATGGGTTTCCCATGCATGTTTTAGCTGAAGGAAGAATCCCTTAAACCTGGAAATTTGGAACCCATGGAATGGGTACCATGCAGTATGACTTCAAAGGGTCTGCGTTTGCTCACCGAACCTCACCAATGCTATCAGCCCGAAGTGTCCAGCCTTATGTCTCACCCAGCTCTGGGTGTAGATGTGGGAAATCCAGGTTGCATCACAAGCCCTGAATGAATTATTTAAGAATTGCTCTCTATTTCACTGTCATTGTGTTTTGTTTTTGAAATTTATTTTGATAATGGGATTTATCGGATTTTCACTGCTGCGTTTAGGCTGCTGTACACACGCTTGATTTCCTTATGGAGACATATAAATCCATGGGTTTTAAGATTCTTACTTGTCAGGTA
Organism: Delphinapterus leucas; assembly: GCF_059928025.1. Taxonomy (NCBI): domain Eukaryota; kingdom Metazoa; phylum Chordata; class Mammalia; order Artiodactyla; family Monodontidae; genus Delphinapterus; species Delphinapterus leucas. Next base: position 1,780,814 of record NW_028322269.1, on the reverse strand, counting down.
TCTTCCCAGGCGATGAATATAGGGTGTTGAGTCCATTTCGTTGAGCAAGGAGTAGGTTTTGTCTATTATATATTTGGCTTATGGAACGGTATCTGTGCTAATTTCAATCTCTGGTTTTATGCAGCATCCCAACTGACCTTTCCCCATAAGCAAGCATAAGTTGGTTTTCTAAATTTGAGACCCTGTTCTATTTTGTAGTTCAGTTCATGGGTAGCCAAGTTTACATTCCGTGTATTAGTGATAACTTATGATGTTTCTTTTTCTGTCTGACTTATTTCTCATAGAATCATCGTACCTGAATCCACTCATTATGCCGCTACGGGCCTGATGACGTAGATTTCATTGCTGAGTGATATTCCATTGTACGTGCGTACCACAACTTCTTTATCCATTTTATGCTTTCTCGGATATTTAACTTCTACCGTAGATGAGGTTCTTGTAAACAGAGCCATCCCAAACTTTGGGGTGGCTGTGTGTTTTTGATTTTAATTTCCCTAAGCTATAGGACCATAAGTGGAATTGCCATAGGCTGTGTTGCTTTGTTTCCTACGTGTTTCAGGAAACACCATACACTTTTCCAGAGTGGCTGTTGGCAATTTAAATCCGCCCATCAGCATAACAAGGCTCCCTCTTCTCCATGACCTGTCCTGCCTTTCTGGATTTTACACTTTTTTCAGATGTCCCTTTTGACCGGGGGGCAGTGAGACTTCATTGTAGTGCAGATTTCCTTTACACGTTTGCTTGGTTGGCCAAAAAGGGCGTATGCGTTTTTTCCTGAATATATTCAGGAAAAAACGCATACGCCCTTTTTGGCCAAGTGCATCATTGTCGACATTCTGCCTCTTTTCCTATGCTTTAAGTGCAATTCCAGTCTACCCCCTGAAATCGTTTTCCTGAAATTCTGCCCCGCTTTCAAGTCCTCTTCGAAGACTTACTTCTATACATTTTTGGACGATAGCTGTCATTCATAACTCTGCAGGTTTGTGAATTACAGTGCCCCTGAGCTCATGTCTTCAACTCGCTTTCTTGTGAGCTGGCCGCAAAACCGCAGGATTGCTTCAGCCCAAAGTCTCTTTCCGGCAGGGCACGCTGAGCCTTTGTTTAATTCCTCTTCCTGGTCGGAAATGAGCATTCCATTTGCCCGTGCAGACACCTACAGCTAGTCTCTCATTGCTTCTCCCTATTCCTGTTCATCTTGCGCAGAAATTGCAAAGTGTGCCAAACAGGAGGTTAAATGCACTGACTCTCCAAGTGGGGAGAGTGTTAGTAAAGCGTCTGGAATGGTGAACCCGAGTACCAGGGGACGAAAACTGAGATGCATTTGAAAACGTTTCCCAATCACACGGTGGACCATACTATGGGTTTCCCATGCATGTTTTAGCTGAAGGAAGAATCCCTTAAACCTGGAAATTTGGAACCCATGGAATGGGTACCATGCAGTATGACTTCAAAGGGTCTGCGTTTGCTCACCGAACCTAACCAATGCTATCAGCCCAAAGTGTCCAGCCTTATGTCTCACCCAGCTCTGGGTGTAGATGTGGGAAATCCAGGTTGCATCACAAGCCCTGAATGAATTATTTAAGAATTGCTCTCTATTTCACTGTCATTGTGTTTTGTTTTTGAAATTTATTTTGATAATGGGATTTATCGGATTTTCACTGCTGCGTTTAGGCCGCTGTACACACGCTTGATTTCCTTATGGAGACATATAAATCCATGGGTTTTAAGATTCTTACTTGTCAGGTATCTGGCCAGGCGTTGAATATGGGGTGTTGAGTCCATGTCGTTGAGCAAGGAGTAGGTCTTGTCTATTATATATTTGGCTTATGGAACGGTATCTGTGCTAATTTCAATCTCTGGTTTTATGCAGCACCCCAACTCACCTTTCCCCATAAGCAAGCATAAGTTGGTTTTCTAAATTTGAGACCCTGTTCTGTTTTGTAATTCAGTTCATGGGTAGCCAAGTTTACATTCCGTGTATTAGTGATATCTTATGATGTTTCTTTTTCTGTGTGACTTATTTCTCGTAGAATCATCATACCTGAATCCACTCATTATGCCGCTACGGGCCTGATGACGTAGATTTCATTGCTGAGTGATATTCCATTGTACGTGCGTACCACAACTTCTTTATCCATTTCTTACTTTCTGGGATATTTTACTTGTACCGTAGACGAGGTTCTTGTAAACAGAGCCGTGCCAAACTCTGGGGTGGCTGTGTGTTTTTGATTTTAATTTCCCTAAGCTATAGGACCATAAGTGGAAGTGCCATAGGCTGTGTTGCTTTGTTTCCTACGTGTTTCTGGATACACCATACACTTCTCCAGAGTGGTTGTTGGCAATTTACATCCCACCCATCAGCATGACAAGGCTCCCTGTTCTCCATGACCTGTCCTGCCTTTCTGGATTTTACACTTTTTTCAGATGGCCCTTTTGACCAGGGGGCAGTGAGACTTCATTGTAGTGCAGATTTCCTTTACACGTTTGCTTGGTTGGCCAAAAAGGGCGTATGCGTTTTTCCCTGAATATATTCAGGAAAAAACGCATACGCCCTTTTTGGCCAAGGGCATCGTTGTCGACATTCTGCCTCTTTTCCTATGCTTTTAGTACAATTCCAGTCTACCCCCTGAAATCGTTTTCCTGAAATTCTGCCCCGCTTACAAGTCCCCTTGGAAGACTTACTTCAATACAGTTTTGGACGATAGCTGTCATTCATAACTCTGCAGGTTTGTGAATTACAGTGCCCTGAGCTTATGTCTTCAACTCGCTTTCTTGTGAGCTGGCCGCAAAACCACAGGATTGCTTCAGGCCAAAATCTCTTTCCGGCAGGGCATGCTGAGCCTTTGTTTAATTCCTCTTCCTGGTCGGAAATGAGCGTTCCTTTTGCCCGTGCAGGCACCTACAGCTAGTCTCTCATTGGTTCTCCCTATTCCTGTACATCTTGCGCAGAAATTGCAAACTGTGCCAAACAGGAGTTCAATGGCACTGACTCTCCAAGTGGGGAGAGTGTTAGTAAAGCGTCTGGAATGGTGAACCCGAGTACCAGGGGACGAAAACTGAGATGCATTTGAAAACATTTACCGGTCACACAGTGCACTGTACTGTGGGTTTCCCATGCATGTTTTAGCTGAAGGAAGAATCCCTTAAACCTGGAGAGTTGGGACCCATGGAATGGGTACCATGCAGTATGACTTCAAAGGGTCTGCGTTTGCTCACCGAACCTCACCAATGCTATCAGCCCGAAGTGTCCAGCCTTATGTCTCACCCAGCTCTGGGTGTAGATGTGGGAAATCCAGGTTGCATCACAAGACCTGAATGAATTATTTAAGAATTGCTCTCTATTTCACTGTCATTGTGTTTTGTTTTTGAAATTTATTTTGATAATGGGATTTATCGGATTTTCACTGCTGCGTTTAGGCCGCTGTACACACGCTTGATTTCCTTATGGAGACATATAAATCCATGGGTTTTAAGATTCTTACTTGTCAGGTATCTTGCCAGGCGTTGAATATGGGGTGTTGAGTCCATTTCGTTGAGCAAGGAGTAGGGCTTGTCTATTATATATTTGGCTTATGGAACGGTATCTGTGCTAATTTCAATCTCTGGTTTTATGCAGCACCCCAACTCACCTTTCCCCATAAGCAAGCATAAGTTTGTTTTCTAAATTTGAGACCCTGTTCTGTTTTGTAATTCAGTTTATGTGTAGCCAAGTTTTCATTCCGTGTATTACTGATATATTATGATGTTTCTTATTCTGTGTGACTTATTTCTCATAGAATCATCGTACCTGAATCCACTCATTATGCCGCTATGGGCCTGAAGACGTAGATTTCATTGCTGAGTGATATTCCATTGTACGTGCGTACCAGAACTTCTTTATCCATTTTTTCCTTTCTCTGATATTTAACTTGTACCGTAGACAAGGTTCTTGTAAACAGAGCCATCCCAAGCTTTGGGGTGGCTGTGTGTTTTTGATTTTAATTTCCCTAAGCTATAGGACCATAAGTGGATGTGACATAGGCTGTGTTGCTTTGTTTCCTACGTGTTTCAGGATACACCATACATTTCTCCAGAGTGGCTGTTGGCAATTTACATCCCGCCCATCAGCATAACAAGGCTCCCTGTTCTCCATGACCTGTCCTGTCTTTCTGGATTTTACACTTTTTTCAGATGGCCCTTTTGACCGGGGGGCAGTGAGACTTCATTGTAGTGCAGATTTCTTTACACGCTTGCTTGGTTTGCCAAAAAGGGCGTATGCGTTTTTTCCTGAATATATTCAGGAAAAAAGGCATACGCCCTTTTTGGCCAAGTGCATCATTGTCGACATTCTGCCTCTTTTCCTATGCTTTAAGTGCAATTCCAGTCTATCCCCTGAAATCGTTTTCCTGAAATTCTGCCCTGCTTTCAAGTCCTCTTTGAAGACTTACTTCAGTACATTTTTGGACGATAGCTGTCATTCATAACTCTGCATGTTTGTGAATTACAGTGCCCCTGAGCTCCTTTCTTCAACTCGTTTTCTTGTGAGCTGGCCGCAAAACCGCAGGATTGCTTCAGGCCCTAATCTGTTTCCGGCATGGCACGCTGAGCCTTTGGTTAATTCCTTCCCTGGTGGGAAATGAGCGTTCAATTTGCCCGTGCAGACACCAACAGCTAGTCTCTCATTGGTTCTCCCTATGCCTGTTCATCTTGCGCAGAAATTGCAAACTGTGCCAAACAGGAGGTTAAAGGCACTGACTCTCCAAGTGGGGAGAGTGTTAGTAAAGCGTCTGGAATGGTGAAACCAAGTACCAGGGGACGAAAACTGAGATGCATTTGAAAACGTTTCCCAAACACACAGCGGACGATAGTCTGGGTTTCCCATGCATGTTTTAGCTGAAGGAAGAATCCCTTAAACCTGGAGAGTTGGGACCCATGGAATGGGTACCATGCAGTATGAATTCAAAGGGTCTGCGTTTGCTCACCGAACCTCACCAATGCTATCAGCACGAAGTGCCCAGCCTTATGTCTCACCCAGCTCTGGGTGTAGATGTGGAAAATCCAGGTTGCATCACAAGCCCTGAATGAATTATTTAAGAATTGCTCTCTATTTCACTGTCATTGTGTTTTGTTTTTGAAATTTATTTTGATAATGGGATTTATCAGATTTTCACTGCTGCGTTTAGGCCGCTGTACACACGCTTGATTTCCTTATGGAGACATATAAATCCATGGGTTTTAAGATTCTTACTTGTCAGGTATCTTGCCAGGCGTTGAATATGGGGTGTTGAGTCCATTTCGTTGAGCAAGGAGTAGGGCTTGTGTATTATATATTTGGCTTATGGAACGGTATCTGTGCTAATTTCAATCTCTGGTTTTATGCAGCACCCCAACTCACCTTTCCCCTAAGCAAGCATAAGTTGGTTTTCAAAATTTGAGACCCTGTTCTGTTTTGTAATTCAGTTCATGTGTATCCAACTTTACATTCCGTGTATTAGTGATATCTTATGATGTTTCTTTTTCTGTGTGACTTATTTCTCGTAGAATCATCGTACCTGAATCCACTCATTATGCCGCTACGGGCCTGATGACGTAGATTTCATTGCTGAGTGATATTCCATTGTACGTGCGTACCACAAATTCTTTATCCATTTTTTAATTTCTGGGATATTTTACTTGTACCGTAGACGAGGTTCTTGTAAACAGAGCCATCCCAAACTTTGGGGTGGATGTGTGTTTTTGATTTTAATTTACCTAAGCTATAGGACCATAAGTGGAAGTGACATAGGCTGTGTTGCTTTGTTTCCTACGTGTTTCAGGATACACCATACATTTCTCCAGAGTGGCTGTTGGCACTTTACATCCCACCCATCAGCATAACAAGGCTCCCTGTTCTCCAAGACCTGTCCTGCCTTTCTGGATTTTACACTTTTTTCAGATGGCCCTTTTGACCGGGGGGCAGTGAGACTTCACTGTAGTGCAGAATTCCTTTACACGCTTGCTTGGTTGGCCAAAAAGGGCGTATGCGTTTTTTCCTGAATATATTCAGGAAAAAACGCATACGCCCTTTTTGGCCAAGTGCATCATTGTCGACATTCTGCCTCTTTTCCTATGCTTTAAGTGCAATTCCAGTCTACCCCCTGAAATCGTTTTCCTGAAATTCTGCCCCGCTTACAAGTCCTCTTGGAAGACTTACTTCAGTACATTTTTGGACGATAGCTGTCATTCATAACTCTGCAGGTTTGTGAATTACAGTGCCCCTGAGCTCCTTTCTTCAACTCGTTTTCTTGTGAGCTGGCCCCAAAACCTCAGGATTGCTTCAGGCCCTAATATGGTTCCAGCCGGGCACGCTGAGCCTTTGGTTAATTCCTCTTCCTGGTGGGAAATGATCGTTCAATTTGCCCGTGCAGACACCAACAGCTATTCTCTCATTGGTTCTCCCTATGCCTGTTCATCTTGCGCAGAAATTGCAAACTGTGCCAAACAGGAGGTTAAAGGCACTGACTCTCCAAGTGGGGAGAGTGTTAGTAAAGCGTCTGGAATGGTGAACCCGAGTACCAGGGGACGATAACTGAGATGCATTTGAAAACGTTTCCCAATCACACGGCGGACGATAGTCTGGGTTTCCCATGCATGTTTTAGCTGAAGGAAGAATCCCTTAAACCTGGAGAGTTGGGACCCATGGAATGGGTACCATGCAGTATGACTTCAAAGGGTCTGCGTTTGCTCACCGAACCTCACCAATGCTATCAGCCGGAAGTGTCCAGCCTAATGTCTCACCCAGCTCTGGGTGTAGATGTGGGAAATCCAGGTTGCATCACAAGCCCTGAATGAATTATTTAAGAATTGCTCTCTATTTCACTGTCATTGTGTTTTGTTTTTGAAATTTATTTTGATAATGGGATTTATCGGATTTTCACTGCTGCGTTTAGGCCGCTGTACACACGCTTGATTTCCTTATGGAGACATATAAATCCATGGGTTTTAAGATTCTTACTTGTCAGGTATCTTGCCAGGCGTTGAATATGGGGTGTTGAGTCCATTTCGTAGAGCAAGGAGTAGGTCTTGCCTATTATATATTTGGCTTATGGAACGGTATCTGTGCTAATTTCAATCTCTGGTTGTATGCAGCACCCCAACTCACCTTTCCCCATAAGCAAGCATAAGTTTGTTTTCTAAATTTGAGACCCTGTTCTGTTTTGGAATTCAGTTTATGTGTAGCCAAGTTTACAATCCGTGTATTACTGATATATTATGATGTTTCTTTTTCTGTGTGACTTATTTCTCGTAGAATCATCGTACCTGAATCCACTCATTATGCCGCTATGGGCCTGAAGACGTAGATTTCATTGCTGAGTGATATTCCATTGTACGTGCGTACCAGAACTTCTTTATCCATTTTTTCCTTTCTCGGATATTTAACTTGTACCGTAGACAAGGTTCTTGTAAACAGAGCCATCCCAAACTTTGGGGTGGCTGTGTGTTTGTGATTTTAATTACCCTAAACTATAGGACCATAGTGGAAGTGACATAGGCTGTGTTGCTTTGTTTCCTACGTGTTTCAGGATACACCATACATTTCTCCAGAGTGGCTGTTGGCAATTTACATCCCGCCCATCAGCATAACAAGGCTCCCTTTTCTCCATGACCTGTCCTGCCTTTCTGGATTTTACACTTTTTTCACATGGCCCTTTTGACCGGGGGGCAGTGAGACTTCATTGTAGTGCAGATTTCCTTTACACACTTGCTTGGTTGGCCAAAAAGGGCGTATGCGTTTTTTCCTGAATATATTCAGGAAAGAACGCATACGCCCTTTTTGGCCAAGTGCATCATTGTCGACATTCTGCCTCTTTTCCTACGCTTTAAGTGCAATTCCAGTCTACCCCCTGAAATCGTTTTCCTGAAATTCTGCCCCGCTTTCAAGTCCTCTTTGAAGACTTACTTCAGTACATTTTTGGACGATAGCTGTCATTCATAACTCTGCAGGTTTGTGAATTACAGTGCCCCTGAGCTCATGTCTTCAACTCGCTTTCTTGTGAGCTGGCCGCAAAACCGCAGGATTGCTTCAGGCCTTAATCTCTTTCCAGCAGGGCACGCTGAGCCTTTGGTTAATTCCTCTTCCTGGTGGGAAATGAGCGTTCCATTTGCCCGTGCAGACACCAACAGCTAGTCTCTCATTGGTTCTCCCTATGCCTGTTCATCTTCCGCAGAAATTGCAAACTGTGCCAAACAGGAGGTTAATGGCACTGACTCTCCAAGTGGGGAGAGTGTTAGTAAAGCGTCTGGAATGGTGAACCCGAGTACCAGGGGACGAAAACTGAGATGCATTTGAAAACGTTTCCCAATCACACGGCGGACGATAGTCTGGGTTTCCCATTCATGTTTTAGCTGAAGGAAGAATCCCTTAAACCTGGAGTGTTGGGACCCATGGAATGGGTACCATGCAGTATGACTTCAAAGGGTCTGCGTTTGCTCACCGAACCTCACCAATGCTATCAGCCCGAAGTGTCCAGCCTTATGTCTCACCCAGCTCTGGGTGTAGATGTTGTAAATCCAGGTTTCATCACAAGCCCTGAATGAATTATTTAAGAATTGCTCTCTATTTCACTGTCATTGTGTTTTGTTTTTGAAATTTATTTTGATAATGGGATTTATCGGATTTTCACTGCTGCGTTTAGGCCGCTGTACACACGCTTGATTCCTTATGGAGACATATAAATCCATGGGTTTTAAGATTCTTACTTGTCAGGTATCTTGCCAGGCGTTGAATATGGGGTGTTGAGTCCATTTCGTTGAGCAAGGAGTAGGTCTTGTCTATTATATATTTGGCTTATGGAACGGTATCTGTGCTAATTTCAATCTCTGGTTTTATGCAGCACCCCAACTCACCTTTCCCCATAAGCAAGCATAAGCTGGTTTTCTAAATTTGAGACCCTGTTCTGTTTTGTATTTCAGTTCATGTGTAGCCAACTTTACATTCCGTGTATTAGTTATATCTTATGATGTTTCTTTTTCTGTGTGACTTATTTCTCGTAGAATCATCATACCTGAATCCACTCATTATGCCGCTACGGGCCTGATGACGTAGATTTCATTGCTGAGTGATATTCCATTGTACGTGCGTACCACAACTTCTTTATCCATTTTTTGCTTTCTGGGATATTTTACTTGTACCGTAGACGAGGTTCTTGTAAACAGAGCCGTCCCAAACTCTGGGGTGGCTGTGTGTTTTTGAATTTAATTTCCCTAAGCTATAGGACCATAAGTGGAAGTGCCATAGGCTGTGTTGCTTTGTTTCCTACGTGTTTCTGGAAAAACCATACACTTCTCCAGAGTGGTTGTTGGCAATTTACATCCCGCCCATCAGCATGACAAGGCTCCCTCTTCTCCATGACCTGTCCTGTCTTTCTGGATTTTACACTTTTTTCAGATGGCCCTTTTGACCGGGGGGCAGTGAGACTTAATTGTAGTGCAGATTTCCTTTACACGCTTGCTTGGTTGGCCAAAAAGGGCGTATGCGTTTTTTCCTGAATATATACAGGAAAAAACGCATACGCCCTTTTTGGCCAAGTGCATCATTGTTGACATTCTGCCTCTTTTCCTACGCTTTAAGTGCAATTCCATTCTGCCCCCTGAAATCGTTTTCCTGAAATTCTGCCCCACTTTCAAGTCCTCTTTGAAGACTTACTTCAGTACATTTTTGGACGATAGCTGTCATTCATAACTCTGCAGGTTTGTGAATTACAGTGCCCCTGAGCTCCTTTCTTCAACTCGTTTTCTTGTGAGCTGGCCGCAAAACCGCAGGATTGCTTCAGGCCCTAATATGTTTCCGGCCGGGCATGCTGAGCCTTTGGTTAATTCCTCTTCCTGGTGGGAAATGAGCGTTCAATTTGCCCGTGCAGACACCAACAGCTAGTCTCTCATTGCTTCTCCCTATTCCTGTTTATCTTGCGCAGAAATTGCAAACTGTGCCAAACAGGAGGTTAATGGCACTGACTCTCCAAGTGGCGAGAGTGTTAGTAAAGCGTTCAAATGTTGAACCCGAGTACCAGGGGACGAATACTGAGATGCATTTTAAAACGTTTCCCAATCACATGGTGGACCATACTCTGGGTTTCCCATGCATGTTTTAGCTGAAGGAAGAATCCCTTAAACCTGGAGAGTTGGGACCCATGGAATGGGTACCATGCAGTATGACTTCAAAGGGTCTGCGTTTGCTCACCGAACCTCACCAATGCTATCAGCCCGAAGTGTCCAGCCTTATGTCTCATCCAGCTCTGGGTGTAGATGTGGTAAATCCAGGTTGCATCACAAGCCCTGAATGAATTATTTAAGAATTGCTCTCTATTTCACTGTCATTGTGTTTTGTTTTTGAAATTCATTTTGATAATGGGATTTATCGGATTTTCACTGCTGCTTTTAGGCCACTGTACACACACTTGATTTCCTTATGGAGACATATAAATCCATGGGTTTTAAGATTCTTACTTGTCAGGTATCTTCCCAGGCGTTGAATATAATTTGTTGAGTCCATTTCGTTGAGCAAGCAGTAGGTCTTGTCTATTATATATTTGGCTTATGGAACGGTATCTGTGCTAATTTCAATCTCTGGTTTTATGCAGCATCCCAACTGACCTTTCCCCATAAGCAAGCATAAGTTGGTTTGCTAAATTTGAGACCCTGTTCTGTTTTGTAGTTCAGTTCATGGGTAGCCAAGTTTACATTCCGTGTATTAGTGATAACTTATGATGTTTCTTTTTCTGTCTGACTTATTTCTCATAGAATCATCGTACCTGAATCCACTCATTATGCCGCTACGGTGCTGATGACGTAGATTTCATTGCTGAGTGATATTCCATTGTACGTGCGTACCACAACTTCTTTATCCATTTTATGCTTTCTGGGATATTTAACTGCTACCGTAGATGAGGTTCTTGTAAACAGAGCCATCCCAAACTTTGGGGTGGCTGTGTGTTTTTGATTTTAATTTCCCTAAGCTATAGGACCATAAGTGGAAGTGCCATAGGCTGTGTTGCTTTGTTTCCTACGTGTTTCAGGAAACACCATACACTTTTCCAGAGTGGCTTTTGGCAATTTAAATCCGCCCATCAGCATAACAAGGCTCCCTGTTCTCCATGACCTGTCCTGTCTTTCTGGATTTTACACTTTTTTCAGATGGCCCTTTTGACCGGGGGGCAGTGAGACTTCATTGTAGTGCAGATTTCCTTTACACGCTTGCTTGGTTGGCCAAAAAGGGCGTATGCGTTTTTTCCTGAATATATTCAGGAAAAAACGCATACGCCCTTTTTGGCCAAGTGCATCATTGTCAACATTCTGCCTCTTTTCCTATGCTTTAAGTGCAATTCCAGTCTACCCCTGAAATCGTTTTCCTGAAATTCTGCCCCACTTTCAAGTCCTCTTTGAAGACTTACTTCTATACATTTTTGGACGATAGGTGTCATTCATAACTCTGCAGGTTTGTGAATTACAGTGCCCCTGAGCTCCTTTCTTCAACTCGCTTTCTTTTGAGCTGGCCGCAAAACCGCAGGATTGCTTCAGGCCCTAATCTCTTTCCGGCAGGGCATGCTGAGCCTTTGTTTAATTCCTCTTCCTGGTCAGAAATGAGCGTTCCTTTTGCCCGTGCAGGTATCTACAGCTGGTCTCTCATTGGTTCTCCCTATTCCTGTACATCTTGCGCAGAAATTGCAAACTGTGCCAAACAGGAGGTTAATGGCACTGACTCTCCAAGTAGGGAGAGTGTTAGTAAAGCGTCTGGAATGGTGAACCCGAGTACCAGGGGACGATAACTGAGATGCATTTGAAAACGTTTCCCGGTCACACAGTGCACAGTACTGTGGGTTTCCCATGCATGTTTTAGCTGAAGGAAGAATTCCTTAAACCTGGAGAGTTGGGACCCATGGAATGGTTACCCTGCAGTATGACTTCAAAGGGTCTGCGTTTGCTCACCGAACCTCACTAATGCTATCAGCCCGAAGTGTCCAGCCTTATGTCTCACCCAAATCTGGGTGTAGATGTGGTAAATCCAGGTTGCATCACAAGCCCTGAATGAATTATTTAAGAATTGCTCTCTATTTCACTGTCATTTTGTTTTGTTTTTGAAATTTATTTTGATAATGGGATTTATCGGATTTTCACTGCTGCATTTAGGCCGCTGTACACACGCGTGATTTCCTTATGGAGACATATAAATCCATGGGTTTTAAGATTCTTACTTGTCAGGTATCTTGCCAGGCGTTGAATATGGGGTGTTGAGTCCATTTCGTTGAGCAAGGAGTAGGGCTTGTCTATTATATATTTGGCTTATGGAACGGTATCTGTGCTAATTTCAATCTCTGGTTTTATGCAGCACCCCAACTCACCTTTCCCCATAAGCAAGCATAAGTTGGTTTTCTAAATTTGAGACCCTGTTCTGTTTTGTAATTCAGTTCATGTGTAGCCAACTTTACATTCCGTGTATTAGTGATATCTTATGATGTTTCTTTTTCTGTGTGACTTATTTCTCGTAGAATCATCGTACCTGAATCCACTCATTATGCTGCTATGGGCCTGAAGACGTAGATTTCATTGCTGAGTGATATTCCATTGTACGTGCGTACCAATACTTCTTTATCCATTTTTTCCTTTCTCGGATATTTAACTTGTACCGTAGACGAGGTTCTTGTAAACAGAGCCATCCCAAACTTTGGGGTGGCTGTGTGTTTTTGATTTTAATTTCCCTAAGCTATAGGACCATAAGTGGAAGTGACATAGGCTGTGTTGCTTTGTTTCCTACGTGTTTCAGGATACACCATACATTTCTCCAGAGTGGCTGTTGGCAGTTTACATCCCGCCCATCAGCATAACAAGGCTCCCTGTTCTCCATGACCTGTCCTGTCTTTCTGGAGTTTACACTTTTTTCAGATGGCCCTTTTGACCGGGGGGCAGTGAGACTTCATTGTAGTGCAGATTTCCTTTACACGCTTGCTTGGTTGGCCAAAAAGGGCGTATGCGTTTTTTCCTGAATATATTCAGGAAAAAACGCATACACCCTTTTTGGCCAAGTGCATTATTGTTGACATTCTGCCTCTTTTCCTACGCTTTAAGTGCAATTCCATTCTGCCCCCTGAAATCGTTTTCCTGAAATTCTGCCCCGCTTTCAAGTCCTCTTTGAAGACTTACTTCAGTACATTTTTGGACGATAGCTGTCATTCATAACTCTGCAGGTTTGTGAATTACAGTGCCCCTGAGCTCCTTTCTTCAACTCGTTTTCTTGTGAGCTGGCCGCAAAACCGCAGGATTGCTTCAGGCACTAATATGTTTCCGGCCGGGCACGCTGAGCCTTTGGTTAATTCCTCTTCCTGGTGGGAAATGATCGTTCAATTTGCCCGTGCAGACACCAACAGCTAGTCTCTCATTGGTTCTCCCTATGCCTGTTCATCTTGCGCAGAAATTGCAAACTGTGCCAAACAGGAGGTTAAAGGCACTGACTCTCCAAGTGGGGAGAGTGTTAGTAAAGCGTCTGGAATGGTGAACCCGAGTACCAGGGGACGAAAACTGAGATGCATTTGAAAACGTTTCCCAATCACACGGCGGACGATAGTCTGGGATTCCCATGCATGTTTTAGCTGAAGGAAGAATCCCTTAAACCTGGAGAGTTGGGACCCATGGAATGGGTACCATGCAGTATGACTTCAAAGGGTCTGCGTTTGCTCACCGAACCTCACCAATGCTATCAGCCCGAAGTGTCCAGCCTTATGTCTCACCCAGCTCTGGGTGTAGATGTGGTAAATCCAGGTTGCATCACAAGCCCTGAATGAATTATTTAAGAATTGCTCTCTATTTCACTGTCATTGTGTTTTGTTTTTGAAATTTATTTTGATAATGGGATTTATCGGATTTTCACTGCTGCGTTTAGGCCGCTGTACACATGCTTGATTTCCTTATGGAGACATATAAATCCATGGATTTTAAGATTCTTACTTGTCAGGTATCTTGCCAGGCGTTGAATATGGGGTGTTGAGTCCATTTCGTTGAGGAAGGAGTAGGGTTTGTCTATTATATATTTGGCTTATGGAACGGTATCTGTGCTAATTTCAATCTCTGGTTTTATGCAGCACCCCAACTCACCTTTCCCCATAAGCAAGCATAAGTTGGTTTTCGAAATTTGAGACCCTGTTCTGTTTTGTAATTCAGTTCATGTGTATCCAAATTTACATTCCGTGTATTAGTGATATCTTATGATGTTTCCTTTTCTGTGTGACTTATTTCTCGTAGAATCATCGTACCTGAATCCACTCATTATGCCCCTACGGGCCTGATGACGTAGATTTCATTGCTGAGTGATATTCCATTGTACGTGCGTACCACAACTTCTTTATCCATTTTATGCTTTCTGGGATATTTTACTTGTACCGTAGACGAGGTTCTTGTAAACAGAGCCGTCCCAAACTCTGGGGTGGCTGTGTGTTTTTGATTTTAATTTCCCTAAGCTATAGGACCATAAGTGGAAGTGCCATAGGCTGTGTTGCTTTGTTTCCTACGTGTTTCTGGAAACACCATACACTTCTCCAGAGTGGTTGTTGGCAATTTACATCCCGCCCATCAGCATGACAAGGCTCCCTGTTCTCCATGACCTGTCCTGCCTTTCTGGATTTTACACTATTATCAGATGGCACTATTGAGCGGGGGGCAGTGAGACTTCATTGTAGTGCAGATTTCCTTTACACGCTTGCTTGGTTGGCCAAAAAGGGCGTATGCGTTTTTTCCTGAATATATTCAGGAAAAAACGCATACGCCCTTTTTGGCCAAGTGCATCATTGTCGACATTCTGCCTCTTTTCCTATGCTTTAAGTGCAATTCCAGTCTACCCCCTGAAACCGTTTTCCTGAAATTCTGCCCCGCTTTCAAGTCCTCTTCGAAGACCTACTTCTATACATTTTTGGACGATAGCTGTCATTCATAACTCTGCAGGTTTGTGAATTACAGTTCCCCTGAGCTCATGTCTTCAACTCGCTTTCTTGTGAGCTGGCCGCAAAACCGCAGGATTGCTTCAGCCCAAAGTCTCTTTCCGGCAGGGCACGCTGAGCCTTTGTTTAATTCCTCTTCCTGGTCGGAAATGAGCATTCCATTTGCCCGTGCAGACACCTACAGCTAGTCTCTCATTGCTTCTCCCTATTCCTGTTCATCTTGCGCAGAAATTGGAAAGTGTGCCAAACAGGAGGTTAAATGCACTGACTCTCCAAGTGGGGAGAGTGTTAGTAAAGCGTCTGGAATGGTGAACCCGAGTACCAGGGGACGAAAACTGAGATGCATTTGAAAACGTTTCCCAATCACACGGTGGACCATACTATGGGTTTCCCATGCATGTTTTAGCTGAAGGAAGAATCCCTTAAACCTGGAAATTTGGAACCCATGGAATGGGTACCATGCAGTATGACTTCAAAGGGTCTGCGTTTGCTCACCGAACCTCACCAATGCTATCAGCCCGAAGTGTCCAGCCTTATGTCTCACCCAGCTCTGGGTGTAGATGTGGGAAATCCAGGTTGCATCACAAGCCCTGAATGAATTATTTAAGAATTGCTCTCTATTTCACTGTCATTGTGTTTTGTTTTTGAAATTTATTTTGATAATGGGATTTATCGGATTTTCACTGCTGCGTTTAGGCTGCTGTACACACGCTTGATTTCCTTATGGAGACATATAAATCCATGGGTTTTAAGATTCTTACTTGTCAGGTATCTTCCCAGGCGATGAATATAGGGTGTTGAGTCCATTTCGTTGAGCAAGGAGTAGGTATTGTCTATTATATATTTGGCTTATGGAACGGTATCTGTGCTAATTTCAATCTCTGGTTTTATGCAGCATCCCAACTGACCTTTCCCCATAAGCAAGCATAAGTTGGTTTTCTAAATTTGAGACCCTGTTCTATTTTGTAGTTCAGTTCATGGGTAGCCAAGTTTACATTCCGTGTATTAGTGATAACTTATGATGTTTCTTTTTCTGTCTGACTTATTTCTCATAGAATCATCGTACCTGAATCCACTCATTATGCCGCTACGGGCCTGATGACGTAGATTTCATTGCTGAGTGATATTCCATTGTACGTGCGTACCACAACTTCTTTATCCATTTTATGCTTTCTCGGATATTTAACTTCTACCGTAGATGAGGTTCTTGTAAACAGAGCCATCCCAAACTTTGGGGTGGCTGTGTGTTTTTGATTTTAATTTCCCTAAGCTATAGGACCATAAGTGGAATTGCCATAGGCTGTGTTGCTTTGTTTCCTACGTGTTTCAGGAAACACCATACACTTTTCCAGAGTGGCTGTTGGCAATTTAAATCCGCCCATCAGCATAACAAGGCTCCCTCTTCTCCATGACCTGTCCTGCCTTTCTGGATTTTACACTTTTTTCAGATGTCCCTTTTGACCGGGGGGCAGTGAGACTTCATTGTAGTGCAGATTTCCTTTACACGCTTGCTTGGTTGGCCAAAAAGGGCGTATGCGTTTTTTCCTGAATATATTCAGGAAAAAACGCATACGCCCTTTTTGGCCAAGTGCATCATTGTCGACATTCTGCCTCTTTTCCTATGCTTTAAGTGCAATTCCAGTCTACCCCCTGAAATCGTTTTCCTGAAATTCTGCCCCGCTTTCAAGTCCTCTTCGAAGACTTACTTCTATACATTTTTGGACGATAGCTGTCATTCATAACTCTGCAGGTTTGTGAATTACAGTGCCCCTGAGCTCATGTCTTCAACTCGCTTTCTTGTGAGCTGGCCGCAAAACCGCAGGATTGCTTCAGCCCAAAGTCTCTTTCCGGCAGGGCACGCTGAGCCTTTGTTTAATTCCTCTTCCTGGTCGGAAATGAGCATTCCATTTGCCCGTGCAGACACCTACAGCTAGTCTCTCATTGCTTCTCCCTATTCCTGTTCATCTTGCGCAGAAATTGCAAAGTGTGCCAAACAGGAGGTTAAATGCACTGACTCTCCAAGTGGGGAGAGTGTTAGTAAAGCGTCTGGAATGGTGAACCCGAGTACCAGGGGACGAAAACTGAGATGCATTTGAAAACGTTTCCCAATCACACGGTGGACCATACTATGGGTTTCCCATGCATGTTTTAGCTGAAGGAAGAATCCCTTAAACCTGGAAATTTGGAACCCATGGAATGGGTACCATGCAGTATGACTTCAAAGGGTCTGCGTTTGCTCACCGAACCTAACCAATGCTATCAGCCCGAAGTGTCCAGCCTTATGTCTCACCCAGCTCTGGGTGTAGATGTGGGAAATCCAGGTTGCATCACAAGCCCTGAATGAATTATTTAAGAATTGCTCTCTATTTCACTGTCATTGTGTTTTGTTTTTGAAATTTATTTTGATAATGGGATTTATCGGATTTTCACTGCTGCGTTTAGGCTGCTGTACACACGCTTGATTTCCTTATGGAGACATATAAATCCATGGGTTTTAAGATTCTTACTTGTCAGGTATCTGGCCAGGCGTTGATATGGGGTGTTGAGTCCATGTCGTTGAGCAAGGAGTAGGTCTTGTCTATTATATATTTGGCTTATGGAACGGTATCTGTGCTAATTTCAATCTCTGGTTTTATGCAGCACCCCAACTCACCTTTCCCCATAAGCAAGCATAAGTTGGTTTTCTAAATTTGAGACCCTGTTCTGTTTTGTAATTCAGTTCATGGGTAGCCAAGTTTACATTCCGTGTATTAGTGATATCTTATGATGTTTCTTTTTCTGTGTGACTTATTTCTCGTAGAATCATCATACCTGAATCCACTTATTATGCCGCTACGGGCCTGATGACGTAGATTTCATTGCTGAGTGATATTCCATTGTACGTGCGTACCACAACTTCTTTATCCATTTCTTACTTTCTGGGATATTTTACTTGTACCGTAGACGAGGTTCTTGTAAACAGAGCCGTGCCAAACTCTGGGGTGGCTGTGTGTTTTTGATTTTAATTTCCCTAAGCTATAGGACCATAAGTGGAAGTGCCATAGGCTGTGTTGCTTTGTTTCCTACGTGTTTCTGGATACACCATACACTTCTCCAGAGTGGTTGTTGGCAATTTACATCCCACCCATCAGCATGACAAGGCTCCCTGTTCTCCATGACCTGTCCTGCCTTTCTGGATTTTACACTTTTTTCAGATGGCCCTTTTGACCAGGGGGCAGTGAGACTTCATTGTAGTGCAGATTTCCTTTACACGCTTGCTTGGTTGGCCAAAAAGGGCGTATGCGTTTTTCCCTGAATATATTCAGGAAAAAACGCATACGCCCTTTTTGGCCAAGGGCATCGTTGTCGACATTCTGCCTCTTTTCCTATGCTTTTAGTACAATTCCAGTCTACCCCCTGAAATCGTTTTCCTGAAATTCTGCCCCGCTTACAAGTCCCCTTGGAAGACTTACTTCAATACAGTTTTGGACGATAGCTGTCATTCATAACTCTGCAGGTTTGTGAATTACAGTGCCCTGAGCTTATGTCTTCAACTCGCTTTCTTGTGAGCTGGCCGCAAAACCACAGGATTGCTTCAGGCCAAAGTCTCTTTCCGGCAGGGCATGCTGAGCCTTTGTTTAATTCCTCTTCCTGGTCGGAAATGAGCGTTCCTTTTGCCCGTGCAGGCACCTACAGCTAGTCTCTCATTGGTTCTCCCTATTCCTGTACATCTTGCGCAGAAATTGCAAACTGTGCCAAACAGGAGTTCAATGGCACTGACTCTCCAAGTGGGGAGACTGTTAGTAAAGCGTCTGGAATGGTGAACCCGAGTACCAGGGGACGAAAACTGAGATGCATTTGAAAACATTTACCGGTCACACAGTGCACTGTACTGTGGGTTTCCCATGCATGTTTTAGCTGAAGGAAGAATCCCTTAAACCTGGAGAGTTGGGACCCATGGAATGGGTACCATGCAGTATGACTTCAAAGGGTCTGCGTTTGCTCACCGAACCTCACCAATGCTATCAGCCCGAAGTGTCCAGCCTTATGTCTCACCCAGCTCTGGGTGTAGATGTGGGAAATCCAGGTTGCATCACAAGACCTGAATGAATTATTTAAGAATTGCTCTCTATTTCACTGTCATTGTGTTTTGTTTTTGAAATTTATTTTGATAATGGGATTTATCGGATTTTCACTGCTGCGTTTAGGCCGCTGTACACACGCTTGATTTCCTTATGGAGACATATAAATCCATGGGTTTTAAGATTCTTACTTGTCAGGTATCTTGCCAGGCGTTGAATATGGGGTGTTGAGTCCATTTCGTTGAGCAAGGAGTAGGGCTTGTCTATTATATATTTGGCTTATGGAACGGTATCTGTGCTAATTTCAATCTCTGGTTTTATGCAGCACCCCAACTCACCTTTCCCCATAAGCAAGCATAAGTTTGTTTTCTAAATTTGAGACCCTGTTCTGTTTTGTAATTCAGTTTATGTGTAGCCAAGTTTTCATTCCGTGTATTACTGATATATTATGATGTTTCTTATTCTGTGTGACTTATTTCTCATAGAATCATCGTACCTGAATCCACTCATTATGCCGCTATGGGCCTGAAGACGTAGATTTCATT
Organism: Delphinapterus leucas; assembly: GCF_059928025.1. Classification (NCBI taxonomy): domain Eukaryota; kingdom Metazoa; phylum Chordata; class Mammalia; order Artiodactyla; family Monodontidae; genus Delphinapterus; species Delphinapterus leucas. The sequence continues at coordinate 1,761,266 of NW_028322269.1, read as the reverse complement.
GCTGAGTGATATTCCATTGTACGTGCGTACCAGAACTTCTTTAACCATTTTTTCCTTTCTCTGATATTTAACTTGTACCGTAGACAAGGTTCTTGTAAACAGAGCCATCCCAAGCTTTGGGGTGGCTGTGTGTTTTTGATTTTAATTTCCCTAAGCTATAGGACCATAAGTGGAAGTGACATAGGCTGTGTTGCTTTGTTTCCTACGTGTTTCAGGATACACCATACATTTCTCCAGAGTGGCTGTTGGCAATTTACATCCCGCCCATCAGCATAACAAGGCTCCCTGTTCTCCATGACCTGTCCTGTCTTTCTGGATTTTACACTTTTTTCAGATGGCCCTTTTGACCGGGGGGCAGTGAGACTTCATTGTAGTGCAGATTTCTTTACACGCTTGCTTGGTTGGCCAAAAAGGGCGTATGCGTTTTTTCCTGAATATATTCAGGAAAAAAGGCATACGCCCTTTTTGGCCAAGTGCATCATTGTCGACATTCTGCCTCTTTTCCTATGCTTTAAGTGCAATTCCAGTCTATCCCCTGAAATCGTTTTCCTGAAATTCTGCCCTGCTTTCAAGTCCTCTTTGAAGACTTACTTCAGTACATTTTTGGACGATAGCTGTCATTCATAACTCTGCATGTTTGTGAATTACAGTGCCCCTGAGCTCCTTTCTTCAACTCGTTTTCTTGTGAGCTGGCCGCAAAACCGCAGGATTGCTTCAGGCCCTAATCTGTTTCCGGCATGGCACGCTGAGCCTTTGGTTAATTCCTTCCCTGGTGGGAATTGAGCGTTCAATTTGCCCGTGCAGACACCAACAGCTAGTCTCTCATTGGTTCTCCCTATGCCTGTTCATCTTGCGCAGAAATTGCAAACTGTGCCAAACAGGAGGTTAAAGGCACTGACTCTCCAAGTGGGGAGAGTGTTAGTAAAGCGTCTGGAATGGTGAAACCAAGTACCAGGGGACGAAAACTGAGATGCATTTGAAAACGTTTCCCAAACACACAGCGGACGATAGTCTGGGTTTCCCATGCATGTTTTAGCTGAAGGAAGAATCCCTTAAACCTGGAGAGTTGGGACCCATGGAATGGGTACCATGCAGTATGAATTCAAAGGGTCTGCGCTTGCTCACCAAACCTCACCAATGCTATCAGCACGAAGTGCCCAGCCTTATGTCTCACCCAGCTCTGGGTGTAGATGTGGAAAATCCAGGTTGCATCACAAGCCCTGAATGAATTATTTAAGAATTGCTGTCTATTTCACTGTCATTGTGTTTTGTTTTTGAAATTTATTTTGATAATGGGATTTATCGGATTTTCACTGCTGCGTTTAGGCCGCTGTACACACGCTTGATTTCCTTATGGAGACATATAAATCCATGGGTTTTAAGATTCTTACTTGTCAGGTATCTTGCCAGGCGTTGAATATGGGGTGTTGAGTCCATTTCGTTGAGCAAGGAGTAGGGCTTGTCTATTATATATTTGGCTTATGGAACGGTATCTGTGCTAATTTCAATCTCTGGTTTTATGCAGCACCCCAACTCACCTTTCCCCATAAGCAAGCATAAGTTGGTTTTCAAAATTTGAGACCCTGTTCTGTTTTGTAATTCAGTTCATGTGTATCCAACTTTACATTCCGTGTATTAGTGATATCTTATGATGTTTCTTTTTCTGTGTGACTTATTTCTCGTAGAATCATCGTACCTGAATCCACTCATTATGCCGCTACGGGCCTGATGACGTAGATTTCATTGCTGAGTGATATTCCATTGTACGTGCGTACCACAACTTCTTTATCCATTTTTTAATTTCTGGGATATTTTACTTGTACCGTAGACGAGGTTCTTGTAAACAGAGCCATCCCAAACTTTGGGGCGGATGTGTGTTTTTGATTTTAATTTCCCTAAGCTATAGGACCATAAGTGGAAGTGACATAGGCTGTGTTGCTTTGTTTCCTACGTGTTTCAGGATACACCATACATTTCTCCAGAGTGGCTGTTGGCACTTTACATCCCACCCATCAGCATAACAAGGCTCCCTGTTCTCCAAGACCTGTCCTGCCTTTCTGGATTTTACACTTTTTTCAGATGGCCCTTTTGACCGGGGGGCAGTGAGACTTCACTGTAGTTCAGATTTCCTTTACACGCTTGCTTGGTTGGCCAAAAAGGGCGTATGCGTTGTTTCCTGAATATATTCAGGAAAAAACGCATACGCCCTTTTTGGCCAAGTGCATCATTGTCGACATTCTGCCTCTTTTCCTATGCTTTAAGTGCAATTCCAGTCTACCCCCTGAAATCGTTTTCCTGAAATTCTGCCCCGCTTTCAAGTCCTCTTCGAAGACTTACTTCAGTACATTTTTGGACGATAGCTGTCATTCATAACTCTGCAGGTTTGTGAATTACAGTGCCCCTGAGCTCCTTTCTTCAACTCGTTTTCTTGTGAGCTGGTCCCAAAACCGCATGATTGCTTCAGGCCCTAATATGGTTCCAGCCGGGCACGCTGAGCCTTTGGTTAATTCCTCTTCCTGGTGGGAAATGATCGTTCAATTTGCCCGTGCAGACACCAACAGCTAGTCTCTCATTGGTTCTCCCTATGCCTGTTCATCTTGCGCAGAAATTGCAAACTGTGCCAAACAGGAGGTTAAAGGCACTGACTCTCCAAGTGGGGAGAGTGTTAGTAAAGCGTCTGGAATGGTGAACCCGAGTACCAGGGGACGATAACTGAGATGCATTTGAAAACGTTTCCCAATCACACGGCGGACGATAGTCTGGGTTTCCCATGCATGTTTTAGCTGAAGGAAGAATCCCTTAAACCTGGAGAGTTGGGACCCATGGAATGGGTACCATGCAGTATGACTTCAAAGGGTCTGCGTTTGCTCACCGAACCTCACCAATGCTATCAGCCCGAAGTGTCCAGCCTTATATCTCAACCAGCTCTGGGTGTAGATGTGGTAAATCCAGGTTGCATCACAAGCCCTGAATGAATTATTTAAGAATTGCTCTCTATTTCACTGTCATTGTGTTTTGTTTTTGAAATTTATTTTGATAATGGGATTTATCGGATTTTCACTGCTGCGTTTAGGCCGCTGTACACACGCTTGATTTCCTTATGGAGACATATAAATCCATGGGTTTTAAGATTCTTACTTGTCAGGTATCTTGCCAGGCGTTGAATATGGGGTGTTGAGTCCATTTCGTTGAGCAAGGAGTAGGGCTTGTCTATTATATATTTTGCTTATGGAACGGTATCTGTGCTAATTTCAATCTCTGGTTTTATGCAGCACCCCAACTCACCTTTCCCCATAAGCAAGCATAAGGTGGTTTTCTAAATTTGAGACCCTGTTCTGTTTTGTAATTCAGTTCATGTGTATCCAACTTTACATTCCGTGTATTAGTGATATCTTATGATGTTTCTTTTTCTGTGTGACTTATTTCTCGTAGAATCATCGTACCTGAATCCACTCATTATGTCGCTACGGGCCTGATGACGTAGATTTCATTGCTGAGTGATATTCCATTGTACGTGCGTACCACAACTTCTTTATCCATTTTTTGCTTTTGGGATATTTTACTTGTACCGTTGACGAGGTTCTTGTAAACAGAGCCGTCCCAAATTCTGGGGTGGCTGTGTGTTTTTGATTTTCATTTCCCTAAGCTATAGGACCATAAGTGGAAGTGCCATAGGTTGTGTTGCTTTGTTTCCTACGTGTTTCTGGAAACACCATACACTTCTCCAGAGTGGTTGTTGGCAATTTACATCCCGCCCATCAGCATGACAAGGCTCCCTGTTATCCATGACCTGTCCTGACTTTCTGGATTTTACATTTTTTTCAGATGGCCCTTTTGACAGGGGGGCAGTGAGACTTCACTGTAGTGCAGATTTCCTTTACAAGCTTGCTTGGTTGGCCAAAAAGGGCGTATGCGTTTTTTCCTGAATATATTCAGGAAAAAACGCATACGCCCTTTTTGGCCAAGTGCATCATTGTCGACATTCTCCCTCTTTTCCTATGTTTTTAGTACAATTCCAGTCTACCCCCTGAAATCGTTTTCCTGAAATTCTGCCCCACTTTCAAGTCCTCTTCGAAGACTTACTTCAATACATTTTCGGACGATAGCTGTCATTCATAACTCTGCAGGTTTGTGAATTACAGTGCCCTTAGCTCATTTCTTCAACTCGCTTTCTTGTGAGCTGGCCGCAAAACCGCAGGATTGCTTCAGGCCCTAATCTGTTTCCGGCAGGGCACGCTGAGCCTTTGGTTAATTCCTCTTCCTGGTGGGAAATGAGCGTTCCATTTGCCCGTGCAGACACCTACAGCTAGTCTCTCATTGCTTCTCCCTATTCCTGTTCATCTTGCGCAGAAATTGCAAAGTGTGCCAAACAGGAGGTTAAATGCACTGACTCTCCAAGTGGGGAGAGTGTTAGTAAAGCGTCTGGAATGGTGACCCCGAGTACCAGGGGACGAAAACTGAGATGCATTTGAAAACGTTTCCCAATCACACGGTGGACCATACTATGGGTTTCCCATGCATGTTTTAGCTGAAGGAAGAATCCCTTAAACCTGGAAATTTGGAACCCATGGAATGGGTACCATGCAGTATGACTTCAAAGGGTCTGCGTTTGCTCACCGAACCTCACCAATGCTATCAGCCCGAAGTGTCCAGCCTTATGTCTCACCCAGCTCTGGGTGTAGATGTGGGAAATCCAGGTTGCATCACAAGCCCTGAATGAATTATTTAAGAATTGCTCTCTATTTCACTGTCATTGTGTTTTGTTTTTGAAATTTATTTTGATAATGGGATTTATCGGATTTTCACTGCTGCATTTAGGCCGCTGTACACACGCTTGATTTCCTTATGGAGACATATAAATCCATGGGTTTTAAGATTCTTACTTGTCAGGTATCTGGCCAGGCGTTGAATATGGGGTGTTGAGTCCATTTCGTTGAGCAAGGAGTAGGTCTTGTCTATTATATATTTGGCTTATGGAACGGTATCTGTGCTAATTTCAATCTCTGGTTTTATGCAGCACCCCAACTCACCTTTCCCCATAAGCAAGCATAAGTTGGTTTTCTAAATTTGAGACCCTGTTCTGTTTTGTAATTCAGTTCATGGGTAGCCAAGTTTACATTCCGTGTATTAGTGATATCTTATGATGTTTCTTTTTCTGTGTGATTTATTTCTCGTAGAATCATCGTACCTGAATCCACTCATTATGCCGCTACGGGCCTGATGACGTAGATTTCATTGCTGAGTGATATTCGATTGTACGTGCGTACCACAACTTCTTTATCCATTTCTTACTTTCTGGGAAATTTTACTTGTACCGTAGACGAGGTTCTTGTAAACAGAGCCGTGCCAAACTCTGGGGTGGCTGTGTGTTTTTGATTTTAATTTCCCTAAGCTATAGGACCATAAGTGGAAGTGCCATAGGCTGTGTTGCTTTGTTTCCTACGTGTTTCTGGAAACACCATACACTTCTCCAGAGTGGTTGTTGGCAATTTACATCCCGCCCATCAGCATGACAAGGCTCCCTGTTCTCCATGACCTGTCCTGCCTTTCTGGATTTTACACTTTTTTCAGATGGCCCTTTTGACCAGTGGGCAGTGAGACTTCATTGTAGTGCAGATTTCCTTTACACGCTTGCTTGGTTGGCCAAAAAGGGCGTATGCGTTTTTCCCTGAATATATTCAGGAAAAAACGCATACGCCCTTTTTGGCCAAGTGCATCGTTGTCGACATTCTGCCTCTTTTCCTATGCTTTTAGTACAATTCCAGTCTAACCCCTGAAATCGTTTTCCAGAAATTCTGCCCCGCTTACAAGTCCTCTTGGAAGACTTACTTCAATACAGTTTTGGACGATAGCTGTCATTCATAACTCTGCAGGTTTGTGAATTACAGTGCCCTGAGCTCATGTCTTCAACTCGCTTTCTTGTGAGCTGGCCCCAAAACCGCAGGATTGCTTCAGGCCAAAGTCTCTTTCCGGCAAGGCATGCTGAGCCTTTGTTTAATTCCTCTTCCTGGTCGGAAATGAGCGTTCCTTTTGCCCGTGCAGGCACCTACAGCTAGTCTCTCATTGGTTCTCCCTATTCCTGTACATCTTGCGCAGAAATTGCAAACTGTGCCAAACAGGAGGTAAATGGCACTGACTCTCCAAGTGGGGAGAGTGTTAGTAAAGCGTCTGGAATGGTGAACCCGAGTACCAGGGGACGAAAACTGAGATGCATTTGAAAACATTTACCGGTCACACAGTGCACTGTACTGTGGGTTTCCCATGCATGTTTTAGCTGAAGGAAGAATCCCTTAAACCTGGAGAGTTGGGACCCATGGAATGGGTACCATGCAGTATGACTTCAAAGGGTCTGCGTTTGCTCACCGAACCTCACCAATGCTATCAGCCCGAAGTGTCCAGCCTTATGTCTCACCCAGCTCTGGGTGTAGATGTGGGAAATCCAGGTTGCATCACAAGCCCTGAATGAATTAGTTAAGAATTGCTCTCTATTTCACTGTCATTGTGTTTTGTTTTTGAAATTTATTTTGATAATGGGATTTATCGGATTTTCACTGCTGCGTTTAGGCCGCTGTACACACGCTTGATTTCCTTATGGAGACATATAAATCCATGGGTTTTAAGATTCTTACTTGTCAGGTATCTTGCCAGGCGTTGAATATGGGGTGTTGAGTCCATTTCGTTGAGCAAGGAGTAGGGCTTGTCTATTATATATTTGGCTTATGGAACGGTATCTGTGCTAATTTCAATCTCTGGTTTTATGCAGCACCCCAACTCACCTTTCCCCATAAGCAAGCATAAGTTTGTTTTCTAAATTTGAGACCCTGTTCTGTTTTGTAATTCAGTTTATGTGTAGCCAAGTTTACATTCCGTGTATTACTGATATATTATGATGTTTCTTATTCTGTGTGACTTATTTCTCATAGAATCATCGTACCTGAATCCACTCATTATGCCGCTATGGGCCTGAAGACGTAGATTTCATGGCTGAGTGATATTCCATTGTACGTGCGTACCAGAACTTCTTTATCCATTTTTTCCTTTCTCTGATATTTAACTTGTACCGTAGACAAGGTTCTTGTAAACAGAGCCATCCCAAACTTTGGGGTGGCTGTGTGTTTTTGATTTTAATTTCCCTAAGCTATAGGACCATAAGTGGAAGTGACATAGGCTGTGTTGCTTTGTTTCCTACGTGTTTCAGGATACACCATACATTTCTCCAGAGTGGCTGTTGGCAATTTACATCCCGCCCATCAGCATAACAAGGCTCCCTGTTCTCCATGACCTGTCCTGTCTTTCTGGATTTTACACTTTTTTCAGATGGCCCTTTTGACCGGGGGGCAGTGAGACTTCATTGTAGTGCAGATTTCCTTTACACGCTTGCTTGGTTGGCCAAAAAGGGCGTATGCGTTTTTTCCTGAATATATTCAGTAAAAAACGCATACGCCCTTTTTGGCCAAGTGCATCATTGTCAACATTCTGCCTCTTTTCCTATGCTTTAAGTGCAATTCCAGTCTACCCCCTGAAATCGTTTTCCTGAAATTCTGCCCCGCTTTCAAGTCCTCTTTGAAGACTTACTTCAGTACATTTTTGGACGATAGCTGTCATTCATAACTCTGCATGTTTGTGAATTACAGTGCCCCTGAGCTCCTTTCTTCAACTCGTTTTCTTGTGAGCTGGCCGCAAAACCGCAGGATTGCTTCAGGCCCTAATCTGTTTCCGGCATGGCACACTGAGCCTTTGGTTAATTCCTTTCCTGGTGGGAAATGAGCGTTCAATTTGCCCGTGCAGACACCAACAGCTAGTCTCTCATTGGTTCTCCCTATGCCTGTTCATCTTGCGCAGAAATTGCAAACTGTGCCAAACAGGAGGTTAAAGGCACTGACTCTCCAAGTGGGGAGAGTGTTAGTAAAGCGTCTGGAATGGTGAAACCAAGTACCAGGGGACGAAAACTGAGATGCATTTGAAAACGTTTCCCAAACACACAGCGGACGATAGTCTGGGTTTCCCATGCATGTTTTAGCTGAAGGAAGAATCCCTTAAACCTGGAGAGTTGGGACCCATGGAATGGGTACCATGCAGTATGAATTCAAAGGGTCTGCGTTTGCTCACCGAACCTCACCAATGCTATCAGCCCGAAGTGCCCAGCCTTATGTCTCACCCAGCTCTGGGTGTAGATGTGGAAAATCCAGGTTGCATCACAAGCCCTGAATGAATTATTTAAGAATTGCTCTCTATTTCACTGTCATTGTGTTTTGTTTTTGAAATTTATTTTGATAATGGGATTTATCGGATTTTCACTGCTGCGTTTAGGCCGCTGTACACACGCTTGATTTCCTTATGGAGACATATAAATCCATGGGTTTTAAGATTCTTACTTGTCAGGTATCTTGCCAGGCGTTGAATATGGGGTGTTGAGTCCATTTCGTTGAGCAAGGAGTAGGGCTTGTCTATTATATATTTGGCTTATGGAATGGTATCTGTGCTAATTTCAATCTCTGGTTTTATGCAGCACCCCAACTCACCTTTCCCCATAAGCAAGCATAAGTTGGTTTTCTAAATTTGAGACCCTGTTCTGTTTTGTAATTCAGTTCATGTGTATCCAACTTTACATTCCGTGTATTAGTGATATCTTATGATGTTTCTTTTTCTGTGTGACTTATTTCTCGTAGAATCATCGTACCTGAATCCACTCATTATGCCGCTATGGGCCTGATGACGTAGATTTCATTGCTGAGTGATATTCCATTGTATGTGCGTACCACAACTTCTTTATCCATTTTTTGCTTTCTGGGATATTTTACTTGTACCATAGACGAGGTTCTTGTAAACAGAGCCGTCCCAAACTCTGGGGTTTCTGTGTGTTTTTGATTTTAATTTCCCTAAGCTATAGGACCATAAGTGGAAGTGACATAGGCTGTGTTGCTTTGTTTCCTACGTGTTTCTGGAAACACCATATACTTCTCCAGAGTGGTTGTTGGCAATTTGCATTCCGCCCATCAGCATGACAAGGCTCCCTGTTCTCCATGACCTGTCTTGACTTTCTGGATTTTACATTTTTTTCAGATGGCCCTTTTGACCGGGGGGCAGTGAGACTTCATTGTAGTGCAGATTTCCATTACACGCTTGCTTGGTTGGCCAAAAAGGGCGTATGCGTTTTTTCCTGAATATATTCAGGAAAAAACGCATACGCCCTTTTTGGCCAATTGCATCATTGTCGACATTCTGCCTCTTTTCCTATGCTTTTAGTACAATTCCAGTCTACCCCCTGAAATCGTTTTCCTGAAATTCTGCCCCGCTTTCAAGTCCTCTTCGAAGACTTACTTCAATACATTTTTGGACGATAGCTGTCATTCATTACTCTGCAGGTTTGTGAATTACAGTGCCCCTGAGCTCATTTCTTCAACTCGCTTTCTTGTGAGCTGGCCGCAAAACCGCAGGATTGCTTCAGGCCCTAATCTGTTTCCGGCAGGGCACGCTGAGCCTTTGTTTAATTTCTCTTCCTGGTGGGAAATGAGCGTTCCATTTGCCCGTGCAGACACCTACAGCTAGATTCTCATTGCTTCTCCCTATTCCTGTTCATCTTGCGCAGAATTTGCAAACTGTGCCAAACAGGAGGTTAATGGCACTGACTCTCCAAGTGGGGAGAGTGTTAGTAAAGCGTTCAAATGTTGAACCCGAGTACCAGGGGACGAAAACTGAGATGCATTTGAAAACGATTCCCAATCACATGGTGTACCATACTCTGGGTTTCCCATGCATGTTTTAGCTGAAGGAAGAATCCCTTAAACCTGGAGAGTTGGGACCCATGGAATGGGTACCATGCAGTATGACTTCAAAGGGTCTGCGTTTGTTCACCGAACCTCACCAATGCTATCAGCCCGAAGTGTCCAGCCTTATGTCTCATCCAGCTCTGGGTGTAGATGTGGTAAATACAGGTTGCATCACAAGCCCTGAATGAATTATTTAAGAATTGCTCTCTATTTCACTGTCATTGTGTTTTGTTTTTGAAATTCATTTTGATAATGGGATTTATCGGATTTTCACTGCTGCTTTTAGGCCACTGTACACACGCTTGATTTCCTTATAGAGACATATAAATCCATGGGTTTTAAGATTCTTACTTGTCAGGTATCTTCCCAGGCGTTGAATATAGGGTGTTGAGTCCATTTCGTTGAGCAAGGAGTAGGTTTTGTCTATTATATATTTGGCTTATGGAACGGTATCTGTGCTAATTTCAATCTCTGGTTTTATGCAGCATCCCAACTGACCTTTCCCCATAAGCAAGCATAAGTTGGTTTGCTAAATTTGAGACCCTGTTCTGTTTTGTAATTCAGTTCATGGGTAGCCAAGTTTACATTCCGTGTATTAGTCATATCTTATGATGTTTCTTTTTCTGTGTGACTTATTTCTCGTAGAATCATCATACCTGAATCCACTCATTATGCTGCTATGGGCCTGAAGACGTAGATTTCATTGCTGAGTGATATTCCATTGTACGTGCGTACCAGAACTTCTTTATCCATTTTATGCTTTCTCGGATATTTAACTTCTACCGTAGATGAGGTTCTTGTAAACAGAGCCATCCCAAACTTTGGGGTGGCTGTGTGTTTTTGATTTTAATTTCCCTAAGCTATAAGACCATAAGTGGAAGTGCCATAGGCTGTGTTGCTTTGTTTCCTACGTGTTTCCGGAAACACCATACAGTTTTCCAGAGTGGCTGTTGGCAATTTAAATCCGCCCATCAGCATAACAAGTCTCCCTGTTCTCCAAGACCTGTCCGGCCTTTCTGGATTTTACACTTTTTTCAGATGGCCCTTTTGACCGGGGGGCAGTGAGACTTCATTGTAGTGCGGATTTCCTTAACACGCTTGCTTCGTTGGCCAAAAGGGGCGTATGCGTTTTTTCCGAACATATTCAGGAAAAAACGCATACTCCCTTTTTGGCCCAGTGCATCATTGTCGACATTCTGCCTCTTTTCCTATGCTTTAAGTGCAATTCCAGTCTACCCCCTGAAATCGTTTTCCTGAAATTCTGCCCCGCTTTCAAGTCCTCTCCGAAGACTTACTTCTATACATTTTTGGACGATAGCTGTCATTCATAACTCTGCAGGTTTGTGAATTACAGTGCCCTGAGCTCATGTCTTCAACTCCTTTTCTTGTGAGCTGGCCGCAAAACCGCAGGATTGCTTCAGGCCCTAATATGTTTCCGGCCGGGCACGCTGAGCCTTTGGTTAATTCCTCTTTCTGGTGGGAAATGATCGTTCCATTTGCCCGTGCAGACACCAACAGCTAGTCTCTCATTGGTTCTCCCTATGCCTGTTCATCTTGCGCAGAAATTGCAAACTGTGCCAAACAGGAGGTTAAAGGCACTGACTCTCCAAGTGGGGAGAGTGTTAGTAAAGCGTTCAAATGTTGAACCCGAGTACCAGGGGACGAAAACTGAGATGCATTTGAAAACGTTTCCCAATCACATGGTGGACCATACTCTGGGTTTCCCATGCATGTTTTAGCTGAAGGAAGAATCCCTTAAACCTGGAGAGTTGGGACCCATGGAATGGGTACCATGCAGTGTGACTTCAAAGGGTCTGCGTTTGCTCACCGAACCTCACCAATGCTATCAGCCCGAAGTGTCCAGCCTTATGTCTCATCCAGCTCTGGGTGTAGATGTGGTAAATCCAGGTTGCATCACAAGCCCTGAATGAATTATTTAAGAATTGCTCTCTATTTCACTGTCATTGTGTTTTGTTTTTGAAATTCATTTTGATAATGGGATTTATCGGATTTTCACTGCTGCTTTTAGGCCACTGTACACACGCTTGATTTCCTTATGGAGACATATAAATCCATGGGTTTTAAGATTCTTACTTGTCAGGTATCTTCCCAGGCGTTGAATATATGGTGTTGAGTCCATTTCGTTGACCAAGGAGTAGGTTTTGTCTATTATATATTTGGCTTATGGAACGGTATCTGTGCTACTTTCAATCTCTTGTTTTATGCAGCACCCCAACTCACCTTTCCCCATAAGCAAGCATAAGTTGGTTTGCTAAATTTGAGACCCTGTTCTGTTTTGTAGTTCAGTTCATGGGTAGCCAAGTTTACATTCCGTGTATTACTGATATATTATGATGTTTCTTTTTCTGTGTGACTTATTTCTCGTAGAATCATCGTACCTGAATCCACTCATTATGCCGCTACGGGCCTGAAGACGTAGATTTCATTGCTGAGTGATATTCCATTGTACGTGCGTACCAGAAATTCTTTATCCATTTTTTCCTTTCTCGGATATTTAACTTGTACCGTAGACGAGGTTCTTGTAAACAGAGCCATCCCAAACTTTGGGGTGGCTGTGTGTTTTTGATTTTAATTTCCCTAAGCTATAGGACCATAAGTGGAAGTGTCATAGGCTGTGTTGCTTTGTTTCCTACGTGTTTCAGGATACACCATACATTTCTCCAGAGTGGCTGTTGGCAGTTTACATCCCGCCCATCAGCATAACAAGGCTCCCTGTTCTCCATGACCTGTCCTGTCTTTCTGGATTTTACACTTTTTTCAGATGGCCCTTTTGACCGGGGAGCAGTGAGACTTCATTGTAGTGCAGTTTTCCTTTACACGCTTGCTTGGTTGGCCAAAAAGGGCGTATGCATTTTTTCCTGAATATATTCAGGAAAAAACGCATACGCCCTTTTTGGCCAAGTGCATCATTGTTGACATTCTGCCTCTTTTCCTACGCTTTAAGTGCAATTCCAGTCTACCCCCTGAAATCGTTTTCCTGAAATTCTGCCCCGCTTTCAAGTCCTCTTTGAAGACTTACTTCAGTACATTTTTGGACGATAGCTGTCATTCATAACTCTGCAGGTTTGTGAATTACAGTGCCCCTGAGCTCCTTTCTTCAACTCGCTTTCTTGTGAGCTGGCCGCAAAACCGCAGGATTGCTTCAGGCCCTAATCTCTTTCTGGCAGGGCACGCTGAGACTTTGGTTAATTCCTCTTCCTGGTGGGAAATGATCGTTCTATTTGCCCGTGCAGACACCTACAGCTAGTCTATCATTGCTTCTCCCTATTCCTGTTCATCTTCCGCTGAAATTGCAAAGTGTGCCAAACAGGAGGTTAAATGCACTGACTCTCCAAGTGGGGAGAGTGTTAGTAAAGCGTCTGCAATGGTGAACCCGAGTACTAAGGGACGAAAACTGAGATGCATTTGAAAACGTTTCCCAATCACACGGTGGAAAATACTATGGGTTTCCCATGCATGTTTTAGCTGAAGGAAGAATCCCTTAAACCTGGAAATTTGGAACCCATGGAATGGGTACCATGCAGTATGACTTCAAAGGGTCTACGTTTGCTCACCGAACCTCACCAATGCTATCAGCCCGAAGTGTCCAGCCTTATGTCTCACCCAGCTCTGGGTGTAGATGTGGTAAATCCAGGTTTCATCACAAGCCCTGAATGAATTATTTAAGAATTGCTCTCTATTTCACTGTCATTGTGTTTTGTTTTTGAAATTTATTTTGATAATGGGATTTATCGGATTTTCACTGCTGCGTTTAGGCCGCTGTACACACGCTTGATTTCCTTATGGAGACATATAAATCCATGGGTTTTAAGATTCTTACTTGTCAGGTATCTTGCCATGCGTTGAATATGGGGTGTTGAGACCATTTCGTTGAGCAAGGTGTAGGGCTTGTCTATTATATATTTGGCTTATGGAACGGTATCTGTGCTAATTTCAATCTCTGGTTTTATGCAGCACCCCAACTCACCTTTCCCCATAAGCAAGCATAAGTTGGTTTTCTAAATTTGAGACCCTGTTCTGTTTTGGAATTCAGTTTATGTGTAGATAAGTTTACATTCCGTGTATTACTGATATATTATGATGTTTCTTTTTCTGTGTGACTTATTTCTCGTAGAATCATCATACCTGAATCCACTCATTATGCCGCTACGTGCCTGAAGACGTAGATTTCATTGCTGAGTGATATTCCATTGTACGTGCATACCAGATATTCTTTATCTACTTTTTCCTTTCTCGGATATTTAACTTGTACCGTAGAAAAGGTTCTTGTAAACAGAGCCATCCCAAACTTTGGGGTGGCTGTGTGTTTGTGATTTTAATTACCCTAAGCTATAGGACCATAGTGGAAGTGACATAGGCTGTGTTGCTTTGTTTCCTACGTGTTTCAGGATACACCATACATTTCTCCAGAGTGGCTGTTGGCAATTTACATCCCGCCCATCAGCATAACAAGGCTCCCTTTTCTCCATGACCTGTCCTGCCTTTCTGGATTTTACACTTTTTTCAGATGGCCCTTTTGACCGGGGGGCAGTGAGACTTCATTGTAGTGCAGATTTCCTTTACACGCTTGCTTGGTTGGCCAAAAAGTGCATATGCGTTTTTTCCTGAATATATTCAGGAAAAAACGCATACGCCCTTTTTGGCCAAGTGCATCATTGTCGACATTCTGCCTCTTTTCCTACGCTTTAAGTGCAATTCCAGTCTACCCCCTGAAATCGTTTTCCTGAAATTCTGCCCCGCTTTCAAGTCCTCTTTGAAGACTTACTTCAGTACATTTTTGGACGATAGCTGTCATTCATAACTCTGCAGGTTTGTGAATTACAGTTCCCCTGAGCTCATGTCTTCAACTCGCTTTCTTGTGAGCTGGCCGCAAAACCGCAGGATTGCTTCAGGCCCTAATCTCTTTCCAGCAGGGCACGCTGAGCCTTTGGTTAATTCCTCTTCCTGGTGGGAAATGAGCGTTCCATTTGCCCGTGCAGACACCAACAGCTAGTCTCTCATTGGTTCTCCCTATGCTTGTTCATCTTCCGCAGAAATTGCAAACTGTGCCAAACAGGAGGTTAATGGCACTGACTCTCCAAGTGGGGAGAGTGTTAGTAAAGCGTCTGGAATGGTGAACCCGAGTACCAGGGGACGAAAACTGAGATGCATTTGAAAACGTTTCCCAATCACACGGCGGACGATAGTCTGGGTTTCCCATTCATGTTTTAGCTGAAGGAAGAATCCCTTAAACCTGGAGAGTTGGGACCCATGGAATGGGTACCATGCAGTATGACTTCAAAGGGTCTGCGTTTGCTCACCGAACCTCACCAATGCTATCAGCCCGAAGTGTCCAGCCTTATGTCTCACCCAGCTCTGGGTGTAGATGTTGTAAATCCAGGTTTCATCACAAGCCCTGAATGAATTATTTAAGAATTGCTCTCTATTTCACTGTCATTGTGTTTTGTTTTTGAAATTTATTTTGATAATGGGATTTATCGGATTTTCACTGCTGCGTTTAGGCCGCTGTACACACGCTTGATTTCCTTATGGAGACATATAAATCCATGGGTTTTAAGATTCTTACTTGTCAGGTATCTTGCCAGGCGTTGAATATGGGGAGTTGAGTCCATTTCGTTGAGCAAGGAGTAGGTCTTGTCTATTATATATTTGGCTTATGGAACGGTATCTGTGCTAATTTCAATCTCTGGTTTTATGCAGCACCCCAACTCACCTTTCCCCATAAGCAAGCATAAGCTGGTTTTCTAAATTTGAGACCCTGTTCTGTTTTGTATTTCAGTTCATGTGTAGCCTACTTTACATTCCGTGTATTAGTTATATCTTATGATGTTTCTTTTTCTGTGTGACTTATTTCTCGTAGAATCATCATACCTGAATCCACTCATTATGCCGCTACGGGCCTGATGACGTAGATTTCATTGCTGAGTGATATTCCATTGTACGTGCGTACCACAACTTCTTTATCCATTTTTTGCTTTCTGGGATATTTTACTTGTACCGTAGACGAGGTTCTTGTAAACAGAGCCGTCCCAAACTCTGGGGTGGCTGTGTGTTTTTGAATTTAATTTCCCTAAGCTATAGGACCATAAGTGGAAGTGCCATAGGCTGTGTTGCTTTGTTTCCTACGTGTTTCTGGAAAAACCATACACTTCTCCAGAGTGGTTGTTGGCAATTTACATCCCGCCCATCAGCATGACAAGGCTCCCTGTTCTCCATGACCTGTCCTGTCTTTCTGGATTTTACACTTTTTTCAGATGGCCCTTTTGACCGGGGGGCAGTGAGACTTAATTGTAGTGCAGATTTCCTTTACACGCTTGCTTGGTTGGCCAAAAAGGGCGTATGCGTTTTTTCCTGAATATATACAGGAAAAAACGCATACGCCCTTTTTGGCCAAGTGCATCATTGTTGACATTCTGCCTCTTTTCCTACGCTTTAAGTGCAATTCCAGTCCGCCCCCTGAAATCGTTTTCCTGAAATTCTGCCCCGCTTTCAAGTCCTCTTTGAAGACTTACTTCAGTACATTTTTGGACGATAGCTGTCATTCATAACTCTGCAGGTTTGTGAATTACAGTGCCCCTGAGCTCCTTTCTTCAACTCGTTTTCTTGTGAGCTGGCCGCAAAACCGCAGGATTGCTTCAGGCCCTAATATGTTTCCGGCCGGGCATGCTGAGCCTTTGGTTAATTCCTCTTCCTGTTGGGAAATAAGCGTTCAATTTGCCCGTGCAGACACCAACAGCTAGTCTCTCATTGCTTCTCCCTATTCCTGTTCATCTTGCGCAGAAATTGCAAACTGTGCCAAACAGGAGGTTAATGGCACTGACTCTCCAAGTGGGGAGAGTGTTAGTAAAGCGTTCAAATGTTGAACCCGAGTACCAGGGGACGAAAACTGAGATGCATTTTAAAACGTTTCCCAATCACATGTTGGACCATACTCTGGGTTTCCCATGCATGTTTTAGCTGAAGGAAGAATCCCTTAAACCTGGAGAGTTGGGACCCATGGAATGGGTACCATGCAGTATGACTTCAAAGGGTCTGCGTTTGCTCACCGAACCTCACCAATGCTATCAGCCCGAAGTGTCCAGCCTTATGTCTCATCCAGCTCTGGGTGTAGATGTGGTAAATACAGGTTGCGTCACAAGCCCTGAATGAATTATTTAAGAATTGCTCTCTATTTCACTGTCATTGTGTTTTGTTTTTGAAATTCATTTTGATAATGGGATTTATCGGATTTTCACTGCTGCTTTTAGGCCACTGTACACACACTTGATTTCCTTATGTAGACATATAAATCCATGGGTTTTAAGATTCTTACTTGTCAGGTATCTTCCCAGGCGTTGAATATAATTTGTTGAGTCCATTTCGTTGAGCAAGCAGTAGGTCTTGTCTATTATATATTTGGCTTATGGAACGGTATCTGTGCTAATTTCAATCTCTGGTTTTATTCAGCATCCCAACTGACCTTTCCCCATAAGCAAGCATAAGTTGGTTTGCTAAATTTGAGACACTGTTCTGTTTTGTAATTCAGTTCATGGGTAGCCAAGTTTACATTCCGTGTATTAGTGATAACTTATGATGTTTCTTTTTCTGTCTGACTTATTTCTCATAGAATCATCGTACCTGAATCCACTCATTATGCCGCTACGGGCCTGATGACGTAGATTTCATTGCTGAGTGATATTCCATTGTACGTGCGTACCACAACTTCTTTATCCATTTTTTACTTTATGGGATATTTTACTTGTACCGTAGACGAGGTTCTTGTAAAGAGAGCCGTCCCAAACTCTGGGGTGGCTGTGTGTTTTTGATTTTAATTTCCCTAAGCTATAGGACCATAAGTGGAAGTGACATAGGCTGTGTTGCTTTGTTTCCTACGTGTTTCAGGAAACACCATACACTTCTCCAGAGTGGCTGTTGGCAATTTACATCCCGCCCATCAGCATGACAAGGCTCCCTGTTCTCCATGACCTGTCCTGCCTTTCTGGATTTTACACGTTTTTCAGATGGCCCTTTTGACCGCTGGGCAGTGAGACTTCACTGTAGTGCAGATTTCTTTTACACGCCGGCCTGGTTGGCCAAAAAGGGCGTATGCGTTTTTTCCTGAATATATTCAGGAAAAAACGTATACGCCCTTTTTGGCCAAGTGCATCATTGTCGACATTCTGCCTCTTTTCCTATGCTTTAAGTGCAATTCCAGCCTACCCCCTGAAATCGTTTTCCTGAAATTCTGCCCCGCTTTCAAGTCCTCTTCGAAGACTTACTTCAGTACATTTTTGGACGATAGCTGTCATTCATAACTCTGCAGGTTTGTGAATTACAGTGCCCCTGAGCTCCTTTCCTCAACGCGCTTTCTTGTGATCTGGCCGCAAAACCGCAAGATTGCTTCAGGCCCTAATCTGTTTCCAGCAGGGCACGCTGAGCCTTTGGTTAATTCCTCTTCCTGGTGGGAAATGAGCGTTCCATTTGCCCGTGCAGACACCTACAGCTAGTCTCTCATTGGTTCTCCCTATTCCTGTTCATCTTGCGCAGAAATTGCAAACTGTGCCAAACAGGAGGTTAAAGGCACTGACTCTCCAAGTGGGGAGAGTGTTAGTAAAGCATCTGGAATGGTGAACCCGAGGACCAGGGTTCGAAAACTGAGATGCATTTGAAAACGTTTCCCAATCACACGGTGGACCATACTCTGGGTTTCCCATGCATGTTTTAGCTGAAGGAAGAATCCCTTAAACCTGGAGAGTTGGGACCCATGGAATGGGTACCATGCAGTATGACTTCAAAGGGTCTGCGTTTGCTCATCGAACCTCACCAATGCTATCAGCCCGAAGTGTGCAGACTTATATCTCACCCAGCTCTGGGTGTAGATGTGGTAAATCCAGGTTGCATCACAAGCCCTGAATGAATTATTTAAGAATTGCTCTCTATTTCACTGTCATTGTGTTTTGTTTTTGAAATTCATTTTGATAATGGGATTTATCGGATTTTCACTGCTGCATTTAGGCCGCTGTACACACGCTTTATTTCCTTATGGTGACATATAAATCCATGGGTTTTAAGATTCTTAATTGTCAGGTATCTTGCCAGGCGTTGAATATGGGGTGTTGAGTCCATTTCGTTGAGCAAGGAGTAGATATTTTCTATTATATATTTTGCTTATGGAATGGTATCTGTGCTAATTTCAATCTCTGCTTTTATGCAGCACCCCAACTCACCTTTCCCCATAAGCAAGCATAAGTTGGTTTTCTAAATTTGAGACCCTGTTCTGTTTTGTAATTCAGTTCATGTGTGGCCAAGTTTACATCCCGTGTATTAGTGATATCTTATGATGTTTCTTTTTCTGTGTGACTTATTTCTCGTAGAATCATCGTGCCTGAATCCACTCATTATGCCGCTACGGGCCTGATGACGTAGGTTTCATTGCTGAGTGATATTCCATTGTACGTGCGTACCACAACTTCTTTATCCATTTTTTGCTTTCTCGGATATTTAACTTGTACCGTAGACGAGGTTCTTGTAAACAGAGCCATCCCAAATTTTGGGGTGGCTGTGTGATTTTGATTTTAATTTCTCTATGCTATAGGACCATAAGTGGAAGTGCCATAGGCTGTGTTGCTTTTTTTCCTACGTGTTTCAGGAAACACCATACACTTCTCCAGAGTGGCTGTTGGCAATTTACATCCCGCCCATCAGCATAACAAGGCTCCCTGTTCTCCATGACCTGTCGTGCCTTTCTGGAATTTACACATTTTTCAGATGGCCCTTTTGACCGAGGGGCAGTGAGACTTCATTGTAGTGCACATTTCCTTTACACGGTTGCTTGGTTGGCCAAAAAGGGCGTATGCATTTTTTCCTGAATATATTCAGGAAAAAACGCATACGCCCTTTTTGGCCAAGTGCATCATTGTCGACATTCTGCCTCTAATCTTATTCTTTACGTGCAATTCCATTCTACACCCTGAAATCGTTTTCCTGAAATTCTGCCCCGATTTCAAGTCCTCTTCGAAGACTTACTTCAAAACATTTTTGGACGATAGCTGTCATTCATTACTCTGCAGGTTTGTGAATTACAGTGCCTCTGAGCTCCTTTCTTCAACTCGCTTTCTTGTGAGCTGGCCACAAACCCGAAGGATTGCTTCAGGCCCTAATATGGTTCCGGCATGGCATGCTGAGCCTTTGGTTAATTCCTCTTCCTTGTGGGAAATGAGCGTTAAATTTGCATGTGCAGACACCTTCACATGAGTCGTCATGGTGCCCCTTTGCCCCGGTTATCTCTATGGAGGTTGGAGTTGGAGGGCCTCCTCCCTCAAGATCAGTGTGCCCACGGAGCCAACCCTGCAACTTCAGGGCATGGTTGGGGGTTAGGATCACCACGAGGGTTCCTTTTCCCTTAGGAGGGAGGTGGCCTTTTGGGCTGCTGATTTCCAGGTTATCAGATACTGCCAGTATCTTGGCCAGATGTGGCGGTGGGCCAAGCCCCTTGGTGACCGTAGTTTATCCTACCTGGATCGCATTCTTGCATTGTTCCATTTCAAGTGGTCCCAGGTTTTGCACTAATACTCCAGTGGCGATTCACCGTTCACCAGGAATGTAAAGGTCAAAGGGTTTAGCTAAATTAGGGAGTTCCAGGGCAAGGGTCTGAATTGACTGCTCTTTCCATTCTTGAAAGGCCACTTCTGCATTCTATTCAAAAGGATCATCATCTTTTCCTTTCAGTGTTTCATATAGAGGCCGAGCTAGTAGACTGTAGTTAGGGATCCAGAAGCAGCAAACCCTGGCCTCCCCAGGAACCCCTAAGCTGTCTTCTAGTTTTAGAAATGGGTAAGGCTGTAAATTGTTTCTTCCATTTCCTGGGATGGGCTTCTCCGACCTTCTGTGAGAATGAAGCCCAGGCAGGTCACCGTAGTCTGTGATATTTGAGCTTTTTCTTGGACAACTTGTATCCTTTATTGGCTTCGTAGTTCAGAGGTATCCTTAGTAGGGCTGGCGATCAGAATGTCGTCTGCATATTGAAGGAGTGTTTCCTTTTCCAGAGGTAGAACTTTTAGGTCTTTAGCTGAGCTTTCCCCAAAGATGGTGTGGGAATTTTTGAACCCTTGGGGCAACACGGCCCGGAAGTATTGTTTTAGTTGTATGTTGAGTCCTGCCACTCACAAGCCAAAATTTCTTGTGACTCTGGGACTAATAGAATACAAAAGAAGGCATCATTGAAGACTAATACAGAATACCATGTCCTGGTGGTTGGTAGAATGACCAGCAGGGTGTAGGATTTAGGAACTACTGGAGGTATATCCTCGGTGGCTTCACTGACTGTCCTGACATCCTTTACCAGGACTCCAGCAGCCCATGGGGCTCTCGAGGTCAGGCCAATCCCAGGATATGGAGCTCACCTGGGCAGGTACCCCACCCCAGCCCACGGGGCTCTCGTGGTCAGGCCCCTCCCAGGATACAGAGCTACCCTTGCAGGTACCATGGCAGGGCTGGGAACACAGGAACCGTGCATATCGCCCTCATTGCAGAGCACTCCCAGCTCACCTGTCACTCAGATCTGACACAGAGCACCTCAGAGCAGGACTTGAACTAACAAACAGCAGCTCCGACAGGTCTGTGACCCTGGGCATCACTCTGTGTGGCCTCCCTCCACCTGGTGTTCCAGAGACTTCCACTGCACCCGGGGCACCAGGCCTCTGTCTCCACCCACCAGCCACCCCTCCTCTCCCTGACTCCTGGGTTCCTCTCATTAGGAGAGGGTTTTCTTGAAGTTGTCTCCCACTCATGGGCCAGATAATATGATTAGAAAACAAGCCAGAGCTGCAGCCCCTTGTCTATCCTGACTCTCAGGAGCCCACACCTGTTCCTTGGACCTGGCCGATTCAGCAAGTTCCAGTTTCTGCAACTGTGAGCCCCTGAGGGGTGATTATTGGCTGGCCTGGGAAGCCTGACCGTGCCGGCCAGCCCTCCCCAGGTGTGCCTGGGTTCAGATCAATATAAACACCGCTCCAGGCAGCAAGAGCCCCTGCAGCTGTGCCTGACGCCATTTTCTCTGCCCTGTCAGCAGTCTTGGGGCTGGACTGGTGGGAGGGAGTGAGAGGCCACGGCTTTGTGGGTGGCCCAGTGTGAGTGGGGCTCTGCTGGACTTTCTGCAGCAGTTGCCAAGATGCCACCTGCTAAAGAAGAGGATGTGTCACCCATACCTGCCGCTGGAATTTCTCCCTGGGCAGAGGTGAGTGAGGAAGAAAGCAGTGGGGGCCGGGACAGCAGGGGTATCTCAGGCAGGGAAATGGAAAGCTTCCAGAAGAGCACCCAGGACCAGGACCATCCTGGCTGGCCTGCAGGCACCAAGTCGGCTGGCATGCTGTCGCTCATGTGGCTCCATGGCCCTTCCTCTAGGCTTTCAAGTCCTTGTACATATTCAGGTGTTTTACCTGGGAAGGGTGGGAACATTTCAGCAGCAGCTGGCCTGGGGCTCAGCCCACGTTTACTCACAGATGCCTCGGCACGGTCCCCCAGCTTTGCAATGAGGACGCTTGTTGCGTGGGGCCTGCTGGCTGAATGGGAGATGATTCCCCACCACCGACCAACTTCAGAATTGTTTACAACTGGAGCAAGTGCCCTGATACGGTTTTCCTCTGTGTAGCTGGTGGGTTCTGTTTTTTTTTCTTTTTTGGTTCAAGGTAGATTTTATTCCTCTTTTTTGTATTTACAGATATAAGCATGGAAATAATTTATTCATATAAATACATGTATGTGAAGGGAAGAATATTTTTTCTGTTTTACTTTTTGTAATTTGAATTTTATTTTATTTTTTTATACAGCAGGTTCTTTTTGGTTATCTATTTTATACATATAAATGTATACATGCCAATCCCAATCTCTCAACTCCTCCCACCACCACCCCCCAACAGCTTTCCCCCCTTGGTGTCCATACGTTTGTTGTCTACATCTGTTGCTCTATTTCTGCCTTGCAAAACGGTTCATCTGTACAATTTGTCTAGGTTCCACATATAGCCATTAATAGACAAGATTTCTTTTTCTCTTTCTGACTTACTTCACGCTGTATGACAGTCTCTAGATCCATCAACGTCTCTACAAATGACCCAATTTCATTCCTTTTTATGGCTTAGTAATATTCCATTTTATATATGTACCACGTCTTTATGCATTCGTCTGTCTGTGGGCATTTAGGTTGCTTCCATTACCTGGATATTGTAAATAGTGATGCAATGAACATTGCGGTGAATGTCTCTTTTTGATTTATGGTTTTGTCTGGGTATATGCCCAGTAGTGGGACTGCTGTATCATATGGTAATTCTATTCTTAGTTTTATAAGAAACTCCATAACTTTCTCCACAGTGACTGTATCAATTTCATTCCCAACAATAGCGGAAGAGGGTTCCTTATCTCCACACCCTTTCTAGCATTTGTTGTTTGTAGATTTTCTGATGATGCCCATTCTAACAGGTGTGAGGTGATACACCATGGATGAGTCTATTTCGTTGAGCAAAGAGTAGGTCTTGTCTATTACATATTTGGCTTATGGAATGGTATGTGTGCTAATTTCAATCTCTGGTTTTATACAGCACCGCAACTCAACTTTCCCCTTAAGCAAGCATAAGTTTTTATCTAAATGTGAGACTCTGTTCGGTTTTGGAATTCAGTTTATGTGTAGCCAAGTTTACACTCTCTCTATTAGTGATATCTTATGATAATTACTTTTCTCTGTGTGACATATTTCTCTTAGAATCATCATACTTAAATCCACTCAATTTGCTGCTACAGGCCTGATGACATTGATTTCATTGCTGAGTGATATTCCGTTGTACGTAAGTAGCACAACTCCTTTATCCATATTTTTCTTTCTGGGATATTTAATTTGTACTGGACTCAAGGTTCTTGTAAACACAGCAGCCCTAAATTTGGTGTTGGCTGTGTCTTGTTGATTTTAATTTTCCTAAGCTATAGGGCCAAAAGTGGAAGTGCCCTAGGGTCTGTAGCTTTGTTTTTCAGATGTTTCAGGATACACCATAAACATCTCCAGAGTGTCTGTTGGCAATTTACATCCCGCCCATCAGCATAACAAGGCTCCCTGTTCTCCATGGCCTGTCCTGTGTTTCTGGTTTTTACACTTTTTTCAGATGGCCCTTTTGACGAATGGGAAATGAGACTTCATTGTAGTGCGGATTTCCATTGCTCGAGTGCTTGGTTGGCCAAAAAGGGCATATGTGTTTTTTCCTGAATATATTCAGGAAAAAATGTTTACGCACTTTTGTCCAAGTGCATCACTGTCAAAGATCTGCCGCTTTTCACATGCTTTAAACGCAATTCCAATCTACCTCCTGAAATATGATTCCTGCAATTCTGCCTCGTTTTGAAGTCCTCTTTGCAGACTTACTTCAGTATATTTTTGCCAATAGCTGTCATTTATAACTCTGCAGGTTTGTGAATTACAGTGCCTGTGATTTCCTTTCTTAACTCGTTTCCTTGAAAGCTGGCCACAGAACCGCAGGTTTGCTTTAGGCCATAATCAGGGTCTGGCACGGCACTCTGAGCCTTTGGTTAATTCCTCTTCCTGGTGGGAAATTAGAGTTAAATGTGCCCCTCCGGACACCTGCCTCACTCCCAGCCCCTTGGTGATGTGTGTCCTGTGGTTTGAGGCCACATGTGCTGGGTTCCTCACCTTTGGCTGATGTGGCCCCACTGGTGTGAGGACACTCCTGCCTGGTTCCCATCCCCTTGGTGATGTGGGCCATCCGGTGAGAGTCTGATCCTGGTTGGGTTCCTCACACTTCTGTGAGGTGGGCCCTCTTCTCTGACGTCACTCCTGCCTGGCTGGCACACCCCGCCTTGGCGAAGTAGGCCCTCTGGTGGGATTTGGTGCCTGCTGGGGGTCTCCTGCCCTCGGTAATGAGGGCCCTCTGGCGTCAGGCCCTAATTCCTGGGCTCCCAATATTTTCTGATATGCGCCCTGTGGTTCGAGTACACTCCTGCCAGGTTCCCAACCCCATGGGAATGTGGGCCTTCTGCTCTGAGGTCCCAACCGTGGGTTGCTCAGTTTCATGATGAGGGCCCTCTGCTGTGAGTTCTCTCCGGCCTGGATCCCATAGCCTCGCTGCTCCTGGCCACCTGCTGGGAGGTTCCAACTGCGGGATTCCTCACCTTTTTTCTTCTATGGACCCTCTGTTTTGAGACTCCTCCTGCCTGCCTCACTCCCAGTCCCTTGGTGATGTGTGTCCTCTGGTGTGAGGCCACGTGTGCTGGGTCCCTCGCCTTTGGATGATGTGGCCACACTGGTGTGAGGACACTCCTGCCTGCTTCCTATCCCCTTGATGATGTGGGCCCTCTGGTGAGAGTCTGATCCTGGCTGGGTTCCTCACCCTTCTGTGAGGTGGGCCCTCTGCTGTGAGGTCACTCCTGCCTGGCTGGCACACCCCACCTGGGCAACATCGGCCCTCTTGTGGCACTTGGAGCCTGCTGGGAGCCTCCTCCCCTCGGTGATGGGGGCCCTCTAGCGTCAGGCCCTAACTGCTGGGTACCCACATTTTCTGATACGTGCTAAGTGGTGCGAGGACACTCCTGCGAGGTTCCCATCCCCATGGGCATGTGGGCCTTCTGCTCTAAGGTCCCAACACCTGTGTTGTTCACCGTTTCATGATGTTGTCTCTCTGGTGTTAGTTCACTCAGGCCTAGATCCCATAGACTCTGTGCTCTGAGCCGACTGCTGGGAGGTTCCTACTGCTGGATTCCTTACCTTTTTTATTCTTTGGGTCCTGTGTTTTTATGCTCCTACTTCCTGACTCACTCCCAGCCCCTTTGTGATGTAGGTCCTCTGGTTTAAGGCCACATGTACCGGTTTCCTCACCTTTATTGATGTGGCCCCACTGGTGTGAGGACACTCCTGCCTGGTTCCCATCCCCTTGGTGATTGGGGCCCTCTTGTGAGAGTCTGATCCTGTCTGGATTCCTCACACTTCTGGGAGGTGGGCCCTCTGCTGTGAGGTCACTCCTGCCTGGCTGGCACACGTCACGTTGGCGATGTGGGCCCTCAGTTGGGAGTTGGTGCCTGCTGGGAGTCTCCTCCCCTCGGTAATGAGGGCCCTCTGGCGTCAGGCCCTAACTCATGGGCTCCCAAAATTTTCTGATGTGCGCCCTGTCGTGTGAGTACACTCCAGCCAGGGTCCCTTCCCTAGGGGATGTGGGCTTTCTGCTCTGTGGTCCCAACGGCTGGGTTGCTCACAGTGTCAGAATGTGGGCCCTCTGTTTTGAGTTCAGTCAGGCCTGGATCCCATAGCCTCGCTGCTCCTGGCCGCCTGCTGGGAGGTTCCAACTGCGGGATTCCTCACCTTTTTTACGCAATGGGCCCTCTGTTTTGAGGCTCCTCCTGCCTGCCTCACTCCCAGCCCCTTGGTGATGTGTGTCCTGTAGTTTGAGGCCACGTGTGCTGGGTCCGTCACATTTCGGTGATGTGGCCCCACTGGTGTGAGGACACTCCTGCCTGGTTTCCATTCCCTTGGTGATGTGGGCCCTCTGGTGAGAGTCTGATCCTCTTTGGGTTCCTCACACTTTTGTGTGGTTGGCCCTCTGCTCTGAGGTCACTCCTGCCTGGCTGGCACACCCCGCATTGGCGACGTCGGCCCTCTGGTAGCAGTTGGAGCTTGCTGGGAGCCTCCTCTCCTCAGTGATGAGGGCCCTCTGGCGTCCGGCCCTAACTGCTGGGCTCCCCACATTTTCTGTTGTGTGCCCACTGGTGCGATGACACTCCTGCTTGGTTCCCTTCCCCATGGGGATGTGGGCCTTGTGCTCTGAGGTCACAACGGCTGGGTTGCTTACAGTATCACGATGAGGGCCCTCTGTTGTGAGTTCATCACTGCCTGGATCCCATAGCCTCGGTGCTCTGGGCCGCCTGCTGGGATGTTCCAACTGCTGGATTCCTCACCTTTTTATACAATGGGCCATGTGTTTTGAGGTTAATCCTGCCTGCCTCGCTCTGAGACCCATGGTGATGTGGGTCTTCTGGTTTGAGGTCACATGTGCTGGGTACCTCAACTTTCGATGATGTGGCCCCACGGGTATGAGGACACTCGTGCCTGATTCCCAGCCCCTTGCTTATGTGGGCACTCTGGTGAGAGTCTGATCATGACTGGGTTCCTTACCCTTCTGTGAGGTGGGCGCTCTGATGTGAGGTCACTCCTGCCTGGATGGCTCACGTCGCCTTGGCGACGTAGGCCCTCTGTTGGCCACTGAAGCATGCTGGGAGCCTCCTACCCTCTTTAATGAGGGCCCTGGAAGAAACGCATATGCCCTTTTTGACCAAGTGCATCATTGTCGAAGTTCTGCCTCTTCTCCTATACTTTCAGAGGACTTCCCATCTACCTCCTGAAATCGTATTCCTGGAATTCTGCCCCGCGTTCAAGTCCTCTTTGCAGCCTTACTTCAATATATTTTTGGACGATAGCTGTCATTTATAACTCTGCAGGTTTGTGAATTACAGTGCCCCTGAGCTCCATTCTTCAACTCGCTTTCTTGTGAGCTGGCCGCAAAACCGCAGGATTGCTTCAGGCCCTAATCTGGTTCCGGCACGGCATGTTGAGCCTTTGGCTAATTCCTCTTCCTGATGGGAAATGAGCATTAAATTTGCTCGTGCAGACACCTACAGCTAATCTCTCATTGGTTCTCCCTATTCCTGTTCATCTTGCTCAGAAATTCCAAACTGTGCCAAACAGGAGGTTAAAGGCACTGACTCTCCAATTGGGGAAAGAGTTAGTAAAGCGTCTGGAATGGTAAAACCGAGTATGAGGGGAAGAAAACTGAGATGCATTTAAAAAGGTTTCCCGGTCACACGGTGGACCATATTCTGGGTTTCCCATGCGTGTTTTACCTGAAGGAAGAATCCCTTAAACCTGGAGAGGTGGGACCCATGCAATGGGTACCATGCAGTATGACTTCAAATGGCCTGCATTTTCTCACCGAACCTCACCAATGCTATCAGCCCAAAGTGTCGAACCTTATGTCTCACTCAGCTCTAGGTGTAGATGTGGTAAATCCAGGTTGCATCACAAGCCCTGAATGAATTATTTAAGAATTGCTCTCTATTTCACTGTCATTGTGTTTGTTTTTGTAGTTTATTTTGATAATGGGATTTATCGGATTTTCTCTGCTGCCTTCATGCAGCTGTACACACACTTGATTCTCTTACGGAGACATATAAATCCATGGATTTGAAGATTCTTACTAGTCATGTGTAATCCTAGGAGTTGAATATGGTGTGTTTAGTCCATTTCGTTGAGCAAGGTGTAAGTCTTGACTATTACATATTTGGCTAATGGAAAGGTATGTGTGCTAATTTCTATCTCTGGTTTTATGCAGCACCCCACCTCACCTTTCCCCATAAGCAAGCATAAGTTGGTGTTCTAAATTTGAGACCCTGTTCTGTTTTGTAATTCAGTTCATGTGTAGCCAAGTTTACATTCCGTGTATTAGTGATATCTTATGATGTTTCATTTTCTGTGTGACTTATTTCACTTAGAATCATCGTACCTGGATCCACTCAATATGCCGCGACGGGCCTGATGACATAGATTTCATTGGTGAGTGATATTCCATTGTACGTGCGTACCACAACTTCTTTAACCATTTTTCACATTCTGGGATATTTAACTTGTACCGTAGACGACGTTCTTGTAAACAGAGCTGTCCCAAACTTTGGGGTGGCTGTGTGTTTTTGATTTTAATTTCCCTAAGCTATAGGACCATAAGTGGAAGTGACATAGGCTCCGTTGCTTTGTTTCCTACGTGTTTCAGGAAACCCCATACACTTCTCCAGAGTGGCTGTTTGCAATTTACATCCCCCCAATCAGCATAACAAGTCTCCCTGTTCTCCATGACCTGTCCTGCCTTTCTGAATTTTACACTTTTTCAGATGCCCCTTTTGACCGGGGGGAAGTGAGACTTCATTGTAGTGCAGATTTCATTTACCTGCTTGCTTGCTTGGCCAAAAATGGCGTATGCGTTTTTTCCTGAATATATTCAGGAAAAAACGCATACGCACTTTTTGGCCACTGCATCATTGTCGACATTCTGCCTCTATTCGTATGCTTTAAGTGCAATTCCAGTCTACCCCCTGAAATCGTTTTCCTGAAATTCTGCCCCGCTTTCAAGTCCTATTCGAAGACTTACTTCAATACATTTTTGGACGATAGGTGTCATTCATAACTCTGCAGGTTTGTGAATTACAGTGCCCCTGAGCTCGTTTCCTCAACTCGCTTTCTTGTGAGCGGGCCGCAAAACCGCAGGATTGCTGCAGGCCCTAATCTGTTTCCGTCAGGGCACACTGAGCCTTTGGTGAATTCCTCTTCCTGGTGGGAAATGAGCGTTCCATTTGCCCGTGCAGACACCTACAGCTAGTCTCTCATTGTTTCTCCCTATTCCTGTTAATCTTGCGGAGAAATTGCAAACTGTGCCAAACAGGAGGTTAAAGGCACTGACTCTCCAAGTGGGGAGAATGTTAGTAAAGTGTCTGGAATGGTGAACCCGAGTACCAGGGTTCGAAAACTGAGATATATTTGAAAACGTTTCCCAATCACACGGTGGACAATACTCTGGGTTTCCCATGCATGTCTTAGCTGAAGGAAGAATCCCTTAAACCTGGAGAGCTGGGAACCATGGAATGGGTACCATGCAGTATGACTACAAAGGGTCTGCGTTTGCTCACCGAACCTCACAAATGCTATCAGCCCGAAGTGTCCAGCCGTATATCTCACGCAGCTCTGGGTGTAGATGTGGTAAATCCAGGTTGCATCACAAGCCCTGAATGAATTATTTAAGAATTGCTCTCTATTTCACTGTCAATGTGTTTTGGTTTTGAAATTTATTTTGATAATGGGATTTATCGGATTTTCACTGCTGCGTTTAGGCTGCTGTACACACGCTTGATTTCCTTATGGAGACATATAAATCCATGGATTTTAAGATTCTTACTTGTCAGGTATATTCCCAGGCTTTGAGTCCGTTTCGTTGACCAAGGAGTAGGTCTTGTCTATTATATATTTGGCTTATGGAACGGTATCTGTGCTAATTTCAATCTCTGGTTTTATGCAGCACCCCAACTCACCTTTCCCCATAAGCAAGCATAAGTTGGTTTTCTAAATTTGAGACCCTGTTCTGTTTTGTAATTCAGTTCATGGGTAGCCAAGTTTACATTCCGTGTATTAGTCATATCTTATGATGTTTCTTTTTCTGTGTGACTTATTTCTCGTAGAATCATCATACCTGAATCCACTCATTATGCCGCTACGGGCCTGATGAAGTAGATTTCATTGCTGAGTGATATTCCATTGTACGTGCGTACCACAACTTCTTTATCCATTTTTTGCTTTCTGGGATATTTTACTTGTACCGTAGACGAGGTTCTTGTAAACAGAGCCGTCCCAAACTCTGGGGTGGCTGTGTGTTTTTGATTTTAATTTCCCTAAGCTATAGGACCATAAGTGGAAGTGCCATAGGCTGTGTTGCTTTGTTTCCTACGTGTTTCTGGAAACACCATACACTTCTCCAGAGTGGTTGTTGGCAATTTACATCCCGCCCATCAGCATGACAAGGCTCCCTGTTCTCCATGACCTGTCCTGCCTTTCTGGATTTTACACTTTTTTCAGATGGCCCTTTTGACCGGGGGGCAGTGAGACTTCATTGTAGTGCAGATTTCCTTTACACGCTTGCTTGGTTGGCCAAAAAGGGCGTATGCGTTTTTTCCTGAATATATTCAGGAAAAAACGCATACGCTCTTTTTGGCCAAGTGCATCATTGTCAACATTCTGCCTCTTTTCCTATGCTTTAAGTGCAATTCCAGTCTACCCCCTGAAATCGTTTTCCTGAAATTCTGCCCCGCTTTCAAGTCCTCTTCGAAGACTTACTTCTATACATTTTTGGACGATAGCTGTCATTCATAACTCTGCAGGTTTGTGAATTACAGTGCCCCTGAGCTGCTTCCTTCAACTCGCTTTCTTGTGAGCTGGCCGCAAATCCGCAGGATTGCTTCAGGCCCTAATCTCTTTCCGGCAGGGCACTCTGAGCCTTTGGTTCATTCCTCTTCCTGGTGGGAAATGAGCGTTCCATTTGCCCGTGCAGACACCTACAGCTAGTCTCTCATTGGTTCTCCCTATTCCTGTTCATCTTGCGCAGAAATTGCAAAGTGTGCCAAGCAGGAGGTTAAAGGCACTGACTCTCCAAGTGGGGAGAGTGTTAGTAAAGCGTCTGGAATGGTGAACCCGAGTACCAGGGGACGAAAACTGAGATGCATTTGAAAACGTTTCCCAATCACACGGCGGACGATATTCTGGATTTCCCATTCATGTTTTAGCTGAAGGAAGAATCCCTTAAACCTGGAGAGTTGGGACCCATGGAATGGGTACCATGCAGTATGACTTCAAAGGGTCTGCGTTTGTTCACCGAACCTCACCAATGCTATCAGCCCGAAGTGTCCAGCTTTATGTCTCACCCAGCTCTGGGTGTAGATGTGCTAAATCCAGGTTGCATCACAAGCCCTGAATGAATTATTTAAGAATTGCTCTCTATTTCACTGTCATTTTGTTTTGTTTTTGAAATTTATTTTGATAATGGGATTTATCGGATTTTCACTGCTGCGTTTATGCCGCTGTACACACGCTTGATTTCCTTATGGAGACATATAAATCCATGGGTTTTAAGATTCTTACTTGTCAGGTATCTTGCCAGGCGTTGAATATGGGGTGTTGAGTCCATTTCGTTGAGCATGGAGTAGGTCTTGTCTATTATATATTTGGCTTATGGAACGGTATCTGTGCTAATTTCAATCTCTGGTTTTATGCAGCACCCCAACTCACCTTTCCCCATAAGCAAGCATAAGTTGGTTTTCTAAATTTGAGACCCTGTTCTGTTTTGTAATTCAGTTCATGTGTAGCCAACTTTACATTCCGTGTATTAGTGATATCTTATGATGTTTCTTTTTCTGTGTGACTTATTTCTCGTAGAATCAACGTACCTGAATCCACTCATTATGCCGCTACGGGCCTGATGACGTAGATTTCATTGCTGAGTGATATTCCATTGTACGTGCGTACCACAACTTCTTTATCCATTTTTTGCTTTCTGGGATATTTTACTTGTACCGTAGACGAGGTTCTTGTAAACAGAGCCGTCCCAAACTCTGGGGTGGCTGTGTGTTTTTGAATTTAATTTCCCTAAGCTATAGGACCATAAGTGGAAGTGCCATAGGCTGTGTTGCTTTGTTTCCTATGTGTTTCTGGAAACACCATACACTTCTCCAGAGTGGTTGTTGGCAATTTACATCCCGCCCATCAGCATGACAAGGCTCCCTGTTCTCCATGACCTGTCCTGTCTTTCTGGATTTTACACTTTTTTCAGATGGCCCTTTTGACCGGGGGGCAGTGAGACTTCATTGTAGTGCAGATTTCCTTTACACGCTTGCTTGGTTGGCCAAAAAGGGCGTATGCGTTTTTTCCTGAATATATTCAGGAAAAAACGCATACGCCCTTTTCGGCCAAGTGCATCATTGTTGACATTCTGCCTCTTTTTCTACGCTTTAAGTGCAATTCCAGTCTACCCCCTGAAATCTTTTTCCTGAAATTCTGCCCCGCTTTCAAGTCCTCTTTGAAGACTTACTTCAGTACATTTTTGGACGATAGCTGTCATTCATAACTCTGCAGGTTTGTGAATTACAGTGCCCCTGAGCTCCTTTCTTCAACTCGTTTTCTTGTGAGCTGGCCGCAAAACCGCAGGATTGCTTCAGGCCCTAATATGTTTCCGGCCGGGCACGCTGAGCCTTTGGTTAATTCCTCTTCCTGGTGGGAAATGAGCGTTCAATTTGCCCGTGCAGACACCAACAGCTAGTCTCTCATTGCTTCTCCCTATTCCTGTTCATCTTGCGCAGAAATTGCAAACTGTGCCAAACAGGAGGTTAATGGCACTGACTCTCCAAGTGGGGAGAGTGTTAGTAAAGCGTCTGGAATGGTGAACCCGAGTACCAGGGGACGAAAACTGAGATGCATTTGAAAACGTTTCCCAATCACACGGCGGACGATAGTCTGGGTTTCCCATTCATGTTTTAGCTGAAGGAAGAATCCCTTAAACCTGGAGAGTTGGGACCCATGGAATGGGTACCATGCAGTATGACTTCAAAGGGTCTGCGTTTGCTCACCGAACCTCACCAATGCTATCAGCCCAAAGTGTCCAGCCTTATGTCTCACCCAGCTCTGGGTGTAGATGTGGTAAAGCCAGGTTGCATCACAAGCCCTGAATGAATTATTTAAGAATTGCTCTCTATTTCACTGTCATTGTGTTTTGTTTTTGAAATTTATTTTGATAATGGGATTTATCGGATTTTCACTGCTGCATTTAGGCCGCTGTACACACGCTTGATTTCCTTATGGAGACATATAAATCCATGGGTTTTAAGATTCTTACTTGTCAGGTGTCTTGCCAGGCGTTGAATATGGGGTGTTGAGTCCATTTCGTTGAGCAAGGAGTAGGGCTTGTCTATTATATATTTGGCTTATGGAACGGTAACTGTGCTAATTTCAATCTCTGGTTTTATGCAGCACCCCAACTCACCTTTCCCCATAAGCAAGCATAAGTTGGTTTTCTAAATTTGAGACCCTGTTCTGTTTTGTAATTCAGTTCATGTGTAGCCAACTTTACATTCCGTGTATTAGTGATATCTTATGATGTTTCTTTTTCTGTGTGACTTATTTCTCGTAGAATCATCGTACCTGAATCCACTCATTATGCCGCTACGGGACTGATGACGTAGATTTCATTGCTGAGTGATATTCCATTGTACGTGCGTACCACAACTTCTTTATCCATTTTTTGCTTTCTGGGATATTTTACTTGTACCGTAGACGAGGTTCTTGTAAACAGAGCCGTCCCAAACTCTGGGGTGGCTGTGTGTTTTTGAATTTAATTTCCCTAAGCTATAGGACCATAAGTGGAAGTGCCATAGGCTGTGTTGCTTTGTTTCCTACGTGTTTCTGGAAAAACCATACACTTCTCCAGAGTGGTTGTTGGCAATTTACATCCCGCCCATCAGCATGACAAGGCTCCCTGTTCTCCATGACCTGTCCTGTCTTTCTGGATTTTACACTTTTTTCAGATGGCCCTTTTGACCGGGGGGCAGTGAGACTTCATTGTAGTGCAGATTTCCTTTACACGCTTGCTTGGTTGGCCAAAAAGGGCGTATGCGTTTTTTCCTGAATATATTCAGGAAAAAACGCATACGCCCTTTTCGGCCAAGTGCATCATTGTTGACATTCTGCCTCTTTTTCTACGCTTTAAGTGCAATTCCAGTCTACCCCCTGAAATCTTTTTCCTGAAATTCTGCCCCGCTTTCAAGTCCTCTTTGAAGACTTACTTCAGTACATTTTTGGACGATAGCTGTCATTCATAACTCTGCAGGTTTGTGAATTACAGTGCCCCTGAGCTCCTTTCTTCAACTCGTTTTCTTGTGAGCTGGCCGCAAAACCGCAGGATTGCTTCAGGCCCTAATATGTTTCCGGCCGGGCACGCTGAGCCTTTGGTTAATTCCTCTTCCTGGTGGGAAATGAGCGTTCAATTTGCCCGTGCAGACACCAACAGCTAGTCTCTCATTGCTTCTCCCTATTCCTGTTCATCTTGCGCAGAAATTGCAAACTGTGCCAAACAGGAGGTTAATGGCACTGACTCTCCAAGTGGGGAGAGTGTTAGTAAAGCGTTCAAATGTTGAACCCGAGTACCAGGGGACGAAAACTGAGATGCATTTGAAAACGTTTCCCAATCACATGGTGGACCATACTCTGGGTTTCCCATGCATGTTTTAGCTGAAGGAAGAATCCCTTAAACCTGGAGAGTTGGGACCCATGGAATGGGTACCATGCAGTATGACTTCAAAGGGTCTGCGTTTGCTCACCGAACTTCACCAATGCTATCAGCCCGAAGTGTCCAGCCTTATGTCTCATCCAGCTCTGGGTGTAGAGGTGGTAAATCCAGGTTGCATCACAAGCCCTGAATGAATTATTTAAGAATTGCTCTCTATTTCACTGTCATTGTGTTTTGTTTTTGAAATTCATTTTGATAATGGGATTTATCGGATTTTCACTGCTGCTTTTAGGCCACTGTACACACGCTTGATTTCCTTATGGAGACATATAAATCCATGGGTTTTAAGATTCTTACTTGTCAGGTATCTTCCCAGGCGTTGAATATAGGGTGTTGAGTCCATTTCGTTCAGCAAGGAGTAGGTTTTGTCTATTATATATTTGGCTTATGGAACGGTATCTGTGCTAATTTCAATCTCTGGTTTTATGCAGCATCCCAACTGACCTTTCCCCATAAGCAAGCATAAGTTGGTTTGCTAAATTTGAGACCCTGTTCTGTTTTGTAATTCAGTTCATGGGTAGCCAAGTTTACATTCCGTGTATTAGTGATAACTTATGATGTTTCTTTTTCTGTCTGACTTATTTCTCATAGAATCATCGTACCTGAATCCACTCATTATGCCGCTACGGTCCTGATGACGTAGATTTCATTGCTGAGAGATATTCCATTGTACGAGCGTACCACAACTTCTTTATCCATTTTATGCTTTCTCGGATATTTAACTTCTCCCGTAGATGAGGTTCTTGTAAACAGAGCCATCCCAAACGTTGGGGTGGCTGTGTGTTTTTGATTTTAATTTCCCTAAGCTATAGGACCATAAGTGGAAGTGCCATAGGCTGTGTTGCTTTGTTTCCTATGTGTTTCAGGAAACACCATACACTTTTCCAGAGTGGCTGTTGGCAATTTAAATCCGCCCATCAGCATAACAAGGCTCCCTGTTCTCCATGACCTGTCCTGCCTTTCTGGATTTTACACTTTTTTCAGATGGCCCTTTTGACCGGGGGGCAGTGAGACTTCATTGTAGTGCAGATTTCCTTTACACGCTTGCTTGGTTGGCCAAAAAGGGCGTATGCGTTTTTTCCTGAATATATTCAGGAAAAAACGCATACGCCCTTTTTGGCCAAGTGCATCATTGTCAACATTCTGCCTCTTTTCCTATGCTTTAAGTGCAATTCCAGTCTACCCCCTGAAATCGTTTTCCTGAAATTCTGCCCCACTTTCAAGTCCTCTTCGAAGACTTACTTCTATACATTTTTGGACGATAGCTGTCATTCATAACTCTGCAGGTTTGTGAATTACAGTGCCCCTGAGCTGCTTCCTTCAACTCGCTTTCTTGTGAGCTGGCCACAAATCCGCAGGATTGCTTCAGGCCATAATCTCTTTCCGGCAGGGCACGCTGAGCCTTTGGTTAATTCCTCTTCCTGGTGGGAAATGAGCGTTCCATTTGCCCGTGCAGACACCTACAGCTAGTCTCTCATTGCTTCTCCCTATTCCTGTTTATCTTGCGCAGAAATTGCAAAGTGTGCCAAACAGGAGGTTAAATGCACTGACTCTCCAAGTGGGGAGAGTGTTAGTAAAGCGTCTGGAATGGTGAACCCGAGTACCAGGGGACGAAAACTGAGATGCATTTGAAAACGTTTCCCAATCACACGGTGGACCATACTATGGGTTTCCCATGCATGTTTTAGCTGAAGGAAGAATCCCTTAAACCTGGAAATTTGGAACCCATGGAATGGGTACCATGCAGTATGACTTCAAAGGGTCTGCGTTTGCTCACCGAACCTCACCAGTGCTATCAGCCCGAAGTGTCCAGCCTTATGACTCACCCAGCTCTGGGTGTAGATGTGGGAAATCCAGGTTGCATCACAAGCCCTGATTGAATTATTTAAGAATTGCTCTCTATTTCACTGTCATTTTGTTTTGTTTTTGAAATTTATTTTGATAATGGGATTTATCGGATTTTCACTGCTGCGTTTAGGCCGCTGTACACACGCTTGATTTCCTTATGGAGACATATAAATCCATGGGTTTTAAGATTCTTACTTGTCAGGTATCTTGCCAGGCGTTGAATATGGGGTGTTGAGTCAATTTCGTTGAGCAAGGAGTAGGTCTTGTCTATTATATATTTGGCTTATGGAACGGTATCTGTGCTAATTTCAATCTCTGGTTTTATGCAGAACCCCAACTCACCTTTCCCCATAAGCAAGCATAAGTTGGTTTTCTAAATTTGAGACCCTGTTCTGTTTTGTAATTCAGTTCATGGGTAGCCAAGTTTACATTCCGTGTATTAGTCATATCTTATGATGTTTCTTTTTCTGTGTGACTTATTTCTCGTAGAATCATCATACCTGAATCCACTCATTATGCCGCTACGGGCCTGATGACGTAGATTTCATTGCTGAGTGATATTCCATTGTACGTGCGTACCACAACTTCTTTATCCATTTTTTACTTTCTGGGATATTTTACTTGTACCGTAGACGAGGTTCTTGTAAACAGAGCCGTCCCAAACTCTGGGGTGGCTGTGTGTTTTTGATTTTTATTTCCCTAAGCTATAGGACCATAAGTGGAAGTGCCATAGGCTGTGTTGCTTTGTTTCCTACGTGTTTCTGGAAACACCATACACTTCTCCAGAGTGGTTGTTGGCAATTTACATCCCGCCCATCAGCATGACAAGGCTCCCTGTTCTCCATGACCTGTCCTGCCTTTCTTGATTTTACACTTTTTTCAGATGGCTCTTTTGACCGGGGGGGCAGTGAGACTTCATTGTAGTGCAGATTTCCTTTACACACTTGCTTGGTTGGCCAAAAAGGGCGTATGCGTTTTTTCCTGAATATATTCAGGAAAAAACGCATACGCCCTTTTTGGCCAAGTGCATCGTTGTCGACATTCTGCCTCTTTTCCTATGCTTTTAGTACAATTCCAGTCTACCCCCTGAAATCGTTTTCCTGAAATTCTGCCCCGCTTTCAAGTCCTCTTGGAAGACTTACTTCAATACATTTTTGGACGATAGCTGTCATTCATAACTCTGCACGTTTGTGAATTACAGTGCCCCTGAGCTCATGTCTTCAACTCGCTTTCTTGTGAGCTGGCCGCAAAACCGCAGGATTGCTTCAGGCCAAAGTCTCTTTCCGGCAGGGCATGCTGAGCCTTTGTTTAATTCCTCTTCCTGGTCGGAAATGATCGCTCCTTTTGCCCGTGCAGGCACCTACAGCTAGTCTCTCATTGGTTCTCCCTATTCCTGTACATCTTGCGCAGAAATTGCAAACTGTGCCAAACATGAGGTTAATGGCACTGACTCTCCAAGTGGGGAGAGTGTTAGTAAAGCGTTCAAATGTTGAACCCAAGTACCAGGGGACGAAAACTGAGATGCATTTGAAAACGTTTACCGGTCACACAGTGCACTGTACTGTGGGTTTCCCATGCATGTTTTACCTGAAGGAAGAATCCCTTAACCTGGAGAGTTGGGACCCATGGAATGGGTACCATGCAGTATGACTTCAAAGGGTCTGCGTTTGCTCACCGAACCTCACCAATGCTATCAGGCCAAAGTGTCCAGCCTTATGTCTCACCCAGCTCTGGGTGTAGATGTGGTAAATCCAGGTTGCATCACAAGCCCTGAATGAATTATTTAAGAATTGCTCTCTATTTCACTGTCATTGTGTTTTGTTTTTGAAATTTATTTTGATAATGGGATTTATCGGATTTTCACTTCTGCCTTTAGGCCGCTGTACACACGCTTGATTTCCTTATGGAGACATATAAATCCATGGGTTTTAAGATTCTTACTTGTCAGGTATCTTGCCAGGCATTGAATATGGGGTGTTGAGTCCATTTCGTTGAGCAAGGAGTAGGTCTTTTCTATTATATATTTGGCTTATGGAACGGTATCTGTGCTAATTTCAATCTCTGGTTTTATGCAGCACCCCAACTCACCTTTCCCCATAAGCAAGCATAAGTTGGTTTTCTAAATTTGAGACCCTGTTCTGTTTTGTAATTCAGTTTATGTGTAGCCAAGTTTACATTCCGTGTATTACTGATATATTATGATGTTTCTTTTTCTGTGTGACTTATTTCTGTAGAATCATCGTACCTGAATCCACTCATTATGCCGCTATGGGCCTGAAGACGTAGATTTCATTGCTGAGTGATATTCCATTGTACGTGCGTACCAGAACTTCTTTATCCATTTTTTCCTTTCTCGGATATTTACCTTGTACCGTAGACAAGGTTCTTGTAAACAGAGCCATCCCAAACTTTGGGGTGGCTGTGTGTTTTTGATTTTAATATCCCTAAGCTATAGGACCATAAGTGGAAGTGACATAGGCTGTGTTGCTTTGTTTCCTACGTGTTTCAGGATACACCATACATTTCTCCAGAGTGGCTGTTGGCAATTTACATCCCGCCCATCAGCATAACAAGGCTCCCTGTTCTCCATGACCTGTCCTGTCTTTCTGGATTTTACTCTTTTTTCAGATGTCCCTTTTGACCGGGGGGCAGTGAGACTTCATTGTAGTGCAGATTTCCTTTACACGCTTGCTTGGTTGGCCAAAAAGGGCGTATGCGTTTTTTCCTGAATATATTCAGGAAAAAACGCATACGCCCTTTTTGGCCAAGTGCATCATTGTCGACATTCTGCCTCTTTTCCTTTTCTTTAAGTGCAATTCCAGTCTACCCCCTGAAATCTTTTTACTGAAATTCTGCCCCGCTTTCAAGTCCTCTTTGAAGACTTACTTCAGTACATTTTTGGACGATAGCTGTCATTCATAACTCTGCAGGTTTGTGAATTACAGTGCCCCTGAGCCCCTTTCTTCAACTCGTTTTCTTGTGAGCTGGCCGCAAAACCGCAGGATTGCTTCAGGCCCTAATCTCTTTCCAGCAGGGCACGCTGAGCCTTTGGTTAATTCCTCTTCCTGGTGGGAAATGAGCGTTCCATTTGCCCGTGCAGACACCAACAGCTAGTCTCTCATTGGTTCTCCCTATGCCTGTTCATCTTGCGCAGAAATTGCAAACTGTGCCAAACAGGAGGTTAAAGGCACTGACTCTCCAAGTGGGGAGAGTGTTAGTAAAGCGTCTGGAATGGTGAACCCGAGTACCAGGGGACGAAAACTGAGATGCATTTGAAAACGTTTCCCAATCACACGGTGGACGATAGTCTGGGTTTCCCATTCATGTTTTAGCTGAAGGAAGAATCCCTTAAACCTGGAGAGTTGGGACCCATGGAATGGGTACCATGCAGTATGACTTCAAAGGGTCTGCGTTTGCTCACCGAACCTCAC
The DNA here is from genome assembly GCF_059928025.1 of Delphinapterus leucas. Classification (NCBI taxonomy): domain Eukaryota; kingdom Metazoa; phylum Chordata; class Mammalia; order Artiodactyla; family Monodontidae; genus Delphinapterus; species Delphinapterus leucas. Next base: position 1,721,303 of record NW_028322269.1, on the reverse strand, counting down.
CAATGCTATCAGCCCGAAGTGTCCAGCCTTATGTCTCACCCAGCTCTGGGTGTAGATGTGGTAAATCCAGGTTGCATCACAAGCCCTGAATGAATTATTTAAGAATTGCTCTCTATTTCACTGTCATTGTGTTTTGTTTTTGAAATTTATTTTGATAATGGGATTTATCGGATTTTCACTGCTGCGTTTAGGCCGCTGTACACACGCTTGATTTCCTTATGGAGACATATAAATCCATGGGTTTTAAGATTCTTACTTGTCAGGTATCTTGCCAGGCGTTGAATATGGGGTGTTGAGTCCATTTCGTTGAGCAAGGAGTAGGGCTTGTCTATTATATATTTGGCTTATGGAACGGTATCTGTGCTAATTTCAATCTCTGGTTTTATGCAGCACCCCAACTCACCTTTCCCCATAAGCAAGCATAAGTTGGTTTTCTAAATTTGAGACCCTGTTCTGTTTTGTAATTCAGTTCATGTGTAGCCAACTTTACATTCCATGTATTAGTGATATCTTATGATGTTTCTTTTTCTGTGTGACTTATTTCTCGTACAATCATCGTACCTGAATCCACTCATTATGCCGCTACGGGCCTGATGACGTAGATTTCATTGCTGAGTGATATTCCATTGTACGTGCGTACCACAACTTCTTTATCCATTTTTTGCTTTCTGGGATATTTTACTTGTACCGTAGACGAGGTTCTTGTAAACAGAGCCGTCCCAAACTCTGGGGTGGCTGTGTGTTTTTGAATTTAATTTCCCTAAGCTATAGGACCATAAGTGGTAGTGCCATAGGCTGTGTTGCTTTGTTTCCTACGTGTTTCTGGAAAAACCATACACTTCTCCAGAGTGGTTGATGGCAATTTACATCCCGCCCATCAGCATGACAAGGCTCCCTGTTCTCCATGACCTGTCCTGTCTTTCTGGATTTTACACTTTTTTCAGATGGCCCATTTGACCGGGGGGCAGTGAGACTTCATTGTAGTGCAGATTTCCTTTACACGCTTGCTTGGTTGTCCAAAAAGGGCGTATACGTTTTTTCCTGAATATATTCAGGAAAAAACGCATACGCCCTTTTTGGCCAAGTGCATCATTGTTGACATTCTGCCTCTTTTTCTACGCTTTAAGTGCAATTCCAGTCTACCCCCTGAAATCGTTTTCCTGAAATTCTGCCCCGCTTTCAAGTCCTCTTTGAAGACTTACTTCAGTACATTTTTGGACGATAGCTGTCATTCATAACTCTGCAGGTTTGTGAATTACAGTGCCCCTGAGCTCCTTTCTTCAACTCGTTTTCTTGTGAGCTGGCCGCAAAACCGCAGGATTGCTTCAGGCCCTAATATGTTTCCGGCCGGGCATGCTGAGCCTTTGGTTAATTCCTCTTCCTGGTGGGAAATGAGCGTTCAATTTGCCCGTGCAGACACCAACAGCTAGTCTCTCATTGCTTCTCCCTATTCCTGTTCATCTTGCGCAGAAATTGCAAACTGTGCCAAACAGGAGGTTAATGGCACTGACTCTCCAAGTGGGGAGAGTGTTAGTAAAGCGTTCAAATGTTGAACCCGAGTACCAGGGGACGAAAACTGAGATGCATTTGAAAACGTTTCCCAATCACATGGTGGACCATACTCTGGGTTTCCCATGCATGTTTTAGCTGAAGGAAGAATCCCTTAAACCTGGAGAGTTGGGACCCATGGAATGGGTACCATGCAGTATGACTTCAAAGGGTCTGCGTTTGCTCACCGAACTTCACCAATGCTATCAGCCCGAAGTGTCCAGCCTTATGTCTCATCCAGCTCTGGGTGTAGAGGTGGTAAATACAGCTTGCATCACAAGCCCTGAATGAATTATTTAAGAATTGCTCTCTATTTCACTGTCATTGTGTTTTGTTTTTGAAATTCATTTTGATAATGGGATTTATCGGATTTTCACTGCTGCTTTTAGGCCACTGTACACACGCTTGATTTCCTTATGGAGACATATAAATCCATGGGTTTTAAGATTCTTACTTGTCAGGTATCTTCCCAGGCGTTGAATATAGGGTGTTGAGTCCATTTCGTTCAGCAAGGAGTAGGTTTTGTCTATTATATATTTGGCTTATGGAACGGTATCTGTGCTAATTTCAATCTCTGGTTTTATGCAGCATCCCAACTGACCTTTCCCCATAAGCAAGCATAAGTTGGTTTGCTAAATTTGAGACCCTGTTCTGTTTTGTAATTCAGTTCATGGGTAGCCAAGTTTACTTTCCGTGTATTAGTGATAACTTATGATATTTCTTTTTCTGTCTGACTTATTTCTCATAGAATCATCGTACCTGAATCCACTCATTATGCCGCTACGGTCCTGATGACGTAGATTTCATTGCTGAGAGATATTCCATTGTACATGCGTACCACAACTTCTTTATCCATTTTATGCTTTCTCGGATATTTAACTTCTACCGCAGATGAGGTTCTTGTAAACAGAGCCATCCCAAACTTTGGGGTGGCTGTGTGTTTTTGATTTTAATTTCCCTAAGCTATAGGACCGTAAGTGGAAGTGCCATAGGCTGTGTTGCTTTGTTTCCTACGTGTTTCAGGAAACACCATACACTTTTCCAGAGTGGCTGTTGGCAATTTAAATCCGCCCATCAGCATAACAAGGCTCCCTGTTCTCCATGACCTGTCCTGCCTTTCTGGATTTTACACTTTTTTCAGATGGCCCTTTTGACCGGGGGGCAGTGAGACTTCATTGTAGTGCAGATTTCCTTTACACGCTTGCTTGGTTGGCCAAAAAGGGTGTATGCGTTTTTTCCTGAATATATTCAGGAAAAAACGCATACGCCCTTTTTGGCCAAGTGCATCATTGTCAACATTCTGCCTCTTTTCCTATGCTTTAAGTGCAATTCCAGTCTACCCCCTGAAATCGTTTTCCTGAAATTCTGCCCCGCTTTCAAGTCCTCTTCAAAGACTTATTTCTATACATTTTTGGACGATAGCTGTCATTCATAACTCTGCAGGTTTGTGAATTACAGTGCCCCTGAGCTCCTTCCTTCAACTCGCTTTCTTGTGAGCTGGCCGCAAATCCGCAGGATTGCTTCAGGCCCTAATCTCTTTCCGGCAGGGCACGCTGAGCCTTTGGTTAATTCCTCTTCCTGGTGGGAAATGAGCGTTCCATTTGCCCGTGCAGACACCTACAGCTAGTCTCTCATTGCTTCTCCCTATTCCAGTTCATCTTGCGCAGAAATTGCAAAGTGTGCCAAACAGGAGGTTAAATGCACTGACTCTCCAAGTGGGGAGAGTGTTAGTAAAGCGTCTGGAATGGTGAACCCGAGTACCAGGGGATGAAAACTGAGATGCATTTGAAAACGTTTCCCAATCACACGGTGGACCATACTATGGGTTTCCCATGCATGTTTTAGCTGAAGGAAGAATCCCTTAAACCTGGAAATTTGGAACCCATGGAATGGGTACCATGCAGTATGACTTCAAAGGGTCTGCGTTTGCTCACCGAACCTCACCAATGCTATCAGCCCGAAGTGTCCAGCCTTATGACTCACCCAGCTCTGGGTGTAGATGTGGGAAATCCAGGTTGCATCACAAGCCCTGAATGAATTATTTAAGAATTGCTCTCTATTTCACTGTCATTTTGTTTTGTTTTTGAAATTTATTTTGATAATGGGATTTATCGGATTTTCACTGCTGCGTTTAGGCCGCTGTACACACGCTTGATTTCCTTATGGAGACATATAAATCCATGGGTTTTAAGATTCTTACTTGTCAGGTATCTTGCCAGGCGTTGAATATGGGGTGTTGAGTCCATTTCGTTGAGCAAGGAGTAGGTCTTGTCTATTATATATTTGGCTTATGGAACGGTATCTGTGCTAATTTCAATCTCTGGTTTTATGCAGCACCCCAACTCACCTTTCCCCATAAGCAAGCATAAGTTGGTTTTCTAAATTTGAGACCCTGTTCTGTTTTGTAATTCAGTTCATGGGTAGCCAAGTTTACATTCCGTGTGTTAGTGATATCTTATGATGTTTCCTTTTCTGTGTGACTTATTTCTCGTAGAATCATCATACCTGAATCCACTCATTATGCCGCTACGGGCCTGATGACGTAGATTTCATTGCTGAGTGATATTCCATTGTACGTGCGTACCACAACTTCTTTATCCATTTTTTACTTTCTGGGATATTTTACTTGTACCGTAGACGAGGTTCTTGTAAACAGAGCCGTCCCAAACTCTGGGGTGGCTGTGTGTTTTTGATTTATTTTCCCTAAGCTATAGGACCATAAGTGGAAGTGCCATAGGCTGTGTTGCTTTGTTTCCTACGTGTTTCTGGAAACACCATACACTTCTCCAGAGTGGTTGTTGGCAATTTACATCCCGCCCATCAGCATGACAAGGCTCCCTGTTCTCCATGACCTGTCCTGCCTTTCTGGATTTTACACTTTTTTCAGATGGCTCTTTTGACCGGGGGGGCAGTGAGACTTCATTGTAGTGCAGATTTCCTTTACACGCTTGCTTAGTTGGCCAAAAAGGGCGTATGCGTTTTTTCCTGAATATATTCAGGAAAAAACGCATACGCACTTTTTGGCCAAGTGCATCGTTGTCGACATTCTGCCTCTTTTCCTATGCTTTTAGTACAATTCCAGTCTACCCCCTGAAATCGTTTTCCTGAAATCCTGCCCCGCTTTCAAGTCCTCTTGGAAGACTTACTTCAATACATTTTTGGACGATAGCTGTCATTCATAACTCTGCAGGTTTGTGAATTACAGTGCCCCTGAGCTCATGTCTTCAACTCGCTTTCTTGTGAGCTGGCCGCAAAACCGCAGGATTGCTTCAGGCCAAAGTCTCTTTCCAGCAGGGCATGCTGAGCCTTTGTTTAATTCCTCTTCCTGGTCGGAAATGAGCGTTCCATTTGCCCGTGCAGACACCTACAGCTAGTCTCTCATTGCTTCTCCCTATTCCTGTTCATCTTGCGCAGAAATTGCAAAGTGTGCCAAACAGGAGGTTAAATGCACTGACTCTCCAAGTGGGGAGAGTGTTAGTAAAGCGTCTGGAATGGTGAACCCGAGTACCAGGGGACGAAAACTGAGATGCATTTGAAACCGTTTCCCAATCACACGGTGGACCATACTATGGGTTTCCCATGCATGTTTTAGCTGAAGGAAGAATCCCTTAAACCTGGAAATTTGGAACCCATGGAATGGGTACCATGCAGTATGACTTCAAAGGGTCTGCGTTTGCTCACCGAACCTCACCAATGCTATCAGCCCGAAGTGTCCAGCCTTATATCTCACCCAGCTCTGGGTGTAGATGTGGGAAATACAGGTTGCATCACAAGCCCTGAATGAATTATTTAAGAATTGCTCTCTATTTCACTGTCATTGTGTTTTGTTTTTGAAATTTATTTTGATAATGGGATTTATCGGATTTTCACTGCTGCCTTTAGGCCGCTGTACACACGCTTGATTTCCTTATGGAGACATATAAATCCATGGGTTTTAAGATTCTTACTTGTCAGGTATAGTCCCAGGCGTTGCGTCCATTTCGTTGAGCAAGGAGTAGGTCTTGTCTATTATATATTTGGCTTATGGAACGGTATCTGTGCTAATTTCAATCTCTGGTTTTATGCAGCACCCCAACTCAACTTTCCGCATAAGCAAGCATAAGTTGATTTTCTCAATTTGAGACCATTTTCTGTTTTGTAATTCAGTTCATGTGTAGCCAAGTTTACATTCCGTGTATTAGTCATATCTTATGATGTTTCTTTTTCTGTGTGACTTATTTCTCGTAGAATCATCGTTACTGAATCCACTCATTATGGCGCTTCGGGCCTGATGACGTAGATTTCATTGCTGAGTGGTATTCCATTGTACGTGCGTATCACAACTTCTTTATCCATTTTTTGCTTTCTCGGATATTTAACTTGTACCATAGACGACGTTCTGGTAAACAGAGAAGTCCCAAATTTTGGGGTGGCTGTGTGTTTTTGATTTTAATTTCCCTAAGCTATAGGACCATAAGTGGAAGTGCCATAGGCTGTGTTGATTTGTTGCCTACGTGTTTCAGGAAACACTATACACTTCTCCAGACTGGCTGTTGGCAATTTATATCCCGCACATCAGCATAACTAGGATCCCTGTTCTCCATGACCTGTCCTGCCTTTCAAGATTTTACACTTTTTTCAGATGGCCCTTTTGATTGGGGAGCAGTGAGACTTCATTGTAGTGCAGATTTCCTTTACACGCCTGCTTGGTTGGCCAAAAAGTGCGTATGCGTTTTTTCCTGAATATATTCAGGAAAAAACGCATACGCACTTTTTGGCCAAGTGCATCATTGTGGACATTCTGCCTCTTTTCCTATGCTTTAAGTGCAATTCCAGTCTACCCCCTGAAATCGTTTTCCTGAAATTCTGCCCAGCTTTCAACTCCTTTTCGAAGACTTACTTCAATACATTTTTGGACGATAGCTGTCATTCATAACTCTGCAGGTTTGTGAATTTCAGTGGCCCTGAGCTCCTTTCTTCAACTCACTTTATTGTGAGCTGGCTACAAAACCGCAGGATTGCTTAAGGCGCTAATCTGTTTCTGGCAGGGCACGCTGAGCCTTTGGTGAATTCCACTTCCTGGTGGGAAATGAGCGTTCCATTTGCCAGTGCAGACACCTACAGCTAGTCTCTCATTGGTTCTCCCTATTCCTGTTCCTCTTGCGCAGAAATTGCAAACTGTGCCAAACAGGAGTTTAAAGTCCCTGACTCTCCAAGTGGGGAGAGTGTTAGTAAAGCGTCTGCAATGCTGAACCCGAGTACCAGGGTTCGAAAACTGAGATGCATTTGAAAACGTTTCCCAATCACACGGTGGACCATACTCTGGGTTTCCCATGCATGTTTTAGCTGAAGGAAGAATCCCTTAAACGTGGAGAGTTGGGACCCATGGAATGGGTACCGTGCAGTATGACTTCAAAGGGTCTGCGTTTGCTCACCGAACCTCACCAATGCTATCAGCCCGATGTGTCCAGCCTTATGTCTCACCCAGCTCTGGGTGTAGATGTTGTAAATCCAGGTTGCATCACAAGCCCTGAATGAATTATTTAAGAATTGCTCTCTATTTCACTGTCATTGTGTTTTGTTTTTGAAATTTATTTTGATAATGGGACTTATCGGATTTTCACTGCTGCGTTTAGGCCGCTGTACACACGCTTGATTTCCTTATAGAGACATATAAATCCATGGGTTTTAAGATTCTTACTTGTCAGGTATCTTCCGAGGCGTTGAATATGGGGTGTTGAGTCCATTTCGTTGAGCAAGGAGTAGGTCTTGTCTATTATATATTGAGCTTATGGAAAGGTATCTGTGCTAATTTCACTCTCTGGTTTTATGCAGCACCCCAACTCACCTTTCCCCATATGCAAGCATAAGTTGGTTTTCTAAATTTGAGACCCTGTTCTGTTTTGTAATTCAGTTCATGTGTAGGCAAGTTTACATTCCGTGTATTAGTGATATCCTATGATATTTCTTTTTCTGTGTGACTTATTTCTCGTAAAATCATCGTACCTGAATCCACTCATTATGCCGCCACGGGCCTGATGACTTAGATTTCATTGCTGAGTGATATTCCATTGTACGTGCGAACCACAACTTCTTTATCCATTTTTTGCTCTCTCGGATATTTAACTTGTACTGTAGACAAGGTTCTTGTAAACAGAGCCGTCCCAAACTTTGGGGTGGCTGTGTGTTTTTGATTTTAATTTCCCTAAGCTATAGAACCATAAGTGGAAGTGCCATAGGCTGTGTTGCTTTGTTTCCTACGTGTTTCAGGAAACACCATACACTTCTCCAGAGTGGCTGTTGGCAATTTACATCCCGCCCATCAGCATGACAAGGCTCCCTGTTCTCCATGACCTGTCCTGCCTTTCTGGATTTTACACGTTTTTCAGATGGCCCTTTTGACCGCTGGGCAGTGAGACTTCACTGTAGTGCAGATTTCTTTTACACGCCGGCCTGGTTGGCCAAAAAGGGCGTATGCGTTTTTTCCTGAATATATTCAGGAAAAAACGCATACGCCCTTTTTGGCCAAGTGCATCATTGTTGACATTCTGCCTCTTTTCCTATGCTTTAAGTGCAATTCCAGCCTACCCCGTGAAATCGTTTTCCTGAAATTCTGCCCCGCTTTCAAGTCCTCTTCGAAGACTTACTTCAGTACATTTTTGGACGATAGCTGTCATTCATAACTCTGCAGGTTTGTGAATTACAGTGCCCCTGAGCTCCTTTCCTCAACACGCTTTCTTGTGATCTGGCCGCAAAACCGCAGGATTGCTTCAGGCCCTAATCTGTTTCCGGCAGGGCACGCTGAGCCTTTGGTTAATTCCTCTTCCTGGTGGGAAATGAGCGTTCCATTTGCCCGTGCAGACACCTACAGCTAGTCTCTCATTGGTTCTCCCTATTCCTGTTCATCTTGCGCAGAAATTGCAAACTGTGCCAAACAGGACGTTAAAGGCACTGACTCTCCAAGTGGGGAGAATGTTAGTAAAGCATCTGGAATGGTGATCCCGAGTACCAGGGTTCGAAAACTGAGATGCATTTGAAAACGTTTCCCAATCACACAGTGGACCATTCTCTGGGTTTCCCATGCATGTTTCAGCTGAAGGAAGAATCCCTTAAACGTGGAGAGTTGGGACCCATGGAATGGGTACCATGCAGTATGACTTCAAAGGGTCTGCGTTTGCTAACCAAACCTCACCAATGCTATCAGCCCGAAGTGTCCAGCCTTATGTCTCACCCAGCTCTGGGTGTAGATGTGGTAAATCCAGGTTGCATCACAAGCCCTGAATGAATTATTTAAGAATTGCTCTCTATTTCACTGTCATTGTGTTTTGTTTTTGAAATTTATTTTGATAATGGGATTTATCGGATTTTCACTGCTGCATTTAGGCCGCTGTACACACGCTTTATTTCCTTATGGAGACATATAAATCCATGGGTTTTAAGATTCTTAATTGTCAGGTATCTTGCCAGGCGTTGAATATGGGGTGTTGAGTCCATTTCGTTGAGCAAGGAGTAGGTATGGTCTGTTATATATTTTGCTTATGGAATGGTATCTGTGCTAATTTCAATCTCTACTTTTATGCAGCACCCCAACTCACCTTTCCCCATAAGCAAGCATAAGTTGGTTTTCTAAATTTGAGACCCTGTTCTGTTTTGTAATTCAGTTCATGTGTGGCCAAGTTTACATTCCGTGTATTAGTGATATCTTATGATGTTTCATTTTCTGTGTGACTTATTTCTCGTAGAATCATCGTACCTGAATCCACTCATTATGCCGCTACGGGCCTGATGACGTAGGTTTCATTGCTGAGTGATATTCCATTGTACGTGCGTACCACAACTTCTTTATCCATTTTTTGCTTTCTCGCATATTTAACTTGTACCGTAGACGAGGTTCTTGTAAACAGAGCCATCCCAAATTTTGGGGTGGCTCTGTGATTTTGATTTTAATTTCTCTATGCTATAGGACCATAAGTGGAAGTGCCATAGGCTGTGTTGCTTTGTTTCCTACGTGTTTCAGGAAACACCATACACTTCTCCTGAGTGGCTGTTGGCAATTTACATCCCGCCCATCAGCATAACAAGGCTCCCTGTTCTCCATGACCTGCGTGCCTTTCTGGAATTTACACATTTTTCAGATGGCCCTTTTGACCGAGGGGCAGTGAGACTTCATTGTAGTGCACATTTCCTTTACACGGTTGCTTGGTTGGCCAAAAAGGGCGTATGCGTTTTTTCCTGAATATATTCAGGAAAAAACGCATACGCCCTTTTTGGCCAAGTGCATCATTGTCGACATTCTGCCTCTAATCTTATTCTTTAAGTGCAATTCCATTCTACCCCCTGAAATCGTTTTCCTGAAATTCTGCCCCGTTTTCAAGTCCTCTTCGAAGACTTACTTCAAAACATTTTTGGACGATAGCTGTCATTCATTACTCTGCAGGTTTGTGAATTACAGTGCCCCTGAGCTCCTTTCTTCAACTCGCTTTCTTGTGAGCTGGCCACAAACCCGAAGGATTGCTTCAGGCCCTAATATAGTTCCGGCATGGCATGCTGAGCCTTTGGTTAATTCCTCTTCCTTGTGGGAAATGAGCGTTAAATTTGCATGTGCAGACACCTTCACATGAGTCGTCATGGTGCCCCTTTGCCCCGGTTATCTCTATGGAGGTTGGAGTTGGAGGGCCTCCTCCCTCAAGATCAGTGTGCCCACGGAGCCAACCCTGCAACTTCAGGGCATGGTTGGGGGTTAGGATCACCACGAGGGTTCCTTTTCCCTTAGGAGGGAGGTGGCCTTTTGGGCTGCTGATTTCCAGGTTATCAGATACTGCCAGTATCTTGGCCAGATGTGGCGGTGGGCCAAGCCCCTTGGTGACCGTATTTTATCCTACCTGGATCGCATTCTTGCATTGTTCCATTTCAAGTGGTCCCAGGTTTTGCACTAATACTCCAGTGGCGATTCACTGTTCACCAGGAATGTAAAGGTCAAAGGGTTTAGCTAAATTAGGGAGTTCCAGGGCAAGGGTCTGAATTGACTGCTCTTTCCATTCTTGAAAGGCCACTTCTGCATTCTATTCAAAAGGATCATCACCTTTTCCTTTCAGTGTTTCATATAGAGGCCGAGCTAGTAGACTGTAGTTAGGGATCCAGAAGCAGCAAACCCTGGCCTCCCCAGGAACCCCTAAGCTGTCTTCTAGTTTTAGAAATGGGTAAGGCTGTAAATTGTTTCTTCCCTTTCCTGGGATGGGCTTCTCCGACCTTCTGTGAGAATGAAGCCCAGGCAGGTCACCGTAGTCTGTGATATTTGAGCTTTTTCTTGGACAACTTGTATCCTTTATTGGCTTCGTAGTTCAGAGGTCTCCTTAGTAGGGCTGGCGATCAGAATGTCGTCTGCATATTGAAGGAGTGTTTCCTTTTCCAGAGGTAGAACTTTTAGGTCTTTAGCTGAGCTTTCCCCAAAGATGGTGTGGGAATTTTTGAACCCTTGGGGCAACACGGCCCGGAAGTATTGTTTTAGTTGTATGTTGAGTCCTGCCACTCACAAGCCAAAATTTCTTGTGACTCTGGGACTAATAGAATACAAAAGAAGGCATCATTGAAGACTAATACAGAATACCATGTCCTGGTGGTTGGTAGAATGACCAGCAGGGTGTAGGATTTAGGAACTACTGGAGGTATATCCTCGGTGGCTTCACTGACTGTCCTGACATCCTTTACCAGGACTCCAGCAGCCCATGGGGCTCTCGAGGTCAGGCCAATCCCAGGATATGGAGCTCACCTGGGCAGGTACCCCACCCCAGCCCACGGGGCTCTCGTGGTCAGGCCCCTCCCAGGATACAGAGCTACCCTTGCAGGTACCATGGCAGGGCTGGGAACACAGGAACCGTGCATATCGCCCTCATTGCAGAGCACTCCCAGCTCACCTGTCACTCAGATCTGACACAGAGCACCTCAGAGCAGGACTTGAACTAACAAACAGCAGCTCCGACAGGTCTGTGACCCTGGGCATCACTCTGTGTGGCCTCCCTCCACCTGGTGTTCCAGAGACTTCCACTGCACCCGGGGCACCAGGCCTCTGTCTCCACCCACCAGCCACCCCTCCTCTCCCTGACTCCTGGGTTCCTCTCATTAGGAGAGGGTTTTCTTGAAGTTGTCTCCCACTCATGGGCCAGATAATATAATTAGAAAACAAGCCAGAGCTGCAGCCCCTTGTCTATCCTGACTCTCAGGAGCCCACACCTGTTCCTTGGACCTGGCCGATTCAGCAAGTTCCAGTTTCTGCAACTGTGAGCCCCTGAGGGGTGATTATTGGCTGGCCTGGGAAGCCTGACCGTGCCGGCCAGCCCTCCCCAGGTGTGCCTGGGTTCAGATCAATATAAACACTGCTCCAGGCAGCAAGAGCCCCTGCAGCTGTGCCTGACGCCATTTTCTCTGCCCTGTCAGCAGTCTTGGGGCTGGACTGGTGGGAGGGAGTGAGAGGCCACGGCTTTGTGGGTGGCCCAGTGTGAGTGGGGCTCTGCTGGACTTTCTGCAGCAGTTGCCAAGATGCCACCTGCTAAAGAAGAGGATGTGTCACCCATACCTGCCGCTGGAATTTCTCCCTGGGCAGAGGTGAGTGAGGAAGAAAGCAGTGGGGGCCGGGACAGCAGGGGTATCTCAGGCAGGGAAATGGAAAGCTTCCAGAAGAGCACCCAGGACCAGGACCATCCTGGCTGGCCTGCAGGCACCAAGTCGGCTGGCATGCTGTCGCTCATGTGGCTCCATGGCCCTTCCTCTAGGCTTTCAAGTCCTTGTACATATTCAGGTGTTTTACCTGGGAAGGGTGGGAACATTTCAGCAGCAGCTGGCCTGGGGCTCAGCCCACGTTTACTCACAGATGCCTCGGCACGGTCCCCCAGCTTTGCAATGAGGACGCTTGTTGCGTGGGGCCTGCTGGCTGAATGGGAGATGATTCCCCACCACCGACCAACTTCAGAATTGTTTACAACTGGAGCAAGTGCCCTGATACGGTTTTCCTCTGTGTAGCTGGTGGGTTCTGTTTTTTTTTCTTTTTTGGTTCAAGGTAGATTTTATTCCTCTTTTTTGTATTTACAGATATAAGCATGGAAATAATTTATTCATATAAATACATGTATGTGAAGGGAAGAATATTTTTTCTGTTTTACTTTTTGTAATTTGAATTTTATTTTATTTTTTTATACAGCAGGTTCTTTTTGGTTATCTATTTTATACATATAAATGTATACATGCCAATCCCAATCTCTCAACTCCTCCCACCACCACCCCCCAACAGCTTTCCCCCCTTGGTGTCCATACGTTTGTTGTCTACATCTGTTGCTCTATTTCTGCCTTGCAAAACGGTTCATCTGTACAATTTGTCTAGGTTCCACATATAGCCATTAATAGACAAGATTTCTTTTTCTCTTTCTGACTTACTTCACTCTGTATGACAGTCTCTAGATCCATCAACGTCTCTACAAATGACCCAATTTCATTCCTTTTTATGGCTTAGTAATATTCCATTTTATATATGTACCACGTCTTTATGCATTCGTCTGTCTGTGGGCATTTAGGTTGCTTCCATTACCTGGATATTGTAAATAGTGATGCAATGAACATTGCGGTGAATGTCTCTTTTTCATTTATGGTTTTGTCTGGGTATATGCCCAGTAGTGGGACTGCTGTATCATATGGTAATTCTATTCTTAGTTTTATAAGAAACTCCATAACTTTCTCCACAGTGACTGTATCAATTTCATTCCCAACAATAGCGGAAGAGGGTTCCTTATCTCCACACCCTTTCCAGCATTTGTTGTTTGTAGATTTTCTGATGATGCCCATTCTAACAGGTGTGAGGTGATACACCATGGATGAGTCTATTTCGTTGAGCAAAGAGTAGGTCTTGTCTATTACATATTTGGCTTATGGAACGGTATGTGTGCTAATTTCAATCTCTGGTTTTATACAGCACCGCAACTCAACTTTCCCCTTAAGCAAGCATAAGTTTTTATCTAAATGTGAGACTCTGTTCGGTTTTGGAATTCAGTTTATGTGTAGCCAAGTTTACACTCTCTCTATTAGTGATATCTTATGATAATTACCTTTCTCTGTGTGACATATTTCTCTTAGAATCATCATACTTAAATCCACTCAATTTGCTGCTACAGGCCTGATGACATTGATTTCATTGCTGAGTGATATTCCATTGTACGTAAGTAGCACAACTCCTTTATCCATATTTTTCTTTCTGGGATATTTAATTTGTACTGGACTCAAGGTTCTTGTAAACACAGCAGCCCTAAATTTGGTGTTGGCTGTGTCTTGTTGATTTTAATTTTCCTAAGCTATAGGGCCAAAAGTGGAAGTGCCCTAGGGTCTGTAGCTTTGTTTTTCAGATGTTTCAGGATACACCATAAACATCTCCAGAGTGTCTGTTGGCAATTTACATCCCGCCCATCAGCATAACAAGGCTCCCTGTTCTCCATGGCCTGTCCTGTGTTTCTGGTTTTTACACATTTTTCAGATGGCCCTTTTGACGAATGGGAAATGAGACTTCATTGTAGTGCGCATTTCCATTGCTCGAGTGCTTGGTTGGCCAAAAAGGGCATATGTGTTTTTTCCTGAATATATTCAGGAAAAAATGTTTACGCACTTTTGTCCAAGTGCATCACTGTCAAAGATCTGCCGCTTTTCACATGCTTTAAATGCAATTCCAATCTACCTCCTGAAATATGATTCCTGCAATTCTGCCTCGTTTTGAAGTCCTCTTTGCAGACTTACTTCAGTATATTTTTGCCAATAGCTGTCATTTATAACTCTGCAGGTTTGTGAATTACAGTGCCTGTGATTTCCTTTCTTAACTCGTTTCCTTGAAAGCTGGCCACAGAACCGCAGGTTTGCTTTAGGCCATAATCAGGGTCTGGCACGGCACTCTGAGCCTTTGGTTAATTCCTCTTCCTGGTGGGAAATTAGAGTTAAATGTGCCCCTCCGGACACCTGCCTCACTCCCAGCCCCTTGGTGATGTGTGTCCTGTGGTTTGAGGCCACATGTGCTGGGTTCCTCACCTTTGGCTGATGTGGCCCCACTGGTGTGAGGACACTCCTGCCTGGTTCCCATCCCCTTGGTGATGTGGGCCATCCGGTGAGAGTCTGATCCTGGTTGGGTTCCTCACACTTCTGTGAGGTGGGCCCTCTTCTCTGACGTCACTCCTTCCTGGCTGGCACACCCCGCCTTGGCGAAGTCGGCCCTCTGGTGGGATTTGGTGCCTGCTGGGTGTCTCCTGCCCTCGGTAATGAGGGCCCTCTGGCGTCAGGCCCTAATTCCTGGGCTCCCAATATTTTCTGATATGCGCCCTGTGGTTCGAGTACACTCGTGCCAGGTTCCCAACCCCATGGGAATGTGGGCCTTCTGCTCTGAGGTCCCAACCGTGGGTTGCTCAGTTTCATGATGAGGGCCCTCTGCTGTGAGTTCTCTCCGGCCTGGATCCCATAGCCTCGCTGATCCTGGCCACCTGCTGGGAGGTTCCAACTGCGGGATTCCTCACCTTTTTTCTTCTATGGACCCTCTGTTTTGAGACTCCTCCTGCCTGCCTCACTCCCAGTCCTTTGGTGATGTGTGTCCTCTGGTGTGAGGCCACGTGTGCTGGGTCCCTCGCCTTTGGATGATGTGGTCTCACTGGTGTGAGGACACTCCTGCCTGCTTCCTATCCCCTTGATGATGTGGGCCCTCTGGTGAGAGTCTGATCCTGGCTGGGTTCCTCACCCTTCTGTGAGGTGGGCCCTCTGCTGTGAGGTCACTCCTGCCTGGCTGGCACACACCACCTGGGCAACATCGGCCCTCTTGTGGCACTTGGAGCCTGCTGGGAGCCTCCTCCCCTCGGTGATGGGGGCCCTCTAGCGTCAGGCCCTAACTGCTGGGTACCCACATTTTCTGATACGTGCTAAATGGTGCGAGGACACTCCTGCGAGGTTCCCATCCCCATGGGCATGTGGGCCTTCTGCTCTAAGGTCCCAACACCTGTGTTGTTCACCGTTTCATGATGTTGTCTCTCTGGTGTTAGTTCACTCAGGCCTAGATCCCATAGACTCTGTGCTCTGAGCCGACTGCTGGGAGGTTCCTACTGCTGGATTCCTTACCTTTTTTATTCTTTGGGTCCTGTGTTTTTATGCTCCTACTTCCTGACTCACTCCCAGCCCCTTTGTGATGTAGGTCCTCTGGTTTAAGGCCACATGTACCGGTTTCCTCACCTTTATTGATGTGGCCCCACTGGTGTGAGGACACTCCTGCCTGGTTCCCATCCCCTTGGTGATTGGGGCCCTCTTGTGAGAGTCTGATCCTGTCTGGATTCCTCACACTTCTGGGAGGTGGGCCCTCTGCTATGAGGTCACTCCTGCCTGGCTGGCACACGTCACGTTGGCGATGTGGGCCCTCAGTTGGGAGTTGGTGCCTGCTGGGAGTCTCCTCCCCTCGGTAATGAGGGCCCTCTGGCGTCAGGCCCTAACTCATGGGCTCCCAAAATTTTCTGATGTGCGCCCTGTCGTGTGAGTACACTCCAGCCAGGGTCCCTTCCCTAGGGGATGTGGGCTTTCTGCTCTGTGGTCCCAACGGCTGGGTTGCTCACAGTGTCAGAATGTGGGCCCTCTGTTTTGAGTTCAGTCAGGCCTGGATCCCATAGCCTCGCTGCTCCTGGCCGCCTGCTGGGAGGTTCCAACTGCGGGATTCCTCACCTTTTTTACGCAATGGGCCCTCTGTTTTGAGGCTCCTCCTGCCTGCCTCACTCCCAGCCCCTTGGTGATGTGTGTCCTGTAGTTTGAGGCCACGTGTGCTGGGTCCGTCACATTTCGGGGATGTGACCCCACTGGTGTGAGGACACTCCTGCCTGGTTTCCATTCCCTTGGTGATGTGGGCCCTCTGGTGAGAGTCTGATCCTCTTTGGGTTCCTCACACTTTTGTGTGGTTGGCCCTCTGCTCTGAGGTCACTCATGCCTGGCTGGCACACTCCGCATTGGCGACGTCGGCCCTCTGGTAGCAGTTGGAGCTTGCTGGGAGCCTCCTCTCCTCAGTGATGAGGGCCCTCTGGCGTCCGGCCCTAACTGCTGGGCTTCCCACATTTTCTGTTGTGTGCCCACTGGTGCGATGACACTCCTGCTTGGTTCCCTTCCCCATGGGGATGTGGGCCTTGTGCTCTGAGGTCACAACGGCTGGGTTGCTTACAGTATCACGATGAGGGCCCTCTGTTGTGAGTTCATCACTGCCTGGATCCCATAGCCTCGGTGCTCTGGGCCAGCTGCTGGGATGTTCCAACTGCTGGATTCCTCACCTTTTTATACAATGGGCCAAGTGTTTTGAGGTTAATCCTGCCTGCCTCGCTCTGAGACCCATGGTGATGTGGGTCTTCTGGTTTGAGGCCACATGTGCTGGGTACCTCAACTTTCGATGATGTGGCCCCACGGGTGTGAGGACACTCGTGCCTGATTCCCAGCCCCTTGCTTATGTGGGCACTCTGGTGAGAGTCTGATCATGACTGGGTTCCTTACCCTTCTGTGAGGTGGGCGCTCTGATGTGAGGTCACTCCTGCCTGGATGGCTCACGTCGCCTTGGCGACGTAGGCCCTCTGTTGGCCACTGAAGCATGCTGGGAGCCTCCTACCCTCTTTAATGAGGGCCCTGGAAGAAACACATATGCCCTTTTTGACCAAGTGCATCATTGTCGAAGTTCTGTCTCTTCTCCTATACTTTCAGAGGACTTCCCATCTACCTCCTGAAATCGTATTCCTGGAATTCTGCCCCGCGTTCAAGTCCTCTTTGCAGCCTTACTTCAATATATTTTTGGACGATAGCTGTCATTTATAACTCTGCAGGTTTGTGAATTACAGTGCCCCTGAGCTCCATTCTTCAACTCGCTTTCTTGTGAGCTGGCCGCAAAACCGCAGGATTGCTTCAGGCCCTAATCTGGTTCCGGCACGGCATGTTGAGCCTTTGGCTAATTCCTCTTCCTGATGGGAAATGAGCGTTAAATTTGCTCGTGCAGACACCTACAGCTAATCTCTCATTGGTTCTCCCTATTCCTGTTCATCTTGCTCAGAAATTCCAAACTGTGCCAAACAGGAGGTTAAAGGCACTGACTCTCCAATTGGGGAAAGAGTTAGTAAAGCGTCTGGAATGGTAAAACCGAGTATGAGGGGAAGAAAACTGAGATGCATTTAAAAAGGTTTCCCGGTCACACGGTGGACCATATTCTGGGTTTCCCATGCGTGTTTTACCTGAAGGAAGAATCCCTTAAACCTGGAGAGGTGGGACCCATGCAATGGGTACCATGCAGTATGACTTCAAATGGCCTGCATTTTCTCACCGAACCTCACCAATGCTATCAGCCCAAAGTGTCGAACCTTATGTCTCACTCAGCTCTAGGTGTAGATGTGGTAAATCCAGGTTGCATCACAAGCCCTGAATGAATTATTTAAGAATTGCTCTCTATTTCACTGTCATTGTGTTTGTTTTTGTAGTTTATTTTGATAATGGGATTTATCGGATTTTCTCTGCTGCCTTCATGCAGCTGTACACACACTTGATTCTCTTACGGAGACATATAAATCCATGGATTTGAAGATTCTTACTAGTCATGTGTAATCCTAGGAGTTGAATATGGTGTGTTTAGTCCATTTCGTTGAGCAAGGTGTAAGTCTTGACTATTACATATTTGGCTTATGGAAAGGTATGTGTGCTAATTTCTATCTCTGGTTTTATGCAGCACCCCACCTCACCTTTCCCCATAAGCAAGCATAAGTTGGTGTTCTAAATTTGAGACCCTGTTCTGTTTTGTAATTCAGTTCATGTGTAGCCAAGTTTACATTCCGTGTATTAGTGATATCTTATGATGTTTCATTTTCTGTGTGACTTATTTCACTTAGAATCATCGTACCTGGATCCACTCAATATGCCGCGACGGGCCTGATGACATAGATTTCATTGGTGAGTGATATTCCATTGTACGTGCGTACCACAACTTCTTTAACCATTTTTCACATTCTGGGATATTTAACTTGTACCGTAGACGACGTTCTTGTAAACAGAGCCGTCCCAAACTTTGGGGTGGCTGTGTGTTTTTGATTTTAATTTCCCTAAGCTATAGGACCATAAGTGGAAGTGCCATAGGCTGTGTTGCTTTGTTTCCTACGTGTTTCAGGAAACACCATACACTTTTCCAGAGTGGCTGGTGGCAATTTAAATCCGCCCATCAGCATAACAAGGCTCCCTGTTCTCCATGACCTGTCCTGCCTTTCTGGATTTTACACTTTTTTCAGATGGCCCTTTTGACCGGGGGGCAGTGAGACTTCATTGTAGTGCAGATTTCCTTTACACGCTTGCTTGGTTGGCCAAAAAGGGCGTATGCGTTTTTTCCTGAATATATTCAGGAAAAAACGCATACGCCCTTTTTGGCCAAGTGCATCATTGTCAACATTCTGCCTCTTTTCCTATGCTTTAAGTGCAATTCCAGTCTACCCCCTGAAATCGTTTTCCTGAAATTCTGCCCCGCTTTCAAGTCCTCTTCGAAGACTTACTTCTATACATTTTTGGACGATAGGTGTCATTCATAACTCTGCAGGTTTGTGAATTACAGTGCCCCTGAGCTCCTTTCTTCAACTCGCTTTCTTGTGAGCTGGCCGCAAAACCGCAGGATTGCTTCAGGCCCTAGTCTCTTTCCAGCAGGGCACGCTGAGCCTTTGGTTAATTCCTCTTCCTGGTGGGAAATGAGCGTTCCATTTGCCCGTGCAGACACCTACAGCTAGTCTCTCATTGCTTCTCCCTATGCCTGTTCATCTTGCGCAGAAATTGCAAAGTGTGCCAAACAGGACGTTAAATGCACTGACTCTCCAAGTGGGGAGAGTGTTAGTAAAGCGTCTGGAATGGTGAACCCGAGTAATAGGGGACGAAAACTGAGATGCATTTGAAAACGTTTCCCGGTCACACAGTGCACTGTACTGTGGGTTTCCCATGCATGTTTTAGCTGAAGGAAGAATCCCTTAAACCTGGAGAGTTGGGACCCCTGGAATGGGTACCATGCAGTATGACTTCAAAGGGTCTGCGTTTGCTCACCGAACCTCACCAATGCTATCAGCCCGAAGTGTCCAGCCTTATGTCTCACCCAGCTCTGGGTGTAGATGTGGTAAATCCAGGTTGCATCACAAACCCTGAATGAATTATTTAAGAATTGCTCTCTATTTCACTGTCATTTTGTTTTGTTTTTGAAATTTATTTTGATAATGGGATTTATCGGATTTTCACTGCTGCGTTTAGGCCGCTGTACACACGCTTGATTTCCTTATGGAGACATATAAATCCATGGGTTTTAAGATTCTTACTTGTCAGGTATCTTGCCAGGCGTTGAATATGGGGTGTTGAGTCCATTTCGTTGAGCAAGAAGTAGGTCTTGTCTATTATATATTTGGCTTATGGAACGGTATCTGTGCTAATTTCAATCTCTGGTTTTATGCAGCACCGCAACTCACCTTTCCCCATAAGCAAGCATAAGTTGGTTTTCTAAATTTGAGACCCTGTTCTGTTTTGTAATTCAGTTCATGTGTAGCCAACTTTACATTCCGTGTATTAGTGATATCTTATGATGTTTCTTTTTCTGTGTGACTTATTTCTCGTAGAATCATCGTACCTGAATCCACTCATTATGCCGCTACGGGCCTGATGACGTAGATTTCATTGCTGAGTGATATTCCATTGTACGTGCGTACCACAACTTCTTTATACATTTTTTGCTTTCTGGGATATTTTACTTGTACCGTAGACGAGGTTCTTGTAAACAGAGCCGTCCCAAACTATGGGGTGGCTGTGTGTTTTTGAATTTAATTTCCCTAAGCTATAGGACCATAAGTGGAAGTGCCATAGGCTGTGTTGCTTTGTTTCCTACGTGTTTCTGGAAACACCATACACTTCTCCAGAGTGGTTGTTGGCAATTTACATCCCGCCCATCAGCATGACAAGGCTCCCTGTTTTCCATGACCTCTCCTGACTTTCTGGATTTTACATTTTTTTCAGATGGCCCTGTTGACCAGGGGGCAGTGAGACTTCATTGTAGTGCAGATTTCCTTTACACGCTTGCTTGGTTGGCGAAAAAGGGCGTATGCGTTTTGTCCTGAATATATTCAGGAAAAAACGCATACGCCCTTTTTGGCCAAGTGCATCATTGTCTACATTCTCCCTCTTTTCCTATGCTTTTAGTACAATTCCAGTCTACCCCCTAAAATCGTTTTCTGAAATTCTGCCCCGCTTTCAAGTCCTCTTCGAAGACTTACTTCAATACATTTTTGGATGATAGCTGTCATTCATAACTCTGCAGGTTTGTGAATTACAGTGCCCCTGAGCTCATTTCTTCAACTCGCTTTCTTGTGAGCTGGCCGCAAAACCGCAGGATTGCTTCAGGCCCTAATCTGTTTCCGGCAGGGCACGCTGAGCCTTTGGATAATTCCTCTTCCTGGTGGGTAATGAGCGTTCCATTTGCCCGTGCAGACACCTACAGCTAGTCTCTCATTGCTTCTCCCTATTCCTGTTCATCTTGCACAGAAATTGCAAACTGTGCCAAACAGGAGGTTAATGGCACTGACTCTCCAAGTGGGGAGAGTGTTAGTAAAGTGTTCAAATGTTGAACCCGAGTACCAGGGGACGAAAACTGAGATGCATTTGAAAACGTTTCCCAATCACATGGTGAACCATACTCTGGGTTTCCCATGCATGTTTTAGCTGAAGGAAGAATCCCTTAAACCTGGAGAGTTGGGACCTATGGAATGGGTACCATGCAGTATGACTTCAAAGGGTCTGCGTTTGCTCAACGAACCTCACCAATGCTATCAGCCTGAAGTGTCCAGCCTTATGTCTCATCCAGCTCTCGGTGTAGATGTGGTAAATACAGGTTGCATCACAAGCCCTGAATGAATTATTTAAGAATTGCTCTCTATTTCACTGTCATTGTGTTTTGTTTTTGAAATTCATTTTGATAATGGGATTTATCGGATTTTCACTGCTGCTTTTAGGCCACTGTACACACGCTTGATTTCCTTATGGAGACATATAAATCCATGGGTTTTAAGAGTCTTACTTGTCAGGTATCTTGCCAGGCGTTGAATATAGGGTGTTGAGTCCATTTCGTTGAGCAAGGAGTAGGTTTTGTCTATTATATATTTGGCTTATGGAACGGTATCTGTGCTAATTTCAATCTCTGGTTTTATGCAGCATCCCAACTGACCTTTCCCCATAAGCAAGCATAAGTTGGTTTGCTAAATTTGAGACCCTGTTCTGTTTTGTAATTCAGTTCATGGGTAGCCAAGTTTATATTCCGTGTATTAGTGATAACTTATGATGTTTCTTTTTCTGTCTGACTTATTTCTCATAGAATCATCGTACCTGAATCCACTCATTATGCCGCTACGGTCCTGATGACGTTGATTTCATTGCTGAGAGATATTCCATTGTAGGTGCGTACCACAACTTCTTTATCCATTTTATGCTTTCTGGGATATTTAACTTCTACCGTAGATGAGGTTCTTGTAAACAGAGCCATCCCAAACTCTGGGGTGGCTGTGTGTTTTTGATTTTAATTTCCCTAAGCTATAGGACCATTAGTGGAAGTGCCATAGGCTGTGTTGCTTTGTTTCCTACGTGTTTCTGGAAACACCATACACTTCTCCAGAGTGGTTGTTGGCAATTTACATCCCGCCCATCAGCATGACAAGGCTCCCTGTTCTCCATGACCTGTCCTGCCTTTCTAGATTTTACACTTTTTTCAGATGGCTCTTTTGACCGGGGGGGCAGTGAGACTTCATTGTAGTGCAGATTTCCTTTACACGCTTGCTTGGTTGGCCAAAAAGGGCGTATGTGTTTTTTCCTGAATATATTCAGGAAAAAACGCATACGCCCTTTTTGGCCAAGTGCATCGTTGTCGACATTCTGCCTCTTTTCCTATGCTTTTAGTACAATTCCAGTCTACCCCCTGAAATCGTTTTCCTGAAATTCTGCCCCGCTTTCAAGTCCTCTTGGAAGACTTACTTCAATACATTTTTGGACGATAGCTGTCATTCATAACTCTGCAGGTTTGTGAATTACAGTGCCCCTGAGCTCCTTTCTTCAACTCGCTTTCTTGTGAGCTGGCCGCAAAACCGCTGGATTGCTTCAGGCCCTAATCTCTTTCCGGCCGGGCACGCTGAGCCTTTGTTTAATTCCTCTTCCTGGTCGGAAATGGGCGTTCCATTTGCCCGTGCAGACACCTACAGCTAGTCTCTCATTGCTTCTCCCTATTCCTGTTCATCTTGCGCAGAAATTGCAAAGTGTGCCAAACAGGAGGTTAAATGCACTGACTCTCCAAGTGGGGAGAGTGTTAGTAAAGCGTCTGGAATGGTGAACCCGAGTACCAGGGGACGAAAACTGAGATGCATTTGAAAACGTTTCCCAATCACACGGTGGACCATACTATGGGTTTCCCATGCATGTTTTAGCTGAAGGAAGAATCCCTTAAACCTGGAAATTTGGGACGCATGGAATGGGTACCATGCAGTATGACTTCAAAAGGTCTACGTTTGCTCACCGAACCTCACCAGTGCTATCAGCCCGAAATGTCTAGCCTTATGTCTCACCCAGCTCTGGGTGTAGATGTGGTAAATCCAGGTTGCATCACAAGCCCTGAATGAATTATTTAAGAATTGCTCTCTATTTCACTGTCATTGTGTTTTGTTTTTGAAATTTATTTTGATAATGGGATTTATCGGATTTTCACTGCTTCGTTTAGGCCGCTGTACACACGCTTGATTTCCTTATGGAGACATATAAATCCATGGGTTTTAAGATTCTTACTTCTCAGGTATCTTGCCAGGCGTTGAATATTGGGTGTTGAGTCCATTTCGTTGAGCAAGGAGTAGGTCTTGTCTATTATATATTTGGCTTATGGAACGGTATCTGTGCTAATTTCAATCTCTGGTTTTATGCAGCACCCCAACTCACCTTTCCCCATAAGCAAGCATAAGTTGGTTTTCTAAATTTGAGACCCTGTTCTGTTTTGTAATTCAGTTCATGGGTAGCCAAGTTTACATTCCGTGTATTAGTGATATCTTATGATGTTTCTTTTTCTGTGTGAATTATTTCTCGTAGAATCATCATACCTGAATCCACTCATTATGCCGCTACGGGCCTGAAGACGTAGATTTCATTGCTGAGTGATATTCCATTGTACGTGCGTACCAGATATTCTTTATCCATTTTTTCCTTTCTCGGATATTTAAATTGTACCGTAGAAAAGGTTCTTGTAAACAGAGCCATCCCAAACTTTGGGGTGGCTGTGTGTTTGTGATTTTAATTACCCTAAGCTATAGGACCATAGTGGAAGTGACATAGGCTGTGTTGCTTTGTTTCCTACGTGTTTCAGGATACACCATACATTTCTCCAGAGTGGCTGTTGGCAATTTACATCCCGCCCATCAGCATAACAAGGCTCCCTGTTCTCCAAGACCTGTTCTGCCTTTCTGTATTTTACACTTTTTTCAGATGGCCCTTTTGACCGGGGGGCAGTGAGACTTCATTATAGTGCAGATTTCCTTTACACGCTTGCTTGGTTGGCCAAAAAGGGCGTATGCGTTTTTTCCTGAATATATTCAGGAAAAATCGCATACGCCCTTTTTGGCCAAGTGCATCATTGTCGACATTCTGCCTCTTTTCCTATGCTTTAAGTGCAATTCCAGTCTACCCAATGAAATCGTTTTCCTGAAATTCTGCCCCGCTTTCAAGTCCTCTTCGAAGACTTACTTCAGTACATTTTTGGACGATAGCTGTCATTCATAACTCTGCAGGTTTGTGAATTACAGTGCCCCTGAGCTCCTTTCTTCAACTCCTTTTCTTGTGAGCTGGCCGCAAAACCGCAGGATTGTTTCAGGCACTAATATGTTTCCGGCCGGGCACGTTGAGCCTTTGGGTAATTCCTCTTCCTGGTGGGAAATGATCGTTCAATTTGCCCGTGCAGACACCAACAGCTAGTCTCTCATTGCTTCTCCCTATTCCTGTTCATCTTGCGCAGAAATTGCAAACTGTGCCAAACAGGAGGTTAATGGCACTGACTCTCCAAGTGGGGAGAGTGTTAGTAAAGCGTTCAAATGGTGAACCCGAGTACCAGGGGACGAAAACTGAGATGCATTTGAAAACGTTTCCCAATCACACGGTGGACCATACTATGGGTTTCCCATGCAGGTTATAGCTGAAGGAAGAATCCCTTAAACCTGGAAATTTGGGACCCATGGAATGGGTACCATGCAGTATGACTTCAAAGGGTCTGCGTTTGCTCACCGAACCTCACCAATGCTATCAGCCCGAAGTGTCCAGCCTTATGTCTCACCCAGCTCTGGGTGTAGATGTGGTAAATCCAGGTTGCATCACAAGCCCTGAATGAATTATTTAAGAATTGCTCTCTATTTCACTGTCATTTTGTTTTGTTTTTGAAATTTATTTTGATAATGGGATTTATCGGATTTTCACTGCTGCGTTTAGGCCGCTGTACACACGCTTGATTTCCTTATGGAGACATATAAATCCATGGGTTTTAAGATTCTTACTTGTCAGGTATCTTGCCAGGCGTTGAATATGGGGTGTTGAGTCCATTTCGTTGAGCAAGGAGTAGGTCTTGTCTATTATATATTTGGCTTATGGAACGGTATCTGTGCTAATTTCAATCTCTGGTTTTATGCAGCACCCCAACTCACCTTTCCCCATAAGCAAGCATAAGTTGGTTTGCTAAATTTGAGACCCTGTTCTGTTTTGTAATTCAGTTCATCGGTAGCCAAGTTTACATTCCGTGTATTACTGATATATTATGAAGTTTCTTTTTCTGTGTGACTTATTTCTCGTAGAATCATCGTACCTGAATCCACTCATTATGCCGCTACGGGCCTGATGACGTAGATTTCATTGCTGAGTGATATTCCATTGTACGTGCGTACCAGAACTTCTTTATTCATTTTTTGCTTTCTCGGATATTTAACTTGTACCGTAGACAAGGTTCTTGTAAACAGAGCCAACCCAAACTTTGGTTTGGCTGTGTGTTTTTGATTTTAATTTCCCTAAGCTATAGGACCATAAGTGGAAGTGCCATAGGCTGTGTTGCTTTGTTTCCTACGTGTTATAGGATACATCATACATTTCTCCAGAGTGGCTGTTGGCAATTTACATCCCGCCCATCAGCATAACAAGGCTCCCTGTTCTCCATGACCTGTCCTGTCTTTCTGGATTTTACACTATTTTCAGATGGCCCTTTTGACCGGGGGGCAGTGAGACTTCATTGTAGTGCAGATTTCCTTTACACGCTTGCTTGGTTGGCCAAAAAGGGCGTATGCGTTTTTTCCTGAATATATTCAGGAAAAAACGCATACGCCCTTTTTGGCCAAGTGCATCATTGTTGACATTCTGCCTCTTTTCCTACGCTTTAAGTGCAATTCCAGTCTACCCCCTGAAATCGTTTTCCTGAAATTCTGCCCCGCTTTCAAGTCCTCTTTGAAGACTTACTTCAGTACATTTTTGGACGATAGCTGTCATTCATAACTCTGCAGGTTTGTGAATTACAGTGCCCCTGAGCTCCTTTCTTCAACTCCTTTTCTTGTGAGCTGGTCGCAAAACCGCAGGATTGCTTCAGGCCCTAATATGTTTCCGGCCGGGCACGCTGAGCCTTTGGTTAATTCCTCTTCCTGTTGGGAAATGATCGTTCAATTTGCCGGTGCAGACACCAACAGCTAGTCTCTCATTGGTTCTCCCTATGCCTGTTCATCTTGCGCAGAAATTGCAAACTGTGCCAAACAGGAGGTTAATGGCACTGACTCTCCAAGTGGGGAGAGTGTTAGTAAAACGTTCAAATGGTGAACCCGAGTACCAGGGGACGAAAACTGAGATGCATTTGAAAACGTTTCCCAATCACACGGTGGACCATACTCTGGGTTTCCCATGCATGTTTTAGCTGAAGGAAGAATCCCTTAAACCTGGAGAGTTGGGACCCATGGAATGGGTACCATGCAGTATGACTTCAAAGGGTCTGCGTTTGCTCACCGAACCTCACCAATGCTATCAGCCCGAAGTGTCCAGCCTTATGTCTCATCCAGCTCTGGGTGTAGATGTGGTAAATACAGGTTGCATCACAAGCCCTGAATGAATTATTTAAGAATTGCTCTCTATTTCACTGTCATTGTGTTTTGTTTTTGAAATTCATTTTGATAATGGGATTTATCGGATTTTCACTGCTGCTTTTAGGCCACTGTACACACGCTTGATTTCCTTATGGAGACATATAAATCCATGGGTTTTAAGATTCTTACTTGTCAGGTATCTTCCCAGGCGTTGAATATAGGGTGTTGAGTCCATTTCGTTGAGCAAGGAATAGGTTTTGTCTATTATATATTTGGCTTATGGAATGGTATCTGTGCTAATTTCAATCTGTGGTTTTATGCAGCATCCCAACTGACCTTTCCCCATAAGCATGCATAAGTTGGTTTGCTAAATTTGAGACCCTGTTCTGTTTTGTAATTCAGTTCATGGGTAGCCAAGTTTACATTCCGTGTATTAGTGATAACTTATGATGTTTCTTTTTCTGTCTGACTTATTTCTCATAGAATCATCGTACCTGAATCCACTCATTATGCCGCTACGGTCCTGATGACGTAGATTTCATTGCTGAGTGATATTCCATTGTACGTACGTACCACAACTTCTTTATCCATTTTATGCTTTCTGGGATATTTAACTGCTACCGTAGATGAGGTTCTTGTAAACAGAGCCATCCCAAACTTTGGGGTGGCTGTGTGTTTTTGATTTTAATTTCCCTAAGCTATAGGACCATAAGTGGAAGTGCCATAGGCTGTGTTGCTTTGTTTCCTACGTGTTTCAGGAAACACCATACACTTTTCCAGAGTGGCTGTTGGCAATTTAAATCCGCCCATCAGCATAACAAAGCTCCTTGTTCTCCATGACCTGTCCTGCCTTTCTGGATTTTACACTTTTTTCAGATGGCCCTTTTGACCGGGGGGCAGTGAGACTTCATTGTAGTGCAGATTTCCTTTACACGCTTGCTTGGTTGGCCAAAAAGGGCGTATGCATTTTTTCCTGAATATATTCAGGAAAAAACGCATACGCCCTTTTTGGCCAAGTGCATCATTGTCAACATTCTGCCTCTTTTCCTATGCTTTAAGTGCAATTCCAGTCTACCCCCGGAAATCGTTTTCCTGAAATTCTGCCCCACTTTCAAGTCCTCTTTGAAGACTTACTTCAGTACATTTTTGGACGATAGGTGTCATTCATAACTCTGCAGGTTTGTGAATTACAGTGCCCCTGAGCTCCTTTCTTCAACTAGCTTTCTTGTGAGCTGGCCGCAAAACCGCAAGATTGCTTCAGGCCCTAATCTGTTTCCGGCAGGGCACGCTGAGCCTTTGGTTAATTCCTCTTCCTGGTGGGAAATGAGCGTTCCATTTGCCCGTGCAGACACCTACAGCTAGTCTCTCATTGCTTCTCCCTATTCCTGTTCATCTTGCGCAGAAATTGCAAACTGTGCCAAACAGGAGGTTAATGGCACTGACTCTCCAAGTGGGGAGAGTGTTAGTAAAGCGTCTGGAATGGTGAACCCGAGTACCAGGGGACGAAAACTGAGATGCATTTTAAAACGTTTCCCAATCACACGGTGGACCACACTATGGGTTTCCCATGCATGTTTTAGCTGAAGGAAGAATCCCTTAAACCTGGAAATTTGGGACGCATGGAATGGGTACCATGCAGTATGACTTCAAAGGGTCTGCGTTTGCTCACCGAACCTCACCAATGCTATCAGCCCGAAGTGTCCAGCCTTATGTCTCACCCAGCTCTGGGTGTAGATGTGGTAAATCCAGGTTGCATCACAAGCCCTGAATGAATTATTTAAGAATTGCTCTCTATTTCACTGTCATTTTGTTTTGTTTTTGAAATTTATTTTGATAATGGGATTTATCGGATGTTCACTGCTGCGTTTAGGCCGCTGTACACACGCTTGATTTCCTTATGGAGACATATAAATCCATGGGTTTTAAGATTCTTACTTGTCAGGTATCTTGCCAGGCGTTGAATATGGGGTGTTGAGTCCATTTCGTTGAGCAAGGAGTAGGTCTTGTCTATTATATATTTGGCTTATGGAACGGTATCTGTGCTAATTTCAATCTCTGGTTTTATGCAGCACCCCAACTCACCTTTCCCCATAAGCAAGCATAAGTTGGTTTTCTAAATTTGAGACCCTGTTCTGTTTTGTAATTCAGTTCATGTGTAGTCAAGTTTACATTCCGTGTATTAGTGATATCTTATGATGTTTCTTTTTCTGTGTGACTTATTTCTCGTAGAATCATCGTACCTGAATCCACTCATTATGCCGCTACGGGACTGATGACGTAGATTTCATTGCTGAGTGATATTCCATTGTACGTGCGTACCACAACTTCTTTATCCATTTTTTAATTTCTGGGATATTTTACTTGTACCGTAGACGAGGTTCTTGTAAACAGAGCCGTCCCAAACTCTGGGGTGGCTGTGTGTTTTTGAATTTAATTTCCCTAAGCTATAGGACCATAAGTGGAAGTGCCATAGGCTGTGTTGCTTTGTTTCCTACGTGTTTCTGGAAACACCATACACTTCTCCAGAGTGGTTGTTGGCAATTTACATCCCGCCCATCAGGATGACAAGGCTCCCTGTTCTCCATGACCTGTCCTGCCTTTCTGGATTTTACACTTTTTTCAGATGGCCCTTTTGACCGGGGGGGCAGTGAGACTTCCTTGTAGTGCAGAGTTCCTTTACACGCTTGCTTGGTTGGCCAAAAAGGGCGTATGCGTTTTTTCCTGAAAATATTCAGGAAAAAACGCATACGCCCTTTTTGGCCAAGTGCATCGTTTTCGACATTCTGCCTCTTTTCCTATGCTTTTAGTACAATTCCAGTCTACCCCCTGAAATCGTTTTCCTGAAATTCTGCCCCGCTTACAAGTCCTCTTCGAAGACTTACTTCAATACATTTTTGGACGATAGCTGTCATTCATAACTCTGCAGGTTTGTGAATTACAGTGCCCCTGAGCTCATGTCTTCAACTCGCTTTTTTGTGAGCTGGCCGCAAAACCGCCGGATTGCTTCAGGACATAATCTCTTTCCGGCAGGGCATGCTGAGCCTTTGTTTCATTCCTCTTCCTGGTCGGAAATGAGTGTTCCTTTTGCCCGTGCAGGCACCTACAGCTAGTCTCTCATTGGTTCTCCCTATTCCTGTACATCTTGCGCAGAAATTGCAAACTGTGCCAAACAGGAGGTTAATGGCACTGACTCTCCAAGTGGGGAGAGTGTTAGTAAAGCGTCTGGAATGGTGAACCCGAGTACCAGGGTTCGAAAACTGAGATGCATTTGAAAACGTTTCCCAATCACACGGTGGACCATACTCTGGGTATCCCATGCATGTTTTAGCTGAAGGAAGAATCCCTTAAACCTGGAGATTTGGGACCCATGGAATGGGTACCATGCAGTATGACTTCAAAGGGTCTGCGTTTGCTCACCGAACCTCACCAATGCTATCAGCCAGAAGTGTCCAGCCTTATGTCTCACTCAGCTCTGGGTGTAGATGTGGTAAATCCAGGTTGCATCAAAAGCCCTGAATGAATTATTTAAGAATTGCTCTCTATTTCACTGGCATTGTGTTTTGTTTTTGTAATTTATTGGTAATGGGATTTATCAGATTTTCACAGCTGCGTTTAGGCCGCTGTACACACGCTTGATTTCCTTATGGAGACATATAAATCCATGGGTTTTAAGATTCTTACTTATCAGGTATCTTGCCAGGCGTTGAATATGGGGTGCTGAGTCCATTTCGTTGAGGAAGGAGTAGGTCTAGTCTATTATATATTTGGCTTATGGAACGGTATCTGTGCTAATTTCAATCTCTGGTTTTATGCAGCACCCCAACTCACCTTTCCCCTTAAGCAAACATAAGTTGGTTTTCTAAATTTGAGACCCTGTTCTGTTTTGTAATTCAGTTCATGTGTATCCAACTTTACATTCCGTGTATTAGTGATATCTTATGATGTTTCTTTTCCTGTGTGACTTATTTGTCGTAGAATCATCGTACCTGAATCCACTCATTATGCCGCTACGGGCCTGATGACGTAGATTTCATTGCTGAGTGATATTCCATTGTACGTGCGTACCACAACTTCTTTATCCATTTTTTGCTTTCTCAGATATTTAACTTGTACTGTAGACGAGGTTCTTGTAAACAGAGCCGTCCCAAAATTTGGGGTGGCTGTGTGTTTTTGATTTTAATTTCCCTAAGCTATAGGACCATAAGTGGAAGTGCCATAGGCTGTGTTTCTTTGTTTCCTATGTGTTTCAGGAAACACCATACACTTCTCCAGAGTGGCTGTTGGCAATTTATATCCCACAGGTCAGCATAACAAGGCTCCCTGTTCTCCATGACCTGTCCTGCCTTTCTGGATTTTAAACTTTTTTCAGATGGCCCTTTTGACCAGGGAGCAGTGAGACTTCATTGTAGTGCAGATTTCCTTTACACGCTTGCTTGGTTGGCCAAAAAGTGCGTATGCGTTTTTTCCTGAATATATTCAGGAAAAAACGCATACGCCCTATTTGGCCAAGTGCATCATTGTCGACATTCTGCCTCTTTTCCTATGCTTTAAGTGCAATTCCAGTCTACCCCCTGAAATCGTTTTCCTGAAATTCTGCCCCGCTTTTAAGTCCTCTTCGAAGACTTACTTCAATACATTTTTGGACGATAGCTGTCATTCATAACTCTGCAGGTTTGTGAATTACAGTGCCCCTGAGCTCATGTCTTCAACTCGCTTTCTTGTGAGCTGTCCGCAAAACCGCAGGATTGTTTCAGGCCCTAATCTGTTTCCGGCAGGGCCCCTTGAGCCTTTGTTTAATTCCTCTTCCTGGTGGTAAATGAGCGTTCCATTTGCCCGTGCAGACACCTACAGCTAGTCTCTCATTGGTTCTCCCTATTCCTGTTCATCTTGCGCAGAAATTGTAAACTGTGTCAAACAGGAGGTTAAAGGCACTGACTCTCCAAGTGGGGAGACTGTTAGTAAAGCGTCTGGAATGGTGAACCCGAGTACCAGGGGACGAAAACTGAGATGCGTTTGAAAACGTTTCCCAATCACACGGTGGACCATACTCTGGGTTTCACATGCATGTTTTAACTGAAGGAAGAATTCCTTAAAACTGGAGAGTTGGGACCCATGGAATGTGTATCATGCAGTATGACTTCAAAGGGTCTGTGTTTGCTCACCGAACCTCACCAATGCTATCAGCGCGAAGTGTCCAGCCGTATGTCTCACCCAGCTCTGGGTGTAGATGTGGTAAATCCAGGTGGCATCACAAGCCCTGAATGAATGATTTAAGAATTGCTCTCTATTTCACTGTCATTGTGTTTTGTTTTTGAAATTTATTTTGATAATGGGATTTATCGGATGTCCACTGTTCCATTTAGGCCGCTGTACACACGCTTGATTTCCTTATGGAGACATATAAATCCATGGGTTTTAAGATTCTTACTTGTCAGGTATCTTGCCAGGCGTTGAATATGGGGTGTTGAGTCCATTTCGTTGAGCAGGGAGTAGGTCTTTTCTATTATATGTTTGGCTTATGGAAAGGTATCTGTGCTAATTTCAATCTCTGGTTTTATGCAGCACCCCAACTCACCTTTCCCCATAAGCAAGCATAAGTTGTTTTTCTAAACTTGAGACCCTGTTCTGTTTTGTAATTCAGTACATGTTTCGCCAAGTTTACATTCCGTGTATTGGGGATATCTTATGATGTTTCTTTTTCTGTGTGACTTATTTCTCGTAGAATCATCGTACCTGAATCCACTCATTATGCCGATAGGGACCTGATGACGTAGATTTCATTTCTGAGTGATATTCCATTGTACGTGCGTACCACAACTTCTTTATCCATTTTTTGTTTTATCGGATATTTAAATTGTACCGTACACGAGGTTCTTGTAAACAGACCCACCCAAACTTTGGGGTGGTTTGTGTTTTTGACTTTAATTTCCCTAAGCTATAGGACCATAAGTGGAAGTGCCAAAGGCTGTGTTGCTTTGTTTTCTACATGTTTCAGGAAACCCCATACACTTCTCCAGAGTGGCTGTTGGCAATTTACATTCCACCCATCAGCGTAACAAAGTTCCCTGTTCTCCATGACGTGTCCTGCCTTTCTGGATTTTACACTTTTTTCAGATGGCCCTTTTGACCGGGGGGCAGTGAGACTTCATTGTAGTGTAGATTTCCTTTACACGCTTGCTTGGTTGGCCAAAAAGGGCGTATGCGTTTTTTTCCTGAATATGTTCAGGAAAAAACGCATACGCCCTTTTTGGCCAAGTGCATCATTGTCCACATTCTGCCTCTTTTCCTATGCTTTAAGTGCAATTCCAGTCTACCCCCTGAAATCGTTTTCCTGAAATTTTGCCCCGCGTTCAAGTCTTCTTCGAAGACTTAATTCAGTACATTTTTGGACGATAGCTGTCATTCATAACTCTGCAGGTTTGTGAATTACAGTGCCCCTGAGCTCATTTCTTCAACTCGCTTTCTCGTGAGCTGGCCGCAAAACCGCAGGATTGCTTCAGGCCCTAATCTGTTTCCGGCAGGGCACGCTGAGCCTTTGGTTAATTCCTCTTCCTGGTGGGAAATGAGCGTTCCATTTGCCCGTGCAGACACCTACAGCTAGTCTCTCATTGGTTCTCCCTATTCCTGTTCATCTTGCGCAGAAATTGCAAACTGTGCCAAACAGGAGGTTAAAGGCACTGACTCTCCAAGTGGGGAGAGTGTTAGTAAAGCGTCTGGAGTGGTGAACCCGAGTACCAGGGTTCGAAAACTGAAATGCATTTGAAAACGTTTCCCAATCACACGGTGGACCATACTCTGGGTTTCCCATGCATGTTTTAGCTGAATTAAGAATCTCTTAAACCTGGAGAGTTGGGACCCGTGGAATGGGTACCATGCAGTATGACTTCAAAGGGTCTGCGTTTGCTCACCGAACCTCACCAAAGCTATCAGCCCAAAGTGTCCAGCCTTATGTCTCACCCAGCTCTGGGTGTAGATGTGGTAAATCCAGGTTGCATCACATGCCCTGAATGAATTATTTAAGGATTGCTCTCTATTTCACTGTCATGGTGTTTGTTTTTGAAATTTATTTTGATAATGGGATTTATCGGATTTTCACTGCTGCGTTTAGGCCGCTGTACACACGCTTGATTTCCTTATGGAGACATATAAATCCATGGGTTTTAAGATTCTTACTTGTCAGGTATCTTGCCAGGCGTTGAATATGGGTTGTTGAGTCCATTTCGTTGAGCTAGGAGTAGGTCTTGTCTATTATATATTTGGCTTATGGAACGGTATCTGTGCTAATTTCAATCTCTTGTTTTATGCAGCACTCCAACTCACTTTTCCCCATAAGCAAGCATAAGATGGTTTTCTAAATTTGAGACCATGTTCTGTTTTGTAATTCAGTTCATGTGTAGCCAAGTTTACATTCCGTGTATTAGTGATATCTTATGATGTTTCTTTTTCTGTGTGACTTAGTTCTCGTGGAATCATCGTACCTGAATCCACTCAATATGCCGCTACGGGCCTGACGACGTAGATTTCATTGCTGAGTGATATTCCATTGTACGTGCGTACCACAACTTCTTTATCCATTTTTTGTTTTATCGGATATTTAACTTGTACCGTACACGAGGTTCTTGTAAACAGACCCACCCAAACTTTGGGGTGGTTTGTGTTTTTGACTTTAATTTCCCTAAGCTCTAGGACCATAAGTGGAAGTGCCAAAGGCTGTGTTGCTTTGTTTCCTACGTGTTTCAGGAAACCCCATACACTTCTCCAGAGTGGCTGTTGGCAATTTACATCCCGCCCATCAGCATAACAAAGTTCCCTATTCTCCATGACCTGTCCTGCCTTTCTGGATTTTACACTTTTTTCAGATGGCCCTTTTGACCGGGGGGCTGTGAGACTTCATTGTAGTGCAGATTTCCTTTACACGCTTGCTTGGTTGGCCAAAAAGGGCGTATGCGTTTTTTCCTGAATATATTCAGGAAAAAACGCATACGCCCTTTTTGGCCAAGTGCATCATTGTCGACATTCTGCCTCTTTTCCTATGCTTTAAGTGCAATTCCAGTCTACCCCCTGAAATCGTTTTCCTGAAATTCTGCCCCGCTTTCAAGTCCTCTTCGAAGACTTACTTCAATACATTTTTGGACGATAGCTGTCATTCATAACTCTGCAGGTTTGTGAATTACAGTGCCCCTGAACTCCTTTCTTCAACTCGCTTTCTCGTGAGCTGGCTGCAGAACCGCAGGATTGCTTCAGGCCCTAATCTGTTTCCGGCAGGACATGCTGAGCCTTTGTTTAATTCCTCTTCCTGGTGGGAAATGAGCGTTCCATTTGCCCGTGCAGACACCTACAGCTAGTCTCTCATTGGTTCTCCCTATTCCTGTTCATCTTGCGCAGAAATTGCATACTGTGCCATACAGGAGGTTAAAGGCACTGACTCTCCAAGTGGGGAGAGTGTTAGTAAAGCGTCTGGAATGTTGAACCCGTGTAAAAGTGGACGAAACCTGAGATGCATTTGAAAACGTTTCTCGGTCACATGGTGCAGCATACTGTGGGTTTCAAAGGCATGTTTTAGCTGAAGGAAGTATCCCTTATACCTGGAGAGTTGAGACCCATGGAATGGGTACTTCAAGGGGTCTGCATTTGCTCACCGAACCTCACCAGTGCTATCAGCCTGGTGTCCAGCCTTATGTCTCACTCATCTCTAGGTGTAGATATGGTAAATCCAGGTTGCATCACAGGCCCTGAATGAATTATTTAAGAATTGCTCTCTATTTCATTGTCATTGTGTTTTGTTTCTGTAATTTATTTTGATAATGGGATTTATCGTATTTTCACTGCTGTGTTCATGCCGCTGTACACACGCTTGATTGTCTTTCGGAGACATATAAACCCATAGGTTTGAAGATTCTTACTAGTCAGGTATATTCCTAGGCGTTGAATATGTGGTGTTGAGTCCATTTTGTTGAGCAAGCAGTAGGTCTTGACTATTACATATTTGTCTTATGGAACAGTATCTGTGCTAATTTCAATCTCTGGTTTTTTGCAGCACCCCAACTCACCTTTATCCTTAAGCAAGAATAAGTTGGTTTTCTAAATATGAGACCCTGTTCTGTTTTGTAATTCAGTTCATGTGTAGCCAAGTTTACATTCCATGTATTAGTGATATAGTATGTCTTTTACTTTTTGAATTCTGTGACTTTGTATGATCATATGTAACTCCTCTGGAGTTGTTACAAGTGGCCATATTGCATTGATTTCCAGGCTGAGTCATATTCCACTCTACATGAGCACCACATCTGTATCCATTTTTTCCCTCCAGAGACATTTAAGTTATATCCTATTCGAGGATCTTTTAAACAGTGAGGCGGTATACATTGGGGTGCCTGTGTCCTCTCGATTTTTGTTTTTCCCAAGATATACGTCCATGAGTGCAAGTGCCCTGTGCTCTGTAGCTCATTTTTTAGATGCTTTAGTAAACACAATACACTTCTCCAGAGTGACCATTGGTAATATACATTTCCAGTATAAGCCTCACAGGGCTCCCTTTTCTCCTTGCCCTGTCCTGCATTTCCGGTGTTTACACTTTATGAGGACGGCTCTTCTGACTGATGCGAAGTGACATGTTTTGTAGTATTGATTTCCAGTGCCCACCTGTTTGGTTGGCTAAAAACGTGTATGCTCTTTTCTTGAATATATACAGAAAAAGACGCATACACCCTTTTTGGCCAACTGCAATGTTGGCAATGTTCAGCCCCTTTTCTTGTGCTTAATGGCGAGTCCTTTCTACCTCTTCCAATCCCTTTCCTGCCATTCTCCGTTGCTTACAAGTCCTTTTCTCTGACTTTCCTCAGGACATTTTTCAGTGATAGATATTTTCAACTCTGCAGTTTCGTGAATTTTAGTGCCACTGAGCTCCATTTTTCAACTTGTGTTTATGGGAACTGGCCACAAAGCAGCGGGATTTCCTCAAGCCCTATTCTGTTTCCATGGGCAACCCTAGCCTTTGGTCAATTCGTCTTCCTGATTGGAAATTAGAGTGACATGTGCCTGTCCGAACCCCTAGGACTTGTCTCTCATTGTTCCTCCTCCTTCTGCTTCATCCTCTGGACAAATTCCAAACTGTATGCAACAGGATGTTGACAGTGCTGACATCTCCAAGTGGGGAGACTGTTAGTAAAGACGCTGGAGGGGTGAACCCGAGCACCAGGAGATGAGGAGATGAGATGCCTTTTCCAAACTCTTCCCGATCAGACGGTATACCATCCTCTGGGTGTGACAGGCATGCTTTAGCTGTAGGAAGGGTCCCATTCATGTGAGGAGAACACCAGGGCTTTTTCAAAATCAGTGTCTCTCCGCAACCCAAACTGGCGAATTTTTTAAGCTACGGCTACACATATGTTCATTAAGGGCCTTGGGAAGTAGGCAGAGTCCAAACTTTAGATGATTGAAGTCTTCAGGGTCAGAAGCACTCACCACCGGCTTCCCTTAGGTTCCATTTTAACTGTCATTAATAGATGATGTCAATAAAAATATCTATTCTTTTTCAGATTATTTCCCCTTATAGGTTATTGCAAAATATTGAGTGTAGTTCCCTGTGCTATACAGCAGTTCCTTGTTGATGATCGATTTTATACATAGCAGTGTGTATGTGTTAATCCCAAACTGTTAATTTATCCCTCCTCTCACCTTTCCCCTTTGGCAATAATAAATTATAAGACTTTATACTTCTCAGAAATGGGGGAGCTGAAAGAGAGGTATCATTTTCAATGGAAAAGCATTTAAAACAAGATTGAAGCTTTAACCAAGATTATTAGATGTACATCCTTGGAAAGAAATCACTTCGTTTCTCTAATATTGACCTGACAAATAAGACAAACCTTTTCACTGAACTTGCTTATAATAAAGTGATGGAAATATCAAATGGAAGTGTTAGAAACATCTTATTTTACCCGAGCCTTATACACTGTTCTATGTTAATTACAGTTTGGCTCACACATCTGTTCATTGAAGTTACAATGTTCTCAATTTCTGTTACTGATCCTCCAGAGTGGACCCCAACAAGTGTCCCCCTGCCCAGTGTCATTGGAGCCAACAGATCGAGACTGAG
This sequence comes from Delphinapterus leucas, assembly GCF_059928025.1. NCBI lineage: Eukaryota > Metazoa > Chordata > Mammalia > Artiodactyla > Monodontidae > Delphinapterus > Delphinapterus leucas. The sequence goes on along the minus strand of NW_028322269.1, from coordinate 1,683,530 downwards.
TTTGGTTCAGAAGCAAAGGAAACTTTATATTTTGATCAGAGAGTGGAGAGGTGAGAGCATGTGCTACCCCGTGGGCTGTGGGCTGGGCTGCTGTGTAGATATCCTGTCAGAGTTGGCTGCAGCTCAGGCTCTATATCACGGAGTGTGCACTGTGCCCCAGGAGCTGAGGTGTCGACCCAGACATTCTGCACTAGGAACTCTGGTCTGAAGTGCTGGGTGTGGAACCTCTGTATGCGGGACCCTAGGAGCATGTGAAATTAGACAAAGCACAAAGGATAAAAAAGGTTAGACTTTATTTTATTGCCCAGATTCTATTTTTATCTCCCAGGGATTTTTAAGGGGCTTTGCCTGGGACAAAACCCTCTTCTGCCTTTTGTCCCCTTCCTCATTCTTGGAGTGCTGAGGGTGCAGACCCTTCTTCTGTAACTGCTGAGTGCTGAGTTAGGAGCCCTCATACCCGTGGGCGAGGGTCAGAACTTCTCCCCAGCAGCCTCCAGGTGACGTTGATTGTCCCCAGGCCTCCTGCCTCCCTGCTCGTCCGCCTGAGCACCAGTATTGGAAGTGTTATAGATTCTAATGACCTTTAAGGGTCCAGGAAGGAGATGTGCAGTGACGCTGTGAGGTCCAGTTTCACCCCGCCCCACATTTGTTCGGCCACCTTAGGCTGACCGTTTCTGCCAGCCTAGATGCTCTGACCAGTAGTCTGCGCTTTCTTCAATTAGGCAGCTGAATTAACATAAAAACAGCACCAGGTGTCAGGACCCTGTCCGCTCAACTCCCAGACAGTCCAGGGTCACTGGTGATGAAGGACCATGATGGCCACTGAGTCAACAGCCTTTTGAAGTAAACAGGAGCCCAGCTGGTCTTATTGGCCACCATTATCACAGTGTCTGTAGGCTTTTCTATGGTGACAGCGTGATATACGGTTCCCCCGCCAAGATTATTAGGTCCGCTCTGGGTGCAGTAAGTCCTGCAAGCAGTAGTCTACTCTTTTGGGACACACTCTTGTTGTTTTATGAGAGAAACTCCAGGTCAAGTGATGGTCACATGAGTCGTCATGGTGCCCCGTTGCCCCCGGTTATCTCTCTGGAGGTTGGAGTTGGAGGGCCTCCTCACTCGAGGTCAGTGTGCCCACGGAGCAAACCCTGCAACTTCAGGGCATGGTTGGGGGTTAGGATCACCACGTGGGGTCCTTTTCCCTTAGGAGGGAGGTGGCCTTTTGGGCTGCTGATTTCCAGGTTTTTAGATACCGCCAGTATCTTGGCCAGATGTGGCAGTGGGCCAAGCCCCTTGGTGACTGTAGTTTATCCTACCTGGATGGCATTCTTGCACTGTTCCATTTCAAGTGGTCCCAGGTTTTGCACTAATACTCCAATGGCGATTCAATTTTCACCAGGAATGTAAAGATCAAAGGGTTTAGCTAAATTAGGGAGTTCCAGGGCAAGGGTCTGAATTGACTGCTCTTTCCATTCTTGAAAGGCCACTTCTGGATTCTATTCAAAAGGATCATCATCTTTTCCTTTCAGTGTTTCATATAGAGGCCCAGCTAGTAGACTGTAGTTAGGGATCCAGAAGCAGCAAACCCTGGCCTCCCCAGGAACCCCTAAGCTGTCTTCTAGTTTTAGATATGGGTAAGACTGTAAATTGTTTCTTCCCTTTCCTGGGATGGGCTTCTCCGACCTTCTGTGAGAATGAAGCCCAGGCAGGTCACCGTAGTCTGTGATATTTGAGCTTTTTCTTGGACAACCTGTATCCTTTATTGGCTTGGTAGTTAAGAGGTCTCCTTAGTAGGTCTGGCAATCAGAATGTCATCTGCAAATTGAAGGAGTGTTTCCTATTCCAGAGGTAGAACTTTTAGGTCTTTAGCTGAGCTTTCCCCAAAGATGGTGTGGGAATTTTTGAACCCTTGGGGCAAGACGGCCCAGAAGTATTGTTTTAGTTGTATGTTGAGTCCTGCCACTCACAAGCCAAAATTTCTTGTGACTCTGGGACTAATAGAATACAAAAGAAGGCATCATTGAAGACTAATACTGAATACCATGTCCTGGTGGTTGGTAGAATGACCAGCAGGGTGTAGAATTTAGGAACTACTGGAGGTATATCCTCGGTGGCTTCACTGACTGTCCTGACATCATTTACCAGGACTCCAGCAGCCCGTGGGGCTCTCGAGGTCAGGCCAATCCCAGGATATGGAGATCACCTGCGCAGGTACCCTACCCGAACCCCATACCACGGGGTTCTCGTGGTCAGGCCCCTCCCAGGATATGGGGTTCCCTTGGCAGGTTCCCCTGCAGCTCATGGGGCTCTCGTGGTCAGGCCCCTCCCAGGATACAGAGCTACCCTTGCAGGTACCATGGCAGGGCTGGGAACACAGGAACCGTGCATATCGCCCTCATTGCAGAGCACTCCCATCTCACCTGTCACTCAGATCTGACACAGAGCACCTCAGAGCAGGACTTGAACTAACAAACAGCAGCTCCGACAGGTCTGTGACCCTGGGCATCACTCTGTGTGGCCTCCCTCCACCTGGTCTTCCAGAGACTTCCACTGCACCCGGGGCACCAGGCCTCTGTCTCCACCCACCAGCCACTCCTCCTCTCCCTGACTCCTGGGTTCCTCTCATTAGGAGAGGGTTTTCTTGAAGTTGTCTCCCACTCATGGGCCAGATAATATAATTAGAAAACAAGCCAGAGCTGCAGCCCCTTGTCTATCCTGACTCTCAGGAGCCCACACCTGTTCCTTGGACCTGGCCGATTCAGCAAGTTCCAGTTCCTGCAACTGTGAGCCCCTGAGGGGTGATTATTGGCTGGCCTGGGAAGCCTGACCGTGCCGGCCAGCCCTCCCCAGGTGTGCCTGGGTTCAGATCAATATAAACACCGCTCCAGGCAGCAAGAGCCCCTGCAGCTGTGCCTGACGCCATTTTCTCTGCCCTGTCAGCAGTCTTGGGGCTGGACTGGTGGGAGGGAGTGAGAGGCCACGGCTTTGTGGGTGGCCCAGTGTGAGTGGGGCTCTGCTGGACTTTCTGCAGCAGTTGCCAAGATGCCACCTGCTAAAGAAGAGGATGTGTCACCCATACCTGCCGCTGGAATTTCTCCCTGGGCAGAGGTGAGTGAGGAAGAAAGCAGTGGGGGCCGGGACAGCAGGGGTATCTCAGGCAGGGAAATGGAAAGCTTCCAGAAGAGCACCCAGGACCAGGACCATCCTGGCTGGCCTGCAGGCACCAAGTCGGCTGGCATGCTGTCGCTCATGTGGCTCCATGGCCCTTCCTCTAGGCTTTCAAGTCCTTGTACATATTCAGGTGTTTTACCTGGGAAGGGTGGGAACATTTCAGCAGCAGCTGGCCTGGGGCTCAGCCCACGTTTACTCACAGATGCCTCGGCACGGTCCCCCAGCTTTGCAATGAGGACGCTTGTTGCGTGGGGCCTGCTGGCTGAATGGGAGATGATTCCCCACCACCGACCAACTTCAGAATTGTTTACAACTGGAGCAAGTGCCCTGATACGGTTTTCCTCTGTGTAGCTGGTGGGTTCTGTTTTTTTTTCTTTTTTGGTTCAAGGTAGATTTTATTCCTCTTTTTTGTATTTACAGATATAAGCATGGAAATAATTTATTCATATAAATACATGTATGTGAAGGGAAGAATATTTTTTCTGTTTTACTTTTTGTAATTTGAATTTTATTTTATTTTTTTATACAGCAGGTTCTTTTTGGTTATCTATTTTATACATATAAATGTATACATGCCAATCCCAATCTCTCAACTCCTCCCACCACCACCCCCCAACAGCTTTCCCCCCTTGGTGTCCATACGTTTGTTGTCTACATCTGTTGCTCTATTTCTGCCTTGCAAAACGGTTCATCTGTACAATTTGTCTAGGTTCCACATATAGCCATTAATAGACAAGATTTCTTTTTCTCTTTCTGACTTACTTCACTCTGTATGACAGTCTCTAGATCCATCAACGTCTCTACAAATGACCCAATTTCATTCCTTTTTATGGCTTAGTAATATTCCATTTTATATATGTACCACGTCTTTATGCATTCGTCTGTCTGTGGGCATTTAGGTTGCTTCCATTACCTGGATATTGTAAATAGTGATGCAATGAACATTGCGGTGAATGTCTCTTTTTGATTTATGGTTTTGTCTGGGTATATGCCCAGTAGTGGGACTGCTGTATCATATGGTAATTCTATTCTTAGTTTTATAAGAAACTCCATAACTTTCTCCACAGTGACTGTATCAATTTCATTCCCAACAATAGCGGAAGAGGGTTCCTTATCTCCACACCCTTTCCAGCATTTGTTGTTTGTAGATTTTCTGATGATGCCCATTCTAACAGGTGTGAGGTGATACACCATGGATGAGTCTATTTCGTTGAGCAAAGAGTAGGTCTTGTCTATTACATATTTGGCTTATGGAACGGTATGTGTGCTAATTTCAATCTCTGGTTTTATACAGCACCGCAACTCAACTTTCCCCTTAAGCAAGCATAAGTTTTTATCTAAATGTGAGACTCTGTTCGGTTTTGGAATTCAGTTTATGTGTAGCCAAGTTTACACTCTCTCTATTAGTGATATCTTATGATAATTACCTTTCTCTGTGTGACATATTTCTCTTAGAATCATCATACTTAAATCCACTCAATTTGCTGCTACAGGCCTGATGACATTGATTTCATTGCTGAGTGATATTCCATTGTACGTAAGTAGCACAACTCCTTTATCCATATTTTTCTTTCTGGGATATTTAATTTGTACTGGACTCAAGGTTCTTGTAAACACAGCAGCCCTAAATTTGGTGTTGGCTGTGTCTTGTTGATTTTAATTTTCCTAAGCTATAGGGCCAAAAGTGGAAGTGCCCTAGGGTCTGTAGCTTTGTTTTTCAGATGTGTCAGGATACACCATAAACATCTCCAGAGTGTCTGTTGGCAATTTACATCCCGCCCATCAGCATAACAAGGCTCCCTGTTCTCCATGGCCTGTCCTGTGTTTCTGGTTTTTACACATTTTTCAGATGGCCCTTTTGACGAATGGGAAATGAGACTTCATTGTAGTGCGGATTTCCATTGCTCGAGTGCTTGGTTGGCCAAAAAGGGCATATGTGTTTTTTCCTGAATATATTCAGGAAAAAATGTTTACGCACTTTTGTCCAAGTGCATCACTGTCAAAGATCTGCCGCTTTTCACATGCTTTAAACGCAATTCCAATCTACCTCCTGAAATATGATTCCTGCAATTCTGCCTCGTTTTGAAGTCCTCTTTGCAGACTTACTTCAGTATATTTTTGCCAATAGCTGTCATTTATAACTCTGCAGGTTTGTGAATTACAGTGCCTGTGATTTCCTTTCTTAACTCGTTTCCTTGAAAGCTGGCCACAGAACCGCAGGTTTGCTTTAGGCCATAATCAGGGTCTGGCACGGCACTCTGAGCCTTTGGTTAATTCCTCTTCCTGGTGGGAAATTAGAGTTAAATGTGCCCCTCCGGACACCTGCCTCACTCCCAGCCCCTTGGTGATGTGTGTCCTGTGGTTTGAGGCCACATGTGCTGGGTTCCTCACCTTTGGCTGATGTGGCCCCACTGGTGTGAGGACACTCCTGCCTGGTTCCCATCCCCTTGGTGATGTGGGCCATCCGCTGAGAGTCTGATCCTGGTTGGGTTCCTCACACTTCTGTGAGGTGGGCCCTCTTCTCTGACGTCACTCCTTCCTGGCTGGCACACCCCGCCTTGGCGAAGTCGGCCCTCTGGTGGGATTTGGTGCCTGCTGGGGGTCTCCTGCCCTCGGTAATGAGGGCCCTCTGGCGTCAGGCCCTAATTCCTGGGCTCCCAATATTTTCTGATATGCGCCCTGTGGTTCGAGTACACTCGTGCCAGGTTCCCAACCCCATGGGAATGTGGGCCTTCTGCTCTGAGGTCCCAACCGTGGGTTGCTCAGTTTCATGATGAGGGCCCTCTGCTGTGAGTTCTCTCCGGCCTGGATCCCATAGCCTCGCTGCTCCTGGCCACCTGCTGGGAGGTTCCAACTGCGGGATTCCTCACCTTTTTTCTTCTATGGACCCTCTGTTTTGAGACTCCTCCTGCCTGCCTCACTCCCAGTCCCTTGGTGATGTGTGTCCTCTGGTGTGAGGCCACGTGTGCTGGGTCCCTCACCTTTGGATGATGTGGTCACACTGGTGTGAGGACACTCCTGCCTGCTTCCTATCCCCTTGATGATGTGGGCCCTCTGGTGAGAGTCTGATCCTGGCTGGGTTCCTCACCCTTCTGTGAGGTGGGCCCTCTGCCGTGAGGTCACTCCTGCCTGGCTGGCACACACCACCTGGGCAACATCGGCCCTCTTGTGGCACTTGGAGCCTGCTGGGAGCCTCCTCCCCTCGGTGATGGGGGCCCTCTAGCGTCAGGCCCTAACTGCTGGGTACCCACATTTTCTGATACGTGCTAAATGGTGCGAGGACACTCCTGCGAGGTTCCCATCCCCATGGGCATGTGGGCCTTCTGCTCTAAGGTCCCAACACCTGTGTTGTTCACCGTTTCATGATGTTGTCTCTCTGGTGTTAGTTCACTCAGGCCTAGATCCCATAGACTCTGTGCTCTGAGCCGACTGCTGGGAGGTTCCTACTGCTGGATTCCTTACCTTTTTTATTCTTTGGGTCCTGTGTTTTTATGCTCCTACTTCCTGACTCACTCCCAGCCCCTTTGTGATGTAGGTCCTCTGGTTTAAGGCCACATGTACCGGTTTCCTCACCTTTATTGATGTGGCCCCACTGGTGTGAGGACACTCCTGCCTGGTTCCCATCCCCTTGGTGATTGGGGCCCTCTTGTGAGAGTCTGATCCTGTCTGGATTCCTCACACTTCTGGGAGGTGGGCCCTCTGCTGTGAGGTCACTCCTGCCTGGCTGGCACACGTCACGTTGGCGATGTGGGCCCTCAGTTGGGAGTTGGTGCCTGCTGGGAGTCTCCTCCCCTCGGTAATGAGGGCCCTCTGGCGTCAGGCCCTAACTCATGGGCTCCCAAAATTTTCTGATGTGCGCCCTGTCGTGTGAGTACACTCCAGCCAGGGTCCCTTCCCTAGGGGATGTGGGCTTTCTGCTCTGTGGTCCCAACGGCTGGGTTGCTCACAGTGTCAGAATGTGGGCCCTCTGTTTTGAGTTCAGTCAGGCCTGGATCCCATAGCCTCGCTGCTCCTGGCCGCCTGCTGGGAGGTTCCAACTGGGGGATTCCTCACCTTTTTTACGCAATGGGCCCTCTGTTTTGAGGCTCCTCCTGCCTGCCTCACTCCCAGCCCCTTGGTGATGTGTGTCCTGTAGTTTGAGGCCACGTGTGCTGGGTCCGTCACATTTCGGTGATGTGGCCCCACTGGTGTGAGGACACACCTGCCTGGTTTCCATTCCCTTGGTGATGTGGGCCCTCTGGTGAGAGTCTGATCCCCTTTGGGTTCCTCACACTTTTGTGTGGTTGGCCCTCTGTCATCTGCAAATTGAAGAAGTGTTTCCTATTCCAGAGGTAGAACTTTTAGGTCTTTAGCTGAGCTTTCCCCAAAGATGGTGTGGGAATTTTTGAACCCTTGGGGCAAGACGGCCCAGAAGTATTGTTTTAGTTGTATGTTGAGTCCTGCCACTCACAAGCCAAAATTTCTTGTGACTCTGGGACTAATAGAATACAAAAGAAGGCATCATTGAAGACTAATACTGAATACCATGTCCTGGTGGTTGGTAGAATGACCAGCAGGGTGTAGAATTTAGGAACTACTGGAGGTATATCCTCGGTGGCTTCACTGACTGTCCTGACATCATTTACCAGGACTCCAGCAGCCCGTGGGGCTCTCGAGGTCAGGCCAATCCCAGGATATGGAGATCACCTGCGCAGGTACCCTACCCGAACCCCATACCACGGGGTTCTCGTGGTCAGGCCCCTCCCAGGATATGGGGTTCCCTTGGCAGGTTCCCCTGCAGCTCATGGGGCTCTCGTGGTCAGGCCCCTCCCAGGATACAGAGCTACCCATGCAGGTACCATGGCAGGGCTGGGAACACAGGAACCGTGCATATCGCCCTCATTGCAGAGCACTCCCAGCTCACCTGTCACTCAGATCTGACACAGAGCACCTCAGAGCAGGACTTGAACTAACAAACAGCAGCTCCGACAGGTCTGTGACCCTGGGCATCACTCTGTGTGGCCTCCCTCCACCTGGCCTTTCAGAGACTTCGACTGCACCCAGGGCACCAGGCCTCTGTCTCCACCCACCAGCCACTCCTCCTCTCCCTGACTCCTGGGTTCCTCTCATTAGGAGAGGGTTTTCTTGAAGTTGTCTCCCACTCATGGGCCAGATAATATAATTAGAAAACAAGCCAGAGCTGCAGCCCCTTGTCTATCCTGACTCTCAGGAGCCCACACCTGTTCCTTGGACCTGGCCGATTCAGCAAGTTCCAGTTTCTGCAACTGTGAGCCCCTGAGGGGTGATTATTGGCTGGCCTGGGAAGCCCGACCATGCCGGCCAGACCTCCCCAGGTGTGCCTGGGTTCAGATCAATATAAACACCGCTCCAGGCAGCAAGAGCCCCTGCAGCTGTGCCTGACGCCATTTTCTCTGCCCTGTCAGCAGTCTTGGGGCTGGACTGGTGGGAGGGAGTGAGAGGCCACGGCTTTGTGGGTGGCCCAGTGTGAGTGGGGCTCTGCTGGACTTTCTGCAGCAGTTGCCAAGATGCCACCTGCTAAAGAAGAGGATGTGTCACCCATACCTGCCGCTGGAATTTCTCCCTGGGCAGAGGTGAGTGAGGAAGAAAGCAGTGGGGGCCGGGACAGCAGGGGTATCTCAGGCAGGGAAATGGAAAGCTTCCAGAAGAGTACCCAGGGCCAGGACCATCCTGGCTGGCCTGCAGGCACCAAGTCGGCTGGCATGCTGTCACTCATGTGGCTCCATGGCCCTTCCTCTAGGCTTTCAAGTCCTTGTACATATTCAGGTGTTTTACCTGGGAAGGGTGGGAACATTTCAGCAGCAGCTGGCCTGGGGCTCAGCCCACGTTTACTCACAGATGCCTCGGCACTGTCCCCCAGCTTTGCAATGAGGAAGCTTGTTGCGTGGGGCCTGCTGGCTGAATGGGAGATGATTCCCCACCACTGACCAACTTCAGAATTGTTTACAACTGGAGCAAGTGCCCTGATACGGTTTTCCTCTGTGTAGCTGGTGGGTTCTGTTTTTTTTTCTTTTTTGGTTCAAGGTAGATTTTATTCCTCTTTTTTGTATTTACAGATATAAGCATGGAAATAATTTATTCATATAAATACATGTATGTGAAGGGAAGAATATTTTTTCTGTTTTACTTTTTGTAATTTGAATTTTATTTTATTTTTTTATACAGCAGGTTCTTTTTGGTTATCTATTTTATACATATAAATGTATACATGCCAATCCCAATCTCTCAACTCCTCCCACCACCACCCCCCAACAGCTTTCCCCCCTTGGTGTCCATACGTTTGTTGTCTATGTCTGTTGCTCTATTTCTGCCTTGCAAAACGGTTCATCTGTACAATTTTTCTAGGTTCCACATATATGCATTAATAGACAAGATTTGTTTTTCTCTTTCTGACTTACTTCACTCTGTATGACAGTCTCTAGATCCATCAACGTCTCTGCAAATGACCCAATTTCATTCCTTTTTATGGCTTAGTAATATTCCATTTCATATATGTACCACGTCTTTATGCATTCGTCTGTCTGTGGGCATTTAGGTTGCTTCCATTACCTGGATATTGTAAATAGTGATGCAATGAACATTGCAGTGAATGTCTCTTTTTGATTTATGGTTTTGTCTGGGTATATGCCCAGTAGTGGGATTGCTGTATCATATGGTAATTCTATTCTTAGTTTTATAAGAAACTCCATAATGTTCTCCACAGTGACTGTATCAATTTACATTCCCAACAATAGCGGAAGAGGGTTCCTTATCTCCACACCCTTTCCAGCATTTGTTGTTTGTAGATTTTCTGATGATGCCCATTCTAACAGGTGTGAGGTGATACACCATGGATGAGTCTATTTCGTTGAGCAAAGAGTAGGTCTTCTCTATTACATATTTGGCTTATGGAACGGTATGTGTGCTAATTTCAATCTCTGGTTTTATACAGCACCGCAACTCAACTTTCCCCTTAAGCAAGCATAAGTTTTTATCTAAATGTGAGACTCTGTTCGGTTTTGGAATTCAGTTTATGTGTAGCCAAGTTTACACTCTCTCTATTAGTGATATCTTATGATAATTATCTTTCTCTGTGTGACCTATTTCTCTTAGAATCATCATACTTAAATCCACTCAATTTGCTGCTACAGGCCTGATGACATTGATTTCATTGCTGAGTGATATTCCGTTGTACGTAAGTAGCACAACTCCTTTATCCATTTTTTTCTTTCTGGGATATTTAATTTGTACTGGACTCAAGGTTCTTGTAAACACAGCAGCCCTAAATTTTGTGTTGGCTGTGTCTTGTTGATTTTAATTTTCCTAAGCTATAGGGCCAAAAGTGGAAGTGCCCTAGGGTCTGTAGCTTTGTTTTTCAGATGTTTCAGGATACACCATAAACATCTCCAGAGTGTCTGTTGGCAATTTACATCCCGCCCATCAGCATAACAAGGCTCCCTGTTCTCCATGGCCTGTCCTGTGTTTCTGGTTTTTACACTTTTTTCAGATGGCCCTTTTGATGAATGGGAAATGAAACTTCATTGTAGTGCGGGTTTCCATTTCTCAAGTGCTTGGTTGGCCAAAAAGGGCATATGTGTTTTTTCCTGAATATATTCAGGAAAAAATGTTTACGCACTTTTGTCCAAGTGCATCACTGTCAAAGATCTGCTGCTTTTCACATGCTTTAAATGCAATTCCTATCTACCTCCTGAAATATGATTCCTGCAATTCTGCCTCGTTTTCAAGTCCTCTTTGCAGACTTACTTCCATATATTTTTGCCAATAGCTGTCATTTATAACTCTGCAGGTTTGTGAATTACAGTGCCCGTGATTTCCTTTCTTAACACGTTTCCTTGAAAACTGGCCACCGAACCGCAGGTTTGCTTCAGGCCATAATCAGGGTCCGGCACGGCACTCTGAGACTTTGGTTCATTCCACTTCCTGGTGGGAAATTAGAGTTAAATGTGCCCCTCCAGACACCTGCCTCACTCCTAGCCCCTTGGTGATGTGTGTCCTCTGGTTTGAGGCCACATGTGCTGGGTTCCTCACCTTTGGCTGATGTGGCCCCACTGGTGTGAGGACACTCCTGCCTGGTTCCCATCCCCTTGGTGATGTGGGCCCTCCGGTGAGAGTCTGATCCTGGTTGGGTTCCTCACACTTCTGTGAGGTGGGCCCTCTTCTCTGAGGTCACTCCTGCCTGGCTGGCACACCCCGCCTTGGCGACGTCGGCCCTCTGGTGGGATTTGGTGCCTGCTGGGTGTCTCCTCCCCTCGGTAATGAGGGCCCTCTGGTGTCAGGCCCTAACTCCTGGGCTCCCAATATTTTCTGATATGCGCCCTGTGGTTCGAGTACACTCCTGCCAGGTTCCCAACCCCATGGGAATGTGGGCCTTCTGCTCTGAGGTCCCAACCGTGGGTTGCTCAGTTTCATGATGAGGGCCCTCTGCTGTGAGTTCTCTCTGGCCTGGATCCCATAAGCTCGCTGCTCCTGGCCACCTGCTGGGAGGTTACAACTGCGGGATTCCTCACCTTTTTTCTTCTATGGGCCCTCTGTTTTGAGACTCCTCCTGCCTGCCTCACTCCCAGCCCCTTGGTGATGTGTGTCCTCTGGTTTGAGGCCACGTATGCTGGGTCCCTCGCCTTTCGATGATGTGGCCCCACAGGTGTGAGGACACTCCTGCCTGGTTCCTATCCCCTTGATGATGTGGGCCCTCTGGTGAGAGTCTGATCCTGGCTGGGTTCCTCACCCTTCTGTGAGGGGGGCCCTCTGCTGTGAGGTCACTCCTGCCTGGCTGGCACACCCCACCTGAGCAACATCGGCCCTCTTTTGGCAGTTGGAGCCTGCTGGGAACCTCCCCTCGGTGATGGGGGCCCTCTTGCGTCAGGCCCTAACTGCTGGGTACCCACATTTTCTGATACGTGCTAAGTGGTGCGAGGACACTCCTGCGAGGTTCCCATCCACATGGGCATGTGGGCCTTCTGCTCTAAGGTCCCAACACCTGTGTTGTTCACCGTTTCATGATGTTGGCTCTCTGGTGTTAGTTCACTCAGGCCTAGATCCCATAGACTCTGTGCTCTGATCGGCCTGCTGGGAGGTTCCTACTGCTGGATTCCTTACCTTTTTTTATTCTTTGGGTCCTGTGTTTTCATGCTCCTACTTCCTGACTCACTCCCAGCCCATTTGTGATGTAGGTCCTCTGGTTTAAGGCCACATGTACCGGTTTCCTCACCTTTATTGATGTGGCCCCACTGGTGTGAGAACACTCCTGCCTGGTTCCCGTCCCCTTGTTGATGGGGGCCCTCTGGTGAGAGTCTGATCCTGTCTGGATTCCTCACACTTCTGGGAGGTGGGCCCTCTGCTGTGAGGTCACTCCTGCCTGGCTGGCACACGTCACGTTGGCGATGTGGGCCCTCAGTTGGGAGTTGGTGCCTGCTGGGAGTCTCCTCCCCTCGGTAATGAGGGCCCTCTGGCGTCAGGCCCTAACTCATGGGCTCCCAAAATTTTCTGATGTGCGCCCTGTCGTGCGAGTACACTCCAGCCAGGGTCCCATCCCCATGGGGATGTGGGCTTTCTGCTCTGAGGTCCCAACGCCTGGGTTGCTCACAGTGTCAGAATGTGGGCCCTCTGCTGTGAGTTCACTCCGGCATGGATCCCATAGCCTCGGTGCTCTGGGCCACCTGCTTGGAGCTTCCATCTGCGGGGTTCCTCACCTTTTTTATTCTATGGGCGCTCTGTTGTGAGTCTCCTCCTGCATGCCTCACTCCCAGCCCTTTCGTGATGTGTGTCCGCTTGTTTGAGGCCACATGTGCTGTGTTCCTCACCTTTCGCTGATGTGGCCCCACTGGTGTGAGGACACTCCTGCCTGGTTTCTATCCCCTTGGTGATGTGGGCGCACTGGTTAGAGTCTGATCCTGTTTGGGCTCCTCACACTTCTGTGAGGTGGGCCCTCTGCTGTGAGGTAACTCCTGCCTGGCTTGCTCCCATTGCCTTTGTGACGTCGGCCCTCTGGTGGCATTTGGAACCTGCTGGTAGCCTCCTCTCCTCCGTGATGAGGGCCCTCTGGCGTCAGGCCATAACTGCTGGGTTCCCACATTTTCTGATACGTGCTAAGTTGTGCGTGGACACTCCTGCGAGGTTCCCATCCCCATGGGGATGTGGGCCTTCTGCTCTGAGGTCCCAACGCCTGGGTTGCTCACAGTTTCATGATGTGGGCCCTCTGCTGTGAGTTCACCTTGGCCTGGATCACATAGACTCGGTGCTCTGGGCCGCCTGCTGGGAGGTTCCCACTGCAGGATTCCTCAGCTTTTTTATTCTATTGGCCCTGTGTTGTGAGGCTACTCTTGCCTGCCTCACTCCGAGCCCCTTGGAGATCTGGATCCTCTGGTTTAGGCCACATGTGCTGGGTTCCTCACCTTTCTATGATGTGGCCACCCTGGTGTGAAGACAGTCCTGCCTGGTTCTGATGCCCTTGGTGATGTGGGCCCTCTGGTGAGATTCTTACCCTGGCTGGGTTCCTCACCATTCTGTGAGGTAGGCCCTCAGCTGTGAGGTCACTCCTGCCTGGCTGTTGCACGTCACCTTGGCGACATGGGCCCTCAGTTGGGAGTTGGTGCCTGCTTGGGGTCTCCTCCCCTTGGTAATGAGGGCCCTCTGGCGCCAGGCCCTAACTTCTGGGCTCCCAAAATTCTCTGATGTGCGCCCTGTGGTGCGAGTACACTTCTGCCAGGTTCCCAACCACATGGGAATGTGGGCCTTCTGCTCTAAGTTCCCAACGGCTGGGTTGCTCACAGTTTCATGATGAGGGCCCTCTGTTTTGAGTTCAGTCAGGCCTGGATCCCATAGCCTCGCTGCTCCTGGCCACCTGCTGGGAGGTTCAAACTGCGGGATTCCTCACCTTTTTTACGCTATGGGCCCTCTGTTTGGAGGCTCCTCCTGCCTGCCTCACTCCCAGCCCCTTGGTGATGTGTGTCCTCTGGTTTGAGGCCACGTGTGCTGGGTCCGTCACATTTCGGTGATGTGGCCCCACTGGTGTGAGGACACTCCTGCCTGGTTTCCATTCCCTTGGTGATGTGGGCCCTCTGGTGAGTGTCTGATCCTCTTTGGGTTCCTCACACTTTTGTGTGGTTGGCCCTCTGCTGTGAGGTCACTCCTGCCTGGCTGGCACACCCCGCATTGGCGACATCGGCCTTCTGGTAGCAGTTGGAGCTTGCTGGGAGCCTCCTCTCCTCAGTGATGAGGGCCCTCTGGCGTCCGGCCCTAACTGCTGGGCTCCCCACATTTTCTGTTGTGTGCCCACTGGTGCGATGACACTCCTGCTTGGTTCCCTTCCCCATGGGGATGTGGGCCTTGTGCTCTGAGGTCACAACGGCTGGGTTGCTTACAGTATCACGATGAGGGCCCTCTGTTGTGAGTTCATCACTGCCTGGATCCCATAGCCTCGGTGCTCTGGGCCGCCTGCTGGGATGTTCCAACTGCTGGATTCCTCACCTTTTTTATACAATGGGCCATGTGTTTTGAGGTTAATCCTGCCTGCCTCGCTCCGAGACCCATGGTGATGTGGGTCCTCTGGTTTGAGGCCACATGTGCTGGGTACCTCAACTTTCGATGATGTGGTCCCACGGGTGTGAGGACACTCCTGCCTGGTTCCCAGCCCCTTGCTTATGTGGGCACCCTGGTGAGAGTCTGATCCTGACTGGGTTCCTTACCCTTCTGTGAGGTGGGCCCTCTGATGTGAGGTCACTCCTGCCTGGATGGCTCATGTCGCCTTGGCGACGTAAGCCCTCTGTTGGCCACTGAAGCATGCTGGGAGCCTCCTACCCTCTTTAGTAAGGGCCCTGGAAGAAACGCATATGCCCTTTTTGAGCAAGTGCATCATTGTCGAGGTTCTGCCTCTTCTCCTATACTTTCAGAGGACTTCCCGTCTACCTCCTGAAATCGTATTCCTGGAATTCTGCCCCGCGTTCAAGTCCTCTTTGCAGCCTTACTTCAATATATTTTTGGACGATAGCTGTCATTTATAACTCTGCAGGTTTGTGAATTACAGTGCCCCTGAGCTCCATTCTTCAACTCGCTTTCTTGTGAGCTGGCCGCAAAACCGCAGGATTGCTTCAGGCCCTAATCTGGTTCCGGCACGGCACGCTGAGCCTTTGGTGAATTCCTCTTCCTGGTGGGAAATGAGCGTTAAATTTGTTCGTGCAGACACCTACAGCTAATCTCTCATTGGTTCTCCCTATTCCTGTTCAACTTGCGCAGAAATTCCAAACTGTGCCAAACAGGAGGTTAAAGGCACTGACTTTCCAAGTGGGGAGAGTGTTAGTAAAGCGTCTGGAATGGTAAAACCGAGTACGAGGGGACGAAAACTGAGATGCATTTAAAAAGGTTTCCCGGTCATACGGTGGACCATATTCTGGGTTGCCCATGCATGTTTTACCTGAAGGAAGAATCCCTTAAACCTGGAGAGTTGGGACCCATGGAATGGGTACCATGCAGTATGACTTCAAAGGGTTGCCTTTGCTCACCGAACGTCACCAATGCTATCAGCCCGAAGTGTCCAGCCTTATGTCTCACACAGCTCTGTGTGTAGATGTGGTAAATCCAGGTTGCATCACAAGCCCTGAATGAATTATTTAAGAATTGCTCTCTATTTCACTGTCATTGTGTTTTGTTTTTGAAATTTATTTTGATAATGGGATTTATCGGATTTTCACTGCTGCGTTTAGGCCGCTGTACACACGCTTGATTTCCTTATGGAGACATATAAATCCATGGGTTTTAAGATTCTTACTTGTCAGGTATATTCCCAGGCGTTAAGTCCGTTTCGTTGAGCAAGGAGTAGGTTTTGTCTATTATATATTTGGCTTATGGAACGGTATCTGTGCTAATTTCAATCTCTGGTTTTATGCAGCATCCCAACTGACCTTTCCCCATAAGCAAGCATAAGTTGGTTTGCTAAATTTGAGACCCTGTTCTGTTTTGTAATTCAGTTCATGGGTAGCCAAGTTTACATTCCGTGTATTAGTCATATCTTATGATGTTTCTATTTCTGTGTGACTTATTTCTCGTAGAATCATCATACCTGAATCCACTCATTATGCCACTA
Source organism: Delphinapterus leucas (assembly GCF_059928025.1). Taxonomy (NCBI): domain Eukaryota; kingdom Metazoa; phylum Chordata; class Mammalia; order Artiodactyla; family Monodontidae; genus Delphinapterus; species Delphinapterus leucas. The sequence continues at coordinate 1,667,266 of NW_028322269.1, read as the reverse complement.
CGGGCCTGATGACGTAGATTTCATTGCTGAGTGATATTCCATTGTACGTGCGTACCACAACTTCTTTATCCATTTTTTGCTTTCTGGGATATTTTACTTGTACCGTAGACGAGGTTCCTGTAAACACAGCCGTCCCAAACTCTGGGGTGGCTGTGTGTTTTTGATTTTAATTTCCCTAAGCTATAGGACCATAAGTGGAAGTGCCATAGGCTGTGTTGCTTTGTTTCCTACGTGTTTCTGGAAACACCATACACTTCTTCAGAGTGGTTGTTGGCAATTTACATCCCGCCCATCAGCATGACAAGGCTCCCTGTTCTCCATGACCTGTCCTGACTTTCTGGATTTTACATTTTTATCAGATGGCCCTTTTGACCGGGGGGCAGTGAGACTTCACTGTAGTGCAGATTTCCTTTACACGCTTGCTTGGTTGGCCAAAAAGTGCGTATGCGTTTTTTCCTGAATATATTCAGGAAAAAACGCATACGCCCTTTTTGGCCAAGTGCATCATTGTCGACATTCTCCCTCTTTTCCTATGCTTTTAGTACAATTCCAGTCTACCCCCTGAAATCGTTTTCCTGAAATTCTGCCCCGCTTTCAAGTCCTCTTCGAAGACTTACTTCAATACATTTTTGGACGATAGCTGTCATTCATAACTCTGCAGGTTTGTGAATTACAGTGCCCCTGAGCTCATTTCTTCAACTCGCTTTCTTGTGAGCTGGCCGCAAAACCGCAGGATTGCTTCAGGCCCTAATCTGTTTCCGGCAGGGCACGCTGAGCCTTTGGTTAATTCCTCTTCCTGGTGGGAAATGAGCGTTCCATTTGCCCGTGCAGACACCTACAGCTAGTCTCTCATTGCTTCTCCCTATTCCTGTTCATCTTGCGCAGAAATTGCAAACTGTGCCAAACAGGAGGTTAATGGCACTGACTCTCCAAGTGGGGAGAGTGTTAGTAAAGCGTTCAAATGTTGAACCCGAGTACCAGGGGACGAAAACTGAGATGCATTTGAAAACGTTTCCCAATCACACGGTGGACCATACTATGGGTTTCCCATGCATGTTTTAGCTGAAGGAAGAATCCCTTAAACCTGGAGAGTTGGGACCCATGGAATGGGTACCATGCAGTGTGACTTCAAAGGGTCTGCGTTTGCTCACCGAACCTCACCAATGCTATCAGCCCGAAGTGTCCAGCCTTATGTCTCATCCAGCTCTGGGTGTAGATGTGGTAAATCCAGGTTGCATCACAAGCCCTGAAAGAATTATATAAGAATTGCTCTCTATTTCACTGTCATTGTGTTTTGTTTTTGAAAATCATTTTGATAATGGGATTTATCGGATTTTCACTGCTGCTTTTAGGCCACTGTACACACGCTTGATTTCCTTATGGAGACATATAAATCCATGGGTTTTAAGATTCTTACTTGTCAGGTATCATCCCAGGCGATGAATATAGGGTGTTGAGTCCATTTCGTTGAGCAAGGAGTAGGTTTTGTCTATTATATATTTGGCTTCTGGAACGGTATCTGTGCTAATTTCAATCTCTGGTTTTATGCAGCACCCCAACTCACCTTTCCCCATAAGCAAGCATAAGTTGGTTTGCTAAATTTGAGACCCTGTTCTGTTTTGTAGTTCAATTCATGGGTAGCCAAGTTTACATTCCGTGTATTAGTGATAACTTATGATGTTTCTTTTTCTGTCTGACTTATTTCTCATAGAATCATCGTACCTGAATCCACTCATTATGCCGCTACGGTCCTGAAGACGTAGATTTCATTGCTGAGTGATATTCCTTTGTACGTGCGTACCACAACTTCTTTATCCATTTTTTCCTTTCTCGGATATTTAACTTGTACCGTAGACAAGGTTCTTGTAAACAGAGCCATCCCAAACTTTGGGGTGGCTGTGTGTTTTTGATTTTAATTTCCCTAAGCTATAGGACCATAAGTGGAAGTGACATAGGCTGTGTTGCTTTGTTTCCTACGTGTTTCAGGATACACCATACATTTCTCCAGAGTGGCTGTTGGCAGTTTACATCCCGCCCATCAGCATAACAAGGCTCCCTGTTCTCCATGACCTGTCCTGTCTTTCTGGAGTTTACACTTTTTTCAGATGGCCCTTTTGACCGGGGGGCAGTGAGACTTCATTGTAGTGCAGATTTCCTTTACACGCTTGCTTGGTTGGCCAAAAAGGGCGTATGCGTTTTTTCCTGAATATATTCAGGAAAAAACGCATACGCCCTTTTTGGCCAAGTGCATCATTGTTGACATTCTGCCTCTTTTCCTACGCTTTAAGTGCAATTCCAGTCTACCCACTGAAATCGTTTTCCTGAAATTCTGACCCGCTTTCAAGTCCTCTTTGAAGACTTACTTCAGTACATTTTTGGACGATAGCTGTCATTCATAACTCTGCAGGTTTGTGAATTACAGTGCCCCTGAGCTCCTTTCTTCAACTCGTTTTCTTGTGAGCTGGCCGCAAAACCGCAGGATTGCTTCAGGCCCTAATATGTTTCCGGCCGGGCACACTGAGCCTTTGGTTAATTCCTCTTCCTGGTGGGAAATGATCGTTCAATTTGCACGTGCAGACACCAACAGCTAGTCTCTCATTGGTTCTCCCTATGCCTGTTCATCTTGCGCAGAAATTGCAAACTGTGCCAAACAGGAGGTTAAAGGCACTGACTCTCCAAGTGGGGAGAGTGTTAGTAAAGCGTCTTGAATGGTGAACCCGAGTACCAGGGGACGAAAACTGAGATGCATTTGAAAACGTTTCCCAATCACACGGCGGACGATAGTCTGGGTTTCCCATGCATGTTTTAGCTGAAGGAAGAATCCCTTAAACCTGGAGAGTTGGGACCCATGGAATGGGTACCATGCAGTATGACTTCAAAGGGTCTGCGTTTGCTCACCGAACCTCACCAATGCTATCAGCCCGAAGTGTCCAGCCTTATGTCTCACCCAGCTCTGGGTGTAGATGTGGTAAATCCAGGTTGCATCACAAGCCCTGAATGAATTATTTAAGAATTGCTCTCTATTTCACTGTCATTGTGTTTTGTTTTTGAAATTTATTTTGATAATGGGATTTATCGGATATTCACTGCTGCGTTTAGGACGCTGTACACACGCTTGATTTCCTTATGGAGACATATAAGTCCATGGGTTTTAAGATTCTTACTCGTCAGGTATCTTGCCAGGCGTTGAATATGGGGTGTTGAGTCCATTTCGTTGAGCAAGGAGTAGGGCTTGTCTATTATATATTTGGCTTATGGAACGGTATCTGTGCTAATTTCAATCTCTGGTTTTATGCAGCACCCCAACTCACCTTTCCCCATAAGCAAGCATAAGTTGGTTTTCAAAATTTGAGACCCTGTTCTGTTTTGTAATTCAGTTCATGTGTATCCAACTTTACATTCCGTGTATTAGTGATATCTTATGATGTTTCTTTTTCTGTGTGACTTATTTCTCGTAGAATCATCGTACCTGAATCCACTCATTATGCCGCTACGGGCCTGATGACGTAGATTTCATTGCTGAGTGATATTCCATTGTACGTGCGTACCACAACTTCTTTATCCATTTTTTGCTTTCTGGGATATTTTACTTGTACCGTAGACGAGGTTGTTGTAAACAGAGCCGTCCCAAACTCTGGGGTGGCTGTGTGTTTTTGATTTTAATTTCCCTAAGCTATAGGACCATAAGTGGAAGTGCCATAGGCTGTGTTGCTTTGTTTCCTACGTGTTTCTGGAAACACCATACACTTCTCCAGAGTGGTTGTTGGCAATTTACATCCCGCCCATCAGCATGAGAAGGCTCCCTGTTCTCCATGACCTGTCCTGACTTTCTGGATTTTACATTTTTTTCAGATGGCCCTTTTGACCGGGGGGCAGTGAGACTTCACTGTAGTGCAGATTTCCTTTACACGCTTGCTTGGTTGGCCAAAAAGGGCATATGCGTTATTTCCTGAATATATTCAGGAAAAAACGCATACGCCCTTTTTGGCCAAGTGCATCATTGTCGACATTCTCCCTCTTTTCCTATGTTTTTAGTACAATTCCAGTCTACCCCCTGAAATCGTTTTCCTGAAATTCTGCCCCGCTTTCAAGTCCTCTTCGAAGACTTACTTCAATACATTTTCGGACGATAGCTGTCATTCATAACTCTGCAGGTTTGTGAATTACAGTGCCCCTGAGCTCATTTCTTCAACCCGCTTTCTTGTGAGCTGGCCGCAAAACCGCAGGATTGCTTCAGGCCCTAATCTGTTTCCGGCAGGGCACGCTGAGCCTTTGGTTAATTCCTCTTCCTGGTGGGAAATGAGCGTTCCATTTGCCCGTGCAGACACCTACAGCTAGTCTCTCATTGCTTCTCCCTATTCCTGTTCATCTTGCGCAGAAATTGCAAAGTGTGCCAAACAGGAGGTTAAAGGCACTGACTCTCCAAGTGGGGAGAGTGTTAGTAAAGCGTCTGGAATGGTGAACCCGAGTACCAGGGGACGAAAACTGAGATGCATTTGAAAACGTTTGCCAATCACACGGTGGACCATACTATGGGTTTCCCATGCATGTTTTAGCTGAAGGAAGAATCCCTTAAACCTGGAAATTTGGAACCCATGGAATGGGTACCATGCAGTATGACTTGAAAGGGTCTGCGTTTGCTCACCGAACCTCACCAATGCTATCAGCCCGAAGTGTCCAGCCTTATGTCTCACCCAGCTCTGGGTGTAGATGTGGGAAATCCAGGTTGCATCACAAGCCCTGAATGAATTATTTAAGAATTGCTCTCTATTTCACTGTCATTGTGTTTTGTTTTTGAAATTTATTTTGATAATGGGATTTATCGGATTTTCACTGCTGCGTTTAGGCCGCTGTACACACGCTTGATTTCCTTATGGAGACATATAAATCCATGGGTTTTAAGATTCTTACGTGTCAGGTATCTTGCCAGGCGTTGAATATGGGGTGTTGAGTCCATTTCGTTGAGCAAGGGGTAGGTCTTGTCTATTATATATTTGGCTTATGGAACGGTATCTGTGCTAATTTCAATCTCTGGTTTTATGCAGCACCTCAACTCACCTTTCCCCATAAGCAAGCATAAGTTGGTTTTTTTAAATTTGAGACCCTGTTCTGTTTTGTAATTCAGTTCATGGGTAGCCAAGTTTACATTCCGTGTATTAGTGATATCTTATGATGTTTCTTTTTCTGTGTGACTTATTTCTCGTAGAATCATCATACCTGAATCCACTCATTATGCCGCTACGGGCCTGATGACGTAGATTTCATTGCTGAGTGATATTCCATTGTACGTGCGTACCACAACTTCTTTATCCATTTCTTACTTTCTGGGATATTTTACTTGTACCGTAGACGAGGTTGTTGTAAACAGAGCCGTCCCAAACTCTGGGGTGGCTGTGTGTTTTTGATTTTAATTTCCCTAAGCTATAGGACCATAAGTGGAAGTGCCATAGGCTGTGTTGCTTTGTTTCCTACGTGTTTCTGGAAACACCATACACTTCTCCAGAGTGGTTGTTGGCAATTTACATCCCGCCCATCAGCATGACAAGGCTCCCTGTTCTCCATGAACTCTCCTGCCTTTCTGGATTTTACACTTTTTTCAGATGGCCCTTTTGACCAGGGGGGCAGTGAGACTTCATTGTAGTGCAGATTTCCTTTACACGCTTCCTTGGTTGGCCAAAAAGGGCGTATGCGTTTTTTCCTGAATATATTCAGGAAAAAACGCATACGCCCTTTTTGACCAAGTGCATCGTTGTCGACATTCTGCCTCTTTTCCTATGCTTTTAGTACAATTCCAGTCTACCCCCTGAAATCGTTTTCCTGAAATTCTGCCCCGCTTACAAGTCCTCTTGGAAGACTTACTTCAATACATTTTTGGACGATAGCTGTCATTCATAACTCTGCAGGTTTGTGAATTACAGTGCCCTGAGCTCATGTCTTCAACTCGCTTTCTTGTGAGCTGGCCGCAAAACCGCAGGATTGCTTCAAGCTAAAGTCTCTTTCCGGCAGGGCATGCTGAGCCTTTGTTTAATTCCTCTTCCTGGTCGGAAATGAGCGTTCCGTTTGCCCGTGCAGGCACCTACAGCTAGTCTCTCATTGGTTCTCCCTATTCCTGTACATCTTGCGCAGAAATTGCAAACTGTGCCAAACAGGAGGTTAAATGCACTGACTCTCCAAGTGGGGAGAGTGTTAGTAAAGCGTCTGGAATGGTGAACCCGAGTACCAGGGGACGAAAACTGAGATGCATTTGAAAACATTTACCCGTCACACAGTGCACTGTACTGTGGGTTTCCCATGCATGTTTTAGCTGAAGGAAGAATCCCTTAAACCTGGAGAGTTGCGACCCATGGAATGGGTACCATGCAGTGTGACTTCAAAGGGTCTGCGTTTGCTCACTGAACCTCACCAATGCTATCAGCCCGAAGTGTCCAGCCTAATGTCTCACCCAGCTCTGGGTGTAGATGCGGGAAATCCAGGTTGCATTACAAGCCCTGAATGAATTATTTAAGAATTGCTCTCTATTTCACTGTCATTGTGTTTTGTTTTTGAAATTTATTTTGATAATGGGATTTATCGGATTTTCACTGCTGCGTTTAGGCCGCTGTACACACGCTTGATTTCCTTATGGAGACATATAAATCCATGGGTTTTAAGATTCTTACTTGTCAGGTATCTTGCCAGGCGTTGAATATGGGGTGTTGAGTCCATTTCGTAGAGCAAGAAGTAGGTCTTGTCTATTATATATTTGGCTTATGGAACGGTATCTGTGCTAATTTCAATCTCTGGTTTTATGCAGCACCCCAACTCACCTTTCCCCATAAGCAAGCATAAGTTTGTTTTCTAAATTTGAGACCCTGTTCTGTTTTGTAATTCAGTTCATGTGTATCCAACTTTACATTCCGTGTATTAGTGATATCTTATGATGTTTCTTTTCCTGTGTGACTTATTTCTCGTAGAATCATCGTACCTGAATCCAATCATTATGCTGCTACGGGCCTGATGACGTAGATTTCATTGCTGAGTTATATTCCATTGTACGTGCGTACCACAACTTCTTTATCCATTTTTTGCTTTCTGGGATATTTTACTTGTACCATAGACGAGGTTCTTGTAAACAGAGCCGTCCCAAACTCTGGGGTGGCTGTGTGATTTTGATTTTAATTTCCCTAAGCTATAGGACCATAAGTGGAAGTGCCATAGGCTGTGTTGCTTTGTTTCCTACGTGTTTCTGGAAACACCATACACTTCTCCAGAGTGGTTGTTGGCAATTTACATCCCGCCCATCAGCATGACAAGGCTCCCTGTTCTCCATGACCTGTCTGGACTTTCTGGATTTTACATTTTTTTCAGATGGCCCTTTTGACCGGGGGGCAGTGAGACTTCATTGTAGTGCAGATTTCCATTACACGCTTGCTTGGTTGGCCAAAAAGGGCGTATGCGTTTTTTCCTGAATATATTCAGGAAAAAACGCATACGCCCTTTTTGGCCAAGTGCATCATTGTCGACATTTTGCCTCTTTTCCTATGCTGTTAGTACAATTCCAGTCTATCCCCTGAAATCGTTTTCCTGAAATTCTGCCCCGCTATCAAGTCCTCTTCGAAGACTTACTTCAATACATTTTTGGACGATAGCTGTCATTCATAACTCTGCAGGTTTGTGAATTCCAGTGCCCCTGAGCTCCTTTCTTCAACTCGTTTTCTTGTGAGCTGGCCGCAAAACCGCAGGATTGCTTCAGGCCCTAATCTGTTTCCGGCATGGCACGCTGAGCCTTTGGTTAATTCCTCTTCCTGGTGGGAAATGAGCATTCAATTTGCCCGTGCAGAGACCAACAGCTAGTCTCTCATTGGTTCTCCCTATGCCTGTTCATCGTGCGCAGAAATTGCAAACTGTGCGAAACAGGAGGTTAAAGGCACTGACTCTCCAAGTGGGGAGAGTGTTAGTAAAGCGTCTGGAATGGTGAAACCAAGTACCAGGGGACGAAAACTGAGATGCATTTGAAAACGTTTCCCAATCACACAGCGGACGATAGTATGGGTTTCCCATGCAAGTTTTAGCTGAAGGAAGAATCCCTTAAACCTGGAAAGTTGGGACCCATGGAATGGGTACCATGCAGTATGACTTCAAAGGGTCTGCGTTTGCTCACCGAACCTCACCAATGCTATCAGCCCGAACTGCCCAGCCTTATGTCTCACCCAGCTCTGGGTGTAGATGTGGAAAATCCAGGTTGCATCACAAGCCCTGAATGAATTATTTAAGAATTGCTCTCTATTTCACTGTCATTTTGTTTTGTTTTTGAAATTTATTTTGATAATGGGATTTATCGGATTTTCACTGCTGCATTTAGGCCGCTGTACACACGCTTGATTTCCTTATGGAGACATATAAATCCATGGGTTTTAAGATTCTTACTTGTCAGGTATCTTGCCAGGCGTTGAATATGGGGTGTTGAGACCATTTCGTTGAGCAAGGAGTAGGGCTTGTCTATTATATATTTGGCTTATGGAACGGTATCTGTGCTAATTTCAATCTCTGGTTTTATGCAGCACCCCAACTCACCTTTCCCCATAAGCAAGCATAAGTTGGTTTTCTAAATTTGAGACCCTGTTCTGTTTTGTAATTCAGTTCATGTGTATCCAACTTTACATTCCGTGTATTAGTGATATCTTATGATGTTTCTTTTTCTGTGTGACTTATTTCTCGTAGAATCATCGTACCTGAATCCACTCATTATGCCGCTACGGGCCTGATGACGTAGATTTCATTGCTGAGTGATATTCCATTGTACGTGCGTACCACAACTTCTTTATCCATTTTTTGCTTTCTGGGATATTTTACTTGTACCATAGACGAGGTTCTTGTAAACAGAGCCGTCCCAAACTCTGGGGTGGCTGTGTGATTTTGATTTTAATTTCCCTAAGCTATAGGACCATAAGTGGAAGTGACATAGGCTGTGTTGCTTTGTTTCCTACGTGTTTCATGATACACCATACAGTTCTCCAGAGTGGCTGTTGGCACTTTACATCCCACCCATCAGCATAACAAGGCTCCCTGTTCTCCAAGACCTGTCCTGCCTTTCTGGATTTTACACTTTTTTCAGATGGCCCTTTTGACCGGGGTCAGTGAGACTTCATTGTAGTGCAGATTTCCTTTACACGCTTGCTTGGTTGGCCAAAAAGGGCGTATGCGTTTTTTCCTGAATATATTCAGGAGAAAACGCATACGCCTTTTTTGGCCAAGTGCATCATTGTCGACATTCTGCCTCTTTTCCTATGCTTTAAGTGCAATTCCAGTCTACCCCCTGAAATCGTTTTCCTGAAATTCTGCCCCGCTTTCAAGTCCTCTTTGAAGACTTACTTCAGTACATTTTTGGACGATAGCTGTCATTCATAACTCTGCAGGTTTGTGAATTACAGTGCCCCTGAGCTCCTTTCTTCAACTCTTTTTCTTGTGAGCTGGCCGCAAAACCGGAGGATTGCTTCAGGCCCTAATCTGTTTCCGGCATGGCACGCTGAGCCTTTGGTTAATTCCTCTTCCTGGTGGGAAATGATCGTTCCATTTGCCCATGCAGACACCAACAGCTAGTCTCTCATTGGTTCTCCCTATGCCTGTTCATCTTGCGCAGAAATTACAAACTGTGCCAAACAGGAGGTTAAAGGCACTGACTCTCCAAGTGGGGAGAGTGTTAGTAATGCGTCTGGAATGGTGAACCCGAGTACCAGGGGACGAAAACTGAGATGCATTTGAAAACGTTTCCCAGTCACACGGCCGACGATAGTCTGGGTTTCCCATGCATGTTTTAGCTGAAGGAAGAATTCCTTAAACCTGGAGAGTTGGGACCCATGGAATGGGTACCATGCAGTATGATTTCAAAGGGTCTGCGTTTGCTCACCGAACCTCACCAATGCTTTCAGCCCGAAGTGTCCAGCCTTATGTCTCACCCAGCTCTGGGTGTAGATGTGGGAAATCCAGGTTGCATCACAAGCCCTGAATGAATTATGTAAGAATTGCTCTCTATTTCACTGTCATTGTGTTTTGTTTTTGAAATTTATTTTGATAATGGGATTTATCGGATTTTCACTTCTGCCTTTAGGCCGCTGTACACACGCTTGATTTCCTTATGGAGACATATAAATCCATGGGTTTTAAGATTCTTACTTGTCAGGTATCTTGCCAGGCGTTGAATATGGGGTGTTGAGTCCATTTCGTTGAGCAAGGAGTAGGGCTTGTCTATTATATATTTGGCTTATGGAACGGTATCTGTGCTAATTTCAATCTCTGGTTTTATGCAGCACCCCAACTCACCTTTCCCCATAAGCAAGCATAAGTTGGTTTTCTAAATTTGAGACCCTGTTCTGTTTTGTAATTCAGTTTATGTGTAGCCAAGTTTACATTCCGTGTATTACTGATATCTTATGATGTTTCTTTTTCTGTGTGACTTATTTCTCGTAGAATCATCGTACCTGAATCCACTCATTATGCCGCTATGGGCCTGAAGACGTAGATTTCATTGCTGAGTGATATTCCATTGTACGTGCGTACCAGAACTTCTTTATCCATTTTTTCCTTTCTCGGATATTTAACTTGTACCGTAGACAAGGTTCTTGTAAACAGAGCCATCCCAAACTCTGGGGTGGCTGTGTGTTTTTGATTTTAATTTCCCTAAGCTATAGGACCATAATTGGAAGTGACATAGGCTGTGTTGCTTTGTTTCCTACGTGTTTCAGGATACACCATACATTTCTCCAGAGTGGCTGTTGGCAATTTACATCCCGCCCATCAGCATAACAAGGCTCCCTGTTCTCCATGACCTGTCCTGTCTTTCTGGATTTTACTCTTTTTTCAGATGGCCCTTTTGACCGGGGGGCAGTGAGACTTCATTGTAGTGCAGATTTCCTTTACACGCTTGCTTGGTTGGCCAAAAAGGGCGTATGCGTTTTTTCCTGAATATATTCAGGAAAAAACGCATACGCCCTATTTGGCCAAGTGCATCATTGTCAACATTCTGCCTCTTTTCCTATGCTTTAAGTGCAATTCCAGTCTACCCCCTGAAATCGTTTTCCTGAAATTCTGCCCCGCTTTCAAGTCCTCTTTGAAGACTTACTTCAGTACATTTTTGGACGATAGCTGTCATTCATAACTCTGCAGGTTTGTGAATTACAGTGCCCCTGAGCTCCTTTCTTCAAGTCGTTTTCTTGTGAGCTGGCCGCAAAACCGCAGGATTGCTTCAGGCCCTAATCTGTTTCCGGCATGGCACGCTGAGCCTTTGGTTAATTCCTCTTCCTGGTGGGAAATGAGCATTCAATTTGCCCGTGCAGACACCAACAGCTAGTCTCTCATTGGTTCTCCCTATGCCTGTTCATCTTGCGCAGAAATTGCAAACTGTGCCAAACAGGAGGTTAAAGGCACTGACTCTCCAAGTGGGGAGAGTGTTAGTAAAGCGTCTGGAATGGTGAAACCAAGTACCAGGGGACGAAAACTGAGATGCATTTGAAAACGTTTCCCAATAACACAGCGGACGATAGTCTGGGTTTCCCATGCATGTTTTAGCTGAAGGAAGAATCCCTTAAACCTAGAGAGTTGGGACCCATGGAATGGGTACCATGCAGTATGACTTCAAAGGGTCTGCGTTTGCTCACCGAACCTCACCAATGCTATCAGCCCGAAGTGTCCAGCCTTATGTCTCACCCAGCTCTGGGTGTAGATGTGGGAAATCCAGGTTGCATCACAAGCCCTGAATGAATTATTTAAGAATTGCTCTCTATTTCACTGTCATTGTGTTTTGTTTTTGAAATTTATTTTGATAATGGGATTTATCAGATTTTCACTGCTGCCTTTAGGCCGCTGTACACACGCTTGATTTCCTTATGGAGACATATAAATCCATGGGTTTTAAGATTCTTACTTGTCAGGTATCTTGCCAGGCGTTGAATATGGGGTGTTGAGTCCATTTCGTTGAGCAAGGAGTAGGTCTTGTCTATTATATATTTGGCTTATGGAACGGTATCTGTGCTAATTTCAATCTCTGGTTTTATGCAGCACCCCAACTCACCTTTCCCCATAAGAAAGCATAAGTTGGTTTTCTAAATTTGAGACCCTGTTCTGTTTTGTAATTCAGTTCATGGGTAGCCAAGTTTACATTCCGTGTATTAGTGATATCTTATGATGTTTCTTTTTCTGTGTGACTTATTTCTCGTAGAATCATCGTACCTGAATCCACTCATTATGCCGCTACGGGCCTGATGACGTAGATTTCATTGCTGAGTGATATTCCATTGTACGTGCGTACCACAACTTCTTTATCCATTTTTTACTTTCTCGGATATTTTACTTGTACCGTAGACGAGGTTCTTGTAAACAGAGCCATCCCAAACTTTGGGGTGGCTGTGTGTTTTTGATTTTAATTTCCCTAAGCTATAGGACCATAAGTGGAAGTGACATAGGCTGTGTTGCTTTGTTTCCTACGTGTTTCAGGATACACCATACATTTCTCCAGAGTGGCTGTTGGCACTTTACATCCCACCCATCAGCATAACAAGGCTCCCTGTTCTCCAAGACCTGTCCTGCCTTTCTGGATTTTACACTTTTTTCAGATGGCCCTTTTGACCGGGGGGCAGTGAGACTTCATTGTAGTGCAGATTTCCTTTACACGCTTGCTTGGTTGGCCAAAAAGGGCGTATGCGTTTTTTCCTGAATATATTCAGGAGAAAACGCATACGCCTTTTTTGGCCAAGTGCATCATTGTCGACATTCTGCCTCTTTTCCTATGCTTTAAGTGCAATTCCAGTCTACCCCCTGAAATCGTTTTCCTGAAATTCTGCCCCGCTTTCAAGTCCTCTTTGAAGACTTACTTCAGTACATTTTTGGACGATAGCTGTCATTCATAACTCTGCAGGTTTGTGAATTACAGTGCCCCTGAGCTCCTTTCTTCAACTCTTTTTCTTGTGAGCTGGCCGCAAAACCGGAGGATTGCTTCAGGCCCTAATCTGTTTCCGGCATGGCACGCTGAGCCTTTGGTTAATTCCTCTTCCTGGTGGGAAATGATCGTTCCATTTGCCCATGCAGACACCAACAGCTAGTCTCTCATTGGTTCTCCCTATGCCTGTTCATCTTGCGCAGAAATTACAAACTGTGCCAAACAGGAGGTTAAAGGCACTGACTCTCCAAGTGGGGAGAGTGTTAGTAATGCGTCTGGAATGGTGAACCCGAGTACCAGGGGACGAAAACTGAGATGCATTTGAAAACGTTTCCCAGTCACACGGCCGACGATAGTCTGGGTTTCCCATGCATGTTTTAGCTGAAGGAAGAATTCCTTAAACCTGGAGAGTTGGGACCCATGGAATGGGTACCATGCAGTATGATTTCAAAGGGTCTGCGTTTGCTCACCGAACCTCACCAATGCTTTCAGCCCGAAGTGTCCAGCCTTATGTCTCACCCAGCTCTGGGTGTAGATGTGGGAAATCCAGGTTGCATCACAAGCCCTGAATGAATTATGTAAGAATTGCTCTCTATTTCACTGTCATTGTGTTTTGTTTTTGAAATTTATTTTGATAATGGGATTTATCGGATTTTCACTTCTGCCTTTAGGCCGCTGTACACACGCTTGATTTCCTTATGGAGACATATAAATCCATGGGTTTTAAGATTCTTACTTGTCAGGTATCTTGCCAGGCGTTGAATATGGGGTGTTGAGTCCATTTCGTTGAGCAAGGAGTAGGGCTTGTCTATTATATATTTGGCTTATGGAACGGTATCTGTGCTAATTTCAATCTCTGGTTTTATGCAGCACCCCAACTCACCTTTCCCCATAAGCAAGCATAAGTTGGTTTTCTAAATTTGAGACCCTGTTCTGTTTTGTAATTCAGTTTATGTGTAGCCAAGTTTACATTCCGTGTATTACTGATATCTTATGATGTTTCTTTTTCTGTGTGACTTATTTCTCGTAGAATCATCGTACCTGAATCCACTCATTATGCCGCTATGGGCCTGAAGACGTAGATTTCATTGCTGAGTGATATTCCATTGTACGTGCGTACCAGAACTTCTTTATCCATTTTTTCCTTTCTCGGATATTTAACTTGTACCGTAGACAAGGTTCTTGTAAACAGAGCCATCCCAAACTCTGGGGTGGCTGTGTGTTTTTGATTTTAATTTCCCTAAGCTATAGGACCATAAGTGGAAGTGACATAGGCTGTGTTGCTTTGTTTCCTACGTGTTTCAGGATACACCATACATTTCTCCAGAGTGGCTGTTGGCAATTTACATCCCGCCCATCAGCATAACAAGGCTCCCTGTTCTCCATGACCTGTCCTGTCTTTCTGGATTTTACTCTTTTTTCAGATGGCCCTTTTGACCGGGGGGCAGTGAGACTTCATTGTAGTGCAGGTTTCCTTTACACGCTTGCTTGGTTGGCCAAAAAGGGCGTATGCGTTTTTTCCTGAATATATTCAGGGAAAAACGCATAGGCCCTTTTTTGCCAAGTGCATCATTGTCAACATTCTGCCTCTTTTCCTATGCTTTAAGTGCAATTCCAGTCTACCCCCTGAAATCGTTTTCCTGAAATTCTGCCCCGCTTTCAAGTCCTCTTTGAAGACTTACTTCAGTACATTTTTGGACGATAGCTGTCATTCATAACTCTGCAGGTTTGTGAATTACAGTGCCCCTGAGCTCCTTTCTTCAACTCGTTTTCTTGTGAGCTGGCCGCAAAACCGCAGGATTGCTTCAGGCCCTAATCTGTTTCCGGCATGGCATGCTGAGCCTTTGGTTAATTCCTCTTCCTGGTGGGAAATGAGCGTTCAATTTGCCCGTGCAGACACCAACAGCTAGTCTCTCATTGGTTCTCCCTATGCCTGTTCATCTTGCGCAGAAATTGCAAACTGTGCCAAACCGGAGGTTAAAGGCACTGACTCTCCAAGTGGGGAGAGTGTTAGTAAAGCGTCTGGAATGGTGAAACCAAGTACCAGGGGACGAAAACTGAGATGCATTTGAAAACGTTTCCCAATAACACAGCGGACGATAGTCTGGGTTTCCCATGCATGTTTTAGCTGAAGGAAGAATCCCTTAAACCTAGAGAGTTGGGACCCTTGGAATGGGTACCATGCAGTATGACTTCAAAGGGTCTGCGTTTGCTCACCGAACCTCACCAATGTTATCAGCCCGAAGTGTCCAGCCTTATGTCTCACCCAGCTCTGGGTGTAGATGTGGGAAATCCAGGTTGCATCACAAGCCCTGAATGAATTATTTAAGAATTGCTCTCTATTTCACTGTCATTGTGTTTTGTTTTTGAAATTTATTTTGATAATGGGATTTATCGGATTTTCACTGCTGCCTTTAGGCCGCTGTACACACGCTTGATTTCCTTATGGAGACATATAAATCCATGGGTTTTAAGATTCTTACTTGTCAGGTATCTTGCCAGGCGTTGAATATGGGGTGTTGAGTCCATTTCGTTGAGCAAGGAGTAGGGCTTGTCTATTATATATTTGGCTTATGGAACGGTATCTGTGCTAATTTCAATCTCTGGTTTTATGCAGCACCCCAACTCACCTTTCCCCATAAGCAAGCATAAGTTTGTTTTCTAAATTTGAGACCCTGTTCTGTTTTGTAATTCAGTTTATGTGTAGCCAAGTTTACATTCCGTGTATTACTGATATATTATGATGTTTCTTTTTCTGTGTGACTTATTTCTCGTAGAATCATCGTACCTGAATCCACTCATTATGCCGCTATGGGCCTGAAGACGTAGATTTCATTGCTGACTGATATTCCATTGTACGTGCGTACCAGAACTTCTTTATCCATTTTTTCCTTTCTCGGATATTTAACTTGTACCGTAGACAAGGTTCTTGTAAACAGAGCCATCCCAAACTTTGGGGTGGCTGTGTGTTTTTGATTTTAATTTCCCTAAGCTATAGGACCATAAGTGGAAGTGACATAGGCTGTGTTGCTTTGTTTCCTACGTGTTTCAGGATACACCATACATTTCTCCAGAGTGGCTGTTGGCAATTTACATCCCGCCCATCAGCATAACAAGGCTCCCTGTTCTCCATGACCTGTCCTGTCTTTCTGGATTTTACTCTTTTTTCAGATGGCCCTTTTGACCGGGGGGCAGTGAGACTTCATTGTAGTGCAGATTTCCTTTACACGCTTGCTTGGTTGGCCAAAAAGGGCGTATGCGTTTTTTCCTGAATATATTCAGGAAAAAACGCATACGCCCTTTTTGGCCAAGTGCATCATTGTCGACATTCTGCTTCTTTTCCTATGCTTTAAATGCAATTCCAGTCTACCCCCTGAAATCGTTTTCCTGAAATTCTGCCCCGCTTTCAAGTCCTCTTTGAAGACTTACTTCAGTACATTTTTGGACGATAGCTGTCATTCATAACTCTGCAGGTTTGTGAATTACAGTGCCCCTGAGCTCCTTTCTTCAACTCGTTTTCTTGTGAGCTGGCCGCAAAACCGCAGGATTGCTTCAGGCCCTAATCTGTTTCCGGCATGGCACGCTGAGCCTTTGGTTAATTCCCCTTCCTGGTGGGAAATGAGCGTTCAATTTGCCCGTGCAGACACCAACAGCTAGTCTCTCATTGGTTCTCCATATGCCTGTTCATCTTGCGCAGAAATTGCAAACTGTGCCAAACAGGCGGTTAAAGGCACTGACTCTCCAAGTGGGGAGAGTGTTAGTAAAGCGTTCAAATGTTGAACCCGAGTACCAGGGTCGAAAACTGAGATGCATTTGAAAACGTTTCCCAATCACATGGTGGACCATACTCTGGGTTTCCCATGCATGTTTTAGCTGAAGGAAGAATCCCTTAAACCTGGAGAGTTGGGACCCATGGAATGGGTACCATGCAGTATGACTTCAAAGGGTCTGCGTTTGTTCACCGAACCTCACCAATGCTATCAGCCCGAAGTGTCCAGCCTTATGTCTCATCCAGCTCTGGGTGTAGATGTGGTAAATCCAGGTTGCATCACAAGCCCTGAATGAATTATTTAAGAATTGCTCTCTATTTCACTGTCATTGTGTTTTGTTTTTGAAATTCATTTTGATAATGGGATTTATCGGATTTTCACTGCTGCCTTTAGGCCGCTGTACACACGCTTGATTTCCTTATGGAGACATATAAATCCATGGGTTTTAAGATTCTTACTTGTCAGGTATCTTGCCAGGCGTTGAATATGGGGTGTTGAGTCCATTTCGTTGAGCAAGGAGTAGGGCTTGTCTATTATATATTTGGCTTATGGAACAGTATCTGTGCTAATTTCAATCTCTGGTTTTATGCAGCACCCCAACTCACCTTTCCCCATAAGAAAGCATAAGTTGGTTTTCTAAATTTGAGACCCTGTTCTGTTTTGTAATTCAGTTCATGGGTAGCCAAGTTTACATTCCGTGTATTAGTGATATCTTATGATGTTTCTTTTTCTGTGTGACTTATTTCTCGTAGAATCATCGTACCTGAATCCACTCATTATGCCGCTACGGGCCTGATGACGTAGATTTCATTGCTGAGTGATATTCCATTGTACGTGCGTACCACAACTTCTTTATCCATTTTTTACTTTCTGGGATATTTTACTTGTACCGTAGACGAGGTTCTTGTAAACAGAGCCATCCCAAACTTTGGGGTGGCTGTGTGTTTTTGATTTTAATTTCCCTAAGCTATAGGACCATAAGTGGAAGTGACATAGGCTGTGTTGCTTTGTTTCCTACGTGTTTCATGATACACCATACATTTCTCCAGAGTGGCTGTTGGCACTTTACATCCCACCCATCAGCATAACAAGGCTCCCTGTTCTCCAAGACCTGTCCTGCCTTTCTGGATTTTACACTTTTTTCAGATGGCCCTTTTGACCGGGGGGCAGTGAGACTTCATTGTAGTGCAGATTTCCTTTACACGCTTGCTTGGTTGGCCAAAAAGGGCGTATGCGTTTTTTCCTGAATATATTCAGGAAAAAACGCATACGCCCTTTTTAGCCAAGTGCATCGTTGTCGACATTCTGCCTCTTTTCCTATGCTTTTAGTACAATTCCAGTCTACCCCCTGAAATCGTTTTCCTGAAATTCTGCCCCGCTTTCAAGTCCTCTTGGAAGACTTACTTCAATACATTTTTGGACGATAGCTGTCATTCATAACTCTGCAGGTTTGTGAATTACAGTGCCCCTGAGCTCATGTCTTCAACTCGCTTTCTTGTGAGCTGGCCGCAAAACCGCAGGATTGCTTCAGGCCAAAGTCTCTTTCTGGCAGGGCACGCAGAGCCTTTGTTTAATTCCTCTTCCTGGTCGGAAATGAGCGTTCCATTTGCCCGTGCAGACACCTACAGCTAGTCTCTCATTGCTTCTCCCTATTCCTGTTCATCTTGCACAGAAATTGCAAAGTGTGCCAAAGAGGAGGTTAAATGCACTGAGTCTCCAAGTGGGGAGAGTGTTAGTAAAGCGTCTGGAATGGTGAACCCGAGTACCAGGGGACGAAAACTGAGATGCATTTGAAAACGTTTCCCAATCACACGGTGGACCATACTCTGGGTTTCCCATGCATGTTTTAGCTGAAGGAAGAATCCCTTAAACCTGGAGAGTTTGGACCCGTGGAATGGGTACCATGAAGTATGACTTCAAAGGGTCTGCGTTTGCTCACCGAACCTCACCAATGCTATCAGCCCGAAGTGCCCAGCCTTATGTCTCACCCAGCTCTGGGTGTAGATGTGGGAAATCCAGGTTGCATCACAAGCCCTGAATGAATTATTTAAGAATTGCTCTCTATTTCACTGTCATTGTGTTTTGTTTTTGAAATTTATTTTGATAATGGGATTTATCGGATTTTCACTGCTGCCTTTAGGCCGCTGTACACACGCTTGATTTCCTTATGGAGACATATAAATCCATGGGTTTTAAGATTCTTTCTTGTCAGGTATCTTGCCAGGCGTTGAATATGGGGTGTTGAGTCCATTTCGTTGAGCAAGGAGTAGGGCTTGTCTATTATATATTTGGCTTATGGAACGGTATCTGTGCTAATTTCAATCTCTGGTTTTATGCAGCACCCCAACTCACCTTTCCCCATAAGCAAGCATAAGTTGGTTTTCTAAATTTGAGACCCTGTTCTGTTTTGTAATTCAATTCATGTGTATCCAACTTTACATTCCGTGTATTAGTGATATCTTATGATGTTTCTTTTTCTGTGTGACTTATTTCTCGTAGAATCATCGTACCTGAATCCACTCATGCCGCTACGGGCCTGATGACGTAGATTTCATTGCTGAGTGATATTCCATTGTACGTGCGTACCACAACTTCTTTATCCATTTTTTGCTTTCTGGGATATTTTCTTGTACCATAGACGAGGTTCTTGTAAACAGAGCCGTCCCAAACTCTGGGGTGGCTGTGTGTTTTTGATTTTAATTTCCCTAAGCTATAGGACCATAAGTGGAAGTGCCATAGGCTGTGTTGCTTTGTTTCCTACGTGTTTCTGGAAACACCATACACTTCTCCAGATTGGTTGTTGGCAATTTACATCCCGCCCATCAGCATGACAAGGCTCCCTGTTCTCCATGACCTGTCTTGACTTTCTGGATTTTACATTTTTTTCAGATGGCCCTTTTGACCGGGGGGCAGTGAGACTTCATTGTAGTGCAGATTTCCATTACACACTTGCTTGGTTGGCCAAAAAGGGCGTATGCGTTTTTTCCTGAATATATTCAGGAAAAAACGCATAAGCCCTTTTTGGCCAAGTGCATCATTGTCGACATTCTGCCTCTTTTCCTATGCTGTTAGCACAATTCCAGTCTACCCCCTGAAATCGTTTTCCTGAAATTCTGCCCCGCTTTCAAGTCCTCTTCGAAGACTTACTTCAATACATTTTTGGACGATAGCTGTCATTCATAACTCTGCAGGTTTGTGAATTACAGTGCCCCTGAGCTCACTTCTTCAACTCGCTTTCTTGTGAGCTGGTCGCAAAACCGCAGGATTGCTTCAGGCCCTTATCTGTTTCCGGCAGGGCACGCTGAGCCTTTGGTTAATTCCTCTTCCTGGTGGGAAATGAGCGTTCCATTTGCCCGTGCAGACACCTACAGCTAGTCTCTCATTGCTTCTCCCTATTCCTGTTCATCTTGCGCAGAAATTGCAAACTGTGCCAAACAGGAGGTTAAAGGCACTGACTCTCCAAGTGGGGAGAGTGTTAGTAAAGCGTCTGGAATGGTGAACCCGAGTACCAGGGGACGAAAACTGAGATGCATTTGAAAACGTTTCCCAATCACACGGTGGACCACACTATGGGTTTCCCATGCATGTTTTAGCTGAAGGAAGAATCCCTTAAACCTGGAAATTTGGGACGCATGGAATGGGTACCATGCAGTATGACTTCAAAGGGTCTGCGTTTGCTCACCGAACCTCACCAATGCTATCAGCCCGAAGTGTCCAGCCTTATGTCTCACCCAGCTCTGGGTGTAGATGTGGTAAATCCAGGTTGCATCACAAGCCCTGAATGAATTATTTAAGAATTGCTCTCTATTTCACTGTCATTTTGTTTTGTTTTTGAAATTTTTTTTGATAATGGGATTTATCGGATGTTCACTGCTGCGTTTAGGCCGCTGTACACACGCTTGATTTCCTTATGGAGACATATAAATCCATGGGTTTTAAGATTCTTACTTGTCAGGTATCTTGCCAGGCGTTGAATATGGGGTGTTGAGTCCATTTCGTTGAGCAAGGAGTAGGTCTTGTCTATTATATAATTGGCTCATGGAACGGTATCTGTGCTAATTTCAAACTCTGGTTTTATGCAGCACCCCAACTCACCTTTCCGCATAAGCAAGCATAAGTTGGTTTTCTAAATTTGAGACCCTGTTCTGTTTTGTAATTCAGTTCATGTGTAGTCAAGTTTACATTCCGTGTATTAGTGATATCTTATGATGTTTCTTTTTCTGTGTGACTTATTTCTCGTAGAATCATCGTACCTGAATCCACTCATTATGCCGCTACGGGACTGATGACGTAGATTTCTTTCCTGAGTGATATTCCATTGTACGTGCGTACCACAACTTCTTTATCCATTTTTTACTTTCAGGGATATTTTACTTGTACCGTAGACGAGGTTCTTGTAAACAGAGCCGTCCCAAACTCTGGGGTGGCTGTGTGTTTTTGATTTTAATTTCCCTAAGCTATAGGACCATAAGTGGAAGTGCCATTGGCTGTGTTGCTTTGTTTCCTACGTGTTTCTGGAAACACCATACACTTCTCCAGAGTGGTTGTTGGCAATTTACATCCCGCCCATCAGCATAACAAGACTCCCTGTTCTCCAAGACCTGTCCTGCCTTTCTGGATTTTACACTTTTTTCAGATGGCCCTTTTGACTGGGGGGCAGTGAGACTTCATTGTAGTGCAGATTTCCTTTACACGCTTGCTTTGTTGGCCAAAAAGGGCGTATGCGTTTTTTCCTGAATATATTCAGGAAAAAACGCATACGCCCTTTTTGGCCAAGTGCATCATTGTTGACATTCTGCCTCTTTTCCTATGCTTTAAGTGCAATTCCAGTCTACCCCCTGAAATCGTTTTACTGAAATTCTGCCCCGCTTTCAAGTCCTCTTCGAAGACTTACTTCAATATATTTTTGGACGATAGCTGTCATTCATAACTCTGCAGGTTTGTGAATTACAGTTCCCCTGAGCTCCTTTCTTCAACTCCTTTTCTTGTGAGCTGGCCACAAAACCGCAGGATTGCTTCAGGCCCTAATCTGTTTCCGGCAGGGCACGCTGAGCCTTTGGTTAATTCCTCTTCCTGGTGGGAAATGATCGTTCAATTTGCCCGTGCAGACACTAATAGCTAGTCTCTCATTGGTTCTCCCTATGCCTGTTCATCTTGCGCAGAAATTGCATACTGTGCCAAACAGGAGGTTAAAGGCACTGACTCTCCAAGTGGGGAGAGTGTTAGTAAAGCGTCTGGAATGGTGAACCCGAGTACCAGGGGACGAAAACTGAGATGCATTTGAAAACGTTTCCCAATCACATGGTGGACCATACTCTGGGTTTCCCATGCATGTTTTAGCTCAAGGAAGAATCCCTTAAACCTGGAGAGTTGGGACCCTTGGAATGGGTACCATGCAGTATGACTTCAAGAGGTCTGCGTTTGCTCACCGAACCTCACCAATGCTTTCAGCCCGAAGGGTCCAGCCTTATGTCTCACCCAGCTCTGGGTGTAGATGTGGTAATTCCAGGTTGCATCACAATCCCTGTATGAATTATTTAAGAATTGCTCTCTATTTCACTGTCATTGTGTTTTGTTTTTGAAATTTATTTTGATAATGGGATTTATCGGATTTTCACTGCTGCATTTAGGCCGCTGTACACACGCTTGACTTCCTTATGGAGACATAAAAATCCATGGATTTTAAGATTCTTACTTGTGAGGTATAGTCCCAGGCGTTGCGTCCTTTTCGTTGAGCAAGGAGTAGGTCTTGTCTATTATATATTTGGCTTATGGAACGGTATCTGTGCTAATTTCAATCTCTGGTTTTATGCAGCACCCCAACTCAACTTTCCGCATAAGCAAGCATAAGTTGATTTTCTCAATTTGAGACCATTTTCTGTTTTGTAATTCAGTTCATGTGTAGCCAAGTTTACATTCCGTGTATTAGTCATATCTTATGATGTTTCTTTTTCTGTGTGACTTATTTCTCGTAGAATCATCGTAACTGAATCCACTCATTATGGCGGTTCGGGCCTGATGACGTAGATTTCATTGCTGAGTGATATTCCATTGTACGTGCGTATCACAACTTCTTTATCCATTTTTTGCTTTCTCGGATATTTAACTTGTAGCATAGACGACGTTCTTGTAAACAGAGCCGTCCCAAATTTTGGGGTGGCTGTGTGTTTTTGATTTTAATTTCCCTAAGCTATAGGACCATAAGTGGAAGTGCCATAGGCTGTGTTGATTTGTTGCCTACGTGTTTCAGGAAACACTATACACTTCTCCAGACTGGCTGTTGGCAATTTATATCCCGAACATCAGCATAACTAGGCTCCCTGTTCTCCATGACCTGTCCTGCCTTTCAAGATTTTACACTTTTTAAAGATGGCCCTTTTGACCGGGGGGCAGTGAGACTTCATTGTAGTGCAGATTTCCTTTACACGCCTGCTTGGTTGGCTAAAAAGTGCGTATGCGTTTTTTCCTGAATATATTCAGGAAAAAACGCATACGCACTTTTTGGCCAAGTGCATCATTGTGGACATTCTGCCTCTTTTCCTATGCTTTAAGTGCAATTCCAGTCTATCCCCTGAAATCGTTTTCCTGAAATTCTGCCCCGCTTTCAACTTCTTTTCGAAGACTTACTTCAATACATTTTTGGACGATAGCTGTCATTCATAACTCTGCAGGTTTGTGAATTTCAGTGGCCCTGAGCTCCTTTCTTCAACTCACTTTCTTGTGAGCTGGCTGCAAAACCGCAGGATTGCTTAAGGCGCTAATCTGTTTCTGGCAGGGCACGCTGAGCCTTTGGTTAATTCCACTTCCTGGTGGGAAATGAGCGTTCCATTTGCCAGTGCAGACACCTACAGCTAGTCTCTCATTGGTTCTCCCTATTCCTGTTCATCTTGGGCAGAAATTGCAAACTGTGCCAAACAGGAGTTTAAAGTCCCTGACTCTCCAAGTGGGGAGAGTGTTAGTAAAGCGTCTGCAATGCTGAACCCGAGTACCAGGGTTCGAAAACTGAGATGCATTTGAAAACGTTTCCCAATCACACGGTGGACCATACTCTGGGTTTCCCATGCATGTTTTAGCTGAAGGAAGAATCTCTTAAACGTGGAGAGTTGGGACCCATGGAATGGGTACCGTGCAGTATGACTTCAAAGGGTCTGCGTTTGCTCACCGAACCTCACCAATGCTATCAGCCCGATGTGTCCAGCCTTATGTCTCACCCAGCTCTCGGTGTAGATGTTGTAAATCCAGGTTGCATCACAAGCCCTGAATGAATTATTTAAGAATTGCTCTCTATTTCACTGTCATTGTGTTTTGTTTTTGAAATTTATTTTGATAATGGGACTTATCGGATTTTCACTGCTGCGTTTAGGCCGCTGTACACACGCTTGATTTCCTTATGGAGACATATAAATCCATGGGATTTAAGATTCTTAATTGTCAGGTATGTTCCGAGACATTGAATATGGGGTGTTGAGTCCATTTCGTTGAGCAAGGAGTAGGTCTTGTCTATTATATATTGAGCTTATGGAAAGGTATCTGTGCTAATTTCACTCTCTGGCTTTATGCAGCACCCCAACTCACCTTTCCCCATATGCAAGCATAAGTTGGTTTTCTAAATTTGAGACCCTGTTCTGTTTTGTAATTCAGTTCATGTGTAGGCAAGTTTACATTCCGTGTATTAGTGATATCCTATGATATTTCTTTTTCTGTGTGACTTATTTCTCGTAAAATCATCGTACCTGAATCCACTCATTATGCCGCCACGGGCCTGATGACTTAGATTTCATTGCTGAGTGATATTCCATTGTACGTGCGTACCACAACTTCTTTATCCATTTTTTGCTCTCTCGGATATTTAACTTGTACTGTAGACGAGGTTTTTGTAAACAGAGCCGTCCCAAACTTTGGGGTGGCTGTGTGTTTTTGATTTTAATTTCCCTAAGCTATAGGACCATAAGTGGAAGTGCCATAGGCTGTGTTGCTTTGTTTCCTACGTGTTTCAGGAAACACCATACACTTCTCCAGAGTGGCTGTTGGCAATTTACATCCCGCCCATCAGCATGACAAGGCTCCCTGTTCTCCATGAGCTGTCCTGCCTTTCTGGATTTTACACGTTTTTCAGATGGCCCTTTTGACCGCTGGGCAATGAGACTTCACTGTAGTGCAGATTTCTTTTACACGCCGGCCTGGTTGGCCAAAAAGGGCGTATGCGTTTTTTCCTGAATATATTCAGGAAAAAACGCATACGCCCTTTTTGGCCAAGTGCATCATTGTCGACATTCTGCCTCTTTTCCTATGCTTTAAGTGCAATTCCAGCCTACCCCCTGAAATCGTTTTCCTGAAATTCTGCCCCGCTTTCAAGTCCTCTTCGAAGACTTACTTCAGTACATTTTTGGACGATAGCTGTCATTCATAACTCTGCAGGTTTGTGAATTACAGTGCCCCTGAGCTCCTTTCCTCAACGCGCTTTCTTGTGATCTGGCCGCAAAACCGCAGGATTGCTTCAGGCCCTAATCTGTTTCCGGCAGGGCACGCTGAGCCTTTGGTTAATTCCTCTTCCTGGTGGGAAATGAGCGTTCCATTTGCCCGTGCAGACACCTACAGCTAGTCTCTCATTGGTTCTCCCTATTCCTGTTCATCTTGCGCAGAAATTGCAAACTGTGCCAAACAGGAGGTTAAAGGCACTGACTCTCCAAGTGGGGAGAGTGTTAGTAAAGCATCTGGAATGGTGAACCCGAGTACCAGGGTTCGAAAACTGAGATGCATTTGAAAACGTTTCCCAATCACACGGTGGACCATACTCTGGGTTTCCCATGCATGTTTTAGCTGAAGGAAGAATCCCTTAAACCTGGAGAGTTGGGACCCATGGAATGGGTACCATGCAGTATGACTTCAAAGGGTCTGCGTTTGCTCACCGAACCTCACCAATGCTATCAGCCCGAAGTGTGCAGCCTTATGTCTCACCCAGCTCTGGGTGTAGATGTGGTAAATCCAGGTTGCATCACAAGCCCTGAATGAATTATTTAAGAATTGCTCTCTATTTCACTGTCATTGTGTTTTGTTTTTGAAATTTATTTTGATAATGGGATTTATCGGATTTTCACTGCTGCATTTAGGCCGCTGTACACACGCTTTATTTCCTTATGGAGACATATAAATCCATGGGTTTTAAGATTCTTAATTGTCAGGTATCTTGCAAGGCGTTGAATATGGGGTGTTGAGTCCATTTCGTTGAGCAAGGAGTAGGTCTTGTCTATTATATATTTGGCTTATGGAACGGTATCTGTGCTAATTTCAATCTCTGGTTTTATGCAGCACCTCAATTCACCTTTCCCCATTAGCAAGCATAAGTTGGTTTTCTAAATTTGAGACCCTGTTCTGTTTTGTAATTCAGTTTATGTGTAGCCAAGTTTACATTCCGTGTATTACTTATATATTATGATGTTTCTTTTTCTGGGTGACGTATTTCTCGTAGAATCATCGTACCTGAATCCACTCATTATGCCGCTATGGGCCTGAAGACGTAGATTTCTTTGCTGAGTGATATTCCATTGTACGTGCGTACCAGAACTTCTTTATCCATTTTTTCCTTTCTTGGATATTTAACTTGTACCGTAGACAAGGTTCTTGTAAACAGAGCCATCCCAAACTTTGGGGTGGCTGTGTGTTTGTGATTTTAATTACCCTAAGCTATAGGACCATAATGGAAGTGACATAGGCTGTTTTGCTTTGTTTCCTACGTGTTTCAGGATACACCATACATTTCTCCAGAGTGGCTGTTGGCAATTTACATCCCGCCCATCAGCATAACAAGGCTCCCTGTTCTCTAAGACCTGTCCTGCCTTTCTGGATTTTACACTATTTTCAGATGGCCCTTTTGACCGGGGGGCAGTGAGACTTCATTGTAGTGCAGATTTCCTTTACACGCTTGCTTGGTTGGCCAAAAAGTGCGTATGCGTTTTTTCCTGAATATATTCAGGAAAAACGCATACGCCCTTTTTGGCCAAGTGCATCATTGTCGACATTCTGCCTCTAATCTTATTCTTTAAGTGCAATTCCAGTCTACCCCCTGAAATCGTTTTCCTGAAATTCTGCCCCGATTTCAAGTCCTCTTCGAAGACTTACTTCAAAACATTTTTGGACGATAGCTGTCATTCATTACTCTGCAGGTTTGTGAATTACAGTGCCCCTGAGCTCCTTTCTTCAACTCGCTTTCTTGTGAGCTGGCCACAAACCCGAAGGATTGCTTCAGGCCCTAATATAGTTCCGGCATGGCATGCTGAGCCTTTGGTTAATTCCTCTTCCTTGTGGGAAATGAGCGTTAAATTTGCATGTGCAGACACCTTCACATGAGTCGTCATGGTGCCCCTTTGCCCCGGTTATCTCTATGGAGGTTGGAGTTGGAGGGCCTCCTCCCTCAAGATCAGTGTGCCCACGGAGCCAACCCTGCAACTTCAGGGCATGGTTGGGGGTTAGGATCACCACGAGGATTCCTTTTCCCTTAGGAGGGAGGTGGCCTTTTGGGCTGCTGATTTCCAGGTTATCAGATACTGCCAGTATCTTGGCCAGATGTGGCGGTGGGCCAAGCCCCTTGGTGACCGTAGTTTATCCTACCTGGATCGCATTCTTGCATTGTTCCATTTCAAGTGGTCCCAGGTTTTGCACTAATACTCCAGTGGCGATTCACCGTTCACCAGGAATGTAAAGGTCAAAGGGTTTAGCTAAATTAGGGAGTTCCAGGGCAAGGGTCTGAATTGACTGCTCTTTCCATTCTTGAAAGGCCACTTCTGCATTCTATTCAAAAGGATCATCACCTTTTCCTTTCAGTGTTTCATATAGAGGCCGAGCTAGTAGACTGTAGTTAGGGATCCAGAAGCAGCAAACCCTGGCCTCCCCAGGAACCCCTAAGCTGTCTTCTAGTTTTAGAAATGGGTAAGGCTGTAAATTGTTTCTTCCCTTTCCTGGGATGGGCTTCTCCGACCTTCTGTGAGAATGAAGCCCAGGCAGGTCACCGTAGTCTGTGATATTTGAGCTTTTTCTTGGACAACTTGTATCCTTTATTGGCTTCGTAGTTCAGAGGTCTCCTTAGTAGGGCTGGCGATCAGAATGTCGTCTGCATATTGAAGGAGTGTTTCCTTTTCCAGAGGTAGAACTTTTAGGTCTTTAGCTGAGCTTTCCCCAAAGATGGTGTGGGAATTTTTGAACCCTTGGGGCAACACGGCCCGGAAGTATTGTTTTAGTTGTATGTTGAGTCCTGCCACTCACAAGCCAAAATTTCTTGTGACTCTGGGACTAATAGAATACAAAAGAAGGCATCATTGAAGACTAATACAGAATACCATGTCCTGGTGGTTGGTAGAATGACCAGCAGGGTGTAGGATTTAGGAACTACTGGAGGTATATCCTCGGTGGCTTCACTGACTGTCCTGACATCCTTTACCAGGACTCCAGCAGCCCATGGGGCTCTCGAGGTCAGGCCAATCCCAGGATATGGAGCTCACCTGGGCAGGTACCCCACCCCAGCCCACGGGGCTCTCGTGGTCAGGCCCCTCCCAGGATACAGAGCTGCCCTTGCAGGTACCATGGCAGGGCTGGGAACACAGGAACCGTGCATATCGCCCTCATTGCAGAGCACTCCCAGCTCACCTGTCACTCAGATCTGACACAGAGCACCTCAGAGCAGGACTTGAACTAACAAACAGCAGCTCCGACAGGTCTGTGACCCTGGGCATCACTCTGTGTGGCCTCCCTCCACCTGGTCTTCCAGAGACTTCCACTGCACCCGGGGCACCAGGCCTCTGTCTCCACCCACCAGCCACCCCTCCTCTCCCTGACTCCTGGGTTCCTCTCATTAGGAGAGGGTTTTCTTGAAGTTGTCTCCCACTCATGGGCCAGATAATATAATTAGAAAACAAGCCAGAGCTGCAGCCCCTTGTCTATCCTGACTCTCAGGAGCCCACACCTGTTCCTTGGACCTGGCCGATTCAGCAAGTTCCAGTTTCTGCAACTGTGAGCCCCTGAGGGGTGATTATTGGCTGGCCTGGGAAGCCTGACCGTGCCGGCCAGCCCTCCCCAGGTGTGCCTGGGTTCAGATCAATATAAACACCGCTCCAGGCAGCAAGAGCCCCTGCAGCTGTGCCTGACGCCATTTTCTCTGCCCTGTCAGCAGTCTTGGGGCTGGACTGGTGGGAGGGAGTGAGAGGCCACGGCTTTGTGGGTGGCCCAGTGTGAGTGGGGCTCTGCTGGACGTTCTGCAGCAGTTGCCAAGATGCCACCTGCTAAAGAAGAGGATGTGTCACCCATACCTGCCGCTGGAATTTCTCCCTGGGCAGAGGTGAGTGAGGAAGAAAGCAGTGGGGGCCGGGACAGCAGGGGTATCTCAGGCAGGGAAATGGAAAGCTTCCAGAAGAGCACCCAGGACCAGGACCATCCTGGCTGGCCTGCAGGCACCAAGTCGGCTGGCATGCTGTCGCTCATGTGGCTCCATGGCCCTTCCTCTAGGCTTTCAAGTCCTTGTACATATTCAGGTGTTTTACCTGGGAAGGGTGGGAACATTTCAGCAGCAGCTGGCCTGGGGCTCAGCCCACGTTTACTCACAGATGCCTCGGCACGGTCCCCCAGCTTTGCAATGAGGACGCTTGTTGCGTGGGGCCTGCTGGCTGAATGGGAGATGATTCCCCACCACCGACCAACTTCAGAATTGTTTACAACTGGAGCAAGTGCCCTGATACGGTTTTCCTCTGTGTAGCTGGTGGGTTCTGTTTTTTTTTCTTTTTTGGTTCAAGGTAGATTTTATTCCTCTTTTTTGTATTTACAGATATAAGCATGGAAATAATTTATTCATATAAATACATGTATGTGAAGGGAAGAATATTTTTTCTGTTTTACTT
This sequence comes from Delphinapterus leucas, assembly GCF_059928025.1. Taxonomy (NCBI): domain Eukaryota; kingdom Metazoa; phylum Chordata; class Mammalia; order Artiodactyla; family Monodontidae; genus Delphinapterus; species Delphinapterus leucas. The sequence continues at coordinate 1,637,702 of NW_028322269.1, read as the reverse complement.
TTTGTAATTTGAATTTTATTTTATTTTTTTATACAGCAGGTTCTTTTTGGTTATCTATTTTATACATATAAATGTATACATGCCAATCCCAATCTCTCAACTCCTCCCACCACCACCCCCCAACAGCTTTCCCCCCTTGGTGTCCATACGTTTGTTGTCTACATCTGTTGCTCTATTTCTGCCTTGCAAAACGGTTCATCTGTACAATTTGTCTAGGTTCCACATATAGCCATTAATAGACAAGATTTCTTTTTCTCTTTCTGACTTACTTCACTCTGTATGACAGTCTCTAGATCCATCAACGTCTCTACAAATGACCCAATTTCATTCCTTTTTATGGCTTAGTAATATTCCATTTTATATATGTACCACTTCTTTATGCATTCGTCTGTCTGTGGGCATTTAGGTTGCTTCCATTACCTGGATATTGTAAATAGTGATGCAATGAACATTGCGGTGAATGTCTCTTTTTGATTTATGGTTTTGTCTGGGTATATGCCCAGTAGTGGGACTGCTGTATCATATGGTAATTCTATTCTTAGTTTTATAAGAAACTCCATAACTTTCTCCACAGTGACTGTATCAATTTCATTCCCAACAATAGCGGAAGAGGGTTCCTTATCTCCACACCCTTTCCAGCATTTGTTGTTTGTAGATTTTCTGATGATGCCCATTCTAACAGGTGTGAGGTGATACACCATGGATGAGTCTATTTCGTTGAGCAAAGAGTAGGTCTTGTCTATTACATATTTGGCTTATGGAATGGTATGTGTGCTAATTTCAATCTCTGGTTTTATACAGCACCGCAACTCAACTTTCCCCTTAAGCAAGCATAAGTTTTTATCTAAATGTGAGACTCTGTTCGGTTTTGGAATTCAGTTTATGTGTAGCCAAGTTTACACTCTCTCTATTAGTGATATCTTATGATAATTACCTTTCTCTGTGTGACATATTTCTCTTAGAATCATCATACTTAAATCCACTCAATTTGCTGCTACAGGCCTGATGACATTGATTTCATTGCTGAGTGATATTCCATTGTACGTAAGTAGCACAACTCCTTTATCCATATTTTTCTTTCTGGGATATTTAATTTGTACTGGACTCAAGGTTCTTGTAAACACAGCAGCCCTAAATTTGGTGTTGGCTGTGTCTTGTTGATTTTAATTTTCCTAAGCTATAGGGCCAAAAGTGGAAGTGCCCTAGGGTCTGTAGCTTTGTTTTTCAGATGTTTCAGGATACACCATAAACATCTCCAGAGTGTCTGTTGGCAATTTACATCCCGCCCATCAGCATAACAAGGCTCCCTGTTCTCCATGGCCTGTCCTGTGTTTCTGGTTTTTACACATTTTTCAGATGGCCCTTTTGACGAATGGGAAATGAGACTTCATTGTAGTGCGGATTTCCATTGCTCGAGTGCTTGGTTGGCCAAAAAGGGCATATGTGTTTTTTCCTGAATATATTCAGGAAAAAATGTTTACGCACTTTTGTCCAAGTGCATCACTGTCAAAGATCTGCCGCTTTTCACATGCTTTAAACGCAATTCCAATCTACCTCCTGAAATATGATTCCTGCAATTCTGCCTCGTTTTGAAGTCCTCTTTGCAGACTTACTTCAGTATATTTTTGCCAATAGCTGTCATTTATAACTCTGCAGGTTTGTGAATTACAGTGCCTGTGATTTCCTTTCTTAACTCGTTTCCGTGAAAGCTGGCCACAGAACCGCAGGTTTGCTTTAGGCCATAATCAGGGTCTGGCACGGCACTCTGAGCCTTTGGTTAATTCCTCTTCCTGGTGGGAAATTAGAGTTAAATGTGCCCCTCCGGACACCTGCCTCACTCCCAGCCCCTTGGTGATGTGTGTCCTGTGGTTTGAGGCCACATGTGCTGGGTTCCTCACCTTTGGCTGATGTGGCCCCACTGGTGTGAGGACACTCCTGCCTGGTTCCCATCCCCTTGGTGATGTGGGCCATCCGGTGAGAGTCTGATCCTGGTTGGGTTCCTCACACTTCTGTGAGGTGGGCCCTCTTCTCTGACGTCACTCCTGCCTGGCTGGCACACCCCGCCTTGGCGAAGTCGGCCCTCTGGTGGGATTTGGTGCCTGCTGGGGGTCTCCTGCCCTCGGTAATGAGGGCCCTCTGGCGTCAGGCCCTAATTCCTGGGCTCCCAATATTTTCTGATATGCGCCCTGTGGTTCGAGTACACTCGTGCCAGGTTCCCAACCCCATGGGAATGTGGGCCTTCTGCTCTGAGGTCCCAACCGTGGGTTGCTCAGTTTCATGATGAGGGCCCTCTGCTGTGAGTTCTCTCCGGCCTGGATCCCATAGCCTCGCTGCTCCTGGCCACCTGCTGGGAGGTTCCAACTGCGGGATTCCTCACCTTTTTTCTTCTATGGGCCCTCTGTTTTGAGACTCCTCCTGCCTGCCTCACTCCCAGTCCCTTGGTGATGTGTGTCCTCTGGTGTGAGGCCACGTGTGCTGGGTCCCTCGCCTTTGGATGATGTGGCCACACTGGTGTGAGGACACTCCTGCCTGCTTCCTATCCCCTTGATGATGTGGGCCCTCTGGTGAGAGTCTGATCCTGGCTGGGTTCCTCACCCTTCTGTGAGGTGGGCCCTCTGCTGTGAGGTCACACCTGCCTGGCTGGCACACCCCACCTGGGCAACATCGGCCCTCTTGTGGCACTTGGAGCCTGCTGGGAGCCTCCTCCCCTCGGTGATGGGGGCCCTCTAGCGTCAGGCCCTAACTGCTGGGTACCCACATTTTCTGATACGTGCTAAGTGGTGCGAGGACACTCCTGCGAGGTTCCCATCCCCATGGGCATGTGGGCCTTCTGCTCTAAGGTCCCAACACCTGTGTTGTTCACCGTTTCATGATGTTGTCTCTCTGGTGTTAGTTCACTCAGGCCTAGATCCCATAGACTCTGTGCTCTGATCGGCCTGCTGGGAGGTTCCTACTGCTGGATTCCTTACCTTTTTTATTCTTTGGGTCCTGTGTTTTTATGCTCCTACTTCCTGACTCACTCCCAGCCCCTTTGTGATGTAGGTCCTCTGGTTTAAGGCCACATGTACCGGTTTCCTCACCTTTATTGATGTGGCCCCACTGGTGTGAGGACACTCCTGCCTGGTTCCCATCCCCTTGGTGATTGGGGCCCTCTTGTGAGAGTCTGATCCTGTCTGGATTCCTCACACTTCTGGGAGGTGGGCCCTCTGCTGTGAGGTCACTCCTGCCTGGCTGGCACACGTCACGTTGGCGATGTGGGCCCTCAGTTGGGAGTTGGTGCCTGCTGGGTGTCTCCTCCCCTCGGTAATGAGGGCCCTCTGGCGTCAGGCCCTAACTCATGGGCTCCCAAAATTTTCTGATGTGCGCCCTGTCGTGTGAGTACACTCCAGCCAGGGTCCCTTCCCTAGGGGATGTGGGCTTTCTGCTCTGTGGTCCCAACGGCTGGGTTGCTCACAGTGTCAGAATGTGGGCCCTCTGTTTTGAGTTCAGTCAGGCCTGGATCCCATAGCCTCGCTGCTCCTGGCCGCCTGCTGGGAGGTTCCAACTGCGGGATTCCTCACCTTTTTTACGCAATGGGCCCTCTGTTTTGAGGCTCCTCCTGCCTGCCTCACTCCCAGCCCCTTGGTGATGTGTGTCCTGTAGTTTGAGGCCACGTGTGCTGGGTCCGTCACATTTCGGTGATGTGACCCCACTGGTGTGAGGACACTCCTGCCTGGTTTCCATTCCCTTGGTGATGTGGGCCCTCTGGTGAGAGTCTGATCCTCTTTGGGTTCCTCACACTTTTGTGTGGTTGGCCCTCTGCTCTGAGGTCACTCCTGCCTGGCTGGCACACTCCGCATTGGCGACGTCGGCCCTCTGGTAGCAGTTGGAGCTTGCTGGGAGCCTCCTCTCCTCAGTGATGAGGGCCCTCTGGCGTCCGGCCCTAACTGCTGGGCTCCCCACATTTTCTGTTGTGTGCCCACTGGTGCGATGACACTCCTGCTTGGTTCCCTTCCCCATGGGGATGTGGGCCTTGTGCTCTGAGGTCACAACGGCTGGGTTGCTTACAGTATCACGATGAGGGCCCTCTGTTGTGAGTTCATCACTGCCTGGATCCCATAGCCTCGGTGCTCTGGGCCGCCTGCTGGGATGTTCCAACTGCTGGATTCCTCACCTTTTTATACAATGGGCCATGTGTTTTGAGGTTAATCCTGCCTGCCTCGCTCTGAGACCCATGGTGATGTGGGTCTTCTGGTTTGAGGCCACATGTGCTGGGTACCTCAACTTTCGATGATGTGGCCCCACGGGTGTGAGGACACTCGTGCCTGATTCCCAGCCCCTTGCTTATGTGGGCACTCTGGTGAGAGTCTGATCATGACTGGGTTCCTTACCCTTCTGTGAGGTGGGCGCTCTGATGTGAGGTCACTCCTGCCTGGATGGCTCACGTCGCCTTGGCGACGTAGGCCCTCTGTTGGCCACTGAAGCATGCTGGGAGCCTCCTACCCTCTTTAATGAGCGCCCTGGAAGAAACACATATGCCCTTTTTGACCAAGTGCATCATTGTCGAAGTTCTGTCTCTTCTCCTATACTTTCAGAGGACTTCCCATCTACCTCCTGAAATCGTATTCCTGGAATTCTGCCCCGCGTTCAAGTCCTCTTTGCAGCCTTACTTCAATATATTTTTGGACGATAGCTGTCATTTATAACTCTGCAGGTTTGTGAATTACAGTGCCCCTGAGCTCCATTCTTCAACTCGCTTTCTTGTGAGCTGGCCGCAAAACCGCAGGATTGCTTCAGGCCCTAATCTGGTTCCGGCAAGGCATGTTGAGCCTTTGGCTAATCCCTCTTCCTGATAGGAAATGAGCGTTAAATTTGCTCGTGCAGACACCTACAGCTAATCTCTCATTGGTTCTCCCTATTCCTGTTCATCTTGCTCAGAAATTCCAAACTGTGCCAAACAGGAGGTTAAAGGCACTGACTCTCCAATTGGGGAAAGAGTTAGTAAAGCGTCTGGAATGGTAAAACCGAGTATGAGGGGAAGAAAACTGAGATGCATTTAAAAAGGTTTCCCGGTCACACGGTGGACCATATTCTGGGTTTCCCATGCGTGTTTTACCTGAAGGAAGAATCCCTTAAACCTGGAGAGGTGGGACCCATGCAATGGGTACCATGCAGTATGACTTCAAATGGCCTGCATTTTCTCACCGAACCTCACCAATGCTATCAGCCCAAAGTGTCGAACCTTATGTCTCACTCAGCTCTAGGTGTAGATGTGGTAAATCCAGGTTGCATCACAAGCCCTGAATGAATTATTTAAGAATTGCTCTCTATTTCACTGTCATTGTGTTTGTTTTTGTAGTTTATTTTGATAATGGGATTTATCGGATTTTCTCTGCTGCCTTCATGCAGATGTACACACACTTGATTCTCTTACGGAGACATATAAATCCATGGATTTGAAGATTCTTACTAGTCATGTGTAATCCTAGGAGTTGAATATGGTGTGTTTAGTCCATTTCGTTGAGCAAGGTGTAAGTCTTGACTATTACATATTTGGCTTATGGAAAGGTATGTGTGCTAATTTCTATCTCTGGTTTTATGCAGCACCCCACCTCACCTTTCCCCATAAGCAAGCATAAGTTGGTGTTCTAAATTTGAGACCCTGTTCTGTTTTGTAATTCAGTTCATGTGTAGCCAAGTTTACATTCCGTGTATTAGTGATATCTTATGATGTTTCATTTTCTGTGTGACTTATTTCACTTAGAATCATCGTACCTGGATCCACTCAATATGCCGCGACGGGCCTGATGACATAGATTTCATTGGTGAGTGATATTCCATTGTACGTGCGTACCACAACTTCTTTAACCATTTTTCACATTCTGGGATATTTAACTTGTACCGTAGACGACGTTCTTGTAAACAGAGCTGTCCCAAACTTTGGGGTGGCTGTGTGTTTTTGATTTTAATTTCCCTAAGCTATAGGACCATAAGTGGAAGTGACATAGGCTGTGTTGCTTTGTTTCCTACGTGTTTCTTGAAACACCATACACTTCTCCAGAGTGGTTGTTGGCAATTTACATCCCGCCCATCAGCATGACAAGGCTCCCTGTTCTCCATGACCTGTCCTGCCTTTCTGGATTTTACACTTTTTTCAGATGGCCCTTTTGACCGGGGGGGCAGTGAGACTTCATTGTAGTGCAGATTTCCTTTACAGGCTTGCTTGGTTGGCCAAAAAGGGCGTATGCGTTTTTTCCTGAATATATTCAGGAAAAAACGCATACGCCCTTTTTGGCCAAGTGCATCGTTTTCGACATTCTGCCTCTTTTCCTATGCTTTTAGTACAATTCCAGTCTACCCCCTGAAATCGTTTTCCTGAAATTCTGCCCCGCATTCAAGTCCTCTTCGAAGACTTACTTCAATACATTTTTGGACGATAGCTGTCATTCATAACTCTGCAGGTTTGTGAATTACAGTGCCCCTGAGCTCATGTCTTCAACTCGTTTTCTTGTGAGCTGGCCGCAAAACCGCAGGATTGCTTCAGGCCGTAATCTCTTTCCGGCAGGGCTTGCTGAGCCTTTGTTTAATTCCTCTTCCTGGTCGGAAATGAGCGCTCCTTTTGCCCGTGCAGGCACCTACAGCTAGTCTCTCATTGGTTCTCCCTATTCCTGTACATCTTGCGCAGAAATTGCAAACTGTGCCAAACAGGAGGTTAATGGCACTGACTCTCCAAGTGGGGAGAGTGTTAGTAAAGCGTCTGGAATGGTGAACCCGAGTACCAGGGGACGAAAACTGAGATGCATTTGAAAACGTTTCCCGGTCACACAGTGCACTGTACTGTGGGTTTCCCATGCATGTTTTAGCTGAAGGAAGAATCCCTTAAACCTGGAGAGTTGGGACCCATGGAATGGTTACCATGCAGTATGACTTCAAAGGGTCTGCGTTTGCTCACCGAACCTCACCAATGCTATCAGCCCGAAGTGTCCAGCCTTATGTCTCACCCAGCTCTGGGTGTAGATGTGGTAAATCCAGGTTGCATCACAAGCCCTGAATGAATTATTTAAGAATTGCTCTCTATTTCACTGTCATTGTGTTTTGTTTTTGAAATTTATTTTGATAATGGGATTTATCGGATTTTCACTGCTGCATTTAGGCCGTTGTACACACGCTTGATTTCCTTATGGAGACATATAAATCCATGGGTTTTAAGATTCTTACTTGTCAGGTATCTTGCAAGGCGTTGAATATGGGGTGTTGAGTCCATTTCGTTGAGCAAGGAGTAGGTCTTGTCTATTATATATTTGGCTTATGGAACGGTATCTGTGCTAATTTCAATCTCTGGTTTTATGCAGCACCCCAACTCACCTTTCCCCATTAGCAAGCATCAGTTGGTTTTCTAAATTTGAGACCCTGTTCTGTTTTGTAATTCAGTTTATGTGTAGCCAAGTTTACATTCCGTGTATTACTTATATATTATGATGTTTCTTTTTCTGGGTGACGTATTTCTCGTAGAATCATCGTACCTGAATCCACTCATTATGCCGCTATGGGCCTGAAGACGTAGATTTCTTTGCTGAGTGATATTCCATTGTACGTGCGTACCAGAACTTCTTTATCCATTTTTTCCTTTCTTGGATATTTAACTTGTACCGTAGACAAGGTTCTTGTAAACAGAGCCATCCCAAACTTTGGGGTGGCTGTGTGTTTGTGATTTTAATTACCCTGAGCTATAGGACCATATTGGAAGTGACATAGGCTGTGTTGCTTTGTTTCCTATGTGTTTCAGGATACACCACACATTTCTCCAGAATGGCTGTTGGCAATTTACATCCCGCCCATCAGCATAACAAGGCTCCCTGTTCTCCAAGACCTGTCCTGCCTTTCTGGATTTTACACTTTTTTCAGATGGCCCTTTTGACCGGGGGGCAGTGAGACTTCATTGTAGTGCAGATTTCCTTTACACGCTTGTTTGGTTGGCCAAAAAGTGCGTATGCGTTTTTTCCTGAATATATTCAGGAAAAAACGCATACACCCTTTTTGGCCAAGTGCATCATTGTCGACATTCTGCCTCTAATCTTATTCTTTAAGTGCAATTCCATTCTACCCCCTGAAATCGTTTTCCTGAAATTCTGCCCCGATTTCAAGTCCTCTTCGAAGACTTACTTCAAAACATTTTTGGACGATAGCTGTCATTCATTACTCTGCAGGTTTGTGAATTACAGTGCCCCTGAGCTCCTTTCTTCAACTCGCTTTCTTGTGAGCTGGCCACAAACCCGAAGGATTGCTTCAGGCCCTAATATAGTTCCGGCATGGCATGCTGAGCCTTTGGTTAATTCCTCTTCCTTGTGGGAAATGAGCGTTAAATTTGCATGTGCAGACACCTTCACATGAGTCGTCATGGTGCCCCTTTGCCCCGGTTATCTCTATGGAGGTTGGAGTTGGAGGGCCTCCTCCCTCAAGATCAGTGTGCCCACGGAGCCAACCCTGCAACTTCAGGGCATGGTTGGGGGTTAGGATCACCACGAGGATTCCTTTTCCCTTAGGAGGGAGGTGGCCTTTTGGGCTGCTGATTTCCAGGTTATCAGATACTGCCAGTATCTTGGCCAGATGTGGCGGTGGGCCAAGCCCCTTGGTGACCGTAGTTTATCCTACCTGGATCGCATTCTTGCATTGTTCCATTTCAAGTGGTCCCAGGTTTTGCACTAATACTCCAGTGGCGATTCACCGTTCACCAGGAATGTAAAGGTCAAAGGGTTTAGCTAAATTAGGGAGTTCCAGGGCAAGGGTCTGAATTGACTGCTCTTTCCATTCTTGAAAGGCCACTTCTGCATTCTATTCAAAAGGATCATCACCTTTTCCTTTCAGTGTTTCATATAGAGGCCGAGCTAGTAGACTGTAGTTAGGGATCCAGAAGCAGCAAACCCTGGCCTCCCCAGGAACCCCTAAGCTGTCTTCTAGTTTTAGAAATGGGTAAGGCTGTAAATTGTTTCTTCCCTTTCCTGGGATGGGCTTCTCCGACCTTCTGTGAGAATGAAGCCCAGGCAGGTCACCGTAGTCTGTGATATTTGAGCTTTTTCTTGGACAACTTGTATCCTTTATTGGCTTCGTAGTTCAGAGGTCTCCTTAGTAGGGCTGGCGATCAGAATGTCGTCTGCATATTGAAGGAGTGTTTCCTTTTCCAGAGGTAGAACTTTTAGGTCTTTAGCTGAGCTTTCCCCAAAGATGGTGTGGGAATTTTTGAACCCTTGGGGCAACACGGCCCGGAAGTATTGTTTTAGTTGTATGTTGAGTCCTGCCACTCACAAGCCAAAATTTCTTGTGACTCTGGGACTAATAGAATACAAAAGAAGGCATCATTGAAGACTAATACAGAATACCATGTCCTGGTGGTTGGTAGAATGACCAGCAGGGTGTAGGATTTAGGAACTACTGGAGGTATATCCTCGGTGGCTTCACTGACTGTCCTGACATCCTTTACCAGGACTCCAGCAGCCCATGGGGCTCTCGAGGTCAGGCCAATCCCAGGATATGGAGCTCACCTGGGCAGGTACCCCACCCCAGCCCACGGGGCTCTCGTGGTCAGGCCCCTCCCAGGATACAGAGCTACCCTTGCAGGTACCATGGCAGGGCTGGGAACACAGGAACCGTGCATATCGCCCTCATTGCAGAGCACTCCCAGCTCACCTGTCACTCAGATCTGACACAGAGCACCTCAGAGCAGGACTTGAACTAACAAACAGCAGCTCCGACAGGTCTGTGACCCTGGGCATCACTCTGTGTGGCCTCCCTCCACCTGGTGTTCCAGAGACTTCCACTGCACCCGGGGCAGCAGGCCTCTGTCTCCACCCACCAGCCACCCCTCCTCTCCCTGACTCCTGGGTTCCTCTCATTAGGAGAGGGTTTTCTTGAAGTTGTCTCCCACTCATGGGCCAGATAATATAATTAGAAAACAAGCCAGAGCTGCAGCCCCTTGTCTATCCTGACTCTCAGGAGCCCACACCTGTTCCTTGGACCTGGCCGATTCAGCAAGTTCCAGTTTCTGCAACTGTGAGCCCCTGAGGGGTGATTATTGGCTGGCCTGGGAAGCCTGACCGTGCCGGCCAGCCCTCCCCAGGTGTGCCTGGGTTCAGATCAATATAAACACCGCTCCAGGCAGCAAGAGCCCCTGCAGCTGTGCCTGACGCCATTTTCTCTGCCCTGTCAGCAGTCTTGGGGCTGGACTGGTGGGAGGGAGTGAGAGGCCACGGCTTTGTGGGTGGCCCAGTGTGAGTGGGGCTCTGCTGGACTTTCTGCAGCAGTTGCCAAGATGCCACCTGCTAAAGAAGAGGATGTGTCACCCATACCTGCTGCTGGAATTTCTCCCTGGGCAGAGGTGAGTGAGGAAGAAAGCAGTGGGGGCCGGGACAGCAGGGGTATCTCAGGCAGGGAAATGGAAAGCTTCCAGAAGAGCACCCAGGACCAGGACCATCCTGGCTGGCCTGCAGGCACCAAGTCGGCTGGCATGCTGTCGCTCATGTGGCTCCATGGCCCTTCCTCTAGGCTTTCAAGTCCTTGTACATATTCAGGTGTTTTACCTGGGAAGGGTGGGAACATTTCAGCAGCAGCTGGCCTGGGGCTCAGCCCACGTTTACTCACAGATGCCTCGGCACGGTCCCCCAGCTTTGCAATGAGGACGCTTGTTGTGTGGGGCCTGCTGGCTGAATGGGAGATGATTCCCCACCACCGACCAACTTCAGAATTGTTTACAACTGGAGCAAGTGCCCTGATACGGTTTTCCTCTGTGTAGCTGGTGGGTTCTGTTTTTTTTTCTTTTTTGGTTCAAGGTAGATTTTATTCCTCTTTTTTGTATTTACAGATATAAGCATGGAAATAATTTATTCATATAAATACATGTATGTGAAGGGAAGAATATTTTTTCTGTTTTACTTTTTGTAATTTGAATTTTATTTTATTTTTTTATACAGCAGGTTCTTTTTGGTTATCTATTTTATACATATAAATGTATACATGCCAATCCCAATCTCTCAACTCCTCCCACCACCACCCCCCAACAGCTTTCCCCCCTTGGTGTCCATACGTTTGTTGTCTACATCTGTTGCTCTATTTCTGCCTTGCAAAACGGTTCATCTGTACAATTTGTCTAGGTTCCACATATAGCCATTAATAGACAAGATTTCTTTTTCTCTTTCTGACTTACTTCACTCTGTATGACAGTCTCTAGATCCATCAACGTCTCTACAAATGACCCAATTTCATTCCTTTTTATGGCTTAGTAATATTCCATTTTATATATGTACCACGTCTTTATGCATTTGTCTGTCTGTGGGCATTTAGGTTGCTTCCATTACCTGGATATTGTAAATAGTGATGCAATGAACATTGCGGTGAATGTCTCTTTTTCATTTATGGTTTTGTCTGGGTATATGCCCAGTAGTGTGACTGCTGTATCATATGGTAATTCTATTCTTAGTTTTATAAGAAACTCCATAACTTTCTCCACAGTGACTGTATCAATTTCATTCCCAACAATAGCGGAAGAGGGTTCCTTATCTCCACACCCTTTCCAGCATTTGTTGTTTGTAGATTTTCTGATGATGCCCATTCTAACAGGTGTGAGGTGATACACCATGGATGAGTCTATTTCGTTGAGCAAAGAGTAGGTCTTGTCTATTACATATTTGGCTTATGGAACGGTATGTGTGCTAATTTCAATCTCTGGTTTTATACAGCACCGCAACTCAACTTTCCCCTTAAGCAAGCATAAGTTTTTATCTAAATGTGAGACTCTGTTCGGTTTTGGAATTCAGTTTATGTGTAGCCAAGTTTACACTCTCTCTATTAGTGATATCTTATGATAATTACCTTTCTCTGTGTGACATATTTCTCTTAGAATCATCATACTTAAATCCACTCAATTTGCTGCTACAGGCCTGATGACATTGATTTCATTGCTGAGTGATATTCCATTGTACGTAAGTAGCACAACTCCTTTATCCATATTTTTCTTTCTGGGATATTTAATTTGTACTGGACTCAAGGTTCTTGTAAACACAGCAGCCCTAAATTTGGTGTTGGCTGTGTCTTGTTGATTTTAATTTTCCTAAGCTATAGGGCCAAAAGTGGAAGTGCCCTAGGGTCTGTAGCTTTGTTTTTCAGATGTTTCAGGATACACCATAAACATCTCCAGAGTGTCTGTTGGCAATTTACATCCCGCCCATCAGCATAACAAGGCTCCCTGTTCTCCATGGCCTGTCCTGTGTTTCTGGTTTTTACACATTTTTCAGATGGCCCTTTTGACGAATGGGAAATGAGACTTCATTGTAGTGCGGATTTCCATTGCTCGAGTGCTTGGTTGGCCAAAAAGGGCATATGTGTTTTTTCCTGAATATATTCAGGAAAAAATGTTTACGCACTTTTGTCCAAGTGCATCACTGTCAAAGATCTGCCGCTTTTCACATGCTTTAAACGCAATTCCAATCTACCTCCTGAAATATGATTCCTGCAATTCTGCCTCGTTTTGAAGTCCTCTTTGCAGACTTACTTCAGTATATTTTTGCCAATAGCTGTCATTTATAACTCTGCAGGTTTGTGAATTACAGTGCCTGTGATTTCCTTTCTTAACTCGTTTCCGTGAAAGCTGGCCACAGAACCGCAGGTTTGCTTTAGGCCATAATCAGGGTCTGGCACGGCACTCTGAGCCTTTGGTTAATTCCTCTTCCTGGTGGGAAATTAGAGTTAAATGTGCCCCTCCGGACACCTGCCTCACTCCCAGCCCCTTGGTGATGTGTGTCCTGTGGTTTGAGGCCACATGTGCTGGGTTCCTCACCTTTGGCTGATGTGGCCCCACTGGTGTGAGGACACTCCTGCCTGGTTCCCATCCCCTTGGTGATGTGGGCCATCCGGTGAGAGTCTGATCCTGGTTGGGTTCCTCACACTTCTGTGAGGTGGGCCCTCTTCTCTGACGTCACTCCTGCCTGGCTGGCACACCCCGCCTTGGCGAAGTCGGCCCTCTGGTGGGATTTGGTGCCTGCTGGGGGTCTCCTGCCCTCGGTAATGAGGGCCCTCTGGCGTCAGGCCCTAATTCCTGGGCTCCCAATATTTTCTGATATGCGCCCTGTGGTTCGAGTACACTCGTGCCAGGTTCCCAACCCCATGGGAATGTGGGCCTTCTGCTCTGAGGTCCCAACCGTGGGTTGCTCAGTTTCATGATGAGGGCCCTCTGCTGTGAGTTCTCTCCGGCCTGGATCCCATAGCCTCGCTGCTCCTGGCCACCTGCTGGGAAGTTCCAACTGCGGGATTCCTCACCTTTTTTCTTCTATGGACCCTCTGTTTTGAGACTCCTCCTGCCTGCCTCACTCCCAGTCCCTTGGTGATGTGTGTCCTCTGGTGTGAGGCCACGTGTGCTGAGTCCCTCACCTTTGGATGATGTGGCCACACTGGTGTGAGGACACTCCTGCCTGCTTCCTATCCCCTTGATGATGTGGGCCCTCTGGTGAGAGTCTGATCCTGGCTGGGTTCCTCACCCTTCTGTGAGGTGGGCCCTCTGCTGTGAGGTCACTCCTGCCTGGCTGGCACACCCCACCTGGGCAACATCGGCCCTCTTGTGGCACTTGGAGCCTGCTGGGAGCCTCCTCCCCTCGGTGATGGGGGCCCTCTAGCGTCAGGCCCTAACTGCTGGGTACCCACATTTTCTGATACGTGCTAAGTGGTGTGAGGACACTCCTGCGAGGTTCCCATCCCCATGGGCATGTGGGCCTTCTGCTCTAAGGTCCCAACACCTGTGTTGTTCACCGTTTCATGATGTTGTCTCTCTGGTGTTAGTTCACTCAGGCCTAGATCCCATAGACTCTGTGCTCTGAGCCGACTGCTGGGAGGTTCCTACTGCTGGATTCCTTACCTTTTTTATTCTTTGGGTCCTGTGTTTTTATGCTCCTACTTCCTGACTCACTCCCAGCCCCTTTGTGATGTAGGTCCTCTGGTTTAAGGCCACATGTACCGGTTTCCTCACCTTTATTGATGTGGCCCCACTGGTGTGAGGACACTCCTGCCTGGTTCCCATCCCCTTGGTGATTGGGGCCCTCTTGTGAGAGTCTGATCCTGTCTGGATTCCTCACACTTCTGGGAGGTGGGCCCTCTGCTGTGAGGTCACTCCTGCCTGGCTGGCACACGTCACGTTGGCGATGTGGGCCCTCAGTTGGGAGTTGGTGCCTGCTGGGTGTCTCCTCCCCTCGGTAATGAGGGCCCTCTGGCGTCAGGCCCTAACTCATGGGCTCCCAAAATTTTCTGATGTGCGCCCTGTCGTGTGAGTACACTCCAGCCAGGGTCCCTTCCCTAGGGGATGTGGGCTTTCTGCTCTGTGGTCCCAACGGCTGGGTTGCTCACAGTGTCAGAATGTGGGCCCTCTGTTTTGAGTTCAGTCAGGCCTGGATCCCATAGCCTCGCTGCTCCTGGCCGCCTGCTGGGAGGTTCCAACTGCGGGATTCCTCACCTTTTTTACGCAATGGGCCCTCTGTTTTGAGGCTCCTCCTGCCTGCCTCACTCCCAGCCCCTTGGTGATGTGTGTCCTGTAGTTTGAGGCCACGTGTGCTGGGTCCGTCACATTTCGGTGATGTGGCCCCACTGGTGTGAGGACACTCCTGCCTGGTTTCCATTCCCTTGGTGATGTGGGCCCTCTGGTGAGAGTCTGATCCTCTTTGGGTTCCTCACACTTTTGTGTGGTTGGCCCTCTGCTCTGAGGTCACTCCTGCCTGGCTGGCACACCCCGCATTGGCGACGTCGGCCCTCTGGTAGCAGTTGGAGCTTGCTGGGAGCCTCCTCTCCTCAGTGATGAGGGCCCTCTGGCGTCCGGCCCTAACTGCTGGGCTCCCCACATTTTCTGTTGTGTGCCCACTGGTGCGATGACACTCCTGCTTGGTTCCCTTCCCCATGGGGATGTGGGCCTTGTGCTCTGAGGTCACAACGGCTGGGTTGCTTACAGTATCACGATGAGGGCCCTCTGTTGTGAGTTCATCACTGCCTGGATCCCATAGCCTCGGTGCTCTGGGCCGCCTGCTGGGATGTTCCAACTGCTGGATTCCTCACCTTTTTATACAATGGGCCATGTGTTTTGAGGTTAATCCTGCCTGCCTCGCTCTGAGACCCATGGTGATGTGGGTCTTCTGGTTTGAGGCCACATGTGCTGGGTACCTCAACTTTCGATGATGTGGCCCCACGGGTGTGAGGACACTCGTGCCTGATTCCCAGCCCCTTGCTTATGTGGGCACTCTGGTGAGAGTCTGATCATGACTGGGTTCCTTACCCTTCTGTGAGGTGGGCGCTCTGATGTGAGGTCACTCCTGCCTGGATGGCTCACGTCGCCTTGGCGACGTAGGCCCTCTGTTGGCCACTGAAGCATGCTGGGAGCCTCCTACCCTCTTTAATGAGGGCCCTGGAAGAAACGCATATGCCCTTTTTGACCAAGTGCATCATTGTCGAAGTTCTGCCTCTTCTCCTATACTTTCAGAGGACTTCCCATCTACCTCCTGAAATCGTATTCCTGGAATTCTGCCCCGCGTTCAAGTCCTCTTTGCAGCCTTACTTCAATATATTTTTGGACGATAGCTGTCATTTATAACTCTGCAGGTTTGTGAATTACAGTGCCCCTGAGCTCCATTCTTCAACTCGCTTTCTTGTGAGCTGGCCGCAAAACCGCAGGATTGCTTCAGGCCCTAATCTGGTTCCGGCACGGCATGTTGAGCCTTTGGCTAATTCCTCTTCCTGATGGGAAATGAGCATTAAATTTGCTCGTGCAGACACCTACAGCTAATCTCTCATTGGTTCTCCCTATTCCTGTTCATCTTGCTCAGAAATTCCAAACTGTGCCAAACAGGAGGTTAAAGGCACTGACTCTCCAATTGGGGAAAGAGTTAGTAAAGCGTCTGGAATGGTAAAACCGAGTATGAGGGGAAGAAAACTGAGATGCATTTAAAAAGGTTTCCCGGTCACACGGTGGACCATATTCTGGGTTTCCCATGCGTGTTTTACCTGAAGGAAGAATCCCTTAAACCTGGAGAGGTGGGACCCATGCAATGGGTACCATGCAGTATGACTTCAAATGGCCTGCATTTTCTCACCGAACCTCACCAATGCTATCAGCCCAAAGTGTCGAACCTTATGTCTCACTCAGCTCTAGGTGTAGATGTGGTAAATCCAGGTTGCATCACAAGCCCTGAATGAATTATTTAAGAATTGCTCTCTATTTCACTGTCATTGTGTTTGTTTTTGTAGTTTATTTTGATAATGGGATTTATCGGATTTTCTCTGCTGCCTTCATGCAGATGTACACACACTTGATTCTCTTACGGAGACATATAAATCCATGGATTTGAAGATTCTTACTAGTCATGTGTAATCCTAGGAGTTGAATATGGTGTGTTTAGTCCATTTCGTTGAGCAAGGTGTAAGTCTTGACTATTACATATTTGGCTTATGGAAAGGTATGTGTGCTAATTTCTATCTCTGGTTTTATGCAGCACCCCACCTCACCTTTCCCCATAAGCAAGCATAAGTTGGTGTTCTAAATTTGAGACCCTGTTCTGTTTTGTAATTCAGTTCATGTGTAGCCAAGTTTACATTCCGTGTATTAGTGATATCTTATGATGTTTCATTTTCTGTGTGACTTATTTCACTTAGAATCATCGTACCTGGATCCACTCAATATGCCGCGACGGGCCTGATGACACAGATTTCATTGGTGAGTGATATTCCATTGTACGTGCGTACCACAACTTCTTTAACCATTTTTCACATTCTGGGATATTTAACTTGTACCGTAGACGACGTTCTTGTAAACAGAGCTGTCCCAAACTTTGGGGTGGCTGTGTGTTTTTGATTTTAATTTCCCTAAGCTATAGGACCATAAGTGGAAGTGACATAGGCTCCGTTGCTTTGTTTCCTACGTGTTTCAGGAAACCCCATACACTTCTCCAGAGTGGCTGTTTGCAATTTACATCCCCCCCCTCAGAATAACAAGTCTCCCTGTTCTCCATGACCTGTCCTGCCTTTCTGAATTTTACACTTTTTCAGATGCCCCTTTTGACCGGGGGGCAGTGAGACTTCATTGTAGTGCAGATTTCATTTACCTGCTTGCTTGCTTGGCCAAAAATGGCGTATGCGTTTTTTCCTGAATATATTCAGGAAAAAACGCATACGCACTTTTTGGCCAGTGCATCATTGTCGACATTCTGCCTCTATTCCTATGCTTTAAGTGCAATTCCAGTCTACCCCCTGAAATCGTTTTCCTGAAATTCTGCCCCGCTTTCAAGTCCTATTCGAAGACTTACTTCAATACATTTTTGGACGATAGCTGTCATTCATAACTCTGCAGGTTTGTGAATTACAGTGCCCCTGAGCTCGTTTCCTCAACTCGCTTTCTTGTGAGCTGGCCGCAAAACCGCAGGATTGCTGCAGGCCCTAATCTGTTTCCGTCAGGGCACACTGAGCCTTTGGTGAATTCCTCTTCCTGGTGGGAAATGAGCGTTCCATTTGCCCGTGCAGACACCTACAGCTAGTCTCTCATTGTTTCTCCCTATTCCTGTTAATCTTGCGTAGAAATTGCAAACTGTGCCAAACAGGAGGTTAAAGGCACTGACTCTCCAAGTGGGGAGAATGTTAGTAAAGTGTCTGGAATGGTGAACCCGAGTACCAGGGTTCGAAAACTGAGATATATTTGAAAACGTTTCCCAATCACACGGTGGACAATACTCTGGGTTTCCCATGCATGTCTTAGCTGAAGGAAGAATCCCTTAAACCTGGAGAGCTGGGAACCATGGAATGGGTACCATGCAGTATGACTACAAAGGGTCTGCGTTTGCTCACCGAACCTCACAAATGCTATCAGCCCGAAGTGTCCAGCCGTATATCTCACCCAGCTCTGGGTGTAGATGTGGTAAATCCAGGTTGCATCACAAGCCCTGAATGAATTATTTAAGAATTGCTCTCTATTTCACTGTCAATGTGTTTTGGTTTTGAAATTTATTTTGATAATGGGATTTATCGGATTTTCACTGCTGCGTTTAGGCTGCTGTACACACGCTTGATTTCCTTATGGAGACATATAAATCCATGGGTTTTAAGATTCTTACTTGTCAGGTATATTCCCAGGCTTTGAGTCCGTTTCGTTGAGCAAGGAGTAGGTCTTGTCTATTATATATTTGGCTTATGGAACGGTATCTGTGCTAATTTCAATCTCTGGTTTTATGCAGCACCCCAACTCACCTTTCCCCATAAGCAAGCATAAGTTGGTTTTCTAAATTTGAGACCCTGTTCTGTTTTGTAATTCAGTTCATGGGTAGCCAAGTTTACATTCCGTGTATTAGTCATATCTTATGATGTTTCTTTTTCTGTGTGACTTATTTCTCGTAGAATCATCATACCTGAATCCACTCATTATGCCGCTACGGGCCTGATGAAGTAGATTTCATTGCTGAGTGATATTCCATTGTACGTGCGTACCACAACTTCTTTATCCATTTTTTGCTTTCTGGGATATTTTACTTGTACCGTAGACGAGGTTCTTGTAAACAGGGCCGTCCCAAACTCTGGGGTGGCTGTGTGTTTTTGATTTTAATTTCCCTAAGCTATAGGACCATAAGTGGAAGTGACATAGGCTGTGTTGCTTTGTTTCCTACGTGTTTCTGGAAACACCATACACTTCTCCAGAGTGGTTGTTGGCAATTTACATCCCGCCCATCAGCATGACAAGGCTCCCTGTTCTCCATGACCTGTCCTGCCTTTCTGGATTTTACACTTTTTTCAGATGGCCCTTTTGACTGGGGGGGCAGTGAGACTTCATTGTAGTGCAGATTTCCTTTACAGGCTTGCTTGGTTGGCCAAAAAGGGCGTATGCGTTTTTTCCTGAATATATTCAGGAAAAAACGCATACGCCCTTTTTGGCCAAGTGCATCGTTGTCGACATTCTGCCTCTTTTCCTATGCTTTTAGTACAATTCCAGTCTACCCCCTGAAATCGTTTTCCTGAAACTCTGCCCCGCATTCAAGTCCTCTTCGAAGACTTACTTCAATACATTTTTGGACGATAGCTGTCATTCATAACTCTGCAGGTTTGTGAATTACAGTGCCCCTGAGCTCATGTCTTCAACTCGTTTTCTTGTGAGCTGGCCGCAAAACCGCAGGATTGCTTCAGGCCGTAATCTCTTTCCGGCAGGGCTTGATGAGCCTTTGTTTAATTCCTCTTCCTGTTCGGAAATGAGCGTTCCTTTTGCCCGTGCAGGCACCTACAGCTAGTCTCTCATTGGTTCTCCCTATTCCTGTACATCTTGCGCAGAAATTGCAAACTGTGCCAAACAGGAGGTTAATGGCACTGACTCTCCAAGTGGGGAGAGTGTTAGTAAAGCGTCTGGAATGGTGAACCCGAGTACCAGGGGACGAAAACTGAGATGCATTTGAAAACGTTTCCCGGTCACACAGTGCACTGTACTGTGGGTTTCCCATGCATGTTTTAGCTGAAGGAAGAATCCCTTAAACCTGGAGAGTTGGGACCCATGGAATGGGTACCATGCAGTTTGACTTCAAAGGGTCTGCGTTTGCTCACCGAACCTCACCAATGCTATCAGCCCGAAGTGTCCAGCCTTATGTCTCACCCAGCTCTGGGTGTAGATGTGGTAAATCCAGGTTGCATCACAAGCCCTGAATGAATTATTTAAGAATTGCTCTCTATTTCACTGTCATTGTGTTTTGTTTTTGAAATTTATTTTGATAATGGGATTTATCGGATTTTCACTGCTGCATTTAGGCCGTTGTACACACGCTTGATTTCCTTATGGAGACATATAAATCCATAGGTTTTAAGATTCTTACTTGTCAGGTATCTTGCAAGGCGTTGAATATGGGGTGTTGAGTCCATTTCGTTGAGCAAGGAGTAGGTCTTGTCTATTATATATTTGGCTTATGGAACGGTATCTGTGCTAATTTCAATCTCTGGTTTTATGCAGCACCCCAACTCACCTTTCCCCATTAGCAAGCATAAGTTGGTTTTCTAAATTTGAGACCCTGTTCTGTTTTGTAATTCAGTTTATGTGTAGCCAAGTTTACATTCCGTGTATTACTTATATATTATGATGTTTCTTTTTCTGGGTGACGTATTTCTCGTAGAATCATCGTACCTGAATCCACTCATTATGCCGCTATGGGCCTGAAGACGTAGATTTCTTTGCTGAGTGATACTCCATTGTACGTGCGTACCAGAACTTCTTTATCCATTTTTTCCTTTCTTGGATATTTAACTTGTACCGTAGACAACGTTCTTGTAAACAGAGCCATCCCAAACTTTGGGGTGGCTGTGTGTTTGTGATTTTAATTACCCTAAGCTATAGGACCATATTGGAAGGGACATAGGCTGTGTTGCTTTGTTTCCTACGTGTTTCAGGATACACCATACATTTCTCCAGAGTGGCTGTTGGCAATTTACATCCCGCCCATCAGCATAACAAGGCTCCCTGTTCTCCAAGACCTGTCCTGCCTTTCTGGATTTTACACTTTTTTCAGATGGCCCTTTTGACCGGGGGGCAGTGAGACTTCATTGTAGTGCAGATTTCCTTTACACGCTTGCTTGGTTGGCCAAAAAGTGCGTATGCGTTTTTTCCTGAATATATTCAGGAAAAAACGCATACGCCCTTTTTGGCCAAGTGCATCATTGTCGACATTCTGCCTCTAATCTTATTCTTTAAGTGCAATTCCATTCTACCCCCTGAAATCGTTTTCCTGAAATTCTGCCCCGATTTCAAGTCCTCTTCGAAGACTTACTTCAAAACATTTTTGGACGATAGCTGTCATTCATTACTCTGCAGGTTTGTGAATTACAGTGCCCCTGAGCTCCTTTCTTCAACTCGCTTTCTTGTGAGCTGGCCACAAACCCGAAGGATTGCTTCAGGCCCTAATATAGTTCCGGCATGGCATGCTGAGCCTTTGGTTAATTCCTCTTCCTTGTGGGAAATGAGCGTTAAATTTGCATGTGCAGACACCTTCACATGAGTCGTCATGGTGCCCCTTTGCCCCGGTTATCTCTATGGAGGTTGGAGTTGGAGGGCCTCCTCCCTCAAGATCAGTGTGCCCACGGAGCCAACCCTGCAACTTCAGGGCATGGTTGGGGGTTAGGATCACCACGAGGATTCCTTTTCCCTTAGGAGGGAGGTGGCCTTTTGGGCTGCTGATTTCCAGGTTATCAGATACTGCCAGTATCTTGGCCAGATGTGGCGGTGGGCCAAGCCCCTTGGTGACCGTAGTTTATCCTACCTGGATCGCATTCTTGCATTGTTCCATTTCAAGTGGTCCCAGGTTTTGCACTAATACTCCAGTGGCGATTCACCGTTCACCAGGAATGTAAAGGTCAAAGGGTTTAGCTAAATTAGGGAGTTCCAGGGCAAGGGTCTGAATTGACTGCTCTTTCCATTCTTGAAAGGCCACTTCTGCATTCTATTCAAAAGGATCATCACCTTTTCCTTTCAGTGTTTCATATAGAGGCCGAGCTAGTAGACTGTAGTTAGGGATCCAGAAGCAGCAAACCCTGGCCTCCCCAGGAACCCCTAAGCTGTCTTCTAGTTTTAGAAATGGGTAAGGCTGTAAATTGTTTCTTCCCTTTCCTGGGATGGGCTTCTCCGACCTTCTGTGAGAATGAAGCCCAGGCAGGTCACCGTAGTCTGTGATATTTGAGCTTTTTCTTGGACAACTTGTATCCTTTATTGGCTTGGTAGTTCAGAGGTCTCCTTAGTAGGGCTGGCGATCAGAATGTCGTCTGCATATTGAAGGAGTGTTTCCTTTTCCAGAGGTAGAACTTTTAGGTCTTTAGCTGAGCTTTCCCCAAAGATGGTGTGGGAATTTTTGAACCCTTGGGGCAACACGGCCCGGAAGTATTGTTTTAGTTGTATGTTGAGTCCTGCCACTCACAAGCCAAAATTTCTTGTGACTCTGGGACTAATAGAATACAAAAGAAGGCATCATTGAAGACTAATACAGAATACCATGTCCTGGTGGTTGGTAGAATGACCAGCAGGGTGTAGGATTTAGGAACTACTGGAGGTATATCCTCGGTGGCTTCACTGACTGTCCTGACATCCTTTACCAGGACTCCAGCAGCCCATGGGGCTCTCGAGGTCAGGCCAATCCCAGGATATGGAGCTCACCTGGGCAGGTACCCCACCCCAGCCCACGGGGCTCTCGTGGTCAGGCCCCTCCCAGGATACAGAGCTACCCTTGCAGGTACCATGGCAGGGCTGGGAACACAGGAACCGTGCATATCGCCCTCATTGCAGAGCACTCCCAGCTCACCTGTCACTCAGATCTGACACAGAGCACCTCAGAGCAGGACTTGAACTAACAAACAGCAGCTCCGACAGGTCTGTGACCCTGGGCATCACTCTGTGTGGCCTCCCTCCACCTGGTGTTCCAGAGACTTCCACTGCACCCGGGGCAGCAGGCCTCTGTCTCCACCCACCAGCCACCCCTCCTCTCCCTGACTCCTGGGTTCCTCTCATTAGGAGAGGGTTTTCTTGAAGTTGTCTCCCACTCATGGGCCAGATAATATAATTAGAAAACAAGCCAGAGCTGCAGCCCCTTGTCTATCCTGACTCTCAGGAGCCCACACCTGTTCCTTGGACCTGGCCGATTCAGCAAGTTCCAGTTTCTGCAACTGTGAGCCCCTGAGGGGTGATTATTGGCTGGCCTGGGAAGCCTGACCGTGCCGGCCAGCCCTCCCCAGGTGTGCCTGGGTTCAGATCAATATAAACACCGCTCCAGGCAGCAAGAGCCCCTACAGCTGTGCCTGACGCCATTTTCTCTGCCCTGTCAGCAGTCTTGGGGCTGGACTGGTGGGAGGGAGTGAGAGGCCACGGCTTTGTGGGTGGCCCAGTGTGAGTGGGGCTCTGCTGGACTTTCTGCAGCAGTTGCCAAGATGCCACCTGCTAAAGAAGAGGATGTGTCACCCATACGTGCCGCTGGAATTTCTCCCTGGGCAGAGGTGAGTGAGGAAGAAAGCAGTGGGGGCCGGGACAGCAGGGGTATCTCAGGCAGGGAAATGGAAAGCTTCCAGAAGAGCACCCAGGACCAGGACCATCCTGGCTGGCCTGCAGGCACCAAGTCGGCTGGCATGCTGTCGCTCATGTGGCTCCATGGCCCTTCCTCTAGGCTTTCAAGTCCTTGTACATATTCAGGTGTTTTACCTGGGAAGGGTGGGAACATTTCAGCAGCAGCTGGCCTGGGGCTCAGCCCACGTTTACTCACAGATGCCTCGGCACGGTCCCCCAGCTTTGCAATGAGGACGCTTGTTGCGTGGGGCCTGCTGGCTGAATGGGAGATGATTCCCCACCACCGACCAACTTCAGAATTGTTTACAACTGGAGCAAGTGCCCTGATACGGTTTTCCTCTGTGTAGCTGGTGGGTTCTGTTTTTTTTTCTTTTTTGGTTCAAGGTAGATTTTATTCCTCTTTTTTGTATTTACAGATATAAGCATGGAAATAATTTATTCATATAAATACATGTATGTGAAGGGAAGAATATTTTTTCTGTTTTACTTTTTGTAATTTGAATTTTATTTTATTTTTTTATACAGCAGGTTCTTTTTGGTTATCTATTTTATACATATAAATGTATACATGCCAATCCCAATCTCTCAACTCCTCCCACCACCACCCCCCAACAGCTTTCCCCCCTTGGTGTCCATACGTTTGTTGTCTACATCTGTTGCTCTATTTCTGCCTTGCAAAACGGTTCATCTGTACAATTTGTCTAGGTTCCACATATAGCCATTAATAGACAAGATTTCTTTTTCTCTTTCTGACTTACTTCACTCTGTATGACAGTCTCTAGATCCATCAACGTCTCTACAAATGACCCAATTTCATTCCTTTTTATGGCTTAGTAATATTCCATTTTATATATGTACCACGTCTTTATGCATTCGTCTGTCTGTGGGCATTTAGGTTGCTTCCATTACCTGGATATTGTAAATAGTGATGCAATGAACATTGCGGTGAATGTCTCTTTTTGATTTATGGTTTTGTCTGGGTATATGCCCAGTAGTGGGACTGCTGTATCATATGGTAATTCTATTCTTAGTTTTATAAGAAACTCCATAACTTTCTCCACAGTGACTGTATCAATTTCATTCCCAACAATAGCGGAAGAGGGTTCCTTATCTCCACACCCTTTCCAGCATTTGTTGTTTGTAGATTTTCTGATGATGCCCATTCTAACAGGTGTGAGGTGATACACCATGGATGAGTCTATTTCGTTGAGCAAAGAGTAGGTCTTGTCTATTACATATTTGGCTTATGGAATGGTATGTGTGCTAATTTCAATCTCTGGTTTTATACAGCACCGCAACTCAACTTTCCCCTTAAGCAAGCATAAGTTTTTATCTAAATGTGAGACTCTGTTCGGTTTTGGAATTCAGTTTATGTGTAGCCAAGTTTACACTCTCTCTATTAGTGATATCTTATGATAATTACCTTTCTCTGTGTGACATATTTCTCTTAGAATCATCATACTTAAATCCACTCAATTTGCTGCTACAGGCCTGATGACATTGATTTCATTGCTGAGTGATATTCCATTGTACGTAAGTAGCACAACTCCTTTATCCATATTTTTCTTTCTGGGATATTTAATTTGTACTGGACTCAAGGTTCTTGTAAACACAGCAGCCCTAAATTTGGTGTTGGCTGTGTCTTGTTGATTTTAATTTTCCTAAGCTATAGGGCCAAAAGTGGAAGTGCCCTAGGGTCTGTAGCTTTGTTTTTCAGATGTTTCAGGATACACCATAAACATCTCCAGAGTGTCTGTTGGCAATTTACATCCCGCCCATCAGCATAACAAGGCTCCCTGTTCTCCATGGCCTGTCCTGTGTTTCTGGTTTTTACACATTTTTCAGATGGCCCTTTTGACGAATGGGAAATGAGACTTCATTGTAGTGCGGATTTCCATTGCTCGAGTGCTTGGTTGGCCAAAAAGGGCATATGTGTTTTTTCCTGAATATATTCAGGAAAAAATGTTTACGCACTTTTGTCCAAGTGCATCACTGTCAAAGATCTGCCGCTTTTCACATGCTTTAAACGCAATTCCAATCTACCTCCTGAAATATGATTCCTGCAATTCTGCCTCGTTTTGAAGTCCTCTTTGCAGACTTACTTCAGTATATTTTTGCCAATAGCTGTCATTTATAACTCTGCAGGTTTGTGAATTACAGTGCCTGTGATTTCCTTTCTTAACTCGTTTCCTTGAAAGCTGGCCACAGAACCGCAGGTTTGCTTTAGGCCATAATCAGGGTCTGGCACGGCACTCTGAGCCTTTGGTTAATTCCTCTTCCTGGTGGGAAATTAGAGTTAAATGTGCCCCTCCGGACACCTGCCTCACTCCCAGCCCCTTGGTGATGTGTGTCCTGTGGTTTGAGGCCACATGTGCTGGGTTCCTCACCTTTGGCTGATGTGGCCCCACTGGTGTGAGGACACTCCTGCCTGGTTCCCATCCCCTTGGTGATGTGGGCCATCCGGTGAGAGTCTGATCCTGGTTGGGTTCCTCACACTTCTGTGAGGTGGGCCCTCTTCTCTGACGTCACTCCTGCCTGGCTGGCACACCCCGCCTTGGCGAAGTCGGCCCTCTGGTGGGATTTGGTGCCTGCTGGGGGTCTCCTGCCCTCGGTAATGAGGGCCCTCTGGCGTCAGGCCCTAATTCCTGGGCTCCCAATATTTTCTGATATGCGCCCTGTGGTTCGAGTACACTCGTGCCAGGTTCCCAACCCCATGGGAATGTGGGCCTTCTGCTCTGAGGTCCCAACCGTGGGTTGCTCAGTTTCATGATGAGGGCCCTCTGCTGTGAGTTCTCTCCGGCCTGGATCCCATAGCCTCGCTGCTCCTGGCCACCTGCTGGGAGGTTCCAACTGCGGGATTCCTCACCTTTTTTCTTCTATGGGCCCTCTGTTTTGAGACTCCTCCTGCCTGCCTCACTCCCAGTCCCTTGGTGATGTGTGTCCTCTGGTGTGAGGCCACGTGTGCTGGGTCCCTCGCCTTTGGATGATGTGGCCACACTGGTGTGAGGACACTCCTGCCTGCTTCCTATCCCCTTGATGATGTGGGCCCTCTGGTGAGAGTCTGATCCTGGCTGGGTTCCTCACCCTTCTGTGAGGTGGGCCCTCTGCTGTGAGGTCACTCCTGCCTGGCTGGCACACCCCACCTGGGCAACATCGGCCCTCTTGTGGCACTTGGAGCCTGCTGGGAGCCTCCTCCCCTCGGTGATGGGGGCCCTCTAGCGTCAGGCCCTAACTGCTGGGTACCCACATTTTCTGATACGTGCTAAGTGGTGCGAGGACACTCCTGCGAGGTTCCCATCCCCATGGGCATGTGGGCCTTCTGCTCTAAGGTCCCAACACCTGTGTTGTTCACCGTTTCATGATGTTGTCTCTCTGGTGTTAGTTCACTCAGGCCTAGATCCCATAGACTCTGTGCTCTGAGCCGACTGCTGGGAGGTTCCTACTGCTGGATTCCTTACCTTTTTTATTCTTTGGGTCCTGTGTTTTTATGCTCCTACTTCCTGACTCACTCCCAG
Organism: Delphinapterus leucas; assembly: GCF_059928025.1. Classification (NCBI taxonomy): domain Eukaryota; kingdom Metazoa; phylum Chordata; class Mammalia; order Artiodactyla; family Monodontidae; genus Delphinapterus; species Delphinapterus leucas. The sequence continues at coordinate 1,611,131 of NW_028322269.1, read as the reverse complement.
CCCCTTTGTGATGTAGGTCCTCTGGTTTAAGGCCACATGTACCGGTTTCCTCACCTTTATTGATGTGGCCCCACTGGTGTGAGGACACTCCTGCCTGGTTCCCATCCCCTTGGTGATTGGGGCCCTCTTGTGAGAGTCTGATCCTGTCTGGATTCCTCACACTTCTGGGAGGTGGGCCCTCTGCTGTGAGGTCACTCCTGCCTGGCTGGCACACGTCACGTTGGCGATGTGGGCCCTCAGTTGGGAGTTGGTGCCTGCTGGGAGTCTCCTCCCCTCGGTAATGAGGGCCCTCTGGCGTCAGGCCCTAACTCATGGGCTCCCAAAATTTTCTGATGTGCGCCCTGTCGTGTGAGTACACTCCAGCCAGGGTCCCTTCCCTAGGGGATGTGGGCTTTCTGCTCTGTGGTCCCAACGGCTGGGTTGCTCACAGTGTCAGAATGTGGGCCCTCTGTTTTGAGTTCAGTCAGGCCTGGATCCCATAGCCTCGCTGCTCCTGGCCGCCTGCTGGGAGGTTCCAACTGCGGGATTCCTCACCTTTTTTACGCAATGGGCCCTCTGTTTTGAGGCTCCTCCTGCCTGCCTCACTCCCAGCCCCTTGGTGATGTGTGTCCTGTAGTTTGAGGCCACGTGTGCTGGGTCCGTCACATTTCGGTGATGTGGCCCCACTGGTGTGAGGACACTCCTGCCTGGTTTCCATTCCCTTGGTGATGTGGGCCCTCTGGTGAGAGTCTGATCCTCTTTGGGTTCCTCACACTTTTGTGTGGTTGGCCCTCTGCTCTGAGGTCACTCCTGCCTGGCTGGCACACCCCGCATTGGCGACGTCGGCCCTCTGGTAGAAGTTGGAGCTTGCTGGGAGCCTCCTCTCCTCAGTGATGAGGGCCCTCTGGCGTCCGGCCCTAACTGCTGGGCTCCCCACATTTTCTGTTGTGTGCCCACTGGTGCGATGACACTCCTGCTTGGTTCCCTTCCCCATGGGGATGTGGGCCTTGTGCTCTGAGGTCACAACGGCTGGGTTGCTTACAGTATCACGATGAGGGCCCTCTGTTGTGAGTTCATCACTGCCTGGATCCCATAGCCTCGGTGCTCTGGGCCGCCTGCTGGGATGTTCCAACTGCTGGATTCCTCACCTTTTTATACAATGGGCCATGTGTTTTGAGGTTAATCCTGCCTGCCTCGCTCTGAGACCCATGGTGATGTGGGTCTTCTGGTTTGAGGCCACATGTGCTGGGTACCTCAACTTTCGATGATGTGGCCCCACGGGTGTGAGGACACTCGTGCCTGATTCCCAGCCCCTTGCTTATGTGGGCACTCTGGTGAGAGTCTGATCATGACTGGGTTCCTTACCCTTCTGTGAGGTGGGCGCTCTGATGTGAGGTCACTCCTGCCTGGATGGCTCACGTCGCCTTGGCGACGTAGGCCCTCTGTTGGCCACTGAAGCATGCTGGGAGCCTCCTACCCTCTTTAATGAGGGCCCTGGAAGAAACGCATATGCCCTTTTTGACCAAGTGCATCATTGTCGAAGTTCTGCCTCTTCTCCTATACTTTCAGAGGACTTCCCATCTACCTCCTGAAATCGTATTCCTGGAATTCTGCCCCGCGTTCAAGTCCTCTTTGCAGCCTTACTTCAATATATTTTTGGACGATAGCTGTCATTTATAACTCTGCAGGTTTGTGAATTACAGTGCCCCTGAGCTCCATTCTTCAACTCGCTTTCTTGTGAGCTGGCCGCAAAACCGCAGGATTGCTTCAGGCCCTAATCTGGTTCCGGCACGGCATGTTGAGCCTTTGGCTAATTCCTCTTCCTGATGGGAAATGAGCATTAAATTTGCTCGTGCAGACACCTACAGCTAATCTCTCATTGGTTCTCCCTATTCCTGTTCATCTTGCTCAGAAATTCCAAACTGTGCCAAACAGGAGGTTAAAGGCACTGACTCTCCAATTGGGGAAAGAGTTAGTAAAGCGTCTGGAATGGTAAAACCGAGTATGAGGGGAAGAAAACTGAGATGCATTTAAAAAGGTTTCCCGGTCACACGGTGGACCATATTCTGGGTTTCCCATGCGTGTTTTACCTGAAGGAAGAATCCCTTAAACCTGGAGAGGTGGGACCCATGCAATGGGTACCATGCAGTATGACTTCAAATGGCCTGCATTTTCTCACCGAACCTCACCAATGCTATCAGCCCAAAGTGTCGAACCTTATGTCTCACTCAGCTCTAGGTGTAGATGTGGTAAATCCAGGTTGCATCACAAGCCCTGAATGAATTATTTAAGAATTGCTCTCTATTTCACTGTCATTGTGTTTGTTTTTGTAGTTTATTTTGATAATGGGATTTATCGGATTTTCTCTGCTGCCTTCATGCAGATGTACACACACTTGATTCTCTTACGGAGACATATAAATCCATGGATTTGAAGATTCTTACTAGTCATGTGTAATCCTAGGAGTTGAATATGGTGTGTTTAGTCCATTTCGTTGAGCAAGGTGTAAGTCTTGACTATTACATATTTGGCTTATGGAAAGGTATGTGTGCTAATTTCTATCTCTGGTTTTATGCAGCACCCCACCTCACCTTTCCCCATAAGCAAGCATAAGTTGGTGTTCTAAATTTGAGACCCTGTTCTGTTTTGTAATTCAGTTCATGTGTAGCCAAGTTTACATTCCGTGTATTAGTGATATCTTATGATGTTTCATTTTCTGTGTGACTTATTTCACTTAGAATCATCGTACCTGGATCCACTCAATATGCCGCGACGGGCCTGATGACACAGATTTCATTGGTGAGTGATATTCCATTGTACGTGCGTACCACAACTTCTTTAACCATTTTTCACATTCTGGGATATTTAACTTGTACCGTAGACGACGTTCTTGTAAACAGAGCTGTCCCAAACTTTGGGGTGGCTGTGTGTTTTTGATTTTAATTTCCCTAAGCTATAGGACCATAAGTGGAAGTGACATAGGCTCCGTTGCTTTGTTTCCTACGTGTTTCAGGAAACACCATACACTTCTCCAGAGTGGCTGTTTGCAATTTACATCCCCCCCATCAGAATAACAAGTCTCCCTGTTCTCCATGACCTGTCCTGCCTTTCTGAATTTTACACTTTTTCAGATGCCCCTTTTGACCGGGGGGCAGTGAGACTTCATTGTAGTGCAGATTTCATTTACCTGCTTGCTTGCTTGGCCAAAAATGGCGTATGCGTTTTTTCCTGAATATATTCAGGAAAAAACGCATACGCACTTTTTGGCCAGTGCATCATTGTCGACATTCTGCCTCTATTCCTATGCTTTAAGTGCAATTCCAGTCTACCCCCTGAAATCGTTTTCCTGAAATTCTGCCCCGCTTTCAAGTCCTCTTCGAAGACTTACTTCAATACATTTTTGGACGATAGCTGTCATTCATAACTCTGCAGGTTTGTGAATTACAGTGCCCCTGAGCTCGTTTCCTCAACTCGCTTTCTTGTGAGCTGGCCGCAAAACCGCAGGATTGCTGCAGGCCCTAATCTGTTTCCGTCAGGGCACACTGAGCCTTTGGTGAATTCCTCTTCCTGGTGGGAAATGAGCGTTCCATTTGCCCGTGCACACACCTACAGCTAGTCTCTCGTTGTTTCTCCCTATTCCTGTTAATCTTGCGTAGAAATTGCAAACTGTGCCAAACAGGAGGTTAAAGGCACTGACTCTCCAAGTGGGGAGAATGTTAGTAAAGTGTCTGGAATGGTGAACCCGAGTACCAGGGTTCGAAAACTGAGATATATTTGAAAACGTTTCCCAATCACACGGTGGACAATACTCTGGGTTTCCCATGCATGTCTTAGCTGAAGGAAGAATCCCTTAAACCTGGAGAGCTGGGAACCATGGAATGGGTACCATGCAGTATGACTACAAAGGGTCTGCGTTTGCTCACCGAACCTCACAAATGCTATCAGCCCGAAGTGTCCAGCCGTATATCTCACCCAGCTCTGGGTGTAGATGTGGTAAATCCAGGTTGCATCACAAGCCCTGAATGAATTATTTAAGAATTGCTCTCTATTTCACTGTCAATGTGTTTTGGTTTTGAAATTTATTTTGATAATGGGATTTATCGGATTTTCACTGCTGCGTTTAGGCTGCTGTACACACGCTTGATTTCCTTATGGAGACATATAAATCCATGGGTTTTAAGATTCTTACTTGTCAGGTATATTCCCAGGCTTTGAGTCCGATTCGTTGAGCAACGAGTAGGGCTTGTCTATTATATATTTGGCTTATGGAACGGTATCTGTGCTAATTTCAATCTCTGGTTTTATGCAGCACCCCAACTCACCTTTCCCCATAAGCAAGCATAAGTTGGTTTTCTAAATTTGAGACCCTGTTCTGTTTTGTAATTCAGTTCATGGGTAGCCAAGTTTACATTCCGTGTATTAGTCATATCTTATGATGTTTCTTTTTCTGTGTGACTTATTTCTCGTAGAATCATCATACCTGAATCCACTCATTATGCCGCTACGGGCCTGATGAAGTAGATTTCATTGCTGAGTGATATTCCATTGTACGTGCGTACCACAACTTCTTTATCCATTTTTTGCTTTCTGGGATATTTTACTTGTACCGTAGACGAGGTTCTTGTAAACAGAGCCGTCCCAAACTCTGGGGTGGCTGTGTGTTTTTGATTTTAATTTCCCTAAGCTATAGGACCATAAGTGGAAGTGCCATAGGCTGTGTTGCTTTGTTTCCTACGTGTTTCTGGAAACACCATACACTTCTCCAGAGTGGTTGTTGGCAATTTACATCCCGCCCATCAGCATGACAAGGCTCCCTGTTCTCCATGACCTGTCCTGCCTTTCTGGATTTTACACTTTTTTCAGATGGCCCTTTTGACTGGGGGGGCAGTGAGACTTCATTGTAGTGCAGATTTCCTTTACAGGCTTGCTTGGTTGGCCAAAAAGGGCGTATGCGTTTTTTCCTGAATATATTCAGGAAAAAACGCATACGCCCTTTTTGGCCAAGTGCATCGTTGTCGACATTCTGCCTCTTTTCCTATGCTTTTAGTAGAATTCCAGTCTACCCCCTGAAATCGTTTTCCTGAAATTCTGACCCGCATTCAAGTCCTCTTCGAAGACTTACTTCAATACATTTTTGGACGATAGCTGTCATTCATAACTCTGCAGGTTTGTGAATTACAGTGCCCCTGAGCTCCTTTCTTCAACTCGTTTTCTTGTGAGCTGGCCGCAAAACCGCAGGATTGCTTCAGGCCGTAATCTCTTTCCGGCAGGGCTTGCTGAGCCTTTGTTTAATTCCTCTTCCTGGTCGGAAATGAGCGTTCCTTTTGCCCGTGCAGGCACCTACAGCTAGTCTCTCATTGGTTCTCCCTATTCCTGTACATCTTGCGCAGAAATTGCAAACTGTGCCAAACAGGAGGTTAATGGCACTGACTCTCCAAGTGGGGAGAGTGTTAGTAAAGCGTCTGGAATGGTGAACCCGAGTACCAGGGGACGAAAACTGAGATGCATTTGAAAACGTTTCCCGGTCACACAGTGCACTGTACTGTGGGTTTCCCATGCATGTTTTAGCTGAAGGAAGAATCCCTTAAACCTGGAGAGTTGGGACCCATGGAATGGGTACCATGCAGTTTGACTTCAAAGGGTCTGCGTTTGCTCACCGAACCTCACCAATGCTATCAGCCCGAAGTGTCCAGCCTTATGTCTCACCCAGCTCTGGGTGTAGATGTGGTAAATCCAGGTTGCATCACAAGCCCTGAATGAATTATTTAAGAATTGCTCTCTATTTCACTGTCATTGTGTTTTGTTTTTGAAATTTATTTTGATAATGGGATTTATCGGATTTTCACTGCTGCATTTAGGCCGTTGTACACACGCTTGATTTCCTTATGGAGACATATAAATCCATGGGTTTTAAGATTCTTACTTGTCAGGTATCTTGCAAGGCGTTGAATATGGGGTGTTGAGTCCATTTCGTTGAGCAAGGAGTAGGTCTTGTCTATTATATATTTGGCTTATGGAACGGTATCTGTGCTAATTTCAATCTCTGGTTTTATGCAGCACCCCAACTCACCTTTCCCCATTAGCAAGCATAAGTTGGTTTTCTAAATTTGAGACCATGTTCTGTTTTGTAATTCAGTTTATGTGTAGCCAAGTTTACATTCCGTGTATTACTTATATATTATGATGTTTCTTTTTCTGGGTGACGTATTTCTCGTAGAATCATCGTACCTGAATCCACTCATTATGCCGCTATGGGCCTGAAGACGTAGATTTCTTTGCTGAGTGATACTCCATTGTACGTGCGTACCAGAACTTCTTTATCCATTTTTTCCTTTCTTGGATATTTAAATTGTACCGTAGACAAGGTTCTTGTAAACAGAGCCATCCCAAACTTTGGGGTGGCTGTGTGTTTGTGATTTTAATTACCCTAAGCTATAGGACCATAAGTGGAAGTGACATAGGCTGTGTTGCTTTGTTTCCTACGTGTTTCAGGATACACCACACATTTCTCCAGAGTGGCTGTTGGCAATTTACATCCCGCCCATCAGCATAACAAGGCTCCCTGTTCTCCAAGACCTGTCCTGCCTTTCTGGATTTTACACTTTTTTCAGATGGCCCTTTTGACCGGGGGGCAGTGAGACTTCATTGTAGTGCAGATTTCCTTTACACGCTTGCTTGGTTGGCCAAAAAGTGCGTATGCGTTTTTTCCTGAATATATTCAGGAAAAAACGCATACGCCCTTTTTGGCCAAGTGCATCATTGTCGACATTCTGCCTCTAATCTTATTCTTTAAGTGCAATTCCATTCTACCCCCTGAAATCGTTTTCCTGAAATTCTGCCCCGATTTCAAGTCCTCTTCGAAGACTTACTTCAAAACATTTTTGGACGATAGCTGTCATTCATTACTCTGCAGGTTTGTGAATTACAGTGCCCCTGAGCTCCTTTCTTCAACTCGCTTTCTTGTGAGCTGGCCACAAACCCGAAGGATTGCTTCAGGCCCTAATATAGTTCCGGCATGGCATGCTGAGCCTTTGGTTAATTCCTCTTCCTTGTGGGAAATGAGCGTTAAATTTGCATGTGCAGACACCTTCACATGAGTCGTCATGGTGCCCCTTTGCCCCGGTTATCTCTATGGAGGTTGGAGTTGGAGGGCCTCCTCCCTCAAGATCAGTGTGCCCACGGAGCCAACCCTGCAACTTCAGGGCATGGTTGGGGGTTAGGATCACCACGAGGATTCCTTTTCCCTTAGGAGGGAGGTGGCCTTTTGGGCTGCTGATTTCCAGGTTATCAGATACTGCCAGTATCTTGGCCAGATGTGGCGGTGGGCCAAGCCCCTTGGTGACCGTAGTTTATCCTACCTGGATCGCATTCTTGCATTGTTCCATTTCAAGTGGTCCCAGGTTTTGCACTAATACTCCAGTGGCGATTCACCGTTCACCAGGAATGTAAAGGTCAAAGGGTTTAGCTAAATTAGGGAGTTCCAGGGCAAGGGTCTGAATTGACTGCTCTTTCCATTCTTGAAAGGCCACTTCTGCATTCTATTCAAAAGGATCATCACCTTTTCCTTTCAGTGTTTCATATAGAGGCCGAGCTAGTAGACTGTAGTTAGGGATCCAGAAGCAGCAAACCCTGGCCTCCCCAGGAACCCCTAAGCTGTCTTCTAGTTTTAGAAATGGGTAAGGCTGTAAATTGTTTCTTCCCTTTCCTGGGATGGGCTTCTCCGACCTTCTGTGAGAATGAAGCCCAGGCAGGTCACCGTAGTCTGTGATATTTGAGCTTTTTCTTGGACAACTTGTATCCTTTATTGGCTTGGTAGTTCAGAGGTATCCTTAGTAGGGCTGGCGATCAGAATGTCGTCTGCATATTGAAGGAGTGTTTCCTTTTCCAGAGGTAGAACTTTTAGGTCTTTAGCTGAGCTTTCCCCAAAGATGGTGTGGGAATTTTTGAACCCTTGGGGCAACACGGCCCGGAAGTATTGTTTTAGTTGTATGTTGAGTCCTGCCACTCACAAGCCAAAATTTCTTGTGACTCTGGGACTAATAGAATACAAAAGAAGGCATCATTGAAGACTAATACAGAATACCATGTCCTGGTGGTTGGTAGAATGACCAGCAGGGTGTAGGATTTAGGAACTACTGGAGGTATATCCTCGGTGGCTTCACTGACTGTCCTGACATCCTTTACCAGGACTCCAGCAGCCCATGGGGCTCTCGAGGTCAGGCCAATCCCAGGATATGGAGCTCACCTGGGCAGGTACCCCACCCCAGCCCACGGGGCTCTCGTGGTCAGGCCCCTCCCAGGATACAGAGCTACCCTTGCAGGTACCATGGTAGGGCTGGGAACACAGGAACCGTGCATATCGCCCTCATTGCAGAGCACTCCCAGCTCACCTGTCACTCAGATCTGACACAGAGCACCTCAGAGCAGGACTTGAACTAACAAACAGCAGCTCCGACAGGTCTGTGACCCTGGGCATCACTCTGTGTGGCCTCCCTCCACCTGGTCTTCCAGAGACTTCCACTGCACCCGGGGCAGCAGGCCTCTGTCTCCACCCACCAGCCACCCCTCCTCTCCCTGACTCCTGGGTTCCTCTCATTAGGAGAGGGTTTTCTTGAAGTTGTCTCCCACTCATGGGCCAGATAATATAATTAGAAAACAAGCCAGAGCTGCAGCCCCTTGTCTATCCTGACTCTCAGGAGCCCACACCTGTTCCTTGGACCTGGCCGATTCAGCAAGTTCCAGTTTCTGCAACTGTGAGCCCCTGAGGGGTGATTATTGGCTGGCCTGGGAAGCCTGACCGTGCCGGCCAGCCCTCCCCAGGTGTGCCTGGGTTCAGATCAATATAAACACCGCTCCAGGCAGCAAGAGCCCCTGCAGCTGTGCCTGACGCCATTTTCTCTGCCCTGTCAGCAGTCTTGGGGCTGGACTGGTGGGAGGGAGTGAGAGGCCACGGCTTTGTGGGTGGCCCAGTGTGAGTGGGGCTCTGCTGGACTTTCTGCAGCAGTTGCCAAGATGCCACCTGCTAAAGAAGAGGATGTGTCACCCATACCTGCCGCTGGAATTTCTCCCTGGGCAGAGGTGAGTGAGGAAGAAAGCAGTGGGGGCCGGGACAGCAGGGGTATCTCAGGCAGGGAAATGGAAAGCTTCCAGAAGAGCACCCAGGACCAGGACCATCCTGGCTGGCCTGCAGGCACCAAGTCGGCTGGCATGCTGTCGCTCATGTGGCTCCATGGCCCTTCCTCTAGGCTTTCAAGTCCTTGTACATATTCAGGTGTTTTACCTGGGAAGGGTGGGAACATTTCAGCAGCAGCTGGCCTGGGGCTCAGCCCACGTTTACTCACAGATGCCTCGGCACGGTCCCCCAGCTTTGCAATGAGGACGCTTGTTGCGTGGGGCCTGCTGGCTGAATGGGAGATGATTCCCCACCACCGACCAACTTCAGAATTGTTTACAACTGGAGCAAGTGCCCTGATACGGTTTTCCTCTGTGTAGCTGGTGGGTTCTGTTTTTTTTTCTTTTTTGGTTCAAGGTAGATTTTATTCCTCTTTTTTGTATTTACAGATATAAGCATGGAAATAATTTATTCATATAAATACATGTATGTGAAGGGAAGAATATTTTTTCTGTTTTACTTTTTGTAATTTGAATTTTATTTTATTTTTTTATACAGCAGGTTCTTTTTGGTTATCTATTTTATACATATAAATGTATACATGCCAATCCCAATCTCTCAACTCCTCCCACCACCACCCCCCAACAGCTTTCCCCCCTTGGTGTCCATACGTTTGTTGTCTACATCTGTTGCTCTATTTCTGCCTTGCAAAACGGTTCATCTGTACAATTTGTCTAGGTTCCACATATAGCCATTAATAGACAAGATTTCTTTTTCTCTTTCTGACTTACTTCACTCTGTATGACAGTCTCTAGATCCATCAACGTCTCTACAAATGACCCAATTTCATTCCTTTTTATGGCTTAGTAATATTCCATTTTATATATGTACCACGTCTTTATGCATTCGTCTGTCTGTGGGCATTTAGGTTGCTTCCATTACCTGGATATTGTAAATAGTGATGCAATGAACATTGCGGTGAATGTCTCTTTTTGATTTATGGTTTTGTCTGGGTATATGCCCAGTAGTGGGACTGCTGTATCATATGGTAATTCTATTCTTAGTTTTATAAGAAACTCCATAACTTTCTCCACAGTGACTGTATCAATTTCATTCCCAACAATAGCGGAAGAGGGTTCCTTATCTCCACACCCTTTCCAGCATTTGTTGTTTGTAGATTTTCTGATGATGCCCATTCTAACAGGTGTGAGGTGATACACCATGGATGAGTCTATTTCGTTGAGCAAAGAGTAGGTCTTGTCTATTACATATTTGGCTTATGGAATGGTATGTGTGCTAATTTCAATCTCTGGTTTTATACAGCACCGCAACTCAACTTTCCCCTTAAGCAAGCATAAGTTTTTATCTAAATGTGAGACTCTGTTCGGTTTTGGAATTCAGTTTATGTGTAGCCAAGTTTACACTCTCTCTATTAGTGATATCTTATGATAATTACCTTTCTCTGTGTGACATATTTCTCTTAGAATCATCATACTTAAATCCACTCAATTTGCTGCTACAGGCCTGATGACATTGATTTCATTGCTGAGTGATATTCCATTGTACGTAAGTAGCACAACTCCTTTATCCATATTTTTCTTTCTGGGATATTTAATTTGTACTGGACTCAAGGTTCTTGTAAACACAGCAGCCCTAAATTTGGTGTTGGCTGTGTCTTGTTGATTTTAATTTTCCTAAGCTATAGGGCCAAAAGTGGAAGTGCCCTAGGGTCTGTAGCTTTGTTTTTCAGATGTTTCAGGATACACCATAAACATCTCCAGAGTGTCTGTTGGCAATTTACATCCCGCCCATCAGCATAACAAGGCTCCCTGTTCTCCATGGCCTGTCCTGTGTTTCTGGTTTTTACACATTTTTCAGATGGCCCTTTTGACGAATGGGAAATGAGACTTCATTGTAGTGCGGATTTCCATTGCTCGAGTGCTTGGTTGGCCAAAAAGGGCATATGTGTTTTTTCCTGAATATATTCAGGAAAAAATGTTTACGCACTTTTGTCCAAGTGCATCACTGTCAAAGATCTGCCGCTTTTCACATGCTTTAAACGCAATTCCAATCTACCTCCTGAAATATGATTCCTGCAATTCTGCCTCGTTTTGAAGTCCTCTTTGCAGACTTACTTCAGTATATTTTTGCCAATAGCTGTCATTTATAACTCTGCAGGTTTGTGAATTACAGTGCCTGTGATTTCCTTTCTTAACTCGTTTCCTTGAAAGCTGGCCACAGAACCGCAGGTTTGCTTTAGGCCATAATCAGGGTCTGGCACGGCACTCTGAGCCTTTGGTTAATTCCTCTTCCTGGTGGGAAATTAGAGTTAAATGTGCCCCTCCGGACACCTGCCTCACTCCCAGCCCCTTGGTGATGTGTGTCCTGTGGTTTGAGGCCACATGTGCTGGGTTCCTCACCTTTGGCTGATGTGGCCCCACTGGTGTGAGGACACTCCTGCCTGGTTCCCATCCCCTTGGTGATGTGGGCCATCCGGTGAGAGTCTGATCCTGGTTGGGTTCCTCACACTTCTGTGAGGTGGGCCCTCTTCTCTGACGTCACTCCTGCCTGGCTGGCACACCCCGCCTTGGCGAAGTCGGCCCTCTGGTGGGATTTGGTGCCTGCTGGGGGTCTCCTGCCCTCGGTAATGAGGGCCCTCTGGCGTCAGGCCCTAATTCCTGGGCTCCCAATATTTTCTGATATGCGCCCTGTGGTTCGAGTACACTCGTGCCAGGTTCCCAACCCCATGGGAATGTGGGCCTTCTGCTCTGAGGTCCCAACCGTGGGTTGCTCAGTTTCATGATGAGGGCCCTCTGCTGTGAGTTCTCTCCGGCCTGGATCCCATAGCCTCGCTGCTCCTGGCCACCTGCTGGGAGGTTCCAACTGCGGGATTCCTCACCTTTTTTCTTCTATGGGCCCTCTGTTTTGAGACTCCTCCTGCCTGCCTCACTCCCAGTCCCTTGGTGATGTGTGTCCTCTGGTGTGAGGCCACGTGTGCTGGGTCCCTCGCCTTTGGATGATGTGGCCACACTGGTGTGAGGACACTCCTGCCTGCTTCCTATCCCCTTGATGATGTGGGCCCTCTGGTGAGAGTCTGATCCTGGCTGGGTTCCTCACCCTTCTGTGAGGTGGGCCCTCTGCTGTGAGGTCACTCCTGCCTGGCTGGCACACCCCACCTGGGCAACATCGGCCCTCTTGTGGCACTTGGAGCCTGCTGGGAGCCTCCTCCCCTCGGTGATGGGGGCCCTCTAGCGTCAGGCCCTAACTGCTGGGTACCCACATTTTCTGATACGTGCTAAGTGGTGCGAGGACACTCCTGCGAGGTTCCCATCCCCATGGGCATGTGGGCCTTCTGCTCTAAGGTCCCAACACCTGTGTTGTTCACCGTTTCATGATGTTGTCTCTCTGGTGTTAGTTCACTCAGGCCTAGATCCCATAGACTCTGTGCTCTGAGCCGACTGCTGGGAGGTTCCTACTGCTGGATTCCTTACCTTTTTTATTCTTTGGGTCCTGTGTTTTTATGCTCCTACTTCCTGACTCACTCCCAGCCCCTTTGTGATGTAGGTCCTCTGGTTTAAGGCCACATGTACCGGTTTCCTCACCTTTATTGATGTGGCCCCACTGGTGTGAGGACACTCCTGCCTGGTTCCCATCCCCTTGGTGATTGGGGCCCTCTTGTGAGAGTCTGATCCTGTCTGGATTCCTCACACTTCTGGGAGGTGGGCCCTCTGCTGTGAGGTCACTCCTGCCTGGCTGGCACACGTCACGTTGGCGATGTGGGCCCTCAGTTGGGAGTTGGTGCCTGCTGGGAGTCTCCTCCCCTCGGTAATGAGGGCCCTCTGGCGTCAGGCCCTAACTCATGGGCTCCCAAAATTTTCTGATGTGCGCCCTGTCGTGTGAGTACACTCCAGCCAGGGTCCCTTCCCTAGGGGATGTGGGCTTTCTGCTCTGTGGTCCCAACGGCTGGGTTGCTCACAGTGTCAGAATGTGGGCCCTCTGTTTTGAGTTCAGTCAGGCCTGGATCCCATAGCCTCGCTGCTCCTGGCCGCCTGCTGGGAGGTTCCAACTGCGGGATTCCTCACCTTTTTTACGCAATGGGCCCTCTGTTTTGAGGCTCCTCCTGCCTGCCTCACTCCCAGCCCCTTGGTAATGTGTGTCCTGTAGTTTGAGGCCACGTGTGCTGGGTCCGTCACATTTCGGTGATGTGGCCCCACTGGTGTGAGGACACTCCTGCCTGGTTTCCATTCCCTTGGTGATGTGGGCCCTCTGGTGAGAGTCTGATCCTCTTTGGGTTCCTCACACTTTTGTGTGGTTGGCCCTCTGCTCTGAGGTCACTCCTGCCTGGCTGGCACACCCCGCATTGGCGACGTCGGCCCTCTGGTAGAAGTTGGAGCTTGCTGGGAGCCTCCTCTCCTCAGTGATGAGGGCCCTCTGGCGTCCGGCCCTAACTGCTGGGCTCCCCACATTTTCTGTTGTGTGCCCACTGGTGCGATGACACTCCTGCTTGGTTCCCTTCCCCATGGGGATGTGGGCCTTGTGCTCTGAGGTCACAACGGCTGGGTTGCTTACAGTATCACGATGAGGGCCCTCTGTTGTGAGTTCATCACTGCCTGGATCCCATAGCCTCGGTGCTCTGGGCCGCCTGCTGGGATGTTCCAACTGCTGGATTCCTCACCTTTTTATACAATGGGCCATGTGTTTTGAGGTTAATCCTGCCTGCCTCGCTCTGAGACCCATGGTGATGTGGGTCTTCTGGTTTGAGGCCACATGTGCTGGGTACCTCAACTTTCGATGATGTGGCCCCACGGGTGTGAGGACACTCGTGCCTGATTCCCAGCCCCTTGCTTATGTGGGCACTCTGGTGAGAGTCTGATCATGACTGGGTTCCTTACCCTTCTGTGAGGTGGGCGCTCTGATGTGAGGTCACTCCTGCCTGGATGGCTCACGTCGCCTTGGCGACGTAGGCCCTCTGTTGGCCACTGAAGCATGCTGGGAGCCTCCTACCCTCTTTAATGAGGGCCCTGGAAGAAACGCATATGCCCTTTTTGACCAAGTGCATCATTGTCGAAGTTCTGCCTCTTCTCCTATACTTTCAGAGGACTTCCCATCTACCTCCTGAAATCGTATTCCTGGAATTCTGCCCCGCGTTCAAGTCCTCTTTGCAGCCTTACTTCAATATATTTTTGGACGATAGCTGTCATTTATAACTCTGCAGGTTTGTGAATTACAGTGCCCCTGAGCTCCATTCTTCAACTCGCTTTCTTGTGAGCTGGCCGCAAAACCGCAGGATTGCTTCAGGCCCTAATCTGGTTCCGGCACGGCATGTTGAGCCTTTGGCTAATTCCTCTTCCTGATGGGAAATGAGCATTAAATTTGCTCGTGCAGACACCTACAGCTAATCTCTCATTGGTTCTCCCTATTCCTGTTCATCTTGCTCAGAAATTCCAAACTGTGCCAAACAGGAGGTTAAAGGCACTGACTCTCCAATTGGGGAAAGAGTTAGTAAAGCGTCTGGAATGGTAAAACCGAGTATGAGGGGAAGAAAACTGAGATGCATTTAAAAAGGTTTCCCGGTCACACGGTGGACCATATTCTGGGTTTCCCATGCGTGTTTTACCTGAAGGAAGAATCCCTTAAACCTGGAGAGGTGGGACCCATGCAATGGGTACCATGCAGTATGACTTCAAATGGCCTGCATTTTCTCACCGAACCTCACCAATGCTATCAGCCCAAAGTGTCGAACCTTATGTCTCACTCAGCTCTAGGTGTAGATGTGGTAAATCCAGGTTGCATCACAAGCCCTGAATGAATTATTTAAGAATTGCTCTCTATTTCACTGTCATTGTGTTTGTTTTTGTAGTTTATTTTGATAATGGGATTTATCGGATTTTCTCTGCTGCCTTCATGCAGATGTACACACACTTGATTCTCTTACGGAGACATATAAATCCATGGATTTGAAGATTCTTACTAGTCATGTGTAATCCTAGGAGTTGAATATGGTGTGTTTAGTCCATTTCGTTGAGCAAGGTGTAAGTCTTGACTATTACATATTTGGCTTATGGAAAGGTATGTGTGCTAATTTCTATCTCTGGTTTTATGCAGCACCCCACCTCACCTTTCCCCATAAGCAAGCATAAGTTGGTGTTCTAAATTTGAGACCCTGTTCTGTTTTGTAATTCAGTTCATGTGTAGCCAAGTTTACATTCCGTGTATTAGTGATATCTTATGATGTTTCATTTTCTGTGTGACTTATTTCACTTAGAATCATCGTACCTGGATCCACTCAATATGCCGCGACGGGCCTGATGACACAGATTTCATTGGTGAGTGATATTCCATTGTACGTGCGTACCACAACTTCTTTAACCATTTTTCACATTCTGGGATATTTAACTTGTACCGTAGACGACGTTCTTGTAAACAGAGCTGTCCCAAACTTTGGGGTGGCTGTGTGTTTTTGATTTTAATTTCCCTAAGCTATAGGACCATAAGTGGAAGTGACATAGGCTCCGTTGCTTTGTTTCCTACGTGTTTCAGGAAACCCCATACACTTCTCCAGAGTGGCTGTTTGCAATTTACATCCCCCCCCTCAGAATAACAAGTCTCCCTGTTCTCCATGACCTGTCCTGCCTTTCTGAATTTTACACTTTTTCAGATGCCCCTTTTGACCGGGGGGCAGTGAGACTTCATTGTAGTGCAGATTTCATTTACCTGCTTGCTTGCTTGGCCAAAAATGGCGTATGCGTTTTTTCCTGAATATATTCAGGAAAAAACGCATACGCACTTTTTGGCCAGTGCATCATTGTCGACATTCTGCCTCTATTCCTATGCTTTAAGTGCAATTCCAGTCTACCCCCTGAAATCGTTTTCCTGAAATTCTGCCCCGCTTTCAAGTCCTATTCGAAGACTTACTTCAATACATTTTTGGACGATAGCTGTCATTCATAACTCTGCAGGTTTGTGAATTACAGTGCCCCTGAGCTCGTTTCCTCAACTCGCTTTCTTGTGAGCTGGCCGCAAAACCGCAGGATTGCTGCAGGCCCTAATCTGTTTCCGTCAGGGCACACTGAGCCTTTGGTGAATTCCTCTTCCTGGTGGGAAATGAGCGTTCCATTTGCCCGTGCAGACACCTACAGCTAGTCTCTCATTGTTTCTCCCTATTCCTGTTAATCTTGCGTAGAAATTGCAAACTGTGCCAAACAGGAGGTTAAAGGCACTGACTCTCCAAGTGGGGAGAATGTTAGTAACGTGTCTGGAATGGTGAACCCGAGTACCAGGGTTCGAAAACTGAGATATATTTGAAAACGTTTCCCAATCACACGGTGGACAATACTCTGGGTTTCCCATGCATGTCTTAGCTGAAGGAAGAATCCCTTAAACCTGGAGAGCTGGGAACCATGGAATGGGTACCATGCAGTATGACTTCAAAGGGTCTGCGTTTGCTCACCGAACCTCACAAATGCTATCAGCCCGAAGTGTCCAGCCG
Source organism: Delphinapterus leucas (assembly GCF_059928025.1). Taxonomy (NCBI): domain Eukaryota; kingdom Metazoa; phylum Chordata; class Mammalia; order Artiodactyla; family Monodontidae; genus Delphinapterus; species Delphinapterus leucas. The sequence continues at coordinate 1,594,551 of NW_028322269.1, read as the reverse complement.
TATATCTCACCCAGCTCTGGGTGTAGATGTGGTAAATCCAGGTTGCATCACAAGCCCTGAATGAATTATTTAAGAATTGCTCTCTATTTCACTGTCAATGTGTTTTGGTTTTGAAATTTATTTTGATAATGGGATTTATCGGATTTTCACTGCTGCGTTTAGGCTGCTGTACACACGCTTGATTTCCTTATGGAGACATATAAATCCATGGGTTTTAAGATTCTTACTTGTCAGGTATATTCCCAGGCTTTGAGTCCGTTTCGTTGAGCAAGGAGTAGGTCTTGTCTATTATATATTTGGCTTATGGAACGGTATCTGTGCTAATTTCAATCTCTGGTTTTATGCAGCACCCCAACTCACCTTTCCCCATAAGCAAGCATAAGTTGGTTTTCTAAATTTGAGACCCTGTTCTGTTTTGTAATTCAGTTCATGGGTAGCCAAGTTTACATTCCGTGTATTAGTCATATCTTATGATGTTTCTTTTTCTGTGTGACTTATTTCTCGTAGAATCATCATACCTGAATCCACTCATTATGCCGCTACGGGCCTGATGAAGTAGATTTCATTGCTGAGTGATATTCCATTGTACGTGCGTACCACAACTTCTTTATCCATTTTTTGCTTTCTGGGATATTTTACTTGTACCGTAGACGAGGTTCTTGTAAACAGAGCCGTCCCAAACTCTGGGGTGGCTGTGTGTTTTTGATTTTAATTTCCCTAAGCTATAGGACCATAAGTGGAAGTGACATAGGCTGTGTTGCTTTGTTTCCTACGTGTTTCTGGAAACACCATACACTTCTCCAGAGTGGTTGTTGGCAATTTACATCCCGCCCATCAGCATGACAAGGCTCCCTGTTCTCCATGACCTGTCCTGCCTTTCTGGATTTTACACTTTTTTCAGATGGCCCTTTTGACTGGGGGGGCAGTGAGACTTCATTGTAGTGCAGATTTCCTTTACAGGCTTGCTTGGTTGGCCAAAAAGGGCGTATGCGTTTTTTCCTGAATATATTCAGGAAAAAACGCATACGCCCTTTTTGGCCAAGTGCATCGTTGTCGACATTCTGCCTCTTTTCCTATGCTTTTAGTACAATTCCAGTCTACCCCCTGAAATCGTTTTCCTGAAACTCTGCCCCGCATTCAAGTCCTCTTCGAAGACTTACTTCAATACATTTTTGGACGATAGCTGTCATTCATAACTCTGCAGGTTTGTGAATTACAGTGCCCCTGAGCTCATGTCTTCAACTCGTTTTCTTGTGAGCTGGCCGCAAAACCGCAGGATTGCTTCAGGCCGTAATCTCTTTCCGGCAGGGCTTGCTGAGCCTTTGTTTAATTCCTCTTCCTGTTCGGAAATGAGCGTTCCTTTTGCCCGTGCAGGCACCTACAGCTAGTCTCTCATTGGTTCTCCCTATTCCTGTACATCTTGCGCAGAAATTGCAAACTGTGCCAAACAGGAGGTTAATGGCACTGACTCTCCAAGTGGGGAGAGTGTTAGTAAAGCGTCTGGAATGGTGAACCCGAGTACCAGGGGACGAAAACTGAGATGCATTTGAAAACGTTTCCCGGTCACACAGTGCACTGTACTGTGGGTTTCCCATGCATGTTTTAGCTGAAGGAAGAATCCCTTAAACCTGGAGAGTTGGGACCCATGGAATGGGTACCATGCAGTTTGACTTCAAAGGGTCTGCGTTTGCTCACCGAACCTCACCAATGCTATCAGCCCGAAGTGTCCAGCCTTATGTCTCACCCAGCTCTGGGTGTAGATGTGGTAAATCCAGGTTGCATCACAAGCCCTGAATGAATTATTTAAGAATTGCTCTCTATTTCACTGTCATTGTGTTTTGTTTTTGAAATTTATTTTGATAATGGGATTTATCGGATTTTCACTGCTGCATTTAGGCCGTTGTACACACGCTTGATTTCCTTATGGAGACATATAAATCCATAGGTTTTAAGATTCTTACTTGTCAGGTATCTTGCAAGGCGTTGAATATGGGGTGTTGAGTCCATTTCGTTGAGCAAGGAGTAGGTCTTGTCTATTATATATTTGGCTTATGGAACGGTATCTGTGCTAATTTCAATCTCTGGTTTTATGCAGCACCCCAACTCACCTTTCCCCATTAGCAAGCATAAGTTGGTTTTCTAAATTTGAGACCCTGTTCTGTTTTGTAATTCAGTTTATGTGTAGCCAAGTTTACATTCCGTGTATTACTTATATATTATGATGTTTCTTTTTCTGGGTGACGTATTTCTCGTAGAATCATCGTACCTGAATCCACTCATTATGCCGCTATGGGCCTGAAGACGTAGATTTCTTTGCTGAGTGATACTCCATTGTACGTGCGTACCAGAACTTCTTTATCCATTTTTTCCTTTCTTGGATATTTAACTTGTACCGTAGACAACGTTCTTGTAAACAGAGCCATCCCAAACTTTGGGGTGGCTGTGTGTTTGTGATTTTAATTACCCTAAGCTATAGGACCATATTGGAAGGGACATAGGCTGTGTTGCTTTGTTTCCTACGTGTTTCAGGATACACCATACATTTCTCCAGAGTGGCTGTTGGCAATTTACATCCCGCCCATCAGCATAACAAGGCTCCCTGTTCTCCAAGACCTGTCCTGCCTTTCTGGATTTTACACTTTTTTCAGATGGCCCTTTTGACCGGGGGGCAGTGAGACTTCATTGTAGTGCAGATTTCCTTTACACGCTTGCTTGGTTGGCCAAAAAGTGCGTATGCGTTTTTTCCTGAATATATTCAGGAAAAAACGCATACGCCCTTTTTGGCCAAGTGCATCATTGTCGACATTCTGCCTCTAATCTTATTCTTTAAGTGCAATTCCATTCTACCCCCTGAAATCGTTTTCCTGAAATTCTGCCCCGATTTCAAGTCCTCTTCGAAGACTTACTTCAAAACATTTTTGGACGATAGCTGTCATTCATTACTCTGCAGGTTTGTGAATTACAGTGCCCCTGAGCTCCTTTCTTCAACTCGCTTTCTTGTGAGCTGGCCACAAACCCGAAGGATTGCTTCAGGCCCTAATATAGTTCCGGCATGGCATGCTGAGCCTTTGGTTAATTCCTCTTCCTTGTGGGAAATGAGCGTTAAATTTGCATGTGCAGACACCTTCACATGAGTCGTCATGGTGCCCCTTTGCCCCGGTTATCTCTATGGAGGTTGGAGTTGGAGGGCCTCCTCCCTCAAGATCAGTGTGCCCACGGAGCCAACCCTGCAACTTCAGGGCATGGTTGGGGGTTAGGATCACCACGAGGATTCCTTTTCCCTTAGGAGGGAGGTGGCCTTTTGGGCTGCTGATTTCCAGGTTATCAGATACTGCCAGTATCTTGGCCAGATGTGGCGGTGGGCCAAGCCCCTTGGTGACCGTAGTTTATCCTACCTGGATCGCATTCTTGCATTGTTCCATTTCAAGTGGTCCCAGGTTTTGCACTAATACTCCAGTGGCGATTCACCGTTCACCAGGAATGTAAAGGTCAAAGGGTTTAGCTAAATTAGGGAGTTCCAGGGCAAGGGTCTGAATTGACTGCTCTTTCCATTCTTGAAAGGCCACTTCTGCATTCTATTCAAAAGGATCATCACCTTTTCCTTTCAGTGTTTCATATAGAGGCCGAGCTAGTAGACTGTAGTTAGGGATCCAGAAGCAGCAAACCCTGGCCTCCCCAGGAACCCCTAAGCTGTCTTCTAGTTTTAGAAATGGGTAAGGCTGTAAATTGTTTCTTCCCTTTCCTGGGATGGGCTTCTCCGACCTTCTGTGAGAATGAAGCCCAGGCAGGTCACCGTAGTCTGTGATATTTGAGCTTTTTCTTGGACAACTTGTATCCTTTATTGGCTTGGTAGTTCAGAGGTCTCCTTAGTAGGGCTGGCGATCAGAATGTCGTCTGCATATTGAAGGAGTGTTTCCTTTTCCAGAGGTAGAACTTTTAGGTCTTTAGCTGAGCTTTCCCCAAAGATGGTGTGGGAATTTTTGAACCCTTGGGGCAACACGGCCCGGAAGTATTGTTTTAGTTGTATGTTGAGTCCTGCCACTCACAAGCCAAAATTTCTTGTGACTCTGGGACTAATAGAATACAAAAGAAGGCATCATTGAAGACTAATACAGAATACCATGTCCTGGTGGTTGGTAGAATGACCAGCAGGGTGTAGGATTTAGGAACTACTGGAGGTATATCCTCGGTGGCTTCACTGACTGTCCTGACATCCTTTACCAGGACTCCAGCAGCCCATGGGGCTCTCGAGGTCAGGCCAATCCCAGGATATGGAGCTCACCTGGGCAGGTACCCCACCCCAGCCCACGGGGCTCTCGTGGTCAGGCCCCTCCCAGGATACAGAGCTACCCTTGCAGGTACCATAGCAGGGCTGGGAACACAGGAACCGTGCATATCGCCCTCATTGCAGAGCACTCCCAGCTCACCTGTCACTCAGATCTGACACAGAGCACCTCAGAGCAGGACTTGAACTAACAAACAGCAGCTCCGACAGGTCTGTGACCCTGGGCATCACTCTGTGTGGCCTCCCTCCACCTGGTGTTCCAGAGACTTCCACTGCACCCGGGGCAGCAGGCCTCTGTCTCCACCCACCAGCCACCCCTCCTCTCCCTGACTCCTGGGTTCCTCTCATTAGGAGAGGGTTTTCTTGAAGTTGTCTCCCACTCATGGGCCAGATAATATAATTAGAAAACAAGCCAGAGCTGCAGCCCCTTGTCTATCCTGACTCTCAGGAGCCCACACCTGTTCCTTGGACCTGGCCGATTCAGCAAGTTCCAGTTTCTGCAACTGTGAGCCCCTGAGGGGTGATTATTGGCTGGCCTGGGAAGCCTGACCGTGCCGGCCAGCCCTCCCCAGGTGTGCCTGGGTTCAGATCAATATAAACACCGCTCCAGGCAGCAAGAGCCCCTACAGCTGTGCCTGACGCCATTTTCTCTGCCCTGTCAGCAGTCTTGGGGCTGGACTGGTGGGAGGGAGTGAGAGGCCACGGCTTTGTGGGTGGCCCAGTGTGAGTGGGGCTCTGCTGGACTTTCTGCAGCAGTTGCCAAGATGCCACCTGCTAAAGAAGAGGATGTGTCACCCATACCTGCCGCTGGAATTTCTCCCTGGGCAGAGGTGAGTGAGGAAGAAAGCAGTGGGGGCCGGGACAGCAGGGGTATCTCAGGCAGGGAAATGGAAAGCTTCCAGAAGAGCACCCAGGACCAGGACCATCCTGGCTGGCCTGCAGGCACCAAGTCGGCTGGCATGCTGTCGCTCATGTGGCTCCATGGCCCTTCCTCTAGGATTTCAAGTCCTTGTACATATTCAGGTGTTTTACCTGGGAAGGGTGGGAACATTTCAGCAGCAGCTGGCCTGGGGCTCAGCCCACGTTTACTCACAGATGCCTCGGCACGGTCCCCCAGCTTTGCAATGAGGACGCTTGTTGCGTGGGGCCTGCTGGCTGAATGGGAGATGATTCCCCACCACCGACCAACTTCAGAATTGTTTACAACTGGAGCAAGTGCCCTGATACGGTTTTCCTCTGTGTAGCTGGTGGGTTCTGTTTTTTTTTCTTTTTTGGTTCAAGGTAGATTTTATTCCTCTTTTTTGTATTTACAGATATAAGCATGGAAATAATTTATTCATATAAATACATGTATGTGAAGGGAAGAATATTTTTTCTGTTTTACTTTTTGTAATTTGAATTTTATTTTATTTTTTTATACAGCAGGTTCTTTTTGGTTATCTATTTTATACATATAAATGTATACATGCCAATCCCAATCTCTCAACTCCTCCCACCACCACCCCCCAACAGCTTTCCCCCCTTGGTGTCCATACGTTTGTTGTCTACATCTGTTGCTCTATTTCTGCCTTGCAAAACGGTTCATCTGTACAATTTGTCTAGGTTCCACATATAGCCATTAATAGACAAGATTTCTTTTTCTCTTTCTGACTTACTTCACTCTGTATGACAGTCTCTAGATCCATCAACGTCTCTACAAATGACCCAATTTCATTCCTTTTTATGGCTTAGTAATATTCCATTTTATATATGTACCACGTCTTTATGCATTCGTCTGTCTGTGGGCATTTAGGTTGCTTCCATTACCTGGATATTGTAAATAGTGATGCAATGAACATTGCGGTGAATGTCTCTTTTTGATTTATGGTTTTGTCTGGGTATATGCCCAGTAGTGGGACTGCTGTATCATATGGTAATTCTATTCTTAGTTTTATAAGAAACTCCATAACTTTCTCCACAGTGACTGTATCAATTTCATTCCCAACAATAGCGGAAGAGGGTTCCTTATCTCCACACCCTTTCCAGCATTTGTTGTTTGTAGATTTTCTGATGATGCCCATTCTAACAGGTGTGAGGTGATACACCATGGATGAGTCTATTTCGTTGAGCAAAGAGTAGGTCTTGTCTATTACATATTTGGCTTATGGAATGGTATGTGTGCTAATTTCAATCTCTGGTTTTATACAGCACCGCAACTCAACTTTCCCCTTAAGCAAGCATAAGTTTTTATCTAAATGTGAGACTCTGTTCGGTTTTGGAATTCAGTTTATGTGTAGCCAAGTTTACACTCTCTCTATTAGTGATATCTTATGATAATTACCTTTCTCTGTGTGACATATTTCTCTTAGAATCATCATACTTAAATCCACTCAATTTGCTGCTACAGGCCTGATGACATTGATTTCATTGCTGAGTGATATTCCATTGTACGTAAGTAGCACAACTCCTTTATCCATATTTTTCTTTCTGGGATATTTAATTTGTACTGGACTCAAGGTTCTTGTAAACACAGCAGCCCTAAATTTGGTGTTGGCTGTGTCTTGTTGATTTTAATTTTCCTAAGCTATAGGGCCAAAAGTGGAAGTGCCCTAGGGTCTGTAGCTTTGTTTTTCAGATGTTTCAGGATACACCATAAACATCTCCAGAGTGTCTGTTGGCAATTTACATCCCGCCCATCAGCATAACAAGGCTCCCTGTTCTCCATGGCCTGTCCTGTGTTTCTGGTTTTTACACATTTTTCAGATGGCCCTTTTGACGAATGGGAAATGAGACTTCATTGTAGTGCGGATTTCCATTGCTCGAGTGCTTGGTTGGCCAAAAAGGGCATATGTGTTTTTTCCTGAATATATTCAGGAAAAAATGTTTACGCACTTTTGTCCAAGTGCATCACTGTCAAAGATCTGCCGCTTTTCACATGCTTTAAACGCAATTCCAATCTACCTCCTGAAATATGATTCCTGCAATTCTGCCTCGTTTTGAAGTCCTCTTTGCAGACTTACTTCAGTATATTTTTGCCAATAGCTGTCATTTATAACTCTGCAGGTTTGTGAATTACAGTGCCTGTGATTTCCTTTCTTAACTCGTTTCCTTGAAAGCTGGCCACAGAACCGCAGGTTTGCTTTAGGCCATAATCAGGGTCTGGCACGGCACTCTGAGCCTTTGGTTAATTCCTCTTCCTGGTGGGAAATTAGAGTTAAATGTGCCCCTCCGGACACCTGCCTCACTCCCAGCCCCTTGGTGATGTGTGTCCTGTGGTTTGAGGCCACATGTGCTGGGTTCCTCACCTTTGGCTGATGTGGCCCCACTGGTGTGAGGACACTCCTGCCTGGTTCCCATCCCCTTGGTGATGTGGGCCATCCGGTGAGAGTCTGATCCTGGTTGGGTTCCTCACACTTCTGTGAGGTGGGCCCTCTTCTCTGACGTCACTCCTGCCTGGCTGGCACACCCCGCCTTGGCGAAGTCGGCCCTCTGGTGGGATTTGGTGCCTGCTGGGGGTCTCCTGCCCTCGGTAATGAGGGCCCTCTGGCGTCAGGCCCTAATTCCTGGGCTCCCAATATTTTCTGATATGCGCCCTGTGGTTCGAGTACACTCGTGCCAGGTTCCCAACCCCATGGGAATGTGGGCCTTCTGCTCTGAGGTCCCAACCGTGGGTTGCTCAGTTTCATGATGAGGGCCCTCTGCTGTGAGTTCTCTCCGGCCTGGATCCCATAGCCTCGCTGCTCCTGGCCACCTGCTGGGAGGTTCCAACTGCGGGATTCCTCACCTTTTTTCTTCTATGGGCCCTCTGTTTTGAGACTCCTCCTGCCTGCCTCACTCCCAGTCCCTTGGTGATGTGTGTCCTCTGGTGTGAGGCCACGTGTGCTGGGTCCCTCGCCTTTGGATGATGTGGCCACACTGGTGTGAGGACACTCCTGCCTGCTTCCTATCCCCTTGATGATGTGGGCCCTCTGGTGAGAGTCTGATCCTGGCTGGGTTCCTCACCCTTCTGTGAGGTGGGCCCTCTGCTGTGAGGTCACTCCTGCCTGGCTGGCACACCCCACCTGGGCAACATCGGCCCTCTTGTGGCACTTGGAGCCTGCTGGGAGCCTCCTCCCCTCGGTGATGGGGGCCCTCTAGCGTCAGGCCCTAACTGCTGGGTACCCACATTTTCTGATACGTGCTAAGTGGTGCGAGGACACTCCTGCGAGGTTCCCATCCCCATGGGCATGTGGGCCTTCTGCTCTAAGGTCCCAACACCTGTGTTGTTCACCGTTTCATGATGTTGTCTCTCTGGTGTTAGTTCACTCAGGCCTAGATCCCATAGACTCTGTGCTCTGAGCCGACTGCTGGGAGGTTCCTACTGCTGGATTCCTTACCTTTTTTATTCTTTGGGTCCTGTGTTTTTATGCTCCTACTTCCTGACTCACTCCCAGCCCCTTTGTGATGTAGGTCCTCTGGTTTAAGGCCACATGTACCGGTTTCCTCACCTTTATTGATGTGGCCCCACTGGTGTGAGGACACTCCTGCCTGGTTCCCATCCCCTTGGTGATTGGGGCCCTCTTGTGAGAGTCTGATCCTGTCTGGATTCCTCACACTTCTGGGAGGTGGGCCCTCTGCTGTGAGGTCACTCCTGCCTGGCTGGCACACGTCACGTTGGCGATGTGGGCCCTCAGTTGGGAGTTGGTGCCTGCTGGGAGTCTCCTCCCCTCGGTAATGAGGGCCCTCTGGCGTCAGGCCCTAACTCATGGGCTCCCAAAATTTTCTGATGTGCGCCCTGTCGTGTGAGTACACTCCAGCCAGGGTCCCTTCCCTAGGGGATGTGGGCTTTCTGCTCTGTGGTCCCAACGGCTGGGTTGCTCACAGTGTCAGAATGTGGGCCCTCTGTTTTGAGTTCAGTCAGGCCTGGATCCCATAGCCTCGCTGCTCCTGGCCGCCTGCTGGGAGGTTCCAACTGCGGGATTCCTCACCTTTTTTACGCAATGGGCCCTCTGTTTTGAGGCTCCTCCTGCCTGCCTCACTCCCAGCCCCTTGGTAATGTGTGTCCTGTAGTTTGAGGCCACGTGTGCTGGGTCCGTCACATTTCGGTGATGTGGCCCCACTGGTGTGAGGACACTCCTGCCTGGTTTCCATTCCCTTGGTGATGTGGGCCCTCTGGTGAGAGTCTGATCCTCTTTGGGTTCCTCACACTTTTGTGTGGTTGGCCCTCTGCTCTGAGGTCACTCCTGCCTGGCTGGCACACCCCGCATTGGCGACGTCGGCCCTCTGGTAGAAGTTGGAGCTTGCTGGGAGCCTCCTCTCCTCAGTGATGAGGGCCCTCTGGCGTCCGGCCCTAACTGCTGGGCTCCCCACATTTTCTGTTGTGTGCCCACTGGTGCGATGACACTCCTGCTTGGTTCCCTTCCCCATGGGGATGTGGGCCTTGTGCTCTGAGGTCACAACGGCTGGGTTGCTTACAGTATCACGATGAGGGCCCTCTGTTGTGAGTTCATCACTGCCTGGATCCCATAGCCTCGGTGCTCTGGGCCGCCTGCTGGGATGTTCCAACTGCTGGATTCCTCACCTTTTTATACAATGGGCCATGTGTTTTGAGGTTAATCCTGCCTGCCTCGCTCTGAGACCCATGGTGATGTGGGTCTTCTGGTTTGAGGCCACATGTGCTGGGTACCTCAACTTTCGATGATGTGGCCCCACGGGTGTGAGGACACTCGTGCCTGATTCCCAGCCCCTTGCTTATGTGGGCACTCTGGTGAGAGTCTGATCATGACTGGGTTCCTTACCCTTCTGTGAGGTGGGCGCTCTGATGTGAGGTCACTCCTGCCTGGATGGCTCACGTCGCCTTGGCGACGTAGGCCCTCTGTTGGCCACTGAAGCATGCTGGGAGCCTCCTACCCTCTTTAATGAGGGCCCTGGAAGAAACGCATATGCCCTTTTTGACCAAGTGCATCATTGTCGAAGTTCTGCCTCTTCTCCTATACTTTCAGAGGACTTCCCATCTACCTCCTGAAATCGTATTCCTGGAATTCTGCCCCGCGTTCAAGTCCTCTTTGCAGCCTTACTTCAATATATTTTTGGACGATAGCTGTCATTTATAACTCTGCAGGTTTGTGAATTACAGTGCCCCTGAGCTCCATTCTTCAACTCGCTTTCTTGTGAGCTGGCCGCAAAACCGCAGGATTGCTTCAGGCCCTAATCTGGTTCCGGCACGGCATGTTGAGCCTTTGGCTAATTCCTCTTCCTGATGGGAAATGAGCATTAAATTTGCTCGTGCAGACACCTACAGCTAATCTCTCATTGGTTCTCCCTATTCCTGTTCATCTTGCTCAGAAATTCCAAACTGTGCCAAACAGGAGGTTAAAGGCACTGACTCTCCAATTGGGGAAAGAGTTAGTAAAGCGTCTGGAATGGTAAAACCGAGTATGAGGGGAAGAAAACTGAGATGCATTTAAAAAGGTTTCCCGGTCACACGGTGGACCATATTCTGGGTTTCCCATGCGTGTTTTACCTGAAGGAAGAATCCCTTAAACCTGGAGAGGTGGGACCCATGCAATGGGTACCATGCAGTATGACTTCAAATGGCCTGCATTTTCTCACCGAACCTCACCAATGCTATCAGCCCAAAGTGTCGAACCTTATGTCTCACTCAGCTCTAGGTGTAGATGTGGTAAATCCAGGTTGCATCACAAGCCCTGAATGAATTATTTAAGAATTGCTCTCTATTTCACTGTCATTGTGTTTGTTTTTGTAGTTTATTTTGATAATGGGATTTATCGGATTTTCTCTGCTGCCTTCATGCAGATGTACACACACTTGATTCTCTTACGGAGACATATAAATCCATGGATTTGAAGATTCTTACTAGTCATGTGTAATCCTAGGAGTTGAATATGGTGTGTTTAGTCCATTTCGTTGAGCAAGGTGTAAGTCTTGACTATTACATATTTGGCTTATGGAAAGGTATGTGTGCTAATTTCTATCTCTGGTTTTATGCAGCACCCCACCTCACCTTTCCCCATAAGCAAGCATAAGTTGGTGTTCTAAATTTGAGACCCTGTTCTGTTTTGTAATTCAGTTCATGTGTAGCCAAGTTTACATTCCGTGTATTAGTGATATCTTATGATGTTTCATTTTCTGTGTGACTTATTTCACTTAGAATCATCGTACCTGGATCCACTCAATATGCCGCGACGGGCCTGATGACACAGATTTCATTGGTGAGTGATATTCCATTGTACGTGCGTACCACAACTTCTTTAACCATTTTTCACATTCTGGGATATTTAACTTGTACCGTAGACGACGTTCTTGTAAACAGAGCTGTCCCAAACTTTGGGGTGGCTGTGTGTTTTTGATTTTAATTTCCCTAAGCTATAGGACCATAAGTGGAAATGACATAGGCTCCGTTGCTTTGTTTCCTACGTGTTTCAGGAAACACCATACACTTCTCCAGAGTGGCTGTTTGCAATTTACATCCCCCCCATCAGAATAACAAGTCTCCCTGTTCTCCATGACCTGTCCTGCCTTTCTGAATTTTACACTTTTTCAGATGCCCCTTTTGACCGGGGGGCAGTGAGACTTCATTGTAGTGCAGATTTCATTTACCTGCTTGCTTGCTTGGCCAAAAATGGCGTATGCGTTTTTTCCTGAATATATTCAGGAAAAAACGCATACGCACTTTTTGGCCAGTGCATCATTGTCGACATTCTGCCTCTATTCCTATGCTTTAAGTGCAATTCCAGTCTACCCCCTGAAATAGTTTTCCTGAAATTCTGCCCCGCTTTCAAGTCCTCTTTAAAGACTTACTTCAGTACATTTTTGGACGATAGCTGTCATTCATAACTCTGCAGTTTTGTGAATTACAGTGCCCCTGAGCTCCTTTCTTCAACTCGTTTTCTTGTGAGCTGGCCGCAAAACCGCAGGATTGCTTCAGGCCCTAATCTGTTTCCGGCATGGCACGCTGAGCCTTTGGTTAATTCCTCTTCCTGGTGGGAAATGAGCGTTCAATTTGCCCGTGCAGACACCAACAGCTAGTCTCTCATTGGTTCTCCCTATGCCTGTTCATCTTGCGCAGAAATTGCAAACTGTGCCAAACAGGAGTTTAAATGCACTGACTCTCCAAGTGGGGAGAGTGTTAGTAAAGCGTCTGGAATGGTGAACACAAGTACCAGGGGATGAAAACTGAGATGCATTTGAAAACATTTCGCAATCACACGGCGGACGATAGTCTGGGTTTCCCATGCATGTTTTAGCTGAAGGAAGAATCCCTTAAACCTGGAGAGTTGGGACCCATGGAATGGGTAGCATGCAGTATGACTTCAAATGGTCTGCGTTTGCTCACCGAACCTCACCAATGCTATCAGCCCGAAGTGTCCAGCCTTATGTCTCACTCAGCTCTGGGTGTAGATGTGGTAAATCCAGGTTGCATCACAAGTCCTGAATGAATTATTTAAGAATTGCTCTCTATTTCACTGTCATTGTGTTTTGTTTTTGAAATTTATTTTAATAATGGGATTTATCGGATGTTCACTGCTGCATTTAGGCCGCTGTACACACGCTTGATTTCCTTATGGAGACATATAAATCCATGGGTTTTAAGATTCTTACTTGTCCGTTATCTTGCCAGGCTTTGAATATGGGGTGTTGAGTCCATTTCGTTGAGCAACGAGTAGGTCTTGTCTATTATATATTTGGCTTATGGAACGGTATGTGTGCTATTTTCAATCTCTGGTTTTATGCAGCACCCCAACTCACCTTTCCCCATAAGCAAGCATAAGTTGGTTTTCTAAACTTGAGACCCTGTTCTGTTTTGTAATTCAGTACATGTGTAGCCAAGTTTACATTCCGTGTATTACGGATACATTATGATATTTCTTTTTCTGTGTGACTCATTTCTCGTAGAATCATCGTACCTGAATCCACTCATTATGCCGCTACGGGCCTGAAGACGTAGATTTCCTTGCTGAGTGATATTCCATTGTACGTGCGTACCACAACTTCTTTATCCATTTAATGCTTTCTTGGATATTTAACTTGTACCGTAGACGAGGTTCTTGTAAACAGAGCCGTCCCAAATTTTGGGGTGGCTGTGTCTTTTGATTTTAATTTCCCTAAGCTATAGGACCATAAGTGGAAGTGCCATAGGCTGTGTTGCTTTGTTTCCTACGTGTTTCAGGAAACACCATACAGTTCTCCACAGTGGCTGTTGGCAATTTACATCCCGTCCATCAGCATAACAAGGCTCCCTGTTCTCCATGACCTGTCCTGCCTTTCTGAATTTTACACTTTTCTCAGATGGCCCATTTGACCGGGGGGCAGTGAGACTTCATTATAGTGCCGATTTCATTTACACTCTTGCTTGGATGGCCAAAAAGTGTGTTTGCGTTTTTTCCTGAATATATTCAGGAAAAAACGCATATGCCCTTTTTAGCCAAGTGCATCATTGTCGACATTCTGCCTATTTTCCTATGGTTTAAGTGCAATTCCAGTCTGCCCCCTGAAATCGTTTTCCTGAAATTCTGCTCGGCTTTCAAGTCCTCTTCGAAGACTTACATCAGTACATTTTGGACCATAGCTGTCATTCATAACTCTGCAGGTTTGTGAATTACAGTCCCCCTGAGCTCCTTTCTTCAACTCGCTTCCTTGTGAGCTGGCCGCCAAAGCGCAGGATTGCTTCAGGCCCTAATCTGTTTCCGGCAGGGCAAGCTGAGCCTTTGGTTAATTCCTCTTCCTGGTGGGAAATGAGCGTTCCATATGCCCGTGCAGACACCAACAGCTAGTCTCTCATTGGTTCTCCTTATTGCTGTTCATCTTGCGCAGAAATTGCAAACTGTGCTAAAGAGGAGGTTAAAGGCACTGACTCTCCAAGTGAGGAGAGTGTTAGTAAAGCGTCTGGAATGGTGAACCCGAGTACCAGGGGACGAAAACTGAGATGCATTTGAAAGCGTTTCCCTGTCACACAGTGCACTGTAATGTGCGTTTCCCATGCATGTTTTAGCTGAAGGAAGAATCCCTTAAACCTGGAGAGTTGGGACCCATGGAATGGGTACCATGCAGTATGACTTCAAAGGGTCTCCATTTGCTCACCGAACCTCACCAATGCTATCAGCCCGAAGTGTCCAGCCTTATGTCTCACCCAGCTCTGGGTGTAGATGTGGTAAATCCAGGTTGCCTGACAAGCCCTGAATGAATTATTTAAGAATTGCTCTGTATTTCACTGTCATTTTTTTTTGTTTTTGAAATTTATTTTGGTAATGTGATTTATCGGATGTTCACTGCTGCGTTTAGGCCGCTGTAGACACGCTTGATTTCCTTATGGAGATATATAAATCCATGGGTTTTAAGGTTCTTACTTGTCAGGTATCTTCCCAGGCGTTGAATATGGGGTGTTGAGTCCATTTCGATGAGCAAGGAGTAGGTCTTGTCTATTATATATTTGGCTTATGGAACGGTATCTGTGCTAATTTCAATCTCTGGTTTTATGCAACACCCCAACTCAACTTTCCCCATAAGCAAGCATAAGTTGGTTTTCTCAATTTGAGACCCTGTTCTGTTTTGTAATTCAGTTCATGTGTAGCCAAGTTTACATTCCGTGTATTAGAGATATCTTATGATGTTTCTTTTTCTGTGTGACTTATTTCTTGTAGAATCATCGTACCTGAATCCACTCATTATGCCGCTAGGGACCTGATGACGTAGATTTCATTGCTGAGTGATATTCCATTGTACGTGCGTACCAAAACTTCTTTATCCATTTTTTGCTTTCTCGGATATTTAACTTGTACCGTAGATGACGTTCTTGTAAACAGAGCCGTCCCAAATTTTGGGGTGGCTGTGTCTTTTTGATTTCAATTTCCGTAAGCTATAGGACCATAAGTGGAAGTGCCATAGGCTGTGTTGCTTTGTTTCCTACGTGTTTCAGGAAACACCATACCCTTCTCCAGAGTGGCTGTTGGCAATTTACATCCGCCCATCAGCATAACAAGGCTCCCTGTTCTCCATGACCTGTCCTGCCTTTCTGGATTTTACACTTTTTTCAGATGGCCCTTTTGACCGGGGGGCAGTGAGACTTCATTGTAGTGCAGATTTCCTTTACACGCTTACTTGGTTGGCCAAAAAGGGCGTATGCGTTTTTTCCTGAATATATTCAGGAAAAAACGCATACGCCCTTTTTGGCCAAGTGCATCATTGTCGACATTCTGCCTGTTTTCCTATGCTTTAAGTGCAATTGCAGTCTACCCCCTGAAATCGTTTTCCTGAAATTCTGCCCCGCTTTCAAGTCCTCTTCGAAGACTTACTTCAATACATTTTTGGACAATAGCTGTCATTCATAACTCTGCAGGTTTCTGAATTACACTGCCCCTGAGCTCCTTTCTTCAAATAGCTTTCTTGTGAGCTGGCCGCAAAACCGCAGGATTGCCTCAGGCCATAATCTCTTTCTGGCAGGGCACGCTGAGCTTTTGGTTAATTCCTCTTCCTGGTGGGAAATGAGCGTTCCATTTGCCCGTGCAGACATCTACAGCTAGTCTCTCATTGGTTCTCCCTATTCCTGTTCATCTTGCGCAGAAATTGCAAACTGTGCCAAACAGGAGGTTAAAGGCACTGACTCTCCAAGTGGGGAGAGTGTTCGTAAAGGGTCTGGAATGGTGAACCCGAGTACCAGGGAACGAAACCTGAGATGCATTTGAAAACGTTTCCCGGTCACACATTGCAGTGTACTGTGGGTTTCCCATGCATGTTTTAGCTGAAGGAAGTGTCCCTTAAACCTGGAGAGTTGGGACCCATGGAAGGGGTACCATGCAGTATGACTTCAAAGGGTCTGTGTTTGCTCACCGAACCTCACCAATGCTATCAGCCCGAAGTGTCCAGCCTTATGTCTCACCCAGCTCTGGGTGTAGAAGTGTTAAATCCAGGTTGCATCACAAGACCTTAATGAATTATTTAAGAATTGCTCTCTGTTTCACTGTCATTGTGTTTTGTTTTTGAAATTTATTTTGATAATGGGATTTACCGGATTTTCACTGCTGCATTTAGGTCGCTGTACACGCTCTTGATTTCATTATGTAGACATATAAATCCATGGGTTTTAAGATTCTTACTTGTCAGGTATCTTCCCAGGCGTTGAATATGGGGTGTTGAGTCCATTTCGTTGAGCAAGGAGTAGGTCTTCTCTATTATATATTTGGCTTATGGAACGGTATCTGTGCTAATTTCAGTCTCTGGTTTTATGCAGCACCCCAACTCACCTTTCCCCGTAAGCAAGCATAAGTTGGTTTTCTCAATTTGAGACCCTGTTCTGTTTTGTAATTCAGTTCATGTGTACCCAAGTTTACATTCCGTTTATTAGGGATATCTAATGATGTTTCTTTTTCTGTGTGACTTATTTCTCGTAGAATCATCATACCTGCATCCACTCATTATGCCGCGACGGGCCTGATGACGTAGATTTCATTGCTGAGTGATATTCCACTGTAGGTGCATACCACAACTTCTTTATCCATTTTTTGATTTCTTGGATAGTCAACTTGTACTGTAGACGAGGTTCTTGTAAACAGAGCCGTCCCAAACTTTGGAGTGACTGTGTCTTTTTGATTTTAATTTCCCTAAGCTATAGGACCATAAGTGGAAGTGCCATAGGCTGTGTTGCTTTGTTTCCTACCTGTTTCAGGAAACACCATACACTTCTCCAGAGTGGCTGTTGGCAATTTACATCCGCCCATCAGCATAAAAAGGCTCCCTGTTCTCCATGACCTGTCCTGCCTTTCTGGATTTTACACTTTTTTCAGATGGCCCTTTTGACCGGGGGGCAGTGAGACTTCATTGTAGTGCAGATTTCCTTTACACGCTTGCTTGGTTGGCCAAAATGAGCATATGCGTTTTTTCCTGAATATATTCAGGAAAAAACGCATTCACCATTTTTGGCCAAATGTATCATTGTCGACATTCTGCCTCTTTTCCTATGCTTTAAGTGCAATTCCAGTCTACCCCCTGAAATCGTTTTCCTGAAATTCTGCCCCACTTTCAAGTAGTCTTCGAAGATTTACTTCAGTACATTTTTGGACGATAGCTGTCATTCATAACTCTGCAGGTTTGTGAATTACAGTGCCCCTGAGCTCCTTTCTTCAACTCGCTTTCTTGTGAGCTGGCCGCAAAACCGCAGGATTCCTTCAGGCCCTAATCTGTTTCTGGCAGGGCACGGTGAGCCTTTGGTTAATTCCTCTTCCTGGTGGGAAATGAGCGTTCCATTTGCCCGTGCAGACTCCTACAGCTAGTCTCTCATTGGTTCTCCCTTTTCCTGTTCATCTTGCGCAGAAATTGCAAACTGTGCCAAACAGGAGGTTAATGGCACTGACTCTCCAAGTGGGGAGAGTGTCAGTAAAGCGTCTGGAATGGTGAACCCGAGTACCAGGGAACGAAAACTGAGATGCATTTGAAAACGTTTCCCAATCACACGGTGGACCATACTCTGGGTTTCCCATGCATGTTTCAACTGAAGGAAGAATCCCTTAAACCTGGATAGTTGGGACCCATGGAATGGGTATCATGCAGTATGACTTCAAAGGGTCTGACTTTGCTCACCGAACCTCACCAATGCTATCAGCGCGAAGTGTCCAGCCTTATGTCTCACCCAGCTCTGGGTGTAGATGTGGTAAATCCAGGTGGCATCACAAGCCCTGAATGAATTATTTAAGAATTGCTCTCTATTTCACTGTCATTGTGTTTTGTTTTTGAAATTTATTTTGATAATGGGATTTATCGGATGTTCACTGTTGCATTTAGGCCGCTGTACACACGCTTGATTTCCTTATGGAGACATATAAATCCATGGGTTTTAAGATTCTTACTTGTCACGTATCTTCCCAGGCGTTGAATATGGGGTGATGAGTCCATTTCGTTGAGCAAGGAGTAGGTCTTGTCTATTATATATTTGGCTTATGGAAAGGTATTTGTGCTAATTTCAATCTCTGGTTTTATGCAGCAACCCAACTCACCTTTCCCCATAAGCAAGCATAAGTTGGTTTTCTAAACTTGAGACCCTGTTCTGTTTTGTAATTCAGTACATGTGTAGCCAAGTTTACATTTTGTGTATCAGGGATATCATATGATGTTTCTTTTTCTGTGTGACTTATTTCTCGTAGAATCATCATACCTGAATAAACTCATTATGCCGCTACGGGCCTGATGACGTAGATTTCATTGCTGAGTGATATTCCACTGTACGTGCATACCACAACTTCTTTATGCATTTTTTGCTTTCTTGGATATTTAACTTGTACCGTAGACGAGGTTCTTGTAAACAGAGCCGTCCCAAACTTTGGGGTGGCTGTGTGTTTTTGATTTTAATTTCCCTAAGCTGTCGGACCATAAGTGGAAGTGCCATAGGCTGTGTTCTTTGTTTCCTACGTGTTTCAGGAAACACCATACACTTCTCCAGAGTGGCTGTTGGCAATTTACATCCCGCCCATCAGCATAACAAGGCTCCCTGTTCTCCATGACCTGTCCTGCCTTTCTGGATTTTACACTTTTTTCAGATGGCCCTTTTGACCGGGGGGCAGTGAGACTTCATTGTAGTGCAGATTTCCTTTACACGCTTGCTTGGTTGGCCAAAAAGGGCGTATGCGTTTTTTCCTGAATATATTCAGGAAAAAACGCATACGCCCTTTTTGGCCAAGTGCATCATTGTCGACATTCTGCCTCTTTTCCTATGCTTTAAGTGCAATTCCAGTCTACCCCCTGAAATAGTTTTCCTGAAATTCTGCCCCGCTTTCAAGTCCTCTTTAAAGACTTACTTCAGTACATTTTTGGACGATAGCTGTCATTCATAACTCTGCAGTTTTGTGAATTACAGTGCCCCTGAGCTCCTTTCTTCAACTCGTTTTCTTGTGAGCTGGCCGCAAAACCGCAGGATTGCTTCAGGCCCTAATCTGTTTCCGGCATGGCACGCTGAGCCTTTGGTTAATTCCTCTTCCTGGTGGGAAATGAGCGTTCAATTTGCCCGTGCAGACACCAACAGCTAGTCTCTCATTGGTTCTCCCTATGCCTGTTCATCTTGCGCAGAAATTGCAAACTGTGCCAAACAGGAGTTTAAATGCACTGACTCTCCAAGTGGGGAGAGTGTTAGTAAAGCGTCTGGAATGGTGAACACAAGTACCAGGGGATGAAAACTGAGATGCATTTGAAAACATTTCGCAATCACACGGCGGACGATAGTCTGGGTTTCCCATGCATGTTTTAGCTGAAGGAAGAATCCCTTAAACCTGGAGAGTTGGGACCCATGGAATGGGTAGCATGCAGTATGACTTCAAATGGTCTGCGTTTGCTCACCGAACCTCACCAATGCTATCAGCCCGAAGTGTCCAGCCTTATGTCTCACTCAGCTCTGGGTGTAGATGTGGTAAATCCAGGTTGCATCACAAGTCCTGAATGAATTATTTAAGAATTGCTCTCTATTTCACTGTCATTGTGTTTTGTTTTTGAAATTTATTTTAATAATGGGATTTATCGGATGTTCACTGCTGCATTTAGGCCGCTGTACACACGCTTGATTTCCTTATGGAGACATATAAATCCATGGGTTTTAAGATTCTTACTTGTCCGTTATCTTGCCAGGCTTTGAATATGGGGTGTTGAGTCCATTTCGTTGAGCAACGAGTAGGTCTTGTCTATTATATATTTGGCTTATGGAACGGTATGTGTGCTATTTTCAATCTCTGGTTTTATGCAGCACCCCAACTCACCTTTCCCCATAAGCAAGCATAAGTTGGTTTTCTAAACTTGAGACCCTGTTCTGTTTTGTAATTCAGTACATGTGTAGCCAAGTTTACATTCCGTGTATTACGGATACATTATGATATTTCTTTTTCTGTGTGACTCATTTCTCGTAGAATCATCGTACCTGAATCCACTCATTATGCCGCTACGGGCCTGAAGACGTAGATTTCCTTGCTGAGTGATATTCCATTGTACGTGCGTACCACAACTTCTTTATCCATTTAATGCTTTCTTGGATATTTAACTTGTACCGTAGACGAGGTTCTTGTAAACAGAGCCGTCCCAAATTTTGGGGTGGCTGTGTCTTTTGATTTTAATTTCCCTAAGCTATAGGACCATAAGTGGAAGTGCCATAGGCTGTGTTGCTTTGTTTCCTACGTGTTTCAGGAAACACCATACAGTTCTCCACAGTGGCTGTTGGCAATTTACATCCCGTCCATCAGCATAACAAGGCTCCCTGTTCTCCATGACCTGTCCTGCCTTTCTGAATTTTACACTTTTCTCAGATGGCCCATTTGACCGGGGGGCAGTGAGACTTCATTATAGTGCCGATTTCATTTACACTCTTGCTTGGATGGCCAAAAAGTGTGTTTGCGTTTTTTCCTGAATATATTCAGGAAAAAACGCATATGCCCTTTTTAGCCAAGTGCATCATTGTCGACATTCTGCCTATTTTCCTATGGTTTAAGTGCAATTCCAGTCTGCCCCCTGAAATCGTTTTCCTGAAATTCTGCTCGGCTTTCAAGTCCTCTTCGAAGACTTACATCAGTACATTTTGGACCATAGCTGTCATTCATAACTCTGCAGGTTTGTGAATTACAGTCCCCCTGAGCTCCTTTCTTCAACTCGCTTCCTTGTGAGCTGGCCGCCAAAGCGCAGGATTGCTTCAGGCCCTAATCTGTTTCCGGCAGGGCAAGCTGAGCCTTTGGTTAATTCCTCTTCCTGGTGGGAAATGAGCGTTCCATATGCCCGTGCAGACACCAACAGCTAGTCTCTCATTGGTTCTCCTTATTGCTGTTCATCTTGCGCAGAAATTGCAAACTGTGCTAAAGAGGAGGTTAAAGGCACTGACTCTCCAAGTGAGGAGAGTGTTAGTAAAGCGTCTGGAATGGTGAACCCGAGTACCAGGGGACGAAAACTGAGATGCATTTGAAAGCGTTTCCCTGTCACACAGTGCACTGTAATGTGCGTTTCCCATGCATGTTTTAGCTGAAGGAAGAATCCCTTAAACCTGGAGAGTTGGGACCCATGGAATGGGTACCATGCAGTATGACTTCAAAGGGTCTCCATTTGCTCACCGCACCTCACCAATGCTATCAGCCCGAAGTGTCCAGCCTTATGTCTCACCCAGCTCTGGGTGTAGATGTGGTAAATCCAGGTTGCCTGACAAGCCCTGAATGAATTATTTAAGAATTGCTCTGTATTTCACTGTCATTTTTTTTTGTTTTTGAAATTTATTTTGGTAATGTGATTTATCGGATGTTCACTGCTGCGTTTAGGCCGCTGTAGACACGCTTGATTTCCTTATGGAGATATATAAATCCATGGGTTTTAAGGTTCTTACTTGTCAGGTATCTTCCCAGGCGTTGAATATGGGGTGTTGAGTCCATTTCGATGAGCAAGGAGTAGGTCTTGTCTATTATATATTTGGCTTATGGAACGGTATCTGTGCTAATTTCAATCTCTGGTTTTATGCAACACCCCAACTCAACTTTCCCCATAAGCAAGCATAAGTTGGTTTTCTCAATTTGAGACCCTGTTCTGTTTTGTAATTCAGTTCATGTGTAGCCAAGTTTACATTCCGTGTATTAGAGATATCTTATGATGTTTCTTTTTCTGTGTGACTTATTTCTTGTAGAATCATCGTACCTGAATCCACTCATTATGCCGCTAGGGACCTGATGACGTAGATTTCATTGCTGAGTGATATTCCATTGTACGTGCGTACCAAAACTTCTTTATCCATTTTTTGCTTTCTCGGATATTTAACTTGTACCGTAGATGACGTTCTTGTAAACAGAGCCGTCCCAAATTTTGGGGTGGCTGTGTCTTTTTGATTTCAATTTCCGTAAGCTATAGGACCATAAGTGGAAGTGCCATAGGCTGTGTTGCTTTGTTTCCTACGTGTTTCAGGAAACACCATACCCTTCTCCAGAGTGGCTGTTGGCAATTTACATCCGCCCATCAGCATAACAAGGCTCCCTGTTCTCCATGACCTGTCCTGCCTTTCTGGATTTTACACTTTTTTCAGATGGCCCTTTTGACCGGGGGGCAGTGAGACTTCATTGTAGTGCAGATTTCCTTTACACGCTTACTTGGTTGGCCAAAAAGGGCGTATGCGTTTTTTCCTGAATATATTCAGGAAAAAACGCATACGCCCTTTTTGGCCAAGTGCATCATTGTCGACATTCTGCCTGTTTTCCTATGCTTTAAGTGCAATTGCAGTCTACCCCCTGAAATCGTTTTCCTGAAATTCTGCCCCGCTTTCAAGTCCTCTTCGAAGACTTACTTCAATACATTTTTGGACAATAGCTGTCATTCATAACTCTGCAGGTTTCTGAATTACACTGCCCCTGAGCTCCTTTCTTCAAATAGCTTTCTTGTGAGCTGGCCGCAAAACCGCAGGATTGCCTCAGGCCATAATCTCTTTCTGGCAGGGCACGCTGAGCTTTTGGTTAATTCCTCTTCCTGGTGGGAAATGAGCGTTCCATTTGCCCGTGCAGACATCTACAGCTAGTCTCTCATTGGTTCTCCCTATTCCTGTTCATCTTGCGCAGAAATTGCAAACTGTGCCAAACAGGAGGTTAAAGGCACTGACTCTCCAAGTGGGGAGAGTGTTCGTAAAGGGTCTGGAATGGTGAACCCGAGTACCAGGGGACGAAACCTGAGATGCATTTGAAAACGTTTCCCGGTCACACATTGCAGTGTACTGTGGGTTTCCCATGCATGTTTTAGCTGAAGG
Organism: Delphinapterus leucas; assembly: GCF_059928025.1. Classification (NCBI taxonomy): domain Eukaryota; kingdom Metazoa; phylum Chordata; class Mammalia; order Artiodactyla; family Monodontidae; genus Delphinapterus; species Delphinapterus leucas. The sequence goes on along the minus strand of NW_028322269.1, from coordinate 1,571,560 downwards.
AAGTGTCCCTTAAACCTGGAGAGTTGGGACCCATGGAAGGGGTACCATGCAGTATGACTTCAAAGGGTCTGTGTTTGCTCACCGAACCTCACCAATGCTATCAGCCCGAAGTGTCCAGCCTTATGTCTCACCCAGCTCTGGGTGTAGAAGTGTTAAATCCAGGTTGCATCACAAGACCTTAATGAATTATTTAAGAATTGCTCTCTGTTTCACTGTCATTGTGTTTTGTTTTTGAAATTTATTTTGATAATGGGATTTACCGGATTTTCACTGCTGCATTTAGGTCGCTGTACACGCTCTTGATTTCATTATGTAGACATATAAATCCATGGGTTTTAAGATTCTTACTTGTCAGGTATCTTCCCAGGCGTTGAATATGGGGTGTTGAGTCCATTTCGTTGAGCAAGGAGTAGGTCTTCTCTATTATATATTTGGCTTATGGAACGGTATCTGTGCTAATTTCAGTCTCTGGTTTTATGCAGCACCCCAACTCACCTTTCCCCGTAAGCAAGCATAAGTTGGTTTTCTCAATTTGAGACCCTGTTCTGTTTTGTAATTCAGTTCATGTGTACCCAAGTTTACATTCCGTTTATTAGGGATATCTAATGATGTTTCTTTTTCTGTGTGACTTATTTCTCGTAGAATCATCATACCTGCATCCACTCATTATGCCGCGACGGGCCTGATGACGTAGATTTCATTGCTGAGTGATATTCCACTGTAGGTGCATACCACAACTTCTTTATCCATTTTTTGATTTCTTGGATAGTCAACTTGTACTGTAGACGAGGTTCTTGTAAACAGAGCCGTCCCAAACTTTGGAGTGACTGTGTCTTTTTGATTTTAATTTCCCTAAGCTATAGGACCATAAGTGGAAGTGCCATAGGCTGTGTTGCTTTGTTTCCTACCTGTTTCAGGAAACACCATACACTTCTCCAGAGTGGCTGTTGGCAATTTACATCCGCCCATCAGCATAAAAAGGCTCCCTGTTCTCCATGACCTGTCCTGCCTTTCTGGATTTTACACTTTTTTCAGATGGCCCTTTTGACCGGGGGGCAGTGAGACTTCATTGTAGTGCAGATTTCCTTTACACGCTTGCTTGGTTGGCCAAAATGAGCATATGCGTTTTTTCCTGAATATATTCAGGAAAAAACGCATTCACCATTTTTGGCCAAATGTATCATTGTCGACATTCTGCCTCTTTTCCTATGCTTTAAGTGCAATTCCAGTCTACCCCCTGAAATCGTTTTCCTGAAATTCTGCCCCACTTTCAAGTAGTCTTCGAAGATTTACTTCAGTACATTTTTGGACGATAGCTGTCATTCATAACTCTGCAGGTTTGTGAATTACAGTGCCCCTGAGCTCCTTTCTTCAACTCGCTTTCTTGTGAGCTGGCCGCAAAACCGCAGGATTCCTTCAGGCCCTAATCTGTTTCTGGCAGGGCACGGTGAGCCTTTGGTTAATTCCTCTTCCTGGTGGGAAATGAGTGTTCCATTTGCCCGTGCAGACACCTACAGCTAGTCTCTCATTGGTTCTCCCTTTTCCTGTTCATCTTGCGCAGAAATTGCAAACTGTGCCAAACAGGAGGTTAATGGCACTGACTCTCCAAGTGGGGAGAGTGTCAGTAAAGCGTCTGGAATGGTGAACCCGAGTACCAGGGAACGAAAACTGAGATGCATTTGAAAACGTTTCCCAATCACACGGTGGACCATACTCTGGGTTTCCCATGCATGTTTCAACTGAAGGAAGAATCCCTTAAACCTGGATAGTTGGGACCCATGGAATGGGTATCATGCAGTATGACTTCAAAGGGTCTGACTTTGCTCACCGAACCTCACCAATGCTATCAGCGCGAAGTGTCCAGCCTTATGTCTCACCCAGCTCTGGGTGTAGATGTGGTAAATCCAGGTGGCATCACAAGCCCTGAATGAATTATTTAAGAATTGCTCTCTATTTCACTGTCATTGTGTTTTGTTTTTGAAATTTATTTTGATAATGGGATTTATCGGATGTTCACTGTTGCATTTAGGCCGCTGTACACACGCTTGATTTCCTTATGGAGACATATAAATCCATGGGTTTTAAGATTCTTACTTGTCACGTATCTTCCCAGGCGTTGAATATGGGGTGATGAGTCCATTTCGTTGAGCAAGGAGTAGGTCTTGTCTATTATATATTTGGCTTATGGAAAGGTATTTGTGCTAATTTCAATCTCTGGTTTTATGCAGCAACCCAACTCACCTTTCCCCATAAGCAAGCATAAGTTGGTTTTCTAAACTTGAGACCCTGTTCTGTTTTGTAATTCAGTACATGTGTAGCCAAGTTTACATTTTGTGTATCAGGGATATCATATGATGTTTCTTTTTCTGTGTGACTTATTTCTCGTAGAATCATCATACCTGAATAAACTCATTATGCCGCTACGGGCCTGATGACGTAGATTTCATTGCTGAGTGATATTCCACTGTACGTGCATACCACAACTTCTTTATGCATTTTTTGCTTTCTTGGATATTTAACTTGTACCGTAGACGAGGTTCTTGTAAACAGAGCCGTCCCAAACTTTGGGGTGGCTGTGTGTTTTTGATTTTAATTTCCCTAAGCTGTCGGACCATAAGTGGAAGTGCCATAGGCTGTGTTCTTTGTTTCCTACGTGTTTCAGGAAACACCATACACTTCTCCAGAGTGGCTGTTGGCAATTTACATCCCGCCCATCAGCATAACAAGGCTCCCTGTTCTCCATGACCTGTCCTGCCTTTCTGGATTTTACACTTTTTTCAGATGGCCCTTTTGACCGGGGGGCAGTGAGACTTCATTGTAGTGCAGATTTCCTTTACACGCTTGCTTGGTTGGCCAAAAAGGGCGTATGCGTTTTTTCCTGAATATATTCAGGAAAAAACGCATACGCCCTTTTTGGCCAAGTGCATCATTGTCGACATTCTGCCTCTTTTCCTATGCTTTAAGTGCAATTCCAGTCTACCCCCTGAAATAGTTTTCCTGAAATTCTGCCCCGCTTTCAAGTCCTCTTTAAAGACTTACTTCAGTACATTTTTGGACGATAGCTGTCATTCATAACTCTGCAGTTTTGTGAATTACAGTGCCCCTGAGCTCCTTTCTTCAACTCGTTTTCTTGTGAGCTGGCCGCAAAACCGCAGGATTGCTTCAGGCCCTAATCTGTTTCCGGCATGGCACGCTGAGCCTTTGGTTAATTCCTCTTCCTGGTGGGAAATGAGCGTTCAATTTGCCCGTGCAGACACCAACAGCTAGTCTCTCATTGGTTCTCCCTATGCCTGTTCATCTTGCGCAGAAATTGCAAACTGTGCCAAACAGGAGTTTAAATGCACTGACTCTCCAAGTGGGGAGAGTGTTAGTAAAGCGTCTGGAATGGTGAACACAAGTACCAGGGGATGAAAACTGAGATGCATTTGAAAACATTTCGCAATCACACGGCGGACGATAGTCTGGGTTTCCCATGCATGTTTTAGCTGAAGGAAGAATCCCTTAAACCTGGAGAGTTGGGACCCATGGAATGGGTAGCATGCAGTATGACTTCAAATGGTCTGCGTTTGCTCACCGAACCTCACCAATGCTATCAGCCCGAAGTGTCCAGCCTTATGTCTCACTCAGCTCTGGGTGTAGATGTGGTAAATCCAGGTTGCATCACAAGTCCTGAATGAATTATTTAAGAATTGCTCTCTATTTCACTGTCATTGTGTTTTGTTTTTGAAATTTATTTTAATAATGGGATTTATCGGATGTTCACTGCTGCATTTAGGCCGCTGTACACACGCTTGATTTCCTTATGGAGACATATAAATCCATGGGTTTTAAGATTCTTACTTGTCCGTTATCTTGCCAGGCTTTGAATATGGGGTGTTGAGTCCATTTCGTTGAGCAACGAGTAGGTCTTGTCTATTATATATTTGGCTTATGGAACGGTATGTGTGCTATTTTCAATCTCTGGTTTTATGCAGCACCCCAACTCACCTTTCCCCATAAGCAAGCATAAGTTGGTTTTCTAAACTTGAGACCCTGTTCTGTTTTGTAATTCAGTACATGTGTAGCCAAGTTTACATTCCGTGTATTACGGATACATTATGATATTTCTTTTTCTGTGTGACTCATTTCTCGTAGAATCATCGTACCTGAATCCACTCATTATGCCGCTACGGGCCTGAAGACGTAGATTTCCTTGCTGAGTGATATTCCATTGTACGTGCGTACCACAACATCTTTATCCATTTAATGCTTTCTTGGATATTTAACTTGTACCGTAGACCAGGTTCTTGTAAACAGAGCCGTCCCAAATTTTGGGGTGGCTGTGTCTTTTGATTTTAATTTCCCTAAGCTATAGGACCATAAGTGGAAGTGCCATAGGCTGTGTTGCTTTGTTTCCTACGTGTTTCAGGAAACACCATACAGTTCTCCACAGTGGCTGTTGGCAATTTACATCCCGTCCATCAGCATAACAAGGCTCCCTGTTCTCCATGACCTGTCCTGCCTTTCTGAATTTTACACTTTTCTCAGATGGCCCATTTGACCGGGGGGCAGTGAGACTTCATTATAGTGCCGATTTCATTTACACTCTTGCTTGGATGGCCAAAAAGTGTGTTTGCGTTTTTTCCTGAATATATTCAGGAAAAAACGCATATGCCCTTTTTAGCCAAGTGCATCATTGTCGACATTCTGCCTATTTTCCTATGCTTTAAGTGCAATTCCAGTCTGCCCCCTGAAATCGTTTTCCTGAAATTCTGCTCGGCTTTCAAGTCCTCTTCGAAGACTTACATCAGTACATTTTGGACCATAGCTGTCATTCATAACTCTGCAGGTTTGTGAATTACAGTCCCCCTGAGCTCCTTTCTTCAACTCGCTTCCTTGTGAGCTGGCCGCCAAAGCGCAGGATTGCTTCAGGCCCTAATCTGTTTCCGGCAGGGCAAGCTGAGCCTTTGGTTAATTCCTCTTCCTGGTGGGAAATGAGCGTTCCATATGCCCGTGCAGACACCAACAGCTAGTCTCTCATTGGTTCTCCTTATTGCTGTTCATCTTGCGCAGAAATTGCAAACTGTGCTAAAGAGGAGGTTAAAGGCACTGACTCTCCAAGTGAGGAGAGTGTTAGTAAAGCGTCTGGAATGGTGAACCCGAGTACCAGGGGACGAAAACTGAGATGCATTTGAAAGCGTTTCCCTGTCACACAGTGCACTGTAATGTGCGTTTCCCATGCATGTTTTAGCTGAAGGAAGAATCCCTTAAACCTGGAGAGTTGGGACCCATGGAATGGGTACCATGCAGTATGACTTCAAAGGGTCTCCATTTGCTCACCGCACCTCACCAATGCTATCAGCCCGAAGTGTCCAGCCTTATGTCTCACCCAGCTCTGGGTGTAGATGTGGTAAATCCAGGTTGCCTGACAAGCCCTGAATGAATTATTTAAGAATTGCTCTGTATTTCACTGTCATTTTTTTTTGTTTTTGAAATTTATTTTGGTAATGTGATTTATCGGATGTTCACTGCTGCGTTTAGGCCGCTGTAGACACGCTTGATTTCCTTATGGAGATATATAAATCCATGGGTTTTAAGGTTCTTACTTGTCAGGTATCTTCCCAGGCGTTGAATATGGGGTGTTGAGTCCATTTCGATGAGCAAGGAGTAGGTCTTGTCTATTATATATTTGGCTTATGGAACGGTATCTGTGCTAATTTCAATCTCTGGTTTTATGCAACACCCCAACTCAACTTTCCCCATAAGCAAGCATAAGTTGGTTTTCTCAATTTGAGACCCTGTTCTGTTTTGTAATTCAGTTCATGTGTAGCCAAGTTTACATTCCGTGTATTAGAGATATCTTATGATGTTTCTTTTTCTGTGTGACTTATTTCTTGTAGAATCATCGTACCTGAATCCACTCATTATGCCGCTAGGGACCTGATGACGTAGATTTCATTGCTGAGTGATATTCCATTGTACGTGCGTACCAAAACTTCTTTATCCATTTTTTGCTTTCTCGGATATTTAACTTGTACCGTAGATGACGTTCTTGTAAACAGAGCCGTCCCAAATTTTGGGGTGGCTGTGTCTTTTTGATTTCAATTTCCGTAAGCTATAGGACCATAAGTGGAAGTGCCATAGGCTGTGTTGCTTTGTTTCCTACGTGTTTCAGGAAACACCATACCCTTCTCCAGAGTGGCTGTTGGCAATTTACATCCGCCCATCAGCATAACAAGGCTCCCTGTTCTCCATGACCTGTCCTGCCTTTCTGGATTTTACACTTTTTTCAGATGGCCCTTTTGACCGGGGGGCAGTGAGACTTCATTGTAGTGCAGATTTCCTTTACACGCTTACTTGGTTGGCCAAAAAGGGCGTATGCGTTTTTTCCTGAATATATTCAGGAAAAAACGCATACGCCCTTTTTGGCCAAGTGCATCATTGTCGACATTCTGCCTGTTTTCCTATGCTTTAAGTGCAATTGCAGTCTACCCCCTGAAATCGTTTTCCTGAAATTCTGCCCCGCTTTCAAGTCCTCTTCGAAGACTTACTTCAATACATTTTTGGACAATAGCTGTCATTCATAACTCTGCAGGTTTCTGAATTACACTGCCCCTGAGCTCCTTTCTTCAAATAGCTTTCTTGTGAGCTGGCCGCAAAACCGCAGGATTGCCTCAGGCCATAATCTCTTTCTGGCAGGGCACGCTGAGCTTTTGGTTAATTCCTCTTCCTGGTGGGAAATGAGCGTTCCATTTGCCCGTGCAGACATCTACAGCTAGTCTCTCATTGGTTCTCCCTATTCCTGTTCATCTTGCGCAGAAATTGCAAACTGTGCCAAACAGGAGGTTAAAGGCACTGACTCTCCAAGTGGGGAGAGTGTTCGTAAAGGGTCTGGAATGGTGAACCCGAGTACCAGGGGACGAAACCTGAGATGCATTTGAAAACGTTTCCCGGTCACACATTGCAGTGTACTGTGGGTTTCCCATGCATGTTTTAGCTGAAGGAAGTGTCCCTTAAACCTGGAGAGTTGGGACCCATGGAAGGGGTACCATGCAGTATGACTTCAAAGGGTCTGTGTTTGCTCACCGAACCTCACCAATGCTATCAGCCCGAAGTGTCCAGCCTTATGTCTCACCCAGCTCTGGGTGTAGAAGTGTTAAATCCAGGTTGCATCACAAGACCTTAATGAATTATTTAAGAATTGCTCTCTGTTTCACTGTCATTGTGTTTTGTTTTTGAAATTTATTTTGATAATGGGATTTACCGGATTTTCACTGCTGCATTTAGGTCGCTGTACACGCTCTTGATTTCATTATGTAGACATATAAATCCATGGGTTTTAAGATTCTTACTTGTCAGGTATCTTCCCAGGCGTTGAATATGGGGTGTTGAGTCCATTTCGTTGAGCAAGGAGTAGGTCTTCTCTATTATATATTTGGCTTATGGAACGGTATCTGTGCTAATTTCAGTCTCTGGTTTTATGCAGCACCCCAACTCACCTTTCCCCGTAAGCAAGCATAAGTTGGTTTTCTCAATTTGAGACCCTGTTCTGTTTTGTAATTCAGTTCATGTGTACCCAAGTTTACATTCCGTTTATTAGGGATATCTAATGATGTTTCTTTTTCTGTGTGACTTATTTCTCGTAGAATCATCATACCTGCATCCACTCATTATGCCGCGACGGGCCTGATGACGTAGATTTCATTGCTGAGTGATATTCCACTGTAGGTGCATACCACAACTTCTTTATCCATTTTTTGATTTCTTGGATAGTCAACTTGTACTGTAGACGAGGTTCTTGTAAACAGAGCCGTCCCAAACTTTGGAGTGACTGTGTCTTTTTGATTTTAATTTCCCTAAGCTATAGGACCATAAGTGGAAGTGCCATAGGCTGTGTTGCTTTGTTTCCTACCTGTTTCAGGAAACACCATACACTTCTCCAGAGTGGCTGTTGGCAATTTACATCCGCCCATCAGCATAAAAAGGCTCCCTGTTCTCCATGACCTGTCCTGCCTTTCTGGATTTTACACTTTTTTCAGATGGCCCTTTTGACCGGGGGGCAGTGAGACTTCATTGTAGTGCAGATTTCCTTTACACGCTTGCTTGGTTGGCCAAAATGAGCATATGCGTTTTTTCCTGAATATATTCAGGAAAAAACGCATTCACCATTTTTGGCCAAATGTATCATTGTCGACATTCTGCCTCTTTTCCTATGCTTTAAGTGCAATTCCAGTCTACCCCCTGAAATCGTTTTCCTGAAATTCTGCCCCACTTTCAAGTAGTCTTCGAAGATTTACTTCAGTACATTTTTGGACGATAGCTGTCATTCATAACTCTGCAGGTTTGTGAATTACAGTGCCCCTGAGCTCCTTTCTTCAACTCGCTTTCTTGTGAGCTGGCCGCAAAACCGCAGGATTCCTTCAGGCCCTAATCTGTTTCTGGCAGGGCACGGTGAGCCTTTGGTTAATTCCTCTTCCTGGTGGGAAATGAGCGTTCCATTTGCCCGTGCAGACACCTACAGCTAGTCTCTCATTGGTTCTCCCTTTTCCTGTTCATCTTGCGCAGAAATTGCAAACTGTGCCAAACAGGAGGTTAATGGCACTGACTCTCCAAGTGGGGAGAGTGTCAGTAAAGCGTCTGGAATGGTGAACCCGAGTACCAGGGAACGAAAACTGAGATGCATTTGAAAACGTTTCCCAATCACACGGTGGACCATACTCTGGGTTTCCCATGCATGTTTCAACTGAAGGAAGAATCCCTTAAACCTGGATAGTTGGGACCCATGGAATGGGTATCATGCAGTATGACTTCAAAGGGTCTGACTTTGCTCACCGAACCTCACCAATGCTATCAGCGTGAAGTGTCCAGCCTTATGTCTCACCCAGCTCTGGGTGTAGATGTGGTAAATCCAGGTGGCATCACAAGCCCTGAATGAATTATTTAAGAATTGCTCTCTATTTCACTGTCATTGTGTTTTGTTTTTGAAATTTATTTTGATAATGGGATTTATCGGATGTTCACTGTTGCATTTAGGCCGCTGTACACACGCTTGATTTCCTTATGGAGACATATAAATCCATGGGTTTTAAGATTCTTACTTGTCACGTATCTTCCCAGGCGTTGAATATGGGGTGATGAGTCCATTTCGTTGAGCAAGGAGTAGGTCTTGTCTATTATATATTTGGCTTATGGAAAGGTATTTGTGCTAATTTCAATCTCTGGTTTTATGCAGCAACCCAACTCACCTTTCCCCATAAGCAAGCATAAGTTGGTTTTCTAAACTTGAGACCCTGTTCTGTTTTGTAATTCAGTACATGTGTAGCCAAGTTTACATTTTGTGTATCAGGGATACCATATGATGTTTCTTTTTCTGTGTGACTTATTTCTCGTAGAATCATCATACCTGAATAAACTCATTATGCCGCTACGGGCCTGATGACGTAGATTTCATTGCTGAGTGATATTCCACTGTACGTGCATACCACAACTTCTTTATGCATTTTTTGCTTTCTTGGATATTTAACTTGTACCGTAGACGAGGTTCTTGTAAACAGAGCCGTCCCAAACTTTGGGGTGGCTGTGTGTTTTTGATTTTAATTTCCCTAAGCTGTCGGACCATAAGTGGAAGTGCCATAGGCTGTGTTCTTTGTTTCCTACGTGTTTCAGGAAACACCATACACTTCTCCAGAGTGGCTGTTGGCAATTTACATCCCGCCCATCAGCATAACAAGGCTCCCTGTTCTCCATGACCTGTCCTGCCTTTCTGGATTTTACACTTTTTTCAGATGGCCCTTTTGACCGGGGGGCAGTGAGACTTCATTGTAGTGCAGATTTCCTTTACACGCTTGCTTGGTTGGCCAAAAAGGGCATATGCGTTTTTTCCTGAATATATTCAGGAAAAAACGCATACGCCCTTTTTGGCCAAGTGCATCATTGTCGACATTCTGCCTCTTTTCCTATGCTTTAAGTGCAATTCCAGTCTACCCCCTGAAATAGTTTTCCTGAAATTCTGCCCCGCTTTCAAGTCCTCTTTAAAGACTTACTTCAGTACATTTTTGGACGATAGCTGTCATTCATAACTCTGCAGTTTTGTGAATTACAGTGCCCCTGAGCTCCTTTCTTCAACTCGTTTTCTTGTGAGCTGGCCGCAAAACCGCAGGATTGCTTCAGGCCCTAATCTGTTTCCGGCATGGCACGCTGAGCCTTTGGTTAATTCCTCTTCCTGGTGGGAAATGAGCGTTCAATTTGCCCGTGCAGACACCAACAGCTAGTCTCTCATTGGTTCTCCCTATGCCTGTTCATCTTGCGCAGAAATTGCAAACTGTGCCAAACAGGAGTTTAAATGCACTGACTCTCCAAGTGGGGAGAGTGTTAGTAAAGCGTCTGGAATGGTGAACACAAGTACCAGGGGATGAAAACTGAGATGCATTTGAAAACATTTCGCAATCACACGGCGGACGATAGTCTGGGTTTCCCATGCATGTTTTAGCTGAAGGAAGAATCCCTTAAACCTGGAGAGTTGGGACCCATGGAATGGGTAGCATGCAGTATGACTTCAAATGGTCTGCGTTTGCTCACCGAACCTCACCAATGCTATCAGCCCGAAGTGTCCAGCCTTATGTCTCACTCAGCTCTGGGTGTAGATGTGGTAAATCCAGGTTGCATCACAAGTCCTGAATGAATTATTTAAGAATTGCTCTCTATTTCACTGTCATTGTGTTTTGTTTTTGAAATTTATTTTAATAATGGGATTTATCGGATGTTCACTGCTGCATTTAGGCCGCTGTACACACGCTTGATTTCCTTATGGAGACATATAAATCCATGGGTTTTAAGATTCTTACTTGTCCGTTATCTTGCCAGGCTTTGAATATGGGGTGTTGAGTCCATTTCGTTGAGCAACGAGTAGGTCTTGTCTATTATATATTTGGCTTATGGAACGGTATGTGTGCTATTTTCAATCTCTGGTTTTATGCAGCACCCCAACTCACCTTTCCCCATAAGCAAGCATAAGTTGGTTTTCTAAACTTGAGACCCTGTTCTGTTTGGTAATTCAGTACATGTGTAGCCAAGTTTACATTCCGTGTAATAGGGATATCTTATGATGTTTCTTTTTCTGTGTGACTTATTTCTCGTAGAATTATCGTACCTGAATCCACTCATTATGCCGCGACGGGCCTGATGACGTAGATTTCATTGCTGAGTGATATTCCACTGTACGTGCATACCACAACTTCTTTATCCATGTTTTGATTTCTTGGATATTCAACTTGTACCGTAGACGAGGTTCTTGTAAACAGAGCCATCCCAAACTTTGGGGTGGCTGTGTCTTTTTGATTTTAATTTCCCTAAGCTGTAGGACCATAAGTGGAAGGGCCATAGGCTGTGTTGCTTTGTTTCCTACCTGTTTCAGGAAACACCATACACTTCTCCAGAGTGGCTGTTGGCAATTTACATCCCGCCCATCAGCATAACAAGGCTCCCTGTTCTCCATGACCTTTCCTGCCTTTCTGGATTTTACACTTTTTTCAGATGGCCCTTTTGACCGGGGGGCAGTGAGACTTCATTGTAGTGCCGGTTTCATTTACACGCTTGCTTGGATGGCCAAAAAGTGCGTTTGCGTTTTTTCCTGAATATATTCAGGAAAAAACGCATATGCCCTTTTTAGCCAAGTGCATCATTGTCGACATTCTGCCTCTGTTCCTATGCTTTAAGCGCAATTCCTGTCTACCCCCTGAAATCGTGTTCCTGAAATTCTGCCCCGCTTTCAAGTCCTCTTCGAAGACTTACTTCAGTACATTTTGGACGATAACTGTCATTCATAACTCTGCAGGTTTGTGAATTACAGTGCCCCTGAGCTCCTTTCTTCAACTCGCTTCCTTGTGAGCTGGCCGCCAAACCGCAGGATTGCTTCAGGCCCTAATCTGTTTCTGGCAGGCCACGCTGAGCCTTTGTTAATTCCTCTTCCTGTTGGGAAATGAGTGTTCCATTTGCCCGTGCAGACACCTACAGCTAGTCTCTCATTGGTTCTCCCTATTCCTGTTCACCTTGCGCAGAAATTGCAAACTGTGCCAAACAGGAGGTGAAAGGCACTGACTCTCCAAGTGAGGAGAGTGTTAGTAAAGCGTCTGGAATGGTGAACCCGAGTACCAGGGGACGAAAACTGAGATGCATTTGTAAACGTTTCCCAATCACACGGTTGACCATACTCTGGGTTTCCCATGCATGTTTTAGCTGAAGGAAGAATCCCTTAAACCTGGAGAGTTGGGACTCATGGAATGGGTACCATGCAGTATGACTTCAAAGGGTCTGCGTTTGCTCACCGAACCTCACCAATGCTATCAGCCCGAAGTGTTCAGCCTTATGTCTCACCCAGCTCTGGGTGTAGAAGTGGTAAATCCAGGTTGCATCACAAGCCCTGAATGAATTATTTAAGAATTGCTCTCTATTTCACTGTCATTGTGTTTTGTTTTTGAAATTTATTTTGATAATGGGATTTATTGGATTTTCACTGCTGCATTTAGGCCGCTGTACACACTCTTGATTTCCTTATGGAGACATATAAATCCATGGGTTTTAAGATTCTTACTTGTCAGGTATCTTGCCAGGCGTTGAATATGGGGTGTTGAGTCCATTTCGTTGAGCAAGGAGTAGGTCTTGTCTATTATATATTTGGCTTATGGAACGGTATCTGTGCTAATTTCAATCTCTGGTTTTATGCAGCACCCCAACTCACCTTTCCCCGTAAGCAAGCATAAGATGGTTTTCTAAATTTGAGACCCTGTTCTGTTTTGTAATTCAGTTCATGTGTAGCCAAGTTTACATTCCGTGTATTAGTGATATCTTATGATGTTTCATTTTCTGTGTGACTTATTTCACTTAGAATCATCGTACCTGAATCCACTCATTATGCCACGACGGGCCAGATGACATAGGTTTCATTGGTGAGTTATATTCCATTGTACGTACGTACCACAACTTCTTTATCCATTTCTCGCTTTCTGGGATATTTAACTTGTACCGTAGACGAGGTTCTTGTAAACAGAGCCGTCTGAAACTTTGGGGTGGCTGTGTGTTTTTTATTTTAATTTCCCTAAGGTATAGGACCATAAGTGGAAGTGCCATAGGCTGTGTTGCTTTGTTTCCTACGTGTTTCAGGAAACACCATACACTTTTCCAGAGTGGCTGTTGGCAATTTAAATCCGCCCATCAGCATAACAAGGCTCCCTGTTCTCCATGGCCTGTGCTGCATTTCTGGATTTTACACTTTTTTCAGATGGCCCTTTTGACCGGGGTGCAGTGAGACTTCATTGTAGTGCAGATTTCTTTAACATGCTTGCTTGGTTGGCCAAAAAGGGCGTATGCGTTTTTCCTGAATATATTCAGGAAAAAACGCATACGCCCTTTTTGGCCAAGTGCATCATTGTCGACGTTCTGCCTCTTTTCCTATGCTTTAAATGCAAATCCAGTCTACCCCGTGAAATCGTTTTCCTGCAAATCTGCCCCGCTTTCAAGTCCTCTTCGCAGCCTTCCTTCAATATATTTTTGGACAATAGCTGTCATTTATAACTCTGCAGGTTTGTGAATTACAGTGCCCCTGAGCTCCTTTCTTCAAATCGCTTTCTTGTGAGCTGGCCGCAAACCCGCAGGATTGCTTCAGGCCCTAATCTGGTTCCGGCACGGCATGCTGAGCCTTTGGTTAATTCCTCTTCCTGGTGGGAAATGAGCGTTAAATTTGCCCGTGCAGACTCCTACAGCTAGTCTCTCATTGGTTCTCCCTATTCCTGTTCATCTTGCGCAGAAATTGCAAATTGTGCCAAACAGCAGGTTAAAGGCACTGACTCTCCAAGTGGGGAGAGTGTTAGTAAAGGGTCTGGAATGGTGAACCCGAGTAAAAGGGGCCGAAAACTAAGATGCATTTCAAAACGTTTCCCGGTCACACGGTGCAGCATACTGTGGGTTTCCCATGCATGTTTTAGCTGAAGGAAGAATCGCTTAATCCTGGAGAGTTGGGACCCATGGAATGGGTACCATGCAGTATGACTTCAAATGGTCTGCATTTGCTCATCGAACCTCACCAATGCTGTCAGCCCGAAGAGTCCAACCTTATGTCGCACTCAGCTCTGGGTGCAGATGAGGTAAATCCAGGTTGCATCACAAGCCCTGAATGAATTATTTAAGAATTGCTCTCTATTTCACTGTCATTGTATTTTGTTTTTTAATTCATTTTGATAATGGGATTTATCGGATTTTCTCTGCTGCATTCATGCAGCTGTACACACGCTTGATTCTCTTATGGAGACATATAAATCCATGGGTTTGAAGATTCTTACTAGTCAGGTGTATTCCTAGGCGTTACATATAGGGTGTTTAGCCCATTTCGTTGAGCAAGGGGTAGGTCTTGACTATTACGTATTTGACGTATGGAATGGTATCTGTGCTAATTTCTAACTCTGGTTTTATGCAGCACCCCAACTCACCTTTCCCCTTATGCAAACATAAGTTGGTTTTCTAAATTTGAGACCCTGTTCTGTTTTGTAATTCAGTTCATGTGTTGCCAAGATTACATTCGGTGTATTAGTGATATCTTATGATGTTTCATTTTCTGTGTGACTTATTTCACTTAGAATCATCGTACCTGAATCCACTCATTATGCCACGACGGGCCAGATGACATAGACTTCATTGGTGAGTGATATTCCATTGTACGTACGTACCGCAACTTCTTTATCCATTTTTCGCTTTCTGGGATATTTAACTTGTACCGTAGACAAGGTTCTTGTAAACAGAGCTGTCTGAAACTTTGGGGTGGCTGTGTGTTTTTGATTTTAATTTCTCTAAGCTATAGGACCGTAAGTGGAAGTGCCGTAGGCTCCGTTGCTTTGTTTTTTAGCTGTTTCAGGAAACACCATACACTTCTCCAGAGTGGCTGTTGGCAATTTACATCCCACCCATCAGCATAACAAGGTTCCCTGTTCTCCATGGCCTGTGCTGCATTTCTGGATTTTACACTTTTTTCCCCTATGGCCCTTTTGACCGGGGGGCAGTGAGACTTCATTGTAGTGCAGATTTCTTTATCATGCTTGCTTGGTTGGCCAAAAAGGGCGTATGCTTTTTTTCCTGAATATATTCAGGAAAAAACGCATACGCCCTTTTTGGCCAAGTGCATCATTGTCGACGTTCTGCCTCTTTTCCTATGCTTTAAATGCAATTCCAGTCTACCCCCTGAAATAGTTTTCCTGCAATTCTGCCCCTCTTTCAAGTCCTCTTCGCAGCCTTCCTTCAATATATTTTTGGACGATAGCTGTCATTTATAACTCTGCAGGTTTGTGAGTTACAATGCCCCTGAGCTCCTTTCTTCAAATCGCTTTTTTGTGAGCTGGCCACAAATCCGCAGGATTGCTTCAAGCCCTAATCTGGTTCCGGCATGGCATGCTGAGCGTTTGGTTAATTCCTCTTCCTGGTGGGAAATGAGCATTAAATTTGCCCATGCAGACACCTACAGCTAGTCTCTCATTGGTTCTCCCTATTCCTTTTCATCTTGCGCGGAAATTGCAAACTGTGCCAAACAGCAGGTTAAAGGGACTGACTCTCCAAGTGGGGAGAGTGTTAGTAAAGGGTCTGGAATTGTGAACCCGAGTAAAAGGGGACGAAAACTGAGATGCATTTGAAAACGTTTCCCGGTCACACGGTGCACCATACTTTGGGTTTCCCATGCATGTTTTAGCTGAAGGAAGTATCGCTTAAACCTGGAGATTTGGGACCCTGGAATGGGTACCATGCAGTATGACTTCAAATGGTCTGCATTTGCTCATCGAACCTCACCAATGCTATCAGCCCGAAGTGTCCAAACTTATGTCTCACTCAGCTCTGGGTTTAGATGAGGTAAATCCAGGTTGTATCACAAGCCCTGAATGAATTATTTAAGAATTGCTCTCTATTTCATTGTCATTGTGTTTTGTTTTTGTATTTCATTTTGATAATAGGATTTATCGGATTTTCTCTGCTGCCTTCAAGCAGCTGTACACACGCTTGATTCTCTTATGGAGACATATAAATCCATGGCTTTGAAGATTCTTACTAGTCAGGTGTATTCCTAGTCGTTGAATATAGGGTGTTTAGCCCATTTCGTTGAGCAAGGGGTAGGTCTTGACTATTACGTATTTGACGTATGGAATGGTATCTGTGCTAATTTCTAACTCTGGTTTTATGCAGCACCCCAACTCACCTTTCCCCTTAAGCAAACATAAGTTGGTTTTCTAAATTTGAGACCCTGTTCTGTTTTGTAATTCAGTTCATGTGTAGCCAAGATTACATTCCGTGTATTAGTGATATCTTATGATGTTTCATTTTCTGTGTGACTTATTTCACTTAGAATCATTGTACCTGAATCCACTCATTATGCCAGGACGTGCCAGATGACATAGACTTCATTGGTGTGTGATATTCCATTGTACGTACGTACCACAACTTCTTTATCCATTTTTCGCTTTCTGGGATATTTCACTTGTACCGTAGACGATGTTCTTGTATACAGAGCCGTCTGAGACTTTGGGGTGGCTGTGTGTTTTTGATTTTAATTTCGCTAAGCTATAGGACCGTAAGTGGAAGTGCCGTAGGCTCCGTTGCTATGTTTTTTAGCTGTTTCAGGAAACACCATACACTTCTCCAGAGTGGCTGTTGGCAATTTACATCCCACCGATCAGCATAACAAGGCTCCCTGTTCTCCATGGCTTGTGCTGCATTTCTGGATTTTACACTTTTTTCCCCGATGGCCCTTTTGACCGGGGGGCAGTGAGACTTCTTTGTAGTGCAGATTTCTTTATCATGCTTGCTTGGTTGGCCAAAAAGGGCGTATGCGTTTTTTCCTGAATATATTCAGGAAAAAACGCATACGCCCTTTTGGGCCAAGTGCATCATTGTCGACCTTCTGCCTCTTTTCCTATGTTTTAAATGCAATTCCAGTCTACCCCCTGAAATCGTTTTCCTGCAATTCTGCCCCGCTTTCAAGTCCTCTTCGCAGCCTTCCTTCAATATATTTTTGGACGATAGCTGTCATTTATAACTCTGCAGGTTTGTGAATTACACTGCCCCTGAGCTCCTTTCTTCAAATCGCTTTCTTGAGAGCTGGCCGCAAACCCGCAGGATTGCTTCAGGCCCTAATCTGTTTCTGGCACGGCATGGTGAGAGTTTGGTTAATTCCTCTTCCTGGTGGGAAATGAGCGTTAAATTTTCCCGTGCAGACACCTACAGCTAGTCTCTCATTGGTTCTCCCTATTCCTGTTCATCTTGCGCAGAAATTGCAAACTGTGCCAAACAGCAGGTTAAAGGCACTGACTCTCCAAGTGGGGAGAGTGTTAGTAAAGGGTCTGGAATGATGAACCCGAGTAAAAGGGGACGAAAACTGAGATGCATTTGAAAACGTTTCCCGGTCACACGGTGCACCATACTGTGGGTTTCCCATGCATGTTTTAGCTGAAGGCAGAATCCCTTAAACCTGGAGAGTTGGGACCCATGGAATGGGTACCATGCAGTATGACTTCAAAGGGTCTGCATTTGCTCATCGAACCTCACCAATGCTATCAGCCCGAAATGTCCAACCTTATGTCTCACTCAGCTCTGTGTGTAGTTGAGGTAAATCCAGGTTGCATCACAAGCCCTGAATGAATTATTTAAGAATTGCTCTCTATTTCACTGTCATTGTGTTTTGTTTTTGTAATTCATTTTGATAATGGGATTTATCGGATTTTCTCTGCTGCCTTCATGCAGCTGTACACACGCTTGATTCTCTTATGGAGACATATAAATCCATGGGTTTCAAGATTCTTACTAGTTAGGTGTATTCCTAGTCGTTGAATATAGGGTGTTTAGCCCATTTCGTTGAGCAAGTGGTAGGTCTTGACTATTACATATTTGACGTATGGAATGGTATGTGTGCTAATTTCTATCATTAGTTTTATGCAGCACCCAAACTCACCTTTCCCTTAAGCAAACATAAGTTGGTTTTCTAAATTTGAGACCCTGTTCTGTTTTGTAATTCAGTTCATGTGTAGCCAAGATTACATTCAGTTTATTAGTGATATCTTATGATATTTCATTTTCTGTGTGACTTATTTCACTTAGAATCATCGACCTGAATCCACTCATTATGCTGCGACGGGCCTGAAGACACAGATTTCTTTGGAGAGTGATATTACATTGTACGTACGTACCACAACTTCTTTATCCATTTTTGGCTTTCTGCGATATTTAACTTGTACCGTAGATGAGGTTCTTGTAAACAGAGCCGTCTGAAAGTTTGGGGTGGCTGTGTGTTTCTGATTTTAATTTCCCTAAGTTATAGGAACATAAGTGGAAGTGCCGTAGGCTCCGTTGCTTTGCTTTTTAGGTGTTTCAGGAAACACCATACACTTCTCCAGAGTGGCTGTTGCCAACTTACATCCCACCCATCAGCATAACAAGGCTCCCTGTTCTCCATGGCCTGTGCTGCATTTCTAGATTTTACACTTTTTTCAGATGGCCCGTTTGACCGGGGTGCAGTGAGACTTCATTGTAGTGCAGATTTCTTTAACATGCTTGCTTGGTTGGCCAAAATGGGCGTATGCGTTTTTTCCTGAATATATTCAGGAAAAAATGCATACGCACTTTTTGGTCAAGAGCATCATTGTCCACGTGCTGCCTCTTTTCCTATGCTTTAAATGCAATTCCAGTCTACCCCCTGAAATCGTTTTCCTGCAATTCTGCCCCGATTTCAAGTCCTCTTCGCAGCCTTCCTTCAATATATTTTTGGACGATAGCTGTCATTTATAACTCTGCAGGTTTGTGAATTACAGTGCCCCTGAGCTCCTTTCTTCAAATCGCTTTCTTGTGAGCTGGCCGCAAACCCGCAGGATTGCTTCAGTCCCTAATCTGGTTCCGGCATGGCATGGTGAGCGTTTGGTTAATTCCATTTCCTGGTGAGAAATGAGCGTTAAATTTGCCCCTGCAGACACCTACAGCTAGTCTCTCATTTGTTCTCCGTATTCCTGTTCATCTTGCGCAGAAATTGCAAACTGTGCCAAACAGGAGGTTAAAGGAACTGACTATCCAAGTCGGGAGAGTGTTAGTAAAGGGTCTGGAATTGTGAACCCGAGTAAAAGGGGACGAAAACTGAGATGCATTTGAAAACGTTTCCCGGTCACACGGTGCACCATACTGTGGGTTTCCCATGCATGTTTTAGCTGAAGGAAGGATCGCTAAACCTGGAGAGTGGGGACCCATGGAATTTTTTAACATGCAGTATGACTTCAAATGGTCTGCATTTGCTCATCGAACCTCCCCAATGCTATCAGCCCGAAGTGTCCAACCTTATGTCTCACTCAGCTCTGGGAGTAGATGAGGTAAATCCACGTTGCATCACAAGCCCTGAATGAATTATTTAAGAATTGCTCTCTATTTCACTGTCATTGTGTTTCTTTTTTGTAATTCATTTGATAATGGGATTTATCGGATTTTCTCTGCTGCCTTCATGCAGCTGTACACACGCTTGATTCTCTTATGGAGACATATAAATCCATGGGTTTGAAGAATCTTACTAGTCAGGTGTATTCCTAGGCGTTGAATATAGGGTGTTTAGCCCATTTCGTTGAGCAAGGGATAGGTCTTGACTATTACATATTTGACGTATGGAATGGTATCTGTGCTAATTTCTATCTCTGGTTTTATGCAGCACCCCAACTCACCTTTCCCCTTAAGGAAACATAATTTGGTTTTCTAAATTTGAGACCCTGTTCTGTTTTGTAATTCAGTTCATGTGTAGCCAAGATTACATTCCGTGTATTAGTGATATCTTATGATGTTTCATTTTCTGTGTGACTTATTTCACTTAGAATCATCGTACCTGAATCCACTCATTATGCCACGTCGGGCCAGAGGACATAGATTTCATTGGTGAGTGATATTCCATTGTACGTACGTACCACAACTTCTTTCTCCATTTTTCGCTTTCTGGGATATTTAACTTGTACCGTAGACGAGGTTCTTGTAAAGAGAGCCGTCTGAAACTTTGGGGTGGCTGTGTGTTTTTGATTTTAATTTCCCTAAGCTATAGGACCATAAGTGGAAGTGCCGTAGGCTCCGTTGCTTTGTTTTTTAGGTGTTTCAGGAAACACCATACACTTCTCCAGAGTGGCTGTTGGCAATTTACATCCCACCCATCAGCATAACAAGGCTCCCTGTTCTCCATGGCCTGTGCTGCATTTCTGGATTTTACACTTTTTTCAGATGGCCCGTTTGACCGGGGTGCAGTGAGACTTCATTGTAGTGCAGATTTCTTTAACATGCTTGCTTGGTTGGCCAAAAAGGGAGAATGCGTTTTTTCCTGAATATATTCAGGAATAAACGCATACGCTCTTTTTGGCCAAGAGCATCATTGTCGACGTTCTGCCTCTTTTCCTATGCTTTAAATGCAATTCCCGTCTACCCCCTGAAATCGTTTTACTGCAATTCTGCCATACATAGAAGTTCTCTTCGCAGCCTTCCTTCAATATATTTTTGGACGATAGCTGTCATTTATAACTCTTCAGGTTTGAGAGTTACAGTGCCCCTGAGCTCCTTTCTTGTACTCGCTATCATGTGAGCTGGCCGCAAACCTGCAGGATTGCTTCAGGCCCTAATCTTGTTCCGGCATGGCATGCTGAGCCTTAGGTTAATTCCTCTTCCTGGTGGGAAAAGAGCGTTAAATTTGCCTGTGCAGACAGCTACAGCTAGCCTCTCATTTGTTCTCCCTATTCCTGTTCATCTTGCGTTGAAATTGTAAACTGTGCCAAACAGGAGGTTAAAGGCACTGACTCTCCAAGTGGGGAGAGTGTTAGTTAAGCGTCTGGAATGGTGAACCCGAGTATCAAGGGAGGAAACCTGACATGCATTTTAAAACGGTTCCCAATCACATGGTGGACCATACTCTGGGTTTCCCATACATGATTTAGCGGAAGAAAGAATCCCTTAAACCTGGAGATTTGGGACCCATGGAATGGGTACCATGCAGTATGACTTCAGAGGGTCTGCATTTGCTCACCGAACCTCACCAATGCTATCAGGCCGAAGTGTCCGGCCTTATGTCTCCCCAGCTCTGGGTGTAGATGTGGGAAATCCAGGTTGCATCAGAAGCCCTGAGTGAATTATTTAAGAATTGCTCTCTATTTCACTGTCATTGTGTTGTGTTTTTGAAATTTATTTTGATAATGGGATTTATCGGATTTTCACTGCTGCATTTAGGCCACTGAACACATGCTTGATTTTCTTACGGAGACATATAAATCCGTGGGTTTTAAGATTCTTACTAGGCAGGTATATTCCTAGGCGTTGAATATGGGGTGTTGAGTCCATTTCCTTGAGCAAGGAGTAGGTCATCTCTATTATATATTTGGCTTATGGAATGGTTTCTGTGCGAATTTATATCTGTTTTTATGCAGCACCCCAACTCACCTTTCCCAAAAAGCACGCATAAATTGGTTTTCTAAATTGGAGACCCTGTTCTGTTTTGTAATTCAGTACATGTGTAGCCAAGTTTACATTCCGTGTATTAGTGATATCTTATGATGTTTCTTTTTCTGTGTGACCTATTTCACTTAGGATCATCGTACCTGAATCCACGCATTATGCCGCTATGGGCCTGATGACATAGATTTCATTGCTGAGTGATATTCCATTGTACGTACGTACCACAACTTCTTTATCCATTTTTCGCTCTCTGGGATATTTAACTTGTACCGTAGACGAGGTTCTTGTAAACAGAGCCGTTCCAAACGTTGGGGTGGCTGTGTGGTTTTGATTTTAATTTCCCTAACTATAGGACCATAAGCGAAAGTGCCATAGGCTGTGTTGCTTTGTTATTTATGTGTTTCAGGAAACACCATACACTTCTCCAGAGTGGCTGTTGGCAATTCACATCCCGCCCATCAGCATAACAATGCTCCCTGTTCTCCATGGCCTGTCCTACCCCTCTGGATTTTATACTTTTTTCAGATGGCCTTTTTGAGCGGGGGGCAGTGAGACTTCATTGTAGTGCAGATTTCTTTAACATGCTTGCTTGGTTGGCCAAAAAGGGCGTATGCGTATTTTCCTGAATATATTGAGAAAAAAACGCATACGCCATTTTAGGCCAAGTGCATCATTCTCGCCGTTCTACCTCTTTTCCTATGCTTTAAGTGCAATTCCAGTCTACCCCCTGAAATCGTTTTCCTGAATTTCTGCCCAACTTCCAAGTCCTCTTCGCAGCCTTCCTTCAATATATTTTTGGACGATAGCTGTCATTTATAACTCTGCAGGTTTGTGAATTACAGTGCCCTTGAGCCCCTTTCTTCAACTCGCTTTCCTGTGAGCTGGCCACAAAACCGCAGGATTGCTTCAGGCCCTAATCTGGTTCCGGCACAGCATGCTGAACCTTTGGTTAATTCCTCTTCCTGGTGGGAAATGTGTGTTACATTTGCCCGTGCAGACACCTACAGCTGGTATCTCATTGGTTTTCACTTTTCCTATTCATCTTGCACAGAATTGCAAACTGTGCCAAACAGGAGGTTAAAGGCACTGACTCTCCAAGTGGGGAGAGTGTTAGTAAACCGTGTGGAATGGTGAACCCGAGTACCAGGGGACGAAAACTGTGATGCATTTGAAAACGATTCCCACTCACAGGGAGGACGTTACTCTGGGTTTCCCATGCATGTTTTAACGGAAGGAAGAATCCCTTAATCCTGGAGAGTTGGGACCCATGGAATGGTACCATGCAGTATGACTTCATACGGTCTGCATTTGCTCACGGAACCTCACCAATGCTATCAGCCCGAAGTGTGCAGCGTTATGTTTCACCCAGCTCTGGGTGTAGATGTGGTAAATCCAGGTTGCATCAAAAGCCCTGAATTAATTATTTAATAATTGCTCCCTATTTCACTCTCATTGTGTTCTGTATTTGAAATTTATTTTGATAATGGGATTTATCGGATTTTCACTGCTGCGTTTATGCCGCTGTACACATGTTGATTCTCTTACGGAGACATATAAATCCATGGGTTTTAAGATTCTTACTAGTCAGGTATATTCCTAGGCGTTGAATATGGAGTGTTGAGTCCATTTCGTTGAGCAGCGAGTAGCTCTTGACTATTACACATGTGGCTTATGGAACGGTATCTGTACTAATTTCAATCTCTGGTTTTATGCAGCATCCCAACTCACCTTTCCCCATTAGCAAGCATAAGTTGGGTTCCTAATTTCAGACCCTGTTCTGTTTTGTATTTCAGTTCATGTGTAGCCAAGTTTACATTCCGTGTATTAGTGATATCTTATGTTGCTTTAAATGATATCTTATGTTGTGTGTCTTTTTCTTTTGAATTATGTGACTTCGAACGATCATACGTAACTCCTCTGGAGTTGTTACAACTGGCCGTATTTCTTTGATTTCCAGGCTGAGTAAAATTCCGGTCTACATAAGTACCACATCTCTATCCATTTTTTCCCTCCAGAGACATTTAAGTTATATCCTAGTCGAGGATCTTTTAAACTGAGAGGCGGTAAACATTGGGGTGCCTGAGTCCTCTCGATTTTTCTTTTTCCCAAGATATACGTCCATGAGTGCAAGTGCCCTGTGCCCTGTAGCTCATTTTTTAGATGCTTTAGTAAACACAATACACTTCTCCAGAGTGACCGTTGGCAATATACGTTTCCACTATAAGTCTCACAGGGCTCCCTTTTCTCCTTGCCCTGTCCTGCATTTCTGGTGTTTACACTTTATGAGGAAGGCTCTTCTGACTGATGCGAAGTGATATCTTTTGTAGTATTGATTTCCAGTGCCCACCTGTTTGGTTGGCTAAAAAGTGTATGCCCTTTTCTTGAATATATACAGAAAAAAACACATATACACTTTTTGGCCAACTGCAATGTTGGCAATGTTCAACCCCTTTTCTTGTGCTTAATGGCGAGTCCTTTCTACCTCTTCCAATCCCTTTCCTGCCATTCTCCATTGCTTACAAGTCCTTTTCTCTGACTTTCCTCAAGACATTGTTCAGTGATAGATATTTTCAACTCTGCAGTTTCGTGAATTTTAGTGCCCCTGAGTTCCATTTTTCAACTTGTGTTTATGGGAACTGGCCACAAAGCAGTGGAATTTCCTCAAGCCCTATTCTGTTACCATGGGCAACCCTAGCCTTTGGTCTATTCGTCTTCCTGATTGGAAATGAGAGTGACATGTGCCTGTCCGAACACCTAGGACTTGCCTCTCCTTGTTCCTCCTCCTTCCGCTTCATCCTCTGGACAAATTCCAAACTGTATGCAACAGGATTTTGACAATGCTGACATCTCCAAGTGGGGAGACTGTTATTAAAGACGCTGGAGGGGTGAACCCTAGTACCAGGAGATGAGGAGATGAGATGCCTTTTCCAAACTCTTCCTGATCAGACGGTATACCATCCTCTGGGTGTGACAGGCAAGTTTTAGTTGTAGGAAGGATCCCATTCATGTGAGGAGAACACCAGGGCTTTTTCAAAATCAGTGTCTCTCCACAACCCAAACTGGGGAATTTTTTAAGCTACGGCTACACATATGTTCATTAAGGGCCTTGGGAAGTAGGCAGAGTCCAAGCTTTAGATGATTGAAGTCTTCAGGGTCAGAAGCACTCACCACCGGCTTCCCTTAGGTTCCTTTTAACTGTCATTGATAGATGATGTCAATAAAAACATCTATTCTTTTTCAGATTATTTCCCCTTATAGGTTATTGCAAAATATTGAGTGTAGTTCCCTGTGCTATACAGTAGTTCCTTGTTGATGATCGATTTTATACATAGCAGTGTGTATGTGTTAATCCCAAACTGTTAATTTATCCCTCCTCCCAACTTTCCCCTTTGGTAATAATAAATTATAAGATTTTATACTTCTCAGAAATGGGGGAGCTGAAAGAGAGGTATCATTTTCAATGGAAAAGCTTTTAAAAGAAGATTGAAGCTTTAACCATGATTATTAGATGTACATCCTTGGAAAGAAATCACTTCGTTTCTCTAATATTGACCTGACAAATAAGACAAACCTTTTCACTGAACTTGCTTATAATAAAGTGATGGAAATATCAAATGGAAGTGTTAGAAACATCTTATTTTACCCGAGTCTTATACACTGTTCTATGTTAATTACAGTTTGGCTCACACATCTGTTCATTGAAGTTACAGTGTTCTCAATTTCGGTTACTGATCCTCCAGAGTGGACCCCAACAAGTGTCCCCCTGCCTGGTGTCATTGGAGCCAACAGATCGAGACTGAGTTTGGTTCAGAAGCAAAGGAAACTTTATATTTTGATCAGAGAATGGAGAGGTGAGAGCATGTGCTACCCTGTGGGCTGTGGGCTGGGCTGCTGTGTAGAGATCCTGTCAGAGTCAGTGGGAGGGAGTGGCAGAGCTCTCGAAGGCTCGGTTGGCTGCAGTTCAGGCTCTATATCACGGAGTCTGCACTGGGCCCCAGGAGCTGATGTGTCGACCCAGCCATTCTGCACTAGGAATTTTGGTCTGAAGTGCCGGGTGTGGAACCTCTATATGCGGGACCCTAGGAGCACGTGAAATTAGACAAAGCACAAAGGATAAAAAAGTTTAGACTTTATTTTATTGCCCAGATTCTATTTTTATCTCACAGGGATTTTTAAGGGGTTTGCCTGGGACAAACCCCTCTTCTGCCTTTTGTCCCCTTCCTCATTCTTGGAGTGCTGAGGGTGCAGACCCTTCTTCTGTAACTGCTGAGTGCTGAGTTAGGAGCCCTCATACCTGCGGGTGAGGGTCAGATCTTCTCCCCAGTAGCCTGCAGATGACATTGATTGTTCCCAGGCCTCCTGCCTCCATCTTCGTCCGCCTGAGCACCAGTATTGGAAGTGTGATAGATTCTAATGACCTTTAAGGGTCCAGGAAGGAGATGTGCAGTGATGCTGTGAGGTCCAGTTTCACCCCGCCCCACATTTGTTTGGCCAACTTAGGCTGACCTTTTCTGCCAGGCTAGATGCTCTGACCAGTAGTCTGTGCTTTCTTCAATTAGACCCCTGAATTAACGTAAAAACAGCACCAGGTGTCAGGACTCTGCCCGCTCAACTCCTAGACAGTCCAGGGTCAGTGGTGATGATGGACCATGATGGCCACTGAGTTAACAGCCTTTTGAAGTAAACAGGAGTCCAGCCGGTCTTATTGGCCACCATCATCACGGTGTCTGTAGGCTTTTCTATGGTGACAGCGTGATATACGGTTCCCCCGCCAAGATTATTAGCTCCCCTCTGGGTGCAGTAAGTCCTGCAAGCAGTAGTCTACTCTTTTGGGACACACTCTTGTTGTTTTATGAGAGAAACTCCAGGTCAAGTGATGGTCACACGAGTCGTCATGTTGCCCCATTGCTCCCGGTTATCTCTCTGGAGGTTGGAGTTGGAGGGCCTCCTCACTCGAGGTCAGTGTGCCCACGCAGCAAACCCTGCAACTTCAGGGCATGCCTGGGGGTTAGGATCACCACGTGGGGTCCTTTTCCCTTAGGAGGGAGGTGGCCTTTTGGGCTGCTGATTTCCAGGTTTTCAGATACCGCCAGTATCTTGGCCAGATGTGGTGGTGGGCCAAGCCCCTTGGTGACCGTAGTTTATCCTACCTGGATGGCATTCTTGCATTGTTCCATTTCAAGTGGTCCCAGGTTTTGCACTAATACTCCAATGGCGATTCACCTTTCACCAGGAATGTAAAGGTCAAAGGGTTTAGCTAAATTAGGGAGTTCCAGGGCAAGGGTCTGAATTGACTGCTCTTTCCATTCTTGAAAGGCCACTTCTGGATTCTATTCTAAAGGATCATCATCTCTTCCTTTCAGTGTTTCATATAGAGGCCCAGCTAGTAGACTGTCGTTAGGGATCCAGAAGCAGCAAACCCTGGCCTCCCCAGGAAGCCCTCAGCTGTCTTCTAACTTTAGAAAGGGGTAAGGCTGTAAATTGTTTCTTCTCTTTCCTGGAATGGGCTTCTCCGTCCTTCTGTGAGAATGAAGCCCAGGCAGGTCACCGTAGTCTGTGATATTTGAGCTTTTTCTTGGACACCTTCTATCCTTTATTGGCTTGGTAGTTCAGAGGCCTCCTTAGTAGGGCTGGTGACCAGAATGTCATCTGCATATTGAAGGAATGTTTCCTTTTCCAGAGGTAGAACTTTTAGGTCTTTAGCTGAGCTTTCCCCAAAGATGGTGTGGGAATTTTTGAACCCTTGGGTCAAGACGGCCCGGAAATATTGTTTTAGTTGTATGTTGAGTCCTGCCACTCACAAGCCAAAATTTCTTGTGACTCTGGGACTAATGGAATACAAAAGAAGGCATCATTGAAGACTAATACAGAATACCAAGTCCTGGTGGTTGGTAGAATGACCAGCAGGGTGTAGGATTTAGGAACTACTGGAGGTATATCCTCAGTGGCTTCACTGACTGTCCTGACATCCTTTACCAGGACTCCAGCAGCCCATGGGGCTTTTGAGGTCAGGCCAAACCCAGGATATGGAGCTCACCTGGGCATGTACCCCACCCCCAATCTAGCCCACGGGGCTCTCGTGTTCAGGCCCCTCCCAGGATATGGTGTTCCCTGGGCACGTCCCCTGCAGCCCATGGGGCTCTCGTGGTCAGGCCGCTCCCAGGATACAGAGCTACCCTTGCAGGTACCATGGCAGGGCTGGGCACACAGGAACCGTGCACATAGCCCTAATTGCAGAGCACTCCCAGCTCACCTGTCGCTCAGGTCTGACACAGAGCACCTCAGAGCAGGACTTGAACTAACAAACAGCAGGTCTGACAGGTCTGTGACCCTGGGCATCACTCTGTGCGGCCTCCCTCCACCTGGTCTTCCAGAGACTTCCACTGCACCCAGGGCAACAGGCCTCTGTCTCCACCCACCACCCAACCCTCCTCTCCCTGACTCCTGGCTTCCTCTCATTAGGAGAGAGTTTTCTTGAAATTGTCTCCCACTCATGGGCCAGATAATATGATTTGAAAACAAGCCAGAGCTGCAGAGCCTTGTCTATCCTGACTCTCAGGAGCCCACACCTGTTCCTTGGACCTGGCCGATTCAGCAAGTTCCATTTTCTGCAACTATGAGCCCCTGAGGGGTGATTATTGGCTGGCCTGGGAAGCCTGGCCGTGCTGGCCAGCCCTCCCCAGGTGTGCCTGGGTTCAGATCAATATAAACACCGCTCCAGGCAGCAAGAGCCCCTGCAGCTGTGCCTGACGCCATTTTCTCTGCCCTGTCAGCAGTCTTGGGGCTCGGCTCGTGGGAGGGAGTGAGAAGCCACGGCTTTGTGGTTGGCCCAGTGTGAGTGGGGCTCTGCTGGACTTTCTGCAGCAGTTGCAAAGATGCCACCTGCTAAAGAAGAGGATGTGTCACCCATACCTGCCGCTGGAATTTCTCCCTGGGCAGAGGTGAGGAAGGAAGAAAGCAGTGGGGGCCGGGACAGCAGGGGTATATCAGGCAGGGAAATGGAAAGCTTCCAGAAGAGCACCCAGGGCCAGGACCATCCTGGCTGACCTGCAGACACCATGTCGCCTGGCATGCTGTCGCTCATGTGGCTCCATAGCCCTTCCTCTAGGCTTTCAAGTCCTTGTACATATTCAGATGTTTTACCTGGGATGGGTGGGAACATTTCAGCAGCAGCTGGCCTGGGTCTCGGCCCACGTTTACTCACAGATGCCTCGGCACGGTCCCCCAGCATTGCAATGGGGACGCTTGTTGCGTGGGGCCTGCTGGCTGAATGGGAGATGATTCCCCACCACTGACCAACTTCAGAATTGTTAACAACTGGAGCAAGTGCCTTGATACGGTTTTCCTCTGTGTAACTGGTGGGTTCTGTTTTTTTTTTTTCTTTTTTTCGTTTTTGGTTCAAGGTAGATTTTATTCCTCTTTTTGTATTTACAGATATAAGCATGGAAATAATTTATTCATATAAATACATGTATGTGAAGGGAAGAATATTTTTTCTGTTTTACTTTTTTAAATTTTATTTTTTTAAATTTGAATTTTATTTTTTTATACAGCAGGTTCTTTATGGTTATCTATTTTATACATATAAATGTATACATGCCAATCCCAATCTCTCAACTCCTCCCACCACCACCCACCCAACAGCTTTCCCTCCTTGGTGTCCATACGTTTGTTGTCTAGATGTGTTGCTCTATTTCTGCCTTGCAAAACGGTTCATCTGTACAATTTTTCTAGGTTCCACATATATGCATTAATATACAAGATTTGTTTCTCTCTTTCTGACTTACTTCACTCTGTATGACAGTCTCTAGATCCATGAACGTCTCTACAAATGACCCAATTTCATTCCTTTTTATGGCTTAGTAATATTCCATTTTATATATGTACCTCATCTTTATGCATTCGTCTGTCTGTGGGCATTTAGGTTGCTTCCATTACCTGGATATTGTAAATAGTGATGCAATGAACATCACGATGAATGTCTCTTTTTGATTTATGGTTTTGTCTGGGTATATGCCCAGTAGTGGGATTGCTGTATCATATGGTATTTCTATTGTTAGCTTTATAAGAAACTCCATAATGTTCTCCAGAGTGACTGTATCAATTTACATTCCCAACAATAGTGGAAGAGGGTTCCTTATCTCCACACCCTTTCCAGCATTTGTTGTTTGTAGTTTTTCTGATGATGCCCATTCTAACAGGTGTGAGGTGATACACCATGGATGAGTCTATTTCGTTGAGCAAAGAGTAGGTCTTGTCTATTACATATTTGGCTTATGGAACGGTATGTGTGCTAATTTCAATCTCTGGTTTTATACAGCACCCTAACTCAACTTTCCCCTTAAACAAGCATAAGTTTTTTACCTAAATGTGAGACTCTGTTCGGTTTTGTAATTCAGTTTATGTGTAGCCAAGTTTACACTCCCTCTATTAGTGATATCTTATGATAATTATCTTTCTTTGTGTGACATATTTCTCTTAGAATCATCATACTCAAATCCACTCAATTTGCTGCTACAGGCCTGATGACATTGATTTCATTGCTGAGTGACATTCCGTTGTACGTAAGTAGCACAACTCCTTTATACATTTTTTTTCTTTCTGGGATATTTAATTTGTACTGGACTTGAGGTTCTCGTAAACACAGCAGCCCTAAATTTTGTGTTGGCTGTGTCTTGTTGAGTTTAATTTTACTAAGCTATAGGGCCATAAGTGGAAGTGCCCTAGGCTCTGTAGCTTTGTTTTTTAGATGTTTCAGGATACACCATAAACATCTCCAGAGTGTCTGTTGGAAATTTACATCCCGCCCATCAGCATAACAAGGCTCCGTGTTCTCCATGGTCTGTCCTGTGTTTCTGGTTTTTACACTTCTTTGCAGACTTACTTCAATATATTTTTGACAATAGCTGTCATTTATAACTCTGCAGGTTTGTAAATTACAGTGCCCCTGATTTCCTTTCTTAACTCGTTTCCTTGTAAGCTGGCCACAAAACCGCAGGTTTGCTTCAGGCCGTAATCTGGTTCTGGCATGGAACGCTGACCGTTTGGTTAATTCCTGGTGGGAAATGAGAGTTAAATGTGCCCGTCCAGACACCTGCCTCACTCCCAGCCCCTTAGTGATGTGTGTCCTCTGGTTTGAGACCACATGTGCTGGGTTCCTCACCTTTCAATGATGTGGCCCCAATGGTGTGAGGAAACTCCTGCCTGGTTCCAATCCCCTTGGTGATGTGGGCCCTCTGGTGAGAGTCTGATCCTGGCTGGGTATTTCATCCTTCTGTGAGGTGGGCCCTCTGCTGTGAGGTAACTCCTGCCTGGCTTGCTCCCGTTGCGTTGGAGATGTAGGCCCTCTGGTGGCAGTTGGAGCCTGCTGGGTGCCTCCTCTCCTCGGTGATGAGTGCCCTCTGGCGTCAGGTTCTAACTGCTGTGCTCCCCACGTTTTTTGATGTGAGCCCAGTGATGCCAGGACACTCTTGTAAGGTTCCCATCCCCATGGGGATGTGGCCCTTCTGCTCTGAGGTCCCAACGCCTGGGTTGCTTACAGTTTCATGGTGTTGGCTCTCTGGTGTTAGTTCACTCAGGCCTAGATGCCATAGCCTCTGTGCTCTGGGCCACCTGCTGCGAGGTTCCAACTGCTGGATTCCTCACCATTTTTATTCTTTGTGCCCTGCGTTGTGAGGCACCTCCTGCCTGCCTCACTCCCCACCATTGGAGATGTAGGTCCTGTGGTTTGAGGCTACATGTGCCAGTTTCCTCACCTTTTAGTGATGTGACCCCACTGGTGTGAGGACACTCCTGCCTGGTTCCCATCCCCTTGGTGATGTGGGCCCTCTGGTGAGAGTCTGATCCTGCCTGGATTCTTCACACTTCTGGGAGGTGGGCCCTCTTCTGTGAGGTCACTCCTGCCTGTCTGGCACACGTCACCTTGGCCACGTGGGCCCTCTGGTTGCAGTTGGAGCAGGCTGGGAGCCTCCTCCCCTCGGTGATGAGGGCCCTCTGGCATCAGGCCCTAACTGCTGGGCTCCCCACATTTTCTGATGTTTGCCCACTGGTGTGATGACACTCCTGCCAGGTTCCCATCCCCATGGGGATGGGGGTCTTCTGCTCTGAGGTCCCAAAGGCTGGGTTGCTCACAGTGTCAGGATGTGGGCCCTCTGCTGTGAGTACCCGCCGGCATGGATTCCATAGCCTTGGTGCTCTGGGCCACCTGCTTGGAGCTTCCAACTGCTGGAATCCTCAACTTTTTTATTCTATGGACCGTCTGTTGTGAGTCTCCTCCTGCATGCCTCACTCCCAGCCCCTTCGTGATGTGTGTCCTCTTGTTTGAGGCCACATGTCCGGGGTTCCACACCTTTCGATGATGTGGCCCCACTGGTGTGAGGGCACTCCTGCCTGGTTCCCATCCACTTGGTGATATGTGCCCTCTGGTGAGAGTCTTATCCTGGTTGGGTTCGTCACACTTCTGTGAAGTGAGCCCTCTGCTCTGAGGCCAATCCTGCCTGGGTGGCGCACCCTGCCTTGGTGACATCGGCCCTCTGGTGGCAGTTGGAGCCTGCTGGGAGCCTCCTCCCCTTGGTGATGAGGGCGCTGTGGCGTCAGGCTTTAACTGCTGGCCTCCCAACATTTTCTGATGTGTGCCCACTGGTGCGATGACACTTCTGCCAGGTTCCCATCCCCATGGGGATGTGGGCCTTGTGCTCTGAGGTCCCAATGGCTGGGTTGCTCACAGTATCATGATGTGAGCCCTCTGTTGTGAGTTCACTGCGGTCTAGATCCCATAGACTCGGTGCCCTGGGCCGCCTGCTGGGAGGTTCCAATTACTGGATTCCTCACCTTTTTTATTGTATGGGCCCTGTGTTGTGAGGCTACTCCTGCCTGCCTCACTCCGAGGCCCTTGGAGATGTGGGTCCTCTGGTTTGAGGCCACATGTGCTGGGTTCCTCACCTTTCTATGATGTGGCCACACTGGTGTTAGGACACTCCTGCGTGGTTCCAATCCCCTTGGTGATGTGAGCCCTCTGGCGAGAGTCTTATCCTGGCTGGGTTCCTCACCCTTCTGTGAGGTAGGCCCTCTGCTGTGAGGTCACTCCTGCCTGGCTGGCTCACGTCACCTTGGCGACGTGGGCCCTCAGTTGTGTGTTGGTGTCTGCTGGGAGTCTCCTTCCCTCGGTAATGAGGGCCCTCTGGCGTCAGGCCCTAACTCCTGGGCTCTCAAAATTTTCTGATGTGCGCCCTGTGGTGCCAGTACACTCCTGCCAGGTTCCCAACCCCATGGGAATGTGGGCCTTCTGCTCTGAGGTCCCAAAGGCTGGGTTTCTCACAGTTTCATGATGAGGGCCCTCTGGTGTGAGTTCACCCGGCCTGGATCCCATAGCCTCGCTACTCCTGGCCACCTGCTGCGAGGTTCCAACTGCGGGATTCCTCACCGTCTTTATTCTATGGGCCCTCTGTTTTGAGGTTCCTCCTGCCTGCCTCACTCCCAGCCCCTTGTTGATGTGTGTCCTCTGATTAGAGGCCACGTGTGCTGGGTCCCACACCTTTCGATGATGTGGCCCCACTGGTGTGAGGATACTTGTGCCTGGTTCCCCTCCCCTTGGTGATGTGGGCCCTCTGGTGAGAGTCTGATCCCGGCTGGGTTCCTCACACTTCTGTGAGGTGGGCCCTCTGCTGTGAGGTAACTCCTGCCTGGCTTCCCATTACCTTGGTTACGTCGGCCCTCTGGTGGCAGTTGGAACCTATTGGGAGCCTCCTACCCTCGATGATGAGGGCCCTCTAGTGTCAGGCCGTAACTGCTGGCCTCCCCACGTTTTCTGATGTGAGCCCAGTGATAACAGGACACTCCTGTAAGGTTCCCATCCCCATGGGGATGTGGGTCTTCTGCTCTGTGGTTCCAATGCCTGGGTTGCTCACAGTTTCATGACATAGGCTCTCTGGTGTTAGTTCGCTCAGGCCGGGATCCCATAGCCTGTGTGCTCTGGGCCGCCTGCTGGAAGATTCCAACTGCTGGATACCTCAACTTTTTTATTCTTTGGGCCCTGTGTTGTGAGGCTCCTCCTGCCTGCCTCACTCCCAGGCCCTTGGTGATGTGGGCCCTCTGGTGAGAGTCTGATCCTGGCTTGATTCCTCACACTTCTGGGAGGTGGGCCCTCTGCTGTGAGGTTACTCCTGCCTGGCTGGCACACGTCGCCTTGGCCACATGGGCCCTCTGGTTGCAGTTGGAGCGTGCTGGGAGCCTCCTCCCATCGGTGATAAGGGCCCTCTGGCGTCAGGCCCTAACTGCTGGGCTCCCCACATTTTCTGATGTGTGCCCACTGGTGCGATGACACTCTTGCCAGGTTCCCATCCCCATGCGGATTTGGGCCTTCTGTTCTGAGGTGCCAACGGCTGGGTTGCTCACAGTGTCTGGATGTGGGCCCTCTGCTGTGAGTTCACTCTGGTATGCATCCCATACCCTCGGTGCTCTGGGCCACCTGCTTGGAGATTCCAACTGCAGGATTCCTTACCTTTTTTCTTCTATGGGCCGTGTGTTGTGAGACACTTCCTGCCTGCCTCACTTTGAGCCCCTTGTTGATGTGGGTCTTCTGGTTTGAGGCCACATGTGGAGGGTTCCTCGCCTTTCAATGATGTGGCCCCACTGGAGTGAGAACACTCCTGCCTGGTTCCCATCCCCTTGGTGATGTGGGTCCTCTGGTGAGAGTCTCATCCTTGTTGGGTACCTCACAGTTTCTTAAGGTTGGCCCTCTGCCCTGAGGTCACTCCTGCCTGGCTGGCACACCCTGCCTTGGTGACGTCGGCCCTCTGGCGGCAGTTGGAGCGTGCTGGGAGCCTTCTCCTATCGGTGAAGAGGACACTCTTGTGTCAGGCCCTAACTGCTGGGTACCCACATTTTCTGATACGTGCTAAGTGGTGAGAGGACACTCCTGCCAGGTTCCCATCCCCATGTGGTTTTGGGCCTTCTGCTCTGGGGTCACAATGGCTGGGTTGCTCACAGTGTCAGGATGTGGGCCCTCTGCTGTGAGTACCCGCCGGCATGGATTCCATAGCCTTGGTGCTCTGGGCCACCTGCTTGGAGCTTCCAACTGCTGGATTCCTCACCTTTTTTATTCTATGGACCGTCTGTTGTGAGTCTCCTCCTGCATGCCTCACTCCCAGCCCCTTCGTGATGTGTGTCCTCTTGTTTGAGGCCACATGTCCGGGGTTCCACACCTTTCGATGATGTGGCCCCACTGGTGTGCGGGCACTCCTGCCTGGTTCCCATCCACTTGGTGATATGTGCCCTCTGGTGAGAGTCTTATCCTGGTTGGGTTCGTCACACTTCTGTGAAGTGAGCCCTCTGCTCTGAGGCCAATCCTGCCTGGGTGGCGCACCCTGCCTTGGCGACATCGGCCCTCTGGTGGCAGTTGGAGCCTGCTGGGAGCCTCCTCCCCTTGGTGATGAGGGCGCTGTGGCATCAGGCTTTAACTGCTGGCCTCCCAACATTTTCTGATGTGTGCCCACTGGTGCGATGACACTCCTGCCAGGTTCCCATCCCCATGGGGATGTGGGCCTTGTGCTCTGAGGTCCCAATGGCTGGGTTGCTCACAGTATCATGATGTGAGCCCTCTGTTGTGAGTTCACTGCGGTCTAGATCCCATAGACTCGGTGCCCTGGGCCGCCTGCTGGGAGGTTCCAATTACTGGATTCCTCACCTTTTTTATTGTATGGGCCCTGTGTTGTGAGGCTACTCCTGCCTGCCTCACTCCGAGGCCCTTGGAGATGTGGGTCCTCTGGTTTGAGGCCACATGTGCTGGGTTCCTCACCTTTCTATGATGTGGCCACACTGGTGTTAGGACACTCCTGCGTGGTTCCAATCCCCTTGGTGATGTGAGCCCTCTGGCGAGAGTCTTATCCTGGCTGGGTTCCTCACCCTTCTGTGAGGTAGGCCCTCTGCTGTGAGGTCACTCCTGCCTGGCTGGCTCACGTCACCTTGGCGACGTGGGCCCTCAGTTGTGTGTTGGTGTCTGCTGGGAGTCTCCTTCCCTCGGTAATGAGGGCCCTCTGGCGTCAGGCCCTAACTCCTGGGCTCTCAAAATTTTCTGATGTGCACCCTGTGGTGCCAGTACACTCCTGCCAGGTTCCCAACCCCATGGGAATGTGGGCCTTCTGCTCTGAGGTCCCAAAGGCTGGGTTTCTCACAGTTTCATGATGAGGGCCCTCTGGTGTGAGTTCACCCGGCCTGGATCCCATAGCCTCGCTACTCCTGGCCACCTGCTGCGAGGTTCCAACTGCGGGATTCCTCACCGTCTTTATTCTATGGGCCCTCTGTTTTGAGGTTCCTCCTGCCTGCCTCACTCCCAGCCCCTTGTTGATGTGTGTCCTCTGATTAGAGGCCACGTGTGCTGGGTCCCACACCTTTTGATGATGTGGCCCCACTGGTGTGAGGATACTTGTGCCTGGTTCCCCTCCCCTTGGTGATGTGGGCCCTCTGGTGAGAGTCTGATCCTGGCTGGGTTCCTCACACTTCTGTGAGGTGGGCCCTCTGCTGTGAGGTAACTCCTGCCTGGCTTCCCATTACCTTGGTTACGTCGGCCCTCTGGTGGCAGTTGGAACCTATTGGGAGCCTCCTACCCTCGGTGATGAGGGCCCTCTAGTGTCAGGCCGTAACTGCTGGCCTCCCCACGTTTTCTGATGTGAGCCCAGTGATAACAGGACACTCCTGTAAGGTTCCCATCCCCATGGGGATGTGGGTCTTCTGCTCTGTGGTTCCAACGCCTGGGTTGCTCACAGTTTCATGACATAGGCTCTCTGGTGTTAGTTCGCTCAGGCCGGGATCCCATAGCCTGTGTGCTCTGGGCCGCCTGCTGGAAGATTCCAACTGCTGGACACCTCAACTTTTTTATTCTTTGGGCCCTGTGTTGTGAGGCTCCTCCTGCCTGCCTCACTCCCAGGCCCTTGGTGATGTGGGCCCTCTGGTGAGAGTCTGATCCTGGCTTGATTCCTCACACTTCTGGGAGGTGGGCCCTCTGCTGTGAGGTTACTCCTGCCTGGCTGGCACACGTCGCCTTGGCCACATGGGCCCTCTGGTTGCAGTTGGAGCGTGCTGGGAGCCTCCTCCCATCGGTGATAAGGGCCCTCTGGCGTCAGGCCCTAACTGCTGGGCTCCCCACATTTTCTGATGTGTGCCCACTGGTGCGATGACACTCTTGCCAGGTTCCCATCCCCATGCGGATTTGGGCCTTCTGTTCTGAGGTGCCAACGGCTGGGTTGCTCACAGTGTCTGGATGTGGGCCCTCTGCTGTGAGTTCACTCCGGTATGCATCCCATACCCTCGGTGCTCTGGGCCACCTGCTTGGAGCTTCCAACTGCAGGATTCTTTACCTTTTTTCTTCTATGGGCCGTGTGTTGTGAGACACTTCCTGCCTGCCTCACTTTGAGCCCCTTGTTGATGTGGGTCTTCTGGTTTGAGGCCACATGTGGAGGGTTCCTCGCCTTTCAATGATGTGGCCCCACTGGAGTGAGAACACTCCTGCCTGGTTCCCATCCCCTTGGTGATGTGGGTCCTCTGGTGAGAGTCTCATCCTTGTTGGGTACCTCACAGTTTCTTAAGGTTGGCCCTCTGCCCTGAGGTCACTCCTGCCTGGCTGGCACACCCCGCCTTGGTGACGTCGGCCCTCTGGCGGCAGTTGGAGCGTGCTGGGAGCCTTCTCCTATCGGTGAAGAGGACACTCTTGTGTCAGGCCCTAACTGCTGGGTACCCACATTTTCTGATACGTGCTAAGTGGTGAGAGGACACTCCTGCCAGGTTCCCATCCCCATGTGGTTTTGGGCCTTCTGCTCTGGGGTCACAATGGCTGGGTTGCTCACAGTGTCAGGATGTGGCCCCTCTGCTCTGAGTTCAATCCGGCATGGATCCCATAGCCTCGGTGCTCTGGGACAACTGCTTGGAGCTTCCAACTGCTGGATTCCTCACATTTTTTATTCTATGGGCCCTGCGTTGTGAGGCTAGTCCTCCGAACCATTTGGAGGTGTGGGTCCTCTGGTTTAGGCCACATGTTCTGGGTTCCTCACCTTTCTATGATTTGGCCACACTGGTGTGAGGCCACTCCTGCCTGGATCCGATCCCCTTGGTGATGTGGGCCCTCTGGTGAGAGTCTTATCCTGGCTGGGTACCTCACCCTTCTGTGACGTAGGCCCTCTGCTGTGAGGTCACTCCTGCCTGGCTGGCACCCGTCACCTTGGCGACGTGGGCCCTCAGTTGGGAGTTGGTGCCTGCTGGGAGTCTCCTCCCCTCGGTAATGAGGGCCCTCTGGCGTCAGGCCCTAACTCCTGGGCTCCCATACTTTTCTGATGTGTGCCCTCTGGTGGGGGTACACTCCTGCCAGGTTCCCAACCCCATGAGAATGTGGGCCTTCTGTTCTGTGGTCCCAACCGCTGGGTTGTTCACAGTTTCGTGATGAGGGCCCTCTGTTGTGAGTTCACACCGGCCGGGATCCCATAGCCTCGCTGCTCCTAGCCGTCTGCTGGGAGGTTCCAACTGCGGGATTCCTCACCTTTTTTATTTTATGGGCCCTCTGTTTGAGACACCTCCTGCCTGCCTCACTCTGAGCCCCTTGTTGAAGTGGGTCCTCTGGATTAGGCCATATGTTCTGGGTTCCTCACTTTTCTATGATTTGGCCATACTGGTGTGAGGCCACTCCTGCCTGGTTCTGATCCCCTTGGTGATGTAGGCCCTCTGGTGAGAGTCTTATCCTGGCTGGGTTCCTCCCCCTTCTGTGACGTAGGCCCGCTTCTGTGAGGTCACTCCTGCCTGGCTGACGCACGTCACCTTGGCGACGTGGGCCCTCAGTTGGGAGTTGGTGCCTGCTAGCAGTCTGCTCCCCTCGGTAATTAGGGCCGTCTGGCGTCAGGCCCTAACTCCTGGGCTCCCAAAATTTTCTGATGTGTGCCCTGTGGTGCGAGTACACTCTTGCCAGGTTCCCAACCCCATGGGAATGTGGGCCTTCTGTTCTGTGGTCCCAACACCTGTGTTGTTCACAGTTTCATGATGAGGGCTCTCTGTTGTGAGTTCACACCGGGCGGGATCCCATAGCCTCTCTGCTCCTTGCTGCATGCTAGGAGGTTCCAACTGCGGGAATCCTCACCTTTTTTATTCTATGGGTCCTCTCTTTTGAGGCTCCTACTGCCTGCCTCACTCCCAGCCCCTTGGAGATGTGGGTCCTCTTGTTTAGGCCACATGTTCTGGGTTCTTCACCTTCCTATGATTTGGCCACACTGGTGTGAGGCCACTCCTGCCTGGCTTGCTCCCGTTGCCTTGGTGACGTCGGACCTCTGGTGGCAGTTGGAGCCTTCTTGTACCCTCCTCTCCAAGGTGATGAGGGCCCTCCTATGTCAGGCTCTAACTTCTGGGCTCCCCACGATTTCTGATGTGAGCCCAGTGATGCCAGGACACTCCTGTAAGGTTCCAATCCTCATGGGGATGTGGGCCTTCTGCTCTGTGGTCGCAACGCCTGTGTTGCTCACAGTTTCGTTATGTTGGCACTCCGGTGTTAGTTCACTCAGGCCTAGATCCCATAGCCTCTGTGTTCTGGGCCGCCTGCTGGGAGGTTCAACTTCTGGATTCCTCACCTTTCTTATACTTTGGGCCCTGTGTTGTGAGGCTCCTCCTGCCTGCCTCACACTGAGCCCCTTGGTGATGTAGGTCTTCTGGTTTGAGACCACGTGTGCCGTTTGCCTCACCTTTTAGGGATGTGGCCCTACTGGTGCGATGACCCTCCTGCCAGGTTCCCATCCCCATGCAGATTTGGACCTTCGGTTCTGAGGTCCCAGCATCTGGGTTGCTCACAGTGTCAGGATGTGGGCCCTCTGCTGTGAGTTCACTCCGGCATGGATCCCAAAGACTCAGTGCTCTGGGCCACCTGCTTGGAGTTTCCAACTGCTGGATTCCTCACCTTTTTTCTTCTATAGGCCCTGTGTTGTGAGACATCTCCTGCCTGACTCACTCCGAGCCCCTTTTTGATGTGGCTCTTCTGGTTTGAGGCCACATGTGCTGGGTTCCTCACCTTTCAATGATGTGGCCCCACTGGTGTGAGCACACTCCTGCCTGGTTCCCATCCCCTTGGTGATATGGGCCCTCTGGTGAGAGTCTGATCCTGGTTGGGTTCCTCACTCTTTTGTGAGCTTGGCCCTCTGCTCTGAGGTCACCGCTGCCTGGCTGGCACACCCCACCTTGGCGACGTCGGCCCTCTGGTGGCAGTTGGAGCGTGCTGGGAGCCTCCTCCCCTCAGTGATGAAGGCCCTTTGGCGTCAGGCCCTAACTGCTGGATTCCCACATTTTCTAATACGTACTAAGTGGTGCGAGGACACTCCTGCCAGGTTCCTATCCCCATGGGGATGTGGGCCTTCTGCTCTGAGGTCCCAACGGCTGAGTTGCTCACAGTTTCATGATGTGGGCCCTCTGCTGTGAGTTCACTTTGTCCTGGATCCCATAGACTCCGTGCTGTGGGCCGCCTTCTGCGAGGTTCCAACTGCTGGATTCCTCACATTTTTTAATCTATGGGCCCTGTGTTGTTAGGCTAGTCCTGCCTGCCTCACTCCGAGCCCCTTGGAGATGTGAGTCCTCTGGTTTAAGTCCTCTGGTTTAGGCCACATGTTCTGGGTTCCTCACCTTTCTATGATTTGGCCACACTGGTGTGAGGCCACTCCTGCCTGGATCCGATCCCCTTGGTGATGTGGGCCCTCTGGTGAGAGTCTTATCCTGGCTGGGTACCTCACCCTTCTGTGACATAGGCCCTCTGCTGTGAGGTCATTCCTTCCTGGCTGGCGCACGTCACCTTGGCGACGTGGGCCCTCAGTTGGGAGTTGGTGCCTGCTGGGAGTCTCCTCCCCTCGGTAATGAGGGCCCTCTTGCGTCAGGCCCTAACTCCTGGGCTCCCATACTTTTCTGATGTGTGCCCTGTGGTGCGAGTACACTCCTGCCAGGTTCCCAACCCCATGGGAATGTGGGCCTTCTGCTCTGTGGACACAACGGCTGTGTTGTTCACAATTTCATGATGAGGGCCCTCTGTTGTGAGTTCACACCAGCCGGGATCCCATAGCCTCACTGTTCCTTGCCGCCTGCTGGGACGTTCCAACTGCGGGATTCCTCACTTTTTTACTCTATGGGCCCTCGGTTTTGAGGCTACTCCTGCCTGCCTCCGTCCCAGCCCCTTGGTGATGTGTGTCCTCTGGTTTGCGGCCACGTGTGTTGCGTCCCTCACCTTTTGTTGATGTGGCCCCATTGGTGTGAGAACACTCCTGCCTGGTTCCCATCCCCTTGGTGTTGTGGGCCCTCTGGTGAGAGTCTGATCCTTGCTGGGTTCCTGACCCTTCTTTGAGGTGGGCCCTCTTCTGTGAGGTAACTCCTGCCTGGCTTGCTCCCATGGCCTTGGTGACGTCGGCCATCTGGTGGCAGTTGGAGCCTGCTGGGAACCTCCTCTCCTAGGTGATGAGGGCCCTCTGGCATCAGGCTCTAACTGCTGGGCACCCCACGTTTTCTGACTGAGCCCAGTGATGCCAGCACACTCCTGTAAGGTTCCCATCCCCATGGGGATGTGGGCCTGCTGCTCTGTGGTCCCAACGCCTGGGTTGCTCACAGTTTCGTGATGTTGGTTCTCTGGCGTTAGTTCACTCAGGCCTAGATCCCATAGCCTCTGTGCTCTGGGCCGACTGCTGGGAGGTTCCAACTGCGGGATTCCTCACCTTTTTTATTCTATGGGCCCTGTGTTGTGAGGCTCCTCCTGCCTGCCTCACTCCAAGCCCCTTGGTGATGTAGGTCCTCTCGTTTGAAGCCACATGTGCCAGTTGCCTCTCCGTTTAGGTATGTGGCCCCACTGGA
This sequence comes from Delphinapterus leucas, assembly GCF_059928025.1. NCBI lineage: Eukaryota > Metazoa > Chordata > Mammalia > Artiodactyla > Monodontidae > Delphinapterus > Delphinapterus leucas. Next base: position 1,530,253 of record NW_028322269.1, on the reverse strand, counting down.
GTGAGGACACTCCTGACTGGTTCCCATCCTCTTGTTGATGTGGGCCTTCTGGTGAGAGTCTGATCCTGGCTTGATTCCTCACACTTCTGGGAGGTGGATCCTCTGCTGTTTGGTCACTCCTGCCTGGCTGGCACACGTCGCCTTGGCCACATGGGCCCTCTGGTTGCAGTTGGAGCATGCTGGGAGCCTCCTCCCATCGGTGATGAGGGCCCTTTCACGTCAGGCCCTAACTGCTGGGCTCCCCACATTTTCTGACGTGCGCCCACTGGTGCGATGACACTCCTGCCATGTTCCCATCCCCATGCGGATTTGGGCCTTCTGTTCTGAGGTGCCAACGGCTGGGTTGCTCACAGTGTCAGGATGTGGGTCCTCTGCTGTGAGTTCACTCGGGCATGGATCCCATAGCCTCGGTGCTCTGAGCCACATGCTTGGAGCTTCCAACTGCAGGATTACTTACCTTTTTTCTTCTATGGGCCGTGTGTTTTGAGACACTCCCTGCCTGCCTCACTATGAGCCCCATGTTGATGTGGGTCTTCTGGTTTGATGCCACATGTGGTGGGTTCCTCGCCTTTCAATGATGTGGCCCCACTGGAGTGAGAACACTCCTGCCTGGTTCCCATGCCCTTGGTGATGTGGGGTCTCTGGTGAGAGTCTCATCCTGGTTGGGTTCCTCACAGTTCCGTAAGGTTGGCCCTCTGCCCTGAGGTCACTCCTGCCTGGCTGGCACACCCTGCCTTGGTGTCGTCAGCCCTCTGGCGGCAGTTGGAGCATGCTGGGAGCCTTCTCCTCTCGGTGATGAGGACCCTCTGGTTCAGGCCCTAACTGCTGGGTACCCACATTTTCTGATACTTGCTAAGTGGTGAGAGGACACTCCTGCCAGGTTCCCATCCCCATGCGGTTTTGGGCCTTCTGCTCTGGGGTCACAACGGCTGGGTTGCTCACAGTGTCAGGATGTGGTTCCTCTGCTGTGATTTCACTCCAGCATGGATCCCATAGCCTCGGTGCTCTGGGACAACTGCTTGGAGCTTCCAACTGCTGGATTCCTCACCTTTTTTCTTCTATGTGCACTGTGTTGTGAGACACCTCCTCCCTGCCTCACTCCGAGCCCCTTTTTGATGTGGGTCTTCTGGTTCGAGGCCACATGTGCTGGGTTCCTCACCTTTCAATGATGTGGCCTCACTGGTCTCAGAACACTCCTGCCTGGTTCCCATCGCCTTGGTGATGTGGGCCCTCTGGTGAGAGTCTGATCCTGCTTGGGTTCCTCACACTGCCGTGAGCTTGGCCCTCTGCTCTCAGGTCACACCTGCCTGGCTGGCACAAACCGCCTTGGTGATGTCGGCCCTCTGGCGGTAGTTGGAGCGTGCTGGGAACCTCCTCTCCTCGGTGATGAGGGCACTGTCGCGTCAGACCCTAACTGCTGGGTACCCACATTTTCTTATACGTACTAAATGGTGCGAGGACACTCCTGCCAGGTTGCCATCCCCATGGGGATGTGGGACTTCTACTCTGATGTCCAAACGGCTGGGTTGCTCAAAGTTTCATGATGTTGGCCCTCTGCTGTGAGTTCACAGTGGCCTGGATCCCATAGACTGGGTGCTGTGGGCCACCTGCTGGGAGGTTCCAACTGCAGGATTCCTCACATTTTTTATTCTATGGGCCCTGCATTGTGAGGCTAGTCCTGCCTGCTTCACTCCGAGCCCCTTGGAGATGTGGGTCCTCTGGTTTAGGCCATATGTTCTGGGTTCCTCACTTTTCTATGATTTGGCCACACTGGTGTGAGGCCACTCCTGCATGGTTCTGATCCCCTTGGTGATGTGGGCCCTCTGGTGAGAGTCTTATCCTGGATGTGTTCCTCCCCCTTCTGTGTGAAGGCCCTCTGCTGTGAGGTCACTCCTGCCTGGCTGACGCACGTCACCTTGGCAACGTGGGCCCTCAGTTGGGAGTTGGTGACTGCTAGGAGTCTGCTCCCCTCGGTAATTAGGGACATCTGGCGTCAGGCCCTAACTCCTGGGCTCCCAAAATTTTCTGATGTGTGCCCTGTGGTGCGAGTACACTCCTGCCAGGTTTCCAACCCCACCGGAATGTGGGCCTTCTGTTCTGTGGTCCCAACAGCTGTGTTGTTCACAGTTTCATGATGAGGGCCCTCTGTTTTGAGTTCACACCGGCCGGGATCCCATAGCCTCGCTGCTCCTTGCCGCATGCTAGGAGGTTCCAACTGCGGGATTCCTCACCGTCTTTATTCTATGGGCCCTCTGTTTTGAGGCTCCTCTTTCCTGCCTCACTCCCAGCCCCTTGTTGATGTGTGTCCTCTGATTAGAGGCCACGTGTGCTGGGTCCCTCAACTTTCGATGATGTGGCTCCACTGGTGTGAGGATACTTGTGCCTGGTTCCCCTCCCCTTGGTGATGTGGGCCCTCTGGTGAGAGTCTGATCCTGGCTGGGTTCCTCACACTTCTGTGAGGTGGGCCCTCTGCTGTGAGGTAACTCCTGCCTGGCTTCCCATTGCCTTGGTGACGTCGGCCCTCTGGTAGCAGTTGGAACCTATTGGGAGGCTCCTCCCCTCGGTGATGAGGGCCCTCTTGCGTCAGGCCGTAACTGCTGGCCTCCCCACGTTTTCTGATGTGAGCCCAGTGATAACAGGACACTCCTGTAAGGTTCCCATCCCCATGGGGATGTGGGTCTTCAGCTCTGAGATTCCAACCCTGGGTTGCTCACAGTTTCATGACATAGGCTCTCTGGTGTTAGTTCGCTCAGGCTGGGATCCCACAGCCTCTGGGCTCTGGGCCGCCTGCTGGAAGATTCCAACTCCTGGATACCTCACCTTTTTTATTCTTTAGGCCCTTTGTTGTGAGACTCCTCCTGCCTGCCTCACTCCCAGCCCCTTGGTGATGTGGGTCCTCTGGTTTGAGGCCACATGTGCCGGTTTACTCACCTTTTAGTGATGTGGACCCACTGGTGTGAGGACACTCCTGCCTGGTTCCCATCCCCTTGGTGATGTGCGCCGTCTGGTGAGAGTCTGATCCTGGATGGTTTCGTCACCTTTCTGTGAGGTGGTCCCTCTGCTCTGAGGTCACACCTGCCTGGCTTGCTCCCGTTGCCTTGGTGACGTCGGCCCTCTGGTGGCAGTTGGAGCTTGCTGGGAGCCTCCTCCCCTCGGTGATGAGGGCCCTGTGGCGTCAGTCAATAACTGCTGGTCTCCCCATATTTTCTGATGTGTGCCCACTGGTGCGATGACACTCTTGCCGGGTTCCCATCCCCATGTGGATGTGCGCCTTCTGCTGTGAGGTCCCAACGGTTGGGTTGCTCACAGTTTAATGATGAGGGCCCTCTGGTGTGAGTTCATTCCCGACTGGATCCCATAGCCTCGCTGCTCCTGGCCGCCTGCTGGGAGGTTCCAACTGCGGGATTCCTCACCTTTTTAATTCTATGGGCCCTCTGTTTTGAGGCTCCTCCTGCCTGCCTCACTCCCAGCCCCTTGGTGATGTGTGTCCTCTGGTTTGAGGCCACATGTGCTCTGTTCCTCAACTTTCGATGATGTGGTCCCACTGGTGTGAGGACAATCCTGCCTGGTTCCCATCCCCTTGGTGATGTGGGCCCTCTGGTGAGAGTCTGATCCTGGCTGGGTACCTCACCCTTCTGTGAGGTGGGCCCTCTGACATGATGTCACTCCTGCCTGGCTGGCACATGTCGCCTTGGTGACATGGGCTCTCTGTTGGCCATTGGAGTGTGCTGGGAGCCTCCTCCCCTCTTTAATGAGGGCCCTGGATAAAACGCATATGCCCTTCTTGGCCAAGTGCATCATTGTCGACGTACTGCCTCTTTTCCTATGCTTTAAATGCAATTACTGTCTACCTCCTGAAATCGGTTTCCTGCAATTCTGCCCCACTTTCAAGTCTGCTTCGCAGCCTTACTTCAATATATTTTTGGAAGATAGCTGTCATTGATAACTGCAGGTTTGTGAATGACAGTGCCCCTGAGCTCTTTTTTTCAACTCGCTTTCTTTTGAGCTGGCCGCAAAACTGCAGGATTGCTTCAGGCCCTAATCTTGTTCCGGCATGGCACGCTGAGCCTTTGGTTCATTCCTCTTCCTGGTGGGAAATGAGAGTTAAATTTGTCCGTGCAGACAGCTACAGCTACTCTCTCATTAGTTCTCCCTATTCCTGTTCATCTTCCACAGAAATTGCAAACTTTGCCAAAGAGGAGGTTAAAGGCACTGACTCTTCAAGTGGGGAGAGTGTTAGAAAAGTGTCTGGAATGGTGAACCTGAGTACCAGGGGACGAAAACTGAGATGCAATTTAAAACGTTTACGGATCACATGTTGGACCATATTCTGGGTACCCCATGCTTGTTTTAGCTGAAGAAAGAATCCCTTAAACATGGAGAGTTTGGACCTATGGAATGGGTACCATGCAGTAAGACTTCAAAGGGTCTGCATTTGCTCACCGAACCTCACCAATCCTATCAGCTCCAAGTGTCCAGACTTATGTCTCACCCAGCTCTGGGTGTAGATGTGGTAAATCCAGGTTGCATCACAAGCCCTGAATGAATTATTTAAGAATTGCTCTCCATTTCACTGTCATTGTGTTTGTTTTTGAAATTTATTTTGATAATGGGATTTAGCTGATTTTCACTGCTGCATTTATGCCGCTGTACAAATGCTTGATTCTCTTACGGAGACATATAAATACATAGGTTTTAAGATATTAACTAGTCAGGTATATTCCTAGGCGTTGAATATGTGGTGTTGAGTCCATTTCATTCAGCAAGGAGTAGGTCTTGTCTATTACATATTTGACTTATGGAACGGTATCTGTGCTAATTTCAATCTCTGGTTTTATGCAACACCCAAACTCACCTTTCCCCTTAAGCAAGGATAAGTTGATTTTCTAAATTTGAGTCCCTCTTCTGTTTTATAAATGTGTTCATGTGTAGCCAAGTTTACATTCCGTGTATTAGTGATAACTTCTGATGTTTCTTTTTCTGTGTGACTTATTTCACGTAGAATCATCGTACCTGTATCCACTCATTATGCTGCTACGGGCCTGATGACATAGATTTCATTGCTGAGTGATATTCCATTGTACGTAGGTACCACTACTTGTTTATCCATTTTTCGATTTCTGGGATATTTATCTTGTACTGTAGACGAGGTTCTTGTAAACAGAACCGTCCCAAACTTTGGGGTGGCTGTGTGTTTTGGATTTTAATTTCCGTATGCTAGAGGACCAGAAGTGGAAGTGCCCTAGGTTCTGTTTCTTTGTCTTTTAGAAGTTTCAGGAAACACCATACACTTATCTAGAGTGGCTGTTGGCAATTCACATCCTGCCCACCAGCATAACAAGGCTCCCTGTTCTCCATGGCCTGTCCTGCCTTTCTGGATTTTACACTTTTTTCAGATGGCCCTTTGACTGGTGGGAAGTGAGACTTCATTGTAGTGCAGATTTCCTTAGCACGCTTGCTTGGTTGGCCATAAAAGGCATATGCGTTTTTTCCTGAATATATTCAGGAAAAAATGCATACGCCATTTTTCGCCAAGTGCATCATTCTCGACGTTCTGCCTCTTTTCCTATGCTTTTAATGGAATTCCAGTCTACCTCCTGAAATCGGTTTCCTGCAATTCTGCCCTGTTTTCAAGTCCTCTTCGCAGCCTTACTTCAATATATTTTTGGACGAAATCTGTCATTTATAACTCTGCAGTTTTGTGAATTACAGTGCCCCTGAGCTCCTTTCTTCAACTCGCTTTCTTGTGAGCTGGCCGCAAAACCTTAGGATTGCTTCAGGCCCTAATCTGGTTCCCGCATGGCACGCTGAGCCTTTGGTTAATTCCTCTTCCTAGTGGGAAATGAGAGTTAAATTTGCCCGTGCTGACACCTACAGCTAGTCTCTCATTGGTTCTCCCTATTCCTGTTCGTCTTCCGCAGAAATTGCAAAATGAGCTAAACAGGAGTTTAAAGGCACTGACTCTACAAGTGGGGAGAGTGTTAGTAAAGCGTCTGGAATGGTGAACCCGAGTACCAGGGGACGAAAACTGAGATGCATTTAAAAACGTTTCCCAATCACTCTGTGGACCATACTCTGGGTTCTCCATGCATGTTTAGCTGAAGGAATAATCCCTTAAACCTGGAGAGTTGGGACCCATGGAATGGCTACCTTGCAGTATTACTTCAAAGGGTCTGCATTTGCTCACCGAACCTCACCAAATGTATCATCCCCAAGTGCCCCGCCTTCTGTCTCACCCAGCTCTGGATGTAGATGTGGTAAATCCAGGTTGCATCACAAGCCCTGAATGAATTATTTAAGAACTGCTCTCTATGTCACTGTCATTGTGTTTTGTTTTCGAAATTTATTTTGATAATTGGATTTAGCTGATTTTCACTGCTGCGTTTATGTCACTGTACACATGCTTGATTCTCTTACGGAGACATATAAATCCGTAGGTTTTCAGACTCTTACTAGTCAGGTATATTCCTAGGCACTGAATATGGGGTGTTGGGTCCATTTCGTTGACCAAGGAGTAGGTTTTGCCTATTACATATTTGGCTTATGGAACCGTATCTGTGCTAATTTCAATCTCTGCTTTTATGCAGCACCCCAACTCACCTTTCCCCTTAAGCAAGCATAAGTTGGTTTTCTAAATTTGAGAACCCGTTCTGTTTTGTAATTCAGTTCATGCGTAGCCAAGTTTACAATCCATGTATTAGTGATATCTTATGCCTTTTTCTTTTTGTATTATGTGACTTCGTATGATCATATGTAACTTCTCTGGAGTTGTTACAAATGGCCATATTTCATTGATTTCCAGGCTGAGTAATATTCCACTCTACATAAGTACCACATCTCTATCCATTTTTTCCCTCCAGAGACATTCAAGTTATATCCTAGTCGAGGTTCTTTTACACAGAGAGGCGGTAAATATTGGGGTGCCTGTGTCCTCTCGATTTTTGTTTTTCCCAAGATATACGTCCATGAGTGCAAGTGCCCTGCGCTCTGTAGCTCATTTTTTAGACGCTTTAGTAAACACAATACACTTCTCAAGAGTGACCGTTGACAACATACATTTCCACTATAAGCCTCACAGGGCTCCGTTTTCTCCTTGCCCTATCCTGCATTTCTGGTGTTTACACTTTATGAGGACGGCTCTTCTGACTGATGCGAATTGATATCTTTTGTAGTATTGATTTCCAGTGCCCACCTGTTTGGTTGGCTAAAAATGTGTGTGCCCTTTTCTTGAATGTACACAGAAAGAGACGCATACACCCTTTTTGGCCAAGTGCAATGTTGGCAATGTTCAGCCCCTTTTCTTGTGCTTAATGGCGAGTCCTTTCTACCTCTTCCAATCCCTTTCCTGCCATTCTCCGTTGCTTACAAGTCCTTTTCTCTGACTTTCCTCAAGACATTGTTCAGTGATAGATAATTTCAATTCTGCAGTTTCGTGAATTTTAGTGCCCCTGAGTTCCATTTTTCAACTTGTGTTTATGGGAACTGGCCACAAAGCAGCGGGATTTCCTCAAGCCCTATTCTGTTTCCATGGGCAACCCTAGCCTTTGGTCAATTCGTCTTCCTGATTGGAAATTAGAGTGACATGTGCCTGTCCGAACACCTAGGACTTGTCTCTCATTGTTCCTCCTCCTTCCGCTTCATCCTCTGGACAAATTCCAAACTGTACACAACAGGGTGTTGACAGTGCTGACATCTCCAAGTGGGGAGACTGTTATTAAAGACGCTGGAGGGGTGAACCCGAGCACCAGGAGATGAGGAGATGAGATGCCTTTTCCAAACTCTTCCCGATCAGATGGTATACCATCCTCTGGGTGTGACAGGCATGTTTTAGCTGTAGGAAGGATCCCATTCATGTGAGGAGAACACCAGGGCTTTTTCAAAATCAGTGTCTCTCCGCAACCCAAACTGGGGAATTTTTTAAGCTACGGCTACACGTATGTTCATTAAGGGCCTTGGGAAGTAGTCAGAGTCCAAACTTTAGATGATTGAAGTCTTCCTGGTCAGAAGCACTCACCGCCGGCTTCCCTTAGGTTCCATTTTAACTGTCATTGATAGATGATGTCAATAAAAATATCTATTCTTTTTCAGATTATTTCCCCTTATAGGTTATTGCAAAATATTGAGTGTAGTTCCCTGTGCTATACAGTAGTTCCTTGTTGATGATCGATTTTATACATAGCAGTGTGTATGTGTTAATCCCAAACTGTTAATTTATCCCTCCTCCCAACTTTCCCCTTTGGTAATAATAAATTATAAGATTTTATACTTCTCAGAAATGGGGGAGCTGAAAGAGAGGTATCATTTTCAATGGAAAAGCATTTAAAACAAGATTGAAGCTTTAACCAAGGTTATTAGATGTACATCCTTGGAAAGAAATCACTTCGTTTCTCTAATATTGACCTGACAAATAAGACAAACCTTTTCACTGAACTTGCTTATAATAAAGTGATGGAAATATCAAATGGAAGTGTTAGAAACATCTTATTTTACCCGAGCCTTATACACTGTTCTATCACACATCTGTTCATTGAAGTTACAATGTTCTCAATTTCTGTTACTGATCCTCCAGAGTGGACCCCAACAAGTGTCCCCCTGCCCGGTGTCATTGGAGCCAACAGATCGAGACTGAGTTTGGTTCAGAAGCAAAGGAAACTTTATATTTTGATCAGAGAATGGAGAGGTGAGAGCATGTGTTACCCTGTGGGCTGTGGGCTGGGCTGCTGTGTAGAGATCCTGTCAGAGTCAGTGGGAGGGAGGGGGCGGAGCTCTCGAGGGCCCGGTTGGCTGCAGCTCAGGATCTATATCACGGAGTCTGCACTGGGCCCCAGGAGCTGATGTGACGACCCAGCCATTCTGCACTAGAAAATCTGGTCTGAAGTGCCAGGTGTGGAACCAATGTATGCGGGATTCTAGGAGCACGTGAAATTAGACAAAGCACAAAGGATAAAAAAGGTTAGACTTTATTTTATTGCCCAGATTCTATTTTTATCTCCCAGGGATTTTTAAAAGGCTTGGCCTGGGACAAACCCCGCTTCTGCCTTTTGTCCCCTTCCTCATTCTTGGAGTGCTGAGGGTGCAGACCCTTCTTCTGTAACTGCTGAGTGCTAAGTTAGGAGCCCTCATACCCGTGGGCGAGGGTCAGAACTTCTCGCCAGCAGCCTCCAGGTGACGTTGATTGTCCCCAGGCCTGCTGCCTCCCTGCTCATCTGCCTGAGCACCAGTATTGGAAGTGTTATAGATTCTAATGACCTTTAAGGGTCCAGGAATGAGACGTGCAGTGATGCTGTGAAGTCCAGTCTCACACCGCCCCACATTTGTTCGGCAACCTTAGGCTGACCGTTTCTGCCAGCCTAGATGCTCTGACCAGTAGTCTGCGCTTTCTTCAATTAGGCCCCTGAATTATCATAAAAGCAGCACCAGGTGTCAGGACCCTGCCCGCTCAACTCCCAGACAGTCCAGGGTCAGTGGTGATGAAGGATCATGATGGCCACTGAGTCAACAGCCTTTTGAAGTAAACAGGAGTCCAGCCGGTCTTATTGGCCACCATCATCACGGTGTCTGTAGGCTTTTCTATGGTGACAGCGTGATATACGGTTCCCCCGCCAAGATTATTAGCTCCCCTCTGGGTGCAGTAAGTCCTGCAAGCAGTAGTCTACTCTTTTGGGACACACTCTTGTTGTTTTATGAGAGAAACTCCAGGTCAAGTGATGGTCACACGAGTCGTCATGTTGCCCCGTTGCCCCCGGTTATCTCTCTGGAGGTTGGAGTTGGAGGGCCTCCTCACTCGAGGTCAGTGTGCCCACGGAGCAAACCCTGCAACTTCAGGGCATGGTTGGGGGTTAGGATCACCACGTGGGGTCCTTTTCCCTTAGGAGGGAGGTGGCCTTTTGGGCTGCTGATTTCCAGGTTTTTAGATACCGCCAGTATCTTGGCCAGATGTGCGGTGGGCCAAGCCCCTTGGTGACCGTAGTTTATCCTACCTGGATCGCATTCTTGCATTGTTCCATTTCAAGTGGTCCCAGTTTTTGCACTAATACTCCAATGGTGATTCACCTTTCACCAGGAATGTAAAGGTCAAAGGGTTTAGCTAAATTAGGGAGTTCCAGGGCAAGGGTCTGAATTGACTGCTCTTTCCATTCTTGAAAGGCCACTTCTGGATTCTATTCAAAAGGATCATCATCTTTTCCTTTCAGTGTTTCATATAGAGGCCCAGCTAGTAGACTGTAGTTAGGGATCCAGAAGCAGCAAACCCTGGCCTCCCCAGGAACCCCTAAGCTGTCTTCTAGTTTTAGAAATGGGTAAGGCTGTAAATTGTTTCTTCCCTTTCCTGGGATGGGCTTCTCCGACCTTCTGTGAGAATGAAGCCCAGGCAGGTCACCGTAGTCTGTGATATTTGAGCTTTTTCTTGGACTACTTCTATCCTCTATTGGCTTGGTAGTTCAGAGGCCTCCTTAGTAGGGCTGGCAATCAGAATGTCGTCTGCATATTGAAGGAGTGTTTCCTTTTCCAGAGGTAGAGCTTTTAGGTCTTTAGCTGAGCTTTCCCCAAAGATGGTGTGGGAATTTTTGAACCCTTGGGTCAAGAAGGCCCGGAAGTATTGTTTTAGTTGTATGTTGAGTTCTGCCACTCACAAGCCAAAATTTTTTGTGACTCTCGGACTAATGGAATACAAAAGAAGGCATTATTGAAGACTAATACATAATACCAAGTCCTGGTGGTTGGTAGAATGACCAGCAGGGTGTAGGATTTAGGAACTACTGGAGGTATATCCTCGGTGGCTTCACTGACTGTCCTGACATCCTTTACCAGGACTCCAGCAGCCCATGGGGCTCTCGAGGTCAGGCCAATCCCAGGATATGGAGCTCACCTGGGCAGGTACCCCACCCCCACGAGAGCCCACGGGCCTCTCGTGTTCAGGACCTTCCCAGGATATGGGGTTCCCTGGGCAGGTCCCCTGCAGCCCATGGGGCTCTCGTGGTCAGGCCCCTCCCAGGATACAGAGCTACCCTTGCAGATACCGTGGCAAGGCTGCGCACACAGGAACCGTGCACATAGCCCACATTGCAGAGCACTCCCAGCTCACCTGTCGCTCAGATGTGACACAGAGCTCCTCAGAGCAGGACTTGAACTAACAAACTGCAGCTCCGACAGGTCTGTGACCCTAGGCATCACTCTGTGTGGCTCCCTCCACCTGGTCTTCCAGAGACTTCCACTGCACCCGGAGCACCAGGCCTCTGTCTCCACCCACCAGCCACCCCTCCTCTCCCTGACTCCTGGCTTCCTCTCATTAGGAGAGTGTTTTCTTGAAGTTGTCTCCCACTCATGAGCCAGATAAAATGATTAGAAAACAAGCCAGAGCTACAACCCCTTGTCTATCCTGACTCTCAAGAGCCCACACCTGTTCCTTGGACCTGGCCGATTCAGCAATTTCCATTTTCTGCAACTGTGAGACCCTGAGGGGTGATGATTGGCTGACCTGGGCAGCCTGACCGTGCCGGCCAGCCCTCCCCAGGTGTGCCTGGGTTGAGATCAATATAAACACCGCTCCAGGCAGCAAGAGCCCCTGCAGCTGTGCCTGACGCCATTTTCTCTGCCCTGTCAAGAGTCTCGGGGCTGGGCTGGTGGGACGGAGTGAGAGGCCACGGATTTGTGGGTGGCCCAGTGTGAGTGGGGCTCTGCTGGGCTTTCTGCAGCAGTTGCCAAGATGCCACCTGCTAAAGAAGAGGATGTGTCACCCATACCTGCCGCTGGAATTTCTTCCTGGTCAGAGGTGAGGAAGGAAGAAAGCAGTGGGGGCCAGGACAGGAGGGGTATCTCAGGCAGGGAAATGGAAAGCTTCCAGAAGAGCACCCAGGGCCAGAGCCATCCTGGCTGTCCTGCAGGCACCAAGTCGGCCGGCATGCTGTCACTCGTGTGGCTCCATGGCCCTTCCTCTAGGCTTTCAAGTCCTTGTACATATTCAGATGTTTTACCTGGGAAGGGTGGGAACATTTCAGCAGCAGCTGGCCTGGGGCTCGGCCCACGTTTACTCACAGATGCCTCGGCATGGTCCCCCAGCTTTGCAATGAGGGTGCTTGTTGCGTGGGGCCTGCTGGCTGAATGGGAGATGATTCCCCACCACTGACCAACTTCAGAATTGTTTACAACTGGAGCAAGTGTCCTGATACTGTTTTCCTCTGTGTAACTGGTGGGTTCTGTTTTTCTTTTTCTTTTTTCGTTTTTGGTTCAAGGTAGATTTTATTCCTCTTTTCTGTATTTACAGATATATGCATGGAAATAATTTATTCAGATAAATACATGTATATGAAGGGAAGAATATTTTTTCTGTTTTACTTTTTTAATTTCATTTTTTTAATTTTGAATTTTATTTTAATTTTTATACAGCAGGTTCTTATTGGTTATCTATTTTATACATATAAATGTATACATGCCAATCCCAATCTCTCAACTCCTCCCACCACCACCCCCCCAACAGCTTTCCCCCCTTGGTGTCCATACGTTTGTTGTCTACATTTGTTGCTCTATTTCTGTCTTGCAAAACGGTTCATATGTACAATTTTTCTAGGTTCCACATATATGCATTAATAGACAAGATTTGTTTTGTTTTTCTCTTTCTGACTTACTTCACTCTGTATGACAGTCTCTAGATCCATGAACGTCTCTACAAATGACCCAATTTCATTCCTTTTTATGGGTTAGTAATATTCCATTTTATATATGTACCACATCTTTATGCATTCGTCTGTCTGTAGGCATTTAGGTTGCTTCCATTGCCTGGATATTGTAAATAGTGATGCAATGAACATTGCGGTGAATGTCTCTTTTTGATTTATGGTTTTGTCTGGGTATATGCCCAGTAGTGGGATTGCTGTATCATATGGTAATTATATTTTTAGTTTTATAAGAAACTCCATAATGTTCTCCACAGTGACTGTATCAATTTACATTCCCAACAATAGTAGAAGAGGGTTCCTTATCTCCACACCCTTTCCAGCATTTGTTGTTTGTAGATTTTCTGATGATGCCCATTCTAACAGGTGTGAGGTGATACACCATGGATGAGTCTATTTCGTTGAGCAAGGAGTAGGTCTTGTCTATTACATATTTGGCTTATGGAAAGGTATCTGTGCTAATTTCAATCTCTGGTTTTATACAGCACCCCAACTCAACTTTCCCCTTAAGCAAGCGTAAGTTTTTTATGTAAATGTGAGACTCTGTTCGGTTTTGTAATTCAGTTCATGTGGAGCCACCTTTACACTCCCTCTATTAGTGATATCTTATGATAACTATCTTTCTCTGTGTGACATATTTCTCTTGGAGTCATCGTGCTTAAATGCACTCAATTTGCTGCTACAGGCCTGATGACATTGATTTCATTGCTGAGTGACATTCCGTTGTACGTAAGTAGCACAACTTCTTTATCCATTTTTTTCTTTCTGGGATGTTTAATTTGTACTGGACTTGAGGCCCTCGTAAACACAGCAGCCCTAAATTTTGTGTTGGTTGATTTTAATTTTCCTAAGCTATAGGGCCATAAGTGGAAGTGCCCTAGGCTCTGTAGCTTTGTTTTTTAGATGTTTCAGGATACACCATAAACATCTCCAGAGTGTCTGTTGGCAATTTACATCCCACCCATCAGCATAACAAGGCTCCCTGTTCTCCATGGCCTGTACTGTGTTTCTCGTTTTTACACTTTTTTCAGATGGCCCTTTTGACGAATGGGAAAAGAGACTTCATTGTACTGCGGATTTCCATTGCTCGAGTGCTTGGTTGACCAAAAAGGGCGTATGCGTTTTTTCCTGAATATATTCACGAAAAAATTCATATGCTCTTTTTGTCCAAGTGCATCACTGTCAAAGATCTGCTGCTTTTCATATTCTTTAAATGCAATTCAAATCTACCTCCTGAAATCTGATTCCTGCAATTCTGCCGTGTTTTCAAGTCTTCTTTGCAGCCTTACTTCAATATATTTTTGACAATAGCTGTCATTTATAACTCTGCAGGTTTGTGAATTACAGTGCCCCTGATTTCCTTTCTTAAGTCGCTTCCCTGTAAGCTGGCCACAAAACCGCAGGTTTGCTTCAGGCCGTAATCTGGTTCCGGCATGGCACACTGAGCATTTGGTTAATTCCTCTTCCTGGTGGGAAATGAGAGTTAAATGTGCCCGTCCAGACACCTGCCTCACTCCCAGTCCCTTGGTGATGTGTTTCCTCTGGTTTGAGACCACATGTGCTGGGTTCCTCACCTTTCAATGATGTGGCCCCAATGGTGTGAGGAAACTCCTGCCTGGTTCCCATCCACTTGGTGATGTGGGCCCTCTGGTGAGAGTCTGATTCTGGCTGGGTTCCTCACCCTTCTGTGAGGTGGGCCCTCTGCTGTGAGGTAACTCCTGCCTGGCTTGCTCCCGTTGCCTTGGAGACGTAGGCCCTCTGGTGGCAGTTGGAGCCTGCTGTGAGCCTCCTCTCCTCGGTGATGAGTGCCCTCTGGCGTCAGGTTCTAACTGCTGTGCTCCCCACGTTTTCTGATGTGAGCCCAGTGATGCCAGGATACTCCTGTAAGGTTCCCATCCCCATGGGGATGTGGGCCTTCTGCTCTGAGGTCCTAACGCCTGGGTTGCTTACAGTTTCATGGTGTTGGCTCTCTGGTGTTAGTTCACTCAGGCCTAGATCCCATAGCTTCTGTGCTGTGGGCTGCTTGCTGCGGGGTTCTAACTGCTGGATTCCTCACCTTTTTTATTCTTTGTGCCCTGTGTTGTGAGGCTCCTCCTGCCTGCCTCACTCCCCACCGTTGGTGATATAGGTCCTGTGGTTTGAGGCTACATGTGCCGGTTTCCTCACCTTTTAGTGATGTGGCCCCACTGGTGTGAGGACACTCCTGCCTGGTTCCCATCCCCTTGGTGATGTGGGCCCTATGGTGAGAGTCTGATCCTGCCTGGATTCCTCACACTTCTGGGAGGTGGGCCCTCTGCTGTGAGGTCATTCCTGTCTGGCTGGCACACGTCGCCTTGGCCACGTGTGCCCTCTGGTTGCAGTTGGAGCAGGCTGGGAGCCTCCTCCCCTCGGTGATGAGGGCCCTCTGGCATCAGGCTCTAACTGCTGGGCTCCCCACATTTTCGGATGTGCGCCCACTGGTGCGATGACACTCCTGCCAGTTTCCCATCCCCATGGGGATGTGGGCCTTCTGCTCTGAGGTCCCAACGGCTGGGTTGCTCACAGTGTCACGATGTGAGCCCTCTGCTGTGAGTACCCTCTGGCATGGATTCCATAGCCTTGGTGTTCTGGGCCACCTGCTTAGAGATTCCAACTGCTGGATTCCTCACCTTTTTTATTCTATGGACCGTCTGTTGTGAGTCTCCTCCTGCATGCCTCACTCCCAGCCCCTTCATGATGTGTGTCCCCTTGTTTGAGGCCACATGTCCGGGGTTCCACACCTTTCGATGATGTGGCCTCACTGGTGTGAGGGCACTCCTGCCTGGTTCCCATCCACTTGGTGATATTGGCCCTCTGGTGAGAGTGTGATCCTGGTTGGTTTCGTCACACTTCTGTGAGGTGGGCCCTCTGCTCTGAGGCCAATCCTGCCTGTGTGGCACACCCCGCCTTGGCGACATCGGCCCTCTGGTGGCAGATGGATCCTGCTGGGAGACTCCTACCCTTGGTGATGAGGGCGCTGTGGCGTCAGGCCCTAACTGCTGGCCTCCCCACATTTTCTGATGTGTGCCCACTGGTGCGATGACACTTCTGCCAGGTTCCCATCCCCATGGGGATGTGGGCCTTGTGCTCTGTGGTCCCAACGGCTGGGTTGCTCACAGTATCATGATGTGGGCCCTCTGCTGTGAGTTCACTGCAGCCTAGATCCCATAGACTCGGTGCCCTGGGCTGCCTGCTGGGAGGTTCCAATTACTGGATTCCTCACCTTTTTTATTCTATGGGCCCTGTGTTGTGAGGCTACTCCTACCTGCCTCACTCCGAGCCCCTTGGAGATGTGAGTCCTCTGGTTTGAGGCCACATGTGCTGGGTTCCTCACCTTTCTATGATGTGGCTAAACTGGTGTTAAGACATTCCTGCGTGGTTCCGATCCCCTTGGTGCTGTGGGCCCTCTGGCGAGAGTGTTATCCTGGCTGGGTTCCTCACCCTTCTGTGAGGTAGGCCCTCTGCTGTGAGGTCACTCCTGCCTGGCTGGCACACGTCACCTTGGCGACGTGGGCCCTCAGTTGTGTGTTGGTGCCTGCTGGGCGACTCCTTCCCTCGGTAATGAGGGCCCTCTGGCGTCAGGCCCTAACTCCTGGGCTCTCAAAATTTTCTGATGTGCGCCCTGTGGTGCCAGTACACTCCTGTCAGGTTCCCAACCCCATGAGAATGTGGGCCTTCTGCTCTGAGGTCCCAACGTCTGGGTTTCTCAGTTTCATGATGAGGGCCCTCTGGTGTGAGTTCACACGGCCTGGATCCCATAGCCTCGCTACTCCTGGCCGCCTGCTGGGAGGTTCCAACTGTGGGATTCCTCACCGTCTTTATTCTATGGGCCCTCTGTTTTGAGGCTCCTCCTGCCTGCCTCACTCCCAGCCCCTTGTTGATGTGTGTCCTCTGATTAGAGGCCACATGTTCTGGGTCCCTCAACTTTCGATGATGTGGCTCCACTGGTGTGAGGATACTTGTGCCTGGTTCCCCTCCCCTTGGTGATATGGGCCCTCTGGTAAGAGTCTGATCCTGGCTGGGTTCCTCACACTTCTGTGAGGTGGGCCCTCTGCTGTGAGGTAACTCCTGCCTGGCTTCCCATTGCCTTGGTAACGTCGGCCCTCTGGTGGCAGTTGGAACCTATTGGGAGGCTCCTCCCCTCGGTGATGAGGGCCCTCTTGCGTCAGGCCGTAACTGCTGGGCTCCCCACGTTTTCTAATGTGAGCCCAGTGATAACAGGACACTCCTGTAAGGTTCCCATCCCCATGGGGATGTGGGCCTTCTGCTCTGCGGTTCCATCGCCTGGGTTGCTCACAGTTTCGTGATGTTGTTTCTCTGGCGTTAGTACACTCAGGCCAGGTCCCATAGCCTCTGTGCTCTGGGCCAACTGCTGGGAGATTCCAACTCCTGGATACCTCACCTTTTTTATTCTTTAGGCCCTTTGTTGTGAGACTCCTCCTGCCTGCCTCACTCCCAGCCCCTTGGTGATGTGGGTCCTCTGGTTAGAGGCCACATGTGCCGGTTTACTCACCTTTTAGTGATGTGGACCCACTGGTGTGAGGACACTCCTGCCTGGTTCCCATCCCCTTGGTGATGTGTGCCGTCTGGTGAGAGTCTGATCCTGGATGGTTTCGTCACCTTTCTGTGAGGTGGTCCCTCTGCTCTGAGGGCACACCTGTCTGGCTTGCTCCCGTTGCCTTGGTGACGTCGGCCCTCTGGTGGCAGTTGGAGCTTGCTGGGAGCCTCCTCCCCTCGGTGATGAGGGCCCTGTGGCGTCAGTCAATAACTGCTGGTCTCCCCATATTTTCTGATGTGTGCCCACTGGTACGATGACACTCCTGCCGGGTTCCCATCCCCATGTGGATGTGCGCCTTCTGCTGTGAGGTCCCAACGGTTGGGTTGCTCACAGTTTAATGATGAGGGCCCTCTGGTGTGAGTTCATTCCAGACTGGATCCCATAGCCTCGCTGCTCCTGGCCGCCTGCTGGGAGGTTCCAACTGCGGGATTCCTCACCTTTTTTATTCTATGGGCTCTGTGTTTTGAGGCTCCTCCTGCCTGCCTCACTCCCAGCCCCTTGGTGATGTGTGTCCTCTGGTTTGAGGCCACATGTGCTCTGTTCCTCAACTTTCGATGATGTGGTCCCACTGGTGTGAGGACACTCCTGCCTGGTTCCCATCCCCTTGGTGATGTGGGCCCTCTGGTGAGAGTCTGATCCTGGCTGGGTACCTCACCCTTCTGTGAGGTGGGCCCTCTGACATGATGTCACTCCTGCCTGGAAGGCACACGTCGCCTTGGTGACATGGGCCCTCTGTTGACCATTGGAGTGTGCTGGGAGCCTCCTCCCCTCTTTAATGAGGGCCCAGGATAAAACGCATATGCCCTTCTTGGCCAAGTGCATCATTGTTGACGTTCTGCCTCTTTACCTATGCTTTAAATGCAATTCCAGTCTACCCCCTGAAATCGTTTTCCTCCAATTCTGCCCCACTTTCAAGTCCTCTTCGCAGCCTTCCTTCAATATATTTTTGGACGATAGCTGTCATTTATAACTCTGAAGGTTTGTGAATTACAGTGCCCCTGAGCTCCATTCTTCAAATCGCTTTCTTGTGAGCTGGCCGCAAACCCGCAGGATTGCTTCAGGCCGTAATCTGGTTCCGGCACGGCATGCTGAGCGTTTGGTTAATTCCTCTTCCTGGTTGGAAATGAGCGTTAAATTTGCCTGTGCAGACACCTACAGCTAGTCTCTCATTGGTTCTCCCTATTCCTGTTCATCTTGCGCAGAAATTGCAAACTGTGCCAAACAGCAGGTTAAAGGGACTAACTCTCCAAGCCGGGAGAGTGTTAGTAAAGGGTCTGGAATTGTGAACCCGAGTAAAAGGGGACAAAAACTGAGATGCATTTGAAAAAGTTTCCTGGTCACATGGTGCACCATCCTGTGGGTTTCCCATGCATGCTTTAGCTGAAGGAAGAATCGCTTAAACCTGGAGATTTGGGACCCATGGAATGGGTACCATGCAGTATGACTTCAAATGGTCTGCATTTGCTCATCGAACCTCACCAATGCTATCAGCCCGAAGTGTCCAACCTTATGTCTCACTCAGCTCTGGGTTTAGATGAGGTAAACCCAGGTTGAATCACAAGCCCTGAATGAATTATTTAAGAATTGCTCTCTATTTTCACTGTCATTGTGTTTTGTTTTTGTAATTCATTTTGATAATAGGATTTATCGGATTTTCTCTGCTGCCTTCATGCAGCTGTACACATGCTTGATTCTCTTATGGAGACATATAAATCCATGGGTTTGAAGATTCTTAGAAGTCAGGTGTATTCCTAGGCGTTGAATATAGGGTGTTTAGCCCATTTCGTTGAGCAAGGGGTAGGTCTTGACTATTACATATTTGACGTATGGAATGGTATCTGTGCTAATTTCTATCTCTGGTTTTATGCAGCACCCCAACTCACCTTTCCCCTTAAGCAAACATAAGTTGGTTTTCTAAATTTGAGACCCTGTTCTGTTTTGTAATTCAGTTCATGTGTAGCCAAGATTACATTCCGTGTATTAGTGATATCTTATGATGTTTCATTTTCTGTGTGACTTATTTCACTTAGAATCATCGTACCTGAATCCACTCATTATGCCACGACGGGCCAGATGACATAGATTTCATTGGTGAGTGATATTCCATTGTACGTACGTACCACAATTTCTTTTTCCACTTTTCGCTTTCTGGGATATTTAACTTGTACCGTAGACGAGGTTCTTGTAAACAGAGCAGTCTGAAACTTTGGGGTGGCTGTGTGTTTTTGATTTTAATTTCCCTAAGCTATAGGACCATAAGTGGAAGGGCCATAGGCTCCGTTGCTTTGTTTTTTAGGTGTTTCAGGAAACACCATACACTTTTCCAGAGTGGCCCTTGGCAATTTACATCCCACCCATCAGCATAACAAGGCTCCCTGTTCTCCATGGCCTGTGCTGCATTTCTGGATTTTACACTTTTTTCAGATGGCCCTTTTGACCGGGGGGCAGTGAGACTTCATTGTAGTGCAGATTTCTTTAACATGCTGGCTTGGTTGGCCCAAAAGGGCGTATGCGTTTTTTCCTGAATATATTCAGGAAAAAACGCATACGACCTTTTTGGCCAAGTGCATCATTGTCGACGTTCTGCCTCTTTTCCTATGCTTTAAATGCAATTCCAGTCTACCCCCTGAAATCGTTTTCTGGCAATTCTGCCCCGCTTTCAAGTCCTCTTCGCAGCCTTCCTTCAATATATTTTTGGACGATAGCTGTCATTTATAACTCTGCAGGTTTGTGAATTACAGTGCCCCTGAGCTCCTTTCTTCAAATCGCTTTCTTGTGAGCTGGCCGCAAACCCGCAGGATTGCTTCACGCCCTAACCTGGTTCCGGCACGGCATGCTGAGCGTTTGGTTAATTCCTCTTCGTGGTTGGAAATGAGCATTAAATTTGCCCGTGCAGACACCAACAGCTAGTCTCTCATTGGTTCTCCCTATTCCTGTTCATCTTGCGCAGAAATTGCAAACTGTGCCAAACAGGAGGTTAAAGGCACTGACTCTCCAAGTGGGGAGAGTGTTAGTAAAGGGTCTGGAATTGTGACCCCGAGTAAAAGGGGACAAAAACTGAGATGCATTTGAAAACGTTTCCTGGTAACACGGTGCACCATACTGTGGGTTTCCCATGCATGCTTTAGCTGAAGGAAGAATCGCTTAAACCTGGAGAGTTGGGACCCATGGAATGTGTAGCATGTAGTATGACTTCAAATGGTCTGCATTTGCTCATCGAACCTCACCAATGCTATCAGTCCGAAGTGTCCAACCTTATGTCTCACTCAGCTCTGGGTTTAGATGAGGTAAATGCAGGTTGCATCACAAGACCTGAATGAATTATTTAAGAATTGCTCTCTATTTCACTGTCATTGTGTTTTGTTTTTGAAATTCATTTTGATAATGGGATTTATCGGATTTTCACTGCTGCTTTTAGGCCTCTGTACACACGCTTGATTTCCTTATAGAGACATATAAATCCATGGGTTTTAAGATTCTTACTTGTCAGGTATCTTCCCAGGCGTTGAATATAGGGTGTTGAGTCCATTTCGTTGAGCAAGGAGTAGGTTTTGTCTATTATATATTTGGCTAATGGAACGGTATCTGTGCTAATTTCAATCTCTGGTTTTATGCAGCATCCCAACTGACCTTTCCCCATAAGCAAGCATAAGTTGGTTTGCTAAATTTGGGACCCTGTTCTGTTTTGTAATTCAGTTCATGGGTAGCCAAGTTTACATTCCGTGTATTAGTGATAACTTATGATGTTTCTTTTTCTGTCTGACCTATTTCTCATAGAATCATCGTACCTGAATCCACTCATTATGCCGCTACGGTCCTGATGACGTAGATTTCATTGCTGAGTGATATTCCATTGAACGTGCGTACCACAACTTCTTTATCCATTTTATGCTTTCTCGGATATTTAACTTCTACCGTAGATGAGGTTCTTGTAAACAGAGCCATCCCAAACTTTGGGGTGGCTGTGTGTTTTTGATTTTAATTTCCCTAAGCTATACGACCATAAGTGGAATTGCCATAGGCTGTGTTGCTTTGTTTCCTACGTGTTTCTGGAAACACCATACACATCTCCAGAGCGGTTGTTGGCAATTTACATCCCGCCCATCAGCATAACAAGGCTCCCTGTTCTCCATGACCTGTCCTGCCTTTCTGGATTTTACACTTTTTTCAGATGGCCCTTTTGACCGGGGGGCAGTGAGACTTAATTGTAGTGCAGATTTCCTTTACACGCTTGCTTGGTTGGCCAAAAAGGGCGTATGCGTTTTTTTTGAATATATTCAGGAAAAAACGCATACGCCCTTTTTGGCCAAGTGCATCATTGTCGACATTCTGCCTCTATTCCTATGCTTTAAGTGCAATTCCAGTCTACCCCCTGAAATCGTTTTCCTGAAATTTTGCCCCGCTTTCAAGTCCTCTTCGAAGACTTACTTCAATACATTTTTGGACGATAGCTGTCATTCATAACTCTGCAGGTTTGTGAATTACAGTACCCCTGAGCTCGTTTCCTGAACTCGCTTTCTTGTGAGCTGGCCGCAAAACCGCAGGATTGCTGCAGGCCCTAATCTGTTTCCGTCAGGGCACGCTGAGCCTTTGGTGAATTCCTCTTCCTGGTGGGAAATGAGCGTTAAATTTGTTCGTGCAGACACCTACAGCTAATCTCTCATTGGTTCTCCCTATTCCTGTTCATCTTGTGCAGAAATTCCAAACTGTGCCAAACAGGAGGTTAAAGGCACTGACTCTCCAAGTGGGGAGAGTGTTAGTAAAGCGTCTGGAATGGTAAAACCGAGTACGAGGGGACGAAAACTGAGATGCATTTGAAAACGTTTCCCAATCACACGGCGGACGATAGTCTGGGTTTCCCATGCATGTTTTAGCTGAAGGAAGAGTCCCTTAAACCTGGAGAGTTGGGACCCATAGAATGGGTACCATGCAGTATGACTTCAAAGGGTCTGCGTCTGCTCACCGAACCTCACCAATGCTATCAGCCCGAAGTGTCCAGCCTTATGTCTCACCCAGCTCTGGGTGTAGATGTGGTAAATCCAGGTTGCATCACAAGCCCTGAATGAATTATTTAAGAATTGCTCTCTATTTCACTGTCATTGTGTTTTTTTTTTTGAAATTTATTTTGATAATGGGATTTACCGGATTTTCACTGTTCCATTTAGGCTGCTGTACACACGCTTGTTTTCCTTATGGAGACATATAAATCCATGGTTTTTAAGATTCTTACTTGTCAGGTATCTTGCCAGGCGTTGAATATGGGCTGTTGAGTCCATTTCGTTGAGCAAGTAGTAGGTCTTGTCTATAATATATTTGGCTTATGGAACGGTACATGTGCTAATTCAAATCTCTGGTTTTATGCAGCACCCCAACTCACCTTTCCCCATAAGCAAGCATAAGTTGGTTTTCTAAATTTGAGACCCTGTTCTGTTTTGTAATTCAGTTTATGTGTAGCCAAGTTTACATTCCGTGTATTACTGATATCTTATGATGTTTATTTTTCTTTGTGACTTATTTCTCGTAGAATCATCGTACCTGAATCCACTCATTATACCGCTACGGGCCTGAAGACGTAGATTTAATTGCAAAATGATATTCCATTGTACGTGCGTACCAGAACTTCTTTATCCATTTTTTCCTTTCTCGGATATTTAACTTGTACCGTAGACAAGGTTCTTGTAAACAGAGCCATCCCAAACTTTGTGGTGGCTGTGTGTTTTTGATTTTAATTTCTTTAAGCTATAGGACCATAAGTGGAAGTGACATAGGCTGTGTTGCTTTGTTTCCTACGTGTTTCAGGATACACCATACATTTCTCCAGAGTGGCTGTTGGCAATTTACATCCCGCCCATCAGCATAACAAGGCTCCCTGTTCTCCAAAACCTGTCCTGCCTTTCTGGATTTTACACATTTTTCAGATGGCCCTTTTGACCGGGGGGCAGTGAGACTTCATTGTAGTGCACATTTCCTTTACACGCTTGCTTGGTTGTCGAAAAAGTGCGTATGCGTTTTTTCCTGAATATATTCAGGAAAAAACGCATACGCCCTTTTTGGCCAAGTGCATCATTGTCGACATTCTGCCTCTTCTCCTATGCTTTAAGTGCAATTCCAGTCTACCCCCTGAAATCGTTTTCCTGAAATTCTGCCCCGCTTTCAAGTCCTCTTCGAAGACTTACTTCAATACATTTTTGGACGATAGCTGTCATTCATAACTCTGCAGGTTTGTGAATTACAGTGCCCCTGAGCTCCTTTCTTCAACTCACTTTCTTGTGAGCTGGCCACAAAACCGCAGGATTGCTTCAGGCCCTAATCTGTTTCCGGCAGAGCACCCTGAGCCTTTGTTTAATCCCTCTTCCTGGTGGGAAATGAGCATTCCTTTTGCCCGTGCAGACACCTACAGCTAGTCTCTCATTGGTTCTCCCTATTCCTGTACATCTTGCGCAGAAATTGCAAACTGTGCCAAACAGGAGATTAAAGGCACTGACTCTCCAAGTGAGGAGAGTGTTAGTAAAGCGTCTTGAATGGTGAACCCGAGTACCAGGATTCGAAAACTGAGATGCATTTGAAAACGTTTCCCAATCACACGGTGGACCATACTCTGGGTTTCCCATGCATGTTTTAGCTGAAGGAAGAATCCCTTAAACCTGGAGAGTTTGGACCCATGGAATGGGTACCATGCAGTATGACTTCAAAGGGTCTGCGTTTGCTCACCGAACCTCAACAATGCTATCAGCACGAAGTGTCCAGCCTTATGTCTCACCCAGCTCTGGATGTAGATGTGGTAAATCCAGGTTGCATCACATGCCCTGAATGAATTATTTAAGAATTGCTCTCTATTTCACTCTCATTGTGTTTTGTTTTTCTAATTCATTTTGATAATGGGATTTATTGGATTTTCTATGCTGCGTTCATGCAGCTGTACACACGCTTGATTGTCTTAAGGAGACATATAAATCCATGGGTTTGAAGATTCTTACTAGTCAGGTGTATTCCTAGGCGTTGAATATGAGGTGTTGAGTCCATTTCGTTGAGCAAGGCGTAGGTCTTGACTATTACATATTTGGCTTATGGAAAGGTATCTGTGCTAATTTCTATCTCTGCTTTTATGCAGCACCCCAACTCACTTTTCCCCTTAAGCAAGCATAAGTTGGTTTTCTAAATTTGAGACCCTGTTCTGTTTTGTAATTCAGTTCATGGGTAGCCAAGTTTACATTCCGTGTATTAGTGATAACTTATGATGTTTCATTTTCTGTGTGACTTATTTCACTTAGAATCATCGTACCTGAATCCACTCATTATGCCGCGACGGGCCTGATGAAATAGATTTCATTGGTGAGTGATATTCATTTGTACGTACGTACCACACTTCTTTATCCATTTTTCGCTTTCTGGGATATTTAACTTGTTCCGTAGACGAGGTTCTTGTAAACAGAGCCGTCCGACACTTTGGGGTGGCTGTCTGTTTTTGATTTTAATTTCCGTGATCTATAAGACCATAAGTGGAAGTGCCGTAGTCTCCGTTGCTTTGTTTCTTAGGTGTTTCAGGAAACACCATACACTTCTCCAGAGTGGCTGTTGGCAATTTACATCCGCCCATCAGCATAACAAGGCTCCCTGTTCTCCATGGCCTGTCCTGTGTTTCTGGTTTTTACACTTTTTTCAGATGGCCCTTTTGACGAATGGGAAATGAGACTTCATTGTAGTGCGGATTTCCATTGCTCGAGTGCTTGGTTGGCCAAAAAGGGCATATGTGTTTTTTCCTGAATATATTCAGGAAAAAATGTTTACGCACTTTGGTCCAAGTGCATCACTGTCAAAGATCTGCCGCTTTTCACATGCTTTAAATGCAATTCCAATCTACCTCCTGAAATATGATTCCTGCAATTCTGCCTCGTTTTCAAGTCCTCTTTGCAGACTTACTTCCATATATTTTTGCCAATAGCTGTCATTTATAACTCTGCAGGTTTGTGAATTACAGTGCCCGTGATTTCCTTTCTTAACTCGTTTCCTTGAAAACTGGCCACAGAACCGCAGGTTTGCTTCAGGCCGTAATCAGGGTCCGGCACGGCACTCTGAGACTTTGGTTCATTCCACTTCCTGGTGGGAAATTACAGTTAAATGTGCCCCTCCAGACACCTGCCTGACTCCTAGCCCCTTGGTGATGTGTGTCCTCTGGTTTGAGGCCACATGTGCTGGGTTCCTCACCTTTGGCTGATGTGGCCCCACTGGTGTGAGGACACTCCTGCCTGGTTCCCATCCCCTTGGTGATGTGGGCCCTCCGGTGAGAGTCTGATCCTGGTTGGGTTCCTCACACTTCTGTGAGGTGGGCCCTCTTCTCTGAGGTCACTCCTGCCTGGCTGGCACACCCCGCCTTGGCGACGTCGGCCCTCTGGTGGGATTTGGTGCCTGCTGGGTGTCTCCTCCCCTCGGTAATGAGGGCCCTCTGGCGTCAGGCCCTAACTCCTGGGCTCCCAATATTTTCTGATATGCGCCCTGTGGTTCGAGTACACTCCTGCCAGGTTCCCAACCCCATGGGAATGTGGGCCTTCTGCTCTGAGGTCCCAACCGTGGGTTACTCAGTTTCATGATGAGGGCCCTCTGCTGCGAGTTCTCTCCGGCCTGGATCCCATAGCCTCGCTGCTCTTGGCCACCTGCTGGGAGGTTACAACTGCGGGATTCCTCACCTTTTTTCTTCTATGGGCCCTCTGTTTTGAGACTCCTCCTGCCTGCCTCACTCCCAGCCCCTTGGTGATGTGTGTCCTCTGGTTTGAGGCCACGTATGCTGGGTCCCTCGCCTTTCGATGATGTGGCCCCACTGATGTGAGGACACTCCTGCCTGGTTCCTATCCCCTTGATGATGTGGGCCCTCTGGTGAGAGTCTGATCCTGGCTGGGTTCCTCACCCTTCTGTGAGGGGGGCCCTCTGCTGTGAGGTCACTCGTGCCTGGCTGGCACACCCCACCTGGGCAACATCGGCCCTCTTGTGGCAGTTGGAGCCTGCTGAGAACCTCCCCTCGGTGATGGGGTCCCTCTTGCCTCAGGCCCTAACTGCTGGGTACCCACATTTTCTGATACGTGCTAAGTGGTGCGAGGACACTCCTGCGAGGTTCCCATCCCCATGGGCATGTGGGCCTTCTGATCTAAGGTCCCAACACCTGTGTTGTTCACCGTTTCATGATGTTGGCTCTCTGGTGTTAGTTCACCCAGGCCTAGATCCCATAGACTCTGTGCTCTGAGCGGCCTGCTGGGAGGTTCCTACTGCTGGATTCCTTAACTCTTTTATTCTTTGGGTCCTGTGTTTTCATGCTCCTACTTCCTGACTCACTTCCAGCCCATTTGTGATGTAGGTCCTCTGGTTTAAGGCCACATGTACCGGTTTCCTCACCTTTATTGATGTGGCCCCACTGGTGTGAGGACACTCCTGCCTGGTTCCCATCCCCTTGGTGATGTGGGCCCTCCGGTGAGAGTGTGATCCTGGTTGGGTTCCTCACACTTCTGTGAGGTGGGCCCTCTTCTCTGAGGTCACTCCTGCCTGGCTGGTACACCCCGCCTTGGCGACGTCGGCCCTCTGGTGGGATTTGGTGCCTGTTGGGTGTCTCCTCCCCTCGGTAATGAGGGCCCTCTGGCGTCAGGCCCTAACTCCTGGGCTCCCAATATTTTCTTTTTTTTTTTTTTTTTTAAACATCTTTATTGGGGTATAATTGCTTTACAATTGTGTGTTAGTTTCTGCTTTATAACAAAGTGAATCAGTTATACATATACATATGTTCCCATATGTCTTCCCTCTTGCGTCTCCCTCCCTCCCACTCTCCCTATCCCACCCCTCCAGGCTGTCACAAAGCACCGAGCTAATATCCCTGTGCCTTGCGGCTGCTTCCCCCTAGCTATCTACCTTACTACGTTTGTTAGTGTGTATATGTCCATGACTCTCTCTCACCCTGTCAAAGCTCACCCTTCCCCCTCCCCATATCCTCAAGTCCATTCTCCAGTAGGTCTGCGTCTTTATTCCTGTCTTACCCCTAGGTTCTTCATGACATTTTTTTCCCCTTAAATTCCATATATATGCGTTAGCATACGGTATTTGTCTTTTTCTTTCTGACTTACTTCACTCTGTATGACAGACTCTAGGTCTATCCACCTCATTACAAATAGCTCAATTTCGTTTCTTTTTATGGCTGAGTAATATTCCATTGTATATATGTGCCACATCTTCTTTATCCATTCATCCGATGATGGGCGCTTAGGTTGTTTCCATCTCCGGGCTATTGTAAATAGAGCTGCAATGAACATTTTGGTACATGACTCTTTTTGAATTTTGGTTTTCTCAGGGTATATGCCCAGTAGTGGGATTGCTGGGTCATATGGTAATTCTATTTGTAGTTTTTTAAGGAACCTCCATACTGTTCTCCATAGTGGCTGAACCAATTCACATTCCCACCAGCAGTGCAAGAGTGTTCCCTTTTCTCCACACCCTCTCCAGCATTTATTGTTTCTAGATTTTTTGATGATGGCCATTCTGACTGGTGTGAGATGATATCTCATTGTAGTTTTGATTTGCATTTCTCTAATGATTAATGATGTTGAGCATTCTTTCATGTGTTTGTTGGCATTCTGTATATCTTCTTTGGAGAAATGTCTATTTAGGTCTTCTGCCCATTTTTGGATTGGGTTGTTTGTTTTTTTGTTATTGAGCTGCATGAGCTGCTTGTAAATTTTGGAGATTAAACCTTTGTCAGTTGCTTCATTTGCAAATATTTTCTCCCATTCTGAGGGTTGTCTTTTGGTCTTGATTATGGTTTCCTTTGCTGTGCAAAAGCTTTGAAGTTTCATTAGGTCCCATTTGTTTATTTTTGTTTTTATTTCCATTACTCTAGGAGGTGGGTCAGAAAGGATCTTGCTGTGATTTATGTCATAGAGTGTTCTGCCTATGTTTTCCTCTAAGAGTTTGATAGTTTCTGGCCTTACATTTAGGTCTTTAATCCATTTTGAGCTTATTTTTGTGTATGGTGTTAGGGAGTGATCTAATCTCATACTTTTACATGTACCTGTCCAGTTTTCCCAGCACCATTTATTGAAGAGGCTGTCCTTTCTCCACTGTACATTCCTGCCACCTTTATCAAAGATAAGGTGTCCATATGTGCGTGGGTTTATCGCTGGGCTTTCTATCCTGTTCCATTGATCTATATTTCTGTTTTAGTGCCAGTACCATACTGTCTTGATTACTGTAGCTTTGTAGTATAGTCTGAAGTCAGGGAGCCTGATTCCTCCAGCTCCTTTTTTCGTTCTCAAGATTGCTTTGGCTATTCGGGGTCTTTTGTGTTTCCATACAAATTGTGAAATTTTTTGTTCTAGTTCTGTGAAAAATGCCAGTGGTAGTTTGATAGGGATTGCATTGAATCTGTAGATTGCTTTGGGTAGTAGAGTCATTTTCACAATGTTGATTCTTCCCATCCAAGAACATGGTATATCTCTCCATCTATTTGTATCATCTTTAATTTCTTTCATCAGTGTCTTATAATTTTCTGCATACAGGTCTTTCGTCTCCTTAGGTAGGTTTATTCCTAGATATTTTATTCTTTTTGTTGCAATGGTAAATGGGAGTGTTTTCTTGATTTCACTTTCAGATTTTTCATCATTAGTATATAGGAATGCCAGAGATTTCTGTGCATTAACTTTGTATCCTGCTACTTTACCAAATTCATTGATTAGCTCTAGTAGTTTTCTGGTAGCATCTTTAGGATTCTCTATGTATAGTATCATGTCATCTGCAAACAGTGACAGCTTTACTTCTTCTTTTCCGATTTGGATTCCTTTTATTTCCTTTTCTTCTCTGATTGCTGTGGCTAAAACTTCCAAAACTATGTTGAATAAGAGTGGTGAGAGTGGGCAACCTTGTCTTGTTCCTGATCTTAGTGGAAATGCTTTCAGTTTTTCACCATTGAGGATGATGTTTGCTGTGGGCTTGTCATATATGGCCTTTATTATGTTGAGGAAAGTTCCCTCTATGCCTACTTTCTGCAGGGTTTTTAGCATAAATGGGTGTTGAATTTTGTCAAAAGCTTTCTCTGCATCTATTGAGATGATCATATGGTTTTTCTCTTTCAATTTGTTAATATGGTTTATCACATTGATAGATTTGCGTATATTGAAGAATCCTTGCATTCCTGGAATAAACCCCACTTGATCATGGTGTATGATCCTTTTAATGTGCTGTTGGATTCTGTTTGCTAGTATTTTGTTGAGGATTTTTGCATCTATGTTCATCAGTGATATTGGCCTGTAGTTTTCTTTCTTTGTGACATCCTTGTCTGGTTTTGGTATCAAGGTGATGGTGGCCTCGTAGAAGGAATTTGGGAGTGTTCCTCCCTCTGCTATATTTTGGAAGAGTTTGAGAAGGATAGGTGTTAGCTCTTCTCTAAACGTTTGATAGAATTCACCTGTGAAGCCATCTGGTCCTGGGCTTTTGTTTGTTGGAAGATTTTTAATGACAGTTTCAATTTCAGTGCTTGTGATTGGTCTGTTCATATTTTCTATTTCTTCCTGATTCAGTCTTGGCAGGTTGTGCATTTCTAAGAATTTGTCCATTTCTTCCAGATTGTCCATTTTATTGGCATAGAGTTGCTTGTAGTAATCTCTTATGATTTTTTTTATTTCTGCAGTGTCAGTTGTTACTTCTCCTTTTTCATTTCTAATTCTATTGATTTGAGTCTTCTCCCTTTTTTTCTTGATGAGTCTGGCTAGTGGTTTATCTATTTTGTTTATCTTCTCAAAGAACCAGCTTTTAGTTTTATTGATCTTTGCTATCGTTTCCTTCATTTCTTTTTCATTTATTTCTGATCTGATTTTTATGATTTCTTTCCTTCTGCTAGCTTTGGGGTTTTTTTGTTCTTCTTTCTCTAATTGCTTGAGGTGCAAGGTTAGGTTGTTTATTCGAGATGTTTCCTGCTTCTTAAGGTGGGCTTGTATTGCTATAAACTTCCCCCTTAGAACTGCTTTTGCTGCATCCCATAGGTTTTGGGTCGTTGTGTCTCCATTGTCATTTGTTTCTAGGTATTTTTTTATTTCCTCTTTGATTTCTTCAGTGATCACTTCATTATTAAGTAGTGTATTGTTTAGCTTCCATGTGTTTGTATTTTTTACAGATCTTTTCCTGTAATTGATATCTAGTCTCATGGCGTTGTGGTCAGAAAAGATACTTGATACAATTTCAATTTTCTTAAATTTACCAAGGCTTGATTTGTGACCCAAGATATGATCTATCCTGGAGAATGTTCCATGAGCACTTGAGAAAAATGTGTATTCTGTTGTTTTTGGATGGAGTGTCCTATAAATATCAATTAAGTCCATCTTGTTTAATGTATCATTTAAAGCTTGTGTTTCCTTATTTATTTTCATTTTGGATGATCTGTCCATGGGTGAAAGTGGGGTGTTAAAGTCCCCTACTATGAATGTGTTACTGTCAATCTCCCCTTTTATGGCTGTTAGTATTTGCCTTATGTATTGAGGTGCTCCTATGTTGGGTGCATAAATATTTACAATTGTTATATCTTCTTCTTGAATCGATCCCTTGATCATTATGTAGTGTCCTTCTTTGTCTCTTGTAATAGTCCTTATTTTAAAGTCTATTTTGTCTGATATGAGAATTGCTACTCCAGCTTTCTTTTGGTTTCCATTTGCATGGAATATCTTTTTCCATCCCCTTATTTTCAGTCTGTATGTGTCTCTAGGTCTGAAGTGGGTCTCTTGTAGACAGCATATATAAGGGTCTTGTTTTTGTATCCATTCAGCCAATCTGTGTCTTTTGGTGGGAGCATTTAGTCCATTTACATTTAAGGTAATTATCGATATGTATGTTCCTATTCCCATTTTCTATATTGTTTTGGGTTCGTTATTATAGGTCTTTTCCTTCTCTTGTGTTCCTTGTCTAGAGAAGTTCCTTTAGCATTTGCTGTAAAGCTGGTTTGGTGGTGCTAAACTCTCTCAGCTTTTGCTTGTCTGTAAAGGTTTTAATTTCTCCATCAAATCTGAATGAGATCCTTGCTGGGTAAAGTAGCCTTGGTTGCAGGTTTTTCTCCTTCATCACTTTCAGTATGTCCTGCCACTCCCTTCTGGCTTGTAGGGTTTCTGCTGAGAGATCAGCTGTTAACCTTATGGGGATTCCCTTGTGTGTTATTTGCTGTTTTTCCCTTGCTGCTTTTAATATGCTTTCTTTGTATTTAATTTTTGACAGTTTGATTAATATGTGTCTTGGCGTATTTCTCCTTGTATTTATCCTGTATGGGACTCTCTGTGCTTCCTGGACTTGATTAACTATTTCCTTTCCCATATTAGGGAAGTTTTCAACTATAATCTCTTCACATATTTTCTCAGTCCCTTTCTTTTTCTCTTCTTCTTCTGGAACCCCTATAATTCGAATGTTGGTGCGTTTAATGTTGTCCCAGAGGTCTCTGAGACTGTCCTCAGTTCTTTTCATTCTTTTTTCTTTATTCTGCTCTGCAGTAGTTATTTCCACTATTTTATCTTCCAGGTCACTTATCCGTTCTTCTGCCTCAGTTATTCTGTTATTGATCCCATCTAGAGTACTTTTAATTTCATTTATTGCGTTGTTCATCATTGCTTGTTTCACCTTTATTTCTTCTAGGTCCTTGTTAACTGCTTCTTGCATTTTGTCCATTCTACTTCCAAGATTTCGGATCATCCTTACTATCATTATTCTGAATTCTTTTTCAGGTAGACTGCCTATTTCCTCTTCATTTGTTAGGTCTGGTGCATTTTTATCTTGCTCCTTCATCTGCTGTGTGTTTTTCTGTCTTCTCATTTTGCTTATCTTACTGTGTTTGGGGTCTCCTTTTTGCAGGCTGCACGTTCGTAGTTCCCGTTGTTTTTGATGTCTGTCTCCAGTGGCTAAGGTTGTTTCAGTGGGTTGTGTAGGCTTCCTGGTGGAGGGGACTAGTGCCTGTGTTGTGGTGGATGAGGCTGGATCTTGTCTCTCTAGTGGGCAGGTTCACGTCTGGTGGTGTGTTTTGGGGTGTCTGTGGCCTTATTATGATTTTAGGCAGCCTCTCTGCTAATGGGTGGGGTTGTGTTCCTGTTTTGCTAGTTGTTTGGCATAGGTTGTCTAGCACTGTGGCTTGCTGGTCGTTGAGTGAAGCTGGGTGCTGGTGTTAAGATGGAGGTCACTGGGAGATTTCCACCGTTTAATATTATGTGGAGCTGGGAGGTCTCTTTTGACCAGTGTCCTGAAGTTGGCTCTCCTACCTCAGAGGCAGAGCCCTGACTCCTGGCTGGAGCACCAAGAGCCTTTCATCCACACGGCTCAGAATAAAAGGGAGAAAAAGTAGAGAGAATTAGTAGATGTATGAGGAAAGAAAGAAGGAAAGGAGGAAAGGAAGGAAGGAAGAAAGAAGCAAAGAAGGAAAGAAAGGAGGGAGGGAGGGAGGAAGGAAGGAAGGAAGGAAGGAAGGAGGGAAAGAAGGAAAAAAGACAGAAAGAAAGAAGATACAGTAAAAATAAAATAAAGTATAATATATTTATTGAATTAAAAAATATTTAGAAAAAAAAAAAAAAAAAAAGAGGGACGGATAGAACCTTAGGACAAATGTTGGAAGCAAAGCTATACAGAGAAAATCTTATACAGAAGCATACACATACACCTTCACAAAAAGAGGTAAAGGGGGAAAAATCATAAATCTTGCTCTCAGAGACCACCTCCTCAATTTGGGGTGATTCGTTGTCTAAAGGAGGGAAGGACGGAAAGAAAGAAAGAAAGAAGGAACGACGGTAAAGTATAGTAAAGTTATTACAATTAAAATTATTGAGAAAAAAAAATTTTTTTTTTAAAAACCATGGACGGATAGAGCCCTAGGACAAATGGTGGAAGCAAGAGTATACAGACAAGATCTCACACATAAGCATACACGTACACATTCACAAAAAGAGGAAAAGGGAAAAAAATCATAGATCTCGCTCCTAAATTCCACCTCTTCAATTTGGGATCATTTCTTGTCTATTCAGGTATTCCACAGATGCAGCGTATATCAAGTTGATTGTGGAGCTTTAATCCGCTGCTTCTGAGGCTGCTGGGGGAGATTTCCCTTTCTCTTCTTTGTTCTCACAGCTCACAGGAGCTCAGCTTTGGATTTGGCCCTGCCTCTGCGTGTAGGTCGCTGGAGGGCGTCTGTTTTTTGCTCAGACAGGAAAGGGTTAAAGGGGCCGCTAATTCGGGGGCCCAGGCTCACTCAGGCGGGGGGTGAGGGGGGGGAAGGAGGGGCACTGCGTGCGGGGCGGGCCTGCGGCGTCAGAGGCGGCGTGACGTTGCGGCAGAGGCCGGCGTGACGTTGCACCAGCCTGAGGCCCGCCGTGCGTTCTCCCGGGGAAGTTGTCCCTGGTTCCCGGGAACCTGGCAGTGGCGGGCTGCACAGGCTCCGCGGAAGAGGGGTGTGGAGGTTCCCGGGAACCTGGCAGGGGCGGGCTGCACAGGCCCCTTGGTGGCGGCAGCAGCAGCCCTAGCGTCTCCCGCCCATCTCTGGGGTCCGCGCTTTTAGCCGCGGCTCGCGCCCGTCTCTGGGGTTCGCGCTTTTAGCCGCGGCTCGCGCCCGTCTCTGGGGTTCGCGCTTTTAGCCGCGGCTCGCGCCCGTCTCTGGAGTTCCTTTAAGCAGCGCTCTTAAACCCCTCTCCTCGCGCACCAGGAAACAAAGAGGGAAGAAAAAGTCTCTTGCCTCTTCGGCAGGTGCAGGCTTTTCCCCGAACTCCCTCCCGGCTAGTCGTGGTGCACTAACCCCTTCAGGCTATGTTCAAGCCGCCAACCCCAGTCCTCTCCCTGCGCTCCGTCCAAAACCGAAACCCGAGCTTCAGCTCGCAGCCCCGCCCGCCCGGGCGGGTGAGCAGACAAGCCTCTCGGGCTGGTGAGTGCCGGTCGGCACCGATCCTCTGTGCGGGAATCTCCCCGCTTTGCCCTCCGCACCCGTCGCTGTGCACTACTCCTCGGTCCCGAAGCCCCCCCCTCCGCCTCCCGCAGTCTCCGCCCGCGGAGGGGCTTCCAAGTGTGTGGAAACTTTTCCTCCTTCACAGCTCCCTCCTACTGGCACAGGTGCCGTCCTTATTCTTTTGTCTCTGTTTTTTCTTTTGCCCTACCCAGGTACGTGGGGAGTTTCTTGCCTTTTGGGACGTCTGAGGTCTTCTGCCAGCCTTCAGTAGGTGTTCTGTAGGAGTTGTTCCACGTGTAGATGTATTTCTGGTGTATCCGTGGGGAGGAAGGCGATCTCCGCGTCTTACTCTTCCGCCATCTTCAAGGTCCCCCCTCTGTGTTTTGTTTTTGAAATTAATTTTGATAATGGGATTTATCGGATTTTCACTGCTGCGTTTAGGCCGCTGTACACTCACTTGATTCCCTTATGGAGACATATAAATCCATGGCTTTTAAGATTCTTACTTGTCAGGTATCTTGCAAGGCGTTGAATATGGGGTGTTGAGTCCATTTCGTTGAGCAAGGAGTAGGTCTTGTCTATTATATATTTGG
This sequence comes from Delphinapterus leucas, assembly GCF_059928025.1. Lineage (NCBI taxonomy): Eukaryota > Metazoa > Chordata > Mammalia > Artiodactyla > Monodontidae > Delphinapterus > Delphinapterus leucas. Next base: position 1,495,489 of record NW_028322269.1, on the reverse strand, counting down.
CTTATGGAACGGTATCTGTGCTAATTTCAATCTCTGGTTTTATGCAGCACCCCAACTGACCTTTCCCCATAAGCAAGCATAAGTTGGTTTTCTCAATTTGAGACCCTGTTCTGTTTTGTAATTCAGTTCACGTGTAGCCAAGTTTACATTCCGTGTATTAGTGATATCTTATGATGTTTCTTTTTCTGTGTGACTTATTTCTCGTAGAATCATCGTACCTGAATCCACTCATTATGCCACTACGGGCCTGATGACGTAGATTTCATTGCTGAGTGATATTCCATTGTACGTGCGTACCACAACTGCTTTATACAGTTTTTGCTTTCTCGGATATTTAACTTGTACCGTAGACGAGGTTCTTGTAAACAGAGCCGTCCCAACTTTGGGGTGGCTGTGTTTTTGATTTTAATTTCCCTAAGCTATAGGACCATAAGTGGAAGTGCCATAGGCTGTGTTGCTTTGTTTCCTACGTGTTTCAGGAAACACCATAAACTTCTCCAGAGTGGCTGTTGGCAATTTACATCACGCCCATCAGCATAACAAGGCTCCCTGTTCTCCATGACCTGTCGTGCCTTTCTGGATTTTACACATTTTTCAGATGGCCCTTTTGACCGGGGGGCAGTAAGGCTTCATTGTAGTGCAGATTTCCTTTAAACACTTGCTTCGTTGGCAAAAAAGTGCGTATGCGTTTTTATCTGAATATATTCAGGAAAAACCGCATACGCCCTTTTTGGCCAAGTGCATCATTGTCGACATTCTGCCTCTTTTCTTATGCTTTAAGTGCAATTCCTGTCTACCCCTTGAAATCGTTTTCCTGAAATTCTGCCCCGCTTTCATGTCCTCTTTGAAGACTTACTTCAATACACTTTTGGACGATAGCTGTCATTCATAACTCTGCAGGTTTGTGAATTGCAGTGCCCCTGAGCTCCTTTCTTCAACTCTCTTTCATGTGAGCTGGCCGCAAAACCGCAGGATTGCTTCAGGCCATAATCTCTTTCCGGGGGGGAACGCTGAGCCTTTGTTTAATTCCTCTTCCTGGTCGGAAATGAGCGTTCCATTTGCCCGTGCAGGCACCTACAGCTAGTCTCTCATTGGTTCTCCCTATTCCTGTACATCTTGTGCAGAAATTGCAAACTGTGCCAAACAGGAGGTTAATGGCACTGACTCTCCAAGTGGGGAGAGTGTTAGTAAAGCGTCTGGAATGATGAACCCAAGTACCAGGGGACGAAAACTGAGATGCATTGGAAAACGTTTCCCGGTCACACAGTGCACTGTACTGTGGGTTTCCCATGCATGTTTTAGCTGAAGGAAGAATCCCTTAAACCTGGAGAGTTGGGACCCATGGAATGGGTACCATGCAGGATGACTTCAAAGGGTCTGCGTTTGCTCACCGTACCTCACCAATGCTATCAGCCCGAAGTGTCCAGCCTTATGTCTCACCCAGCTCTGGGTGTAGATGTGGTAAATCCAGGTTGCATCACAAGCCCTGAATGAATTATTTAAGAATTGCTCTCTATTTCACTGTCATTGTGTTTTGTTTTTGAAATTCATTTTGATAATGGGATTTATCGGATGTTCACTGCTGCGTTTAGGCTGCTGTACACATGCTTGATTTCCTTATGGAGACATATAAATCCATGGGTTTTAAGATTCTTACTTGTCAGGTATCTTCCCAAGCGTTGAATATGGGTTGTTGAATCCATTTCGTTGAGCAAGGAGTAGGTCTTGTCTATTATATATTTGCCTTATGAAACGGTATCTGTGCTAATTTCAATCTCTGGTTTTATGCAGCACCCCAACTCACCTTTCCCCATAAGCAAGCATAAGTTGTTTTTCTCAATTTGAGACCCTGTTCTGTTTTGTAATTCAGTTCATGTGTAGCCAAGTTTACATTCCGTGTATTAGTGATATCTTATGATGTTTCTTTTTCTGTGTGACTTATTTCTCGTAGAATCATCGTACCTGAATCCACTCATTATGCCGCAATGGGCCTGATGACGTAGATTTCATTGCTGAGTGATATTCCATTGTACGTGCGTACCACAATATCTTTATGCATTTTTTGCTTTCTGGGATATTTAACTTCTACCGTAGACGAGGTTGTTGTAAACAGAGCCATCCCAAATTTTGGGGTGGCTGTGTGTTTTTGATTTTAATTTCCCTAAGCTATAGGACCATAACTGGAAGTGCCATAGGCTGTGTTGCTTTGTTTCCTACCTGTTTCAGGAAACACCATACACTTCTCCAGAGTTGTTGTTGGCAATTTACATCCCGCCCATCAGCATAACAAGGCTCCCTGTTCTCCATGACCTGTCCTGCCTTTCTGGATTTTACACATTTTTCAGATGGCCCTTTTGACCGGGGGGCAGTGAGACTTCATTGTAGTGCAGATTTCCTTTACACGCTTGCTTGGTTAGCCAAAAAGGGCGTATGCGTTTTTTCCTGAACGTATTCAGGAAAAAACGCATACGCCCTTTTTGGCCAAGTGCATCATTGTCGATATTCTGCCTCTTTTCCTATGCTTTAAGTGCAATTCCAGTCTACCCCGTGAAATCGTTTTCCTGAAATTCTGCCCCGCTTTCAAGTCCTCTTCAAAGACTTACTTCAATACATTTTTGGACGATAGCTGTCATTCATAACTCTGCAGGTTTCTGAATTACACTGCCCCTGAGCTCCATTCTTCAACTCGCTTTCTTGTGAGGTGGCCGCAAAACCGCAGGATTGCTTCAGGCCATAATCTCTTTCTGGCAGGGAACGCTGAGCTTTTGGTTAATTCCTCTTCCTGGTGGGAAATGAGCGTTCCATTTGCCCGTGCAGACACCTACAGCTAGTCTCTCATTGGTTCTCCCTATTCCTGTTCATCTTGCGCAGAAATTGCAAACTGTGCCAAACAGGAGGTTAAAGGCAGTGACTCTCCAAGTGGGGAGAGTGTTAGTAAAGCGTCTGGAATAGTGAACCCGAGTGCCAGGGGACGAAAACTGAGATGCACTTGAAAACGTTTCCCAATCACACGGTGGACCATACTCTGGGTTTCCCATGCATGTTTAGCTGAAGGAAGAATCCCTTAAACCTGGAGAGTTGCGACCCATGGAATGGGTACCATGCAGTATGACTTCAAAGGCTCTGCATTTGCTCACCCAACCTAACCAATGCTATCAGCCCGAAGTGTCCAGCATTATGTCTCACGCAGCTCTGTGTGTAGATGTGGTAAATCCAGGTTGCATCACAAGCCCTGAAGGAATTATTTAAGAATTGATCTCTATTTCACTGTCATTGTGTTTTGTTTTTGAAATTTATTTTGATAATGGGATTTATCGGATTTTCTCTGCTGTGTTCAGGCCGCTGTACACACGCTTGATTTCCTTATGGAGACATATAAATCCATGGGTTTTAAAATTCTTACTTGTCAGGTATCTTCCCAGGCGTTGAATATGGGGTGTTGAGTCCATTTCGTTGAGCAAGGAGTAGGTCTTGTCTATTATATATTTGGCTTATGGAACGGTATCTGTGCTAATTTCAATCTCTGGTTTTATGCAGCACCCCAACTCACCTTTCCCCATAAGCAAGCATAAGTTGGTTTTCTAAATTTGAGACCCTGTTCTGTTTTGTATTTCAGTTCACGTGTAGCCAAGGTTACATTCCGTGTATTAGTGATATCTTATGATGTTTCTTTATCTGTGTGACTTATTTCTCGTAGAATCATCGTACCTGAATCCACTAATTATGCCGCTACGGGCCTGATGACGTAGATTTCATTGCTGAGTGATATTCCATTGTACGTGCGTACCACAACTGCTTTATCCAGTTTTTGCTTTCTCGGATATTTAACTTGTACCGTAGACGAGGTACTTGTAAACAGAGCCGTCCCAAACATTGGGGTGGCTGTGTGTTTTTGATTTTAATTTCCCTAAGCTATAGGACCATAAGTGGAAGTGCCATAGGCTGTGTTGCTTTGTTTCCTACGTGTTTCTGGAAACACCATACACTTCTCCAGAGTGGTTGTTGGCAATTTACATCCCGCCCATCAGCATGACAAGGCTCCCTGTTCTCCATGACCTGTCCTGCCTTTCTGGATTTTACACTTTTTTCAGATGGCTCTTTTGACCGGGGGGGCAGTGAGACTTCATTGTAGTGCAGATTTCCTTTACACGCTTGCTTGGTTGGCCAAAAAGGGCGTATGCGTTTTTTCCTGAATATATTCAGGAAAAATCGCATACGCCCTTTTTGGCCAAGTGCATCGTTGTCGACATTCTGCCTCTTTTCCTATGCTTTTAGTACAATTCCAGTCTACCCCCTGAAATCATTTTCCTGAAATTCTGCTCCGCTTTCAAGTCCTCTTCGAAGACTTACTTCAATACATTTTTGGACAATAGCTGTCATTCATAACTCTGCAGGTTTGTGAATTACAGTGCCCCTGAGCTCCTTTCTTCAACTCGTTTTCTTGTGAGCTGGCCGCAAAACCGCAGGGTTGCTTCAGGCCATAATCTCTTTCCGGCAGGGCTTGCTGAGCCTTTGTTTAATTCCTCTTCCTGGTCGGAAATGAGCGTTCCTTTTGCCCGTGCAGGCACCTACAGCTAGTCTCTCATTGGTTCTCCCTATTCCTGTACATCTTGCGCAGAAATTGCAAACTGTGCCAAACAGGAGGTTAATGGCACTGACTCTCCAAGTGGGGAGAGTGTTAGTAAAGCGTCTGGAATGGTGAACCCGAGTACCAGGGGACGAAAACTGAGATGCATTTGAAAACGTTTCCCGGTCACACAGTGCACTGTACTGTGGGTTTCCCATGCATGTTTTAGCTGAATGAAGAATCCCTTAAACCTGGAGAGTTGGGACCCATGGAATGGGTACCATGCAGTATGACTTCAAAGTGTCTGCGTTTGCTCACCGAACCTCACCAATGCTATCAGCCCGAAGTGTCCAGCCTTATGTCTCACGCAGCTCTGGGTGTAGATGTGGTAAATCCAGGTTGCATCACAAGCCCTGAATGAATTATTTAAGAATTGCTCTCTATTTCACTGTCATTGTGTTTTGTTTTTGAAATTTATTTTGATAATGGGATTTATCGGATTTTCACTGCTGCGTTTAGGCCGTTGTACACAGGCTTGATTTCATTATGGAGACATATAAATCCATGGGTTTTAAGATTCTTACTTGTCAGGTATCTTGCAAGGCGTTGAATATGGGGTGTTGAGTCCATTTCGTTGAGCAAGGAGTAGGGCTTGTCTATTATATATTTGGCTTATGGAACGGTATCTGTGCTAATTTCAATCTCTGGTTTTATGCAGCACCCCAACTCACCTTTTCCCATAAGCAAGCATAAGTTGGTTTTCTAAATTTGAGACCCTGTTCTGTTTTGTAATTCAGTTTATGTGTAGCCAAGTTTACATTCCGTGTATTACTGATATATTATGAGCTTTCTTTTTCTGTGTGACTTATTTCACGTAGAATCATCGTACCTGAATCCACTCATTATGCCGCTATGGGCCTGAAGACGTAGATTTCTTTGCTGAGTTATATTCCATTGTACGTGCGTACCAGAACTTCTTTATCCATTTTTTCCTTTCTCGGATATTTAACTTGTACCGTAGACAAGGTTCTTGTAAACAGAGCCATCCGAAACTTTGGGGTGGCTGTGTGTTTTTGATTTTAATTTCCCTAAGCTATAGGACCATAAGTGGAAGTGACATAGGCTGTGTTGCTTTGTTTCCTACGTGTTTCAGGATACACCATAAATTTCTCCAGAGTGGCTGTCGGCAATTTACATCCCGCCCATCAGCATAACAAGGCTCCCTGTTCTCCATGACCTGTCCTGTCTTTCTGGATTTAACACTTTTTTCAGATGGCCCTTTTGACCGGGGGGCAGTGAGACTTCATTGTAGTGCAGATTTCCTTTACACGCTTGCTTGGTTGGCCAAAAAGGGCGTATGCGTTTTTTCCTGAATATATTCAGGAAAAAACGCATACGCCCTTTTTGACCAAGTGCATCATTGTCGACATTCTGCCTCTTTTCCTATGCTTTAAGTGCAATTCCAGTCTACCCCCTGAAATCGTTTTCCTGAAATTCTGCCCCGCTTTAAAGTCCTCTTTGAAGACTTACTTCAGTACATTTTTGGACGATAGCTGTCATTCATAACTCTGCAGGTTTGTGAATTACAGTGCCCCTGAGCTCCTTTCTTCAACTCGTTTTCTTGTGAGCTGGCCGCAAAACCGCAGGATTGCTTCAGGCCCTAATATGTTTCCGGCCGGGCACGCTGAGCCTTTGGTTAATTCCTCTTCCTGGTGGGAAATGTGCGTGCAATTTGCCCGTGCAGACACCAACAGCTTGTCTCTCATTGGTTCTCCCTATGCCTGTTCATCTTTCGCAGAAATTGAAAACTGTGCCAAACAGGAGGTTAAATGCACTGACTCTCCAAGTGGGGAGAGTGTTAGTAAAGCGTCTGGAATGGTGAACCCGAGTACCAGGGTACGAAAACTGAGATGCATTTGAAAACGTTTCCCAATCACACGGTGGACCATACTATGGGTTTCCCATGCATGTTTTAGCTGAAGGAAGAATCCCTTAAACGTGGAGAGTTGGGACCCATGGAATGGGTACCATGCAGTATGACTTCAAAGGGTCTGCGTTTGCTCACCGAACCTCACCAATGCTATCAGCCCGAAGTGTCCAGCCTTATGTCTCACCCAGCTCTGGGTGTAGATGTGGTAAATGCAGGTTGCATCACAAGCCCTGAATGAATTATGTAAGAATTGCTCTCTATTTCACTGTCATTTTGTTTTGTTTTTGAAATTTATTTTGATAATGGGATTTATCGGATTTTCACTGCTGCGTTTAGGCCGCTGTACACACGCTTGATTTCCATATGGAGACATATAAATCCATGGGTTTTAAGATTCTTACTTGTCAGGTATCTTGCCAGGCGTTTAATATGGGGTGTTGAGTCCATTTCGTTGAGCAAGGAGTAGGTCTTGTCTATTATATATTTGGCTTATGGAACGGTATCTGTGCTAATTTCAATCTCTGGTTTTATGCAGCACCCCAACTCACCTTTCCCCATAAGCAAGCATAAGTTGGTTTTCTAAATTTGAGACCCTGTTCTGTTTTGTAATTCAGTTCATGGGTAGCCAAGTTTACATTCCGTGTATTAGTGATATCTTATGATGTTTCTTTTTCTGTGTGACTTATTTCTCGTAGAATCATCATACCTGAATCCACTCATTATGCCGCTACGGGCCTGATGACGTAGATTTCATTGCTGAGTGATATTCCATTGTACGTGCGTACCACTACTTCTTTATCCATTTTTTGCTTTCTGGGATATTTTACTTGTACCATAGACGAGGTTCTTGTAAACAGAGCCGTCCCAAACTCTGGGGTGGCTGTGTGTTTTTGATTTTAATTTCCCTAAGCTATAGGACCATAAGTGGAAGTGCCATAGGCTGTGTTGCTTTGTTTCCTTCGTGTTTCTGGAAACACCATACACTTCTCCAGAGTGGTTGTTGGCAATTTACATCCCGCCCATCAGCATGACAAGGCTCCCTGTTCTCCATGACCTGTCCTGACTTTCTGGATTTTACATTTTTTTCAGATGGCCCTTTTGATCGGGGGGCAGTGAGACTTCACTGTAGTGCAGATTTCCTTTACACGCTTGCTTGGTTGGCCAAAAAGGGCGTATGCGTTTTTTCCTCAATATATTCAGGAAAAAACGCATACGCCCTTTTTGGCCAAGTGCATCATTGTCGACATTCTGCCTCTTTTCCTATGCTTTTAGTACAATTCCAGTCTACCCCCTGAAATCGTTTTCCTGAAATTCTGCCCCGCTTTCAAGTCCTCTTCGAAGACTTACTTCAATACATTTTTGGACGATAGCTGTCATTCATAACTCTGCAGGTTTGTGAATTACAGTGTCCCTGAGCTCATTTTTTCAACTCGCTTTCTTGTGAGCTGGCCGCAAAACCGCAGGATTGCTTCAGGCCCTAAACTGTTTCCGGCAGGGCACGCTGAGCCTTTGGTTAATTCCTCTTCCTGGTGGGAAATGAGCGTTCCATTTGCCCGTGCAGACACCTACAGCTAGTCTCTCATTGCTTCTCCCTATTCCTGTTCATCTTGCGCAGAAATTGCAAACTGTGCCAAACAGGAGGTTAATGGCACTGACTCTCCAAGTGGGGAGAGTGTTAGTAAAGTGTTCAAATGTTGAACCCGAGTAAAAGGGGACGAAAACTGAGATGCATTTGAAAACGTTTCCCAATCACACGGTGGACCATACTATGGGTTTCCCATGCATGTTTTAGCGGAAGGAAGAATCCCTTAAACCTGGAGAGTTGGGACCCATGGAATGGGTACCATGCAGTGTGACTTCAAAGGGTCTGCGTTTGCTCACCGAACCTCACCAATGCTATCAGCCCGAAGTGTCCGGCCTTATGTCTCACCCAGCTCTGGGTGTAGATGTGGTAAATACAGGTTGTATCACAAGCCCTGAATGAATTATTTAAGAATTGCTCTCTATTTCACTGTCATTGTGTTTTGTTTTTGAAATTCATTTTGATAATGGGATTTATCGGATTTTCACTGCTGCTTTTAGGCCATTGTACACACGCTTGATTTCCTTATAGAGACATATAAATCCATGGGTTTTAAGATTCTTACTTGTCAGGTATCTTCCCAGGCGTTGAATATAGGGTGTTGAGTCCATTTCATTGAGCAAGTAGTAGGTTTTGTCTATTATATATTTGGCTTATGGAACGGTATCTGTGCTAATTTCAATTTCTGGTTTTATGCAGCATCCCAACTGACCTTTCCCCATAAGCAAGCATAAGTTGGTTTTCTAAATTTGAGACCCTGTTCTGTTTTGTAATTCAGTTCATGGGTAGCCAAGTTTACATTCCGTGTATTAGTGATAACTTATGATGTTTCTTTTTCTGTCTGACTTATTTCTCATAGAATCATCGTACCTGAATCCACTCATTATGCCGCTACGGTCCTGATGACGTAGATTTCATTGCTGAGTGATATTCCATTGTACGTGCGTACCAGAACTTCTTTATCCATTTTTTCCTTTCTCGGATATTTAACTTGTACCGTAGACAAGGTTCTTGTAAACAGAGCCATCCCAAACTTTGGGGTGGCTGTGTGTTTTTGATTTTAATTTCCCTAAGCTATAGGACCATAAGTGGAAGTGACATAGGCTGTGTTGCTTTGTTTCCTACGTGTTTCAGGATACACCATACATTTCTCCAGAGTGGCTGTTGGCAGTTTACATCCCGCCCATCAGCATAACAAGGCTCCCTGTTCTCCATGACCTGTCCTGTCTTTCTGGAGTTTACACTTTTTTCAGATGGCCCTTTTGACTGGGGGGCAGTGAGACTTCATTGTAGTGCAGATTTCCTTTACACGCTTGCTTGGTTGGCCAAAAAGGGCGTATGCGTTTTTTCCTGAATATATTCAGGAAAAAACGCATACGCCCTTTTTGGCCAAGTGCATCATTGTTGACATTCTGCCTCTTTTCCTACGCTTTAAGTGCAATTCCAGTCTACCCCCTGAAATCGTTTTCCTGAAATTCTGCCCCGCTTTCAAGTCCTCTTCGAAGACTTACTTCAGTACATTTTTGGACGATAGCTGTCATTCATAACTCTGCAGGTTTGTGAATTACAGTGCCCCTGAGCTCATTTCTTCAACTCGTTTTCTTGTGAGCTGGCCGCAAAACCGCAGGATTGCTTCAGGCCCTAATATGTTTCCGGCCGGGCACGCTGAGCCTTTGGTTAATTCCTCTTCCTGGTGGGAAATGATCGTTCAATTTGCCCGTGCAGACACCAACAGCTAGTCTCTCATTGGTTCTCCCTATGCCTGTTCATCTTGCGCAGAAATTGCAAACTGTGCCAAACAGGAGGTTAAAGGCACTGACTCTCCAAGTGGGGAGAGTGTTAGTAAAGCGTCTGGAATGGTGAACCCGAGTACCAGGGGATGAAAACTGAGATGCATTTGAAAACGTTTCCCAATCACACGGCAGACGATAGTCTGGGTTTCCCATGCATGTTTTAGCTGAAGGAAGAATCCCTTAAACCTGGAGAGTTGGGACCCATGGAATGGGTACCATGCAGTATGACTTCAAAGGGTCTGCGTTTGCTCACCGAACCTCACCAATGCTATCAGCCCGAAGTGTCCAGCCTTATGTCTCACCCAGCTCTGGGTGTAGATGTGGTAAATCCAGGTTGCATCACAAGCCCTGAATGAATTATTTAAGAATTGCTCTCTATTTCACTGTCATTGTGTTTTGTTTTTGAAATTTATTTTGATAATGGGATTTATCGGATTTTCACTGCTGCGTTTAGGCCGCTGTACACACGCTTGATTTCCTTATGGAGACATATAAATCCATGGGTTTTAAGATTCTTACTTGTCAGGTATCTTGCCAGGCGTTGAATATGGGGTGTTGAGTCCATTTCGTTGAGCAAGGAGTAGGGCTTGTCTATTATATATTTGGCTTATGGAACGGTATCTGTGCTAATTTCAATCTCTGGTTTTATGCAGCACCCCAACTCACCTTTCCCCATAAGCAAGCATAAGTTGGTTTTCTAAATTTCAGACCCTGTTCTGTTTTGTAATTCAGTTCATGTGTATCCAACTTTACATTCCGTGTATTAGTGATATCTTATGATGTTTCTTTTTCTGTGTGACTTATTTCTCGTAGAATCATCGTACCTGAATCCACTCATTATGCCGCTACGGGCCTGATGACGTAGATTTCATTGCTGAGTGATATTCCATTGTACGTGTGTACCACAACTTCTTTATCCATTTTTTGCTTTCTGGGATATTTTACTTGTACCGTAGACGAGGTTCTTGTAAACAGAGCCGTCCCAAACTCTGGGGTGGCTGTGTGTTTTTGATTTTAATTTCCCTAAGCTATAGGACCATAAGTGGAAGTGCCATAGGCTGTGTTGCTTTGTTTCCTACGTGTTTCTGGAAACACCATACACTTCTCCAGAGTGGTTGTTGGCAATTTACATCCCGCCCATCAGCATGACAAGGCTCCCTGTTCTCCATGACCTGTCCTGACTTTCTGGATTTTACATTTTTATCAGATGGCCCTTTTGACCGGGGGGCAGTGAGACTTCATATTAGTGCAGATTTGCATTACACGCTTGCTTGGCTGACCAAAAAGGGCATATGCGTTTTTTCCTGAATATATTCAGGAAAAAACGCATACGCCCTTTTTGGCCAAGTGCATCATTGTTGACATTCTGCCTCTTTTCCTACGCTTTAAGTGCAATTCCAGTCTACCCCCTGAAATCGTTTTCCTGAAATTCTGCCCCGCTTTCAAGTCCTCTTCGAAGACTTACTTCAGTATATTTTTGGACGATAGCTGTCATTCATAACTCTGCAGGTTTGTGAATTACAGTGCCCCTGAGCTCCTTTCTTCAACTCGTTTTCTTGTGAGCTGGCCGCAAAACCGCAGGATTGCTTCAGGCCCTAATATGTTTCCGGCCGGGCACGCTGAGCCTTTGGTTAATTCCTCTTACTGGTGGGAAATGATCGTTCAGTTTGCCCGTGCAGACACCAACAGCTAGTCTCTCATTGATTCTCCCTATGCCTGTTCATCTTGCGCAGAAATTGCAAACTGTGCCAAACAGGAGGTTAAAGGCACTGACTCTCCAAGTGGGGAGAGTGTTAGTAAAGCGTCTGGAATGGTGAACCCGAGTACCAGGGGACGAAAACTGAGATGCATTTGAAAACGTTTCCCAATCACACGGCGGACGATAGTCTGGGTTTCCCATGCATGTTTTAGCTGAAGGAAGAATCCCTTAAACCTGGAGAGTTGGGACCCATGGAATGGGTACCATGCAGTATGACTTCAAAGGGTCTGCGTTTGCTCACCGAACCTCACCAATGCTATCAGCCTGAAGTGTCCAGCCTTATGTCTCACCCAGCTCTGGGTGTAGATGTGGTAAATCCAGGTTGCATCACAAGCCCTGAATGAATTATTTAAGAATTGCTCTCTATTTCACTGTCATTGTGTTTTGTTTTTGAAATTTATTTTGATAATGGGATTTATCGGATTTTCACTGCTGCGTTTAGGCCGCTGTACACACGCTTGATTTCCTTATGGAGACATATAAATCCATGGGTTTTAAGATTCTTACTTGTCAGGTATCTTGCCAGGCGTTGAATATGGGGTGTTGAGTCCATTTCGTTGAGCAAGGAGTAGGGCTTGTCTATTATATATTTGGCTTATGGAACGGTATCTGTGCTAATTTCAATCTCTGGTTTTATGCAGCACCCCAACTCACCTTTCCCCATAAGCAAGCATAAGTTGGTTTTCTAAATTTCAGACCCTGTTCTGTTTTGTAATTCAGTTCATGTGTATCCAACTTTACATTCCGTGTATTAGTGATATCTTATGATGTTTCTTTTTCTGTGTGACTTATTTCTCGTAGAATCATCGTACCTGAATGCACTCATTATGCTGCTACGGGCCTGATGACGTAGATTTCATTGCTGAGTGATATTCCATTGTACGTGCGTACCACAACTTCTTTATCCATTTTTTGCTTTCTGGGATATTTTACTTGTACCGTAGACGAGGTTCTTGTAAACAGAGCCGTCCCAAACTCTGGGGTGGCTGTGTGTTTTTGATTTTAATTTCCCAAAGCTATAGGACCATAAGTGGAAGTGCCATAGGCTGTGTTGCTTTGTTTCCTACGTGTTTCTGGAAACACCATACACTTCTCCAGAGTGGTTGTTGGCAATTTACATCCCGCCCATCAGCATGACAAGGCTCCCTGTTCTCCATGACCTGTCTTGACTTTCTGGATTTTACATTTTTATCAGATGGCCCTTTTGACCGGGGGGCAGTGAGACTTCATATTAGTGCAGATTTCCATTACACGCTTGCTTGGTTGGCCAAAAAGGGCGTATGCGTTTTTTCCTGAATATATTCAGGAAAAACCGCATACGCCCTTTTTGGCCAAGTGCATCATTGTTGACATTCTGCCTCTTTTCCTACGCTTTAAGTGCAATTCCAGTCTACCCCCTGAAATCGTTTTCCTGAAATTCTGCCCCGCTTTCAAGTCCTCTTCGAAGACTTACTTCAGTACATTTTTGGACGATAGCTGTCATTCATAACTCTGCAGGTTTGTGAATTACAGTGCCCCTGAGCTCCATTCTTCAACTCGTTTTCTTGTGAGCTGGCCGCAAAACCGCAGGATTGCTTCAGGCCCTAATATGTTTCCGGCCGGGCACGCTGAGCCTTTGGTTAATTCCTCTTCCTGGTGGGAAATGATCGTTCAATTTGCCCGTGCAGACACCAACAGCTAGTCTCTCATTGGTTCTCCCTATGCCTGTTCATCTTGCGCAGAAATTGCAAACTGTGCCAAACAGGAGGTTAAAGGCACTGACTCTCCAAGTGGGGAGAGTGTTAGTAAAGCGTCTGGAATGGTGAACCCGAGTACCAGGGGACGAAAACTGAGATGCAATTGAAAATGTTTCCCAATCACACGGCAGACGATAGTCTGGGTTTCCCATGCATGTTTTAGCTGAAGGAAGAATCCCTTAAACCTGGAGAGTTGGGACCCATGGAATGGGTACCATGCAGTATGACTTCAAAGGGTCTGCGTTTGCTCACCGAACCTCACCAATGCTATCAGCTTGAAGTGTCCAGCCTTATGTCTCACCCAGCTCTGGGTGTAGATGTGGTAAATCCAGGTTGCATCACAAGCCCTGGATGAATTATTTAAGAATTGCTCTCTATTTCACTGTCATTGTGTTTTGTTTTTGAAATTTATTTTGATAATGGGATTTATCGGATTTTCACTGCTGCGTTTAGGCCGCTGTACACACGCTTGATTTCCTTATGGAGACATATAAATCCATGGGTTTTAAGATTCTTACTTGTCAGGTATCTTGCCAGGCGTTGAATATGGGGTGTTGAGTCCATTTCGTTGAGCAAGGAGTAGGGCTTGTCTATTATATATTTGGCTTATGGAACGGTATCTGTGCTAATTTCAATCTCTGGTTTTATGCAGCACCCCAACTCACCTTTCCCCATAAGCAAGCATAAGTTGGTTTTCTAAATTTGAGACCCTGTTCTGTTTTGTAATTCAGTTCATGTGTATCCAACTTTACATTCCGTGTATTAGTGATATCTTATGATGTTTCTTTTTCTGTGTGACTTATTTCTCGTAGAATCATCGTACCTGAATCCACTCATTATGCCGCTACAGGCCTGATGACGTAGATTTCATTGCTGAGTGATATTCCATTGTACGTGCGTACCACAACTTCTTTATCCATTTTTTGCTTTCTGGGATATTTTACTTGTACCGTAGACGAGGTTCTTGTAAACAGAGCCGTCCCAAACTCTGGGGTGGCTGTGTGTTTTTGATTTTAATTTCCCTAAGCTATAGGACCATAAGTGGAAGTGCCATAGGCTGTGTTGCTTTGTTTCCTACGTGTTTCTGGAAACACCATACACTTCTCCAGAGTGGTTGTTGGCAATTTACATCCCGCCCATCAGCATGACAAGGCTCCCTGTTCTCCATGACCTGTCCTGACTTTCTGGATTTTACATTTTTTTCAGATGGCCCTTTTGACCGGGGGGCAGTGAGACTTCACTGTAGTGCAGATTTCCTTTACACGCTTGCTTGGTTGGCCAAAAAGGGCGTATGCGTTTTTTCCTGAATATATTCAGGAAAAAACGCATACGCCCTTTTTGGCCAAGTGCATCATTGTCGACATTCTCCCTCTTTTCCTATGCTTTTAGTACAATTCCTGTCTACCCCCTGAAATCGTTTTCCTGAAATTCTGCCCCGCTTTCAAGTCCTCTTCGAAGACTTACTTCAATACATTTTTGGACGATAGCTGTCATTCATAACTCTGCAGGTTTGTGAATTACAGTGCCCCTGAGCTCATTTCTTCAACTCGCTTGCTTGTGAGCTGGCCGCAAAACCGCAGGATTGCTTCAGGTCCTAATCTGTTTCCGGCAGGGCACGCTGAGCCTTTGGTTAATTCCTCTTCCTGGTGGGAAATGAGCGTTCCATTTGCCCGTGCAGACACCTACAGCTAGTCTCTCATTGCTTCTCCCTATTCCTATTCATCTTGCGCAGAAATTGCAAACTGTGCCAAACAGGAGGTTAATGGCACTGACTCTCCAAGTGGGGAGAGTGTTAGTAAAGCGTTCAAATGTTGAACCCGAGTACCAGGGGACGAAAACTGAGATGCATTTGAAAACGTTTCCCAATCACACGGTGGACCATACTATGGGTTTCCCATGCATGTTTTAGCTGAAGGAAGAATCCCTTAAACCTGGAGAGTTGGGACCCATGGAATGGGTACCATGCAGTGTGACTTCAAAGGGTCTGCGTTTGCTCACCGAACCTCACCAATGCTATCAGCCCGAAGTGTCCAGCCTTATGTCTCATCCATCTCTGGGTGTAGATGTGGTAAATCCAGGTTGCATCTCAAGCCCTGAATGAATTATTTAAGAATTGCTCTCTATTTCACTGTCATTGTGTTTTGTTTTTGAAATTCATTTTGGTAATGGGATTTATCGGATTTTCACTGCTGCTTTTAGGCCACTGTACACACGCTTGATTTCCTTATGGAGACATATAAATCCATGGGTTTTAAGATTCTTACTTGTCAGGTATCTTCCCAGGCGTTGAATATAGGGTGTTGAGTCCATTTCGTTGAGCAAGGAGTAGGTTTTGTCTATTATATATTTGGCTTATAGAACGGTATCTGTGCTAATTTCAATCTCTGGTTTTATGCAGCATCCCAACTGACCTTTCCCCATAAGCAAGCATAAGTTGGTTTGCTAAATTTGAGACCATGTTCTGTTTTGTAGTTCAGTTCATGGGTAGCCAAGTTTACATTCCGTGTATTAGTGATAACTTATGATGTTTCTTTTTCTGTCTGACTTATTTCTCATAGAATCATCGTACCTGAATCCACTCATTATGCCGCTACGGTCCTGATGACGTAGATTTCATTGCTGAGTGATATTCCATTGTACGTGCGTACCACAACTTCTTTATCCATTTTATGCTTTCTCGGATATTTAACTTCTACCGTAGATGAGGTTCTTGTAAACAGAGCCATCCCAAACTTTGGGGTGGCTGTGTGTTTTTGATTTTAATTTCCCTAAGCTATAGGACCATAAGTGGAATTGCCATAAGCTGTGTTGCTTTGTTTCCTACGTGTTTCAGGAAACACCATACACTTTTCCAGAGTGGCTGTTGGCAATTTAAATCCGCCCATCAGCATAACAAGGCTCCCTGTTCTCCATGACCTGTCCTGCCTTTCTGGATTTTACACTTTTTTCAGATGGCCCTTTTGACCGGGGGGCAGTGAGACTTCATTGTAGTGCAGATTTCCTTTACACGCTTGCTTGGTTGGCCAAAAAGGGCGTATGCGTTTTTTCCTGAATATATTCAGGAAAAAACGCATACGCCCTTTTTGGCCAAGTGCATCATTGTCGACATTCTGCCTCTTTTACTATGCTTTAGTGCAATTCCAGTCTACCCCCTGAAATCGTTTTCCTGAAATTCTGCCCCGCTTTCAAGTCCTCTTCAAAGACTTACTTCTATACATTTTTAGACGATAGCTGTCATTCATAACTCTGCAGGTTTGTGAATTACAGTGCCCCTGAACTCCTTTCTTCAACTCGCTTTCTTGTGAGCTGGCCGCAAAACCGCATGATTGCTTCAGGCCCTAATCTCTTTCCGGCAGGGCACGCTGAGCCTTTGGTTAATTCCTCTTCCTGGTGGGAAATGAGCGTTCCATTTGCCCGTGCAGACACCTACAGCTAGTCTCTCATTGCTTCTCCCTATTCCTGTTCATCTTGCGCAGAAATTGCAAAGTGTGCCAAACAGGAGGTTAAATGCACTGACTCTCCAAGTGGGGAGAGTGTTAGTAAAGCGTCTGGAATGGTGAACCCGAGTACCAGGGGACGAAAACTGAGATGCATTTGAAAACGTTTCCCAATCACACGGTGGACCATACTATGGGTTTCCCATGCATGTTTTAGCTGAAGGAAGAATCCCTTAAACCTGGAGAGTTGGGACCCATGGAATGGGTACCATGCAGTGTGACTTCAAAGGGTCTGCGTTTGCTCACCGAACCTCACCAATGCTATCAGCCCGAAGTGTCCAGCCTTATGTCTCATCCATCTCTGGGTGTAGATGTGGTAAATCCAGGTTGCATCTCAAGCCCTGAATGAATTATTTAAGAATTGCTCTCTATTTCACTGTCATTGTGTTTTGTTTTTGAAATTCATTTTGGTAATGGGATTTATCGGATTTTCACTGCTGCTTTTAGGCCACTGTACACACGCTTGATTTCCTTATGGAGACATATAAATCCATGGGTTTTAAGATTCTTACTTGTCAGGTATCTTCCCAGGCGTTGAATATAGGGTGTTGAGTCCATTTCGTTGAGCAAGGAGTAGGTTTTGTCTATTATATATTTGGCTTATGGAACGGTATCTGTGCTAATTTCAATCTCTGGTTTTATGCAGCACCCCAACTCACCTTTCCCCATAAGCAAGCATAAGTTTGTTTTCTAAATTTGAGTCCCTGTTCTGTTTTGTAATTCAGTTCATGGGTAGCCAAGTTTACATTCCGTGTATTAGTGATATCTTATGATGTTTCTTTTTCTGTGTGACTTATTTCTCGTAGAATCATCGTACCTGAATCCACTCATTATGCCGCTACGGGCCTGATGACGTAGATTTCATTGCTGAGTGATATTCCATTGTACGTGCGTACCACAACTTCTTTATCCATTTTTTGCTTTCTGGGATATTTTACTTGTACCGTAGATGAGGTTCTTGTAAACAGAGCCGTCCCAAACTCTGGGGTGGCTGTGTGTTTTTGATTTTAATTTCCCTAAGCTATAGGACCATAAGTGGAAGTGCCATAGGCTGTGTTGCTTTGTTTCCTACATGTTTCTGGAAACACCATACACTTCTCCAGAGTGGTTGTTGGCAATTTACATCCCGCCCATCAGCATGACAAGGCTCCCTGTTCTCCATGACCTGTCCTGACTTTCTGGATTTTACATTTTTTTCAGATTGCCCTTTTGACCGGGGGGCAGTGAGACTTCACTGTAGTGCAGATTTCCTTTACACGCTTGCTTGGTTGGCCAAAAAGGGCGTATGCGTTTTTTCCTGAATATATTCAGGAAAAAACGCATACGCCCTTTTTGGCCAAGTGCATCATTGTCGACATTCTCCCTCTTTTCCTATGCTTTTAGTACAATTCCAGTCTACCCCCTGAAATCGTTTTCCTGAAATTCTGCCCCGCTTTCAAGTCCTCTTCGAAGACTTACTTCAATACATTTTTGGACGATAGCTGTCATTCATAACTCTGCAGGTTTGTGAATTACAGTGCCCCTGAGCTCATTTCTTCAACTCGCTTGCTTGTGAGCTGGCCGCAAAACCGCAGGATTGCTTCAGGTCCTAATCTGTTTCCGGCAGGGCACGCTGAGCCTTTGGTTAATTCCTCTTCCTGGTGGGAAATGAGCGTTCCATTTGCCCGTGCAGACACCTACAGCTAGTCTCTCATTGCTTCTCCCTATTCCTATTCATCTTGCGCAGAAATTGCAAACTGTGCCAAACAGGAGGTTAATGGCACTGACTCTCCAAGTGGGGAGAGTGTTAGTAAAGCGTTCAAATGTTGAACCCGAGTACCAGGGGACGAAAACTGAGATGCATTTGAAAACGTTTCCCAATCACACGGTGGACCATACTATGGGTTTCCCATGCATGTTTTAGCTGAAGGAAGAATCCCTTAAACCTGGAGAGTTGGGACCCATGGAATGGGTACCATGCAGTGTGACTTCAAAGGGTCTGCGTTTGCTCACCGAACCTCACCAATGCTATCAGCCCGAAGTGTCCAGCCTTATGTCTCATCCATCTCTGGGTGTAGATGTGGTAAATCCAGGTTGCATCTCAAGCCCTGAATGAATTATTTAAGAATTGCTCTCTATTTCACTGTCATTGTGTTTTGTTTTTGAAATTCATTTTGGTAATGGGATTTATCGGATTTTCACTGCTGCTTTTAGGCCACTGTACACACGCTTGATTTCCTTATGGAGACATATAAATCCATGGGTTTTAAGATTCTTACTTGTCAGGTATCTTCCCAGGCGTTGAATATAGGGTGTTGAGTCCATTTCGTTGAGCAAGGAGTAGGTTTTGTCTATTATATATTTGGCTTATGGAACGGTATCTGTGCTAATTTCAATCTCTGGTTTTATGCAGCATCCCAACTGACCTTTCCCCATAAGCAAGCATAAGTTGGTTTGCTAAATTTGAGACCATGTTCTGTTTTGTAGTTCAGTTCATGGGTAGCCAAGTTTACATTCCGTGTATTAGTGATAACTTATGATGTTTCTTTTTCTGTCTGACTTATTTCTCATAGAATCATCGTACCTGAATCCACTCATTATGCCGCTACGGTCCTTATGACGTAGATTTCATTGCTGAGTGATATTCCATTGTACGTGCGTACCACAACTTCTTTATCCATTTTATGCTTTCTCGGATATTTAACTTCTACCGTAGATGAGGTTCTTGTAAACAGAGCCATCCCAAACTTTGGGGTGGCTGTGTGTTTTTGATTTTAATTTCCCTAAGCTATAGGACCATAAGTGGAATTGCCATAAGCTGTGTTGCTTTGTTTCCTACGTGTTTCAGGAAACACCATACACTTTTCCAGAGTGGCTGTTGGCAATTTAAATCCGCCCATCAGCATAACAAGGCTCCCTGTTCTCCATGACCTGTCCTGCCTTTCTGGATTTTACACTTTTTTCAGATGGCCCTTTTGACCGGGGGGCAGTGAGACTTCATTGTAGTGCAGATTTCCTTTACACGCTTGCTTGGTTGGCCAAAAAGGGCGTATGCGTTTTTTCCTGAATATATTCAGGAAAAAACGCATACGCCCTTTTTGGCCAAGTGCATCATTGTCGACATTCTGCCTCTTTTACTATGCTTTAGTGCAATTCCAGTCTACCCCCTGAAATCGTTTTCCTGAAATTCTGCCCCGCTTTCAAGTCCTCTTCAAAGACTTACTTCTATACATTTTTGGACGATAGCTGTCATTCATAACTCTGCAGGTTTGTGAATTACAGTGCCCCTGAACTCCTTTCTTCAACTCGCTTTCTTGTGAGCTGGCCGCAAAACCGCATGATTGCTTCAGGCCCTAATCTCTTTCCGGCAGGGCACGCTGAGCCTTTGGTTAATTCCTCTTCCTGGTGGGAAATGAGCGTTCCATTTGCCCGTGCAGACACCTACAGCTAGTCTCTCATTGCTTCTCCCTATTCCTGTTCATCTTGCGCAGAAATTGCAAAGTGTGCCAAACAGGAGGTTAAATGCACTGACTCTCCAAGTGGGGAGAGTGTTAGTAAAGCGTCTGGAATGGTGAACCCGAGTACCAGGGGACGAAAACTGAGATGCATTTGAAAACGTTTCCCAATCACACGGTGGACCATACTATGTGTTTCCCATGCATGTTTTAGCTGAAGGAAGAATCCCTTAATCCTGGAAATTTGGAACCCATGGAATGGGTACCATGCAGTATGACTTCAAAGGGTCTGCGTTTGCTCACCGAACCTCACCAATGCTATCAGCCTGAAGTGTCCAGCCTTATGTCTCACCCAGCTCTGGGTGTAGATGTGGGAAATCCAGGTTGCATCACAAGCCCTGAATGAATTATTTAAGAATTGCTCTCTATTTCACTGTCATTGTGTTTTGTTTTTGAAATTCATTTTGATAATGGGATTTATCGGAGTTTCACTGCTGCGTTTAGGCCACTGTACACACGCTTGATTTCCTTATGGAGACATATAAATCCATGGGTTTTAAGATTCTTACTTGTCAGGTATCTTGCCAGGCGTTGAATATGGGGTGTTGAGTCCATTTCGTTGAGCAAGGAGTAGGTCTTGTCTATTATATATTTGGCTTATGGAACGGTATCTGTGCTAATTTCAATCTCTGGTTTTATGCAGCACCCCAACTCACCTTTCCCCATAAGCAAGCATAAGTTTGTTTTCTAAATTTGAGTCCCTGTTCTGTTTTGTAATTCAGTTCATGGGTAGCCAAGTTTACATTCCGTGTATTAGTGATATCTTATGATGTTTCTTTTTCTGTGTGACTTATTTCTCGTAGAATCATCGTACCTGAATCCACTCATTATGCCGCTACGGGCCTGATGACGTAGATTTCATTGCTGAGTGATATTCCATTGTACGTGCGTACCACAACTTCTTTATCCATTTTTTGCTTTCTGGGATATTTTACTTGTACCGTAGACGAGGTTCTTGTAAACAGAGCCGTCCCAAACTCTGGGGTGGCTGTGTGTTTTTGATTTTAATTTCCCTAAGCTATAGGACCATAAGTGGAAGTGCCATAGGCTGTGTTGCTTTGTTTCCTACATGTTTCTGGAAACACCATACACTTCTCCAGAGTGGTTGTTGGCAATTTACATCCCGCCCATCAGCATGACAAGGCTCCCTGTTCTCCATGACCTGTCCTGACTTTCTGGATTTTACATTTTTTTCAGATTGCCCTTTTGACCGGGGGGCAGTGAGACTTCACTGTAGTGCAGATTTCCTTTACACGCTTGCTTGGTTGGCCAAAAAGGGCGTATGCGTTTTTTCCTGAATATATTCAGGAAAAAACGCATACGCCCTTTTTGGCCAAGTGCATCATTGTCGACATTCTCCCTCTTTTCCTATGCTTTTAGTACAATTCCAGTCTACCCCCTGAAATCGTTTTCCTGAAATTCTGCCCCGCTTTCAAGTCCTCTTCGAAGACTTACTTCAATACATTTTTGGACGATAGCTGTCATTCATAACTCTGCAGGTTTGTGAATTACAGTGCCCCTGAGCTCATTTCTTCAACTCGCTTGCTTGTGAGCTGGCCGCAAAACCGCAGGATTGCTTCAGGTCCTAATCTGTTTCCGGCAGGGCACGCTGAGCCTTTGGTTAATTCCTCTTCCTGGTGGGAAATGAGCGTTCCATTTGCCCGTGCAGACACCTACAGCTAGTCTCTCATTGCTTCTCCCTATTCCTATTCATCTTGCGCAGAAATTGCAAACTGTGCCAAACAGGAGGTTAATGGCACTGACTCTCCAAGTGGGGAGAGTGTTAGTAAAGCGTTCAAATGTTGAACCCGAGTACCAGGGGACGAAAACTGAGATGCATTTGAAAACGTTTCCCAATCACACGGTGGACCATACTATGGGTTTCCCATGCATGTTTTAGCTGAAGGAAGAATCCCTTAAACCTGGAGAGTTGGGACCCATGGAATGGGTACCATGCAGTGTGACTTCAAAGGGTCTGCGTTTGCTCACCGAACCTCACCAATGCTATCAGCCCGAAGTGTCCAGCCTTATGTCTCATCCATCTCTGGGTGTAGATGTGGTAAATCCAGGTTGCATCTCAAGCCCTGAATGAATTATTTAAGAATTGCTCTCTATTTCACTGTCATTGTGTTTTGTTTTTGAAATTCATTTTGGTAATGGGATTTATCGGATTTTCACTGCTGCTTTTAGGCCACTGTACACACGCTTGATTTCCTTATGGAGACATATAAATCCATGGGTTTTAAGATTCTTACTTGTCAGGTATCTTCCCAGGCGTTGAATATAGGGTGTTGAGTCCATTTCGTTGAGCAAGGAGTAGGTTTTGTCTATTATATATTTGGCTTATGGAACGGTATCTGTGCTAATTTCAATCTCTGGTTTTATGCAGCATCCCAACTGACCTTTCCCCATAAGCAAGCATAAGTTGGTTTGCTAAATTTGAGACCATGTTCTGTTTTGTAGTTCAGTTCATGGGTAGCCAAGTTTACATTCCGTGTATTAGTGATAACTTATGATGTTTCTTTTTCTGTCTGACTTATTTCTCATAGAATCATCGTACCTGAATCCACTCATTATGCCGCTACGGTCCTGATGACGTAGATTTCATTGCTGAGTGATATTCCATTGTACGTGCGTACCACAACTTCTTTATCCATTTTATGCTTTCTCGGATATTTAACTTCTACCGTAGATGAGGTTCTTGTAAACAGAGCCATCCCAAACTTTGGGGTGGCTGTGTGTTTTTGATTTTAATTTCCCTAAGCTATAGGACCATAAGTGGAATTGCCATAAGCTGTGTTGCTTTGTTTCCTACGTGTTTCAGGAAACACCATACACTTTTCCAGAGTGGCTGTTGGCAATTTAAATCCGCCCATCAGCATAACAAGGCTCCCTGTTCTCCATGACCTGTCCTGCCTTTCTGGATTTTACACTTTTTTCAGATGGCCCTTTTGACCGGGGGGCAGTGAGACTTCATTGTAGTGCAGATTTCCTTTACACGCTTGCTTGGTTGGCCAAAAAGGGCGTATGCGTTTTTTCCTGAATATATTCAGGAAAAAACGCATACGCCCTTTTTGGCCAAGTGCATCATTGTCGACATTCTGCCTCTTTTACTATGCTTTAGTGCAATTCCAGTCTACCCCCTGAAATCGTTTTCCTGAAATTCTGCCCCGCTTTCAAGTCCTCTTCAAAGACTTACTTCTATACATTTTTGGACGATAGCTGTCATTCATAACTCTGCAGGTTTGTGAATTACAGTGCCCCTGAACTCCTTTCTTCAACTCGCTTTCTTGTGAGCTGGCCGCAAAACCGCATGATTGCTTCAGGCCCTAATCTCTTTCCGGCAGGGCACGCTGAGCCTTTGGTTAATTCCTCTTCCTGGTGGGAAATGAGCGTTCCATTTGCCCGTGCAGACACCTACAGCTAGTCTCTCATTGCTTCTCCCTATTCCTGTTCATCTTGCGCAGAAATTGCAAAGTGTGCCAAACAGGAGGTTAAATGCACTGACTCTCCAAGTGGGGAGAGTGTTAGTAAAGCGTCTGGAATGGTGAACCCGAGTACCAGGGGACGAAAACTGAGATGCATTTGAAAACGTTTCCCAATCACACGGTGGACCATACTATGTGTTTCCCATGCATGTTTTAGCTGAAGGAAGAATCCCTTAATCCTGGAAATTTGGAACCCATGGAATGGGTACCATGCAGTATGACTTCAAAGGGTCTGCGTTTGCTCACCGAACCTCACCAATGCTATCAGCCTGAAGTGTCCAGCCTTATGTCTCACCCAGCTCTGGGTGTAGATGTGGGAAATCCAGGTTGCATCACAAGCCCTGAATGAATTATTTAAGAATTGCTCTCTATTTCACTGTCATTGTGTTTTGTTTTTGAAATTCATTTTGATAATGGGATTTATCGGAGTTTCACTGCTGCGTTTAGGCCACTGTACACACGCTTGATTTCCTTATGGAGACATATAAATCCATGGGTTTTAAGATTCTTACTTGTCAGGTATCTTGCCAGGCGTTGAATATGGGGTGTTGAGTCCATTTCGTTGAGCAAGGAGTAGGTCTTGTCTATTATATATTTGGCTTATGGAACGGTATCTGTGCTAATTTCAATCTCTGGTTTTATGCAGCACCCCAACTCACCTTTCCCCATAAGCAAGCATAAGTTTGTTTTCTAAATTTGAGTCCCTGTTCTGTTTTGTAATTCAGTTCATGGGTAGCCAAGTTTACATTCCGTGTATTAGTGATATCTTATGATGTTTCTTTTTCTGTGTGACTTATTTCTCGTAGAATCATCGTACCTGAATCCACTCATTATGCCGCTACGGGCCTGATGACGTAGATTTCATTGCTGAGTGATATTCCATTGTACGTGCGTACCACAACTTCTTTATCCATTTTTTGCTTTCTGGGATATTTTACTTGTACCGTAGACGAGGTTCTTGTAAACAGAGCCGTCCCAAACTCTGGGGTGGCTGTGTGTTTTTGATTTTAATTTCCCTAAGCTATAGGACCATAAGTGGAAGTGCCATAGGCTGTGTTGCTTTGTTTCCTACATGTTTCTGGAAACACCATACACTTCTCCAGAGTGGTTGTTGGCAATTTACATCCCGCCCATCAGCATGACAAGGCTCCCTGTTCTCCATGACCTGTCCTGACTTTCTGGATTTTACATTTTTTTCAGATTGCCCTTTTGACCGGGGGGCAGTGAGACTTCACTGTAGTGCAGATTTCCTTTACACGCTTGCTTGGTTGGCCAAAAAGGGCGTATGCGTTTTTTCCTGAATATATTCAGGAAAAAACGCATACGCCCTTTTTGGCCAAGTGCATCATTGTCGACATTCTCCCTCTTTTCCTATGCTTTTAGTACAATTCCAGTCTACCCCCTGAAATCGTTTTCCTGAAATTCTGCCCCGCTTTCAAGTCCTCTTCGAAGACTTACTTCAATACATTTTTGGACGATAGCTGTCATTCATAACTCTGCAGGTTTGTGAATTACAGTGCCCCTGAGCTCATTTCTTCAACTCGCTTGCTTGTGAGCTGGCCGCAAAACCGCAGGATTGCTTCAGGTCCTAATCTGTTTCCGGCAGGGCACGCTGAGCCTTTGGTTAATTCCTCTTCCTGGTGGGAAATGAGCGTTCCATTTGCCCGTGCAGACACCTACAGCTAGTCTCTCATTGCTTCTCCCTATTCCTATTCATCTTGCGCAGAAATTGCAAACTGTGCCAAACAGGAGGTTAATGGCACTGACTCTCCAAGTGGGGAGAGTGTTAGTAAAGCGTTCAAATGTTGAACCCGAGTACCAGGGGACGAAAACTGAGATGCATTTGAAAACGTTTCCCAATCACACGGTGGACCATACTATGGGTTTCCCATGCATGTTTTAGCTGAAGGAAGAATCCCTTAAACCTGGAGAGTTGGGACCCATGGAATGGGTACCATGCAGTGTGACTTCAAAGGGTCTGCGTTTGCTCACCGAACCTCACCAATGCTATCAGCCCGAAGTGTCCAGCCTTATGTCTCATCCATCTCTGGGTGTAGATGTGGTAAATCCAGGTTGCATCTCAAGCCCTGAATGAATTATTTAAGAATTGCTCTCTATTTCACTGTCATTGTGTTTTGTTTTTGAAATTCATTTTGGTAATGGGATTTATCGGATTTTCACTGCTGCTTTTAGGCCACTGTACACACGCTTGATTTCCTTATGGAGACATATAAATCCATGGGTTTTAAGATTCTTACTTGTCAGGTATCTTCCCAGGCGTTGAATATAGGGTGTTGAGTCCATTTCGTTGAGCAAGGAGTAGGTTTTGTCTATTATATATTTGGCTTATGGAACGGTATCTGTGCTAATTTCAATCTCTGGTTTTATGCAGCATCCCAACTGACCTTTCCCCATAAGCAAGCATAAGTTGGTTTGCTAAATTTGAGACCATGTTCTGTTTTGTAGTTCAGTTCATGGGTAGCCAAGTTTACATTCCGTGTATTAGTGATAACTTATGATGTTTCTTTTTCTGTCTGACTTATTTCTCATAGAATCATCGTACCTGAATTCACTCATTATGCCGCTACGGTCCTGATGACGTAGATTTCATTGCTGAGTGATATTCCATTGTACGTGCTTACCACAACTTCTTTATCCATTTTATGCTTTCTCGGATATTTAACTGCTACCGTAGATGAGGTTCTTGTAAACAGAGCCATCCCAAACTTTGGGGTGGCTGTGTGTTTTTGATTTTAATTTCCCTAAGCTATAGGATCATAAGTGGAATTGCCATAAGCTGTGTTGCTTTGTTTCCTACGTGTTTCAGGAAACACCATACACTTTTCCAGAGTGGCTGTTGGCAATTTAAATCCGCCCATCAGCATAACAAGGCTCCCTGTTCTCCATGACCTGTCCTGCCTTTCTGGATTTTACACTTTTTTCAGATGGCCCTTTTGACCGGGGGGCAGTGAGACTTCATTGTAGTGCAGATTTCCTTTACACGCTTGCTTGGTTGGCCAAAAAGGGCGTATGCGTTTTTTCCTGAATATATTCAGGAAAAAACGCATACGCCCTTTTTGGCCAAGTGCATCATTGTCGACATTCTGCCTCTTTTACTATGCTTTAGTGCAATTCCAGTCTACCCCCTGAAATCGTTTTCCTGAAATTCTGCCCCGCTTTCAAGTCCTCTTCAAAGACTTACTTCTATACATTTTTGGACGATAGCTGTCATTCATAACTCTGCAGGTTTGTGAATTACAGTGCCCCTGAACTCCTTTCTTCAACTCGCTTTCTTGTGAGCTGGCCGCAAAACCGCATGATTGCTTCAGGCCCTAATCTCTTTCCGGCAGGGCACGCTGAGCCTTTGGTTAATTCCTCTTCCTGGTGGGAAATGAGCGTTCCATTTGCCCGTGCAGACACCTACAGCTAGTCTCTCATTGCTTCTCCCTATTCCTGTTCATCTTGCGCAGAAATTGCAAAGTGTGCCAAACAGGAGGTTAAATGCACTGACTCTCCAAGTGGGGAGAGTGTTAGTAAAGCGTCTGGAATGGTGAACCCGAGTACCAGGGGACGAAAACTGAGATGCATTTGAAAACGTTTCCCAATCACACGGTGGACCATACTATGTGTTTCCCATGCATGTTTTAGCTGAAGGAAGAATCCCTTAAACCTGGAGAGTTGGGACCCATGGAATGTGTACCATGCAGTATGACTTCAAAGGGTCTGCGTTTGCTCACCGAACCTCACCAATGCTATCAGCCCGAAGTGTCCAGCCTAATGTCTCACCCAGCTCTGGGTGTAGATGTGGGAAATCCAGGTTGCATCACAAGCCCTGAATGAATTATTTAAGAATTGCTCTCTATTTCACTGTCATTGTGTTTTGT
The DNA here is from genome assembly GCF_059928025.1 of Delphinapterus leucas. NCBI lineage: Eukaryota > Metazoa > Chordata > Mammalia > Artiodactyla > Monodontidae > Delphinapterus > Delphinapterus leucas. The sequence continues at coordinate 1,467,759 of NW_028322269.1, read as the reverse complement.
TTTTGAAATTTATTTTGATAATGGGATTTATCGGATTTTCACTGCTGCGTTTAGGCCGCTGTACACATGCTTGATTTCCTTATGGAGACATATAAATCCATGGGTTTTAAGATTCTTACTTGTCAGGTATCTTGCCAGGCGTTGAATATGGGGTGTTGAGTCCATTTCATAGAGCAAGGAGTAGGTCTTGTCTATTATATATTTGGCTTATGGAACGGTATCTGTGCTAATTTCAATCTCTGGTTTTATGCAGCACCCCAACTCACCTTTCCCCATAAGCAAGCATAAGTTTGTTTTCTAAATTTGAGACCCTGTTCTGTTTTGTAATTCAGTTTATGTGTAGCCAAGTTTACATTCCGTGTATTAGTGATATCTTATGATGTTTCTTTTTCTGTGTGACTTATTTCTCATAGAATCATCGTACCTGAATCCACTCATTATGCCGCTACGGGCCTGAAGACGTAGATTTCATTGCTGAGTGATATTCAATTGTACGTGCGTACCAGAACTTCTTTATCCATTTTTTCCTTTCTTGGATATTTAACTTGTACCGTAGACAAGGTTCTTGTAAACAGAGCCGTCCCAAACTCTGGGGTGGCTGTGTGATTTTGATTTTAATTTCCCTAAGCTATAGGACCATAAGTGGAAGTGCCATAGGCTGTGTTGCTTTGTTTCCTACGTGTTTCTGGAAACACCATACACTTCTCCAGAGTGGTTGTTGGCAATTTACATCCCGCCCATCAGCATGACAAGGCTCCCTGTTCTCCATGACCTGTCTTGACTTTCTGGATTTTACATTTTTTTCAGATGGCCCTTTTGACCGGGGGGCAGTGAGACTTCATTGTAGTGCAGATTTCCATTACACGCTTGCTTGGTTGGCCAAAAAGGGCGTATGTGTTTTGTCCTGAATATATTCAGGAAAAAAGGCATACGCCCTTTTTGGCCAAGTGCATCATTGTCGACATTCTGCCTCTTTTCCTATGCTGTTAGTACAATTCCAGTCTACCCCCTGAAATCGTTTTCCTGTAATTCTGCCCCGTTATCAAGTCCTCTTCGAAGACTTACTTCAATACATTTTTGGACGATAGCTGTCATTCATAACTCTGCAGGTTTGTGAATTACAGTGCCCCTGAGCTCATTTCTTCAACTCGCTTTCTTGTGAGCTGGCCGCAAAACCGCAGGATTGCTTCAGGCCCTAATTTGTTTATGGCAGGGCACGCTGAGCCTTTGGTTAATTCCTCTTCCTGGTGGGAAATGAGCGTTCCATTTGCCCGTGCAGACACCTACAGCTAGTCTCTCATTGCTTCTCCCTATTCATGTTCATCTTGCGCAGAAATTGCAAACTGTGCCAAACAGGAGGTTAATGGCACTGACTCTCCAAGTGGGGAGAGTGTTAGTAAAGCGTTCAAATGTTGAACCCGAGTACCAGGGTCGAAAACTGAGATGCATTTGAAAACGTTTCCCAATCTCATGGTGGACGATATTCTGGGTTTCCCATGCATGTTTTAGCTGAAGCAAGAATCCCTTAAACCTGGAGAGTTGGGACCCATGGAATGGGTACCATGCAGTATGACTTCAAAGGGTCTGAGTTTGTTCACCGAACCTCAACAATGCTATCAGCCCGAAGTGTCCAGCCTTATGTCTCATCCAGCTCTGTGTGTAGATGTGGTAAATACAGGTTGCATCACAAGCCCTGAATGAATTATTTAAGAATTGCTCTCTATTTCACTGTCATTGTGTTTTGTTTTTGAAATTCATTTTGATAATGGGATTTATCGGATTTTCACTGCTGCTTTTAGGCCACTGTACACACGCTTGATTTCCTTATAGAGACATATAAATCCATGGGTTTTAAGATTCTTACTTGTCAGGTATCTTCCCAGGCGTTGAATATGGGGTGTTGAGTCCATTTCGTTGAGCAAGGAGTAGGTTTTGTCTATTATATATTTGGCTTATGGAACGGTATCTGTGCTAATTTCAATCTCTGGTTTTATGCAGCATCCCAACTGACCTTTCCCCATAAGCAAGCATAAGTTTGTTTTCTAAATTTGAGTCCCTGTTCTGTTTTGTAATTCAGTTCATGGGTAGCCAAGTTTACATTCCGTGTATTAGTCATATCTTATGATGTTTCTTTTTCTGTGTGACTTATTTCTCGTAGAAACATCATACCTGAATCCAATCATTATGCCGCTACGGGCCTGATGACGTAGATTTCATTGCTGAGTGATATTCCATTGTACGTGCGTACCACAACTTCTTTATCCATTTTTTATTTTCTGGGATATTTTACTTGTACCGTAGACGAGGTTCTTGTAAACAGAGCCGTCCCAAACTCTGGGGTGGCTGTGTGTTTTTGATTTTAATTTCCCTAAGCTATAGGACCATAAGTGGAAGTGCCATAGGCTGTGTTGCTTTGTTTCCTACGTGTTTCTGGAAACACCATACACTTCTCCAGAGTGGTTGTTGGCAATTTACATCCCGCCCATCAGCATGACAAGGCTCCCTGTTCTCCATGACCTGTCCTGCCTTTCTGGATTTTACACTTTTTTCAGATGGCTCTTTTGACCGGGGGGGCAGTGAGACTTCATTGTAGTGCAGATTTCCTTTACACGCTTGCTTGGTTGGCCAAAAAGGGCGTATGAGTTTTTTCCTGAATATATTCAGGAAAAAACGCATACGCCCTTTTTGGCCAAGTGCATCGTTGTCGACATTCTGCCTCTTTTCCTATGCTTTTAGTACAATTCCAGTCTACCCCCTGAAATCGTTTTCCTGAAATTCTGCTCCGCTTTCAAGTCCTCTTCGAAGACTTACTTCAATACATTTTTGGACAATAGCTGTCATTCATAACTCTGCAGGTTTGTGAATTACAGTGCCCCTGAGCTCCTTTCTTCAACTCGTTTTCTTGTGAGCTGGCCGCAAAACCGCAGGATTGCTTCAGGCCCTAATATGTTTCCGGCCTGGCACGCTGAGCCTTTGGTTAATTCCTCTTCCTGGTGGGAAATGATCGTTCAATTTGCCCGTGCAGACACCAACAGCTAGTCTCTCATTGATTCTCCCTATGCCTGTTCATCTTGCGCAGAAATTGCAAACTGTGCCAAACAGGAGGTTAAAGGCACTGACTCTCCAAGTGGGGAGAGTGTTAGTAAAGCGTCTGGAATGGTGAACCCGAGTACCAGGGGACGAAAACTGAGATGCATTTGAAAACGTTTCCCAATCACACGGCGGACGATAGTCTGGGTTTCCCATGCATGTTTTAGCTGAAGGAAGAATCCCTTAAACCTGGAGAGTTGGGACCCATGGAATGGGTACCATGCAGTATGACTTCAAAGGGTCTGCGTTTGCTCACCGAACCTCACCAATGCTATCAGCCTGAAGTGTCCAGCCTTATGTCTCACCCAGCTCTGGGTGTAGATGTGGTAAATCCAGGTTGCATCACAAGCCCTGAATGAATTATTTAAGAATTGCTCTCTATTTCACTGTCATTGTGTTTTGTTTTTGAAATTTATTTTGATAATGGGATTTATCGGATTTTCACTGCTGCGTTTAGGCCGCTGTACACACGCTTGATTTCCTTATGGAGACATATAAATCCATGGGTTTTAAGATTCTTACTTGTCAGGTATCTTGCCAGGCGTTGAATATGGGGTGTTGAGTCCATTTCGTTGAGCAAGGAGTAGGGTTTGTCTATTATATATTTGGCTTATGGAACGGTATCTGTGCTAATTTCAATCTCTGGTTTTATGCAGCACCCCAACTCACCTTTCCCCATAAGCAAGCATAAGTTGGTTTTCTAAATTTGAGACCCTGTTCTGTTTTGTAATTCAGTTCATGTGTATCCAACTTTACATTCCGTGTATTAGTGATATCTTATGATGTTTCTTTTTCTGTGTGACTTATTTCTCGTAGAATCATCGTACCTGAATCCACTCATTATGCCGCTACGGGCCTGATGACGTAGATTTCATTGCTGAGTGATATTCCATTGTACGTGCGTACCACAACTTCTTTATCCATTTTTTGCTTTCTGGGATATTTTACTTGTACCGTAGACGAGGTTCTTGTAAACAGAGCCGTCCCAAACTCTGGGGTGGCTGTGTGTTTTTGATTTTAATTTCCCTAAGCTATAGGACCATAAGTGGAAGTGCCATAGGCTGTGTTGCTTTGTTTCCTACGTGTTTCTGGAAACACCATACACTTCTCCAGAGTGGTTGTTGGCAATTTACATCCCGCCCATCAGCATGACAAGGCTCCCTGTTCTCCATGACCTTTCCTGACTTTCTGGATTTTACATTTTTTTCAGATGGCCCTTTTGACCGGGGGGCAGTGAGACTTCACTGTAGTGCAGATTTCCTTTACACGCTTGCTTGGTTGGCCAAAAAGTGCGTATGCGTTTTTTCCTCAATATATTCAGGAAAAAACGCATACGCCCTTTTTGGCCAAGTGCATCATTGTCGACATTCTGCCTCTTTTCCTATGCTTTTAGTACAATTCCAGTCTACCCCCTGAAATCGTTTTCCTGAAATTCTGCCCCGCTTTCAAGTCCTCTTCGAAGACTTACTTCAATACATTTTTGGACGATAGCTGTCATTCATAACTCTGCAGGTTTGTGAATTACAGTGCCCCTGACCTCATTTTTTCAACTCGCTTTCTTGTGAGCTGGCCGCAAAACCGCAGGATTGCTTCAGGCGCTAATCTGTTTCCGGCAGGGCACGCTGAGCCTTTGGTTAATTCCTCTTCCTGGTGGGAAATGAGCGTTCCATTTGCCCGTGCAGACACCTACAGGTAGTCTCTCATTGCTTCTCCCTATTCCTGTTCATCTTGCGCAGAAATTGCCAAGTGTGCCAAACAGGAGGTTAATGGCACTGACTCTCCAAGTGGGGAGAGTGTTAGTAAAGCGTTCAAATGTTGAACCCGAGTACCAGGGGACGAAAACTGAGATGCATTTGAAAACGTTTCCCAATCACACGGTGGACCATACTATGGGTTTCCCATGCATGTTTTAGCTGAAAGAAGAATCCCTTAAACCTGGAGAGTTGGGACCCATGGAATGGGTACCATGCAGTATGACTTCAAAGGGTCTGCGTTTGCTCACCGAACCTCACCAATGCTATCAGCCCGAAGTGTCCAGCCTTATGTCTCACCCAGCTCTGGGTGTAGATGTGGTAAATCCAGGTTGCATCACAAGCCCTGAATGAATTATTTAAGAATTGCTCTCTATTTCACTGTCATTGTGTTTTGTTTTTGAAATTTATTTTGATAATGGGATTTATCGGATTTTCACTGCTGCGTTTAGGCCGCTGTACACATGCTTGATTTCCTTATGGAGACATATAAATCCATGGGTTTTAAGATTCTTACTTGTCAGGTATCTTGCCAGGCGTTGAATATGGGGTGTTGAGTCCATTTCGTTGAGCAAGGAGTAGGGCTTGTCTATTATATATTTGGCTTATGGAACGGTATCTGTGCTAATTTCAATCTCTGGTTTTATGCAGCACCCCAACTCACCTTTCCCCATAAGCAAGCATAAGTTGGTTTTCTAAATTTCAGACCCTGTTCTGTTTTGTAATTCAGTTCATGTGTATCCAACTTTACATTCCGTGTATTAGTGATATCTTATGATGTTTCTTTTTCTGTGTGACTTATTTCTCGTAGAATCATCGTACCTGAATGCACTCATTATGCTGCTACGGGCCTGATGACGTAGATTTCATTGCTGAGTGATATTCCATTGTACGTGCGTACCACAACTTCTTTATCCATTTTTTGCTTTCTGGGATATTTTACTTGTACCGTAGACGAGGTTCTTGTAAACAGAGCCGTCCCAAACTCTGGGGTGGCTGTGTGTTTTTGATTTTAATTTCCCAAAGCTATAGGACCATAAGTGGAAGTGCCATAGGCTGTGTTGCTTTGTTTCCTACGTGTTTCTGGAAACACCATACACTTCTCCAGAGTGGTTGTTGGCAATTTACATCCCGCCCATCAGCATGACAAGGCTCCCTGTTCTCCATGACCTGTCTTGACTTTCTGGATTTTACATTTTTATCAGATGGCCCTTTTGACCGGGGGGCAGTGAGACTTCATATTAGTGCAGATTTCCATTACACGCTTGCTTGGTTGGCCAAAAAGGGTGTATGCGTTTTTTCCTGAATATATTCAGGAAAAAACGCATACGCCCTTTTTGGCCAAGTGCATCATTGTTGACATTCTGCCTCTTTTCCTACGCTTTAAGTGCAATTCCAGTCTACCCCCTGAAATCGTTTTCCTGAAATTCTGCCCCGCTTTCAAGTCCTCTTCGAAGACTTACTTCAGTACATTTTTGGACGATAGCTGTCATTCATAACTCTGCAGGTTTGTGAATTACAGTGCCCCTGAGCTCCATTCTTCAACTCGTTTTCTTGTGAGCTGGCCGCAAAACCGCAGGATTGCTTCAGGCCCTAATATGTTTCCGGCCGGGCACGCTGAGCCTTTGGTTAATTCCTCTTCCTGGTGGGAAATGATCGTTCAATTTGCCCGTGCAGACACCAACAGCTAGTCTCTCATTGGTTCTCCCTATGCCTGTTCATCTTGCGCAGAAATTGCAAACTGTGCCAAACAGGAGGTTAAAGGCACTGACTCTCCAAGTGGGGAGAGTGTTAGTAAAGCGTCTGGAATGGTGAACCCGAGTACCAGGGGACGAAAACTGAGATGCATTTGAAAATGTTTCCCAATCACACGGCAGACGATAGTCTGGGTTTCCCATGCATGTTTTAGCTGAAGGAAGAATCCCTTAAACCTGGAGAGTTGGGACCCATGGAATGGGTACCATGCAGTATGACTTCAAAGGGTCTGCGTTTGCTCACCGAACCTCACCAATGCTATCAGCTTGAAGTGTCCAGCCTTATGTCTCACCCAGGTCTGGGTGTAGATGTGGTAAATCCAGGTTGCATCACAAGCCCTGGATGAATTATTTAAGAATTGCTCTCTATTTCACTGTCATTGTGTTTTGTTTTTGAAATTTATTTTGATAATGGGATTTATCGGATTTTCACTGCTGCGTTTAGGTCGCTGTACACACGCTTGATTTCCTTATGGAGACATATAAATCCATGGGTTTTAAGATTCTTACTTGTCAGGTATCTTGCCAGGCGTTGAATATGGGGTGTTGAGTCCATTTCGTTGAGCAAGGAGTAGGGCTTGTCTATTATATATTTGGCTTATGGAACGGTATCTGTGCTAATTTCAATCTCTGGTTTTATGCAGCACCCCAACTCACCTTTCCCCATAAGCAAGCATAAGTTGGTTTTCTAAATTTGAGACCCTGTTCTGTTTTGTAATTCAGTTCATGTGTATCCAACTTTACATTCCGTGTATTAGTGATATCTTATGATGTTTCTTTTTCTGTGTGACTTATTTCTCGTAGAATCATCGTACCTGAATCCACTCATTATGCCGCTACGGGCCTGATGACGTAGATTTCATTGCTGAGTGATATTCCATTGTACGTGCGTACCACAACTTCTTTATCCATTTTTTGCTTTCTGGGATATTTTACTTGTACCGTAGACGAGGTTCTTGTAAACAGAGCCGTCCCAAACTCTGGGGTGGCTGTGTGTTTTTGATTTTAATTTCCCTAAGCTATAGGACCATAAGTGGAAGTGCCATAGGCTGTGTTGCTTTGTTTCCTACGTGTTTCTGGAAACACCATACACTTCTCCAGAGTGGTTGTTGGCAATTTACATCCCGCCCATCAGCATGACAAGGCTCCCTGTTCTCCATGACCTGTCCTGACTTTCTGGATTTTACATTTTTTTCAGATTGCCCTTTTGACCGGGGGGCAGTGAGACTTCACTGTAGTGCAGATTTCCTTTACACGCTTGCTTGGTTGGCCAAAAAGGGCGTATGCGTTTTTTCCTGAATATATTCAGGAAAAAACCCATACGCCCTTTTTGGCCAAGTGCATCATTGTCGACATTCTCCCTCTTTTCCTATGCTTTTAGTACAATTCCTGTCTACCCCCTGAAATCGTTTTCCTGAAATTCTGCCCCGCTTTCAAGTCCTCTTCGAAGACTTACTTCAATACATTTTTGGACGATAGCTGTCATTCATAACTCTGCAGGTTTGTGAATTACAGTGCCCCTGAGCTCATTTCTTCAACTCGCTTGCTTGTGAGCTGGCCGCAAAACCGCAGGATTGCTTCAGGTCCTAATCTGTTTCCGGCAGGGCACGCTGAGCCTTTGGTTAATTCCTCTTCCTGGTGGGAAATGAGCGTTCCATTTGCCCGTGCAGACACCTACAGCTAGTCTCTCATTGCTTCTCCCTATTCCTATTCATCTTGCGCAGAAATTGCAAACTGTGCCAAACAGGAGGTTAATGGCACTGACTCTCCAAGTGGGGAGAGTGTTAGTAAAGCGTTCAAATGTTGAACCCGAGTACCAGGGGACGAAAACTGAGATGCATTTGAAAACGTTTCCCAATCACACGGTGGACCATACTATGGGTTTCCCATGCATGTTTTAGCTGAAGGAAGAATCCCTTAAACCTGGAGAGTTGGGACCCATGGAATGGGTACCATGCAGTGTGACTTCAAAGGGTCTGCGTTTGCTCACCGAACCTCACCAATGCTATCAGCCCGAAGTGTCCAGCCTTATGTCTCATCCATCTCTGGGTGTAGATGTGGTAAATCCAGGTTGCATCTCAAGCCCTGAATGAATTATTTAAGAATTGCTCTCTATTTCACTGTCATTGTGTTTTGTTTTTGAAATTCATTTTGGTAATGGGATTTATCGGATTTTCACTGCTGCTTTTAGGCCACTGTACACACGCTTGATTTCCTTATGGAGACATATAAATCCATGGGTTTTAAGATTCTTACTTGTCAGGTATCTTCCCAGGCGTTGAATATAGGGTGTTGAGTCCATTTCGTTGAGCAAGGAGTAGGTTTTGTCTATTATATATTTGGCTTATAGAACGGTATCTGTGCTAATTTCAATCTCTGGTTTTATTCAGCATCCCAACTGACCTTTCCCCATAAGCAAGCATAAGTTGGTTTGCTAAATTTGAGACCATGTTCTGTTTTGTAGTTCAGTTCATGGGTAGCCAAGTTTACATTCCGTGTATTAGTGATAACTTATGATGTTTCTTTTTCTGTCTGACTTATTTCTCATAGAATCATCGTACCTGAATCCACTCATTATGCCGCTACGGTCCTGATGACGTAGATTTCATTGCTGAGTGATATTCCATTGTACGTGCGTACCACAACTTCTTTATCCATTTTATGCTTTCTCGGATATTTAACTTCTACCGTAGATGAGGTTCTTGTAAACAGAGCCATCCCAAACTTTGGGGTGGCTGTGTGTTTTTGATTTTAATTTCCCTAAGCTATAGGACCATAAGTGGAATTGCCATAAGCTGTGTTGCTTTGTTTCCTACGTGTTTCAGGAAACACCATACACTTTTCCAGAGTGGCTGTTGGCAATTTAAATCCGCCCATCAGCATAACAAGGCTCCCTGTTCTCCATGACCTGTCCTGCCTTTCTGGATTTTACACTTTTTTCAGATGGCCCTTTTGACCGGGGGGCAGTGAGACTTCATTGTAGTGCAGATTTCCTTTACACGCTTGCTTGGTTGGCCAAAAAGGGCGTATGCGTTTTTTCCTGAATATATTCAGGAAAAAACGCATACGCCCTTTTTGGCCAAGTGCATCATTGTCGACATTCTGCCTCTTTTACTGTGCTTTAGTGCAATTCCAGTCTACCCCCTGAAATCGTTTTCCTGAAATTCTGCCCCGCTTTCAAGTCCTCTTCAAAGACTTACTTCTATACATTTTTAGACGATATCTGTCATTCATAACTCTGCAGGTTTGTGAATTACAGTGCCCCTGAACTCCTTTCTTCAACTCGCTTTCTTGTGAGCTGGCCGCAAAACCGCATGATTGCTTCAGGCCCTAATCTCTTTCCGGCAGGGCACGCTGAGCCTTTGGTTAATTCCTCTTCCTGGTGGGAAATGAGCGTTCCATTTGCCCGTGCAGACACCTACAGCTAGTCTCTCATTGCTTCTCCCTATTCCTGTTCATCTTGCGCAGAAATTGCAAAGTGTGCCAAACAGGAGGTTAAATGCACTGACTCTCCAAGTGGGGAGAGTGTTAGTAAAGCGTCTGGAATGGTGAACCCGAGTACCAGGGGACGAAAACTGAGATGCATTTGAAAACGTTTCCCAATCACACGGTGGACCATACTATGTGTTTCCCATGCATGTTTTAGCTGAAGGAAGAATCCCTTAATCCTGGAAATTTGGAACCCATGGAATGGGTACCATGCAGTATGACTTCAAATGGTCTGCGTTTGCTCACCGAACCTCACCAATGCTATCAGCCTGAAGTGTCCAGCCTTATGTCTCACCCAGCTCTGGGTGTAGATGTGGGAAATCCAGGTTGCATCACAAGCCCTGAATGAATTATTTAAGAATTGCTCTCTATTTCACTGTCATTGTGTTTTGTTTTTGAAATTCATTTTGATAATGGGATTTATCGGAGTTTCACTGCTGCGTTTAGGCCACTGTACACACGCTTGATTTCCTTATGGAGACATATAAATCCATGGGTTTTAAGATTCTTACTTGTCAGGTATCTTGCCAGGCGTTGAATATGGGGTGTTGAGTCCATTTCGTTGAGCAAGGAGTAGGTCTTGTCTATTATATATTTGGCTTATGGAACGGTATCTGTGCTAATTTCAATCTCTGGTTTTATGCAGCACCCCAACTCACCTTTCCCCATAAGCAAGCATAAGTTTGTTTTCTAAATTTGAGTCCCTGTTCTGTTTTGTAATTCAGTTCATGGGTAGCCAAGTTTACATTCCGTGTATTAGTGATATCTTATGATGTTTCTTTTTCTGTGTGACTTATTTCTCGTAGAATCATCGTACCTGAATCCACTCATTATGCCGCTACGGGCCTGATGACGTAGATTTCATTGCTGAGTGATATTCCATTGTACGTGCGTACCACAACTTCTTTATCCATTTTTTGCTTTCTGGGATATTTTACTTGTACCGTAGACGAGGTTCTTGTAAACAGAGCCGTCCCAAACTCTGGGGTGGCTGTGTGTTTTTGATTTTAATTTCCCTAAGCTATAGGACCATAAGTGGAAGTGCCATAGGCTGTGTTGCTTTGTTTCCTACATGTTTCTGGAAACACCATACACTTCTCCAGAGTGGTTGTTGGCAATTTACATCCCGCCCATCAGCATGACAAGGCTCCCTGTTCTCCATGACCTGTCCTGACTTTCTGGATTTTACATTTTTTTCAGATTGCCCTTTTGACCGGGGGGCAGTGAGACTTCACTGTAGTGCAGATTTCCTTTACACACTTGCTTGGTTGGCCAAAAAGGGCGTATGCGTTTTTTCCTGAATATATTCAGGAAAAAACGCATACGCCCTTTTTGGCCAAGTGCATCATTGTCGACATTCTCCCTTTTCCTATGCTTTTAGTACAATTCCAGTCTACCCCCTGAAATCGTTTTCCTGAAATTCTGCCCCGCTTTCAAGTCCTCTTCGAAGACTTACTTCAATACATTTTTGGACGATAGCTGTCATTCATAACTCTGCAGGTTTGTGAATTACAGTGCCCCTGAGCTCATTTCTTCAACTCGCTTGCTTGTGAGCTGGCCGCAAAACCGCAGGATTGCTTCAGGTCCTAATCTGTTTCCGGCAGGGCACGCTGAGCCTTTGGTTAATTCCTCTTCCTGGTGGGAAATGAGCGTTCCATTTGCCCGTGCAGACACCTACAGCTAGTCTCTCATTGCTTCTCCCTATTCCTATTCATCTTGCGCAGAAATTGCAAACTGTGCCAAACAGGAGGTTAATGGCACTGACTCTCCAAGTGGGGAGAGTGTTAGTAAAGCGTTCAAATGTTGAACCCGAGTACCAGGGGACGAAAACTGAGATGCATTTGAAAACGTTTCCCAATCACACGGTGGACCATACTATGGGTTTCCCATGCATGTTTTAGCTGAAGGAAGAATCCCTTAAACCTGGAGAGTTGGGACCCATGGAATGGGTACCATGCAGTGTGACTTCAAAGGGTCTGCGTTTGCTCACCGAACCTCACCAATGCTATCAGCCCGAAGTGTCCAGCCTTATGTCTCATCCATCTCTGGGTGTAGATGTGGTAAATCCAGGTTGCATCTCAAGCCCTGAATGAATTATTTAAGAATTGCTCTCTATTTCACTGTCATTGTGTTTTGTTTTTGAAATTCATTTTGGTAATGGGATTTATCGGATTTTCACTGCTGCTTTTAGGCCACTGTACACACGCTTGATTTCCTTATGGAGACATATAAATCCATGGGTTTTAAGATTCTTACTTGTCAGGTATCTTCCCAGGCGTTGAATATAGGGTGTTGAGTCCATTTCGTTGAGCAAGGAGTAGGTTTTGTCTATTATATATTTGGCTTATGGAACGGTATCTGTGCTAATTTCAATCTCTGGTTTTATGCAGCATCCCAACTGACCTTTCCCCATAAGCAAGCATAAGTTGGTTTGCTAAATTTGAGACCATGTTCTGTTTTGTAGTTCAGTTCATGGGTAGCCAAGTTTACATTCCGTGTATTAGTGATAACTTATGATGTTTCTTTTTCTGTCTGACTTATTTCTCATAGAATCATCGTACCTGAATCCACTCATTATGCCGCTACGGTCCTGATGACGTAGATTTCATTGCTGAGTGATATTCCATTGTACGTGCGTACCACAACTTCTTTATCCATTTTATGCTTTCTCGGATATTTAACTTCTACCGTAGATGAGGTTCTTGTAAACAGAGCCATCCCAAACTTTGGGGTGGCTGTGTGTTTTTGATTTTAATTTCCCTAAGCTATAGGACCATAAGTGGAAGTGACATAGGCTGTGTTGCTTTGTTTCCTACGTGTTTCAGGATACACCATACATTTCTCCAGAGTGGCTGTTGGCACTTTACATCCCACCCATCAGCATAACAAGGCTCCCTGTTCTCCAAGACCTGTCCTGCCTTTCTGGATTTTACACTTTTTTCAGATGGCCCTTTTGACCGGGGGGCAGTGAGACTTCATTGTAGTGCAGATTTCCTTTACACGCTTGCTTGGTTGGTCAAAAAGGGCGTATGCGTTTTTTCCTGAATATATTCAGGAAAAAACGCATACGCCCTTTTTGGCCAAGTGCATCGTTGTCGACATTCTGCCTCTATTCCTATGCTTTTAGTACAATTCCAGTCTACCCCCTGAAATCGTTTTCCTGAAATTCTGCCCCGCTTACAAATCCTCTTGGAAGACTTACTTCAATACATTTTTGGACGATAGCTGTCATTCATAACTCTGCATGTTTGTGAATTACAGTGCCCTGAGCTCATGTCTTCAACTCGCTTTCTTGTGAGCTGGCCGCAAACCCGCAGGATTGCTTCAGGCCCTAATATGGTTCCGGCATGGCATGCTGAGCCTTTGGTTAATTCCTCTTCCTGGTGGGAAATGAGCGTTAAATTTCCATGTTCAGACACCTTCACATGAGTCGTCATGGTGCCCCTTTGCCCCGGTTATCTCTATGGAGTTTGGAGTTGGAAGGCCTCCTCACTCAAGATCAGTGTGCCCACGGAGCCAACCCTGCAACTTCAGGGCATGGTTGGGGGTTAGGATCACCACGAGGGTTCCTTTTTCCTTAGGAGGGAGGTGGCCTTTTGGGCTGCTGATTTCCAGGTTATCAGATACTGCCAGTATCTTGGCCAGATGTGGCAGTGGGCCAAGCCCCTTGGTGACCGTAGTTTATCCTACCTGGATCGCATTCTTGCATTGTTCCATTTCAAGTGGTCCCAGGTTTTGCACTAATACTCCAATGGCGATTCACCGTTCACCAGGAATGTAAAGGTCAAAGGGTTTAGCTAAATTAGGGAGTTCCAGGGCAAGGGTCTGAATTGACTGCTCTTTCCATTCTTGAAAGGCCACTTCTGCATTCTATTCAAAAGGATCATCATCTTTTCCTTTCAGTGTTTCATATAGAGGCCGAGCTAGTAGACTGTAGTTAGGGATCCAGAAGCAGCAAACCCTGGCCTCCCCAGGAACCCCTAAGCTGTCTTCTAGGTTCAGAAATGGGTAAGGCTGTAAATTGTTTCTTCCCTTTCCTGGGATGGGCTTCTCCGACCTTCTGTGAGAATGAAGCCCAGGCAGGTCACCGTAGTCTGTGATATTTGAGCTTTTTCTTGGACAACTTGTATCCTTTATTGGCTTCGTAGTTCAGAGGTCTCCTTAGTAGGGCTGGCGATCAGAATGTCGTCTGTATATTGAAGGAGTGTTTCCTTTTCCAGAGGTAGAACTTTTAGGTCTTTAGCTGAGCTTTCCCCAAAGATGGTGTGGGAATTTTTGAACCCTTGGGGCAACACGGCCCGGAAGTATTGTTTTAGCTGTATGTTGAGTCCTGCCACTCACAAGCCAAAATTTCTTGTGACTCTGGGACTAATAGAATACAAAAGAAGGCATCATTGAAGACTAATACAGAATACCATGTCCTGGTGGTTGGTAGAATGACCAGCAGGGTGTAGGATTTAGGAACTACTGGAGGTATATCCTCGGTGGCTTCACTGACTGTCCTGACATCCTTTACCAGGACTCCAGCAGCCCATGGGGCTCTCGAGGTCAGGCCAATCCCAGGATATGGAGCTCACCTGGGCAGGTACCCCACCCCAGCCCACGGGGCTCTCGTGTTCAGGCCCCTCCCAGGATATGGGGTTCCCTGGGCAGGTCCCCCTGCAGCCCATGGGGCTCTCGTGGTCAGGCCCCTCCCAGGATACAGAGCTACCCTTGCAGGTACCATGGCAGGGCTGGGAACACAGGAACCGTGCATATCGCCCTCATTGCAGAGCACTCCCATCTCACCTGTCACTCAGATCTGACACAGAGCACCTCAGAGCAGGACTTGAACTAACAAACAGCAGCTCCGACAGGTCTGTGACCCTGGGCATCACTCTGTGTGGCCTCCCTCCACCTGGTGTTCCAGAGACTTCCACTGCACCCGGGGCACCAGGCCTCTGTCTCCACCCACCAGCCACCCCTCCTCTCCCTGACTCCTGGGTTCCTCTCATTAGGAGAGGGTTTTCTTGAAGTTGTCTCCCACTCATGGGCCAGATAATATAATTAGAAAACAAGCCAGAGCTGCAGCCCCTTGTCTATCCTGACTCTCAGGAGCCCACACCTGTTCCTTGGACCTGGCCGATTCAGCAAGTTCCAGTTTCTGCAACTGTGAGCCCCTGAGGGGTGATTATTGGCTGCCCTGGGAAGCCTGACCGTGCCGGCCAGCCCTCCCCAGGTGTGCCTGGGTTCAGATCAATATAAACACCGCTCCAGGCAGCAAGAGCCCCTGCAGCTGTGCCTGACGCCATTTTCTCTGCCCTGTCAGCAGTCTTGGGGCTGGACTGGTGGGAGGGAGTGAGAGGCCACGGCTTTGTGGGTGGCCCAGTGTGAGTGGGGCTCTGCTGGACTTTCTGCAGCAGTTGCCAAGATGCCACCTGCTAAAGAAGAGGATGTGTCACCCATACCTGCCGCTGGAATTTCTCCCTGGGCAGAGGTGAGTGAGGAAGAAAGCAGTGGGGGCCGGGACAGCAGGGGTATCTCAGGCAGGGAAATGGAAAGCTTCCAGAAGAGCACCCAGGACCAGGACCATCCTGGCTGGCCTGCAGGCACCAAGTCGGCTGGCATGCTGTCGCTCATGTGGCTCCATGGCCCTTCCTCTAGGCTTTCAAGTCCTTGTACATATTCAGGTGTTTTACCTGGGAAGGGTGGGAACATTTCAGCAGCAGCTGGCCTGGGGCTCAGCCCACGTTTACTCACAGATGCCTCGGCACGGTCCCCCAGCTTTGCAATGAGGACGCTTGTTGCGTGGGGCCTGCTGGCTGAATGGGAGATGATTCCCCACCACCGACCAACTTCAGAATTGTTTACAACTGGAGCAAGTGCCCTGATACGGTTTTCCTCTGTGTAGCTGGTGGGTTCTGTTTTTTTTTCTTTTTTGGTTCAAGGTAGATTTTATTCCTCTTTTTTGTATTTACAGATATAAGCATGGAAATAATTTATTCATATAAATACATGTATGTGAAGGGAAGAATATTTTTTCTGTTTTACTTTTTGTAATTTGAATTTTATTTTATTTTTTTATACAGCAGGTTCTTTTTGGTTATCTATTTTATACATATAAATGTATACATGCCAATCCCAATCTCTCAACTCCTCCCACCACCACCCCCCAACAGCTTTCCCCCCTTGGTGTCCATACGTTTGTTGTCTACATCTGTTGCTCTATTTCTGCCTTGCAAAACGGTTCATCTGTACAATTTGTCTAGGTTCCACATATAGCCATTAATAGACAAGATTTCTTTTTCTCTTTCTGACTTACTTCACTCTGTATGACAGTCTCTAGATCCATCAACGTCTCTACAAATGACCCAATTTCATTCCTTTTTATGGCTTAGTAATATTCCATTTTATATATGTACCACGTCTTTATGCATTCGTCTGTCTGTGGGCATTTAGGTTGCTTCCATTACCTGGATATTGTAAATAGTGATGCAATGAACATTGCGGTGAATGTCTCTTTTTGATTTATGGTTTTGTCTGGGTATATGCCCAGTAGTGGGACTGCTGTATCATATGGTAATTCTATTCTTAGTTTTATAAGAAACTCCATAACTTTCTCCACAGTGACTGTATCAATTTCATTCCCAACAATAGCGGAAGAGGGTTCCTTATCTCCACACCCTTTCCAGCATTTGTTGTTTGTAGATTTTCTGATGATGCCCATTCTAACAGGTGTGAGGTGATACACCATGGATGAGTCTATTTCGTTGAGCAAAGAGTAGGTCTTGTCTATTACATATTTGGCTTATGGAACGGTATGTGTGCTAATTTCAATCTCTGGTTTTATACAGCACCGCAACTCAACTTTCCCCTTAAGCAAGCATAAGTTTTTATCTAAATGTGAGACTCTGTTCGGTTTTGGAATTCAGTTTATGTGTAGCCAAGTTTACACTCTCTCTATTAGTGATATCTTATGATAATTACCTTTCTCTGTGTGACATATTTCTCTTAGAATCATCATACTTAAATCCACTCAATTTGCTGCTACAGGCCTGATGACATTGATTTCATTGCTGAGTGATATTCCATTGTACGTAAGTAACACAACTCCTTTATCCATATTTTTCTTTCTGGGATATTTAATTTGTACTGGACTCAAGGTTCTTGTAAACACAGCAGCCCTAAATTTGGTGTTGGCTGTGTCTTGTTGACTTTAATTTTCCTAAGCTATAGGGCCAAAAGTGGAAGTGCCCTAGGGTCTGTAGCTTTGTTTTTCAGATATTTCAGGATACACCATAAACATCTCCAGAGTGTCTGTTGGCAATTTACATCCCGCCCATCAGCATAACAAGGCTCCCTGTTCTCCATGGCCTGTCCTGTGTTTCTGGTTTTTACACATTTTTCAGATGGCCCTTTTGACGAATGGGAAATGAGACTTCATTGTAGTGCGGATTTCCATTGCTCGAGTGCTTGGTTGGCCAAAAAGGGCATATGTGTTTTTTCCTGAATATATTCAGGAAAAAATGTTTACGCACTTTTGTCCAAGTGCATCACTGTCAAAGATCTGCTGCTTTTCACATGCTTTATATGCAATTCCAATCTACCTCCTGAAATATGATTCCTGCAATTCTGCCTCGTTTTGAAGTCCTCTTTGCAGACTTACTTCAGTATATTTTTGCCAATAGCTGTCATTTATAACTCTGCAGGTTTGTGAATTACAGTGCCTGTGATTTCCTTTCTTAACTCGTTTCCTTGAAAGCTGGCCACAGAACCGCAGGTTTGCTTTAGGCCATAATCAGGGTCTGGCACGGCACTCTGAGCCTTTGGTAAATTCCTCTTCCTGGTGGGAAATTAGAGTTAAATGTGCCCCTCCGGACACCTGCCTCACTCCCAGCCCCTTGGTGATATGTGTCCTGTGGTTTGAGGCCACATGTGCTGGGTTCCTCACCTTTGGCTGATGTGGCCCCACTGGTGTGAGGACACTCCTGCCTGGTTCCCATCCCCTTGGTGATGTGGGCCATCCGGTGAGAGTCTGATCCTGGTTGGGTTCCTCACACTTCTGTGAGGTGGGCCCTCTTCTCTGACGTCACTCCTGCCTGGCTGGCACACCCCGCCTTGGCGAAGTCGGCCCTCTGGTGGGATTTGGTGCCTGCTGGGGGTCTCCTGCCCTCGGTAATGAGGGCCCTCTGGCGTCAGGCCCTAATTCCTGGGCTCCCAATATTTTCTGATATGCGCCCTGTGGTTCGAGTACACTCGTGCCAGGTTCCCAACCCCATGGGAATGTGGGCCTTCTGCTCTGAGGTCCCAACCGTGGGTTGCTCAGTTTCATGATGAGGGCCCTCTGCTGTGAGTTCTCTCCGGCCTGGATCCCATAGCCTCGCTGCTCCTGGCCACCTGCTGGGAGGTTCCAACTGCGGGATTCCTCACCTTTTTTCTTCTATGGACCCTCTGTTTTGAGACTCCTCCTGCCTGCCTCACTCCCAGTCCCTTGGTGATGTGTGTCCTCTGGTGTGAGGCCACGTGTGCTGGGTCCCTCGCCTTTGGATGATGTGGCCACACTGGTGTGAGGACACTCCTGCCTGCTTCCTATCCCCTTGATGATGTGGGCCCTCTGGTGAGAGTCTGATCCTGGCTGGGTTCCTCACCCTTCTGTGAGGTGGGCCCTCTGCTGTGAGGTCACTCCTGCCTGGCTGGCACACCCCACCTGGGCAACATCGGCCCTCTTGTGGCACTTGGAGCCTGCTGGGAGCCTCCTCCCCTCCGTGATGGGGGCCCTCTAGCGTCAGGCCCTAACTGCTGGGTACCCACATTTTCTGATACGTGCTAAGTGGTGCGAGGACACTCCTGCGAGGTTCCCATCCCCATGGGCATGTGGGCCTTCTGCTCTAAGGTCCCAACACCTGTGTTGTTCACCGTTTCATGATGTTGTCTCTCTGGTGTTAGTTCACTCAGGCCTAGATCCCATAGACTCTGTGCTCTGAGCCGACTGCTGGGAGGTTCCTACTGCTGGATTCCTTACCTTTTTTATTCTTTGGGTCCTGTGTTTTTATGCTCCTACTTCCTGACTCACTCCCAGCCCCTTTGTGATGTAGGTCCTCTGGTTTAAGGCCACATGTACCGGTTTCCTCACCTTTATTGATGTGGCCCCACTGGTGTGAGGACACTCCTGCCTGGTTCCCATCCCCTTGGTGATTGGGGCCCTCTTGTGAGAGTCTGATCCTGTCTGGATTCCTCACACTTCTGGGAGGTGGGCCCTCTGCTGTGAGGTCACTCCTGCCTGGCTGGCACACGTCACGTTGGCGATGTGGGCCCTCAGTTGGGAGTTGGTGCCTGCTGGGAGTCTCCTCCCCTCGGTAATGAGGGCCCTCTGGCGTCAGGCCCTAACTCATGGGCTCCCAAAATTTTCTGATGTGCGCCCTGTCGTGTGAGTACACTCCAGCCAGGGTCCCTTCTCTAGGGGATGTGGGCTTTCTGCTCTGTGGTCCCAACGGCTGGGTTGCTCACAGTGTCAGAATGTGGGCCCTCTGTTTTGAGTTCAGTCAGGCCTGGATCCCATAGCCTCGCTGCTCCTGGCCGCCTGCTGGGAGGTTCCAACTGCGGGATTCCTCACCTTTTTTACGCAATGGGCCCTCTGTTTTGAGGCTCCTCCTGCCTGCCTCACTCCCAGCCCCTTGGTGATGTGTGTCCTGTAGTTTGAGGCCACGTGTGCTGGGTCCGTCACATTTCGGTGATGTGGCCCCACTGGTGTGAGGACACTCCTGCCTGGTTTCCATTCCCTTGGTGATGTGGGCCCTCTGGTGAGAGTCTGATCCTCTTTGGGTTCCTCACACTTTTGTGTGGTTGGCCCTCTGCTCTGAGGTCACTCCTGCCTGGCTGGCACACCCCGCATTGGCGACGTCGGCCCTCTGGTAGCAGTTGGAGCTTGCTGGGAGCCTCCTCTCCTCAGTGATGAGGGCCCTCTGGCGTCCGGCCCTAACTGCTTGGCTCCCCACATTTTCTGTTGTGTGCCCACTGGTGCGATGACACTCCTGCTTGGTTCCCTTCCCCATGGGGATGTGGGCCTTGTGCTCTGAGGTCACAACGGCTGGGTTGCTTACAGTATCACGATGAGGGCCCTCTGTTGTGAGTTCATCACTGCCTGGATCCCATAGCCTCGGTGCTCTGGGCCGCCTGCTGGGATGTTCCAACTGCTGGATTCCTCACCTTTTTATACAATGGGCCATGTGTTTTGAGGTTAATCCTGCCTGCCTCGCTCTGAGACCCATGGTGATGTGGGACTTCTGGTTTGAGGCCACATGTGCTGGGTACCTCAACTTTCGATGATGTGGCCCCACGGGTGTGAGGACACTCGTGCCTGATTCCCAGCCCCTTGCTTATGTGGGCACTCTGGTGAGAGTCTGATCATGACTGGGTTCCTTACCCTTCTGTGAGGTGGGCGCTCTGATGTGAGGTCACTCCTGCCTGGATGGCTCACGTCGCCTTGGCGACGTAGGCCCTCTGTTGGCCACTGAAGCATGCTGGGAGCCTCCTACCCTCTTTAATGAGGGCCCTGGAAGAAACGCATATGCCCTTTTTGACCAAGTGCATCATTGTCGAAGTTCTGCCTCTTCTCCTATACTTTCAGAGGACTTCCCATCTACCTCCTGAAATCGTATTCCTGGAATTCTACCCCACGTTCAAGTCCTCTTTGCAGCCTTACTTCAATATATTTTTGGACGATAGCTGTCATTTATAACTCTGCAGGTTTGTGAATTACAGTGCCCCTGAGCTCCATTCTTCAACTCGCTTTCTTGTGAGCTGGCCGCAAAACCGCAGGATTGCTTCAGGCCCTAATCTGGTTCCGGCACGGCATGTTGAGCCTTTGGCTAATTCCTCTTCCTGATGGGAAATGAGCGTTAAATTTGCTCGTGCAGACACCTACAGCTAATCTCTCATTGGTTCTCCCTATTCCTGTTCATCTTGCTCAGAAATTCCAAACTGTGCCAAACAGGAGGTTAAAGGCACTGACTCTCCAATTGGGGAAAGAGTTAGTAAAGCGTCTGGAATGGTAAAACCGAGTATGAGGGGAAGAAAACTGAGATGCATTTAAAAAGGTTTCCCGGTCACACGGTGGACCATATTCTGGGTTTCCCATGCGTGTTTTACCTGAAGGAAGAATCCCTTAAACCTGGAGAGGTGGGACCCATGCAATGGGTACCATGCAGTATGACTTCAAATGGCCTGCATTTTCTCACCGAACCTCACCAATGCTATCAGCCCAAAGTGTCGAACCTTATGTCTCACTCAGCTCTAGGTGTAGATGTGGTAAATCCAGGTTGCATCACAAGCCCTGAATGAATTATTTAAGAATTGCTCTCTATTTCACTGTCATTGTGTTTGTTTTTGTAGTTTATTTTGATAATGGGATTTATCTCTGCTGCCTTCATGCAGCTGTACACAGCTGTACACACACTTGATTCTCTTACGGAGATATATAAATCCATGGGTTTGAAGATTCTTACTAGTCATGTGTAATCCTAGGAGTTCAATATGGTGTGTTTAGTCCATTTCGTTGAGCAAGGTGTAAGTCTTGACTATTACATATTTGGCTTATGGAAAGGTATGTGTGCTAATTTCTATCTCTGGTTTTATGCAGCACCCCACCTCACCTTTCCCCATAAGCAAGCATAAGTTGGTGTTCTAAATTTGAGACCCTGTTCTGTTTTGTAATTCAGTTCATGTGTAGCCAAGTTTACATTCCGTGTATTAGTGATATCTTATGATGTTTCATTTTCTGTGTGACTTATTTCACTTAGAATCATCGTACCTGGATCCACTCAATATGCCGCGACGGGCCTGATGACATAGATTTCATTGGTGAGTGATATTCCATTGTACGTGCGTACCACAACTTCTTTAACCATTTTTCACATTCTGGGATATTTAACTTGTACCGTAGACGACGTTCTTGTAAACAGAGCCGTCCCAAACTTTGGGGTGGCTGTGTGTTTTTGATTTTAATTTCCCTAAGCTATAGGACCATAAGTGGAAGTGCCATAGGCTCTGTTGCTTTGTTTCCTACATGTTTCAGGAAACCCCATACACTTCTCCAGAGTGGCTGTTTGCAATTTACATCCCCCCCATCAGCATAACAAGTCTCCCTGTTCTCCATGACCTGTCCTGCCTTTCTGGATTTTACACTTTTTCAGATGGCCCTTTTGACCGGGGGGCAGTGAGACTTCATTGTAGTGCAGATTTCATTTACCTGCTTGCTTGCTTGGCCAAAAATGGCGTATGCGTTTTTTCCTGAATATATTCAGGAAAAAACGCATACGCACTTTTTGGCCAGTGCATCATTGTCGACATTCTGCCTCTATTCCTATGCTTTAAGTGCAATTCCAGTCTACCCCCTGAAATCGTTTTCCTGAAATTCTGCCCCGCTTTGAAGTCCTCTTCGAAGACTTACTTCAATACATTTTTGGACGATAGCTGTCATTCATAACTCTGCAGGTTTGTGAATTACAGTGCCCCTGAGCTCGTTTCCTCAACTCGCTTTCTTGTGAGCTGGCCGCAAAACCGCAGGATTGCTGCAGGCCCTAATCTGTTTCCGTCAGGGCACACTGAGCCTTTGGTGAATTCCTCTTCCTGGTGGGAAATGAGCGTTCCATTTGCCCGTGCAGACACCTACAGCTAGTCTCTCATTTTTTCTCCCTATTCCTGTTAATCTTGCGTAGAAATTGCAAACTGTGCCAAACAGGAGGTTAAAGGCACGGACTCTCCAAGTGGGGAGAATGTTAGAAAAGTGTCTGGAACGGTGAACCCGAGTACCAGGGTTCGAAAACTGAGATATATTTGAAAACGTTTCCCAATCACACGGTGGACAATACTCTGGGTTTCCCATGCATGTCTTAGTTGAAGGAAGAATCCCTTAAACCTGGAGAGCTGGGAACCATGGAATGGGTACCAGGCTGTATGACTACAAAGGGTCTGCGTTTGCTCACCGAACCTCACAAATGCTATCAGCCCGAAGTGTCCAGCCGTATATCTCACCCAGCTCTGGGTGTAGATGTGGTAAATCCAGGTTGCATCACAAGCCCTGAATGAATTATTTAAGAATTGCTCTCTATTTCACTGTCAATGTGTTTTGGTTTTGAAATTTATTTTGATAATGGGATTTATCGGATTTTCACTGCTGCGTTTAGGCTGATGTACACACGCTTGATTTCCTTATGGAGACATATAAATCCATGGGTTTTAAGATTCTTACTTGTCAGGTATCTTGCCAGGCGTTTAATATGGGGTGTTGAGTCCATTTCGTTGAGCAAGGAGTAGGTCTTGTCTATTATATATTTGGCTTATGGAACGGTATCTGTGCTAATTTCAATCTCTGGTTTTATGCAGCACCCCAACTCACCTTTCCCCATAAGCAAGCATAAGTTGGTTTTCTAAATTTGAGACCCTGTTCTGTTTTGTAATTCAGTTCATGGGTAGCCAAGTTTACATTCCGTGTATTAGAGATATCTTATGATGTTTCTTTTTCTGTGTGACTTATTTCTCGTAGAATCATCATACCTGAATCCACTCATTATGCCGCTACGGGCCTGAAGACGTAGATTTCATTGCTGAGTGATATTCCATTGTACGTGCGTACCAGATTTTCTTTATCCATTTTTTCCTTTCTCGGATATTTAACTTGTACCGTAGAAAAGGTTCTTGTAAACAGAGCCATCCCAAACTTTGGGGTGGCTGTGTGTTTGTGATTTTAATTACCCTAAACTATAGGACCATAGTGGAAGTGACATAGGCTGTGTTGCTTTGTTTCCTACGTGTTTCAGGATACACCATACATTTCTCCAGAGTGGCTGTTGGCAATTTACATCCCGCCCATCAGCATAACAAGGCTCCCTGTTCTCCAAGACCTGTTCTGCCTTTCTGGATTTTACACTTTTTTCAGATGGCCCTTTTGACCGGGGGGCAGTGAGACTTCATTGTAGTGCACATTTCCTTTACATGCTTGTTTGGTTGGCCAAAAAGGGCGTATGCGTTTTTTCCTGAATATATTCAGGAAAAATCGCATACGCCCTTTTTGGCCAAGTGCATCATTTTCGACATTCTGCCTCTTTTCCTATGCTTTAAGTGCAATTCCAGTCTACCCCCTGAAATCGTTTTCCTGAAATTCTGCCCCGCTTTCAAGTCCTCTTTGAAGACTTACTTCAGTATATTTTTGGACGATAGCTGTCATTCATAACTCTGCAGGTTTGTGAATTACAGTGCCCCTGAGCTCCTTTCTTCAACTCATTTTCTTGTGAGCTGGCCGCAAAACCGCAGGATTGCTTCAGGCACTAATATGTTTCCGGCCGGGCACGCTGAGCCTTTGGGTAATTCCTCTTCCTGGTGGGAAATGATCGTTCAATTTGCCCGTGCAGACACCAACAGCTAGTCTCTCATTGCTTCTCCCTATTCCTGTTCATCTTGCGCAGAAATTGCAAACTGTGCCAAACAGGAAGTTAATGGCACTGACTCTCCAAGTGGGGCGAGTGTTAGTAAAGCGTTCAAATGTTGAACCCCAGTACCAGGGGACGAAAACTGAGATGCATTTGAAAACGTTTCCCAATCACACGGTGGACCATACTCTGGGTTTCCCATGCATGTTTTAGCTGAAGGAAGAATCCCTTAAACCTGGAGAGTTGGGACCCATGGAATGGGTACCATGCAGTATGACTTCAAAGGGTCTGCGTTTGCTCACCGAACCTCAACAATGCTATCAGCCCGAAGTGTCCAGCCTTATGTCTCATCCAGCTCTGGGTGTAGATGTGGTAAATACAGGTTGCATGACAAGCCCTGAATGAATTATTTAAGAATTGCTCTCTATTTCACTGTCATTGTGTTTTGTTTTTGAAATTCATTTTGATAATGGGATTTATCGGATTTTCACTGCTGCTTTTAGGCCACTGTACACACGCTTGATTTCCTTATGGAGACATATAAATCCATGGGTTTTAAGATTCTTACTTGTCAGGTATCTTCCCAGGCGTTGAATATAGGGTGTTGAGTCCATTTCGTTGAGCAAGGAGTAGGTTTTGTCTATTATATATTTGGCTTATGGAACGGTATCTGTGCTAATTTCAATCTCTGGTTTTATGCAGCATCCCAACTGACCTTTCCCCATAAGCAAGCATAAGTTGGTTTGCTAAATTTGAGACCCTGTTCTGTTTTGTAATTCAGTTCATGGGTAGCCAAGTTTACATTCCGTGTATTAGTGATAACTTATGATGTTTCTTTTTCTGTCTGACTTATTTCTCATAGAATCATCGTACCTGAATCCACTCATTTTGCCGCTACGGTCCTGATGACGTAGATTTCATTGCTGAGTGATATTCCATTGTACGTGCGTACCACAACTTCTTTATCCATTTTATGTTTTCTGGGATATTTAACTGCTACCATAGATGAGGTTCTTGTAAACAGAGCCATCCCAAACTTTGGGGTGGCTGTGTGTTTTTGATTATAATTTCCCTAAGCTATAGGTCCATTAGTGGAAGTGCCATAGGCTGTGTTGCTTTGTTTCCTACATGTTTCAGGAAACACCATACACTTTTCCAGAGTGGCTGTTGGCAATTTAAATCCGACCATCAGCATAACAAGGCTCCCTGTTCTCCATGACCTGTCCTGCCTTTCTGCATTTTACACTTTTTTCAGATGGCCCTTTTGACCGGGGGGCAGTGAGACTTCATTGTAGTGGAGATTTCCTTTACACGCTTGCTTGGTTGGCCAAAAAGGGCGTATGCGTTTTTTCCTGAATATATTCAGGAAAAAACACATACGCCCTTTTTGGCCAAGTGCATCATTGTCAACATTCTGCCTCTTTTCCTATGCTTTAAGTGCAATTCCAGTCTACCCCCTGAAATCGTTTTCCTGAAATTCTGCCCCGCTTTTAAGTCCTCTTCGAAGACTTACTTCTATACATTTTTGGACGATAGGTGTCATTCATAACTCTGCAGGTTTGTGAATTACAGTGCCCCTGAGCTCCTTTCTTCAACGCGCTTTCTTGTGAGCTGGCCGCAAAACCGCAGGATTGCTTCAGGCCCTAGTCTCTTTCCGGGAGGGCACGCTGAGCTTTTGGTTAATTCCACTTCCTGGTGGGAAATGAGCGTTCCATTTGCCCGTGCAGACACCTACAGCTAGTCTCTCATTGCTTCTCCCTATGCCTGTTCATCTTGCGCAGAAATTGCAAAGTTTGCCAAACAGGAGGTTAAATCCACTGACTCTCCAAGTGGGGAGAGTGTTGGTAAAGCGTCTGGAATGGTGAACCCGAGTACCAGGGGACGAAAACTGAGATGCATTTGAAAACATTTCCCAATCACACGGTGGACCATACTATGGGTTTCCCATGCATGTTTTAGCTGAAGGAAGAATCCCTTAAACCTGGAAATTTGAAACCCATGGAATGGGTACCATGCAGTATGACTTCAAAGGGTCTGCGTTTGCTCACCGAACCTCACCAATGCTATCAGCCCGAAGTGTCCAGCCTTATGTCTCACCCAGCTCTGGGTGTAGATGTGGTAAATCCAGGTTGCATCACAAGCCCTGAATGAATTATTTAAGAATTGCTCTCTATTTCACTGTCATTGTGTTTTGTTTTTGAAATTTATTTTGATAATGGGATTTATCGGATTTTCACTGCTGCATTTAGGCCGCTGTACACATGCTTGATTTCCTTATGGAGACATATAAATCCATGGGTTTTAAGAGTCTTACTTGTCAGGTATCTTGCCAGGCGTTGAATATGGGGTGTTGAGTCCATTTCGTTGAGCAAGGAGTAGGTCTTGTCTATTATATATTTGGCTTATGGAACGGTATCTGTGCTAATTTCAATCTCTGGTTTTATGCAGCACCCCAACTCACCTTTCCCCATAAGCAAGCATAAGTTGGTTTTCTAAATTTGAGACCCTGTTCTGTTTTGTAATTCAGTTCATGGGTAGCCAAGTTTACATTCCGTGTATTAGTCATATCTTATGATGTTTCTTTTTCTGTGTGACTTATTTCTCGTAGAATCATCGTACCTGAATCCACTCATTATGCCGCTACGGGCCTGATGACGTAGATTTCATTGCTGAGTGATATTCCATTGTACGTGCGTACCACAACTTCTTTATCCATTTTTTACTTTCTGGGATATTTTACTTGTACCGTAGACGAGGTTCTTGTAAACAGAGCCGTCCCAAACTCTGGGGTGGCTGTGTGTTTTTGATTTTAATTTCCCTAAGCTATAGGACCATAAGTGGAAGTGCCATAGGCTGTGTTGCTTTGTTTCCTACGTGTTTCTGGAAACACCATACACTTCTCCAGAGTGGTTGTTGGCAATTTACATCCCGCCCATCAGCATGACAAGGCTCCCTGTTCTCCATGACCTGTCCTGCCTTTCTGGATTTTATACTTTTTTCAGATAGCCCTTTTGACCGGGGGGGCAGTGAGACTTCATTGTAGTGCAGATTTCCTTTACACGCTTGCTTGGTTGGCCAAAAAGGGCGTATGCGTTTTTTTCTGAATATATTCAGGAAAAAACGCATACGCCCTTTTTGGCCAAGTGCATCGTTGTCAACATTCTGCCTCTTTTCCTATGCTTTTAGTACAATTCCAGTCTACCCCCTGAAATCGTTTTCCTGAAATTCTGCCCCGCTTACAAGTCCTCTTCGAAAACTTACTTCAATACATTTTTGGACGATAGCTGTCATTCATAACTCTGCAGGTTTGTGAATTACAGTGCCCCTGAGCTCATTTCTTCAACTCGCTTTCT
Organism: Delphinapterus leucas; assembly: GCF_059928025.1. NCBI lineage: Eukaryota > Metazoa > Chordata > Mammalia > Artiodactyla > Monodontidae > Delphinapterus > Delphinapterus leucas. Next base: position 1,439,917 of record NW_028322269.1, on the reverse strand, counting down.
TGTGAGCTGGCCGCAAAACCGCAGGATTGCTTCAGGCCATAATCTCTTTCCGGCAGGGCATGCTGAGCCTTTGTTTAATTCCTCTTCCTGGTCGGAAATGAGCGTTCCTTTTGCCCGTGCAGGCACCTACAGCTAGTCTCTCATTGGTTCTCCCTATTCCTGTACATCTTTCGCAGAAATTGCAAACTGTGCCAAACAGGAGGTTAATGGCACTGACTCTCCAAGTGGGGAGAGTGTTAGTAAAGCGTCTGAAATGGTGAACCCGAGTACCAGGGGACGATAACTGAGATGCATTTGAAAACGTTTCCCGGTCACACAGTGCACTGTACTGTGGGTTTCCCATGCATGTTTTAGCTGAAGGAAGAATCCCTTAAACCTGGAGAGTTCGGACCCATGGAATGGTTACCATGCAGTATGACTTCAAAGGGTCTGCGTTTGCTGACCGAACCTCACCAATGCTGTCAGCCCGAAGTGTCCAGCCTTATGTCTCACCCAGCTCTGGGTGTAGATGTGGTAAATCCAGGTTGCATCACAAACCCTGAATGAATTATTTAAGAATTGCTCTCTATTTCACTGTCATTTTGTTTTGTTTTTGAAATTTATTTTGATAATGGGATTTATCGGATTTTCACTGCTGCGTTTATGCCGCTGTACACACGCTTGATTTCCTTATGGAGACATATAAATCCATGGGTTTTAAGATTCTTACTTGTCAGGTATCTTGCCAGGCGTTGAATATGGGGTGTCGAGTCCATTTCGTTGAGCAAGGAGTAGGTCTTGTCTATTATATATTTGGCTCATGGAACGGTATCTGTGCTAATTTCAATCTCTGGTTTTATGCAGCACCGCAACTCACCTTTCCCCATAAGCAAGCATAAGTTGGTTTTCTAAATTTGAGACCCTGTTCTGTTTTGTAATTCAGTTTATGTGTAGCCAAGTTTACATTCCGTGTATTACTGATATATTATGATGTTTCTTTTTCTGTGTGACTTATTTCTCGTAGAATCATCGTACCTGAATCCACTCATTATGCCGCTACGGGCCTGATGACGTAGATTTCATTGCTGAGTGATATTCCATTGTACGTGCGTAGCAGAACTTCTTTATTCATTTTTTGCTTTCTCGGATATTTAACTTGTACCGTAGACAAGGTTCTTGTAAACAGAGCCATCCCAAACTTTGGTTTGGCTGTGTGTTTTTGATTTTAATTTCCCTAAGCTATAGGACCATAAGTGGAAGTGACATAGGCTGTGTTGCTTTGTTTCCTACATGTTTCAGGATACATCATACATTTCTCCAGAGTGGCTGTTGGCAATTTACATCCCGCCCATCAGCATAACAAGGCTCCCTGTTCTCCATGACCTGTCCTGTCTTTCTGGATTTTACACTTTTTTCAGATGGCCCTTTTGACCGGGGGGCAGTGAGACTTCATTGTAGTGCAGATTTCCTTTACACGCTTGCTTGGTTGGCCAAAAAGGGCGTATGCGTTTTTCCTGAATATATTCAGGAAAAAACGCATACGCCCTTTTTGGCCAAGTGCATCATTGTTGACATTCTGCCTCTTTTCCTACGCTTTAAGTGCAATTCTAGTCTACCCCCTGAAATCGTTTTCCTGAAATTCTGCCCCGCTTTCAAGTCCTCTTTGAAGACTTACTTCAGTACATTTTTGGACGATAGCTGTCATTCATAACTCTGCAGGTTTGTGAATTACAGTGCCCTTGAGCTCCTTTCTTCAACTCCTTTTCTTGTGAGCTGGTCGCAAAACCGCAGGATTGCTTCAGGCCCTAATATGTTTCCGGCCGGGCACGCTGAGCCTTTGGTTAATTCCTCTTCCTGGTGGGAAATGATCGTTCAATTTGCCGGTGCAGACACCAACAGCTAGTCTCTCATTGGTTCTCCCTATGCCTGTTCATCTTGCGCAGAAATTGCAAACTGTGCCAAACAGGAGGTTAAATGCACTGACTCTCCAAGTGGGGAGAGTGTTAGTAAAGCGTCTGGAATGGTGAACCCGAGTACCAGGGGACGAAAACTGAGATGCATTTGAAAACGTTTCCCAATCACACGGTGGACGATAGTCTGGGTTTCCCATGCATGTTTTAGCGGAAGGAAGAATCCCTTAAACCTGGAGAGTTGGGACCCCTGGAATGGGTACCATGCAGTATGACTTCAAAGGGTCTGCGTTTGCTCACCGAACCTCACCAATGCTATCAGCCTGAAGTGTCCAGCCTTATGTCTCATCCAGCTCTGGGTGTAGATGTGGTAAATACAGGTTGCATCACAAGCCCTGAATGAATTATTTAAGAATTGCTCTCTATTTCACTGTCATTGTGTTTTGTTTTTGAAATTCATTTTGATAATGGGATTTATCGGATTTTCACTGCTGCTTTTAGGCCACTGTACACACGCTTGATTTCCTTATGGAGACATATAAATCCATGGGTTTTAAGAGTCTTACTTGTCACGTATCTTCCCAGGCGTTGAATATAGGGTGTTGAGTCCATTTCGTTGAGCAAGGAGTAGGTTTTGTCTATTATATATTTGGCTTATGGAACGGTATCTGTGCTAATTTCAATCTCTGGTTTTATGCAGCATCCCAACTGACCTTTCCCCATAAGCAAGCATAAGTTGGTTTGCTAAATTTGAGACCCTGTTCTGTTTTGTAATTCAGTTCATGGGTAGCCAAGTTTACATTCCGTGTATTAGTGATAACTTATGATGTTTCTTTTTCTGTCTGACTTATTTCTCATAGAATCATCGTACCTGAATCCACTCATTATGCCGCTACGGTCCTGATGACGTAGATTTCATTGCTGAGAGATATTCCATTGTACGTGCGTACCACAACTTCTTTATCCATTTTATGCTTTCTCGGATATTTAATTTCTACCGTAGATGAGGTTCTTGTAAACAGAGCCATCCCAAACGCTGGGGTGGCTGTGTGTTTTTGATTTTAATTTCCCTAAGCTATAGGACCATAAGTGGAAGTGCCATAGGCTGTGTTGCTTTGTTTCCTACGTGTTTCTGGAAACACCATACACTTCTCCAGAGTGGTTGTTGGCAATTTACATCCCGCCCATCAGCATGACAAGGCTCCCTGTTCTCCATGACCTGGCCTGCCTTTCTGGATTTTACACTTTTTTCAGATGGCTCTTTTGACCGGGGGGGCAGTGAGACTTCATTGTAGTGCAGATTTCCTTTACACGCTTGCTTGGTTGGCCAAAAAGGGCGTATGCGTTTTTTCCTGAATATATTCAGGAAAAAACGCATACGCCCTTTTTGGCCAAGTGCATCGTTGTCAACATTCTGCCTCTTTTCCTATGCTTTTAGTACAATTCCAGTCTACCCCCTGAAATCGTTTTCCTGAAATTCTGCCCCGCTTACAAGTCCTCTTCGAAAACTTACTTCAATACATTTTTGGACGATAGCTGTCATTCATAACTCTGCAGGTTTGTGAATTACAGTGCCCCTGAGCTCATTTCTTCAACTCGCTTTCTTGTGAGCTGGCCGCAAAACCGCAGGATTGCTTCAGGCCATAATCTCTTTCCGGCAGGGCATGCTGAGCCTTTGTTTAATTCCTCTTCCTGGTCGGAAATGAGCGTTCCTTTTGCCCGTGCAGGCACCTACAGCTAGTCTCTCATTGGTTCTCCCTATTCCTGTACATCTTTCGCAGAAATTGCAAACTGTGCCAAACAGGAGGTTAATGGCACTGACTCTCCAAGTGGGGAGAGTGTTAGTAAAGCGTCTGAAATGGTGAACCCGAGTACCAGGGGACGATAACTGAGATGCATTTGAAAACGTTTCCCGGTCACACAGTGCACTGTACTGTGGGTTTCCCATGCATGTTTTAGCTGAAGGAAGAATCCCTTAAACCTGGAGAGTTCGGACCCATGGAATGGTTACCATGCAGTATGACTTCAAAGGGTCTGCGTTTGCTGACCGAACCTCACCAATGCTGTCAGCCCGAAGTGTCCAGCCTTATGTCTCACCCAGCTCTGGGTGTAGATGTGGTAAATCCAGGTTGCATCACAAACCCTGAATGAATTATTTAAGAATTGCTCTCTATTTCACTGTCATTTTGTTTTGTTTTTGAAATTTATTTTGATAATGGGATTTATCGGATTTTCACTGCTGCGTTTATGCCGCTGTACACACGCTTGATTTCCTTATGGAGACATATAAATCCATGGGTTTTAAGATTCTTACTTGTCAGGTATCTTGCCAGGCGTTGAATATGGGGTGTCGAGTCCATTTCGTTGAGCAAGGAGTAGGTCTTGTCTATTATATATTTGGCTCATGGAACGGTATCTGTGCTAATTTCAATCTCTGGTTTTATGCAGCACCGCAACTCACCTTTCCCCATAAGCAAGCATAAGTTGGTTTTCTAAATTTGAGACCCTGTTCTGTTTTGTAATTCAGTTTATGTGTAGCCAAGTTTACATTCCGTGTATTACTGATATATTATGATGTTTCTTTTTCTGTGTGACTTATTTCTCGTAGAATCATCGTACCTGAATCCACTCATTATGCCGCTACGGGCCTGATGACGTAGATTTCATTGCTGAGTGATATTCCATTGTACGTGCGTAGCAGAACTTCTTTATTCATTTTTTGCTTTCTCGGATATTTAACTTGTACCGTAGACAAGGTTCTTGTAAACAGAGCCATCCCAAACTTTGGTTTGGCTGTGTGTTTTTGATTTTAATTTCCCTAAGCTATAGGACCATAAGTGGAAGTGACATAGGCTGTGTTGCTTTGTTTCCTACATGTTTCAGGATACATCATACATTTCTCCAGAGTGGCTGTTGGCAATTTACATCCCGCCCATCAGCATAACAAGGCTCCCTGTTCTCCATGACCTGTCCTGTCTTTCTGGATTTTACACTTTTTTCAGATGGCCCTTTTGACCGGGGGGCAGTGAGACTTCATTGTAGTGCAGATTTCCTTTACACGCTTGCTTGGTTGGCCAAAAAGGGCGTATGCGTTTTTCCTGAATATATTCAGGAAAAAACGCATACGCCCTTTTTGGCCAAGTGCATCATTGTTGACATTCTGCCTCTTTTCCTACGCTTTAAGTGCAATTCTAGTCTACCCCCTGAAATCGTTTTCCTGAAATTCTGCCCCGCTTTCAAGTCCTCTTTGAAGACTTACTTCAGTACATTTTTGGACGATAGCTGTCATTCATAACTCTGCAGGTTTGTGAATTACAGTGCCCTTGAGCTCCTTTCTTCAACTCCTTTTCTTGTGAGCTGGTCGCAAAACCGCAGGATTGCTTCAGGCCCTAATATGTTTCCGGCCGGGCACGCTGAGCCTTTGGTTAATTCCTCTTCCTGGTGGGAAATGATCGTTCAATTTGCCGGTGCAGACACCAACAGCTAGTCTCTCATTGGTTCTCCCTATGCCTGTTCATCTTGCGCAGAAATTGCAAACTGTGCCAAACAGGAGGTTAAATGCACTGACTCTCCAAGTGGGGAGAGTGTTAGTAAAGCGTCTGGAATGGTGAACCCGAGTACCAGGGGACGAAAACTGAGATGCATTTGAAAACGTTTCCCAATCACACGGTGGACGATAGTCTGGGTTTCCCATGCATGTTTTAGCGGAAGGAAGAATCCCTTAAACCTGGAGAGTTGGGACCCCTGGAATGGGTACCATGCAGTATGACTTCAAAGGGTCTGCGTTTGCTCACCGAACCTCACCAATGCTATCAGCCTGAAGTGTCCAGCCTTATGTCTCATCCAGCTCTGGGTGTAGATGTGGTAAATACAGGTTGCATCACAAGCCCTGAATGAATTATTTAAGAATTGCTCTCTATTTCACTGTCATTGTGTTTTGTTTTTGAAATTCATTTTGATAATGGGATTTATCGGATTTTCACTGCTGCTTTTAGGCCACTGTACACACGCTTGATTTCCTTATGGAGACATATAAATCCATGGGTTTTAAGAGTCTTACTTGTCACGTATCTTCCCAGGCGTTGAATATAGGGTGTTGAGTCCATTTCGTTGAGCAAGGAGTAGGTTTTGTCTATTATATATTTGGCTTATGGAACGGTATCTGTGCTAATTTCAATCTCTGGTTTTATGCAGCATCCCAACTGACCTTTCCCCATAAGCAAGCATAAGTTGGTTTGCTAAATTTGAGACCCTGTTCTGTTTTGTAATTCAGTTCATGGGTAGCCAAGTTTACATTCCGTGTATTAGTGATAACTTATGATGTTTCTTTTTCTGTCTGACTTATTTCTCATAGAATCATCGTACCTGAATCCACTCATTATGCCGCTACGGTCCTGATGACGTAGATTTCATTGCTGAGAGATATTCCATTGTACGTGCGTACCACAACTTCTTTATCCATTTTATGCTTTCTCGGATATTTAATTTCTACCGTAGATGAGGTTCTTGTAAACAGAGCCATCCCAAACGCTGGGGTGGCTGTGTGTTTTTGATTTTAATTTCCCTAAGCTATAGGACCATAAGTGGAAGTGCCATAGGCTGTGTTGCTTTGTTTCCTACGTGTTTCTGGAAACACCATACACTTCTCCAGAGTGGTTGTTGGCAATTTACATCCCGCCCATCAGCATGACAAGGCTCCCTGTTCTCCATGACCTGGCCTGCCTTTCTGGATTTTACACTTTTTTCAGATGGCTCTTTTGACCGGGGGGGCAGTGAGACTTCATTGTAGTGCAGATTTCCTTTACACGCTTGCTTGGTTGGCCAAAAAGGGCGTATGCGTTTTTTCCTGAATATATTCAGGAAAAAAGGCATACGCCCTTTTTGACCAAGTGCATCGTTGTCGACATTCTGCCTCTTTTCCTATGCTTTTAGTACAATTCCAGTCTACCCCCTGAAATCGTTTTCCTGCAATTCTGCCCCGCTTTCAACTCCTCTTGGAAGACTTAATTCAATACATTTTTGGACGATAGCTGTCATTCATAACTCTGCAGGTTTGTGAATTACAGTGCCCCTGAGCTCATGTCTTCAACTCGCTTTCTTGTGAGCTGGCTGCAAAACCGCAGGATTGCTTCAGGCCAAAGTCTCTTTCCAGCAGGGCACTCTGAGCCTTTGTTTAATTCCTCTTCCTGGTCGGAAAAGAGCGTTCCATTTTCCCATGCAGACACCTACAGCTAGTCTCTCATTGCTTCTCCCTATTCCTGTTCATCTTGTGCAGAAATTGCAAAGTGTGCCAAACAGGAGGTTAAATGCACTGACTCTCCAAGTGGGGAGAGTGTTAGTAAAGCGTCTGGAATGGTGAACCCGAGTACCAGGGGACGAAAACTGAGATGCATTTGAAAACGTTTACCGGTCACACAGTGCACTGTACTGTGGGTTTACCATGCATGTTTTAGCTGAAGGAAGAATCCCTTAAACCTGGAGAGTTGGGACCCATGGAATGGTTACCATGCAGTATGACTTCAAAGGGTCTGCGTTTGCTCACCGAACCTCACCAATGCTATCAGCCCAAAGTGTCCAGCCTTATGTCTCACCCAGCTCTGGGTGTAGATGTGGTAAATCCAGGTTGCATCACAAGCCCTGAATGAATTATTTAAGAATTGCTCTCTATTTCACTGTCATTGTGTTTTGTTTTTGAAATTTATTTTGATAATGGGATTTATCGGATTTTGACTTCTGCCTTTAGGCCGCTGTACACACGCTTGATTTCCTTATGGAGACATATAAATCCATGGGTTTTAAGATTCTTACTTGTCAGGTATCTTGCCAGGCGTTGAATATGGGGTGTTGAGTCCATTTCGTTGAGCAAGGAGTAGGGCTTGTCTATTATATATTTGGCTTATGGAACGGTATCTGTGCTAATTTCAATCTCTGGTTTTATGCAGCACCCCAACTCACCTTTCCCCATAAGCAAGCATAAGTTGGTTTTCTAAATTTGAGACCCTGTTCTGTTTTGTAATTCAGTTCATGGGTAGCCAAGTTTACATTCCGTGTATTACTGATATATTATGATGTTTCTTTTTCTGTGTGACTTATTTCTCGTAGAATCATCGTACCTGAATCCACTCATTATGCCGCTATGGGCCTGAAGACGTAGATTTCATTGCTGAGTGATATTCCATTGTACGTGCGTACCAGAACTTCTTTATCCATTTTTTCCTTTCTCGGATATTTAACTTGTACCGTAGACAAGGTTCTTGTAAACAGAGCCATCCCAAACTTTGGGGTGGCTGTGTGTTTTTGATTTAAATTTCTCTAAGCTGTAGGACCATAAGTGGAAGTGACATAGGCTGTGTTGCTTTGTTTCCTACGTGTTTCAGGATACACCATACATTTCTCCAGAGTGGCTGTTGGCAATTTACATCCCGCCCATCAGCATAACAAGGCTCCCTGTTCTCCATGACCTGTCCTGTCTTTCTGGATTTTACTCTTTTTTCAGATGGCCCTTTTGACCGGGAGGCAGTGAGACTTCATTGTAGTGCAGATTTCTTTACACGCTTGCTTGGTTGGCCAAAAAGGGCGTATGCGTTTTTTCCTGAATATATTCAGGAAAAAACGCATACGCCCTTTTTGGCCAAGTGCATCATTGTCGACATTCTGCCTCTTTTCCTATGCTTTAAGTGCAATTCCAGTCTACCCCCTGAAATCGTTTTCCTGAAATTCTGCCCCGCTTTCAAGTCCTCTTCAAAGACTTACTTCAATACATTTTTGGACGATAGCTGTAATTCATAACTCTGCAGGTTTGTGAATTACAGTGCCCCTGAGCTCCTTTCTTCAACTCGCTTTCTTGTGAGCTGGCCGCAAAACCGCAGGATTCCTTCAGGCCCTAATCTGTTTCCGGCATGGCACGCTGATCCTTTGGTTAATTCCTCTTCCTGGTGGGAATTGAGCATTCCATTTGCCCATGCAGACACCTACAGCTAGTATCTCATTGGTTCTCCCGATTCCTGTTCATCTTGCGCAGAAATTGCCAACTGTGCCAAACAGGAGGTTAAAGGCACTGACTCTCCAAGTGGGGAGAGTGTTAGTAAAGCTTCTGGAATGGTGAACCCAAGTCCCAGGGGACGAAAACTGAGATGCATTTGAAAACGTTTCCCAATCACACGGTGAATCATACTCTGGGTTTCCCATGCATGTTTTAGCTGAAGGAAGAATCCCTTAAACCTGGAGAGTTGGGACCCTTGGAATGGGTATCATGCAGTATGACTTCAAAGGGTCTGCGTTTGCTCACTGAACCTCACCAATGCTATCAGCCCAAAGTGTCCAGCCTTATGTCTCACTCACCTCTGGGTGTAGATGGGGTAAATTCAGGTTGCATGACAAGCCCTGAATGAATTATTTAAGAATTGCTCTCTATTTCACTGTCATTGTGTTTTGTTTTTGAAATTTATGTTGATAATGGGATTTATCGGATTTTCACTGCTGCGTTGAGGCCGCTGTACACACGCTGGATTTCCTTATGGAGACATATAAATCCATGGGTTTTAAGATTCTTCCTTGTCAGGTATCTTCCCATGCGTTGAATATGGGGTGTTGAGTCCATTTCCTTGAGCAAGGAGCAGGTCTTGTCTTTTATATATTTGGCTTATGGAACGGTATCTGTGCTAATTTCAATCTCTGGTTTTATGCAGCACCCCAACTCACCTTTTCCCTTAAGCAAGCAAAAGTTGGTTTTCTAAATTTGAGACCCTGTTCTGTTTTTTTAATTCAGTTCATGTGTAGCCAAGTTTTCATTCCTTGTATTAGTGATATCTTATGATGTTTCTTTTTCAGTGTGACTTATTTCTCGTAGAATCATCGTACCTGAATCCACTCATTATGCCGCTACGGGCCTGATGACGTAGATTTCATTGCTGAGTGATATTCCATTGTACGTGCGTACCACAACTTCTTTATTCATTTTTTGCTTTCTCGGATATTTAACTTGTACCGTAGACGAGGTTCTTGTAAACACAGCCATCCCAAACTTTGGGGTGGCTGTGTGTTTTTGATTTTAATTTCCCTAAGCTATAGGACCATAAGTGGAAGTGCCATAGGCTGTGTTGCTTTGTTTCCTACGTGTTTCAGGAAACACCATACACTTCTCCAGAGTGGGTGTTTGCAATTTCCATCCCGCCCATCAGCATAACAAGGCTCCTTGTTCTCCATGACCTGTCCTGCCTTTCTGGATTATACACTTTTATCAGATGGCCCTTTTAACCGGGGGGCAGTGAGACTTCATTGTAGTGCAGATTTCTTTACACGCTTGCTTGGTTGGCCAAAAAGGGCGTATGCGTTTTTTCCTGAATATTTTCAGGAAAAAACGCATACGCCCTTTTTGGCCAAGTGCATCATTGTCGACATTCTGCCTCTTTTCCTATGCTTTAAGTGCAATTCCAGTCTACCCCCTGAAATCGTTTTCCTGAAATTCTGCCCCGCTTTCAAGTCCTCTTCGAAGACTTACTTCAGTACATTTTTGGACGATAGCTGTCATTCATAACTCTGCAGGTTTGTGAATTACAGTGCCCCTGAGTTCCTTTCTTCAACTCGCTTTCTTGTGAGCTGGCTGCAAAACCGCAGGATTGCTTCAGGCCCTAATCTGTTTCCGGCAGGGCACACTGAGCCTTTGGTTAATTCATCTTCCTGGTGGGAAATCAGCGATCAATTTGCCCATGCAGACACAGACAGCTAGTCTCTCATTGGTTCTCCCTATTCCTGTTCATCTTTCGCAGAAATTGCAAACTGTGCCAAACAGGACATTAAAGGTAGAGACTCTCCAAGTGGGGAGAGTGTTAGTAAAGGGTCTGGAATGGTGAACCCGAGTACCAGGGTTTGAAAACTTAGATGCATTTGAAAACGTTTCCCAATCACACGGTGGACCATACTCTGGGTTTCCCATGCATGTTTTAGCTGAAGGAAGAATCCCTTAAACTTGGAGAGTTGGGACCCATGGAATGGGTACCATGCAGTATGACTTCAAAGGGTCTGCGTTTGGTCACCGAAACTCACCAATGCTATCAGCCCGAAGTGTCCAGCCTTATGTCTCACCCTAACCCTTACCCGAAGCCTTACCCTAACCCGTCCCCTAATCCTAACACGTATGCTAACACTAAACCGTGCCGTAACACGTACGCTCACCCTAAACCATTGTCGTACCTTATCCTGTACCCTAAACCGTCCCCGTCCGCTAACCCGAAGCCTTACCCTTACCCGTCCCCTAATCCTAACCCGTACGCTAACACTAACCCACACCCTAACACGTACGCTCACCCTATACAGTTGTCGGAACCTAACATTTACCCTAAACCGTTCCCGTACCCTAACCCTAACCCGAAGCCTTACCCTAACCCTTCCCCTAATCCTAAACTGTACGCTAACACTAACCCGTACCCTAACACGTACGCTCACCCTAAACCGTTGTCATACCGTAACCTGTACCCTAAACCGTCCCCGTCCCCTAAACCTAACCCTAACCCTTACCCGAAGCCTTACCCTAACCCGTCCCCTAATCCTAACCCGTACGCAAACACTAACCCGTACCCTAACACGTCCGCTCACCCTAAAGCGTTGCCTTACCCTAACCTGTACCCTATACCGTCCCTGTCCCCTAACCCTAACACTAACGCTAACCCTTACCCGAAGCCTTAACCTAAACCATCCACTAATCCTGACCCGTACGCAAACACTAAACCGTACCCTAACACGTACGCTCACGACCGTTCGTCCCTAACCTGTAACCTAAAGCGTCCCCGTCACCTAACCCTAACCCTAACCCTAACCCTAATCCTAACCCTTATGCGAAACCTTAACCTACCCGGTCCCCTAATCCTGACCCGTACACTGAAACTAGCCCATACCATAAAACGTACGCTCACCCTAAACCGTTGTCGTACCCTAACCTGTACCCTAAACCGTCCCCGTCCCCTAACCCTAACCCTTACCCGAAGCCTTACCCTAACCCGTCCCCTAATCCTAACCTGTACGCTAACACTAACCCGTATCCTAACACGTACGCTCACCCTAAACTGGTGTCTTACCCTAACCTGTACCCTAAACCCTCACAACTCTAACACTTAACCGAAACCTTACCCTAACCTGTCCCCTAATGCTAACACGTATGCTAACACTAACCCGTACCCTAACACGTACGCTCACCCTAAACCGTTGTCGTTCCCTAACCTGTACCCTAAACCGTCCCCATCCCCTAACCCTAACACTTACCCAAAGCCTTAACCTAACCCGTCCCCTAATCCTAACCGTTACGCTAACACTAACCTGTACCCTAACACGTACGCTCTCCCTAAAACTTTGTTGTACCCTAACCTGTACCCTAAACCATCCCCGTTCCCTAAACCTAAAACTTACCCGAAGCCTTACCCTAAGCCGTCCCCTAATCCTAACCCCTACGCTAACACTAACCCGTACCCTAACACGTACGCTCACCCTGAAACTTTGTCGTACACTAACTTGTAACCTAAACCATCCCCGTCCCCGTCCCCGTCCGCTAACCCTTACCCGAAGCCTTACCCTAACCAGTCGTCTAATCCGAACCCGTACGCTAACACTAACCCGTACCCTAAAATGTACGCTCACCCTAAACCATTGTCGTACCCTAACCTGTACCCTGAATCGTCCCCATCCCCTAACCGTAACCCTAACCCTAACCCTAACCCTAAACCTTACCCCAAGCCTTACCCTAACCCGTCCCCTAATCCTAACCCGTAAGCTAACACTAACCCATACCCTAACATGTACGCTCAACCTAAACCTTTGTCGTACCCTAACCTGTACCCTAAACTGTCCCCGTCCCCATCCCCTAACCCTAACCCTAAACCTAACCCTTACCCGAAGCCTTACCCTAACCCGTCCCCTAATCCTACCCCGTACGCTAACACTAACCCATACCCCAACATGTACGCTCACCCTAAACCGTTGTCGTACCCTAAACTGAATGCTAAACCGTCCCTGTCCCGTAACCCTAACCCTAACCCAAACCCTTACCTGAAGTCTTACCCTAACCCGTCACCTAATCCTAACTTGTACGCTAACACTAACCCATACCCTAACACGTACGCTCACCCTAAACCGTTGTCGTACCCTAACCTGTACCCTAAACCGTCCCCGTCCCCATCCCCTAACCCTAACCCTAACCCTAATCCTAACCCTTATGCGAAACCTTAACCTACCCGGTCCCCTAATCCTGACCCGTACACTGAAACTAGCCCATACCATAAAACGTACACTCACCCTAAACCGTTGTCGTACCCTAACCTGTACCCTATACCGTCCCTGTCCCCTAACCCTAACCCTAACACTAACGCTAACCCTTACCCGAAGCCTTAACCTAAACCATCCACTAATCCTGACCCGTACGCAAACACTAAACCGTACCCTAACACGTACGCTCACGCCAAACCGTTGACGTACCCTAACCTGTAACCTAAAGCGTCCCCGTCACCTAACCCTAACCTTAACCCTAACCCTTACCATAACCCATCCCTTAATCCTAACCCGTACGCTAACACTAACCCGTAACCTAACACGTACGCTCAAACCAAACTGTTGTCATACCCTAACCTGTTCCCTAAACCGTCCCCGTCCCCTAATCCTAACCTGTACGCTAAAACTAACCCGTACCCTAACACGTACGCTCACCCTAAAACTTTGACGTACCCTAAACCATCCCCGTTCCCTAACCCTAAACCTTACCCGAAGCCTTACCCTAACCCGCCCCTAATCCTAACCCCTTCGCTAACACTAACACATACCCAAACACGTACGCTCACACTAAACCATTGTGGTACCCTAACCTGTACCGTAAAACGGCCCCGTCCCTTAACCCTAACCCTAACCCTTACCCGAAGCCTTACCCTAACCCGTCCCCTAACCCTAACCCGTACGCTAACACTAACCAACACATACCCTAACACGTACGCTCACCCTAAACCACTGTCGTACCCTAACCTGTACCCTAAACCGTCCCCGTCCCCATCCCCTAACACTAAACCTAACCCTAACCCAACACTTACGCGCAGCCTTACACTAACCAGTCCCCTAATACTAACCTGTGCGCTAACACTAACCCGTACCCTAACACGTCCGCTCACCCTAAAGCGTTGCCTTACCCTAACCTGTACCCTAAACCGTTGTCGTACCCTAACCTGTAACCTAAACCGTCCCCGTCCCCTAACCCTAACACTAACTCTTACCCGAAGCCTTACCCTAACACGTCCCCTAATCCTAAACCGTACGCTAAAACTAACCCATACCCTAACACGTACACTCACCCTAAACCGTTGTCGTACCCTAACCTGTACCCTATACCGTCCCTGTCCCCTAACCCTAACACTAACGCTAACCCTTACCCGAAGCCTTAACCTAAACCATCCACTAATCCTGACCCGTACGCAAATACTAAACCGTACCCTAACACGTACGCTCACGCCAAACCGTTGACGTACCCTAACCTGTAACCTAAAGCGTCCCCGTCACCTAACCCTAACCCTAACCCTAAGCCTTACCATAACCCATCCCTTAATCCTAACCCGTACGCTAACACTAACCCGTAACCTAACACGTACGCTCAAACCAAACTGTTGTCATACCCTAACCTGTTCCCTAAACCGTCCCCGTCCCCTGACACTAACCCTAACCCTAACGCTAAACCTAACCCTTACCCGAAGACTCACCCTAACCCGCCCCCTAATCCTAACCCGTACGCTAACACTAACCCGTACCCTAACACGTACGCTCACCCTAAACCGTTATCGTAATCTAACCTGTACCCTAAACCCTCCCCAACCCTAACCCTAGCCCTAACCCTTACCCGAAGCCTTACCCTAACCCGTCCCCTAATCCTAACACGTATGCTAACACTAAACCGTGCCGTAACACGTACGCTCACCCTAAACCATTGTCGTACCTTATCCTGTACCCTAAACCGTCCCCGTCCGCTAACCCGAAGCCTTACCCTTACCCGTCCCCTAATCCTAACCCGTACGCTAACACTAACCCACACCCTAACACGTACGCTCACCCTATACAGTTGTCGGAACCTAACATTTACCCTAAACCGTTCCCGTACCCTAACCCTAACCCGAAGCCTTACCCTAACCCTTCCCCTAATCCTAAACTGTACGCTAACACTAACCCGTACCCTAACACGTACGCTCACCCTAAACCGTTGTCATACCGTAACCTGTACCCTAAACCGTCCCCGTCCCCTAAACCTAACCCTAACCCTTACCCGAAGCCTTACCCTAACCCGTCCCCTAATCCTAACCCGTACGCAAACACTAACCCGTACCCTAACACGTCCGCTCACCCTAAAGCGTTGCCTTACCCTAACCTGTACCCTATACCGTCCCTGTCCCCTAACCCTAACACTAACGCTAACCCTTACCCGAAGCCTTAACCTAAACCATCCACTAATCCTGACCCGTACGCAAACACTAAACCGTACCCTAACACGTACGCTCACGCCAAACCGTTGACGTACCCTAACCTGTAACCTAAAGCGTCCCCGTCACCTAACCCTAACCCTAACCCTAACCCTAATCCTAACCCTTATGCGAAACCTTAACCTACCCGGTCCCCTAATCCTGACCCGTACACTGAAACTAGCCCATACCATAAAACGTACGCTCACCCTAAACCGTTGTCGTACCCTAACCTGTACCCTAAACCGTCCCCGTCCCCTAACCCTAACCCTTACCCGAAGCCTTACCCTAACCCGTCCCCTAATCCTAACCTGTACGCTAACACTAACCCGTATCCTAACACGTACGCTCACCCTAAACTGGTGTCTTACCCTAACCTGTACCCTAAACCCTAACTCTAACACTTAACCGAAACCTTACCCTAACCTGTCCCCTAATGCTAACACGTATGCTAACACTAACCCGTACCCTAACACGTACGCTCACCCTAAACCGTTGTCGTTCCCTAACCTGTACCCTAAACCGTCCCCATCCCCTAACCCTAACACTTACCCAAAGCCTTAACCTAACCCGTCCCCTAATCCTAACCGTTACGCTAACACTAACCTGTACCCTAACACGTACGCTCTCCCTAAAACTTTGTTGTACCCTAACCTGTACCCTAAACCATCCCCGTTCCCTAAACCTAAAACTTACCCGAAGCCTTACCCTAAGCCGTCCCCTAATCCTAACCCCTACGCTAACACTAACCCGTACCCTAACACGTACGCTCACCCTGAAACTTTGTCGTACACTAACTTGTAACCTAAACCATCCCCGTCCCCGTCCCCGTCCGCTAACCCTTACCCGAAGCCTTACCCTAACCAGTCGTCTAATCCGAACCCGTACGCTAACACTAACCCGTACCCTAAAATGTACGCTCACCCTAAACCATTGTCGTACCCTAACCTGTACCCTGAATCGTCCCCATCCCCTAACCGTAACCCTAACCCTAACCCTAACCCTAAACCTTACCCCAAGCCTTACCCTAACCCGTCCCCTAATCCTAACCCGTAAGCTAACACTAACCCATACCCTAACATGTACGCTCAACCTAAACCTTTGTCGTACCCTAACCTGTACCCTAAACTGTCCCCGTCCCCATCCCCTAACCCTAACCCTAAACCTAACCCTTACCCGAAGCCTTACCCTAACCCGTCCCCTAATCCTACCCCGTACGCTAACACTAACCCATACCCCAACATGTACGCTCACCCTAAACCGTTGTCGTACCCTAAACTGAATGCTAAACCGTCCCTGTCCCGTAACCCTAACCCTAACCCAAACCCTTACCTGAAGTCTTACCCTAACCCGTCACCTAATCCTAACTTGTACGCTAACACTAACCCATACCCTAACACGTACGCTCACCCTAAACCGTTGTCGTACCCTAACCTGTACCCTAAACCGTCCCCGTCCCCATCCCCTAACCCTAACCCTAACCCTAATCCTAACCCTTATGCGAAACCTTAACCTACCCGGTCCCCTAATCCTGACCCGTACACTGAAACTAGCCCATACCATAAAACGTACACTCACCCTAAACCGTTGTCGTACCCTAACCTGTACCCTATACCGTCCCTGTCCCCTAACCCTAACCCTAACACTAACGCTAACCCTTACCCGAAGCCTTAACCTAAACCATCCACTAATCCTGACCCGTACGCAAACACTAAACCGTACCCTAACACGTACGCTCACGCCAAACCGTTGACGTACCCTAACCTGTAACCTAAAGCGTCCCCGTCACCTAACCCTAACCTTAACCCTAACCCTTACCATAACCCATCCCTTAATCCTAACCCGTACGCTAACACTAACCCGTAACCTAACACGTACGCTCAAACCAAACTGTTGTCATACCCTAACCTGTTCCCTAAACCGTCCCCGTCCCCTAATCCTAACCTGTACGCTAAAACTAACCCGTACCCTAACACGTACGCTCACCCTAAAACTTTGACGTACCCTAAACCATCCCCGTTCCCTAACCCTAAACCTTACCCGAAGCCTTACCCTAACCCGCCCCTAATCCTAACCCCTTCGCTAACACTAACACATACCCAAACACGTACGCTCACACTAAACCATTGTGGTACCCTAACCTGTACCGTAAAACGGCCCCGTCCCTTAACCCTAACCCTAACCCTTACCCGAAGCCTTACCCTAACCCGTCCCCTAACCCTAACCCGTACGCTAACACTAACCAACACATACCCTAACACGTACGCTCACCCTAAACCACTGTCGTACCCTAACCTGTACCCTAAACCGTCCCCGTCCCCATCCCCTAACACTAAACCTAACCCTAACCCAACACTTACGCGCAGCCTTACACTAACCAGTCCCCTAATACTAACCTGTGCGCTAACACTAACCCGTACCCTAACACGTCCGCTCACCCTAAAGCGTTGCCTTACCCTAACCTGTACCCTAAACCGTTGTCGTACCCTAACCTGTAACCTAAACCGTCCCCGTCCCCTAACCCTAACACTAACTCTTACCCGAAGCCTTACCCTAACACGTCCCCTAATCCTAAACCGTACGCTAAAACTAACCCATACCCTAACACGTACACTCACCCTAAACCGTTGTCGTACCCTAACCTGTACCCTATACCGTCCCTGTCCCCTAACCCTAACACTAACGCTAACCCTTACCCGAAGCCTTAACCTAAACCATCCACTAATCCTGACCCGTACGCAAATACTAAACCGTACCCTAACACGTACGCTCACGCCAAACCGTTGACGTACCCTAACCTGTAACCTAAAGCGTCCCCGTCACCTAACCCTAACCCTAACCCTAAGCCTTACCATAACCCATCCCTTAATCCTAACCCGTACGCTAACACTAACCCGTAACCTAACACGTACGCTCAAACCAAACTGTTGTCATACCCTAACCTGTTCCCTAAACCGTCCCCGTCCCCTGACACTAACCCTAACCCTAACGCTAAACCTAACCCTTACCCGAAGACTCACCCTAACCCGCCCCCTAATCCTAACCCGTACGCTAACACTAACCCGTACCCTAACACGTACGCTCACCCTAAACCGTTATCGTAATCTAACCTGTACCCTAAACCCTCCCCAACCCTAACCCTAGCCCTAACCCTTACCCGAAGCCTTACCCTAACCCGTCCCCTAATCCTAACACGTATGCTAACACTAAACCGTGCCGTAACACGTACGCTCACCCTAAACCATTGTCGTACCTTATCCTGTACCCTAAACCGTCCCCGTCCGCTAACCCGAAGCCTTACCCTTACCCGTCCCCTAATCCTAACCCGTACGCTAACACTAACCCACACCCTAACACGTACGCTCACCCTATACAGTTGTCGGAACCTAACATTTACCCTAAACCGTTCCCGTACCCTAACCCTAACCCGAAGCCTTACCCTAACCCTTCCCCTAATCCTAAACTGTACGCTAACACTAACCCGTACCCTAACACGTACGCTCACCCTAAACCGTTGTCATACCGTAACCTGTACCCTAAACCGTCCCCGTCCCCTAAACCTAACCCTAACCCTTACCCGAAGCCTTACCCTAACCCGTCCCCTAATCCTAACCCGTACGCAAACACTAACCCGTACCCTAACACGTCCGCTCACCCTAAAGCGTTGCCTTACCCTAACCTGTACCCTATACCGTCCCTGTCCCCTAACCCTAACACTAACGCTAACCCTTACCCGAAGCCTTAACCTAAACCATCCACTAATCCTGACCCGTACGCAAACACTAAACCGTACCCTAACACGTACGCTCACGCCAAACCGTTGACGTACCCTAACCTGTAACCTAAAGCGTCCCCGTCACCTAACCCTAACCCTAACCCTAACCCTAATCCTAACCCTTATGCGAAACCTTAACCTACCCGGTCCCCTAATCCTGACCCGTACACTGAAACTAGCCCATACCATAAAACGTACGCTCACCCTAAACCGTTGTCGTACCCTAACCTGTACCCTAAACCGTCCCCGTCCCCTAACCCTAACCCTTACCCGAAGCCTTACCCTAACCCGTCCCCTAATCCTAACCTGTACGCTAACACTAACCCGTATCCTAACACGTACGCTCACCCTAAACTGGTGTCTTACCCTAACCTGTACCCTAAACCCTAACTCTAACACTTAACCGAAACCTTACCCTAACCTGTCCCCTAATGCTAACACGTATGCTAACACTAACCCGTACCCTAACACGTACGCTCACCCTAAACCGTTGTCGTTCCCTAACCTGTACCCTAAACCGTCCCCATCCCCTAACCCTAACACTTACCCAAAGCCTTAACCTAACCCGTCCCCTAATCCTAACCGTTACGCTAACACTAACCTGTACCCTAACACGTACGCTCTCCCTAAAACTTTGTTGTACCCTAACCTGTACCCTAAACCATCCCCGTTCCCTAAACCTAAAACTTACCCGAAGCCTTACCCTAAGCCGTCCCCTAATCCTAACCCCTACGCTAACACTAACCCGTACCCTAACACGTACGCTCACCCTGAAACTTTGTCGTACACTAACTTGTAACCTAAACCATCCCCGTCCCCGTCCCCGTCCGCTAACCCTTACCCGAAGCCTTACCCTAACCAGTCGTCTAATCCGAACCCGTACGCTAACACTAACCCGTACCCTAAAATGTACGCTCACCCTAAACCATTGTCGTACCCTAACCTGTACCCTGAATCGTCCCCATCCCCTAACCGTAACCCTAACCCTAACCCTAACCCTAAACCTTACCCCAAGCCTTACCCTAACCCGTCCCCTAATCCTAACCCGTAAGCTAACACTAACCCATACCCTAACATGTACGCTCAACCTAAACCTTTGTCGTACCCTAACCTGTACCCTAAACTGTCCCCGTCCCCATCCCCTAACCCTAACCCTAAACCTAACCCTTACCCGAAGCCTTACCCTAACCCGTCCCCTAATCCTACCCCGTACGCTAACACTAACCCATACCCCAACATGTACGCTCACCCTAAACCGTTGTCGTACCCTAAACTGAATGCTAAACCGTCCCTGTCCCGTAACCCTAACCCTAACCCAAACCCTTACCTGAAGTCTTACCCTAACCCGTCACCTAATCCTAACTTGTACGCTAACACTAACCCATACCCTAACACGTACGCTCACCCTAAACCGTTGTCGTACCCTAACCTGTACCCTAAACCGTCCCCGTCCCCATCCCCTAACCCTAACCCTAACCCTAATCCTAACCCTTATGCGAAACCTTAACCTACCCGGTCCCCTAATCCTGACCCGTACACTGAAACTAGCCCATACCATAAAACGTACACTCACCCTAAACCGTTGTCGTACCCTAACCTGTACCCTATACCGTCCCTGTCCCCTAACCCTAACCCTAACACTAACGCTAACCCTTACCCGAAGCCTTAACCTAAACCATCCACTAATCCTGACCCGTACGCAAACACTAAACCGTACCCTAACACGTACGCTCACGCCAAACCGTTGACGTACCCTAACCTGTAACCTAAAGCGTCCCCGTCACCTAACCCTAACCTTAACCCTAACCCTTACCATAACCCATCCCTTAATCCTAACCCGTACGCTAACACTAACCCGTAACCTAACACGTACGCTCAAACCAAACTGTTGTCATACCCTAACCTGTTCCCTAAACCGTCCCCGTCCCCTAATCCTAACCTGTACGCTAAAACTAACCCGTACCCTAACACGTACGCTCACCCTAAAACTTTGACGTACCCTAAACCATCCCCGTTCCCTAACCCTAAACCTTACCCGAAGCCTTACCCTAACCCGCCCCTAATCCTAACCCCTTCGCTAACACTAACACATACCCAAACACGTACGCTCACACTAAACCATTGTGGTACCCTAACCTGTACCGTAAAACGGCCCCGTCCCTTAACCCTAACCCTAACCCTTACCCGAAGCCTTACCCTAACCCGTCCCCTAACCCTAACCCGTACGCTAACACTAACCAACACATACCCTAACACGTACGCTCACCCTAAACCACTGTCGTACCCTAACCTGTACCCTAAACCGTCCCCGTCCCCATCCCCTAACACTAAACCTAACCCTAACCCAACACTTACGCGCAGCCTTACACTAACCAGTCCCCTAATACTAACCTGTGCGCTAACACTAACCCGTACCCTAACACGTCCGCTCACCCTAAAGCGTTGCCTTACCCTAACCTGTACCCTAAACCGTTGTCGTACCCTAACCTGTAACCTAAACCGTCCCCGTCCCCTAACCCTAACACTAACTCTTACCCGAAGCCTTACCCTAACACGTCCCCTAATCCTAAACCGTACGCTAAAACTAACCCATACCCTAACACGTACACTCACCCTAAACCGTTGTCGTACCCTAACCTGTACCCTATACCGTCCCTGTCCCCTAACCCTAACACTAACGCTAACCCTTACCCGAAGCCTTAACCTAAACCATCCACTAATCCTGACCCGTACGCAAATACTAAACCGTACCCTAACACGTACGCTCACGCCAAACCGTTGACGTACCCTAACCTGTAACCTAAAGCGTCCCCGTCACCTAACCCTAACCCTAACCCTAAGCCTTACCATAACCCATCCCTTAATCCTAACCCGTACGCTAACACTAACCCGTAACCTAACACGTACGCTCAAACCAAACTGTTGTCATACCCTAACCTGTTCCCTAAACCGTCCCCGTCCCCTGACACTAACCCTAACCCTAACGCTAAACCTAACCCTTACCCGAAGACTCACCCTAACCCGCCCCCTAATCCTAACCCGTACGCTAACACTAACCCGTACCCTAACACGTACGCTCACCCTAAACCGTTATCGTAATCTAACCTGTACCCTAAACCCTCCCCAACCCTAACCCTAGCCCTAACCCTTACCCGAAGCCTTACCCTAACCCGTCCCCTAATCCTAACACGTATGCTAACACTAAACCGTGCCGTAACACGTACGCTCACCCTAAACCATTGTCGTACCTTATCCTGTACCCTAAACCGTCCCCGTCCGCTAACCCGAAGCCTTACCCTTACCCGTCCCCTAATCCTAACCCGTACGCTAACACTAACCCACACCCTAACACGTACGCTCACCCTATACAGTTGTCGGAACCTAACATTTACCCTAAACCGTTCCCGTACCCTAACCCTAACCCGAAGCCTTACCCTAACCCTTCCCCTAATCCTAAACTGTACGCTAACACTAACCCGTACCCTAACACGTACGCTCACCCTAAACCGTTGTCATACCGTAACCTGTACCCTAAACCGTCCCCGTCCCCTAAACCTAACCCTAACCCTTACCCGAAGCCTTACCCTAACCCGTCCCCTAATCCTAACCCGTACGCAAACACTAACCCGTACCCTAACACGTCCGCTCACCCTAAAGCGTTGCCTTACCCTAACCTGTACCCTATACCGTCCCTGTCCCCTAACCCTAACACTAACGCTAACCCTTACCCGAAGCCTTAACCTAAACCATCCACTAATCCTGACCCGTACGCAAACACTAAACCGTACCCTAACACGTACGCTCACGCCAAACCGTTGACGTACCCTAACCTGTAACCTAAAGCGTCCCCGTCACCTAACCCTAACCCTAACCCTAACCCTAATCCTAACCCTTATGCGAAACCTTAACCTACCCGGTCCCCTAATCCTGACCCGTACACTGAAACTAGCCCATACCATAAAACGTACGCTCACCCTAAACCGTTGTCGTACCCTAACCTGTACCCTAAACCGTCCCCGTCCCCTAACCCTAACCCTTACCCGAAGCCTTACCCTAACCCGTCCCCTAATCCTAACCTGTACGCTAACACTAACCCGTATCCTAACACGTACGCTCACCCTAAACTGGTGTCTTACCCTAACCTGTACCCTAAACCCTAACTCTAACACTTAACCGAAACCTTACCCTAACCTGTCCCCTAATGCTAACACGTATGCTAACACTAACCCGTACCCTAACACGTACGCTCACCCTAAACCGTTGTCGTTCCCTAACCTGTACCCTAAACCGTCCCCATCCCCTAACCCTAACACTTACCCAAAGCCTTAACCTAACCCGTCCCCTAATCCTAACCGTTACGCTAACACTAACCTGTACCCTAACACGTACGCTCTCCCTAAAACTTTGTTGTACCCTAACCTGTACCCTAAACCATCCCCGTTCCCTAAACCTAAAACTTACCCGAAGCCTTACCCTAAGCCGTCCCCTAATCCTAACCCCTACGCTAACACTAACCCGTACCCTAACACGTACGCTCACCCTGAAACTTTGTCGTACACTAACTTGTAACCTAAACCATCCCCGTCCCCGTCCCCGTCCGCTAACCCTTACCCGAAGCCTTACCCTAACCAGTCGTCTAATCCGAACCCGTACGCTAACACTAACCCGTACCCTAAAATGTACGCTCACCCTAAACCATTGTCGTACCCTAACCTGTACCCTGAATCGTCCCCATCCCCTAACCGTAACCCTAACCCTAACCCTAACCCTAAACCTTACCCCAAGCCTTACCCTAACCCGTCCCCTAATCCTAACCCGTAAGCTAACACTAACCCATACCCTAACATGTACGCTCAACCTAAACCTTTGTCGTACCCTAACCTGTACCCTAAACTGTCCCCGTCCCCATCCCCTAACCCTAACCCTAAACCTAACCCTTACCCGAAGCCTTACCCTAACCCGTCCCCTAATCCTACCCCGTACGCTAACACTAACCCATACCCCAACATGTACGCTCACCCTAAACCGTTGTCGTACCCTAAACTGAATGCTAAACCGTCCCTGTCCCGTAACCCTAACCCTAACCCAAACCCTTACCTGAAGTCTTACCCTAACCCGTCACCTAATCCTAACTTGTACGCTAACACTAACCCATACCCTAACACGTACGCTCACCCTAAACCGTTGTCGTACCCTAACCTGTACCCTAAACCGTCCCCGTCCCCATCCCCTAACCCTAACCCTAACCCTAATCCTAACCCTTATGCGAAACCTTAACCTACCCGGTCCCCTAATCCTGACCCGTACACTGAAACTAGCCCATACCATAAAACGTACACTCACCCTAAACCGTTGTCGTACCCTAACCTGTACCCTATACCGTCCCTGTCCCCTAACCCTAACCCTAACACTAACGCTAACCCTTACCCGAAGCCTTAACCTAAACCATCCACTAATCCTGACCCGTACGCAAACACTAAACCGTACCCTAACACGTACGCTCACGCCAAACCGTTGACGTACCCTAACCTGTAACCTAAAGCGTCCCCGTCACCTAACCCTAACCTTAACCCTAACCCTTACCATAACCCATCCCTTAATCCTAACCCGTACGCTAACACTAACCCGTAACCTAACACGTACGCTCAAACCAAACTGTTGTCATACCCTAACCTGTTCCCTAAACCGTCCCCGTCCCCTAATCCTAACCTGTACGCTAAAACTAACCCGTACCCTAACACGTACGCTCACCCTAAAACTTTGACGTACCCTAAACCATCCCCGTTCCCTAACCCTAAACCTTACCCGAAGCCTTACCCTAACCCGCCCCTAATCCTAACCCCTTCGCTAACACTAACACATACCCAAACACGTACGCTCACACTAAACCATTGTGGTACCCTAACCTGTACCGTAAAACGGCCCCGTCCCTTAACCCTAACCCTAACCCTTACCCGAAGCCTTACCCTAACCCGTCCCCTAACCCTAACCCGTACGCTAACACTAACCAACACATACCCTAACACGTACGCTCACCCTAAACCACTGTCGTACCCTAACCTGTACCCTAAACCGTCCCCGTCCCCATCCCCTAACACTAAACCTAACCCTAACCCAACACTTACGCGCAGCCTTACACTAACCAGTCCCCTAATACTAACCTGTGCGCTAACACTAACCCGTACCCTAACACGTCCGCTCACCCTAAAGCGTTGCCTTACCCTAACCTGTACCCTAAACCGTTGTCGTACCCTAACCTGTAACCTAAACCGTCCCCGTCCCCTAACCCTAACACTAACTCTTACCCGAAGCCTTACCCTAACACGTCCCCTAATCCTAAACCGTACGCTAAAACTAACCCATACCCTAACACGTACACTCACCCTAAACCGTTGTCGTACCCTAACCTGTACCCTATACCGTCCCTGTCCCCTAACCCTAACACTAACGCTAACCCTTACCCGAAGCCTTAACCTAAACCATCCACTAATCCTGACCCGTACGCAAATACTAAACCGTACCCTAACACGTACGCTCACGCCAAACCGTTGACGTACCCTAACCTGTAACCTAAAGCGTCCCCGTCACCTAACCCTAACCCTAAGCCTTACCATAACCCATCCCTTAATCCTAACCCGTACGCTAACACTAACCCGTACCCTAACACGTACGCTCAAACCAAACTGTTGTCATACCCTAACCTGTTCCCTAAACCGTCCCCGTCCCCTGACACTAACCCTAACCCTAACGCTAAACCTAACCCTTACCCGAAGACTCACCCTAACCCGCCCCCTAATCCTAACCCGTACGCTAACACTAACCCGTACCCTAACACGTACGCTCACCCTAAACCGTTATCGTAATCTAACCTGTACCCTAAACCCTCCCCAACCCTAACCCTAGCCCTAACCCTTACCCGAAGCCTTACCCTAACCCGTCCCCTAATCCTAACACGTATGCTAACACTAAACCGTGCCGTAACACGTACGCTCACCCTAAACCATTGTCGTACCTTATCCTGTACCCTAAACCGTCCCCGTCCGCTAACCCGAAGCCTTACCCTTACCCGTCCCCTAATCCTAACCCGTACGCTAACACTAACCCACACCCTAACACGTACGCTCACCCTATACAGTTGTCGGAACCTAACATTTACCCTAAACCGTTCCCGTACCCTAACCCTAACCCGAAGCCTTACCCTAACCCTTCCCCTAATCCTAAACTGTACGCTAACACTAACCCGTACCCTAACACGTACGCTCACCCTAAACCGTTGTCATACCGTAACCTGTACCCTAAACCGTCCCCGTCCCCTAAACCTAACCCTAACCCTTACCCGAAGCCTTACCCTAACCCGTCCCCTAATCCTAACCCGTACGCAAACACTAACCCGTACCCTAACACGTCCGCTCACCCTAAAGCGTTGCCTTACCCTAACCTGTACCCTATACCGTCCCTGTCCCCTAACCCTAACACTAACGCTAACCCTTACCCGAAGCCTTAACCTAAACCATCCACTAATCCTGACCCGTACGCAAACACTAAACCGTACCCTAACACGTACGCTCACGCCAAACCGTTGACGTACCCTAACCTGTAACCTAAAGCGTCCCCGTCACCTAACCCTAACCCTAACCCTAACCCTAATCCTAACCCTTATGCGAAACCTTAACCTACCCGGTCCCCTAATCCTGACCCGTACACTGAAACTAGCCCATACCATAAAACGTACGCTCACCCTAAACCGTTGTCGTACCCTAACCTGTACCCTAAACCGTCCCCGTCCCCTAACCCTAACCCTTACCCGAAGCCTTACCCTAACCCGTCCCCTAATCCTAACCTGTACGCTAACACTAACCCGTATCCTAACACGTACGCTCACCCTAAACTGGTGTCTTACCCTAACCTGTACCCTAAACCCTAACTCTAACACTTAACCGAAACCTTACCCTAACCTGTCCCCTAATGCTAACACGTATGCTAACACTAACCCGTACCCTAACACGTACGCTCACCCTAAACCGTTGTCGTTCCCTAACCTGTACCCTAAACCGTCCCCATCCCCTAACCCTAACACTTACCCAAAGCCTTAACCTAACCCGTCCCCTAATCCTAACCGTTACGCTAACACTAACCTGTACCCTAACACGTACGCTCTCCCTAAAACTTTGTTGTACCCTAACCTGTACCCTAAACCATCCCCGTTCCCTAAACCTAAAACTTACCCGAAGCCTTACCCTAAGCCGTCCCCTAATCCTAACCCCTACGCTAACACTAACCCGTACCCTAACACGTACGCTCACCCTGAAACTTTGTCGTACACTAACTTGTAACCTAAACCATCCCCGTCCCCGTCCCCGTCCGCTAACCCTTACCCGAAGCCTTACCCTAACCAGTCGTCTAATCCGAACCCGTACGCTAACACTAACCCGTACCCTAAAATGTACGCTCACCCTAAACCATTGTCGTACCCTAACCTGTACCCTGAATCGTCCCCATCCCCTAACCGTAACCCTAACCCTAACCCTAACCCTAAACCTTACCCCAAGCCTTACCCTAACCCGTCCCCTAATCCTACCCCGTACGCTAACACTAACCCATACCCCAACATGTACGCTCACCCTAAACCGTTGTCGTACCCTAAACTGAATGCTAAACCGTCCCTGTCCCGTAACCCTAACCCTAACCCAAACCCTTACCTGAAGTCTTACCCTAACCCGTCACCTAATCCTAACTTGTACGCTAACACTAACCCATACCCTAACACGTACGCTCACCCTAAACCGTTGTCGTACCCTAACCTGTACCCTAAACTGTCCCCGTCCCCATCCCCTAACCCTAACCCTAACCCTAATCCTAACCCTTATGCGAAACCTTAACCTACCCGGTCCCCTAATCCTGACCCGTACACTGAAACTAGCCCATACCATAAAACGTACACTCACCCTAAACCGTTGTCGTACCCTAACCTGTACCCTATACCGTCCCTGTCCCCTAACCCTAACCCTAACACTAACGCTAACCCTTACCCGAAGCCTTACCCTAACCCGTCCCCTAATCCTAACACGTATGCTAACACTAAACCGTGCCGTAACACGTACGCTCACCCTAAACCATTGTCGTACCTTATCCTGTACCCTAAACCGTCCCCGTCCGCTAACCCGAAGCCTTACCCTTACCCGTCCCCTAATCCTAACCCGTACGCTAACACTAACCCACACCCTAACACGTACGCTCACCCTATACAGTTGTCGGAACCTAACATTTACCCTAAACCGTTCCCGTACCCTAACCCTAACCCGAAGCCTTACCCTAACCCTTCCCCTAATCCTAAACTGTACGCTAACACTAACCCGTACCCTAACACGTACGCTCACCCTAAACCGTTGTCATACCGTAACCTGTACCCTAAACCGTCCCCGTCCCCTAAACCTAACCCTAACCCTTACCCGAAGCCTTACCCTAACCCGTCCCCTAATCCTAACCCGTACGCAAACACTAACCCGTACCCTAACACGTCCGCTCACCCTAAAGCGTTGCCTTACCCTAACCTGTACCCTATACCGTCCCTGTCCCCTAACCCTAACACTAACGCTAACCCTTACCCGAAGCCTTAACCTAAACCATCCACTAATCCTGACCCGTACGCAAACACTAAACCGTACCCTAACACGTACGCTCACGCCAAACCGTTGACGTACCCTAACCTGTAACCTAAAGCGTCCCCGTCACCTAACCCTAACCCTAACCCTAACCCTAATCCTAACCCTTATGCGAAACCTTAACCTACCCGGTCCCCTAATCCTGACCCGTACACTGAAACTAGCCCATACCATAAAACGTACGCTCACCCTAAACCGTTGTCGTACCCTAACCTGTACCCTAAACCGTCCCCGTCCCCTAACCCTAACCCTTACCCGAAGCCTTACCCTAACCCGTCCCCTAATCCTAACCTGTACGCTAACACTAACCCGTATCCTAACACGTACGCTCACCCTAAACTGGTGTCTTACCCTAACCTGTACCCTAAACCCTAACTCTAACACTTAACCGAAACCTTACCCTAACCTGTCCCCTAATCCTAACCGTTACGCTAACACTAACCTGTACCCTAACACGTACGCTCTCCCTAAAACTTTGTTGTACCCTAACCTGTACCCTAAACCATCCCCGTTCCCTAAACCTAAAACTTACCCGAAGCCTTACCCTAAGCCGTCCCCTAATCCTAACCCCTACGCTAACACTAACCCGTACCCTAACACGTACGCTCACCCTGAAACTTTGTCGTACACTAACTTGTAACCTAAACCATCCCCGTCCCCGTCCCCGTCCGCTAACCCTTACCCGAAGCCTTACCCTAACCAGTCGTCTAATCCGAACCCGTACGCTAACACTAACCCGTACCCTAAAATGTACGCTCACCCTAAACCATTGTCGTACCCTAACCTGTACCCTGAATCGTCCCCATCCCCTAACCGTAACCCTAACCCTAACCCTAACCCTTACCCGAAGCCTTACCCTAACCCGTCCCCTAATCCTACCCCGTACGCTAACACTAACCCATACCCCAACATGTACGCTCACCCTAAACCGTTGTCGTACCCTAAACTGAATGCTAAACCGTCCCTGTCCCGTAACCCTAACCCTAACCCAAACCCTTACCTGAAGTCTTACCCTAACCCGTCACCTAATCCTAACTTGTACGCTAACACTAACCCATACCCTAACACGTACGCTCACCCTAAACCGTTGTCGTACCCTAACCTGTACCCTAAACCGTCCCCGTCCCCATCCCCTAACCCTAACCCTAACCCTAATCCTAACCCTTATGCGAAACCTTAACCTACCCGGTCCCCTAATCCTGACCCGTACACTGAAACTAGCCCATACCATAAAACGTACACTCACCCTAAACCGTTGTCGTACCCTAACCTGTACCCTATACCGTCCCTGTCCCCTAACCCTAACCCTAACACTAACGCTAACCCTTACCCGAAGCCTTAACCTAAACCATCCACTAATCCTGACCCGTACGCAAACACTAAACCGTACCCTAACACGTACGCTCACGCCAAACCGTTGACGTACCCTAACCTGTAACCTAAAGCGTCCCCGTCACCTAACCCTAACCTTAACCCTAACCCTTACCATAACCCATCCCTTAATCCTAACCCGTACGCTAACACTAACCCGTAACCTAACACGTACGCTCAAACCAAACTGTTGTCATACCCTAACCTGTTCCCTAAACCGTCCCCGTCCCCTAATCCTAACCTGTACGCTAAAACTAACCCGTACCCTAACACGTACGCTCACCCTAAAACTTTGACGTACCCTAAACCTTACCCGAAGCCTTACCCTAACCCGCCCCTAATCCTAACCCCTTCGCTAACACTAACACATACCCAAACACGTACGCTCACACTAAACCATTGTGGTACCCTAACCTGTACCGTAAAACGGCCCCGTCCCTTAACCCTAACCCTAACCCTTACCCGAAGCCTTACCCTAACCCGTCCCCTAACCCTAACCCGTACGCTAACACTAACCAACACATACCCTAACACGTACGCTCACCCTAAACCACTGTCGTACCCTAACCTGTACCCTAAACCGTCCCCGTCCCCATCCCCTAACACTAAACCTAACCCTAACCCAACACTTACGCGCAGCCTTACACTAACCAGTCCCCTAATACTAACCTGTGCGCTAACACTAACCCGTACCCTAACACGTCCGCTCACCCTAAAGCGTTGCCTTACCCTAACCTGTACCCTAAACCGTTGTCGTACCCTAACCTGTAACCTAAACCGTCCCCGTCCCCTAACCCTAACACTAACTCTTACCCGAAGCCTTACCCTAACACGTCCCCTAATCCTAAACCGTACGCTAAAACTAACCCATACCCTAACACGTACACTCACCCTAAACCGTTGTCGTACCCTAACCTGTACCCTATACCGTCCCTGTCCCCTAACCCTAACACTAACGCTAACCCTTACCCGAAGCCTTAACCTAAACCATCCACTAATCCTGACCCGTACGCAAATACTAAACCGTACCCTAACACGTACGCTCACGCCAAACCGTTGACGTACCCTAACCTGTAACCTAAAGCGTCCCCGTCACCTAACCCTAACCCTAACCCTAAGCCTTACCATAACCCATCCCTTAATCCTAACCCGTACGCTAACACTAACCCGTAACCTAACACGTACGCTCAAACCAAACTGTTGTCATACCCTAACCTGTTCCCTAAACCGTCCCCGTCCCCTGACACTAACCCTAACCCTAACGCTAAACCTAACCCTTACCCGAAGACTCACCCTAACCCGCCCCCTAATCCTAACCCGTACGCTAACACTAACCCGTACCCTAACACGTACGCTCACCCTAAACCGTTATCGTAATCTAACCTGTACCCTAAACCCTCCCCAACCCTAACCCTAGCCCTAACCCTTACCCGAAGCCTTACCCTAACCCGTCCCCTAATCCTAACACGTATGCTAACACTAAACCGTGCCGTAACACGTACGCTCACCCTAAACCATTGTCGTACCTTATCCTGTACCCTAAACCGTCCCCGTCCGCTAACCCGAAGCCTTACCCTTACCCGTCCCCTAATCCTAACCCGTACGCTAACACTAACCCACACCCTAACACGTACGCTCACCCTATACAGTTGTCGGAACCTAACATTTACCCTAAACCGTTCCCGTACCCTAACCCTAACCCGAAGCCTTACCCTAACCCTTCCCCTAATCCTAAACTGTACGCTAACACTAACCCGTACCCTAACACGTACGCTCACCCTAAACCGTTGTCATACCGTAACCTGTACCCTAAACCGTCCCCGTCCCCTAAACCTAACCCTAACCCTTACCCGAAGCCTTACCCTAACCCGTCCCCTAATCCTAACCCGTACGCAAACACTAACCCGTACCCTAACACGTCCGCTCACCCTAAAGCGTTGCCTTACCCTAACCTGTACCCTATACCGTCCCTGTCCCCTAACCCTAACACTAACGCTAACCCTTACCCGAAGCCTTAACCTAAACCATCCACTAATCCTGACCCGTACGCAAACACTAAACCGTACCCTAACACGTACGCTCACGCCAAACCGTTGACGTACCCTAACCTGTAACCTAAAGCGTCCCCGTCACCTAACCCTAACCCTAACCCTAACCCTAATCCTAACCCTTATGCGAAACCTTAACCTACCCGGTCCCCTAATCCTGACCCGTACACTGAAACTAGCCCATACCATAAAACGTACGCTCACCCTAAACCGTTGTCGTACCCTAACCTGTACCCTAAACCGTCCCCGTCCCCTAACCCTAACCCTTACCCGAAGCCTTACCCTAACCCGTCCCCTAATCCTAACCTGTACGCTAACACTAACCCGTATCCTAACACGTACGCTCACCCTAAACTGGTGTCTTACCCTAACCTGTACCCTAAACCCTAACTCTAACACTTAACCGAAACCTTACCCTAACCTGTCCCCTAATGCCTAACCGTTACGCTAACACTAACCTGTACCCTAACACGTACGCTCTCCCTAAAACTTTGTTGTACCCTAACCTGTACCCTAAACCATCCCCGTTCCCTAAACCTAAAACTTACCCGAAGCCTTACCCTAAGCCGTCCCCTAATCCTAACCCCTACGCTAACACTAACCCGTACCCTAACACGTACGCTCACCCTGAAACTTTGTCGTACACTAACTTGTAACCTAAACCATCCCCGTCCCCGTCCCCGTCCGCTAACCCTTACCCGAAGCCTTACCCTAACCAGTCGTCTAATCCGAACCCGTACGCTAACACTAACCCGTACCCTAAAATGTACGCTCACCCTAAACCATTGTCGTACCCTAACCTGTACCCTGAATCGTCCCCATCCCCTAACCGTAACCCTAACCCTAACCCTAACCCTAAACCTTACCCCAAGCCTTACCCTAACCCGTCCCCTAATCCTAACCCGTAAGCTAACACTAACCCATACCCTAACATGTACGCTCAACCTAAACCTTTGTCGTACCCTAACCTGTACCCTAAACTGTCCCCGTCCCCATCCCCTAACCCTAACCCTAAACCTAACCCTTACCCGAAGCCTTACCCTAACCCGTCCCCTAATCCTACCCCGTACGCTAACACTAACCCATACCCCAACATGTACGCTCACCCTAAACCGTTGTCGTACCCTAAACTGAATGCTAAACCGTCCCTGTCCCGTAACCCTAACCCTAACCCAAACCCTTACCTGAAGTCTTACCCTAACCCGTCACCTAATCCTAACTTGTACGCTAACACTAACCCATACCCTAACACGTACGCTCACCCTAAACCGTTGTCGTACCCTAACCTGTACCCTAAACCGTCCCCGTCCCCATCCCCTAACCCTAACCCTAACCCTAATCCTAACCCTTATGCGAAACCTTAACCTACCCGGTCCCCTAATCCTGACCCGTACACTGAAACTAGCCCATACCATAAAACGTACACTCACCCTAAACCGTTGTCGTACCCTAACCTGTACCCTATACCGTCCCTGTC
The DNA here is from genome assembly GCF_059928025.1 of Delphinapterus leucas. Classification (NCBI taxonomy): domain Eukaryota; kingdom Metazoa; phylum Chordata; class Mammalia; order Artiodactyla; family Monodontidae; genus Delphinapterus; species Delphinapterus leucas. Next base: position 1,406,220 of record NW_028322269.1, on the reverse strand, counting down.
CCCTAACCCTAACCCTAACACTAACGCTAACCCTTACCCGAAGCCTTAACCTAAACCATCCACTAATCCTGACCCGTACGCAAACACTAAACCGTACCCTAACACGTACGCTCACGCCAAACCGTTGACGTACCCTAACCTGTAACCTAAAGCGTCCCCGTCACCTAACCCTAACCTTAACCCTAACCCTTACCATAACCCATCCCTTAATCCTAACCCGTACGCTAACACTAACCCGTAACCTAACACGTACGCTCAAACCAAACTGTTGTCATACCCTAACCTGTTCCCTAAACCGTCCCCGTCCCCTAATCCTAACCTGTACGCTAAAACTAACCCGTACCCTAACACGTACGCTCACCCTAAAACTTTGACGTACCCTAAACCATCCCCGTTCCCTAACCCTAAACCTTACCCGAAGCCTTACCCTAACCCGCCCCTAATCCTAACCCCTTCGCTAACACTAACACATACCCAAACACGTACGCTCACACTAAACCATTGTGGTACCCTAACCTGTACCGTAAAACGGCCCCGTCCCTTAACCCTAACCCTAACCCTTACCCGAAGCCTTACCCTAACCCGTCCCCTAACCCTAACCCGTACGCTAACACTAACCAACACATACCCTAACACGTACGCTCACCCTAAACCACTGTCGTACCCTAACCTGTACCCTAAACCGTCCCCGTCCCCATCCCCTAACACTAAACCTAACCCTAACCCAACACTTACGCGCAGCCTTACACTAACCAGTCCCCTAATACTAACCTGTGCGCTAACACTAACCCGTACCCTAACACGTCCGCTCACCCTAAAGCGTTGCCTTACCCTAACCTGTACCCTAAACCGTTGTCGTACCCTAACCTGTAACCTAAACCGTCCCCGTCCCCTAACCCTAACACTAACTCTTACCCGAAGCCTTACCCTAACACGTCCCCTAATCCTAAACCGTACGCTAAAACTAACCCATACCCTAACACGTACACTCACCCTAAACCGTTGTCGTACCCTAACCTGTACCCTATACCGTCCCTGTCCCCTAACCCTAACACTAACGCTAACCCTTACCCGAAGCCTTAACCTAAACCATCCACTAATCCTGACCCGTACGCAAATACTAAACCGTACCCTAACACGTACGCTCACGCCAAACCGTTGACGTACCCTAACCTGTAACCTAAAGCGTCCCCGTCACCTAACCCTAACCCTAACCCTAAGCCTTACCATAACCCATCCCTTAATCCTAACCCGTACGCTAACACTAACCCGTAACCTAACACGTACGCTCAAACCAAACTGTTGTCATACCCTAACCTGTTCCCTAAACCGTCCCCGTCCCCTGACACTAACCCTAACCCTAACGCTAAACCTAACCCTTACCCGAAGACTCACCCTAACCCGCCCCCTAATCCTAACCCGTACGCTAACACTAACCCGTACCCTAACACGTACGCTCACCCTAAACCGTTATCGTAATCTAACCTGTACCCTAAACCCTCCCCAACCCTAACCCTAGCCCTAACCCTTACCCGAAGCCTTACCCTAACCCGTCCCCTAATCCTAACACGTATGCTAACACTAAACCGTGCCGTAACACGTACGCTCACCCTAAACCATTGTCGTACCTTATCCTGTACCCTAAACCGTCCCCGTCCGCTAACCCGAAGCCTTACCCTTACCCGTCCCCTAATCCTAACCCGTACGCTAACACTAACCCACACCCTAACACGTACGCTCACCCTATACAGTTGTCGGAACCTAACATTTACCCTAAACCGTTCCCGTACCCTAACCCTAACCCGAAGCCTTACCCTAACCCTTCCCCTAATCCTAAACTGTACGCTAACACTAACCCGTACCCTAACACGTACGCTCACCCTAAACCGTTGTCATACCGTAACCTGTACCCTAAACCGTCCCCGTCCCCTAAACCTAACCCTAACCCTTACCCGAAGCCTTACCCTAACCCGTCCCCTAATCCTAACCCGTATGCTAACACTAAACCGTGCCGTAACACGTACGCTCACCCTAAACCATTGTCGTACCTTATCCTGTACCCTAAACCGTCCCCGTCCGCTAACCCGAAGCCTTACCCTTACCCGTCCCCTAATCCTAACCCGTACGCTAACACTAACCCACACCCTAACACGTACGCTCACCCTATACAGTTGTCGGAACCTAACATTTACCCTAAACCGTTCCCGTACCCTAACCCTAACCCGAAGCCTTACCCTAACCCTTCCCCTAATCCTAAACCGTACGCAAACACTAACCCGTACCCTAACACGTCCGCTCACCCTAAAGCGTTGCCTTACCCTAACCTGTACCCTATACCGTCCCTGTCCCCTAACCCTAACACTAACGCTAACCCTTACCCGAAGCCTTAACCTAAACCATCCACTAATCCTGACCCGTACGCAAACACTAAACCGTACCCTAACACGTACGCTCACGCCAAACCGTTGACGTACCCTAACCTGTAACCTAAAGCGTCCCCGTCACCTAACCCTAACCCTAACCCTAACCCTAATCCTAACCCTTATGCGAAACCTTAACCTACCCGGTCCCCTAATCCTGACCCGTACACTGAAACTAGCCCATACCATAAAACGTACGCTCACCCTAAACCGTTGTCGTACCCTAACCTGTACCCTAAACCGTCCCCGTCCCCTAACCCTAACCCTTACCCGAAGCCTTACCCTAACCCGTCCCCTAATCCTAACCTGTACGCTAACACTAACCCGTATCCTAACACGTACGCTCACCCTAAACTGGTGTCTTACCCTAACCTGTACCCTAAACCCTAACTCTAACACTTAACCGAAACCTTACCCTAACCTGTCCCCTAATGCTAACACGTATGCTAACACTAACCCGTACCCTAACACGTACGCTCACCCTAAACCGTTGTCGTTCCCTAACCTGTACCCTAAACCGTCCCCATCCCCTAACCCTAACACTTACCCAAAGCCTTAACCTAACCCGTCCCCTAATCCTAACCGTTACGCTAACACTAACCTGTACCCTAACACGTACGCTCTCCCTAAAACTTTGTTGTACCCTAACCTGTACCCTAAACCATCCCCGTTCCCTAAACCTAAAACTTACCCGAAGCCTTACCCTAAGCCGTCCCCTAATCCTAACCCCTACGCTAACACTAACCCGTACCCTAACACGTACGCTCACCCTGAAACTTTGTCGTACACTAACTTGTAACCTAAACCATCCCCGTCCCCGTCCCCGTCCGCTAACCCTTACCCGAAGCCTTACCCTAACCAGTCGTCTAATCCGAACCCGTACGCTAACACTAACCCGTACCCTAAAATGTACGCTCACCCTAAACCATTGTCGTACCCTAACCTGTACCCTGAATCGTCCCCATCCCCTAACCGTAACCCTAACCCTAACCCTAACCCTAAACCTTACCCCAAGCCTTACCCTAACCCGTCCCCTAATCCTAACCCGTAAGCTAACACTAACCCATACCCTAACATGTACGCTCAACCTAAACCTTTGTCGTACCCTAACCTGTACCCTAAACTGTCCCCGTCCCCATCCCCTAACCCTAACCCTAAACCTAACCCTTACCCGAAGCCTTACCCTAACCCGTCCCCTAATCCTACCCCGTACGCTAACACTAACCCATACCCCAACATGTACGCTCACCCTAAACCGTTGTCGTACCCTAAACTGAATGCTAAACCGTCCCTGTCCCGTAACCCTAACCCTAACCCAAACCCTTACCTGAAGTCTTACCCTAACCCGTCACCTAATCCTAACTTGTACGCTAACACTAACCCATACCCTAACACGTACGCTCACCCTAAACCGTTGTCGTACCCTAACCTGTACCCTAAACCGTCCCCGTCCCCATCCCCTAACCCTAACCCTAACCCTAATCCTAACCCTTATGCGAAACCTTAACCTACCCGGTCCCCTAATCCTGACCCGTACACTGAAACTAGCCCATACCATAAAACGTACACTCACCCTAAACCGTTGTCGTACCCTAACCTGTACCCTATACCGTCCCTGTCCCCTAACCCTAACCCTAACACTAACGCTAACCCTTACCCGAAGCCTTAACCTAAACCATCCACTAATCCTGACCCGTACGCAAACACTAAACCGTACCCTAACACGTACGCTCACGCCAAACCGTTGACGTACCCTAACCTGTAACCTAAAGCGTCCCCGTCACCTAACCCTAACCTTAACCCTAACCCTTACCATAACCCATCCCTTAATCCTAACCCGTACGCTAACACTAACCCGTAACCTAACACGTACGCTCAAACCAAACTGTTGTCATACCCTAACCTGTTCCCTAAACCGTCCCCGTCCCCTAATCCTAACCTGTACGCTAAAACTAACCCGTACCCTAACACGTACGCTCACCCTAAAACTTTGACGTACCCTAAACCATCCCCGTTCCCTAACCCTAAACCTTACCCGAAGCCTTACCCTAACCCGCCCCTAATCCTAACCCCTTCGCTAACACTAACACATACCCAAACACGTACGCTCACACTAAACCATTGTGGTACCCTAACCTGTACCGTAAAACGGCCCCGTCCCTTAACCCTAACCCTAACCCTTACCCGAAGCCTTACCCTAACCCGTCCCCTAACCCTAACCCGTACGCTAACACTAACCAACACATACCCTAACACGTACGCTCACCCTAAACCACTGTCGTACCCTAACCTGTACCCTAAACCGTCCCCGTCCCCATCCCCTAACACTAAACCTAACCCTAACCCAACACTTACGCGCAGCCTTACACTAACCAGTCCCCTAATACTAACCTGTGCGCTAACACTAACCCGTACCCTAACACGTCCGCTCACCCTAAAGCGTTGCCTTACCCTAACCTGTACCCTAAACCGTTGTCGTACCCTAACCTGTAACCTAAACCGTCCCCGTCCCCTAACCCTAACACTAACTCTTACCCGAAGCCTTACCCTAACACGTCCCCTAATCCTAAACCGTACGCTAAAACTAACCCATACCCTAACACGTACACTCACCCTAAACCGTTGTCGTACCCTAACCTGTACCCTATACCGTCCCTGTCCCCTAACCCTAACACTAACGCTAACCCTTACCCGAAGCCTTAACCTAAACCATCCACTAATCCTGACCCGTACGCAAATACTAAACCGTACCCTAACACGTACGCTCACGCCAAACCGTTGACGTACCCTAACCTGTAACCTAAAGCGTCCCCGTCACCTAACCCTAACCCTAACCCTAAGCCTTACCATAACCCATCCCTTAATCCTAACCCGTACGCTAACACTAACCCGTAACCTAACACGTACGCTCAAACCAAACTGTTGTCATACCCTAACCTGTTCCCTAAACCGTCCCCGTCCCCTGACACTAACCCTAACCCTAACGCTAAACCTAACCCTTACCCGAAGACTCACCCTAACCCGCCCCCTAATCCTAACCCGTACGCTAACACTAACCCGTACCCTAACACGTACGCTCACCCTAAACCGTTATCGTAATCTAACCTGTACCCTAAACCCTCCCCAACCCTAACCCTAGCCCTAACCCTTACCCGAAGCCTTACCCTAACCCGTCCCCTAATCCTAACACGTATGCTAACACTAAACCGTGCCGTAACACGTACGCTCACCCTAAACCATTGTCGTACCTTATCCTGTACCCTAAACCGTCCCCGTCCGCTAACCCGAAGCCTTACCCTTACCCGTCCCCTAATCCTAACCCGTACGCTAACACTAACCCACACCCTAACACGTACGCTCACCCTATACAGTTGTCGGAACCTAACATTTACCCTAAACCGTTCCCGTACCCTAACCCTAACCCGAAGCCTTACCCTAACCCTTCCCCTAATCCTAAACTGTACGCTAACACTAACCCGTACCCTAACACGTACGCTCACCCTAAACCGTTGTCATACCGTAACCTGTACCCTAAACCGTCCCCGTCCCCTAAACCTAACCCTAACCCTTACCCGAAGCCTTACCCTAACCCGTCCCCTAATCCTAACCCGTACGCAAACACTAACCCGTACCCTAACACGTCCGCTCACCCTAAAGCGTTGCCTTACCCTAACCTGTACCCTATACCGTCCCTGTCCCCTAACCCTAACACTAACGCTAACCCTTACCCGAAGCCTTAACCTAAACCATCCACTAATCCTGACCCGTACGCAAACACTAAACCGTACCCTAACACGTACGCTCACGCCAAACCGTTGACGTACCCTAACCTGTAACCTAAAGCGTCCCCGTCACCTAACCCTAACCCTAACCCTAACCCTAATCCTAACCCTTATGCGAAACCTTAACCTACCCGGTCCCCTAATCCTGACCCGTACACTGAAACTAGCCCATACCATAAAACGTACGCTCACCCTAAACCGTTGTCGTACCCTAACCTGTACCCTAAACCGTCCCCGTCCCCTAACCCTAACCCTTACCCGAAGCCTTACCCTAACCCGTCCCCTAATCCTAACCTGTACGCTAACACTAACCCGTATCCTAACACGTACGCTCACCCTAAACTGGTGTCTTACCCTAACCTGTACCCTAAACCCTAACTCTAACACTTAACCGAAACCTTACCCTAACCTGTCCCCTAATGCTAACACGTATGCTAACACTAACCCGTACCCTAACACGTACGCTCACCCTAAACCGTTGTCGTTCCCTAACCTGTACCCTAAACCGTCCCCATCCCCTAACCCTAACACTTACCCAAAGCCTTAACCTAACCCGTCCCCTAATCCTAACCGTTACGCTAACACTAACCTGTACCCTAACACGTACGCTCTCCCTAAAACTTTGTTGTACCCTAACCTGTACCCTAAACCATCCCCGTTCCCTAAACCTAAAACTTACCCGAAGCCTTACCCTAAGCCGTCCCCTAATCCTAACCCCTACGCTAACACTAACCCGTACCCTAACACGTACGCTCACCCTGAAACTTTGTCGTACACTAACTTGTAACCTAAACCATCCCCGTCCCCGTCCCCGTCCGCTAACCCTTACCCGAAGCCTTACCCTAACCAGTCGTCTAATCCGAACCCGTACGCTAACACTAACCCGTACCCTAAAATGTACGCTCACCCTAAACCATTGTCGTACCCTAACCTGTACCCTGAATCGTCCCCATCCCCTAACCGTAACCCTAACCCTAACCCTAACCCTAAACCTTACCCCAAGCCTTACCCTAACCCGTCCCCTAATCCTAACCCGTAAGCTAACACTAACCCATACCCTAACATGTACGCTCAACCTAAACCTTTGTCGTACCCTAACCTGTACCCTAAACTGTCCCCGTCCCCATCCCCTAACCCTAACCCTAAACCTAACCCTTACCCGAAGCCTTACCCTAACCCGTCCCCTAATCCTACCCCGTACGCTAACACTAACCCATACCCCAACATGTACGCTCACCCTAAACCGTTGTCGTACCCTAAACTGAATGCTAAACCGTCCCTGTCCCGTAACCCTAACCCTAACCCAAACCCTTACCTGAAGTCTTACCCTAACCCGTCACCTAATCCTAACTTGTACGCTAACACTAACCCATACCCTAACACGTACGCTCACCCTAAACCGTTGTCGTACCCTAACCTGTACCCTAAACCGTCCCCGTCCCCATCCCCTAACCCTAACCCTAACCCTAATCCTAACCCTTATGCGAAACCTTAACCTACCCGGTCCCCTAATCCTGACCCGTACACTGAAACTAGCCCATACCATAAAACGTACACTCACCCTAAACCGTTGTCGTACCCTAACCTGTACCCTATACCGTCCCTGTCCCCTAACCCTAACCCTAACACTAACGCTAACCCTTACCCGAAGCCTTAACCTAAACCATCCACTAATCCTGACCCGTACGCAAACACTAAACCGTACCCTAACACGTACGCTCACGCCAAACCGTTGACGTACCCTAACCTGTAACCTAAAGCGTCCCCGTCACCTAACCCTAACCTTAACCCTAACCCTTACCATAACCCATCCCTTAATCCTAACCCGTACGCTAACACTAACCCGTAACCTAACACGTACGCTCAAACCAAACTGTTGTCATACCCTAACCTGTTCCCTAAACCGTCCCCGTCCCCTAATCCTAACCTGTACGCTAAAACTAACCCGTACCCTAACACGTACGCTCACCCTAAAACTTTGACGTACCCTAAACCATCCCCGTTCCCTAACCCTAAACCTTACCCGAAGCCTTACCCTAACCCGCCCCTAATCCTAACCCCTTCGCTAACACTAACACATACCCAAACACGTACGCTCACACTAAACCATTGTGGTACCCTAACCTGTACCGTAAAACGGCCCCGTCCCTTAACCCTAACCCTAACCCTTACCCGAAGCCTTACCCTAACCCGTCCCCTAACCCTAACCCGTACGCTAACACTAACCAACACATACCCTAACACGTACGCTCACCCTAAACCACTGTCGTACCCTAACCTGTACCCTAAACCGTCCCCGTCCCCATCCCCTAACACTAAACCTAACCCTAACCCAACACTTACGCGCAGCCTTACACTAACCAGTCCCCTAATACTAACCTGTGCGCTAACACTAACCCGTACCCTAACACGTCCGCTCACCCTAAAGCGTTGCCTTACCCTAACCTGTACCCTAAACCGTTGTCGTACCCTAACCTGTAACCTAAACCGTCCCCGTCCCCTAACCCTAACACTAACTCTTACCCGAAGCCTTACCCTAACACGTCCCCTAATCCTAAACCGTACGCTAAAACTAACCCATACCCTAACACGTACACTCACCCTAAACCGTTGTCGTACCCTAACCTGTACCCTATACCGTCCCTGTCCCCTAACCCTAACACTAACGCTAACCCTTACCCGAAGCCTTAACCTAAACCATCCACTAATCCTGACCCGTACGCAAATACTAAACCGTACCCTAACACGTACGCTCACGCCAAACCGTTGACGTACCCTAACCTGTAACCTAAAGCGTCCCCGTCACCTAACCCTAACCCTAACCCTAAGCCTTACCATAACCCATCCCTTAATCCTAACCCGTACGCTAACACTAACCCGTAACCTAACACGTACGCTCAAACCAAACTGTTGTCATACCCTAACCTGTTCCCTAAACCGTCCCCGTCCCCTGACACTAACCCTAACCCTAACGCTAAACCTAACCCTTACCCGAAGACTCACCCTAACCCGCCCCCTAATCCTAACCCGTACGCTAACACTAACCCGTACCCTAACACGTACGCTCACCCTAAACCGTTATCGTAATCTAACCTGTACCCTAAACCCTCCCCAACCCTAACCCTAGCCCTAACCCTTACCCGAAGCCTTACCCTAACCCGTCCCCTAATCCTAACACGTATGCTAACACTAAACCGTGCCGTAACACGTACGCTCACCCTAAACCATTGTCGTACCTTATCCTGTACCCTAAACCGTCCCCGTCCGCTAACCCGAAGCCTTACCCTTACCCGTCCCCTAATCCTAACCCGTACGCTAACACTAACCCACACCCTAACACGTACGCTCACCCTATACAGTTGTCGGAACCTAACATTTACCCTAAACCGTTCCCGTACCCTAACCCTAACCCGAAGCCTTACCCTAACCCTTCCCCTAATCCTAAACTGTACGCTAACACTAACCCGTACCCTAACACGTACGCTCACCCTAAACCGTTGTCATACCGTAACCTGTACCCTAAACCGTCCCCGTCCCCTAAACCTAACCCTAACCCTTACCCGAAGCCTTACCCTAACCCGTCCCCTAATCCTAACCCGTACGCAAACACTAACCCGTACCCTAACACGTCCGCTCACCCTAAAGCGTTGCCTTACCCTAACCTGTACCCTATACCGTCCCTGTCCCCTAACCCTAACACTAACGCTAACCCTTACCCGAAGCCTTAACCTAAACCATCCACTAATCCTGACCCGTACGCAAACACTAAACCGTACCCTAACACGTACGCTCACGCCAAACCGTTGACGTACCCTAACCTGTAACCTAAAGCGTCCCCGTCACCTAACCCTAACCCTAACCCTAACCCTAATCCTAACCCTTATGCGAAACCTTAACCTACCCGGTCCCCTAATCCTGACCCGTACACTGAAACTAGCCCATACCATAAAACGTACGCTCACCCTAAACCGTTGTCGTACCCTAACCTGTACCCTAAACCGTCCCCGTCCCCTAACCCTAACCCTTACCCGAAGCCTTACCCTAACCCGTCCCCTAATCCTAACCTGTACGCTAACACTAACCCGTATCCTAACACGTACGCTCACCCTAAACTGGTGTCTTACCCTAACCTGTACCCTAAACCCTAACTCTAACACTTAACCGAAACCTTACCCTAACCTGTCCCCTAATCCTAACCGTTACGCTAACACTAACCTGTACCCTAACACGTACGCTCTCCCTAAAACTTTGTTGTACCCTAACCTGTACCCTAAACCATCCCCGTTCCCTAAACCTAAAACTTACCCGAAGCCTTACCCTAAGCCGTCCCCTAATCCTACCCCGTACGCTAACACTAACCCATACCCCAACATGTACGCTCACCCTAAACCGTTGTCGTACCCTAAACTGAATGCTAAACCGTCCCTGTCCCGTAACCCTAACCCTAACCCAAACCCTTACCTGAAGTCTTACCCTAACCCGTCACCTAATCCTAACTTGTACGCTAACACTAACCCATACCCTAACACGTACGCTCACCCTAAACCGTTGTCGTTCCCTAACCTGTACCCTAAACCGTCCCCGTCCCCATCCCCTAACCCTAACCTCCTAACCCTTATGCGAAACCTTAACCTACCCGGTCCCCTAATCCTGACCCGTACACTGAAACTAGCCCATACCATAAAACGTACACTCACCCTAAACCGTTGTCGTACCCTAACCTGTACCCTATACCGTCCCTGTCCCCTAACCCTAACCCTAACACTAACGCTAACCCTTACCCAAAGCCTTACCCTAACCCGTCCCCTAATCCTAACACGTATGCTAACACTAAACCGTACCCTAACACGTACGCTCACCCTAAACCATTGTCGTACCTTAACCTGTACCCTAAACCGTCCCCGTCCCCTAACCCGAAGCCTTACCCTTACCCGTCCCCTAATCCTAACCCGTACGCTAACACTAACCCACACCCTAACACGTACGCTCACCCTATACAGTTGTCGGAACCTAACATTTACCCTAAACCGTTCCCGTACCCTAACCCTAACCCGAAGCCTTACCCTAACCCTTCCCCTAATCCTAACCGGTACGCTAACACTAACCTGTACCCTAACACGTACGCTCTCCCTAAAACTTTGTCGTACCCTAACCTGTACCCTAAACCATCCCCGTCCCCTAAACCTAACCCAACCTTACCCGAAGCCTTACCCTAACCCGTCCCCTAATCCTAACCCCTACGCTAACACTAACCCGTACCCTAACACGTACGCTCACCCTAAAACTTTGTCTTACCCTAACTTGTACCCTAAACCATCCCCGTCCCCTTCCCCTAACACTAACGCTAACCCTTACCCGAAGCCTTACCCTAACCAGTCGTCTAATCCTGACCCGTACGCTAACACTAACCCGTACCCTAAAATGTACGCTCACCCTAAACCATTGTCGTACCCTAACCTGTACCCTAAAGCGTCCCCATCCCCTAACCCTAACCCTAACCCTAACCCTAACCCTAACCCTTATGCGAAACCTTAACCTACCCGGTCCCCTAATCCTGACCCGTACACTGAAACTAGCCCATACCATAAAACGTACGCTCACCCTAAACCGTTGTCGTACCCTAACCTGTACCCTAAACCGTCCCCGTCCCCTAACCCTTACCCGAAGCCTTACCCTAACCCGTCCCCTAATCCTAACCTGTACGCTAACACTAACCCGTATCCTAACACGTACGCTCACCCTAAACTGGTGTCTTACCCTAACCTGTACCCTAAACCCTAACTCTAACACTTAACCGAAACCTTACCCTAACCTGTCCCCTAATCCTAACCGTTACGCTAACACTAACCTGTACCCTAACACGTACGCTCTCCCTAAAACTTTGTTGTACCCTAACCTGTACCCTAAACCATCCCCGTTCCCTAAACCTAAAACTTACCCGAAGCCTTACCCTAAGCCGTCCCCTAATCCTAACCCCTACGCTAACACTAACCCGTACCCTAACACGTACGCTCACCCTGAAACTTTGTCGTACACTAACTTGTAACCTAAACCATCCCCGTCCCCGTCCCCGTCCGCTAACCTTACCCCAAGCCTTACCCTAACCCGTCCCCTAATCCTAACCCCTACGCTAACACTAACCCGTACCCTAACACGTACGCTCACCCTGAAACTTTGTCGTACCCTAACCTGTACCCTAAACTGTCCCCGTCCCCATCCCCTAACCCTAACCCTAAACCTAACCCTTACCCGAAGCCTTACCCTAACCCGTCCCCTAATCCTACCCCGTACGCTAACACTAACCCATACCCCAACATGTACGCTCACCCTAAACCGTTGTCGTACCCTAAACTGAATGCTAAACCGTCCCTGTCCCGTAACCCTAACCCTAACCCAAACCCTTACCTGAAGTCTTACCCTAACCCGTCACCTAATCCTAACTTGTACGCTAACACTAACCCATACCCTAACACGTACGCTCACCCTAAACCGTTGTCGTACCCTAACCTGTACCCTAAACCGTCCCCGTCCCCATCCCCTAACCCTAACCCTAACCCTAATCCTAACCCTTATGCGAAACCTTAACCTACCCGGTCCCCTAATCCTGACCCGTACACTGAAACTAGCCCATACCATAAAACGTACACTCACCCTAAACCGTTGTCGTACCCTAACCTGTACCCTATACCGTCCCTGTCCCCTAACCCTAACCCTAACACTAACGCTAACCCTTACCCGAAGCCTTAACCTAAACCATCCACTAATCCTGACCCGTACGCAAACACTAAACCGTACCCTAACACGTACGCTCACGCCAAACCGTTGACGTACCCTAACCTGTAACCTAAAGCGTCCCCGTCACCTAACCCTAACCTTAACCCTAACCCTTACCATAACCCATCCCTTAATCCTAACCCGTACGCTAACACTAACCCGTAACCTAACACGTACGCTCAAACCAAACTGTTGTCATACCCTAACCTGTTCCCTAAACCGTCCCCGTCCCCTAATCCTAACCTGTACGCTAAAACTAACCCGTACCCTAACACGTACGCTCACCCTAAAACTTTGACGTACCCTAAACCATCCCCGTTCCCTAACCCTAAACCTTACCCGAAGCCTTACCCTAACCCGCCCCTAATCCTAACCCCTTCGCTAACACTAACACATACCCAAACACGTACGCTCACACTAAACCATTGTGGTACCCTAACCTGTACCGTAAAACGGCCCCGTCCCTTAACCCTAACCCTAACCCTTACCCGAAGCCTTACCCTAACCCGTCCCCTAACCCTAACCCGTACGCTAACACTAACCAACACATACCCTAACACGTACGCTCACCCTAAACCACTGTCGTACCCTAACCTGTACCCTAAACCGTCCCCGTCCCCATCCCCTAACACTAAACCTAACCCTAACCCAACACTTACGCGCAGCCTTACACTAACCAGTCCCCTAATACTAACCTGTGCGCTAACACTAACCCGTACCCTAACACGTCCGCTCACCCTAAAGCGTTGCCTTACCCTAACCTGTACCCTAAACCGTTGTCGTACCCTAACCTGTAACCTAAACCGTCCCCGTCCCCTAACCCTAACACTAACTCTTACCCGAAGCCTTACCCTAACACGTCCCCTAATCCTAAACCGTACGCTAAAACTAACCCATACCCTAACACGTACACTCACCCTAAACCGTTGTCGTACCCTAACCTGTACCCTATACCGTCCCTGTCCCCTAACCCTAACACTAACGCTAACCCTTACCCGAAGCCTTAACCTAAACCATCCACTAATCCTGACCCGTACGCAAATACTAAACCGTACCCTAACACGTACGCTCACGCCAAACCGTTGACGTACCCTAACCTGTAACCTAAAGCGTCCCCGTCACCTAACCCTAACCCTAACCCTAAGCCTTACCATAACCCATCCCTTAATCCTAACCCGTACGCTAACACTAACCCGTAACCTAACACGTACGCTCAAACCAAACTGTTGTCATACCCTAACCTGTTCCCTAAACCGTCCCCGTCCCCTGACACTAACCCTAACCCTAACGCTAAACCTAACCCTTACCCGAAGACTCACCCTAACCCGCCCCCTAATCCTAACCCGTACGCTAACACTAACCCGTACCCTAACACGTACGCTCACCCTAAACCGTTATCGTAATCTAACCTGTACCCTAAACCCTCCCCAACCCTAACCCTAGCCCTAACCCTTACCCGAAGCCTTACCCTAACCCGTCCCCTAATCCTAACACGTATGCTAACACTAAACCGTGCCGTAACACGTACGCTCACCCTAAACCATTGTCGTACCTTATCCTGTACCCTAAACCGTCCCCGTCCGCTAACCCGAAGCCTTACCCTTACCCGTCCCCTAATCCTAACCCGTACGCTAACACTAACCCACACCCTAACACGTACGCTCACCCTATACAGTTGTCGGAACCTAACATTTACCCTAAACCGTTCCCGTACCCTAACCCTAACCCGAAGCCTTACCCTAACCCTTCCCCTAATCCTAAACTGTACGCTAACACTAACCCGTACCCTAACACGTACGCTCACCCTAAACCGTTGTCATACCGTAACCTGTACCCTAAACCGTCCCCGTCCCCTAAACCTAACCCTAACCCTTACCCGAAGCCTTACCCTAACCCGTCCCCTAATCCTAACCCGTACGCAAACACTAACCCGTACCCTAACACGTCCGCTCACCCTAAAGCGTTGCCTTACCCTAACCTGTACCCTATACCGTCCCTGTCCCCTAACCCTAACACTAACGCTAACCCTTACCCGAAGCCTTAACCTAAACCATCCACTAATCCTGACCCGTACGCAAACACTAAACCGTACCCTAACACGTACGCTCACGCCAAACCGTTGACGTACCCTAACCTGTAACCTAAAGCGTCCCCGTCACCTAACCCTAACCCTAACCCTAACCCTAATCCTAACCCTTATGCGAAACCTTAACCTACCCGGTCCCCTAATCCTGACCCGTACACTGAAACTAGCCCATACCATAAAACGTACGCTCACCCTAAACCGTTGTCGTACCCTAACCTGTACCCTAAACCGTCCCCGTCCCCTAACCCTAACCCTTACCCGAAGCCTTACCCTAACCCGTCCCCTAATCCTAACCTGTACGCTAACACTAACCCGTATCCTAACACGTACGCTCACCCTAAACTGGTGTCTTACCCTAACCTGTACCCTAAACCCTAACTCTAACACTTAACCGAAACCTTACCCTAACCTGTCCCCTAATGCTAACACGTATGCTAACACTAACCCGTACCCTAACACGTACGCTCACCCTAAACCGTTGTCGTTCCCTAACCTGTACCCTAAACCGTCCCCATCCCCTAACCCTAACACTTACCCAAAGCCTTAACCTAACCCGTCCCCTAATCCTAACCGTTACGCTAACACTAACCTGTACCCTAACACGTACGCTCTCCCTAAAACTTTGTTGTACCCTAACCTGTACCCTAAACCATCCCCGTTCCCTAAACCTAAAACTTACCCGAAGCCTTACCCTAAGCCGTCCCCTAATCCTAACCCCTACGCTAACACTAACCCGTACCCTAACACGTACGCTCACCCTGAAACTTTGTCGTACACTAACTTGTAACCTAAACCATCCCCGTCCCCGTCCCCGTCCGCTAACCCTTACCCGAAGCCTTACCCTAACCAGTCGTCTAATCCGAACCCGTACGCTAACACTAACCCGTACCCTAAAATGTACGCTCACCCTAAACCATTGTCGTACCCTAACCTGTACCCTGAATCGTCCCCATCCCCTAACCGTAACCCTAACCCTAACCCTAAACCTTACCCCAAGCCTTACCCTAACCCGTCCCCTAATCCTACCCCGTACGCTAACACTAACCCATACCCCAACATGTACGCTCACCCTAAACCGTTGTCGTACCCTAAACTGAATGCTAAACCGTCCCTGTCCCGTAACCCTAACCCTAACCCAAACCCTTACCTGAAGTCTTACCCTAACCCGTCACCTAATCCTAACTTGTACGCTAACACTAACCCATACCCTAACACGTACGCTCACCCTAAACCGTTGTCGTACCCTAACCTGTACCCTAAACCGTCCCCGTCCCCATCCCCTAACCCTAACCCTAACCCTAATCCTAACCCTTATGCGAAACCTTAACCTACCCGGTCCCCTAATCCTGACCCGTACACTGAAACTAGCCCATACCATAAAACGTACACTCACCCTAAACCGTTGTCGTACCCTAACCTGTACCCTATACCGTCCCTGTCCCCTAACCCTAACCCTAACACTAACGCTAACCCTTACCCGAAGCCTTACCCTAACCCGTCCCCTAATCCTAACACGTATGCTAACACTAAACCGTGCCGTAACACGTACGCTCACCCTAAACCATTGTCGTACCTTATCCTGTACCCTAAACCGTCCCCGTCCGCTAACCCGAAGCCTTACCCTTACCCGTCCCCTAATCCTAACCCGTACGCTAACACTAACCCACACCCTAACACGTACGCTCACCCTATACAGTTGTCGGAACCTAACATTTACCCTAAACCGTTCCCGTACCCTAACCCTAACCCGAAGCCTTACCCTAACCCTTCCCCTAATCCTAAACTGTACGCTAACACTAACCCGTACCCTAACACGTACGCTCACCCTAAACCGTTGTCATACCGTAACCTGTACCCTATACCGTCCCTGTCCCCTAACCCTAACACTAACGCTAACCCTTACCCGAAGCCTTAACCTAAACCATCCACTAATCCTGACCCGTACGCAAACACTAAACCGTACCCTAACACGTACGCTCACGCCAAACCGTTGACGTACCCTAACCTGTAACCTAAAGCGTCCCCGTCACCTAACCCTAACCCTAACCCTAACCCTAATCCTAACCCTTATGCGAAACCTTAACCTACCCGGTCCCCTAATCCTGACCCGTACACTGAAACTAGCCCATACCATAAAACGTACGCTCACCCTAAACCGTTGTCGTACCCTAACCTGTACCCTAAACCGTCCCCGTCCCCTAACCCTAACCCTTACCCGAAGCCTTACCCTAACCCGTCCCCTAATCCTAACCTGTACGCTAACACTAACCCGTATCCTAACACGTACGCTCACCCTAAACTGGTGTCTTACCCTAACCTGTACCCTAAACCCTAACTCTAACACTTAACCGAAACCTTACCCTAACCTGTCCCCTAATCCTAACCGTTACGCTAACACTAACCTGTACCCTAACACGTACGCTCTCCCTAAAACTTTGTTGTACCCTAACCTGTACCCTAAACCATCCCCGTTCCCTAAACCTAAAACTTACCCGAAGCCTTACCCTAAGCCGTCCCCTAATCCTAACCCCTACGCTAACACTAACCCGTACCCTAACACGTACGCTCACCCTGAAACTTTGTCGTACACTAACTTGTAACCTAAACCATCCCCGTCCCCGTCCCCGTCCGCTAACCCTTACCCGAAGCCTTACCCTAACCAGTCGTCTAATCCGAACCCGTACGCTAACACTAACCCGTACCCTAAAATGTACGCTCACCCTAAACCATTGTCGTACCCTAACCTGTACCCTGAATCGTCCCCATCCCCTAACCGTAACCCTAACCCTAACCCTAAACCTTACCCCAAGCCTTACCCTAACCCGTCCCCTAATCCTAACCCGTAAGCTAACACTAACCCATACCCTAACATGTACGCTCAACCTAAACCTTTGTCGTACCCTAACCTGTACCCTAAACTGTCCCCGTCCCCATCCCCTAACCCTAAACCTAACCCTTACCCGAAGCCTTACCCTAACCCGTCCCCTAATCCTACCCCGTACGCTAACACTAACCCATACCCCAACATGTACGCTCACCCTAAACCGTTGTCGTACCCTAAACTGAATGCTAAACCGTCCCTGTCCCGTAACCCTAACCCTAACCCAAACCCTTACCTGAAGTCTTACCCTAACCCGTCACCTAATCCTAACTTGTACGCTAACACTAACCCATACCCTAACACGTACGCTCACCCTAAACCGTTGTCGTACCCTAACCTGTACCCTAAACCGTCCCCGTCCCCATCCCCTAACCCTAACCCTAACCCTAATCCTAACCCTTATGCGAAACCTTAACCTACCCGGTCCCCTAATCCTGACCCGTACACTGAAACTAGCCCATACCATAAAACGTACACTCACCCTAAACCGTTGTCGTACCCTAACCTGTACCCTATACCGTCCCTGTCCCCTAACCCTAACCCTAACACTAACGCTAACCCTTACCCGAAGCCTTAACCTAAACCATCCACTAATCCTGACCCGTACGCAAACACTAAACCGTACCCTAACACGTACGCTCACGCCAAACCGTTGACGTACCCTAACCTGTAACCTAAAGCGTCCCCGTCACCTAACCCTAACCTTAACCCTAACCCTTACCATAACCCATCCCTTAATCCTAACCCGTACGCTAACACTAACCCGTAACCTAACACGTACGCTCAAACCAAACTGTTGTCATACCCTAACCTGTTCCCTAAACCGTCCCCGTCCCCTAATCCTAACCTGTACGCTAAAACTAACCCGTACCCTAACACGTACGCTCACCCTAAAACTTTGACGTACCCTAAACCATCCCCGTTCCCTAACCCTAAACCTTACCCGAAGCCTTACCCTAACCCGCCCCTAATCCTAACCCCTTCGCTAACACTAACACATACCCAAACACGTACGCTCACACTAAACCATTGTGGTACCCTAACCTGTACCGTAAAACGGCCCCGTCCCTTAACCCTAACCCTAACCCTTACCCGAAGCCTTACCCTAACCCGTCCCCTAACCCTAACCCGTACGCTAACACTAACCAACACATACCCTAACACGTACGCTCACCCTAAACCACTGTCGTACCCTAACCTGTACCCTAAACCGTCCCCGTCCCCATCCCCTAACACTAAACCTAACCCTAACCCAACACTTACGCGCAGCCTTACACTAACCAGTCCCCTAATACTAACCTGTGCGCTAACACTAACCCGTACCCTAACACGTCCGCTCACCCTAAAGCGTTGCCTTACCCTAACCTGTACCCTAAACCGTTGTCGTACCCTAACCTGTAACCTAAACCGTCCCCGTCCCCTAACCCTAACACTAACTCTTACCCGAAGCCTTACCCTAACACGTCCCCTAATCCTAAACCGTACGCTAAAACTAACCCATACCCTAACACGTACACTCACCCTAAACCGTTGTCGTACCCTAACCTGTACCCTATACCGTCCCTGTCCCCTAACCCTAACACTAACGCTAACCCTTACCCGAAGCCTTAACCTAAACCATCCACTAATCCTGACCCGTACGCAAATACTAAACCGTACCCTAACACGTACGCTCACGCCAAACCGTTGACGTACCCTAACCTGTAACCTAAAGCGTCCCCGTCACCTAACCCTAACCCTAACCCTAAGCCTTACCATAACCCATCCCTTAATCCTAACCCGTACGCTAACACTAACCCGTAACCTAACACGTACGCTCAAACCAAACTGTTGTCATACCCTAACCTGTTCCCTAAACCGTCCCCGTCCCCTGACACTAACCCTAACCCTAACGCTAAACCTAACCCTTACCCGAAGACTCACCCTAACCCGCCCCCTAATCCTAACCCGTACGCTAACACTAACCCGTACCCTAACACGTACGCTCACCCTAAACCGTTATCGTAATCTAACCTGTACCCTAAACCCTCCCCAACCCTAACCCTAGCCCTAACCCTTACCCGAAGCCTTACCCTAACCCGTCCCCTAATCCTAACACGTATGCTAACACTAAACCGTGCCGTAACACGTACGCTCACCCTAAACCATTGTCGTACCTTATCCTGTACCCTAAACCGTCCCCGTCCGCTAACCCGAAGCCTTACCCTTACCCGTCCCCTAATCCTAACCCGTACGCTAACACTAACCCACACCCTAACACGTACGCTCACCCTATACAGTTGTCGGAACCTAACATTTACCCTAAACCGTTCCCGTACCCTAACCCTAACCCGAAGCCTTACCCTAACCCTTCCCCTAATCCTAAACTGTACGCTAACACTAACCCGTACCCTAACACGTACGCTCACCCTAAACCGTTGTCATACCGTAACCTGTACCCTAAACCGTCCCCGTCCCCTAAACCTAACCCTAACCCTTACCCGAAGCCTTACCCTAACCCGTCCCCTAATCCTAACCCGTACGCAAACACTAACCCGTACCCTAACACGTCCGCTCACCCTAAAGCGTTGCCTTACCCTAACCTGTACCCTATACCGTCCCTGTCCCCTAACCCTAACACTAACGCTAACCCTTACCCGAAGCCTTAACCTAAACCATCCACTAATCCTGACCCGTACGCAAACACTAAACCGTACCCTAACACGTACGCTCACGCCAAACCGTTGACGTACCCTAACCTGTAACCTAAAGCGTCCCCGTCACCTAACCCTAACCCTAACCCTAACCCTAATCCTAACCCTTATGCGAAACCTTAACCTACCCGGTCCCCTAATCCTGACCCGTACACTGAAACTAGCCCATACCATAAAACGTACGCTCACCCTAAACCGTTGTCGTACCCTAACCTGTACCCTAAACCGTCCCCGTCCCCTAACCCTAACCCTTACCCGAAGCCTTACCCTAACCCGTCCCCTAATCCTAACCTGTACGCTAACACTAACCCGTATCCTAACACGTACGCTCACCCTAAACTGGTGTCTTACCCTAACCTGTACCCTAAACCCTCCCTGTCCCCGAACCCTAACCCTAACTCTAACACTTAACCGAAACCTTACCCTAACCTGTCCCCTAATGCTAACACGTATGCTAACACTAACCCGTACCCTAACACGTACGCTCACCCTAAACCGTTGTCGTTCCCTAACCTGTACCCTAAACCGTCCCCATCCCCTAACCCTAACACTTACCCAAAGCCTTAACCTAACCCGTCCCCTAATCCTAACCGTTACGCTAACACTAACCTGTACCCTAACACGTACGCTCTCCCTAAAACTTTGTTGTACCCTAACCTGTACCCTAAACCATCCCCGTTCCCTAAACCTAAAACTTACCCGAAGCCTTACCCTAAGCCGTCCCCTAATCCTAACCCCTACGCTAACACTAACCCGTACCCTAACACGTACGCTCACCCTGAAACTTTGTCGTACACTAACTTGTAACCTAAACCATCCCCGTCCCCGTCCCCGTCCGCTAACCCTTACCCGAAGCCTTACCCTAACCAGTCGTCTAATCCGAACCCGTACGCTAACACTAACCCGTACCCTAAAATGTACGCTCACCCTAAACCATTGTCGTACCCTAACCTGTACCCTGAATCGTCCCCATCCCCTAACCGTAACCCTAACCCTAACCCTAACCCTAAACCTTACCCCAAGCCTTACCCTAACCCGTCCCCTAATCCTAACCCGTAAGCTAACACTAACCCATACCCTAACATGTACGCTCAACCTAAACCTTTGTCGTACCCTAACCTGTACCCTAAACTGTCCCCGTCCCCATCCCCTAACCCTAACCCTAAACCTAACCCTTACCCGAAGCCTTACCCTAACCCGTCCCCTAATCCTACCCCGTACGCTAACACTAACCCATACCCCAACATGTACGCTCACCCTAAACCGTTGTCGTACCCTAAACTGAATGCTAAACCGTCCCTGTCCCGTAACCCTAACCCTAACCCAAACCCTTACCTGAAGTCTTACCCTAACCCGTCACCTAATCCTAACTTGTACGCTAACACTAACCCATACCCTAACACGTACGCTCACCCTAAACCGTTGTCGTACCCTAACCTGTACCCTAAACCGTCCCCGTCCCCATCCCCTAACCCTAACCCTAACCCTAATCCTAACCCTTATGCGAAACCTTAACCTACCCGGTCCCCTAATCCTGACCCGTACACTGAAACTAGCCCATACCATAAAACGTACACTCACCCTAAACCGTTGTCGTACCCTAACCTGTACCCTATACCGTCCCTGTCCCCTAACCCTAACCCTAACACTAACGCTAACCCTTACCCGAAGCCTTAACCTAAACCATCCACTAATCCTGACCCGTACGCAAACACTAAACCGTACCCTAACACGTACGCTCACGCCAAACCGTTGACGTACCCTAACCTGTAACCTAAAGCGTCCCCGTCACCTAACCCTAACCTTAACCCTAACCCTTACCATAACCCATCCCTTAATCCTAACCCGTACGCTAACACTAACCCGTAACCTAACACGTACGCTCAAACCAAACTGTTGTCATACCCTAACCTGTTCCCTAAACCGTCCCCGTCCCCTAATCCTAACCTGTACGCTAAAACTAACCCGTACCCTAACACGTACGCTCACCCTAAAACTTTGACGTACCCTAAACCATCCCCGTTCCCTAACCCTAAACCTTACCCGAAGCCTTACCCTAACCCGCCCCTAATCCTAACCCCTTCGCTAACACTAACACATACCCAAACACGTACGCTCACACTAAACCATTGTGGTACCCTAACCTGTACCGTAAAACGGCCCCGTCCCTTAACCCTAACCCTAACCCTTACCCGAAGCCTTACCCTAACCCGTCCCCTAACCCTAACCCGTACGCTAACACTAACCAACACATACCCTAACACGTACGCTCACCCTAAACCACTGTCGTACCCTAACCTGTACCCTAAACCGTCCCCGTCCCCATCCCCTAACACTAAACCTAACCCTAACCCAACACTTACGCGCAGCCTTACACTAACCAGTCCCCTAATACTAACCTGTGCGCTAACACTAACCCGTACCCTAACACGTCCGCTCACCCTAAAGCGTTGCCTTACCCTAACCTGTACCCTAAACCGTTGTCGTACCCTAACCTGTAACCTAAACCGTCCCCGTCCCCTAACCCTAACACTAACTCTTACCCGAAGCCTTACCCTAACACGTCCCCTAATCCTAAACCGTACGCTAAAACTAACCCATACCCTAACACGTACACTCACCCTAAACCGTTGTCGTACCCTAACCTGTACCCTATACCGTCCCTGTCCCCTAACCCTAACACTAACGCTAACCCTTACCCGAAGCCTTAACCTAAACCATCCACTAATCCTGACCCGTACGCAAATACTAAACCGTACCCTAACACGTACGCTCACGCCAAACCGTTGACGTACCCTAACCTGTAACCTAAAGCGTCCCCGTCACCTAACCCTAACCCTAACCCTAAGCCTTACCATAACCCATCCCTTAATCCTAACCCGTACGCTAACACTAACCCGTAACCTAACACGTACGCTCAAACCAAACTGTTGTCATACCCTAACCTGTTCCCTAAACCGTCCCCGTCCCCTGACACTAACCCTAACCCTAACGCTAAACCTAACCCTTACCCGAAGACTCACCCTAACCCGCCCCCTAATCCTAACCCGTACGCTAACACTAACCCGTACCCTAACACGTACGCTCACCCTAAACCGTTATCGTAATCTAACCTGTACCCTAAACCCTCCCCAACCCTAACCCTAGCCCTAACCCTTACCCGAAGCCTTACCCTAACCCGTCCCCTAATCCTAACACGTATGCTAACACTAAACCGTGCCGTAACACGTACGCTCACCCTAAACCATTGTCGTACCTTATCCTGTACCCTAAACCGTCCCCGTCCGCTAACCCGAAGCCTTACCCTTACCCGTCCCCTAATCCTAACCCGTACGCTAACACTAACCCACACCCTAACACGTACGCTCACCCTATACAGTTGTCGGAACCTAACATTTACCCTAAACCGTTCCCGTACCCTAACCCTAACCCGAAGCCTTACCCTAACCCTTCCCCTAATCCTAAACTGTACGCTAACACTAACCCGTACCCTAACACGTACGCTCACCCTAAACCGTTGTCATACCGTAACCTGTACCCTAAACCGTCCCCGTCCCCTAAACCTAACCCTAACCCTTACCCGAAGCCTTACCCTAACCCGTCCCCTAATCCTAACCCGTACGCAAACACTAACCCGTACCCTAACACGTCCGCTCACCCTAAAGCGTTGCCTTACCCTAACCTGTACCCTATACCGTCCCTGTCCCCTAACCCTAACACTAACGCTAACCCTTACCCGAAGCCTTAACCTAAACCATCCACTAATCCTGACCCGTACGCAAACACTAAACCGTACCCTAACACGTACGCTCACGCCAAACCGTTGACGTACCCTAACCTGTAACCTAAAGCGTCCCCGTCACCTAACCCTAACCCTAACCCTAACCCTAATCCTAACCCTTATGCGAAACCTTAACCTACCCGGTCCCCTAATCCTGACCCGTACACTGAAACTAGCCCATACCATAAAACGTACGCTCACCCTAAACCGTTGTCGTACCCTAACCTGTACCCTAAACCGTCCCCGTCCCCTAACCCTAACCCTTACCCGAAGCCTTACCCTAACCCGTCCCCTAATCCTAACCTGTACGCTAACACTAACCCGTATCCTAACACGTACGCTCACCCTAAACTGGTGTCTTACCCTAACCTGTACCCTAAACCCTAACTCTAACACTTAACCGAAACCTTACCCTAACCTGTCCCCTAATGCTAACACGTATGCTAACACTAACCCGTACCCTAACACGTACGCTCACCCTAAACCGTTGTCGTTCCCTAACCTGTACCCTAAACCGTCCCCATCCCCTAACCCTAACACTTACCCAAAGCCTTAACCTAACCCGTCCCCTAATCCTAACCGTTACGCTAACACTAACCTGTACCCTAACACGTACGCTCTCCCTAAAACTTTGTTGTACCCTAACCTGTACCCTAAACCATCCCCGTTCCCTAAACCTAAAACTTACCCGAAGCCTTACCCTAAGCCGTCCCCTAATCCTAACCCCTACGCTAACACTAACCCGTACCCTAACACGTACGCTCACCCTGAAACTTTGTCGTACACTAACTTGTAACCTAAACCATCCCCGTCCCCGTCCCCGTCCGCTAACCCTTACCCGAAGCCTTACCCTAACCAGTCGTCTAATCCGAACCCGTACGCTAACACTAACCCGTACCCTAAAATGTACGCTCACCCTAAACCATTGTCGTACCCTAACCTGTACCCTGAATCGTCCCCATCCCCTAACCGTAACCCTAACCCTAACCCTAACCCTAAACCTTACCCCAAGCCTTACCCTAACCCGTCCCCTAATCCTAACCCGTAAGCTAACACTAACCCATACCCTAACATGTACGCTCAACCTAAACCTTTGTCGTACCCTAACCTGTACCCTAAACTGTCCCCGTCCCCATCCCCTAACCCTAACCCTAAACCTAACCCTTACCCGAAGCCTTACCCTAACCCGTCCCCTAATCCTACCCCGTACGCTAACACTAACCCATACCCCAACATGTACGCTCACCCTAAACCGTTGTCGTACCCTAAACTGAATGCTAAACCGTCCCTGTCCCGTAACCCTAACCCTAACCCAAACCCTTACCTGAAGTCTTACCCTAACCCGTCACCTAATCCTAACTTGTACGCTAACACTAACCCATACCCTAACACGTACGCTCACCCTAAACCGTTGTCGTACCCTAACCTGTACCCTAAACCGTCCCCGTCCCCATCCCCTAACCCTAACCCTAACCCTAATCCTAACCCTTATGCGAAACCTTAACCTACCCGGTCCCCTAATCCTGACCCGTACACTGAAACTAGCCCATACCATAAAACGTACACTCACCCTAAACCGTTGTCGTACCCTAACCTGTACCCTATACCGTCCCTGTCCCCTAACCCTAACCCTAACACTAACGCTAACCCTTACCCGAAGCCTTAACCTAAACCATCCACTAATCCTGACCCGTACGCAAACACTAAACCGTACCCTAACACGTACGCTCACGCCAAACCGTTGACGTACCCTAACCTGTAACCTAAAGCGTCCCCGTCACCTAACCCTAACCTTAACCCTAACCCTTACCATAACCCATCCCTTAATCCTAACCCGTACGCTAACACTAACCCGTAACCTAACACGTACGCTCAAACCAAACTGTTGTCATACCCTAACCTGTTCCCTAAACCGTCCCCGTCCCCTAATCCTAACCTGTACGCTAAAACTAACCCGTACCCTAACACGTACGCTCACCCTAAAACTTTGACGTACCCTAAACCATCCCCGTTCCCTAACCCTAAACCTTACCCGAAGCCTTACCCTAACCCGCCCCTAATCCTAACCCCTTCGCTAACACTAACACATACCCAAACACGTACGCTCACACTAAACCATTGTGGTACCCTAACCTGTACCGTAAAACGGCCCCGTCCCTTAACCCTAACCCTAACCCTTACCCGAAGCCTTACCCTAACCCGTCCCCTAACCCTAACCCGTACGCTAACACTAACCAACACATACCCTAACACGTACGCTCACCCTAAACCACTGTCGTACCCTAACCTGTACCCTAAACCGTCCCCGTCCCCATCCCCTAACACTAAACCTAACCCTAACCCAACACTTACGCGCAGCCTTACACTAACCAGTCCCCTAATACTAACCTGTGCGCTAACACTAACCCGTACCCTAACACGTCCGCTCACCCTAAAGCGTTGCCTTACCCTAACCTGTACCCTAAACCGTTGTCGTACCCTAACCTGTAACCTAAACCGTCCCCGTCCCCTAACCCTAACACTAACTCTTACCCGAAGCCTTACCCTAACACGTCCCCTAATCCTAAACCGTACGCTAAAACTAACCCATACCCTAACACGTACACTCACCCTAAACCGTTGTCGTACCCTAACCTGTACCCTATACCGTCCCTGTCCCCTAACCCTAACACTAACGCTAACCCTTACCCGAAGCCTTAACCTAAACCATCCACTAATCCTGACCCGTACGCAAATACTAAACCGTACCCTAACACGTACGCTCACGCCAAACCGTTGACGTACCCTAACCTGTAACCTAAAGCGTCCCCGTCACCTAACCCTAACCCTAACCCTAAGCCTTACCATAACCCATCCCTTAATCCTAACCCGTACGCTAACACTAACCCGTAACCTAACACGTACGCTCAAACCAAACTGTTGTCATACCCTAACCTGTTCCCTAAACCGTCCCCGTCCCCTGACACTAACCCTAACCCTAACGCTAAACCTAACCCTTACCCGAAGACTCACCCTAACCCGCCCCCTAATCCTAACCCGTACGCTAACACTAACCCGTACCCTAACACGTACGCTCACCCTAAACCGTTATCGTAATCTAACCTGTACCCTAAACCCTCCCCAACCCTAACCCTAGCCCTAACCCTTACCCGAAGCCTTACCCTAACCCGTCCCCTAATCCTAACACGTATGCTAACACTAAACCGTGCCGTAACACGTACGCTCACCCTAAACCATTGTCGTACCTTATCCTGTACCCTAAACCGTCCCCGTCCGCTAACCCGAAGCCTTACCCTTACCCGTCCCCTAATCCTAACCCGTACGCTAACACTAACCCACACCCTAACACGTACGCTCACCCTATACAGTTGTCGGAACCTAACATTTACCCTAAACCGTTCCCGTACCCTAACCCTAACCCGAAGCCTTACCCTAACCCTTCCCCTAATCCTAAACTGTACGCTAACACTAACCCGTACCCTAACACGTACGCTCACCCTAAACCGTTGTCATACCGTAACCTGTACCCTAAACCGTCCCCGTCCCCTAACCCTAACACTAACTCTTACCCTAACACGTCCCCTAATCCTAAACCGTACGCTAAAACTAACCCATACCCTAACACGTACACTCACACTAAACCGTTGTCGTACCCTAACCTGTAACCTAAACCGTCCCCGTCCCCTAACCCTAACCCTAACACTTACCCGAAGCCTTACCCTAACCCGTCCACTAATCCTAAACCATACGCTAACACTAACCCATACCCTAACATGCACGCTCACCCTAAACCGTTGTCGTATCGTAACCTGTACCCTAAACTGTCCCTGACCCCTATCCCTAACCCTAACCGTAACTCTTACCCGAAGCTTTACCCTAACCCGTCCCACAATCCTAAACCGTACGCTAACACTAACCCATACCTGAACACGTACGCTCACCCTACACGTTTGTCGTTTCCTAACCTGTATCCTACACCGTCCCCATCCCCAACCCTAAGCCTAACCCTTACTCAAAGCCTTACACTAACCCATTACCTAATCCTAATCTGTACGCTAACACTAAGCCATACCCTAACATGTACGCTCACCCTAAACCGTTGTCGTACCCTAACGTGTACCCTAAACCGTCTCCTAACCCTAACCCTAACCCTTGCCCGAATGGTTCCCCTAACCCGTACCCTAATCCTAACCCGTACGCTAACACTAACCTGTACCCTAACACGTACGCTCACCCTAAACCGATGTCGTACACTAACCTGTAGCCTAAACCGTCCCCATCCCCTAACCCTAACCCTCCCTAACCCTAAAACTTACCCGAAGCCTTACCCTAATCCTAACATGTACGCTAACACTAAACCATACCCTAACATGTACACTCACCTTAAATCGTTGTCGTACCCTAACCTGTACCCTAAACCGTCCCCGTCCCCTAACCCTAACCCTTACCCGAAGCCTTACCCTAACCTGTCCCCAAATCCTAACCCGTACGCTAACACTAAACCATACCCTAACACATACGCTCACCCTAAACCGTTGTCGTACCCTAACCTGTACCCTAAACCGTCCCTGTCCCCTAACCCTAACCCTTATCCGAAGCCTTACCCTAACCTGTCCCCTAATCCTAAACCGTACGCTAACACTAACCCGTACTCTAACACATACACTCACCCTAAACCGTTGTCGTACCCTAACCTGTACCCTAAACCGTCCCCGTCCGCTAACCCTAACCGAAACCCTAAACCTAACACTTACCTGAAGCCTTACCCTAACCTGTCCCCTAATCCTAACCCATTCGCTAACACTAACCTGTCCCCTAACACGAACGCTCACCCTAAACCGTTTTCGTACCCTTACCTGTATCCTAAACCATCCCCGTCCCCTAACCCTAACACTTACCCGAAGCCTTACCCTAGCCCATCCCCTAATCCTAACCCCTACGCTATCACTACCCAGTACCTTAACACGTACGCTCACCCTAAACCGTTGTCGTAACCTAACCTGTACCCTAAACCATCCCCATTCCCTAACCCTAACCCTAAACCTAACCCTAACACTTACCCGAAGCCTTACCCTAACACGTCTCTTAATCCTAACCCGTACGCTAACAATAGCCAATACCCTAACAGGTACGCTCACCATAAACGGTTTTCATACCCTAACCTGTACCCTAAACCGTCCCCATCCCCTAAACCTAACCCTTATCCGAAGCCTTACCTTAACACATCCCCTAATCCTGACCCGTAGGCTAACCCTAAAACGTACCCTAACACGTCAGCTGACACTAAAACGTTATCGTACCCTAAACTGAACCCTAAACCGTCCTCGTCCCCTAACCTTAACCCTAACACTAACACTTACCCGAAGACTTACCCTAACCCGTCCCCTATTCCTAAAGCATACACTAAAACTAACCCGTACCCTAACACGTACGCTCACCCTAAACTGTTGTCGTACCCTAACCTGTACCCTAAACCGTCCCCGTCCCCATCCCCATTCCCTAACCCTAACACTAAAACTTACCCGAAGCCTTGCCCTAAGCCGTCCCCTAATCTTAACCCGTACGCTAACACTAACCCATACCCAAACATGTACGCTCACCCTAAATCGTTCTCATACCCTAACCTGTACCCTAAACCGTCCCCGTACCCTAAACCGAACCGTAACCCTAACACTAAACCTTACCCGAAGCCTTACACTAACATGTCCACTAACCCTAATGTGTAGGCTAACACTAACCCGTACCCTAACATGTACGCTCACCCTGAACCGTTGTCGTTCCCTAACCTGTACCCTAAACCTTCCCCGTCCCCTAACCCTAACCGTAACCCTTACCCGAAACCTTACACTAACACGTCCCCTAATCCTAACCCGTACGCTAACACTAACCCGTACCCTAACACTTATGGTCACCATAAACCGTTGTCGTACCCTAACCTGTACCCTAAACCATCCCCGTCCCTGTCCCCATTCCCTAATGCTAACCCTAAACCTAAACCTTACCCGAAGCCTCACACTAACCCGTCCCCTAATCCTAACCCGTACGCTAACACTAACCCGTACCCTAACATGTACGCTCACCCTAAACCGTTGTCGTACCCTAACCTGTACCCTAAACCTTCCCCGTCCCCTAACCCAGCCCTCACCCTAACACTTACCCGAAGCCTTACCCTAACCCGTCCCCTAATCCTAAACCGTTTGCTAACACTAACCCGTACCCTAACAGGAACGCACACCCTAAATATTTTTCGTACCCTAACCTGTACCCTAAACCATCCCCGTCCCCTAACCCTAACCGTAACCCTTACCCGAAGCCTTACCCTAGCCTGTCCCCTAATCCTAAACCGTGCGCTAACACTACCCAGTACCCTAACACGTACGCTCACACTAAACTATTGTCATACCCTAACCAGTACTCTAAACCATCCCTGTGCCCTAACCCTAACCGTAACCCTTAACCGAAGCCTTACCCTAACCCATCCCCTAAACCTAACCCGTACGCTAACAGTAACCCGTAACCTAACACGTACACTCAACCTAAACCGTTGTCGTACGCTAACCTGTACCCTAAACCGTCCCCGTCCCCTTCCCCTAACCCTGACCGTAAACCTTACCCGAAGCCCCACACTAGCCCTTCCCCTAATACTAACCCGTCCGCTAACACTAACTCATACGCTAACACTAACCTGTACCCTAACACGTACGCTCACCCTATACCGTTGTCGTACACTAACCTGTAACCTAAACCGTCCCTGTCCCCTAACCCTAACCCTAACCCTCGCTAACCCGAAGCCTTACCCTAACCCGTGCCCTAATCCTAAACCGTACGCTAACACTAACACGTACCCTAACACGTACGTTCACCCTAAACCGTTGTCGTACCCTAATCTGTACCCTAAACCTTCCCCGTCCCTTAAACCTAACCCTAACCCTAACCCTTACCCGAAGCCTTACCCTAACCCGTCCCCTAATCCTAACCTGTACGCTACCACTAACCCATACCCTAACACATACACTCAAACTAAATATAATATATAATGTAAATATATAACTAAATATAATAATATATTGTAATATATTCAGGAAAATACACCTACGCCCTTTTTGGCAAACCAAGCAAGTGTGTAAAGGAAATCTGCAGTACAATGAAGTCTCACTGACCCCCGGTCAAAAGGGCCATCTGAAAAAAGTGTAAAATCCAGAAAGGCAGAACAGGCCATGGAAAAGCGGGAGTCTTGTTATGCTGATGGGTGGGATGTAAATTTCCAACAGCCACTCTGGAGAAGTGTATGGTGTTTCCTGAAAAACCTAAAAAACAGAGCAACGGATCCTACGGCACTTCCACTTAAGGTCCTATAGCTTAGGGAAATTAAAATAAAAAAGACACAGCCACCCCAATGTTTCGGACGGCTCTGTTTACAAGAACCTCATCTACGGTACAAGTTAAATATCCCAGAAAGCGAAAAATGGATAAAGAAGTTGTGGTACGTACATACAATGGAATATCAAGCAGCAATGAAATCTATGTCATCAGGCCCGTCGCGGCATGATGAGTGGATTCAGGTACGATGATTCTAACTGAAATAAGTAACACAGAAAAAGAAATATCATAAGATATCACTAATACACGGAATGTAAACTTGGCTACACAAGAACTGAATTACAAAACAGAACAGGGTCTCAAATTTAGAAAACCAACTTATGCTTGCTTAAGAGGAAAGGTGAGTTGGGGTGCTGATAAAACCAGAGATTGAAATTAGCACAGATACCGTTCCATAAACCAAATATGTAATAGTCAAGACCTACCCCTTGCTCAAAGAAATGGACTCAACACGCCATATTCAACGCCTAGGAATACACCTGACGTGTAAGAATCTTAAAACCCATGGATTTATATGTCTCCGTAAGAGAATCAACTGTGTGTAAAGAGGCCTGAATGCAGCAGAGAAAATCCGATAAATCCCATTATCAAAATGAATTACAAAATCAAAACACAATGACAGTGAAATGGAGAGCAATTCTTAAATAATTCATTCAGGGCTTTTGATGCAACCTGGACTGACCACATCTACACCCAGAGCTGAGTGAGACATAAGGCTGGACGCTTCGGGCTGATAGCATTGGTGCGGTTCGGTGAGCAAATGCAGACCCTTTGAAGTCATACTGCATGGTACCAATTCCATGGGTCCCAACTCTCCAGGTTAAAGGGATTCTTCCTTCAGCTAAAACATGCATGGAAAACCCACAGTATGGTGCACCATGTGACTGGGAAACGTTTTCAAATGCATCTCAGTTTTCATCCCCTTTTACTCGGGTTCACCATTCCAGACCTTTACTAACACTCTCCCCATTTGGAGAGTCAGTTCCTTTAACATCCTGTTTGGCACAGTTTGCAATTTCTGTGCAAGATGAACAGGAATAGGGAGAAACAATGAGAGACTAGCTGTAGTTGTCTGCATGGGCAAATTTAACACTCATTTCCCACCAGGAATAGGAATTAACCAAAGGCTCAGCATGACGAGCTGGAACTGGATTAGGGCCTGAAACATTTCTGTGGGTTTGCGGCCAGCTCACAAGAAAGCGAGTTGAAGAAAGGAGCTCAGGGACACTGTAATTCACAAACCTGCAGAGTTATAAATGACAGCTGTCATCCAAAAATATATTGAAGGAAGGCTGCGAAGAGGACTTAAAAGCGGGGCAGAATTGCAGGAAAACGATTTCAGGGGGTAGACAGGAATTGCATTTAAAGCATACTAAAAGAGGCAGAATGTCAACAATGATGAACTTGGCCAAAAAGGGCGTATGCGTTTTTTCCTGAATATATTCAGGAAAAAACGCATACGCCCTTTTTGGCCAACCAAGGAAGCATGTTAAAAAAATCTGCACTACAATGAAGTCTCGCTGCCTCCGGGTCAAAATGGCCATATGAAAAAAGTGTAAACTCCAGAAAGCCAGCACAGGCCATGGAGAACAGGGAGCCTTGTTATGCTGATGGGCGGGATGTAAATTGCCAACAGCTACTCTGGAGAAGTGTATGGTGTTTCCTCAAACATCTAAAAAACAAAGTAATGGAGCCTACAGAACTTCCACTTATGTTCCTATAGCTTAGGGATATTAAAATGAAAAACACACAGCCACCTCAAAGTTTCGGTCGGCTCTGTTTACAAGAACCTCGTCTACGGTACAAGTTAAATATCCCACAATGTGAAAAATGGATAAAGAAGTTGTGGTACGTACGTACAATGGAATATCACTCAGCAATGAAATCTATGTCATCAGGCCCGTCGTGGCATAATGAGTGGATTAAGTTACGATGATTCTAAGTGAAATAAATCACACAGAAAATGAAACATCATAAGTTATCACTAATACACGGAATGTAAACTTGGCTACACATGAACTGAATTACAAAACAGAACAGGGTCTCAAATTTAGAAAACCAACTAATGCTTGCTTAAGGGGAAAGGTGAGTTGGGGTGCTGCATAAAACCAGAGATAGAAATTAGTACAGATACCATTCCATAAGCCAAATATGTAACAGTCAAGACCTACTCCTTGCTCATTGAAATGAATTAAACACGACATATTCAACGCCTAGGAATGCACCTGAGTAGTAAGTATCTTCAAACCCATGGAATTATATGTCTCCGTAAGAGAATCAAGTGTGTATACAGCGGCATGAATGCAGCAGAGATAATCCTATAAATCCCATTATCAAAATGAATTACAAAATCAAAACACAATGTCAGTGAAATAGAGAGCAATTCTTAAATAATTCATTCAGGGCTTGTGATGCAACCTGGATTTACCACATCTACACCCACAGATGAGTGAGACATAAGGCTGGACACTTCAGGCGGATAGCACTGGTGACGTTCGATGAGCAAATGCAGACCATTTGAAGTCATACTGCATGCTACCCATTCCATGGGTCCCAACTCTCCAGGTTTAAGGGATTCTTCCTTCAGCTAAAACATGCATGGGAAACCCACAATATGGTGCACTGTGTGACTGGGAAACGTTTTAACATGCATCTCAGATTTCGTCCCCTTTTACTCGGGTTCACCATTCCAAACCCTTTACTAACACTCTCCCCACTTGGAGAGTCAGTGCCTTTAACCTCCTCTTTGGCAGTTTGCAATTTCTGCGCAAGATGAACAGGAGTAGGGAGAACCAGTGAGAGACTAGCTGTAGGTGTCTGCACGGGCAAATTTAACGCTAATTTCCCACCAGGAAGAGGAATTAACCAAAGGCTCAGCATGCTGTGCCGGAACAGGATTAGGGCCTGAAACAATCCGGCGGTTTTGCGGCCAGCTCACCAGAAAGTGAGTTGAAGAAAGGAGTTCAGGGGCACATTAATTCACAAACCTGTAGAGTTATAAATGACAGCTATTGTCCAAAAATATATTGAAGGTAGTCTGCAAAGAGGACTTGAAAGCGGGGCAGAATTGCAGGAAAACGATTTCAGGGGGCAGACTGGAATTGCATTTAAAGCATAGGAAAAGAGGCAGAACGTCTACAATGATGCCCTTGGCCAAAAAGGGCGTATGCGTTTTTTCCTGAATATATTCAGGAAAAAACGCATACGCCCTTTTTGGCCAACCCAGCAAGCATGTTAAAGAAATCTGCACTAAAATGAAGTCTCACTGCCCCCCGGCATAAGGGCCATCTGAAAAAAGTGTAAAATCCAGAAAGGCAGCACAGGCCATGGAGAACAGGGAGACTTGTTATGCTGAGTGGCGGGATGTAACTTGCCAACAGCTACTCTGGAGAAGTGTATGGTGTTTCCTCAAACACCTAAAAAACAAAGAAACGGAGCCTACGGCACTTCCACTTACGGTCCTATAGCTTAGGGAAATTAAAATCAAAAACACACAGACACCCCAAAGTTTCGGATGGCTCTCTTTAAAAAAACTCGTCTACGGTACAAGTTAAATATCCCACAATGCGAAAAATGGATAAAGAAGTTTTCGGACGTACGTACAATGGAATATCACTCAGCAATGAAATCTATGTCATCAGGCCTGTCGCGGCATAATGAGTGGATTCAGGTACGATGATTCTAAATGAAATAAGTCACACAGAAAATGAAACATCATAAGATATCACTAATACACGGAATGTAAACTTGGCTACACATGAAGTGAATTACAAAACAGAACAGGGTCTCAAATTTAGAAAACCCACTTATGCTTGCTTAAGGGGAAAGGTGAGCTGGGGTGCTGCATAAAACCAGACATAGAAATTAGCACAGATACCATTCCATAAGCCAAAAATATAGTAGTGAAGACCTACTACTTGCTCAACAAAATGGACAAAACACCCCATATTCAACGCCTAGAAGTACACCTGACTAGTAAGAATCTTCAACCCCATGGATTTATATGTCTCCGTAGAGAATCAAGTGTGTGTATAGCGGCATGAACGCAGCAGAGAAAATGAGATAAATCCCATTATCAAAATGAATTACAAAAACAAAACCCAATGACAGTGAAATAGAGAGCAATTCTTAAATAATTCATTCAGGGCTTGTGATGCAACATTGATTTACCACATCTACACCCAGAGCTGAGTGAGACATAAGGTTGGACACTTCGGGCTGATAGCATTGGTGAGGTTCGATGAGCAAATGCAGACCCTTTGAAGTCATACAGCATGGTACCCATTCTAAGGGTCCCAACTCTCCAGGTTTAAGGGATTCTTCCTTCAGCTAAAACATGCATGGGAAATCCACAGTATGGTGCACAGTGTGACTGGGAAACGTTTTCAAATGCATCTCAGTTTTCATCCCCTTTTACTCGGGTTCACCATTCCAGACACTTTACTAACACTCTCCCCACTTGGAGAGTCAGTGCCTTTAACCTCCTCTTTGTCACAGTTTGCAATTTCTGCGCAAGATGAACAGGAATAGGGAGAACCAATGAGAGACTAGCTGTAGGTGTTTGCACGGGCAAATTTAACGCTAATTTCCCACCAGGAAGAGGAATTAACCAAAGGCTCAGCATGCCGTGCCGGAACCAGATTATGGCCTGAAGCAATCCTGCGGGTTTGCGGCCAGCTCACAAGAAAGCGAGTTGAAGAAAGGAGCTCATGGGCACTGTAATTCACAAACCTGCAGAGTTATAAATGACAGCTGTCATCCAAAAATATATTGAAGGAAGGCTGCGAAGAGGACTTAAAAGCAGGGCAAAATTGCAGGAAAACGATTTCAGGGGGTAGACAGTAATTGCATTTAAAGCATAGTAAAAGAGGCAGAATGTCAACAGTGATGAACTTGGCAAAAAATGGCGTATGCGTTTTTTCCTGAATATATTCAGGAAAAAACGCATACGCCCTTTTTGGCCAACCAAGGAAGCATGTTAAAAAAATCTGCACTACAATGAAGTCTCACTGCCTCCGGGTCAAAATGGCCATCTGAAAAAAGTGTAAACTCCAGAAAGGCAGCACAGGCCATGGAGAACAGGGAGCCTTGTTATGATATTGGGCGGGATGTAAATTGCCAACAGCTACTCTGGAGAAGTGTATGGTGTTTCCTCAAACATCTAAAAAACAAAGAAATGAAGCCTACAGAACTTCCACTTCTGTTCCTATAGCTTAGGGATATTAAAATCAAAAACACAGAGCCACCCCAAAGTTTCGGTCGGCTGTGTTTACAAGAACCTCATCTACGGTACAACTTAAATATCCCAGAATGTGAAAAATGGATAAAGAATTTGTGGCACGTCCATACAATGGAATTTCACTCAGCAATGAAATCTATGTCATCAGGCCCGTCGCGGCATAATGAGTGGATTCAGGTATGATGATTCTAAGTGAAATAAGTCACACAGAAAATGAAACATCATAAGATATCACTAATACACGGAATGTAAACTTGGCTACACATGAACTGAAATACAAAACAGAACAGGGTCTCAAATTTAGAAAACCCACTTATGCTTGCTTAAGGAGAAAGGTGAGCTGGGGTGCTGCATAAAACCAGACATAGAAATTAGCACAGATACCATTCCATAAGCCAAATATGTAATAGCCAAGACGTACTCCTTGCTCAACGAAATGGACTAAACACCCCATATTCAACGCCTAGGAATACACCTGACTAGTAAGCATCTTCAAACCCATGGATTTATATGTCTCCGTAAGAGAATCAAGTGTGTGTACAGCGACATGAACGCAGCAGAGAAAATCTGATAAATCCCATTATCAAAATGAATTACAAAAACAAAACACAATGACAGTGAAATAGAGAGCAATTCTTAAATCATTCATTCAGGGCTTGTGATGCAACATTGATTTACCACATCTACACCCAGAGCTGAGTGAGACATAAGGTTGGACACTTCGGGCTGATAGCACTGGTGAGGTTCGGTGAGCAAATGCAGACACTTTGAAGTCATACGTCATGGTACCCATTCTATGGGTCCCAACTCTCCAGGATTAAGGGATTCTTCCTTCAGCTAAAACATGCATGGGAAACCCACAGTATGGTGCACCATGTGACCGGGAAACGTTTTCAAATGCATCTCAGTTTCCGTCCCCTTTTACTATGGTTCACCATTCCAGACACTTTACTAACACTCTCCCCACTTGGAGAGTCAGTGCCTTTAACCTCCTGTATGGCACAGTTTGCAATTTCTGCACAAGATGAACAGGTATAGGGAGAACCAATGAGAGACTAGCTGTAGGTGTCTGCACGGGCAAATATAACGCTCATTTTTCACCAGGAAGAGGAATTAACCAAAGGCTCAGCATGCCATGCTGGAACCAGATTAGGGCCTGAAGCAATCCTGTGGGTTTGCGGCCAGCTCACAAGAAAGCCAGTTGAAGAAAGGAGATCAGGGACAGTGTAATTCACAAACCTGCAGAGTTGTAAATGACAGCTATCATACAAAAATATATTAAGGAAGACTGCGAAGAGGACGTGAAAGCGGGGCAGAATTGCATGAAAACGATTTCAGGGGGTAGAGGGGAATTGCATTTAAAGCATAGGAAAAGAGGCAGAACGTCGACAATGATGCACTTGGCCAAAAAGTGTGTATGCGTTTTTTCCTGAATATACTCTGGAAAAAACGCATACGCACTTTTTGGACAACCAAGCAAGCATGTTAAAGAAATCTGCACTACAATAAATTCTCACTGCCACCCGGTCCAATGGGCCATCTGAAAAAAGTGTAAAATCCAGAAAGGCAACACAGGCTTTGGAGAACAGGGAGCCTTGTTATGCTGATGGGCGGGATGTAAATTGCCAACAGCCACTCTGGAGAAGTGTATGGTGTTTCCTGAAACACCTAAAAAACAAAGCATCGGAGCCTAAGGCACTTCCAGTTATGGTCCTATAGATTAGGAAAATTAATGTCAAAAACACACAGCCACCACAAATTTTCTGACGACTCTGTTTACTAGAACCTCGTCTACGGTACAAGTTAAATATCCCAGAAAGCGAAAAATGGATAAAGAATTTGTGGTACGTACGTACAATGGAATATCACTCAGCAATGAAATCTATGTCATTAGGCGCGTCTCAGCATAATCACTGGATTCAGGTACGATGATTCTAAGTGAAATTAGTCACACAGAAAATGAAACATCATAAGATATCACTAATACACGGAATGTAAACTTGGCTACACATGAACTGAATTACAAAACAGAACAGGGCGTCAAATTTAGAAAACCAACCTATGCTTGCTTAAGGGGAATGGTGAGTTTGGGTGCTGCATAAAACCAGAGATTGAAATTAGCACAGATTCCGTTCCATAAGCCAAATATGCAATAGTCAAGGCCTACTCCTTGCTCAACGAAATGGACTCAACACCCAATATTCAACGCCTAGGAATATACCTGAATAGTTAGAATCTTAAAACCCATGGATTTATATGTCTCCGTAAGAGAATCAAGAGCGTGTACAGCGGCATAAATGCAGCAGTGAAAATCCCATAAGTCCCGTGATCAAAATAAATTACAAAACAAAACACAATGACAGTGAAATACAGAGCAATACTTAAATAATTCATTCAGGGCTTGTGATGCAACCTGGATTAACCACATCTACAACCAGAGCTGGGTGAGACATAAGGCTGGACACTTCAGGCTGAGAGCATTGGTGAGGCTCGGTGAGCAAATGCAGACACTTTGAAGTCATACTGCATGTTACCCATTCCAAGGGTCCCAACTCCCCAGGTTTAAGGGATTCTTCCTTCAGGTAATACATGCACGGGAAACCCAGAGTATGGGCCACCATGTGACCGGGCAACATTTTTAAATGCATCTCAGTTTTTGTCCCCTGATACTAGGGTTCACCATTCCAGACGGTTTAATAACACTCTCCCAACTTGGAGAGTCTGTGCCTTTAAACGCCTGTTTGGCACAGTCTGCAATTTCTGCGCAAGATGAACAGGCATAGGGAGAACCAATGAGAGACTACCTGTAGGTGTCTGCACGGGCAAATGTAACGCTCATTTCCCACCAGGAAGAGATATTAACCAAAGGCTCAGCGTGCCCTGCCGGAAACAGATAAGGGCCTGAAGCAATCCTGCGGTTTTGCGGCCTGCTCACAAGAAAGTGAGTTGAAGAAAGGTGCTCAGGGGCACTGTAATCCAAAAACCTGAAGAGTTATTAATGACAGCTATCGTCCAAAAATATATTGAAGTAAGTCTGCGAAGAGGACTTGAAAGCGGGGCAGAATTTCAGGAAAACGATTTCAGGGGGTAGACTGGAATTGCACTTAAAGCATAGGAAAAGAGGCAGAATGACGACAATGATGCACTTGGCCAAAAATGGCATATGCGTTTTTTCCTGAATATATTCAGGAAAAAACGCATACGCACTTTTTGGCAAACCAACCAAGTGTGTAAAGGAAATCTGCACTACAATGAAGTCTCACTGCCCCCCGGTCAAAAGGGTCATCTGAAAAGAGTGTAAAATCCAGAAAGGCAGGACAGGGAATTAAGACGAGGGAGCTTTGTTATGCTGATGGGCGGGATGTAAATTGCCAACAGCCACTGTGGAGAAGTGTATGGTGTTTCCAGAAACACGTAGGAAAAAAAGCAACACAGCCTATGGCACCTCCACTTATGGTCCTATAGCTCAAGGAAATTAAATTCAAAAACACACAGCCAACCCAAAGTTTGGGCCGGCTCTATTTACAAGAACCTCATCTACAGTACAAGTTAAATATCCAAGAAAGCAAAAAATGGATAAAGAATTTGTGGTACGCACGTACAATGGAATATCACTCACCAATGAAATCTACGTCATCAGGCCCGTAGCGGCATAATGAGTGGATTCAGGTACGATGATTCTACAAGAAATAAGTCACACAGAAAAAGAAACATCATAAGATATCACTAATACACAGAATGTAACCTTGGCTACACATGAACTGAATTACAAAACAGAACAGGGTCTCAAATTTAGAAAACCAACTTATGCTTGCTTATGGGGAAAGGTGAGTTGGGGTGCTGCATAAAAACAGAGATTGAAATTCGCACAAATACCGTTCCATAAGCCAAATATGTAATAGAGAAGACCTACTATTTCCTCAACGAAATGGACTCAACACCCCATATGCAATGCCTAGGAATATACCTGACTAGTAAGAATATTAAAACCCATGGATTTATGTGTCTCCGTAAGAGAATCAAGCATGTGTACAGGGGCCTAAACGCAGCAGTGAATATCCGATAAATCCCATTATCAAAATAAATTTGAAAAACTAAACACAATGACAGTGAAATAGAGAGCAATTCTTAAATAATTCACTGAGGGCTTCTGATGCAAGCTGGGTTTACCACATCTACACCTAGAGCTGTGGAGACATAAGGCCGGACACTTCGGCCTGATAGCATTGGTGAGGTTCGGTGAGCAAATGCAGACCCTTTGTAGTTATACTGCATGGTACCCATTCCATGGGTCCCAAATCTCCAGGTTTAAGGGATTCATCCTTCCGCTAAATCATGCATGGGAAACCCAGACTGTGGTGCACTGTGTGATTGCGAAACGTTTTCAAATGCATCTCAGTTTTCATCCCTTTGTACTCGGTTTCACCATTCCAGACGCTTAACGAACACTCTCCCCACTTGGAGAGTCAGTGCCTTTAACCTCCTTTTTGGCACAGTTTGCAATTTCTGCACAAGATGAAGAGGAATAGGAAGAACCAATGAGAGACTATCTGTAGGTGTCTGCACGGGCAAATGTAACGCTCATTTCCCACCAGGAAGAGGAATTAACCAAAGGCTCAGCGTGCCCTGCCAGAACCAGATTATGGCCTGAAGCAACCCTGTGGTTTTGCGGCCAGCTCACGAGAAAGCGAGTTGAAGAAAGGAGCTCAGGGGCACTGTAATTCACAAACCTGCAGGGTTAAAAATGACAGCTATCGTCCAAAAATATATTGAAGTAAGTCTGCGAAGAGGACTTGAAAGCAGGGCAGAAATTCAGGAAAACGATTTCAGGGGGAACACTGGAATTGCACTTAAAGCATACGAAAAGAGGCAGAAGGCCGACAATGATGCACTTGGCCAAAAAGGGCGTATGCGATTTTTCCTGAATATATTCAGGAAAAAACGCATACGCACTTTTTGGCCAACCAAGCAAGCGTGTAAAGGAAAGCTGCACTACAATGAAGTCTCACTGCCCCCCGGTCAAAAGGGCCATCTGAAAAATGTGTAAAATCCAGAGAGGCAGGACAGGCCATGGAGAACAGGGAGCCTTGTTATGGTGATGGGCGGGATGTGAATTGCCAACAGCCACTCTGGAGCAGTGTATGGTGTTTCCTGAAACACGTAAGAAACAAAGCAACACAGCCTATGGGACTTCCACTTATGGTCCTATAGCTTAGGGAAATTAAAATGAAAACCACACAGCCACCCCAATGTTTGGGACGGCTCTGTTTACAAGAACCTCGTCTACGGTACAAGTTAAATATCCCAGAGAGCGAAAAATAGATAAAGAAGTTGTGGTACGTACGTACAATGGAATATCACTCAGCAATGAAATCTGTGTCTTCAGGCCCGTTGCGGCATAATGAGTGGATTCAGGTACGATGATTGTACGCAAAATAGGTCACACAGAAAAAGAAACATCATAAGATATCACTAATACACGGAATGTAAACTTGGCTACACATGAACTGAATAATAAAACAAAACAGGGTCTCAAATTTAGAAAACCAACTTATGCTTGCTTATGGGGAAAGGTGAGTTGGGTTGCTGCATAAAACCAGAGATTGAAATTAGCACAGACACCGTTCCATAAACCAAATATGTAAGAGTCAAGACCTACTCCTTGCTCAACGAAATGGAGTCAACAGCCCATATTCAACGCCTAGGAATATACCTGACTAGTAAGATTCTTAAAACCCATGGATTTATATGTCTCCGTAAGAGAATCAAGCGTCTTTACAACGGCATAAACGCAGCAGTGAAAATCCCATAAATCCCATTAACAAAATAAATTACAAAAACAAAACACAATGACAGTGAAATAGAGAGCAATTCTTAAATAATTGATTCAGGGCTTGTGATGCAACCTGGAT
The DNA here is from genome assembly GCF_059928025.1 of Delphinapterus leucas. Taxonomy (NCBI): domain Eukaryota; kingdom Metazoa; phylum Chordata; class Mammalia; order Artiodactyla; family Monodontidae; genus Delphinapterus; species Delphinapterus leucas. Next base: position 1,363,272 of record NW_028322269.1, on the reverse strand, counting down.
TTACCACATCTACACCCAGAGCTGTGTGACTCATAAGGCTGGACACTTCGGGCTGATAGCATTGGTGAGGTTCGGTGAGCAAATGCAGACCATTTGAAGTCATACTGCATGGTACCCATTCCATGGGTCCCAACTGTCCAGGTTTAAGGGATTCTTCCTTCAGGTGAAACATGCATGGGAAACCTAAAGTTTTGTCCACCGTGTGACCGGGAAACCTTTTTAAATGCATCTCAGTTTCTTTCCCTGGTACTCGGGTTCACCATTCCAGAGGCTTTACTAACTCTCTACCCACTTGGAGAGTCAGTGCCTTTAACCTCCTGTTTGGCACAGTTTGCAATTTCTGCGCAAGATGAACAGGAATAGGTAGAACTAATGAGAGACTAGCTGTAGGTGTGTGCACGAGCAAATTTAATGCTCATTTCCCACCAGGAAGAGGAATTAAGCAAAAGCTCAGCGTGCCATCCCGGAACCAGATTAGGCCATGAAGCAGTCCTGCGGTTTTGCGGCCAGCTCACAAGAAAGCGAGTTGAAGAAAGGAACTCTGGGGCACTGTAATTCACAAACCTGCAGAGTCACAAATCACAGCTATCATACAAAAATATATTGAAGTAAGCCTGCGAAGAGGACTTGAAAGCGGGGCAGAATTCCAGGAATACGATTTCAGGAGGTAGACGGGAAGTGCACTGAAAGCATAGGAGAAGAGGGAGAACCTCGACAATGATGAACTTGGTCGAAAAGTGCATATGTGTTTTTTCCAGGGCCCTCCTTAAAGAGGGTAGGGGGCTCCCAGCATGCTTCAGTGGCCAACAGAGGGCTCACATTGCCAAGGCAACGTGAGCCAGCCAGGCAGGAGTGACCTCACGTCAGAGAGCCCACCTTACAGAAGTTTAAGGAACCCGGCCAGGATCAGACTCTCTCCAGAGGGCCCACATCAGCAAGGGGCTGGGAACCAGGCAGGAGTGTACTCACACACGTGGGGCCACATCATCGAAAGATGAGGTACCCAGCACATGTGGCCTCAAACCAGAGGACCCACATCACCATGGGTCTCGGAGCGAGGCAGGCAGGATTAACCTCAAAACACATGGCCCACTGTATAAAAAAGGTGAGGAATCCAGCAGTTGGAACATCTCAGCAGGCGGCCCAGAGCACCAAGGCTATGGGATCCAGGCAATGATGAACTCACAACAGAGGGCCCTCATCATGAAACTGTGAGCAACGCAGCCATTGTGACCTCACAGCACAAGGCCCACATCCCCATGGGGAAGCGAACCAAGCAGGAGTGTCATCGCACCAGTGGGCACACATCAGAAAATGTGGGGAGCCCAGCAGTTAGGGCCTGACGCCAGAGGGCCCACATCACCGAGGAGAGGAGGCTCCCAGCAGGCTCCAACTGATACCAGAGGGCCAACATCACCAAGGCGGGGTGTGCCAGCCAGGCAGGAGTGACCTCAGAGCAGAGGGACAACCTCACAGAAGTGTGAGGAACCCAAAGAGGATTAGACTCTCACCAGAGGGCCCACATCACCAAGGGGATCAGAACCAGGCAGGACTGTCTTCACACCAGTGTGGCCACATCATAGAAAGGTGAGGAACCCAGCCCATGTGACCTAAACCAGAGGACCCACATCTCCAAGAGGCTCAGAGTTACGCAGGCAGGAGTAGCCTCACAACACAGGGCCCATAGAATAAAAAAGATGAGGAATCCTGCAGTGGGAACCTCCCAGCATGTGGCCAAGAACACCAAGTCTATACGATCCAGGCTGCAGTGAACTCACATCAGAGGGCCCATATCATGAAACTGTGAGCAACCCAGCCATTGGGACCTCACAGCAGAAGGCCCACATCCCCATGGGTTTGGGAACATGGCACGAGTGTCCTCGCGCCACTTAGCACGTATCAGAAAAAGTGGGTCCCCAGCAGTTAAAGCCTGAGGCAAGAGAGCCCTCATCACCGAGGAGAGGAGGCACCCAGCAGGCTCCAACTGCCACAAGAGGGCCGATGTCGCCAAGGCGGGGTGTGCCAGCCAGGCAGGAGTGACCTCACAGAAGAGGGCCCACCTCACAGAAGGGTGAGGAACCCAGCCAGGATCAGACTCTCACCAGAGGGCCCACATCACCAAGGGGATAGGAACCAGGCAGGAGTGTCCTCACACCAGTGGGGCCACATCATCGAAAGGTGAGGGACCCAGCACACATGGCCTCAAACCAGAGGACACACATCACCAAGGGGCTGGGAGTGAGGCAGGCAGGAGGAGCCTCAAAACAGAGGGCCCATAGAAGAAAAAAGGTGAGGAAACCCGCAGTTGGAACCTCCCCACAGGCGGCCAGGAGCAGCGATGCTATGTGATCCAGGCTGGAGTGAACTCACACCAGAGGGCCCTCATCATGAAACTGAGCCACCCACCGTTGGGACCTCAGAGCAGAAGGCCCACATTCCCATGGGGTTGGAAACCTGGCAGGAGTGTACTCACACCACAGGGCGCACATCAGAAAAATTTGGGAGCCCAGGAGTTAGAGCCTGACGCCAGAGGGCCCTCATTACCGAGGGGAGGAGACTCCCAGCAGGCACCAACTCCCAACTGAGGGCCCACATCGCCAAGGTGACGTGTGCCAGCCAGGCAGGAGTGACCTCACAGCAGAGGGCCTACCTCACAGATGGGTGAGGAAACCAGCCAGGATAAGACTCTCTCCAGAGAGCCCACATCACCAAGGGGATCGGAACAAGGCAGGAGTGTCCTCACACCAGTGTGGCCACATTATAGAAAGGTGAGGAACCCAGCACATGTGGCCTAAACCAGAGGACCCATATTTACAAAGTGCTCCGAGTGAGGCAGGCAGGTGTAGCCTAACAACACAGGGCACACAGAATAAAATATGTGAGGAATCCAGCAGTTTGAAGCTCCTAGCAGGTGGCCCAGAGCAGGGAGTCTATGGGATCCAGGCCACAGTGAACTCACAGCAGAGGGCTCACATCATGACACTGTGAGCAACCCAGCCGGTGGGACCTCAGAGCAGAAGGCCCACATCCCCATGGGGATGGGACCCTGGCAGGAGTGTACTCGCACGACAGGGCACACATCAGAAAATTTTGGGAGCCCATGAGGTAGGGCCTGACGCCAGAGGGCCCTCATTACCGAGGGGAGGAGACTCCCAGCAGGCACCAACTCCCAACTGAGGGCCCACGTCGCCACGTTGACGTGTGCCAGCCAGGCAGGAGTGACCTCACAGCAGAGGACCCACCTCCCAGAAGTGTGAGGAATCCAGACAGGATCAGACTCTCACCAGAGGGCCCCCATCCCCATGGGGATGGGAACCTGGCAGGAGTGCCCTCGCACCACTTAGCACGTATCAGAAAATGTGGGAACCCAGTAGTTAGGGCCTGATGCCAGAGGGCCTCATCACTGAGGGCAGGAGGCTCCCAGCAGGCTCCAACTACCACCAGAGGGCTGACGTCGCCAAGGCGGGGTGTGCCAGCCAGGCAGCAGTGACCTCAGAGAAGAGGGCCCACCTCCCAGAAGTGTGAGGAACCCAACCAGGATCAGACTCTCACCGGAGGGCCTCCATCACCAAGGGGATGGGAACCGGGCAGGAGTGTCCTCACACCAGTGGGGCCACATCAGTGAAAGGTGAGGAACCCAGCACATGTGGCCTCAAACCAGAGGACACACATCACCAAGGGGCTGGGAGTGAGACAGGTGTCTGGAGGGGCACATTTAACTCTAATTTCCCACCAGGAAGAGGAATTAACCAAAGGCTCAGAGTGCCGGGCCAGACCCTGATTAAGGCCTGAAGGAAACCTGCGGTTCTGTGGCCAGCTTTCAAGGAAACGAGTTAAGAAAGGAAATCACGGGCACTATAATTCACAAACCTGCAGAGTTATAAATGACAGCTCTTGGCAAAAATATATTGAAGTAAGTCTGCAAAGAGGACTTGAAAACGAGGCAGAATTACAGGAATCATATTTCAGGAGGTAGATGGGAATTGCATTTAAAGTATGTGAAAAGCGGCAGATCTTTGACAGTGATGCACTTGGACAAAAAGTACGTATACATTTTTTCCTGAATATATTCAGGAAAAAACGCATATGCCCTTTTTGGCCAACCAAGCACTCAAGCAATGGAAATCCGCACTACAATGAAGTCTCATTTCCCATTCGTCAAAAGGGCCATCTGAAAATAGTGTAAAACCCAGACACACAGGACAGGCCATGGAGAACAGCGAGCATTGTTATGCTGATGGGCGGGATGTAAATTGCCAACAGACACTCTGGAGTTGTTTATGGTGTATCCTGAAACATCTACAAAACAAAGCTACAGAGCCTAGGGCACTTCCACTTTTGGCCCTATAGCTTAGGAAAATTAAAATCAAGAAGACACAGCCAACACAAAATTTAGGGCTGCTGTGTTTACAAGAACCTCGAGTCCAGTACAAATTAAATATCCCAGAAAGAAAAAAATGGATAAAGAAGTTGTGCTACTTACGTACAACGGAATATCACTCAGCAATGAAATCAGTGTCATCAGGCCTGTAGCAGCAAAATGAGTGGATTTAAGTATGATGATTCTAAGAGAAATATGTCACACAGAGAAAGATAATTATCATAAGATATCACTAATAGAGGGAGTGTAAACTTGGCTCCACATAAACTGAATTACAAAACCGAAAAGAGTCTCACATTTAGATAAAAACTTATGCTTGCTTAAGGGGAAAGTTGAGTTGGGGTGCTGTATAAAACCAGAGATTGAAATGAGCACAGATACCGTTCCATAAGCCAAATATGTAATAGACAAGACCTACTCTTTGCTCAACGAAATAGACTCCTCCATGGTGTATCACCTCACACCTGTTAGAATGGGCATCATCAGAAAAATCTACAAACAACAAATGCTGGAAAGGGTGTGGAGATAAGGAACCCTCTTCCACTATTGTTGGGAATGTAAATTGATACAGTCACTGTGGAGAGCATTATGGAGTTTCTTATAAAACTAACAATAGAATTACCATATGATACAGCAATCCCACTACTGGGCATATACCCAGACAAAACCATAAATCGAAAAGAGACATTCACCGCAATATTCACTGCATCACTATTTACAATACCCAGGTAATGGAAGCAACCTAAATGCCCACAGACAGACGAATGCATAAAGATGTGGTACATATATAAAATGGAATATTACTAAGCCATAAAAAGGAATGAAATTGGGTCATTTGTAGAGACGTTGATGGATCTAGAGACTGTCATACAGAGTGAAGTAAGTCAGAAAGAGAAAAACAAATCCTGTATATTACTGCATATATGTGGAACCTAGAAAAGTTGTACAGATGAACCGTTTTGCAAGGCAGAAATAGAGCAACAGATGTAGACAACAAACATATGGACACCAAGGGGGGAAAGCTGTTGGGGCGGTGGTGGTGGGAGGAGTTGAGAGATTGGGATTGGCATGTATACATTTATATGTATAAAATAGGTAACCAAAAAGAACCTGCTGTATAAAAAAATAAAATAAAATTCAAAATTAAAAAAGTAAAACAGAAAAAATATTCTTCCCTTCACATACATGTATTTATATGAATAAATTATTTCCATGCTTATATCTGTAAATACAAAAAAGAGGAATAAAATCCACCTTGAACCCAAAACGAAAAAAGAAAAAAAAAAACAGAACCCACCAGTTACACAGAGGAAAACCGTATCAGGACACTTGCTCCAGTTGTAAACAATTCTGAAGTTGGTCAGTGGTGGGGAATCATCTCCCATTCAGCCAGTATGCCCCACGCAACAAGCGTCCTCATTGCAAAGCTGGGGGCCCATGCCGAGGCATCTGTGAGTAAACGTGGGCCGAGCCCCAGGCCAGCTGCTGCTGAAATGTTCCTACCCTTCCCAGGTAAAACACCTGAATATGTACAAGGACTTGAAAGCCTAGAGGACGGGCCATGGAGCCACATGAGCGACAGCATGCCAGACGACATGGTGCCTGCAGGCCAGCCAGGGTGGTCCTGGCCCTGGGTACTCTTCTGGAAGCTTTCCATTTCCCTGCCTGAGATACCCCTGCTGTCCCGGCCCCCACTGCTTTCTTCCTCACTCACCTCTTCCCAGGGAGAAATTCCAGCAGCAGGTATGGGTGACACATCCTGTTCTTTAGCAGGTGGCATCTTGGCAACTGCTGCAGAGTGTCCAACAGAGCCCCCACTCACACTGGGCCACCCACAAAGCCGTGGCCTCTCACTCCCTCCCACCAGTCCAGCCCCGAGACTGCTGACAGGGCAGAGAAAATGGCGTCAGGCACAGCTGCAGGTGCTCTTGCTGCCTGGAGCGGTGTATATATTGATCTCAACACAGGCACACCTGGGGAGGGCTGGCCAGCACGGTCAGGTTTCTCAGGCCAGCCAATAATCACCCCTCAGGGGCTCACAGTTGCAGAAAATGGAACTTGCTAAATCGGCCAGGTCCAAGGAACAGGTGTGGGCTCCTGAGAGTCAGGATAGACAAGGGACGGCAGCTCTGGATTGTTTTCTAATTATATTATCTGGCCAATGAGTGGGAGACAACTTCAAGAAAACCCTCTCCTAATGAGAGAAACCCAGGAGTCAGGGAGAGGAGGGGTGGGTGGTGGGTGGAGACAGAGGTCTGGTGCCCCGGGTACAGTGGAAATCTCTGGAAGACCAGGTGGAGGGAGGTCACACAGAGTGATGCCCAGGGTCACAGACCTGTCGGAGCTGCTGTTTGTTAGTTCAAGTCCTGCTCTGAGGTGCTCTGTGTCAGATCTGAGTGACAGGTGAGCTGGGAGTGCTCTGCAATGAGGGCGATGTGCACGGTTCCTGTGTGCCCAGCCCTGCCACGGTACTTGCAAGGGTAGCTCTGTATCCTGGGAGGGGCCTGACCACGAGGGCCCCATGGGCTGCAGGGGAACCTGCCCAGGGATCCCCATATCCTGAGAGGGGCCTGAACACGAGAGCCCCGTTGGCTGTGGTGAGGGTGGGCTACATGCCCAGGTGAGCTCCATATCCTGGGATTGGCCGGACCTCGACAGCCTCATGGGCTGCTGGAGTCTTGGTAAAGGGTGTCAGGACAGTCAGTGAAGCCACCGAGGATACACCTCCAGTAGTTCCTAAACCCTACACCCTGCTGGTCATTCTACCAACCACCAGGACATGGTATTCTGTATTAGTCTTCAATGATGCCTTCTTTTGTATTCCATTAGTCCCAGAGTCACAAGAAATTTTGGCTTGTGAGTGGCAGGACTCAACATACAACTAAAACAATACTTCCGGGCCGTCTTGCCCCCAGGGTTCAAAAATTCCCACAAAATCTTTGGGGAAAGCTCAGCTAAAGACCTAAAAGTTCTACCTCTGGAAAAGGAAACACTCCTTCAATATGCAGACGACATTCTGATCGCCAGCCCTACTAAGGAGACCTCTGAACTACCAAGCCAATAAAGGATAGAAGTTGTCCAAAAAAAAGCTCAAATATCACAGACTACGGTGACCTGCGTGGGCTTCATTCTCACAGAAGGTCGGAGAAGCCCATCCCAGGAAAGGGAAGAAACAATTTACAGCCTAACCCATTTCTAAAACTAGAACACAGCTTAGGGGTTCCTGGGGAGGCCAGGGTTTGCTGCTTCTGGATCCCTAACTACAGTCTACTAGCTGGGCCGCTATATGAAACACTGAAAGGAAAAGATGATGATCCTTTTGAACAGAATCCAGAAGTGGCCTTTCAAGAATGGAAAGAGCAGTCAATTCAGACCCTTGCCCTGGAACTTGCTAATTTAGCAAAACCCTTTGACCTTTACATTCCTGGTGAAAGGTGAATCGCCATTGGCGTATTAGTGCAAAAACTGGGACCACTTGAAATGGAACAATGCAAGAATGCCATCCAGGTAGGATAAACTATGGTCACCAAGGGGCTTGGCCCACCGCCACATCTGGCCAAGATACTGGCGGTATCTGAAAACCTGGAAATCAGCAGCCCAAAAGGCCACCTCCCTCCTAAGGGAAAAGGACCCCATATGGTGATCCGAACCCCCAACCATGCCCTGAAGTTGCAGGGTTTGCTCCGTGAGCACACTGACCTCGAGTGAGGAGGCCCTCCAACTCCAACCTCCAGAGAGATAACCGGGGGCAACGGGGCACCATGACGACTCGTGTGACCATCACTTGACCTGGAGTTTCTCTCATAAAACAACAAGTGTGTGTCCCAAAAGAGTAGACTACTGCTTGCAGGACTTACTGCACCCAGAGGGGAGCTAATAATCTTGGCGGGGGAACCGTATATCACGCTGTCACCATAGAAAAGCCTACAGACACTGTGATGATGGTGGCCAATAAGACCGGCTGGACTCCTGTTTACTTCAAAAGGCTGTTGACTCAGTGGCCATCATGGTCCCTCTCACCACTGACCCTGGACTGTCTGGGAGTTGAGCGGGCAGGGACCTGACACCTGGTGCTGTTTTTACGTTAATTCTGGGGCCTAATTGAAGAAAGCGCAGACTACTGCTCAGAGTATCTAGGCTGGCAGAAACGGTCAGCCTAAGGTGACCGAACAAATGTGGGACGGGGTGAAACTGGACCTCACAGCGTCACTGCACATCTCCTTCCTGGACCCTTAAAGGTCATTAGAATCTTTAACACTTCCAATACTGGTGCTCAGGCGGACGAGCAGGGAGGCAGGAGGTCTGGGGACAATCAACATCACCTTGAGGCTGCTGGGGAGAAGTTCTGACCCTCGCCTATGGGTATGAGGGCTCCTAACTCAGCACTCAGCAGTTAAAGAAGAAAGGCCTGCACCCTCAGCACTCTAAGAATGAGGAAGGGGACAAAAGGCAGAAGAGGGGTTTGTCCCAGGCAAAGCCCCTTAAAAATCCCTGGGAGATAAAAATAGAATCTGGGCAATAAAATAAAGTCTAACCTTTTTTATCCTTTGTGCTTTGTCTAATTTCACGTGCTCCTAGGGTCCCGCATACAGAGGTTCCACACCCGGCACTTCAGACCAGATTTCCTAGTGCAGAATGGCTGGGTCAACACCTCAGCTCCTGGGGCACAGTGCAGACTCCGCGATATAGAGCCTGAGCTGCAGCCAACAGGGCCCTCGAGAGCTCCGCCCCCTCCCTCCCACTGACTCTGACAGGATCTCTACACAGCAGCCCAGCCCACAGCACACGGGGTAGCACATGCTCTCACCTCTCCATTCTCTGATCAAAATATAAAGTTTCCTTTGCTTCTGAACCAAACTCAGTCTCGATCTGTTGGCTCCAATGACACTGGGCAGGGGGACACTTGTTGGGGTCCACTCTGGAGGATCAATAACAGAAATTGAGAACATTGTGACTTCAATGAACAGATGTGTGAGCCAAACTGTAATTAACATAGAACAGTGTATAAGGCTCGGGTAAAATAAGATGTTTCTAACACTTCCATTTGATATTTCCATCACTTTATTATAAGCAAGTTCAGTGAAAAGGTTTGTCTTATTTGTCAGGTCAATATTAGAGAAACGAAGTGATTTCTTTCCAAGGAGGTACATCTAATAATCTTGGTTAAAGCTTCAATCTTGTTTTAAATGCTTTTCCATTGAAAATGATACCTCTCTTTCAGCTCCCCCATTTCTGAGAAGTATAAAATCTGATAATTTATTATTACCAAAGGGGAAAGGTGGGAGGAGGGATAAATTAACAGTTTGGGATTAACACATACACACTGCTATGTATAAAATCGATCATCAACAAGGAACTACTGTATAGCACAGGGAACTACACTCAATATTTTGCAATAACCTATAAGGGGAAATCTGAAAAAGAATAGATATTTTTATTGACATCATCTATCAATGACAGTTAAAATGGAACCTAAGGGAAGCCGGTGGTGAGTGCTTGTGACCCTGAAGACTTCAATCATCTAAAGTTTGGACTCTGCCTACTTCCCAAGGCCCTTAATGAACATATATGTAGCCGTAGCTTAAAACATTCCCCAGTTTGCGTTGCGGAGAGACACTGATTTTGAAAAAGCCCTGGTGTTCTCCTCACATGAATGGGACGCTTCCTACAGCTAAAACATGCCCGTCACACCCAGAGGATGGTATACCCTCTGATCGGGAAGAGCTTGGAAAAGGCATCTCATCTCCTCATCTCCTGGTGCTCGGGTTCACCCCTCCAGCGTCTTTACTAACAGTCTCCCCACTTGGAGATGTCAGCACTGTCAACATCCTGTTGCATACAGTTTGGAATTTGTCCAGAGGATGAAGCGGAAGGAGGAGGAACAATGAGAGACAAGTCCTAGGTGTTCGGACAGGCACATGTCACTCTAATTTCCAATCAGGAAGACGAATTGACCAAAGGCTAGGGTTGCCCATGGAAACAGAATAGGGCTTGAGGAAATCCCGCTGCTTTGTGGCCAGTTCCCATAAACACAAGTTGAAAAATGGGACTCACGGGCACTAAAATTCACGAAACTGCAGAGATGAAAATATCTATCACTGAAAAATGTCTTGAGGAAAGTCAAAAAAAGGACTTGTAAGCAACGGAGAATGGCAGGAAAGGGATTGGAAGAGGTAGAAAGGACTTGCCATTAAGGACAAGAAAAGGGGCTGAACATTGCCAACATTGCAGTTGGCCAAAAAGGGTGTATGCGTCTTTTTCTGTATATATTCAAGAAAAGGGCATACACTGTTTTAGCCAACCAAACAGGTGGGCACTGGAAATCAATACTAGAAAACGTATCACTTCGCATCAGTCAGAAGAGCCATCCTCATAAAGTGTAAACACCAGAAATGCAGGACAGGGCAAGGAGAAAAGGACGCCCTGTGAGGCTTATAGTGGAAATATATATTGCCAACGGTCACTCTGGAGAAGTGTATTGTGTTTACTAAAGCATTTAAAATATGAGCTACAGAGCACAGGGCACTTGCACTCTTGGACGTATATCTTGGGAAAAACAAAAATCGAGAGGACACAGGCACCCCAATGTATACCGCCTCTCTGTTCAAAAGATCCTCGACTAGGATATAAATTATATGTCTGTGGAGGGAGAAAATGGATAGAGATGTGGCATTTATGAAGAGTGGAATATTACTCAACCTGGAAATCAATGAAATATGGCCACGTGTGACAACTACAGAGGAGTGAGGTATGATCACTAGAAGTCACATAATATAAAAACAAAAAGATATACGATATCACTAATACATGGAATGTAAACGTGGCTACAAATGAACTGAATTACAAAACAAAACGGGGTCTCAAATTTAGAAAACCAACATATGCTTGCTTAAGGACAAAGGTGAGTTGGGGTGCTGCATAAAATCAGAGATTGAAATTAGCACAGATACAGTTCCATAATCCAAATATGTAATAGAAAAAACCTACTCCTTGGTCAATGAAATGGACTCAACACCCCATTTTCAGCACCTAGGAATATACCGGATGAGTAAGAGTCTTAATACCTATGGATTTATATGTCTCCATAGGAGAATCAAGCATGGGTACAGCGGAATAAATGCAGAGGTGAAAATCAGCTAAATCCCATTATGAAAATAAATTTCAAAAACAAAACAAAATGGCAGTGAAATAGAGAGCAATTCTTAAATAATTCATTCAGGGCTTGTGATACAACCTGGATTTATCACATCTATAACCAGAGCTGGGTGACACATAAGGCTGGACACTTGAGGCTGATAGGATTGTTGAGGTTTGGTCAGCAAATGCAAACACTTTGAAGTCATACTGCATGGTACCCATTCCATGGGTCCCAACTCTCCAGGTTTAAGGGATTCTTCCTTCAGCTAAAACATGCATGGGAAACCCAGAGTATGGTCCACCGTGTGACCGGGAAACGTTTCTAAATGCATCTCAGTTTCCGTCCCCTGGTACTCGGGTTCACCATTGCAGACGCTTTACTAACACTCTCCCCACTTGGAGAGTCAGTACCTTTAACCTCCTGTTTGGCAGAGTTTGCAATTTCTGCGCAAGATGAACAGGAATAGTGAGAACCAATGAGACACTAGCTGTAGGTATCTGCACGGGCAAATTTAACGCTCATTTCCCACCAGGAAGAGGAAATAACCAAAGGCTCAGCGTGCCGTGCCGGAACAAGATTAGGGCCGGAAGCAATCCTGCGGTTTGGAGGCCAGCTCACAAGAAAGAGAGTTGAAAAAAGGAGCTCAGGGTCACTGTCATTCACAAACCTGCAGAGTTATAAATGACAGCTATCGTCCAAAAATATATTGAAGTAAGTCTGCGAACAGGACTGAAAATGGGGCAGAATTTCAGGAAAACGATTTCAGGGGGTAGACTGGAATTGTCGTTAAAGCAAAGGAAAGCAGGCAAAACGATGACAATTATGCACTTTGCCTTAATGGGCGTATGCGGTTTTTCCAGAATATATTCAGGAAAAAACGCATACACACTTTTTGGCCAACCAAGCAAGCCTGTAATGGAAATCTGCACTACAAAGTAGTCTCACTGCCCCCCGGTCAAAAAGGCGATCGGAAAATAGTGTAAAATATAGAAAGGCAGGACAGGCCATGGAGAACAGGGAGCCTTATTATGCTGATGGCCGGGATGTAAATTGCCAACAGCCACTCTGGAGAACTGTATGGTGTCTCCCGAAACACGTAGGAAACAAAGCAACACAGCCTAAGGCACTTCCACTTATGGTCCTATAGCTTAGGGAAATTAAAATCAAAAACACACAGCTACCCCAAAGTTTCGGACGGCTCTGTTTACAAGAACCTCGTCTACGGTACAATTAAATATCCCAGAATGTGAAAAATGGATAAAGAAGTTGTGGTACATACGTACAATGGAATAACACTCAGCAATGAAATCAATGTCATCAGGCCCGTTGCGGCATAATGGGTGGATTCAGGTACGATGATTCTAAGTGAAATAAGTCACACAGAAAATGAAACATCATAAGATATCACTAATAAAAGGAATGTAAACTTGGCTACACATGAACTGAATTACAAAACAGAACAGGGTCTCAAATTCGGAAAAGCAACTATGCTTGCTTAAGGAGAAAGGTGAGTTGGGGTGCTGCATAAAACCAGAGATTGAAATTAGCACAGATGCCGTTCCATAAGCCAAATGTGTAATAGACAACACCTACTCCTTGCTCAAAGAAATAGACTAAACACCCCATATTCAACGCCTAGGAATATACCTGACTATTAAGAATCTTACAACACCTGGATTTATATGTCTCCGTAAGAGAATCAAGCGTGCGTACAGCAGCCTAAAAGCAGCAGTGAAAATCCGATAAATCCCATTATCAAAATAAATTTCAAAAACAAAACACAATGACAGTGAAATAGAGAGCAATTCTTAAATAATTCATTCAGGGCTTATGATGCAACCTGGATTTACCACATCTGCACCCAGAGCTGGGTGAGACATAAGGCTGGACACTTCGGGCTGATAGCATTGGTGAGGTTCGGTGAGCAAATGCAGACCATTTGAAGTCATACTGCATGGTAACCATTCCATGGGTCCCAACTCTCCAGGTTTAAGGGATTCTTCCTTCAGCTAAAACATGCATGGGAAACCCAGAGTATGGTCCGCCGTGTGATTGGGAAACCTTTTCAAATGCATTTCTGTTTTCGTTCCCTGGTACTCGGGTTCACAGTTCCAGACGCATTACTAACACTCTCCCCACTTGGAGAGTCAGTGCCTTTAACCTCCTATTTGGCACAGTTTGCAATTTCTGCGCAAGATGAACAGGAATGGGGAGAACCAATGAGAGACTAGCTGTAGGTGTCTGCACGGACAAATGTAATGCTCATTTCCCACCAGGAAGAGGTATTAACCAAAGGCTCAGCATGCCCTGCCTGAAACAGATTAGGGCCTGAAGCAATCCTGCGGATTTGTGCCCAGCTCGCAAGAAAGCGAGTTGAAGAAAGGAGCTCAGGGGCACTGTAATTCACAAACCTGCAGAGTTATAAATGACAGCTATTGTCCAAAAATATATTGAAGTAAGTCTGCAAAGAGGACTTGAAAGCGGGGCAGAATTTCAGGAAAATAATTTCAGGGGATAGACTGGAATTGCACTTAAAGCATAGGAAAAGAGGCAGAATGTCAACAATGATGCGCTTGGCCATAACGGGCGTATGCGCTTTTTCCTGATTATATTCAGGAAAAAACGCATACGCCCTTTTTGGGCAACCAAGCAAGCGTGTAAAGGAAATCTGAACTACAATGAAGTCTCACTGCCCCCCGGTCAAAAGGGCCATCAGAAAAAAGTGTAAAATCTAGAAAGGCAGGACAGGCCATGGAGAACAGGGATCCTTGTTATGCTGATGGGCAGGATGTAAATTGCCAACAGCCACTCTTTAGAAGTGTATGGTGTTTCCTGATACACGGAGGAAACAAAGCAACACAGCCTATGGCACTTCCGTTTATGGTCCTATAGCTTAGGGAAATTAAAAGCAAAAACACAGAGCCACCCCAAAATTTGAGACGGCTCTGTTTACAAGAACCTCATCTACGGTACAAGTTAAATATCCCAGAAAGCGAAAAATGGATAAAGAAGTTGTGGTACGCACGTACAATGGAATATCACTCAGCAATGAAATCTATGTCATCAGGCCCATAGCGGCATAATGAGTGGATTCAGGTACGATGATTCTACGTGAAATAAGTCACACAGAAAAAGAAACATCATAAGATATCACTAATACACGGAATGTAAACTTTGCTACACATGAAGTGAATTACAAAACAGAACAGGGACTCAAATTCAGGAAACCAACTTATACTTGCTGACGGGGAAAGGTGAGCTGGGGTGCTGCATAAAACCAGAGATTGAAATTAGCACAGATACCGTTCCATAAGCCAAATATGTAATAGAGAATACCTAGTTCTTGCTCAACGAAATGGACTCAACACCCCATATTCAACGGCTAGGAATATACCTGACTAGTAAGAATCTTACAACACCTGGATTTATATCTCTCTGTAAGAGAATCAAGCATGCGTACAGCAGCCTAAATGCAGCAGTGAAAATCCGATAAATCCCATTATCAAAATAAATTTCAAAAACAAAACACAATGACAGTGAAATAGAGAGCAATTCTTACACAATTCATTCAGGGCCTGTGATGCAACCTGGATTTACCACATCTACACCCAGAGCTGGGTGAGACATAAGGCTGGACACTTCAGGCTGAGAGCATTGGTGAGGTTCGGTGAGCGAATGCAGACCCTTTGAAGTCATACGGCATGGTACCCATTCCATGGGTCCCAACTCTCCTGGTTTAAGGGATTCTCCCTTCAGGTGAAATATGCATGGGAAACCCAGAGTATAGTCCACCGTGTGATTGGGAAACCTTTTCAAATGCATCTCAGTTTTCGTTCCCTGGTACTCGGGTTCAACATTCCAGACGCTTTACTAACACTCTCCCCACTTGGAGAGTCAGTGCCTTTAACCTCTTGTTCCGCAGAGTATGCAATTTCTGCGAAAGATGAACAGGAATAGGGAGAACCAATGAGAGACTAGCTGTAGGTGTCTGCACGGGCAAATGTAATGCTCATTTCCCACCATGAAGAGGAATCAACCAAAGGCTCAGCATGCCCTGCTTGAAACAGATTAGGGCCTGAAGCAATCCTGTGGCTTTGCGGTGAGCTCACGAGAAAGCGAGTTGAAGAAAGGAGCTCAGGGGCACTGTAACTCACAAACCTGCAGAGTTATAAATGACAGCTATCGTCCAAAAATATATTGAAGGAAGGCTGCGAAGACGACTTGTAAGTGGGGCAGAATTGCAGGAAAACGATTTCAGGGGGTAGACGGGAATTGCATTTAAAGCATAGGAAAAGAGGCAGAAAGTCGACAATGATGCTCTTGGCCAAAAAGGGCGTATGCGTTTTTTCCTGAATATATTCAGGAAAAAACAAATACTCCCTTTTTGGCCAACCAAGCAAGCATGTTAAAGAAATCTGCACTACAATGAAGTCTCACTGCCCCCGGTCAAAAGGATCATCTGAAAAAAGTGTAAATTCCAGAAAGGCAGCACAGGCCATGCAGAACAGGGAGCCTTGTTATGCTGATGGGCGGGATGTAAATTGCCAACAGCCACTCTGGAGAAGTGTATGGTGTTTCCTGGAACACCTAAAAAACAAAGCAACGCAGCCTACGGCACTTCCACTTATCGTCCTAGAGCTTAGGGAAATTAAAATCAAAAACACACAGGCACCCCAAACTTCCGGACGGCTCTGTTTATAAGAACCTCGTGTACGGTACAAGTTAAATATCCCAGAACGTGAAAAATGGATAAAGAATTTGTGGTACGTACGTACAATGGAATATCACTCAGCAATGAAATCTATGTCATCAGGCCCGTTGCGGCATAATGAGTGGATTCAGGTACGATGATTCTAAGTGAAATAAGTCACACAGAAAATGAAACATCATAAGATATCACTAATACACGGAATGTAAACTTGGCTACACATGAACTGAATTACAAAACAGAACAGGGTCTCAAATTTAGAAAACCAACTTATGCTTGCTTAAGGGGAAAGGTGAGTTGGTGTTCTGCATAAAACCAGAGATAGAAATTAGCACAGATACCTTTCCATAAGCCAAATATGTAATAGTCAAGACCTACCCCTTGCTCAATGAAATGGACTAAACACCCCATATTCAACGCCTAGGAATACACCTGACTAGTAAGAATCTTCAAACCCATGGAGTTATATGTCTCCGTAAGAGAATGAAGCGTGTGTACAGCGGCATGAATGCAGCAGAGAAAATCCGATAAATCCCATTATCAAAATGAATTACAAAAACAAAACACAAGGACAGTGAAATACAGAGCAATTCTTAAATAATTCATGCAGGGCTTGTGATGCAACCTGGATTTACCACATCTACACCCAGAGCTGAGTGAGACATAAGGTTGGGCACTTCGGGCTGATAGCATTGGTGAGGTTTGATGAGCAAATGCAGACGATTTGAAGTCATACTGCATGGTACCCACTCCATGGGTCCCAACTCTCCAGGTTTAAGGGATTCTTCCTTCAGCTAAAACATGCATGGGAAACCCACAGTATGGTGCACCGTGTGACCGGCAAACGTTTTCAAATGCATCTCAGTTTTCGTCCCCTTTTACTCGGGTTCACCATTCCAGACCCTTTACTAAGACTCTCCCCACTTGGAGAGTCAGTGCCTTTGGCACAGTTTGCAATTTCTGCGCGAGATGAACAGGAATAGGGAGAACCAATGAGAGACTACCTGTAGGTGTCTGCACGGGCAAATTTAATGCTCATTGCCCACGAGGAAGAGGAATTAACCAAAGGCTCAGCATGCCGAGCCGGAACCAGATTAGGGCCTGAAGCAATCCTGCGGGGTTGCAGCCAGCTCACAAGGTAGCGAGTTGAAGAATGGAGCTCAGGGGCACTGTAACTCACAAACCTGCAGAGTTATAAATGACAGCTATCGTCCAAAAATATATTGAAGGAAGGCTGCGAAGACGACTTGTAAGCGGGGCAGAATTGCAGGAAAACGATTTCAGGCGGTAGACGGGATTCGCATTTAAAGCATAGGAAAAGAGGCAGAACACCGACAATGATGGTCTTGGCCAAAAAGGGCGTATGCGTTTTTTCCTGAATATATTCAGGAAAAAACGCATACGCCCTTTTTGGCCAACCAAGGAAGCATGATAAAGAAATCTGCACTAAAATGAAGTCTCACTGCCCCCCGGTCAAAAGGGCCATCTGAAAAAAGTGGAAAATCCAGAAAGGCAGCATAGGCCATGGAGAACAGGGAGCCTTGTTATGCTGATGGGCGGGACGCAAATCGCCAACAGCCACTCTGGAGAAGTGTATGGTGTTTCCTCAAACACCTAAAAAACAAAGCAAGGGAGCCTACGGCACTTCCACTTATGGTCCTATAGCTTACGGAAATTAAAACCAAAAACACACGGCCACCCCAAAGTTTCGGACGGCTCTCTTTACAAGAACCTCGTCTACGGTACAAGTTAAATATCCCAGAATGTGAAAAATGGATAAAGAATTTGTGGTACGTACGTACAATGGAATATCACTCAGCAATGAAATCTATGTCATCAGGCCCGTTGCGGCATAATGAGTGGATTCAGGTACGATGATTCTAAGTGAAATAAGTCACACAGAAAAAGAAACTTCATAAGATATCACTAATACACGGAATGTAAACTTGGCTACACATGAACTGAATTACAAAACAGAACAGGGTCTCAAATTTAGAAAACCAACTTATGCTTGCTTAAGGGGAAAGGTGAGTTGTGGTGCTGCATAAAACCAGAGATAGAAATTAGAACAGATACCATTCCATAAGCCAAATATATAAGAGTCAAGACCTACTCCTTGCTCAACGAAATGGACTAAACACCACATATTCAACGCCTAAGAATACACCTGACTAGTAAGAATCTTCAAACCCATCGATTTATATGTCTCCGTAACAGAATCAAGTGTGTGTACAGCGGCATGAATGCAGCAGAGAAAATCCGTTAAATCCCATTATCAAAATGAATTACAAAAACAAAACACAAGGACAGTGAAATAGAGAGCAATTCTTAAATAATTCATTCAGGGCTTGTGATGCAACCTGGATTTACCACATCTACACCCAGAGCTGAGTGAGACATAAGGTTGGGCACTTCGGGCTGATAGCATTGGTGAGGTTCGATGAGCAAATGCAGACCCTTTGAAGTCATACTGCATGGTACCCATTCCATGGGTCCCAACTCTCCAGGTTTAAGGGATTCTTCCTTCAGCTAAAACATGCATGGGGAACCCACAGTATGGTGCACCATGTGACCGGCAAACGTTTACAAATGCATCTCAGTTTTCGTCCCGTTTTACTCGGGTTCACCATTCCAGACCCTTTACTAACACTCTCCCCACTTGGAGAGTCAGTGCCTTTAACCTCCTGTTTGGCACAGTTTGCAATTTCTGCACAAGATGAACAGGAATAGGGAGAACAAATGAGAGACTAGCTGTAGGTGCATGCACGGGCAAATTTAACGCTCATTTCCCACGACGAAGAGGAATTAACCAAAGGCTCAGCATGCCGTGCCGGAACCAGATTAGGGCCTGAAGCAATCCTGCGGGTTTGCGGCCAGCTCACAAGATAGCGAGTTGAAGAATGGAGCTCAGGGGCACTGTAACTCACAAACCTGCAGAGTTATAAATGACAGCTATCGTCCAAAAATATATTGAAGGAAGGCTGTGAAGACGACTTGTAAGCGGGGCAGAATTGCAGGAAAACGATTTCAGGGATTAGACGGGATTTGCATTTAAAGCATAGGAAAAGAGGCCGAACTTCGAGAATGATGGTCTTGGCTAAAAAGGGCGTATGCGTTTTTTCCTGAATATATTCAGGAAAAAACGCATATGCACTTTTTGGCCAACCAAGCAAGCATGTTAAAGAAATCTGCACTACAATGAAGTCTCACTGCCCCCCAGTCAAAAGGGCCATCTGAAAAAAGTGGACAATCCAGAAAGGCAGCATAGGCCATGGAGAACAGGGAGCCTTGTTATGCTGATGGGTGGGACGCAAATCGCCAACAGCCACTCTGGAGATCCTCAAACACCTAAAAAACAAAGCAAGGGAGCCTACGGCACTTCCACTTATGGTCCTATAGCTTACGGAAATTAAAATCAAAAACACAGAGCCACCCCAAAGTTTCGGACGGCTCTGTTTACAAGAACCTCATCTACGGTACAAGTTAAATATCCCAGAAAGCGAAAAATGGATAAAGAAGTTGTGATACCTACATAGAATGGAATATCACTCAGCAATGAAATCTATGTCATCAGGCCCATCGCGGCATAATGAGTGGATTCAGGTACGATGATTCTAAGTGAAATAAGTCACACAGAAAATGAACCATTATAAGATATCACTAATACACGGAATGTAAACTTGGCTACACATGAACTGAATTACAAAACAGAACAGGGTCTCAAATTTAGTAAACCAACTTATGCTTGCTTAAGGGGAAAGGTGAGTTGTGGTGCTGCATAAAACCAGAGATAGAAATTAGAACAGATACCATTCCATAAGCCAAATATATGAGTCAAGACCTAATCCTTGCTCAACGAAATGGACTAAACACCGCATATTCAACGCCTAAGAATACACCTGACTAGTAAGAATCTTCAAACCCATCGATTTATATGTCTCCGTAACAGAATCAAGTGTGTGTACAGCGGCATGAATGCAGCAGAGAAAATCCGTTAAATCCCATTATCAAAATGAATTACAAAAACAAAACACAAGGACAGTGAAATAGAGAGCAATTCTTAAATAATTCATTCAGGGCTTGTGATGCAACCTGGATTTACCACATCTACACCCAGAGCTGAGTGAGACATAAGGTTGGGCACTTCGGGCTGATAGCATTGGGGAGGTTCGATGAGCAAATGCAGACCCTTTGAAGTCATACTGCATGGTACCCACTCCATGGGTCCCAACTCTCCAGGTTTAAGGGATTCTTCCTTCAGCTAAAACATGCATGGGGAACCCACAGTATGGTGCACCATGTGACCGGCAAACGTTTACAAATGCATCTCAGTTTTCGTCCCGTTTTACTCGGGTTCACCATTCCAGACCCTTTACTAACACTCTCCCCACTTGGAGAGTCAGTGCCTTTAACCTCCTGTTTGGCACAGTTTGCAATTTCTGCACAAGATGAACAGGAATAGGGAGAACAAATGAGAGACTAGCTGTAGGTGCATGCACGGGCAAATTTAACGCTCATTTCCCACGACGAAGAGGAATTAACCAAAGGTTCAGCATGCCGTGCCGGAACCAGATTAGGGCCTGAAGCAATCCTGCGGGTTTGCGGCCAGCTCACAAGATAGCGAGTTGAAGAATGGAGCTCAGGGGCACTGTAACTCACAAACCTGCAGAGTTATAAATGACAGCTATCGTCCAAAAATATATTGAAGGAAGGCTGCGAAGACGACTTGTAAGTGGGGCAGAATTGCAGGAAAACGATTTCAGGGGGTAGACGGGAATTGCATTTAAAGCATAGAAAAAGAGGCAGAAAGTCGACAATGATTCTCTTGGCCAAAAAGAGCGTATGCGTTTTTTCCTGAATATATTCAGGAAAAAACAAATACTCCCTTTTTGGCCAACCAAGCAAGCATGTTAAAGAAATCTGCACTACAATGAAGTCTCACTGCCCCCGGTCAAAAGGATGATCTGAGAAAAGTGTAAAATCCAGAAAGGCAGCACAGGCCATGGAGAACAGGGAGCCTTGTTATGCTGATGGGCGGGATGTAAATTGCCAACAGCCACTCTGGAGAAGTGTATGGTGTTTCGTGTAACACCGAAAAAACAAAGCAACGGAGCCTATGGCACTTCCACTTATCGTCCTATAGCTTAGGGAAATTAAAATGAAAAACACAGAGCCACCCCAAATTTGGGACGGCTCTGTTTACAAGAACTTCGTCTATGGTACAAGTTAAATATCCCAGAAAGCGAAAAATGGATAAACAGGTTTTGGTACGTACGTACAATGGAATATCACTCACCAATGAAATCTATGTCGTCAGGCCCATCGCGGCATAATGAGTGGATTCAGGTACGATGATTCTAAGTGAAATAAGTCACACAGAAAATGAAACATCATAAGATATCACTAATACTCGGAATGTAAACTTGGCTACACATGAACTGAATTACGAAACAGAACACGGTCTCAAATTTAGAAAACCAACTTATGCTTGCTTAACGGGAAAGATGAGTTGGGGTGCTGCATAAAACCAGAGATAGAAATTAGCTTAGATACCTTTCCATAAGCCAAATATGTAATAGTCAAGACCTACCCCTTGCTCAACCAAATGGACTAAACACCCTATATTCAACGCCTAGGAATACACCTGACTAGAAAGAATCTTCAAACCCATGGATTTATCTGTCTCCATAAGAGAATCAAGCGTGTGTACAGCTGCATGAACGCAGCAGAGAAAATCCGTTAAATCCCATTATCAAAATGAATTACAAAAACAAAACACAATGACAGTGAAATTGAGAGCATTTCTTAAATAATTCATTCAGGGCTTGTGATGCAACCTGGATTTACCACATCTGCACCCAGAGCTGAGTGAGACATAAGGTTGGACACTTCGGGCTGATACCATTGGTCAGGTTCGATGAGCAAATGCAGACCCTTTGAAGTCATACTGCATGGTACCCATTGCATGGGTCCCAACTCTCCAGGTTTAACGGATTCTTCCTTCAGCTAAAACATGCATGGGAAACCCACAGTATGGTGCACCATGTGATGGGGAAACGTTTTCAAATGCATCTCAGTTTTCGTCCCCTTTTACTCGGGTTCACCATTCCAGACCCTTTACTAACACTCTCCCCACTTGGAGAGTCAGTGCCTTTAACCTCCTGTTTGGCACAGTTTGCAATTTCTGCGCAAGATGAACAGGAATAGGGAGAACCAATGAGAGACTAGCTGTAGGTATCTGCACGGGCAAAGTTAATGCTCATTTCCCACCAGGAAGAGGAATTAACCAAAGGCTCAGCATGCCTTGCTAGAACCAGATTAGGGCCTGAAGCAATCCTGTGGGTTTGCGGCCAGCTCACAGGAAAGCGAGTTGAAGAAAGGAGCTCAGGGGCACTGTATTTCACAAACGTGCAGAGTTATAAATGACAGCTATCGTCCACAAATATATTGAAGAAGGCTGCGAACAGGACTTTTAAGCGAGGCAGAATTGCAGGAAAACGATTTAAGGGGGTAGACTGGAATTGCATTTAAAGCATAGGAAATGAGGCAGAACGTCGACAATGAGGCACTTGGCCAAAAAGAGCGTATGCGTTTTTTCCTGAATATATTCAGGAAAAAACGCATATGCACTTTTTGTCAACCAAACAAGCATGTTAAAGAAATCTGCACTACCATGAAGTCTCACTGCCCCACGTTCAAAAGGGCCATCTGAGAAAAGTGTAAAATCCAGAAAGGCAGCACAGGCCATGGAGCACAGGGAGCCTTGTTATGCTGATGGGCGGGATGTAAATTGCCAACAGCCACTCTGGAGAATTGTATGGTGTTTCCTCAAACACCTAAAAACCAAAGCAACGGAGCCTATGGCACTGCCACTTATGGTCCTATAGCTTAGGGAAATTAAAATGAAAAACACACAGCCACCCCAAAGTTTCAGACGGCCTTGTTTACAAGAACCTCGTCTACGGTACAAGTTAAATATCCCACAAAGCGCAAAATGGATAAAGAAGTTGTGGTACATACGTACAATGGAATATCACTCACCAATGAAATGTATGTCATCAGGCCCGTCGCGGCATAATGAGTAGATTCAGGTACGATGATTCTAAGTGAAATAAGTCACACAGAAAATGAAACATCATAAGATATCACTAATACACGGAATGTAAACTTGGCTACACATGAACTGAATTACAAAACAGAACAGGGTCTCAAATTTAGAAAACTAACTTACGCTTGCTTAAGGGGAAAGGTGAGTTGGGGTGCTGCATAAAACCAGAGATAGAAATTAGCACAGATACCATTCCATAAGCCAAATATGTAATAGTCAAGACCTTCCCCTTGCTCAACGAAATGGACTAAACGCCTCATATTCAATGCCTAGGAATACACCTGACTAGTAAGAATCTTCAAACCCATCGATTTATATGTCTCCTTAAGAGAATCAACTGTGTGTACAGCTGCATGAACGCAGCAGAGAAAATCCGATAAATCCCATTATCAAAATGAATTACAAAAACAAAACACAATGACAGTGACATAGAGAGCAATTCTTAAATAATTCATTCAGGGCTTGTGAGGCAACGTGGATTTACCACATCTACACCCAGAGCTGAGTGAGATATAAGGTTGGACACTTCTGGCTGATAGCATTGGTGAGGTTCGATGATCAAATGCAGATCCTTTGAAGTCATACTGCATGGTACCCATTCCATGGGTCCCAACTCTCCAGGTTTAAGGGATTTTTCCTTCAGCTAAAACACGCATGGGGAACCCACAGTATGGTGTACCGTGTCACCGGAAACGTTTTCAAATGCATCTCAGTTTTTGTCCCCTTTTACTCGGTTTCACCATTCCAGACCCTTTACTAACACTCTCCCGACTTGGAGAGTCAGTGCCTTTAACCTCCTGTTTGGCACAGTTTGCAATTTCTGCGCAAGATGAACAGAAATAGGGAGAACAAATGAGAGACTAGCTGTAGGTGTCTGCACGGGCAAATGTAACGCTCATTTCCCACCAGGAAGAGGAATTAACCGAAGGCTCAGCATGCCATTCCGGAACCAGATTAGGGCGTGAAGCAATCCTCCGGTTTTGCGGCCAGCTCACAAGAAAGCGAGTTGAAGAATGGAGCTGAGGGGCACTGTAATTCACAAACCTGCAGAGTTATATATGACAGCTATCGTCCAAAAATATATTGAAGGAAGGCTGCGAACAGAACTTGTAACGGAGCAGAATTGCAGGAGAACGATTTCAGGGGGTAGACTGGAATTGCATTTAAAGCATAGGAAAAGAGGCAGAACGTCGACAATAATGCACTTGGCCAAAAAGGGCGTATGCGTTTTTTCCTGAATATATTCAGGAAAAAACGCATACGCCCTTTTTGGCCAACCAAGCAAGCATGTTAAAGGAATCTGCACTACAATGAAGTCTCACTGCGCCCCCGTCAAAAGGGCCATCTGAGAAAAGTGTAAAATCCAGAAAGGCAGCACAGGCCATGGAGAACAGGGAGCCTTGTTATGCTGATGGGCGGGATGTAAATTGCCAACAGCCACTCTGGAGAAGTGTATGGTGTTTCGTGTAACACCGAAAAAACAAAGCAACGGAGCCTATGGCACTTCCACTTATGGTCCTATAGCTTAGGGAAAATAAAATGAAAAACACAGAGCCACCCCAAATTTGGGACGGCTCTGTTTACAAGAACCTCGTCTACGGTACAAGTTAAATATCCCAGAAAGCGAAAAATGGATAAACAGGTTTTGGTACGTACGTACAATGGAATATCACTCACCAATGAAATCTATGACGTCAGGCCCATCGCGGCATAATGAGTGGATTCAGGTACGATGATTCTAAGTGAAATAAGTCACACAGAAAATGAAACATCATAAGATATCACTAATACTCGGAATGTAAACTTGGCTACACATGAACTGAATTACGAAACAGAACACGGTCTCAAATTTAGAAAACCAACATATGCTTGCTTAACGGGAAAGATGAGTTGGGGTGCTGCATAAAACCAGAGATAGAAATTAGCTTAGATACCTTTCCATAAGCCAAATATGTAATAGTCAAGACCTACCCCTTGCTCAACCAAATGGACTAAACACCCTATATTTAACGCCTAGGAATACACCTGACTAGAAAGAATCTTCAAACCCATGGATTTATCTGTCTCCATAAGAGAATCAAGCGTGTGTACAGCTGCATGAACGCAGCAGATAAAATCCGTTAAATCCCATTATCAAAATGAATTACAAAAACAAAACACAATGACAGTGAAATTGAGAGCAAATCTTAAATAATTCACTCAGGGCTTGTGATGCAACCTGGATATACCACATCTGCACCCAGAGCTGAGTGAGACATAAGGTTGGACACTTCGGGCTGATACCATTGGTCAGGTTCGATGAGCAAATGCAGACCCTTTGAAGTCATACTGCATGGTACCCATTGCATGGGTCCCAACTCTCCAGGTTTAACGGATTCTTCCTTCAGCTAAAACATGCATGGGAAACCCACAGTATGGTGCACCGTGTGATGGGGAAACGTTTTCAAATGCATCTCAGTTTTCGTCCCCTTTTACTCGGGTTCACCATTCCAGACCCTTTACTAACACTCTCCCCACTTGGAGAGTCAGTGCCTTTAACCTCCTGTTTGGCACAGTTTGCAATTTCTGCGCAAGATGAACAGGAATAGGGAGAACCAATGAGAGACTAGCTGTAGGTATCTGCACGGGCAAAGTTAATGCTCATTTCCCACCAGGAAGAGGAATTAACCAAAGGCTCAGCATGCCTTGCTAGAACCAGATTAGGGCCTGAAGCAATCCTGTGGGTTTGCGGCCAGCTCACAGGAAAGCGAGTTGAAGAAAGGAGCTCAGGGGCACTGTATTTCACAAACGTGCAGAGTTATAAATGACAGCTATCGTCCACAAATATATTGAAGAAGGCTGCGAACAGGACTTTTAAGCGAGGCAGAATTGCAGGAAAACGATTTAAGGGGGTAGACTGGAATTGCATTTAAAGCATAGGAAATGAGACAGAACGTCGACAATGATGCACTTGGCCAAAAAGAGCGTATGCGTTTTTTCCTGAATATATTCAGGAAAAAACGCATATGCACTTTTTGTCAACCAACCAAGCATGTTAAAGAAATCTGCACTACCATGAAGTTTCACTGCCCCACGGTCAAAAGGGCCATCTGAAAAAAGTGTAAAATCCAGAAAGGCAGCACAGGCCATGGAGAACAGGGAGCCTTGTTATGCTGATGGGTGGGATGTAAATTGCCAACAGCCACTCTGGAGAATTGTATGGTGTTTCCTCAAACACCTAAAAACCAAAGCAACGGAGCCTATGGCACTGCCACTTATGGTCCTATAGCTTAGGGAAATTAAAATGAAAAACACACAGCCACCCCAAAGTTTCAGACGGCCCTGTTTACAAGAACCTCGTCTACGGTACAAGTTAAATATCCCACAAAGCGCAAAATGGATAAAGAAGTTGTGGTACGTACGTACAATGGAATATCACTCACCAATGAAATCTATGTCATCAGGCCCGTCGTGGCATAATGAGTAGATTCAGGTACGATGATTCTAAGTGAAATAAGTCACACAGAAAATGAAACATCATAAGATATCACTAATACACGGAATGTAAACTTGGCTACACATGAACTGAATTACAAAACAAACACGGTCTCAAATTTAGAAAACCAACTTATCCTTGCTTAAGGGGAAAGGTGAGTTGGGGTGCTGCATAAAACCAGAGATAGAAATTAGCACAGATACCTTTCCATAAGCCAAATATGTAATAGTCAAGACCTACTCCTTGCTCAACGAAATGGACTAAACACCACATATTCAACGCCTAGGAATACACCTGACTAGTAAGAATCTTCAAACCCATGGATTTATATGTCTCTGTAAGAGAATCAAGTGTGTGTACCTATGCATGAAAGCATCAGAGAAAATCCGATATATCCCATTATCAAAATGAATTACAAAAACAAAACACAATGACTGTGAAATAGAGAGCAATTCTTAAATAATTCATTCAGGGCTTGTGATGCAACCTGGATTTACCACATCTACACCCAGAGCTGAGTGAGGCATAAGGTTGGACACTTCGGGCTGATACCATTGGTGAGGTTCGATGAGCAAATGCAGACCCTTTGAAGTCATACTGCATGGTACCCATTCCATGGGTCCCAACTCTCCAGGTTTAAGGGATCCTTCCTTCTGCTAAATCATGCATGGGAAACCTACAGTATGGTGCACCGTGTGACGGGGAAACGTTTTCAAATGCATCTCACTTTTCATCCCCTTTTACTCGGGTTCACCATTCCAGACCCTTTACTAACACTCTCCCCACTTGGAGAGTCAGTGCCTTTAACCTCCTGTTTGGCACAGTTTGCAATTTCTGTGCAAGATGAACAGGAATATGGAGAACCAATGAGAGACAAGCTGTAGGTGTCTACATGGGCAAATTTAACGCTCATTTCCCACCAGGAAGAGGAATTAACCAAAGGCTCAGCATGCCGTGCTAGAACGAGATTAGGGCCTGAAGCAATCCTGCGGGTTTGCGGCCAGCTCACAAGAAAGTGAGTTGAAGAAAGGAGTTCAGGGGCACTGTAACTCACAAACCTGCAGAGTTATAAATGACAGCTATCGTCCAAAAATATATTGAAGGAAGGCTGCGAACAGGGCTTGTAAGCGAGGCAGAATTGCAGGAAAACGATTTCAGGGGGTAGACTGGAATTGCATTTAAAGCATAGGAAAAGAGGCAGAACGTCGACAGTGATGCACTTGGCCAAAAAGGGCGTATGCGTTTTTTCCTGAATATATTCAGGAAAAAACGCATACGCCCTTTTTGGCCAACCAAGCAAGCATGTTAAAGGAATCTGCACTACAATGAAGTCTCACTGCACCCCAGTCAAAAGGGCCATCTGAGAAAAGTGTAAAATCCAGAAAGGCAGCACAGGCCATGGAGAACAGGGAGCCTTGTTATGCTGATGGGCGGGATGTAAATTGCCAACAGCCACTCTGGAGAAGTGTATGGTGTTTCGTGAACACCTAAAAAACAACGCAACGGAGCCTACGGCACTTCCACTTATGGTCCTATAGCTTAGGGCAATTAAAATGAAAAACACAGAGCCACCCCAAATTTGGGACGGCTCTCTTTACAAGAACCTCGTCTACGGTACAAGTTAAATATCCCAGAAAGCGAAAAATGGATAAAGAGGTTTTGGTACTGACGTACAATGGAATATCACTCACCAATGAAATCTATGTCGTCAGGCCCATCGCGGCATAATGAGTGGATTCAGGTACGATGATTCTAAGTGAAATAAGTCACACAGAAAATGAAACATCATAACATATCACTAATACCCGGAATGTAAACTTGGCTACACATGAACTGAATTACGAAACAGAACACGGTCTCAAATTTAGAAAACCACCTTATGCTTGCTTAAGGGCAAAGATGAGTTGGGGTGCTGCATAAAACCAGAGATAGAAATTAGCTCAGATACCTTTCCTTCAGCCAAATATGTAATAGTCAAGACCTACCCCATGCTCATCCAAATGGACTAAACACCCTATATTCAACGCCTAGGAATACACCTGACTAGAAAGAATCTTCAAACCCATGGATTTATCTATCTCCGTAAGAGAATCAAGCGTGTGTACAGCTGCATGATCGCAGCAGAGAAAATCCGTTAAATCCCATTATCAAAATGAATTACAAAAACAAAACACAATGACAGTGAAATTGAGAGCAATTCTTAAATAATTCATTCAGGGCTTGTGATGCAACCTGGATTTACCACATCTACACCCATAGCTGAGTGAGACATAAGGTTGGACACTTCGGGCTGATACCATTGGTGAGGTTCGATGAGCAAATGCAGACCCTTTGAAGTCATACTGCATGGTACCCATTGCATGGGTCCCAACTCTCCAGGTTTAACGGATTCTTCCTTCAGCTAAAACATGCATGGGAAACCCACAGTATGGTGCACCGTGTGACGGGGAAACGTTTTCAAATGCATCTCAGTTTTCGTCCCCTTTTACTCGGGTTCACCATTCCAGACCCTTTACTAACACTCTCCCCACTTGGAGAGTCAGTACCTTTAACCTCCTGTTTGGCACAGTTTGCAATTTCTGCGCAAGATGAACAGGAATAGGGGGAACCAATGAGAGACTAGCTGTAGGTATCTGCACGGGCAAATTTAATGCTCATTTCCCACCAGGAATAGGAATTAACCAAAGGTTCAGCATGCCGTGCTAGAACGAGATTAGGGCCTGAAGCAATCCTGTGGGTTTGCGGCAGCTCACAGGATAGCGAGTTGAAGAAAGGAGCTCAGGGGCACTGTAATTCACAAACGTGCAGAGTTATAAATGACCGCTATCGTCCAAAAATATATTGAAGGAAGGCTGCGAGCAGGACTTTTAAGCGAGGCAGAATTGCAGGAAAACAATTTAAGGGGGTAAACTGGAATTGCATTTAAAGCATAGGAAAAGAGGCAGAACGTCGACAATGATGCACTTGGCCAAAAAGAGCGTATGTGTTTTTTCCTGAATATATTCAGGAAAAAAACGCATATGCACTTTTTGGCCAACCAACCAAGCATGTTAAAGAAATCTGCACTACCATGAAGTCTCACTGCCCCACGGTCAAAAGGGCCATCTGAAAAAAGTGTAAAATCCAGAAAGGCAGCACAGGCCATGGAGAACAGGGAGCCTTGTTATGCTGATGGGCGGGATGTAAATTGCCAACAGCCACTCTGGAGAATTGTATGGTGTTTCCTCAAACACCTAAAAACCAAAGCAACGGAGCCTATGGCACTGCCACTTATGGTCCTATAGCTTAGGGAAATTAAAATGAAAAACACACAGCCACCCCAAAATTTCAGACGGCCCTGTTTACAAGAACCTCGTCTAGGGTACAAGTTAAATATCCCACAAAGTGCAAAATGGATCAAGAAAGTGTGGTACGTACGTACAATGGAATATCACTCACCAATGAAATCTATGTCATCAGGCCCGTCGCGGCATAATTAGTAGATTCAGGTACGATGATTCTAAGTGAAATAAGTCACACAGAAAATGAAACATCATAAGATATCACTAATACACGGAATGTAAACTTGGCTACACATGAACTGAATTACAAAACAAACACGGTCTCAAATTTAGAAAACCAACTTATGCTTGCTTATGGGGAAAGGTGAGTTGGGGTGCTGCATAAAACCAGAGATAGAAATTAGCACAGATACCTTTCCATAAGCCAAATATGTAATAGTCAAGACCTACTCCTTGCTCAACGAAATGGTCTAAACACCACATATTCAACGCCTAGGAATACACCTGACTAGTAAGAATCTTCAAACCCATGGATTTATATGTCTCTGTAAGAGAATCAAGTGTGTGTACCTATGCATGAACGCATCAGAGAAAATCCGATATATCCCATTATCAAAATGAATTACAAAAACAAAACACAATGACAGTGAAATAGAGAGCAATTCTTAAATAATTCATTCAGGGCTTGTGATGCAACCTGGGTTTACCACATCTACACCCAGAGCTGAGTGAGGCATAAGGTTGGACACTTCGGGCTGATAGCATTGGTGAGGTTCGATGAGCAAATGCAGACCCTTTGAAGTCATACTGCATGGTACCCATTCCATGGGTCCCAAGTCTCCAGGTTTAACGGATCCTTCCTTCTGCTAAATCATGCATGGGAAACCTACAGTATGGTGCACCGTGTGACGGGGAAACGTTTTGAAATGCATCTCAGTTTTCATCCCCTTTTACTCGGGTTCACCATTCCAGACCCTTTACTAACACTCTCCCCACTTGGAGAGTCAGTGCCTTTAACCTCCTGTTTGGCACAGTTTGCAATTTCTGCGCAAGATGAACAGGAATAGGGAGAACCAATGAGAGACTAGCTGTAGGTGTCTGCACGGGCAAATTTAACGCTCATTTCCCACCAGGAAGAGGAATTAACCAAAGGCTCAGCATGCCGTGTTAGAACGATATTAGGGCCTGAAGCAATCCTGCGGGTTTGCGGCCAGCTCACAAGAAAGCGAGTTGAAGAAAGGAGTTCAGGGGCACTGTAACTCACAAACCTGCAGAGTTATAAATGACAGCTATCGTCCAAAAATATATTGAAGGAAGGCTGCGAACAGGGCTTGTAAGCGAGGCAGAATTGCAGGAAAACGATTTCTGGGGGTAGACTGGAATTGCATTTAAAGCATAGGAAAAGAGGCAGAACGTCGACAATGATGCACTTGACCAAAAAGGGCCTATGCGTTTTTTCCTGAATATATTCAGGAAAAAACGCATACGCCCTTTTTGGCCAACAAAGCAAGCATGTTAAAGAAATCTGCACTACAATGAAGTCTCACTGCCCCTCGTTTAAAAGGGCCATCTGAAAGAAGTGTAAAATCCAGAAAGGCAGCACAGGCCATGGAGAACAGGGAGCCTTGTTATGCTGATGGGTGGGATGTAAATTGCCAACAGCCACTCTGGAGAAGTGTATGGTGTTTCCTCAAACACCTAAAAACCAAAGCAAGGGAGCCGACGGCACTTCCACTTATGGTCCTATAGCTTAGGGAAATTAAAATCAAAAACACACAGCCACCCAAAAGTTTCGGACGGCTCTGTTTACAAGAACCTCTCCTGCGGTAAAAGTTAAATATCCCAGAGAGCGAAAAATGGATAAAGAATTTGTGGCACGAACGTACAATGGAATATCACTCAGCAATGAAATCTATGTCATCAGGCCTGAAGCAGCATAATGAGTGTTTTCAGGTAGGATGATTCTTCGTGAAATAGGTCACACAGAAAAAGAAACATCATAAGATATCACTAATACACGGAATGTAAACTTGGCTACACAAGAATTGAATTACAAAACAGAACAGGGTCTCAAATTTAGTAAACCAACTTATACTTGCTTATTGGGAAAGGTGAGTTGAGGTGTTGCATAAAAACAGAGATTGAAATTCGCACAGATACCGTTCCATAAGCCAAATATGTAATAGACAAGACCTACTCCTTGCTCAACGAAATGGACTCAACACCCCATATTCAACGCCTAGGAATATACCTGACTAGTAAGAATCTTAAAACCCATGAATTATATGTCTCTGTAAGAGAATCCAGCATGTGTACAGTGGCCTATATGCAGCAGTGAAAATCCGATAAATCCCATTATCAAAATAAATTTGAAAAACTAAACACAATGACAGTGAAATAGAGAGCAATTCTTAAATAATTCACTCAGGGCTTCTGATGCAACCTGGATTTACCACATCTACACCCAGAGCTGCGGAGACATAAGGCCGGACACTTCGGCCTGATAGCATTGGTGAGGTTCGGTGAGCAAATGCAGACCGTTTCAAGTCATATTGCATGGTACCCATTCCATGGATCCCAACTCTCCAGGTTTAAAGGATTCTTCCTTCCTCTAAATCATGTATGGGAAACCCAGAGTATGGTCCACTGTGTGACTGGGAAACGTTTTCAAATGCATCTCAGGTTTCATCCCTTTGTACTCGGGTTCACCATTCCAGACGCTTAACTAACACTCTCCCCACTTGGAGAGTCAGTGCCTTTAACCTCTTGTTTGGCACAGTTTGCAATTTCTGCGCAAGATGAACAGGAATAGGGAGAACCAATGAGAGACTAGCTGTAGGTGTCTGCACGGGCAAATGTAACGCTCACTTCCCACCAGGAAGAGGCATTAAACAAAGGCACAGCGTGCCCTGCTGGAACCAGATTAGGGCCTGAAGCAATCCTGCGGTTTTGCGGCCAGCTCACAAGAAAGTGAGTTGAAGAAAGGAGCTCAGGGGCAATGTAATTCACAAACATGCAGGGTTATAAATGACAGCTATCATCCAAAAATACACTGAAGTATGTCTACGAAGAGGACTTGAAAGCAGTGCAGAATTTCAAAAAAACGATTTCAGGGTGTAGACTGGAATTGCACTTAAAGCATAGGAAAAGAGGCAGAACGCCGACAATGATGCACTTGGCCAAAAAGGGCGTATGCGTTTCTTCCTCAGGAAAAAACGCATACGCCAATTTTGTCCAACTAAGCAAGTGTGTAAAGGAAATCTGCACTACAATGAAGTCTCACTGCCCCCTAGTCAAAAGGGCCATCTGAAAAAAGTGTAGAATCCAGAAAGGCAGGACAGGCCATGGAGAAGAGGGAGCCTTGTTATGCTGATGGGTGGGATGTGAATTGCCAACAGCCACTCAGGAGAAGTGTATGGTGTATCCTCAAACACCTAAAAACCAAAG
This sequence comes from Delphinapterus leucas, assembly GCF_059928025.1. NCBI lineage: Eukaryota > Metazoa > Chordata > Mammalia > Artiodactyla > Monodontidae > Delphinapterus > Delphinapterus leucas. The sequence continues at coordinate 1,329,734 of NW_028322269.1, read as the reverse complement.
CAAGGGAGCCTACGGCACTTCCACTTATGGTCCTATAGCTTAGGGAAATTAAAATAAAAAACACACAGCCACGCCAAAGTTTCGGACGGCTCTGTTTACAAGAACCTCTTCTCTGGTAAAAGTTAAATATCCCAGAAGGTGCAAAATGGATAAAGACGTTGTGGTACGTACGTACAATGGAATATCACGCACCAATGAAATCTGTGTCATCAGGCCCGTCGTGGCATAATGAGTGGATTCAGGTACGATGATTCTAAGTGAAATAAGTCACACAGAAAATGAAACATCATAAGATATCACTAATACATGGAATGTAAACTTGGCTACACATGAACTGAATTACAAAACAGAACAGAGTCTCAAAGTTAGAAAACCAACTTATGCTTCCTTAAGGGGAAAGTTGAGTTAGGGTGCTGCATAAAACCAGAGATAAAAATTAGCACAGATACCATTCCATAAGCCAAATATGTAATAGTCAAGACCTACCCCTTGCTCAACCAAATGGACTAAACACCCTATATTCAACGCCTAGGAATACACCTGACTAGAAAGAATCTTCAAACCCATGGATTTATATGTCTCCATAAGAGAATCAAGCGTGTGTACAGCTGCATGAACGCAGCAGAGAAAATCCGTTAAATCCCATTATCAAAATGAATTACAAAAACAAAACACAATGAGAGTGAAATTGAGAGCAATTCTTAAGTAATTCATTCAGGGCTTGTGATGCAACCTGGATTTACCACATCTACACCCAGAGCTGAGTGAGACATAAGGTTGGACACTTCGGGCTGATACCATTGGTGAGGTTCGATGAGCAAATGCAGACCCTTTGAAGTCATACTGCATGGTACCCATTTCATAGGTCCCAAGTCTCCAGGTTTAACGGATTCTTCCTTCAGCTAAAACATGCATGGGAAACCCACAGTATGTTGCACCGTGTGATGGGGAAACGTTTTCAAATGCATCTCAGTTTTTGTCCCCTTTTACTCGGGTTCACCATTCCATACGCTTTACTAACACTCTCCCCACTTGGAGAGTCAGTGCCTTTAAGCTCCTGTTTGGCACAGTTTGCAATTTCTGTGCAAGATGAACAGGAATAGGGAGAACAAATGAGAGACTAGCTGTAGGTGTCTGCACGGGCAAATTTAAGGCTCATTTCCCACCAGGAAGAGGAATTAACCAAATGCTCAGCATGCCGTGCCGGAACCAGATTAGGGCCTGAAGCAATCCTGCGGGTTTGCGGCCAGCTCACAAGAAAGCGGGTTGAAGAAAGGAGCTCAGGGGCACTGTAATTCACAAACCTGCAGAGTTATAAATGACAGCTATCGTCCAAAAATATATTGAAGGAAGGCTGCGAAGAGGACTTGAAAGTTGGGCAGAATTGCAGGAAAACGATTTCAGGTGGTAGACTGGAATTGCATTTAAAGCATAGGAAGAGATGCAGAACGTCGACAATGATGCACTTGGCCAAAAACGGCATATGCGTTTTTTCCTGAATATATTCAGGAAAAAACGCATACGCCCTTTTTTGCCAACCAAGCAAGCATGTTAAAGAAATCTGCACTACAATGAAGTCTCACTGCCCCCCGGTCAGAAGGGCCATCTGAAAAAAGTGTAAAATCCAGAAAGGCAGCACAGGCCATGGAGAACAGGGAGCCTTGTTATGCTGATGGGCGGGATGTAAATTGCCAACAGCCACTCTGGAGAAGTGTATGGTGTTTCCTGAAACACCTAAAAAACAAAGCAACGGAGCCTACGGCATTTCCACTTATGGTCGCATAGCTTAGGGAAATTAAAATCAAAAACACACAGCCACCCTTAAGTTTCGGATGGCTCTGTTTACAAGAACCTCATCTACGGTACAAGTTAAATATCGCAGAAAGCGAAAAATGGATAAAGAAGTTGTGGTACATACGTACAATGGAGTATCACTCACCAATGAAATCTATGTCATCAGGCCCGTCGCAACATAATGAGTGGATTCAGGTACAATGATTCTAAGTGAAATAATTCACACAGAAAAAGAAACATCATAAGTTATCACTAATACACGGAATGTAAACTTGGCTACACATGAACTGAATTACAAAACAGAACACGGTCTCAAATTTAGAAAACCAACTTATGCTTGCTTAAGGGGGAAGGTGAGTTGGGGTGCTGCATAAAACCAGAGATAGATATTAGCACAGATACCGTTCCATAAGCCAAATATGTAATAGACAAGACCTACCCCTTGCTCAACGAAATGGACTAAACACCCCATATTCAACGCCTAGGAATACACCTGACTAGTAAGAATCTTCAAACCCATGGATTTATATGTCTCTGTAAGAGAATCAAGTGTGTGTACCTATGCATGAACGCATCAGAGAAAATCCGATATATCCCATTATCAAAATGAATTACAAAAACAAAACACAATGACAGTGAAATAGAGAGCAATTCTTAAATAATTCATTCAGGGCTTGTGATGCAACCTGGGTTTACCACATCTACACCCAGAGCTGAGTGAGGCATAAGGTTGGACACTTCGGGCTGATACCATTGGTGAGGTTCGATGAGCAAATGCAGACCCTTTGAAGTCAAACTGCATGGTACCCATTCCATGGGTCCCAACTCTCCAGGTTTCAGGGATTCTTCCTTCAGCTAAAACATGCTTGGGAATCCCAGAGTATGGTCCACTGTGTGATTGGGAAACGTTTTCAAATGCATCTCAGTTTTCGTTCCCTGGTACTCAGGTTCACCATTCCAGACGCTTTATTAACACTCTCCCCACTTGGAGAGTCAGTGCCTTTAACCTCCTGTTTGGCACAGTTTGCAATTTCTGTGCAAGATGAACAGCAATAGGGAGAACCAATGAGACTATCTGTAGGTGTCTGCACGGGAAAATGTAACGCTCATTTCCCACCAAGAAGAGGAATTAACCAAAGGCTCAGCGTGCCTTGCCGGAAACAGATTAGGGCCTGAAGCAATCCTGCGGTTTTGCAGCCAGCTCACAAGAAAGCGAGTTGAAGAAAGGAGCTCAGGGACACTGTAATACACAAACCTGCAGAGTTATGAATGACAGCTATCGTCCAAAAATATATTGAAGTAAGTCTGCGAAGAGGACTTGAAAGCGGGGCAGAGTTTCAGGAAAATGATTTCAGGGTGTAGACTGGAATTGCACTTAAAGCATAGGAAAAGAGGCAGAATGTCGACAGTGATGCACTTGGCCAAAAAGGGCGTATGCGTTTTTTCCTGAATAAATTCAGGAAAAAACCCATATGCACTTTTTGGCCAACCAAGCAAGTGTGTAAAGGAAATCTGCACTACAATGAAGTCTCACTGCCCCACGGTCAAAAGGGCCATCTGAAAAAAGTGTAAAATCCAGAAAGGCAGGACAGGCCATGGAGAAGAGTGAGCCTTGTTATGCTGATGGGTGGGATGTCAATTGCCAACATCCACTCTGGAGAAGTGTATGATGTTTTCTGAAACACGTTAGAAACAAAGCAACACAGCTTATGTTACTTCCACTTATGGTCCTATAGCTTAGGGTAATTAAAATGAAAAACACACAGCCACCCCAATGTTTGGGACGGCTGTGTTTACAAGAACCTCATCTACGGTACAAGTTAAATATCCCAGAAAGTGAAAAATGGATAAAGACTTTGTGGTAGGTACATACATTGGAATATCACTCAGCAATGAAATCTATGTCATCAGGTGTGTAGCGGCATAATGAGTGGATTCAGGTACGATGATTCTACGTGAAATAAGTCACACAGAAGAAGAAACATCTAAGATATCACTACTACACGGAATGTTATCTTGGCTACACATGAACTGAATTACAATACAGAACAGGGTCTCAAATTTAGAAAACCAACTTATGCTTGCTTATGGGGAAAGGTGAGTTGGGGTGCTGTATAAAACCAGAGATAAAGATTAGCACAGATGCCGTTCCATAAGCCAAATATGTAATAGACAAGACCTATTCTTTGCTCAACGAAATAGACTCATCCATGGTGTATCACCTCACATCTGTTAGAATGGGCATCATCAGAAAATCTACAAGCAATAAATGCTGGAAAGGGTGTGGAGATAAGGAACCCTCTTCCACTATTGTTGGGAATGTAAATTGATACAGTCACTGTGGAGAACATTATGGAATTTCTTATATAACTAAGAATAGAATTACCATATGATACAGCAATCCCACTACTGGGCATATACCCAGACAAAACCATAAATCGAAAAGAGACATTCACCGCAATGTTCATTGCATCACTATTTACAATATCCTGGTAATGGAAGCAACCTAAATGCCCACACACAGACGAATGCATAAAGTTGTGGTACATATATAAAATGGAATATTACTAAGCCATAAAAAGGAATGAAATTGGGTCATTTGTAGAGACGTTGCTGGATCTAGAGACTGTCATACAGAGTGAAGTAAGTCAGAAAGAGAAAAACAAATCTTGTATATTAATGCATAAATGTGGAACCTAGAAAAACTGTACAGATGAACCATTTTGCAAGGCAGAAATAGAGCAACAGATGTAGACAACAAACGTATGGACACCAAGGAGGGAAAGCTGTTTTGGGGGTGGTGGTGGGAGGAGTTGAGAGATTGGGATTGGCATGTATACATTTATATGTATAAAATAGATAACCAAAAAGGACCTGCTGTATAAAAAAATAAAATTAAATTAAAAATTAAAAAAATAAAATTTAAAAAAGTAAAACAAAAAATATTCTTCCCTTCACATACATGTATTTATATGAATAAATTATTTCCATGCTTATATCTGTAAATACAAAAAAGAGGAATACAATCTACCTTGAACCAAAAACGAAAAAAAGAAAAAAAATCCAGAACCCACCAGTTACACAGAGGAAAACCATATCAGGGCACTTGCTCCAGTTGTAAACAATTCTGAAGTTGGTCAGTGGTTGGGAATCATCTCCCATTCAGCCAGCAGGCCCCAGGCAAAAAGTGTCCTCATTGAAAAGCTGGGGAACCGTGCCGAGGCATCTGTGAGCAAACGTGGGCCGAGCCCCAGGCCAGCTGCTGCTGAAATGTTCCCACCCTTCGCAGGTAAAACCCCTGAATATGTACAAGGACTTGAAAGCCTAGAGGAAGGGCCATGGAACCACATGAGCGACAGCATGCCAGCCGACTTGGTGCTTGCAGGCCAGCCAGGATGGTCCTGGCCCTGGGTGCTCTTCTGGAAGCTTTCCATTTCCCTGCCTGAGATACCCCTGCTGTCCCGGCCCCCACTGCTTTCTTCCTTCCTCACCTCTGCCCAGGGAGAGATTCCAGCGGCAGGTATGGGTGACACATCCTCTTCTTTAGCAGGTGGCATCTTGGCAACTGCTGCAGAAAGTCCAGCAGAGCCCCACTCACACTGGGCCACCCACAAAGCTGTGGCCTCTCACTCCCTCCCACCAGCCCAGCCCCGAGACTGCTGACAGGGCAGAGAAAATGGCGTCAGGCACAGCTGCAGGGGCTCTTGCTGCCTGGAGCGGTGTTTATATTGATCTGAACCCAGGCACACCTGGGGAGGGCTGGCCAGCACGGTCAGGCTGCCCAGGTCAGCCAATAATCACCCCTCAGGGACTCACAGTTGCAGAAAATGAACCTTCCAAGTCCAAGGAACAGGTGTGTGCTCCTGAGAGTCAGGAGAGACAAAGGGCTGCAGCTCTGGCTTGTTTTCTAATCATTTTATCTGGCCCATGAGTGGGAGGCAACTTAAAGAAGACCCACTCCTAACGAGAGGAACCCAGGAGTCAGGGAGAGGAAGGTTGATGGGGGGAGAGGGAGGCCTGGTGCCCCAGCTGCAGTGGAAGTCTCTGGAAGGCCAGGCAGATGGAGGCTGCACAGAGCGATGCCCAGGGTCACAGACCTGTCAGAGCTGCTATTTCTTAGTTCAAGTCCTGCTCTGAGGCGCTCTGTGTGAGCTCTGAACGACAGCTGAGCTGGGGGTGCTCTGCAGTGAGGGCTATGTGCACGGATCCTGTGTGCCCAGCCCTGCCGTGGTACCTGCCCAGGGGAGCCCTGTATCCTGGAAGGTGCCTGACCACGACAGCCCTGTGGGAGGCTGGCGACCTGCCCAGGTGAGCTCCATATCCTGGGAGGGGGTGACCATGAGAGCCCTGTTGGCTGCAGGGGACCTGCCAAGATGAGCTCCATATCCTGTTATTGGCCTGACCACGAGAGCCCTGTGAGCTGCTGGGGACCTGGTAAAGGATGTCAGGACAGTCAGTGAAGCCACCGAGGATATACATCCAGTAGTTCCTAATTCCTACACCCTGATGGTCATTCTACCATCCACCAGGACATGAAATTCTGTATTAGACTTCAACGGTGCCTTCTTCTGTATTCCATTAGTCCCAGCGTCACAAGCAATTCTGGCTTCTGAGTGGCAGACCTCAACATACAACAAAAACAAAACTGCTGGGCCGTCCTCCCCCAAGGCTTCAAAAATTCCCACACGATCTTTTGGGAAACGTTAGCTAAACACTTAAAAGTTCTATCTCTGGAAAAGGGAGCCCTCCTTCAATAGGCAGATGACATTCTGATCACCTGCCCCACTAAGGAGGACTCTGAACTCCCTAGGGAATAAAAGATAGAGGGCGTCCAAGTAAAAGGCTCAAATATCCTAGACTAAGGTGACCTGCCTGGGCTTCATTCTCACAGAAGATTGGAGCAGCCCCTCCCAGGAAAGGGAAGAAGCCATTTGCAGCCTTACTCCTTCTAAAACTAGAAGACAGCCTAGGGGTTCCTGGGGAAGCCGGGGTTTGCTGCATCTGGATCCGTAAATACACTCTAATACCTGGGCCTCTATATGAAACACTGAAAGGAAAAATTGATGATCCTTTCAAATAGAATCCAGAAGCGGCCTTTCAAGAATGGAAAGAGCAGTCAATTCAGACCCTTGCCCTGGAACTCCCTAATTTAGCTAAACCCTTTGACCTTTATGTCACCATAGAAGGTGAATCACCCTTGGAGTATTAGTGCAAAAACTGGGACCACTTGAAATGGAACAACACAAGAATGCCCTTCAGGTAGGATAAACTATGGTCACCAAGGGCTTGGCCTGCCGCCCCATCTGGCTAGGGTACTGGGGGTATCTAAAAACCTGGAAATCAGCAGCCCGCAAGGCCAGCTCACTCCTAAGGGAAAAGGACCCCACGTGGTGTTCCTAACCACCCACCATGCCCTGAAGCTGCAGGGGTCGCTCCATGGGCACACTGACCTCGAGTGAGGAGGCCCTCCAACTCTAACATCCAGAGAGACAACCGGGGGCAACGGGTCCCCATGACGACTCGTGTGACCATCACTTGACCTGGAGTTTCTCTCAGAAAACAACAAGAGTGTGCCCCAAAGGAGGAGACTACTGCTTGCAGGATGTACTGCACCCAGAGGTGAGCTAATAAGCTTGGCGGGGTAACCGTATATCATGGTGTCACCATAGAAAAGCCTACAGACACCGCGGTGACAGCAGCCAATGAGACCGGCAGGACTCCCGGCTACTTGAAAAGGCGGTTGACTCAGTGGCCGTCATGGTCCTGGATCACCACCGGCCCTGGACTGTCTTGTTGTTGAGCAGGCAGGGCTCTGACATCTGATGCTGTTTGTACGTTAATTCAGGGGCCTAATTGAAGAAAGCACAGACTACTGGTCAGAGCATCTACGCTGGCAGAAACCGTCAGCCTAAGGTGGCCGAACAAATGTGGGGCGGGGTAAAAACGGCCCCCCTAGCGTCTCTGTGCATCTCTTTCCTGGACCCTTAAAGGTTATTAAAATCTATAACACTTCCAATGCTGGTGCTCAGGTGAATGAGCAGTGAGGCAGGAAGCCTGGGGACCATCAACCACACCACGAGGCTGCTGGAGAGAAGTTCTGCCCCTTCCCGAGTATGAGGACTCCCAACTTAGCACGAAGCAGTGACAGAAGAGGTGTCTGCACCCACAGCGCCCCAATAATGAGGAATGGGACAAAAGGAAGAGGAGGGGTTTGTCATCGGCAAAGCCCATGAAAAACTCGTGGGAGATAAAAGTAGAATCTGGGCAATAAAATAAAGTCTAACCTTTTTTTCCTTTGTGCTTTGTCTAATTTCACGTTCTCCTAGGGTTCAGCGTGCAGAGGTCCCTCACCCGGCACTTCAGACCCAATTTCCTAGTACAGAATCACTGGGTCGACACTTCACGTCCCGGGGTCCCATGCAGACTCTGCGACATACAGCCCCAGCTGCAGCCAACCCGGCCCTCGAGAGCTCCACCCCCTCCCTCCTGCTGACGCTCCTGGGATCCCTACACAGCAGCCCAGCCCAACCCACAGCCCACAGGGTAGCACATGCTCTCACCTCTCCATTCTCTGATCAAAATATAAAGTTTCCCTTGCTTCTGAACCAAACTCAGTCTCGATCTGTTGGCTCCAATGACACTGGGCAAGGGGAGCCTTGTTGCGGCCCACTCTGGAGGATCAGTAACAGAAATACAGAACATTGTAACTTCAATGAACACATGTGTGAGCCAAACTGTAATTAACATACAGCAGTGTATAAGGCTCGGGTAAAATAAGATGTTTCTAATACTTCCATTTGAAATTTCCATCGTTTTGTACGGAGCACAGGAGCACTGCAATTCACCCGTTCCCTGGCCCTATCCCTAATCCTAACCCTAACACTAAACGGTACCCTAATCCTAACCCATACACTAACCCGCAAACTAACATGTACCCTAACACGAACCTCTTTTCGACACGTAACCTGTACCCTGAAACAAACCCGTACCCTAAACCTAACCCTGACCATAAACCTAACCCTTAATCTAAGCCTTACCCTAAATAGTACCCTAATCTAACTCATACACTAACACTAACCCGTACCGTAACACATACCTTAAATCTAACCCATTGTCATACCCTAACATGTACCCTAAACCGTACCCGTTCCGTACCCCTAACCCTAACCCTAAACCCTACCCTAAGCCTTACCCTAACCCATACCCTAACACATACGCTAACCATAAACCTTTCTCGTACACTAACCTGTACCCTAAAATGTACCATTTCCCTAACACTTACCCTAACTCGAACCCTAAACCTTAACCGAAGCCTTACCCTAACCCGTAACCTAATCCTAACCCGTACACTAACACTAACCTGTACCCTGACACATACGCTAACCCTAAACCGTTGTCGTACCCTAACCTGTACCCTAAACTGTACCCGTTCCCTAACCCTAAACCTTACCTGAAGCCTTTCCTTAACCCGTACCCTAATCCTATCTTATATACTAACAGTAACCCGTACCCTGACACGTACGCTAACCCTAAACCGTTGTCGTACCCTAACCTCTACCCTAAACCGTACCCATTCCCTAACCCTAATCCAAACCCTAAACCTAACCCTTACCTGAAGCCTTACTATAGCCTGCACCCCACTCTTAAAGCGTACACTAACACGTATGCCAGCCCTAAAGCATTGTCGTACCCTAACCTGTACCCTAAACCGAACCCATTCCCTAACCCTAAACCTTACCCGAAGCCTTTCCTTAACCCGTACCTTAATCCTAACTTATACACTAACAGTAACCCATACCCTGACACGTACGCTAACCCTAAACCCTATTCGTACCATAACCTGTACCCTAAATCGTACACATACCCTAACCCTAACCCTTACCCGAATCCTTACCCTAATACATACACTAATTCTAACCTGCACACTAACACTAACCCGTACCCTATCACATATTCTAACCCTAAATTGTTATCGTACCCTAACCTGTACCCGAAAATGTACCCATTCCCTAATGCTAAAGCTTACCCGAAGCCTTTCCTTAACCCATACCCTAATCCTAACTTATACACTAACAGTAACCCATACCCTGACATGTACGCTAACCCTAAACCGTTTTCGTACCCTAACCTGTACCCTAAATCGTACATGTACCCTAACCCTAACCCTTACCAGAAGCCTTACCCTAATACATACACTAATTCTAACCTGCACACTAACACTAACCCATACCCTAACACATATTCTAACCCTAAATCATTGTCGTACCCTAACCTGTACCCGAAAATGTACCCGTTCCCTAACCCTTACCCGAAGCCTTACCCTAACCCATACGCTAACCCTAAACCTTTGTCATAATCTAACCTGTACTTTAGACCGTACCAGTTCCCTAAACCTAACCCTAAACCTAAACCTTACCCAGAGCCTTACAGTAACCCCTACCCTAATCCTAACCCGAACACTATCACTAACCCATACCCTAACACATAGGGTAAACTTAAACCGTTGTCATGCTCTAACCTGTACCCTAAACCATACCCACTCCCTAACACTAACCCTATCCCTAATCCTAACCCTTACCCGAAGTCTTACACTAACCCGTACCCTAATACTGACCCATGCACTAACACTAACCCGTACACTTAAACATAACTAGCCCTAAAACTTTGTCGTACACTATTCTGTACCGTAAACCACACCCATTCCAAAACCCTAACCGTAACCCTAACCCTTACCCGAAGCCTTACCCTAACCTGTACCCTAATCCTAACACGTACACTAACACTAACCATTACCCTAACACGTACACTAACACTAAACTGTTGCATACCCTAAACTGTACCCTAAAACATACCCGTTCCCTAACCCTAACACTAACCCTAACCCTAAATCATACTTGTTCCCTAACCCTAACTTAAACCTTACCCGAAGCCTTAAACTAACCAGTACGCTAATCCAAACCCGTACACTAACACTAACCAGTACCCTAACACTTACTCTAACCCTAAACCATTGTCGTACCCTAAATTTTACCCTAAACCATTCACGTTCCCTATCCCTATCCCTAAACCTAACCCTTACCCGAATCCTTACCCTAACCCATAGCTTAATTCTAACAGGTACACTAACACTATCCTGTACCCTATCACGTACGTTAACCCTAAACCATTGTCGTACCCTAACATGTACCCTAAACCGTACCCGTTCCCTAACCCTAAGCCTAAGCCTTACCAGGAGCCTTACCCTAACCCATACCCTAATCCTGACCCGTACACTAACACTAACCTGTACCCTAACACGTACGCTAAACCTAAACCATTGTCGTACACTAACCTGTTTATTAAACTGTACACGTTACCTAAACCTAACCCTACATGAAGCCTTAGTCTAACCCGTACCCTAATGCTAACCTGTACACTAAGACTAAACCATACCCTAACAGGTACGCTAACCGTAAACTGATGTCATACCCTAAACTTTACCCTAACCCTTACCCAAATCCTTACGCAAACCCGTACCCTAATCCTGACCCTTACACTAACACTACCCCGACACCCAACACATAGGCTAACCCTAAACAATTGTCGTTCCCTAACCTGTACCCTAAACTGTACCCGTTCCCTAACCCTAATCCTAAACCTAACCCTTAATCGAATCCTTACCCTAACCTGTATCCTAATCCTAACACGTACACTAACACTAACCAGTACCCTAACCCTTATGCTAACACTAAACCTTTGTCAAACCCTAACCTGTACCCGTTCCCTAACTCTAACCTTTAACCGAAGCCTTACCCTAATCCGTACCCTAATCCTAACATGTACACTAACATTAACCCGAACCCAAATCCTGACCCACATACTAACACTTACCTATACCATAACACATACGCTAACCCTAAACGTTTGTCATACCCTAAACTATACCATAACCTGTACCTGATCACAAACTCTAAACCTAAACCTAATCCTAACGCAAAGCCTTACCCTAACACGTTCCCTAATCCTAACCTGTACACTAACACTAACCAGAAACCTAACACATAGGCTAACCCTAAACCGTTGCTATACCCTAAACCGTACCCGTTCCCTGACCCTAACGCTAACCGTAACCCTAAACCTAACACTTACCCGAAGCCTTACCCTAACCCGTAACCTAATCCTAACCCTTACACTGACACTAACCCATACAATAACACGTAGGCTAACTCTAAACCATTGTCATAAGCTAACCTGTACCCTAAAACATACCCATTCCCTAACCCTAACCCTAAACCTTACCTGAATCCTTACCCTAACCCGTACCCTAATCCTAACCTGTACACTAAAGTTAACCAGTAGCATAACACATAGGCTAACCCTAAACTGTTGTCGTTCCCTGACCTGTACCCTAAATTGTACCCATTCCCCAACACTAACCCTAATGCTAACCATAACCCTAATGCTTACTCGTAATCTTACCCTAACACATACTGTAATCCTAACCCATATTCTAACACAAAATCATACCCTAACATGTACGCTAACCCAAAACCGTTTTTGTACCCTCACATATACCCTAAATCATACCTGTTCCCTAACCCTAACCATAACCATAACCTTAATCCTAACCCTTACCGAAGCCTAACCTTAACCCGTACCCTAATCCTAACCATTACACTAACACTAACCTGTACCCTAACATGTAAGCTAACCCTAAATCTTTTTTGTACACTAACCTGTTCCCTAAACAGTACCAGTTCCCTAACACTAATGCTAACCCTTACCCGAAGCCTTACCCTAACACGTACCTTAATCCTAACCCATACATTAACACTAACATGTACTCTAACACGTACGCTAACCCAAAACCATTGTTGTACCTTAAACTGTACCATAAACCGTACCCATTCCCTAACCCTAACACTAAGCCTAAACCTAACACTTACCCGAGGCCTTACCCTAACCCATACCCTAATCCTAACCCATACACTAACACTAAACTGTACCCTAACACGTATGCTAAACTTAAACCATTGTCGTACCCTAACCTGCTCCCTAAACCGTACCCGTTCCCTAAACCTAACCCTAACCCTTACCCGAATCCTTAACCTAATCTGTACCCTAAACCTAACCCGTACACTAACACTAACCTGTACCCTAATGTGTACGCTAACCCTAAACCGTTTTGTACCCTAACCTATACCCTAAAATATACCTGTTCCCTAACACTAACCCTAACAGTAACCCTAACGCTTACCTGAAACCTTACCGTAACCCGTATCCTTATCCTAACCCGTACACTACCAAAAACCCATACCCTAACACAGAGGCTAAGACTAAACTGTTGTTGTACCATAACCTGTACCCTAACCGAATCCATTCCCTACCCCTAACCCTCAGCCTAACACTAACCCTTACCCAAAGCGTTACCCTAATCCGTACCCTAACCCTAACCCATACACTAACAGTAACCCGTACCCTAACATGTACACTAACCCTAAACCATTGTAGTATTCTAACCTGTACCCTAAACCGTACCCTTTCCCTTACCCTAACCCTAACCTTAACCCTAACGCTTACCCGAAGCCTTAACCTAACCCGTGTTCTAATCCTAAGCCATACAATAACAGTGACCCGTACCATAACACATAAGCTGACCCTCAATCGTTTTAGTACCCTAACCTGTTCCCTAAACTGTACCCATTCCCTAACCATAAACCTAACCCTAACCCTATCCCTAAGCCGTACCCTAAACCGTGTTCTAATCCTAAATCATACACTAACACTGACTCCTACCATAACACATAATCTAAACCCAAATCTCTTTAGTAACCTAACCTGTACCCTAAACCGTACCCGTTCCCTAACCTAGCCCTAACCCTAACCCTTACCCAAAGCCTTACCCTAACCCATACCCTAATTCTAACCTGTATACTAACACTAACCAGTACCCTAACATGTACGCTAAACCTAAATGGTTGTCATACCCTCACCTGTACCCTAAACCGTACCAGTTCCCTAACATTAACCCTAACCCTAAGCCTAAACCTAATGCTTACCCAAAGCCTTACCCTAATCCGTACCCTAATCCTAACCCATACACTAACACTAACCCTTACCCTAACACGTACACTATCCCTCTACCACTGTTGTACGCTAAACTCTATGCTAAACCATACCCATTCCCTAACCCTAACCATAACCATAACCCTAACGCTTACCCTAATCCTTACTCTAACCCGTACCCTAATCCTAACCGGTACACTAACACTAACCCATACCTAACACGTACAATAACCCTGAACCTTTTTCTTTCCATAAACTATACCCTAAATCATACCAGTTCTGTAAAAATAACCCTATCCCTAAACCTAAACTTTTCCTGAAGCCTTACCCTAACCCATTCCCTAACCCTAACCCGTTCCCTAACCCTAACCCTTACCCTAAAACTTACCCTAACCCGTACCATAATTGTAACCCGTACACTAACACTAAACCGTACCCTTACACATACGCGAATCTTAAACCGTTGCTGTACCCTACCCTGTACACTAAACTCTACCCGTTCCCTAACCCTAATTCTAACCCAAACTGTTATCCCAAACCTTACCCTAACCCGTTCCCTAATGCTAACCCATACACTAACTCTTACCAATAGCCTAACACGTACTCTAACCCTAAACCGTTGTCGTACCCTAACCTTACCCTAACTGTTCCCGTTCCCTAAACCTAACCCTAACCCTAAACCTTACCCAAAGCCGTACCCTAACCCGTAAACTAATCCTAAAGCGTACACTAACACTAACCCATACCCTAACATGTACGCTAACCTTAAACCATTGTCGTACCCTAAGCTGTACCCTAAACCATACCCATTCCCTAACCCTTATGCTAACCTTAACCCTAACCCTTACCCGAAGCCTTAAACTAACCAATACCCTAATCCTAAACCGTACACTAACACTAACCTGTACACTAACACATAAGCTAACCTTAAATCTTTTTCGTACCCTTACCTGTTCCCTAAAGTTTAGCCATTCCCTGACCCTAATCCTAGCCCTATCCCTAAGCCTTAGCCTTACCCATGTTCTAATCCTAAATCATACATTAACACTAACTTCTACCCTAACATGTATGCTAACCCTAAATCACTTTTGTACCCTAAAGAATACCCGTTCCCTAACCCTAACCCTAAATGTAACCCTAAACATAAATCTTACCCAAAGCATTACCCTAACCCGTACCCTAATCCTAACCCATAAACTAACACTAACATGTACCCTAACATGTATGCTAACCCTAAACCATTGTTGTACCCTAAACTGTACCCTAAATCACATGCGTTCACTAACCCTAACCCTAACTCGTACACTTTCCTGAAGCCTTAACCTAATGCATATCCTAATCCTAACCCATACACTAACAGTAAACCGTACACTAACATGTACTCTATCCCTCACCTGCTTTCGTACCCTAACCCGTACCCTAAACCATACACATTCCCTAACCTTAAACATAACCCTAACACTTACCCTAAGCCTTACCCTAACTCGTATCCTAACCCTAACCCGTACACTAACACTAACCCTTACCCTAACACGTACGGTAACCCTAAATATTTGTCGTATCCTAACCTGTACACTAAACTGTACCCGTTCCCTAACCCTAACCCTATCACTAACACTAATGCTTACCAGAAGCCTTACCCTAACCTGTACCCTAATCATAGCCCGTACACTAACACTAAACCATACCCTAACACGTACCCTAACCCTTACACTTTGTCATACCCTAACCTGTACCCTAAACCATACCTGTTCCATAACCCTGACCCTAAGCTTAACCCTAACCCTAACACTTACCCAAAGTCTTACACTAACCCATAACCTAATCCTTATCCATATACGAACACTAACCCGTACCCTACCACATACACTAACACTATACCATTGTCATACCCTAAACTCTACCCTTAACCATACCCTAACCCTAATCCTAACCCTTACCCTAACCCTTACACGAAGCCTTACCCTAACCCGTACCCTAATCCTAACCCATACACTAACACTAACCCGTACCCTAAAACGTATTTTAAACCTTACACTTTGTGGTACCCTAACCTGTACCTTAAACCGTACCCATTCCATAACCCTAACCCTAACCTGAAACCTAACCCTTACACGAAGCCTTAACCTAACCCATACCCTAATCCTAACCCATACACTTACACTAACCCATACACTAACACGTATGCTAACACTAAGACGTTGTTGTACACTAACCTGTACCCTAAACGTTACCTGTTCCTTAACCCTAGCCCTATCGTGAATGCTTACCCGAAGCCTGTCCCTAACCCCTACCCTTATCCTAACCTATACACTAACCTGTACCCTAAACGTTACCTGTTCCTTAACCCTAGCCCTATCGTGAATGCTTACCCGAAGCCTGTCCCTAACCCCTACCCTTATCCTAACCTATACACTAACACTAACCCATACCCTCACACGTACCCTAACCCTTACCCCTTGTCATACCCTAACCTGTACCCTAACCCGTAACTCTAACCATAACCCTTACCCAAATCCTTACCCTAACCCATACCCTAATCCTAACACATACACTATCACTAGCCCATACCCTAACACGTACCCTAACCCTTACACGTTGTTGTACCCTAAACTGTACCCTAAAACATACACATTCCCTAAACCTAATCCTAACACCATCCCTAAACCTAACCCAAACCCTAACCCGAATGCTTACCTGAAGCCTTTCCCTAACCCGTACCCTAATCTTAACCTGTACACTAACACTAACCCATACCCTAACATGTACCCTAAACCTTACACTTTTTCATACCCTAACCTGTACCCTAAACCGTACCCGTTCCCTAACCCTAAACCTAACCCTTACCCAAAGCCTTAACCTAACCCGTACCCTAATCCTAACACGTATACTAACACTAACCTGTACCCTAACATGTACACTAACACTAAACCGTTGTCGTACCCTAACCTGTACCCTAAACATTACCCTAACCCTAACCCTAATCCTAACCTTATTCCGAACTTTTACCTGCGGCCTGACCCTAACCCGTACCCTAATCCTTACCCATACACTAACACTAACCCATAACCTAACACATACCCTAACCCATACCCGTTGTTGTACCCTAAAGTGTACCCTAAATCATACCCGTTCCCTAACCGTAACCCTAACCCTAACCCTTACCCAAAGCCTTACCCTAACCTGTACCCTATGCCTAACCCATACACTAACACTAACCCATACCCTAACACATATGCTAACCCTAAACCATTGTCATACCCTAACCTGTTCCCGAAACCGTACCCATTCCTAATCCTAACCCTAAACCTAACCCTTACCCGAAGCCTTACCCTAACCTGTACCTTAATCCTAACCTGTAAACTAACACTAACCCGTACCCTAACACGTACCCTAAACCTTACCCATTGTCGTACCCAAACCTGTACCCTAAACCATACCCATTCCCTAACCCTAAACCTAACCGTAACCCATACCCGAAGCCTTACCCTAACCCGTACACTAACACTAAACCGTACCCTAACACGTACCCTAACACGTACCCTAACCCTTACCCATTGTTGTACCCTGAACTTAACCATAAACCATACCCATTACGTATCCCTAACCCTAAACCTAACCCTAACCCTAAGCGTTACCCTAACCCGTACCCTATTCCTAACACATACACTAACACTAACCCATACACTAACACTTACCCTTATCCTAGCACTTTGTAATATCATAACCTGTACCGTAATTCGTACCCTTTACCTAACCCTAAAGCTAAACCTAACACTGCCCTAAGACTTACCTCAACATGTACCCTAATCCTAACCTGTACACTAACACTAACCGATACCCTAAAACGTACCCTTTCCATAACCCTTTGTCGTACCTTAACGTGTAACCTAAGCTGTACCATTCCCTAACCCTATCTCTCTACCTAACCCTTACCCTAAGCCTTACCATAACTCGTACCCTAATCCTAACCCATACACTAACACTAACCCATATCGTAACACGTACCCTAACTCTAAACATTTGTTGTAATCTAACCTGTAACCTAAACCATACATGTTACCTAACCCTAACCCTAAACCTAAACCCAACCCTTACCCTAAGCCTTTCCCTAAACCATACCCTAATCCTAACCCCTACAGTAACACTAACCCGTAACCTAACATGTTCCCTAACCCTAACCCATTGTCATTACTGAACCTGTAACCTGAACCGTACCCGTTCCCTAACCTTAATCCTAAACCTAACGCTAACCCTTACCCTAAGCCTTGCTCTAACCCGCACACAAACACTGACTCATACCCTAACAGTACATTAACACGTTGTCGTACATTAACCTGTACCCTAAACTGTACCCATTCCCTAACCCTAACACTAACCCTTACCCTAAGCTTTAGACTAACTGGTACCCTAATCCTAAATGTTACACTAACACTTACCCTAACACATATCCTAACCCTAACCCGTTGTCGTACCCTACCCTGTACCCTAAAACATACACGTTCCCTAAACCTTATCCTAACCTGTACCCTAACCCTAACCCATACCCTAACACTATCCAGTCCCCTGACACCTACCCTAATCCTAACGTGTTTACGTATTCTTCCCTGTACCCTAAACCAAACTCATTCCCTAACCCTAACCCTTACCCTTACCCATACTGTAAAACTAACCTGTACCCTAACCCGTACCCTAATACTAATCCATATACTAACACTAATCGGTACCCTAACACTAACGCATAGCCATACCCTAAACAGTTCCCTAAACCTTACCCGTACTCTAAACTTAACACCTACCCTAAACCCATACCATACCCTATGCCTAACTCATACACTAACCGTAACCAGTACCCTAACCCTAAACCATACCCCTAACCCAAGGGGTTAGGCATAACCCTAACCCAACCCCTAAACCCAAGCCTTTGTGGTACCCCAACCAATACCCTAAACCGTACCCTCACCATAAAACTAAACCTAACCATAAACTGTACTCTAAACCATAACCTAATACAAATCCATATCCTAACACTAACCCGTACCTTAACCCATACCATACAACGAACTCATAGCTATACCCTTAAAGGTACCCTCAACCTAACCCATACCCTAACCCTTACCTGTACCATAACTCTAACCCATACACTAACCCTAACCCATACCCTAACCCGTAAATTCACCTGTACCTTAACCCGTCCACTAACCTGTACCCATAGGCATAACCTAAGCTGTACCCTAACCCTAACACGTACCCTAACGCTATGCCCTACACTAGCCCCAAATGGAACCTAAACCCGTACTCTAATCCTAACTCGTACCCTAACAGTAACCCATAACCTCACCCGTACCCTAACTGTAAACCACAGCTATTCCCTCAACTGTACCCTAAGTTTATCCCATACCCTAATCCATACCTTAACACGTACTCTAACCCTAACCCATAGCCGTACCCTAACCCTAACTCTAACCCACACCCGTACACTAACCCTAACCTGTACCCTAACACCTACACTAAATCTCACCTATTGTCGTACCCTAACATTTACCCTAAACCATACACTTTCTCTAATCCTAAACCTAACTCTAACTATAACCCTAATCCTTACCCTAACCCGTACCCTAATCCTAACTCATACACTAACACTAACATATACCTCAACACGTACCCTAACCCTAACCCGTTGACATACCCTAACCTGTACCCTAAACCGTACCCATTTCCTAACCCTAAGCCTTACCCTAAACTGTACGCTAATCATAACCCGTACACTAACAGTAACCAGTACCATAAAATGTACCCTAATCCTAACGCTTTTTTGTACCCTAAGCTGTACCCTAAACTGTAACTGTTCACTAACTCTAACCCTAACCCTTAACCTAATCCATACCCTAATACTAACCCGTACACTAACCCGTTACATTTGCCCGTGCAGACTCATTTCCCACTAACACTAACCCATACCCTAGCACGTACCCTAACCCTAACCAGTTTTCATACCCTAGCCTGTAACCTAAACTGTACCCATTCCCCAACCGTAACCCTAACCCTAACACTTACCCTAATCCGTACTCTAAACCTAAACTGTACACTAACACTTATCCATACCCTAACATGTACCCAAGCCCTAACCCATTGTCGTACTCTAACCTGTACTCTAAACCATACCTGTTCCCTATCCGTAACCCTAACTCTTACCTTAAGCCTTACACTAACCTGTACCCTAACCCATAACCTAACCCGTATCCTAAACCCTAACCCTTACCCCTAACTTAATTTTCTTTTTATTTTTTCTATTTTAAAAAATATTTTTCTGTGGCTAAAAAAAATTAACAGAACAACAAAATAAAAGAGAAAGTATCCTGAGTGTTCCTCAAAAAGCTAAGTCTGAAATACTTGCTACTTCTGTTCTATGGACTGTTATGTAGCCTATAAAAAGTGTGAGAGCTAAATCTGTTTTTCTACAGTGAGAAACATGATGTTCCAGATGTATAAAACACCTGGATAAAATGAGAAATCTACACACTGTGCTGGTCGTTTCTGTAAATGGGAAAGGATGGCAAGTGGTAAAATATTATCTTTTCCTTAGTCTTTTAAATTTCACTTGTTACTAAGAAATTGAATTATAATTGTACTTTAAAAAAGTAACAATGGAAATTTAAAACAAAAAATATATATATTTTGTGTTCAATTACATTTCACAGAATTATGAAATGATGCCACACTCTGGCTGTTACCTGAAAATGCAGCTTTAAACCCTATGCTAATGGTCACTTCATATGAACAGGTACTGCAGGGCTGTAAAGGAAACCTGCCCTCATCATGTCTTGATGGAGGTGAAGGCCAAAATATTTCAAAATGTGGCAAATATTTCAAGAAAACCATTTGAAGATGTAAGCTGTAATAACAGTTTGAAAAATAAAAGGACATGCCTGAAAGCTCAATTTCAAGGGAGTATGAGGCACATGCAAATCCAACCACACAGAGGTATCAGCTCACACAATTCAGAATAACCATCAGGAAAGAAATCACAAACGATCAATGCTGAAGAGGTTGTGCAGAAATGCATACTCTTAATTTGAAGTGGGACGTAACCTGGTAAGAGCCACTAATGGAAACAGAATGGATGTGCCTTTAAAAGGTAAACAATGAGCTACTATATGATCCAGCAGGCCCACTACTGGGCCTATAACTTAAGAGGACAGAATTGGAAAGACACAGGCAGGCAAATCTGCACTGCAGCAGTATTACAATAGCCAAGACATGGAAGCAAACAAAAGTCCATCAACAGATGGGTGGATAAAGAAGAACTGCTACATGTAGAGATGGAATATTAGCTCAGGAAAAAATGAAACAATGCCATTTGCAGCCCCATATATGAGTCTAGAGGTAATCATGAAACTTGTAGTAAGTGAGAAAGCGAAAGACACCTAACGTATGATATCACTTATAGGTGTTACCTAAAAATTGATAACAATGAAGATATTTCCAGAGAGAAAGGCAATCACAGATTCATTAAACAAACTTATGGTTCCCCAAATGGAAAGGTATGAGGATTGGATCCATTATGATATTGACGTTAACAGAGATATACAAACACATGTGAAATATATAATCACCAAAGACCTATAGAATACCAAGAGAAGACTACTCAATATTGTGTCATAACCTACATGGGAAAAGGATCCGAAGAAGAATAGCTATATGTATATGTGTGAAAGAACCACATCTTGCACACCTAGAACAAACAAAACATAGTAATCAAATTTGCTGTGATAAAAAATAAAGATTAAATTAAAATAACAAAGAAGTAATGAGACATAATCTTAAGGGGCTTTTCCTGGCACATTCCATTCTAATTTTCAACGTAGAACAGGACTTCCATTAAGGCTCTGTTTCCCTGGTAACCAGATTTGGTAAAGGAGAAATGCTGCCGCCTTGTGGCTGTTTCACACAACAGCAGCTTTAAACCAAGCACTAAGGATCACTTAATATTCAAAATATGTGCAGGACTGTAAAGGACACCGGGCCTCAAAAAATTCCTGGGGTCGTAAATCGACCAGAAAATTCAAAAGACGTCAACATTTCAAAAAGACAATGTCAAGAGGCATATTTTGCGCATATTTTGTCTTTTCTTTTTTTTGTTTAAAAAAATGCATGTAATAATGATGAATATCAGGAACTAATAAAGCCATGCAAATCCAATCTACAAAAACTTTCACCTTACCACCATCAGACTGATCATCAGCAAAATAGTCTGCAAAACATGAATGCTGAAAGGGTTTTAGAGAACTGTGTAGCCTCAAGCTGCTGCTGGGACGATAACTGGAAACAGCCAGTAGTGAGATGAGAATGGCAGTGTGTTTAAATTTAAAAATTGAGCTCATCACTCTGTAATAACCTACACGGGAAAGGAAACAAAGATGAACAGATAGATACATAGATATAATGAACCAGATTCTGTACACCTAGAACAAACACATTTTTATCAAATTTACTCAGATAATAAATAAAAATTAAATTTAAAAAACAAACAAGAGGAAAGGAGATATAAGATCTTGCGGGGGTGCCCTGGCACATTCCACTCTAATTTGCAGCCTACTAACACGATTTCCAGGAAGGCTTTGTTGCCCAAAAACCCAGAGTCGGAAATGTGGAAATGCTGCTGCCTTGTGGCGGTTTCCCACAAGAGCGGCTTTAAACCAACAACTAATGGTCACTTAACATTCACAAGAACTCAGGGCTCTAAAGGACACCTGCCCTCAAAAAATGTCCTGAGGTGAGGAATGGCCAAAAATATTCAAAAAAGGCAAAATTTTCAAGAAGGTAGTACGAAGCAGTACGTTTGACTTACTCTCATGTTAAAAAAAGGAAAATGGATAAAAGCTCAACCTCAGGAATTATTAGACTCATGCAAATGTCATCTACAAAAAGGTTTCAACTCACACCAGTCGACTGACCATCAGCAAAAAGTCTACAAAGAATAAATGCTGAAGTGGTTTGAGAGAACTGTGTACCCTCTAGCTGCTGGGGGGATGTAAACTAGTAACTGTTAGTAGTGAGAACATAATGAAGGTGCGTTTAATGGTAAAAATTGAGCTACCATGTGATCTGGTAGGTGCTTTGATGCGTCTATCACCTGAGAAGACAAGAATGAAAAAAACACAGGCAGGCAATCCTGCAGTGCAGGAACATTTAACATAGCCAAGTCTTGGAATAAACCAAAATGTCCATTAACAGAAAAATGCACAAAGAGGAAGTGGTCCATGTACACAATGGAATATTAGCCACAGAAAACAATGAAACAGTGCTGTTTGCACCACCATATAAAGTCCTAGAGATAATCACCCAACTTGAAGTAAGAAAGAAACTGAAAGACAGATATCCTATGACATCACTTCTAGGTGTTACCTAAAAATTGATGCCCATGAAATTATTTCCAAGAGAAGGAAAAGCATGGACTAAGAAAATAAAATTATGTTTAACCAAATGGAAAGGTATAAGGAATAAATGAATTACGATATGGGGTTAACAGACATGTACTAACACATATGAAATATATAATCACAAAATACGAATGGAATACCAAGAGATGTCTACTCAACACTCTGTAATAACCTACATGGGAAAGGATCCAAAGATTAATAGACAGATACATTGATATGATGAACCAGATTCTGTACACCTAGGAGAAACAACATTTTAATCAAATTTGCTCTGATACCTAATAAAAATTAAATTTAAAAAACAACAAGTAAGGAGATATAAGCTCTTGGGGGGTTGCGCTGGCACATTCCACTCTAATTTGAAACCTACTAACACGATTTCCAGGAAGGCTCTGTTGCCCAAAAACCCAGAGTTGGAAATGTAGAAAGGCTGCCGCCTTGTGGCCCTTTCCCGCAAGAGCGGCCTTAAACCCACAGCTAATGGTCACTTAACATTCACAAGGACTCAGGTCTGTAAAGGACACCTGCCCTAAAAAGTTGTGCTGAGGTAGGGAATGGCCAACAAAATTCAAAACAGGCACATTTTTCAAGAAGATAATATGAAGATGTAAGTTTTACTCACTGTCTTTAAAAAAAAAGGAAAATAGATAAAAGCTCAAACTCAGGAATTATTACACTCATGCAAGTCTAATCTACAAAAAGGTTTCAACTCACACAGGTCGACTGACCATAAACAAAAAGTCTACAAATAATAAATTCTGAAGGGGTTTTAGAGAACTGTGTACCCTCTAGCTGCTGGTGAGATGTAAAGTGGTAACAGCCAATAATGAGAACAGCAAGGAGCTGCATTTAAAAGTAAAAATTGAGCTACCATTCAATGCAGCAGGCATACTGCTATGCCTCTCACCTGAGAAGACCAGCATCCAGAAGACAGATGCTGCAAAACCTGCACTGCAGCCTTATTCATAATAGCCAAGATATGGAAGCAGCCTAAATGTCCATTAACAGATGAATGGATAAAGAAGAAGTGGTCCATGTACACAATGGAATATTAGCCATGGAAAACAATGAAACACTGCTCTTTGAGGTACCATAGATGAGCCTAGAGATAAACACAGAACATGAGGTAAGTTGGAAAGCAAAACACATATATCCTATGATATCTCCTATAGGTGTTACCTAACAAAAATGGACACACTTCCACAGAGAAAGACACACACAGACTTAAAAAACACACTATGCATATCTAAAAGGAAAGGTGGTGGCAATGGAAAATTAAGATTAGGTTTACCATACCTATACAAATACAGATTAAGTACATATATCAAAAAGCCCGAGCACATAGCAAGGGAGGTCTACAGAACACTGTGTAATCCTTTACGTGAGAAAAGGATCTGTACATGAATAGATATATATGATGTACGAATGAACCAGATTGTGTACACCTAGGACAAACTGTATTCTAATCATTATCCCGGTTAAAACAATTTAAAAAACGAACAAGAAGTAATGAGACATAAACTTCAGGGGCTTTTTCCTAGCACATTCAATTCTAATTTACAACCTAGTAAGAGGACTTCCAGAAAGGCTCTGCTGCCCTAGTAACCAAATTTGCAAATGGAGAAATGCTGCTGCCTTGTGGCCGTTTCCCACAACACCAGCTTTAAACCCAGTGCTAATTGTCACTAAATATTCACAATCATTGCAGGCATGTAAATGACACCTGCTCTCAAAAAAAATCCTGTGGTCGAAACTCGACCACAAAATTCAAAAGATGGCAACCTTCCAAGAAGGCAATTTCAAGAGGTATGTTGTACTCACACTTTTTTCCTAAATAAAAGAGAAAGATGTGGAAAAATTCTGAATATTAGGAATTATTAAACGCATGCAAATCCAAATTACAAAAACCTATCAGCTCACACCAGTCAGAATGGCCATGAGCAAACATTCTGCAAACAATAAATGCTGAAGGGGTTGTGGAAAAATGTGTACCCTCAGTGTTAATTGGGACGTGGTAAGAGCCACTAATGAAAACACAATGCAGGTTCCTTGAAAAGGTAAACATTGAGCTACCAGTCAATGAATCATACCCACTGTTGGGCCCATCACCTGAGAAAATGAGAATCAAAAGTCACAGGCTGGCAATACTGCACTCCAGCAATATTTACCATAGGCAACACTGTGAAGCAACAAAAATGTCCATCAAGAGAGGAATGCACAAAGAAGAAGTGGTCCATGTACAGAATGGAATATTACTCCACTAAAAAATATAAATTAAATTTAAAAAGCAAACATAAGTAAGGATACGTAAGCTTTTGGGGGTATATCAAGGCACATTGCACTCTAATTTATAACTGAGGAACACCACTGGCAGGAAAGTCTCTTTCTCTAGGTACCAGAGTGGGGAATGAAGAAATGCTGCCATCCTCTGGCTGATACCTGCAACAGCAGTTTTGAAATCTGTGCTAATGGGCAGTTCATTTGCACAAGTACTGCAGGGCTGCAAATGAAACCTGCCCTTAAAATGTCTTGATGCAGGTAAAGGCCAAAAATTTCAAAGTGTGGCACATACTTCAAGAAAACAATTTGAAGAAGTCAGGTGTAATAACAGTTTGAAAAATAAAAGGACATGCCTGAAAGCTCAATTTCAAGGGAGTATGAGACACATGCAAATCCAACCAAAAAGAGGTATCAGATCACACCACTCAGAATAACCATCAGCAAAAAATCTACAAACGATCAATGCTGAAGAGGATTTGGAGAAATGCATACCCTCAATTTGAAGTGGGACGTAACCAGCTAAGAGCTACTAATGGGAACAGAATGGAGGTGCCATTAAAAGGTAAACCTTGAGCTACTATATGTTCCAGCAGGCCCACTTCTCAGGCTATATCTTAAGAAGACAGAATTAGAAAGACACAGGCAGGCAAATCTGCACTGTAGAAGTATTACAATAGCCAAGACATGGAAGCAACCAAAACGTCCATCAAGTGATGAGTGGACAAAGAACTGGCACACGTACAGATGGAATATTAGCCAAGGAAAAAAATGAAACAATGCCATTTACAGGACCATAGAGGAGTCTAGAGGTAATCATGCAACTGGTAGTAAGTGAGAAAGCAAAAGACACCTATCCTATCATATCACTTATGGGTGTTACCTAAAAATTGATACTTATGAAGATATTTCCAGAGAGAAAGGCAACCACAGATTCATTAAACAAACTTATGATTCACCAAATGGAAAGGTGTGAGGATTGGATACATTACAATATTGGGGTTAACAGAGATATACAAACACATGTGAAATATATAATCACCAAAAACCTACGGCATACCAAGAGAAGACTCCTCAACATTGTGTCATAACCTACATGAGAAAAGGATCTGAAGAAGAATAGATATATGTGTATGTGTAAAAGAACCACATCTTGCACACCAAGAACAAACAAAACATTGTAATCTAATTTGCTGTGATAAAGAATAAAAATTAAATTAAAATAACAAACAAGAAGTAATGAGACATAATCTTAAGGGGCTTTTCCTGGCACATTCCATCCTAATTTCCAACCTACACCACGACTTCCATTATGGCTCTGCTGCCCTATTAAGCAGATTTGGTAAGGAGAAGTGCTGCCGCCTTCTGGTCATTTCACACAACAGCAGTAATGGTCACTTAATATTCAAAATAATTGCAGGTCTGTAAATAACACCTGCCATCAAAAAAAATCCTGGGGTCATAAATCGACCAGAAAATTCAAAAGGCGTCAACATTTCAAGAAGACAATTTCAAGAGGCATATTTTATGCACATTTTGTCTTTTCTTTTTTTTCTTTAAAATAAAAGGAAATTGAAAAATGTGCAACATCAGCAGTTAATAAAACCATGCAAATCCAATTACAGAAATGTTCACCTCACAGCCGTCAGAATGTTCTTCAGAAAAAAGTCTACAAAGAATAAACGCTGAATGGGGTTTCAGAGAACTGTGTACGCTCTAGCTGCTGGGTGGATACAAACTGGTAACAAAAAGTAGTGAGAACATAATGGAGGTGCGATTAAGGGTAAAAATTGAGCTACCATGTGATCTGGTAGGTGCTTTGATGCGCCTATCACCTGAGCAGAGCAGAATGGAAAAGACACAGGCTGGCAATCTTGCATGGCAGGAACATTTAACATAGCTAAGACTTGGAATAAACCAAAATGTCCATCAACAGAAAAATGCACAAAGAGGAAGTGGTCCATGTAAACAATTGAATATTAGCTATGGAAAATAATGAAACACTGCAGTTTGCACCACCATATAAGGACTTAGAGATAATCACCTAACTTGAAGTAAGAAAGAAAGTGAAAGACAGATATCCTATGACATCACTTATAGGTGTTACCTAAAAATTGGTATTCATGAACTTATTTCCAAGAGAAGGAAAAGCATGGATTAAGAAAAAAAATTATGTTTAACCAAACAGAAAAGTGTAAGGAATGTATGAATTATGATATGGGGGTTAACACACATGTATCAATACATATGAAATATATAATCACAAAATACCTATGGAATACCAAGAGAGGTCTACTCAACACTCTATAATAACATATACGGGAAAGGTTCCAAAGAGGAATAGACAGATACATTGATATGATGAACCAGATTCTGTACACCTAGGAGAATCTACATTTTTTCAAATTTTCTCTGATAATTAATAAAAATGAAATTAAAAAAACAAACAAGAAGTAAGGAGATATAATCTCTTCGGATGTGCCCTGGCACATTCCACTCTAATTTGAAGCCTACTAACATGATTTCCAGGAAGGCTCTGCTGCCCAAAATCCCAGAGTTAGAAATGTAGAAATTCTGCCACCTTGTGGCCATTTCCCTCAAGAGCGGCTTTAAGCCCACAGCTAATGGTCTCTTAACATTCACAAGCACTCAGGCCTGTAAAGGACACCTGCCCTAAACAATTGTGCAGAGGTAGGGAATGGCCAATAAAATTCAAAACTGGCAAGTTTTTCAAGAAGATAGTGTGAAGAGGTAAGTTTGACTCACTCTTTTTTAAGAAAAAGGAAAATGGGTAAAAGCTCAACCTCAGGAATTATTAGACTCATGCAAATCTAATCTACAAAAAGGTTTCAACTCACACCAATCGACTGACCATCAGCAAAAAGTCTACAAACAATAAATTCTGAAGGGGTTATAGAGAACTGTGTACCCTCTAGCTGCTGGTGAGATGCAAAGTGCTAACAGCCAATAATAAGAACAGAAAGGAGCTGCAATTAAAAGTAAAAATTGAGGTACCATTCAATCCAGCAGTCACACCACTGGGCCTCTCACCTGAGAAGACCAGAGTCGAGAAGACCCGGGCTGCAAAAGCTGCACTGCAGCCTTATTCACAATAGCCAAGACAGTGAAGCAACCAAAATGTCCATCCACAGATGAATGGATAAAGAAGAAGTGGTCCATGTACACAATAGAATATTAGCCATGGAAAACAATGAAACACTGTTATTTGAGGCACCATAGATGAGCTTGGAGATAATCACAGAACATGAGGTAAGTCAGAAAGCAAAAGATCTATATCCTATGATATCACTTATAGGTGTTATCTAATAACTAACACAAATGAACATACTTCCAAAGAGAAAGACACTTACAGACTTAGAAATTAAGTATGCTTATCTAAAAGGAAAGGTGGGCAGAATGGATAAATTAAGATTAGCGTTACCATACGTATACAAATACTTATTATAAACATATATCAAAAAGACCGACCATATAGCAAGGGAGGTCTACGAAACACTCTGTAATATTTTACATGGGAAGAGGATCTGAATATGAATAGACATATATATATCTATATATATATAGTACAAATGAACAAGATTGTGTACACCTGGACACACAATATCTAATCATTACCCTGATTAAATAAATTTTAAAAACCAAGAAGTAATGAGACATAAACTTATGGGCGTTTCTCCTGGCACATTCCATTCTAACTTACAACTTAGGAACAGGACATACAGAAAGGCTCTGCAG
The DNA here is from genome assembly GCF_059928025.1 of Delphinapterus leucas. Classification (NCBI taxonomy): domain Eukaryota; kingdom Metazoa; phylum Chordata; class Mammalia; order Artiodactyla; family Monodontidae; genus Delphinapterus; species Delphinapterus leucas. Next base: position 1,300,419 of record NW_028322269.1, on the reverse strand, counting down.
CCCTAGTACCCAGATTTGGGAATGGAGAAATGCTGCCTCCTTGTGACCATTTTCCACAACAGCAGATTTAAACCCAGTGCTAATGGTCACTAAATATTCACCAAACTTGCAGTTCCGTAATGACACCTGCCCTCCAAAAGATCCTGGGGTCGAATATAGACCAAAAATTCAAAAGAGGGCAACCTTCCAGGAAGAAAAGTTCAAGAGATATATTGTACTCACACTTTTTTTTAACAGAAAAAAAAAAGGCATGGAAAAATCATGAATTTTAGGAATTTTTAAAGACATGCAAACCCAAATTACAAAAACCTATCAGGTCAGAGCAGTCAGAATGGGCATTAGTAAAAATGCTGCAAACAATAAATGCTGAAGTGATTGTGGAGAAATTCGTACCCTTGGTTTTAAGGGGGGTGTGGTAAGAGCCACTAATGAAAACACAATGGAGGTGCCTTGGAAAGGTAAACATTGAGCTACTAGTCAATCAGTCACATCCACTGCTGTGCCTGTCACCTGAGAAAATGAGAATCAAAAAGTCATGGGCTGGCAATCTTGCACTCCAGCAATATTTAATATAGCTGACACTTGGAAGCAATGAAAATGTCCATCAACAGAAGAATGCATCAAGAAGTGGTCCATATACACAATGGAATATTACTCCAATAAAAATATAAATTAAATTTTAAAAACAAGCAATATTAAGGAGACATCAGCTTTTCAGGGTTTATCCGGGCACATTCCACTCTAATTTATAACCAAGGAAGACCACTGGCCAGAAGGTCTGTTTCCCTAGTACCATCATGGGGAATGAAGAAAGGCTGCCACACTCTGGCTGTTACCTGCAAAAGAAGCTTTAAAGCCTGTGCTAATGGTCACTTCATGTGAACAAGTACTGCAGGGCTGTAAGTGAAAACTTCCCTCAAAATGTCTTGAGGGATATAATGGCCAATAAATTTCAAAATGTGACACATACTTTAAGAAAACACTTTGAAGAACTAAGCTGTAATCACAGTTTGAAAAATAAAAAGGACATGCCTTAAAGCTCAATGTCAAGGGATTATGAGTCACATGCAAATTCAACCACAAAGATGTATCAGCTCACACCACTCAGAATATCCATCAGCAAGAAAACTACAAACAATAAATGCTGAAGGTGTTGTGGAGAAATGCATACCCTCAACTTTAAGTGGGATGTAACCTGGAAAGAGCCACTAATGAGAAGAGAATCGTGGTGCATTTAAAAGGTAAACCCTGAGATACGATATGGTACAGGAGACCCACTCCTGGGCCTATAACATAAGAAGACAGAATTGGAAAGACACAGGCAGGCAAATGTGCATTGCAGCAGTATTACAATAGGCAAGACATGGAAGCAACCAAAAGGTCCATCAAGAGGTGAGTGCACAAAGAAGAACTGGTACATGTACAGATGGAATATTAGCTAGGGATAAAAATAAAACAAAGCCATTTGCAGCACCGTAGATGATTCTAGAGGTAATCAGGCAAATTGTACTAAGTCAGACAGCAAAAGACACATATCCTATAATATCACTTATAGGTGTTAGCTAAAAATTGATATCAATGAAGATATTTCCACAGAGAAAGGCAATCACAGATTCATTAAACAAAGTCATAGTTCACCAAGTAAAATGTGTGAGGATTGGATACATTAGGATATTGGTGTTAACATAGATATAGAAACACATTTGAAATATATAATCACCAGAGACATATGGAATACCAAGAGACTACTCAACATTGTGTCATAAGCTACATGAGCAAATGATCTGAAGAAGTATAGATACATGTATATGTGTAAAAGAACCACATCTTGCACACCTAGAAAAAACAAAACATTTTAATCAAATTTACTCTGATAAAAAATAAAAATTAAATTGAAAAAAGAAGAAGTAATGAGACATAAACTTAAGGGGATTTTTGCTAGCACACTGCATTCTAATTTACAACCAGAACATGACTTCATTAAGGCTCTGTCATCGCTAATAAAGCAGCTTTATAAGCAATGTTGAAGGTAGATTAAAAGAAGTCTCACTAATTATTAATAGTAACAATAAGACAAACAAGAGTAAAAATATCACTGCAAAAAGTATACACAGAGTAAGGGTAGTAGATCAAACACTTATTAAACTTCTGTAAAGAATAAAAGACAACAGTGGTATGTTTTGTTAAAAAGAGAGGGCCCAAATAAATCAGAAATGAAAGAGATGATATTACAACAGGCACCACAGAAATACAAAGTATCGTAAGATACACACAGGGTAACTCAGGGCTCAGATTGGACAGAGCCCACTCTCCATTCCCCTGTATATGACTTATAGGAGCCTCAGAAACTGAGGAGGTGGTCCCTGAGGAGAGACACAAAATAGAAGATGTTAGGCATTAACATGACTGCATCATCTTAAATGTGCCTGAACTACATTCACACGAGAAGATTTTGTCCTGTATGTACATCAGCACCTCTTATCGGAACTGAAGATCTTTGGCTTCACCACCTCTACTGACAGCATTAGCTTCACCTGCTGTGGACTGTCTCCTATAGGATTTCTACAACCACAAAACGTCGAAGCTTCACAGGACCCAGGGTCTGTGCAACTCCACTATGAGTCTCAGAGTTTCAACTGCACTCAGAGACTCAGAGTCTCAACAGAGACTCCACTCTTGGAGGGCACACACAAAGTAGTGGGCACATCAGGACCGAGGGGAAGGAGCAGTCACCCCATAGGCGAATGACCATACCTAACTTCTAGTGTTAGAGGGTCTCCTGCAGAGGCAGGGAGTGGCTGTGGATCACCATGGGGACAACGACACTGGCAGCAGAAGTTCTGGGAAATACTCCTTGGCATGAGCCCTCCCAGAGTCCGCCATTAGGTCCACCAAGAGCAAGGTAGGCTCCAGTGCTGGGTCACCTCAGGCCAAACAACCAACAGGGAGGGAACAAAGCCCCATGCATCAGCAGACAAGCGGATTAAACATTTTATTCAACTTTTATTTAATCCACAGACAAGCAGATTAAAGCTCTGCCCACCACCAGTCCCTCCCATAAGGAAGCTTGCACAAGCCTCTAAGATAGACTCAATCACCGGAGGGCAGACAGCAGAAGCAATAACTACAATTCTGCAGCCTGTGGAAGGAAAACCACATTCACAGAAAGATAGACAAAATGAAAAGGCAGAGGACTTTATACCAGATCAAGGAACAAGATAAATCCCCAGAAAAACAATGAAATGAGGTGGAGATATGCAACCTTCTAGTAAAAGAATTCGGAATAATGATAGTGAAGATGATCCAAGACCTTGGAAAAAGAATGGAGGCAAAGATCGAGAAGATGCAAGAAATGCGTAACAAAGACCTAGAAGAATTAAGGAACAAACACCTAGAAGAATTAAAGAACAAACAAACAGAGAAGAACAATACAATAACTGAAATGAAAAATACACTAAAAGGAATCAGTAGCAGAATAACTGTGGCAGAAGAACGGATAAGTGACCTGGAAGACAGGAAGGTGGAAATCACTGCCATGGAACAGAATAAAGAAAAAGAATGAAAATAAATGAAGACACCCTAAGAGACCTCTGGGGCAACACTAAATACAACAATATTCACATTATAGGGGTCCCAGATGGAGAAGAGAGAGAGAAAGGACCCAAGAAAATATTTGAAGAGATTATAGTCGAAAACTTCCCTAGCATGGGAAAAGAAATAGCCACCGAAGTCCACGAAGCACAGAGAGTCCCAGGCAGGATAAACCAAAGTAGAAAAATGCCGAGACACACAGTAATCAAATTGACAAAAATTAAAGACAAAGAAAAATTACTGAAAGCAACAAGGGAAAAATGACAAATAACATACAATGGAACTCACATAAGTTTAACAGCTGATTTTTCAGCAGAAAATCTGCAAGCCAGAAGGGAGTGGCATGATAAATTTAAAGCGATGAAAGGGAAGAACCTACCACCAAGAGTACTCCACACAGCAAGGATCTCATTCAGATTTGGTGGAGAAATCAAAAGCTTTACAGACAAGCAAAAGCTAAGAGAATTCAGCACCACGAAACCATCTCTACAACAAATGCTAAAGGAACTTCTCTAAGTGGGAAACACAAGAGAAGAAAAGGACCCACCAAGCAAACCCATAACAATTATGAAAATAGTAATAGGAACATACATATCGATAATTACCTTAAACCTGAATGGATCAAATGCTCCAACCAAAAGACACAGGCTCACTGAATGGATACAAAAACAAGATCCATATATATGCTGTCTACAAGAGACCCATTTCAGACCTAAGGACACATACAGACTGAAAGTGAGGGGATGGAAAAATATATTCCATGCAAATGAAAATCAAAAGAAAGCTGGAGTAGCAATACTCATATGAGATAAAATAGATTTTAAAACAAAGAATGTTACAAGAGACAAGGAAGGACATTACATAATGATCAAGGCATTAATCCAAGAAGATATAACAATTATCAGTATATATATATACCCAACATAGGAGCACCTCAATATATAAGGCAACTGCTAACAGCTATAAAAGGGGAAATTGCCAGTAACACAGTAAGAGCAGGACACTTTAACACCACACTTACACCAATGGAGATCATCCAGACAGAAAATTAATAGGAAAACACAAGCTTTAAATGACACAAGAGACCAGATAGATTTAATGGATATTTATAGGACATTCCATCCAAAAACAGCAGATAACATGTTTCTTCTCAATGGCACACAGAACATTCTACAGGATAGATCACATCTTGGGTCACAAATAAAGCCTCAGTAAGTTTAAGAAAACTGAACTCATATCAAGCAGCTTTTCTGACCACAATGCTATGAGATTAGAAATCAATTACAAGGAAAAAAACGTAAAAAACACAAACACATGGAGGCTAAACAATACGTTACTAAATAACCAAGAGATCACTGAAGAAATAAAGAGGAAATCAAAAACTACCTAGAGACAAATGACAACAAAAAACATGATGATCCAAAACCTATGGGATGCAGCAAAAGCAGTTCTAAGAGAGAAGTTTATAGCAATACAAGCCTACCACAAGAAACAAGAAAAATCTCAAATAAGCAATGTAACCTCACACCTAAAGGAACTAGAGAAAGAAGAACAAAACCCAAAGTTAGTAGAAGGAAAGAAATCATAAAGATCAGAGCAGAAATAAATGAAATAAGAGCAATAGCAAAGGTCAATAAAATAAAAGCTGGTTCTTTGAGAAGATAAACAAAAATGATAAACCTTTAGCCAGACTCAAGAAAAAGAGGGAGAGGACTCAAATCAATAAAATTAGAAATGAAAAAGGATAAGTTGTAACAGACACAACAGAAATACAAAGCATCCTAAGAGACTACTACAAGCAACTCTATGCCAATAAAATGGACAACCTGGAAGAAATGGAAAAATTCTTAGAAAGGTATAAACTTCCAAGACTGGACCAGGAAGAAACAGAAAATATGTACAGACCAATCACAAGTAATGAAATTGAAACTGTGATTAAAAATCTTCCAACAAGCAGAAGTCCAGAACCAGATGGCATCAGAGGTGAACTCTATCAAACACTTAGACAAGAGCTAACACCCAACCTTCTCAAACTCTTCAGAAATTTGCAGGGAAAGGAACACCCCCAAACCAATTCTATGAGGCCATAATCAGCCTGATACCAAAACCAGACAAAGATACTGCAGAAAAAGAAAATTAGAGAACAACATCACTGATGAATATAGATGTAAAAATCCTCAACAAAATACTAGGAAACAGAATTGAACAACACATTAAAAGGATCATACACCATGATCAGGTGGGGTTTATCCCAGGGATGCAAGGATTCTTCAATATACACAAATCAATCAATCTGATACACCATATTAACAAATTGTAGAATAAAAATATGATCATCCCAAAAGATGTAGGAAAATGTTTTGACAAAATTCAACACCGATTTATGATAAAAAGTCGCCAAAAAGTGGGCATAGAGGGAATCTACCTCAACATAATAAAGGCCGTATATGACAAACCAACAGCAAACATCATTCTCAATGGTGAAAAAATAAAAGCATTTCCTCTAAGATCGGGAACAAGACAAGGATATCCACTCTCACCACTATTATTCAACATAGTTTTGGAAGTCCTAGACACAGAAATCAGAGAAGAAAAAGAAATAAAAGGAATACAAATTGGAAAAGAAGAAGTAAAATTGTCTCTGTTTGCAAATGACACGATACTACACATAGTGAATCCTAAAGATGCCACCAGAAAACTACTTGAGCTAATCAATGAATATGGCAAAGTTGCAGGATACAAAATTAATGCACAAAAATCTCTTGCATTCCTCTACACTAACAATGAAAGATCAGAAAGAGAAATTAAGGAAACAATCCCATTCACCATTGCAACAAAAATAATAAAATACGTAGGAAAGAACCTACCTAAGGAGGTAAAAGACCTGAACTCAGAAATCTATAAGACACTGCTGAAAGAAATCAAAGATTATATAAACAGATGGAGGTATAAACCATGTTCTTGGATGAGAAGGATCAATATTGTGAAAATGACTATACTACCCAAAGCAATCTACAGATTCAATGCAATCCCTATCAAATTACCAGTGGCATTTTGTACAGAACTGGAGCAAAAAAAATCTTAAAATTTGTATGGAGACACAAAAGACCTCCAATAGCCAAAGCAGTCATGAGGGAAATTAAAAGAGCTGGAGGAATAAGACATCCTGACTTCAGACTATACTACAAAGCTACAGTAATCAAGACTATATGGTACTGGCACAGAAACAGAAATATAGATCAATGGAACAGAATAGAAAGCCCAGAGTTAAACCTACGTACCTATGGCTAGCTCATCTATGACAAAGGAGGCAAGGATAATACAATGGAGGAAAGACAGTCTCTTCAGTAAGTGGTGCTGGGAGAACTTGACAGCTACACATAAAAGAATGAAATTAGAACACTCCATAACACCATACACAAAAATAAACTCAAAATGGATTAGAGATCTAAATGTAAGATCAGACACTATAAAACTCCAAGAGGAAAACATAGGTAGATCATTCTATGACATAAATCACAGCAAGATCCTTTTTGACCCACCTCCTTGAGAAATGGAAATTAAAAACAAAAATAAACAAATGGGACCTAATGAAACTTAAAAGCTTTTGCACAACAAAGGAAAACATAAACAAGACTAAAAGACAACCCCCAGAATGGGAGAAAATATTTTCAAATGAAGCAAATGATAAAGGATTAATCTCCAAAATTTACAAGCAGCTCAGGTAGCTCAATATCACAAAAACAAACAACCCAATCCAAAAATGAGCAGAAGACCTAAATAGACATTTCTCCAAAGAAGATATACAGATTGCCAACAAAAACATGAAAGGATGCTGAACATCACTAATCATTAGAGAAATGCAAATCAAAACTACAATGATTTATCACCTCACAGCAGTCAGAATGGCAATCATCAAAAAATCTACAAACAATAAATGCTGGAGAGGCATTTATTGGAGAAAAGGGAACGTTCTTGCACTGTTGGTGGGAATGTAAATTGATATAGCCACTAGGGAGAACAGTATGGAGGTTCCTTAAAAAACTAAAAATAGAAGTACCATATGACACGTCAATCCAAGTACTGGGCATTTACACTGAGAAAACCATAATTCAAAAAGAGTTATGTACAACAATGTTCATTGCAGCTCTATTTACAATAGCCAGGACATGGAAGCAACCTAAGTGTCCATCGACAGATGAATGGATAAAGAAGATCTAGCCCATATATAAAATGGAATATTACTCAGCCATGAAAAGAAACAAAACTGAGATATTTGTAGTGAGGTGGATGGATTTAGAGTCAGTCTTACACAGTGAAGTAACTCAGAAAGAGAAAAACAAATCCCGTATGCTAACAGAGATATATGGAATCTAAAGGAAAAAAATGTTTATGAAAAACCTAGGGGCAGGATAGGATTAAGGACACAGATATAGATAAAGGACTTGAGGACACAGGGAGGGGGAAGGGTAAGCTGGGACGAAGTGAGAGAGAGGCACGGACATATATACATTACCAAATGTAACATCAATAGCTACTGCGAAGCAGCCACATAGCACAGGGAGATCAGCTCGGTGCTTTGTGACCACCTAAAGGGGTGGGATACGGAGGGTGGGGGGGAGATGCAAGAGGGAGGGGATATGGTGATATATGTATATGTATAGCTGATTCACTTTGTTATACAGCAGAAACTAACACTCCATTGTAAAGCCATTATACTCCAATAAAGGTGTAAAAGGAAAAAAAGAAGAAAGCCCAGAGATAAACCTACACACCGATGGTCAACTAATCTATGAGAAAGGAGACAAGCCTATACAATGGAGTAAAGACAGACTCTTCAATCAGTGGTTCTGGGAAAAATGGACAGCTACATGTAAAAGAATGAAATTAGAACACTCCCTAATGCCATACACAAAAATAAATTCAAAATGGATTACAGACCTTAATGTAAGACCGGACAGTATAAAACTCTTAGAGGAAAACAGGAAGAATACTCTGACATAAATCACAGCAACATCTGTTTTGATCCACTTCCTAGAGTAAAGCAATAAATAAGAAAACAAAACAAATGGGATCTAATGAAACGTAAAAGCTTTTGCAAAGCAAAGGGAACTACAAACAAGACCAAAAGACAACCCTCAGAATAGGCGAAAATATTTGCAAACGAATCAATGGACAAAGATTTAATCTCCAATATATATAAACAGCTCATGCAGCTCAATATTAAAAAAAAACAATACAAAAACGAGCAGAAGATCTAAATAGACATTTCTTCTAAGAAGACATAGAGATGTCCAAGACGCACATGAAAAGCTGCTCAACATCACTAATTATTAGAGAAATGCAAATCAAAACTACAATGACATATCACCTCACACCTGTTAGAATGGGCATGAGCAGAAAATCTACAAACAACAAATGCTGGAGAGGCTGTGGAGAATAGGAACACTCTTCCACTATTGGTGGGAATATAAATTGATACAGTCACTATGGAGAACAGTATGGAGGTTCCTTAAAAAACTAAAAATAGAATTACCATATGAAACAGCAATCCCACTACTGGGCATATATCCAGAGAAAACCATAAATCAAAAAGACACATTTACCACTATGTTTATTGCAGCACTATTTACAATAGCCTGGTAATAGAAGCAACATAAATGCCCACAGACAGACAAATGGATAAAGATGTGGTACATATATAAAATGTAATATTACTCAGACAAAAAAAAGGAATGAAATTGGGTCATTTGTAGAGACGTCGAATGATCTAGAGACTGTCATACAGAGTGAAGTAAGTCAGAAAGAGAAAAAGAAATATTGTATATTAATGCATATATGTGGAACCTAGAAAACTGGTACAGCTGAACTGGTTTGCAGAAATAGAGACACAGATGTAGAGAACAAATGTATGGACACCAAGGAGGAAAGCCGTGGTGGGGTGGTGGTGGGATGAGTTGGGAGATTGGGATTGACATGTATACATTTATATGTATAAAATAGATAACCAATAAGAACCTGCTGTATAAAAAAAATAAAATTTAAAAATGAAATAAAATAAAAAAATAATAAAACAGAAAACAAAGTTCTTCCCTTCCCATAGATGTATTTATATGAATGAATTATTTCCATGCTTATATCTATAAATACGAAGAAGAGGAATAAAACCTACCTTGAACCAATAAAGAAAAACAACCGAGAAACCACCAGTTAAACAGAGGAAAACCTTATCAGGGCACTGGCTCCAGTGGTAAACAATTCTGAAGTTGGTCAGAGGAGGGGAATCATCTCCCATGAAGCCAGCAGCCCCCTCCCACCCCCCGCAAGGAGCGTCCTCATTGCAAAGCTGGGGAACCGTGCCGAGGCATCTGTGAGTAGACGTGAGCTGAGCCCCAGGCTAGCTGCTGCTGAACTGTTCCCACCCTTCTCAGGTAAAACACCTGAATAGGTACAAGCACTTGAAAGCCTAGAGGAAGGGCCATGGAGCCACACCAGTGACAGCATGCCGGCCGACTTGGTGCCTGCAGGCCAGCCAGGATGGTCCTGGCCATGGCCCTCTTCTGGAAGCATTCCAGTTCCCTGCCTGAGATACCCCTCCTGTCCCAGCCCCCGCTGCTTTTTTCCTTCCTCACCTCTGTCTGGGGAGAAATTCCAGCAGCAGGTATGGGTGACACATCCTCTTCTTTAGCAGGTGGCAGCCTGGCAACTCCTGCAGAAAGTCCAGCAGAGCCCCACTCACACTGGGCCACCCACAAAGCTGTGGCCTCTCACTCCCTCCCAGCAGCCCAGCTCCAACACTGCTGATGGGGCAGAGAATATGGCGTCAGGCACAGCTGCAGGAGCTCTTGCTGCCTGGAGCGGTGTTTATATTGACCTCACACCAGGCACACCTGGGGAGGACTGGCCTCAGGACACATCTGAGGACAGCCAATCCTCACGCCTCAGAGGCTCACATTGCAGAAACTGGACGTTGCTGAACCGGCCAGGTCCAAGGAATAGGTGTGGGATCCTGAGAGTCAGGATAGACAAGGGACTGCAACTCCACCTTGTTTTCTAATCATTTTATCTGGCCCATGAGTGGGAGACAATTTCACGAAGACCCGCTCCTAATGAGAGGAACCCAGGAGTCAGGGAGAGGAGGGCTGATGGGTGGAGACAGAGGCCTGGTACCCCGGCTGCACTGGAAGTCTCTTGAAGGCCAGGCAGAGTGGGGCCGCACAGAGTGATGTCCAGTGTCACAGACCTGTCAGAGCTGCTGTTTGTTAGTTCAAGTCCTGCTCTGAAGTGCTCTGTGTCAGCTCTGAGCAACAGGTGAGATGGGGTTGCTCTGAAATGAGGGCTATGTGCATGGTTCCTGTGTGCCCAGCCCTGCTGGGGTACCTGTCCAGAGAAGTTCCATATCCTGGGAGGGACCTGACCATGAGAGCCCCATGGACTGCTGGGTACCTGCCTATGTGAGCTCCATATCCTGGGAGGGGCGTGACCACGAGAATACAGGTGGCTGCTGGGTACCTGTCCAGCTGAGCTCCATATCCTGGGATTGGCCTGACCACAAGAGCCCCGTGGGCTGCTGGGGACCTGGTAATGGATGTCATGACATTCAGTGAAGCCACCGAGGATATACATCCAGTAGTTCCCAATTCCTACACCCTGCTGGTCATTCTAACATCCACAAGGACATGGTATGCTGTATTAGACTTCAATGATGCCTTCTTCTGTATCCCATTAGTCCCAGAGTCACAAGAAATTTTGGCTTGTGAGTGGCAGGACTCAACATACAACAAAAACATTACTGTTAGGCCGTCCTGCCCCAAGGGTTCAAAAATTCCCACACCATCTTTGGGGAAAGACCTAAAAGTTGTACCTCTGGAAAAGGGAACCCTCTTTCAATATGCAGATGACATTCTGATTTCCAGCCCTACTAAGGTGACCTCTGAACTACGTAGCCAATAAAGGATAGAAGGTGTCCAAGTAAAAGGCTCAAATATTACAGACTAAGGTGACCTGCCTGGGCTTCATTCTCACAGAAGGTCGGAGAAGCCCATCCCTGGAAATGGAAGAAACCATTTGCAACCTTACCACTTATAAAACTAGAAGACAGCTTAGGGGTTCCTGGGGAGGCCGTGGTTTGCTGCATCTGGATCTCTAACTACAGTCTAATAGCTGGGCCTCTATATGAAACACTGAAAGGAAAAGATGATAATCCTTTTGCATAGAATCCAGAAGCGACCTTTCAAGAATGGAAAGAGCAGTCAATTCAGACCCTTGCCCTGGAACTGCCTAATTTAGCTAAACCCATTGACCTTTACATTCCCGGTGAAAGGTGAATCGCCCTTGGAGTATTAGTGCCAAAACTGGGACCACTTGAAATGGAACAATGCAAGAATGCCATCCAGGTAGGATAAACTACAGTCACCAAGGGATTAGCCTGCTGCCCCATCCAGCCCGGAGACTGGGAGTATCTAAAAACCTGGAAATCAGCAGGCTGCAAGGCCAGCTCCCTCCTAAGGGAAAAGGACCCCACGTGGTGATCCTAACCACCCACCATGCCCTGAAGTTTCAGGGTTCACTCCGTGGGCACACTGACCTCGAGTGAGGAGGCCCTCCAACTCCAACCTTCAGAGAGACAACCAGGGGTAACCTGCCCCCATGATGACTCGTGTGACCATCAGTTGACCTGGAGCTTCTCTCAGAAAACAAGAGTGTGCCCCAAAAGAGCAGACTACTGCTTGCAGGACTTACTGCACCCAGACGGGAGATAGTAAGCTTGGCAGGGGAACCGTATATCACGCTGTCACCATAGAAAAGCACGCTGTCACCATAGAAAAGCCTGCAGACACCATGGTGATGGCGGCCAATAAGACCAGTTGGACTCCTGGCTACTTCAAAAGACCTTTGTCCCAGTGGCCGTCATGGTCCTGGATCACCACCGACCCTGGACTGGCTGGGAGTTGAGCGGGCAGGGCTCTGACACCTGATGCTGTTTGTACGTTAATTCAGGGACCTAATTGAAGAAAGCACAGACTACTGGTCAGAGCATCTATGCTGGCAGAAACCTTCAGTCTAAGGTGGCCGAACAAATGTGGGGTGGGGTAAAACCAGCCCCCCCAGCGTCTCTGAGCATCACTTTCCTGGACCCTTAAAGATCATTAGAATCTATAACAGTTCCAATGCTGGTGCTCAGGTGGACGAGCAGTGAGACAGGAAGCCTGGGGACAATCAACCTCACCTGGTGGCTGCTGAGGAGAAGTTCTGCCCCTCACCCCAGGTATGAGGACTCCCAACTCAGCACGAAGCATTTACAGAAGAGGGGTCTGCACCCTCAGCACTCCAAGAATGAGGAACGGGACAAAAGGAAGAGGAGGGGTTTTTCACCGGCAAAGCCCATGAAAAATTCCTGGATGATAAAAGTAGAATCTGGGCAATAAAATAAAGTCTAACCTTTTTTCCTTTGTGCTTTGTCTAATTTCATGTGCTCCTAGGGTTCCGCATGCAGAGGTCCCACACCCGGCACTTCAGACCCGATTTCCTAGTGCAGAATGGCTGGATCAACACCTCAGCTCACGGGACCCCATGCTGACTCCGCGACATAGAGCCTGAGCTGCAGCCAACCCGGCCCTCGAGAGCTCTGCCCCCTCCCTCCCCCTGACGCTGCCGGGATCCCTACACAGCAGCCCGACCCACAGCCCGCGGAGGAGCTCTCGCTCTCACCCCTCCATTCTCTGATCAAAATATAAAGTTTCCTTTGCTTCTGAACCAAACTCAGCCTCGATCTGTTTGTTCCAATGACACTGGGCAGGCGGACCCTTGTTGGGGCCCACTCTGGAGTATCAGTAACAGAAATTGAGAACATTGTAACTTCAATGAACAGATGTGTGAGCCAAACTGTAATTAACATAGAGTAGGCTCTAAGGCTTGGGTAAAATAACATGTTTCTAGATTTTCCATTTGCTATTTCCATCACTTTATTATCAGCAATTTCAGTGAAGAGTTTTGTCTTATTTGTCAGGTCAACATTAGAGAAATGAAGTGATTTCTTCCCAAGGATGTACATCTAATAATCTTGGCTGAAGCTTCAATCTTGTTTTGAATGCTTTTCCATTGAAAATGCTACCTCTCTTTCAGCTCCCCCATTTCTGAGAAGTATAAAATCTTATAATTTATTATTACCAAAGGGGAAAGGTGGGTGGAGGGATAAATTAACAGTGTGGGATTAACACATACACACTGCTATGTATAAGATAGATCATCAACAAGGAACTACTGTATAGCACAGGGAACTACAGTCAATATTTTGCAATAACCTATAAGGGGAAACAATCTGAAAAAGAATAGGTATTTTTATCGACATCATCTATCAACGACAGATAAAATATAACCTAAGGGAAGCTGATGGTGAGCGCTTCTGACCTTGAACACTTCAATCAACTAAAGTTCAGACTCTGCCTACTTCCAAAGGCCCTTAATGAACATACGTGTAGCCGTAGCTTAAAAATTCCCCAGTTTGGTGTTCCGGGAGACACTGATTTGAAAAAATCACTGGTGTTCTCCGTACATGCACGGGACCCTTCCTACTGCTAAAACATGCCTGTCACACCCAGGAGATGGTACACCATTTGATCGGGAAGAGTTTGGAAAAGGCATCTCATCTCCTCATCTCTTGGTGCTAGGGTTCACCCCTCCAGCATCTTTCCTAACAATCTCCCCACTTGGTGATGTCAGCACCGTCAATATTTTGCAATAACCTATAACCTGTTGCACGCAGTTTGGAATTTGTCCAGAGGATGAAGCCGAAGGATGAGAAACAATGAGAGACAAGTCCTAGGTGTTCAGACAGGCACATGTCACTCTAATTTCCAATCAGGAAGACGTATTGACCAAATGCTAAGATTACCCATGGAAACAGAATAGAGCTTGACAAAATCCTGCTGTTTTGTGGCCATTTCCCAAAAACACAAGTTGAAAAATGGAACTCAGCGGCACTGAAATTCATGAAACTGAAGAGCTGAAAATATCTATCGTTGAAAAATGTCTTGAGGTAAGTCACCGAAAAGGACTTGTAAGCAAGGGAGAATGGCAGGAAAGGGATTTGAAGAGGTAGAAAGGACTCGCCATTAAAGCACAAGAAAAGGGGCCAATGATGCAGTTGGCCACAAAGGGCATATGCGTTTTTTCTGAATATATTCAAGAAAAGGGCATAGGCCCTTTTTAGCCAACCAAGCAGGTGGGCACTGGAAAGCAATACTACAAAAGGTATCACTTCGCATCAGTCAGAAGAGCCATCCTCATAAAGTGTAAACACCAAAAATGCAGGACTGGGCGAGGACATATACCTTGGGAATAATAAAAATCAACAAGAAACAGCCACCCCAAAGTTTAGGGCTGCTCTGTTTGCAAAAACCTCGACTTCTGTACACCTTAAATATCCCAGGAAAGAGAAAAATGGATAAAGAAGTTGTGGTACTTATGTACAATGGAATATCACTCAGCCATGAAATCAATGTCATAAGGCCAGCAGCAGCATAATGAGTGGTTTTAGGTATGATGATTCTAAGTGAAAGAAGTCACACAGAAAAAGAAACTTATCATAAGATATCACTTATAGAAGGAATGTAAATATGGCTACACATGAGCTGATTTACAAAACAGAACAGAGTCACCCATTTAGAAAACTCACTTATGCCTGTTTCAGGGGAAATGTGAGGTGGGGTGATGCATAAAACCAGAGTTCGAAATTAGCACAAATACCGTTCAATAAACCAAATATGTAATCGAAAAGACCTACACTTTGCTCAATGAACTGGACTCAACACTCCCTATGCACCACAGAGGAATATAGCTGCCTAGTAAGAATCTTAAAAGCTGTGTATTGATATGTCTCCATAAGGGAATCAAATGTGTGTAGAGTGGCATAAACACAGCAGTGAAAATCAGCTAAACCCCATTATAAAAATAAATTTAAAAAAAAAAACCCACAAAGACAGTGAAAGAGAGAGAAATTTTTACAAAATTCGTTCAGCGGCTTTGATGCACCCTGGAATGACCATATCTATATGCACAGCTGGATGAGACATAAGGTTGGACACTTGGGGCTGAGAGGATTCGTGAGGTTGGGTGAGCAAATGCAGACCCTTTAAAGCAATACTGTGTGCTACCCATTCCATGGGTCCCAACTCTCCAGGTTTAAGGGAATCTTCCTACATCTAACACATGCATGGGAAACCCAGAGGATGGTACACCATATGATCGGGAATGGTTTCTAAAATGAACCTCATTTTTCCGGTCCTGATGCTCGGGTTCGCCATTCCAGCCGCTTTACTAACAATCTCCCCACTTGAAGAGTCAGTGCCTTTACCCTCCTGTTCTCACAGTCTGCAAATAGTGTGGAGTTGAACGGGATGAGGGGGAACCAATGAGAGAATAGCTGTAGGTGTTTGGACGGGCACATGTCACTATAAATTCCCATCAGGTAGAAGAATTAAACAAAGGCTCAGCCTCCTGCCCCAGAACCAGAATAGGGCCTGAAACAATCCTGCGGTTTTGCGGCCAGCTCACAAAAATGCAAGTTGAAAAATGGAGCTCAGGGGCACTGCAATTCACAAACCTGCAGAGTTATAAACGACAACTATCATCGAAAACTATATTCAGGTAAGGCAAAGAAGAGGATTTGAAACCAAGGCAGAATTGCAGGAAACAGCTTTCAAGAGGTAGATCGGAGTCTCCTTTAAATAACATGAAAAGCGGCAGAACTTCGACAATGATGCAGTTGGCCAAAAAGGGCATATGCGTTTTTTCCTGAATATATTCAAGAAAAAACGCATACGAACTTTTTGGCCAACCAAGCAAGCGGGCAATGCAAATCTGCACTACAGCAAAGTCTCACTTCCCACCGGTCCAAAGGGCCATCTGAAAACAGTGTAAAAACCAGAGAGGCAGGACAAGCCATAGAGAACAGGCAGCCTTGTTACCTTGATGTGTGGGATGTTAACTGCCAACAGCCACTCTAGAGAAGTGTATGGTGTTTCCTGAAACATCTATAAAACAGAGAAACAGAGCATAGGGCACTTCCACTCATGTGCATATATCTTAGGAAAACTTAAAAGCAACAAGACACAGCCACCCCAAAGTTTAGGGCTGCTCTGTTTTCAAAAACCTCGACTTTGGTACAACTTAATATCCCAGAAAAGAGAAAAATGGATAAAGCCGTTGTGGTACTTATGTACAATGGAATATCACTCAGCCATGAAATCAATGTCATAAGGCCAGTAGCAGCATAATGAGTGGATTTAGGTATGATGATCCTAAGTGAAATTATTCACACAGAAAAAGAAACTTATCATAAGATATCACTTATGGAGGGAATGTAAACATCTCTACACATGAACTGAATTACAAAACAGAACAGAGTCTCACATTTAGAAAGCACACTTATGCCTATTTAAGTGAAAAGGTGAGGTGAGGTGATGCATAACACAAGAGTTTGAAATTAGCACAAATACCGTTCCATAAAACAAATATTTAATAGACAAGACCTACCCCTTGCTCAGTGAAGTGGACTTAACACGCCCAACTCACTGAAGATCATATCTGACTAGTAAGAATCTTAAAACCTATATATTGATATCTGTCTGTAAGTGAATCATGGGTGTGTAAATCTGCATAAACACAGCAGTGAAATCAGCTAAACCACATTATAAGAATAAATTTCAAACACAAAACAGAAAGATAGTGAAAGAGAGAGAAAGTCTTACAAAATTCGTTCAGGGGCTGTGATGCATCATGGATTGACCACATCTACACACACAGCTGGATGAGACATAAGGCTGGACACTCTTGGGGCTGAGAAGATTGGTGAGGTTGGGTGAGCAAATACAGATGCTTTAAAGAAAAACTGCCTGCTACCCATTCCATGGGTTCCAACTCTCCAGGTTCAAGGGAAAATTCCTACAGCTACAACATGCATGGAAACCCAGAGAATGGTACACCGTGTGATCAGGTATGGTTTCTACAATGCACCTCATTTTTCATCTCCTGGTGCTCGGGTTTGCCATTCCAACCGCTTTACTAATAATCTCCCCACTTGGAGAGTCAGCGCCTTTAACCTCCTGTTTTGCACAGTCTGCAATTAGTGCGCTGGATGAACGGGAAGAGGGGGAACCAATGACAGACTAGCTGTAGGTGTTTCGACCTGCACATGTCAGTCTAATTTCCCATCAGGAAGAAGAATTAAACAAAGGTTCAGCCTTCCCTCCGGAACCAGCATAGGGCCTGAAGCAATCCTGCTGTTTTGCAGCCATCTTCCAAAAAGGCGATTTGAAAAATGGAGCTCAGCAGCACTGCAATTCACAAACCTGAAGGGTTATAAATGATAACTATCATCCAAAAATATATTGAGGTAAGGCAACGAAGAGGATTTGAAAGCAAATCAGAATTGCAGGAAACAGTTTTCAAGAGGTAGATTGGACTGTCCTTTAAATCACATGAAAAGCGGCAGAACGTCAACAATGATGCAGTTGGCCTAAAAGGGCATATGCATTTTTTCCTGAATATATTCAGGAAAAAAGGCATATGCCCCCTTTTTGGCCAAGCAAACAAATGGGCACTGCACATCAGCACAAAAACTAAGTCTCACTTTGCATGGTTCAAAAGGCCATCGTGAAAAAATGTAAAAACCAGAAATGCAGGACAGGCCATGGAGAAAAGGGAGCCTTGTTACACTGATGGGTGGGATGTAAGTTGCCAAGGGCCAGTCTGGAGTAGTGTATGGTGTTTCCTAAAACATCTAAAAACACAGAGCTACAGAGTATAGGGCACTTCCACTCATGGGTGTATATCTTTAGAAAATAAAAAATCGACAGGACTTAGGCACCCCAAAATTTAGGGCTGCTTTGTTTATAAGAACCTCGACTTCAGTACACCTTATATATCCCAGGAAAGAGAAAAATGGATAAAGAGGTTGTGGTACTTATGTACAATGGAATATCCCTCAGCCATGAAGTCATAAGGCTAGTAGCAGCATAATGAGTGGATTTAGGTACGATGATTCTAAGTGAAATAAGTCACACAGAAAAAGAAACTTATCATGAGATATCACTTATAGAGGGAATGTAAACATGGCTACACATGAACTGAATTACAAAACAGAACAGAGTCACACGTTTAGAAAACACACTTATGCCTGCTTAAGGGGAAAGGTGAGGTGGGGTGATGCATAAAAATAGAGTTTTAAATTAACACAGATATCATTCCATAAACCAAATATGTAATAGTGAAGACCTACTCATTGCTCTATGAACTGGACTCAACACACCCTATTCACTGCCGAGGAATATATCTGACTATTAAAAATCTTAAAAAGTACTTATTGATATCTCTCTGTACGTGAATCAAGTGGGTG
Source organism: Delphinapterus leucas (assembly GCF_059928025.1). NCBI lineage: Eukaryota > Metazoa > Chordata > Mammalia > Artiodactyla > Monodontidae > Delphinapterus > Delphinapterus leucas. The sequence continues at coordinate 1,281,431 of NW_028322269.1, read as the reverse complement.
TAACGTGGCATAAACACAGCAGTGGAAATCAGCTAAACCCCATCATAAAAATAAATATATTCAGGAACAACGCATATGCTCTTTTTGGCCATACAAACAAGCACGAATGCAAATCAACACTACAAAGAAGTCTCACTTCACATTCGTCAGAAGTGCCATCCTGGAAAAGTTTAAAACCAGAAATGCAGCACAGACCATGGAGAAAAGCGAGCCTTATTAAGTTGATAGGGGGGATGTAAATAGCCAAGGCCACTCTGGAGAAGTGTATGGTGTTTCCAAAACATCTAAAATGCAGAGCTACAGAGCATACGGCACTTCCACTCTTGGGCATATATCTTGAGAAAACCAAAAATCGACAGGACACAGGCACCGCTACGTTTAGTGTTACTCTGTTTAAAAATGACTTGGGTACAACTTACATGTCCTTGGAAGTAAAAAATGGATAAAGAAGATGTGATACTTATGTACAATGGGATATTACTGAGCAATTAAATCAGTGAAATAAGGCCAGTTGCAGCAACTCGTGGAGTCTGAGGTATGATCATTCTATGTGACATAAGTCAGACATAAAAAGAGACTTATCATAAGGTATCACTTATAGATGGTATCTATAAATGGCTACACATGAACTCAATTACAAAATAGAAACAGAGTCACACATTTAGAAAACACATTTATGGCTGCTAAAGGAGAATGGTGGGATGATGCATAAACGAGGAGGTTTAAATTAGCATAGATACAGTTCCATAAACAAAATAGGTAATCGACAGGATCTACTGTATATCTCAAAGAGTTGGACTCAGCACACTGTTGTCACCAGAAAAGGATATACAAGACTGGTAAGAATCTGTAAAAATTTTATTGATGTCTCTCTTTAAGTGAATCAAGTGGTTAGATGTAGAGCAGGAAGAAAGACAGTATTGAAAATCAGCTATACCCCATTATAAAATTAAATAACAAGAACGACAAAAAGACAGTGAGAGAGAGAGAAATTCTTACAAAATTTGTTCAAGGGCTGTGATGCAACCTGGACTGAACACATCTAGACACACAGCTGGATGGGACGTAAGGTTCTACACTCGTGGTTCTGAGAGGCTTGGTGAGGATGGGACAGCAAATGCAGCACTTTTATAGTAATATTGCCTGGCCCCCATTCCATGGGTTCCATATCTCCAGGTGCAGGGGACCCTTCCTACAGCTAAAACATGAATGGGACATCCAGAGGATGGTACACCATCTGTTCGGGAAGAATTTGAGAAAGTCACCTCATCTCCACTTCTTCTGGTATTCGGGTTCCCCAGCTCCTTTCCTTAGAGTCTCCCCACTTTGGGAAGGCAGCAGGCTCAAGAGCTGGTTTTGCACAGGATGGAATTTTCCATGTGAAGAAGGGGAATGGGGGGATGGAATGAGACACAAGCCTTAAATGTTTGGACAGGCATATGCCACGTTAGTTTCCTAATCTGGAAGAAGAATTTCCCTATCCTTCAGGTGCCCCTGTAACCGGAGTGGGTCTGTAGAAATCTTGCCCCTTTGTGGCTGCTTCCCTAAACAACAAGTTGAAAACTGGTGCTCAGGGGCACTGCAATTCACAAACATGCAGAGTTGTAATTGACACCTCTAATGGAGTCATTTCTTGAGCCAAGCATTCGTAAAGGCCTTGTAAGTAAGGCAGAATTGCAGGAAAGGGATTTCAAGAGGTAATTTGCACTCGCCATTAAAGCACATGCAAAGCTGCTGAACATCGCCAATGATGCAGTTTGCCAAAAAAGGCCGTATGCGTTATTCCTTAATATATTCAGGAAAAACCCTTACTCCATTTTTGGCCAACAAAAGAGGCAGGCAATGTAAATTAATACTACAAAGATGTATCACTTCACACCAGTCAGAATGGCCAAGCTCAAAAAGTGTAAAACCTGAAATGCAGGACAGGGCGTCGAGAAAAGGGGACCCTGACAAGCTGATGGTGGGAATGTAAATTGCTAACAGCCACTGTGGAGAAGTGGGTGGTGATTCCTTAAAAGCCTCAAAAACAGAGCTTCAGAGCATATGGCGCTTCCACTCCTGGGCCTGTATCTTGGAAAAAACGTAAATTGGCAGGACTCAGGCACTCCAAAATTTATGCAGCCCTGTTTACAAGAGCCTCTACTTGGAAGCTACATAAACGTCCTTGGAAGGAAAACTGGATGAAGAAATTATGGTAGATCTGTACAATGGAATATTACTCAGCCATGAAATGAATGGAATAAGGTCATTTGCAGCCACTTGGAAGGACATAGATACATTTATACTAAGTGTCATAAATCAGACAATGATAAATATCATATGATATTACTTATCAGTGGAATCTAACAATTGATACAAAGGTACTACCTTACAACAGAGAAACAGAGTCCCAGACTTAGAACACAAACTTATGGTTACCAAACTGGAAAGATGTGTTGGAGGCATAAATCATGAGGTTGGAGTTAATATATATATATATTTACAGAGAGGAAACTTGTAATCAACATGGACCTGCTGTAGAGCACTTGGAACTCTTCTCAACACCCTTTAGTAACCTCCATGGGAAAATAATTCCAGAAAGAATATATAGTCATCTCTGTATAAGTGAATCATGTTGGTGTATATCAAAAATGAACACAACATGGTAAATCAACTATACCCCATTATAAATTTAAAATTGAATTATAGAAAAGAAAAATGATCACTAAATTCGTTTAGTCTCAGTTAACGTGCTAGTGTCAGATCCCTGGACACAGACCCAATTTGGTCCCAAGCCTGGACTGTTGTGGGCCTGAGGACCTCGGGAGGATATGCCAACTAATTTGATCCCTTGAACATGTAGTACCTGGTCCCCTCTGCATGGGATCACAATCTCCAGATCTAAGTGTGTCCTCATATTACTAAATCAACCCTCTGACACCTAAAGGATGGTGGAATCTCTGGGCTGGATGACATTTTGAAAATCACCTGGTCTCAACATATCCTGGTGTTTGGGTTCTGACCTCCCAACTCCTTCGTTAGGGTCATCCCACTCTACAAGACAGCACTCTCAACAGGTGATTTTGCAGGGGTTTATACTTGTTTGGGGGATGAAGGGTAAGGGGGAAGAATGAATGGGACAGAAGCCCTTACATGTTTGGTCAGGCACATTCTACTATAATTTAAAACCCAGGAACAGGACTTTCCTTACATCTAAGGTTGTGTCAGTAACCAGAGAGGGACAGTAGAAATCCTGCCACCTTCTGTTTTTCCCATAACAACAATTCTAAAACTGGACCTTATAGGCATTTCATATTCACAATGCCTGGGGAGCTGTAAATGACAACAGACCTCAAGAAATATCTTGGGGTAGGTAATCGAAATAGACTTCAAAACAAGGCAACCTTTCAATAACCCTTTTTCAAGGGGTAAATTTTACTCACACTGTTCAAAAAAAAGCACATATGAAGATGCTCACCATTGCTTTATGTTAGACAAATGCAAATCAGATGTACAAAGAAGTATCACCTGGAACCACTCAGAATAGCCATCCTCACAATGTCTAGAAACAAGAAATGCTTCAGCAGTTGTGGAAAAAAGAGAAACCTACTACTTATTATTATTTTTTTAATCTGCGTTGGGTCTTTGTTGCTGCATGCGGATTTTCTATAGTTGCAGCAAGCGGGGTTTATTCATCATTGTGGTACACAGCCTTCTGTGTGCAGTGGCTTCTCTTGTTGTGGAGCACAGGCTATAGGCACACAGGCTTCAGTAGTTGTGGCACGTGAGCTCAGTAGTTGTGGCTCGTGGGCTCTAGAGCACAGACTCAGTAGTTGTGGCACACAGGCTTAGTTGCTCTGCAGCATGTGGGATCTTCCTGGGCCAGGGCTCAAGCCTGTGTCCCCTGCACTGGCAGGCAGATTCTTAACCACTGCACCACCAATACTACGTTACTGGGGGCAATGCCAATTGGCAACAGCCACTATGGGGCACAGAATGGAGGTTACCAAATTAAGGGGAGGTGGGAGGGAAAAACTGGAAATTGGGATTGACATATACACACCACTATATATAAAAGAGATAACAAATAAGGGCCTACTGTATAGCACAGGGAACTCTACTCAATACTCTGTAATGACCTGTATGGGAAAGGAATCCAAAAAGGATTGGATATATATATAACTGCTTCACTCTGCTGTGCAGCAGAAAGTAACACAACATTGTAAATCAACTCTACTCCAAAAAAATTGAAATTGAAATGAAATAAAATAAAATAAAATAGAGCTACCAGATGATCCAGCAAGTTCACTCCTGTGTGCATATCTGGAGGAAAGCATAAATCGAAAAGACACATCTTCCCCAATGTTCACTGCAACACTCTTTACAATAGCGAAGACATGGAAGCAACCAAAATGTCCATCAACATATGAATATAGGTAAAGAATATGTGATACATATATATAATGGAATATGACTCAGCCATAAAATAGAAGAAAATAATGCCAATTGCAGTAACATGGATGGACCTAGAGATGATTGTACTAAGTGAAGTAAGTCAGACACAGTAAGACAAATATTGTATGATACCACTTCTAGGTGGAACTTAAAAATTGATACAAATGAACTAACTTACAAAACAGAGGCAGACTCACAGACTTGGAACAAAAACTTATGGTTACCAAAGGGGAAAGGTGGGGGGCAGGGATAAATCAGAAACTTGGGGGAAACATATGAATACTACTATATATAACATAGATAAGCAACAAGGACCTACTGTATAGCACAGGGAACTCTACTCAATATTCTGGGATTCCTTTATCAGAAAGGAATCTGAAAAAGAATGAATATATGCATATGTGTAACTGAATCACTTGTTGTGCAGTTGAAATGAACACAACATTGTAAATCAACTATACTCCAAGAAAATTTAAATTACAAAATAAAGCAAATCACCTAGATTTCAAAAGAAAAAAAGAATTCCCACATATTTTTATGGCTTGATAGCTTACTTTTTTAGTGCTCAATATTACCCCATTCCCAGAATATATTAATACTATATCATTTCATTCACCTATTGGAGGACACCTTAGTTTCATTCACATTTTGGCAATATTGAATTAGGTGCTATAAATATCCATATGCAGGTTTTCGTCTGGAAGTATGTTTTAAACTACTTTCAGTAAATATCCATTAGAACACTTGCCGGATTGTAGAGTAAGGGAATGTTCAATACTATAGCAAGTGTCAATCAGACTACCAAAGTAGCTGTATTATTTTTCATTTCCACCAATAACAAATGATATTTCCTATTGTTCCACATCCCCTACAGAATTTGTTCTTGTCATTGTTAACATTTTAGCCATTCTAATGGCTAAAGTCGTATGTAATTGTATTGTTAATTTGCTTTTTGATGACAGCATGTAATCTGAATTATTCTTCTGTATACTTATATGCATAGTGTCTATTTTCTTTGGTGAGGTGTCCATAAAGTATATTGGTCGACATTTTATTTAGGCTGCTTTCATTTTTTTCTACCCAATCTGTATTTGTTTTATTTATTTTAGTGCCTTATTGCATTAGCAAGAACTTGGAGTAAAATATGGAAAAGGAGTCATGAAAGGGAACATCCTTGCTTTTACCTGAACTTAGTGGAAAAGCTTCACATTTTTGACCATTAATCATGATGTAAGATAAAACTTTCCTGTAGATCTTTGTTATCAACTTGAGAAAGCTCCAGTCTACTTCTTTAACTGAGAGTTTTTATGAAGAATGGGTGTTAGATTTTTTCCAAGGTCTTCTGAATCTATTGATATGCTAATGATTGTCTTTAGGGTGTTGATATGATGGATATGATTATTTGATTTTAGAATGTTGAACCAGCCTTGCATACCTGGGATTATTCCCTCTCATTCATGATATAAAATTCTCTCAAAATATTGTTGGATTCGATTTGTTAATATTTTGTTGAGGATTTTTGCATTGATGCTCCTGAGAGATATTGGTCAGTTTTCTTTACTATTCATATGTTCCTCTAAGTTTGGATTTTAGATACTCCCAGTATCATGGCCAGATGGGGCGGCTAACCAAGCCCTTGGTGACCGTAGCTTCTCCTACCTGGATGGAATACTTGAGTTGTTCCAGTTCAAGTGGTCCCAGTTTTTGCACTAATGCTCCAAGGGCAGTTCACCTTCTACCGGGAATGTAAAGGTCAAAGGGTTTAGCTAAATTAGGGAGGTCCAGGACAAGGATCTGAATTAATTGCTCTTTCCATTCTTGAAAGACCACTTCTAGATTCTATTCAAAAGGATCATCATCTTTTCCTTTCAATGTTTCATATAGAGGCCCAGCTATTAGACTGTAGTTCGGGATCCAGATGTGGCAAACCCCGACCTCCCCAGGAACCCCTAAGCTGTCTTCTAGTTTTAGAAGGGGTAAGTCTGCAAATGGCTTCTTCCCTTTCCTGGGATGGGCTTCTCCAGCCTTCTCTGAGAATGAAGCCCAGGCAGGTCACCTTAGTCTGTGATATTTGAGCCTTTTCTTGGATACCTTCTATCCTTTATTGGCTAGGTGGTTCAGAGGCCTCCTTAGTAGGGCTGGTGATCAGAATGTTGTCTGCATATTGAAGGAGGGTTCCCTTCTCCAGAGGTAGATCTTTCAGGTTTTAGTTAAGTTTCCCCAAAGGTGGTGTGGGAATTTTTGAGCCCTTGGCGCAGGACGGCCCCAGCAGTATTGTCTTCATTGTATGTTGAGTCTTGCCAATTACAAGCCAAAATTTCTTGTGACTCTGGGACTAATGGAATACAGAAGAAGGCATCATCTAATTGTAATACAGAATACCATGTCCTTGTGGATGGTAGAATTACCATCAGGGTTAGGAATTTGGAACTACTGGATGTATATCCTCGGTGGCTTCACAGACAGTCCTGACATCCTTTACCAGGTACCCAGTAGCCCACAGGTCTCTCGTAGTCAGGCCCCTCCCAGGATTTGGAGTTCACCCGACAGGTACCCAGTAGTTCATGGGGCTCTCGTGGTCAGGCCCCTCCCAGGATATGGAGCTCACCTGGGCAGGCACCCAGCAAGCCTGGGCAAACAGGATCCATGCACATAGCCCTCATTGCAGAGCACCCGCAGCTCACCTGTCGGTCAGAGCTGACACAGAGAACCTCAGAGCAGGACTTGAAATAACAAACAGCAGCTCCGACAGGTCTGTGACACTGGGCGTTACTCTGTGCAGCCTCCCTCTGCCTGGTCTTCCAGAGACTTCCACTGCACCCGGGGCACCAGGTCTCTGTCTCCACCCACCACCCCTCCTCTCCCTGACTCTTGGGTTCCTCTCATTAGGAGAGGGTCTTCTTGAATTTGTCTCGCACTCATGGGCCAGATAAAATGATTAGAAAACAAGCCAGAGCTGCAACCCCTTGTCTATCCTGACTATCAGGACGCCACACCTGTTCCTTGGACCTGGACGGTTCAGCAAGGTCCATTTTCTGCAACTGTGAGCCCCTGAGGGGCGAGAATTGGCTGACCTGGGCAGCCTGACCCTGCCGGCCAGCACTTCCCAGGTGTGCCTGGTTTGAGGTCAATATAAACATTCCTCCAGGCAGCAAGATCCCCTGCAGCTGTGCCTGACGCCATATTCTCTGCCCCGTCAGCAGTCTCGGGGCTGGGCTGGTGGGAGGGAGTGAGGGGCCACGGCTCTGTGGGTGGCCCAGTGTGAGTGGGGTTCTGCTGGACTTTCTGCAGGGGTTGCCAGGCTGCCACTTCCTAAAGAAGAGGATGTGTCACCCATACCTCCCACTGGAATTTCTCCCCAAGCAGAGGTGAGGAAGGAAAAAAGCACTGGGGGCTGGAACAGGAAGGGTATCTCAGGCAGGGAAATGGAAAGCTTCCAGAAGTGCACCTGGGTCCGGGACCATCCTGGTTGGCCTGCAGGCACCAAGTTGGCCTGTGTGCTGTTGCTGGTGGGGCTCCACAACCCTTCCTCTGGGCTTTCAAGTCCTTGCACACATTCAGGTGTTTTACCTGGGAAGGGTGGGAACAGTTCAGCAGTAGCTGGCCTGGGGCTCAGCTCACGTTTACTCACAGACGCCTCGGAACGGTCCCCCAGTTTTGCAATAAGGACGCTCCTTGTGGGGGTGGGGGGCTGCTGGCTGCATGGGAGATGTTTCCCAACGTCTGACCAACTTCAGAATTGTTTACCACTGGAGCAAGTGCCCTGATAAAGTTTTCCTCTGTACAACTGGTGGGTTCTGTTTTTTTTTTTTTTTTCTTTTTTTCTTTTTTGGTTCAAGGTGGATTTTATTCCTCTTTTTTGTATTTATAGATATAAGCATGGAAAGAATTCATTCATATAAACACATCGATGTGAAGGGAAGAACTTTTTTCTTTTTTTTATTATTTTTAATTTCTGAATTTTATTTTATTTATTTTTTATACAGCAGGTTCTTATTGGTTATCTCTTTTATACATATAAGTGTATACATGTCAATCCCAATCTCGCAATTCATCCCACAAACATCCCCCCATGGCTTTCCCCCGGTTGGTGTCCATACGTTTGCTCTCTACATCTGTGTCTCTATTTCTGCCCTGCAATCCAGTTCATCTGTACCACTTTTCTAGGCTCCACATATATGCATTAATATACAATATTTGTTTTTCTCTTTCTGACTTCACTCTGCATGACAGTCTCTAGATCCATCGACGTCTCTACAAATGACCCAGTTTCATTCCTTTTTATGGTTGAGTAATATTCCATTTTATATATGTACCACATCTTTATGCATTCGTCTGTCTGTGGACATTTTGGTTGCTTCCATTACCTCGCTATTGTAAATTGTGCTGCAATGAACATTGTGGTGAATGTGTCTTTTTGATTTATGGTTTTCTCTGAGTATATTCCCAGTAGTGGGATTGCTGGATCATATGATAATTCTATTTTTAGTTTTTTAAGGAACCTCCATACTGTTCTCCATAGTGACTGTATCAATTTACATTCCCACCAATAGTGGAAGAGAGTTCCTTTTCTCCACAGCCCCTCCAGCATTTGTTGTTTGTAGATTTTCTGATGATGCCCATTCTAACAGGTGTGAGGTGATACCTCATTGTAGTTTTGATTTGCATTTCTCTAATAATTAGTGATGTTGAGCAGCTTTTCATGTGCTTCTTGGCCATCTCTATGTCTTCTTGGAAGAAATGTCTATTTAGATCTTCTGCCCATTTTTCTATTGGGTTGTTTGTTTTTTTAATATTGAGCTGCATGAGCTGTTTTGTAAATATTTTCTCCCATTCTGAGGGTTGTCTTTTGGTCTTGTTTGTAGTTTCCTTTTCTTTGCAAAAGCTTTTACATTTCATTAGGTCCCATTTGTTTATTTTTCTTTTTTATTGCATTACACTAGGAGGTGGATCAAAAAAGATCTTGCTGTGATTTATGTCAGAGTATTCTTCCTAAATTTTCCTCTAAGAGTTCTATGCTGTCCTGTCTTACATTTAGTTCTCTAATCCATTTTGAATTTATTTTTGTGTATGGTGTTAGGGAGTGTTCTAATTTCATTCTTTTACATGTAGCTGTCCATTTTTCCCAGCACCACTGAGTGAAGAGACTGTCTTTTCTCCATTGTATAGTCTTGCCTCCTTTGTCATAGATTAGTTGACCATAGGTGTGTAGGTTTATCTGTGGGCTTTCTTTTTTCTTTTTTCCTTTTACACCTTTATTGGAGTATAATTGCTTAACAATGGAGTGTTAGTTTCTGCTGTATAACAAAGGGAATGAGCTATACATATACATATATCACCATATGCGCTCCCTCTTGCATCTCCCTCCCACCCTCCATATCCCTCCCCTTTGGAAGGTCATAAAGTACCGTGCTGATCTCCCTGTGCTATGTGGCTGCTTCCCGGTAGCTATCGATGTTACATTTGGTAATGTATACATGTCCATGCCATTCTCTCACTTCATCCCAGCTTACCCTTCCCCCTCCCCGTGTCCTCAAGTCCTTTATCTACGTCTGTGTTCTTAATCCTGTGTTGCTCCTAGGTTCTTCATAAACTTTTTTTTTTCTTTAGATTCCATATATCTGTATTAGCATATGGTATTTGTTTTTCTCTTTGTGACTTACTTCACTGTGTAGGACAGAATCTAAGTCCATCCACCTCACTACAAATAACTCAGTTTTGTTTCCTTTTATGGTTGAGGAATATTCCATTGTATATATGTGCCAGATCTTCTTTATCCATTCATCTGTCGATGGACACTTAGGTTGCTTCCATGCCCTGGCTATCGTAAATAGAGCTGAAATGAACATTGTTGTACATAACTCTTTTTGAATTATGGTTTTCTCAGGGAAAATGCCCAGTAGTTGGATTGCTGGGTCTATGGTACTTCTATTTTTAGTTTTTTAAGGAACCTCCATACTGTTCTCCCTAGTGGCTATATCAATTTACATTCCCACCAACAGTGCAAGAGGGTTACCTTTTCTCCAATAAATATCCCTCCAGCATTTATTGTTTGTAGATTTTTGATGATTGCCATTCTGACTTCTGTGAGGTAATAAAGCATTGTAGTTTTTATTTGCATTTCTCTAATGATTAGTGATGCTCAGCATTTTTCATGTGTTTTTTGGGAAATCTGTATATCTTCTTTGGAGAAATGTCTGTTTAGGTCTTCTGCCCATTTTTGGATTGGGTTGTTTGTTTTTGTGATATTGAGCTACCTGAGTTGCTTGTAAATTTTGGAGATTAATCCTTTATCATTTGCTTCATTTGAAAATATTTTCTCTCATTCTGGGGGTTGTCTTTTAGTCTTGTTTATGTTTTCCTTTGCTGTGCAAAAGCTTTTAAGTTTCATTTGGTCCCGTTTGTTTATTTTTGTTTTTATTTCCATTTCTCAAGGAGGTGGGTCAAAAAGGATCTTGCTGTGATTTATGTCATAGAATGATCTGCCTATATTTTCCTCTAGGAGTTTTATAGTGTCTGATCTTACATTTAGATCTCTAATCCATTTTGAGTTTATTTTTGTGTATGGTGTTATGGAGTGTTCTAATTTCATTCTTTTCGTGTAGCTGTCCAGTTTTCCCAGCACCACTTACTGAAGAGACTGTCTTTTCTCCATTGTATATCCTTGCCTCCTTTGTCATAGATGAGTTAGCCATAGGTACGTAGGTTTATCCCTGGCATTCTACCTTGTTCCATTGATCTATATTTCTGTTTTTGTGCCAGTACCATATAATCTTGATTACTGTAGCTTTGTAGTATAACCTGACGTCAGGAAGTCTGATTTCTCCAGCTCTTTTAATTCCCTCAAGACTGCTTTGGCTATTGCGGGTCTTTTGTTTCTCCATACAAATTTTAAGATATTTTTCTTCTAGTTCTGTAGAAAATGCCACTGGTAATTTGATAGGGATTGCATTGAATCTGTAGATTGCTTTGGGTAGTATAGTCATTTTCACAATATTGATTCTTCTCATCCAAGAACATGGTTTATACCTCCATCTGTTTATATCATCTTTGATTTCTTTCAGCAGTGTCTTATAGTTTTTTGAGTACAGGTCTTTCACCTCCTTAGGTAGGTTCATTCCTACATATTTTATTATTTTTGTTGCAATGGTGAATGGGATTGTTTCCTTAATTTCTCTTTCAGATCTTTCATTGTTAGTGTAGAGGAATGCAAGAGATTTCTGTGCATTAATTTTGTATCCTGCAACTTTACCAAATTCATTGATTAGCTCTAGTAGTTTTCTGGTAGCATTTTTAGGATTCACTATGTATAGTATCATGTCATTTGCAAACAGTGACAATTTTTCTTGTTCTTTTCAAATTTGTATTCCTTTTATTTCTTTTTCTTCTCCAACTGCTGTGTCTAGGACTTCCAAAACTATGTTGAATAATAGTGGTGAGAGTGGACATCCTTGTCTTCTTCCTGATCTTGGAGGAAATGCTTTTAATTTTTCACCATTGAGAATGATGTTTGCTGTGGGTTTGTTATATACAGCGTTAATTATGTTAACTATGTTAACTATGCCCACTTTTTAGGAGACTTTTTATCATAAATGGGTGTTGAATTTTGTCAAAAGCTTTTCTTGCATCTATTGGGATGATCATATTTTTATTCTACAATTTGTTAATATGGTGTATCAGATTGATTAATTTGTGTATATTGAAGAATCATTGCATCCATGGGATAAACCCCACCTGATCGTGTTGTATGATCCTTTTAATGTGTTGTTCAATTCTGTTTCCTAGTATTTTGTTGAGGATTTTTACATCTATATTCATCAGTGATATTGGTCTCTAATTTTCTTTTTCTGCAGTGTCTTTGTTTGGTTTTCGTATCAGGGTGATGGCTGCCTCATAGAATGAGTTTGGGAGTGTTCCTTTCCCTGCAAATTTCTGAAGAGTTTGAGAAGTTTGGGTGTTAGCTTTTGTCTAAATATCTGATAGAATTCACCTCTGATGCAATCTGGTTCTGGACTTTGTTTGTTGGAAGATTTTTAATCACAGTTTCAATTTCATTACTTGTGCTTGGTCTGTTCATATTTTCTATTTCTTCCTCTTTCAGTCTTAGAAGCTTATGCCTTTGTAAGGATTTGTCCACTTCTTCCAGGTTGTCCATTTGATTGGCATAGAGTTGCTTGTAGTAGTCTCTTAGGATGCTTTGTATTTCTGTGGTGTCTGTTACAACTTCTCCTTTTTCATTTCTAATTTTATTGATTTGAATCCTCTCCCACTTTTTCTTTCTTTTGTTTTTTTTTTTTTTTTTTGTGGTATGCGGGCCTCTCACTGTTTTGGCCTCTCCCATTGTGGAGCACAGGCTCCAGACGTGCAGTCTCAGCAGCCATGGCTCACAGGTCCAGCTGCTTCGCTGCATTTGGGACTTTCCCAGACCAGGTCACGAACCCGTGTCCCCTGCATCGGCAGGCAGACTCTCAACCAATGTGCCACCAGGGAAGCCCTCTCCCTTTTTTTCTTGAGTCTGGCTAAAGGTTTATCATTTTTTTTCTCTTCTCAAAGAAGCAGCTTTTAGTTTTATTGATCTTTGCTATTGTTCTCTTTGTTTCTATTTCATTTATTTCTGCTCTGATCTTTATGATTTCTTTCCTTCTACTAACTTTGGGTTTTGTTCTTCTTTCTCTAGTTCCTTTAGGTGTAAGGTTAGATTGTTTATTTGAGATTTTTCTTGTTTCTTGTGGTAGGCTGTATTGCTGTAAAGTTTCCTCTTAGAACTGCTTTTGCTGCATCCCATAGGTTTTGGATCATCATGTTTTTGTTGTCATTTGTCTCTAGGTAGTTTTTGATTTCCTCTTTTATTTCTTCAGTGATCTCTTGGTTATTTAGTAACGTATTGTTTAGCCTCCATGTGTTTGTGTTTTTTACATTTTTTCCCCCTGTAATTGATTTTTAATCTCATAGCCTTGTTGTTGTAATAGATGCTTGATATGATTTCAGTATTCTTAATTTTACTGAGGCTTTATTTGTGACCCAAGATGTGATCTATCCTGGACAATGTTCTGTGTGCAGTTGAGAAGAACCTGTAATCTGCTGTTTTTGGATGGAATGTCTTATAAATATCAATTAAATCTCTTTGGTCTATTGTGTCATTTAAAGCTTGTGTTTCATTATTAATTTTCTGACTGGATAATCTCCATTGATGTAAGTAAAGTGTTAAAGTCCCCTGCTATTATTGTGTCACTGTCGATTTCCTCTTTTACAGCTGTTAACAGTTGCCTTATGTATTGAGGTGCTCCTATGTTGGGTACATATATATTTATAATTGTTGTATCTTCTTCTTGGATTGATGCCTTGATCATTATATAGTGTCCTTCCTTGCCTCTTGTAACATTCTTTATTTTAAAGTCTGTTTTATCTGATATGAGTATTGCTACTCCAGCTTTCTTTTGATTTTCATTTGCATGGAATATCATTTTCCATCCCCTCACTTTCAGTGCCTATGTGTCCCTAGGTCTGAAATGGGTCTCTTATAGACAGCATATATATGGATCTTGTTTTTGTATCCATTCAGCAAGCCTGTGTCTTTTGGTTGGAGCATTTAATCCATTCACATTTAAGGTAAATATCTATATGTATGTTCCTATTACCATTTTCTTAATTGTTATGGGTTTGTTTTTGTATATCCTTTTCTTCTTTTGTGTTTCTCACTTAGAGAGGTTTCTTTAGCATTTATTGTAGAGCTGGTTTGGTGGTGCTGAGTTCTCTTATCTTTTGCTTGTCTGTAAGCTTCTGATTTCTCCATCAAATCTTAATGAGATCCTTGCTGGGTAGAGTTCTCTTTGCTGTAGTTTCTTCCCTTTCATCACTTTAAATATATCATGCCACTCCCTTCTTGTTTTTAGAGTTTCTGCTGAGAAATCAGCTGTTAACCTTATGGGAGTTCCCTTGTATGTTACTTGCCATTTTTCCCTTGTTGCTTTCAATAATTTTCCTTTGTCTTTAATTTTTGTCAATTCGATTGCTATGTGTCTCACCATTTTTCTCCTTGGGTTTATCCTGCATGGGACTCTCTGTGCTTCCTGGACTTGGGTGGCTATTTCCTTTCCCCTGCTAGGGAAGTTTTCAACTATAATCTCTTCAAATATTTTCTCAGATCCTTTCTCTCTCTCTTCTCCTTCTGGGACCCCTATAATGCGATTGTTGTTGCCTTTAATGTTATCCCAGAGGTGTCTTAGGCTGTCTTCATTTCTTTTCATTCTTTTTTCTTTATTCTGTTCCACAGCAGTGAGTTCCACCTTTCTCTCTTCCAGGTCACTTATCCATTCTTCTGCCTCAGTTATTCTGCTATTGATTCCTTCTAGTGTTTTTTTTGTTTGTTTTTTGGTTTTTTTTTGTGGTATGCTGGGCTCTCACTGTTGTGTCCTCTCCTGTTGCAGAGCACAGGCTCTGGACGCGCAGGCTCAATGGCCATGGCCTAGCCACTCCGCGGCATGTGGGATCTTCCCGAACTGGGGCACGAACCCGTGTCCCTGCATTGGCAGGCAGACTCTCAACCACTGCACCACCAGGGAAGCCCTCTAGTGTATTTTTCATTTCAGTTATTGTATTGTTCATCTCTGTTTGTTTGTTCTTTAATTCTTCTAGGTCTTTGTTAAGCACTTCTTGCATCTTCTTGATCTTTGCCTCCCTTCTTTTTCCAAGGTCTTGGATCATCTTCACTATCATTATTCTGAATTATTTTTCTGGAAGGTTGCCTATCTCCACCTCATTTAGTTGTTTTTCTGGAGTTTTATCTTGTTCATTTATCTGGTAGAAAGTCCTCTGCCTTTTCATTTTGTCTATCTTTCTGTGAATATGGTTTTCCTTCCACAGGCTGCAGAATTGTAGTTCTTCTTCTGCTGTCTGCCCTCTGGTGGATGAGTCTATCTTAGAGGCTTGTGCAGCCTTCCTGATGTGAGGGACTGGTGGTGGGTAGAGCGGGGTGTTTCTCTGGTGGGCAGAGCTCAATAAAACTTTAATCCGTTTGTCTGCTGATGCATGGGGCTAAGTACCCTCTCTGTTGGTTTTTGGCCTGAGGCAACTGAGCACTGGAGCCTGCCTGGTTCTTTGATGGGGCTAATGGCGGACTCTGGGAGGGCTTATGCCAAGGAGGACTTCCCAGAACTTCTCCTGCCAGTGTCCTTGTCCCCACTGTGAGCCACAGCCATCCCCTACCTCTGCAGGAGATCCTCTAAAACTGGCAGGTAGGTCTGATCAGTCTCCTATGGGGTCACTGCTCCTTCCCTTGCGTCCTTATGTGCACACTACTGTTGTGTGCCCTCCAAGAGTGGAGTCTCTGTTGTGACTCTACGTCTCTGAGTGGAGTTGAGACTCTGGGACTCTGAGTGGAGTCTCACAGACTCTGAGTCCTGTGAAGCTTCGATGTTTTGTGGTTGTGGAAATCCTATAGGAGACGGTCCACAGCAGGTGAAGCTAATGCTATCAGTGGAGGGTGTGAAGCCAAAGATCTTCAGTTCCAATAAGAGGTGCTGATGTACATACAGGACAAAATCTTCTCGTGTGAATGTAGTTCAGGCACATTTAAGATGAATGCAGTCATGTTAATGCCTAACATCTTCTATTTTGTGCCTCTCCTCAGGGACCCTCCCCTCAGTTCCTGAGGCTCCTATAACTCATGTACAGGGGAATGGAGAGTGGGCTCTGTCCAATCTGAGCCCTGAGTTACCCTGTGTGTATCTTAGGATACTTTGTATTTCTGTGGTGTCTGTTGTAACATCATTGCTTTCATTTCTGATTTATTTGGGTCCTCTCTTTTTATAAAAAACATACTACTATTGTCTTTTATTCTTTACAGAAGCTTAATAAATGTTTGATCTACTACCCTTACTCTATGTATACTTTTTTCAATGAGATTTTTACTTTTGTTTGTTTTCTTGGTACTATCAATAATTAGTGAGATTTCTTTTAAGCTTAAGTAAATTCCTTCAACATTGCATATAAAGCTGGTTTATTAGTGATGAACTCTTTTAGCTTTTGCTAGTCTGAGAAACTCTTGATCTCTCCCTCAATTCTTTTCTTTTTCCATAAATTTATTTATTTATTTATTTTTGGCTGCATTAGGTCTTCATTGCAGTGCGTGGGCTTTTCTCTAGTTGTGGCAAGTGGAGGCTACTCTTCATTGTTGTGCACGGGTTTCTCATTGTGGTGGCTCTTCTTGTTGTGGAACATGGGCTCTAGGTGCTCAGGCTTCAGTAGCTGTGTCTCGTGGGCTCAGTAGTTGTGGCTCATGGGCTCTCGAGCACAGGCTCAGTAGTCGTGGCACACAGGCTTAGTTACTCTGTGGCATGTGGGATCATCCTGGATCAGGGATCGAACCTGTGTCCCGTACATTGGCAGGCAGATTCTCAACCACTGTTCCATCAGGGAAGCCCTCTCCTTCAATTCTGAATCATAATCTTGATGGTAGGGTATTTCTGTTGTAGACTTTTTTCTTTTTAGCCCATTGAATATATCCTATCATTCCTTCCTAGTCTGCAAATTCTGCTGAGAAGTCATCTGACAGTCTTATGGGAATACCTTGAACATAACTAGACCCTTTTATTTCACTGCTTCTGTGATCCCTCTTAAAATTTTAAATTTTTGGTGCTTTATAATTTGTCTTGGTGTGGACCTGTTTGTCTTTATCTTGTTTGGGACTCTGTGTTTCCTGGACCTGGATGTGTGTTTCCTTTCCCAGGTTAGGAAAGTTATCAGTTACTATATCCTTTAATAAGTTCTCTGCCCATTTCTCTCTTGTCCGTGTTCTGGGACCCCTGTAATGCTCATGTTAATATTCTTGATATTGCCTCAGAGGTCTCTTTACCTATAGTCTTAATTGTTTTTTCTTTGTACTATTCAGTTTGGGTGATTTTCGCTACTTTGTTTTCCATTTCACTGATCTGTTCTTCTGTATCATATAGTATAATGTGGCTTCTCTCGTGTGTGTGTGTGTGTGTGTTTTAGCTCTTTTATTGTATTATTCACTGTTTGGTTCTTTTTGACATGTTATTACTCTTTGTTGAAATTCTCACTATGTCCATCTATTCTTCTCCTGACTTGGGTGAGCATCTTTATAATCATTACTGTGAACACTTTTTTTATTGGGTAAAATGCATATCCCTGTTTTATTCAGTTCTTTTTCTGATGTCGTGTCTTATTACTTCATTTGTAACATATTCCTCTATTTCCTTATGTTTCCTAATTCTCTGTGCATTTCTATTCATGAGGTTCAGGTTGTCACATTCCCGGGTCTCAGAAAAGTGGCCTTATATAGGAGATGACTGATAGGGCCCAGCAGCACATTGTCCTATGGCCAGCAGAGCCACATGCTCCAGCATTGTCCTCTGTGTGGGCTGCACAAAACTTTCTCTTATGGCAAGGCCAACTTCTGTAGAGAAGCTGGTAGGCGGTGTTGGACCCTGGCCTAAATGGCTGTGAGCCCCTGTATTTGATTGCCATGGGTGTGCTGATAACCAAGGCAGCCCTCCATTATGGGTGGCTGTGTGGTGCTCCAGATGCACAGGCGGACAGGGTAGGCCCCCAGTGTGTCTTGTCATGAGGCCTCTGGTGCAGAGTGCTATGGGCATGGTGGTAAATGGGGCATGCCCCTGATTCTAATCAGTTCCAGGGAAGACTCTAAAATGTTGCTTGCCAATGTCTCAGTTCCTAGCGGGAGTCCCAGCTGCCTCTTGCCTTTCCAAGAAGCTCTCCGAGATTAGCAAGTTGGTCTGACACACGTGTCTTTCACACTATTGGCTCTGCACAGGGACTGAGACCATATGAGATTTGTGTGTGCCCTATGAGAGCAAAGTCTTAGTTTTCTTTAGCTTCCCAGCTTTCCAGAAAATAAGCCCTGCAGGTTTTCAAAGCCAGACCTGCTCTGTTATTTTCTTCCAGTGCAGGAACCCTGGGCTGAGCAGACTGATGCCAGGCTCAGACCCTTCCCTCCATGTGGAGGACCTATGCAATTGTGATATCTTCCAGCTGTGGGTCACTGTGCTCCATGTGTGGGTTCCAATTTGACTGTGCTTCCAGTCCTCCTACCTGCCTTGTGGTTTCTCCTTCCTTATATCTTTAGTTGTGGAAAACGTTCCCTGCTAGTCTTCAGAGATAATTTCCATGTAAGTTGTAATTTGGGTGTGTCCATGGCAGGAGGGGAGCTCAGTATCTTCCTAGTCTATCTTCTTGATCCCCTCTCAAGAATTCTTTGAAAATATATGCATTTATTACTGTAAACATAACTCTTTGAATTGCAGCCTTGTTCCTGTATTCCATAAATTTAGGTACTTTGTGTTTCCAATTTTGTTTGCTTTAAGATTTCTTCTAAATTTCTCTTTGGATTTATTCCTGTATGCATTGTCTATTCAGGAGCTTATTGTTCAATTTCTAAGTGTTCTTGAATTTTCAATTATTCTTTTTAATATTGAATTTCAGTTTCATACCATTGTGGTTGGAAACGATCCTTGATATGATTTCAATATTCTTGGATTTTTGAAGACTTGTTTTGTGGCTTAACATAGGATCTACCCTAGGCAATGTTCTGTGTGTACTTAAGAACAATGGAAAGTTTGCTGCTGTTGAGTGGAACATACTGTAGATGTATGTTAGGTTCATTTGATATCAAGTGTGTGTTCAAGTTCAGTGTTTCCTGATTGATATTCTGTCCAGATGATCTATAGAGTGTTGAAAGTTGGGTATTGATGTTTCCTACCATTATTTTATTTCTGCGCATTTTCCCCTTCAGGTGGGTTAATATATTCTTTATATGTTGAGAGGCTCCAAAGCTGGATACATACATATTTATAATTGTCATGATTTCTTGATGAATTAATCCATTTATCATTATATGATAACCTTCTTTCCTTTGAGAGGTTTGACTTCAAGTCTTTTAACCTGATAATAGACTAGTCAGGCAAGTATCATTTCATGGAGTGTTTTTTTTCCAATCATTCAAGTTTATGCTATATATGGATTAGAAGTTAACATGAATCTCTTGTACACAGTATAATTAAACATTCTTTAATCCATTCATCCACCCTATGGATAATTTAAATTGAAGTATAGTTGATTTACAATATTACATTGGTCTCAGTGTTACAACATATGGACTGAATATTTTTATAGATAATGCTCCACTAAAGTGATTACAAAATAAAAGATATATTTCCCTGTGTTTGTACTATATATCCTTGTTTGTTTATTTCATACATAGGGGTATTGGATTTAGAGAAACAAACTACTGTATTTCCCTCCCCCCTTCACTCGCCTCACCAGTAACCACTAATTTGTTCTCTGTGAGTCTATTTCTGTTTTGTTATATACATTCCTTTCTTGCATTTTTAGATTCTACAGAGAAGTGAGAACATAGAGTATTTGTCTTTCTCTAACTTATTTAAGTAGGTATAAATATTCTAGGCCTATCCACCTGTTGCAAGTGGCAGAATTTGATCCTTTTTAATGGCTGAGCAGTAGTCTATTGTGTATACATACAACATCTTCTTTATCCACTCATCTGTTGATGGGCATTTAGTTTGCTTCCATATGTTGGCAATTGTAAATAATGCTGCTATGAACATTGGGATGCATGTATCTTGTCAAATTGGTGTCTTCATTTTCTTTGGACATATACCAATCAGTGGAATTGTTGGCTAATATGATAGTTCTACTTTTAGCTTTTCTCAGGATCTCCATATTCTTTTCATAGTGGGTGTACCAATTTACAATCCCACCAACAGTGTACTAGGACTCCTTTCTCCATGTCATGAACAACATTTCATATTTGTAGACTTTGGAATAATAGCCATGTTTAGAGTTGTGACGTGACCTCTCATTATGGGTTTTCTTGTGGGTCATTCATTAAGTTTAATTTACAAAAGAAGGTGATAGGCTGGATGTGATCTCCAGGTTTAGTTTGCTAATGCCTGGTATAGGTTAATTTGGGGAGAATTAATACCTTTACAATGTTATTTATTGCTAACATTTTTCAGGTTGACATTTAATGATTGGTAACAGATTTAAATTTTTTTCTCCCTGAAGGATATCTGAAGTCTGTTGGTTTGTTTCTGTTTTATAAACTTGTTCATTTCTATCACCTTTTAGACTCCACTATAAGTGATATCATATGATATTTGTCTTTTTCTATCTGACTTACTTCACTTAGAATGAAATAATGCCATTTGCAGCAACAGGAATGGACCTAGAGATGATCATGCTTTTTCATTTCTGAGTAATATTTGATTGTGTACATGTACCACTTTTTCATTATCCATTCATCTGTTGATGGACATTTTGGTTGCCTCCATGTCTTGGCTATTGTAAATAGTGATGCAGTGAATGTTTGGGCTTGGGTGCATTTGTCTTTTTGAATTCTGGCTTTCTGCAGATGTATGCCCAGAAGTAGGACTGATGGATGATATGGTAGCTCTATTTTGACTTTGTAAAGGCATCTTCATAGTGTGCTTTATAGTGGCTCTTACCAGCTTACATCTCGCCAACAGCATAGGAGGGTTCCCTTTTCTCCATGTCCTCTCCAGCATTTATGGTTTGTAAACTTTTAGATGATGGCCATTCTGACTGTGCAAGGTGATACCTTGTTGTGGTTTTGATTTGCATGTGTCTAATAATTCGAGACGTTGAGCATCTTTGCATGTGTTTTTTTTAAACACTGTGAGAAAAAGTTACAGTTGACATTGGCTTTTTGAAAGTCTGACTATTTTGAATTTTTGTTCAATAACTATCACAGGACATTTGTTAAAGGGCAGGTGTCATTTACACTCTGGTAGTCCTTGTGAATATTAAGTGCCCATAAGTACATGTTTTAAAGTTGCTGTTGTGGAAATGGGCACAGGCAGTAGGATTTCCTTCATGCCCCTCTCTGGTTACTTGGGTAATAAGATCCACTGTGGAAGACAGGCTCCTGGATTGTAAATTAGTGTGGGGGCTGTGGCAGAACAAACACCCAAAATCTTCTGTTTTGTTACTTCTTGTTTTTGTTTTAATTTAATTTTTCTTTTTTATTGAAGTAAAGTTGATTGAAAAATATTCTGTTTGTGGTAGGCATACAGAATCTTGTTCAGTTATGTATATTCATATGTCTATTCATCTTCAGATTCTTTTTCCATATAGGTTATTAGAGAGTGTTGAATAGACTTCCCTTTGTTATACAGTAGGTCCTTGTTGATAATCTATTTTATATGTATTAGTGTGTAAATATTTTTCCCAGCCTCCTGATTTATTCCTTCTGCCCACCTTTCCCATTGGGTAACCATAAGTTTGTTTTCTAAGTCTGTGAGTCTGTTTCTCTCTCTTTTATTTTATTTGTTTGGCTGTGCTGCGAGGCATGTGTGATATTAGTTCTCCCAACACCAGGGATCGAACCCATGCCCTCTGAAGTGGAGGCTCGGATTCTTAACCATTGGACGACCTGGAAAGTCCCTGTTTCTCTCTTGTAAATTAGTTCATTTGTATAAATTTTTAAATTTCAACTATAAATAGTATCATATGATATTTGACTTTCTCTTTCTGACTTACTTCACTTAGTATGATTATCTCTAATTCTATCCATGATGCTGCAAAGGGCATTCCTTCATTCTTTTTCATTTCTGAGTAATATTTCACTGTGAACATGTACCACTTCTTTATCCATCCATCTTATGATGGATATTTGGGTTACTTCCATGTCTTAGACATTGTAAATTGTGCTGCGGTACACATATGGGTGCATGTGTGTCTTCCAATTCTGGTTTTATCCTGTTATATGCCTGGGAGTGGGACTGCTGGATCATATGGTACCTCTAATTTTACCTTGTAAAGCCACCTCCATACTGTTATTTATAGTGGCTGTTACCACATTAGATCCAAACAGCAGCATAGGAGGGTTTCCTTTTTTCTACAACCTCTCAAGTATTTATTGTTTGTAGACTTTTTGATGATAGCTATTCTTACTCATGTGAAGTGATCCCTCATTGGAGTTTTGATTTCCCTGAGGCTAATAATACAGGAATTAGAGCATCTTTTCAAGTGCTTTTCTTTTAAACAGTGTAAAATTTACCTATTGAAATAAGATCTTGAAAGTCTGTTCCTTTGGAATTTATTTTGCTTACCTACCCCTGGACATTTCCTGATTGTGGGTGTCATTTACAGCCCAGCAGTCCTTGTGAATATTAAATACCCATAAGCATTGTTTTTCAAGTTGCAGTTGCAGTAAAGGGCAACAGGGCAGCAGAATTTATTCATGCTCAACTTGATTGCTACGGAAAACAGAGGCTTAGTGGAATTTCTCTTCCTAGGTTGTAAATTGGAGTGTAAAGTGCCAAGACAAATACCCAAAATCTTGTGTCACATTACTTCTTCTTGAATTTACTTTTTATTTCTTATCAGAGTAAATTTGATTACAATGTTGTATTTGTTCTATGTGTACAGAAACTGGTTCATTCATACGTATACATATATCTAAACAGGTTTAGATTATTTCCAATGTTGGTTATTAGAAAGAGTTGAGTAGACCTCCCTTGGCATCCAGTAGGTCCTTCTTGATTATATATTTTATATGAATTATTAAATGCATGTTAACCCCAACATCCTAATTTTTCCATTCCTTGCATCTTTTTCAAAGTCTGTACGGGTCTTTCTCAGTGGAAATATGTTCATGGGTATCCATTTTTAGATAACACTAGTAAATGATATCATCGGATATTTGTCTTTCTTTTTGTGACTTACTTTACGTAGTATGATTACCCCTAGGTTCATCAGTGGTGCTGCAAAAGGCATTGTTTCATCTTTTCCATGGCTAATATTTGATTGTGTACATGTACCATTTCTTTGTCCATTCATCTGTACTTGGACATTTTGCTTGCATCCATATCTGGCTATTGTAAGTATTGCTGAAGAGCACTTTTGGTTACCTGTGTCTTTCTGAATTCCGGTGTTCTCGGGTTACAGGCCCATTAGTGGTTTGGCAGGATCACATAGTAGCTCAATTGTTAACTTTTAAAGGCACCTTCATTCTGTTGTGATTAGTGGCTATTACGAGTTTACATCCCAGCAACAGCATAGGGGTATATCCATTCTCGGAAACCCATTCAGCATTTATTGTTTGCAGACATTTTTTTCTGATGGCCATTCAGACTATTGTGAGGTGATGCCTTTTTGTAATTTAAATTTGCATTTCCCTAATAATTCTTGATGTTGAACATTTTTTCATGTCCTTTAAACAAAAAACACTGTGAGGAAATTTACCTCTTGAACTGTCTTCTCCAGATTTTCTACTGTTTTGCATATTAATGTCTATTCCTGACCGCAGGATAGTTTTTGAGGGCAGGTGTCATTTAAAGCCCTGCAGTCCTTGTGAATATTGAGTGACCAATAGCACTGGGATTAAAGCTGCTGTTGCGGGAATTGGCCACAAGGCGGCAGATTTCTACATTCCCAGCTTTGGTTACAAGGGCAGGACAGCCTTCCTGGAAGTTGTGCTCCTAGGTTGCAAATTGTAGTGGAATGTTCCAGGACAAACCCCCAAAAGCTTCTGTCTCCTACTTATGTTTGTTTTTTAAATTTATTTTATGTTTTTCATCAGAGTAATGTTTTTTTAAACTAGATCCTTACTCCATCTACAATTTCCCCTTTCTTCTTTGCCTTTAATATTTATTTATTTATTTATTTATTTATGTATTAATTTATGGCTGTGTTGGGTCTTCATTTCTGTGCGAGGACTTTCTCTAGTTGCGGTAAGCGGGGGCCACTCTTCATTGCGGTGCATGGGTCCCTCACTATCACGGCCTATTTTGCTGCGGAGCACAGGCTCCAGACACGCAGGCTCAGTAGTTGTGGCTCACGGGCCTAGTTGCTCTGCAGTATGTGGGATCCTCCCAGACGAGGGCTCGAACCCGTGTCCCCTGCATTGGCAGGCAGATTCTCAACCACTGGGCCACCAGGGAAGGCCATATCGGAGTAAATTTTATTAGAGTGTTGTGATTCTCTGGGTGTACCGATTTTGATCAATTTTTCATACATATGTCTGTTCATCTTTGGATCCTGTTACCATGTAGGTTATTACAGATTGTTGAGTAGATCTCCCTTGGTATTTGGTTGGTGTTTGGTGATTATGTAATTTACATGTATTAGTGATTATATAATTTATATATTTTATGTGTTATAAGTTTATATACATATAACATACATTAGTGTATGTATGTTAACCCCATAATCCTAATTTATCCACCTTTCATTTTGGTTAACCATTAGTTTGTTTTATACGTCTCTGAGTGTCTTTTCCTTTGGAAATATGTTCATTGGTACAAATCTTAAGATAACATCTATAAATTATAGGATATATATCATCCACTTTTGACCTAACGTAATATGATTATTTCTAGACTCATCTGTATTCATGAGAATGGCATTGTTCATTTTTTTCGAAAGCTAATCTTCCATTAGGTACATGTACCACTTATTCTTTGTCCATTCATCTGTTGATTGACATTTTGGCTGCTTCCATATCTTGCCTATTTTGAATATTGCTGCAGGACAGCTTTGTCGGCCTGTGTCTTCTTTATTCGGCTCTTAGGTGACAGGTCCAGTGGTGGGCATGCTGGATCAAATGACATCTCAATTTTTATTTTTAAATGCATCTCCTTTCTGTTCTCATTACTGACTCTTACCACTTTACATCTCAGCAGCAGCTAGAGGGTACAGAGTTCTCTAAAACCCTTTCAGTATTTAATGTTTGCAGACATTTTGCTGATGGTCATTCAACTGATGTGACTCAAAAACTTTTCGTAGATTAGATTTGCATGAGTCTAATAATTCCTGATGTTGAACTTTTATGCATTTTCCTTTTTTGAAAAAAAGAGGGTGTAAAACTTACCTCTTCATACTATCTTTTTGAAAAATTTGCCAGTTGTGAATTTTTTTGGCCATTCCCTACCTCAGGACATTTTTTGAGGGCAGGTGTGTTTTACAGCCCTTGTGAATGTTAAGTGACCGTTAGCTGTGGGCTTAAAGCCGCTCTTGCGGGGAACGGCCACAAGGCGGCAGCATTTCTACATTCCCAACTCTGGGTTTTTGGGCAACAGAGCCTTCCTGGAAATCGTGTTAGTAGGCTGCAAGTTAGAGTGGAATGTGCCAGGGCAAACACCCAAGAGCTTATATCTCCTTACTTCTTGTTTGTTTTTAAAATTTAATTTTTATTTATTATCACAGCAAATTTGATAAAAATGTTGTTTGTTTTAGGTGTACAGAATCTGATTCATTATATCTATGTATCTAACTATTCATCTTTGGATCCTCTCCCGTGTAGGTTATTACAGAGTGTTGAGCACACATCTCTTGGTATTCCATAGGTATTTTGTGATATGTATTAGTACATGTCTGTTAACCCCCATATCCTAATTCATCCATTCCTTACACTTTTCCATGTGGTTAAACGTAATTTTGTTTTCTTAATCCATGCTTTTCCTTCTCTTGGAAATAATTTCATGGGTATCAATTTTTTGGTAACACCTATAAGTGATATCATAGGATATCTGTTTTTCGGTTTCTTCCTTACTTCAAATTGGGTGTTTATCTGTAGGTCCTTCTATGGTGGTGCACACGGCACTGTTTCATTCTTTTCCATGGCTAATATTCCATGTATACATGGACAAGTTATTCATTGTGCATTTTTCTGTTGATGGACATTTTGGTTTCTTCCAAGTCTTAGCTATGTTAAATGTTGCTGCAGAGCAGGATTGCCAGCCTGTGTCTTTTTGATTCTGGTCTGCTCAGGTGATAGGCGCATCAAAGGGCCTACCAGATCACATGGTAGCTCAATTTTTACTATTTAAACGCACCTCAATTATGTTCTCACTACTGGATGTTACCATTTTACATCCCTCCAGAAGCTAGAGGGTACACAGTTCTCTAAAACCCCTTCAGCATTTATTCTTTGTAGACATTTTGCTGATGATCATTCTGACGGCTGTGAGGTGAACGTTTCTGTAGATTGGATTTGCATGTCTTTAATAATTCCTAATGTTCAGCATTTTTCCATGCCATTTTTTATTTCTGTTAAACAAAAAAATACTGTGAGTATAATAAACCTCTTGAAATTGTCTCCTTGGAAGGTTGCCCTCTTTTGAATTTTTTGGTCGATTTTCGACCTCAGGATTTTTTTTGTTTGAGAGCAGGTGTCATTTACAGCCTTGAGTCTTTGTGAATATTAAGTGAGCGTTAGTTGTGGGTTTAAAGCCGCTCTTGCGGGAAACGGCCACAAGGGGGCAGCATTTCTACATTCCCAACTCTGGGTTTTTGGGCAACAGAGCCTTCCTGGAAATCGTGTTAGTAGGCTGCAAGTTAGAGTGGAATGTGCCAGGGCAAACACCCAAGAGCTTATATCTCCGTACTTCTTGTTTGTTCTTTAAATTTAATTTATTATCACAGCAAATTTGATAAAAATATTGTGTTTGTTCTAGGTGTGCAGAATCTGGTTCATTATATCTATGTATTTATCTATTCATGTTTGGATCCTTTCCTGTGTAGGTTATTACAGAGTGTTGAGTAAACCTCTCTTGGTCTTCCATAGGTATTTTGTGATTATATATTTCATATGTATTAGTACATGTCGGTTAACCCCCATATCCTAATTCATATATTCCTTACACCTTTCCATTTGGTTAAACATAATTTTGTTTCCTGAATCCATGTGTGTCCTTCTCTTGGCAATAATTTCATAGGTACCAATTTTTGGGTAACTCCTATAAGTGATGTTATAGGATATCTGTCTTTTGGTTTCTTTCTTACTTCAAGTTGGGTGATTATGTCTAGATCCTAGTATGGTGCTGCCAACGGCACTGTTTCATAGTTTTCCATGGCTAATGTTCTATTGTGTACATCGACCACTTCTTCTTGTTGCATTTTTCTCTTGATGGACATTTTGGTTTCTTCCAAGTCTTGGCTATGGTACATGTTGCTAGAGTGCAGGATTGTCAACCTGTGTGTTTTTGATTCTGGCCTACTCAGGACATAGGCCCATCAATGGGCCTACCAGATACATGGTAGCTGAATTTCTACCTTTAAATGCACCTCCATTCTGTTCTCACTACTGGCTGTTACCAGGTTACATCCCAACAGCAGCTAGAGGGTACGCAGTTCTCTGAAACCTCTTCAGCATTTATTCTTTGTAGACTTTTTTTGCTGATGATCATTCTGATGGTTGTGAGGTGAAAGTTTTGTAGATTGGATATGCATGGCTTTATTAATTCTGATGTTTAGCATTTTTCCATGCCCTTTTTTTTTAACAGAAAAAATGAAAGAAAAAGAAAGAAAAGACAAAATGTGCATAAAATATGCCTCTTTAAATCGTCGTTTTGAAATGTGCACGTTTTTTGAGATTTTTGCTCGATTTATGACCCAAAAGTTTGTTTAGAGGGCAGGTGTCATTTACAGGCCCGGAATTATTTTGAATATCAAGTAAAGATTAGCGCTGGGTTTAGAGCTGTTGTTGTGTGAAACGGGCACAAGGTGGCAGCAGTTCTCCTTAACAAATTTGGTTACTAGGTCAACAGAGCCTTAAGGGAAGTCGTGTTCTAGGTTGTAAATTAGAATGGAATGTGCCAGGAAAAAGCCCCTAAAGTTTATGGCTCACTGTTTCTTGTTCTTTTTTTAATTTAGTTTTTTCATAGCAACTTTGATTACTATGTTTTGCTTGTTCTAGGTGTGGGAGATGTGATTCTTTTCACATATAAATATATCTATTCTTCTTCAGATTCTTTTCCCATGTAGGTTATGACACAATGTTGAGGAGTCTTCTCTTGGTATTCCGTAGGTCTTTGGTGATTATATATTTCACATGTGTTTGTATATCTCTGTTAACCCCAATATCCTTATGTATCCAATCCTCACACCTTTCCATTGGTGAAACATAAGTTTGCTTAATGAATCTGTGATAGCCTTTCTCTGTGGAAATATCTTCACTGGTATCAATTTTTAGGTAACACCTATAAGTGATATCATAGGAAATGTGTCCTTCGCTTTCTGACTTACTACAAGTTGCGTGATTACCTCTAGACTCATCTACGGTGCTGCAAATGGCATTGTGTAATTTTTTTTCCTCGGCTAATATTCCATCTGTACATGTACCAGTTCTTTGTCCACTCATCTGTTGATGGAATTTTTGGTTGCTTCCATGTCTTGGCTATTGTAATACTGCTGCAATGCAGATTTGCCTGCCTGTGCCTTTCCAATTCTGTATTCTTCATTTATAGGCCCAGTAGTGGGCCTGCTGGATCATATGGTAGCAAAATGTTTACCTTGTGAAGGAACCTCCATTCTGTTCTCATTAGTGACTCTTACCAGGTTAAGTCCCAGTTAAAGTTGACGGTATGCACTTCTCCGCAACCCCTTCAGCATTTATTGTTTGTAGTTTTTTTGCTAATGTTTATTCTGACTGGTGTGAGCTGATACCTCTTTGTAGTTGGATTTGCATGCATCTCATAGCCCCTTGAAATTGAGCTTTCAGGCATGTCTTTTTTCCTTCAAACTGTGAATACAGCTTACCACTTCAAATTGTTTTCTTGAAGTATGTGCCACATTTTGAAATATTTTGGCCATTACCTCCCTCAAGACATTTTTAGGGCAGGTTTCATTTACAGTCCTCCAGTACTTATGCATATGATGTGACCCTTAGCCCAGATTTTAAAGCTGCTGTTGCAGGTAACGGCCAGAGGGCGGCAGCATTTCGACTTTCTGCACTCTGGTAACTTGGAAAACAGAACTTCCTGCAAGTGGTGTTTCTTGGTCATAAATTAGAGTGGAATGTGCCCGGATAAACCCCCAAAAGCTGATGTCTCCTTACTTACGTTTTTCTTTTAAATTGAATTTATATTTTTTATTGGCGTACTATTCCATTGTGTACATGGACCACTTCTTCTTTCTGCATTCCTCTGTTGATGGACATTTTCATTGCTTCCAAGTGTTGACTATGGTAAATATTGCTGGAGTGCAGGATTGCCAGCCTGTGTCTTTTTGATTCTCATCCTCTCAGGCGATAGGTCCAGCAGTGGGTATGATTCATTGAATGGTAGCTCAATATTTACATTTTCAAGGCACCTCCATTGTGTTTTCATTACTGGCTTTTACCACATCCAACTGAGAACCGAGGGTAGGCATTTTTCCACAACCTCTTCAGCATTTTTTGTTTGCAGAAATTTTGCTGATGGCCGTTCTGACTGGTGTGAGATGATAGTATTTTGTAATTTGGATTTGCATATCTTTAATAATTCCTAATGTTCAGCATTTTCCCACACATTTTTTGATTTCTGTTAAACAAAAACAGAAAAAAAAACTGTGAGTAAAATAAACCTCTTGAAATTGTCTTCTTGGAAGGTTGCCCTCATTTGAATTTTTTGGTCTATTTTCGATCCCAGGATTTTTTTTGAGGGCAGGTGTCATTTACAGGCGTGCAATGAGTGTGAATACTTAGTGACCATTAGCACTGGTTTTAAAGCTGCTGTTGTGGGAAACGGCCACAAGGCGGCAGCATTTCTCCATTCCCAAATCTGGTTGCTAGGGCAGCGGAGCCTTTCTGGAAGTCATGTTCCCAGGTTGTAAATTAGAGTGGAATGTGCCAGGAAAAAACCCAATAAGTTTATGTCACATTACTTCTTGTACGTTGTTTTAATTTTTTAAATCGGGATAATGATTTGAATATTGTTTGTCCTAGGTGTACACAATCTGGTTCATTTGTACATTATATATACATTATATATATATATATATATATATATATATATATAATATATATACAGATCCTCTTCCCATGTAAATTATGGAAGAGGGTTCCGTAGACCTCCCTCGCTATATGGTCGGTCTTTTTGATATATGTATTTAATAGGTATTTGTACACGTATGGTAACCCTGATCTTAATTTATCCATTCCCCCCACCTTTCCTTTAAGATAAGCATAATTTGTTTTCTAAGTCTGTGAGTGTCTTTCTCTGTGGAAATATGTTCATTTGTGTCAGTTGTTAGATAATTCCTATAAGTGATATCATTGTATATGTCTTTTGCTTTCTGACTTACCTCATGTACTGTGATTATCCCTACCTAGGCTCATCTATGGTGCCTCAAAGAGCAGTGTTTCATTGTTTTCCATGGCTAATATTCTGTTGTGTACATGGAGCACTTCTTCTTTATCCACTCATCTGCTGATGGACATTTTGGTTGCTTCCGTATCTTGGCTATTGTGAAAATGGCTGCAGTGCATCTGTTGCAGACTCTGTCTTCTCGATTCTGGTCTTCTCAGTTGAGAGGCTCAGCGTTGGGTATGCTGGATGTAATGGTGGCTCGGTTTTTCTTTCTTTCTTTCTTTTTTTTTTTTTTTGAGGTACACGGGCCTCTCATTGTTGCGGCCTCTCCTGTTGTGGAGCACAGGCTCTGGATGTGCAGGCTCACCGGCCATGTCTCACGGGCCTAGCCACTCCGCAGCATGTGGGATCTTCCCAGACCGGGGCACGAACACTTGTCCCCTGCATCTGCAGGCGTACTCTCAATCACTGTGCAACCAGGGAAGGCCCAGTTTTTACTTTTAAACGCAGCTCCTTTCTGTTCTCATTATTGGCTGTTACCACTTTACATCTCACCAGCAGCTAGAGGGTACAGAGTTCTCTAAAACCCCTTCAGCATGTATTGTTTGTAGAACTTTTGATGATGGTAGTTGACTTGTGTGAATTGAAACCTCTTTGTAGATTAGATTTGCATGAGTCTAGTAATTCCTGATATTGAGCTTTTATCCATTTTCCTTTCTTTTGAAGAAGAGTGTGTAAAACTTATCTCTTCATACTATCTCCTTGAAACATTTGACTCTTTTGAATTTTTTTGGCCATTCCCTAGCTCAGGACATTTTTTGAGGGCAGGTGTCCTTTACAGCCCTGAGTCTTTGTGAATGTTAAGTGAGCGTTACTTGTGGGTTTAAAGCCGCTCTTGCGGGAAACGGCCACAAGGCGGCAGCATTTCTACATTTCTAACTCTGGGTGTTTGGGCAACAGAGCCTTCCTGGAAATCGTGTTAGTAGGCTGCAAATTAGAGCGGAATGTGGCAGGCAATACCCCCAAGGGCTTGCATCTCCTTACTTCTTGTTTGTTTCTTAAATTTAATTTTTATTTATTATCACAGCAAATTTGATAAAAATACTGTGTTTTTTCTAGGTGTACAAAATCTGGTTCATTATATCAATGTATTGATCTATTCATCTTTGGATCATTTCACATGTAGGTTATTACAGAGTGTTGTGCAGACCTCTCTTGGTATTCCATAGATATTTTGTGATTATATATTTCATATGTATTACTACATGTCTGTTAAGCCCCATATCCTAATACATACATTCCTTACACCTTTCCATTTGGTTTTCTGAATCTATGAGTGTCCTTCTCTTGGAAATTATTTCATGGATATGAATTTTTAGGTAACACCTATAAGTAATGTCATAGGATATATGTCTTTCATTTTCTTTCTTACTTCAAGTTGAGTGATTATCTCTAGATTTTTCTATGGTGGTGCCAACAGCATTGTTGCATGCTTTTCTATGGCTAATATTCCATTGTGTACATGGACCACTTCTTGGTGCATTTTTCTGTTGATGGACATTTTGGTTTCTTCCAAGTCTTGGCTATGGTACATGTTGCTGCAGTGAAGGATTGCCAGCCTGTGTCTTTTTGACTCTGGTCTACTCAGGTGATAGGCCCATCAGTGGGCCTACCAGATCAAATTGTAGCTCAATTTTTACCTTTGAACGCACCTCCATTCTGTTCTCACTACTGGCTGTTACCAGGTTACATCCCACCAGCAGCTAGAGGGTATGCAGTTCTCTAAAACCCCTTCAGCATTTATTCTTTGTAGACCTTTTTGCTGGCTGACGATCATTCTGACAGCTCTGAGGTGAACATTTTTTAGACTGGATTTGCATGTCTTTATTAATTCCTGATGTTGAGCATTTTTCCTTGCCCTTTTTTTAACAAAAAAAAAGAAAGAAAGAAAAAGAAAGAGAAGACAAAAAGTGCGAAAATTATGCCTCTTGAAAATGTCGTTGTAAAATGTGCATGTCTTTTGAATTTTTTACTTGATTTACGACCCAAGTATTTCTTTTCAGGGCAGGTGTCATTTACAGGCCTGCAATTATTTTGAATATCAAGTGACCATTAGCGCTGTGTTTAAATTTGCTGTTTTGAGAGGCGGTCACAAGGCGGCAGCAGTTCTCCTTTACAAAATCTGGTTACTAGGGCAACAGAGCCTCAATGGAAGTCGTGTTCTAGGTTGTAAATTAGAATGGAATGTGCCAGGAAAAAGCCCCTTAAGTTTATGGCTCACTATTTCTTGTTCGTTTTTTTTTTTTAATTTTTTATCACAGCAACTTTGATTACAATGTTTTGCTTGTGCTAGGTGTGCGAGATGTGGTCCTTTTACACATATACATATATCTATACTTCTTCGGATCCTTCTCCCATGTAGGTATGAAACAATGTTGGGTAGTCTTCTCTTGGTATTCCGTAGGTCTTTGGTGATTATATATTTCACCTGTGTTTGTATATTTCTGTTAAACCCAATATCCTAATGTATACAATCTCACACCTTTCCATTGGTGAACCATAAGTTTGTTTAATGAATCTGTGATTCCCTTTCTCTGTGGAAATATCTTCACTGTTATTAATTTTTAGGTAACACCTCTAACTGATATCATAGGATATGTGTCTTTCACTTTCTGGCTTACTACAAGTTGCGTGATTACTTCTAGAGTCATCTACGGTGCTGCAAATTGCATTGTGTCATTTTTTCCTTGGCTAATATTCCATCTGTACATGTACCAGTTCTTCTCTGTCCACTCATCTGTTGATGGACTTTTTGGTTGTTTCCATGTCTTGCCTATTGTAATACTGCTGCAATGCACATTTGCCTGCCTGTGTCTTTCCAATTCTGTCTTCTTCGGTTATCGGCCGAGGAGTGGGCCTGCTGGATCATATGTTAGCCAAATGTTTATCTTGTAAAGGCACCTCCATTCTGTTCTCATTAGTGGCTCTTACCAGGTTACGTCCCACTTAAAGTTGAGGTAATGCACTTCTACCCAATCCCTTCAGCATTTATTGCTTGTAGTTTTTCTGCTAATTTTTATTCTGACTGGTGTGAGCTGATACCTCTTTGTGGTTGGATTTGCAGGGGTCTCATAATCCCTTGAAACTGAGCTTTCAGGCATGTCGTTTCTTTCTTCAAACTGTGAGTACATCTTATCTCTTCAAATGGTTTTCTTGAAGTATGTGCCACATTTTGAAATATTTTGGCCATTACCTCCCTCAAGACATTCTGAGGGCAGGTTTAATGTACAGCCTTCCAGTACTTGTGCATATGAAGTGACGATTAGCACAGGTTGTTGCTGCTGTTGCATGTAACGGCAATTGGGCGGCAGCATTTCTTCTTTCCCTACTCGGGTAACAAGGGAAACAAACCTTCCTGCCAGTGGTGTTCCTCGTTTATACACTAGAGGGGAATGTGCTCGGATAAACCCCCAAAGGCTGATGTTGTCATGCACTAAACGGTACACTAAACCATACCCATTCCCTAACCCTAACCCTAACACTTACCCAAAGCCTTATCCTAACCAGTACCCTAATCCTAATCCGTACACTAACACTAACCCGTACCCTGACACGTATGCTAAAAATAAACCATTGTTGTACCCTAACCTGTACCCTAAATCGTACACGTTCCCTAACCCTAACAGTAACCCTTACCCGAAGCCTTACACTAACCTGTACCCTAATCGTAACCCTTACACTAACACTAACCCGTACTCAAACATGTACGCTAAACCTAAACTGTTGTCGTACCCTAACCTGTACTCTAAACCATACACATTTCCTAACCCTAACCCAAACCCTAACCCTAACCCTAACCCGAATCCTTACCTTAACACATACCATAATCCTAACCCATACACAAACACAAAAACGTACACTAACACGTAAGCTAACCCTAAACTGTTGTCATACGCTAACCTGTACCCTAAACCTTACCCGTTCCCTATCCCTAAACCTAACCCTAACCCTAACCGTAACCCCTATCCGAAGCCTTCCTCTAAGCCGTAACCTAATCCTAACCCGGACACTAATACTAACGAGTATGCTAACACGTACGTTAACCCTAAACGATTGTCATACACTAACCTGAACCCTAAACTGTACCCATTCCCTAACCCTAACACTAACCCTAACCCTAACCCTTACCCTAAACCATACCCTAATCCGTATCCTAATTGTAACCCATACACTAACACTAAATCGTTCCCTAACACGTACGTTAACCCTAAACCATACCAGTTCCCTATCCCTAACCTTAACCCTAACCCTAACCCTTACCCGAAGCCTTACCCTAAACAGTACCCTAATTCTAATCCAGACACGAACACTAACCTGTACACTGACATGTACGTTAACCCTAAACCGTTGTTATACCATAAACTGTACCCTAAAGCATACACGTTCCCTAACCCTAATCCTAACACTAACCCTAACCCTAACCCTTACCCGAAGCCTTACCCTAACAAGTACCCTAATGCTAACCCGTACACTAACACTAACCTATAGTCTAACACGTACGCTAACCCTAAACTGTTGTTGTACCCTAACGTGTACCCTAAACTGTACCCATTCCCTAACCCTAACCCCAACCCTAACTGTAACACTTACCCAAAGCCTTACCCTAACCCGTCCCCTAATCGTAACCAGCACACTAACACTAAGACATACCCTAACACATATGCTAACCCTTAACCGTTGTTCCCTAACCTGAAACCTAAACCATACCCATTCCCTGACCCTAACCCTAACCCTAGCCTTAACCCATTCCCGAATCCTTACCCTAACCCGTACCCTAATCCTAGCCTGTACACTAACAATAACCCATAAGCTAAGACGTGCACTAACCCTAAACCATTGTCATACACTGACCTGTACCCGAAACCGTACTCATTCCCTAACCCTAAAGCTAAACCTAGTGCAAAACTTACCCGAACCCATAACCTAAACCGTACTCTAATCGTAACCCGTACACTACCATTAACCTGTACCCAAACACATACGCTATACCTAAACCATTGTTGTACACTAATTTGTACCTAAACAGTACCTGTTTCCTAACCCTAACCCTTATCCGAATCCTTAACCTAAAACATACCCTAAACCTAGCCCGTACCCAAACACTAACACGTACACTAACACGTACGGTAAACATAAACTGTTTTCGTACCCTAACCTGTACCCTAAACCATACCCGTTCCCTATCCCTAAACCTAATCATAATCCTAACCCTAAAACTTACCCAAAGCCTTACCCTAACCCGTAACCTAATCCTAACCCTTACACTAACACTAACCTGTGCTCAAACATGTACACTAACCCTAAACCATTGTTGTACACTAAACGGTACCCATTCCCTAACCCTAACCCTAACCATAACCGTAACCCTAACCCTAACGCTAACCCTTACCCGAAGCCTTACCCTAACCTGTATCCTAATCCGTACCCTAAACGTAACCCATACACTAACACTGAATGGTACCCTAACATGTACGCTAACCCTAAACCGTTGTCGTACCCTAAGTTGTACCCTAAACAGTATCTATTCCCTAACCCTAACCCTAACCCTAAACCTTACCCGAAGCCTTACCCTAAACCGTACCCCAAACCCAACCCATACACTAACACTAAATGGTACCCTAACACGTATGATATCCTTAAACCGTTGACATACCCTATTCTGTACCCTAAACCATACCCGTTCCCTAACCCTAACCCTAACCATAACCCTAAACCGTTGTCGTACCCTAACTTGTACCCTAAACCGTAGCCCTTCCCTAATCCTAACCCTTCCCTAACCCTTACCTGAAGCCTAACACTAGCCCGTACCCTAATCCTAGCCTGTACACTAAAAATAACCCGTAACCTAAAATGTACGCTAATCCTATACTGTTGTTGTACCCTAACCTGTACACTAAACCATACCCATTCCCTAACCCTAACCCTAACACTTACCCAAAGGCTTATCCTAACCAGTACCCTAATTCTAATCCATACACTAACACTAACCTGTACCCTGACACGTATGCTAACAATAAACCATTGTTGTACCTTAACCTGTACCCTAACTCGTACACGTTCCCTAACCCTAACACTAACCCTTACCCTAAGCCTTACCCTAACCTGTACCCTAATTGCAACGCTTACACTAACACTAACCAATACTCAAACATGTATGCTAAACCTAAACCTTTGTCATACCCTAACCTGTACCCTAAACCGTACCCGTTTCCTAACCCTAACTCAAACCCTAACCCTTACCCAAATCCTAACCTTAACACATACCATAATCCTAACCTGTACACAAACACAAAAACGTACACTAACACATAAGCTAACCCTAAACCGTTGTCGTACGCTAACCTGTACCCTAAACCTTACCTGTTCCCTATCCCTAAACCTAACCCTAACCCTTATCCGAAGCCTTACTCTAACCTGTAACCTAATCCTAATCTGGACACTAATACTAATGAGTACGCTAACACATATGCTAACCCTAAACTATTGTCATACATTAACCTGTACCCTAAAGCATACCCATTCCTTAAACCTAGCCCTAACCCTAACCCTAAACCTAGCCCTTACCCTAAACCATACTCTATTCCGTATACTAATTGTAACCCATACACTAACACTAAATGATTCCTTAACACGTACTCTAACCCTAAACTGTTGTCGTACCCTAACACGTACCCTGAACCATTCCAGTTCCTTATCCCTAACCTTAACCCTAACTCTAACCCTTACACGAAGCCTTACCCCAAACAGTACCCTAATCCTAATCCGTACACTAACACTAACCCGTACCCCGACACGTACGCTAACCCTAAACCGTTGTCGTACCTGAACCTGTACCCTAAACCGTACCCGTTCCCTAACTCTAAATGTTTCCCGAAGCCTTACACTAACCCAAAACCTAATCCTAACCTGCACACTAGCAGTAACCCATACTGTAACATGTACACTAAAGCTAAACCATTGTTACACACTAATCTGTACCCTAAACCAAACCCGTTCCCTCCCCCAACCCTAACTCTTACCCGAAGCCTAACCCTAACCCGAACCCTAATCCTAAGCTGTACACTAACACAAACCCAATACTCTAACACGTATGCTATCTCTAAACCGCTGTTGTACTCTAAACTGTACCCTAAACCATACCCGTTCCCTAACCCTAACCCTAAACCTTACCCGAAGCCTTACCGTAACCCGTACCCTAATCCTAACCCGTACACTAACAGTAACCCATACCCTAACACGTACGCTAAACCTAAACTGTTGTGGTACCTTAACCTCTAGCCTAAACCGTACCATACCCATTCCCTAACCCTAACCCTAACCTTAACCCCTACCTGAAGCGTTACCCTAACCCATACTGTAATCCTAACCCATACACGAACACTAAACTGTACCCAAACAGATACGCAGACAGTAAACCGTTGTCATATCCTAATATGTACCCTAAACCGTACCCTTTCCCTAAACCTAACCCTAAACCCAGCGCTTACACGAAGCTATACCATAACCCGTAACCTAATCCTAACCCGTACACTAACACTAACCCGTACCCTAACACGTACACTAACCCTAAATTGTTTTCATACCCTAACCTGTACCCTAAACCGTACACGGTTCCTAACGCTAATCCTAAACCTAACCCTTACCTGAAGCCTTACCATAACCCGAACCCTAATTCTAACTTGTACACTAACTCTAACCCATACCCTAACATGTACGCTAACCCTAAACCATTGTCGTACCCTAACCTGTACCCTAAACCGTACCCTTTCCCTAAAACGAACCCTAACCATAACCGTAACCCTAACCCATTCCCGAAGCCTTACCCTATCCTGTACCCTAATCCTAGCCTGTACACTAATAATAACCTGTATCCTAACACATAACGCTAAACCTAAACCATTGTTGTTCCCTAACCTGTACCCTAAACAGTACCCATTCCCTAACCCTAACCTTAACCCAAACCTTACCAGAACCCTTACGCTAACCCGTACCCTAATCCTAACCCGTACATTAACACTAACCCCTACCCTAACACATACACTAACCCTAAACCATTGTCGTACACTAACCTGTACCCTAAACGGTACCCGTTCCTTAACGCTAACCCTAAACATAACACTTACCTGAAGTCTTACCCTAACCCTTACCCTAATCCTAACCTGTACACTCACACTAACATGTAACCAACATGTAC
The DNA here is from genome assembly GCF_059928025.1 of Delphinapterus leucas. Classification (NCBI taxonomy): domain Eukaryota; kingdom Metazoa; phylum Chordata; class Mammalia; order Artiodactyla; family Monodontidae; genus Delphinapterus; species Delphinapterus leucas. The sequence continues at coordinate 1,242,650 of NW_028322269.1, read as the reverse complement.
ACTAAACCTAAACCATTGTGGTACCCTAACCTGTACCCTAAACTGTACCCGTTCCCTAACCCTAACACAAACCCTAACCTTCCCCTGAATTCTTACCCTAACACATACCCTAATCCTAACCCGTACACAAAGAGTAACATGTACACTAACACCTACGCTAACTCTAAACCATTGTCATACCCTAACGTTTACTCTGAACTGTACCCGTTTCCTATCCCTAAACCTAACCCTAACCCTAACCCTAACCCTAACTCTTACTCGAATCCTTACCTTAACATGTAACCTGATCCTAACCCATACACTAACACTGAACGGTACCCTAACATGTACGCTCACCCTAAACCATTGTCATACCTTAACCTGTACACTCTACCGTACGCATTCCCTAACCATAACCATAACCATAACCATAATCATAATCATAATGCTAGCCCTCACCCAAAGCCTTACCCTAACCCATACTCTAATGCGTACCCTAATCCTAACCCATACGCTAACACTAAACTGTACCCTAAAAAGTACGTTAACAATAAAGTGTTGTCGAACCCTAACTTGTATCCTAAACCATACCAGTTCCCTAACCATAACCCTAAACCTAACCCTAACACTTACCCAAAGACTTACACTAACCTGTACCCAAATCCTAACCTGTACACTAGCAGTAAACCATAGCCTAAGATGTACGCTAAACCTAAACCGTTGTCACACACTAATCTGAACCCTAAACCATACCTGTTCCCTAACCCTAACCCTAAACGTAACCCTAACCCTTACCCGAAGCCTTACCCTATGCCATAACCTAATCCTAACCCGTACACTAACACTAACCCGTATTCTAACACGTACGCTATCCCTAAACTGTTGTCGTACCCTAACCTTTAACCTAAACCATATCCGTTCCCTAACCCTAACCCTAAAGCTAGCCCTAACCTGAGGCCTCACCCTAAACCGTACCCCAAATGTAACCCGTACACTAACACTAAACGTTACCCTAACATGTACACTAAACTTCAAGCATTGTCATACCCTAATGTGTACACTAAACCATACTCGTTCCCTAACCCTAACCCTAACCGTTAACTGAAGCCTTACCCTAACCCGTACACTAATCCTAACCTGTACACTAACACTAAGCCATACCCTAAAACATACGATAACCCTAAACCATTGTTGTATCCTAACCTGTACACTAAACTGTACCCATTCCCTAACCCTAACCCTAACCCTAACCCTAAACATTACCCAAAGCCTTACCCTAATCCGTACACTAATCCTAACCCATACACTAACTCTAACACATACCCTAACACATTCGCTAAACCTAAACCATTGTCGTACCCTAACCTGTACCCTAAACTGTACCTGTTCCCTAACCCTAACCCTAACCCTTACCCAAGGCCTTACCCTCACCCATACCCTAATCCTAACCCATACACTTACACAAACTCATACCCTAACACGTACGCTAACCATAAACAATTTTCGTACCCTAACCTGTACCCTAAACCATACCCGATCCCTAAACCTAACCCTAACCCTAAACCTTACCCAAAGCCCTACCCTATCCCGTAATGTAATCCTAAACTGTAAACTAACAGTAACCCGTACCCTAACACGTACAGTAACCCTAAACCATTGTCATACGCTAATCTGTACCCTAAACCACACACATTCCCTAACCCTAACCCTAACACTTACCTGAAGCCTTACCCTAACCCGTACGCTAACACTAAACTGTACCCTAACTCGTATGCTAAACCTAAACCTTTGTCGTACCCTAACCTTTACCCTAAACCGTACCCTAACCCTAACCCTAACCCTAAACCTTACCCAAAGCCTTACCCTAAACCGTATGCCAAACCTAGCCCGTACAGTAACACTAAACGGTACCCTAACAGGTACGCTAACCCTAAACCGTTGTCGCACCCTAATCTGAATCCTAAACCGTACCCGTTGCCTAACCCTAACCCTAACCCTAACCCTAACCCTTACCCGAAACGTTACCCTCACCAGTACCCTAATCCTAACTCGTACATTAACACTAACCTATACCCTAACACGTACTCTAAACCTAAACTCTTTTTGTACCCTAACCTGTACCCTAAATCATACCCGTTCCCTGAACCTATGCCTAACCCTAACCCTTATCCAAAGCCTTACTCTAACCCATACCCTAATCTTAACCTGTAAACTAACACTAACCCATACCCTAACACGTACTCTAAACCTAAACTCTTTTCGTACCCTAACCTGTACCCTAAATCATACCCGTTCCCTAAACCTATGCCTAACCCTAACCCTTATCCAAAGCCTTACTCTAACCCGTACCCTAATCCTAACCTGTAAACTAACACTAACCCATACCCTAACACGTACTCTAAACCTAAACTCTTGTCATACCCTAACCTGTACCCTAAATCATACCCGTTCCCTAACCCTAATTCTAAACCTAACCCTTACCCAAGGCTTACAGTAACCCGTGCCCTAATCCTAACCCATACACTAACACTAACCCATACCCTAACACATACGCTAACCCTAAACTGTTGTCGTACCCTAAACTTTACCCCAAACCATACCCGTTTCCTAACACTAAAGCTAATCTAACCTTAACCTGAAGCCTTACCCTAGACCGTACCCCAAACCTTACGAATACACTAACACTAAACGTTACCCTAACATGTACAATAACCCTAACCCGTTGTCGTACCCTAATCTGTAACCTAAACAGTACACTAACCGTAACCCTAACCCTAACCCTTACCCTTACCAGAAGCCTTACATTAACCAGTGCCCTAATCCTAACCCGTACACTAACACTAACCCATACCCTAACATGTACTCTAAACATAAACAGTTGTTGCACACTAATCTGTAACCTAAACCATACCCGTTCCCTATCGATAACTCTAAACCTAACCCTAACCCTTACCCGAAGCCTTACCCTAACCCGTACCCTAACCCTAACCCGTACACTAACACTAAGGCGTACCCTAATACGTACATTAACAAAAACTGTTGTCTTACCCTAAACTTTACCCTAAACCATAACCATTCCCTAACCCTAAGCCTAACCCTAACCCTTACCCAAAGCCTTACCCTAAACCGTAACTTAATCCTAACCCGTACACTAACACTAACCCATACCCTACCACGTACGCTAACAAAAACCGTTTTTGTACCCTAAATTGTACCCTAAACTGTACCTGTTCCCTAACCCTAAATCTGACCCTAAGCCTAACCCTTACCTGAAGCCTTACCCTAACCTGTATACTAATCCTAACCCGTACACTAATACTAACCCATACGCTAACATGTACGCTAACCCTGAACCATTATCGTACCCTAACCTGTACCCTATACCGTACCTGTTCCCTAACCCTAACCCTAACCCTTACCCGAACTCTTACCCTAATCTGTACACTAACTCTAACCCATACCCTAACACGTACGCTAAACCAAAACCGTTGTCGTACCCTAACCTGTACTCTAAACTGTACCTGTTCTGTAACACTAACCCTAACCCTTACCCAAGGCCTTACCCTCACCCGTACCCTAATCCTAACCCATACACTAACACAAACCCATACCCTAACACATATGCTAACCGTAAACCATTGTTGTACACAAACCTGTACCCCAAACCATACCTGACACCTAACCCTAACACTAAACCTTACCCAAAGCCCTACCCTGTCCCATAACATAATCCTAAACTGAACACTAACACTAATCCATACCCTAACAGGTACGCTAACCCTAAACCGCTGTCATACGCTAACCTGTACCCTAAACCATACCCATTCCCTAACTCTAACACTTACCCGAAGTCTTACCCTAACCCGTACCCTAATCCTAACCCGTACACTAACACTAAACCATACCCTATCACATACGCTAACAAATCCGTTGTCGTACACTAACCTGTACCCTAAACCATTACCGTTCCCTAACCTTAACACTAAACCTTACCCAAAGCCTTACCCTAACCCATACCCTAATCCTAACCTGTACACTAACACTAACCCGAACCCTAACAAATACGCTAACCCTAAACCATTGTTGTACCCTAACCTGTGCCCTAAACCATACCCATTCCCTAACCCTAACCCTAACCCTAAAACTAACCCTTATCCGAAGCCTTACCCTAACCCGTACCATAATCCTAACCCATACACTAACACAAACCCATACCCTAACACGTACACTAAGCGTAAATTATTTTCGTACCCTAACCTGTACCCTAAACCGCACCCGATCCTTAAACCTCACCCTAACCCTATCCCTAACCCTAAACCTAAACCTTTCTCGAAGCCCTACCCTATGCTGTAACATAATCCTAAACTGTACACTAACACTAACCCGTACCCTAACACATATGCTAACCCTAAACCGTTGTCGTATGCTAAACTGTACCCTAAACTGTACCCATTCTCTAACCCTAACCCTAACACTTACCCAAAGCCTTACCCTAACCTGTACCCCAATCCTAACCAGTACACTAACACTAACCTGTAACCAAACACATATGCTAAACCTAAACCATTGTGGTACCCTAACCTGTACCCTAAACTGTACCCATTCTGTAACCCTAATGCAAACCCTAACTCTTTCCCGAATTCTTTCCCTAACACATACCCTAATCCTAACCCATACACAAACACTAACACGTACACTAACACCTACGCTAACCCTAAACCGTTGTCGTACACTAAACTTTACCCTAAACCATACCCGTTCCCTATCCCTAAACCTAACCCTAACCCTAACCTTAACACTTACCCGAAGCCTTACCCTAATGTGTAACCTAATCCTAACCCATACACTAACACTAAGCAGTACCCTAACACATACGCTAACCCTAAACTGTTCTCGTACCCTAACCTGTACACTCTACTGTACCCATTCCTTAACCCTAACCCTAATGCTAACCCTTACCTGAAGCCTTACCCTAACCCATACCCTAATCCGTACCCTAATCCTAACCCATACACTAACACTAAATGGTACCCTCACAATTATGCTAACAATAAACAGTTGTCATACCCTAACTTGTACCAGTTCCCTAACCCTAACCCTCACACTTACCTGAAACCTTACACTAACCCGTACCCCAATCCTAACCTGTACACTAGCAGTAACCCATACCCTAACATGTACGCTAAACCCAAAACGTTGTCACACACTAATCTGTATCCTAAACCATACCCGTTCCCTAACTCTAACCCTAAACCTAACCCTGACACTTACCCGAAGCCTTACCCTATCCCATAACCTAATCCTAACCCGTACACTAACACTAACCCATGCCCTAACACGTACGCTATCCCTAAACCGTTGTTGTACCCTAACCTTTACCCTAAACTGTATCCGTACCCTAACCCTAACCCTAACCCGAGGCCTTACCCTAAACCGTACCCCAAACCTAACCTGTACACTAACACTAAACGTTACCCTAACATGTACGCTAACCCTCAAGCATTGTCATATCCTAATCTGTTCCCTAAACCATACCCATTCCCAACCATAACTCTAAATCTAATCCTAACCCTTAACCGAAGCCTTACCCTAACCCGTACACTAATCCTAACCCATACACTAACACTAACCCGTACCCTAACACGTACACTAACAAAAACTATTGTCGTACCCTAAACTGTACCCTAAACCATAACCTTTCCCTAACCCTAACCCTTACCCATAGCCTTACCCTAACCCGTACCCTAATCCTAACCCATACACTAACACTAAGGCATACCCTAACACGTACGCTAACAAAAACCGTTGTCGTACCCTAACCTGTACCCTAAACCGTACCCGTTCCCTAAGCCTAACCCTTACCTGAAGCCTTACCCTAACCCGTACCCTAAACCTTACCCGTACACTAACACTAAGCCATACCCTAACACGTACGCTAACCCTAAACCATTGTCGTACCCTAACCTGTACCCTAAACTGTACCCATTCCCTAACCCTAACCCTAAACCTTACCCGAAGCCTTACCCTAATCTGTACACTAATCCTCACCCATACACTAACTCTAACCCATACCCTAATATGTACGCTAAACCTAAACCGTTGTTGTACCCTAACCAATACCCTAAACTGTACCTTTCCCTAACCCTAACCCTAACCCTTACCCTTACCCTTACCCAAGGCCTTACCCTCACCCATACCCTAATCCTAACCCATACACTAAAACAAACCCATATCCTAACACGTACGCTAACCATAAACCATTTTCGTACCCTAACCTGTACCCTAAACCGTACCCGATCCCTAAACCTAACCCTAACCCTAACCCTAAACCTTACCCAAAGCCCTACCCTATCCTGTAACGTAATCCTAAACTGTACACCAACAGTAACCCGTATCCTAACACGTACGCTATCCCTAAACCTTTGTCGTACGTTAACCTGTACCCTAAACCGTACCCGTTCCCTAACCCTATCCCTAACCCTAACACTTACCTGAAGCCTTACCCTAACCCGTACCCTAATCTTAACATGTACACTAACACTAAACCGTACCCTAACCCTAACCCTAACCCTTACCTGAAGCCTTACCCTAAACCATACACCAAACCTAACCCGTACGCTAACACTAAACAGTACCCTAACATATACGCTAAAGGAATGGTTTTCTAGTGAATGGCTTATGTAATGTTGGTGGGCCATGGAAAATTATGTGGTCAGAAACTAGGAAACTAGGAATCAACTGGTAAGAAAATGGGGGCCTAACATAGTGCAGAATGGGATAGGGCAGATCATGGAGAAAAAAATGGAGCAAGGTCTAAAACTGACTTACAAAGATGGATGCATGTTCTGGTGGTTGGCTTATGACTTTTTTGAGGAAATGGAGGTGATCTATGACTTATAGAGGAGGAATTCTTTAATGAAGGCAGTAGTCTGCTGTGACTGATGGAATCAGGCAAAATTTCCTGAAGGTTTATAGAGAGTGGGATAAAGAGTATTTTTTACTGGAAAGGACGTGTGTATGCTGTCATGAAGAAATCGCCAGCTTTGGTTAGGTTATGATTCGAGAGAGAACCCAAGGCAAAGGGAGATTTGCTTATAATAGGTCAAAGACTCTATTAAAATGGTAGAAGGAGCTGATTCTATATAATATAGACAGTGGTCTGCTACCTATTGACCCTATCACCTATTCCTTGTTTCCCATTCTTCTTTGATCTTGGCCAAGGTTCTATTCAAAGAAGGTAGGACTTCTTTCAAGTAGAAAGAGGGTCCACAGAGATGACTATGTGCTTATAAAGCATTAGAAAGAAACGCTGAAGGAATGGAAGTTAGGGGGCTTCCACTGTCTCTTGGTCTAGGGTTGGATGGTCAGAGTTGTGATTCAGAAAGTACAAATCTGCTTCTGCTCCTCCACTGCAGCCAGAATTGTCTCACATACATGAGGCAGTAGTGATGCTTTAAACATATCTGTCTTATCTTTCTTGCTGGTAGCCAAAGCAGCAAGAAGATGACTTCTGCCCTATTTCTGCCTTCTAGCTCCCATGTTAATGTCTCCTGCTGGATTGAATGCAATCACGTTCAGAATACTAGCCATGTCTTGGAAATATAGTTTTTAGATTTTTTCTCCTCTGAAATGTAAGAAGTTGCATATAAATTATTGGGAATTGAAGATGAAAGGCAATAAGGCATATTATGCTCAAGTCCTTATATCAGTTTTTGTTATCTATGTTAGATTATATAGTTCATTCCTGTAATATTTTCCTTGTATACTGTCATAGACCTTGTCTATGCTCAGTAACCGCAGTTAAACTTGATGGCACACTAAGAAAAAAATATGCAAAACACACTACTGGCTCAGCACGAAATTCCTTAAAAAGCAATATAGTGGACCTTTCAGTGTGATGCACCCCTCCCCTGTTTAAAAGGTTCAAAAGTCAGTTCTGGGTTCTATAATAGGGTGGATTCTTCAGTCTACACTGGCTGCTGAGACCCCCCAAATTTGGCTGTGCCTGCAGAAGGAAAAAGGTAAGTACCAGGGAACCACTCCACTCACACACTCGCACCACATTTTCTTGATCTCATTTCAAGCAAATCAGTTTCCTTGCTTGTTTAGATGTTTTATAATTATACGCAGTGAAAGTGTACTTAGCCTAGTCTGAGTTATATTTATATCAATTTGTAAACTTGCACGAGTCTTTGTGATATGGATTAGCTCACATACAACTCCCATTCCTTGAGTAGCTCCTTTTCCCATTGAGCTTTCTGTCTTTTCCTCCTGACAAAACTGGAATCCTGGTTAAACTCCATCCTCCCACTTGTGCTGTTCTTGCATATATCCTGCCTTCTCAGATTCTCTACCTAGAAGTTGTATTAGCAAGTTTCTAAGCATCTTCCCTTCATGATTTTCAGCCCCTGGTTATTAAATCAAACTTGAATCTTGGTAGTACTGTAAAGGAACATTCCAAATATATTATTATGCTATAGGTCTTTCAAAAGAGGAGTTATCCTGGATCATTTTGATAGGCCCACTCTACTCACTTGAGCTCCTCAAAGTAGATACATTTCTCTGAGTGGAGTCAGCGGATATACCAGAAGAAGAGTCAGGCAAAAGAGATGGGTAGGAGAGATGATTGAGCCTTGAAACACATTCTCCGCAGAGCCTCCAAAAAGGAATGTATCCTTACTGATGCCTTGATCTCAGTCTTGTGTGACTCTAAGCAGAGGAACTATTTGAACCAGGCCATTGTGTGGACTTCTGATATGTAGAACTGTGATATAATGCATTTGCCCTATTTCAAAGTGCTTAGCTTGTGGTGATATGTTATGGCACTAATAAAAAAAAATAATACGGAAGTTAAACAGAGACCTCAAACTTAATATTTCCAATTCAGAACTTAGTATATTCAAAATCTTTAAACCCTGATTACTCTCCAGTCTTCCCTGTCCTAAATGACATCATTTTTCACACACTTACTTAGATCCAAAATATCAGACTTATTTCTAAATTGTTTTTTCTTTAAAACACACATCTATCATTCATCAAACACTTTTGGATATTTTTCAGGCATTTCTATATCTGACACCTTCTCCCCATATCCATTGATCCCACCCTAGTCTAAGCTACCACCTCTCTCATCAGAAGTTTTGAAATAGCCTCTACTTTTTATTGCCCAAACAGTATTGGTTTCATAGAGCAGCCACAGACATGAAGTTTTGAAAAGGCCAATCAGATAACTTTATTTCCCTATTTAAAGCTCCAGGAACCTCCCATACATTTAGTGTGAAATTCAAATCCTATGTCCTTTATGATGTTGTCCGTCTGCCTTCTTAGTATTCTCTCCTTTCTTACTGAGGCTGAGCCACGTTAACATCCTCTGGTTGTGCTGCCTACAGAATTCATTGCTGCTTCTGGCCTTTCCATGTTTGATTCCTTCTGCCTTGAATGTTCTTTTACCAGATCTTTTAATATCAATACTTTATTTCTTAACATTCTTCAAGTCTTTGCTTAAATATTACTTCATCAGAGACTCTCCCAAATAAAAAGCCAATCACCACTGTTTTTATTCTCCTTACCCTTCTTTTTCTTTTCCAGAGTGCTTCTTCTTAAATTACATTTAAGTGTGCCAACTCTTTTCTCGTCATATTAGAATGTAAGCTCCAAGAAGGCAGTGACGTTGCCTTCATTATTACTGATTGCTCAATTGCTAGAACTGTCCCTATTCAAGGCAGATTCTCAACAAATATTTATGGAATAAAGATAGCATTAAACACAAAGAAACAAATTTAGGCTTACTTCAGATATCTTTGATTCATAAGTGTTTGGTTGCAATGTGGGTAGTTAAATGTCCTGAAAGAAAATACAGTTCTATACTTCAACAGTGAAAAAAATCTGTGAAAGAAATAGCTCTCACAATGTAATGAGGCCATTTCCAAAATGTTCATAATACTTTTGATTAAAATCTTACCTAATGATAGGAAGCAATGGATACTTGGAAGTCTCAGCCAACGTCCGTTTATGATTGATGTGTGAAACCATTATAATTTATCAAGTCCTACTTTGGTTGGAAAATGATTTTTCATATGAAATTCTAAGATTTGTGCTTTGCGTGAACCTCATTTAGATATTTAGATTTGCTGGGAAGGTGTCTCTGTTCTGGAATGAACAGATCATGTAAAAGGCTCTAAGAGATAAGATTATTTAATTTTAGTATCTATTAACATGTTATTTTGTGTTTTGCAACTGTATGATGGGTTTTGATACCCAAGAAGGCATCCTGTTGCCTACTCTTCCAACTTTATCACTCTAAGATGCAAGTCCAGGTATCTCATTGTATTTTTCCCTAATTCCCTCCTCAGCTTCATGGTTTAAGGCCAGGTTTCTGACAGCATTAATCTTCAAATGGGTGGCATAAGTGGGGACAAACTGCTGGCTCTCATGAGGACACTGGAGGTTTCATATCATTGCTCAATTCTTTATTTTCACTTTGTTGGCATAATGTTTGTGTTTATTCCTTTAAACTTTCTTTCTAAGGTTATTTCTTCCCAAAGCTCAGAGCTGTTGGAATAGCTCTTCCTCATCCAAAAAAGGAAATAAATTTATCAAAAAGTCGCTGAATAATTGAATTTTGGGTACTAGAAGATGTAGTTGTGGGGTTGGTGGAGTTCGTTTTGGTGATAAGGGGGTATGTTTTGCCTGTAATGGTGCCCGTGTTGGTGGTAATGGAGTCTGTTGTGTCTGTAACAGAGTCATTTTGGTGGTAATTGGTCCTGTTGTGTTTGTAATGGAGTCCATGTTGTTGGTAATGGGGTCTGTTGTGTTTGTAACGGAGTCTGTGTTATTGATAATGGGGTCTGTTGTGTTTGTAATGGATTCTGTTGTGTTTGTAAAAGAGTCCGGTTTGTTGGTAATGGGGTCTGTTGTGTTTGTAACGGAGTCTGTGTTATTGATAATGGGGTCTGTTGTGTTTGTAATGGATTCTGTTGTGTTTGTAAAAGAGTCCGGTTTGTTGGTAATGGGGTCTGTTGTGTTTGTAATGGAGTCTGTTTCGGTGGTGTTGGGTTCTATTGTGTTTGTATGGGAGTCCTTTGTTGTAGTTGTTTTTACTGTGGGTAGAGGTGGAAGGAAGGGAGAGTAAAGTGGAGGGTATCCAGGGAACTGTGGAGGTCCAGGTGGGTAAGGTCTTTTTTGGAAAGTTGGATTTGGATAACCTGGGAAGAAAGCAGGGAAATGAGGGTGTGGTGGAATTCTCCCTGGGCAATGGGGTGGAGGAGGGGGTCGAAAAAGTCCTGGGACAGAAGGAAAGCATGGTGGAGGAGGAGGAAGCAGCAGTAGTCCTAGTTGATATGGTTGCCTGTGACCTCTGTGACTCTCACCAGACTGTGGAAAAAAAGAAGTAAACATTTTTAAATTAGATATTTCAGTGTCAAGCATAAGAATTATATTTTCTGTGGTAGACAGAATTCTTAGGTGGCTTCCAGGATTCCTGCTCCCTGCTGGCCCAGCCTGGCCTGACTTATTGGGTGAGCCCTTTTAAAATAGGTTAAACAGGTCAGAGACAGAAGAAATCAGAGAGACTTGAATGTCCTCTTTTGACTTTGAAGCAAAGTGCCATGCAAGGAAAGGATGACTTAGGGAGTAAATGGTAGATGGGTGGTAAGAGCTGGGAGTGGTCCCCATTCATAACCGGCAAGAAAGTGAGGGCCTCAGTCCTACTAAACAAGGGACTGAATTCTGCCAACAACCATGCAAGCTTGAAAGACGACCCTGGTCTCCAGAGTGGAACACAGTCGTGTCAACACCTTTGGAAACTTCTGAAACCCTGAGCAAGAATCCAGCTAAACAAAGGCCAGAGTCTGACCAAAGAAACAGCAAGATCATAAATGTGTTTTTAAGCTACTAGTTTGTTGTAATTTGTTATACAGCAATAGAAAACTATTATATTTCTCAAAGTGTCTGTCAGAGAAAAGGTGACGTTTCTCTTTTGTCTTCTGAATGCCTAATTTCTCAATGAAAGCTGAGGTAATATTGAACAGAAAAGAAGATTGTGGGTCAAATCATAGTGTTTGCTTAGAGTAAAACGTGTCCTTGCAGTCATTCCAAATGAGGAAAATGTCTCTTTCTATCTCACTCAAGAGTTTAGGATTGTTCCAGACTTTGAACACTAATAATGTGTGAAGCACATTATTAAGTGGCTGCTTTGTGCTCTACATTAATGTAGGAGTTGTAGGGACACACTCTTGCCTTTTGTGAGTCTATAGACCAAGTAGCTACAATACAAGGTGGTACAAAAATGGCCTGAAGGGAGGCGGAAAGGTAGTCTCTTGGAGTTTCCTGCCCAGGTTTGAATTCTGCGTCTGTTACTTAGAGATTGTGTGGTTGTGGAATCATTTTGGAGACTCTCTTTCCTCATCTGGAAAATGACGTTCCTAAAAGTACTCACCTCCGAGGGCCATTGTGTGGCTTGTGAAGTACTGTCTGTCGTGCTTGGGCTGTGCTTGGCTCAGGTATAGTGCTCAAGAAATGTTCCCTGCTACTCATTTGTTATTTTAACACCTGGTATGGAGGTTGTAATTTTTGGGAACACAACTTAAAAAAAAATAGCTGAAAAATAGTGCAGGGAACAAATATATTAGAGATTTAGATTGATTCGATTTCATTAGAGGAAAGATTAATAATTGTCTCACTGAGAAGGCAGCCTTTGTAAAGAGGCTTAAATAATATGAAATTGGGAAAGGGCATGCAAGTGGGGGGAAAATATGGGAATGCTCTAGGGTGAGAAAGCACAAGTCTTCCTCTACTGAGGGTTCATATAGGACACACAAGTGCATTCCCTCTTGCTCTCCTCAGGCCCTTCACCTATTGGTTTGTCTGGCATTTGCCTTTCCTAACTTTAGAATTACCTTAAATTGTCTGTCTCCTTGATTCCTTATCACAAGTTCTTGAATAGTGCTGGCAGATGGCAAAAACACTGTGCCAGCACAAATTATGGTTCTTCAGTGCTGCCCTGCAATCCTTTCAAGTATTTGAGGTTTGTTTTTCACATTCCCTAGAGATCTGTGATTTTCAAAGTGAATGCCAATTTTATTAAAACTCTCTGCCTCTTCCTGAGCCTCCATTCCCCCTGCCAAGATGATTTTCCTCTGACTTCTCCAAAATGATGCAAGCAATTAGAGATGAACTATATAATTTAGTGGCCAGACAACCATAAAGTCACTGATATCTAGATATTTCCTTTTCCTTTACAAGTAACATCTCAGGGCTCTGTCAGTTTTCCTTTTTCCTTCCTGCACTTCATAAGTGCCTTTCAACTGGCTTGTTTTCCTCAGTAAACAACTAAGGATTATGTTCAATTTACCTCTTTAAAAAAGGTCCACTTTCAACCATGCTTTCCCTTGTTGTTATCAGTCTCTTCACCTCTTTCCGTTATAGCAGATCTCTCTGAAAGGGTAGTGTAGGTTTGCTAACCACACTTCTTAATTTCTATTCACTCTTCAACCTGGCTTCTTCCTCCAACATACCAGTATTATTGGTAGTACCAATGAAGCAGTAAAATGCCAAGGCTCTACTCTAAACCAGTACTCTTGCTGTTTGCCCTCTATAGCTAGCGATAGTTTATTGGATTTTGCAGGACATTTGACCCATAGGCTGACAAGCCAAAGGCTAGTCAGGGTGTTTGAAAAGTTTAGAATTTGATTTTTAATTGGCAAGGAAACAAATCCTTAGTGAGGGGAATATGTTTCACATCATTTTCATTGTTGACACAAACAATTAGGTAAAAGTACCCTTGCCTGCTAAGGATATCCTGATATTGATCTAAAAGTCATGTCTGAAGAAAAATCTTCATAGTAAATGTATGTTCTTTTCCTAATCTCTTAACCCAACCACAGTCATTAACTGTTTTCCCACAACTGGGCAAAGGTAGTGAACTTGGTAAAAATGATGAAACTACTATGTCAGTAGGAAAAACTAACCTCTCACTGGGCTACGATTGGAACTGATCTCCTGCATTATTTGGTTTAGGACAAATCTACCTAATGGACACTTTGGACCTAAATTTATTTATATTTTAATAGGATTAATAGTAAAAATTTGTCTTTCCTTGAGGATTAAATGAGATAATGTCTGTAAATTATTTTGCATTATGTAAAATTATGTGTAACAGAATGAACATTTAAAAGATTTCATGCTGAATATTACTACTCACCTTGTCCATATGTGAAGGATATTCTACCCATTACATTTCTAACATACAGTAGTTATTATGATCATGAGTCTCATATAATTGAGTTGAGGAAAGGCTTTTTTCTGTTTAAAATGCTTATGCTAAACTTCTTATATTATTGGAACATTCAAATGTATTTTGCCAAAAAAAATCATTATGTAGCTAAAGTCTGATCCATTAAATTAAGAAAATGTATTTCTCATATTCTGAGGACATAAACATATCGAAAATCAGCTTTAAGATTAAGATCGTAAGATATGATATGTACTTTTATATATGTCTATATGTTTAATTGGCTTATCAAAAATTGTCATATCTATAAAACACTTAATAATATAATGCACTAATATGCACATAGACCAAGGTCAGACTCCCTGAATGACCTGTTGAATGGCCTGGTTTTATTCAAGTTTCTGAGAGTAGGTGGAAGAAGCATTATTTGATGTTTCAGAATGATACAATTTTATGTTGCCTCTTTGGTGAAAGTCCTAACATTCTGAAAAAAAGTTTTCTTTTTCCAATTGGTATAAAAGATTTTACAGATCTTTGGTAGAAATTACTCTGGAATTAATCTCCTCTTCCCAACATTGGAATTCATCTATCCCTACTTTGAGATTGATTATCATTTCATTACTTCAAAAACTTGTGGGTTTTTTATCCTTTTCAATTTAAAATATTTAGTAGCCTCTATGGTCCTTTCCACAAGATGTGTTAATATAAATGTTCATAGTTTCTCAAAAGTCGCATGCATAGCTTCTCCTGAGTCCTTGGCAAAATGCATATCCCCAGATCCTCCTCTCAGGCATTCTTATTCATTCTGGGATGAAGCATGGAAAATATAGTATATTTTAAATAAGTGAGTCAGTTTACTCTGACATAGATGATCCATGAACACTATGTTGGCCATAACTTTTCTATTTTAACTATCTCATTTTATAGATGAGGAAAGAGTCCCAGTAAAATTAAACAACAAAATTAAATATCAAAGATATTCAAATAGTGTCTTTAAGTATATTATATTGGATCAAAAACTTGCAATCAGTTTGTTTTGCTTAGTTGTGAAATTGCTAATACATGGGGACCCACATTTGTACATGTCAGCATAAAGCAGTCTGACATTACAGATCTAAACTTTCCAAATATTGAAATTAAATTAACTTTTAAATTTAAAAGTAAATTTAAACACTAGAACAGTGTTTCAACAATGATTGCTAGCTACTAATATATAAGGAAGGGTGATATCATTAATGCAAAAAGAAATCTGATGTAATAGTTGTGAGAAAAATATGAATATGTGAGTCATGAGACTTACCGAGAAACATGTTACAAGCACCAAAAGGCCCAAGATCAAGTACAGTGGTTTCATCCTTATGGTTATTCCTGAAAGTAAGCACAATGGCTGATCAGCATTCCTCTTTAACACTACTATTTGGGAAGTGTCCCAAGGCTTATAAATGATTAGTACCGTAATACTACCTTAGTGTTTTAGGAATTTTGCCTAATATTATTTTGGACTCAGTATCAATATTGGTAGGCTTATAACATTCAACTATAGAATGATGAAATTAGTTTTCACTTTTGATTTGTAAATGACAAAATATTATTCAGAAAGAATTTATGCTATAGAAGTTTTTATGAGTAAGTTTTTGGCTTTCAGAAGTTGCTACTTTGAAATGGACACTTATTTGGATTTGAGTAACTTGGTATTTTTAAATAGTGGTTACAGGATTTTGTAGATTTCTTCAGACTTGTATTTGAGATATTAATTTTTAAAACTAGATCATACATTTTAAATTTAATTTCTTGGTATATCTCAAAAATAAGGAAAGCAAAATTATCACCCTGCTAGATACAGTTTAAAGAAAAATTATCACATAATATAAATCCTAGTTTTAACAACATTCTACTAAGTTGTTTCAGTCCATGATGAGTGGTCACAAACAACTACAAAAAATCCACACATGGTATATCAAAGACCTGAGCAGAGAAGAGAGGTGTCCAGGTATTTTACTCTCAGTTGGATCAAAACTGACAATATATATGAAGTACATGGTAGCTTGAGTGTGGGAAAGCAACTCCATGCACCCTTGTGCAGTCTAGTTTTTGGACAGTCATCTCTGCCCGTCAACTGAGTGTGTTGGCTGAACAATCTGAATCTTGAAATTATCCTAGGGAAAAAAATATTCACTGAATAGTCTATTATATGTGCATATAGTTATATTTTTAAGCATCATTTTTCCTATGACACATTCTTAAAAGCTCTAAAACAAAGCCAAACAAATAATAAAAATATACTGTAGAATTATTCTCTCAGAGTACATCTGATAGTATTCTGGTCATTATGAAGCTCAAAACTCATTAAGGTACATCAGGGGGAAAAGTTGATTGATTGTGTAATTGATAGATTAATTGTCTTAGGGGTCCAAAATAAAAGCTTTATTCTGACATATAGAATTTCTCAAAATTTAATGCATTTTATGGCTAACCAAATTTTATGTAAGACACGTATTATTCTATTGTTGAAAATGAATGTACTAAAAAAACCCATTAAAATGATGTCTTCGAAAGTCTGAGAAAATTTTAGATTTCAAAGTAAAAATTCTTTGGTTTATATTTTCATGTGCTTACCCTTGCATAAGGAGCCTTCTCAGAGCTGCTTATTCTGCTGGTCAAAATGAGTCCTGCTAGGTACTTTATGAAAGAGGTCAAACAAAGTAGGGAAAGAACACAAAATCGCAGCTTTTATATAAGTGCAAGAGATATCTAGTGACAATAAGGAAAAGGCTAGTTGGAAGATTGTGTTGATGTTCTTTAAACAAAGTTAGGAAAGTTGTCCTTGCCAATTTGGCAATTTTTTCTGCATGTATTTTCTTTTCATTTCTGAGGCGCTTTGTCCTATTCAGTACTTGGTATTTCCTGATGAAACATATATTATACCATGAATCACAATGTTCTCTTGTCTTGGTAAATTAGTCTGGAGATTGGAATGCATTATTGCCTTTTTATTTTGAAGAAAAATCACAAGTGTTCTATTTCAAGTAACTTTAATTGTGATATCATCATATTTACTATTTTATCTAAAATTTAAATACATTATATGGGAAATTAAAAATTCAAATTATTTTAAAATTAAACTCTAACCTAATCTGGAGAGAATTTGGGGGAATGATCTAGAATTAAAATTAGAAGTCATTGTTAAATAGATGTTGCTAAATATCACACACATTACCATAGCCAGTTAGGACCAGAGCATCTCAAATACATTGCTTGTTGTTAGAATACTAGGCTATATCTTTTGTGTTTTATGTTTCTATTGTTTTCTCAGTTGAGATAATGAAATTGTATTACTGTTTTACACTTGGGCATTTCTCCATGTCTGATCCTATATATTTTTTCCCTCATTTATGGAACATTGGTTTAGTTGAGTCAGTTATTTTGAGAGATGAGAAAAATGAATGCTTGGAATAGAATTTTGATCTAAGTTTCGGAAATAGCAAGAGAAAAATATCTAGTGGTGGAAGAAGGAGAATAGTTGAAAGATTCGTGCAGTTACTGAATCTGAACTATAATTCTCTGTGTCTGTAATTTTTTCAAGATATTTACAATATTTAAAGACTCTTAAATGGACATTTTAGGGAAGCTTCCTTTTATTAATGAAGATATAAAACAGTAGTCTGAGACAATGTTCTAAAAGGTCATTTGGTGCTCGCCATTATTAAGTTGGGAAATCACAAGGCAGGATAGGGTGAAATGAGATCTCTTATCTCTGTTTTACACATAGGCACTAATGAACCTAAGTCTGCCCATTTCAAGGCATGAATACTGAGTTAACCAGGATTCTGTGTTGCTTCCCCAATCTACACAACCTTCCTCAGCTTACAAAGATTAGGTGTCATAGTGTGCTCAAGAGATTAATCAAGTGAGTTTATAGTCAGGTACTTTAACTTTAATGCCCAATATTAATATTTATTTCTTGGCTTATATCAGACTAGCTATTTCACCTCATTTGCCTCAGATTTTTCAGTTGAAAATGTGGGTATTTATAATTTTGATGCCATGGAGTTCAGTAATTCCTTTGTTCATTCATTCACTCATTAACCATTCATTGAATTCCCATTGGGTGTCCAACACAGGGTCAGTTGTTAAGACACAGAGTATTCAAATGTTTGTTCTTAAAAATATTTTGGTGGGGGGAGCTTCAAGAAGGCGGAGGTGTAAGAGGTGGAGGTCACCTTCCTCCCCACAAATACATCAAATATACATATGCATGTGGAATAACTCCTACAGAATACCTAATGAACACTGGCAGAAGACGACAGACTTCCCAAAAGGCAAGAAAATCCCCATGTACCTCGGTAGGGCAAAAGAAAAAAGAAAAAACAGAGACAAAAGAATAGGGACAGGACCTGTGTCAGTGGGAGGGAGCCATGAAGGAGGAAAGGTTTCCACACACTAGGAGCCCCTTGGTGGGTGGAGACTGCGGGTGGCAGAGGGGGGAGCTTTGGAGCCACGGAGGAGAGCACAGCAACAGGGGTGCAGAGGGCAAAGCAGAGACATTCCCGCATTGGTGCCGACCAGCACTCACCAGCCCGAAAGGCTTGTCTGCTTACCCACCGGGGTGGGCGGGGCTGTGAGCTGAGGCTCGGGCTTCAGTCAGAGCACAGGGAGAGGACTGGGGTTAGTGGCGTGAACACAGCCTGAAGGGGTTAGTGCACCACGGGTAGGCGGGAGGGAGTCCGGGAAAAGTCTGGAGCTGCCAAAGAGACAAGATACATTTTCTTGCCTCTTTGTTTCCTGGTGCACGAGGAGAGGTGATTCAGAGCGCTGCTTAAAGGAGCTCCAGAGACGGGCATGAGCCACGGCTATCAGCGTGGACCCCAGAGACAGGCATGAGATGCTAAGGCTGCTGCTACATCCACCGAGAATCCTGTGTGCAAGCACAGGTCACGGTCCACACCTCCCCTCCCGGGAGCCTGTGCAGCCTGCCACTGCCACGGTCCCGTGATCCAGGGACAACTTCCCCGGGAGAACATACGGCATACCTTAGGCTGGTGCAACGTCATGCCAGCCTCTGGCTCCACAGGTTCGCCCCGCACTCCATACACCTCCCTCCCCCCCGCCTGAATGAGCTAGAGCCCCCGAATCAGCTGCTCCTTTAACCCGTCCTGTCTGAGCGAAGAACAGACACCCTCAGGTGACCTATATGCAGAGGTGGGTCCAAATACAAAGCTGAACCCCAGGAGCTGTGAGAACACAGACCAGAATGGGAAATTTCTCCCAACAGCCTCAGGAGCAGCAGATTAAATCTCCACAGTCAACTTGATGCACCCTGCATCTGTGGAACACCTGAATAGACAACGAATCCTTCCAAATTGAGGAGGTGGACTTTGGGATCAACAATATATATATATTTTCCCCCTTTTTCTCTTTTTGTGAGTGTGTATCTGTATGCATCTTTCTGTGGTTTTCTCTTTTTTTTTTTTTTAAACATCTTTATTGGGGTATAATTGCTCCACAATGGTGTGTTAGTTTCTGCCCCATAACAAAGTGAATCAGCTACACATACACATATGTTCCCATATGTCCTCCCTCTTGCGTCTCCCTCCCTCCCACTCTCCCTATCCCACCCCTCCAGGCTGTCACAAAGCACCGAGCTAATATCCCTGTGCCCCGCGGCTGCTTCCCCCTAGCTATCCACCTTACTACGTTTGTCAGTGTGTATATGTCCATGACCCTCCCCCGCCCTGTCAAAGCTCACCCCTCCCCCTCCCCATATCCTCAAGTCTGCCCTCCAGTAGGTCTGCGTCTTTATTCTTGTCCTACCCCCAGGCCCTTCATGACATTTTTTTTCCCCTTAAATTCCATATATATGTGTTAGCATATGGTACCTGTCTTTCTCTCTCTGACCTACTTCACTCTGTATGACAGACTCTAGGTCTATCCATCTCATTACAAATAGCTCAATTTCATTTCTTTTTAAGGCTGAGTAATATTCCATTGTATATATTTGCCACATTTTCTTTATCCATTCATCCGATGATGGGCGCTTAGGTTGTTTCCATCTCTGGGCTATTGTAAATAGAGCTGCAATGAACATTTTGGTACATGACTCTTTTTGAATTTTGGTTTTCTCAGGGTATATGCCCAGTAGTGGGATTGCTGGGTCATATGGTAATTCTATTTGTAGTTTTTTAAGGAACCTCCATACTGTTCTCCATAGTGGCTGAACCAATTCACATTCCCACCAGCAGTGCAAGAGTGTTCCCTTTTCTCCACACCCTCTCCAGCATTTATTGTTTCTAGATTTTTTGATGATGGCCATTCTGACTGGTGTGAGATGATATCTCATTGTAGTTTTGATTTGCATTTCTCTAATGATTAATGATGTTGAGCATTCTTTCATGTGTTTGTTGGCATTCTGTATCTCTTCTTTGGAGAAATGTCTATTTAGGTCTTCTGCCCATTTTTGGATTGGGTTGTTTGTTTTTTTGTTATTGAGCTGCATGAGCTGCTTGTAAATTTTGGAGATTAATCCTTTGTCAGTTGCTTCATTTGCAAATATTTTCTCCCATTCTGAGGGTTGTCTTTTGGTCTTGATTATGGTTTCCTTTGCTGTGCAAAAGCTTTGAAGTTTCATTAGGTCCCATTTGTTTATTTTTGTTTTTATTTCCATTTCTCTAGGAGGTGGGTCAGAAAGGATCTTGCTGTGATTTATGTCATAGAGTGTTCTGCCTATGTTTTCCTCTAAGAGTTTGATAGTTTCTGGCCTTACATTTAGGTCTTTAATCCATTTTGAGCTTATTTTTGTGTATGGTGTTAGGGAGTGATCTAATCTCATACTTTTACATGTACCTGTCCAGTTTTCCCAGCACCATTTATTGAAGAGGCTGTCCTTTCTCCACTGTACATTCCTGCCACCTTTATCAAAGATAAGGTGACCATATGTGCGTGGGTTTATCTCTGGGCTTTCTATCCTGTTCCATTGATCTATCTTTCTGTTTTTGTGCCAGTACCATACTGTCTTGATTACTGTAGCTTTGTCGTATAGTCTGAAGTCAGGGAGCCTGATTCCTCCAGCTCCTTTTCTTGTTCTCAAGATTGCTTTGGCTATTCGGGGTCTTTTGTGTTTCCATAGAAATTGCGAAATTTTTTGTTCTAGTTCTGTGAAAAATGCCAGTGGTAGTTTGATAGGGATTGCATTGAATCTGTAGATTGCTTTGGGTAGTAGAGTCATTTTCACAATGTTGATTCTTCCCATCCAAGAACATGGTATATCTCTCCATCTATTTGTATCATCTTTAATTTCTTTCATCAGTGTCTTATAATTTTCTGCATACAGGTCTTTCGTCTCCTTAGGTAGGTTTATTCCTAGATATTTTATTCTTTTTGTTGCAATGGTAAATGGGAGTGTTTTCTTGATTTCACTTTCAGATTTTTCATCATTAGTATATAGGAATGCCAGAGATTTCTGTGCATTAACTTTGTATCCTGCTACTTTACCAAATTCATTGATTAGCTCTAGTAGTTTTCTGGTAGTATCTTTAGGATTCTCTATGTATAGTATCATGTCATCTGCAAACAGTGACAGCTTTACTTCTTCTTTTCCGATTTGGATTCCTTTTATTTCCTTTTCTTCTCTGATTGCTGTGGCTAAAACTTCCAAAACTATGTTGAATAAGAGTGGTGAGAGTGGGCAACCTTGTCTTGTTCCTGATCTTAGTGGAAATGCTTTCAGGTTTTAACCATTGAGGATGATGTTTGCTGTGGGCTTGTCATATATGGCCTTTATTATGTTGAGGAAAGTTCCCTCTATGCCTACTTTCTGCAGGGTTTTTATCATAAATGGGTGTTGAATTTTGTCGAAAGCTTTCTCTGCATCTATTGAGATGATCATATGGTTTTTCTCCTTCAATTTGTTAATATGGTTTATCACATTGATAGATTTGCGTATATTGAAGAATCCTTGCATTCCTGGAATAAACCCCTCTTGATCATGGTGTATGATCCTTTTAATGTGCTGTTGGATTCTGTTTGCTAGTGTTTTGTTGAGGATTTTTGCATCTATGTTCATCAGTGATATTGGCCTGTAGTTTTCTTTCTTTGTGACATCCTTGTCTGGTTTTGGTATCAAGGTGATGGTGGCCTCGTAGAAGGAATTTGGGAGTGTTCCTCCCTCTGCTATATTTTGGAAGAGTTTGAGAAGGATAGGTGTTAGCTCTTCTCTAAACGTTTGATAGAATTCACCTGTGAAGCCATCTGGTCCTGGGCTTTGGTTTGTTGGAAGATTTTTAATGACAGTTTCAATTTCAGTGCTTGTGATTGGTCTGTTCATATTTTCTATTTCTTCCTGATTCAGTCTTGGCAGTTTGTGCATTTCTAAGAATTTGTCCATTTCTTCCAGATTGTCCATTTTATTGGCATAGAGTTGCTTGTAGTAATCTGTCATGATTTTTTTTATTTCTGCAGTGTCAGTTGTTACTTCTCCTTTTTCATTTCTAATTCTATTGATTTGAGTCTTCTCCCTTTTTTTCTTGATGAGTCTGGCTAGTGGTTTATCTATTTTGTTTATGTTCTCAAAGAACCAGCTTTTAGTTTTATTGATCTTTGCTATCGTTTCCTTCATTTTTTTTTCATTTATTTCTGATCTGATTTTTATGATTTCTTTCCTTCTGCTAGCTTTGGGGTTTTTTTGTTCTTCTTTCTCTAATTGCTTGAGGTGCAAGGTTAGGTTGTTTATTCGAGATGTTTCCTGCTTCTTAAGGTGGGCTTGTATTGCTATAAACTTCCCCCTTAGAACTGCTTTTGCTGCATCCCATAGGTTTTGGGTCGTCGTGTCTCCATTGTCATTTGTTTCTAGGTATTTTTTAATTTCCTCTTTGATTTCTTCAGTGATCACTTCATTATTAAGTAGTGTATTGTTTAGCCTCCATGTGTTTGTATTTTTTACAGATCTTTTCCTGTAATTGATATCTAGTCTCATGGCGTTGTGGTCAGAAAAGATACTTGATACAATTTCAATTTTCTTAAATTTACCAAGGCTTGATTTGTGACCCAAGATATGATCTATCGTGGAGAATGTTCCATGAGCACTTGAGAAAAATGTGTATTCTGTTGTTTTTGGATGGAGTGTCCTATAAATATCAATTAAGTCCATCTTGTTTAATGTATCATTTAAAGCTTGTGTTTCCTTATTTATTTTCATTTTGGATGATCTGTCCATGGGTGAAAGTGGGGTGTTAAAGTCCCCTACTATGAATGTGTTACTGTCGATCTCCCCTTTTATGGCTGTTAGTATTTGCCTTATGTATTGAGGTGCTCCTATGTTGGGTGCATAAATATTTACAATTGTTATATCTTCTTCTTGGATTGATCCCTTGATCATTATGTAGTGTCCTTCTTTGTCTCTTGTAATAGTCCTTATTTTAAAGTCTATTTTGTCTGATATGAGAATTGCTACTCCAGCTTTCTTTTGGTTTCCATTTGCATGGAATATCTTTTCCCATCCCTTTATTTTCAGTCTGTATGTGTCTCTAGGTCTGAAGTGGGCCTCTTGTAGACAGCATATATAAGGGTCTTGTTTTTGTATCCATTCAGCCAATCTGTGTCTTTTGGTGGGAGCATTTAGTCCATTTACATTTAAGGTAATTATCGATATGTATGTTCCTATTCCCATTTTCTATATTGTTTTGGGTTCGTTATTATAGGTCTTTTCCTTCTCTTGTGTTCCTTGTCTAGAGAAGTTCCTTTAGCATTTGTTGTAAAGCTGGTTTGGTGGTGCTGAACTCTCTCAGCTTTTGCTTATCTGTAAAGGTTTTAATTTCTCCATCAAATCTGAATGAGATCCTTGCTGGGTAGAGTAGTCTTGGTTGCAGGTTTTTCTCCTTCATCACTTTCAGTATGTCCTGCCACTCCCTTCTGGCTTGTAGGGTTTCTGCTGAGAGATCAGCTGTTAACCTTATGGGGATTCCCTTGTGTGTTATTTGTTGTTTTTCCCTTGCTGCTTTTAATATGCTTTCTTTGTATTTAATTTTTGACAGTTTGATTAATATGTGTCTTGGCGTATTTCTCCTTGTATTTATCCTGTATGGAACTCTCTGTGCTTCCTGGACTTGATTAACTATTTCCTTTCCCATATTAGGGAAGTTTTCAACTATAATCTCTTCAAATATTTTCTCAGTCCCTTTCTTTTTCTCTTCTTCTTCTGGAACCCCTATAATTCGAATGTTGGTGC
This sequence comes from Delphinapterus leucas, assembly GCF_059928025.1. Lineage (NCBI taxonomy): Eukaryota > Metazoa > Chordata > Mammalia > Artiodactyla > Monodontidae > Delphinapterus > Delphinapterus leucas. The sequence goes on along the minus strand of NW_028322269.1, from coordinate 1,218,222 downwards.
GTTTAATGTTGTCCCAGAGGTCTCTGAGACTGTCCTCAGTTCTTTTCATTCTTTTTTCTTTATTCTGCTCTGCAGTAGTTATTTCCACTATTTTATCTTCCAGGTCACTTATCCGTTCTTCTGCCTCAGTTATTCTGTTATTGATCCCATCTAGAGTACTTTTAATTTCATTTATTGCGTTGTTCATCATTGCTTGTTTCATCTTTATTTCTTCTAGGTCCTTGTTAACTGTTTCTTGCATTTTGTCCATTCTACTTCCAAGATTTCGAATCATCCTTACTATCATTATTCTGAATTCTTTTTCAGGTAGACTGCCTATTTCCTCTTCATTTGTTAGGTCTGGTGCATTTTTATCTTGCTCCTTCATCTGCTGTGTGTTTTTCTGTCTTCTCATTTTGCTTATCTTACTGTGTTTGGGGTCTCCTTTTTGCAGGCTGCACGTTCGTAGTTCCCGTTGTTTTTGATGTCTGTCTCCAGTGGCTAAGGTTGTTTCAGTGGGTTGTGTAGGCTTCCTGGTGGAGGGGACTAGTGCCTGTGTTGTGGTGGATGAGGCTGGATCTTGTCTCTTTAGTGGGCAGGTTCACGTCTGGTGGTGTGTTTTGGGGTGTCTGTGGCCTTATTATGATTTTAGGCAGCCTCTCTGCTAATGGGTGGGGTTGTGTTCCTGTTTTGCTAGTTGTTTGGCATAGGTTGTCTATCACTGTGGATTGCTGGTCATTGAGTGAAGCTGGGTGCTGGTGTTAAGATGGAGGTCACTGGGAGATTTCCGCCGTTTAATATTATGTGGAGCTGGGAGGTCTCTTGTTGACCAGTGTCCTGAAGTTGGCTCTCCTACCTCAGAGGCAGAGCCCTGACTCCTGGCTGGAGCACCAAGAGCCTTTCATCCACACGGCTCAGAATAAAAGGGAGAAAAAGTAGAGAGAATTAGTAGAAGTATGAGGAAAGAAAGAAGGAAAGGAGGAAAGAAGGAAGGAAGAAAGAAGCAAAGAAGGAAAGACAGGAGGGAGGGAGGGAGGAAGGAAGGAAGGAAGGAGGGAAAGAAGGAAAACAGACAGAAAGAAAGAAGATACAGTAAAAATAAAATAAAGTATAATATAGTTATTGAATTAAAAAATATTTAGAAAAAAAAAAAAGGGACGGATAGAACCTTAGGACAAATGTTGGAAGCAAAGCTATACAGAGAAAATCTTACACAGAAGCATACACATACACCTTCACAAAAAGAGGTAAAGGGGGAAAAATCATAAATCTTGCTCTCAGAGACCACCTCCTCAATTTGGGGTGATTCATTGTCTAAAGGAGGGAAGGAAGGAAAGAAAGAAAGAAAGAATGAAGGTAAAGTATAATAAAGTTATTACAAATAAAATTAATTATTGAGAAAAAAAAATTTTTTTTAAAAAACCATGGACGGATAGAGCCCTAGAACAAATGGTGGAAGCAAGAGTATACAGACAAGATCTCACACAGAAGCATACACGTACACATTCACAAAAAGAGGAAAAGGGAAAAAAATCATAGATCTCGCTCCTAAATTCCACCTCTTCAATTTGGGATCATTCCTTGTCTATTCAGGTATTCCATAGATGCAGGGTATATCAAGTTGATTGTGGAGCTTTAATCCGCTGCTTCTGAGGCTGCTTGGAGAGATTTCCCTTTCTCTTCTTTGTTCTCACAGCTCACAGGAGCTCAGCTTTGTATTTGGCCCTGCCTCTGCGTGTAGATCGCTGGAGGGCGTCTGTTTTTTGCTCAGACAGGACAGGGTTAAAGGAGCCGCTGATTCGGGGGCTCTGGCTCACTCAGGCCGGGGGTGGGGGGCGGAAGGAGGGGCACTGCGTGTGGGGTGGGCCTGCGGCGTCAGAGGCGGCGTGACGTTGCGGCAGAGGCCGGCGTGACGTTGCACCAGCCTGAGGTCCGCCGTGCGTTCTCCCGGGGAAGTTGTCCCTGGTTCCCGGGAACCTGGCAGTGGCGGGCTGCACAGGCTCCGTGGAAGAGGGGTGTGGAGAGTGACCTGTGCTCGCACACAGGCCCCTTGGTGGTGGCAGCAGCAGCCCCAGCGTCTCCCGCCCGTCTCTGGGGTCCGCGCTTTCAGCCACGGCTCGCGCCCGTCTCTGGGTCCGCGCTTTCAGCCGCGGCTCGCGCCCGTCTCTGGGGTTCGTGCTTTTAGCCGCGGCTCGCGCCCGTCTCTGGAGTTCCTTTAAGCAGCGCTCTTAAACCCCTCTCCTCACGCACCAGGAAACAAAGAGGGAAGAAAAAGTCTCTTGCCTCTTCGGCAGGTGCAGCTTTTCCCCAAACTCCCTCCCGGCTAGTCGTGGTGCACTAACCCCTTCAGGCTATGTTCAAGCCGCCAACCCCAGTCCTCTCCCTGCGCTCAGTCCAAAACCGAAACCCGAGCCCCAGCTCGCAGCCCCGCCCGCCCTGGCGGGTGAGCAGACAAGCCTCTCGGGCTGGTGAGTGCTGGTCGGCACCGATCCTCTGTGCGGGAATCTCCCCGCCTTGCCCTCCGCACCCTGTTGCTGTGCTCTCCTCCGCGGTACCGAAGCTCCCCCCTCCGCCTCCCGCAGTCTCCGCCCGTGGAGGGGCTTCCTAGTGTGTGGAAACTTTTCCTCCTTCACAGCTCCCTCCCACTGGTGCAGGTTCCGTCCTTATTCTTTTGTCTCTGTTTTTTCTTTTTTTCTTTTGCCCTACCCAGGTACGTGGGGAGTTTCTTGCCTTTTGGGAGGTCTGAGGTCTTCTGCCAGCCTTCAGTAGGTGTTCTGTAGGAGTTGTTCCACGTATAGATGTATTTCTGGTGTATCCGTGGGGAGGAAGGCGATCTCCGCATCTTACTCTTCCGCCATCTTCCCAACTCCCTCCTGTGGTTTTCTCTGTATAGCTTTGTATTCACCATTTGTCCTAGGGTTCGGTCTGTCCATCTTTTTTTTTAGTATAGTTTTTACTGCTTGTTATTATTGGTGGATTTGTTATTTCGTTTGGTTGCTCTCTTCTTCCTTTTTTTATTACTTTAAACTTTTTTTATTTTTAATAATTAATTTTTATTTTAATAACTTTTTTATTTTATCTTACTTTTTTATTTTATCCTCTTGCTTTCTTTTTTCTCCCTTTTATTCGGAGCTGTGTGGATGACATGCTTCGGGTGCTCCAGCCAGATGTAAGGACTGTGCCTCTGAGGTGGGAGAGCCAAGTTCAGGACACTGGTCCCCAAGAGACATCCGAACTCCACATAATATCAAACAGCAAAAATCTGTTAGAGATCACCATCTCAATGCCAAGACCCAGCTCCACTCAATGATAGGCAAGCTACAGTGCTGGACACCCTATGACAAACAACTAGCACGACAGGAACACAACCCTATCCATTAGCAGAGAGGCTGCCTAAAATCATAATAAGGCCACAGACACCCCCAAATACACCACCAGATGTGGACCTGCCTACCAGAAAGAAAATATCGAGCCTCATCCACCAGAATACAGGCACTAGTCCCCTCCACCAGGAAGCCTACACAACCCACTGAACTAACCTTAGCCACTGGGGGCAGACACCAAAAAAAAATGGGAACTACGAACCTGCAGGCTGCAAAAAGGAGACCCCAACCACAGTACGTTAAGCAAAATGAGAAAACAGAGAAACACACAGCACATGAAGGAGCAAGGTAAAAACCCACCAGACCTAACAAATGAAGAGGAAATAGGCAGTCTACCTGAAAAAAATTCAGAGTAATGATAATAAAGATGATCCAAAATCTTGGAAATAGAATGGAGAAAATACAAGGAAATGTTTAACAAGGACCTAGAAGAACTAAAGAGCAAACAAACAGTGATGAACAACACAATAAATGAAATTAAAAATTCTCTAGAAGGGATCAATAGCAGAATAACTGAGGCAGAAAAATAATGACCTGGAAGATAAAATAGTGGAAATAGGACTTCCCTGGTGGTGCAGTGGTTGAGAGTCTGCCAGCCGATGCTGGGGACATGGGTTCATGCCCTGGTCCATGAAGATCCCACATGCCACAGAGCACCTGGGCCCGTGAGCCATGGCCACTGAGCCTGCACGTCTGGAGGCTGTGCTCCGCAATGCGAGAGGCCACAACAGTGAGAGGCCTGCATACAGCAATAAATAAATAAATAAATAAATAAATAAATAAATAGTGGAAATAACTACTGCAGAGCATAATAAAGAGAAAAGAATGAAAAGAATTGAGGACAGTCTCAGAGACCTCTGGGACAATATTAAGTGCACCAACATTTGAATTATAGGGGTCCCACAAGAAGAAGAATAAAAGAAAGGGACTGAGAAAATATTTGAAGAGATTATAGTTGAAAACTTCTCTAATATGTGAAAGGAAATAGTTAATCAAGTCCAGGAAGCACAGAGAGTCGCATACAGGATAAATCCAAGGAGAAACATGCCAAGACACATATTAATCAAACTATCAAAAATTAAAGACTAAGAAAAAATATTAAAAGCACAAAGGGAAAAACAAGAAATAACACACAAGGGAATCCCCATAAGGTTAACAGTTGATCTTTCAGCAGAAACCCTGCTAGCCAGAAGGGACTGGCAAGACATATTTAAAGTGATGAAAGGGAAAAACCTACAACCAATATTACTCTACCCAGGAAGGATCTCATTCAGATTTGACAGAGAAATTGAAACATTTACCAATAAGCCAAAGTTAAGAGGATTCATCACCACCAAACCAGATTTACAGCAAATGCTAATGGAACTTCTCTAGGCAGAAAACACAAGAGAATGAAAAGACCTACAATAACAAACACAAAACAATTAAGGAAATGGTAATAGGAGCATACATATCGATAATTACATTAAATGTAAATGGATTAAATGCTCCAACCAAAAGACATAGACTGGCTGAATGGATACAAAAACAATACCTGTAAATATGCTGTCTAAAAGAGACCCACTTCAGACCTAGGGAAACATACAGACTGAAAGTGAGGGGATGGAAAAAGATATTCCATGCAAATGGAAATCAAAAGAAAAGTGGAGTAGCAAATCTCATATCAGCCAAAATAGACTTTAAAACAAAGACTATTACAAGAGACAAAGAAGGACACTACATAATGATCAAGGGATCAATCCAAGATGAAGATATAACAATTGTAAATACTTATGCACCCAACATAGGAGCACCTCAATACATAAGGCAAATTCTAACAGCCATAAAAGGGGAAATGGACAGTAACACAATCATAGTAGGGGACTTTAACACACCACTTTCACCAATGGACAGGTCATCAAAATGAAAATAAATAAGGAAACATAAGCTTTAAATGATATATTAAACAACATAGACTTAATTAATATATATAGGACATTCCATCCAAAAACAACAGAATACACTTTCTTCTCAAGTGCTTACAGAATATTCTTCAGGATAGATCATATCTTTGGTCAGAAATCAAGCCCTGTTAAATTTAAGAAAATTGAAATAATATCAAGTATATTTTCTGACCACAACACAATGAGACTAGATATCAATTACAGGAAAAAATCTGTAAAAAATACAAACACATGGAGGCTAAACAATATACTACTTAATAACCAAGAGATCACTGAAGAAATCAAAGAGGAAATCAAAAAAATACCTAGAAACAAATGACAATGAAAACATGATGACCCAAAACCTATGGGATGCAGCAAAAGCAGTTCTAAGAGGGAAGTTTATAGCAATACAATCCTAACTTAGGAAACAAGAAACACCTCAAATAAACAACCTAACCTTACACCTAAAGCAATTAGAGAAAGAAGAATAAATAAACTCCAAAATTAACAGAAGGAAAGAAATCATAAAGATCAGATCAGAAATAAATGTAAAAGAAATGAAGGAAATGATAGCAAAAATCAATAAAACTAAAAGCTGGTTCTTTGAGAAGATAAACAAAATTGATAAATCACTAGCCAGACTCATCAAGAAAATAAGGGAAAAGACTCAAATCAATAGAATTAGAAATGAAAAAGGAGAAGTAACAACTGACACTACAGAAATACAAAGGATCATGAGAGATTACTACAAGCAACTATATGCCAATAAAATGGACAACCTGGAAGAAATGGACAAATTCTTAGAAATGTACAACCTTCTGAGACTGAACCAGGAAGAAATAGAAAATATGAACAGGCCAATGACAAGCACTGAAATTGAAACTGTGATCAAAAATCTTCCAACAAACAAAAGCCCAGGACCAGATGGCTTCACAGGCGAATTCTATCAAACATTTAGAGAAGCGCTAACACGTATCCTTCTCAAACTCTTCGAAAATATAGCAGAGGGAGGAACACTCCCAAACTCATTCTACAAGGCCACCATCACCCTGATACCAAAACCAGACAAAGATGTCACAAAGAAAGAAAACTACAGGCCAATATCACTGATGAACATAGATGCAAAAATCCTTAAAAAAAAACAACAAACAGAATCCAACAGCACATTAAAAGGATCATAGATCATGATCAACTGGGGTTTATCCCAGGAATGCAAGGATTCTTCAGTATATGCAAATCAATCAATGTGATACACTATATTAACAAAGTGATGGAGAAAAACCATATGATCATCTCAATAGATGCTGAAAAAGCTTTTGACAAAATTCAACGCCCATTTATGATAAAAACCCTGCAGAAAGTAGGCATAGAGGGAACTCACCTCAACATAATAAAGGCCATATATGACAAACACACAGCCAACATCGTTCTCAATGGAGAAAAACAGAAAGCATTTTCACTAAGATCAGGAACAATACAAGGTTGCCCACTCTCACCACTATTATTCAACATAGTTTTGGAAGTTTTAGCCACAGCAATCAGAGAAGAAAAGGAATCCAAATCAGAAAAGAAGAAGTAACGCTGTGACTGTTTGCAGGTGACTTGATACTATACATAGAGAATCCTAAAGATGCCACCAGAAAACTACTAGAGCTAATCAATGAATTTAGTAAAGTAGCAGGATACAAAATTAATGCACAGATCACTTGCATTCCTATACACTAATGATGAGAAATCTGAAAGTGAAATTAAGAAAACACTCCCACTTACCACTGCAACAAAAAGAATAAAATATCTAGGAATAAACTTATCTAAGGAGACAAAAGACCTGTATGCAGAAAATTATAAGACACTGATGAAAGAAATTAAATATGATACAAATAGATGGAGAGCTATACCATGTTCTTGGGTTGGAAGAATCATCATTGTGAAAATTACTATACTACCCAAAGCAATCTAAAGATTTGATGCAATCCCTATCAAACTACCAATGGCATTTTTCACAGAAGTAGAACAAAAAATTTCACAATTTGTATGGAAACAAAAGACCCTGAATAGCCAAAGCAATCTTGAGAAAGAAAAATGGAGCTGGAGGAATCATGCTCCCAGACTTCAGACTATACTACAAATTTACAGTAATTAAGACAGTATGGTACTGGCATAAAAACAGATATATAGATCAATGGAATAGGATAGAAAGCACAGAGATAAACCCTTACACATATGGTCACCTTATGTTTGATAAAGGAGGCAAGAATATACAATGGAGAAAAGCAGCTTCTTCAATAAGTGGTGCCCAGAAAACTGGACAGCTACATGTAAATGAATAAAAGTAGAACACTCCCTAACGCCATACACAAAAATAAACTCAAAATGGATTAAAGACCTAAATGTAAAGGCAGACACTGTCAAACTCTTAGAGGAAAACATAGGCAGAACACTCTATAACATAAATCACAGCAAGATCATTTTTGACCCATCTCCTACAGAAATGGAAATAAAAACAAAAATAAACAAATGGGATTTAATGAACTCCAAAGCTTTTGCACAGCAAAGGAAACCATAAACAAGACCAAAAGACAACCCTCAGAATGGGAGAAAATATTTGTAAATGAAGCAACTGGCAAAGAATTAATCTCCAAAATTTACATGCAGCTCATACAGCTCAATATCAAAAAAACAAACAACCCAATGCAAAATTGGGCAGAATACCTAAATAGACATTTCTCCAAAGAAGATATACAGATTGCCAGCAAACACATGAAACAGTTAATGCTTATTAATCGTTAGAGAAATGCAAATCAAAACTACAATGAACCATCACCTCACAGTGGCCAGAATGGCCATGATCAAAAAATCTACAAACAATAAATGCTGGAGAGGGTGTGGAGAAAAGGGAACCCTCTTTTACTGTTGGTGGGAATGTAAATTGATAACAGCCACTATGGAGAACAATATGTAGGTTCCTTAAAAAAACTAAACATAAAACTACCTTACGACCCAGCATTCCCACTACTGGACATATACCCTGAGAAAACCATAATTCTAAAAGAGTCATGTAGCACAAAGTTCATTACATCTCTATTTACAATAGCCAGGACATGGAAGCAACCTTAGTGTCTATCAACAGATGAATGGATAAAGAAGATGTACCACATATATACAATGGAATATTACTCAGCCATAAATCGGAACAAAATTGTGTTATTTTTAGTGAGGTGGATGAACCTAGAGTCTCTCATATAGAGTGAAGTAAGTCAGAAAGAGAAAAACAAATGTCGTATGCTAACACATATATATGGAATCTAAAAAACGAACAAAATAATGGTCATGAAGAACCTAGGGGCAAGACGGGAATAAAGACCCAGACCTACTAGAGAATGGACTTGAGGATACAGGGAGGGGGAAGGGTAAGCTGGGACAAAATGAGTGGCATGGACATATATACACTAACAAATGTAAAATAGATAGCTAGTGGGAAGCAGCCGCATAGCACAGGGAGATCAGCTCAGTGCTTTGTGACCACCTAGAGGGGTGGGATAGTGAGGGTGGGAGGGAGGAAGATGCAAGAGGGAAGAGATATGCGGATATATGTATATGTATAACTGATTCACTTTGTTATAAAGCAGAAACTAGTACACTACTGTATAGCAGTTATACTCCAATAAGGATGTTAAAAAGAAAAGAAAAGAAAAGTAACAGAATAAAGCAGTTATAAAAAATAAATAAACAAATAAATTGTTGGACTATAACATCTATGTTGGGTATGAAAGTTGAAGGTGAACTCTGGGGAGAAGGTCAAGGAACCAGAGAGCCTACTGAGTTTAAAGGGTTCCTATAGTGAGAATAACTAAGTGCAATATGTGGGAGTATGGGAAGTTTTGATCAAAGTTGTTTTGATCAGGTATATCTTGACTGTATAGGTGAGGAGCATCTCTGTGATGACAGCAAGGTTCAGGTTACTTGTGTAGCCGAAGGGAAATAAAGGTCGTTCAATATGATGAGATCAAGGAATAGAATAATCTGGGTTCTGAGGGATTGTCGGTGTGGACTGTGATATTTCCTGGAACTATGGTGGCACTTGGGATAAACATCATTAATGCTAAGTTCTGTAGAGAGTGAAAGTGATGCCAGAGAGCTTGATTGACAGCAGCAATAGTGAAGAAGGAGGAATGGCTAAATGGCACAGATTTTATTTAAGTGGGGATTATCTTTTAGAAGACTGGAAGAGTAAGCGTCTCTGTGCTGATTGGCTTTACTGTAGTAATAACAACATCAAAACTCTGAATGACTACCTGAAAAACACCCATTTTTTTTTTTCTGTTGTGTCATGTGTTGGCAACTGTTGGCAGCATGTTTCTGCAGCTCTGTTTTATGTGTCTTCTCATTCGAGGACCCAGGTTGAAGAAAGAATCTCTATTTAAAATGTGCAGCTTTTGTAATATAAAGGAAAAAATGCAAGAGAAAGAGTGATGGAATTAGTGCTTTCAATTTGCCTATTTTAACTTGAGCCAAGCCTGCCAATGAGATAAGGAGCTATACTCTATATAGAGGGAGGGGGGCGCTGTAAACTTTATGGCAACTAGTGGAAATGTAAAATCCTCTTTTTTATAAGGAAGTGGAAGTAAATAGTTGGGAATGCTAGTACCATCTACAGTTGGGAAGTAATAGCCAAGAGAATGACAAATCCAACTATTTCCCTGAGATTGAGAGGTGAGGAACAATGAATAGCTTCCATTTGAGAGGGTACCTTTATTTCTTGTAAAGAAACAGTTTTTGTCTTTGAAAATCTAATTCCTTCTTCTTTCTGTTGGATGAAGTTTTATTAATTATCACCTTTTTAAAATTAAACATTCAATTTCTCATTTTCAACTGGATATAATTCCTAATTCATCTTTCCTAATACAAAATTATGTTCTTGATTGCATTACCTTTTCAAGCCACCAGCCTGTCTCTTTTTGGTCTTTTTAATAAAAGCCTCTTTTGTTGTTTACTCACTTTTCACCCCTTAACTTTTATTTTTATATAATTTAGACCATATTGGGACTCTTATTTCCAAATATTTTGTTGATCATATGCTCCTAGTACTTCTCACTTTTTTCTTCTTTTTTCTTTTCTCTCTTTCTAAAAGTGTTGAAACGTTCTTTCTTAAACTTTTTTCTCCTCTTGGCTTTTATGAAACATTTCTTAGTTCTCTCACCTGTGATTTCTCTGTTTCTATCTGCTTTCCTTGCTTTTCTTTCTTCTGGTCTAAGTATGGGTTTCCCTCATGATTCTCTCTTTATCTCCCCTGCATCTCCTGCTTTTCTCTTTCAAGCTCTATTCCCCACCCCCTGACCACTGCCTTTCTCATTCCTCTCTCTTCATCTTTCTTCCTCTTCTCTTTTTTTATAGTATGGTAATATACAGGAAAACTTGTGTTTTGAAAATGTGCTCTAAATTATGCTGTGGAGTTTGTGCACTCCTGGTTGAAAGAGCTTTTTCTTATAAAACTCCAGGATAAGCAGAATACAAAGCTGAGTGGTCCATCACAATAGATTTTTAATTTGTTTCTCCATAATAGTGTGCTAGGCATTTGTAGTGGGAGAAGTGAAAGGCATGGACTATGCTAGCCAGGTCTGAGTGCCTGCTGTTTATTCACCTACTATGTGTCCTTGGTATTGATTAACCTCTATGTACCTCAGTTTCCCTATGTCTAGAGTGTCAATAATAATGGGAATTATTTTATAGGGTTATAGTGAGTATTAAATAGTTATATGTCAAGCTCTTAGAACAGAGTTTGGCTCACGTAAGAAATGAAATGTTTTTTTTATTACTTATAAGGTATACTTTCTATAATAATCTTCTGTGGTAAAATCTTCTTTAATTTTTCCCTTTTCTATAGAATTAAACCAAACTGCTAATCCTGGTCCTTAATAATATGATTATAACTTCCCCTTCTGATATCCATTTTTCTAAGTATGTCTCATGTTCATGACTAACTTCTGGCTAAATCTGACAGTGTGGTGTGTATATTATCCCTCGAAGTACTGGGATATTGTGTACACATAATAAATGTTTGGAAGACGTGAACATGAATGCCATTTGCCCTCTTAACTCCATGCATTTGTTGTGTTTTTATCCAGCAGTACACCTCCTGTTTATTTTCTACCTGTTGATATCATTCTTTTCCTTTTCATGTCTGTCAGGACTCTTTTTTTTTAATCTTCTCAGTGAAATGCCATACTACATTCTGTGGATCATTTTTTTTAATGGCCCTAATCATAGTTAGGGCCAAAGTTAGTTGAACTTTTCTTCCTACTCTTTCAGGACTAGGTTGTGTCTCGTTAGCTATTGAAGTCACTGTCAACCCTTTGATACCAAGATTTTGTGATTGTCTGTTTCTCCTGTAATAGTTTTTCCATAAATGTTTGCTATCCCTAAAGTGGAATAAATATCTCTTCCCCTATTTGCTCATTATATTTATTACAGATTCTTTATGCAGTTATTTAGAGTGAACTGCCTTGTTTCTATCTTTGCTGCTTGAACCTTTGAGGAATAATGATTGAGTCACTTATATTTGTATTTGTATTCTTCTGTTCCGTGTCCTAGATATAGGTAAATTTTTACTTAATCAGTTGAATGATTTATCAACTAGAAAGTGATCTAATATATTTTCAGATGAAATGATTCAGGGAATGGTATGAAGTTTCAGTTGAACATTCTCTGGAGAAACCACCTCTTTAGATGAAGGAAAGGTGTTGGAGATTTCCAAAAAAGATATCTGTAGCTCTGTAGAAATTTAACATTTATTCTTTCTATGCTTTTTGAAAATATGTCCTACTAGACTATGATCTCTTAGAGGGTAGGATTGTATTTGCATCTCTTCTTTGTAGCTTTGGTTGTAATTTTATGTATACATATATGTACATATAAAATTCCATTTTATATGAATTGTATATGTAATTACTTGGTTATGACTAAGTGCACTGGTATTTTATATCAAAAAGTAATTTCTAAGGTTTATAATATTTTAATGTGGTGTTATATGGGGTGACTTCAAAAATACTTTTGCCTGTGAAGCATTTACATTTTTTTTTTCTGGACACATACTTTGGGTGTTATAGAACCAACTGAAAGAGTGAAGGTGCTGGCAATACTGCTGGCACTCTACAGAGAAGTAGAGACCAATACACATGTGGTCAAATGTATAAATCAAGTTATCTTTGAAAGTCTTTACAGTATAGTGAAACTAAAAAAGCAATAAGAACCCACATCCCTGTATTTTGGTATCATTTTATACATTTTTGTTAAAACTAAAATGGTGAGTGATGATGATCATAAATATATCAGTATTCTGTTTTTCAGGCTTTATAAAAACAAAACAAAACAAAATACCACAAGCCATTAATTAAAAGTACACAAGCTCTTCATTCTTCAATTGTTTTAAAACAGCCCATTCGTGCATAGGATATTAGAAGCTGGGACCATGAGTTAAATGGAATGTAAATTTGAAAACTGACCTACCACTTATACTTGTGATCCTTGGAAAGTCATATAAATTCTCATAGCCTCAGTTTCCTCATCTTCAAAAAGGAGACAGTGATATCTGCCTTTATAGGGATCCTATGATTATTAAACGAGATTCAGTACAAGGTGTATCTGATGCAATAATAGCATCAGAATCATTCTGTGTTCTACAATAAGCATCTGCCATTGGATTTTTATACTATATAACTGGGATAATTATTCCCATTTATATTCATAATTAGGAGTGCATATATTCAGAAATTGGGGAAATATATGATATTCTCTTATTTAATATTCTTAAGAATCATGTCATATCATGATGTGCATGTTTCAGTCAGTGCTTATAGCAAGAGAGCTCTTCTTGGGTTGTGATTTAGTCTATATTTCTATTCTTTAGGCTAATCATAATATTTACTAAAATATTTTGTCCTTTTTTGCTTTATTAGAGCTGGTAGGTCCTGAAAGAGTGAGAGAATTCCCCTATGTCAAATGCACACTTGTGGGATTTTATAAACGTTGAAGTATACACTAACTTTTATTTACTAAGGCCCTAATTAAAAGTGATTTTTTTTCAGGAAATGAAAGCATTTTAGCATTAGGAGAAGAAGGTCAAAATACACGCATTTGGAGAAACTTGTTCTTTCTTTTGCAGGAATCTGTTAGCATTGAGTTTATAGATGTAACATATATAATCAAGGAGGCCAAATTTAATTTTTGAAATAAAGAGAAGAGCTTCTAATCCATATGGTAGATTTCAGAATCAGATACCTTATCCATTAAGCAATGTGGCTGGCTGATGCATATGGCAGATTTAGAAACTATTTGTTTATCTTTCTCTTTGGTGTGGCAAAAAAAAACACCGGGTTTTAGACACATCTTAAGACCACTCATTCGGTTAGAAAGTATTTTGGAAAATGTTGTTTACCTTGGTTTGCCTTTGTCTTCTTGTGATTTGGTACATTTGCAATCTTAGAAAGTTGTAGAATTTATGGAAGATGTTGTTGCTGGTTGGCAACAGGTAGTGCCAGCAGCTGGGGCAGGGGTAGTGCCAGCCACTGCAGCACTGGTGGTGGCCTCAGGTCGGAGGGTGCTGGAAGCCATGGTGCTGGACATAAGGCCTGTAGTTTTTCTGGTAGAGGCAGTAGAAACTGTGGTAGTTACAGATGGAGGAACAGTAGAAGTGGCTAGTGGAACTTGAGAACTGGGGTTGACAACATTCTCAGGTGGTGGAGTAGGTCTAGGTGATGGACCATGTGGCGGTGGGGGTAGAGGCATCTGTGGGTTCCATGATGACCATGGTGACCACGTGAATCTGCAGAAGCTTGTCCAAATTTTGCAAAATGCTCTCTTGACTCATAAGGATGTATATGTTTAAATGGTTTAAAATGCTTTTCAGAACTTTCACTAGATTTAAGAGAATACAAAACAATTATTTTTATGCAGCTGAGATGCATAAACTAGCTTGTAATCAGGTTTTAATATGTATCTATGTTATTATTTAAATTTGTGTAAATATTCTGACTTCTTTTCAAAAGTTATTTGATGGCTGTGCCCACCAAGTAGAAAGAATTATGACCCTTGGTGAAATATAAAGTAAACTGTTATTACTGCTATTCTCAAAGCCTAATAGTTTTATTACAAATTTTCCCAAAATGTGTTCCACAATAGGTACTGTATTGAAAAGATTTTGGTAGTCAAATAACTATAGGAAAGATCTGGGTAAAGTAAAACACATTTCTTTACTACAAGGCTTATTGGAATTGTTAATATAATATGCCAATGACTATTTAGCATATCCAAAGAGATATGCAATATTTCCCAAACTTACTTCACCCTGGATATGTTGTGTGTGAGTGTATGTAGCATTTCTTCATTCTAGTGTTTTAGTGTTTCATGGAGTACCTTTTGGGACATGCTGTTCTAATTTCCATCCTGGAAAAGAGCACAATGTATTCTACTGCCCTGAATAACAAGATTTAAGGGAGATTATAGAACATTGCACTGCTCCTTTTGTATACGCCTAATATGAGATGGATGGAGCATTCTATGAATCTGCATGTTTGGCATTGGCACAGAATCACAGATAGCAAAAGCTAGAAGTGTCTTAGATCAGTCAGTGTACATCTACCCAGTGAAAACCTCATGGCAGCAATGCCATGGGCAATTTTTATGGGCTTTAGTTACATGGACTTTTAACATGATATTCCCTTAGGATTTCAGTTTAGGCTCTTGTCTCTTATTTGGTCTTCACTGGCAGAAGTTAATCCTTGGGATTCTAAATATGACACTCCTCCTGCCTCCTCATGAAGTATTAGTTCTCAAAGTGAATAAATCCTGAGAAATAGTCAAATACCTGACTTTAAGGTGAAGGAGAAATAAGTTGCCAAAAATTGTCACAAGCTTTCAAGGTATGCTTGAAAAAATTTTTTTCTAAATATCAGCACAATTTAGGTCATTAAACCTAGATAATGTCTATTCCATAGCATTAGAAGGATAATTTTTTGTTTTAAAAGGATTCACTTAGAGTTCTTGTCTTAGAATGTGGAAAAGAGAGAGCAGGGGGATGTATCCTGATGATGTGATAAATATTTTCAGATAACATATCCAATCGTGAAGCTCACCTCCATTCTGACCTGAAGTGGGGACTGTGAGAATTAGAAACGACAGAGAGTGAAAGGGATTTGTCATTTTGAGAAGTCTTTCCTTATGATTATGAATTTTCTTTCCTTTTCCATTGAAAACCATTGATTTTGAGAAAAGAACCTAGTTTTTGCTCTTTTGTGGGGTCATAGGAAATGTTCCATATTAAAAAGGCATCGATATTGATAAGGAGAAAGACATTTACAATGAACAAACAAATGTAGATAGTTTTTGGTACTGAAGGCTGGTTAAACTTTGTTTTTCATGTGCTTAGCAGTCCTACTGCTATTGTAGATGAATATGTATCTAAAAGTGAAGCAACTTGAAGCTAGATTTTACTGCTCACAGAACTATTCTCATTGGGTTCCTAAATTTGGTAATTAGGTGACTCTGGCTCTCTTCACATTTTCTTTGGTTAGGAATAAAAGAAAATATATATACCTTATCACCTCCTCAGATATAACTAACTTTTGATTATGAGTGAAAATGTAAAATGATAATCAGAAATATAAATAAAACTTACTTCTTTGTGGGGTTTTTGCTTTTGTGCACCAGCTGACTAAAATGAGATAGAGATTGAAATACAGTAAAAAAAAAAAAGAGAGACCCAGAGCTTATATGGCATTTTAAGAATACTGATTATAAATTCTTTATGAGGGTAAAATGTAGTTGAGTTAGGGTGAATAGAATGGGATACAATTTTAGAACTTTGGGTGTCATCATTAAACGTGAGGGACCTTCTAACTGTTTAGAGTAGATGGCTTATGAGCTAAGGGGATGATCAGTTTTTCTGGAGTTCTTTAAGCAAAAGAATTCCTCTTCTTTCACATTTCTCATGGTTGTGTTACCAACCAGTCTTCAGTTTCCAGGTAGTGCTAGGTTTGACTCCCTTTATCAAAATAGCTATCATTCACTCAGGTGCTAAACCTGGAGACCATTATGGAACCAATGTCTTTATGACTTTGATGTAAGGAAAAACCAGCCTGTCTTTTGTGGGAGAGAGAAATTGGTGACCCAAATAACTCTGGAATAGGGATATTTCAGAGAAATAGGTTATTTCTCACTGAATGAAAAATACTCTTTGCTGCATTTTAGCATGGGACAAGAGGGAAAGAGGTGGTTCCCAGTTAAGAGGGCCCATAAGAAGTTGGTTGTTTATGAAATGATACTGGATCTGTTTGCTGCAATAAGCCTTAGACAAGGTCCCCTTCACCTTTTAGATAATGTAACTTAGATGCAGGCGTTAGGTAAAGAGAGCTAAACATGTAAGAGGATACCAAGTACATGCCCTTATATATCATGCCTAGAATTTCTTAATTTATTTGATTCATGTGAAATCCTTTTTATGGTTGCAGATTTATTTTATAGTGTTCCTTATAATCAGTTCTCTTCTTCACACATCTTTCTTTCTTTTTGAGGAGGCTACACAGACTAAATGGTATCCAGGAATGATACTACAGAGGCAGAATCATAGTACAAAATTTAAAATTATGACACTACAATGTCTTACATACACATGTTGGGAATTCTAAAGACTACCAATATGTGGAAAAAATATAAAAGAAAAGTACTGATTGCATTCCAAGGTCAACAAAAGCTCACAGAGAAAATTAAATTAAGTTTTCAGGCAAAAATAAAATTAAAACAAGGTGTGTGTAATATACAGCTATGTTGACATAAAACAATGAAATGGATGTACACTTTATGATTAAGAGCTGAGTAAGAAAATAAATATATCTAAAGATATTTGGTATTTACCGAGAAGCAAGCAGTGAAAGTCAAGATGACAGCAATCAAAATCAGAGCCTTCAAATGTAAAATAGATAGCTAGTGGAAAGCAGCCACATAGCACAGGGAGATCAGCTCAGTGATTTGTGACCGTCTAGAGAGGTGGGATAGGGAGGGTGGGAGGGAGACACAAGAGGGAGTAGATATGTGGATATATGTATATGTATAGTTGATTCACTTTGTTATAAAGCAGAAACTAACACACCATTGTAAAGCAATTATACTCCAATAAAGATATTAAAAAAAAATCAGAGCCTTCATCTTGTCTTAGGGTCTTCTAGAAGTAGGCAGCAAGAGATACTTCATTGGTGGGGGGAAAATAAAATAAATACTGAAATTGTTTTTGTTAAATTTTAACCAAAGGAAAAACATTTATGCACATTGTGCTACATCCATGGCATATATTGTATATATGGCATAATAAGAACTTATCAAATTTATAAGAAAAATATCAAGCCCAACAGATATATGCAAAGGTTAAGAATAATGAATTCCAATAACATATGAGTAGTAGATAAAAATGTAGACAAAAGTCCTTGTTTCATTGTCAAGAAAACATAGAACTTTCTTTTGTACTACTATTTTACTATTACTAGGGAGGTTTTTAAGATGGTAAAACCAAAACATGGGCAAGATTGTGGTGAGGTTGATATCCTTGCATGCAGCCATTGATTCTATTACTCAAGATAATTTTTTTGAAAAGCAGGATGGCAATATGCAGAAGAAACATGAAAATATTCATACCTTTAACTTAAAGAATCTGTCTTGAGGTTTACTCTTGATAAATTAACCAACAGAAAAATATTTTAAAATTCATTCCAGTGTTACTTATAATTTAAAAAATATGGATACTGATATGGAAGACTTTGTAGAAATTTTACAAATGCTTATGTTATAATGATAAATGAAAAGTTTAAATATGATACTGTATGTAAATTATCCAAGTAGATGAGAACTGGAAAATATAAGCAAGAATTAAAATAAGGGTGGTATGATGGTTTAATTTATAAGTGGATTTTCTGTTATTAAAAATATACGGTGTTTTGTTGATTTTATAATTTAAACACAAAAAAGAAATTAATAAAATGCTATTAAAATGGTCTTCTGGCTCTGATTTTGACCTTACAAATTTAAGACAGTAGACAGAAAAATTTGAACATTAACTTATAATTTAAAAATGGGTATAGTTAGAAATATGAAATATTTATATTAATCTTGTCATCATATTATTTTACTATCTGCAAATAACTTTTTAAAATTTGATATTTCTGTTAAACTTTTTATTTTCTTCTGATATGATCATGATTGCTAGATTCTCTCATCCAAAGGAAATAAAAACAAACAAATAAAAACCTAAATCTCTCCAATTGCAATTCTTTGAGGGCTATTGTAAAATTATACCTCTTTTCATAATTTTGCATTCATATATCATATTTCAGTAATGAATCAGTTTTGGGGTGGGTCACTATTCACTTAACTAATTCCTCTCCCAAAGAAAAGTAGCAATGTAGAGGAATTAATGGCTAATTACTTATGACTACAAAATCTCAACTTCAAGTGTGACTGCTTTTCTTTAAGTTACAACATTAAAAACATGATAACCACAACATTATTGATGGAGAATTATTATCTTTTAACAATGACTTTATTCATTAGGGCATCTCCTTGTGATTTTTAAGGGAAAGACAAGCAGATCAATAATCATAAGAGTTGAACTTCAGTTGTCAAACTGTGGTCACATTCTTTAAACTATCTGAGACCCATTTTTCTAATTTTAAAGTGATTAATTTATTTGATGAAATTGTCACATATTAATACTCCAAGAATAGAAAACCAAATAAATAAGTGTATATTTATCATGTAAAACAGTCACAGTCTCAAGCAAAATATAAGACACATTTAGATATTTATATGTCCTTCCCTTTCTAATAAAAGAAATAAACAAAATGGAAACATTCAATTAATTAAAAAATCAGGCCTATTGATTTCTTGTGTAATTTAGTAAAATATATAGACGTTTCTGTCACTGAAAACATTTTCATTTTTATAGGTGCAAAACTAAAATACTGATTCATGTCTAAAAAGGACCACTTTAAAGCTATTTGGGATTCCAGAGGAAAGCTATGTTTATTATTATCAGGTTTACTGAAATTATTAGCACTTTACTAATAAAAGCGTATAGAACTTATAGGTTGATGAATTTATTAAAGCATTTCCATTTTTTGTATTTATATTTCCTTTCAAATGCATTATCCATTTGAACTCTTTGGAAAAAAGAGTTTGCGATTTCATAATAATTACACTAATTAGAAACTGCATATAATTAAAGTCTAAAGAAAATTTGTTTCAGTTTTTGAAATTTAAAAAATGACACCATAATGAAGGATCCTCTCTCTGGTTGTCCAGAAATGCAGCTTTGCCTTAACTTCTGAAGTCTGGAAGCTCAGAGAAAGAGTAGAGGTGATTCATGCCTTATAAAGGATTATTTTCCTTTCCTTTATCCTTTCTATTTTATGCCTATTGCTAAGCAAGATATTACTATTATTATTTTAGCACTTGTTTCTGGGCTAATCCAAACTATTTCCTGAATCGAAAAGGGAGTGTTATAATCTTCAAGGGTTGACAGTTGTCCTTTTTAATTTTCCTGAGAAAACATCATGGTTAATTATCTATGCAACAGAAAAAGTGAAGGCTTACTCTTTACAATTTAAAAATAATATTTTGAGTCAATTTATTTCCTTTATTTCCAATGTTTTCTTAAAGAACAGGATATTTTACTAAGGAGGCAATAATTACTGAAACTTGACTGCAAACACTAGGTCTAATGAACATTTTCATAATTAAGATTGTTATTTGCAATATTTGCCTTGCTACTAATGTTGTGGACTCTGAGCTGGAAGAAAGTATTAGAAGATGGTAACTTATTTTTTTCAACATCTTTATTGGAGTATAATTGGTTTACAATGTTAAGCTAGTTTCTGCTATATAACAAAGTGAATCAGCTATATGTAAACATATATCACCATATCCCCTCCTTCTTGTGTCTCCCTCCCATCCTCCCTATCCCTCCCCTCTAGGTGGTCACAAAGCACCGAGCTGACCTCCCTGTGCTATGCAGCTGCTTCCCACTAGCTATCTATTTTACATTTGGTAGTGTATATATGTTAATGCTACTCCCTCACTTTGCCCCAGCTTACCCTTCCCTCTCCCCATGTCCTCAAGTCCATTCTCTACATATGTGTCTTTATTCCTATCCTGCCCCTAGGTTCTTGAGAACCATTCTTTTTTCTTTTAGATTCCATATATATTTCTTAGCATACGGTATTAGTTTTTCTCTTTCTGACTTACTTCACTCTGTAAGACAGACTCTAGGTCCATCCACCTCACTACAAATAACTCAATTTCGTTTCTTTTTATGGCTGGGTAATATTCCATTGTATATATGTGCCATATCTTCTTTATCCATTCATCTGTCAGTGGACACTTAGCTTGTTTCAATGTCCTGGCTATTGTAAATAGTGCTGCAATGAACACTGTGATACATGACCCTTTCTGAAATATGGTTTTCTCAGGGTATATGCCCAGTAGTGGGATTGCTGGGTCATATTGTAGCTCTATTTTGTTTTTTAAGAAACCTCCATACTCTTCTCCATAGTGGCTGTATCAATTTACATTCCCACCAACAGTGTAAAAGGGTTCCCTTTTCTCCACACCCTCTCCAGCATTTATTGTTTGTAGATTTTCGATGATGGCCATTCTGACCAGTGTGAGGTGACAGCTCATTGTAGTTTTCTTTTAAATTAATTAATTAATTTGTTTGTTTTTATTTTCTTTGGCTGTGTTAGATCTTCGTTGCTGTGTGCAGGCTTTCTCTAGTTGTGGTGAGCAGCGGCCACTTTTGTTGCAGTGTGTGGGCTCCTAATTGTCGTGGCTACTTTTGTTGTGGAGCACAGGCTGTAGGCATGCAGGCTTCAGTAGCTGTGGCACGTGGCCTCAGTAGTTGTGGCTTGCAGGCTCTAGAGCACAGGCGCAGTAGTTGTGGCACACGGGCTTAGTTGCTCCGTGGTATTGGTATCTTCCTGGGCCAGGGCTCAAACTCTTGTCACTTGCATTGGCAGGTAGATTCTTAACCACTGTGCCACCAGAGAAGCCCTCATTGCAGTTTTGATTTGCATTTCTCTAACGATTAGTGATGTTGAACATCCTTTTATGTGTTTATTGGCAATCTGTATATCTTCTTTGGACAAATGTCTTTTTAAGTCTTCTGCTCATTTTTGGATTGGGTTGTTTGTTTTTTTGATATTGAGCTGCACGAGCTGCTTGTATATTTTGGAGATTAACCCTTTGTCACTTGCTTCGTTTGCAAATGTTTTCTCCCATTCTGAGGGTTGTCTTTTCATCTTGTTCATGGTTTCCTTTACTGTGCAAAAGCTTTCAAGTTTCATTAGGTCCTATTTGTTTATTTTTGTTTTTATTTCCATTACTCTAGGAGGTGGGTCAAAAAAGATCTTGCTGTGATTTATGTGAAAGTGTGTTCTGCCTGTGTTTTCCTCTAAGAGTTTTATATTGTCTAGCCTTACATTTAGGTCTTTAATCCATTTTGAGTTTATTTTTGTGTATAGTGTTAAGAAGTGTTCTAATTTCATTCTTTTACATGTAGCTGTCCAGTTTTCCCAGCACCACTTATTGAAGAGTCTGTACTTTCTCCATTGTATATTCTTGCCTCCTTTATCAAACATAAGGTGACCATATCCACATGGGTTTATCTCTGGGCTTTCTATCCTATTCCATTGATCTATATTTCTGTTTTTGTGCCAGTACCATACTGTCTTGATTACTGTAGCCTTTTAGTATTGTCTGAAGTCAGGGAGCCTGATTCCTCCAGCTCCGTTTTTCTTTCTCAATATTGTTTTTAATATTCAGGGTCTTATGTGTTTCCATACAAATTGTGAAATTTTTTGTTCTAGTTCTGTGAAAAATGCCACTGGTAGTTTGATAGGGATTGCATTGAATCTGTAGATTGTTTTGGGTAGTATAGTCGTTTTCACAATATTGATTCTTCCAATCCAAGAACATGGTATATCTCTCCACCTGTTTGTATCACATTTAATTTCTTTCATCAGTGTCTTATAGTTTTCTGCATATGGGTGTTTTGTCTCCTTAGGTAGGTTTATTCCTAGGTATTTTATTCTTTTTGTTGCAGTGGTAAATGGGAGTGTTTCCTTAATTTCTCTTTCAGATTTTTCATCATTAATGTATAGGAATTCGAGATTTCTGTGCATTAATTTTATATCCTGCTACATTACCAAATTCATTGATTAGTTCTAGTAGTTTTCTGGTGGCATTTTAAGGATTTTCTACATATAGTATCATGTCATCTGCAAACAGTGACGTTTTACTTCTTCTTTTCCAATTTGCCTTCCTTTTATTTCCTTTTCTTCTCTGATTGCTGTGGCTAAAACTTCCAAAACTATGTTGAATAATAGTGGTGACCATGAACATCCTTGTTTTGTTCCTGATCTTAGAGGAAATGCTTTCAGTTTTTAACCATTGAGAATAATGTTGGCTGTGGGTTTTTCATATATGGCCTTTGTTATGTTGACGTAGCTTCCCTCTATGCCTACTTTCTGGAGAATTTTTATCATAAATGGCTGTTGAATTTTGTTGAAAGCTTTTTCTGCTTCTGTTGAGATTATCATATCGATTTTTTCCTTCAATTTTTTAATATGGTGTATCACACTGATTGAGTTGCATATATTGAAGAATCCTTGCATTCCTTGGATAAACCCCACTTGATCATGGTGTATGATCCTCTTAATGGGCTGCTGGATTCTGTTTGATAGTATTTTATTGAGGATTTTTCATCTATGTTCATCAGTGATATTGGCCTATAGTTTTCTTATTTTGTGACATCTTTGTCTGGTTTTGGTATAGGGTGATGGTGTCCTCGTGAATGAGTTTGAGAGTGTTTCTCCCTCTGCTATTTTTTGGAAGAGTTTTAGAAGGATAGATATTAGCTCTTCTGTAAATGTTTGATAGAATTCGCCTGTGAAGCCATTGGTCCTCTGCTTCTGTTTGTGGGAAGATCTTTAATCACAGTTTCAATTTCAGTGCTTATGATTTGTCTGTTCCTATTTCCCATTTCCTATTTCTTCCTGCTTCAGTTTTGGATGGTTGTGATTTTCTAAGAATCTACCCATTTCTTCCAGATTGTCTATTTTATTGGCATATAGTTGCTTGTAGTAATCTCTCTTGATC
Organism: Delphinapterus leucas; assembly: GCF_059928025.1. Lineage (NCBI taxonomy): Eukaryota > Metazoa > Chordata > Mammalia > Artiodactyla > Monodontidae > Delphinapterus > Delphinapterus leucas. The sequence goes on along the minus strand of NW_028322269.1, from coordinate 1,194,740 downwards.
CTTTGTACTTCTGTAGTGTCAGTGGTTACTTCTCCTTTTTCATTTCTAATTCTATTAATTTGAGTCTTCTCCCTTTTTTTCTTGATGAGTCTGATTAATGGTTTATCAATTTTGTTTATCTTCTCAAAGAACCATCTTTTAGTTTTATTGATCTTTGCTCTTGTTTCCTTTATTTGTTTTTCATGTATTTCTGATCTGATATTTAGAATTTATTTCCTTCTGCTAACTTTGGATTTTTTTTTTGTTCTTCTTTCTCTAATTAATTTAGGTGTAAGATTAGGTTATTTATTTGAGATTTTTCTTGTTTCTTGAGGTAGGATTGTACTGCTGTAAAATTCCCTCTTAGTACTGCTTTTGCTGCATTCCATAGGATTTGGGTCATCATATTTTCATTTTCATTTGTTTCTAGGAATTTTTTGATTTCCTCTTTGATTTCTTCAGTAATCTCTTGGTTATTTAGTAGTGTATTGTTTGGCCTCCTTGTGTTTGTATTTTTTAGAGTTTTATTTTTCCTGTACTTGATATCTAGTCTCATAGTGTTGTGGTCAGAAAATATACTTGATATAATTTCAATTTTATTAAATGTACCAAGGCTTGATTTGTGACCCAAGAAATGATCTATCCTGGAGAATGTTCCATGAGCACTTGAGAAGAAAGTGTATTCATTTTTTAGATGAATGGAATCTAAATCTTAGATGATGGAATGTCCTTAAAGCATCAATTAATTCCATCTTTTTTAATGTGTCATTTAAAGCTTGTGTTTCCTCATTTATTTTTTTATTTATTTTTAAAACATCTTTATTGGGGTATAATTGCTTTACAATGGTGTGTTAGCTTCTGCTTTATAACAAAGTGAATCAGTTATACATATACATATGTTCCCATATCTCTTCCCTCTTGCGTCTCCCTCCCTCCCACCCTCCCTATCCCACCCCTCCAGGCGGTCACAAAGCACCGAGCCGATATCTGTCCATTGGTGAAAGTGAGGAGTTAAAATTCCCTACTATGATTGTGCTACTGTCGATTTCCCCTTTTATGGCTGTTAGCATTTGCATTATGGATTGAGGTGCTCCATGCTGGGTACATAAATATTTACAATTGTTATATCTTCTTCTTGGAATGATCCCTTGATCATTATGTAGTGTCCTTCTTTTTCTCTTGTAATAGTCTTTATTTTAAAGGCTATTTTTTCTCATATTGAGAATTGATAACCCAGCTTTCTTTTGATTTCCATTTCAATGTATAATTTTTTACATTCCCCCACTTTCAGTCTGTATGTGTCTTTAGGTCTGAAGTGGGTCTCTTGTAGATAGCATATATACAGGTCTTGTTTTTGTAACCATTTAGCCAGTTTATATCTTTTGGTTGGAGCATTTAATCCATTTATATTTAAGTAATTATCAATAAGTATGTTCCTATTATCATTTTCTTAATTGTTTTTTTTTTTGCAGGTCTTTTCCTTCTCCTGTGTTTCCTGCCTAGGGAAGTTCCTTTAGCATTTGTTGTAAAGCTGGTTTGGTGGTGCTGAATTCTCTTAACTTTTACTTGCCTGTAAAGGTTTTCTCTGTTGAATCTGCATGAGATCCTTACTGGGTAGAATAATGTTGGTTGTAGTTTTTTCCCTTTCATCACTTTTAATATGTCCTGCCTCTCCTGTTTGGCTTGCAGAGTTTCTGCTGAAAGATCAGCTCTTATCCTTATGAGGATTCTCTTGTATATTATTTGTTGATTTTCCCTTGCTGCTTTTAATATTTTTTCTTTGTATTTACTTTTTGATAGTTTGATTAATATGTGTCTTGGAGTGTTTCTCCTTGCATTTATCCTGTATGGGATTCTCTGTGCTTCCTGGACTTGATTGACTATTTCCTTTCCCATGTTAGGGAAATTTTCAACTATAATCTCTTCAAATATTTTCTCAGACCCTTTCTATGTCTCTTCTTCTTTTGGGACCCTTATACATCAAATGTTGGTGCATTTAATGTCCCAGAGGTCTATGGGACTGTCCTCAATTCTTTTCATTCTTTTTTCTTTGTTCTGCTCTGTGGTAGTTATTTCCACTATTTTATCTTCCAGTTCACTTATGTGTTCTTCTGCCTCCGTTATTCTGCTATTGATCCCATCTAGAGTATTTTTAATTTAATTTATTGTGTTGTTCAACGTTGTTTGTTTGCTCTTTAGTTCTTCTAGGTCCTTGTTAAACATTTCTTGTATTTTTTCCATTCTGTTTCCAAAATTCTGGATCATCTTTACTATCATTATTCTGAATTATTTTTCAGGTAGACTGCCTATTTCCTCCTCATTTGTTTGGTGTGGTGGGTTTTTTACCTTGCTCCTTCATCTGCTACATATTTCTCTGTCTTCTCACTTTGTTTAACTTACTGTGTTTGGGGGTCTCCTTTTTGCAGGCTGCAGGTTTGTAGTTCTCATTGTTTTTCATGTCTGCCACCAATGGGAAAGGTTGTTTCAGTGGCTTGTGTTGGTTTCCTGGTAGAGGGGACTGGTGCCTGAATTGTGGTTGGTGGGGTTGGATCCTGAATTTCTGGTGGGCAGGGCTGTATCCAGTGGTGTATTTTGGGGTGTCTGTGAATTTAGCATGATTTTAGGCAACCTCTCTCCTAATTGGTGTGATTGTGTTCCTGTCTTGCTAGCTGTTTGGCATGGGGCATCCAGCACTAGAGCTTGCTGGTCATTGGGTAGAGCTGGGTCTTAGCATTTTGATGGAGATCTCTGGGAGAGCTCTCACTGATTAATATTACCTGGGTCCGGGAGGTCTCTGGTAGTCCAATGTCCTGAACTCGGCTATCCCTCCTCAGAGGCTCAGGCCTGACACCAGGCTGGAGCACCAAGACTGTGTCAGCCACACTGCTCAGAAGAAAAGGGTGAAAAAAATAAATTATAAATAAAAAACTATTAAAATTTTAAGAAAATAATAAAACAAAGAGGAGAGCAACCAAACCAATAAACAAATCCACCAGTGATAACAAGTGCTAAAAACTAAACTAAGATAAACATTAAATTCAGAAAAAAATCAGTTGCAGACAGCAAACCCCAAGTCTACAGTTGCTCCCAAAGTCCACAGCCTCAATTTTGGGATGATTCGTTGTCTATTTAGGTATTCCAGAGATGCAGGGTTTATCAAGTTGATTGCAGGGATTTAATGCACTGCTCCTGAGGCTGCACAAAGAGATTTCCCTTTTTCTTCTTTGTTCACACCTCTCCTGGGTTTCAGCCTTGGTTTTGGCCCCACCTCTGCATGTAGGTGACCCTGAGGCATCTGTTCCCCACCCAGACAGGGGAGGGCTGATGCAGCAGCTGATTAGAGGGCTCTTGCTGACTCAGGCTTGGGGGAGGGAAGGGTATGCTAGTTATAATTGGAATGTGGGGTGATCCTGAGGCAGCAGAGGCTGGTGTGACGTTGCAAAATCCTGAGGCGGCTGTGTGTTCTCCTGGGGAAATTGTCCCTGGATCACAGAACCCTGGAAGTGGCGGGCTGCACGGGCTCCTGGGGGTGGATGGCGTGGGTGTGTGGATAGTGACCTGTGCTTGCACACAGGACTCTTGGTGGTTGTAGCAGCAGCATTAACGTTTCATGCCCATCTCTGGGTTCCTAGCTGATAACTGCAGCTCACACCCATCTTTGGAGTTCGTTTAGGTGGTTCTCTGCTTTCTGTGGGCACATGGAGCAGGAATCCCCTCTCCTCGCACACCTCAAGAAAAAGACCTCTTGCCTCCTAGGCAGGTTCAGACTTCTTCCCGGACTCCCTCCCGGCTAGCTGTGGCACACTAGCCCCTTCAGGCTGTGTTCACGCAGCCAACTCCAGTCTTATCCCTGGGACCTGACCTCCGAAGCCCGAGCCTCAGCTCCCAGCCCCCACCTGCCCCAGCAGGTGAGCAGACAAGCCTCTTGGGCTGGTGAAGGCTGGTCGGCACCGATCCTCTGTGCGGGAATCTCTCCACTTTGTCCTCTGCACCCCTGTTGCTGCGCTCTCCTCCGTGGCTCTGAAGTTTCCCGCCACCCCCACCCGCCCACCCCCGTCTCCTCCAGTGAAGGGGCTTCCTAGTGTGTGGAAACTTTTCCTTCTTCACAGTTCCCTCCTAGAGGTGCAGATCCCATCCCTATTCTTTTGTCTCTGTTTTTTCTTTTGCCCTACCCAGGTACATGGGGGCTTTCTTGCCTTTTGGGAGGTCTGAGGTCTTCTGCCAGTGTTCAGTCGGAGTTTTGTAAGAGTTGTTCCATATGTGATGTATTTTTGATGTATTTGTGGAGAGGAAGGTGATCTCCAAGTCTAACTCTTCTGCCATCTTGAAGGTCCCTCCTTGGTAGCTTATTTTTGTGTTCATCTTGAGCTTTTTAACATAAGGTACCTCATTCCTGAAAGATATTTTTCAGAGATTTTGAAGTTAGCTCAACTGAAACGTTAGTAGCTGGAGGGCAGGTACAAACATTACACTTTTTTCTTGCTTTTTCTGGACATAAAAATGAGTAAAAATTGAGTACTGAGCCATTTGACATCAGTTAATATGCTTTTTACCACTAGACTAATAATTCTTCAAATGGTAAGAGAAAACATTTTGTGAGCCACAGTAATTATCTTGCTCAGAAGAAATGCACCATCTTTTGAGCAGTTTAATATGTGAGCATTGTAGTCATTTGACATTTGTTTTGATGTCAGTAGATTTTACTTTCCTTGGAAAATTGTCATTTTTCACCAGAAAGATGGAAAAACATCATATACTTACAGGTAGGAAGTCTATTTTTGGGTAATCGAATTTGTGATGATTTTCTTTCAAGTTAGCTGTTAACAATGTTATATCTTCTTGGCATTAATTCACCCAGTGATGACTTGAAGATCAGATGAGGACTTCCAGACTTTTTATCCTAAAGGTGAATTTGAGGGCACTGGACACAGTATTTCCTTGGTTATTTCTTTTTTGTTGTTGCTGTTCATATCTTAAATTTTTTTTTTAGGATAACTTATCCTTATTTTAGCACCCTAAAATCTAAATCAAGATAGAGTCCTAGATCTGTGTGCTTTTGCATATAAAGTAACTTTGTATACAAAGAGACTGAAACTTTAGAAAATAACTAGCTCATAGCTTCACATCCTGGTGTTTTAACCTGATTTGTTTATCTCTACAGCTTTGTCTTTCATCTGCACCAAGATATTTTTGAGTATGTTTAACTTCTGTTAAGAAAATTTTGATTAGTTTTAATTCTTAATTATGATTTTGATTAATTCTTACAGTGAGTAACCTGTAGATAGAGAGATTCTGTCTTAGGCATTTTTGTGTCTCTGTCAACTAGTCGACTTATGGGAATAAATTTAGGTGATAAATAATGCTTTTACTATGTTAGTATATATGAACTTCCTTTTCTTTTCTGACTATGTTATAAGTTACGTCTAATCCAAAATTCTATAGAATGAGAGAAAACGTGAGGATTCCAACTCGCAAGATTTGTTCTCATTAAAGAGAAGCAGCCAACTTGCCTAGAACAACTATCGACTGAGGCTGATACTAGAGCGTTCAGATTTCTACATAAAATTTTCATGTCACACAGTAGTGTGACATGTAGTTAAGCTTGTTCTTATTTTTATTATTTAAGCACAAGTTAAGCTTGTGCTTACTTTATTATTATTCTGGTTAATAAGGTAAATGGAATACATTGATAAACATTGGAATATACGGAATATTGGAATATATATTCTTATTGGTTTCTGCTATAGTTTGTCTCTCTGCCTCTTGCTTCCTCTACTATCCGCAACCTAACTTTTACTGTTTCATCAAAATAATATTTCTAAAACACAATTAACATATTAATCCCTTGCTTAAAACTTTTGACACTTCTCATTTTCACATCAGCATTTCTCAAACTGTTACACAGAGCATTAGTTACTAAAGAGATTTACTGGAGCTCTGTGAAAATATAGCTCCATGTACACTTAAACATATTCTCACTTAAAGACTCCAAAAAATTCACCCCAACGTTATCAATGTACTTTACCATGAAAATCTTTTGAACTCCTACAAAAAGCCCTATTAATTTTGGCAAAACTAACTCAGGAAATGTAAGCTGTTAGTTATGTGAAATTTTAACCCTAAATTGCTATACACATAGTGCAATATTTAATTTTATGTGTTAACTTGGCTAGATTATGGTGCCTAGTTGTTTGGTCAGGCACTAGTGTAGATGTTGCTGTGAAGGTGTTTTATAGATGTGATTAACAATCAGTTGACTTTAGCTAAAGCAGATTTAGCTTTCATAATGTGAATAAACCTCATCTAATCAGTTGAAGGCTTTAAAAGCAAAGACTTCTTAAAGTTTTAAGTTTCTTCAAAAAGAAGAAATTCTGCCTTGAGACTGAAATATTGAAACTCTGAGTTTCTAGCCTGGGGACTTGCCTTGTGGATTTTGGATTCAAAATGGCAATATCAACTCTTAACTCAATTTTCAGCGTATCAACCTGTGCTATGGAGTTGAAACTTGCCAGTCTCAACAGTTATAATAATCCAGTTTCTTAAAATAAATCTATCTATCATATATCTATCTATTTATCCATCCATCTATTTATCTGTCATCATTGGTTCTGTTTTTCTGGGGAACTCTAACTTATATACATGATCTGACAGTTTGATAATTTTTCCTTTTGTAAGGCTGTATCAGTCATTTTGATATACATGTTACCATTCTCTCTCAGCTCCACTGTGCTCTAACCTTTCTTCAATATTATTGAGCACACCAAGTTTTTTTATGCTTCTGGACCTTTGTCCTTGCCCCTCCCTCAGCTTGAAACCAGTGATACCCTTCTTGTCCTGGTAAACTCATTTTCATCTGTAAGTATCCAGTTTATACTATCTTTCCTCTGAGAGCATTCATAGCCTAATAAATGAAATCTTCGTTCACTATCTCATTTAACTCGTTCATTCAACAGATGTTTATTGAACTTCTATTGTGTTCAAAGCTCTCAGAATTGAGCAGTGGAAAAGAGGGATATGATCTCTTCCCTTAGGATGGGGTTATCAGATCTCTTTACTCAGGACACTCTAGTTTATGCCTCTTGTTTTGGAGTCATTATTAATAGTGCCTTCTTTCAGTCTCAGAAGTGTTCCAGTTTTGACGATAAATTATGTGATCATCCAAATATCCAACATATAAATGAGTAGGGAAGATAAACATTGTACAAACAGGTGTTATGGGTTGAATTGTGTCTTTTCTCCCACTCTCAAATATGTTGGAGTTTTAACTCCCAGAACATGTGAATGTGACCTTATTCAGATATGAGATCTTCGCAGATGTAACCAAGTTAAGATGAGGTCCTGCTGAATTAAGGGGCGTAATCCAATGACCAGTGTCCCAAAAGCAGGAGAAATTTGACACAGAGACACAAAAGAGAACATAATGTGATGAAGGAGACAGAGATTGTAGTGATATGTCTATAAGCCAAAGAAAGTCAACGATCACTATCAACCACCAGAAGCTAGAAAGAAGCAAGGAAAGATCCTCCCTCCTTAAACAAAGTCCCTGGAAGAAACTATAGCTGGAGTTTTTAAAATAATCATGCTTTTCAGCTTGCTTCCTATTTCAGTACTAAGGTTGATTTGAGGATAAAATGATTAAAACCTTTAATAGCTTTCAAATATACTCTGAATAGAATCCAGAATGTTCAACAAACACCGCATGATTTGCCTCCTGTCTACTTTTTCATTTCAACTTGTGTCATTTTCCAACTGAAGACACGTTCCAACCACATAGTCTGTTTATATTCTTGAATAATTTGAGCCATTTCTAGCCTCAGGGCTTTGGGCATGTAGTGTCCCCAACTCTCCACATTTTTCAATCTTTAGTTTAAATCTCACTTTCTCAGACACAACTTCCCTGGACTTGAATTTATGTGAAGCCTGAAGCTATAATCTCTTTATTATTATTATTATTATTATGATTGTATATCTAACATAATCTGTAGTTAGGCATTTACTTGTTTAACATTATTCTAGTCTATAGTCTATCTAATGGTGTAAATCCCTATCCCTCTCTGTCCACTTCCCACATATGTACCATTAACTTTCAACTAGTATTTTGGCATTGTTTTTCTTTTTTAAATATAATAAAATCATGAGTCCTTAAAGAATAATTCTATTCTTGGTATCCAGAGCTATTATTAAGTTATTCTTTAGACAAACAATGGAGTTTCATTTTACTCATATCTCTCTTAATTTGAGAATTCTGGTCTAGAATATCAATCACATTTACACACAGTAAACCAGTTGCTGTCAACAAGATTTATTTAAGAAAATTCAGCAAAGTGGAAACACACCAGTTTTAAAAGTTGGTATCAGAAAAGAATGAAGATGTATGTCCTTGAATTGCTAACCAAAAGTATAAGAAGAGTGCTGTATCAGTGCTTAAGACCTGAAAAATATTGACAAAAATTCAGGAAAGAAATTTTAAAGAAAAAATTAAATTGATTCACATGTTTATATACAATATTGTTTTTGACAAATGTACACATTTGTAAAATATCAGTTTTGCCTTAGTCTGCATCCAACATGAGCCAGGAACCCTGTAATATTTCTTATATTTATTACAAGTGGATGCTAAACAATTACTAAATAACCTTAATTCTTCTATGAGTGAGGACTGGAAATATATTTTTAATAAAAGAGAATCATTGGTTGCATACTAATAAAATATCTGTTTAGAATAAGCATTTAAGGTCTTTTAATACTACAATAATTGTTTTTGAGATACATTGTTAATTTGATTATCTTTGTCTCTTTAACTCACATTAAAATATGCTATTAAGGATAACTAAAATAAATAATCTAGATGCAGCAGGGAGTGAGTTTTCTTTATTGCTCTCTCTTAATACCCCTGAAGACTGAGATTAAAGATTTTATATTAAAATAAGTAATTATTGAATAACTCAATTAAACTTTGTGCTAGTAGGGGAACTCCTGTATTGCTGGGTTTTTAAAGTTTCCATAAATATATTGTGCTGTATGACCACTATTCTTAAACATCTGTATTTTCTAAGTTTTATACTTGCCTTAAATGCTCACATTCTTTCATTTATTAAGATTTTTGCTTGCTGGGCAAACTTCTTAGATGTTAAAACTAGCTATCTAGGCTATTGCACAATTCTCTGTGGCATTTTTGTTGTTCTTTTTATTGCTTTCAAATCAGGAACTCATATGGTTCTTCTTTCAGTAGTTTAAAGACACCCATTTCAGTTATGAAAGTGTCTTCCTTATGGTTTAGGGTATCTAGATCAGGGTAGTTCCTGACAGTGCTTCAGTGTCCTTTGTTACAGATTCCGTTCTATTATTTTCAGACAAATCTTTTGTCATAGTAGGTGAGTCTTCCATGCGGTTCATAGCTACTGATGCAGGGATAAAGAAATCATATCTGGATTCAACAGCAGTAAGAAAAACGGGATGGCTCTCTGCTTCATTTATCATATCTCTCTCCATCCAAACACTGACTCCATCTGTAGACTCTTCATCAGTTAGCAGAATATCTTCTGGGTTATCTTTTTCTCTTTCACCAGTGATAGTGAGTTCAAACACAGCGATGAACTTTTCCTCATCAGAATCAGTTAGTTTAGGCAAAGCATTGGGGTCATTTTCAGGAAGAATTAGGTCAATTTCAGTTATTTTCTCTTCTGTAAGGGTGATTATGTCTGGAATAGTGGTGAAGTTTTTTTCAGTAGCTGGAGCGATTTCAGCCTCAGGGATAGAGGAGTCAATGATATCAACAGCCTCATCAGCAGTGACATTGAACTTAACTGTGGAACTATAATTGTTACTACCAGGTTCACCCATTGTAGCTGGAAGGATAGGGGTATCAGCAATGCTGGCTGTGCTTTCCTTTAGTGTGCCAGAGACTTCAGGAGTTAGTGAGACATCTTCATACCCTGGGTCAATGGTATCCAAGAGAATATCTTCTTTTGCCATGTCAGTGTAAAAATCTATTAAGGAAATAGCAGCTGGTGATGATATATTACCAGTTTTCATGGGCATGAAGTTTTCAGTAATAGACCCATTAGTCATTGGATTTTTAGTGTCTGTCAGAGTGGCAACTTCTTTCTCCAAATGGGATTCAACTTCACGTTCTAATTTTAGTCTTTCCTTTGGAGCTGTAAGCTTGTTGCCTGTAGTTGTTGAAAAATCACTTTCTAGCACATAGTCATTTACTCAAGTAATGTGGTCTCCTTCTGAAGTAATAGTTGTTTCTGATTTAAGAATAGTGTTGTTAGCTCCAAAAAAAATGGTTGTTTCAGTTGTTGTCTTAGTGTTTTCTGTTGGAGGATGAGAATAAATTTTTGGCAAACCATCTTCAGCCATGGGACAAAGTGGCACCATGCACACTCAGAGGTCTTTCCCTGGGCTCTGTGGTATCCCTAGGCAGGAGAGTGGTGTTCTTTATAGTGACTGAAGCATTGGTCATCATGGTGATTGTTGCGTCAACCACAGGGCCAATGGCACTGGCTCTCCTTGGAGGTTGTTTCTGTGCTCTGATTGGGCACTGTTATGATTACTGGTATTAGATGAAAAGACAATAGAGTCCCCTCTGATTATGAAATCAACATTCACAGCCAAATAATACAATTGCAAGGAACTTGGGATTTACCATGTCTCTGTTTATAAGGGATATACTTTCCAACATGTGGCTAGTGTCACTTGAAACAGACATAGCAGAGTTTGCCAGGTACTTTATGGGTTTAGTGTCAATGGGGGAAACACCAGGAGCCATGGATTATCAGCATTAGTTTCAAGTTGCCTGTCTCTCAAGTAAGTAACAGTGTCTTTTTGAGATGAAGCATCTTCTCTTGAGCTTCATGTTATTTAAATGTCTAAAAAAATTAATGGCATTTTTGACAGTGGATGTAGCTGTGGAAGGTAATTAGGTAGCAGAGATTTCAGTTAGTTCTTTTCCTCAGAGAGGGAATTCTCACTTTTTCAGTAGGTATAATAAAAAAATATGTTACTGGCCTATTAAGGTCTTGGCAGTTTTCTTCTTCATTGTAATTGTTTTTCTTGAATTAACTTGAATAACAGTGAGATTATCAGGTTTTGTAGGTTTAATTTCTTTAGGAATGTTTTTCTGTAGAGAGTATTATTTCAACCCCAAATGGCTTTTCTGGCAGGGAGTTCATGTTATATGTCAAAATCCACCCAGAAACAAGATCAGGGTGTGGAATAACTGTATTAGCCTTAATAATTATATCCTCAATTTCAGAGGGAGTATTTTCTATAATGATGTTAGTTATATCAGTCATCATTACTTTGTTATCATCCTTAAGTGTTAGTTAATTCGATAAAAGGGGATTATAGTCTGGTGTTAATCTTTTCCCAGTGTTAGAAGAAAGAGAATTTTCAGACTCAGGCAGAGCTAAATCTGAAAAAGGGCAGCAGCATGAGCCAGAGTAGTGGTTTCCATCTCAAAGACAAATGCTTGTTCTTCATTAGATATGGACTCAACCTTAAACTTAGCAGTGCTTTCTCTTAGTTGACTGGTCTGGGATAGATATATCACCATACCTTGTAAAAATAGCAGATAGGTTTTACGATGGATAATTTTCACTTTAAAGATATGGGAAGCCTCTCAGAAATGTTTTTGCTTCAAGGGGATATCATTATTATTGAGGGCTCCAATGTCTTTGTTGATTTAGGGAATGCTGTCAGCATCTGGGACAGAGAAGGAAGTCTCAAGTTAGTGACAGGGTTTTTTATTTCTAAATAGAAATAAAATCAGTTCCAGCAGCAGTGAAGGAAATCAGAGGGTAAAGCCAATCTCTGTGTTGGCTAGCTTAATGGGAGGTTTTTAACCTCTACTTTTTTCTTTCTCATCATTTGGTGTTTGTGAAGCTTAAGTCAGGATAAAGCATGCTATAAACAGAAGACTTGGTGTTTTCTGGGGGGAATTTGTGTGTGTGTGTGTACAAAACAGGTAAAAATGGAGGTGTTAGGTGTATAACTGCTAGAAGTTATCTTGGAGTATTTGGTATTCGTTATGTTGTCTAGAGTAAAAATAAGGAGCAAAATATTCATTTTTATGAGAATTTAATCTCCAGTTAGAAATGTCAGGTAAAATATCAGCTTCACAAATAATAATTGTCAAATAGTCTTTCATTTCAAAGATTACTTCTGTGATCACATCAGCTCTCCTACTAATATAGCTGTGAGGTGGAATCACATTGATTGTAGCATAATAAAGCTTTTCTCTCTATGGAGAATAATTTTACTATTATATGTTTTTTTTTCACCATTGACCTCAAAAAGGACACTTCAGATTGAGAGTGTGTCATCCACTGAAAAACAGGAAGCATATGAAGAAAGTCCTTGTGGGACTGCTGGAATCTTAGCAGTCTTGAGGATGTAACTGGGGTCATCTGTAGGGAATATAGTATACACTTATTTGACCAATAGATCATTACTAGAAAAGATATTATCTGACTTAACAGAGGATCAGATTCTATAAGTAAGTTTCATTTTATCTGAATAGTAGTTTCTTCCATTGTTTTAGTGTCTATCACACTAAGGAGAAAATTTTGTCTTTTCCCAGAAAAGTATTAAATTTATATCTACTGACATGTATTTTAAGTTATATATCTTCCTTATTTTGACAGCTATAGCAAGTTTGCTGGGGTAACATTTTTTTAATGTTTCATTTGCTCTGAACTTTGAGGTGTTTGGCTTGGTGATTATGCCTCCTTTTAGGTAACAATTTTTTCAATTGGTTTTTCTTTTTTTAGTGAAAAGTAGAAACTGCTAACCAAAGGGGGAGATTTTGCAGTAAGTCCCCAGGAAGGTCATCTGCCACATTTATGATTTTCAGGAATACATGACTAGGAAGAATTCTCAGATATAGACTTTGAAAATGCTGATATCATAGGGATGTCCACTATTGAGATTTTGTATGTATCATGAATATCTTGAGAGTTATCAGAAGAAATGCCAAGTGTAGTTTTAAATGAATCAACTGAAACAGAATTCCTGTTTTAGAAAGAGTCTATATATCTTCAGAATTTATAAATTTATTGGAGAAAATATAGTACTTAACCTTAATTGACAGGATTATAATCATTACTAGAATGCAGCTGTTGTGGAAGCTTCAGTTTCAACACCTTCATTTACTAAAGAATTCCCACCTTAGAAACAGTGAAGGAACTGAGAGGAGACATTACATTTTGAGATTTGGTTGTAAGAGCGTCCACTTTTTTCTCTTCCTTTCCAGTGATTGGAATGTTGGGTACTTGAGTAAGGAAATTGTAATTGAAGTGTGTTGGCCTGTGAGGTCACTATTTCTTTGTTTCCAGGGAAGATGGTATTTACAGCAGGGTCAGGCACAACTCTCATATCTGTTTTGTTGTTTGTAGGTGCCTCATGGATATCCTTTGGGATAATTGTTTCTATATGTGACTGAGAAATATCAGTCTTAAAGAAAGTATCTACCTCAGCCTCCTTGTTAGCTTGTGGTACAATAGGAATTCCTTCAAATTTAGGTAACATTTTTTCTATCTCAACAATGGATTCATGTGTAGCATTTCTGCTTCCTGAAGCTTGAAATTCAGTATCTGTTGCTTTGAGATTGGCTGTATTAAATTTTAACTGAGAATTTCCTTCTACCGTGGAAATTATCTCCATGTTAGATGAAGATTTTTCATCTTTAGGAATAATGATAATTACTTCTGGGAGCAAGTATGAGTTCACAGCCATGAAATGGGTTTCCTGAGGAACAGATCCATCTGGGAGAGAACGCTTGGTTATGTGAAAGCTTGAATAAGCTGCTACAGGGGCACTGTCATAATCCTTATTGACTGATTTATTATCAGTAATGACATTTTTATTCACAAGGTAAGGCTTTAGGTCAGCATCTTTTAGAAAGTTTGTTCCCACTTGGATAACTGGATCATTTCCTTTTACTATATTTATATCTGTGAGGTGATTTTCTTCAAATTCAGTAGCTACGTCTTTCACTGCAGAAGCTTAGTTATCTCCCCCATGTAATAGAAATTTGGTTTACTATATTCATTAAGCAAAAGAGTAGAAAACTTGATGGCTGTTTCCTTGCATTCTTTTTGATCACCAGAATCATCAATATCAAAAATTTTATTCTTGGTGACAATAGCAGCAGATGTTTGATATCTACCATATTGTTTGAAGAACCAGTGGCATCAACTTGAAGAACAGTGTAGACCAAGGGTAGAGTCTTTGAGACCCTTTGACTTTTAGTACTTTGCCCTTCTGAGACAATGCTTTCATTAAAGTAAGCAGAGTCTATAGACACAGGCTCCAGTGTCTCTGATATTAACACTGTAGGGTGATATAAGTTTGCATCTTTTGCAAGCCTGGTGGCTGCAGTTTCTTTAGTAGGAACATTAGAGGTTAGGATTAGAGTTTCAGGTAATCCCATAGATGTAAGTCTTGGAGACATGACACCCTCTGATGATGGAAGGTTATAATGGCCAATGTAATTTTTGATTTTAGTAGAGGTAGGAATATTTGGCATATGGGTGGACAGCTTTTTCAAGGGATAAAAGAAATTAAGAGCTGTGTTGATTGTACCTTCTGTGTTTTCATTCACATTGGAGATGTCATCACTGGAATGCTGAACTAAAGGAAAATTATTAAACCTTGAATCAGACACTGCAGCTATACCTGTTTCACCTTCAGCAAAATCAGATATGCTGGATGTGGTGGTGTCTGCTCTTCTGGGTGTAGCTACTTTATAAATAGTAGGTGATATGTTTTTCCTGAGGAAATTATCACTGTTTTTTAAAGCAGAATTCATATCAGTTGTGAATGTCCTGCTGTCAGTTATGGGTTTTGTGTCTAGAAAAAGGGAATAATCAATTATTTTATTTCCTAAGTCAAAGTCTTCAGGGGTAATTATGGTGTCATCATCACCATTTATGGTGTTTTGTCACACAGATGTTTTGTCAGAAAAACTAGAAGCAAAATTTTTAGTTGAATCAATTAGGAAATGAGTTGTGGGTCTATTGGTATTGACATTGGCATTAGAATCTTTGAGAACAATGGCATCAGTGTCAAAGTTCTTGTTTTCCTGTCTAGTAATCGTAGCTTGGTAATTTTCTCTAGCGTTGAACTCTGGGGGTGTTGCTTTAGATAGACTGTCTAAAGCAGCAACTGTGGTGTATGGTACATGAGACACACATGTCTTTGGGGCATGTATGAGTGTACTTGTTTTTATAAGAGAATTATTTTCTCTGTCCTAATTTAAAGGTATGCTTATCTGGGACATACTCAGAACCACCGTCATCAGATATAATAGTTATATAGTCCACATATGCTGGAGTGATTTTGCCTGCAGAAGAAGTGTCATCCACCCTTTCTGAAAAGTCTTCTGCAAAATAAATGATTTTATATTCAGCATCTGTTTCTTTCTCTATAAAATCTTTGTGCTCAGATATATTCCCTTTAAAAGTACTTGATGTATCCTTTTCAGAGGTAATGGTATTAGGCAAAATGATAACTTTTTTGGATGGAATAACTATTTCATCAGGTAGAATGTTATAATCAGTCTTTTTGTTGGTATATTCTCCTGTAGTAGTGACAGGAACAAGTTCAGAATATTTGGAAGTTCCCAGCGATGTTGTGAAATAAGAAGGAGGAAAAATTGATCTATATTGTAGGGCATCCAATTCAGTTGGAGTGTTTGTGATGGATCCTCCTGTGTTAGTGACTTTATCACGAGAGGCAGGCCTAGATGCTTCTGGAAGAATTAATGTAGAATCAGCTAAAAATATATTTTTTACATTAGATGGTGTTTGAGGTTTGACGTGTGTAGCATCAAATTCAACAATGAAAGGATCATCCTTATTGTTGTCACACTTGGTGAAAGGATTGGGCTCAATTCCTGATGGAAGGATTTTCCCCACAGCTGGGATGAGAACTGCTGCATTTATAAAGTTACATAATTCAGATATAGCAGCTGGATATTCTTGATCAAAGAGAGTAGCGATTTTCCTTCTCTCATGGACACTATTTGAGAGCCTTCTCCGGGGGAAAATGCTTATCATCATGGCTGTTTGAGACTTGGAATATATTCTGTCAGTCTTCGTTTTATAATTTTCAGGAGCATCTCTATTCAGAGAGAAAAATGAGTCAATGTCACCATTGGTGGGAATATGTGAAAAAGTAGGTGATTCAGTTAGAAAAACATTTGAGGCCAACGGGTAGGAATGAAGGTCGGCATGCATTGTTATGATCCGCCCCTCTGGAACATCACATTCATTAATGACGTCAGCATGTTCAGTTGCTTTCTCTAACATTTCTAACCTAGGTAATAGAGATTCAGACAAGGAGTTATCTGTCATTAAGCCAGAAGTTTCAGGATTTTCGGTTAAGGAATTAGGAATGAGCAGAGCAGATGTTAACAGAGATGAGAATCCTCTAGACTTAAATTTATCTTCTTCAGGTAACATAGAATCACCTCCTTCATAACTACCTTCCGTGGAAAGAACAACAGAATCAGCCACAGTGCTGGCTGGCTTATTCATAGTTGAGGAAAACATTGAAGTTCTGTTTGTGTCCTCAGTATTTTTATTGATGAAGGAAATATCATCAGGAGTGAACTCAGTGAAAGGAGTAATGTTGTTCTGTGAATGGGGAATATCTGCCAAGTTTGATTTATGTTTATTTGCATTGGATCTGGCTAATATGGTGGTTTTTGCACCATCTGGGACAGCATTATTATACAAAATAGACGAGATACCTTTCCTGTTGAACTGGTCTTTATATTCCACAGGATTGGTGATCACAGCAGGATCAATGGAATCAGTTGTGACTAATCTGCTCTCTCTCATTCTTTTCATTAGTGCTGGGTCTGGAACAAATGGGTACTTCATTATTTTGCCTTTAGCGAGAATGATGATGGTGTTATTTCTAGTTAGACAACTATTTTTTATAACTGTTTCATCTAGAAACTGAGGTGAAAAAGTCGAACTTGAGTCAGTTAGAGAATAAATCATGGACCTGGGAGCCTTTGTGTTAAAATTGACAGTAGAACTTTTGAGAACAGTAGGATCATTTTCAGAAATAGGAATTTCCTCTTTGGGGACCAAGCTTTGGTGTTTGTTAGCTTTGATATCAATTGCAGATCCTTGAGGTAAATGTTCAGAGACTGCAGCACTGGCAGAAGGTGCATGAGACTCAGACACACTGGAGTCACTAGTATGTGTGACCTTTCATATAAGGGGGCCATTTCCTTCCTTAACTAGTTCAAAGATGTAGTTATCTGCAGCATATTCAAGGGCGTTTTCAATAGTTACTATATCATTATTATTTGGAATATTTTGACCTGCTAAAATGGTGTCATGTGCTCTTCTGAAATATTTTCTGTAAAAGGAACTACTTCCATGGCTGTAACTTTCTCTATAACAGTCTTCTCTCCAAATTTATTGTTATAAATAGTGTTTTTAATGCCTTTTGTTGAAATAATGATAGTAGGGGAAACATTGGCTTTGACTGATGAGGTATTGCTTTCTTCAGGTGGAATATTATTTTTATTTTATTATATTTTGTTATTTATTTATTTATTTTATTTTATTATTATTATTATCTTTTTTGCAGTACTCAGGCCTTTCACTGTTGTGGCCTCTCCCGTTGCAGAGCACAGGCTCCTGACGTGCAGGCTAAGTGGCCATGGCTCACGGGCCCAGCCGCTCCATGGCATGTGGGATCTTCCCGGACTGGGGCACAAACCCGTGTCCCCTGCGTCGGCAGGCGGACTCTCAACCACTGCGTCACCAGGGAAGCCCGGAATATGATTATTATTAGTCTTTGCTGTGATGCCTTTTTTCATTTTGACAACTGGATCAAGTTCATAATACATAGATGAACTCATGAATGTTGTGAAATCAGAAGGAAGAGGAGTTGGTTTCCATGACGATAGCCTGTATGTTCCAGTGGGAGTATTTGCAATTGTCCCGTCTCCAGTAGTGACTTTAGGAGAAGAACTTTGATCATTAGACCTAGATGATTCTGGAAGAGTTAATGTGGAACCAACTGAAGAGATTCCTTTTAAATTGGAGCGTGCTTGAGGTTTAGAAGAAGTAGCAACAAATTTAACAGTGAAAGAATTCTCTTTCAATGTATTTGCATCTTTTAGAAAACAAATTGCCTGTTTCAGAAATTTTGACTTCCTCTTCCACATTGTTGTCACTCTTGGGCAGAGTATGAGACTCAGTTACTGAGGAAATGACTTTTTCTCCAGCTGGACTGAGACCAGTTGCATTTGTAATGTGACTTAAATTGAATTTAGTAGCTGAATCTTCTTGATCAGGAAAATTAGCTACTTTTCCTTCTTCGTAGATTCTATATTGAGAGACATTTATAGGAGAAAAGACTTTCATGATTGTTCTGTGAGGTTCAGAATATATTTCATCTGTCTCAATTTTAGAAGTGTCAATAGACTCTCTGTTTACTGAGGGAAGTGAATCAAACTCACTTGGATTGTCTGCAAAAGTAGTGGAACCATCCTTTTCCATTGATCTGTATTTCTGTTTTTGTGCCAGTACCATACTCTCTTGATTACTGTAGCTTTGTAGTATAGTCTGAAGTCAGGGAGCCTGATTCCTCCAGCTCAATTTTTCTTTCTCAAGATTGCTTTAGCTATTCAGGGTCTTTTGTGTTTCCATACAAATTGTGAAATTTTTTTTGTTTTAGTTCTCTGAAAAATGTCATTGGTAGTTTGGCAGGGATTGCATTGGGTCGGTAGATTGCTTTGAGTAGTATAGTCGTTTTCACAATGTTGATTCTTCCAATCCAAGAATATGATATATCTCTCCATCTGTTTGTGTCATTTTTAATTTCTTTCATCAGTGTCTTATAGTTTTCTGCATACAGGACTTTTGTGTCCTTAGGTAGATGCAGCTCTATTTACAATAGCCAGGACATGGAAGCAGCCTAAGTGTCCATTGGCAGATGAATGGATAAAGAAGATGTGGCATATATATACATGGAATATTACTCAGCCATAAAAATTAATGAAATGAGTTATTTGTAGTGAGGTGGATGGACCTAGATTCTGTCATACAGAGTGAAGTAAGTCAGAAAGAGAAAAACAAATACCGTATGCTAACACATATATATGGAATCCAAAAAAAAAAAAAAGGGGGCTCTGAAGAACCTAGGGGCAGGACAGGAATAAAGACACAGACGTATAGAATGGACTTGAGGACATGGGGAGGGGGAAGGGTAAGCTGGGACGAAGTGAGAGAATAGCATTAACATATATACACTACCAAATGTAAAATAGACAGCTAGTGGGAAGCAGCTGCATCACACAGGGAGATCAGCTCAGTGCTTTGTGACCATCTAGAGAGGTGGGATAAGAGGGTGGAAGAGAGATGCAAGAGAGAGGGGACATGGGGATATATGTATACATATAGCTGATTCACTTCGTTATACAGCAGAAACTAACACAACATTGTAAAGCAATTATATTCCAGTAAAGATGTTAAAAAAAAAAAAGTCAATGGCTGCATTAGTCCCTAAAAACAAACAAAAAAAGTTTTATAGATGTCACTGTTAAATGATACATTGTTTATGTAAGTAGAGAAAATAGCACTGTAACAATGAAAGGTGTATACATTATGATTAAAAGACTGTTTCCCCTCCTCCTTTGTGTTTAAGGAATAATGGTGTTTTGTTGGGTTTTCTTGTATTTTCCAAATTTTTAGCATAAACTTAGGTCACTCTTCTAGTAATATTTAAAATTAAAATATAAATGACATATAATTTTAGTTTAATCCAGTTATTTACAGTTGCTTTACTCAAAGATTAATTTGCTTTTAGAAGTTTTGCTAAAGCATGATGATTATTCTTGAGAAACTTGAAAGTATGTTGATAAAATGCAGGGGAAATTTTAATGGTCCTAAAACTATAGTGCATTCAAATTGAAGACAGGTGTTACTGAATCTCTAAGAAATATTTATATTTCTCCGCCCTTGTAACAGTGTATATTTTGAGATCTCTAGATAAAAGTTATAGGATATTTATATGCATATATTACTCCAGTATGTCTATAAATTGAGATACTAGTAAAATTTCTTAACCTGATATTGATACAGGTTCTTTTGTTTCCATTCCTGAAAAAATAAACATAGTCACCATGATTTATTACAATCTCATTACACTTATTTTAAAACTAGAAGTTTGTACTTTTTGAACACCTTGCCCATATTAGCTAATCCCTGCCCACCCTTCCCCACCCCTAGCTCTGGCAACCACCAGTCTTTTTGTTCTCTTTATCTACGAGCTTTCTTTCTTTCTTTCTTTTATTTTTTTAAGATTCCACATATAAGTGAGATAATACAGTATTTGTCTTTCTCTGTCTTATTTTCTTAGCCTGATACCCTCAAGATCCATCTATGTTGTTGCAGATAGCAAGATTTCATTCTTTTCTATAGCTGGATAATATTCCATTGTATGTATATGCCACATTTTCTTATCCAGTCATCCATCAATGGCTACTGAGGTTGTAGCCATTGTAAATATTATTTATTGTAAATAATGCTGCAGTGAACATGGGGGTGCAGGTATCTTTTTGAGTTAGTGTTTTTGTTTTCTTTGGAATTGCTGGATCGTATGGTAGTTCTATATTTAATTTTTTGAGGCGCCTCCATACTGTTTTCCATAGTGGCTACCCTAACTACTATTTTTATTGTTCAATATTTTTATTCTGAAATTTTAATTTTTATTCTCTGAGCTATATAAAAGAAACATAGAAAGCTCAGCTAATTATTTGCCCTTTTCCCAGTAAGATAGTTTATAATAAAATTACACTCAGTTAAAAGAATCTTGTTTGCAGAACATATCCTTATAATAATGGAAACAGTATTGAAAGCCTTATTGCCACCAGATTATGAATATTTCTAGTTGGATATTTAGGTTGAGTGGTTGGTTGTAAGAACAGTGGTCAGACACACAGACTATAACAGATGAGTTCAATTCATAGCTGCCTTGCTTACTAGAAGTTTGATCTTGAATAAGTGGCTTACTTTATCCATACCTCAGTTTTCTCTGTAAAATAAGGATAATGATAATTCTTATTCCACAGGATTATTGTAAGAATTAAATGGATCTACCTATTTGCAAAACAGACATAGAGACACAGATGTAGAGAACAAATGTATGGATAACAAGGGGGAAAGCGGGGGTAGGGTGGGAGGAATTGGGAGACTGGGATTGACACATATACACTATTGATACTATGTATAAAATAGATAATTAATGAGAACATACTGTATAGCACAGAGAACTCTACTTAACACACTGTGGTGACCTGCATGGGAAGGAAGTCCAAAAGAGATGGGATATATGTATATGTATGGCTGATTCATTTTGCTGTATGGTAGAAACTAACACAACATTGTAAAGCAACTCTACTGCAATAAAAATTAATTAACAAAAAAGAAAGTCCTTCTGCATCCCAAGATTTAATAAATATTTATCTATTTTTTCTTCTAAAAAATTGAATGGATGTATATATATTTAGAAATATTTACAAAATATTTACAACAGTGTCCAGCCCATAGTAAGTACTACAGAGGTGTTACCTATTATTATTATTAATGTTATTAGTAGTAGGAGAAGGAGCAACAGCAGTCTTCTGTTCATATATTCTATTAATAGAGATTTGGAGAACAACAGAACTTTGAAATAATGGCCCCCCAAATAGAAAAGTATGTTTGCAGATGAAGTCGGGGGATGATGTAGATTTTATTAGTTACTGTAAATTAACATATGCTTGAAGTCTTTTGTAGCATCTCCTCAAGTAATTCATCTATCAAGTAGGTCTTTTTTTAAATGAGGTTGAAAGCATCACTCTATACATCAATAGAAAATTATAGTAAATTATTTTATTATTTTATTTTTATTATTTTGTAGCATTAAGTCAATAGAGAGCTTAAAATGGAAGTTTAGTTCTTAATTGCTATAGTGCTACACATTTAGTTCTCTAGCTTGGTCCTTGGCACATACTCTTGCAAACCTTTTTCCAAATTGTGATTGCAGCCTTATTCACTGCCTATATTATATAGAACTATAATCATTATTGGGATTGTCACCATTTGGAGAAGTAGCAATTGTTCCTTTTTCAAAAATGGTTTCAGCTTTGAGATCAATATCAAAATCCAAATGATCATCATCACTGTTAGTGCTGAACTTATTAAGATTCAGGGAAGCTCCAGGTTTGCTAGGCTTCTCATTATTCAAAGAAGTCTTAGGTCCAGTATTTTTCCAGTTCCCATTTTTCCTGTAGATCCATTTGTGCTAAACTTAGTCTCAATTTTGTTGGCTGATGCAGATGTTACAGTGACCCATGTGCCAGAAGGAGACGTGGTGGGTAACTTTGGGTGTATACTGGTGATGATTTGGTCCTTGTGGAAATGATAGGTTTAGGAGCTTGTTGGGGGTAGGAACAGCAGTGGGACTTGAGGTGGTGACAATCGGTAGATTCTTGGAAGTAGTAGTGACAGTAGTATCTGTGCTTAGAGAAATGACAGAAATTAGCAGGTTGTGAGTGGCAGAAGCACAAGTACCAGTTATTATACTTGTAAAAAAGGTTCGTTCAAAATTCTATGTGAAATGAACCCCACCTTTCTTTCTAACCTTATTTTCCTCTGTACTACTTTCACCATGAACCATATACTCTTGATTATGTAAACTACATCCTGTTTCCCCTAAAGGTCTTTTGCTTCTATTATGCTCTTCACTCTGTCTAGAATGTCCTTAACCTTCTAATCTAAGGATCTACATGATCTTCATGTCCTTTAAGGTCCAGATCAAATAGCCTCACCTCTTGAAAGCCTTCCTATATGCCCAACTGAAGTACTCTTTCCCTCATCTGAAACCTCACTGTACTTTATATGTTCGTTTTATGAAATTTGCTATTATTTTGACATAAAACAGGTAGCTGAAAAATATTCAAGGATAAGCTCTGAAGTTTCTTGAAGTCGTGGTACATATCTACTGTATTTTCTATTATCTTTTCTAATATATTTCTTGATATATTATCATTTCTAATATATTTTTCTTGAAAAAATGGAGTCATGAGAAATTTCAGTTTTAATGTAGAAAGGCTTATTTAGAAACATTGCAATAGTAAAGTGCTTAGGTTTTGATGTAAGCCTGCCTGGATTTAATTCCTAGCCATTCTTAATCTTTCCTTGATTCATTTTCTGCATTATGATAGAATTGTTGTAAGTATTAAATGAATAAATCAATATAAAGTGCTTAACACGTTGTCTGGAACATAGCTAACTACTGAATAAATGCTAATAATTTTTATGGTAATAATTAGGTTACAGATTTAATTACAATGGATTAAGGAGTATTTTGAAGGATCCAATTAGAGTAACAAAAATTAAGTGGTATTCAAGGGAAGCACCACCTTATCATGAAGCATCATCCCAGCAGGATGACTTTCTGATTTAGGGCTTTCAAGCAGCACCTAATGTACACAAAGTGCCATAACATAATCAGGTGTCATAATGATGCTCTTAGAATCTTGAGGGTATGTAATATATACCATATTTCAAAATCATTCATTGAAACTATTCAGTTGAAGTAGCTTGTCTTTCCCTCTCTTTAATGAATGAATCCTTTTTTGAGAATGTGACAGGCATTCTCTGATCATTTATTTGCTGATTTTTTTTTTAAAAGGATATTATGCTTGGCTCTCACACAGTGAAAATTCAGATGAAGAAATAAACAGCAAACTAGGAATAGCAGGATAGGGTGGTCATTTAAAGAGAAAAAGTGTAATCTACTTTCATGTAGGAATGAGTATATAGGAAATAAAGTCTGAGAAGACCAGCACTTTGCCAAAACAGATGTTGCTCCTTTTTAAAACAACCAAATAAAATGGTTACATGCTTTCTATACTTAATTTCTGAAACCTTGGCCTAGGGCTCTAGAGCCTTCCTAATATGACCTGGATCTACTTATTTGACAGTATTTTTGTTTAACCTGCCATGTAATGAAATAACAATGATAGTAAGCATTTGTTGCTTAGTATACTGAGGCTTTGTGTTTAGTCCTATACATGAAATAACTCTAGGACATCAAGTCTTATGTCTCTTACTTATTCTTATTTTGGGTTATTCACTCATGTTGTTCTCTTTACTTAGAACATATATTTTTAATCACCATCTATAACTAAATTCCAGCCCTATGAAGCCTTCTTCTACAAGTCTGTACAAAATTTTAAAACTTTTTAAAATGTGTATTGGTTTTTAACTCTAACTAGAGGTTTAATTTTTTATTGAGGTATAATTGACGTAACATTAGTTTTGGTAATATTAATTTAGAAATAATAATCACATTGTATTAGTTTCAGATGTACAATGTAATGATTCAATATTTGTATATGTTGCAAAATGGTCACCATGATAAGTCCAGCTAGCATCTGTCACCATACATACTTATATTTTTTTTTCTTGTGATGAGAACTTTCACAATCTACTCTCAAATATGTAGTATGGTATTATTAACTATGGTCACCATGCTGTATATTACATCCTCAACACTTATTCATTTTATAACTGGAAATTTGTACCTTTGATTTCATAGAGTTTCAACTTTTTGATGGAAGAGATCATGCTTTATAATTTTTATTCCCTTCCCCTCAATACACACACAAACACATAAACACACACACACACACATTAACATAGTCCTAGGCATAAAAAAACAAAATATCTTCAAACCAGATAGGAATTACAGTACTCTTGCCAGTGTTAGAACATTAGTTATAGTGAGCTCTGTGGTGATAGTAGGGTTGGTGACGTGGGAGTGGTTGCAGTGATAATAGCAATGTTATACTCAGTAATAGTATTAGGAGTTGGATTTTGGATAGGCAAGGTAACAGCAGGAGATGGCTTAGAATAAGCAGTTGAAAATATTTTAAGAATTTTTGTAAGTAAGAATTCTAACATGGTAGGTTTCTAAGACACATAGTTGGTCTCTAGAAACACATTGTTGAAACCTATCATGCTGAGAAGATTTAGTTCTTGTTAGATCTGCTGGGGCTATTCTTGTTTGAAATTGAGGTTGCTGAATTTCCCTAAATTGAGTTGAACAAGGATGGCTTGGGTTAGTAGTCTTGGAGAATTTAGAGGTTTTGATCAGTGTGGTAGAATTTGAACTGATGTAAACAGCTAAGGAAGGGGAATATTTGCTGTTAAATTTGCTGTCATTTGAATAGATCTTGTCAAATGATTGTGGTCGGGATGAGGCAGATTTGTATAGTTGAGATGGAGGTCAATATGGCACAACACAGATAGGTCCAATCCATAATGAGAGGTTCAAGTTAGGTGGATGGTTGGAAGATACATGCCATGGTGGCTGATCAGGTATTTCTTGACCCTTGTCAAGTTAAAAGAAAAAAATTCCATCAGAATTCAATTGTAATTCAGTAACATCAAGCACAAATAATAAGCTTACCTTGGTACTAAGATCAAATCATATTTGCACAGAGGTTTTCCTATTCATTACTATAGCTAAAAAACAACAAAAAATAGAATAAGATTAAATAAATAAGGAATTAATGTTTTTATTATAAAAACAAAGCAACATCTAAAAAGGATCTTAGTGTCTCAGCCTACATATATGCATTACAGTAGTATTCTCTTCACAATACTAATGAAATATTCTATTCATAAATTCTTTCTGATGATTAAAAGAATTAATATATGTAAAGCATTTAGAATATTTCACGGTGTATAATAAACTAAATTTATTTATTACTATTATGACTGTTATCATTAGTAGGAATATATCAGGAAAAGTTCTTTCATGTCACATAAAAGTGGCAATTGGGCATAATAGAAAGTTTGCAGGTTTTGGAATCAGAGAGACCTGAATTCAAACCCACATCAGCCACTTTCTAGGCTTGTGAGTTTGGCAACTTTGGTGCTTTGAATTTCCCCATTTATATTGTGGCAAAAATAACAGGTGAGAATCAAGAAAATACCATTTTCTTTAATTTTAGAACGTCAATTATTATATGAGGAACCATTAACTAAATGGCAGATTATAAGTGGAAAGAATTACTAACATAAATCATTAATTGTAAAACATTTTAGTTTCAGAAATGTTAAAATATAGAAAGCTGTCCAACTTAGAATTAAAAGATCATAATATGTATAAAACTTCCAGGCTCTAATTATATACAGAATGTGGGAATTTGCACAGGGGATGGGATACTTTAATTTTTTATTAAGTGTGAAAAAAGTAGTGCTCTAAATAAATCATTAAAACAAAATAGCCAAGTGAATAAAATTATTTTACCTTTGTAAGAAAATATTTAGCAAGTACTATATAAATATTCTTATATGTGAAATAATTTACTGCAGCCTCCCCTTCACACTACTAGTTATTTACATTCCAAATTTCCCTTCTTAAATCCTTTGAATCAAGACTTCATGTGATTAGGGGATGGTTAGTGACACCGAGTCCAGTTCCATCAAAATGCCATGAGGTTCATATTCAAATATTGAACAAAAGAAATACTCTCCTAGCTTATTTTTCTTCATCCACTGTCTCAATTTCAATAAAAAAAAGAGTGTCACTGACTCTCTTTTCCCACTCCAGTTACCAATTATGTTTTGGGGATATGAGAAAAAAAATCAAATCCATGAGCCTTTCCTTAAACTCTTCCCAATTGATATTCTTTCTGTAACTACATATTTAGATGCTCTAATCTTTATGTTTGACAAGAATGATTTTGAACTTGGAGTACTACCCACAATACAGTTCCTGGAATTATTTTAAAAGATTTGATTCATTTTCGATTTCTAGGTTTTCTAGAGAGAAAATCAATTTAGTAGATCAGATGTCACTGGACAGATTTTGTCTTAATTGGACCTGAGGCTTCAAATTTATCTTAAAGATCCTCTTTTAAATTCTAATAAGGTTGGGGGGGACCTTGAAGATGGCGGAAGAGTAAGACGCGGAGATCGCCTTCCTCCCCACGGATACACCAGAAATACATCTACACGTGGAACAACTCCTACAGAACACCTACTGAAGGCTGGCAGAAGACCTCAGACCTCCCAAAAGGCAAGAAACTCCCCACGTACCTGGGTAGGGCAAAAGAAAAAACAGAGACAAAAGAATAAGGACGGCACCTGCGCCAGTGGGAGGGAGCTGTGAAGGAGGAAAAGTTTCCACACACTAGGAAGCCCCTCCGCGGGCGGAGACTGCGGGAGGCGGAGGGGGGGGCTTCGGGACCGAGGAGTAGTGCACAGCGACGGGTGCGGAGGGCAAAGCGGGGAGATTCCCGCACAGAGGATCGGTGCCGACCGGCACTCACCAGCCCGAGAGGCTTGTCTGCTCACCCGCCCGGGCGGGCGGGGCTGCGAGCTGAAGCTCGGGTTTCGGTTTTGGACGGAGCGCAGGGAGAGGACTGGGGTTGGCGGCTTGAACACAGCCTGAAGGGGTTAGTGCACCACGACTAGCCGGGAGGGAGTTCGGGGAAAAGCCTGCACCTGCCGAAGAGGCAAGAGACTTTTTCTTCCCTCTTTGTTTCCTGGTGCGCGAGGAGAGGGGTTTAAGAGCGCTGCTTAAAGGAACTCCAGAGACGGGCGCGAGCCGCGGCTAAAAGCGCGAACCCCAGAGACGGGCGCGAGCCGCGGTTAAAAGCGCGAACCCCAGAGACGGGCGCGAGCCGCGGCTAAAAGCGCGGACCCCAGAGACGGGCGGGAGACGCTAAGGCTGCTGCTGCCGCCACCAAGGGGCCTGTGTGCGAGCACAGGTCACTCTCCACACCCCTCTTCCGCGGAGCCTGTGCAGCCCGCCACTGCCAGGTTCCCGGGAACCAGGGACAACTTCCCCGGGAGAACGCACGGCGGGCCTCAGGCTGGTGCAACGTCACGCCGGCCTCTGCCGCAACGTCACGCCGCCTCTGACGCCGCAGGCCCGCCCCGCACGCAGTGCCCCTCCTTCCCCCCCCTCACCCCCGGCCTGAGTGAGCCTGAGCCCCCGAATCAGCGGCCCCTTTAACCCTTTCCTGTCTGAGCAAAAAACAGACGCCCTCCAGCGACCTACACGCAGAGGCAGGGCCAAATCCAAAGCTGAGCTCCTGTGAGCTGTGAGAACAAAGAAGAGAAAGGTAAATCTTTCCCAGCAGCCTCAGAAGCAGCGGATTAAAGCTCCACAATCAACTTGATATACCCTGCATCTGTGGAATACCTGAATAGACAAGGAATGATCCCAAATTGAAGAGGTGGAATTTAGGAGCGAGATCTATGATTTTTTTTCCCTTTTCCTCTTTTTGTGAATGTGTACGTGTATGCTTATGTGTGAGATCTTGTCTGTATACTCTTGCTTCCACCATTTGTCCTAGGGCTCTATCCGTCCATGGTTTTTAAAAAAAAATTTTTTTTCTCAATAATTAATTTTAATTGTAATAACTTTATTATACTTTACCATTGTTCCTTCTTTCTTTCTTTCTTTCTTTCCGTCCTTCCCTCCTTTAGACAACGAATCACCCCAAATTGAGGAGGTGGTCTCTGAGAGCAAGATTTATGATTTTTCCCCCTTTACCTCTTTTTGTGAAGGTGTATGTGTATGCTTCTGTATAAGATTTTCTCTGTATAGCTTTGCTTCCAACATTGGTCCTAAGGTTCTATCCGTCCCTCTTTTTTTTTTTTTTTTTTTCTAAATATTTTTTAATTCAATAACTATATTATACTTTATTTTATTTTTACTGTATCTTCTTTCTTTCTGTCTTTTTTCCTTCTTTCCCTCCTTCCTTCCTTCCTTCCTTCCTCCCTCCCTCCTTTCTTTCCTTCTTTGCTTCTTTCTTCCTTCCTTCCTTTCCTCCTTTCCTTCTTTCTTTCCTCATACTTCTACTAATTCTCTCTACTTTTTCTCCCTTTTATTCTGAGCCGTGTGGATGAAAGGCTCTTGGTGCTCCAGCCAGGAGTCAGGGCTCTGCCTCTGAGGTAGGAGAGCCAACTTCAGGACACTGGTCAACAAGAGACCTCCCAGCTCCACATAATATTAAACGGTGGAAATCTCCCAGTGACCTCCATCTTAACACCAGCACCCAGCTTCACTCAACGACCAGCAAGCCACAGTGCTAGACAACCTATGCCAAACAACTAGCAAAACAGGAACACAACCCCACCCATTAGCAGAGAGGCTGCCTAAAATCATAATAAGGCCACAGACACCCCAAAACACACCACCAGATGTGAACCTGCCCACTAGAGAGACAAGATCCAGCCTCATCCACCACAACACAGGCACTAGTCCCCTCCACCAGGAAGCCTACACAACCCACTGAAACAACCTTAGCCACTGGAGACAGACATCAAAAACAACGGGAACTACGAACGTGCAGCCTGCAAAAAGGAGACCCCCAAACACAGTAAGATAAGCAAAATGAGAAGACAGAAAAACACACAGCAGATGAAGGAGCAAGATAAAAATGCACCAGACCTAACAAATGAAGAGGAAATAGGCAGTCTACCTGAAAAAGAATTCAGAATAATGATAGTAAGGATGATCCGAAATCTTGGAAGTAGAATGGACAAAATGCAAGAAGCAGTTAACAAGGACCTAGAAGAAATAAAGATGAAACAAGCAATGATGAACAACGCAATAAATGAAATTAAAAGTACTCTAGATGGGATCAATAACAGAATAACTGAGGCAGAAGAACGGATAAGTGACCTGGAAGATAAAATAGTGGAAATAACTACTGCAGAGCAGAATAAAGAAAAAAGAATGAAAAGAACTGAGGACAGTCTCAGAGACCTCTGGGACAACATTAAACGCACCAACATTCGAATTATAGGGGTTCCAGAAGAAGAAGAGAAAAAGAAAGGGACTGAGAAAATATTTGAAGAGATTATAGTTGAAAACTTCCCTAATATGGGAAAGGAAATAGTTAATCAAGTCCAGGAAGCACAGAGAGTCCCATACAGGATAAATACAAGGAGAAATACGCCAAGACACATATTAATCAAACTGTCAAAAATTAAATACAAAGAAAGCATATTAAAAGCAGCAAGGGAAAAACAGCAAATAACACACAAGGGAATCCCCATAAGGTTAACAGCTGACCTCTCAGCAGAAACCCTACAAGCCAGAAGGGAGTGGCAGGACATACTGAAAGTGATGAAGGAGAAAAACCTGCAACCAAGGCTACTCTACCCAGCAAGGATCTCTTTCAGATTTGATGGAGAAATTAAAACCTTTACAGACAAGCAAAAGCTGAGAGAGTTTAGCACCACCAAACCAGCTTTACAGCAAATGCTAAAGGAACTTCTCTAGACAAGGAACACAAGAGAAGGAAAAGACCTATAATAACGAACCCAAAACAATATAGAAAATGGGAATAGGAACATACATATCGATAATTACCTTAAATGTAAATGGACTAAATGCTCCCACCAAAAGACACAGATTGGCTGAATGGATACAAAAACAAGACCCTTATATATGCTGTCTACAAGAGACCCACTTCAGACCTAGAGACACATACAGACTGAAAATAAGGGGATGGAAAAAGATATTCCATGCAAATGGAAACCAAAAGAAAGCTGGAGTAGCAATTCTCATATCAGACAAAATAGACTTTAAAATAAGGACTATTACAAGAGACAAAGAAGGACACTACATAATGATCAAGGGATCAATCCAAGAAGAAGATATAACAATTGTAAATATTTATGCACCCAACATAGGAGCACCTCAATACATAAGGCAAATACTAACAGCCATAAAACAGGAGATTGACAGTAACACATTCATAGTAGGGGACTTTAACACCCCACTTTCACCCATGGACAGATCATCCAAAATGAAAATAAATAAGGAAACACAAGCTTTAAATGATACATTAAACAAGATGGACTTAATTGATATTTATAGGACACTCCATCCAAAAACAACAGAATACACATTTTTCTCAAGTGCTCATGGAACATTCTCCAGGATAGATCATATCTTGGGTCACAAATCAAGCCTTGGTAAATTTAAGAAAATTGAAATTGTATCAAATATCTTTTCTGACCACAACGCCATGAGACTAGATATCAATTACAGGAAAAGATCTGTAAAAAATACAAACACATGGAAGCTAAACAATACACTACTTAATAATGAAGTGATCACTGAAGAAATCAAAGAGGAAATAAAAAAATACCTAGAAACAAATGACAATGGAGACACAACGACCCAAAACCTATGGGATGCAGCAAAAGCAGTTCTAAGGGGGAAGTTTATAGCAATACAAGCCCACCTTAAGAAGCAGGAAACATCTCGAATAAACAACCTAACCTTGCACCTCAAGCAATTAGAGAAAGAAGAACAAAAAAACCCCAAAGCTAGCAGAAGGAAAGAAATCATAAAAATCAGATCAGAAATAAATGAAAAAGAAATGAAGGAAACGATAGCAAAGATCAATAAAACTAAAAGCTGGTTCTTTGAGAAGATAAACAAAATAGATAAACCACTAGCCAGACTCATCAAGAAAAAAAGGGAGAAGACTCAAATCAATAGAATTAGAAATGAAAAAGGAGAAGTAACAACTGACACTGCAGAAATAAAAAAAATCATAAGAGATTACTACAAGCAACTCTATGCCAATAAAATGGACAATCTGGAAGAAATGGACAAATTCTTAGAAATGCACAACCTGCCAAGACTGAATCAGGAAGAAATAGAAAATATGAACAGACCAATCACAAGCACTGAAATTGAAACTGTCATTAAAAATCTTCCAACAAACAAAAGCCCAGGACCAGATGGCTTCACAGGTGAATTCTATCAAACGTTTAGAGAAGAGCTAACACCTATCCTTCTCAAACTCTTCCAAAATATAGCAGAGGGAGGAACACTCCCAAATTCCTTCTACGAGGCCACCATCACCTTGATACCAAAACCAGACAAGGATGTCACAAAGAAAGAAAACTACAGGCCAATATCACTGATGAACATAGATGCAAAAATCCTCAACAAAATACTAGCAAACAGAATCCAACAGCACATTAAAAGGATCATACACCATGATCAAGTGGGGTTTATTCCAGGAATGCAAGGATTCTTCAATATACGCAAATCTATCAATGTGATAAACCATATTAACAAATTGAAGGAGAAAAACCATATGATTATCTCAATAGATGCAGAGAAAGCTTTCGACAAAATTCAACACCCATTTATGCTAAAAACCCTGCAGAAAATAGGCCTAGAGGGAACTTTCCTCAACATAATAAAGGCCATATATGACAAGCCCACAGCAAACATCATCCTCAATGGTGAAAAACTGAAAGCATTTCCACTAAGATCAGGAACAAGACAAGGTTGCCCACTCTCACCACTCTTATTCAACATAGTTTTGGAAGTTTTAGCCACAGCAATCAGAGAAGAAAAGGAAATAAAAGGAATCCAAATCGGAAAAGAAGAAGTAAAGCTGTCACTGTTTGCAGATGACATGATACTATACATAGAGAATCCTAAAGATGCTACCAGAAAACTACTAGAGCTAATCAATGAATTTGGTAAAGTAGCAGGATACAAAGTTAATGCACAGAAATCTCTGGCATTCCTATATACTAATGATGAAAAATCTGAAAGTGAAATCAAGAAAACACTCCCATTTACCATTGCAACAAAAAGAATAAAATATCTAGGAATAAACCTACCTAAGGAGACGAAAGACCTGTATGCAGAAAATTATAAGACACTGATGAAAGAAATTAAAGATGATACAAATAGATGGAGAGGTATACCATGTTCTTGGATGGGAAGAATCAACATTGTGAAAATGACTCTACTACCCAAAGCAATCTACAGATTCAATGCAATCCCTATCAAACTACCACTGGCATTTTTCACAGAACTAGAACAAAAAATTTCACAATTTGTATGGAAACACAAAAGACCCCGAATAGCCAAAGCAATCTTGAGAACGAAAAAAGGAGCTGGAGGAATCAGGCTCCCTGACTTCAGACTATACTACAAAGCTACAGTAATCAAGACAGTATGGTACTGGCACAAAAACAGAAATATAGATCAATGGAACAGGATAGAAAGCCCAGCGATAAACCCACGCACATATGGACACCTTATCTTTGATAAAGGTGGCAGGAATGTACAGTGGAGAAAGGACAGCCTCTTCAATAAATGGTGCTGGGAAAACTGGACAGGTACATGTAAAAGCATGAGATTAGATCACTCCCTAACACCATACACAAAAATAAGCTCAAAATGGATTAAAGAGCTAAATGTAAGGCCAGAAACTATCAAACTCTTAGAGGAAAACATAGGCAGAACACTCTATGACATAAATCACAGCAAGATCCTTTTTGACCCACCTCCTAGAGTAATGGAAATAAAAACAAAAATAAACAAATGGGACCTAATGAAACTTCAAAGCTTTTGCACAGCAAAGGAAACCATAATCAAGACCAAAAGACAACCCTCAGAATGGGAGAAAATATTTGCAAATGAAGCAACTGACAAAGGATTAATCTCCAAAATTTACAAGCAGCTCATGCAGCTCAATAACAAAAAAACAAACAACCCAATCCAAAAATGGGCAGAAGACCTAAATAGACATTTCTCCAAAGAAGAGATACAGAATGCCAACAAACACATGAAAGAATGCTCAACATCATTAATCATTAGAGAAATGCAAATCAAAACTACAATGAGATATCATCTCACACCAGTCAGAATGGCCATCATCAAAAAATCTAGAAACAATAAATGCTGGAGAGGGTGTGGAGAAAAGGGAACACTCTTGCACTGCTGGTGGGAATGTGAATTGGTTCAGCCACTATGGAGAACAGTATGGAGGTTCCTTAAAAAACTACAAATAGAATTACCATATGACCCAGCAATCCCACTACTGGGCATATACCCTGAGAAAACCAAAATTCAAAAAGAGTCATGTACCAAAATGTTCATTGCAGCTCTATTTACAATTGCCCGGAGATGGAAACAACCTAAGCGCCCATCATCGGATGAATGGATAAAGAAGATGTGGCACATATATACAATGGAATATTACTCAGCCTTAAAAAGAAATGAAATTGAGCTATTTGTAATGAGATGGATAGACCTAGAGTCTGTCATACAGAGTGAAGTAAGTCAGAAAGAAAAAGACAAATACCGTATGCTAACGCATATATATGGAATTTAAGGGGAAAAAAAATGTCATGAAGAACCTAGGGGTAAGACAGGAATAAAGACGCAGACCTACTGGAGAACGGACTTGAGGATATGGGGAGGGGGAAGGGTGAGCTTTGACAGGGCGAGAGAGAGTCATGGACATATACACACTAACAAACGTAGTAAGGTAGATAGCTAGGGGGAAGCAGCCGCAAGGCACAGGGATATTAGCTCGGTGCTTTGTGACAGCCTGGAGGGGTGGGATAGGGAGAGTGGGAGGGGGGGAGACGCAAGAGGGAAGACATATGGGAACATATGTATATGTATAACTGATTCACTTTGTTATAAAGCAGAAACTAACACACAATTGTAAAGCAATTATACCCCAATAAAGATGTTTAAAAAAAAAAAAAAAATTCTAATAAGGTTAACTATATTAATAATTACATAACATTTAATAATTTACAACAAAATTAACGGGTCAAATATCGATTCAATAATTTTATATTTTATGTGCTTTATAAATCTCTGTGCTGCGATGGACTCTTTGTATAATCAATGTGCTTAATAACTTTATTTTACTTTTTAAAAATTTAATGCATAATTATAGTTTCAAACAATTCTGGTAAATGATAAGGCACAAACTTTTCTAAATAAGCTGAAAGTGTTAATGGAGGGTCATTGGAAGATTTTACACAAAAGAACCATCCCATTCTCACTTTCCAAATAACATACAAGCAATTTTTGATGACCCTAGTGAAACTACTCAAGTGGTGCCTGTCTAGGCTGACCCCCTTGTGAGTTGCTGATTTACTGCCAAAATGTAAAATATAACTTACAATTTCAAGACAGCATCTTTTTTCCCCTCTATTTTCTTCTTATCACAATTCTCATTTTTCCTTTGTTTGTTGAAAACAGTGTCCCTCACTTTCATGCAAATAACTAAATTTCTCAAAGTTATTCTTTGACAATATTTTAACAATTTTTAGAGCTATATAATATTTATTCTGGCTTTGGTTTTGGTCATATGAATTTATTGGTGCTAAAAAATATGAACTCCAGTCTAATATTTCCTTTGGAAAATATGATTTCTTTTATGATTATTTGCTTCACAATGTGGTTTCAAAAACACTGTTGATGACAGTTAAAAATAATTGATGAGGGCTTCCCTGGTGTCACAGTTGTTGAGAGTCTGTCTGCCGATGCAGGGGACATGGGTTCGTGCCCCAGTCCAGGAAGATCCTACATGCTGCAGAGCAGCTGGGCCCATGAGCCATGGCCACTGAGCATGTGCGTCCAGAGCCTGTGCTCTGGGAGAGGCCACAATGGGAGAGACCACAACAGTGAGAGGCCCACGTACCGCAAAAAAAAAAAAAAAAAAATTGATGAGATCAACATGGTTTAAATGACCTCTTTAGTTTACCAATTTCATAAAATAATTTCTCATTTATTTAAACAAGACCTCCAAGCAGTACCTGGATAACATAATAATTTTGTATTTGATAGAACATTATTAAAAAAACATAAAAGCACTGTAAGTCTCACTTTTTTTTTTTTTGTGGTACACGGGCCTCTCACTGTTGTGGCCTCTCCTGTTGTGGAGCACAGGCTCCGGGTGCGCAGGCTCAGTGGCCATGGCTCACAGGCCCAGACGCTCTGCGGCATGTGGGATACTCCCAGACTGGGGCAGGAACCCATGTCCCCTGCATCAGCAGGCCAACTCTCAACCACTGTGCCACCAGGGAAGCCCTCACTTTTTACTTATTGCAAAGGCCTATTTGCAGTTATGTTTAATGAAAAGATTTTACTGAATTTTTTATGTTTCAAAACTTGCTTACCAATGGACAGATCATACAAACAGAAAATTAATAAGGAAACACAAGCTTTAAATGACACAATAGACCAGGTAGATTTAATTCAGATTTATAGGACATTCCATCCAAAAACAGGAGATTACACTTTCTTCTCAAGTGCACACTGAACATTCTCCAGGATAAATCACATCTTGGGTCACAAATCAAGACTCAGTAAATTTAAGAAAATTGAAATCATATCAAGCATCTTTTCTGATGAAACACTAT
Source organism: Delphinapterus leucas (assembly GCF_059928025.1). Lineage (NCBI taxonomy): Eukaryota > Metazoa > Chordata > Mammalia > Artiodactyla > Monodontidae > Delphinapterus > Delphinapterus leucas. The sequence goes on along the minus strand of NW_028322269.1, from coordinate 1,158,501 downwards.
GAGATTAGAAATCAATTACATGGAAAAAATGTAAAACACAAACACATGGAGGCTAAACAGTACGTTACTAAATAACCAAGAGATCACTGAAGAAATCAAAGAAGAAATCAAAAAATACCTAGAGACAAATGACAATGAAAACACGATGACACAAAACCTATGGGATGCAGCAAAAGCAGTTCTAAGAGGGAAGTTTATAGCAATACAATCCTACCTCAAGAAACAACAAACATCTTAAATAAACAATCTAACACTACACCTAAAGGAATTAGAGAAAGAAGAACAAACAAAACACAAACTTAGTAGAAGGAAAGAAATCATAAAGATCAGAGCAGAAATAAATGAAATAGAAACAAAGAAAACAATAGCAAAGATCAATAAAACTAAAAGCTTCTTTAAGAAGATAAACAAAATTGATAAACCATTAGCCAGACTCATCAAGAAAAAGAGGGAGAGGACTCAAATCAATAAAATTAGAAATGAAAAAGGAGAAGTTACAACAGACACTGCAGAAATGCAAAGCATCCTAAGAGACTACTACAAGCAACTCTGTGTCATATAAAATGGACAACCTGGAAGAAATGGACAAATTCTTAGAAAGGTTTAACTTTCCAAGATTGAACCAGGAAGAAATAGAAAATATGAAAAGACCAATCACAAGTAATAAAATTGAGACTGTGATTAAAAATCTTCCAGCAAACAAAAGTCCAGGACCCGAAGGCTTCACAGGGGAATTCTATCAAACATTTAGAGAACAGCTAACACCCATCCTTCTCAAACTCTTCCAAAAAATTGCAGAGGAAGAAAAACTCTCAAACTTATTCTATGAGGCCATCATCACCCTGATACCAAAACCAGACAAAGATACTACAAAAAAAAGAAAATTAGAGACGAATATCACTGAAGAATATAGATGCAAAAATCCTCAACAATATATTAGCAAACAGAATCCAACAACACACTAAAAGGATCATACACCATGATCAAGTGGGATTTATCCCAGAGATGCAAGGATTCTTCAATATATGTAAATCAATCAATGTGATATACCATATTAACAAATTGAAGAAGAAAAACCATATGATCATCTCAATAGATGCCGAAAAAGCTTTCGACAAAATTCAACACCCATTTATGATAAAAAATCTCTCCAGAAAGTGGGCATAGAGGGAACCTACTTCAACATAATAAAGGCCATATATGACAAACCCACAGCATACATCATTCTCAATGGTGAAAACCTGAAAGCGTTTCCTCTAAGATCAGGAACAAGACAAGGATGTCCACTCTCACCACTATTATTCAACATAGTTTTGGAAATCCTAACCATGGCAATCAGAGAAGAAAAAGAAATAGAAGGAATACAACTTGGAAAAGAAGAATTAAAACTCTCACTGTTTGCAGATGACATGATACTATACATAGAGAATCCTAAATATGCCACCAAAAACTACTAGAGCTAATCAGTGGATTTGGTAAAGTTACAGGATACAAAATTAATGCACAGAACTCTCTTGCATTCCTATAAACTAATGATGAATAATTTGAAAAAGAAATTAAGGAAACACTCCCATCTACCATTGCAACAAAAAGAATAACATACCTAGGAATAAACCTACCTAGGCAGACAAAAGACCTGTATGCTGTCTTTTAGACAGCATAGACCTGTATAGAAAACTATAGGACACTGATGAAAGAAATTAAAGATGATACAAACAGATGGAGAGATATACCATGTTCTTGAATTGGAAGAATCAATATTCTGAAAATGACTCTATTACCCAAAGCAATCTACACATTCAGTGCAATCTCTATCAAGTTACCAATGGCATTTTTTACAGAACTAGAACAAAAAATCTTAAAATTTGTATGGAGATAAAAAAGACCCTGAATAGCCAAAGCAGTCTTGAGAAAGAAAAATGGAGCTGGAGGAATCAGACTCCCTGACTTCAGACTATACTACAAAGCTACAGTAATCCACACAATATGGTACTGGCACAAAAACAGAAATATAGATCAATGGAAAAGGATAGAAAGCCCAGAGATAAACCCATGCACCTCTGGTCAACTAATCTATGACAAAGGAGGCAAGGATATACTTTGGAGAAAAGACAGTCTCTTCAATAAGTGGTGCTGGGAAAACTGGACAGCTACATGTAAAAGAATGAAATTAGAACACTCTGTAACACCATACACAAAAATAAACTCAGTATGGATTAAAGACCTAAATGTAAGAGCAGACACTATAAAACTCTTGGAGGAAAACATAGGAAGAACACTCTTTCACATAAATCACAGCAAGATCCTTTCTGACCCACCTCCTAGAGTAATGGAAATAAAAACAAAAATAAACAAACGGGACCTAATGAAACTTAAAAACTTTTGCACAGCAAAGGAAACTACAAACAAGATGAAAGGACAACCCTCAGAATGTGAGAAAATATTTGCAAATGAAGCAACTGACAGAGGCTTAATCTCCAAAATTTACAAGCAACACATGGAGCTCAATTTTAAATAAACAAGCACCCCAATCCAAAAATGGGCAGAAGACCTAAATAGACATTTCTCCAAAGAAGATATACAGATTGCCAACAAACACATGAAAGAATGCTCAGCATCATTACTTATTAGAGAAATGCAAATCAAAACTACAATGAGATATCATCTCATACTGGTCAGAATGGCCATCATCCAAAAATCTACAAAGAATAAATGCTGGAGAGGGTGGGGAGAAAAGGGAACCCTCTTGCACTGTTGGTGGCAATGTAAATTGATACAGCCACTATGGATAACAGTATGGAGGCTCCTTAAAAAACTAAAAATAGAACTACCATATGACCCAGCAGTCCCCCTACTGGGCATATACCCTGAGGAAACCTTAATTCAAAAAGAGTCATGTAACACAATGTTCATTGTAGCTCTATTTACAGTAAACAAGATATGGAAGCCACTTAAGTGTCCATCAACAGATGAATGGATAAAGAAGTTGTGGAACATATATACAATGGAATATTACTCAGCCATAAAAAGAAACAAAACTTAGTTATTTGTAGTGAGGTGGATGGACCTAGAGTGTGTCATTCAGAGTGAAGTAAGTCAAAAAGAGGAAACCAAATACCATATGCTAACACATACATATGGAATCTGAAAAATTAAAAAAGAAAAAAGTGGTTCTGAAGAACACAGGGGCAGGACAGGAAAAAAGACCCAGACATAGAGAATGGACTTGAGGACACGTGGAGGCAGAAAGGTAAACTGGGATGAAGTGAGAGAGTGGCATGGACTTATATGTACTACCAAATGTAAAATAGATAGCTAGTGGGAAGCAGCCGCAGAGCACAAGGAGATCAACTCGGTGCTTTGTGACCACCTAGGTGGGATGGGGAGGATGGGAGGGAGATGCAAGATGGAGGAGATATGGGGATATATGTGTATGTATAGCTGATTCACTTTGTTATAAAGCAGAAACTAACACACCATTGTAAAGCAATTATACTCCAATAAACATGCTAAAAGAAGAAAAAAGAATACACTCAATCTTTCAGGTCCGTTTTTGTTCATCTGTCCTGTTTATTACATTTATAGCCTTTATTCTAATAATATAGGCATCTGGCCATTACTCCATTTATCACATTAGGAAGATTAAGAAGAGGACAGGCCGTCATTTCCTTTTTCTAAATAGTGTGGTAGAGTTAAGATAACATAATATTGATACAGCAATTTGGTTATCGCTCTGTTGGCATTCAGCTTTCCTTCCTTGAAAACTGAGATTAAGTTACAAAAAGCATTATATATTTATACATTAAATTGCTGTGATTGGTATGATTTTCAGTAATTTTCTTGAGTTTTAAATTGGCCTTTGGTAATTTGGTTTATGATCAGTAATAAACTGCTAAGGTCAACATTTTTTTCCCTAGATTTTGGTAAGGAACGTCTAGATTATTTAATCCTATTAGATGGGTATTTCAGTTTCAATGATTAAAAACCCTTTTATTCCTTTACTTACTCATTTGTTTAGCAAACATTTATTTAGCTCTTATAATGTATTGGGCCTTACCTTGGAGAGGCAGTGGTGGGAGAACATAGTTCCTGGGCTCATAGGGCTTACATCCCAGCAGGAGAGGTGGACAGGGAGGTATAACAAATAGGAAAGGAATAGGTAGGGGGAAGGATGCTGTGGTAGCACATGAGTCGAGCACTTGATCTTGGAAGTTAAGGAAAGTTTTTCTTAAAGATGTGATATCTAAGCCAAGGAGTCAAATTTTGGTTACGTGATAGGAATTACCCAAAGGATTTGAGCAGCTTCAGAAAAGTGCTGGTGTTGATATTAATACAGCTAGGGTCATCTGGGGAATTTCTGAGTCACTGGGGTGAATGGTATGAGGATCTAATGGGGAGAGATGAAATAGGAAGGTAGTATTAGTAAGATCATGAAAATTGGCCTTGTCTTGCGGACAGTGAATGTTCTTTACAAATAAGGAAATAAAAATTTATTGACTGTCCAGTGAAAGTAGGGTACTATAATGAATGTCTTAGGCTAAAAGTTTTTTGTCCAAGTAGTAAGATAACAAAGGCTGGTGTACTGAATTTCTAGAGTTCAGAACAAAACTCTACCATTTAGTGGCTTTTTTTAATTTAATTTTTTAAAAATTATTTTCATTTTATTTTATTTATTTTTAACATCTTTATTGGAGTATAATTGCTTTACAATGGTGTGTTAGTTTCTGCTTTATAACAAAGTGAATCAGCTATACATATGCATATATGCCCATATCTCCTCCCTCTCCCTCTTGTGTCTCCCTCCCACCCTCTCTATCCCACCCCTCTAGGTGGTCACAAAGCACCAATCTCCCTGTGCTATGTGGCTGCTTCCCACTAGCTCTCTATTTTACATCTGGTAGTATATATATGTAGTGGCTTTTTTATTTATTTATTTTTTTTTGCGGTACGCGGGCCTCTCACTGTTGTGGCCTCTCCCGTTGCGGAGCACAGGCTCCGGACGTGCAGGCTCAGCGGTCATGGCTCGCGTGCCCAGCTGCTCCGCGGCATGTGGGATCTTCCCGGACCGGGGCACGAACCCGTGTCCCCTGTATCGGCAGGCAGGCTCAACCACTGTGCCACCAGGGAAGCCCTGTAGTGGCTTTTTGTTCTTGGGCAAATTAATCTCTCTGAACCTCGGTTTCCTTGTTTATATATGAACATAATAATAGTGCCTCTCTAAGCGAGTACTATGTGAAATAAATAAAGTAAAACCTGTAAAATACTTGATACAGAGCCTAACACGTATATCAATAAATCCAAAAATGTTATTTTCCACTTTATTTATCTGCTACCCAGGGTCACACAGTTAAGAAATTTTGAGCTAAACCTTTAATTCAGTTCTATCTAAATCTAAGGCCTATAAATTTTCACTCTCTTATGTTTAACTACTTTAAAGTTGTGTTCACATATACAAAATGAGGATTAATAAGAAATTATTTTAAGAGGTTATTGAAGATTAAGAGGTTTCTATGTGTGAAAGCTCTTTATACATTTTAAAGTGCTAAACAAATATTTATTATATAACTTATCACTGCATTTGTGGAAGACCTGAGAACTTTCAGATAAGGCTACAAGACTGAATAATAAGATGTTTTTCTAATCTCATTAGTCTGTGAGGTCCTAGAGGCGGGGAGGAAACATGCTGTATTCACATAGTGGGCATTTGGCAAATAATTGAAAAATGAATATGTGTAAATCTCCAGATCCCATTTCTTTTCTGTGCTAAAGATATAATTTCTCATATAAACTGCCTTCACGTGAATGGACCCTTGCATCTGAAAGTAATTTATCCAAATCCAAAATAACCAACTCACCAATGTATTTTCTTAACACGTAAATAGTAGTTGAGGGATTTACTATGCCATATTACTTACACAGTATACCCTAACTGGTTAATCCAATTGGTACAAAAGATCAGATAATGTCATATCAGGGAGGTAAGTGTTTTATTTAAAATCCTACTTTTAACAACTCTTTTTATTAATGTTATTTTAGTTAGACATATTATTGTATTAATATGAGCCAATATTAAGACAAGAATATTTTTCCTGTTTCACAGTATTTTGTTTCATATTTTATTTCACCACCCAGTGTGGAAATGCTTTTATAGTAGTGTTCACAAGATTAAAAACAAGGATTTTAAAGCAAAATTATCCGTGTTCAATTCCAGTTCCACTTGGGGAAAATTACTTCAATTCTCTTTCATAATAATAATAGTAACAATAATAATAATATGTAGTCCATGAGTAACTATTAAAAGATTGAATATATATGAGCAGAGAGAAAATTGGCTTATGGTCTATAATATATAACTGTTGATTGCTTATTATTATTATTGTTGTTTTGTATCCCATAATAATTCTTATAGTACTTTGAGAAAAATGTTTTATTAATTAATGAAATAAATTCTATTTCTTCCATCCTTTAACTTCATTTTTCTAGAAATTAGCAATATTATTAATGGTCATAGCAAATGAAGCCCAGCCATGCCATGTTCCTGACCAGGCCTCTCTTCCAGACTCTAGCATTTGAGTGAGAGAGAAGGTAAAGTTTTGTAAACCACTCCTAACAATAGAACATCTATTGAGGGTTTCAGCAAAAGAGTGACAGTAAGCCCTTTGTACGGGTTGAGTGATTTGTATTTTTCCTGGCATGATGTGTTAAATATGGAGCAAGCACATACGTGACCCACTCATTTTCCTTGCAATATTTCATTAAGGGAAAAACTGCCATATTTTTGGACTTTGAGTATTCACTAATTTTTGTAGACTGGAAGACCTCAATTCCATAAGCTTCCTGGTGTGTGTGTGTGTGTGTGTGTGTGTGTGTGTGTGTGTTTGTATGAATGTGAGTTTGACAAGTGTAAGACTGTAGCTTCAAGTCTGGAGGAAACTGGTTCATGCAGGTCAAGAGTCAACTCTTGTTTATTTTGCCACATATCTATCTGTGTTTGTAGTTGTGGTCATCTGTAACCTGTCTGTATCTGGAATTTGCTCTTGGGAATGATCTAGACTAAAATTAGCATTACATTTGGACACCTAAATTTAATGCTACCTCTAGAGTTCTCATGGCTCCCAAGAGTCACTTTGTGGTCTTCTGGAGTTGAACACTATAGCTTAGTTCTTCTCTGGTCCCAATGACTTAGCCATAAATTTAGATGTTCTAGTGTCATCCTGCAGAAGATGTTCTTAATCAGTGTTAAACCATGGACCACTTTGAAAATCAGACGAAATTATGAACTTTGCCTCCAATAAAATGTGTGTACTCAAACTCACACTAAATTTATCTTGGAATTTCAAAGTTTCAAATATCCCTGAAGTGTATTCACAGACTATTTCAAATTAAGAGATCCATTGCATTCAATTGGCTTTATTATGCAGGAATCAAAAAATTAAATGTGGCATGGATGTAAAATGTAAGGGGAGAAGAGAAAGGAGCCGAATCTGTGAAAATCATATTCTCTCTTCACTGAAGGCAGACAACTGGCTAAAGGACAGTGTGAAGTAGTCACTAGGTTTCAGAAAGACCTATAAAAATGACAGTTTAGGAATTTAGTTCATAATGTGCTAACAGTTCTCATGATATGTAGACTTTTATTTAGCTTCCGATTTGCCTAATGTCTGTATCAAGGAGTCTATCAAATTAAATATCTAAATTTAAATATTTAAATTCAACATATAGTGAACTGAAATAATTGCCTTCACCTGATATTTACAGAAAGACACAGTCCTATACATTCTTTTTTATAAGTGATATTATACAGTGGTTTTAACTTAGAAATCTAGGTTCATGAGTTTTGAACAAATGTAACTACTGAGATAATGATTAGTCTGTTAAAAACAATCATGTAATAATGTATTTTAGATCAATAAAATGGACAATTGAATACTCAATTACTTGTTTTCATGTTGTCTCCATTAATTTTCTCCTTTTGTTTTCAAAAATTTAATGAGTCAAAGATTTATTAACTTATGTTTTTTTTTCTTACCAGAAGTCTTATTAAACATAACTCAATAATAAAATTTACACATATGCTGATCTTGGGAAATTATAGTTTGTTTTCTGTTTTTCTTCCATATGGAAATAGGTGACATACTAATGAAGCCTTACTATCTGAAATCAAGCAGGTTTGATTTGGTTCCCAGTTTTGAACTTTCTAGCTGTAGTAACTTGCATTTATCGGCTTTTTTTTTTTGTTTGTGAATTCAGGATGGTAATATCCATTCCACATGGCTGCTACAGGAATAAACTGAGATAGTTATGTAGTTTTGATAATTTAGTAAGGACTTGAGATGTTAGTTGAAAATAAATTTTAGTATTTACTAATTTTACTTTATCTTTTCTAAAGCATTACAGTTCATGATTGATCACTTTTTACAACTCATTCACAATATGCTTTCTCACTTGAACCTCATAGCAACCAAAATTATGAGAAAATGAAAGTTCATTGAGAGTAATGACTTGCCTAAGATCACACAATGGAAGAAGCAGCCTTCTCTGATTTAATGCTGTTACCACTATGTCACACTGAGTTGTATCTTAAATCAAAAAGCTACATGGGAAGCCTATCGTTTCCTTTCACTCTATTCATACCAAAATTAGAGTGCAAGAACACTGTTGAATGCAAGAACACTGTTATACAATTAAAATGTATTTAAACTCATATCCTGTATACACTGTTCTAAGGAGTTGCATTTTTGAGATAAGTAAAATCATGAGTTTAATAGTCATTTACTCCACTGTCTTTGTCTGTGAATAGGAATAAAATAAAACAAATAGATTCTAGGAGTGTTCCAGTTGTTGAAAAAAGTTTGATAAAAAAGTTCCCAATTTTTCTTCATTTTGTAAAATACGATTATTTTTCATTTCTTGTTGGAAAAGAATCTAGTGTATCAATGCTAAGGCACCACCAAATTAAAGTTATAATTAGCCTGCTCCCATAACAGATTTAATTTATCCATCTATACTATTTTAGACTTTATGATTGTTTTGATAAATCCATGAATCTTGTCTATTATTCATTTTGTCTTTTGCTCATTTACCTGTGTTGTCTTCTTTGATGATTCCTTAGTTTTTAGGTCACAGGTGAAGTAACTTGGACTGTGGTGGTCTCAGGTGTACTCATGATGAATTCTGAGGAAGCTTCTGGAGTAACTACAGTGTTCACTATTGGTTCAGTCGTAGGTATAAGTGTAGGCTCAACAGTAGCAATGGTACTGATGATAGGGATGACTGTTTTATCCTGAGTTTTCTTTGGTGGAATGGCAAGAAATGATGGACGTGGGTGTGGGTGATGTGCCACAGTAGGTGGGTAGATATTTGGCAGGAATTGCCATTGAGGAATTTGGGCATGTGGCCTAACTGCAACTGGCTTTGCATAATATGGGTAAGGCATAAATTGGTTATTAATTAGTACAGCTGGTCTGTGCTGGTAGTAATTGAGTCCATAACTAGGATACCTACTCAGCACATAATGAATTAGGATATATTTTACTGTTTTTTCTTTGAACAATCTTTCATCATTCTCACAGCGCTGCAAAAATAATAAATTATGCAGAATAGTGTTATTGTAGGCTAGAATGAAGAGATGTCTTAAATCAGAAGTTTTTGAAATACAATGTTACATTGATGTTAAGTAAGTACAACATTGGACATAGTGAACCCAGCAACCATATTATTTTACGAGATATGGATTTGTACACTTCCCTTCCACTTCTTGATTTTCAACAAACGTTAAAAATAACATTAGTTTAAAAAAAATTAGATGAGCTAATCCATAATGTAAATCACATTGACCAGAGCTTGGCATACACAAAAAGTGCTCAGTAAATGCTGTACATTATAAGTACCACAGCTAAACCAGTCTCATAGAGTGCTTTGACATACAGTATACAAACATACTACACACAGAAAAAACTACGTATATATTTTTCCTTATACGTGTATATATACATTCTCACCACGTTTGTAATTGTATTTTATTTATCGAAGGATTAGGCTGAGGGCACATTTTTTTCTAAACTAATTATAGCAGAATAGTAAAATAATGTGATATGGATTTCTGGATTTATACTTTGGATTTTTTTCAGCCTAGTTTTATCCATTAAAGATCAGTTAGGAAATTTTCTATTTTTATTTGCTTCAATTCTGTTAATTATGTGCAGTTATAAAAATACGTCGTTAGATCTTTCCATATAAATAGAAACAAATCAACAAAATTACACTGCAAAGCAAGCTTTTCTCATGAATGGAGACCTATTCATTCAAACAGATTGGGGAAACAAAAGGTAGAAGTAAATACAAGTGTATGAGAAGTATTTAAAGAAGGGTCAGAGAAGGATCTTTCCCCAAGTCTTAAAAAGTAGACAGGAGAAATATTAAACTTTGCTTTTGTTTTCATTTTTTCCCACTACTAAATTCTGAGAGGGTTTTCTCATGTTGCTAAATACATATGAAAATCAAAGAACATGACTTGGCCTACAAAATGATACTGAGATTTTCAGATAAACATTGAGGTTGATTCATATGATTGGTTGTTGAAGTGATGTTTTTTACAAGGATTATTAGATTATTTCATGGAGTTTAAATATTTACTTAGCGTTTAGACAGAGGCATTTTAATATCATTAAACTTTGCATAATATTATACTTTGGAGTTCATATCTCTACGGGAAACATTTAAACTTACTGTTGATTGTTCCTGGTTTTGCCCCTCTGCACTCTGGTGAGATTCAGAGAAAGAATGAGAAATAAGAAGTTAAAAAAAAGCAAGACAGAGTCTAGATTTTCTTGTGGTTTTAAAAATGTCTTTTATATCAAAGACAAAACATTTTTTTGTTTTTATTTTAGTATTGTAAAATATTATAAAGCACTTTCCATGGTTATCTAACCATAGTCTGTGAACCACTCAAGAAGTGACATAAATATACTAACTAAAATAGTAATAATGAGCTCCATGGATAAGTTGTCTTTAAAAATCACTGTTTAGGGAGAAAAATTCAAGGTTGAAAAGAATATGATCATTTGACCCCAACAAATGTAATACATGATATTTGCTTAAATGAAGAACATGAACAACCTATATTCAGTTTGTACTGAACATACATTGTTAAAAATAAGAGGAGCATTGAGCATATTTTTCTGTTTTTGTTCTCCTACTAAGATGATTTATGAGGTTTTCTTGATTAAAAATATCTAGCAAAACGTCAGTATATAAGTGTATAAATAATACCATTTAAAAAATCAAATTTTGTGTATTTATAGTGTTTTTCTTAATTCTGGATTACAACCTTCATAGGAAATCAGGAGTTAGCAATTTTATGAAGCTTTAAAACTCACAAAAGTTTTATAAAGTTTTGAGTGAGTTCATAATGGTAAATATTTTAAAAATGACAGTTCTAGTTTAAGACTTTACACATATCACTTAGATATAAAAGACTCTACAAAACTTTTGGAAGTTGTAGGTATAGAAAATCAGAGATTAGAAAAAAAATACTGGTGTGTAATAAGAGAGACTTATTTTTCTCCAAATTTATTAAATCACTAGTTTAAAATTTAGAAAGTTATATAAATATTGAAAGTTTACCTACACTCAAAAATCCTGAAAATCTAGACATTTAAATATAATACCAATCTATATGTATTATGTATTCCTGGTATATGTTCATTTTAGTATCTTGTATCTTACTTCTTTTAAAAGAAGTTTGATCTCTCATAGCATTTTTCCATTATATCATAGTTTTCATACTTACATATTCATAGTAGAAATATAAATAATCAATGACTATGTCATGAAATGTTTGTTCTTTATTGTTAACCATTAAAGCTTTTTCCAAAAAATGTTTTTTTATAAATAGAGAGATGAATAACATCTGGATATCAGTGGCCTTTTAAATAGTTTTAATTGATTTCTTAAGACAGTTTTTCAAAAATGTGATTTTGGGGGAGAAATTCTTCGACTGAAATTTATTAAACTGCTGTACAGAAAATTTATGTCAACTTATAATGCCACCAGTAGGCTATAAGATTGTGCAGTTCATCTCATAATTGCTAGTAATAAATTGTATCTTAACTATTTTTATTTTGGAGAGAAGGAATAAATTTAGCACATAAAAGATGCTATCATATTGCTGTTTTAATTTGTATAATTTTGATTGCTCATAAGATTGGATGGTACAATCTATAAACCTTCATTCTTCTTTTGAATTATTTCTTCATGTCTGTGGGGCTTGTAGCTTTGTGAAAACCAGAAGGAGTATTTGGGGGCTAGAGCAGGCTCAAGTAGCTCAAGAAGAGGTTGCTATAGGTCAGGCAGTTGTGGATCACTTTCTGATTTAAACTTTAATCCTTTTCACTCAAAGAGAAAACCAAGTTCTAGATATGCAGGTGGCCACAATAAAATCAAATTTCAGAGAATAAATGAAAGAAAATAAATGTGAAAGCCATAGTAATTCAAATATTTAAAAAGTTTGACTCCAAGAATTTACCTAATATAATTATTTGAGATATTAACTTAAAAGAAAATCTAAATTTAATAATAAATGAATTATGAAACAAGGACTAGCACCCTCCCATATTTTAAAATCTAAGAGGAGGTCATAAAACATGAGATGTTTGCCTTCTGTACTTGCTATTGGCAAATAAGTGCCTGGGATCCCCAAATGAACATGAAAATAAAACAGAGCAATAGGCAAAACAATAAGGAAAACAAGTCGAAAAAATTAAAAGAAAAAAAAATTCCAAACATTTTTCTTGTTTCAATAGCCTTGATACACAGCATGTAATTCAAGAAAATGCCTGAAAATCATAGAGTTGTTTGTGGATATAAGCCCTGAGAAGGAGTCTCAATTGATATAATGGAAAGATTATAACAAAAATTACAATATGTTTGAATGTTAAAAGTACCTGTCAAGTTATTTGAAATTGGTAAAAAAAAAGCTTAAACGAGCTCCTAATCTTTTAAGAATTTAGTCCCTTAAGGGATTGGAGTCTGCACGAGATAGGAATTTAATTAAAAACATTTCTGCTCCTGGTCTATGATTTCCGTATTTATTTTTTGTGAATTTTTAGATCACATTATAATTTTAAAATATTTACTGTTTTTTCCCCCAAAATGTATTTTCTCTATCATATGAGAATTTTAAAGGTTTTCTATACATGATAAAGTATGATTTCTTGATTCCTGGAAACCAGCAGTATATTCAGAAGAACATGACTTTAATTTTATAAGAGAAATAAATGTAAAAATAAATTACTATTAGGAAAATATAGTTAGTATGCAGCTGTTTTGTTCCATAAAATATAACTGTATTTAGAAATTTACATAATTAGAGACCTTAAATAATTTTTTTTAAAAAGTTTTGATACAAATTGATCAGATGAAATTAACTCACCAAAAAAGGTAGGGTTAATGCCAGGATAGTCACAACTAGGTAAAAACTCTTCATCATTGCACCTAAAAATAAAAATTAAAAACATTACATTAGGGCTTCCCTGGTGGCGCAGTGGTTGAGAGTCCGCCTGCTGATGCAGGGGACACGGGTTCGTGCCCGGGTCCGGGAAGATCCCACATGCCTTGGAGCGGCTGGACCCATGAGCCATGGCCGCTGAGCCTGAGCGTCCGGAGTCTGTGCTCTGCAACGGGAGAGGCCACAACAGTGAGCGGCCCATGTACCGCAAAAAAACAAACAAAAAATAAACATTACATTAAAAGGGTCTGTTGCTAATAATTTAAGAGTGATTTGGAACAATGTCATCTTTGGTTTAAGGCGAAAGAAAAAGTCAGATTTAAGGGTAGATTTAGCCTATGTGGAAAATCTATTTTATCAAAAGCTTTAGAAAAACCAAACAGTATAAACTGAATGAATTTAATATTTGGTTATATTACTGAAAGTACCATTATAAGGTTAATCATATACTCATTTTACATGCACCAAGAACCTACTAGGAACAAAGCACTGTGTCAAGTGTTGAGATTATCAAAGTGAATTGGTCTTGCCAAGTAACATCAATTTTAGGAAGAGAGTTGCAACACACACAAATCACTGTTAGAGGAAAGAAAGTAGAAAATGTCACAAAAGTGGCTTTCTACAGGTAGAAGTTTTCAGTTAAGAAATCAACAAATTATTTCTGTAGGAGATAGCATTATAGGTGTGACTTGCCCATGCAGAGATTAATAGAGAGAAACTTCAAGTAGAGGAGAGTAACATCAATTTTAGGAAGAGAGTTGCAACACACACACATCACTGTTAGAGGAAAGAAAGCAGAAAATGTCACAAAAGTAGCTTTCTACAGGTAGAAGTTTTCAGTTAAGAAATCAACAAATTATTTCTGTAGGAGATAGCATTATAGGTGTGACTTGCCCATGCAGAGATTAATAGAGAGAAACTTCAAGTAGAGGAGAAAGTCTTGGGAATATCTATGGGCATTTGAATAGAAAGAAGGGAAATACAAAGTTGGAAAGAAAGATGAGGGAAGAAAAAGCAGAGGTCTTAAATGCTAGGTTGAAGAATTAGGCATGCCTTTCTAAACAACGGAAAGCAGTTGAGTGGTTTCAGATTAGAGACTGAGGTGACTACACATTCCTTTGGAGAACTGAGTTCTATCTCAGGCTCTATCTCTACTTGTGTAATTTTGGCCAAGTAATTTCCTTTATCTGGGCCTTACTACTGTTACCTATAAACAAAAGTTAGAACTGAAATTTATGAAATTCTGTAATTCCACGATTAATCTAACAGGAATGTGTAAAATGGAGGACATGGGGGGTATACTGAAACTGCATCTTTCATAATCTGCTTCTCCAGTAATCAAAAATGATGTGATTAACTTGATCATTTTAATGAAAAAATATGATATGACAATTACAGTTCTCTGGCTGAAATATTTGAAGAAATAAATTAGCCTTACCTTTGTAAAGGAGTATAGGGTAGACACACATATTTATTTGTTTTTTTTAAAAATAAATTGATTTTTTAGAAAGATACATATAACACTTCAAACTTTTAATATTTAAATACAAATTGTATTTATGAAGCAAATACTAACTACGTCTTGTTGCAGCTATTGTTATTGCTATACTTGTATAGACTTGAAACCTACAAACTGAGTTTTACAAAAGAGGGTCACAGAGTTAAAGTTCAGGCTTGGTAAAAAGAGTACACACCGGACTCCATTCACCTTTGATTTTCAGCTAAGAATGATTAGAAATGCCGTCTACTAAACTGACTTCAGAACTTCTGATGGGATACCATTGGATGGAAAAGAATTCATGTGTGATCAAATTTGAACAACCTACAGCATAGGTTATTTCCTCTCAAGTTTCACTGAGAAGAATGGAGTTCCTTATTAATTCTTTACTTGTCAGTTAACTTTTTCTTAATTGAAATAGATTTGACATATAACATTGTGTAAATTTAAGGTGTACAACATGTAGATTTGATGTATTTGTATAATTGTAATATGATTGCAATTGTAGTGATAATTAACACTTCTGTCATGTCACATAATTATCATTTCTTTTTTGTGGTTGGAATAATTAAGATCTAGTCCCTTAGCAAGCTTGATGATTATAATACAGTATAGTGAATATAGAAAACAATATTGTACAATAATCACTGTTTAACTTTTAAGACTGTAGACTGAACAATAATATTTTCATGGTGAATCACAGACTTCTTTACATTTCATGCAAAATTGTAACACAAGCATACTCACACAAGAACAATCTGTAAAATGATAGTAGTTCCCCCATTTTTAGCATAAACAGAAATCAGAGCGATAAAACCATACTTCACTTGTCAGTTACTTAAACCAATGAGTACTTGAATTTGCCTTCATCACTTGGTAAGGCAGAAAAATTTGAGAAACAGAAGAACTATTCAGTTTTCATTAGGATATGTAAGTCATGTTTTTTTAAAGCTATATTATAACAAATAAAATTATAACCTTTAGATATAAATAAAATTTTGAAATTAATTAAGGGATCAATCTAGATTACTATGCACTTTCATCTTCCTAAGAAGTTAGCCCTCCACATTTGTCTGTAGGAATATGTTCATTGTCTTGAACAATGAACCTTTCTTTAGAATTACATTGTCTTCAGTAGTTTAGCCAGTATCAAACCTTGACTTTAACCCAAAGTGAAGTTAAAAATAAATTTGATGATAACATACAGAATCTAAGGTTTAGGTTAGAAACTAATATCAAAATGATGCCAAGGCATATTCAAGCTTAACAATAAAGTTAAAAAGAAGAAAATGTGCTTCTAAAATAACATTGGTGGTGTTATTACTAACTACTGTGATAAAGAATCATTCTCTCTGAACATTTTAATATGATTACCTTTTCTTGTGCCCGTCAGGTCTTGCTTGGCAGTAGGTTGAGTTGGCCTCTCAACTGTAGGGAAGACCCAAGGTAAATAACTGGAGACTAATTAAAGGGTGTTAGTGCCTTGTGTCATGCGATTTATATTCCTTCTACATTGCACCCAATAGGAAGATGACAGAAAGGAAAGATTTGATGATAGCAGGACCATCTTTGCGTCTATCTCGGTTAATGAAATGAAGAGGGGGAAATAGAGTTGTCATTCATAAGGTTTGGAAAGAGATTATTCACACTATTTAAAGAATGAATTTTTATATTTTATGAAAAGATATGGAGAAGTTTTAAAAATATTAACTGCATTCTTAATCAACTAACTATACCTATTTGAATTTAAAGCAATTATTAAAATGAAAAATAGCTAACCACAGCACTTTTACATTTCAAATGTTTCTTTTTAATTTAAGACCCTGGATATCAAGTGACCCTATATATATTATGGGCTGTGGTTGATCATATTCTTCCAGAATTACAACCATCAATATTTAAAAACTAGAAAACTGACCATCTCTTATATACTCAAGAACAACTTCTTACAAGTTATATCCAAATATAAAATAGTTTAATCAATATAAATTAGGGATCCATTTGCATTTTATTCTTCAGTAAGTTCATGGTATAAGCATGCAATAAGCACCTGTTGATTGATTAACCTCTTATGAATCAAAGGTGCACTTAGATTCTTAAATTTCAATAATATAGGTGAACCATTCTGGATGTATAAAATTAAATTATTGAATTCAGAATAATTGTTCTGTTTCAAAGACAGCTCATTCTGACTTACAAAATATATATCATAAAACCACCAATATGGGGAATATTTTGGTAAAATACAGCTAACCAAATAATTTGCCTAGATAATTCAGGGAAGAATATTTTCTTTTGCTTACATTTCTCTGGAACAAAACATTAACTGTGACTTCACTTTAGCTGTGAAGTCCTGGCCAGATTGAGGTATTTACAGGAATCAATGTAGGACTGCCAGAGTACAAACAAGAAATAACAGCATTGTGTTGTGTTCCTCTTTTTCTTAGAAGTATTTCATGTCTGAGAAAGTTAAGAATGATGTTCACAGCCCTGAAATGCTTATTCAGTTTGTATAGAGTAAGTTGAGATTTTCTATTTCTCAAAATAGTTGATTTCTGCAGTTCAGAGAAAGATGGCAGAGTTTCAAAACTGCTAAAACATGCTGCTAAAGTAGTAAGACCAGCCAATCTATAGGGACTGTTCAGTTACATCATTTTCCTTTGGTCATCTGGGTCAAGTGATGGTTGGAAGATAATGTTCTGGTCAGTCCTCAAATTATGAATGTATTCTGTTCCACATGGTAATTTCTTTGCCATTGATGTAGAGCCATAAAATGATACTGATTTTCAGTTGAGAGTTTACTTATTTAATTCACAAGTACCAGAGATTCAGAGTACCTTCAATGACATTGTTTTGTCAGGATAATATATTTTACCTGGGGATGCTAGGGATCCTTCTCCCTACTAAAAGAAAAACATTTCTACATTTCTTCTGGGCCCCTTGGGAACTTTGCAAAACTAGATATTATTCTTTTAGCACTTAAATTATTTCAGGTACTGTTCCAGGCATTAAAAATAAATTAGTAGCCAAAGCAGGCAAACATTGTTGCCCTTGTGGAGCTGATAGTCTAACACTTACTTGAATACTAGTGACACTGAACATTCCCCATATCATGTATATCCACCTCGGGCAATCTAAGAGAGCTAAAGAGCTTTGAGTGATAGTTGTAGACAAATTAGGTGAATTCTATTCTGGAGCTATTCAGATACCCTAGTGTTTTCCAGAGAAAAGCTCTTAAAAGAAGAATCAGATCTCCTACAAAATGAAATCTCCCAGGGTGTCAGTATGATGCTGAACAGTCTCCAAGCTTATTGTGTTTGTGATCTAGAACTGATTCACCAGCCTTGATCTAGTCACGTATTCATCTGAGGGGCCATGATGGACTCCTAATACATCCCTGGAATATGGGAGGAGCACGAGCAGGCCTTCTCAGTCAAGCTACTGATTCCTTGAGTTTAGATCCTGGTAAGCAGTGTCCATTTATATAACTCTGACACACTGGAGCTATTGTATTTTGTATGAAGTTCATATTTCCAGCGCTATGAAATAAATATTTTGTGACAAGTGGAAAGATGATTATTGACTGTATGCATTCTTTTACCCATAGCAGCTTCCTCTTATTCTGTTAGTGTTTCTTACATCTGTTATGTACTTTATTTCTATTTTCTCTTCTTTTGGTGGTATTAACTTGCACGTGGTTTCATTATTATTTTTTTCTGTCTCATTTTATTTTTTTAGCAACTTCGTTAGTACCAGGCTGATCTCAATACCATGTGCTTGAAGTACAACAATGTTTGTGATAGTAGTCACAATGTAAATAACTAACATAACTTTCTATATTATTAATTCTTAAAACATCAGAAAGGTAACATTTTAGTGTAGAAATTTGTATGCTTCAGAAACCATTGCCATTGTGTAAAACCCATGGGAAAATAGCATAAAATGGTCTTAAATTTGTTTTAACACTAACAAAGTGGAATAGCAAAAGTTTGCTCTCCTGTAGATCATTCAGTTAAATAAAAAATGCACAGACATATACAGTTCTTATTAAAAAATAAGGCACTTTGGGGAATAGAGTAGATAGTCATGATCTCTACTTGCAGGAAACATCTAAAGAGAACCTGTTTTCAGGTGGACATTGATAGGAAGACTATGAGGAGACATTGGATGTCATCTGGAGCCCAGAAGGGGGTGTCATTCTGACATTAGCATTAATGCACACATAATTTCATGCTTTAGTGACTTTCCAGGGTTTCTGGGTCCCATTTAAAGACACAGACTACAAAATACAAGGAGTAATCAAGAAAACTTTTCAGGGCTTCCCTTCCCCGGTGGCGCAGTGGTTGAGAGTCCGCCTGCCGGTGCAAGGGACACGGGTTCGTGCCCCGGTCTGGGGAGATCCCACATGTTGCGGAGCGGCTAGGCCCGTGAGCCATGGCTGCTGAGCCTGCGCGTCCGGAGCCTGTGCTCTGCAACGGGAGAGGCAACAACAGTGAGAGGCTCATGTACCGCAAAAAAAAAAAAAAAAAATTGAAAAGTTTTCATTTCTGTAAGGTGTTAATCAGCCAATGTGGTCTTAGGGCTCTCAGTAATTCTGTCCTACATTTACTCCCATAGGTCTTTTATTCCTTTTTGGCCATTCAAAACAGATAGGTCAACTTTGACCTCCATGTGGCCAAATCCATTGCTAACATTTAGATCCTCTGCTTAGTCAATCTCAGCAGCCATTCAAATGGTGATTGGTCTTTCGGACTTGTAAGATTTCTTTCTCTGATTTTTTCCTCTCAAATTACTGGCTGCTCTTACTTTCTTTCTTGATTCCTTTGATTTTCTTCAAACTTTAAAGTTAGGAAAACTTTCAAAGATCCTTCCTGAGTTCACCACTCCTCTACCTTTCCCCCTAGTCTCTATCTTTAATATCATTCTAGTTGACCTACTCCATTCCTATAGCCTTAAATATCATCTACATGCAGTTGACTTCACTGAACTACAGATTTAAGTATTAAGAGTTTTGTAACACCTCTGTTTGTATTTGAATTAGACACCCCAAATTTACCATGAACAAAACCTAATATCTGATCTGCAAACATATCCCTGTCTCAAATAAGTCCTCCATTAGTCTTTTCCTTTTTAATAAATGGTGATATGATACCCAGTGGCTCAAGAGAAAATCCTATGGGTCATCTTTTGTCCCACCTCCCTTAAGATCCATTAGAACGATAAGCCCTGTCTTAATAATATATGCTGAATCTGCCACCACTTTCTAGTCTTACCTAGTGAGGCCCAGCTACTGACATTGCACACCTGATTATCACAACAGTTCCCTGTCTGATCTCATTACTTTCACTCTTGTCATCTTACAATCATTCTTTACATAGCCATAAAAATGTTATTTTTGGACATATATCTAATATGATTATTCTCCTGCTTAAAATTTTCAATGGCTTTCTATAGCACTTAGAATAAGTTCTAAACCCTTTATCAGAGCCTACTAGTCTCTTTTTATTCCTCTTATCTTCTACCAATCTTTCTCTTAGTACATGCCAGCTTCAACAACCATTCTGTTCCTAGAAAACACCAAACTCTGGGATTTCTGGGAAAATCAGGAACTTTTCACTTGTGTTCATAGTCTCAGAAATGTTCCTACCCCAGTTTTTCTCACTACTGTCTCCCATATATTACTCAGGTTTCAGCTTGAATATCTTCTTTTCAGAGATGCTTTCCTTGGCACTTTTTCTGAGTAGTCATTTCCTTTTCTTCATCACTCTATTATTTTACTTTATAATTTTCTTCATAACTTATCACAAAAAGAAATGATTTAAAAATTTTGTATATGTTTGTTTACTATTCTCTGTCTTCTTCCACAGAGAAGAAGAAAAGGAAATGACTTAAAGGAAAGCTAAGCTAAGATATAGCTTTCCCAGTGCCTAGACCTTTGTCAGGCACATATGAGACACTCAAATATTTGTTGCAGAAATGATTAATTATATAGACTATTTGTTTAAGTTGAAAATTTTGGCCTCACTCCACACTACTGAGTAAGAATTTTTAGGTGGAGAAGTGTCCCTGGAAATCTGCACAGTTAGTAAGAGTCTAAATATTTTTTTGTTCAGATGGAAGTTTGGAAATCACTACTTTCTTCTTGATGAAGTCAGAACCCGGTCATGAAGAACTTCTAAAGTGGACAAGCATATTATCTGTTTCCCCTGGAATTCTAATTTATTTCACTGAAGAGCTAGTGTATGCAGTTAAGTGATGGAATTTTCTGGGATTAATTTTTCTGTAAGAGCATTAGAACTGACCTCCCCTGTCTGCTGGGGAAGCTGGGCTCAAGCTGGACTCTCATTTGGAGTGACTGCAGCTGGATTTCAGTGTGGCCCTCTGGATTTTTTCATTCCAGTACCAAAGTCTTGGATTGTTGAGGGAAACTGGAGGCTTTCTTAAGCTATGGGAGGGACGGGCACTTCAGCTGTCAATGCCTCACTTTCCACCTTGTTTTGTTGCTGTTAACTGCCTTCAGCTACCTTGATTTGATGCAACTTTGGCAGGAAGTTTCAACTCTGCCTGGGTATTAATAAACTGACATACAGAAATCTGGGAAAATACTACTTTTCAGAAATCTTAGCTAATTGTATATGAAAATAACGCATCAGGTGATATTTGTTTTCTATATTTGTATAACAGAAATGTTATATACTAAACAAGAATATTACTAAGATATTTATTACCTTTCCTTTTCTTTCTCAGGTCAGAGTTTCTTCCTTTCTTTTTTTTTTTTAACATCTTTATTGGAGTATAATTGCTTTACAATGGTGTGTTAGTTTCTGCTTTATAGCAAAGTGAATCAGCTATACATATACATATATCTCCAAATCTCCTCCCTTTTGTGTCTCCCTCCTATCCTCGCTATCCCACCTAGGTGGTCACA
Organism: Delphinapterus leucas; assembly: GCF_059928025.1. Lineage (NCBI taxonomy): Eukaryota > Metazoa > Chordata > Mammalia > Artiodactyla > Monodontidae > Delphinapterus > Delphinapterus leucas. The sequence continues at coordinate 1,136,568 of NW_028322269.1, read as the reverse complement.
AAGCACTGAGCTGATCTCCCTGTGCTCTGCAGCTGTTTCCCACAAGCTATCTATTTTACATTTGGTAGTATATATAAGTCCACGCCACTCTCTCACTTTGTCCCAGTTGACCTTTCCCCCTCCCTGTGTCCTCAAGTCCATTCTCTATGTCTGGGTCTTTTTTCCTGTCTGGCCCCTACGTTCTTCAGAACCATTTTTTTCTTTTTCTTTTTAGATTCCATATATATGTGTTAGAATACAGTATTTGTTTTTCTCTTTCTGACTTACTTCACTCTGTATGACAAACTCTAGGTCCATCCACTTCACTGCAAATAACACAACTTTGTTTCTTTTCATGGCTGAGTAATATTCCATTGTATATATGTGCCACATCTTCTTTATCCATTCATCTGTCAATTGACACTTAGGTGGATTCCATGTCCTGGCTTTTGGAAATAGAGCTGCAATGAACATTGTGGTACATGACTCTTTTTCAATTGTGCTTCTCTCAGGATATATGCCCAGTAGTGGGACTGCTGGGTCATATGGTAGTTCTAATTTTGGTTTTTTAAGGAAGCTCCATACTGTTCTCCATAGTGGCTGTATCAATTTACATTGCCACCAACAGTGCAAGAGGGTTTCCTTTTCTCCACACCCTCTCCAGTATTTATTCTTTGTAGTTTTCTTGTTGATGGCCATTCTGAATGGTTTGAGATATCTCATTGTAGTTTTGGTTTGCATTTCTCTAATGATTAATGATGTTGAGCATTCTTTCATGTGTTTGTTTGCAGTCTGTATATATGCTTTGGAGAAATCTCCGTTTAGTTCTTCCACCCATTTTTGCATTGGGTTTTTTGTTTTTTGGATATTGAGATGCATGGGCTGCTTGTAAGCTGTGGAGATAAATCCTTTCTCAGATGCTTCATTTGCAAATATTTTCTCACATTCAGAGGGTTGTCTTTTCGCCTTGTTTATGCTTTCCTTTGCTGTGCAAAAGCTTTTAAGTTTCATTAGGTCCCATTTGTTTATTTATGTCTTTATTTCCATTTCTCTAGGAGGTGGGTCAAAAAGGATCTTGCTGTGATTTATGTCATAGAGTGTTCTTCCTGTCTTTTCCTCTGAGAGTTTTATAGTGTCTGTCCTTACATTTAGGTCTTTAATCCATTTTGAGTTTATTTTTGTGTATGGTGTTAGGGAGTATTCTAATTTCATTCTTTTACATGTAGCTGTCCAGTTTTCCCAACACCACTTATTGAAGAGGCTGTGTTTTCTCCATTGTATATTCTTGCCTCCTTTATCAAACATAAGGTGACCATATGTGCATGGGTTTATTGCTGAGCTTTCTATACTTTTCCATTTATCTGTATTTCTGTTTTTGTGCCAGTACCATAATGTCTTGATTACTGTCACTTTGTAGTATAGTCTGAAGACCAGGAGCCTGGTTCCTCTAGCTCCGTTTTTCTTTCTCAAGATTGCTTTGGCTACTTGGGGTCTTTTGTGTTTCCATACAAATTGTGAAATTTTTTGTTATAGTTCTGTGAAAAATGTCATTCATAGTTTGACAGGGATTGCACTGAATCTGTAGATTGCTTTAGCTAGTATATTCATTTTCACAATGTTGATTATTCCAATCCAAGAACATGGTATGTCTCTCCATCTGTTTGTATCATCTTTAATTTCTTTTATCAGTGTACTGTAGTTTTCTGCATACAGGTGTTTTGTTTCCTTAGGTAGGTTTATTCCTAGGTATTTTATTCTTTGTGTTGCAGTGGTAAATGGGAGTGTTTTCTTGATTTCACTTTCAGATTTTTCATCATCAGTGTATAGGAATGCCAGAGATTTCTGTGCATTAATTTTGTATCTTGCTACTTTACCAAATTCATTGATTAGCTCTAGTAGTTTTCTGGTAGCATCTTCAGGATTCTCTATGTATAGTATCATGTCATCTGCAAATAGTGACAGCTTTACTTCTTTTCCAATTTGGATTCCTTTTACTTATTTTTCTTCTCTGATTGCCATGGCTAAAACTTCCAAAATTTTGTTAAATAACAGTGGTGAGAGTGGGCAACCTTGTCTTGTTCCTGATCTTAGTGGAAATGCTTTCAGTTTTTCACCATTGAGGATGATGTTAGCTGTGGGCTTGTCACATATGGCCTTTATTATGTTCAAGTAAGTACGCTCTGTGCCTACTTTCCAGAAAGTTTTTATCAGAAATGGGTGTTGAATTTTGTCAAAAACTTTTTCTGCAACTATTGAGATGATCATATGGTTTTTATTCAATTTGTTAATGTGATGTATCCAATTTATTGATTTGCGTATATTTAAGAATACTTTCATTCCTGGGATAAACGCCACTTGATCATGGTGTATGATCCGTTTAATGTGCTGTTGGATTCTGTTTGCTAGTATTTTGTTGAGGATTTTTGCATCTATGATCATCAGTGATATTGGCCCATAGCTTTCTTTCTTTGTGACATCTTTTTCTGATTTTGGTATCAGATTGATGGTGGCCTCGTAGAATGAATGTGGGAGTGTTCCTCCCTCTGCTATATTTTGGAAGAGTTTGAGAAGGATAGGTGTTAGCTCTTCTCTAAATGTGTGATAGAATTCGCTTGTGAAGCCATCTGGTCCTGGGCTTTTGTTTGTTGGAAGATTTTAAATCACAGTTTCAATTTCAGTGCTTGTGATTGTTCTGTTTATATTTTCTATTTCTTCCTGGTTCAGTCTTGGCAGGTTGTGCTTTTCTAAGATTTTGTCCACTTCTTCCAGGTTGTCCATTTTACTGGCATATAGTTGTGTGTAGTACTCTCTCATGATCCTGAGTATTTCTGCAGTGTCAGTTTTTATTACTCCTTTTTCATTTCTAATTCTATTGATTTGAGTCTTCTCCCTTTTTTTTCTTGATGAGTCTAATGGTTTATCAATTTTGTTTATCTTCTCAAGGAACCAGCTTTTAGTTTTATTGATCTTTGCTGTTGTTTTCTTTGTTTCTATTTCATTTATTTCTGATCTGATCTTTATGATTTCTTTCCCTGTGCTAACTTTGGGGTTTTTTTTTCCCTTCTTTCTCTAATTGCTGTAGGTGTAAAGTTAGGTTGTTTATTTGAGATGTTTCATGTTTCTTAAGTTAGGATTGTATTGCTATAAACTTCCCTGTTAGAACGGCTTTTGCTGCATCCCATAGGTTTTGGGTCACTGTGTTTCCATTGTAATATTTTTGTAGGTATTTTTGGATTTCCTCTTTGATTTATTCAGTGACCTCTTGATTATAAGGTAGTATATTGTTTAGCCTCCATGTGTTTGTAATTTTTATAGATATTTTTTCCTGTAATTGATATCTAGTCTCATAGCATTGAGGTCAGAAAAGATACTTGATACAATTTCAGTTTTCTTAAATTTACCAAGGCTTGATTTGTGACCCAAGATATGATTTATCCTGGAGAATGTTCCATGAGCACTTGAGAAGAATATGTATTCTGTTGTTTTTGGATAGAATATTCTATAAATATCAATTAAGTCCATCTTTTTTAATGTATCATTTAAAGCTTGTCTTTCCTTACTTATTTTCACTTTGGATGATCTGTCCATTGGTCAAAGTGGGGTGTTAAAGTACCCTACTATGATTGTGTTAGTGTTGTTTCCCCCCTTTATGGCTGTTAAAATTTACCTTATGTATTGAGGTGCTCCTATGTTGGGTGCATAAATATTTACAATTGTTATATCTTCTTCTTGGATCGATCCCTTGATCATTATGTAGTGTCCTTCTTTGTCTCTTGCAATAGTCTTTGTTTTAAAGCCTATTTTGGCTGATATGAGAATTGCTACTCCAGCTTTCTTTTGATTTCCATTTGCCTGGAATATCTTTTTTCATCCCCTCACTTTCAGTCTCTATGTGTCCCTAGGTTTGAAGTGGGTCTCTTGTAGACAGCATATATACAGGTCTTGTTTTTGTATCCATTCAGCCAGTCTATGTCTTTTGTTTTGAGCATTTAATCCATTTACATTTAAGGTAATTATCAATATGTATGTTCCTATTACCATTTTCTTAATTGTTTTGGTTTTGTTATTGTAGGTCTTTTCCTTCTCTTGTGTTTCCTGCCTAGAGAAGTTCCTTTAGCATTTGTTGTAAAGTTTGTTTGGTGGTGCTCAATTTTCTTAGCTTTTGTTTGTCTGTAAAGGTTTTAATTTCTCCATCGAATCTGAATGAGATCCTTGTTGGGTAGAGTAATCTTGGTTGTAGGTTTTTCCCTTTCATCACGTTAAATATGTCCTGCCACTCCTTTCTTGCTTGCAGAGTTTCTGCTGAAAGGTCAGCTGTTAACCTTATGGGGATTCATTTATATGTTATTTGTTGTTTTTCCCTTGCTGCTTTTAAAGTTTTTTCTTCATATTAAATTTTGATAGTTTTATTAATGTGTGCCTTGTCATGTTTCTCCTTGGATTTATCCTGCATGGGACTCTCTGTGCTTCCTGGACTTGATTAACTATTTCCTTTCCCATACTAGGGAAATTTTCAACTATAATCTCTTCAAATATTTTCTCAGTCCCTTTCTTTTTCTCTTCTTCTTCTGGAACCCTTATAATCCGACTGTTGGTGTCTTTAATGTTGCCCCAGAAGTCTCTGAGGATGTCCTCAATTCTTTTTATTCTTTTTTCTTTATTCTGCTCTGCAGTATTAGTATTTACACTATTTTATCTTCCAGGTCACTTATCCGTTCTTCTGCCTCAGTTTTTCTGCTATTGATTCCTTCTAGAGAATTTTAAATTTCACTTATTGTGTTGTTCATCATTTTTTGTTTGCTCTTTAGTTCTTTTAGGTCCCTGGTAAACGTTTTATATATTTTCTGCATTCCTTTTCCAAGATTTTGAATCATCTTTACTATCATTATTCTGAAATTTCTTTCAGGTAGACTGCCTATATCCTCTTCGTTTATTTGGTTTTGTGGGTTTTTGCCTTGCTCCTTCATCAGCTGTGTATTTCTTTGTCTTCTCATTTTGCTTAACTTACTGTGTTTTGGGGTCTCCTTTTCACAGCCTGCAGGTTTGTAGTTCCTGTTGTTTTTGGTGTCTGCCCCTAGTGGCTAAGATTGGTTTAGAGAGCTTTGTAGGCTTCCTGGTGGAGGGGACTAGTGCCTGTGTTCTGTTGGATGAAGCTGTACCTTGTCTTTCTGGTGGTCAGGTCCAAGTCTTGTGGTGTGTTTTGAGGTGTCTGTGAACTTACTATGATTTTAAGCAGCCTCTCTGCTAATGGATGGGGTTGTTTTCCTGTCTTGCTAGTTGTTTGGCAAAGGGTGTTCAGCACTGTAACTTGATGGTCGTTGAATGGAGCTGGGTCTTGGCAGTGAGATGGAGATCTCTGGGAGATTTTCGCTGTTTGATATTATGTGGAGCTGAGAGATCTCTTGTGGACCAATGTCCTGAACTCGGCTCTCCCTCCTCATAGGCAGAGGCTTGACGCCCAGCCAGAGCACCAAGTCCCTGTCATCCACACGGCTCAGAATAAAATGGAGAAAAAAAGAAAGAAAGAAAGAAAAAAAGAAAATAAATTTATTAAAATAAAAAATAATTATTAACAATAAAAAAGTTTGTTTAAAGTAATAAAAAGAAAGAAAGAAAGAAAGAAGGGAGCAACCAAACCAAAAAACAAATCCACCATGGTAACAAGTGCTAAATACTATGCTATATTTAAAAAAAAAAAAATGGACAGAAAGAACCCAGGACAAATGGTAAGAGCCAAGCTATACAGACAAAATCGCACACAGAAGCATACACATACACACTCACAAGAAGAGAAAAAGGGAAAAAAAAATATATCATTGCTCTCAAAGTCCACCACCTCAGTTTGGGATGATTCGTTGTCTATTCAGTTATTCCACAGACACAGGGTACATCAAGTTGACTGTGGAGATTTAATCCACTGCTCCTGAGGCTGCTGGGAGATATTTCCCTTTCTCTTCTTTGTTCACACAGCTCCTGGGGTTCTGTTTTGGATATGGCACTTCCTCTGCATGTAGGTCATCTGAGGGCATCTGTTCCTTTTGGGAGGTCTGAGTTCTTCTTCCAGCATTCAGTAGGTGTTCTGTAGGGGTTGTTCCACGTGTAGATGTATTTCTGATGTATTTATGGGGAGGAAGGTGATCTCCATTTCTTATTCTTCTGCTATCTTGAAGCCCCTCTAGAGTTTATTTCTAAGATTAAGAGAACTTTATATACTCATTTGTATATTTGTTAGAAATAGCTTCTAAATTATTTTATTTCTAATTTTTTTCATTTTGCTGGTTGAAGCTAAAGGTTGTTAAAGATACCAATTTTAGTATTGAATTTGTCCATTTGTTAAGAATGTGTTGAGAATCTGATTTGTGCCTATCTAATCATCAATAACCTATTTATCCATTAAGGTTCAGCTCAAAGCCACCAGTAAGACCTTTCCTAATTTGTGTAGGCAGAACTAATTTTCCCTTTGCTTAAAACAAGCAAACGAACAAACAAACAAAACTCTATGAATACCTTATTGGAGCACTTATTACATTTATTGAAATTGTGTACATGTTTATTTTCCCCTCACAGGTCTGCAAGATCCTTAAAGGTGAAAAAAAAATCCTTTGTACAAATCCCTAGCATTTAGCACAACAGTTGATGTAAAAAAATATTTAGTTTTTTAGTGAATGAATGAAATTTGAAAGATTAGATGGGGGGCATGTGAGTCCTCTCCCCAAGGAAGTAACAGGATAGTGGAGTTGAATCTAGCTCTTTCTTTACTTTTGCAGGGAAGCCTCTTTCAATAATTAATATGTTAACTCCACGTGGATGTGGTACCAAGTGCCTCTATAGCTGATTACAATTTAAAATGGTAGAGTGTATTCAGGGACACACTGAATTTGCCAACTGTTTTAGATGAGATGAGGATCATCCTATGGTCAATATAGTTTGGAAAATGTAGTTAAGCAAAATGATTTTTTAAACTGGCATTTTCAAGAATGTTACTGTGTGTATGTATACCATAAATTTGCAAGAGATATTTTGAGGATAAATATTTATTTTGGGGGCCATCTAGTGAGATTAATGCTTCAAAAAAAACACATCGGTAAACAGTGTTTTAGTGGATCCTCTTTCCATTAACCAACATTGGATTACAAAAGAAAGTGGGAGTTTGATTGACAGGTTTCCTGGGAAATTATCCCACCAACTACAATAATCAAAAATGTCAGGACCAGGAATGATGTTGCCCAAATCCACTGCGAGAATAACTGATTCATTTTAATAGAATATATTTGCATCACAAACCTAGTAGATAAAAGTAGATGACAATGTTTTTTTTCCCAGAAGGTTACAGTAATATAATTTGAGGTGAATAAAGTAAAAATTCTATCCCAAGAGTTAAGGAATATATCAAAGACTTAAAAAAAGGAGGGAAGATAGTGAATTATTTGTAGAGCTGGCCCTTCTAACCTTCAGAGAAGCCAAGGATTTTCTTTGGCCCCTCTTCAGGGCTCTGAATTCCTACCTTCTTTATGTCCCTCCATCTTTCTTTCCCATGGCTGCCTTTCATCAGTCATTCAATGGCGTATAATCTTTCAGCTATAAGGTTTGGAAACAATTCCTATAAAATTAATTTATTCAATTATACTGAGGACTGTTTAGTCCTCTGTCACTCACATAGTTTTAACTGGAAACACTGACTTTAATACCAAAGAATGAATGTTTAATGTTTGATGAACCTCTAATCCCTGAAAATGGCCAAGGGAGACAGCAGTTTCCCTGCTCAAGCCATGCCAAGAGGCTCATTAGGCTGACCTTGATCTGTAGCCAGCTTATGGGTCATAGCAGAATTTCTCGCACTGATGCTAAGGGTCTCAGTGATGATTTAAACTTGGTGTGGAGAGATGTAATCTTTGTTCAGTGAGAATTCTTCTGATTTCCTGATAATTTATCTGTGGGACAAAGGCTGCCATTGTGACACAATGAAAGGCTTATTGTGCAAGTAGAATCTTGTTGGATAACTTCTGTCTTATACTGAAGGAAAGTTTCTCTTCCTTGCCAGCTGCTACCTTTTTCTCCTTCAGGGGTTTGTTTCTAGAGTGTTCATCATGGGATTTATGGGAACTGATGATTAGGACAAATTGTTCTTCAATAAAGGTCACAAACCTTTGCTATATGCACTTACTTTGTATGGAAGAGAAGATATATTTGATAAACTGAAAGCCTCTGAGCTTGGTTTTCCCATAGTTGATGAAATGTTAAATGCTTTAAGACTGTGTGTGTGTGTGTGTGTGTGTGTGTGTGTGTGTGTGATGCTTGCATTTTCTTGTGACAGATATTTTTATTCATGACTTGACATTTTATGGGCCCTACAAATCTCTATAGCAAAGTATGTGTAGGCACAATGTTACCCAATTTGTTGTGCTAATGTTGTAATTAAGAGAGAACTATCACCATTTAAATATTGATTTTAAGAAGTTTATTTTCCTCTCACAAGAAAGAATCTTTTGCTAACTTAGATGGTGATATAGGTCAGAGATATTAAAAAGCTCTTTTTTTGAAAATTAGGAATTTTGAAACTTTTATTAATATATTCCATTTATCAAACATTCACTGAATATTCTCTACTATGCTAAGTACTGGGGAATAGTTATATTATTGTGATACTCCAGGAACTTACAATCTTTTCAAGAAGGAAAAGAAGTGGAAATGATTTATTTTATTAGAAGGTAAAGTATAATAAGATTCATAAAAAAGTGGAAAAAATGCAGTGGGAGAGAGGTCAAAATGATAAGTGATTCATTCTGTTTGGAGAGATAGAAGAAAGTTTTCAGGCAGGTCATAATATTGGATTTGGACCTTGAGAGATAAATTGGGTTTAAGCAATGACACAGAGGAATGGACATTCCATGAAGACAGAGCATAATAAACAAAGTCACAGTTGAGTGTGACATCCACTGGTGGGGAATGGCAGTGGCCTGGTGTGACAGTAGAGGATGCAAGGGAGGCTGGGGGGGGTGCCCTGGGGGATTTGAAAAGAAGCTGGAGGTTAGTATGTAGAGGCCTTGAATGCCATGTGTGGGAAGATGGACTTCTTATTGTAGGCAATAAGAAGCCTTACAGGCATTTGAGCAAAACAGAAATATAGGTCATTGTATGTTTTTTAAAGCTAACTCTAGTGGCAGTTTGGCAGCTAGATTAACACAGGAGGGGCTGAGGTCACTTACCCTTATTAGCATGAATTTAATTTCTCTTCCTGAAACAAAGTGAAAAGAGATGGACTTAACTAGTCTTTGGTACTGTCATTGTGGAGTCCTGGACACAGAATTTATTTTACTGGATATACTGTTGAAACAAAGGCATAAGACTTGGACACTGGGTTTTATTTCTTTTCTGCCACATACTAGGTCTATGACCATGTAGGACATAGGGCTTTCATGATCTTCAATTTTCCCACATATAAAATGTGATTACTGTACTGAGATTATGTGGAGATTTGGTGATAGAATGATTTGAAAAGGAACTCTAACCTATAAGCATGATATAAATGATTTTATTAGGATCTCATCCATTATCCTTTTTTTCTTTTTTGAAGTTAGAGGCTGTACTTGGTTGTTTTTGATATCCTTTACCAACACATCAAGTATAATATGCTTCAGCATATAGATTTCAGACTCAAATGAGTAATTCAGACTCAATTACTCAAACATGTTTTTGAATTAAATTAAGTCATCTTCTAGTCTCATTGATACAAGCAGTGGAACCACACAGCAAAAGTTACTGAATAGACTTTCAGTCAAGGTAATTCCAGGGCTGGTGGATTTTGTTTACTTCCATTCCAGTACTTACCCTAGAATAGTTAGTCATCAGGAAGTGTATATTAAAATCTGTTAAAATTTATATTGTATTCCTACTGGCAATGCAAATTTAGAAAATGGGAAACCAAGATCTTCTCTTTCATGTTTACTAAAGAGGACGGCAAAAGATATTAACCAGAAAACACTGAATGCTACTTCAATCACATTTATTTTCCTTTGCTTAACAAGAATATTGATTCTTCAAAGAAATGGCTCACGTTCAATTTTACGGTGACCTGAAATAAATCACAGGCATAAAGTTATTAATCTCAATGGGTCATTTGCTTGTGACCATGTACGCTTTTTGTTTTTAATTATAAATATTGCCTGAAAAGTATATCTAGTTCAAGGACTGGGAAACTTTCTGCTCAAGAAGACTGAGTAGATGCAGGAAAGAAAGCAGAGGCTTTAGTGGTTGGTATTAGATGAAAGTTTTTGTCCTCTGGGTCCTAATATAGTCTTTAGTATAGTCTAAATTTCCTCAATTCATTGGTAATTAACAGACTATCAATGTGTTTTTGAGATGATGAGATGATAGGGACCTCTATTTCAGATGGAGCATTCAGCCTTTAGGATTTTATTTCAATGTGATAATTAGAAGTTAAGTTTGGGGTTTTAATACTAACTAGAAAAATGGATGATTTTCTAAGGAATAGGTTGAAGTCTACCTTAGACCCTAGATCCACAAGTTCATCAATTATGTTCTTTATTTTGTTTAAAGTTTTGTCTTCTTTAGTGCTCTGATTCAGTCCTTAAATGCACCATTGTTTTTATTTTATTTTATTTTTTTAACATCTTTATTGGAGTATAATTGTTTTACAATGGTGTGTTAGTTTCTGCTTTATAACAAAGTGAATCAGTTATACATATACATAAGCACCATTGTTGATGATAGTAGAAATGTTAAAAATGTTTTGTAAAAATGTTTTAATAAGAAAGAGTTTATTTCTATTACATCATGGCAAGTGAGGGATTTAAACTGCTGTGTTGGTTGGATCATGGAAGTATACACAATTGTACCTCTGAGTAGAGACCATAACAATTTCTACCAGAAAAAAAGATTGAAATAAATTATAACAATGGGGCTAAGTGAAAACCCTGTAACATTTTTTTTTCATAGAATGATGTATTCCGACCCACAGACAACAAAGTTAAAAAGAGCATGCTGGGGACTTCCCTAGCAGTCCAGTGGTTAAGACTCTGTGCTCCTAGTGCAGGGGGTAACTAGGATTCTGCAGGCCAAAAACCCAAAAAACAAAAATAAAAACAAACAAAAAAAATACATGCTTTATACTCTGTATACTTACCACCTATTTCATCTTAAATTGCACTGGGACTTCTCTTTCTTGTTTAATGCTCATTAAGAGGGGTAGTTGTAGAGACAGACGCAGGTACTTGAATAGGAGGATAAAAATAGGCCCACCATGGATATAGGAATGGTGGATATGGGTGAAATGGATACTGGTAAGGGGGAAAAATATACTGTGAAGGTAGTTCATCACTCCCACTGACCTGTTGAAAGAAAGAAATTAAAAGAACATGTAGATCTTAATTTTTAAGTAGGTGTTATAGAATCTGTGAAATCATTTACCATTTCTGTGTAAACTATGAAAAGGGATTTGATTAATTTGCATAATTTTAGAAAATTTTAGGAAATTACTTAGAGATAACAATGTTCCTGTACCTTTCTACTCATAGCCAAATTTTCCTGATAATTGCTTCTGTAAATATAAGGTCACGGGGAGGGTTTTGATGAGGAGACGTCAGATTTCTCTCTTTGCATTTATACAAGGTCTTTACCCAAAGTCTTTTAGACATAATCTCTCCTATTTCTTTTCTTCCTTCACTCTTTCCCTCTCTACCTTCCATCCATATTCCTATCAATTTCTGTATTCTTAATACTCTATAGCTTTGGCCTCAAAATCATGCTTCTTTTCAGATAATAAAATTTATCTGAGTGTAAACAAGTTCCTAAACAAGACATTCCCGTTTCAAATTTTACTTTCTTAAACATTCTTTTATTAACTGTTTAGACAAAAATAAGACTTTAGTGAATTGCCACTGGTGGGGTCATCAAAGCAGGCCCATACTTCCTAATTCTCAAGTTTTTGTTATTATTATTATTGTTATTATTATCTTCTCTGGATTGGGTTTTGTAGAGTTAAAGCAGAGTGAAGGCATGAGTGATTATGCACCTTTATTAGGCTAGATAATTTTAGTAAAAGATATTATAATCCAATTCATCATAAAGTGATTCAAGTTTCAATTTGGCCCCACTTTTTAAGATGCTGAGGTAATTCTCTTTCTAACAAGCAGGGGTCAAATCCCTGAAGGCTTAACCTCTGTTGAGTCTAATACCGAAACTCTTTAAGGATTTCTCTAGAGTTTGAGAAGCTTGGATAAAGGAATATCTTTAACTACATTTATGGATATTTCACATGGAAATCTTACATGTTAAAAAGAGAAAGTGTAACTTACACTTCGTTCTTCTCTTTCCTTGTCTTGAGAGACCTAAAAATCAAATAGTGAAGTTAATTCATCTCATGTTAATAAAACACACAAACTGAAAAACATATACATATACATGAAAGAAAGAATTTGACTATCCACTACCTAGTATTGTTTCATAGTATCCTTTTATTTAATCTAGAATTTGAGCTTCCAGAAAATATTGTAGAAATTATTTTTCTGAAAAGTGTTAATATTTATTCTAAATGCCTCAAATTCACCACTGCACCAAGGCTATGTGGAATTAATCTACACACTGAACAGTATATGATTTATAAATTGTATAGAATACAATGTTAAAAAGCCAAATATTAGACATGCTTAAAATAGAAAAAATTTCTAGGATTCATGAATCAACATGAACCAAAAAAAACACTCTTCCTCCCAAAAAAAAACCCAATAAATACTCTGGAATGTAGAACTACTCACTGGGAAACCAATGGTTACTGCCAAGATGGTGTGAGCAGAAGGAGAACTTTCATCGTATTCAGAAGTTTTCTCAGAGTAATAGAAAGACCTATTTGCTAACACAAATTCAGAAGATCTAGTAGTAGTACAAATTATGTTATTAATAGCTCTTTGACCTTGGACCAGTTACTTAACAATCTTAGGGCATCAACCTATTTGGAGAACATTATTTTTTAGGTAGAATCAAATGTATTTTGCAATTTTGATGTTGCATCAATTCTTTTAAAAAATATATTCACATATTATTTAAGAATAATACTTCTCTGTACATGGTAATAAGTAGCTCCTGGAAAGAAATATGGCCTTGGTTTATACAGAGACTATTAGTGTGGGGATAAGCAGTTACTTAGTGATCTCAATAAGTTCAAAAGAACATTCCATATAATAATGACCATGAAATTAATTTAGGTGACAGATTATTTGCATTGTTTCCCAGGCACCCCCCCCCAAAATTCCATGCTGTTTGAAGGGATCTATTTTTGACATTTGGTAAAGGACATTTCCAAAGCATTTTGTTCTACTTTAATATCTATTGTAGGCTCCTTATCTTTTGATACACATTGTTATAGTATGTCAGTTATAATTGCTAATAAATGTTTGAGAAATCTTAGCTAAATTAAATATTTAACTAATGATCATATTATATAATAGAGAAGTAGACAATAAAACATAGAAACTTGCATTTTAAAATATTTTGTCATGAATACAATACACATGTATATAATATTTGACTTCAAACACGAATGGGCAGTTTTCCCTATAGGATGGTATCATTAGTTGTTAGTTCTCTTCTTTGTCGTGGTGTAGATGCAGGCAACACTGGAGAAAATAGGAGGGGTCTGGGAAAGGCAATCAGATTGGAAAGTGGGCTAGGCTAGGGGACTTTTCTTCACGTTGCCCTCATATTTATTCAGTTATTTATTCATAAAGTATTTCTTGATGACTGATTGTCAAACACTATTCTGGGTATTGGGTACAGATGGCAGTTGAGAAAGTCCCTGCTTTCATGGACCTTACTAAGCACAGTGTTATAGGTCAATACATTACAAAGATTATTTAATTAGTTTTACATTGAGGTAAATGCCAATTGCCCATATCATTATTATTATTTGAGTGTGGCTTTGAGGTGATTAATGGAGATTCTAGGAGGATTTCACCACCTCTTGATGTTTTCTAAATATCTATGAGACAGAAAAATAAAGTGTAAAAGAAAAAATATACTCAAGTTTTGAACTTTGTCTTTACTTTTTGTCATATTAATCAAAATTCAAAATGGGTTTATAAAAAATACCAGATGATGTTACTATTGTGACAAGACAGGAAGTTAAAATTCCAGTCAAGTTCAGAATTCTATAGGAAGATGGGCAGTATAGGTAACTAACAGTAAAAGTTTTACACACACACACACACACACACATACATTTCACAAGCACACATACACACACATAGTATAATTTCTAAGTGCAAAACATTGTGCTAAGTGCTTGTCAGGGACATACGTTCTGCCCTCTGGCAGCTAGTAAGCAAAGACAGATACTTTTATGTAAGGCAAGTTGTGATAAATACTATACCTAGAAATTACAAAATACTGAGAACATATAGAATAAAACAGAGATAAATCAAGGAAATAGTTTTGGAGAGGGTAGAATTCAAGCTGAACATATACAATAGGGAGACCATAAACTGATTTCAAGGATTATTTAAAACCACCTTAAGCAATGAGGTAAATAAACCATATCACAGACTCTTCCAGACCATATCCTGTAGTCACGACCTAGCATAATTGCTAACTACCACCTTTTATTTTTCTACTTCTCAAGCTGTGGTACCCATAGTAATATATTGCCATATGCTGGGGAATACATACTATGTCTCCGAATAAATTAGATGCATCTTCCTGGAGCATCAGTTTCATTCAAGGATTTATAGGAAAACCCAAGTAATTTTTATGTTAAAGTCAACATGATATATTATAGAATGGAATGTAAATATAGCAAATTTTAAATATAAAACAGGAGGCTACAAATAAATTGGCACCTGTTCATACTTCAGAGAATATCTGGTAGTGCATGTTCCCTTTATTTGCTGACTTAAACCCATAAAATTAAAACTGATGAGACTGAGACTCTTGTTTACAGTCTCAGTGTGCCACCAGCACTCCAGCCCTGCAAAGATTTATTTCTGGTCCTTCTAAAATATGCACTTACTATAGCTTGGTGGTGATTTTAAGAAAAATCAAATATGTATACCCCAAATGATTGTTTAATTACTTAAAGTTTACAAATTCAAGCAACCTTTACATGACAGTCTCAATAATTTTAATTTTGACTGTTTCCTGGATACATGTATATATCTCTATCTATCTAGATAATATATATTATATAAAGGTATATAATTTATCTTGATATATTAAGATGAATGATACTTAAGATCTCTCTTACCTCAAACTTCCCAGTCAGTTCCTTCTCTTGGATGCTGTTATCAGAAATGGAAAGTGACTGGTCCTGGAATATCACAGCTATTTTATATACTCAGAAGTGAATGGAATGAAGTAGTCTGCGGTTTGAGGGCCTCTCCCTGGGATCAGTTATTTGTTGAATCATCAACTATCACAATGTGTTGAAATTGGGGAATAATTGACATTTACCGTTTCATTGAAACTTTGGCTGAGTGACTACCAAATACAAATATTTGTGGTTTCTTTTCAAATTTGTATGATTTGTGTATTCAAAGCTTGTCACTTCATGTAATGCTGCTCTGTGCTCTTATTTAATTTTTTTTCTTTAACTTCTATGATTAAAAATTTATTTTCTCAACACCCTATTGGTATTGGTTATAATCTATTGGAAAGTTTTTTGGTAGTGTTGTAATTTTAAGAAAAGAAATAATCTTAAAAATGTTAAGTATGGGTTTAAAACCTTTTGCATTATTCTACTTTCAGCTCTTTGATTTTATTGAGCAGGGTTGGAGTTTCATGGACCATATTTGGAAACATCAAAGCATCTTGGTTACCTTATGAAACACGATACTCTGTTTTTCAATTAAAGATGCACTTAACACAACAGAAGGTGTACAACCATCAAACATAAGACTAAAAACTAGAGCCCTCAAAAAATTCAAGAATCACTTTAAATGTACCTGCATAAAACTTAGGCTTTTTATCACATTTATTTAAGAGCCCTCAAAAATATTGCATACTTGCATTCAATTTCTATTTCAGCAGAGTTTTATATGAACCAAATTGTAGCATTGCATCAATGTCCCTTCTTTTCCTTTTATTCTTTCTAGAATTAGTTCTCAAGAGAATTCAGAAAAATAGTAACAGCTAACATTTCTTGAGGACTTTAAGTGCTCAAGCACAAATCTAAGCACTTTGTATGTATTATAACATTTAATCCTCAAAACAACCAACTCCAAAAGCAAAGTACTATTATCAACATCATCCCCATTTTACAGATAAAGAGACTGAGCAGTAATAACAGGTCTAAGATATCATAACTAGTACTCTGGCAGAGATGGTACTGAATACCAGCAATTTGGTTCTAAAACCCACACTCTTAACTAGTGCTTTGTACTGTCACTGTAGCAGAAGGTTAGAAAAATCAGTGCAAAACCAGAGAAACATTAAACTTTCTTTGCCTATAATTGAACATTCAAACTCATCTCACTGATTCAAAGAAAACTGCTTCGGTTAGAAACCTAATTTATTAAAACTAGTATGTTGTTGGATATCATTTTTCATTTTAACCAAGTTGGGGTTAGAGTCAGTTTCCCCAGGACTAGGATAACAGGTTGTGTGTGTGTGCACATGCAAGTGTATGTATGTACTTTTATGCATGTGTGTATAACATACTATTCACTTCCTTATCTTACGACTGTGTTTCAATTTCTTACACCTATCTGAAATTGTTCTGACCAAAACTGTCAGCTGCCTCTTAATTGTGGAAATAATAAATGCTTTTCTGACCTCACGTTATGGACATTTTTTTGGTATTTAATAGTGACAAATATTCCCTCTTAGAAAACTAGTTTTCTCTCCCTGGGTTTCTTAAAACGACTTCTCTTGTTCCTTTTCAGCTTTTTTGATAGCACCCTTAAGACTTTGCTGATTCTTTTTCCTCAGTTCATTGTATCTGACCACTTATGTATTTAGTCTACATGTGCTCTGCATAATGTAATTTACTTCTGACTCCCTGACCTATGTCTTTAGCTTGAAGTCTTAATCTAACTGCATATTCCATTTAGATGTCTGAGGGGTATGAATTATATATATATATTCATTTTGAATTAAACTGAACCTATTATTTTCCCCTCCAAATCTCTCCTTACTTTTATTTAATTCCTCAGCTGATGGTCGATGGTCATTAGTCAATCATTCATCCATGCCAGAAATCTAAGACTCACTCTATCCTTTCCTTTCCTTGTCCCTTCCCTTTGGCATAAAGGTAATTAAGTTTCTCCTTTTTGTGTATTCCAGGACTCAGTCTCTTCCATTCTATTGCCATTTCCTTAATTTAGTCCTTCGTTCTCTTTTGGATTGTTACTATAGCCTCTTAATTAGATTCTCTGTCTCCAATATTCTCCTCTCTCCAACCCATCTTCATCATATTCTTCCAAAGTGGCTTTTAAACCTTTTAAAATGAAACTCATAGGAAAAAAATGCATGATATGTCATAACTGAGTATACACACTCACACACACAACTGAAAAAGTGTTTTAAAAATAATAATTTCATTCATAAATATTTTTAAATACATAATATTTTTTCCAGCTTTGTTGAGACATATTTGATATGTGACATTGGGTAAGTTTAAGGTGTACAATGTAATGGTTTGACATATGTATACGTTATGAAATGATTACCATAATATGGTTAGTTAACACATGGATCACCTCACATGGTTAGCTTTGTGTGTTTGTGTTGTGAGAACATTTAAGATATAACTCTCTCACCAACTTTCAAGTATACAAGAGAGTATTGTTAACTGTAGTCACCATGGTGTACGTTAGATGTCCAGAAATTATTCATCTTACAACTGAAAGTTAGTACCCTTTGACCACCATTGCCCATTTCCTCTACTCCCTAACCCCTGATAGTCCTGTTTCTGTGAGTTTTGTTGTTGCTGTTTAGTTTTCACATATAAGCAAGATAATGAAGTATTTGCCTTTCTAATGAGAAATTTATTCTTTCCTAATCTTTGATTTCCATTTGTGTAGGCCCACAAGTAGTCCTGATTAAGCTAGCAAGTTGCATAAAGCCATGGTTATCCTGTTCTTGAAATTCTAGCTACTACTATGTGGCACGAATAATGAAGATGTCAGCCATAAATACCCCCAAGCTGCATGAGGTAGAAAGAGTTGTAGATTTGAGACTGGTGTTTATATTTTTAGACCTTCCTTATTGGCTATGAGTAGGAAAGTCATACTCTCTGAGTCTCAGTTTTCTTGTCTTTAAAGTGAAGATAAAGATAATTATCTCTGGAATTGGGAATTAAGTGAAATGAAATGTATAAAAACACTCACCATGCAGTCTGACTTCATAAATGATGGCTCATCAGCATCAGAGCTGAAGTTTTGAGTGAATCAGACTCCTGCCACACATCCTAGGGTTCCTCAGATGATTAGGTTTTTTGGCTAATATCAAGGTATATGGAAGCACCTTATGTAGTAATTAGAACCAGATAAGGGCTTGATACGTTAGTTAAATCTGAAAATAAGTAGGGAATTTTGAAGTCAAGCAGTATCAGGAGGGAATTTTATTCTTTCTGGTTGGTGCTCTAACTACTCTTCTCACAGCAACCCACCACGTATTAACAAGCTGTAACGCTGGCTGAATTCAGGCAATCGAAGCTGCTGTTCCTTTCTCGTGTTAATCTGAACTCAAATGCCTAGAATCTAATAAAGAGAAATCACCCTTGCCTAACAGAGCAAAAATTATAGATACAAGAATCTCCTGTGCAAAGTCTTCAGCACCTGGCTGTCCTTCAAATGGCAAGGATAACCCAAGGAAGAGCAACCTGAATGTTTGTCCATTGAGTGGTCTTCAGAAGCCGAACAGTCTATCATAGGAAAGAGACTTTAGGTTCATTGTGGGGAACTCAGAGGGCAGAAGTGAAACATTAATATATCAAGATATTAAAAATAACCTATAAGAAAAATTGTTTTAAGTTAAAACCACCTATCTCTGCAGATATTCAAGGAAACGCTGAGTGACCACAAGTTGAGGTGTAGTAGAGGGGATTTTTGCGTAGCCAATGGAATTGGTTAGATGAGCTCTCTGTACTCTTTCAGTTATAATACTCTCAGACTGGGTGTTAAACAGAGATGAAAATTCCTGCTAGAACAAGTTTAGCAATTAATAAAATAAAAAATCCCATAGGTGTATTCTCATCAAAGATTAGAATTAGTGGTAAGGAAATACACATTGTAAGCCACACTATGGGAAGGCTTAGCAGTGGATTAACTCACTATTACTTCAATAAGAGAGCAAAAATATCTTGTTCCACATCTTGTAATATATACAAATTTGATATATGTTAGAAATAGTTTGTAGAAATTTAGTACATATATTTTCTTTAGGCATTATCTCTCTTTTTTTGTGACTTGAAAGCCATGAGAAATGAGCTATTAATAGGCTTGCATACATATCAATGCTCAGGAGGAATTTTATATTAAAAAGCCTGGGATGTCTTCCCTCTAAGAGAATGGATGCAGACAAATCTGAATTCTCTTCAAAGCCTCTGAAAATGTTATACATCTAACTAAAAGTGACTTTAGTGACTGTGGATTCCTGTAATAGAATCAGAATCTATGTGTCAATGTTGTAGAATTGAGTGGTTGTCAATTCCCCAGTCTTTATGGCACACCTGACCCTCAGCTGTTAAAAAGGAAAGTGGTCCTAGAGTTCTCATGCCTGGAGTCAGCACCAGCAGGTGGCATAGTCGTGGCCGGACAGCCCCATGTCCACTGTGCTGTTCCCTGGAATGGGCCTGGCTCACACTAGCACCCAGTATGTGCTTAATAAATACTTACTGAGAGAACAAGTTAGGTTTTTCAGAAATTGCTTTGGCTATTTCCTGGTGTTCTTTATCAATTACACCACAGCTTGAAGTCCAAAGGCCGACTGCTGAAAATCTCTGTTTATTTACTTTGCCCTATATTCATGAGACATAATTTTATCAGGATAATTTGAATTTTATACCAAGTTCTATTAGTAATTTGTTATTTTTGTGTGGATCAAATGATGGAAATCCTCATATTTGATATATGTAATAAAAGGCTTACAAAGCCCACATTGCTGTATTTGACCTATATTACAAACAGCTTATGTAGCCCATTCCAAAAGTTTCCCTTTCCCTCTGTAAAATAAATAATTTCTTTTCTAAAATTCAACCTAGTAATGGTTAAATAAGAAACCTTAAAAAATCAATGACTTCCTTCTATGAACTATTACATTTTTTTCTAAACCGTTTAAGCAGAACCTAAATAATTTGATATAAAACATGGTTTACAGTACTGCTACCCTGTCTGTGTTACACACAGCTCTGTAGACACTTCCTGTGGTTCCTCTTGAGTAGACATTTTCTGCCAATGGTTCTTCTCATGTAGAGGTTAAGAAAGTGGCCTACAAAGTCTTGCATCCAGGATCTGAATCATGCTCCTCCACTTAACTTGGACAAGTCTCTTAATCTTTTATAACCACACATTTATTCAGCATTAAAATAACAATGACAACATTTGTTTCCTGTTTGCCTCATAGCTTTAACAATTTAAATAAAAATGCTGTTTTCTATATGGCAGTGTGTTACAATCAAAAGTCAAACTGTGAGTCTCCTTCAGATACATATCTGATCTTTACCATGTTCATGGTCCATAATTTCAAGTTTCCCCCCTTATTTTTATTCTTGAATTATCAAAATATAAAAAGTTTTCTGTATTTAATAAAGATTTTAATTATATTAAATCCTAAAGGATCCACATAATTAGAAAATGTTCTGTTAGCTTTACATTATTCACTATTACCATTGTCAAAAAGATTATGTGCTAGAAGCTGACAAATGCTTTACATGAAATACATTGTATATATTCACCATAGCCCTATGGGATAAGCTATGCAATTATTCTTATTTTACAGATGAGGAAAAGGGGGCTTAGATGTTAAATATCTAAGATCATAAATCTAATAAACTGTGTAACTGGAATACAGAATTAGTCAGTTCCTAACCACAAGTAATAGGAAATGAATTTGGGAAAAATCTACTTAGTGAATCATAAGGAAGCTGTAGAGATTTTAAATAGTTATATAATCTGTTATTTTAAAATTTGTTTTTATATCAAAATGGGTTACATTCCAACCTGTTTGGGCAAAAGGCTACAACATGTAAAAAAGATAGTCTTTTAGTTTTATGTACTTTAAACAACTATATATTAAAAAGATAATACATTTTTATTTGGGTAAGAGAAGATTTAGACTAACCACAAAGTATTCTTCTTCTGCCTTTTGTTCTATTCAGGGTGTCAGCAGATTGGATGCTGCCCACCAATTTTGGGCAGGGCAATTTACTCTACTGAGTCCACTGAGTTGGATGCTAATCTCGTGCAGAAAAAGTTTCACAGATACACTCAGAAACAATATTTAATCTAGATACTCTGCTGCAAGTCAAGCTGACAGATAAAATTAGCCATCATACAAGGAAATGTTACTCATACTCTAAAGTAAAATCAGTCAATAGAAACAGACCCACAATCTATTGAAATCAACATATAAGAATGTTCAAGTAAATAGGATTAAACATGTTGAAGGATTTATAGAAATATGATTAGTGTATTGAGTGAAATGTTGGAAATTTTCTGAAAAGATAAGAAAATTGTTGAAAAATCAAAAGAAAATCCCAGAACTTAAATTTTTAAATCCTGAAATGAAAATTCATTGGAAGAGATTAATAGTAGAAGCAGATTAGATATAATAGATGAAAAGAGCAGTGAATTTGAAGAAGGTCAATAGAAATTTTCCAAACTGAACCACTCAGAAAAAAAAATTAACAAAGGTTCAATGATCTGAGGGATAATATCAAGTAATTTAATGTACACATTATTGAAGTTCTAGAATGAGAGAAGAGAGAAAATGGAACAGAAAAATAGTCAAAATGGAACTGAGAAAATTTTTTCCAGATTTGGTCAAAAACCAATGCCAAATCCAGGAAAGTCAGTGCACAGCAATTTGGATTAATATAAAGATAACCACACTTTTGCCTATTATAGTCAACCACCTAATACCAAAGATATAGAGAAAGTCTCAAAAGCAGCTCAAGAAGAAAGGCAATTTCATATGGGAAAACATCAGTATGACTGATGGTTGACTTTTTATCTGAACCGGTGGAGGCCAGAAGATAATGTAATGACATCTTCAAAGTGTAAAAAGAAATAAATCTGTAAGTTTAGAATTCTACATTCAGAAAGATAATCTATAAAAATGTGGGCTTAATAAACGAATTTTAAGAGAAATAAAAGTGGAGGAAATTAACAGTCATCAGACACAAACTAAGTAAACTTTAAAGAAAGTTCTTGAGGTTAAAGTGAAATTATACAGATAAAAATTCATACCTATAGGAAGTAAGGAATAGCACTAAAGTTGGTAAATATGTCAGTAAATATAAACATATTTTTTCTTTTTTCTAAAATCTTTAAAAATTTATGGACGTAAAGTGAAATACATGAAAACATTAGCACAAAGGACAATAGAGATGTAAATGGTATTATATTATTGTAAAATAATTTTGTTACCTGTAAAGAGATAGGATATTAATTCCAGATGGATCATGATAAGTTAAGGATATATAGTATAATTTTCATAGAAACACTAAATGATACATATCTATTAGCTAAGTAGCCTATAAAGTAGATGGATAGGAAAAATAATAATACATGTTTAACTCAAAAAAGAAACAGGAAAACAAAAACACAGGTAACAAATAGAGAACAAAAAGCAAACGGGTGTACTTAAACCCAATCATACCAATAATTACACCAAATTTATATAGACTAAACATTTCAATTAAAAGACAAATGTTGAGGCTGGATCAAAAACAAGAACCAACTATATGCTGTTTATAAGACACACACTTTAAATATAAAGACAAACTGAAAGAAAAGGATGCTAAAGATATATTATGTAAACACTAATCAGAAGAAGCTTGCATGTCACCATTAATATTAGACAAAATAAGGTTCAAAATGAATTATATTGTTGGAGATAAATTAGGGTCATGTCATAATTATTAAAAGATCAGTTCCTCAAGAGCATATTAGTCCCAGATGTGTACATAAAATCAGAGCTTCAAAATATATGAAGAAAAAATTGACAGAAGCAGGCACAATAAATGAATCAACAATTGCGGTTTCAGACTTTCACTTTTATATTTAACTGACAAAATAGGGGAAATTTGAATGACACAATTAATCAAGTTGATCTAAGCGATATTTCTAGAACATGGGGATCAGCAACTTCAGAATATATATTGTTTTTAAAGTGCACAGGAAATAGTCACCAAGACAGACCAAAGTCTGAGCCATTGACTAGGATCAATAACTTTCAAAGGAATAAAATGGTATAAAATATGTTCTCATATGATACAGAATATGATTTAAATGGGTTTAATTACAAATCATTAACAATAACGTATGTTCAAAATCCCCAAGCATTTAGAGATTTATCAACATATTTCTCTCTAACTCATGAGTTAAAAAGGAGGGCAATAATAAGAAAGAACTTTTTGGCTTTACAATGTTTATATAAAAAGAGAAGAAATGTTTAGAATCAATGATCTAAGCCAGGGGTTGGCAAATTACAGGCTGAGGGTCAAATCTGGCCCATGTCTGTTATTTTTGTAAATAAAGTTTTATTGGAAGACAGCCATATCCATTCTTTGACATATTATCTATGGCTGCTTTCACCCTACAATGTATGAGTTGGGTAGTTGCAAAACACTGTTTGGACCACAAAGCCAAAAATATTTACTATCTGGCCCTTTCAAAAAAAAGTTCACTGACACCTGTTACAAGCGTTTGTCTTAAGAAGCAAATAGAATAAAGAAAATAAGAAGAAACAAAAATCAATTAAATAAAAACTGAGCAAACAAAAATTTCAATGAAGTCAAAACATTTTTTTAAATTTAGTACAGAACTGATGAACTCCTAACTAGATAGATAAATAAAAAAGAAGAGGAAGTAGAGATTATGGAAAGAGACCATAACTACAGATTTGACAGACATTCAAAGGAAAATAAAGTTGCCTGATTAACATCTACATGCCTATTAATTTGACAACTTAGAGAAATGGACAAGTTGTTTGAAAGACATACTTGCTAAAACTACATAAGAAATTAAGCATTGAGGCAATCCTATATTTAATAAAATAATTGAATTATAATGAAAAATATTCCCCCAAAGAATGCTCTAGTTTCAAATGGTTTCACCAGTGAGGTCTGTCAAACATTTAAAGAAGAAATAATACCAGTAATACACAAACTCTCTTAAAATATAGATAAATAGAACATTTCCCAACTCATTTTATGAAACCAAACCCCAATATAAAACTGTCAGGGACATTATGAGAAAAGAAAATTGTTGACTAATAGTGTTCACAAACACAGATGCAAAAATCATTCTTGGAATATTAGTGAATAAGATACAGCAATATTTTTAAAAGATACCACATTATAACAAATTAACATTTTTTTTCCAGGAGTGAAAGGTTGATTGAACATTTAAAAGTGAAACAATGTAATTTACTACATTAACCAAGTCAAAGGGAAAATTCATATTTTTATTTCAGTAAATGCAGAGAAGTCATTTAACAAAAGTCAACACTCATTCATAATAAAAATTCTCATCAAACTAGGATTTCTCACCAAAATGGGATTTCCACAATCCTTAAAGGTAATTTATGGGAAATGTTCAGCTGACATCATACTTAATTGTGAAATAATGAATGCTTTCCTCCTAATAACAGTAACAATGCAAGTATATACACTTTTATTCTTTCTAATCACCATTACACTGGATACCCTAGTCAGAGTAACAAAGTGAGGAAAGGAATTAAAAATGTACAGAGTAATAGAAACAAGTGACATTATTTTTATTTCCAGAAAACCTGTTTGTTTTTTGGTTTTTTTTTTTTGGTGGAAAATAATATGGAACCTACAAAGCAACTGTGGAAACTGATAAGTGTATTTAGCAAGATCATTGCATACAAGTTCAATGTACAAAAATCAACTGCAACTCTTAGAGGAAAACATAGGAAGAACACTCTGACATAAATCACAGCAAGATCTTTTTTGATCCACCTCCTAGAGCAATGGAAATAAAAACAAAAATAAACAAATGGGACCTAATGAAACTTAAAAGCTTTTGCAAAGCAAAGGAAACTACAAGCAAGATGAAAAGACAACCCTCAGAATGGTAAAAAATATTTGCAAATGAATCAACAGACAAAGGATTAATCTCCAAAATATATAAACAGCTCATGCTGCTCAATATTAAATAAACAAACAACCCAATCAAAAAATGGGCAGAAAACCTAAACAAACATTTCTCCAAAGAGGTCATAGAGATGGCCAAGAAGCACATGAAAAGCTGCTCAACGTCACTAATTATTAGAGAAATGCAAATCAAAACTACAATGAGGTATCACCTCACACCAGTTAGAATGGGCATCATCAGAAAATCTAGAAACAACAAATGCTGGAGAGGGTGTGGAGAAAAGGGAACCCTCTTGCACTGCTGGTGGGAATGTAAATTGATACAGCCACTATGGAGAAGAGTATGGAGGTTCCATAGAAAACTAAAAATAGAACTACCATATGATCCAGCAATCCCACTACTGGGCATATACCCAGAGAAAACCATAATTCAAAAAGACACATGTACCCCAATGTTCATTGCAGCACTATTTACAGTAGCCAGGTCATGGAAGCAACCTAAATGCCTATCAACAGACAAATGGATAAAGAAGGTGTGGTACATATATACAATGGAATATTACTCAGCCATAAAAAGGAATGAAATTGGGTCATTTGTAGAGATGTGGATGCATCTAGAGACTGTCATACAGAGTGAAGTAAGTCAGAAAGAGAAAAACAGATATAGCATATTAACACATATATGTGGAACCTAGAAAAATGGTACAGATGAACCAGTTTGCAGGGCAGAAATTGAGACACAGATGTAGAGAAGAAATGTATGGACACCAAGGGGGGAAAGCAGTAGTGGGTGGGGGTGGTGGTGTGATGAATTGGGAGATTGGGATTGACATGTATACACTGATGTGTATAAAATGGATGACTAATAAGAACCTGCTATATATATTAAAAAAATATCAATTGTCTTTCTATATGCTAAAAATAGAAAATAAAATTTAAAAACATAAAAATATTTAGAAAAATAATTAACAAATAGTGCAAGACCTCTACACTGAGAACCACAGAACGTTTCAGAGATAAATATAAAAATTTATATAAAATATAAATTTACTATCTGGCCATTTTTTTTTGAAAGAGCCAGATAGTAAATATTTTTGGTTTTGTGGTCCAAACAGTCTGTTGCAACTACCCAACTCATACATTGTAGGGTGAAAACAGCCATAGATAATATGTCAGAGAATGGATATGGCTCTCTTCCAATAAAACTTTATTTACAAAAAAACAGACATGGGC
Source organism: Delphinapterus leucas (assembly GCF_059928025.1). Classification (NCBI taxonomy): domain Eukaryota; kingdom Metazoa; phylum Chordata; class Mammalia; order Artiodactyla; family Monodontidae; genus Delphinapterus; species Delphinapterus leucas. The sequence goes on along the minus strand of NW_028322269.1, from coordinate 1,110,065 downwards.
CAGATTTGACCCTTAGCCTATAATTTGCCAACCCCTGGCTTAGATCATTGATTCTAAACATTTCTTCTATTTTTATATAAGCATTTTAAAGCCAAAAATTCTTTCTTATTATTGCCTGAATAAGTATATACCATGTTCATGAACTGGAATACTAAATATGGTTAAGATGCCAAGTATTTCCTGTTTGGTCTTGAGATTCAACACTATCCATTAAAACTTAGCAGGGTAGAAATTGACAATCCACTTCTAAAATTTATATGGAAATGCAAAAGACATAAAGTTATAGTAATAAAGACTGTTTAGTGTTGATGCAAAGACAGAAAAGCAGTTAAATGGAATAAAATAGTCAAAAATAGATGCAGATACATAAAGTCTATTGATTTTCAATAAAGATACAAAGGCAATTCAGTAAGGAAAGGATAACCTTTTAAACAAATTATCCTGGAATGATTAGGTATCTTTATGGAAAGAATTATCCTTGACCCCTATCTTCACACTCTACACAAAAATCAATGACTATAGATTTAAATGTAAAAGCTAAACCATTAAAAATTCTGTAAGAAAACATAGGAGAATATATTCATTACTTTGGGGTAGGTGAAGACTTCTTTATTAGCACACGAGACACTAACCTTCAAAAAACTGACATTTAACTACACCAAAAAAAAAAAAAATTGCAATCCTCAAAAACCACGCTAAGAAATGAATGAAAAGACAAGCTACAGACTGGAAAAAGTATTCACAAAAACATTTATTGGGCCAAGTATGTTATCTAGAATACGTAAAAATCTCTTACAAATCAATCATAAGAATATGATTGAAAAATTGTTTCAAAAAATAGGGCTTCCCTGGTGGCGCAGTGGTTGAGAGTCCTCCTGCCGATGCAGGGGACACGGGTTCATGCCCCGGTCTGGGAAGATCCCACATGCCGCGGAGCGGCTAGGCCCATGAGCCATGGCCGCTGAGCCTGCGTGTCCAGAGCCTGTGCTCCGCAACTGGAGAGGCCTGCGTACCGCAAAAAAATAAAAATAAAAAAAGGTATACTAATTGTCAGTAAGCATAGAAAAACAACATATTGTTAGTCATCAGGGAAATGCAAATTAAAGCTGCAAAATATATAGTATATTAGAGTAGATATAGACTGAACTGTTTAATATATTAGGTTGAGGAACAGATTTAAGAGTCAGGGATAACTTATATATGTTTATTAAAGTCACAACAATAGAAATGCTCATCCAGTGGTTTCTGAGACAGAAGAGAGGGTGGAGGTCAAACTTTGTGAAGGTTAAGTTTGAAGGGATGTTTGATAGAAGAGGAACTCATGGAAATGACTTAAAAATACAGTTCTAAATGTTGGCCAGAAGGTGCAGGAATTAGAATTGTGACACATTGCTGACCAGAGTATAAAATGTTACAGCCACATTGGAAACTACTTAGCAGTTAGTTATAATAAACTTAACCTATGATTTATCTCCACTTTGTGGTATTTACTCAAGAGAAATGAAAACATATGTTTACAAAAGGACTTGTACAAAAATGTTCATAGCATTGTTATTCCTAATGGTAAATAATTAGAAACAACCCAAATGTTCTTCAATAGGAGAATAAATAAACTGTAGTATATTCATATAATGTAACATACAATTTAAGCAATAATGTGAATGAATCACAAAAGCATTATACTGAGTGAAGGAAGCTGCCACAAAAGAACATAGTGTATAAAGTAATAAAATAATTTTAAAAAATTAAAAAAAGAAAGAAAGAAAAGAGAAACCAAACGGAAAAAAAAACAAATCTGCCAATGATAACAAGTGCTAAAAACTATACTAAAAACAACAACAACAACAACAATTTGAACATACAAAACAAAACAAAACAAAAAAACAAAAGAATACATAGTGTGTGATTTAATTTATATAAAGTTCCAAAACAAGCAAAATTAATACATGGTGATAGAAATTTTATTTTTGAAAGTAGTAGCTTGGCATGAGAATGGGGAGACTAGATTGACCAGAAAAGAGAAGGAAGGTGGAGTGGTGGAAATGTTCTGCAACTTGATAGGAGTGATAGTTACAAAGTATACACATTTATATGTATATGTATGCACATGTGTATATGTAAATCGAACTCATCAAACTTAAACTATACATTTAAAAGTATGGCAAGACTATGATGATGGATTGGTTGTGTAAGCAGTATTGGAGGTGAGAACACACATGGGTTCTGTACATCAGTCTTGAACTAATGCTGTTATAATATATTTAGATAGGAAGCAGCCAGTGGAGTAGGTTGGTAGGGAAAGTTTTGAGACTAAAATGTGGATTATCAACTATAAGCAATGTTGATTCTAGAGAAATTATTCTACATAAAGTTTTTCTGGTTAGATCTGTTCAAAATTGAACTGTTTTTTCTGCTTTGCCTTTCTTACACTGGCCTGGGATGGAGAGATTTGGATGCCAGGGTTAAAACAAACAGACACATAAAACATAGTTCTTTGCATGTATCCTGGCGATATTTCCATTAACTGTACACTCTTGTCTTCCTAACCTTAGTAACAAAAATGATAGAGTTTAAAGCTCTTCTATAAAGTAGTCTGAAAATATAGAATATTTCACTGATAGTGATTATAGTATTCATGTTTTCAAACATAGTTGTTGCTCAAGAATACCTTACTAAGACTTCACATCTTCCTGAAACAGATTGGATACTGAACAGTCTGAGATTCAGAAAGTTTTTAAACTGAGTCACTAAATTGGATTTTTAAAAACCATCCAGAGTAATAAGGTCCTTTTAATATTGCAAAGAATAAAGAAATAAATTTGGCATGCTTAGCTTAATATTAATGTTTTTATCAAAATATTTATTCTTGAAGGAACTTCTCAATGTTTATCTTTGCATTATTTTATTTATGTAGAACTTATCTATTTTATGCTTTTATATGTTAATATTGTGTTTATAAAACTTGTGTAATTTTCAAAGCATTTTTTATTGTAACCCCTAATACTGCCAAGTTTTTGACGATTATAGCATGATGCTTTGAGCTTTGTGGTTTTCCCTGAGTTCTGTTTCTCTTCACTGTACCTTCAAATAGAAGAGCTATGTTGTGCTCATTTCTCTTCTTCAGTCTCTGACCATCCCCTTTCTCCTCCTCTTTAAAAAGAGAAGTGGAATACTTGCTATGTTCCAGAATGTTTTCTAAACATTCAGCATGAATTACCATGTTCCTAAGTGCCGGACGTGCGTTTTAACAGACATCTCGTTGTTTGACTCCCCATGTCATGTCCAACATTAAGAGGTCTGTCAATTACTCAGATTTACTTTCAACTCACCAATTTAGGGGAAAAAAGGACAATGTATAAGATGAAGGTAGAATAAGTGATTATTGGGTTACTATTCTATAGGGTAAGTAACATATTCCAGAGTCATAACATTACTAAATGCTGGAAAAAGATATGATTCTAGGAATTGTGATCAACTTTAAAGTAAAATATTAACCAAATTTGCTTGAAACCACCTAATACATGTTCATTCATTTATTTATTCACTCATTCATTCATTTTCCTTTTCATACAAATAGTTTCACACACAGTTTCACGCACATCAATACACATCTACATACAAATACGTGAAGTATATTGAATGTCAATTTTTTTTTCTCAGAATTTCAGCTGAAAGTTCAAAGCTGAGAAAATAACTAAGAAGTACTTCCATAATCACGAATAAAGGGAGAAAATTAACATTTTCTGAGTACAGTTGACTCTTGAACAAAGTGGGAGTTAGGAACACCGACCCACACACAGTCAAAAATCCATATATAGGGGCTTCCCTGGTGGCGCAGTGGTTGAGAGTCCGCCTGCTGATTCAGGGGACACGGGTTCGTACCCCGGTCCGGGAGGATCCCACATGCCGCGGAGCGGCTGGGCCCATGAGCCATGGCCGCTGAGCCTGCACGTCCGGAGCCTGTGCTCCGCAACGGGAGAGGCCACAACGGTGAGAGGCCCACGTATCAAAAAAATAAATAAATAAAAATTAAAAACCCATGTATAAATTTACAGCCGGCACTCCACATATGTGGTTCCTCATCCGAGGATTCAACCAACTGCAGATCGTATAGTATGGTTGGAGGTATTTATTGAAAAAAATCCACTTATAACTGTATCCTTGCAGTTCAAACCTGTGTTGCTCAAGGGACAGGCATACTTCATATGAGCCAGATATCTTACATGTGTTATTTCACGTAGTCCTTTTAGAAAGTTTGAAAAGGTAAATATTGTTATCTCTGTTTTACACCAGAAAACTGAGACTCAGGTTAGGTGACTTGCTGAAGGTTGAAAGCCATATTGAAAGCCACATCTGATGAAATCCAGAATCTATGCCCTATTTTGTACTAGATGTTGCTTCTCCAAACCAGTATACATCTTCTTGAGGAGCTATCCTTTTGGGTGATGACAGCCATCTCTCCGTGTATCTGTGTCATATTGGGAGTGTGTACTTAATGACATCTGTCACCAAATAATTTTGATTTTAATAGGGGGTGCATCAGAAGGAATCTAGCTGAAGGGACCTGGGAGGAATAATGAGATGATATGTCAAAGTTAAGTACATACTTTAGTTCATTAATGTCAGTCACCACACTCGTAAATCCAATGACAGGATGTGTTCATTCTCATTGATGCCACCATTTTCCAGAGCCTTCCTTTATTAATGCAATTATACAATTGATTCAGCAATTGATATTTGCTTTATTCTCATTGTTGTTACTTTCCAGATTATGCAATGATAGGATATTTGAAAAGAAATACAATTTTGTAAAGCTAAAGCTAAGGCTTATTAAGTGATTGCATTACTTTTCTGTGACATTTAAAGTGTATAATACTATTTATAAGTAAAATGTTCAGGAGAAGAGTCAAAATATTTTATATTTTTCAAAGACCTGATATTAACATTGAGGAAGTAAATAGCCTAAAATCATATCCAAGGCACTGCCACATCTTTTCTTTGAAAAATAAAATAAAAGAACATTTTAATACCATTAGACTGTCTTCTGTAAAATTTCCTAGATATTTTCTAAATTGCTTAAAAAGAAATAAAATACTTTTCTGGCATTGGTGCAGAAGGTCACACTCTACTGAAATCCCTTTAGTATTTCTGATTAAAAAGCTTGAAACTTGCACTGAATGAAATGTTACATTACAGAAGAGACTTCTAAAGAGCTGCTCACATTATTCACTTCTGGCTGTAATTTTATAGACTTTTTTTTTAAATCTGAAGAATGTTAAGTATTCATTTTCACAGAAGGAGAAATCAGAAGAGACTCATAGGCAGCAGGGAGGAGGTTTCAAAAATCTTTGCCTTTTACTTTTCCATTTCAGGCCAAATTGTTAGCTGCTTTTTTTTCTAATTTTTTTTTTGTTTGCTTTTTAGTGTGTATTTTTTACTTCTTGGAGTCATCCCAACCTGCCCTTCTATCAAACACCCACTACCTTCATAGCCAACCAAGCCCATTAGGACAGGTAATTAATTAAAGTTATATGTAAAATAAAAATCATGGAATTTTAAATTCCCATGTGATTGTACAAATGTTTTATCACTTTGATACTCTATTTCATTCCAAACTAATACAGATGTATTGGCATTATTACAACTTTTAGCTTGCAAAGTGAAGTGTTGATTTGGGAGAACTGACTTTGTACATAGTATCTGTTGAATGTCTTTTACATGGACCTAGTATATTTACTATTTGTGCTTTCAGAGTTTATGCCAAGTTTATGGCATAGGCAGACATGATCCTCAAAAATTTATTTTGATTTTTAAAAAATTGCTAAAGCCTCTTAATTATTATTAGCTTTGTATTTTTTTATTTTGTTGTACACCTTTTCATTAGTTCTCCTTACAATTTTTTTCTTTTAATTTACAACATGTCACGGTACTTAAGGCATGTCTCTTGGCAAATACCTACCCCAAACTCTGAATGATTAGGATAACATCTTATGGTTCCTTTAGGCTATTGGTCTTGGCCTAGTGAAAAAAGGATACGCATAAGAAGCTCTTATTAAATCAAAATTAAATTATATTCTGATTAATTGATTATCCGTAAGCAATTATTGGTCTTCCTATTCAAGGTTAAGACCATATATTCTACTATATCTTAACTGTCATTATTTCCAAGACCAAGTCCTATAAATTAAGCACTAACTTTATACTTTCAATTAGACATCAATTTCTTACATAAAATGAATCTTTGATTACTCTACCTTCTTTTCCATGAGTTCTGGGGTAATAGTTGGGTCAATAGCAGAAGTAAAAAAATTTGTTGTGCTGGGTTTTTGTGAAGTTGAAGGAATGAAAATTCCTGCATTGGCGTGCTTAAAATTTATCATTTTTTTTTGTAAATATGGTGACACTCCTCCTGCTGGCTATAAGGGTGACAAAAAAAAGTGGTTACAGGTTCAAAGACAAGGTCAAAATTGGGAAGAATATAAAGCAATAGGATTGAGATGCAAAGCAAGGATTTTATTTGAGAAGTAAATACCTTTATTAATTTTCTAGATTATAATCTATCCTTTAGAAAGACTATAAATATATGCCAGCAAACATGGAGGTGTCTTAATACCTGACTTTAAATGAGTGTACCCAAGGAGAGTATCTGGCATGTATTAACGCTCAATAAATATTTGATGAACTGAGTGAATTGAATCTTGCTTGGAAAACAATTACGGGGGAAGAAGTAATAATTGTGTGGAATAATAACATTTTCATTAAAATGAACAGTACTGCAGGGACCTGTAGGTTGTCAGTTGCTTATTTACAGTAGCTAGCAAAGTGTGGTAAGGAAACTTACCATCACAGCAATTTCAGGAGCTGTGCCTAGGAAGGGATCAAAGGCTGGTTGCTGCTGTCCTCTCGGCATAACCTGAAAAATTGCAAAGTTTAAAAAAGTCTAAATTATTAATCGATAAAATATGTTGTTTTGCACCCAAGGCAGTTAAACCCTTCCCAACTTCTTCAATTAGTTTCTTAAAAATGAACAAAATAATTTAGATTTGAGAAAGAGAAAAGCAGCTCCTGACACTGAGAAAATGGACTGACACAATAGCTCTGCTGCAGTGTTTTCAGGAGCTGTCCTGACATTCTATTCTGGATGTTCATGTTCTCCTATTGTACATTAACAATCCTACAGAACACCAACATCAGACAGGTCGCCTCTGAGCATGATGAAGTACAATCAAAACAACACCACTTTGTAATCTTGTCCAAAGCAAGGTCCCTGTGCAAGGCATGAAATACCAGGCATCCTTAGGTCCTGGCTAATCTGAATAATTCCTGTTTCTTTACCAGTCATAGCCTTTGCCTCTCTCTATTGCCTTCTAGGTAAGAATTGGAAAGTTACCCAATCACAGAACAACCCCACTACTTGAGAACACCCAAACCAAGGTGAACCATCACTCCTTTAACTCTTCCCCAAAACACCTGACACAAGGCCAGGCCCTGTAAGAAATCATTCCAACACCTTCCTGTTAAGACACCCCACAGTTCTCCATGGTGTGTGTTCTCCCCTGTTACAATGAGTGGATAAATACAATTTTGTCCAACTAGGGGTGTGGTCCTGGTGGTTTTTGACTAAAGGGCACTGATAGATTCAATAGTTTGTGAAGTAAGTAGTTCCAAAAGTTAGTTCCTTTTTTTTTTTTTTTTTTTAGTGAAAGGTATACATTTACTTACAGGTTCTGCTTGTTGTGGAATATATCCAAGTTCAGTATAGAATGACATCTGTCAGAATTTAGAAAAATGCATTAGGTTTGCTCTGATGATTTTTGTCATAATGTGGTGGTAAATGATTACTGAAATATATATATATATATATATATCTTATACTATAGTAAAGACTTTTTTGAAAGTTTGTATGTCCTAGGTGGTAAAAATTATTGTTAAATTACCAAGCATCCTTTTACCACCATATCATTTCTAGGTTAAAACTCTCCCTTTCTCTTTAAGTTAATATGACTTAATTGGAAGTACTACTACCAGCCATTTAAAGCATACTTTCCAGTTTTCTCTAACTGGTTAGGCAAGTTTTAAGTGATGATAAGTTTAAAAAAAACAAACTAATTAAAATCTAGTTATGTATGAGACACCTGAATTTATATTAGAAATCTACCAATTTATTGCAGGTCCACAAAACTCAAAATAATGTTACCTAATTTTACCTCAAGATCTGGTGATCATAAGTGCCTTTTATCATGGTAGCTATTTAAAAAAATAATAACCACATGTATATGAGAAAAGCGATGCTGGTAGATTTTTAAAAGTTAGAAAACTTCATTTTCCAATACGATTCAGATTTTGGCCTCTGATTCAGCTGAAGTCCATTCACTGACTTTGCTCTTTCAAAATTCAGCCTTGGAGTATATTTCCAAATTAGTGACATGTTAAAAGAAAGCACTATATCCTTTTATGACCACCAGTTCAAGCTGTTGAGTTTTTGCACTAAGTATAATCAGATATTCTCTTCTCTGAAAATTTACCTTATCTTCTTTATTCTCAGGTGGAACCAGTCAAACTAAAATCAAACACTTGTAGTACCTGCTCCTCAAACAGCAGCTGTCCGGTTTGCGGAGGTGACTGTGCGACTGTTTGTTGAGGCTGGTCCCAGGGTAGGAGCATGTAAACTGGGTAGTACAGAAGCATCTATTTGTAAACAGAAAAGTATAGAAGAGCTTCCTTTAGTGCAAGACTTAAAAAAAAATACCCTCTAATATCAATATTGTATTAAAGCTGATTTGTATTTAGCAATTTTATGAACAAAAGGACACATGAAGCAGTCCTTCCCAAACTTTAGAGTAAACTTGTATTGCAAGTGACACTGGACTTTGTTTCAATGTTGCTTGGTCAGACACATTAGGAAGTAGTGAATTCAACTAATAACAGGCTTTTTTAACAGGGCACCTTGGACTTTATATATAAATTACTTTGCAAATATCTAAGAAGACAGCCTGTGCAGCATTTTCCATTTATTTTTTTGAAACTATATATTCTGCAGAACATGGTATTAGAAATTCTACCATAATGAATGAATTCTCAGGAATGTATTTCCTTTAATAATTGCCATTTTATTAAAACAGTCCATAACTATTGTAGAATACTTCAAAAATCCAGAAATAGACAAGGAACAAATAAAATCACCTGCAATTTCACCACCCACATTATCATGTATTAGCTTGCACTTATGTCTGTATATGCATATGTGTTTATAGAAAATGAGGATCATTGTACATACATGGGGTTTTGTGTGCTATTTTCTTTCCTTGTATAATTAAATGAGACCTTATTGGATATAAGAACTAAAAAAATGATAACTGTGGTTTGAGAAGAGGTATATTTTGTACAGTTGTTCTTCACCCTGGCTAACGATCAAAAACACTAATTGAACATTTTAACAGATAATCAGTTTTGACCTACTCATGGGGTTTTTATTCATTAGGTGTGAAGCAGGGTCCAGGCATTTGTAATTTTCAAAATCATCACCAGAGATTCTAATGCAAAGCCAGGTTGGAGAGCCACTGGTTAGGTGGTTAAAGGAAGGGTGAAGAATTATATTCTAACTCAGCTATTTATTTTCATCAGGATTGGGAACTTAATCTCATAAAGACGTAGTTTCTTGATCCTTAAAATGAAGTAATTCCACTTGTCAGGTATCTAACTCTCTAAATGCCGTGGCATGGAATGAGATAATGTCTAGAGGTAACTTTTGTTTTATAATAGGGGTGGACAAAATTACATAATTATGATTACACTAAAGCCAAGTGATGTAATGTTTTACAAAATGGTCAATATTCTGCTGGTGAATAATATAATTTATCCATATCCCTATTTCTTTGAGCCCAGGATATTATAAAATTAACTACCCAAGCATTAAGAGGGTTTTCTATATCACTTTAACGATTCTACTAGTTTGCATTCATTTTTTTAAAGATTCTGTTATTTAATGGAAATCACCACCATTTGACTGTAATATTGGAGTTAAACTGAAAATATTTTGAGCATAACTCAGAAAAACATCTCTCTGTATCATATGGTATTTTATCAGATTAATGCATCTTTCTCTGAACCAAAATTTAGGGTTGGGCAAAGTCAGCCCATGGTATTTCTCCAGAGTTGTTACCAAATGCCAGCATTCTAGGTGCAGAGAGGACACAACCTAAGGCTTAGTGAGCTCTTTAATTCCCAACAAAGTAATGTCCTGGAAACTCAGGGGTCCTGAAGAGTCTCGGCTGGTCTTTCTTTTGGAGCTCTTAAGTGAGCCTAATATTAACAAACTGTTACCAGCCCAGCAGTGGTGGTATCTAGATCGTGATAGCGCTGTACGTGTTTGTAGCCCTGCTGTAGGAATAAGAGCTACAAATATAGAAGAAGCATTCAATGGAGAGAGTATACAGCCATCTCTGTATAGGAGTGATGGCATTCCTTTCAATTACCTGTGCTAGCTCACGAGGCATTTTGAAGGAGAACACAGAGGGCATAACCTGCCAAAAAAGGAATTATAAAAAAGTTATACTTGACTTTTTAATTTAAAATTCCAGAGCTGTTTTCTTTAGACCTAGCCATATAAATGTATAATTTGTATTAGCAGACTTCTATGACGACAAAAAGTCATCTATTGTGTGTACCATCATTAAGGCAAATTGCCCTTTTTTTAAGGATGATATTTCCCTAGTTATCCTTTCCAAGACATGTTTTAACACTTTTGATTTGTCCTAGACTGCTGACTTAAATAGCATTTTTTATGGCAGAAATCAGAAAGATAAGGAATTACTTCCAGTGATGGTAGAAATATATTATGAGAAAGAATTCTTGCTCAATAACTCCTGTCTTATTTCAAAGCTGGTTCATATTCTTTTTCACATTCCATGTGCATTATCTCTCTTCTGGGTAACAAGATGGAAGAGGTCCTACTTACATTTTATTAGGGCCCTGTTTGGTCTGCGGTGGTGTTTGAGGCTGTGAGGGGTTCAGCTGTCCTGCCTGGGTTTCTTGGGCAAAACTGACCTGTCCTGGGAAGGGTATCTGATTTGGGACCTGTCCAGCAAACCGGTCAAGAGTTGATAAAGGGAATCGGGAGAGTCCTGGAATTTGAGCCCTGCTGCTGCTGTTGTAGCATCCCAGGGAAAGGAGGAATCCATGAATTAAATGGATCCTGGGAAGACACAAAAGAAAGGAAGCATTTCTCTTTCATTTCAAAAAGAATTTAAAATCACTCCTGAGCAAGAAGGAGACAAAATGTAAACATTTTCTATATTTCCATTGCTCCATTAAAAAAAGGGCAGATCCTGGCACATTGTGAGCCATGCAAGCAGCAGGAACAATGCTAAATCCCCAGTGCTCATAATGTGACATATGGGACAGAATGAGGTGGATAAAGGCTACAGTTTTTGCAGTTGCCAGACTGGTTTCAAACCTTCTTCTTCTTTTTTTTTTTAACCACTTAGCTGAATATGACCTTGTGTAAAATGGTTAATTTAAATATCTCAGTTATGAGACTTTGTGCCTGGCATATAACAAGTTCTCAATAAATAAATGTTCACCTGATTATAGTTTTTACTTTAGTCTTCAAACAAATGGTAGTTAGAATATATAGGACAAATTCATAACTTTAAAAATTAAGATTTTAGAATCAGAAAACATTTTGTTCTCATACCAAGTACCACAAGAAATGAGTGGTAGAAATGTATTCTTGAAATAATTTTTGAGGTAGGGGTACCTGAAGCCGTAGTGGCTGAAGCTGAGCATTATTAAGGTTCAGAAGTAACTAGAGAAGGAAAGATAATATGAAAACAAGATTACTACACATGGTAAAACTATTAAGAACGTTTACTACAAATATATCACAAGTCAGAGCTAGCTGATCATAATTTCCTGTTAGAGGTGAGATGTTTTCTTACTAAGCTTATAATAAATGACAGTGATTAGAGGTTAGGATTTAACTACCTCTCCCCTGCTGTATATGAGATTGCACAACTTTAGCCCATTCCAGTGGTTTAGTTAGTCATTTTATGCTCTTAAACACCTATTTACACCATATCAGCTGTTATTAGAACAAAAAGGTATACCAGAATCTGTCTCTACTTTTAAAGAATTTGCAATCAAACAAGGGAGGCAAAGTAATATTCTAGAAACAACTTGGTATACAAAACAAACAAACATTGGAAATGCATTTGGATATAAAGAGCTAGTGGGTAGAATTGCAGGATAAATCAACAGAAAGCTTTTTAATCTCTTCCCCACTGGGTTTCTATAAAACAAAGAAATAAAAAAATGGGGGACATTGTTTTAAGTATTTAAACTAACCTCATTGCGGTTGCTTGCAGACATAAGGCACTGTGGAATAAGCTAAACAAAAAAAACAAAAAACAGAAATGGTAAAAGAAGACTTGTTATGGGTTTCACACAATGATTTCAATTGTACCATGACATCACTTACTGGGGCTGATATTGTGGCTCCCAGTATCCCAAGAAGAATTATAGTTTTCATTTTCAGATGAAATATCTAGAAAATATGTTGTGAAGCTTAGGTTTAAAAAAGATTTTCTATGTAAAAATCATGATAACAGTAAATTAGCTGGTATTGTTCAATCAGAAGGAGAGTTGGCTGAATTTTACAGTATTTACTTATATATTAGGATTTAAAATAAAAAAGGTACATTTATAAATATCTGTAACAGAACTCATTCTTTTTCTCAGAGCAGCTTTTTATAAAAACAAAAATTATTTGCTTTTCCTTTTAGCTTGCCTCAAATAACTTACTTGGTGGCATGTGATGTAGCTGAATGAATTTATGAACAAGATGGTCTCATTCCCTGTGCTGTTCTACATTGTAGGTAGTGGGTCCTTTGGACCATGGGAGGCCCATGACTGGGGTCAATGAACTAGGTCTTTATTACGCAAACAATTTTATTGTCTATTTAATGTAGTGGTAAGAATACAACGATAAAGTTCTGATAGCAGTTCAGTACCAGGTAGTGTCTATTTAAAAGTCTAATAACATTAAAATAGATTAAAACTAAGTGACAGAGTCAAAAGTTTTCTAATTCAAGGAAATAGTTTATAAAATTAAGCTGTAATACTGATTTATAGTCTATCCCGTGGAAATATATTATTTCTTGTCCTCCAGGTTTGAAAACTCCGCCCTAGTTCAAATCATTGACCTACACAAGCATTTAGGATGACTTTGGTAGTTTACCCTACAGAGTTGACTGATTTGTGTTCTTAAAATTATGAAAGCAAAGATTTGATATCTTACCTCACTCTTTTACCTATGAAGAGAAATCTAGACTCATTCAAGGTCGGTGTCCTTTTTATCTTTTGGCTCTGCTGCTTGGAGCTTCTCTTAAATTTTAAAACCCCATCTTTAGAAGAGGAGGACCAATCAGTTTTCAAAGGGACCAGTGATTCAGACAATGGCTTAGCTATTAACCCCTTTCCTAATCATCTAGGTGATATATGGATTCCCACAGTTTTAGTAATGTCATTAAATTATCCTCAGAAATGTTTCCCTGTGATCATTCCTGGCTTCTGCTTTGGTTATGACTAATTCTTCTAGAATAATAACTTTTCTCTGCTCCCTCTTTTACCCTCCTTAAAATGGATACCTTAATAGAGCAACTTTAAAAGACTTTATTCAAGGATTAATGGGTGATTATTTTTATTTTAAAAGTAAAATACAAAATTATTAAACATAAGGCGTGGGTCTAAAAGACAAAAATTCAAAACATCTTTAGGGGCAGTGAAGATTCTTTGTTTCTTCAGTGCTGGACTGAGTAAATATGAGCTAATTTCATTTCGGTTCAACCTTAAAAACACCAGTATATCTCCTTTTACCTAGGAATTAAATCCTTAAAATATTGCTAAATCTCTATGTGTCTATGACATATATTTCCAGGTGATCACGTTGCTTGGAATAAATAATTTAATAAATATGAAGCATGATGGCATACATTTTAAAAACAATGGAGAGTGAATACTTTGTGTTTTAAAAAATTCTCGGGCTTCCCTGGTGGTGCAGTAGTTGAGAGTCCACCTGCCGGTGCAGGGGACACAGGTTCGTGCCCCGGTCCGGGAGGATCTCACGTGCCGCGGAGCTGCTGGGCCCGTGAGCCATGGCCACTGAGCCTGAGCGTCCGGAGCCTGTGGTCCACAACAGGAGAGGCCACAGCAGTGAGAGGCCCGCGTACCGCAAAAAAAAAAAAATTCTATTTTGCTAAATATGATTTTAGCATTCAAAATACAACTTATGTATTACTATTTACCCATTATTGTTATTTAAATTTTCTTCATAAAGTGAGTTTTGCGTTTGTCTTGTTTCCCTTTATTGTTAATACTCACCCGACTCTGATAAATAGTCAAAGATCACAAATTTTGTGATAATGTATTAACAGTGAATTTCCATTGTGCAAGAGTTCTTTGGTTAATTTAATCTTGTACAACTAATGGTAGCCTTATCATGCAGGGAAACAAAGTTATAATAAATTTTTCTTTCTTAGTAGAATGAGACCCTTAGAACTTGAATAACTCATTAATACTAAAATGATGATACCATTTGCTATCTAGCCAAAAAAAAAAAACTACAGGGACAAAAAAATACTTAAGATAACAAGACCCTTTTCTTTACTAAAGCAGAGAAGCTACTACAAGGATTGAAGAAAGGAACCATCCCAAGATTTAGAACAGTTGTCTTTTTAGATTAGTTAAGTAGTTAGACCACCCCAGATATGAATGCAGATTTCACTATAACCAGGTTGTTGGTTAATCTAACCAATTGTTACCTGGAAAATCCAGTAGGTCTGTTGAATGGGTGATGGCTCTAAATTGCCTGATGATATGTTTTCAGTGATTGACCTTAGTTTATCCTGAATACTGTTAATCTAAATTTAGTAAACCATAAGCTCTCAATCTCCTGAGATTTGCTACTGCACTGTGCAGGGTCTTAGGCAGCTAACCCCACGACTGAGCCAGAAAGTTGTCAGGGCCAAGCACTGAAAAAGTTAGCACCTCTATCACACAGCCAAATTAGAGTCAATGTGAACATTATTACCCTGATGATGAACAGTTTCACCTAGCTGCATTCCTCAAATCTGAAGGTAGTTGGGAAGAGATTTCTGTCATTGTTTTCACTTTGTTTTTATTTTCCATTTTTTGAATATTCTAAAGAAAAGCAGTTGAAGCTCTCCAGTTATGCAACAAGTTGAAGTGGAAGAAAGGTAGGCTATGCTTTCCTATGTGATCACTTTCAATCTCCTAAGTCTCTGGAGGCAAAGTTTCCTTCCTCTGAGTAGGAAGGAAAATAGCAAGGGGCTCTAGTTTAATTCTTATCACATTGTAGTGTGAATAGTGTATGTGTCTGTTTCTCCCACTCAACTGTGTTGAACTTACTAATTTTTCTATCCCATGTCAGTCGCCAAGTAGGTATTCCATTGGCTTTTGTTAAATAAATGGGCTCTTTCATTCAGGGGAGAAAAAGGTAATCCAGGCCCAGAGGAATGTCAGTCTGTATGGATTAAGGGGCAGGGACATTAAGCAGAGGAACCTGAAGATAAGGAAATCCTGAACCAGGTATTGTCACTGTGACTTCATTATTTTGTTTTAGTTCAATTACCAGAACACCAGACATCTCTTTATTCAAATAAAAGTACAAAAACACATAACAATGCCAAGTATTGTACATCTGACTGTTGGATTATGTACCCTTGAAATTATCTGTATCTTTTCTCTGTTCCAATAACATAAATGATGAAGCAGAAACAACAATGGGTTATAAGTTAGTCCTTTCAAAATGTTATCTCTGCTTTTTATGTTGTTGTTCATCTAACATGAAAATCAATTAAAATGTTTACAAAGAACCATTGTGAAGTAGATTCTTTGGATTAAGAGATTTGAATTTTAGCACTGCTTATAATAAAAACAAATTTCTTGCTTATGAGTTATACTTTTCCAGGAACTCTAATTACGCACCAAGTTAGGCAAGACAGATATATCACTGCCAGCCACGTTTCAAAGAGAAATCTGAGGTATAGAAGGTTCAGTGACTTCCTCCTTTCATTTATTCATATGACAAATACTTATTGTGCAGCTTCTATAGTTCATGTCCTTTCTGGGCACTGAGAAATTAATGTTAATAAAACAGACATGGTTTCTGCCTTCATGGAAATTGCTGTTTCTTCCACTGTCAAAAAGGTACCACAAACGTGCCCAGTATGCAGGTCTTTTGATTCTTAATCAAGTAGCCTTTCTAAAGCACTAAGCTACCTAACCAGAGAGGAGAGATACATAGCACAATTCCAAAGATAATTAGAGAATAAGCAAGCTCTTAATCAAATCTCTTCTGTTACATAATGTTCACTTTTAATTTACTAAAGCGATCGCTCTGTTTAATAGTGTACATTACTGGATATTAATGATCACATGTCCACTATGGTGCTGACTTGATAATATGAGTCTAATTTTATTATATTTAAGGTTGGTAGTTATGTGCATGTAAATTATGACTATAAAGCATAATTTCTAGGAGTAGTTTGTTCAGGAATAGAGGTAGTAAGAAAAATAATCTACACCTCTTCCTTTCACAAAAAGACCCATGAGGGCAGAGTAACTGAGAAGCCAGCCCACAATGAATCTCGGGCTATAGGATGGCAACTCCCTGCGATGCCATGCATTGCAGCCTGTGGAGTGTGCAGTGGAAGCACACCCCTCCAATACAGCCTGGGAATAATCATCATCTGCCTTCTCAGAAAATCACTTCTTTTGTTCCCTGACCTGAACTGGTTTCTTTTTCTACTGGACCTCTAGATTATTTATTTGTGTCCCTTGCTCTTTATGAATACAGAACCCTGTATCAATTTCTTCTTTTTGGACCTGTCATCATAGTTTGACCCCAACCTCTTTTCTGTACTATAACCTCCCAGAAACAAATACATCCATTTTAATCAAAATCTTGTAGTTCTAGTAACTTGATTTAAGATTAGTGTTTTTGGCTGATTTCTTGCTTTCTCCTTTTCAGACATTGAGCCGAGCCCATGCTGTGGTCATTCACTCTCCTATGAACATCCTGTCAAGGGAGCCTAGTAGTCTAGGCCAGTATGCTTTAGTCTCCCTCAAAATTCTGTGGTTTGTCTTGTTTTTCATTTTGTTACATTAAAAGTTTACTGCAACAAGATTTTATGTCTTCTGACAGCAGCAATATTTTATTGCTCAAAATATTTGCTAACCTGTCTTCCTTTTTTCTTCTCTTTTCCCCTTGCCTTCTTCCATCTATTTACTCTTTTTCTTCTTTTATCTCCTACTCTATTTCTTTTTTCTTCTTCCACCTAACCTGGTTTATAAAGCCCTCAATTATCTGACCCTTGTTTTATTCTCTTACTTTTTTGCTTCTCACTTGGGTCCTTGTTCGCTAAGCTCCAACCATGCCAGCTTTCTTTCTGAATATTGAACACATTAAATTTATTCCTGCCTTGAGGACTTTGTATTTGTTCTTTAAGCCTGGGATGCCCTTTCTCTGACCACTGAGAGGCTGATGCCTTCTTGTCATTCAACTTAGGAATCACCCCACAAAAGGATGTTCCCAGACTTTTACCCAATCTAGAGAAGTTACCTCTGTCATATCACCCTACTTAAATTCCCTGCAAAGCATGTGCCAGTGTCTCATAACTGATATATTTATTTACTTATTTAATTATTCATTCTTTTTAGTGTCACTCATAAACATTTGTTTTTATTTTTTACCTTCCATCACTAGAGTATAACTTCATTAGAGCAGAATCTTTGTTTTGTTCACTTCTTTATCCTCAGTGCCTAGAATGGTGCTTGGCCCATATCAGATATTCAAATATTTGTTGAACAATTGCGTGATGATTGGTCTGAATAAATTCCAAAGACACACTTGAACATAAAGAGATTTATTGCTTCTTAGAGCACTAACAAATATTATAAGTCATTGAAAGAGGGAAGAGATATGGGGACATATGTATATGTATAACTGATTCACTTTGTTAAAAAGCAGAAACTAACACACTATTGTAAAACAATTATACTCCAATAAAGATGTTAAAAAAAAGTCATTGACATGTTTGGTGATAAGATATTGTATTGTTTATATAACAAACTTTCTAGAAACTCATTCTGTAGTATAAGAGTATTATGATACAACAAAGTTGTTAATGCAATGTCTTTTATAGTCCAAACAAAAAGTATACATCTGGCTTGGTTTAAATACTTCTGTACAATAGAATCTGTTACCTCATTTCTGGTGAACTTACATATATATATATGAAGAATTTAGTAGAAAGGAGTAGTCATTTGTAATTATGTGTTTCTCTATTTGTAATATCTTAATCCACACCTTAGTGATCTTAGAAATATCTATTTTTTTCTGCTTGCTATTTGAACAATGAAAGGGGAACTTATATTTGTTGCTTGGAAAATAAGGCTGACTGTCAAATCTGATTATGGAGTCAAAGCCAGAAATGGGAGCTAAATTAGCAGACAGAATGATCAGAAATAGGAAAAATAATCAGTATGAATTTATGAAAAATAATGCTGTGAATGGGAACTGTATTCTGGAGGTCACGCAATATTACAAGCTTAGATTATGGAGCCAAATATGAGTAAAAGTGCTACAGACTCTAGTTTGTCTCCTGCTTCACCTTGGGAATAACTGTGTCCAAATTACTAGTGTCGGTCATTTGGTCACCCATATTCACATTAGCCTGTCCTCTGGATTTAGTGATGGAAAAAAAGTCATCTTTAGTTTCAAACTCTTCTTTTTCAGAATTCTGTATTAGTCTCTGTTAGGGATGCTTCAATGCCCCAACCAGAGTCCCACTCAGGATGATAAGACATTATATTGTTTAATATAACAATTAAAATGAAGGACTTTTTATCTCAGCTGCTGGCTGTGCTGCCAGACAACAGTCTCTTCAGGGTTTGCCTCACCTCCCTCCCTCAAGGGTATTCTCCCTTCCCTGGCCAACAAACACCATCTAACTAACCCACTAGTGGCCAGACCTCTCGCCATCCTAGCTCCAGAATTCCTTATGGGATTGACTGAAGCCTTTGTTGACTGTACAGCAGCTTGACTTCTCCCTTTGCCTGTTCATCAAGTGTTATTTCTCATTAGTTAGCCAGCTCTGAATCACTACAGAGAATAGATTACTTCTGAGCAATAACCTCTAACACACTAGTCTCATTTATCGTGTGTTGAATTGTGAATGTTCTTCCTATGCCTTAGGCCATAGTCTAATACCCAGAACTAAACTTCTCATTAGACTTGCTACTATTATATATGTTAGCAATTAGATGTATACTGAATAAGAACCAATATTATCTGATATAATGGGTCATAAAATGACTAAACAAGAAAACACTAAGGCCCTACATATAGAGTCCATGCTGGAAAATTATTGCTGGTTATTCTTTTCATAGAATGGTTGATAAAACTTGCCGCCCACTACATCATTGCAATGCATTTCTGACCAAGTTTCAGAGAGAGAGAGAACAGAGATCTCACTAGGATAAAAAGCACCTGGCAGTTTTGCTGAGCATACACCAGAAAGGTTAGCATTGTGAAGTACCAGAATAATCCAGGGCTATAGAAACTTAATTTCCGAAATCCCTTACAAAACCTCCCAGTTTATTGCATTCATTTGTTACCAATTTTTAACTTGTCTCCATCTCAAAGAGGGGCTATATAAGGATTGAGATTAAGAACATGGACGCGAGTTATTTTGCCTGGCTCTAACTCTGTCAGCTACAAGCCTTTGAATTATGGTTGGTTTACCTTTCTGTAAAATGGGGATGACATCATAGGGTTGTTGAGATAATTAATGCTCTATTCATATAAAAAGCACCCAATGTTAGATTCTTCATTAGACAATAGGGACCTTGAATATCCCCAGGGCCTGGCACAAAATTGATACAGAATTTTTGTTGAATGAATGAAAGAATGAAGCATAATACACAGAAATATATTTTATTACAAACACCAGCTTGGTAAATTGAATGGAACTTGGTGCAGGAGAACAAAAGTGAACAGCAAATAGCCAGTGTGATGTTAGAAATAGAAGATCCACAGAGCACTTGGATAGAGGGAAGTCACTGAACCAAAACTAAGGATATATATTATTGATCAGTTAGTCTGTTAATTAAAAATATTTTTGAAAAATTTTTGAAATATTGATTTCAACATTTTATTAAGAAAAATTCACTTGGTTCTACCAATTCCTCTTTCTCTCAAGTTCTAACGTTTCTTTTAGACAGCGGTGTGCTAAAATTCAGTTAACCAAATCTCTGACAACAAAACAAAACAAAACCCGCATTTTTAGTATCTCCCAATTTCCACAGTGTAACACTCCCACCAGGCCCATTTCAAGTTACCAACTGTTTAACAGCTGGCTTTTAAAATACCTAAATATTAAAGATTGAATCTCAAGAGGCAGTAAGAGTCAGCTCCGGCAAAATAATGCCTTCACATAATGAATAGTGCTTGAATCGCCCAAATAATCTAGCTTCGTTGCCGTGGTAGTAGTATTTTACGTGATGTATCCCACATAACTGTCAATTTATGCTGAGGATACAGGTATTTAGAGATATGTGAAACTAACACTTGTTTGGTACCATGCATCAGGTTCTCAGCTGTGTTTTCTGAGTACATTTTTTCAACTGACCCTCATAAGAATCTACAAAGTATCATTATCATCATTATACTTACAAGGAAACTGAGACTCAGAGATATTAAGTAATTTGCTCAAGGTGGCATAGCTTGTTAGTGATAGAGTTAAATTTGAACCCAGGTCTCTTTCTAAAGTAAATACTTATTTCTAAACCATTCTTTATGTGTTTGCCCAGGATGAAGACATTGGATAGTTTTCTTCCCATGTATTTTTGAGATACATTCAATAAATATCACGGTTTTCTTGATTAAAATTTCCTTCTCATTATTTGTTGAAGATGCCCCAGATGTCTTGAATAATATAATCCCTGACATATATCCTGTTATAATTAATATGTCTTGATTTCTGAATTTTCAGAGGCTTGCCTTAGATCATTTGGGAGTTTTCTAAGAAAGAGATACTAAGTCAGACAACTTATTTCTGCTTCTTTAATAGTCTTAAGAGACTCATTCTGACATGAGGAAATATATCCAAGATTATTGTTCCAGTATACAGCTTAAGTGCTCTCAGCTGAGATTACAAACTGGGAAGGTCACCTAATAACATTGCTTATTGCTCTGGTCACATTTCAGTGAAGGAAGTTTGATTTTCCCTATTCTTTTTCCAAGAAGATTTTCCACCTGCAAAAACAATTATTTAAGGCAGCATAAGCCAAGAACTAATAAACCAGTGCCACAGACAACTTTCCTCATCAGGACGGCTTTCAGAAATATAGAAATTCTGTGGAAACACCAATATTGTGTTTTCATAAGGTATCTGCTTAACTGGATGTTTTAGTAATATTATTTACATAGAGTTCTACTTTCTTTCTGAAATTAAATTTATTACTATGTTGGATACCTCATCAAATTTCTGAACATATGTGCTATAACCTTCCAGAGCATATTCTTCCTTTTGTATTCTCTCTTTTGCCATATATAAATATGTATACCATACATGCAGACATTTACTTGCAAACTCCTGTAAAACATTGCATCCAGCCCCTATTGCTGAATGATGATGTTAATTAGAACAAAAATATTGCTTACTAACATATACATTGTGCAAGGTGTTATACTGTTTTATTTACATACATCAAAATTGTATTAATCATCCCACAATCTTTAGCTGTAGATATTGATACTCTCATTTAAAGTTGGATAAAATATTGATCACTGAGATTCTGAAATCTTCCCAAGGGTACATGACTGATGAGTTCCAGGGTCAAGATCTGAACTAAGACCTATGCAACTCCAAAATACTCTTGTTAACAACCATACTACACTAAGGCAGGAAATTTATTAAAGACTTATTCCATAACCTTAATGTTTACAGTTTCATATATGTACACATTTTAAAAAATCTCGTGAATTGAATAATGTTTTGTCATGGGTCTGATGATTATGAAGCTACATTTCCACAAATGTATTTGTCTTATTTTGTATCCGATTGTAACATCCATGCATACATAAGAGTTGAAGAAATTTAACCTTCATTGATAATTTATTATTAATATGTTATTTTCTGTTGTGGTGCCTATTTTACATTACTGTGGAAAGTATCATTTTCTTAGGCTGTCACTTACCAGGCAAAGGTTAAAAAATAACGTCTTTAAGACACGTAATTACAATAAAAATGCTGCAAAATAAGTTCTAACCCTGAAGGTATGAATGGATGAAAAAGTATTACCAAGAAACATTCATGCTGTCTAAGCCTGGGCTTTGAATAAGTGTTAGGTTGGGTTGAAATGACTCTCCTAAAAACCAATGTGAATGAAACGACTTGTGGGAAATAATTTTGAGGCGACGTGGTCTGTTGGTTGCAAAGACAGCAGGAATTGGACACTCCTTCTTCAGTAATTGCTCATTCAGTAATTGCTCATTCTGGTTTCTCGGTAAGGTAAAATTCACTGAGCAGTCATGTTAATTATTTGACCCAGTGAAGAAGACTTGTTGAAATAAGCAATTTGCATTTGCTCGGGACCTTCAAGCAAATTCCAAGGCTAGGAAATCACTGAAAGCTAGAATAAACAAGTGTAATCTCTAAGTAGAATTTTGAAAAAATTGTCTGTAAAGGAATATAGAATTTCTTTATGTTGGATGGTAGAAAAAAGTTCCTAGTTCTATATTTCATAGATTTAGATTTAGATTCAAAGGTTAGATGTGCCTTCAGATAGAAATTTTTTTGTTCACAGATGGATACAGTTCGAGTCCAAATGAATGAATAACTGTGGAAATCTGGCCTGGGGCTAATTGTGTGCATTTAGGAGAATGTGTTTTACAAACCTTGTCAGTCACATTGTGCTATTAGGAAATTCTTGATAGGAGAAGTTCTTGGAAAACAAATGCATTGCTTTTTTCCTTTAAATGTCAAAAGTATCAAAGATTTCAAGGGCATAATCTACCCAACGACATGTGACAGCTGGGGTAGGTAGGATGGTCATAAGATTTCTAGATGTGTAACCACCATGCAGCACCAGACCCAAAAGAGGCCCTAGAATTTGGCAAAAACCACAGCTGTTACAATTCCAGAAAAATTTGTAAGTTCCAAACTATCACCTATATAAGTGATAAAACCTGAAGTTTATACCTTATCAATGCTCTTTGGATAAAAACATTGTGAAAGGAAAACACTCTGATAAAACACAGCATAAGGTGATTTATTAGAACATCATAAATGCATGAGTATGATAAATTTATTTACTACATCTACTGCATTTATTATACAAATGGAATTATTAATAACATGGCTTCATCATCAAAAATTCTTGAGTTTGAACCCCATTTCAGCCATTTACCAGCCGTGTAATTTGGGCAAGTTAACTAACTTCTCTGAACCTGTTCCCTTTTCTGTAAAATGGGACAAATTATATACTTATCTCCAGCATATCTGCAGAAAATAAATGTTACTAGATGAGAAAATTCATTGCTCACCAAGGTAATAATTCTCAATAAATCATTTTAGGGGAAACTTGAAACATCTGATTTTCTAGGGAGAAGTCTCTAACAGATAACAATCATTTGAAAAAGCTTCACAAACTACTCATATATATGTGACATACCATTCCAGTATGAAATCACCAGGTTGCATTAAAAAAAATGGTTACTTAGAAAAAAATTGTTAGTTTTAGCAGTAAAGGATAAAAAGCTACTGCTGATATGCCTATCTCCTACCATCCTATATTTTTTTCAAACCTTCCCTGGTTTATTAATGACAGTTTAATACTTATGATATACTTTTTTTGCTAAATCTTGGTATCCCCTATTAAAATACAGATGACTTTATTCCTTCATCCAGACATTATTTATTGAGTACTAGCAATGATCCAGAGATATAGCACTCAGAACACTTACAGTCTAATAGATGAGAATAACATGTAAACAAATGAGTGTGATACTGTTTGATGAGGATAGAATAGAGGTACGGCCCTGGCACATGTGGGTCAGGGATGGAGTGTGCTGATAAACCTTCATAGCGCAGGAAAACCCTGAGCTGGGTCCTGAAAGAAGAGGAGAAATTCATCAGGCAGATACAAGTGGAATGAAAATCCCAAAGTGTACCTTATGTGCAAATGCATGGGGCATGACACAGCTTGATAGTTTGGAGGCATAATTACTGGTTTGAGATCACTGGAATATAGGATTCCTGTGGGAAATTGATGGGATGATGTATGGCAGATAATCAGAGGCCACATCATACTGGGTTTTCTAAGACAAATAAACATGCTTGGATTTCATCCTGTTGGCATCTGGCATCTATCCATTAAGCAAAGTGTACATGTGTTAGACATTAGTAGTGTCTACCAAATATTTCCATTTCTCCTCCTGGTCATATGTAAAGTTCTACTTTCCAGCCCTTAAATTTAGTGACTTGCTTTGGCCAATTAAATATGAGCAAGAAATAGCATGTGTCATTTCTGGCTGGAAGCTTTTAGATAATTCACCACTCTCTCTTTCTGCTGTGGCTACTGGCAATGTCATAGATGGTAACTTTTCCGTCAATATGTGTTTCTTCAACCTGACTCCCCCAGTGAGAACAATATGTAGCAGAACTTAAACTGATCCACAGTAAATATGTAGTGTAAGAGAGCAATAAATCTTAGAGTTTCAAGCCACCGAGTTTTGGGGGTTGTTTGTTACTGCAGCATAAGTTAGCTTGTCTTTATTATTTCATTGCCAGGTGAACTCCATTGTCCATAGACCATCCTAGCTCTGTGATATGTTACCTAAGTGACTTCAAGTGAACTATGTAATCTTTCCAGACCTTAGTTTTATGATCTGTAAAATAAGGCTAATAATATTTGCCTTGTGGAGCTATTGTGTTGGAGGAAGTCATCAAAAGGATGTGATGACTGACCAGCAAGCTGGGCCCAGACAATCAGAGGCTTCTCGTCCCCTCCCCTGTCCTTGGAATGTACCTTTTGCTCACTGTCCCCACAGCCAGAACTGTTTTCAAAGATGCAGCCTTGAGAGAGAAATATGTTGTCAAGACAATCTGAACAGTATACGTGACTGAACCCAATTAAAGACCTTTATATAGACTTTTAAGATTCTGGTGGGCAGGTGAAGAGATTACTGGTTTTGTGGCACCCAAGACAAGCCTTGTATGTAATTTCTCTCTCTTATTAAAACTGCCATCTACCAACCTGGAGTGTTCTGCATCTTTCATCGGTCCTCCTTGCCCTTCATCAACAGGAAGTACTTTATCATTGTCTGATACCCATGTAATGGTTACTCATTAAATAGATACTGTAACCACCATTATTAATGTTGCTAATATTTCCACTTCACTCATCTCAACCTCTCAACTCTTGGTGCTCAATTTCTGTAACAGACAGTCAATTTAGTGACCATTCACAGTCTCCCATTGAACTTTAAGTTCTATAATTCTGTTATTGATGTCTCAGCAATTTTTGAGTTCCACTGATCTAATGATGCTCTAAGTTCTCTAAGATTTCTAGTTACAACTTCACTCTTGAAATACTAACAGTTAGTTAAGTGTTCCCATTCACAAATGTATACTTTTATATTTTTTGTCAATAATTTTACTTTAGGATGTGAGTCCTCAGTATCTATGAACTATGCATAGAACTAGCAATGCTACAAATTGTATGACTCTATTTGTATATAGATGGGTGATGACAGGATAAAAATCATTAGATTGTCTTGTTAAGAATAAACTACAGTTATTAGGCTAAGAGATCCCTAAATGAAATGATGCTGAAACATGGTGTGTGTGTGTGCGTGTGTGTGTGTGTGTGTGTGTGTGTGTGTGTGATACAGAGAGAGAGAGAGGAGAGAGAAAATACATGATGGTGATGTGGTTTAGTTGCAGAATTAAGTTTTTCTTCCTATCTGTTTGTTTTTGGACATTCAAATCATTAACACAGAATTATTAAAATGTAAAGAAAATTACTGAATGAAATATAAAATCAGAAACCTGAACACATGAGTCTTACTAGTAAGTTCCTGGTGAATCTGATTACCTTTGGGTATTTTATCTAAATGATTCTGTGGCTAATTAAAGGAACAAAAATTATATCTTAAGTGCCAGTCACAACTGACTGCATATAGCTACTTAACAGGTTGTACTGAGATAGATTTTAAGGCTAACTCAACTAGTAATGGCTGCAGTGGGCACAGGATGGACCCATGACTTGATAAAGCTGTCAGCTATAAAGCAGGTTAGGTCTTTATAGGTTAGGTCTTAATGCCTGCAGTATCCACATATCACCACTTGAGGGCGCTCTCTTCATTAGCTATACACAACAGATTTTTTTTCCTTCAGTATAATTCGTTCTTTCTTAAGGGAAAATATAATTAATCATGCTACATCCTATATTTTTGAGTCATGCAAGATCCATACCATATAAAATGCATTCCAAATAACTATAGGTAACTCAAATTTAATTTTAGCCAGCCAGATATATTGATGAATATGAGGTTATGGAGGCTAAGGCTAAGGGCCAAATTTTGCTGGATGGATTTGTGGTTATGGAGCTCACTGGTAATCATAAATGTAGCTGTGTATTTGGTATTTTTCTGTATGTAAAGTATGGAGGTGTAAAAATCAGAAAAAAATTCAGACTGCTTCTGTCAGAAGAGCTCTGTATCTGTTGAAATCCAATACGTGATGGACAGGCGCCATTTGTTTGACTTTTACTGTTTATTAAGTCATGCCAATATATAGGACCATTCGAAAGATAAGGCAACCTAGTGGTATCCCTTGCAGTGAGAATCAGTTAAAATCTAGACATATATATATATATATATATATATATATATATATATTTTAAAGGGACAGGCTTTTAGAATGTTAAATGCTAGAGGAGATTCAATGCCAACTCAGAAGCTTACAAAATGATTCCTCAATGGCTGTGACAACATTAGGAGGTGTATCCAACTTCCGCAAGAATTCCACTAAGAAGGGCATAGACTAAGGTCATTTATGGCAACAAAGGACAAATTTACTCAAGGCATATACCAGGGACTAGTTTAGTACAAGGAAAATAAATGTGACCACAGAATCAATAACGACATTCACAAACAAGAAGAGAGACAGGTTGTTTGTCAACCAGTGAAAAGTCAAGGGAAACAAAGTCATGAGGAAAAGTCAGGAGAGCTGAATTCACCTCAGATAAACTCAGCGGCTTATTCAAAGTGTTCTGTGGACAGTGCTGATACTGATTTCACTAAAGCTTAAAAGGACAGACCAGAGGCCAGTCACCTGTGTACATACCCAAAGGCATAGTTGTCACTTGGGTTTTTGTCACTTGTTTATGTGGCTTGGCAATTTCAAGAGCCAGATTCTTTTTTTTCATCCATGAGCTTATCAGCTTCTCACTGATGCCAGAATTTTCTCCAAGAGTATGATTTCATTTTTATTAGAACTTTTGAACTCTTCAAATGCAGCCTTTTTATATCAAAGTTTTGAGCTCTTTTAAATGCTGCTTTTTGACAAAGAATGCTGAATCATTTACCTAAATGAGTACGTGCTAAGGACCTAGAATCTCAGAAGGTTAGAGATGGAAGTGCAGGTCGCCCCCAGAGAGAAGTGGTTGGAAAAGGTCACTCATATTTGTTAAGGTGTCTTTGAAAGACCAGGTTTAGAAGGCATAGAATAGTGCGAGTGTGAACATTTATTAGGGTAGAAGGGAATAGGTTTTTGAGCCTGGGGACACTAAAGACATTTGACTATTTTATAATTATTCCCAAAGATGACATCATTAAAAATTGTCCTTTGTGTATTGTAATTTTCTTGACCCTTAGGGTTGGTGGAGTTAAAGAACAACTATCCTGAAATAAGCATCATTTCATTCTAAATTAGGCAAATAAATGCCAACTATTTATATTACTGTGTCTAGATGTGTAATTTGAGGTGTTTGGAGATTTATAGGGCATCACGGAGGAACAATTGAAATAATTAATTGTCTGGGAAATTGATTTTTGCATATAGGGTAAAGCACTGAGATCTTTGGGTTCGTGTAAAATCGGACCACTGATTACCGTAAGTATTTGAAATTATATTGCACAAAGTTAAAGTGGTGGGTTGTAC
The DNA here is from genome assembly GCF_059928025.1 of Delphinapterus leucas. Taxonomy (NCBI): domain Eukaryota; kingdom Metazoa; phylum Chordata; class Mammalia; order Artiodactyla; family Monodontidae; genus Delphinapterus; species Delphinapterus leucas. Next base: position 1,081,815 of record NW_028322269.1, on the reverse strand, counting down.
CTCTTCCGCATAACACCCTACTTAAAGTATGAAATTTGCTTTTGAGATTTTTCTAGAGCCACCATTGAGGCTTTGTTTTCTTTCTTCAGTAAGAATTTGTGATAGAAACAGAGCTTACAATGAGGTGGCAGGGGTTGAAATTAGACAATACAAAGAAGTACAGTTCATGTTTTTTTTTAATTACAAATTTTTTTAAACATCTTTATTGGAGTATAATTGCTTTACAATGGTGTGTTAGTTTCTGCTGTATAACAAAGTGAATCAGCTATACATATACATATATCCCCATATCCACTCCCTCTTGTGTCTCCCTCCCACCCTCCCTATCCCACCCCTCTAGGTGGTCACAAAGCACGGAGCTGATCTCCCTGTGCTATGAGGCTGCTTCCCACTAGCATTTCATATTTTTTAATGTGAAAATTCATTTGTACCTATGAACATTTAATAACATGATTGGAGGGAAATGAAAAGATTTGCAGACATCATAGTTAAATTCCCTTTTCATGTGCATTGTCCTGGTTTTCTATTGAATTTATTAGAGTGAATCTACTCCTTTCCATAATTATTTGATGATTTTAGCCACAATTACAACCAACTAAGCACAATTTCTCCTCCTTTACTATCAGGCATGACATTTACTTGCAGAAAGACTTTTACTTAATTTCACTGCAACTTTTTCCCCTAACTCTATTGAGGTAAGATTGACAAATAAAAATTACATATATTTAACGTGTATAATGTGATAATATTATATACATGTACATGGTGAAATGATTACCACAATGTAACTAACATTTCTATCCTCTCATTTATTTACCATTTGTGTGTATGTAGTGAGAAAACTTGATATGTGCTCTCTTAGCAACAAGATATGGTTCCTATTCTGAAAGAATTACTGTTGCAACTGTGTTGAGAATAGATTCTAAAAGGGTAGGAGAAGCAAGCAGTTCAGTTGGGGGCTACTGTGAAACTCAGGTGAGAAATAATAGTGATTGTAACCCAGGTACTTGCAGTGTAGATCATGACAAGTGACTGGATTCTGGGTATATTTTGAAGGTAGTGGTATTATGAGTTACTGATGATCTCATATATGGCATGTGACAAACAGAGGAGTAAAGGATGATTGGAATAATGTTTATCCTCTGTTTATTATTAAAAAATAGATTTTATATGAAAGCATCAAAGATAATGCCTGGAAACAGTGGGCAAGCCAATGTTTGTTTTTAAAGGCCTATTCTTCTGGAAGAGCAGAAGTAATTTGATGTTAAACTGTTTCTGAAAATGTTTTGTTTTATATTGTAGACAAGTCAGAGGGTTAAGCCACAAATGAATATTTTTCCATATGCAACTGTTTGATTTTATTTACACAGCAAAGACAATTTTTCAGGGAAAATCCTGTTGATTCGTAAAATGTCACATTAACAATTTAGTGGATACTTAATACTTTGCAGATATGCAACCTAATCTCACATGATACTTGCAACCCCATTAGGCAATAGTATTGCTACCGTACTAGTTGAGAAAATCATCATTAGAGAAATTAAATAATTTGCCTTGAGCTACATTGTTTTTAATTACTGAATCTGGGATTTGAACCTATTTTATCTGATTCCAGCATCCATATTATGTAACTGCCAAACCAATTTACTATGCTACCTATTACACACATTTAATCTGAGTGTATTAAAAACTTAAAAACAAAGAAATTTAGAGTTGATTTGTTACATTCAGGGGTAAATCATAAGTTACCTTGCATCTGTTAATAGTGTGCTCAAAACTGAGGTATACTGATACCAGGGAATCAGGGAGAGTCTGTTCTATGGTCAGGTGGTGAATATGATTATCATTTTGATCATGTCCATGATAATTTAAATGCTAAGGAAAAATAGAAATATAATGTTTATGCTAATGAATAGAATAATATTCTTCCATATGGTTTGCTGATTTTAATTCTGGGTCCTCAAATACATTCTGTCTTTGCTCACTCTGTAGTGTTGGTGTCAGTCCTGTCTGCTATGAAGGCTTAAGTTTACCTTTTAAACCTCTGCTTTAGGCTCAGAAACCTTTACACAATTGTCATGCATAACGGGCAGGCAGGATAAAACTCCCAGCTCAAACTTTCCTAGAAGTAGACTATTAATGAAGTTTGTGGGTGCAGAAGAAGTTTTTGACAGAGAGGAGAAGCTCCCTGGGAAATCTTCTGACACCCCAAACACATCTCCAGTAACTTTCAGGGTATTGGGTAAGTCACTTGATAGCACACTGGTATGTTTACAGGTGGGTCAGATAATATCAAACTGGTAATTTTCTTTTTGAGATGAAGACATTTATTAATCGTCCTTGAAAACAAAATGCAGAATTTCCAAGGATATGCTTTGAAAAGACGTCAGACTCTATTGCATCTCTTTTGTGTTATTAAATGACTCTATATTCTTATCTAAGCCTCTTATTTTAGACAAAATATTGATAATTATTTTTGGTGTGTGTGTAGAATTGTATTTCCTTGTCTGGGTTGGAAAGTGAAGAAGTTCAGCATGAAAACCTCACATATTTCCAAGCAGGATGGGCTATTGGGTGGTATTCTGCTGAAAACACTCTGATGTTTTCTGGTTGTAAGTCAAAGTACAAAAGTCCTTATCAATGTACAGGGCCTGCATACCTCTTTGGCGGGTCATCTTCTACTTCTCTTTCCCTTGTTCACCCACTCTAGCCACACTAGTGTTCTGACTTTTTCTCTGAGCTTGGCAGGTTCTGTCCTACTTCACAGCTTTTGCAATTTCAGCCACTCCTCAGGGAGTATTCTTCTCCTGGAGATTTGTATGCCTTACTCCTTCCCACCATTCAGCTCTCTGACCAACCTCACCTGCTCAAAGAAGACTTCTTTGACCCCCTAAATTATGTATCTTCTCTCCCTCTGTCATTCTGCCAGCTTAACTTACTTTGTGTTTTTTCTTTATAAGTTTCTTTAATATCTATATTTTACTGCATATTACTTGTTAACTGCCTGAGTGCACCTCTAAAATATATGTGCACGAGGAGAGGAACTTGGTCTTATTGTCATAGATGTTTATCCCCAGCACCTCTATTATATGCATGACTTGTAATGGATAATCAAAAATATTCATTGAATAAAAGGAATGAAGTGAAGGTAATTTCTTGGTCAATGGATAAAAATAATTGAGATTTACTGCATTTTGCATTCTGAATGACCCACATGGCTTTAATATTTTTTAAAAATATACATCATATATAAGAAAGAGAATCTGAAGAGGTATCCAATTAAAGCCTCCTCTCTGATTCATTGAGAAGAGTCAGAAAATGTGCTCCTACACTCAAGTATATTATTAGCAGTTGCTTAATTTTTGTGTCAAATTATTTAGAAATCCCTCAAAACTCTCTCACAGCACCATGTTTTATTTTTCTAGCACTTGTTTTACCCTAATTTCCTCAAATGAAATAAACTTTCATTTATTTATTTTCTGCCTAGCTTCACTGTAATGTAATTTCAATGAGAGTAGGTCTCTTGCTATTTTTATTTTTGTTCACACCTATGTTCCTAGTACCTAGAACAATTCCTGGCACAAAGGAGATTAAAAAGCTATTCTTTGAATGAATGTCTTTGGAGCAGAGTTCAGGGAATAGCAAGGTAAGTTCTTTTACTTTACCTATGTTACTTAGTCTATGATTTGCTGTTCTTGGGTCTTTCACAGAAAGAATTGGCTATGTTTAGATGAGTGGTAAAGGGTGTGATAACATATGTGATACTAGTAAAAACAGAGACATAAAAGTTAGGAAAAGCAAGCAAAAAAAATGGCCTTTACTGTCTCAGGAAATGAAATAAAATACAACAATAAATTATATGCCTGCAAAAGAGATTTAATAGGAAAAATAAAGAAATTCAAATTCCAAAGGTATTACTGTTGCTATACATTTTCTTTAGTGTACATGATATAATCCACAGATGCCATCATAGTAGAACCAAACACTTGAGTAACAGAACATGGAATAAAATTTTGATTCATTTGAAGACGTATACAAATCAATGTTCTAGGAGGAAGATGTTTCAGAGGTTCATATCGGAAGATATAAAATTTGAATCTAGTCACTCAAAATTTAAACCAAAAGTTGTATTAATTCCATTTGACTGTTCTCCAAGTTCTCTTTCTGCCCCCCAAACACACATACCAATGCTACTATATCACAGTTAGACATAGTGTTATGGTTCCTGAGAGAGTAAAGTCTCCATTCTCTCCTTTATGTGAAGGTAGGATGGAGCCACATGTCTAATTCTGACAAATGGACAGTGAGAAGTATCATGTGTGCCATTATCTGGTTATGGCAGTTAACCACAAGAAGTTTCATGTGTCCCCTTACTCTCTCTTATCTTGATGCTGGGACTTTGGATGCCTTGAGGTCCAGAGGTAGCACATGAAAGTCATATATCACACCTGTATCAGAATGTAATGCCATGTAAGAAATAGTCTTCTATTACATAAGACACTAATATTTGGGGGACTATTCGTTACCACAGCATGCTGAGCCTATTACAAGTAATACCGTGACTCTTGATTAATATGTAAATAATTGTACATTCAATACACACACACACAAGCACACACAAACACATACAATTATTAAAATATAACAAGAAGATTAATAATCATGGTATCTCTTTTTTTTTAAAACAGCTTTATTAGAGTAAAATTGCTTTACAATGGTGTGTTAGTTTCTGCTTTATAACAAAGTGAATCAGCAATATGTATACATATATCCCCAAATCTCCTCCCTCTTGTGTCTCCCTCCCACCATCCCTATCCCACCCCTCTAGGTGGTCACAAAGCACCGAGCTGATCTCCCTGTGCTATGCGGCTGCTTCCCACTAGCTATCTATTTTACATTTGGTAGTGTATATATGTCCATGCCACTCTCTCACTTCGGCCTAGCTTACACTTCCCCCTCCCCGTGTCCTCAAGTCCATTCTCTATGCCTGTATCTTTATTCCTGTCCTGCCCATGGGTTCTTCAGAACCATATATATATATATATATATATATATATATATATATATATATATATTTTTTTTTTTTTTTTTTTTTTTTTTTTTTTAGATTCCATATATATGTGTTAGCATGCGGTATTTGTTTTTCTCTTTCTGACTTACTTCACTCTGGATGACAGACTCTAGGCACATACACCTCGCTACAAATAACTCAATTTCATTTCTTTTTATGGCTGAGTAATATTCCATTGTATATATGTGCCACATCTTGTTTATCCATTCATCTGTCCGTGGACACTTAGGTTGCTTCCATGTCTTGGCTATTGTAAATAGTACTGCAATGAATATTTTGGTTCATGTTTATTTTTGAATTATGGTTTTCTCAGGGTATATGCCCAGTAGTGGGATTGCTGGATCATATGGTAGTTCTATTTTTAGTTTTTTAAGGAACTTCCATAGTGTTCTCCATAGTGGCTATATCAATTTACATTCCCACCAACAGTGCAAGAGGGTTCCCTTTCCTCCACACCCTCTCCAGCATTTGTGGTTTGTAGATTTTCTGATGATGCGCATTCTAACTGGTGTGAGGTGATACCTCGCTGTAGTTTTGGTTTGCATTTCTCTAATAATTAGTGATGTTGAGCAGATTTTCACGTGCTTCTTGGCCACCTGTATGTCCTCTTTGGAGAAATGTCTATTTAGGACTTCTGCCCATTTCTGGATTCTTTTTTTTTTTTTTTTGGTGTTGAGCTGCATGAGCTGCTTGTAAATTTTGGAGATTTGTCGGTTGCTTCATTTGCAAATACTTTCTCCCGTTCTGAGGGTTGTCTTTTAGTCTTGTTTCTGCTTTCCTCTCGTGTGCAAAAGGTTTTAAGTTTCATTAGGTCCCATTTGTTTATTTTTGTTTTTATTTCCATTTCTCTAGGAGGTGGATCAAAAAGGATCTTGCTGTGATTTATGTCATAAAGTGTTCTGTCTATTTTTTCCTCTAATGGTTTTATGGTGTCTGGCCTTACATTTAGGTCTTCAATCCATTTTGAGTTTATTTTCGTGTATGGTGTTAGAGAGTGTTCCAATTTCATTCTTTTACATGTAGCTGTTGAGTTTTCCCAGCACCACTTATTGAAGAGGTTATCTTTTCTCCATTGTATATTCTTGTCTCCTTTATCCAAAATAAGGTGACCATATGTGTGTGGGTTTATCTCTGAGCTTTCTATGCTGTTCCATCGATCTCTATTTCTATTTTTGTGCCAGTACCATACTGTCTTGATTACGGTAGCTTTGTATTATAGTCTGAAGTCAGGGAGCCTGATTCCTCCAGCTCTGTTTTCTTTCTCAGGATTGCTTCTGCTATTCGGGGTCTTTTGTGTTTCCATACAAATTGTGAAATTTTTTGTTCCAGTTCTGTGAAAAATGTCATTGGGAGTTTGATAGGGATTCCATTGAATCTGTAGATTGCTTTAAGTAGTATAGTCACATTCACAATGTTGATTCTTCCAATCCAAGAACATGGTATATCTCTCCATCTGTTTGTATCATCTTTAATTTCTTTCATCAGTGTGTTATAGTTTTCTGCATACAGGTTTTTTGTCTCCATAGGTAGGTTTATTCCTAGGTATCTTATTCTTTATTATTGCAGTGGTAAATGGGAGTGTTTCCCTAATTCCTCTTTCATATTTTACATCATTAGTGTATAAGGATACAAGAAATTTCTGTGCATTAATTTTGTATCCTACTACTATACCAAATTCATTGATTAGCTCTAGTAGTTTTCTGGTAGCATCTTTACGATTCTCTATGTGTAGTATCATGTCATCCACAAACAGTGACCGATTTACTTCTTTTCTGGTTTGGATTCCTTTTTTTCTCTGATTGCTGTGGCTAAAACTTCCAAAACTATGTTGAATAATAGTGGTGTGAGTGGACAAACTTGTCTTATTCCTGATCTTAGAGGAAATGGTTTCAGTTTTTCACCATTGAGAAGAGTTTGAGAAGGATAAGTGTTAGCTCTTCTCTAAATGTTTGATAGAATTCACCTATTTGTTTGTTGGAAGATTTTAAATCACAGTTTCACGTTCAGTGCTTGTGGTTGGTCTGTTTATATTTTCTATTTCTTTCCGGTTCAGTCTCAGAAGATGTGTTTTTCTAAGAATTTGTCCATTTCTTCCAGGTTGTCCATTTTATTGGCATACAGTTGCTTGTAGTAATTTCTCATGATCCTTTGTATTTCTGCAGTGTCATTTGGTACTTTTCCTTTTTCATTTCTAATTCTGCTGATTTTAATCTTCTCCCCTTTTTTCTTGATGAGTCTGGCTAATGGTTTATCAGTTGAGTTTATCTTCTCAAAGAACCAGCTTTTGGTTTTATTGATCTTTGCTATCATTTCATTCATTTATTTTTCATTTATTTCTGATCTGATTTTTATGACTTCTTTCCTTCTGCTAACTCTTGGTATTTTTGTTCTTCTTTCTCTACTTGCTTTAGGTGTAAGGTTAGGTTGTTTATTTGAGATGTTTCTTGTTTCTTGAGGTAGGATTGTGTTGCTATAAACGACCCTCTTAGAACTGCTTTTCCTGCATCCCATAGGTTTTGGGTCATTGTGTTTTCATTGTCATTTGTTTCTAGGTGTTTTTTGATTTCGTCTTTGATTTCTTCAGTGATCTCTTGGTTATTAAGTAGTGTGTTGTTTAGCTTCCATGTGTTTGTATTTCTTACTAATTTTTTCCTGTAATTGGTATCTAGTCTCATAGCATTGTGTTCGGAAAGGATACTTGATATAATTTCAATTTTCTTAAATTTACCAAGGCTTGATTTGTGACCCAAGATATGATCTATCCTGGAGAATGTTCCACGAGCACTTTACAAGAATGTGTATTCTGTTGTTTATGGATGGAATGTTCTATAAATATCAATTAAGTCCATCTTGTTTAATGTATCATTAAAGCTTGTGTTTCCTTATTTATTTTCATTTGGGATGATCTGTGCATTGGTGAAAGTGTGGTGTTAAAGTCCCCTACTATGATTGTGTTACTGTTGATTTCCCCTTTTATGGCTGTTAGTATTTGCCTTATGTATTGAGGTGCTGCTATGTTGGGTGCATGAATATTTACAATTGTTATATCTTCTTCTTGGATTGATCCCTTGATCATTATGTAGTGTCCTTCTTTGCCTCTTGTAATAGTATTTGTTTTAAAGTGTATTTTTTCTGATAAGAGAATTGCTACTCCAGCTTTCTATTGATTTTCATTTGCATGGAATATCTTTTTCCATCCCCTCACTTTCAGTCTGTATGTGTCCCTAGGTCTGAAGTGGGTCTCTTGTAGACAGCATATATACGGGTCTTGTTTTTGTATCCATTCAGCCAATCTGTGTCTTTTGGTTGGAGAATTTAATCCATTTACATTTAAGGTAATTATCGATATATATGTTCCTATTACCATTTTCTTAATTGTTTTGGGGCTATTATTGTAGGTCTTTTCCTTCTCTTGTGTTTCCTGCCTAGAGAAGTTCCTTTAGCATTTGTTGTAAAGCTGGTTTTGTGGTGCTGAATTCTCTTAGCTTTTGCTTGCATGTAAAGCTTTTAATCTCTCTGTCAAATCTGAATGAGATCCTTGCTGGGTAGAGTAATCTTGGTTGTAGGTTTTTCTCCTTCATCACTTTAAATATGTCCTGACACTCCCTTCTGGCTTGCAGAGTTTCTGCTGAAAAATCAGCTGTTAACCTTATGGGGATTCCCTTATGTGTTACTTGTTGTTTTTTCCTTGCTGCTTTTAATATTTGTTCTTTATATTTAAATTTTGATAGTTTGATTAATATATGTCTTGGTGTGTTTCTCCTTGAATCTATCCTGTATGGGACTCTCTCTGCTTCTTGGACTTGATTAACTATTTCCTTTCCCATATTAGGGAAGTTTTCAGCTATAATCTCTTCAAATATTTTCTCAGTCCCTTTCTTTTTCTCTTCTTCTTCTGGGACCCATATAATTCGAATGTTGGTGCATTGACTGTCATCCCAGAGGTCTCTGAGACTGTCCTCAAATTCTTCTCATTCTTTTTTCTTTATTCTGCTCTGCAGTAGTTATTTCCACTATTTTATCTTCCAGGTCACTTATCCGTTCTTCTGCCTCAGTTATTCTGCTATTGATCCCTTCTAGATAATTTTTAATTTCATTTATTGTTTTGTTCATCACTGTTTGCTCTTTAGTTCTTCTAGGTTCCTATTAAACTTTTCATGTATTTTCTCCATTCTATTTCCAAGATTTTGGATCATCTTTACTCTCATTATTCTGAAATCTCTTTCAGGTAGACTGCCTATTTCCTTTTTATTTTTTATGTCTGGTGGGTTTTTGCCTTGCTCCTTCATCTGCTGTGTGTTTCTGTTTCTCATTTTGCTTCACTTACTGTATTTGTGGTCTCCTTTTCGCAGGCTGCAGGTTCGTAGTTTCTGTTGTTTTTGGTGTCTGTCGCCAGTGGCTAAGGTTGGTTCAATGGGTTGTGTAGGCTTCCTGGTGGAGGGGACTAATGTTTGTGTTCTGGTGGATGAGGCTGGATCTTGTTTTTCTGTTGGGCAAGTGCACATCTGGTGGTATGTTTTGGGGTGTCTGTGGCCTTATTATGATTTTAGGCAGCCTCTGTGCTAATGGATGGTGTTGTGTTCCTGTCTTGCTAGTTGTTTTGCATAGGGTATCCAGTATTGTAGCTTGCTGGTCGTTGAATGGAGCAGGGTCTTGGCACTGAGATGGAGATCTCTGGGAGATTTTCGCCATTTGATATTACATGGAGCTGGGAGGTCTCTTGTGGACCAGTTTCCTGAACTTGGCTCTCCCACCTCAGTGGCACAGCCCTGATGCCTGGCTGGAGCACCAAGAGCCTGTCCTCCACACAGCTCAGAATAAAAGGGAGAAAAAGAAAGAAAGATAGAAAGAAAGAAAGAAAGAAAGAAGATAAAATAAAGTAAAACAAAATAAAATAAAGTTTTAAAATTAAAAATAATTATTAAGAAAACAATTTTTTAAAGTAATTAAAAAACAAACAAACAAACAAAAATGGACAGACAGAACCCTAGGACAAATGGTAAAAGCAAAGCTATACAGAGAAAATCACACACAGAAGCATATACATACACACTCACAAAAAGAGAAAAAGTGAAAAATATATATATATATCGTCATTCCCAAAGTCCACCTCCTCAGTTTGGGATGATTCGTTGTCTATTCAGGTATTCCACAGATGCAGGGTACATCAAGTTGATTGTGGAGATTTAATCTGTGGCTCCTGAGGCCGCTGGGCAAGATTTCCCTTTCTCTTCTTTGTTTGCACAGCTCCTGGGGTTCAGCTTTGGATTTGGACCCGCCTCTGTATGTAGGTCACCTGAGGGCGTCTGTTCTTCGCTCAGACAGGACGGGGTTAAAGGAGCAGCTGTTTCGGGGGCTCTGGCTCACTCTGGCCTGGGGGAGGGAGCGGTACGGATGCGGGGTGAGCCTGCGGCAGCAGAGGCTGGCGTGACGTTGCACCAGCCTGAGGCGCACCATGTGTTGTCCCGGGGAAGTTGTCCCTGGATCTCGGGACCCTGGCAGTGACGGGCTGCACAGGCTCCCGGGAGGGGAGGTGTGTACAGTGACCTAATGCTCGCACACAGGCTTCTTGGTGACTGTGGCAGCAGCTTTAGCGTCTCATGCCTGTCTCTGGGGTCTGCGCTGATAGCCGCAGCTCGCACCCTTCTCTGGAGCTCCTTTAAGCAGCGCCCTTAATCCCCTCTCCTCATGCACCAGGAAACAACAAGGCAAGAAAAAGTCTCTTGCCTCTTCGGCAGCTCCACACTTTTTCCCAGACTCCCTCCCGGCTAACCGTAGCACACTAGCCCCCTTCAGGCTGTGTTCACGCAGCCAGCCCCAGTCCTCTCCCTGGGATCTGACCTCTGAAGCCTGAGCCTCAGCTCCCAGCCCCCACCTGTCCCGGCGGGTGAGCAGACAAGCCTCTCGGGCTGGTGAGTGCTGGTCGGCACCGATCCTCTGTGCGGGAATCTCTCCGCTTTGCCCTCCGCACCCTTGTTGCTGTGCTCTCCTCTGTGGCTCCGAAGCTTTCTCCCTCCGCCACCCGCAGTCTCCGCCCGTGAAGGGGCTTCCTAGTGTGTGGAAACCTTTCCTCCTTCATGGCCCCCTCCCACTGGTGCAGGTCCTGTCCCTATTCTTTTGTCTCTGTTTTTTCTTTTGCCCTACCCAGGTACGTGGGGAGTTTCTTGCCTTTTGGGAGGTCTGAGGTCTTCTGCCAGCATTCAGTAGGTGTTCTGTAGGAGTTGTTCCACGTGTAAGTGTTTTTGTGGAGAGGAAGGTGATCTCCGTATCTAACTCTTCCGCCATCTTGAAGCTCTTCTGTGTTGTATTTTTTAGATGGGGTTTGTTCAAAAGAAAGGCGCATATTGCCATCACATGTTTAAATCTCTGACAATTATTATGTAGATATTTAGGAAGTAATCTTTTAAAATTGTGAATTGGAAAAATAATACACCGTAAACTTCATTTCTATATGAATTCAGTCCAATGAAAAAATATCACAAACCAACAAATATGGTCAGACTGATTTTTTAAAATTTTATTTTTTTATTGAAGTATATTTTTAATATAACAGAATGGTAGTCTTTGGAAAGGAAAATAAATTTTTCTAGCTTTCACTGATTTCTCCACCAGTTATTCCTGAAAAGGGAAAAAAAAACATATTAGTTTTGTGTAAAACGTACCAAATGACTTGTATTATAGAGAATTGCTTTTGCTGCTTTATGATTTTAATGTTAAGGGACTATATTGAATGGTCATGTACAAATTCATGCTACAATTCAACGGCACATTTAAGAGAATCAAGCTTGTTTTCCTCTATCTTCTTGTAGATATTATGCATTCTTGTAACAATTTAAAAGTGCAATGTTAATTCAATGCTATGATTTATTTGCACATATGTATATATTATACAGAACTTTTTTGTGCATGAGTGTTGGGTTCAGATCAACAGTCTCCTAATACTGAATGACTTGAAGTAGAATTCCTTCTCTGCCTTAAGAGACGTTTCCCAGAAAAGTAGTACTCTTTCCTTTATCTGTTGTGAATTAAGCAATTAATATAATAAGGAATGAAATGCAAATACTTATTGGAAATTGTTAAATTTACATAATATCTTGAACTAATTCCCTAATTAATATCCTTTTATCTTATATAAGAGTAAAACAAATAAAAAACCCAAAGAATATAGCAGTAGACAGGGTTTAACTCAACATTTAAGCCTTTTAATTTCCTTGGCAAAGCTGCTGTTAAGAGGCATCATCAACAATACTAAAGGCTATCAAGTTTGGTCTTCAATTCTACTTTAAGTACTGATGTCACCTCAGTAGAAATTCTGATTTGGCTGACAGTCAAATAAAGCCTTGCCATTTTCCTGTCCAGTGAATGTTTATAACAGTAAAATTGGAACAGCTTTACAAAGGGATAAAGGAATAAGAGCTTGGAATGAGTGTAACAAATGAGCTAGTTGACCAGTGCCTTTCTTCCCAGGACAGTGTGTAATGACAAGTGGGAGGCAAGGCTGGTGCAGGGGAGGAGGTGGGGACAGGAGATTTGAGATCTAAATTGTCTCTTCGTTTATTTGTTTTCTAAAGCAGTGGTTCTCAGTGTGGGGTAAGAATGGCAGTTGAATAAATAACATAGAAAATGATCTGTGAGAACTTTAACAATGGTTTCTTTCACCCATAACTCAACCCCCTTCCCCCATGGAAGTTTCTTCCCTATATTGACCTCTATTATTTTAGGATATTCAAGTCATAATCCATATGGATCAATGTCAGGAAGAACTGTCCAAAAGTTGCCTGAGTTTCTTACACAGGGTATGTGTTCCTAATTTCAGAGATCTTAGGCACAGACTGGCAGTACCTCTCCATACCCCACTTTCTGAATTTCATATAGTAAAAATATATTCAAAAGTGGGTTCAGAAGATGACATCTATATAATTCATGATTTTAAAGTCTCATGATCATGTATGACTTACAGAAACAAATGCATGGCACTCTCTTCTCTTGAAAATTTCATTTCTTTACCTAAAAAACAAAACAAAACAAACAACAAAATGATAAAATGTACTTCATTTCCTAGTATTAGACCTATCTTTTCTGGGTAATCTTTATTCCTTAAGAAGTTGTGCCCTGGTGATTTCTTCATAACTCATATTTAGAATACTCTAAGCCATCAGACTTAGCTTTTGGAAACAAAGAACTGGTCAAATTACCCAATGAAGGTCCTTTATAAATTCCTTTGGCTACAGGAAACAGTCTAAGGTATTTAGCAGTGTTTTCAAGGCCCTTTTTTATCAATTTCTTTTTATCCATACTTTCTTAAATTTCTCTCTACCTTCGTGTGAGTCATGAACTACAAGTATGTATATACTGGTAGAAGGAGAGTGCTTTGTGTCAAAGAAACCTACTGAAGAAACATGTTAATGTGTGGAGTATTGGAGAATAATGATGGCTCTTCAGACTTCTCTGGAGCAGTTCCAAGCAACCATTTAACTTGATTCTGATCCCTATCAGAACAAGGGAACAAGAAGAAAAGTTGGTACCCCCTTCTAGGAAACAACTACTAGGAGTATTCAATTAGTAACAATATACTTTAGAAATTATTCACTGTTGGGTTTAAGCTCTCATTTGTTTTCAGCCTGTGCCCAGGGTTCAGAGTATCTTTGAAGTACTTTAGAATCCCACTTTCCCTTTTATAAAATAGGCACATTTACTAAAACTTGGGGACAAAGTGTTTCTAAATATTTTTCAAAAAATCATTGTTTTAAAAAAGTTCAGAGAACTATTCTTTAGGTCAATATGAGTAAGATAAACTGCCTGAAACAAATTTTAAAAATAACAAAAATATGAGAAGCAACAGTTTCTCAAGATCTAAACATCAAGTTATGAAGAACACCAATCCCTAAGAGACAGGAAGCAAAGGAGATGAACCCTATGATTGTCCTATCTTACTGCCTGGATTGTTTCCAGGACTTAGTGAAGGGAGATGGACGTGGGTGCCCAGGAAGACCAAGATAGCTGAAATTCACAGGGCAGAGAATCTGAAGGAAAACGGGGGACAAAGACATAGATACAAAGATCTAAAAATGTTAGCCTATGTTCATAGCAACATTATTTACAATAGCCAAGGTATGAAAACAATGCATGTGTCCATCAATAGATGAATGGATAAAGATGTGATATATATACATATACACACACACAATTGAATATTACTCAGCCATAATCAAGAATGAAATTCTCCCATCTGCAACAACGTGAATGGATGTAGGAGTATTATGCTTAGTGAAATAAGTCAGACAGAGAAAGACAAATACTCTATGTTATCACTTATATATGGGATCTAAAAATTAAAACGAATGTATATAACAAAACAGAAAAAGACTTACAATTATAGAGAAGAAACTAGTGGTTATCAATGGGGAGAAGGAAGCTAGGAGGGGCAAGATAGGGGTATGGGATTAGGAGATATAAGCTCCTATGTATAAAATAGATAAGCAACAAAAATATATTGTACAGCACAGGGAAATAGAGCCACTGTTTTGTAATAACTCTTTTTTTTCTTTCAACTTTTTTTTCTTATTAGTTATCTATTTTATACATATTAGTGTATATGGAGTATAATCTATAAAAATATCAAATCACTATGATGTATACCTAAAACTAATATATCATAAATCAACTATAGTTTAATATAAATAAATAAAATAATAAATAAATAAATATGTTATCCTAAGGTTTTCAACCAAGTATATATTATTCATATGAAGATACTACCTCAGGTCAGGTAAAGAACCACCTGAAAGGACAAAATGGAACAATATCTAGCACTCGCACAGAGCAGGAAAAAGTTTTTGATCACACAAGCCAGAGTAAAAAAAGCTCAGATTTCACAGGGCACTCAGAATAGTTTGATCTCTGCAATGGGAAAAATTAGCTTTAGATCAAAATGTTTCTCTGTTCCTGTTTACTAAATGTGAAAATCACAGTAACCTAATGGTATCCTAAAATAAAACTTTCCCCTAATGTCAGAAACAAGGCAGGGCTGTCCATCTAATCCCTTTTATTGAATATTGCAATTTTAGCCAGTACAGTATTCAATGTATAATTGGATATAAATAAATGGCATCAAGTTTGGAAATTAAAATGTTCATCAGCAAATAAATGGGTAAAAATTTATGATACATCCATATAATCTAATACTACTTTCCAAAAAAATAAAAAGACTGAACTATTGATATGCATAACTACATGGATAAATCTCAAAATGATTGTGCTGAGTGAAAGAAACCACACACAAAAAAGTATATACAGTATGATTCTACCTATATAAAATTCTGGAAAATGCAAACCAATCTGTACTGACAGAAAATAGATCAAGGACAGGAAAAAAGGGGAGGGTGGGAATATTAAAAAAAAAACAGGAGGAACCTTCTGGCTGTGGTGGATATATTCATTATCCTGGTGATTTTTTTCATGGGTGTGTATAAATATGTCAAAACTTACCAAAGTATACACTTTCAGTATTGGTATGTCATTGTGTCTCAGTAAAGCTGTACAAAATATTTCAGCTGATACAGTATATATTTGCTTGTGGAGAGACTGTTTCTTTCCTGCTCCTACACCTCTCATGCATCACAGGAGTAAGACTGAGGCAACCCACCTGGTCAAGAGAAATAGAGGACTGAGGTCCTGGGGCAGCTGCTGCAATTTCTGCTTCATCAGGCTCTGTCACAGCAGGTGGCTCAGTCTCTGGGATAGAAGGTGGGTTTGTAGTAGGTGGGGCAAGAGACTTAGGTACATATGGATCGGCTGCAGTAGGTGCAGCTGTATCAGGTGGGAAATAAGGTCCCATAGGTCTTTTTGAGGGAGGAAGAAGGCGGAAAGCCCAAGGAGGGGGAGGATGATGGGACAACCAAGAAGGTATGGGAAAACTAGGAATGTGGTAGAGGGGGGCTCCAGGAGCAGTGAGAACCCAGGGATATGAGGGCACCCCGGCATCACGGTCAGGATTCCCAGGGTAATTGGGGAACTTATTCCTTGTAGGATAGACAGGAGGAGTGAAATCACTGTCTGGTATGGGATAAGGAATATTCAGAGTTGGGTTAACTGGGTAAGGACTGTCAGGATTGCCGCTGTAATCCTAAACAAGAGCAAAGAAGTCAGTTAAAGTTATTACCTCTATCTTATAGCTACATTACTTATGTTATGACTGTGATGATGTACAATGAGTAAAGGTTATTTTTTAAAGAATTCCAATTTAGTCTCATTCTCAAGGCTAATGTGCTTGCATCACTTACAAAATAAGAACTAATCATTTCTGAAGAAGATGGAATAAACTTCAATGTAAAAGGAAATATTTTGTGTGTCAGTGACTTGGAGTGTTATAAACTGCACAATATGCCAGCTAGGCCAGGACAACAATAGAAGAAAAGAAGATGCACAGTGTAGGATCAGTCCTTCCAAGCCTCTTTATCTGCACAGCATGCCTAGCTGGATGCCCTCAGGACCCACTGAGTCTCTAAAGTGCCCCCAAGGGTGCATTCACTTAGTTATACCTTTTTTAGCTGTCCTTCTGAATTCCTCCCACCCTTCCTCAAAGCTTCTACTCCTTCAAGGCTAGGCATCTTAAATTGTTATTAAGAAGGAAAGCAGACTGGATGTGGATGACTGCTGGCTTTTTTTTTTTTTTTTCCGATTGAGATATAATTGGCTATGGTTAACAATACCATATTGTGTGTTTAACAGTTGCTAAGAGTGCAGATCTTAAAAGTTTTCATCACGAGAAAAAAGTGTAACTATACGTGGTGATGGATGTTAACTAATTGTGATGATCATTTCACAATATATACTATGGGCTTTTCATATTTAATTTTCCCGATAGTGTTTGAAATGAGAAAATTCTAAATATTACTAATGCATTTACTATTACATTTCACATGATTATTTTTTGGTAGAAGGACCTCCTCATTTTCCTTTAATTTCTCTAGCTTTGTCTATTACATGTATGTAAAACTGTCAGGGAGCTCAAAGGTCACAACCTTATGTAAGAATTTATAGAAAATTAAGACATTTCTTAGTCTCACACACATGAAGTTTTATTTCCTATTATAACTTTGTCAGTTTTCTGAGCAAATTTGGTATGTATTTGTTTATATATTAAGACTCTAGATTCTTTGATTCATTGCATAGCCCAATTATAATCCAAGAAAGTAAAAATTTATATAACATAAATATCATTTAAAATATAATAAGCCATATTTAATATTTCTTATCATATGTTTATTTTAATGGTAACTGGTTGATGGAGCTATTTTCTTTTCATGTATTCCAAGTTAACCTGTCAGTAACATGCACTATTGATAAACATAGACCCAATTTTCATATTTGTTGGAAAATGCTGCCTTTTTTTAATCAGCAATACATTTCTATGATATAAAACTTTATTTATATAATTTTCATTTAAAAGTATTTACCTAATGAAGTGGCAGTGAAATTGGGCAGGATATCAATATGAATAAAAAATTACAATATGTGTAAATATAAATATGCTCATCCTTATAGATGCATTTTTAAATGCAACCATCACAGCAAGAAAAGATAACATGTTATGAAATTATTTAGCTTTTCAGGGAAAAATTTAATAATACTGAATTATTTAATGTTATTAGACAGAAAATGCTATTTTAAAATGAAAATTAATAATATAAAATATATTTCTTAAAATATATTTATATTTCTTAAAGTATAAACAAATATAGATATATTTTACCTCTCCACTGGATGAGACAAAATTCTAAAACAACAAAGAAAACAAAGTTGGTTTTAAGTTTCAGGCCCCTGAAAAAAATCTTTCTTTAGATCTCTACTGGCGTTCCGAGTGACTATAACTGCCAAAACTCTGTGAGTAACGTAGAATTTTCTTTCTTAAGCAATATAGTTGTTTGCCTTGCTTTCCTATGACTGTGTAGACCCAGTCCTGTTATTCTAAATACCTTATTACAAAGTAGATCAGCAATGACTGATTTTAATGTCCTACTGGTTCCAGTGTTTCTACACTCTCTTTAAATTTTCTTGTTCATAACTATTTACAAATACTTAGGTACAGGGAACCAAGTGTTTTGATTAATTCTTTGGCTAGTGACTTATTTACACCAGATATTTACATTAGATCATCATTTAGGTTTATCACAAAATCCCTAGGGACTAAACAAGGCTTTGCAATATAATTTCTCAATGAATGTAGATTTTTCCTCAGTAGCTTTGGGATATTTTGTTTTTCTTGATAGATTTTCAAGAATTAAAAAAAAAATAGAGTGCCTCCTCTGTGCTGTCCACATGCTAGATCTTAGGTATTGGAAAGAACAGAGAAGGTTTCTTTGCTTGTGTCTGGGTTACTGTTTCCCAGCTATCAAGCTTCTTCATTAAAATTTAATATTGTGTATCATATTCTCTCCAATTTTAGGTTGGTTTCCTGAATTACTGAGATAAAATATTTGCTCCTGGATCATGTTGTCACCTGAAGGTATGATGCATAATACACAAGTGATACATGTTCCAGAGTGTTCACAGAGACAAATGTCAATGATTCATAATGTGACCAGAGAGCCCTAGATTCTTATGATTAAAATCTTAACTCTTATAAGAAATTCAAAGTATTATCTCATTGTTTTCATTTAAAAAATTATTTTCAAAACCTTTCTACTACTTCTCCATATATCTAATGGTATTTGGTTCAAACTGCACACATCCAGATCATATCTCTTGGCCTTTCCTTGCTAGATTGTCATGTTTATCTACTGCATGCTTGTGGATAGATACCAGTATCATTTTCTTAGCATGCTCCTGTCATCAGAATTGAGGCAAAAATGACAAAGAACTAAAAAAAAAATTCTAATATAGGTCAAGTGATGAATGTTTTAGTGTCCTGCGTCGTGATAATTTATGAGTATTTGCTGCACAGAAGTCATTTAACATTTTGGGACATACTCCTCCTGCTGGTAATTCCTAGGTCATGCTTTCTTCTGCTCTAATCTTTCATACAGGCAAAGCCTTCCCAGATTAATCTCTTAGTTTGCTGAAGTAAACTTAGTACAGTATTGTCATAAAATTTCATAGAGGCATGAGGAGGAAACCTGGGTATAGCAAAAATTTTATCACACTCTAAAGGGAGTACACTTACTTAATGCTTCTGCTCATTTAAAAGAAATAAAGACCTTACAGTAAATATGTTTAACACAAATATATTTATACTCCACAAATATTTTTCTATCAAATAAGAAGAGATTAATAGCATTAATATTTTAACAGCAATAGTTGTCACAAAATTGCCTTGTAAAAAATCAGAGAGTTTTAAAATGTAAAATATACTTTAAGGTAAAAACAAATACATTTATACACAGATGAAAAAAAAGTTTTACCTCATCAATGAAGTAGAAACCCTTCTAAAAGAAAAGGAAAAATATTAATTGACTATGGTTATTCATTTGAAAACATCTGTACCCAGATTTTATTACTGAAGAATTTGTACAACTGTATTATTAATATAGTTAATTTCTTCTTGAAATATAAATCGCTAGTATAAATTAGTTGTTTATTATTGTTATCATCATTATATTTTTTAACATAGACCATTGTCTCAGGAAATTTTAAATTGGCTGATAGATT
Source organism: Delphinapterus leucas (assembly GCF_059928025.1). Taxonomy (NCBI): domain Eukaryota; kingdom Metazoa; phylum Chordata; class Mammalia; order Artiodactyla; family Monodontidae; genus Delphinapterus; species Delphinapterus leucas. The sequence continues at coordinate 1,062,095 of NW_028322269.1, read as the reverse complement.
TCGGTTTGTAATTTTCTACATGTACATAAATCTTACCATCTGAAAAATCATTCAGTCTTTTTCATATATCTTGTTTTGCTGTTCTCTTTCACCTTTCAGGTTTTGTTTGCATTTGTGTGTGTGTTTGTCTGTATGTATGTGGTTTGTAGCCACCTCTTAACAGTTGCAGAAGGAACATATGTCCAGTTGTTTTCCAGTTAAGCTTCAATATCTTTTATGAATTTCTCACAGATTATACAACATAGTATGAGATAAGAATGACAAGATAGTGTAGGAAACTCATCATTTACTATTTTAACAATTAGAGTTTAATTCAGGTGATTTTAGGAGATTGGAAAATATCTTGAAATTTTCACAGGGTGATAATTAGTAGTATCAGTCAATAATCTGATAATAATAGTTAATATCAAGTAGCATTTGAGCTCCTACTATATCATAGGTGCTCTGTTAAGTACTTTATATAATTATCATATTTAATCTTCAAAGCCATCCTATGGAGTAGATGTCATAATTTTCTCTTTTTCCAAAAGAGGATATTTAGCTCACTTGTTGGCTAGGATTAAGAATTTTCCATCAGCTATTTCTTACATTAGAGGCTCATCTATTTATAATACACTGGTAGTCATTAAGTCCATTTACTTTAACTCCATCAAGTATTCCTTGTGACTCTACATAAATACTTCCAGCAGTGGGACTTCACTGCCAGAGGAAGCCTAATCCAGTTTTCTATAATTTGAAGACATAACCAGTGAAGATCATCTTCATGGAATTCTGGTTCCCTTTAATTTTATCTTTCTCCAGCCCACTGCATCTCTGAATTCACTTCTTGCCTTGCTGTTTATTCATTTTCAGATTACACAACTTTTTAAATTCAGATTTTTAAAAATTTCTTTTGAAAAGTTTGGCACAGCAAACCACATGTCCATTAACATATCTCTCTGCTGCATCATTATCAACACTATAATAATTTATACCATTAACACGAATCCCTGTCTATAATTACTTGATGGGTATATTATTGCTGTAATTTAAAAAGTCCATTTGCTTACCCTTGCAGAAGCGACACACACAATGCAGGCCCAAAATAAAAGCTTCATTTTGATTGACCCTATGAACATTAATATTATAAATTGGTTGTTTCAGAAAATATAAAATGTATTTTGTACTTCTCTTCTAGAGAGTGACAAAAGAATGTATGGCTTTATTAGTCTGACTAGGAAGACCCTTCACATAAAATCTGGTTCCGCTATTTAACTACTGTCAGCATTACCTAACATAAATGACATCAAAGCCCAAACTATGTTTTTCGGCAGATGTCTTTCAACAACTAATTGGCTTCTGGCTAAACTTCCTTAAGTGGAAGTCACCTCATTTACTTACCTAGGGATACACTTTGCAATTAATTTTTCTTGGAGGGCTTACCAGGAAATAAAATTGCTTAAAAGTAGCCATTCTATGGGTGCTTTATTGAGATTTTCTTTTTATAGATTCACTGGGAGATTGGTATCACCTACTGGGAAACATTTCAGGTCCTAAAGGTGTTTTCACCATGTGCTATGGCATAAAAATTTAGGAGCTATGATAAATGCTATGCTCCAGTTTAGTCTACTGTAATAAAATATTAGGTCTGAAATATATGGAATTCATCTAAATACCAGATAATGTTTTAACACTGGGGACTCAAGTGAAGCTCTGCTTACACGTTACCTCTAATATTACTTACATTTTAATTTGGGAAGCTAACCATATAGAGAGAGTTTCAGAAGTCAATTGAGTATGTCTGTCTAATATTGGGGGACAGAAATTTAGAGCTGAAGTTATCTAGATAATTAGGAGTTGATTTTATCAGCTGATTGTTATGTGGCAATTAAAATGTTTAAAGTGGATAACACATTTTGGAAAAAATATATTGAATTTGAAAAGAAGTGGCTGAGGTCAGAGCCCTAGAGAACATCAATGTTTGTGCAGGAGAAAGAAAAGATGTCCTGCAAAATACCTATAAAAAGTAGCTAGATAAAGACTGTTATAAGAATTACCAGGGGGCTTGCCTAGTGGCGCAGTGGTTGAGAGTCTGCCTGCCGATGCAGAGAACGCGGGTTCGTGCCCCGGTCTGGGAAGATCCCACATGCCGCAGAGCGGCTGGGCCCATGAGCCATGACCGCTGAGCCTGCACGTCCAGAGCCTGTGCTCCACAATGGAAAAATTACCCGGAAGTAAATATCAACAGGTCCAAATAGAATGATGCCCCTAGGGACAACTTATTCTTTTTCTACTAAAATTTCCTCATCTGCAAGTTATAATATTAATAGCTCTTAGAAATATAAGAGGACCAGTACCATACTGTCTTCATTACTGTAGGTTTGTAGTATAGTCTGAAGTCAGGATAGAAAGCCCAGAGATAAACCCACGCACATGGTTCCCTAACACCATACACAAAAATAAACTCAAAATGGATTAAAGACCTAAATGTAAGGCCAGAAACTATCAAACTCTTAGAGGAAAACATAGGCAGAACACTCTATGACATAAATCACAGCAAGATCCTTTTTGACCCACATCCTAGAGAAATGGAAATAAAAACAAAACTAAACAAATGGGACCTAATGAAACTTAAAGGCTTTTGCACAGCAAAGGAAACCATAAACAAGACCAAAAGACAACCCTCAGAATGGGAGAAAATATTTGCAAATGAAGCAACTGACAAAGGATTAATTTCCAAAATTTACAAGCAGCTCATGCAGCTCAATAACAAAAAAACAAACAACCCAATCCAAAAATGGGCAGAAGACCTAAATAGACATTTCTCCAAAGAAGATATACAGACTGCCAACAAATACATGAAAGAATGCTCAACATCATTAATCATTAGAGAAATGCAAATCAAAACTACAATGAGATATCATCTCACACCAGTCAGAATGGCCATTATCAAAAAATCTAGAAACAATAAATGCTGGAAAGGGTGTGGAGAAGAGGGAACACTCTTGCACTGCTGGTGGGAGAACAGTATGGAGGTTCCTTAAAAAACTACAAATAGAACTACCATATAACCCAGCAATCTCACTACTGGGCATATACCCTGAGAAAACCATAATTCAAAAAGAGTCATATACCAAAATGTTCATTGCAGCTCTATTTACAATAGCCCGGAGATGGAAACAACCTAAGTGTCCATCATCGGATGAATGGATAAAGAAGAAGTGGCACATATATACAATGGAATATTACTCAGCCATAAAAAGAAATGAAATTGAGCTATTTGTAATGAGGTGGATAGACCTAGAGTCTGTCATACAGAGTGAAGTAAGTCAGAAAGAGAAAGACAAATACCGTATGCTAACACATATATATGGAATTTAAGAAAAAAAATGTCATGAAGAACCTAGGGGTAAGAGAGGAATAAAGACACAGACCTACTAGAGAACGGACTTGAGTATATGGGGAGGGGGAAGGGTGAGCTGTGACAAAGCGAGAGAGAGGCATGGACATATACACACTACCAAAGGTAAGGTAGATAGCTAGTGGCAAGCAGCCGCATAGCACAGGGAGATCAGCTCAGTGCTTTGTGACAGCCTGGAGGAGTGGGATAGGGAGGGTGGGAGGGAGGGAGATGCAAAAGGGAAGAGATATGGGAACATATGTACATGTATAACTGATTCACTTTGTTATAAAGCAGAAACTAACACACCATTGTAAAGCAATTATACCCCAATAAAGATGTTAAAAAAATATATATATATATTTAAATGTACTAAGCACAATAATTTTAATGACCCTTATATGTACACTAAAGGCTGCACATAACACATAAAAAACCTTTACTGGATCATAAATGTGGCCTATATTAAATTAATATGGCAGATGTAATAAACATTAATCTATTCTAAAAAAAAGAAATGTGAGTAATATTAATAATTGTAAGGATAATTGAGACAAATATATAAATTACCCTGCACATAGCTGTTCAAATGGTTTTAGATATGATAATCATCATTATTACTTTGCCCCACTGAACATCATTGAAAAGGATAGATTACAGAGGAAATTTTTTTTTTTTTTTTTTATAGTACGCGGGCCTCTCGCTGTTGTGGTCTCTCCCATTCCGGAGCACAGGCTCTGGACGCGCAGGCTCTAGACGCACAGGCTCACCAGCCATGGCTCACGGGCCCAGCCGCTCCGTGGCATGTGGAATCCTCCAGGACCGGGGCACGATCCTGTGTCCCCTGCATCGGCAGGCGGACTCTCAACCACTGCGCCACCAGGAAAGCCCACAGAGTAAATTTTAAAAAGCACCAAAAAGCTGTTAGCTTTGAACTAGAGGAAGATCACCACATCCCTTGAGACTTGAAGGAGACAGTTAAAGTTACGTTCAGAGTTAGATCAAGTTATTGAAGTGTCATACTAGGGAGGTGGATAGTGTCTAGGCTTGATGGACAAAATATTTGTCAATAAAGTAGAAAGGCAAATATTTTTCCAGTGAGATTTTTTCCAGGGAGTGTTGAAGAAGGCTGCTAACTCTAATGCCAACAAGACAAAGTTTGATAAGTAGTCTTTGGTGACCAACAATGTTAAAAAACAAACTTACTTTAGTGCTCAGCTCCTTGCATGGAGTGGCAATAGAAATTTAGTTCCTGGTTGGATGTTTTCCCATAGGATTAAGTACAGAGGTGCAAAGAGTTACATGAGTTATCAAGATGATATTTTTAAAAATCAAGGGAGAATTCTGAGCTGTGCAAGAAAGGAAGTGAAGCGAATAAGAAATAGAGAAAATGGAATGTAATAAGAGTGTTAAGGGATGGAGTGTTCTACGAAGACAAAGAAAAAAGGGATGGAGTGTTCTACGAAGGCAAAGAAAAATTATCTTAGCTTCTACCTCTTACCCTTTCAAAATATATGGCATATGTTACCTCCTTCTGAAAAACACTTCAGTGTTCAGCTTGAATAAGAAGCGAGCCTAAGAGGGCTTGGACAGAATGGAATACAATGAGAGGGTTAAAGGATTGGAGTATTCTACTGTGTCTAAGAAAAAGTCTCCAATTTTCAAATCTTTTCACCAAAGGTACATATCATGTAATGTCACTCCCCTGTGAAAACTCCTCCAATATCTTCCCATCATAAGCAGATGCTTAACACAAATTTCTAAGCTCAAATAATTTTCATCTTTATCCCTTCCTCCTAAATCAACTTTCCTTTATCTTTCCCTATCCCTTTGTCTTCTGGGACATGTCACCCCCTTAGAGTTTTCCCTTACATTCCACGCATGAATCCACTTATTTGCTTTTCCTGTTTCTCCATTTGTTGATACCATTAATGGGGGGCCTTGGAAGGTTTATGTTCTCAATGCCTGACTCCCTACTTTAGTGTGACAATGTGACCCGGGAGAGGAGGATTGAGGGATCAGGTGAAGATTTGGGATTAATGCTGTGACAGATTATGAGCACAAATAAATCAGAAATTGGTAAAACAATGGCTGAATAGTACTGTAAACCTAGCTGTGTTTGGAGAATATAATTTGTAGTGTTCAAGGTTATCCATTATGAGAAGTAAAATTGCATTACCCAGAAAATGTACAGTTATTTTGGTGGTAATCAAGCTGGTTTAAACTGATTGTTAAAGGACTGTTTATATTATCATCCATAGCCTAGTGGACCAGTATGGACAATGGAAATGATGATTACACACCAAAGAATGCACTTGAAATTTTATTTTCAGAGGAAAAGAAATGTAGTTCTGCAACTCAGAAAGAGTAGGGAAAGGATTTTAAATAATCATCAACTAAGTTTTATGAAACCACCGTACAAGCCCAGTATATTCAACATGAACTAACAGGGAGAATATAAATAATTCAGGAAATATTCTGCACAGTCTTCCTTTCCCTCAACATTTCTGTCTTATTAGTGGGCCTCTCCAAACATGTTGGTAGTATGAAGTAAAGTGGTAGATAAGAAAATGTAGAAGATAGATTTTCCAGTCAAGCCTAAAAAGAAAAAGATAATACTATATAATCTATTAGATTTATATTCAAGAAACAATGTATGCTTGTATACAGAACACACACCCATCCATCCTATTCTAGCAGAATGTTGTTATTTATAATGATTATTAGTTAATATATTTTAGTGTCCAACATGATACCTAGCACATAGTAGGTGTTTGTTTGTTTGTTTTTGCGGTACGCGGGCCTCTCACTGTTGTGGCCTCTCCCGTTGCGGAGCACAGGCTCCGGACGCCCAGGCTCAGTGGCCATGGATCATGGGCCCAGCCGCTCCGCGACATGTGGGCTCTTCCCGGACCAGAGCATGAACCCATGTCCCCTGCATCGGCAGGTGGACTGTCAACCACTGAGCCACCAGGGAAGCCCCATAGTAAGGTTTTAATAACTATTTGTGGAGCAATTTAATGAATGAGTGAAAATTGATTGCAAGGTTCTTCAATCCTGCATATAAAAGTAATATTTATATTTATTCAATAAGTGGTAAATATTTACATTTTTAGCCAATTTTGAAGGAAAATTTATTCTTATTTTCTAAATAGTTTATTAGACATAAAATGCTTTCTACATTTAAACCCCTTTTATCTAATTGAAATCTAGGTTTTAGGGAAAAAAATCATTATGCAAAATGACCTTGGGTTGATACTTTAAGAAATTGCTTAAAATTATTAAAATCTTTAAAATCTATTGTGCATTTTTTTGTTTCTCTATTTCTTTTGTACTTTTTCTGCCAATTCAATACCTTTTGACTTCGTTTTTTCTCTGCCATTGCTTTGCTTAGTCTAGTTCTAATTATCTGAAAGACTTAGTTTATGACTTAAGTCTGATGCATCACGAACTTTTTGTACAACCAGCTACTTCTCATGCCTCTAATTTAGCATCTGGCACCTCGTATTGCCATTCCTGTATCTTTGTCTAGAATAGAGCTTAATGAGGATAAGTTTGGTACCTTATTTCTGTCTCCCTCATGTCTCTCACAGTATAGAATACGTGATCAGCTTTTTAAAAGTGTAAAACAAATGTATAAATAACTATAACAATGGAAATATTGTTATTTATAAAATACAGCTGTGATTTCAGCTCTTATTCACAATAGTTATTATTCTTCTCACATAAAATCATTTTTTGAAGTTGTCTGATCCGTTTTCATCATTTGGAGAGCCAAAATGACATGACAAAGCAAATCATGTTTGTGACAATGTACTTAAAGCCAAAAAATCCCCTAGGTGGACTTTAGGTGTAGTTTGGCATCAGTAGTGGTGTGTTGGAGTCCTAGAGCTGGAAATCTGTGTTAGAGTCTTGGCTCTTCCACTTTTGCAGGGTGATTATGAACAAGTTTTTTTAACTTCCATGGGCCTCAGTTTCCTTATCTCAAATTGGCTGATAATATTAACCACCTCCTTGGTTTTTGTGAATATGAAATTTTTTAATATATGCAAAGGGCTTAGAATTGTGACTAGCATTGTAAGGCCTCAATAAATTACTACCACTGTTATTACTCATTTCTCTGAAACCTACTTTGTCTCATTGCAGGACATATAAAAGGAACAAGAAGATAACTTGAGTGAGACAGAATTCCAAGATTGGAGATGACCTATATACTGCAAGGACAACGTAAGAAAAAGAAAAGGTGACTGCACAAAAAAGCAACACTGATGTTTATTCGTTTCCTTGGCCCTTCATCATGGCTTTAAAGCAATGGTTAAAATGTCAAAGAGAGACACTAAGAAAAGTAGATTTTGTGTATTTAAAACAGTGGTGATTTTTCCAGAGAAAATAATGGAGAGAATTTGTTTTAAACTAGCTTGTGTAGGAAAACTCTCTTCCACCAAACTGAAATTCTGAGTCTGAACTCAAAGGTGATAAGTTAACATCCCTGTGACCATTAAGCTTGTGACAATTTCCACCCAGAGCTGTTGCTTCTGGCTGAATGTGTTATCAGCTATAGAGAAACTTTCCTATAATTTATTTTCAAAATATTTATAAAATGCATGCACATACACAGATCACTTACATTTGTGAATCAAAAAGGTGTAAGCAAAATTTAAAATATTTCATAAACCAAGTATGACTTAATTAAAGTTGAAACTCTATTAACATTACGCATTCTTCATACAAAAATCCTATTTATTGTTTAAATTATAAGCCTAAAGATACTTACCATAATCAAGTAGAAGCAGTTAATTCAAGAATCTTAAAGGTATCTCTTTAAAAGAGAAAGGAATAATATATTTTAGCTATGTGCTTATAATAAAAAACAAAAAGAATATTTACCACCCCATGGAAATATTTAGAGCATCATTTTGGCATCTCATATTCAAACTACAGATGCCAAATTCTTATTTTCTCTAATTATGGGACAGATATCTTTAAATGCTACATGTATATCTAATAAATTAAATCATAATTTAAAAATCCTGAAAAAATGAAGTGACTTGACCAAAGTCAAAAGCTTATTTATGTCAGGGCTTCTGATTCCAGTCCTATATTTTTATGTTAAACTGTCAGTTCTCTGGGTGCAATTTCCTGCTCTCCCCCTTATTCCTAATGTTTAAAAAGTTTCCTAAGTCACATTTTTTAAAAAATGAAATAAAGGAGAAATGTTAATTAGAGCTGTGTCAGGCTACTTTTTGGAATTTCAGATACTTTTGTGAAATGGAAGTCATATTCTCTATGCTGACCCACCTTGAAAAATTGCTGTAGGAATAAACTGAAATATTATAAGCAAACGCTTAAGAAATTTAAATCCAATGTAAACAAAATTTATCATTATAATTATTTCTGCTTATTGTAACTATATTTGTACTATACGATTAATTTAATTTAATTTCCAGCCTAGAATTTTTACTTAATTTTGTTTCAGCTTCTACTTGAGAGCTTGCTGGAATTTAATTTCCCTATCTTATTTTTACTATAAAAGATAACTCCGTTTTTAAAATTAAAAATAAAAGGGAGAACTCACGAGATAGGGGATAACATTTGTCTTAACGTGATTCCATGGCTTCATAGTTTTCTGATACTGAGAAATAGTCTTGAGATACTGGGGCCAGGTTAATTTCTGATAATATTGGTTGATTTTGTCCTAGAAAAAAATATAATTTTTCCATTATCCAATGCGTCAGAGCACTCTTGGACATAACCAAATAAACTAAAGCTTTATTTATTTGGATAAATTCTAAATGATACCAAACAGACTTAAGCAAAGGAGAGGTTATTCATATAAAATTAACTCTATGTTTACATTCATAAAATAAACTGTAGGATTAAGAATATTCTTTGGTTATTTCAGACCCCAATGCCAAAATATTTAAGCAGAAAAAAAAAGAAAAGAAAAAAAGGTGTGTGTAAGAAGGCAAGGGGATAATTTCTTAATTTACTAAATAAGTGTCTCAGATTGTGGCTTCTTTTCCATGTCTGGTGGAAACACCCTTGTCCTGAGAGTCATATAGAATGTGTGATTTATCTTAGAAGAATCTGTGACACTGAGTCAGTTGTTAATCTCTGAGTGTCACTTACCTTGTAGAAGTAAATGAATTAATATAGAGAGAGCACTTGGTATAGTGCCTGTCACCTATTAATAAATATCCCTCTCCTCTGTGTTGTATTTTGAACCATCTATATGGGTCCAACTATAGATTATTATAGAGATTAAAATTGGAATTAAACACAGTGACATCTGCCTTCAGGATAATTTCCTGTTTTTGCAAAATGAAAAATCAATGGGTTTTTAGAATAACTGGGGAATAATGGTTGGGTGGATACATGGCAATGGTCCAATTAGTACAATGGGAGAATGTTTTTGTAATAGTTTTGACAAAGTATAGGGAAGACTTTTATAGAAATTAGACTGTATTAAAAATAGCATTTTTTTGTTTTTATTTTTTGAGAGGATCGCAGTTCAGTGTCCAAGCTGAGACTGGTTGTGCTACAAAGGCTTGCAAGGAAAATTTACCAGAAATTTTAGGCGATTCTTTCCTTCTTCAGTCAATGTAGTTTTCTATTAATAATAAAAATAAACTGTGATAAATACAAAAGAAAATATGGGATAATATGTAATTAGTTTTGTTTGAACGGAAATTACTTACCTTAGTGAGTACTTCGGTTGATTCCTTAGGGAAAGAAAATGAGGATCAGCTTTACTTAGATAGCTCACGAGTAATTTTGTCTATATCATTATAGTAGAGAACTAGAGCTAATTATTTTAATAATTCAAGGCAAAACCACTGTTACCAAAAAACAAAGTACTACTTTATAGGAATGTATTATGGATTTAATGAGTTTAAATATTCATTATCAGAGCATTCTCTGTGTCCATATGATATTTGACTGAAAATATGTTTTGAATTTTCCATTTACCTATATTGTTCATATAATGTCAAATTCTCATGGAGTATATGCAGATGCAAAGGTGGGGAGAGAGAGAGAGAGAGAAAGGAGAAAAACTAAAACTAATCAGGCTGTTGAGGTATGTGGCAGAGCCTGCATGCCCTTTCTGGGAAGATCATTGTTTTCTTTCTTTTAGTGCCTGGGTACCCCCAATTTGAGAGAAAGGGTAAAGAATGCTTCCTCCTTCAGTAAAGATGAAGATGTTAGGCTGTGCCTCAGGTCACAAGACTGTGGGCCACAATCCATGCTCTCCAAAACTTCCTCTCCCAGGAAGTTTTCCCATTGTGCTTACACATTTGGCTCATTGTAACACAGCAAGTGTTCTTGAACCTGTGATTTACACAACTCATAACCCAATCCAGTATTCAACACTTTAAACAGCGAGAGAGACTCAGGGTAGAACTATGGTGAAGGCAATTGACAGGATGTTGATTTGGCTTTGGCTTATTTTAAAAATTACTATTACCAATGAACCAGAGTCCAGTTGAACATTATCAAAAGCATGGGGTAAAACAGCTACTCTTGGCTATGTATCTACTTCATTTCAGACCTCTAAAATGACTCTGTGTATATTTCTTACACATGTTTTTCTTTATGTCTACTGGCTATTTTGACGTGGCTCTGTTAAAAAATTATCAATACCTAATTTACTTAAAATAATTAACAGAAAATACAGTATTTCTTAATAAACTAATTGTTTTATATTAAAAGTACCATTCTCCTCACTATATGAGCTACTAGAAGATTCCTTGAGAAATAAAAAAAGTAATCAAAATCTGGGGACCAGGATGATTGAATCCTTAGCAGTATATTTTTGATATTTGTGGAATTAAAGATATTTCTCATGTTACAAAAAGGATATTAGTATGAAAGGTAAAAAAGAAAAAGTAAAATTTCCAGTTCAAAAAATAGTAAAGTTTGATTAAAAAAAAGAAAGAGGCAGTGGAACCATATAAAACTTATGTGGAAAGTCTGGCTTACATGGAAGGATTAATTGAAAGAATTCAGGGCAATTGAGAGAAACACATTAAAAGGTGGAGAGAAATTATATTTTTAAGTAACTTACAAATATAACTCTATTTTATTAAAAGCAGAACATTTCAGATAGACCTAACTATTCATATTAGTTTTTGAAAATATGAATTAAATAGAGCTTCATATAGAAATAATACCTTACCATATCAACAGTCTTCTTTGAATTTTCCTTAAAAAAATTTAAAAAAGAATTAGACATTTTATTCTCACTGTATTGGTTATACATAATTTCATCTTGAATATATGCAGAAAACCCCTCTTTTATAAAGAAGAATAATTAATTTTATTTTTATTGTGTTTTCAATCGCTGTTGTATCCCAAAGATCTAAGATCATGTAAGGACATAATACTTGCTAAATACATATTTCTTAAGTGAGTGATGAATGACATATCTCATCAATGAACCAATAAATATATAAATACATTTTATCTGACTGGATGCATAGCCACATTGTTTCCCGCTTATATTTATGCAAAATAAGTAATATTTACTTTATAACCATAACAAACTAAAAAGTAATTTCTTAACTATATTTAATATAAGTGGTTTTGACTTACTTCCTGAGAGGAGCTGACAGATTCCTTAAAAAAATTTGAAATGATGCATTTAATCTTACTCGTAAAATTATTTCTCTTTTCTGAACTTTTTCATTCATTATTAAGTAGGAATAAAACTAGGCAATTTCTTGGGCTTCCCTGGAGGCGCAGTGGTTGAGAGTCCGCCTGCCGATGCAGGGGACACGGGTTCGTGCCCCGGTCCGGGAAGATCCCACATGCCGCGGAGCAGCTGGGCCCGTGAGCCATGGCCGCTGAGCCTGCGTGTCCGGGGCCTGTGCTCCGCAACGGGAGAGGCCACAACAGTGAGAGGCCCGTGTACCACAAAAAAAAAAAAAGAAAAAAAAAAAAACTAGGCAATTTCTTGTGTAACGTGAAAATATATTTAATCATGTGTGATATGCTGGAAGACGTTTGGATAACAGCACTTTGTATGGATCTGGATGAATTAGAGTTCTTATTTCAGAATGATACATTGGATTCCTCCCACTCTGTTTATAAAATGTAATATCTACACCATGTCTTCTGGTGTGATAGCAATATTAATGGTGACCTTTAAAAAAGAAGTAGTGTTAACATTTTTGGCAAGGTCTACTAGCACAGATCTAATCTTTGTATCCTTGGATGTGTACATTTTTGTTCTGACTTCCCCAGATTTTTCTTTGAGACCTGAAGATCCGATTTTCCTATATTATATAAATCTAGATTTATTGCTTAAAAACTACATCAAAGACTGTCTAGTACAGTGTATAATAAGTGTATAATATCTTGCTAGGTACCAAGGTATTGACTTTGTAGGAAAATGCCTTACCTCACTGGTAGAGAGCTGCTGTCTGCTTTGTAACCAAAAATAGGGTCAGGAAAACTTTTGTTATTTATTCCTCATATGAGAAAAAGTTCCTTAAGACAGACTGTTTTATGAAACAAAATGGTAGAGAGTACTTGGAACTTGGGCAAGTTACTTCAGTTTCTCGTATTTTCTTAACAAAACAATATTTTTGTTACATGAAATTAATGATTACTATCCCCTCATATATTAGAGACTTGTTTGAGGAGCCAAGCAAAATGATGTAGGAACATACACTTAGAACAATTCAAATTAAATTTCTTATTTGTCACTATGGTTACTATTGTTATTTGTTACTACATTTGGGCTATTTTTTGTTTGCTATTTAATTTCTGGACTACAAGATTTTATTTGCATTTGTTCTGCTTTCTCAGTTACAACTCGTTGGGACATTTTGTCTCTAGCTATTTTACATATATTTATCCTGAACTCATCCCTCACCAAAAAGAAAAAGAAAAACAAACAAGCAAACAACAAATAAAAAAGCAGCACTCACCACAGTGGGAATAAAGGGCTCAGCACTTCTCTTAACTTGAACCCATGGGTACATAAGAGTTGGACCTTGATATAGAGCCTGGGTATACTGGGGGAACTTCTGATAAAACTGACTTATTTTGCTCTAGAGAGAAAGAAAATTATCAATATTTACTCTAATGCTGAATTTCCTCCTTGTGTCAAAAGCAGATTTTGGAAGAACCAAGTTACTTAGAACTTTATTGAATTAGATAATTTATAAATGGTGGCAAATTTACCTAACAAGAATAGTTTAGTAACATAACATTTATTGTAACTGTTCCTACATTTATAACAAATTGCAAAATTAAAGAAATTGTCTGATTATTAAGGCCTCCAGAACAATATCTATGTGGAAAAACCAAAGGTATGTATAAGAAAGGAAAGGAACATTTCTTGAATTAGAAGGTAAGTGTCTGTCATTTTCTTTTCCATGTATGTAAGAAGTCTGGTCTTTGGAGTCAGATAGAACTGAACTTTAATTCCCTTAATCCTGGGTATTGGAATCCATGACCCTGTTCATATTGCTTAATTTATCTGAGCATTATTTACCATGTAGGATTATATTTGTTAAAATATATAACAGTTTTCATAGTGCCTGCTATGTCTAACTTTCTATCTATCTATCTTCTATCTATCTATCTATCAGGCTCAATAAATATTCTAGTAAATTCCAGAGCCTTTGATCTGACTCTGATGATTTTTTTAGAGACTAAATATAAAGCCACAGTGGCATCTTCACTCAGGAGAATTTTAATTTCATAGAGATTTGAAAATAAATGGGCATGTAGAATGTCAACTGGTCTTTAGAATTGCCTGGGAATAATTATTGGATGAATTCAGAATTACCTTAAAAGAGTGGTACAAAAGGAAAATGCTACTAGGAGCATTTTGACAAAGTTAAGAATGGCCTTTCTGGCAGGCAGAATTTCCTAAAAAGAGAGGTCTTATCTGGGGAGTCCCAATTTTTAAGTATTCAATGAAAGACTGCTTCTGTTCTAAAGGTTTTAGCAGGTATGTCTGCTCTGTGTAGGGATATGATAATAATAATTGTTACCTTCTTTTTAGATGCACCTAACTACTGTGCTCCAAGCAATTTTTTGCATAATTGAAATACATATCATCTAATGTAATTCCTCAGGGTCAATATAACTATCTTCATTTTTAGTTGAGGAAACTGTAGCTTGGAGAGGTTAAGTAATGATTTGTGAAGTTGTGGTTGGAATACAAGTTGCTAACTCCAAAGCAGGTGCTCTTTCCTTGTACACACAGCAAGCTTCTCTAATCCGCAGAGGATGGGTTACATGACCTCCTATATATGGCTTGGAAACCTTTACACTTGCGATATCTTTCTATGACACTGTTGTTAAAGAGAAGTTGAGTGGACAAAAATGTGACACCTCAACTACACTGGTATCTCACTCACACCATTTAAACTTGAAATACATTTTCTAAAGTTCGTAATTCCTTCAAAATCAGTTGGATAATTGCTCAACACTCATTTTTATTAAACTATAAATCCACAAGTTTGATAAGATAATAGCTGGAAATTAAAGTAACAAAAAATATATTACTTACTATAAATTGGGGGTAAATAACTCATTGGGATGGAATGAGTTGTGTGAACATTTGGGAGAAGAAACAGCAATACTATCATGGTTTACTTGAAATTATAATTTGTACAAGAAATTTACCAGTTGTTTCAGGTATTGCTTATCTTCCACAGTAACCTTAACTTTCTGTTAAGAAAACAAAAGCACTTGCTATAAAAATACACAAAAAGAAAACAGGGCTGGGTGATATGAATTCCATTTTATTTGAATGAAAATTACTTACCTCCCTGGGAACTTCAGCAGGTTCCTTAGGGGAAGAAAAGAAGAATTAACTTAACCTGCACGATTTAGCCTTAAAGTTGTACTAGAGTAGAAGGGACAGTTAATTAAATATATTTATGGCCCAAGCTACTATTACTGAGAAATTATGTTATTTATTACAGATTAAATAAATTACTGAGAGCCCACACTCTATGTAAAATTAATAACATGTGACTGAAAATATGTTTCATTTTAAAGCTTTCATCAATTCTATGTTATTCATACAATATCAGATGCCTAGGGAGTGTAGACAGGTGACAAAAATATTACAAAGTAGGACTAGTGAGGTGTGTGACAAACTAAATCCTGCAAACCCTTTCTACAGGACACAATTGTTATTTATGAGAGGCTGCCATTGGCTCTCCGTTTGAGACAGACCTGAAGCTTAGAGAAACCGTAAAGCAGACTTCCTAGACACTAAGTAGGAAGTCTTCAGGCTATGCCTCAGGACACAAGGCTCCGGGCCATGGCTATGCTTCTTCCTTTCCAGACACTTTTTCCCACTGTGCTCATTGCTTGGATATTTCTACCACAGCATGCCTTTATTATACTAGTGACCATTCCCTCTTTCACCCCCGCTTAAACAAGAGGTTCTCAAATTTTAAAGTGCATAAGCATGCCCAGGTGATGCTGATGCTGCTACTTGAAAGGTACCGCTTTGAGAAACACTGCCCTAAGCAATATTGAGAGGTTTTTCAGGCTAAAACTACACTGAAGGTGAATGGTAGGTTCTTGATTTGACACTGGCTTGATTTAAAATGTACTTTCCTCTGGAGTCAGATACCAGATATGTCTGTCAAAGAGCACCAATGTACATTGTAAGAGTTTTGTATGAATTATAGTAGAATTTTCTATTTGGTGATAAACATACAACCAGTGGTATTTATCATTGTTTATTGCATTTATTGTTGTATCTCCAGAGATTATCATATTTATTATTGTACTCCTAGAGGCTAAGGTAGTGTTGGGGACATAGTTCTTGTTGAATAAGTGCTTTGTCAAGGGAGTGAATGGATGCACAAGATAATTTTAGGCAAGTCATGGATAAGCTTTTCTTTCTCATTGTAATAGTCCTTACTTATTTTATTATGTATTAGGAAAAATAAATCATTAACCCAACTAACATGCCTTTGGAAGTAAATATATATTGTTTCTGTGATAAACAAATTGATTGTCAATTTTAAGAAAATATTGCAATAGAAAAATAATTTTAAAAAGAAGAAAATAAGTTTGAGACTTCAAGAATGAAAACCATTAAAAGACAAGTTCTTCATTCCTCATAGAATCTGGGAATGAAATGTATTAGTTGATTCATGGGAAGATATATTTTCTTCATTTGAATTAGTCATAGAATTAAGAGAAGATGGTATACTTTTGGTCTCATTCTTTAAAGATAATCTTGGTTTTCAAATTTGATTGACTTGAAATATATTTTCCAAATCCAGGTTAATTTCAATGTGGTTCTAATATTATATTTTACTTCACATTGTACTACTGATGTGAAATCAATATATACCTCACAGGATGTGGAACAAATGTTCTCCTAAAAGAAAACAAAACCAAAAAGATATAGCAGTTACTGAAATCCAGGGTAATATTCTTGAGCATAAAGTGATAGCAAAGAAAATATAATTTTTTTTACAAAAGGGTACAGAATTAAGGAAGAAAAGTAAAGGTGATGAACTTTTAACAAGAAATTCTTTCTAAGATATTCTGCTTTAAAATTGTGGCTCAAAAATGGCTCACAAGTCTTTTCCTGGAATTCTTTTCATGTTAGTCCATAGCATTTTGGCGAAACAATGAAAACATCACCATTTTCACAATCATAATTAAAAATAATAATCTTTTTGGCTGAATGAGAAAGTGACCCATGTTTGATAGGAAAAGCAGTCTCATCAATCGAAGATTAACAAACTAAAGTAATCAGGATGTACCTTGCTGGGATGAAGGACTACATTCTTTCCCTGCTTATATTTCTACGAACTAAATAAATTTATTTTATAACTTTGATTAAAAAAAGAAAGTTAAAATATATTTAATTTAAGAATTTAGGACTTACTTCCTGGGACATGTTGATAGATTCCTTAGAAAGAGAAAGACAATATTACTTATTTACCTAAATTAAATTCATTCTAGCTTAATACAATATCAATCTACAACCATTATCCATTGGGTAGATAACATATTAGTTTTTACCTGAATTACACAAAAAAGTTAGCCAAAGTTTCACTTCCTCTACATAATTATTATATTTCAGATAACTAACTAATTTCACATTGTGCTTTGGTTTATGAATAACTGAATCAAAAGCTCTCCCAAATATCATCCACAGAGAAGAAAGAAAATACTTCCTCTGTACAATTTCCAATGTTCTTTTTTTTATTGTTATCATGTTTTGTCTTTTTAAAAAAGATTAAATACATCACAAGAAAACAAGAAAATGCTTAGGTGACCTTGAAGTTGTCTGTGGGCATCTGTTATGGCCAGGAAGTCATTTGGAAAGTAGCATTTAACATAGTTCCAGAAAAGCTTGAGTCCTCATTGCAGAAACATAGAATGGATTCCTGTCATTGTACTCACAAAATGTTCATCACGACTTGTGAACAAACATCATTAATATTGAGAGGTCTTCAGAAAAAATGCACAAATCTAATCTTGGTGATTTGAATGTGTAGATTTCTTGGTCTTTACTCCTCCATATCTACTTTTTTTTTATGGCTTCACTTCTAATTGTCTCTGACTGTAGTTCTAGACTCACTGGTGAAAAACTATTTTAAGGACAAGAGTTTAAGGCATATTATGTTTTTACTAAGTGAAAGGATTTTATGTTGACACCAAAGTGTCTTACCTCACTGGAGGAGACATGTTCCATCTCCTATAAAAGAAACAAAAACAAATACAAGTTTCAGTTTTATGGTAGATTTTAAATGCCAACCTATCTCACTATTTTTGTTTTGTTTTGTTTTTATTGTTCTTGTTTTGATGGCAAGAGACTTTTAGAAATTTGTTTCTGGAAATGTGTAGTGTTTAGTTGATTTTTTTCATGATTATTGTAATATTATATGCTCTAATATTAATAAGCAAATCATTCTGTACTTCAAATGAATCCTTTTTATAGCTTAATGTATTTATTGCTTTTAGGAAGTGTTGGGTTCTTAGCTTTTCAGTATTTGATATTAATCCTGTCACAGTTTAAAATATAATATGATGTATGTGCAGATGTGCTACAGAATCTTAAAATATTATAATACCATCACATTTTGTTTTATTTCATTTATGTTAATTGCTAGATTT
Organism: Delphinapterus leucas; assembly: GCF_059928025.1. Taxonomy (NCBI): domain Eukaryota; kingdom Metazoa; phylum Chordata; class Mammalia; order Artiodactyla; family Monodontidae; genus Delphinapterus; species Delphinapterus leucas. The sequence goes on along the minus strand of NW_028322269.1, from coordinate 1,043,599 downwards.
AATTAATCTTAAGGGAAATACTGACAATTACTGATTTAGAGAGAAAGGGAGAAGAGTAGTTAAGACTAGGAGATTATAAACAGAAGAAAGAAACAATGAATCTTGGTGTAAGATTGATCACTGAAGCATTATTACTATATTTTTCTGTTTGCCTAACTAGAATTCTTACTCTGGCTATGCTCTTGGATTGGCTCTAAACTTAATAACAAAAACTTTTCAAGATTGATATGTGAGATATGGAAATGCAAAGGAGGCAAAGAACTCTGGTTACCCTGATGATATAGTGCATTTGTAGGGAGTGAGACACTGGGTATGGGAGAGGGATTGGCAACACAGGCTGCAGGGTAAGGGAAAAACTGAGTTACTCCTGAGGAAGTTAATAGATTGTGTGCCTGTGTCTTCGAAGCACTTCACATGAAGAATCTAGTCCTTCTTTATCATCGTGTGATATGAATATTATTATTACATTCTTACTAGAAGAATACAATGCTTTGAGAAGTTAAGGGATGACTTTGCGTTAGGTTATTTGGCAAGTAATTTTCAAAGTTAGCACTCTTCAACACATGCTTGTTTCCTGTCTAAGCATCATATCTGCTGAGGTACTATAGTCAAGAATGACGGAATTCTGACATGTGCTTGAGAGATGGTTTGGGAATCTACATTTTACCTGTCACTCTCCTGAACTTTGAATGATGTCCGTGTTATGGTTTAATATGTTTCTAACTTTTAGGAAGTGGTTCTTGGAGTGAAAATAGTTCCCCAGTAAATTCAAACAGATATGGAAGAAAGTGTGTGCCTTTTAACCTAAGACTAAAATCTTTCCAACCCTACAAGGAGAACACTTTATAAAAAGTATTTTTGTCCACCTTGATATCTTGTGTAAGGTGAGGCCAACGTCATCTTTGATTATAGGTTTTAAAGGTCACACTTCCTTGCTGCCTACCCCTGCCATTGTCTGCATAAAAGATTCACTATCCTTATATTCAGGTAATAGATACTCATAAATATCTTATTATACTTACATGCTTTGCAAGAGCAACAGCCAAAAGGCAGGTAAAAAGGAAGAACTTCATGTTTACTTGGTCCTGTGAAATAGATAGGGAGCTAATCAATAATAGTTTTACTCTCCTTAAAATCACATATTTCCTTGTTAATTATGTGTTATTTATCTTTGTACCAGTTAATTAGGAAAGGGAAATGAAGACTGATAAAAGCAGATTCACCGAAAAACACATGGATATGAATATGATGAGTTTTTTATAAGGAAAAATTAACACAACATAATGAAAAATCTTAGTTTCTAAATTGTGGAAGTTCTTTTGGGGCTTAGCAAGTTAGTAGAATAATTGACCCTATGTATAAATGGTTAATTTATTTATTAATTTATTCAATGAATACTTGCTACCCTGTTTCAGATACCATTCTAGACATGAAGATACAGTGGTGAAAATAATAAGTTATGCTTATACTAATAAGGCCATATTATTTACAATTCTTCTTTAATATTGTAGAGAATCACTATCAGAAATGCAAAATCATTTTGAAATCAGATTTCAGGTGAGGCAAAAAGAGCCTGGCTCCCTCATAAGGGGAAGAATTAGCAGGTAGAAATAACACTGTGATGGGTACAAGGAGGCCTGCTGATCCCAGATCAGCCTGGGACAGGCTGCTGAACCTTGAGCAAGTCACTGAACATCGCTGAACCTCACTTTGAATATCTAGCCAAAGAGAGGTTTAACTAAAAATATTTGATTAATAAGACCCCCTCCAGCTCCATCTCTAATACTGTGACTACATATAAGTCCCCCAGGTTTGCTGACCACATATCAGTTCAACTTTTCCAGTGGATAAACAGAGAACTGAAAAGTGAAGTAAAGTTATTCTAATGCTTTTTGACATATAACAGTGTTTTACTCTGTAGATCTATAAATATGAAATTAATTATTCTTAAGGGCAAGATTTTATTTGACTCAAACTGTTAAATTTACTGGTGATCTCTACCTATGCACATCTAGAGAATGTGTATGCACAGGAATTATTCTCTATCTTAAGATTTGCATTGCCTGATTTTGTTATTAATTTCTCATTCCTACTAAAGAATCTCAGATATGTTTGTTTACTCTTACAGGGTGAGGCATATGACACTCACTTTAGAAGCATTTCATAATGAGTACATTTTAAAATAAGATTAGATATATATTAAATTTTATAATTTAAAATTTTGAAATAAATTTATTATATATAGCCATTTACCTCAATTTTACTTAAGATTTTATTTTCCATGGATGAAAGAAATTGGAACATGGGCAAACGTTAACTAAAAGTTAAAGAAATGCTTTTAGCATGTTGATAAATGAGAACCATAGAAATAGTTGTAGTTACTAAGCAACTGCTATTGACAGACATTGTGTTAGGTATGTTGTAAATTCTTTCTCTAGTCTCTGGAACAATTTTGTTAGGTACATGAGTCTTATTAACAGATGAAGAAAATGATTCAGGAGGTCATACATCAAATACACAGTACCCTGGATTTCCAAAAACCTCATTATGATGAGCTCATCCTTAAAATAAGATTGTGGCATTTCATCATAAGATAGAGCACTATAATAGTTTCCAGTGTCTATATGTTGATTATATTCAGAAGCACTGAAAAGGAGATAAATCAGTAGCTATGTTAGTTACCAATTTCTCAAAGAATCTTAAGGTACACTGACATTGGTTTCTTTAAAAATACTTTTTAGAACAATGTTATTAGGTTTTACAATATTACAAGTTATATAGAATAATAAAAAGATAAATGAAAATATTACCTTGTTTCCTAAAAGGAAGACAAGTAGTCCAGAGAGTGGGAGATCTATGATGGGTTATCACAGTGCTATTTAAACCTTGTTCCTCCATAACATGGTAATTCTGTGGTTTGAAATTCCTAAACAGAATTCAAATTCTAAGAAGTCATGAAGATTAGAATTGTTTTTCCATCCAATTTTTGTACCATATAGTCCAAGGAGTGCTTCCGCTCAGGTTGATTTAGAACATGATAACAGGTAAGGAGGAGTTTATAATGTATAGTGATTATCTATATTTCATGTTTGTGTAGCTCACCTCTTCCATGTACTAGTTGGGTCATTCAGGATAAACTTTTTGTTTGTTTGCTTTTCTAGAAGTACCTCAGTGCCTCTTCTAATCTAAAACATTTTAAATAAATGTCTCAAATGACATTTTGGATATTTCAACTAAAATTTCATTAATATGTGAAAAAATACATTTTTCATATTCGTTGCTTATCATTTGCCAACACTAAAAATATGGTTAGCCATATGCAAGTCTATGTGATATACTGAAAAACTCAGCTCTCCAACTAGTTAGCAGTAACTTTCATAAGAATTTACTTTCTTAACTTTTCTCAGTATTTTCTGAATGTTTAAAATAATAATATTCATATTGAATCCAATTTATAAAATTGTAATGATTAGAAATAATTTATGTAAAGTGAATTGGTATCTACATGGCACCTACTTTTTCAGAAATCACAGAATGAAATGGCTATAATAACCAGGCAGGTAACGTAATTGCCTGAAGTAGGCCTAGGTTTAAGAAAAAGAATGCATCACAGGGACTGTAATGTGGTCTTCCTGAAAGTGCAAGCCTGGAAATACTCAGCTCCAGTCAATTTTGACATGTAATATATATGCTCCATTGTTGCCAAATCTTCCACTTTTTAGGCTAGTCTAAGTGTCTTATTTATTCAGAACATTTTTGTATATTGATTGTCAATACGTTAAAACTATTTTAAAATATTGTGTCTGAAGACAGAACCCATGCACAGTTAGATTTTGCTCAAGTGCTGCCAATTTGAGATCTTTGGAGAGAATGTTAGTTTCTAGATGCATGTAATTATTGAAAAATGAATCATTTTGGAAAACCACATATTCTGGTTAACCAAAGCATTAATGTTTAGGCATCAAGTTATTAAAATTCCTAAGTTTCCATAGAAATCTTTGTGAAATTTACTACAGTGTGACGGCATTCTTAAAACTAAAGAAAACCAATTACACATGGTATTTAAGAGCTTAAAGCTGTTTCCCCCATAGGATTATGTTTCATGAAACTGCCCTTTTTAAATCTGTTTCTGATTTCTATGTCTCCTTTGCTTCTGCTTAGCAATCATCTTGTTTTTATGGAATTATTTAAATCACTTTGTCCTCTGGAGCAGAAGAAATCTGGCTTTTCATCTTTACATATTTGCTGTTTAAGTTGGCCTGACACTTGGTGGATACTTAGTAAACACTTTAATTTCCCTTTACAATCAGGACTACTTGCCTTTGGAAGCCACATTTTTCCATTGCTTTTAACTTTTGAGAGTGTGAAAATCAGACAACCATGCTTGTTCATTTCTGTGGCTCTCCAGTAACTGTTTTATGAGTAGCTTCTCTATGAGATGTGGGTCCACCTGCTCCTCTCTCATCCTCTAAGCACTTACCTATATGTTTATCCCTTTTTCCTCTTACAGTTTTATTTGCTTCATTTGTACTTGCTCCTTTGCTTAGCTTACAATATCCTGAATTCGCCTTCATTCTACAGATACTATTTCATCATTCTGTCACTAACTGGACACCGCACCCATTTTTTTCCTTTCACTCACCACCAAACTTTTTGGAAGTCTTCATACTTGTGACTTATTCCTCCTAACCTCTTCAATCTATTGTTTCTGTGCCAATTTATCTTCCACTGTTTAGATAACTACAGTTTCTAATAGATCTTGTAACCTCTCATCAGTTATCTCCAAAATGGATTTTCCATAAATTCCACAAATATTTTCTTTCTATAATCAATGTAACAAGTAATTTTACTGAATCAAAACATTTCTATGTTTTTTTTATACTGTCGAGGGTAATGTTCAAGATATTTAACATAGAATTCAAGGTCATTCAAAATCTTCCCAGGAGATTTTTCTGGCCTCATTTCTTGACATGTTGTATTCCTCATTCACAATCTTTCCAGGGCACCATGAAATGTCCCATGATTCTTCTGACTGGGAATGTGCTTCTATCACATTACCTGCCTTGCAAATGCCCAAGTGTTCCTGAAGATACAGTTGAAATTTGAGCCATCTGTGAAAAGATTTCCCAAATCTTCGATGTACTTGAACTTGTTAATATATGCTATGAATGAAATATTTGGACAGTTGTTGAAGTTGGAAATGTAGTTAAGATATAATCAGTGAATAATTCTTGAGTATGTGCCAGGAATTATTCTAAGCATCTAGGAGAAAGCCATAAACAAAAGAGAAATCTCTGCTTTCATGGGGCTTATACTTCAACTGGCTGAAAGAGATAGACCCATGATAAGTAAGACATTCTTGGTTTGATTATGATGCATGCTAAGGAGAAATCTGGAGAAAGAGGATAGGAAGTATTAGCAGGGATGGGGTGGTCACTGTTAGATAGTGTGGCCAGGAAATGTCTCCATGAGCAAAAGAGTAAAAACTTAAAGGAAATAAACCTTGTACTGTAGATAGTTCGGGAAGAACTCATCTGCAAAGGCCCTGATTTATGAGTATTCCTGGCAAGTTTGAAAATTTTTGGATAAACCAGCATGGTTGAAAAATAGTGAATTTGGTGGAAACAAAGTCAAAGGGGCAAATGGGACCAATAAGGCAAGGTTCTTAGGTATTGAAAAGACTTTAGGAAACAGTTGCACTGACTGGAAAGTGATGTCAAGTAGAAGATAACTTGGGATTACCTACTAAAATGTAGACTGAAAGGGTCAAAAGAAGAAATATGATCAAATTGGAGGCCATTGTAATAATCTAGGTGTGTTTATGCCAGCAGAGGGGATGGTGAGAAATTGTAATATTCTAGATATACTTTGAAACTTAGAGAAGATAGAATTTAATAGATTAAAGGTGAGGTGTGAGAGAAAGGAAAAGGTCAACAATTACTCCAGGTTTTTGTTCTGATCACCTGGAATAATGTAGTAACTACCTACTGATATCACAAATATTGAAAGAGGAGCTAGTTTAGGGGAAAACTATTAATAGCTTAGATATTTTTCCCCCCTTATTTATGTATTTAATTTTAAATTTTTAAATATTTATTTTACATGGGACTTACAATGTTGTGTTATTTCAGGTGTACAGCAAAGTGATTCAGTTATATATACACATATATCTATTCTTTTAGGAGCTTAGTTTTATAAAAGTTAAATTTGAAGTTCCAGTTAGAAATTTAGGTTGGAATACAGAGTAAACAGTGTACAACAATACTTAACTACCTAACGGGACTGATGAAAATTATTAAAGAACAGACTACAGGCAAAGCCCTTATCAGTGTTACCAACCATCATGATTTCAGCCTTTTCTGATGCTATTTATGTACAACTAATATAAGAACATAAAGAAAAGGAAAATCTTACCACAAGTTAGAAATAAAAGGCCTGGAGTAGATAAGTTCTGTAGGATATAAGTAAATAAAGAAAGAAAGGAAATCCTAAAATATCGGAAGTCCCATATTATTTCAATGGGTATATATCTCTTGTCATATGTTTAATACATTACAATGACTATATCGATAGTTCATCAAGACACTTACTTATATACAGAGCTGTCCGTAAGTATAAGAATCAGGTAGTCCAGAAAGAAAATAATGAATGGAGGGAGTTTGTGCAAAGTTAAGGGAATTGAGAGTTAGGTCATAAGCAAACAAAAAACCCAACAAACCTCTGAGGATGGAAATGAAACTTGAACACAGGTTCATAAGAGCTAGAAATAATTCAATAAATGTTAATTATCATTAAAAAATGTTACTACTTGATTAGTGAATATTGGCTCATTGAAAACGTGGAAACTTTTATTAGTTTCTAAGTCTAAAATGAAGTGATCTCTGGCAGAAAAATACATTAGCTATGTAAGCTGTGAAGAATGACTTATGAGAAATGTATCTAACCATTTTTTCTAAAAAGAAGTTTAATTCAATATATTTTATACTCTTTGAGAAATCCATGAATGCAGTCTTATGAAAACTTAAAACATACACAGTTCTTTCTTTTTTTCTTCTTTTTGCATTACGCGGGCCTCTCACTGTTGTGGCCTCTCCTTTTGCGGAACACAGGCTCCAGACGCGCAGCTTCAGTGGCCATGACTCACGGGCCTAGCTGCTCCGCGGCATGTGGGATCTTCCCGGACCGGGGCACGAACCCGTGTCCCCTGCATCAGCAGGCGGACTCTCAACCACTGCGCCACCAGGGAAGCCCAGTTATTTCTATTTTTAATGTCAAAATGTTACTTTATTACACAGAAAATAACCCTTTTAAACGAAATGTCTGCTATCTATTGGAAGAGCTATATGCATGTGTAGTACAGGCATAATATAATGCCTGGGAAGCATACATACTAATTTCAAAATCCTGATTACCTCTGAGGAGCTAGGGATGGGAATGGAATTGAGTGGGGACAATGAAGCTTCAGTTGTAGTGACAAAATTTATTTTCTTTTCATTAACTAAAGTCTTTTAATAAAGTATTATTTATGAGTGATGAAATGCACATATTTTAAGTGTATAGGTGGATCAGTTACTATGGTCGAAGTATGTTACTTTCCTATTACCCCATGAAGTTTCCTCCTACCCTTTCCCACTTGATCACCCCTCTCAGAAACCATCACTCATCTGAATTGATCAATAATTCATTTTTTCTGTTTTAGAGCATCTTTTGTATGTAATCATAGAGCATATACTTTGTGGTGTCTAGCTTTTGTCTCATGACATAATGTTTTTGAGATTTATCGAGGGTAATTATTGCTGAGTTGTCTATTGTAAGAATGTATGCACTTTGTTTATGCCTCTCCTCTAGAAGAACACCATGGCTATTCCTAGTTTGGGACTATCATGAATAAAGATATTATAATATTATTTGTACAAGGATTTTTGAAGACTTTTTTTTTAATCTCTGATAAGGCAGAGGAATGGTATGGCTGTGTCATATGGTATATGCACATTGAATATTTACATAGACTGTCAAATAATTTCCTAAGGTAAAATTAAAATGATCACAGTGCCACTATCATGATTAAACATAGAATTGATACAGATCATTCAATAATTTGTATATTAAACAAACAAATTCTATTTAATGACATCATATAACTAGTGATGACATATTAAAATAAAGATGTTTCCCAGTTTCAAAAAACAAGAATTTCTTAAATTCAAATATTTGCTTTGCTGATAGGCTCATTAAACTGCTTATTTTTCTTCTTTTCTGTTTCCCCCCCCTTTCTTTTCCATGCCATATGAGGTGGTAGTAAATGATAGTTTCATAACTCATTTGTAATTTTAAACTCAGAATACAGCATGTGTTAGTATTTGGAGTATTGCCACTAATTGTGTATGACGTTCCCAGTAATTAGATACAAGGAATGCCTGAGGTAGAAGGTTCTCTAATTTTACCAGAAGTGGAAGTGAGGTCCAGGGAAGTCTTGTGATGAGTATAAAGACACAGTTGGACTCATGCAAGGAAACACTGACTTTTATTCCAATGATTTTTATATTCAAGAGTATTCTGTCACCCCACTTCTTTACTGAGCAATCTTTTATTTTTTTTTTTCTTACAAAACTGTATATTTTATTTATTTATTTATTTTAACATCTTTATTGGACTATAATTGCTTTACAATGGTGTGTTAGCTTCTGCTTTATAACAAAGTGAATCAGTTATACATATACATATGTTCCCATATCTCTTCCCTCTTGTGTCTCCCTCCCTCCCACCCTCCCTATCCCACCCCTCTAGGTGGTCACAAAGCACCGAGCTGACCTCCCTGTGCTATGCGGCTGCTTCCCACTAGCTATCTATTTTACGTTTGGTAGTGTATATGTGTCCATGCCACTCACTTTGTCCCAGCTTACCCTTACCCCTCCCTGTATCCTCAAGTCCTTTCTCTAGTAGGTCTGGGTCTTTATTCCCATCTTGCCCCTAGGTTCTTCATGACCATTTTTTTTTTTTTAGATTCCATATATATGTGTTAGCATATGGTATTTGTTTATCTCTTTCTGACTTGCTTCACTCTGTATGACAGACTCTAGGTCCATCCACCTCACTACAAATAACTCAATTTCATTTCTTTTTATGGCTGAGTAATATTCCATTGTATATATGTGCCACTTCTTCTTTATCCATTCAACTGTTGATGGACACTTTGGTCATTTCCATGTCCTAGCTATTGTACATAGAGCTGCAATGAATATTTTTGTACATGACTCTTTTTGAATTATGGTTTTCTCAGGGTGTATGCCCAGTAGTGGGATTGCTGGGTCGTAAGGTAGTTCTATTTTTAGTTTTTTAAGGAACTTCCATACTGTTCTCCATAGTGGCTGTATCAATTTACATTCCCACCAAAAGTACAAGAGTGTTCCCTTTTCTCCGCACCCTTGCCAGCATTTATTGTTTCTAGATTTTTTGATAATGGCCATTCTGACTGGTGTGAGATGATATCTCATTGTAGTTTTGATTTGCATTTCTCTAATGATTAATGATGTTGAGCATTCTTTCATGTGTTTGTTGGCAATCTGTATATCTTCTTTGGAGAAATGTCTATTTAGGTCTTCTGCCCATATTTAGATTGGGTTGTTTTTCTTTTTTGATATTGAGCTGCATGAGCTGCTTGTAAATTTTGGAAATTAATCATTTGTCAGTTGTTTCATTTGCAAATATTTTCTCCCATTCTGAGGGTTGTCTTTTGGTCTTGTTTATGGTTTCCTTTGCTTTGCAAAAGCATTTGTTTCATTAGGTCCCATTTGTTTAGTTTTGTTTTTATTTCCATTTCTCTAGGTGGTGGGTCAAAAAGGATCTTGCTGTGATTTATGTCATAGAGTGTTCTGCCTATGTTTTCCTCTAACAGTTTCATGGTGTCTGGCCTTACATTTAGGTCTTTAATCTATTTTGAGTTTATTTTTGTGTATGGTGTTAGGGAGTGTTCTAATTTCATTCTTTTACATGCTGTCCAGTTTTCCCAGCACCACTTATTGAAGAGGCTGTCTTTTCTCCACTGTATATTCTTGCCTACTTTTGCAAAGATAAGGTAACCATATATGTGTGGGTTTATCTCTGGGCTTTCTATCCTGTTCCATTGATCTATATTTCTTTTTTTGTGCCAGTACCATGCTGTCTTGATTACTGTAGCTTTGTAGTATAGTCTGAAGTCAGGGAGCCTGATTCCTCCAGCTCTGTGTTAATTTCTCAATATTGCTTTGGCTATTCAGGGTCTTTTATGTTTCCATACAAATTGTGAAAATTTTTGTTCTGGTTTTGTGAAAAATGCCAGTGGTAGTTTGATAGGGATTTCATAGAATCTATTGATTGCTTTGGGTAGTATAGTAATTTTCAGTGTGTTGATTCTTCCAATCCAAGAACATGGTATATCTCTCCATCTCTTTGTATCATCTTTAATTTCTTTCATCAGTGTTTTGTAATTTTCTGCATAGTCTTTTGTCTCCTTAGGTATGTTTATTCCTAGATATTTTATTCCTTTTGTTGCAATGGTAAATGGGAGTGTTTTCTTTATTTCACTTTCAGATTTTTCATCATTAGTGTATAGGAATGCAAGAAATCTGTACATTAATTTTGTATCCTGCTACTTTACTAAATTCATTGATTAGCTCTAGTAGTTTTCTGGTGGCATCTTTAGGATTCTCTATGTATAGAATCAAGTCACCTGCAAACAGTGACAGCTTTACTTCTTCTTTTCTGATTTGGATTGCTTTTATTTCTTTTCCTCTCTGATTACTGTGGCTACAGCTTCCCAAACTATGTTGAATAATAGTGGTGAGAGTGGGCAACCTTGTCTTGTTCCTGATCTTAGTGGAAATTGTTTCAGTTTTTCACCATTGACGACGATGTTGGCTTTGGGTTTGTCATATATAGCCTTTATTATGTTGAGGAAATTTCCCTCTATGCCTACTTTCTGGAGGGTTTTTGTCATAAATGGGTGTTGAATTTTGTCAAAAGTTTTCTCTGCATCTATTGAGATAATCACATGTTTTTTCTCCTTCAATTTGTTAATATGGTGTATCACATTGATTGATTTGCATATATTGAAGAATCCTGGCATTCCTGGGATAAACCCCACTTATTCATGGTGTATGATCCTTTTAATGTTCTGTTGGATTCTTTTTGCAAGTATTTTGTTGAGGATTTTTGCATCTATGTTCATCAGTGATATTGGCCTGTAGTTTTCTTTCTTTGTGACATCTTTGTCTGGTTTTGGAATCAGGGTGATGGTGGCCTCGTAGAATGAGTTTGGGAGTGTTCCTACCTCTGCTATATTTTGGAAGAGTTTGAGAAGGATAGGTGTTAGCTCTTCTCTAAATGTTTGATAGAATTCCCCTGTGAAGCCATCTGGTCCTGGGCTTTTGTTTGTTGGAACATTTTAAATCACAGTTTCAATTTCAGTGCTTGTCATTGGTCTGTTCATATTTTCTCTTTCTTGCTGGTTAAGTCTCTGAAGGTTGTGCATTTCTAAGAATTTGTCCATTTATTCCAGGTTGTCCATTTTATTGGCATATAGTTGCTTGTAGTAATCTCTCATGATTCTTTGTATTTCTGCAGTGTCATTTGGTACTTTTCCTTTTACATTTCTAATTCTGCTGATTTTAATCTTCTCCCTGTTTTTTTTTTTTTTTTTAGAAATAAAGTACAGGCACAGACTCTAGACAATGCTATACATTTTTCTTTTAATTGTATTTATTTATTTTTATTTTTGGCTGTGTTGGGTCTTCATTTCTGTGCGAGGGCTTTCTCTAGTTGCGGCAAGCGGGAGCCACTCTTCATCACGATGCGTGGGCCTTTCACTGTCGCAGCCTCTCTTGTCGTGGAGCACAGGTTCCAGACGCGCAGGCTCAGCAGTTGTGGCTCACAGGCCTAGTTGCTTCGCGGCATGTGGGATCTCCCCAGACCAGGGTTTGACCCTGTGTCCCCTGCATTGGCAGGCACATTCCCAACCACTGCATCACCAGGGAAGCCCTCCCTTTTTTTCTTGATCTGTCTGGCTAATGGCTTATCAATTAAGTTTATCTTCTCAAAGAACCAGCTTTCAGTTTTATTGATCTTTGCTATCATTTCATTCATTTATTTTTCATTTATTTCTGATCTGATCTATATGATTTCTTTCCTTCTGCTAACTTTTGTTTTTTTTTATTTTTCTTTCTCTACTTGCTTTAGGTGTAAGGTTAGGTTGTTTATTTGAGACGTTTCTTGTTTCTTGAGGTAGGATTGTATTGCTATAAAAGTCCCTCTTAGAACTGCTTTTGCTGCATCTCATAGGTTTTGGGTCATTGTGTTTTCATTGTCAATTTCTTCTAAGAATTTTTTGATTTCCTCTTTGATTTCTTCAGTGATCTCTTGGTTATTAAGTAGTGTGTTGTTTAGCCTCCATGTGTTTGTATTTCTTACAAATTTTTTCCTGTAATTGATATCTAGTCACATAGCATTGTGGTTGGAAAAGATACTTGATATGATTTCAATTTTCTTAAATTTACCAAGGCTTGATTTGTGACCCAAGATATGATCTATCCTGGAGAATGTTCCATGAGCACTTAAGAAGAATGTGTATTCTATTGTTTTTGGAAGGAATGTCCAAATGTCTATAAATATCAATGAATTCCATCCTGTATAATGTATCATTTAAAGCTTGTGTTTCTTTATTTATTTTCATTTTGGTTGATCTGTGCATTGGTGAAAGTGTGGTGTTAAAGTCCCCTACTATGATTGTGTTACGGTCGATTTCCCATTTTATGCCTGCTAGTATTTGCCTTATGTATTGAGGTGCTGCTATGTTGGGTGCATGAATATTTACAATTGTTATATCTTCTTCTTGGATTGATCCCTTGATCATTATGTAGTGTCCTTCTTTGTCTCTTGTAATAGTTTTTGTTTTAAAGTCTATTTTGTCTGTTATAAGAATTGCTACTAGATTTTTTTTTGGGTGGGTATGCGAGCCCCTCACTGTTGTGGCCTCTCCCGTTGTGGAGCTCAGGCTCCAGATGCGCAGGCTCAGCGGCCATGGCTCACGGGCCCAGCCGCTCCATGGCATGTGGGATCTTCCTGGACCAGGGCACGAACCCGTGTCCCCTGCATTGGCAGGCAGACTCTCAACCACTGCACCACCAGGGAAGCCCTCTAGCTTTCTTTTGATTTCCCTTTGCATGCAATATCTTTTTCCATCCCCTCACTTTCAGTCTGTATGTGTCCCTAGGTCTGAAGTGGGTCTCTTGTAGACAGCATATACACAGGTCTTGTTTTTGTATTCATTCAGCCAGTCTATGTCTTTTGGTTGGAACATTTAATCCATTTACATTTAAGGTAATTATCGATATGTGTGTTCCTATTCCCATTTTCTTAATTGTTTTGGGTTTATTATTGTAAGTCTTTTCCTTCTTTTGTGTTTTCTGCCTAGAGAAGTTCCTTTGCACTTGTAAAGCTAGTGTAGTGGTGTTGAATTCTCTTATGTTTTGCTTGTCTGTTAAGCATTAAATTTCTTCATCAAGTCTGAATGAGGTCCTTGCTGGGTAGAGTAATCTTGGTTGTAGGTTTTTCTCCTTCATCACTTTAAATATGTCCTGGCATGCCCTTCTGGCTTGCAGAGTTTCTGCTGAAAGATCAGCTGTTAACCTTATGGAGATTCCCTTATGTGTTACTTGTTGTTTTTCCCTTGCTGCTTTTAATAGTTTTTCTTTGTATTTAATTTTTGATAGCTTGAATAATATGTGTCTTGGTGTGTTTCTCCTTGGATTTATCCTGTATGGGATTCTCTGTGCTTCCTGGACTTGATTAACTATTTCCTTTCCCATATTAGGAAGTTTTCAACTATAATATCTTCAAATATTTTCTCAGTCCCTTTCTTTTTCTCTTATTCTTCTGGGACCCATATAATTCGACTGTTGGTGTGTTTAATGTTGTCTCTGAAGTCTCTGAGACTGTCCTCAATTCTTTTCATTCCTTTTTCTTTATTCTGCTCTGCAGTAGTTATTTCCACTATTTTATCTTCCAGGTCACTTATCCGTTCTTCTGCCTCAGTTATTCTGCTATTGATCCCTTCTAGAGAATTTTTAATTTCATTTATTGTGTTATTCATCACTGTTTGTTTGCTCTTTTGTTCTTCTATTTCCTTGTTAAACGTTTCTTGTATGTTCTCCATTTTATTTCCAAGATTTTGGATCATCTTTACTATCATTATTCTGAATTATTTTTCAGGTAGACTGTTTATTTCTTCTTCATTTTTCAGGTCTGGTGAGTTTTTACCTTGCTCCTTCATCTGCGGTGTGTTTCTCTGTCTTCTCATTTTGCTTCACTTACTCTGTTTGGAGTCTCCTTTTCGCAGGCTGTATGCTCGTAGTTTCTGTTGTTTTTGTTTTCTGCCCCCAGTGGCTAAGGTTGGTTCAATGTGTTGTGTAAGCTTCCTGGTGGAGGGTACTAGTGCCTGTGTTCTGGTGGATGAGGCCAGATCTTTTCTTTCTCGTGGGCAGGTTCATGTCTGGTGGTGTGTTTTGCGGTGTCTGTGGCCATATTATGATTTTAGTCAGCCTCTCTGCCATTGGATGGTGTTTTATTCCTGTCTTGCTACTTGTTTGGCATAGGGTGTCCAGCACTGTAGCTTGCTGGTCATTGAGTGGAGCTGCGTCTTGGCGTTGAGATGGAGATCTCTGGGAGGTTTCCACCATTTGATATTACATGAAGCTGGGAGGTCTCTTGTGGTCCAGTGTCCTGAACTTGGCTTTCCCACCTCAGAGGCACAGCCCTGATGCCTGGCTGGAGTGCCAGAAACCTGTCATCCCCACAGCTCAGAATAAAAGGGAGGAAATAAAGAAGGAAAGAAAGAAGAAGATAAAATAAAATAATGTAAAATGACATAAAGTAAAATAAAATAATTAAAATAAAAAATAATTATTAAAAAAAAATTTAAGAAGTAACAAAAAAGAAAGAAAGAAGAGTGTAACCAAACCAAAAAACAAATCCACCAATGATTACAAGTATTAGAACTGTACTAAAAAGCAAAACAAAACAAAAAACGGACAGAAGAACCCTAGGACAAATGGTAAAAGCAAAGCTATACAGACAAAATCACACACAGAAGCATACAAGTACACACTCACAAAAAGAGAAAAAGAGAGAGAGAGAAAAAAAAAAGCATATCGTTGCTCCCAAAGTCCACCTTCTCAATTTTGGATGATTCTTTGTCTCTTCAGGTATTCCACAGATGCAGGGTACATCAAGTTGACTGTGGAGATTTAATCCGCTCCTCCTGAGGCTGCTGGGAGAAATTTCCTTTTCTCTTCTTTTTCTCACAGCTCCCGGGGTTCAGCTTTGGATTTGGACCCGCCTATGCATGTAGGTCGCCTGAGGGCATCTGTTTTTCACTCAGACAGGATGGGGTTAAAGGAGTAGCTGGTTTGTGGGCTCTGGCTCCCTCAGGCTGGGGGGAGGGAGGTGTACAGAGTTCAGGGTGAGCCTGCGGTGGCAGAGGCCGGCGTGATGTTGCAGCAGCCTGAGGCCTGCTGTTTGTTCTCCTGGGTAAGCTTCACCTCTGCCTGGATCACAGGACCCTGGCAGTGGCAGGCTGCACAGGCTCCCGGGAGGGACGGTATGGATAGTGACCTGTGCTCGCACACAGGGTTCTTGGTGGCTGCAGCAGCAGCAACCTTAGCGGCTCATGCTCGTCTCTGAGATCCGTGCTGATAGCCACAGCTCGCACCCATCTCTGGAGCTCCTTTTAGCGGTGCTCTGAATCCCCTCTCCTCTCACACCAGGAAACAAAGAGGCAAGAAAAAGTCTCTTGCCTCTTCAGCAGCTCCAGACCTTTTCCTGGATGCCCTCCTGGCTCGCTGTGGTGCACTAGTCCCCTTCAGGCTGTGTTCACACAGCCAACCCCAGTCCTCTCCCTGGGATCCGACCTCTGAAGGCCGTACCTCAGCTCCCAGCCCCCACCTGTCCCAGCGGGTGAGCAGACAATCCTCTCGGGCTGGTGAGTGCTGGTCGGCAGCGATGTTCTGTGCGAGAATCTCTCTGCTTTGCCCTCCGCAACCCTGTTGCTGCGCTCTCCTCCGTGGCTCTGAAGCTTCCCCCTCCGCCCCCCCACAGTCTCCGCCCCACGAAGGGGCTTCTAGTGTGTGGAAACCTTTCCTCCTTCACAGCTCCCTCCCACTGGTGCAAGGTCCCGTGCCTATTCTTTTGTCTTTTCTTTTTTCTTTTGCCCTACCCAGGTACGTGGGGAGTTTCTTGCCTTTAGGGAGGTCTGAGATCTTCTGCCAGCGTTCAGTAGGTGTTCTGTAGGAGTTATTCCACACGTAGATGTATTTCTGATGTACTTGTGGGGAGGAAGGTGATCTCCGCGTCTTACTCTTCAGCCATCTTGAAGCTCCTTCCCTCAATTTTCTACCTTAAGATTTGCATTAATAAATAATTTCCAAGTAGTAAGCTGCATAATTTCTCTTTTTCATATAGTATATTTGTTGCATAGTTTTGATATATAAATAAATAAATTTACTTATATTTAAGTAGACAGATTAAAATTGTATTTTCCCTAACATTGCACACTAAAGTTAAATTTCATATAACAAAGGACATTTTCATTAGAACATCTTTAATATTATGTGACATTTAATGATGTGAAATAAGCTTATTCACCACAGCTGTTCCCAATATGTTATAGTTAGGAATTTTCTTTAGATTAATGAAATAAATTGTATCATAAAAAATTAAATGAGAAACAAATTTTCTTAAAATGTAGGTTTAAAAAATAAAACAAAAGATCTACTAATCACTCAGCATCTGCTATTTTCACTCTGTTAGTCATGTTATGTGTATTTTCTGCACCAGAGTAATGTAAGGTGAATAATTTTTTTTCTATTTTACAGATGAAGATTCTCCTGAGTTTCTGTAATCTTTATTTTGAATTCCCTGCATCAAAAGCAAGGTCTGAGCACATAATAATAAAAAAAAATACGATAAACTGTTTCTAGTGTCTAAATGTCAGTTTCATCAAGAAAAACCTGGTAAAGAATGATAAATAAGAGTCTTGGGCTAATTAGAAGAAACCTTCTTTAAAACATTTTATTATCTTTTAAAATACTGTTTGTATTTTTTTCTAAATAATAGTATTTGTTGTACAGATATTCTTCATAGGTAAGAAGTATGAGAGAAAGGATATATGAAAATATTACCTTGTTTTGTAAAACAAAGAAAAGAAGTCCAGACAGTGAATGTGCTAAGATAGTTTATCTTAATACTATTTAAACCTTGTTTCTCCATCATGTGGTAATTCTGTGGTTTAAAATACAAGTAACCTACTTGAATTCTAAGAACTCACTATGATCACATGTTGTTTTTCTGACCAACTTTTGTACCCACATATTCTAAGAAGTATTTCATACAGGATGATTTAGAATATGATTAGAGGAAATGAAGATGTTATTACGTTCATTGATTATTAACATTCTGTTTTTATGTAGCCTCACCTCTGCCATGGCCTAGTTTTTTGGTTCAAGGAAGTTCATAAGTCTTTCCTAGTCTCATTTGCATAAATTTATTTGGCTACAGGCAAAAAGAATTTCGCAGATCTGTTTTCTATTTTCTTTGAACACGTATCTGAAAAACATTTGGATATGTAATAAATTTTCATTATTATAAAAATAAATGTGCTTCATTATTTGAATGAATGAAGAACTGAAGCTTGGTAGCCATCTATCAAATATAAAAACTTGGTCTATGTAAATGACAAGCCACACAGTGTAATGACTTGTATCCACTACTTATTAGCACTATAAACTGAGTAGATAAGTTTTGTCTTCAGGTTTTTCATCTGTAAGATGGTGTCAATTAAATATATGTGTGTGTGTGTGTATTATTGCAAAGTTTAGCAATAGTGTATGTAATAGAAAATATTATTTTTTAGGTGGAAGATGCTAAATCAGAAAATATTTACAAATTCAAATAACCATAGAGACCAACCAAGTGATTTAAATGAATAAAACAGCACTAGACATAAAAAAGGTAAGATAGGGCTTCCCTGGTGGCCCAGTGGTGGGGGGGTCCGTGCAGGGGACACGGGTTCGTGCCCGGTCTGGAAGATCCCACATGTGGCAGAGCGGCTAGGCCCATGAGCCATGGTCGCTGGGCCTGCGCGTCTGGAGCCTGTGCTCCGCAATGGGAGAGGCTACAACAGTGAGAGGCCTGCGTAGCGCAAAAAAAAAAAAAAAAAAGGTAAGATAAAATATGGATTATGGCCTCCTAGAAAGTTCGAGCACGGGTCGAAGGAAGCAGTCAATATTCAGCTCCAGCCAGTTTTTGACATGGAAAAATTATTACTCTGTATTACCAGATTCTGCAAATTATTTTAGGAGATAAATCAGAAGTCTGGAGTTTTTAAAATGTGAATTCTTCTGATATTTACAGGCTATCAACAAATTTGAAACATGCCTTAAAATATCTTCTTTGCCAAAAAAACACATTGAAGGGCTGGGTTTGCTAAAATAAAGAGATCACAAATGTGATTCTGTGTTACTGGAGAATGAATCATTCTGGCAAGCTAAGTGGAATCAACTTAAAAATTAACTTTTAAGCATAATGATATTTTTTAAATTTCCTAATTATTTTATGTAGAAGAATTTTTAAAATTTACCACACCTTACTACATTCTGAAATACTAAATATAATCAATTTATATATATATATATATGTTATTTACAGTCATTGACAAATTTAAAGTAGTTCAGCACCATAAAATTATTTTCCTGAAATTGCTATTTTTCCTGTTTCTGATTTTTATGTCTCCTATTAACCATATTGTTTTGCTTATGCATTTTTATGACTGCTTATCAGTCATAATGTTTTGTATGGATCTATTTTAAAAAGCTTTGTTTGCTGAGGGCAAGATATCTGATCTGTTTTAATCATTTTTGCATCTCCATCCATTAGCTTGGGGGCTTCACAACCATGCTTGTTCATTTCTCTAACTCTCCAGAGAAGCTCTGAATCAGTCATTTGTCTTGGGTAAATCGGCTCTTAATACCTCCTACATAATCATCACCATTCTATTTTATCCCTTTTCTCTCTTACATCTTTGCTTCATTTCCAGTGGTCTTTCTTTAGCCTAGACAAACAATCAGTTTTGCCCCATCCTATATTCTACAAATACTGTCTCATAATTTCCTGTTTCTTCAGCTACATCACCAATTTTCTCCTACCAGTTACCATCAAATACTTAGATGAGCAACTGAAAAGATTTAATTTGTAGATTTTGCTCCATAACTTGTACATTCAACTTTCACCTCATTCACATCTTTTGTTCTTTCTTAGGTAATTGTAATTTGTTTCCTAATTGGTCTTTCCACTTCTAACCTGACAGTTTTCTAGGTTATTATCCACATTATTCTCAGAATTATTTTGCAAAAACTGTTGTGAGAAGCCATTTTACTGCAAAAACTATTTTAATTGTTTCATATTATATATGGAATAATATCCAAGGTCTTAACACAACATTCAAGACCATTTCACAGCTTTCTGGGGAGATACTTCTGGCCTTACTTCTTGCCTCTCCTTATGTCTCATATACAACTTTTCCATTCCATAATTTCATGTCTTCATGTCTTTCCTTCTGACAGAGAATGCTCTCTCTTCACATTCTCTGACTCACAAACTCCTATGTATTTTCCAAGATAAAGTTGAAATTTGAACATTTCTGTGACAATATCCTCCAAGCCTCGGGTAGGTCTAGTGCTTGCTTATTTGGTGTGTTCTTTAAGAGAGTATTTACATTGATGCTGTATTTTAGTCAGTCACATGTTAATTAATTCATTTACTCAGTCAACAGTTATTTAAACTATGTAAATAAATGAATTTAATTTTATTACATAAGCTACTTAGACTTATTTACAAGTAACTAGATGTATTATTCTAGGCTCCTGGGATATAGCCCTCATGAAACTTACATTCTTTTAAGGGAAACAGATTTATAAGTGTACAGAGCTACAGAAACACAAACAATTGAAGACAAGTAGCAAAAAAAAAATCACGATAAAAAGTAAAATGTATAGTATTTACATTATATTGTATGAAAAGAAGAAAAATAGGTAAAGGAAGTGGGGTAGGAAATGTCAGGAGGAGTACTGGGGAAGATGGCCAGGAAAAGCCTCACAGAAAAATTAAGTAGAGACATAAGAGAAGAGTGGGGAGTGGTCCATGCATTTACCTGGGGAAAGAATTCCGGACTGAGGAAAAGACTAATGGAAAGCTATCAGGTGGCAGCTCACCTACTGTTCTCAAGGAATAGCAAAGAGGCCAGCAGGACAGAGCAGGAACTAGACGGAGAATACACAGAACATGAGGTCAAAGAGGCAACAGGGGGCCTGATGATGTAAGGTATTTTAAGTCATTGTAATCACTTTTGGATTTTAATCTGGGAGTGTCAGGAAACCAATGAAAGGCAGTATGTAGAGGTGTTGTTGCTTTGAATGTTAAATAGTCTAAGAAAGTCGGAGAGAATATGTGACTGCTGCACTTCATTTTATAGTGAGAACAATTGTCATGGTTGAATATGTTTTGTCAGCTACATTCACAGGGGCAGAAGGTAGAATTCGGATTAACCTGGGATATGATTTAGGTAAGACAGTATAGTAAAATCAGAGACAAGTAGGGGATTTGAATATCTGTATACAAGTGTGATAATAGCAACTCCCTTGAAATTCAAAGTGGGAAAAGAGGGGCATATAGACATAAGGAATTCAAAGGCACTGAAACACTGACAGGATGGAACCACACCATCTTTGTCTTTTTTCTTTGTGTGACTTTTCAAGTCATCCAGTACAGTGCTTCTAAATGTGAGATGATTTTTCACTGCCCTGCCCCAGGAGACATTTGGAAATTTCTTGAGACATTTTGGGTTCTAATAGCTGTGTGGTTGGTGCTACTGGCTTCTTATGGGTAGAGGCCAAGGAAGCTGCTAAACATCCTACAACACACAGGATAACCCCCACAACAAAGAATTCTCCTGCCCAAAATATCAATAGCATGAAGGTTGAAAACTACTGGTCTAGTATGTGCTCAATAAATGTATCTTGAACTTGAGTGATGATTCATATGTAAAGGGAGAGTAATTAGGATTAAGAGTGGGTCCTATGAATCAGGGTTCTGGGTTTTATGCTTTCATGGTGTCTGCTTGCTCACAGAACATATTTCTTATTCCCTGATTCTTGATTAACTTTATAAATTAATCTTAATAGCTATATTTCACATAGATAAGATGTTATTTTATTATATTTGGATAATCAAATGGAAAGAATTAAAATACTCCAACTATATAAATAATGCTAAGCTAAACTATCTATCCCTACCTAATAATTTGTCAGAATTAAGTAATTCTGTGTTCTGTTGTTCCTAAGTCTAAATTATTATATAAATCCTATTTATTTTCCTTCTCCCTGCCCCCATGTTTTGGAAGTTATTAAACAGTACCTCAAATATTTTTTAGGAAACTGAAGTTTTTAGTTAACAGCTCTATCTCTAAATAGCTATAGTATCCTGAAAAAATAATACAAATTCCCAGATCCTCAGTTTCCTCTTCTCTAAAATATATTTAAGACATCATATGGATGATATCTCTTAATTTTTTTTTTTGGCCATGCCACACAGCTTGCAGGATCTTAGTTTCCTGACCAGGGATCAAACCCATGCCCGCCACAATGGGAACACAGAGTCCTAATCACTGGACCACTAGGGAATTCCTGATATCTCTTCTAGTTCTTATTTTCTGAACATTTTTTGGTCCCTTTATTGTACTCTTTATCCAACTTTTCTATTGCTCTCTTTCTTGAGGGTATTACTTACATGGTTTCAGCTAGAATATATCCAAAATGAATGACTGCATATTTCAGACCCATCATTCAATATGGGAAAAAGCATTGGCTGAACAAATTCTGCTTATAACAAATAGTACTAGAACATCTTGCTTAGATTATATCTTGCTCCTCACCCAGGATTATCTTATAAAATTTCCCTGTATGAAATTCTCATTTTGCCTTATAAAAATGGTAACTCTTAAGTTATACATTGCAAAAGCTTGAGTTGCCCACATGGCACTTTGCTTCTTATTGGTCTTTGTGTTCTGAAGCTTACCTGGCCAGTGGCACCTGATGTCATCTTAAATCTCAGTCTTTTTAATTTTCCCTTGGACAAGCTCCTTTCTCTAGTGTATTGTTAGTGATTTCCTTGATCAAGGTTTTAACCTACTCTTCTGACCCAATAACTATAACAATTAATATAATTAATATAATTCAAACTTGGTGAGAGACAGTCATAAGGCAATGCTGTGTTTATTGCACAATATGTAAACTATCTTGCTGAGAAAATAAAAAGGAAGTGTTGAATGGGTAGGGCATGCTTGCTTTTGTATTCCTTTTCTCAGAAATCACACTTTTTTGGCTGTGGCCTTGGCAACCAAGAGCTAACACATAAAGGCACATGGAGCAGCCAAGGCCTTTTTTAGTTATACCTATGACACTGAAGTCATTTCATCATTTCTTTCCATGGCTTCCTCCTGGCTCCCTATGAACAGTCTTAAAATGAAGATTAGCTGAATAATTCAAATACATAGCAGACATTGACTTGGGTTTTCTAAGCAATACAAAACTTGTATGACAGTCAGGTGTGTTCCTCTCCCACACACATCTAGCATGATATGAATGCGAAGTATATTGTGAAGAAAAATTATTAATTATGCTAAAGTGCTTACTTTAGAAGGGCATCTATCTGTCCTGAAGCCCTGAATATACCTATTACAGGCAATGAATAGAAGAAACAAACCTTCTAAAAATGAGTAGTGTCAAATACAACTACATTTATGAACATCAATTGCTAAAGAGGCAAAGAAACTTGAAGACTGCTTTTGTAAATGGGCACCTAAAAAGTACTTTTGAAGTCTGGCTCAAACTCTATTGTAGTACTTTGGGTAAGACCCTCCTCCTGTTTGGGTTTTCATTTTCTTTCTTCCTTCCTTCCCTCATTTGTCCTTCCATGTATACTAGCTGATAAGTATTGACTCACTGTAAAAGATATGAGGCCAAACCTGGGCTGCCCCGTTTTAATAAATTTGTACCACTATCATTCATTTTGTAGAAGTATTCTCTAAATGTTACTTTCTGTCTTAATACCCTTCAACAAATCCGCACTATCTAGAGAATAAAATTTACGTTCCTTAGGATCATTGTATGCTTTGCCCATCATTATCTGACCCCTTTCTCTTTCTCTCTTCTCATCTCCATTTACTCCCTACTCCTTGCAATTCATGACCCAGATTCGCTACTTGATTTAATTATAGTGACTTCTTTCTCATATTCAAGACCCTATTCTTCCTTTCCTTTTAGCCTATAACTCTCTTCCCTCTTTGGGTCTAAGCTACCGTCATGGACTTGTTAGCTTGTCATTTTCTGCATTACAGCATAAAACACTACAGCTATAGTGGTTAGCACGAAATTGTGTCCTTTGTGTGGCTTGTGTCTCTCTGGTGTCTATTAGGATTTCCCCACAATTAAGATCTTGAAGACCCACCAAGTACTAAGAGACTTTATTGTGGTTACAATAACTTGGGGACTGGGCCAGAACATCACTGTCCCCTAGCCAATGTCTGTAAGTACTGGACAGTTTCACTTCCTTTATCAGATTGTGAATTATTCCCTTGTTAAAATGCTCCCCAGAATTTCTGGGGACAGATAATAGGAAGAATTCATTTTCTAATCATGCAGACTTCTTGGAATTCAAACTCACTATTGATTTTATTTCAACCACAAAATTAGCATGCCATTAAATACTGTATATAAAGAGCCACAAAAGCAGACCATTATCCACTCAGCTTCTTCTTCACTTCTTTTCCTCTACTTCAGAAAAAAGGTAAGAATTTCAGATAATTCAATATATCCTCTCCTCATCTTTATTTCAAACTAAGTTGAGATATAGAAAGAATATAATTACTTAAAATATATCTTTAAAGTTAGAGTATTTAAGATAGTTCTAACAATATTTTTAGCACTTAGCTTGAAAAAAATAGAAGTACCTATAAAGATTTGATAAAAATTATAATGACAGCATATGTTTTCTGAGTCTAACAAAATGTAGTAACAGTGATTGCTATTTTCTTTAGCACATGACTAGTTAACAGGCTATATTAAAAGATCTATTTCTTGAAGTAAATATTTTTTATTTATTTATTTTTTAATTTTTTTAAACATCTTTATTGGAGTATAATTGCTTTACAATGGTGTGTTAGTTTCTGCTTTATAACAAAGTGAATCAGCTATACATATACATATGTTCCCATATCTCTTCCCTCTTGCGTCTCCCTCCCTCCCACCCTCTCTATCCCACCCCTCTAGGAGATCACAAAGCACCAAGCTGATCTCCCTGTGCTATGTGGCTGCTTCCCACTAGCTATCTATTTTATGTTTGGTAGTGTATATATGTCCATGCCACTCTCTCACTTTGTCACAGCTTACCCTTCCCCCTCCACATATCCTCAAGTCCATTCTCTAGTAGGTCTGTGTCTTTATTCCCATCTTACCCCTAGGTTCTTCACTGAGAAAGTGTTAGCCAACAAATAGTTTATAGAAGTAGCATACTGAGTCAAGAAATAGAGTAGTCAAGAAATGGACAATATTTTTAGAAGAAGAGTGTATTTATCAAAATTGTTTAGAACATCCAAATTCCCAGTTTATCATTTAGTTTATACTATTTAAAAATATTAAAATAGATACATGAAACACAGAATTAAGTTAAAAAGAAACAAAGTGTTTTACTTTGTACAAAAATTCTAGATCTGACAGAGATGACCAGGAAACAAAAATTAAGGAAATATATGATCTGAAAGAAAGAATAGCTCAAAGTATATTAGTGAATAATAAAATTCTTGCTTGAAAATCTGTATATAAAATGCTAATTATAAAATAAAGAAAATGTAATAATATTCTCCCTACTTGTAATGAATTCTAGTATAGTACCATACTCTTTTTTTGAGTCATGACAATAAAAAGTTATTTAGAAATTGATAGAAGTGTTAGGTAAAGTAAAACTAATATAGAATTAGCACCCATGAGAAAAATCTAGAAAAAAATTTCTTAATTTAGTTTGAAAATCTGGGATTGAAGATTGTGTGTCAAGGGATATTGGTGACACAAACATTATTTTTTACAAGAACTTATAGAAATGCAACAAGACCAACCATTTAGTACATTTTGGTGAAAAGTGATAACCTATTTTATGTTATGCTCCAAGGAGAAGTAGCCTAGAGTGGGGATTGGACCAAAGAACCTGACACCTTGGTAAATCATCAAGGGATAAGTACACATTTTTATGGAGAGAAAATAAACAGAGTGTATGATCTCTAAAATTATGTGTGACAAATGAGAAGAGATGGCATTAGGCATGTGGGGATGAAGACTGAGAGGTGGATATACATAGAGAAGAGATAGTCCAATCAGTCCAAGAAAATGTCTGGATAAGTGGAGCAAATAAAAGAAATGCTAAAATGAAAATGGTGGTCTTATTGGAAATAAAGATATGAATAAGATATGAATAATATAAAAATAAGATATGATCTTCTTCTTTGTATACATTTTCTTTGATCAGTTGCCTCTCAATAGAACTGAAGCTCCAACAGGACTGAGACCTTAATATTTTGCTCACTGCTAAAATCCCAGCACCTAAGCAGTGTCTGACAATAAAAGGTGCTAAATAAATATATATTTTTTTAAATTTTATTTTTATTTATTTTTGGCTGCATTGGGTCTTTGTTGCAGTGCGTAGGCTTCTCATTGTGGTGGCCTCTCTTGTTGTGGACCATAGGCTCTAGGCGTGTGGGCTTCAGTAGTTGTGGTACGTGGGCTCAGTAGTTGTGGCTCGCAGGTCTAGAGCGCAGGTTCAGTAGTTGTGGTGCACGGGCTTAGTTGCTCTGTGGCATGTGGGATCTTCCCGGGTCAGGGCTCAAACCCATCTCCCCTGCATTGGCAGGCGAATTCTTAACCACTGCACCACCAGGGAAGCCCCTAAATAAATATTTTTGAATAAATGAATCAACTAATTAATCTTTCTGTAAATATTTGTAACTTTTTTTCTGTCTTTCTAAAAAGCCCTCATAAGTACCATGAATGAGATGAAAACGAATAAAGTAGGATAGGGCTGTTAGCTGAAAATATCTGAATGGCTGGCAATGAAATATAAACTTGGTATGTAAGATTAAGGAGCCATAGTAGATTTTGACCTTGGTCATATGATAAAACTTCTATTAGTATTTTTTCTACAATACAGACATTTTCTTCTTTTTTTTTTCTTTTTTTGGCCATGCCATGTGGCATGCGGCATCCTAATTCACCAACCAGAGATTGAACCGCACCCCGTGCAGTGGAAGCATGGAATCTTAACCACGGGACCACCAGGGAAGTCCCCAGACATTTTTGTTTTACATTACCTTTGGTTTCTTTTAAAGGAAAGTAATCCTACCTAAATAATAAAATGCCTTAGATTGACAAGTAATATACCATTTCCTCATTTCCCCATTCACAGGACTTAATAGCCATGAAGGTCCTCATCCTTGCCTGCTTGTTGGCTCTTGCCCTTGCAAGAGAGGTAAGTACAGAAAAATATCTTGAAATAACTAAGAAATAGTACTATCTGCCTATTTGCAGAATGTAGTATTACCAACATTTTAAATGTATAAATAATGCAGGATCTCAGATTTTTTTTTGACTTCTAAGAAAATCATTTACATTCACTCACTATCTCAACAGAATCCTATAGGACCACAAATCTGGGTCAAATTCTTCTACAGTATTGTGCCACCAGTACCTAAAGGAAAAGCAAACAGACCAATAAGCAGCAGACAAACAAGAAGAAACACACATAAGAACAAAAACATGAGTAATATTGCACAAATACAATTGCGTGCATGTGCAATCTTGATAAATATATCTTATTCCAGTGATGAAATATACATATATCTTACTCTAGGGAACTGGGCTGATTCCTACCTGTGTATATTCAACAGAGGATGGTACTCCAGAAGATGAATAATCATAAACATATTCATAATCATAATAAAAAAGTGTTCAATACAAATTAAAATAACTCCTTTTCTGTTACCCATAAAAAAGACTCTTCATTAAGGTAAAATAAAAATCTACCAATAAAAAGGTACTAAATTTGAAAGCCGTAAAAGCAATTACAAGTCTCTCAAAAGACATATAACATTTTTTATTTCTCAAATTTGTGAAATAGCTCTCCATAAGGAAGGTAAAAATTAGGTAGGAAAAATGTTTAATAATGGGTTAGCTATGGGAACTAAAATGGTGTTGTTTTTTCTCTATAGAAAGAAGAACTCATTGTATCCGGTGAGGTAAGATATTTTTCTTCAGAGAAAAATTTCCAACCATAAAGTAATAACACTTTCTGATGATCTAGTAGAAGACTCACCTGATTATTGATTTCTTTTTTCCTTTACAGACTGTGAAAAGCCTTTCAAGCAGTGAGGTAAGACAACCTTCATTCGGAGGCAATTTCCCAAATTTAGAACAAAAAAATACTGTACTTTCTTTTTGTATTACATTAGGGCAGTCAAGCCAATGTAGCTATGTTCTGACAGGTAACTAATGTAAATTTCCACTGTATATGTTTAAAGACAGAATAAATGTCTAGAAGATTTAGTATTCTAGCAGTTTCTAAGTTTGTCTGCTACTTAAATTGTGTCACTGTGCCTTTCTTTTTTTTTTTTTTTTTTGATGAACTATACATACAGTCCTCTTTTCTATCTTGAACTCTATGTTAACCTCTTTCCCTGTTTTGACATTTATTGAGCACTTTCTGTATCAGACTTTGACTAGGAGCTGTGGTACACACTGGAAAGAGGGATGCCCTTAGTAAAGAGTGGAGAGACATGCAAATGGACATATTTTGTTATTGTAATAGCAATGTAGTAAATAAGAGGCAGTGAGAATTAGTGTAGTCCTAAATCTGCCTGGGGGAGTCATGTAGATATTAATGCTTGCACCACTCTTTTTTGGGTCTGTTATCACCTTTTAGTTAAATGGTACATCAATATACTTTGTCTCTTTGCAAAGGTTATAAGGTCCTTAGGGGAGGGTATGTATTTCTTACAATTCATTTGAAGCCTAAACATAACTAGGGAACTAAGAATGATTAACAAATGCATCAATGGTTATTATCATATATATTCAATGACTATTCTTCTAGAACTAGATGAGGGTATTAGAGATCATTTGTTGTCATAAGAAGGGAGCAGGGTGATAAAGAGAAATTAACTTCTGTTAAATGCCTCTTTTGGTATTATGCTCACTAATTTTCTTTTCTTTCTTGACTGCATCATCTGTTCTTTTATACACAGATTTATTCAGAATAGTGTAACATAAAGTTTCAGCAATTAAAATAATGATATTATCAAACAATATGTCTACATTAACCTATTAAATGTCTTCATTTTCTGATGTATGTTGACAACTAAGAATAGTTCATTAAAACTAAACGTGATTTTATTTTTTTCTTCCAAAGGAATCTGTTACGCACATCAATGAGGTAAAACCATTATATTTAAATGTACATATTTTCAAAATTTCCTGTTTGGTTTTTACAAATATTAACAATTCTTTATGTGTAATTGTTTTTTAGCAGAAAATTGAGAAGTTTAAACATGAGGAACAGCAGCAAACAGAGGTAATTTTTTCATGATTAGTATATTTTGAAAATTATAATGAAACATAATACATGAAAACATACTTATAATAATTATGTTCCATCTAAAGAATGGTAATAATATAAACATCAGTGGAAGAAATTAA
This sequence comes from Delphinapterus leucas, assembly GCF_059928025.1. NCBI lineage: Eukaryota > Metazoa > Chordata > Mammalia > Artiodactyla > Monodontidae > Delphinapterus > Delphinapterus leucas. Next base: position 1,014,722 of record NW_028322269.1, on the reverse strand, counting down.
ACTTTGAGAAGGTGAAAATATTTTTAAAGACTTAAACACATTTTTAAACATAATCAGCTTCCAGAATTTAGAATAAATACCTAAGAATAACTATTAGTTTATTCATTTTACTAATAGTATACCTGTATTCAAAGAGTGCACATTGGTAGGAACATTTCTGGATAGGGGACTGTGATCCCCTTATTCTCAAGATGGGTATGGTGAGGAAAAAGTGGAGGGAAGCAGTGTGGCAAAAATCCTAATTTGATCATTTATCAGCTGTATAACCTTGGCTCCAAGTTTATCTGTACCTCAATTTCTTCACCTGTAAATTGAGAATATTCATAAATCCCCAGGATTGATGAGCTGGCACACAGTGAATATTCAGTGATTTTACATTAGCATTCTGTAGCTTTTATACTCACATTTATGAATGTGTGAAGTTCCTAAAAGTATTTCCATTACACAGATGAGAGAAGTGAGGTACAGAACAATTGAGTACACAGTTGTGTGGCAATATCACATAGTTATTAAATAGCAGAGCTTGCTTAAAAATAAGGATTGGAAACAACATAAAATTCTGTAAATAAATTACTTTTGTGGTAACATAATTACTCTATTGTGATATTTAAGCTTTCCTGTTTTACTAATGAAATTAGATTGTCTGGAACTTACACCAAATATTTGCTAAATCAAAATGAACTTACAAATTGATGCCTCTTTAAAGACTCAAGATTACCACCTTCTACCAAGGGAAGTAGTGCTAGAAGTTTGCTGTTGTTAAATAATTCCTTGAATTAAAAAAAGAAACTAAGACTTACTTTTCATTAAAACAAAAAAAATAAACCTTGGAGTTATCCCTTTAAGTCTTTTTAAAATAGATCTTCATTCATTATATGAAAACAATTTTGACTATTATCAACACATTGTTGAAAACTCTGTACCCTCTGAAGACCAAAGTATATAGCTACAGCTCTGCAGGCAACTCAGGAAAAGGTGAAACAAGTCTTGAAATCTCCAAACATTGATTGCTTTTGGCTCTGTGGATTCACCTATGAAGGAAGTGGCTTAATGAGAAATCCCTTAGTGGGCATTTTACTCATTAATCTTCACAGGACCCCAAATAATTTCTTAACCAAAGTAAGGGAAAGATTTTCTTTCTCTCTTTTCCCTGAATTATTGTTCAAAAGAGAGGAGGCTAATTCATCATGAATGACAATTATAACTGAATTACAGACGCAAAGACTATTTTTCCTTCTTTCCAGGATGAACGCCAGGATAAAATCCACCACTTTTCCCAGCCACAGCCTCTAGTCTATTCCTACACTGGGCCAATCCCTTACCCTATCCTTCCACAAAACATCCTGCCTCTTGCTCAGCGCCCTGTGGTGGTGCCTTTCCCTCAGCCTGAAATAATGGAAGTCTCCAAAGCTAAGGAGACTATCCTTCCTAAGCATAAAGAAATGCGCTTCCCTAAATCTCCAGTAGAGCCCTTTATTGAAAGCCAGAGCCTGACTCTCACTGATCTTGAAAATCTGCACCTTCCTCTGCCTCTGCTCCAGTCCTTGATGCACCAGCCTCCCCATCGTTTTCCTCCTACCCCCATGTTTCCTCCTCAGCCACTGCAGTCCCTTTCTCAGCCCAAAGTCCTGCCTATTCCCCAGCAAGTGGTGCCCTACCTCCAGAGAGATATGCCCATCCAGGCCCTTCTGCTGTACCAGGAGCCTGTACTTGGTCCTATCCGGGGGCTCTACCCTGTTATTGTAAGTCCAAATTTACTAATTGTGCTGTTTCACTCATGATGTTTCTATGATGTTAGAGTAATTGAAAGCTCTAGAATAAAAGAAAAAATGAATAATGAATGGTTCCAAAATGCGTATAGTTTAGATCAGTGGTTCTCAACACTAGCTACAAATAGAATAACCTGGAGAACTTCCCACACACACACACCTAAATCTCAATGTCTAGGCTTACCCATGGAGATTCTGATATAATTGTTCTTTCTATGTAGAAGAAACTGAATATTGGGAAGAAATAATTTCAGGGACTATGATTTAACTGGTCTGTTGATAATTTAGATAAAGAGGATTAAGGTGTACTAAAGCCAGAATTAAATTTGATAACCTCATTTGGTTGGGAATAACAAACCTAAGAAAGTTTGTTGTTTTCTACAATTTTGAAGTTTTGCTTGTGCACAATTATTTCCCCACATGCCTCATTTCACATCTTGTTTTTGATATATGAGCATATGAGGGCAAAATACTGAGGTGTTTATTTCAATACTCATGAAATTCTTAGGGAAAGTGTTCTTGCCAAAAGGTGAATTGTATATTTATTCATTGATTTTTTAATTGTTAAGGTCTAAGAGGATTTCAAAATTAATGCCCCCTCCTCACTTTTGGTAAGCTTTAGGAGTTTGGAGATAGACTGATCATTTTTATAGTTAATATCTTATTACATTTCATTTTCCTGGATAAGCCCCAAATAGTGCCAACTTCCATCAATATACCAACTTAATTATTAATTATCAATTTATTCTCAATGACTGACTATTAATTATGTACCTGAAATTTTGTATCTTTTATATTTCAAATAATTCAAAATTGTATGTATGTGCTGTTGACAGATTTGATTATTTTTCTTTCAATTGCCTATATCCTTATGCTTGATTATCATCATTTTTAGGAAAAACTGAAAATAATTTCTTCTACTTTTATGTAAATATGTTAGAGCTTATTCTAAAGATCAACTGCATTCACATTTCTAACTTAGGCTTTATGAACTTCAATTAGTTATCAGTTAAAATTTATATATTGTCTTTTAATTTATGAGTAAAAATACAGTTTCTTAGTCCAGACATAAGGCTTAAAAAGGGAATAGAATATAGTTTTGAGATTCTTAAGATGCGAATACTCTTGTGATCATGATCCAGTAGACATAAAACAATTCCAAGTGAGCTGATATTTGGTCCTAGAGGAACTTTTATATGCCTCCAAGATAGGGCACAACATGGTGCATTTGTAATAAAATTTCTCTTATGAATTAGTCCCACCAAAATTACAAATGGGGAGAGATGAAGAGTTATACCATATAACTAATTCTATATTTGTTCTCTATTCCACAGAATTGACTGCGACTGGAAATGTGGCAACTTTTCAATCCTTGCATCATGCTACCAAAATAGTTTTTAAATGAATCAACATGGAAAAATATGAAAATTATTCCTTTATTTATTTTATGCTTTATATGGCATTCATCTTAATTTGAATTTGACTTATAAACTCTATATTTTCAAAAGTTTAATTCAACAAAATTTCAACTTTAAGTGGGAAATATCATAAACATATCAAAAATATGTATAAAAATAATTTCTGGATTTGTGTTTATTATTTCTTTAAGAATCTTTTTCCTAACCAGTCATTTCAATAAATTAATCCTTTGGCATATTTAAGCTTTCCTGTCTTTATTATAATTTTTCAGATGTAATTGGCCTCTTTATTTTTAACTTAAAGTTATTATTGGCATTAAAAATAGCCGTGGAAAAATTGAAATTGTATAGAATGCTTTGAATTGAATACCAGAGGATATCAAAAGGTGGAGGAAAAGATAGGGTGATCATATGCTGCATATACTCTAGAAAGTCTTGGTTTATACCTATTATCTCAGTTGAACTATTACACTTGTGCCTTTCACTCTCAGAAGTATTCAGCATTAGTTGTTAAATTTTATGGTCATAAATTAGGAATTTATGACCTAATTTATTTATGACCTAATAAATAGGAAAAAAAAAGCTTCAAATGTGATATCTGAATCACAGCTCTATAACGTGGTAGCTAAGTGGTGCTGCATGTTAGTCTCTAAGAGGTTCCATTTCTACATCTATACAATAGTCAATTTAAGGGGTTTTATTGAAGTTGTAATGTGAATAGTGCACTGCACGGTACATGATAGGTGTTCCTGGTTGCCCCATGTTCCTGACTTCACTTACACCAGAGCAGCAAGAGCCAGTATCACAATCAGAATGAGCTGAGTTATGTGATTTTAGCAATTAATGCACAAGAGAGCAGACTTATGTGAAGCTCTGATATCCATTGTCTCTGTCTGTGGAGTAATTATTTCATCATGATGAATTATCTGTCTACCAAATCCTACATTTTTATACACAATTCCATCCCCTTGAGTTTACACTGTGACTTGTCTAATTTCATCTTTCCTGCATCCTCAATGTGTTCCTCACCACAGGATCAAGTCCAAGCTGTACTTAGGCATAATATCTCCTATTTTTAAAGAAAAATTCCATCCTCGACAGTTCTTCGGTTACTCTATGACAACTATCATAAAAGAAGTATCCAAACTGCTGTGTCCATTTTTTCACTTGTTATTCTCTCATTAGCTTGCTCCAATCAAGATTTTATTCCTATGGAAACCACTTTTTTGAAGATTACCAATAACTTTTATCTTACTAATCTGTGTTCATTTTACCCAGCCTCTCAGTGCTATTTCGTAGAGTTGACCAACCCTTCTTTTTTGAAATATCACACTTCTTTTTGTTTGAAATCCTAAACCTGATAAGCCCTTGGTTTCTCTCTTAACTCACTAGCCACTTGTTTGCAGTCTCCCTTTTGGCATTTTCTCCTTTTTCAAAACTTTAAGGGTTGGACTACCCTAGAAGTTAGCCTTACTTTTGTTGATGTTGTTCAGTTCCAAGGCTTTAAGTCCATTCATGAGCTCAGAGCTTCCACATGTATGTCTCCAAACTTACTTCTTTTCTGAACCCCAAACTCACGTACGCAATTGCATTCTTTGCCTCCACATCTGAGTACCTAATTAATATCCCAAATGTGATACGGCTAAGCACAATTTTTTGTCTGAATCCAGTCCCCAACTTGCTCAAAATTTAATTGGGCATATTTCAATAACAAGGGCAACTGATGTAATAGTATGTAGGCAATAGACCTGAATAGGCACTTCACCAAAAGAGGTTATCTTAATGGTCAATAAATATATGAAAAAGTGCTCAACATCATTAGTCCTCAGAAAAAAATGCAAATTAAATATACTGAATAATATCATGACACAACCACCAGAATGACTGAAATGAAAAGAATTGGTAATACCAAGTATTTGCAAAAACAAACAAACAAAAGGAATGAAAAGCAGAGCTAAAATAAATGTTAACTGGTACAAGCAACTTGGAAACCTGCATTAGTCTTTGTCGAAGATAAACATCTGCTTATCTTATGACTAGCAATTTCACTCTTAGGTATATAACCAAAATAAATAAATAAATAAATAAATATACATATAATATATTTATATATGTTTGCTCTAAAGACATTTATACATATACACATATATGCTCTAAAACATTTAACCAATATTCTTAGCAACGTTATTATTAATATCCCAAACTAAAATCAACGTGTGTGAATTAACAGTATTTTGTATAAATAAATTGTGGTATACAATGCAAAGGGATATTATACTGTAATTAACATGAATGAGTTACTGTCACACAAAACAACGTGGATGAATTTTATATAAATAACACTGAATGACAGTAACTGGACACAAAACATAGTGGAATGTACAACCCCATAAATAGAATTTATTAGAATCTATGAGCAATTAATATCTGATGAGATAAACTAGACTATTGGTTATCTGAGGGAAGGTAGAACTTGATAGGGAATGTGAGAAAGTGCTCTCAGGTATTAGTGAAATTCTTTCCCTTAGCCTGGAAGATGAGTACTCTGTGGTAATTCATTTAGATGTGGGCACTCAGTACATTGCCTACCTTCTTCCTTTTCCCTGTGGTTGGGGCCTCACCAATGCAGAATCAATTCTTTGCTTTTGGACTTGAATGTAATTACATTCTAGGGCATAAAACCTGGTTTCCTCAGAAGCTGTGGAATAGTTGGTTAATGCTGCTGTGAAACGCATAGTTTTAGCCCCCACTGGGCTGAAATTTTTAAAATGAGAAGCAGGAGGTAAGAGAGAACTTGCACATTAATTCTCCCTTCTTTTATTTTCTGTATATTATTCAGAGGTGTTCATTACACAATAATCACCTTCCATTTTTAATAGCTAAAACAATTCAGAGGACCCAAACAGTTTATATTAATAGACCAGCTTTATTACAGGCAGAAGATAGAGTACAACAACAGGAGAAGGGTATGCACTGAAACCTAAGAAGCAAACTTTATTTATCCTTCCACTGCTTGGTAGCAAAAGATATGTTTCATATTCACATGTTAAACCATAATCGAGGGTGTGCAAAGTACCTCAATACCCGGAAGCTCAAACATATTTGTTGTGAGGATCTCTTACAATAAGCTAGTCATGCAGGCATATTCTAGTTACATGACTAGTTTTAACCATTGAAAGCCAAACCCCAATTTGCTCCTCCACTCCTAGATTCCACTGAAATCTTGTGCAAACCATATTCAACTATTACTAAACAATGTTGACAGGCTGATATATCCTGCTGGAAGCAACTCACAGACATATGGTTACAGAATACCATTTACTTTCAGTTATTAAGTATCATAGTGTTGGCCAAGGGTCAGTAACTCTGAAGACAAACATACAGCCAACCCAGACCAGCTGAGATTAACCCACGGTATGCACAGCCTTTCTGGAAAAATCTTATGTGCTGATAAAGCACACCTGCTGATTATCCTTCAACTTGTAGTGAAGTTGTTCTTGCATTGCTTTCATCTTTCATTACCTCCATTTACATAGGGTACAGGCATATACATAATTTATAATTGCTTCCAAACAAATTTCAGTAAACAATCAATCTAAATAGAAGCAGAAGTTGTAGACATTTATAAATGTTTATCATATAAACACAAAATGAATAAACATAAAATATTGTAACAAAGTTGATATTGAATTTAAAGAAATACTTTAACATGACAGAATGTATTTTCTCTTTAATAAGTACAAGTTAGATTAAAGAAATGCCTGAGTCTTTGAGAGAACCAATGTGAAAATTGATCTAACTATACTACAAAAATATTGAATTTTCTGTATCAGTGACTATAGTGTATGGAACTTTTTCCCCTCAAAAGTTATGTTCAAGTCCTAAGCCCTGGTACCTGTGAATGTGACCTTTTTTGGAAATAGGTTGTTTGTAGGTGTAATCAAGTTAAGATAAGGTCATACTGGATTAGAGTATGGGACCTAAATCCAATGACTGTGGTTCTTATAAGAAAAGGGAAATTTGGACAGAGACATACACAGATATACACAGAGGAAAGATAGCCATGAGAAGGCAGAAGCAGAAAATGGAGTGATGTAATTATAAGATACAACCACAAATTATGGATGCCAAGAATTCTTGGCAACCACCAGAAGCTCCGAAGAGGCAAGGAAGGATCTCTAGAGCCTTCAGAGGGGAGATAGCCCTAACCAATACATTGATTTCTGTCTTCTAGCCTCCAGACTTTGAGAAAATAAATTTCTGTTGTTTTAAGCTACCCAGTTTATGTTTTTGAGTTATAACAATCCTAGGAAACAAATACAATGAAATGTACAAAATTTGGTTACACTTTGTTCAAAAATCAGCTGAAAATCTTTGATCAAATTATTTAACAAGTAGAGAACCAAAAAAGTTCTGCCTTACTAAAATTATTAAGAGCAAAGCTTGCAAATGGGAAGACATTCAAATTTATTCCCCATGGAAGAAATTTTTTTGAAATAATGAAAACTCAAATAACATACAAAATTTAATTTTGAACTTCTACAATTGCAATTTGGTATATCTTAAAATGTAGCTAGAATATTTTAATTGCTTTTGGATGAAGAAGTGACTATATGTTCCAAGCCAAGAATATCATGATACCACAATCCCTTATCTCCAATGGGAGAGGTTCTTGAACCTAACAGAAAAGTTAACATTCCTCTATTGATGCATAGACAGGGAAACTGCAGTATTATCACTTCCTCTAGGATTATAGGACCTGAATGATCACAAACCCCTGATATGTGGGCTACCCATGTCTACAAAGTAAGTCAGTCCATGGAATAATGATGGTGAAGTTTGAACAAAAGTGTTAATGACTACCTTCAAGTTCCTAAATCCCACTGTACTCTACTCTTGCAATTTTTATTTGCATAAATTAATAAATTCCTTTCTTCTTTGCATTATTTTGAGATAAGATTTATTTATGTCACTTGGAACCGTAAGATTCCTGACAGAAGAGAACCAAGTTTCTGTACCTCATGGTTCTATGTTAGTGGATCTTTCACCACTTATGACCATAGAGCTTATATTTTTGAAAAAAAAATCCAAGATGGAGTTTTTGAATTATAAAATTAATGTTTTAGTTCAGGATTTCATAACAAAACACCACAGACTGAATGGCTTAAACAACAAACATTTATTTTTCACAGTTCCAAAGGCTAGGAGTCCAAAATCAAGGTGCCAGCAGATCTTGTCTGATGAAGGTTCCCTTCCTGGCTTGCAGATGGCTGTATCCTCACACGAGAGAACGAAAGATCATCTCTCTCATATCTTTTCTTGTAAGGGCACTAATCCCACTCATAGACATTCCACATTTTTTTTCTTTTTTTTTCGTGGTACGCAGGCCTCTCACTGTTGTGGCCTCTCCCGTTGCGGAGCACAGGCTCCGGATGCGCAGGCTCAGCGGCCATGGCTCACGGGCCTAGCCACTCTGCGGCATGTGGGATCTTCCCGGACCGGGGCACGAACCCGTGTCCCCTGCATCGGCAGGCGGACTCTCAACCACTGCGCCACCAGGGAAGCCCCTACATTCCACTTTCATGACCTAATTGCCTCCAAAGATGCCGCCTCCAAATGACATCACATTGGGGATTAGGGCTTCAATATATGAATTTGGGGGAGCACAAACATTTAATCTATAGTGCTTAAAATTACCTGAATTTTCAAACTGAGTAGGTCTTGTGAAATTTAGGACAGTAGGATCCCAACTACTGAAAGTGAAATATGTTGGAAGATATGGAAAATTTAGAGAAACTCCAGATCCCAAATGCTCCTGAAAGTCTCACTGTGCCTCTTTTTCATGATGAAATCATGATTTCTTTGTTTATTGTAGCTAATCGTTACCTTACTTTCCCACTTCTCACTTTTGCTTCAATATAACCAGGATTCAACCTTGATATGAACTGTAAGTTCCCAATATTTGGTCACACTTGACCTGTGTACTCCTGCATGTCAACAATGGATTGGAAGGAGTAGCAGAAGAGGAATACATACATTCTTCAGTTCACTGTCAGCACCATTTTTTCACAGCCATTTCTTTTACTCACTTGTGTTATTTGTCAAGCTCTAGAAGGCAGTTTGGTAACCATAATCAAAATGGAAACATTTAAACATCTGTAAATAGATATGCCTAGTTCAAATGGTCCATCACTTCCCTGTGTCTATAGACAAAGCATAAATGACTCTCCTTTAAATTTTCCGTGAAGAATAAACTTTTATAAAAATATTTTCTGCCTAATGACAGTTGACTGAAAACTCGAGTGGGAGGTGCAAAGTAACTGAAATTGTATATCCGACCCCAGGGGAAATGGAAGGAGACTAGTGTCACCAAACCAAGTGATAACTGGTAAACTCTGAAGCAAAGTGATAATTTAAAACTTCAGAGATATAGTGAATGGCGTAATTATTCCATGAGAAATGGTCAAACCAGACGTGATCTCTGTGTGAGGCTCATTATTATATCCTTAGGAAAATTAATGGCTGTCTTATCACATTGGTTTTTGATATATAAATACAAAAATATTCTGGTGAACAGAACTCTGCCTCAAGCTACTATTAGAGAGAGTGACGCCCACCTGCTATTTACAAATAAGAATCAATTTATGGATCTATATCCCTGGAATGAAGGGAACGTAAAAATTCTACAGGAAAGATCATGTTATAACATCATATTTCCAACCCTCGTACTTATCTTCAGACTATGAATTTGGGGCATTTACCTGGATAAAGGGTACTATCTGATCCTCTTACAGACTCTGGATTCCATGCTCTGTCTTACCACTCATTACTTGGAATGGAGACTGTGTTGATAATCTTTGGTTCATGTTGAGATTTCTTTGAGTCAAGCAATAATTTGTGTTGCCACCCAAGTTTGCCTCCTTTCAAGCCTAGTGATAGTCTAAACCATTTATGATAAGTCCTAAGTTCAGAGTGTATAGTTTGACTGGATATACTTAGCAACTGGTCTAATCTGCATATTACCTCCCTGATGTATGGTGTAAGGAGGTCAAAAAATACCAAATAGAAACCATTGTTGTGGGTTTTTCTATAAGAAAATAATAATTTTGCATCTCTGTGCGAATTACAACAACTGTTAAACACTAAAAGATGCAAAGACTAAAAGATAGTGGATTACATCATTATTCTACTTCCCCACTTGGTCTTTGAAATAGCTTCCTGGAGAATAACAACAGATTATTTCAAATTTAATGAGGTTATGGCACCTATTACAGGTGGTATTTTAATGTGGTACACATCAGATAAATTCCTGATACTTATTTTACAGCTAGTAAATGATTTTTTCTCCATTCTGATTTAAAAACTAAAGAAAAAGAAGAAAATACCAATAACAGTTTTCTTTCATCTTAAAAACAGAACTTGCTTTCGCATAGGACAGTTTTTAAGGACAAGTCTACTCTAGTCTTGCATCACAGTTTAGTCTACAAAAAATGTGACTGTTTTATTGCACTACAGTTCATCATGCATTCATTAAATCGATGGCTTTATTCCTGTAGGATTCACAACACATGAAGCTGTGTTTTGTTGATTTGTTGGCAACTGACATGATGATAGAAGCTGGGAGATACATTTTATGAAGACATAGTGATCTGTACGTTCCATTAATTTCCTGCAGGTCCAGTAGTCTGAGTATGTTGACAAACCTTCTCTAGATTGAATAACAAGTTGTTTCACCTTGTACTTCTTAACACAGAGAAGGCAGGAGACCCAATGTTAAATGGCTTTTTAAAAAATTTTTCAAGGCAAAAAATACATGTTTGGATGTTATGTCTATGTATATACTTAATTAATAAGAAACAGAACCACTGATAGCTATCTAGATTGTCTAAGCTGTGGTACAAGAGACCTTGTTACCTGTGTTTTGTGATCTGGGGGATACAAGGCTCTTAAAAAGTCATGACAGATTGGGTTGGTTGGGAAGCCTGTAACAAACCCTGGAAAGTAAATTTCACCTGGGTATTTGAAGATATCAGAGTAAGCAACTATTGTCATTTTGAGAAATAACTCCTCATTGGAGTTTTGGAGGACACTAAACAGTTCACCACGAATACTTTGTTACTGTGTGTCCTGTGCTAACTCTTTAAATCATTGTTATCTAATCTACCTAGTTATAAACTCAAGCATAATCAAATGAATTGGGCCCAAACAAGTTCTGATGGCATAAGTAAACAGCATAACTAGGTTGTTCAAATTCCTAATGCACCCACAACTGCCACACTTGTTCCTTTCTGCAGCCACACCTATGTTCTCATAGAAAATATTCTGTAAACAGCTGACTTCAAATGAAAGATCTTAGACCCAGTTTATAATCTACCAGCATCAGCTAGAAGTGAACACTCAATTTTTTTCATTAAAATGTGATTGAAAGTATCATAAAAGTTCAGTGGAAACAAAATGTTATATACATAAAGACTCACAGGATTGTGTAAATTGTGCTGAATGGATTAATGATAAAAAATAGGAATGGTGCCTTAAAATGTAATTTATTGAAAAGAAGAAAGAAAAAAATCTCAGTCACTGCACACAGTTATTTGAAATGATGGCACTTACAGCAGAAGTGATTCAAAGGCTTTTAAAACAAATTTTCCATACAGAAATTTAGTAAAGACTTTAATTCCCTCTGACGCAGTGGCTTTCATACTGGCATGATACAACTGGAATTTAGACAATAAACTGTTAGGACAATTTCACTTGAGGATGATATGCTATCTAATATACAGTAGAGAGCTCAAGAAGAAAGAGTGCCTTCAGTTTGGGACTGTCCTATTCTAAAATAGCAGTCAAAGCCTTTGGATAGAATGGTTTTACATGATAGATGAAAGAAATTTAGAGCATGGAATTTTCAGTCCCATCTGTAAATAGAAAAAGAAATATGTGGTTAGTTATGGCACATGTTTTGAAGGGAAGAGGCACTGTTATGATATGATACATTTTAATAGTTGTTTTTTCTTCATCTTAAGATGAAGCTCACAAAGTTATCTGTGCTTTCCTGTTACTGATGTACATACCCATTGCTCCTGATTTTTAAGTTTTACAGACAATTTATTACTAGGTAGCATTTTCCTTTGCAGTAACAGAAAATATGGCAAGGTAATTCAAAGAAAAAGCTTGCACATATGTCAGACTTTTATCATTTTCCTTATTTTGATCTGTTGTAAGGGAAGATTCCACCACTGGAAAGGGAAAACGCACACACATGCACACACACGCACATGCACACACACACATACACACAATTAGAAACTCCAATACACTGGATTAAAGTAATTAAAACAAACCTGGAGACATTTAAGTCTGTTTTCTTTGACAGACAAACACTTGGTTTTACTATGTGACTTGCTAAGGATTTCTACTGCAGTGATCATAAAGAATAGGATTCCACTGTTGGGTTCACCAGAGTCTTGATGGAAAATTAATAACATCAACACTCCTATACTTGTATAGGAGTTTCAATGTAATAAATTATATTAATCAAATTAGCTAATTTTTATTGCTATTTAAATTTATTATTATTATGAAACAAAAATTTGCAAATGTCCAAGGCAATTTAATTATTTTCTAACTGCTAATGTGTCTTCATGCAGCTAGACTACAGGAAAAAAAAAACAACTTTGTAGAATACAGTCATATCTTTGTACTGAGTTCTCATATGAAAAGAGGATCAATGGTTAGACAAGTAATTTCCAACTTACCAAAGACCATAATTGTGGAGTTCCTGAGAATTCACTTGATCCTTCTGAAGGGACAAAAATTGTTAAAATCATGTGATGAAGGTAGTCGGCAATACAATTTTTCTAAATCAAAAAATGACCACTACTCATAAGAGATTACTACAAGCAACTCTATGCCAATAAAATGGACAATCTGGAAGAAATGGACAAATTCTTAGAAATGCACAACCTGCCAAGACTGAATCAGGAAGAAATAGAAAATATGAACAGACCAATCACAAGCACTGAAATTGAAACTGTCATTAAAAATCTTCCAACAAACAAAAGCCCAGGACCAGATGGCTTCACAGGTGAATTCTATCAAACGTTTAGAGAAGAGCTAACACCTATCCTTCTCAAACTCTTCCAAAATATAGCAGAGGGAGGAACACTCCCAAATTCCTTCTACGAGGCCACCATCACCTTGATACCAAAACCAGACAAGGATGTCACAAAGAAAGAAAACTACAGGCCAATATCACTGATGAACATAGATGCAAAAATCCTCAACAAAATACTAGCAAACAGAATCCAACAGCACATTAAAAGGATCATACACCATGATCAAGTGGGGTTTATTCCAGGAATGCAAGGATTCTTCAATATACGCAAATCTATCAATGTGATAAACCATATTAACAAATTGAAGGAGAAAAACCATATGATTATCTCAATAGATGCAGAGAAAGCTTTCGACAAAATTCAACACCCATTTATGCTAAAAACCCTGCAGAAAATAGGCCTAGAGGGAACTTTCCTCAACATAATAAAGGCCATATATGACAAGCCCACAGCAAACATCATCCTCAATGGTGAAAAACTGAAAGCATTTCCACTAAGATCAGGAACAAGACAAGGTTGCCCACTCTCACCACTCTTATTCAACATAGTTTTGGAAGTTTTAGCCACAGCAATCAGAGAAGAAAAGGAAATAAAAGGAATCCAAATCGGAAAAGAAGAAGTAAAGCTGTCACTGTTTGCAGATGACATGATACTATACATAGAGAATCCTAAAGATGCTACCAGAAAACTACTAGAGCTAATCAATGAATTTGGTAAAGTAGCAGGATACAAAGTTAATGCACAGAAATCTCTGGCATTCCTATATACTAATGATGAAAAATCTGAAAGTGAAATCAAGAAAACACTCCCATTTACCATTGCAACAAAAAGAATAAAATATCTAGGAATAAACCTACCTAAGGAGACGAAAGACCTGTATGCAGAAAATTATAAGACACTGATGAAAGAAATTAAAGATGATACAAATAGATGGAGAGATATACCATGTTCTTGGATGGGAAGAATCAACATTGTGAAAATGACTCTACTACCCAAAGCAATCTACAGATTCAATGCAATCCCTATCAAACTACCACTGGCATTTTTCACAGAACTAGAACAAAAAATTTCACAATTTGTATGGAAACACAAAAGACCCCGAATAGCCAAAGCAATCTTGAGAACGAAAAAAGGAGCTGGAGGAATCAGGCTCCCTGACTTCAGACTATACTACAAAGCTACAGTAATCAAGACAGTATGGTACTGGCACAAAAACAGAAATATAGATCAATGGAACAGGATAGAAAGCCCAGCGATAAACCCACGCACATATGGACACCTTATCTTTGATAAAGGTGGCAGGAATGTACAGTGGAGAAAGGACAGCCTCTTCAATAAATGGTGCTGGGAAAACTGGACAGGTACATGTAAAAGTATGAGATTAGATCACTCCCTAACACCATACACAAAAATAAGCTCAAAATGGATTAAAGAGCTAAATGTAAGGCCAGAAACTATCAAACTCTTAGAGGAAAACATAGGCAGAACACTCTATGACATAAATCACAGCAAGATCCTTTCTGACCCACCTCCTAGAGTAATGGAAATAAAAACAAAAATAAACAAATGGGACCTAATGAAACTTCAAAGCTTTTGCACAGCAAAGGAAACCATAATCAAGACCAAAAGACAACCCTCAGAATGGGAGAAAATATTTGCAAATGAAGCAACTGACAAAGGATTAATCTCCAAAATTTACAAGCAGCTCATGCAGCTCAATAACAAAAAAACAAACAACCCAATCCAAAAATGGGCAGAAGACCTAAATAGACATTTCTCCAAAGAAGATATACAGAATGCCAACAAACACATGAAAGAATGCTCAACATCATTAATCATTAGAGAAATGCAAATCAAAACTACAATGAGATATCATCTCACACCAGTCAGAATGGCCATCATCAAAAAATCTAGAAACAATAAATGCTGGAGAGGGTGTGGAGAAAAGGGAACACTCTTGCACTGCTGGTGGGAATGTGAATTGGTTCAGCCACTATGGAGAACAGTATGGAGGTTCCTTAAAAAACTACAAATAGAATTACCATATGACCCAGCAATCCCACTACTGGGCATATACCCTGAGAAAACCAAAATTCAAAAAGAGTCATGTACCAAAATGTTCATTGCAGCTCTATTTACAATTGCCCGGAGATGGAAACAACCTAAGCGCCCATCATCGGATGAATGGATAAAGAAGATGTGGCACATATATACAATGGAATATTACTCAGCCTTAAAAAGAAATGAAATTGAGCTATTTGTAATGAGATGGATAGACCTAGAGTCTGTCATACAGAGTGAAGTAAGTCAGAAAGAAAAAGACAAATACCGTATGCTAACGCATATATATGGAATTTAAGGGGAAAAAAAATGTCATGAAGAACCTAGGGGTAAGACAGGAATAAAGACGCAGACCTACTGGAGAACGGACTTGAGGATATGGGGAGGGGGAAGGGTGAGCTTTGACAGGGCGAGAGAGAGTCATGGACATATACACACTAACAAACGTAGTAAGGTAGATAGCTAGGGGGAAGCAGCCGCAAGGCACAGGGATATTAGCTCGGTGCTTTGTGACAGCCTGGAGGGGTGGGATAGGGAGAGTGGGAGGGGGGGAGACGCAAGAGGGAAGACATATGGGAACATATGTATATGTATAACTGATTCACTTTGTTATAAAGCAGAAACTAACACACAATTGTAAAGCAATTATACCCCAATAAAGATGTTTAAAAAAAAAAAAAAATGACCACTACTTATTCTCCCAGCAGTATGCTTAACAGATTATTATATTTAATCACCTTCAGAGTTATAAAAACAAGCATCATTATATTATTTCAAGTAACCAGAAAAGATAAGGATTTGAATTTAGGACTTCTGGATGCCAGAATCTGTGCTTTATTCCCTGCACTGCTTTCTAATGTATATCATGTGTATAATCAAAAGAAAGGCATTTAAAGGTTAGTAAAAGTGCAAGGAGGATAAAGTTGAATTATTGTATTTTTATTTTGGAGAGAAGTTTTTCCCCTACCTTCATCAGACTGAATTTCACTTATAGAATAGATAGCACTGTTCCACATATTCCTGAGCAATAGATTAACATTAACCATATACCAAAAAGTATCACCAATTTTCCATTTCAGAAAATTCTAGTACGGGGAACTAAGCATGATGTGTCATGTTTATTCTAAATGTTTTTATGGTATGTTCTGTAAGCAATTTTCTTTAATTTCCTTTGATAGAACATCAGCATGCAGTAATTTAAATGAACTTACCACCACTGTGGCATAATTGTTTTCCCACTGTTCTCAGAGGCAATGCGTTTAGGGATGTCGAAGAATGATGGAGAAGCAATATATTGTGTGACTTGTGGAGGATAATACCAGGCAGCATAGGGATGGGCATCAAGCTGATAGAATTGTTGGAAAGGCTAGAGAGAAAGACCATAGAAAAAGCAACAGTGTATGAGAAATTGCTGTTTTGAATCTCTGAAAATGAATCATTGCATTCATTTCAGACATGGCTATTAGCATCACAAGAGATGTTTACACTGTGAGAAAAAATGAGAAATCACACTGTTCCCTATGGGGGACCATGGTAAAAGAATTTTTGGAAAGGGCTTTTTTAGGGTACCTGAGGGGCAATGAATAAATCACTTCTTCAAGGTCAATATTCAGTGTTGAACTCTAAGAACCTGCATTACTAACACAGGTCCATTTGCCAGAGTCCAGAGGAAAATAGTAGTGTGGATTTAATTATTATATAATGTATAAACTTATGGACATTTGGACTGGAAAGGATAAGTTTTGCCATTTAATTTTATAGTTTAATTTTCCATGAAAGACTGAGCTCAAAGAAAGGGAAGAACCTCCCACCCAGGGTCAATACGGGTCTTTCAGAAATGCCAGGAATAAAGAGAAAAGAATTCTCCAATTCCTAGCTCAGTGCCCCTTCATAACCATAAGGTTTTGGTGCCAAAACATTATTTTCCTTTCTGAAATTTTGGAATAGGTGCGTCTGTTAATCTATCATGAGATTTTACTTTCTTCTATGTATTAATGTAATTCTCTATATATTCAGGTGGAAAATATGTGTTTTTCAATGGAATTAGAAAAACCAAAGAAAGCATTTCAAATTTTGCTGTGGTTACCTATGCAAAGTTTATAATAAATAATGATATCTGACACTTTCTCTTTATTAAGTCATTTATATAAAAAAATAAAATAAAATATATTTACCTCAAGGTAGAAGTAGGCCAGTTCCTTAAGAGAGAGAGAGGTAAAAATAATTTTGTGATTTAAATCCAGTTAAATACCATAATGGGCTAAAATATTACTACCAAATACTTTCATTAAGATTATAATTATCACTCTCTTTTTTTTTTTAATTACATGGAAAGGTGAAGATAGTGTACTCCTTAGAGCTCAAATGAAGTGAGTAATTGCCTTTTCTTTCCTCTTACTTTGGCCCATGAGTGATGAGAGAATTTTGGAAGAAATTTGAGAGTAAAATCTGACGTACAGTGAGGAATCATTATCATAAAACTGATTGATGACTACTATGTTTTGAATCTTCATTATCATAAAATTGATTGATGACTACTATGTTTTGAATCTTGAGGAAAGTTTTTAATCCATAATCACGTTCATATGGAGAAAACTCCATGGTTTTCTTTGCATGCTTTATTTTTTTACTTAGCATGCCATATATATGTTGAAGCATCAATGGACAAAAGCAACTGAATTGAATGCACAGTTACTGCCTATAAAAGTGAAGACACAAAAGAACACTGCAAAAATCAGGATATGGGAGTTTGGGGAGAAATAAATTGATAGATCCATACTAATTTCACAAATGAAAAAGCAATGCTCAAAAAGAATAGCACAGTTTACTCAAGGTCATATGATTAGAAGGTATCAGATCTAAGATTGAAAACTCAAGTTATTTTCACTACACAGTACTATAGATTAATAAAAAGTCAAATTTTAACAACACGAATAGTTGGTTGAGGTTGTTCTGACTTAAAAGTTGACCTGAAGCTATCTTCACTCAGGAATGGCCATAGAATCATTCTTTCATTTTCCTTGGCAACTTAGATCCGATCTTCCATAGCAATGTTAGAACCAGCACTGGAGAGTCCAACACTCATCAACAACTAAGAAATACTAGCATAGCACTAGTTCATGATGCAACTAGTACAATAATTTCCAAAAAACAGACTGTTAATAGACAGTTTGAGGCAGTATTATAAAGCACACACACACACACTTACCTGATTCACTACTCTCATAGGCTTTCTCTGGAAAGAAAAAGAGAATCAGGGTTAACTTTTAAGGCTGAATAAAACCAAAGATGTAAGAAGCAAACTTTTTGAAATGCTTTTCATGATAGAGATCTGGGAACTCACCCTAATAATTTTGCCAATTGCATTACCTAGATACAATTTTTTCTAAGACATATAAAACATCCTCAACAATTCTTTTAAGATTCACTGAATGGCAAGTAGTGATTGAAGGGCTCCATGATTGGAATTGGAATTGGTGTAGCTGTTGATAGGAATCAGAATTGTAATAGCAGCACATATTTCACAGAAACTGGCTGTCACCTTAAAAACGAAATCAGAAGCCCCAGGAGCACTATGGAATCAATGGAATGTAGGGCAGGGGAAGAAATGGTTTCTGTTATGTATTATAGATAAACTCATGCCACAGATGAGAGATAAAACAGGACTGGAAAGTTTTTTTGACAGAGACATTTAATATCTCTCCAGATGGTTTCTTCAAAATGTGTCAACTAGTAAATCTCCAATATGGCTTGCTTAAAAGAACATAATTGTCAGTGAGTTTGACTTTCCTAAATGTAAATTGAATTCAGGAATCAAAGCATGGACATAAAGATATAAAATTAAGGAATATCTTAAGAGAGAAATTAATGTAACCATGGAAACTAACACTTCATAATGTTTAGAGTTATAAATGTGCTGCCCGTATCAGGTGAGACAGACAGAACAGACAGCTCCCATTCCAAAGAAGAGTGACAAGTGGTTCTCCTCTCTCAGATTGATTAATATAAATTATTTCAGAAAGTTGGGAGTGAGAAATAACTGCCTGAGAAGAAAAAAATATCTTCAGAAGTGTGAGGCTATTTAAAAACAAACATATTTAAGCTTCACAATATATCATTGTGTAATTTATTAAGCAAAATATTACCAATTGGGCATGGTCTTCCTCATTTGTTCTGTGAAGTTGTTCCTATGTAGAAGGAAATATGTTCCAAATTACTTAGACATCTTCTGGTACATCACATTCATTTTACAATATACAATGAAATTTAGGATAAGCAGTATTCTATGTCAAAACTATGAAAAATAGCAATACACTTTTTATTTTCTAACTTTAGGAAAATTATTCAACTAAAGGCTAGACTTACTATAGTTTGGAAGAATAAAGAATCTATAAGGCTCATACCCGGGGGGAAAATAATAACTCACCAATTCCCTAGGACTACGTATTTTCTGTTCATGACTATTAATCACTTGTTTAAATTTTATCTTTGGTAAATTTTAAATAAAATATTACCAGATATGGGTGGTAGAAAATTTTCTCTCTTGGAATATATTTCTGTTTAAAAAAAGAAAGAGGAGCACATGTTATAAAAGCATAACGTGTGAAGAAAATACTAAAATATTCCAGATTTAATAAATAATCTTACATGATCATGAGTAGCTTCCTAAGAAAGAGAGAACATTTTGTTTTAGTGTATTGATTTTATCCATGTACGAATAGCAGACATTTACTAGATACCTTCATTCACTTAGGGTCTATGCTAAATACTGGGGACCAACTATGAAATGCGATGAACACTATGAGCAGGACCATGTAGTTCTAACACTTGTGGAGGTTACAGCCTAGTCATATCATAACTAAGGTACTAAAATATATTATTCAGGTAATTTCTTAAATCAGTAATGATGCATTCCAGTGGGGTATTGATATATTTAAATTTATTTGGACTATAAACACAAGCAACTTGGAAACTGAAACAAGAGTAACAATTGAGGTCCAAATTAAATTCATTACTGACTTCCTTCTCCTTACACTTGTAACAGAAGAAAATGTGAAAATGTAATTTTGCTAAACTAAGACAAGCCCTTTTCCCTAAAGTCCTAATTAAGTCAAGTTTATTTGCTGTATAACTAAAAGAAAAAATTTTGGCCTCCCAAGTGAAAGACTATGATACTCAAAAAAGTCAAAGCTAAATAGTAAGAGAGGGTTGTGCTAATTGATATGTTTTTGATCTATCCATACTATCAGCAGATAGTTTATGACGTCATAGTTCAAATGCACATCCTGATGAAAGACCTTCGTAATGTTGTCAGAAATCGCATGAGCACAGCAAATTTTACAGAGACTGGGGAGTGGGGGCAGGAGAAGTGGAAATGAACATTTTATTGCACTTGCTAAAAGCTAGACTCGGGGATAGCTGAGTAGTAGATTGCTCATTCAATATTCAAAATAACACCAGGAAGTGAGAATAACTGTATTTCCATTTCACACATAAGGAAACAGGTCCAGAGACAATTAGATCAATCAACTTGCCAGCTCTTCCTTAGAGAATTTTGACAAAAGCAATTTGAATGTTTAGGATTCCTGATTCCTTCTCCAGAGACTACACTGTTTCCTTAAATGGAAAGTTTATTTGGCATATCAGTGCTTTCACAAGGAGGCATATCTATGGAATCACCATCCAGAACTGAATTTGGGAAAATAAACAGAATAAATTCCTGAATATAATGCATCATCTGGGAGGCTCTAAGAGGATTTGATGTAGAATTTAGTCAAAGTAAATTTCTCCCTGGTTAACAATTATGGATATGATATACAACATTAGTTTTGGCATAAATAGAAAGAAATAGCTGTGACAGTAAATACATAGGCAATCATATGGATCATTTGTCAATTATTATTAATGGCAAGGCTAGAATAAATAATTTCTTGAAAAAAAATTATATATTTAGAAGTGGACCCAATTTAAAATTTAATTATTTTAATTCTGCAGAATATTATTTTGTATTATTATAATAAAATATTACTAGCTGGTGTAGGTTGTATTTGTCCAGTCTGAGAAGCTGTTTTTATTCAAAAAGAAAAAATATTGTCAATTTTGTGGATACCATTCAGTCCACTTCCATCATTTTCAAGTAATAAAGGTAGAATACTAAAGTGCCCTTTCCCAGGAGTAAAGAATGAGGAACTAGTAATCCTACTTTAGTGTTATTTCTACCACAGAGAATTTGGACTAATCCAATTATTCTTTCTTTAGAAAAACTATTTTCTTAACTTATTTTTAACTTAAAATAAATTATAATGCAGTAAGATATAAATGAGTATTTAGGCAATTTCACTTACAGTGTGTCATGTCAGAATTGCTAAAAAAATTGAAAGTGACTTTTGCTTTCTGGTTTTTGCAGAGTAAGTTAGAATATTAGATGAAGTGGGAAAAGATGATGTTTCTAATACAAGCCACATTTACTGAGTGCTTACTTTGTGCTATGTCTTGCTTGTATTAATTGCTTTACATGATTAAATATTTATTATTGTGTTGTCATTTTAGAATTAAATTATAGACTTATAGCAGACAAGTAAACTGTCTAACATCACATGCTGGTAAAAGGTAGAGCTTAAAGTCGAACTCAATTCTGGCCAAATCTATAGAGTGCCATTCCAATACTCTGCTATTCAGATCCTAAAGTAGACTATAACACACAAATATTCAAGTGAAAGCATGAATTAAGTACCTGGGGTAAAAAAGTTGTTACTTTTATTTTCAGAAGGGATCAGTAAACATCTAGAGTCTGTTAGACTGCTTACTGTGTATTAAAGTTTAGCAGATATTAAAAAGGAGAAATAATTTATCAATATAAGATTCTTATTCATTCCTTGGTACATTTGCCTTTGATAAACTTTTAATAAAATTTTACCAGATAGCATTCAGAGGGCACATCTTCCCCTTGAAAGTGTTTCTGCTAAAAAAAATGTTTAAGGAAATTTTAACATATCCCAGAAAATGTTAATATATTTTAAATTTACTAAATATATCTCACCTCATTTCTATTGGGAGCAACTTCCTTAAAAAATAAAAACATGCATTGTTAGTTTTATGACATTAATTTACATTCAAGGTAAGAATACCAATTAACCAGAAACTCCATTGCTTAACTGTGATAAACTGATTTTAGCCACAAATTCCTGGGTAACTTAGAAGAGATAAATAATTCAAGGTACATGTCGTCTTCAAGGTTCTCTTTTCTCTTCTCACCACTTTCACCAGGGAAGTTATTCAGAATGTTGGAGGTGGATGTGAAATATTCACTTTTATCGAACTCACAGAAACTCCACATAATGGGGTTGGGTTTATTTTGTAACCTGGATGAAGGTCTTCTCACAAAGTTAAAGGAAGGACCTCATCACCCTGTATTCCTGCTCTTTTTCTCCTCCAGGTTAACAAAGAGCAAAGGACTCCAGTGTCTGATTAACCTAGAATTGAATGATTTCTACAAAGGATATATCATGTTTATATCATTGATTTAGAAGCATAGCCATTATTGCAATTTTTAACAAGACTTAGGTCTACCAAAATCTGGGAAGGTCAAAACATATTAGAAAAAAAAAAGTTTGGGAACCAAAGATACACAGATAGTATTGTTTGCCCAGAAAGAATTCTGTAATTTTGTTTCTGACAAATATTTGCTTTCTTACATTTGTTGGGTTGATCTCCTTGTATGTTAAAATTAGGATAGAGCTGTATACATAGTGTCTTGTACAATGAGACTTTAGGGGACAGGTAACCTTCATCGTACAACAAGCTTTCATAAACATTTTCTAATTGGGATACTGAATGAACATCAAAATGATTTACCTCACTTGATGAACTGCTGCCAAATTCCCTTTGCTAAAAGAAAGAAAATCATGACTCTGTGACTTTTAGAATTGGAAGGAAACTAGTTCCACACTTTCATGCTGGGTTGCTAACTCCTTGTTTAGAATTACAACAATTGGTATGAAAAGATTTAAGGCCAATATAATGTACATTCTTGGATTGTCCATTTTATTTAAAATATGTTGGAGAGGGGAGTATAATAACTTACCTGATAACTTAAAAACATTTTTTTATTAAAACAAACACAGATACATGCTTGAGTAGAATGCAAATGCATATATTTCTGTGATAAAAATGAAACCTGGAAGGAAGAGCCCTGTTGAGCTAGGCTTGCCTGAAACCCTGGGTTGAGTTTCTATTCTCTAATACTCTTGGGGCAGTTTTGATGCGAATAAATTGGAAATATTAAAATAGAACAACCAATTTCAGTATGGAATAAAATTACACTAGCTTCTAAACCATCTACCCTTTGAAATATTTAGTTTTTTTCCTAAGTCATGGATGTTTATCTTTACATATGGATATAAGTTTTGTTCCCAAATACATAGTAAAATATTAATTTTAACATGCAACAAACTATTTGTCTTTTGGGAGAGTTTTCCCCATATTTTTAGATTAGGTAGCATAGCCCATTGATCCAAGGTAATTGCTGAAATAGATTCTGTCTGCCGAGGACGGCCCTCAACTTACGAGAGTGAGCTCATACCCTGGGATGGCAGAAGCAGGGTTTTATTTTTGTGAGTCTCATGTTTCATTTTGAACACTTATGCACATTTTGCTTTTTACTCTTTTTTTAAAATAAATAAGCAATGTTCTTCCTGATTATCACTTAAATGACAAATTTCCTCTTCTAATTTTAACTTTATCTAGCTCAACATTGTACATTCTTGGGTATAAAAGCCCTGTTTGAGAAGTTCAATCTTGCTCGATTTGAGAAGATAGCTTTCTTAAAGCATAGAGTGTATACTATCTATGATATATAAGCGCAGAGTTTATTAAAATAAAGGTCTTACCTCAGGGTCTTCCATGCCATCCTTAGAAAAGAAATCCTTAGAAAAGAAAAGAGAATTAACTTTATTTTTCATGACAAACATTCAAATGTAAAATGATAATTACCAAATAAAATAGATGCCAAAGGAAATAGAAATGTGTGGCAATAGTGAAGTGATAAGGAAAACAAAAAAGCCTACCTACCAGACTAACCAAAGAATTTACCCCTTTAATCTGCATTTCAGAGTTTAATAAAAACTATTGTAGTTTCTTATATGTAGTGGTAAATCTATGTAAATAATCCTACATTTTCCTTTAACTAGCCTAATCTTTTTTTCTTTAACTTGACTTTTGGATGACAAAACAGAGCATTGGATTAAAGATCATGTGGTAAATAAAAGTGCACAAAGCATTCGTTCAATAATGTATAAATATTTAAGAAAAATGGATTTTCTCCATCTAGTATGTTGTGTTCAGTTTTCATGACCATAGCAATATAGAGAGCAGTGACATGAACCATAGAATTTAAGCTCAAAGTATTAGTATTGGTTTAGTTATCCAGCTAATTCTGGCCAACATATATGTTGAATCTTTTTTTTCTTTGAATTAGAGATATCTTTCTTAGTTTTGACCTAAGAGAATTATTCATTTATTTTGGTTAGGGTATTTAAAGGAAATGTTTTTACTTCCTTCTTTTCTTTATATTATATTTAATAGTTTTAAAATAAAGAATCTTACTTCAGTTGATCCATTCCTGGTATCCTGCCAAGAAAAGATGATCATTCAGCTATGAAGGATAATTAAAAGGATATATATTTTATCTCACAAATTTTGAGTACCTGTGTGGTCTCTTAATACCAAATCTATTAAAAACCTGATAGACAACCCAGATCAAAAAATCATGTTTAAAGAAAGTGAACAATCATGACTATGTAAAACATTCTTGGAGCAGATATATTGCTTTATATAATACTCTTATTATTCATTCATGAATCCATTCATTCATTCAGTTTTGATGATAAGTGCAAACAGTTGGTCAGTCCATAATTGCACTCATTCATCCATTCATTCATTTATACTAATGTCTTGTCTCCTCCTAGCTACAAAGTTAAATCAATAAAATCAATATAGAATCTCAGTAGAATTCATTAGTCATTTTGAAAGTTCAAGGAATGTATAAATGCCACAGGAAAACATTTTTTCTAAATTAAAACATTTTTCCTACTACAGAATACATTTTTTGACACACTGTCTTAAGAAAATTTTTGTTACCTTGAGTTCGTCACTCTGCTTTTCTCTCAGAAGTTCTCTCTGTTGAAACCAATAAAGTGTAGGTTATAAAATGCATTTTTGAAAGAACTAAATTTTAAAATAATTTAAATATCATTGATATTCCTTACCCTGCTCAGTTCATTGATGTTTTCCTTAAGGATAGAAAAAAAGAGAGAAACGTTAGTAAAGAGGGACATAAATAAATGGATATCTATGAGAAAATGTGCCTTCATTGTTCTGCTGCAAATTAAAAAATAAATATGCTTTTTTTTGTGAATGCATTAATATTTCTTGCTATATCATTCCTTGCCTTGTGTCTCATTGCTAAGCTTTTTAAATTTAAGCTGTCAATATGTAAATGTTCACTTAAAAATATTTTAAAATTTTGTTCCATTAAATTTTACTGTTACTATCTTTAACCTTGTTTAAGTCAGAGCTCTGAGTTCTCTTGATCTCTTCTGTCTGATTCAATAATCTAGTGTTTTTTTCCATAAAAAGGCAATAAAGAATTGGCACACCACCACAACACTCACTGGACAGAACAAAACTTGCTTCCCTTTGTTAACTTATAGCATATTCTGTGGAGAATTTCTTACCTCTCTAAGCTGTTCTAATAAAGGCTACAAAAAAAAAGGAAAGTTATGTGACACACCATTCAGAAAAAGTTGGTTTGCCTATCAAATCTTTTAAATAGTGGTCTTGAAGTAAAATTTCTATTCGTGTTTTATTTGACAATTCAGTCACAAAATTACAGAAAATAATATATAAAACACACACAGGGTATCGTTTAGAGATACAGAACATTCCAACACAATGAGCATGAAAATTGTAAAACTCTACATAGGTTATGCAAAAGGAAGCATAAGTGTTTTGCAAAGAGTCAAAAGTACAGGTACAAATTATCATTTAAAGCAGCTTTTTAATATTTGCACATATAATTTCAATATTCTTTGTGGGTGCTTGGATGAGTGAAAAAAGAAAAGGTTTGATCAACTCAAGTGAAAAATATATTTATAACAAAAATTAAGTTTATTTTTCGAGAAAAATATGTTCGTCATTTCAGAAGAATAAGTGGATGATGCTTACCGCCACAGCAAACCTGAGAAACTTTCTTTCTTTGAGGACTGCCTGTAGAAATTAAATTGTGAATTATAAAAATGAAAAACACACACCAAAAAGGAGCATGTTTTTCCATTTGAACACAAGTTTCTCATTTGCTTAGGTAAACCAAAATATCTCTTAGGTAAAATAAAAGATAATTAGTTTTAGTTTTATGATCTAGTTTTAAAATCTAAAGGAGACACCACACCATATTTGGTTCATTCTTTACCAGGCCTAAAGGTTTAGTAAGTTCATCCTTATCAAATGTCAAAGGAGGAATTGAATAAGAACGTAATCAAAACAGAGAATTGAGAGATTAATCCAAGTACCTGAGTACCTGGATACAACTTGTAGGTAAATAAAAATTGAAATGACGAAGACATTCAACATTCATCATAACTCACTGAAAGAGAGATTAGTTGGGGGAAAGAAAGAACCTTACCTCTCTGCTATCTGGTTCATTCTGCAAAGAATAAAAAATAAGTTAAAAGGCATTAATTCAACCAGTGGATAGAGTGGAGGATTAATGGATCTTGTAGAAAGGTGTGGTAGAGGTATGTAACTTAATATTCAGTGTGTAAAATGAGACCAAATTGCAAATCATATGTTTGAGTGCAAGTAGAAGACACAGAAAGAAGCAATAATACATTAAAATAAACCACGGTAACATATTCTGTTTAATTAACTACTTCTCTTGAGTAATATTATGAATCATAAATATGTAAGTCCATGTACCCTCCTCTCTAAAAACGTTTGTGAGAGCAGATCTATATTCAGTTCAATACTTGAAGATATTACAGCTCAGTGAATGTGAAACTGGATGTTTTCTAGAGAAGGGAGGAACGGAACTAGAGTCTATGTATTACCAATCCATCATCACTTGAGTGTCACAATTAGAGTGAGTTCTTGGAACATAGAATAGAGCACTCACTTGAAAGAGTTCTCGGTGCCTGAGAGGATGTTTCTATGAAAAAAATGCAAGAATTGTAAAACAAAAAGCAATCAAAATACAATAATAATAATATCACGATACACATATAATACTATACATTTAACATTGCTATTTAAGAAAAGTCTGTATTTTAATATCTAAATTTTTCTGACACCAAGTTTCCCTAGGAGGAATAAAACAATGATTTTACTGACAAAACTCAAAGAAAAGTAAATTATCTTCTCTCTTTAGAGTATGGTGGAGAATTGAGAAAACTATGTAAAAAGATGGAAGAAAACAAAAACCTGAATTAGTGTGAATTAATCCAGAATCATAAAGGTATTATTACATTTTCTGAACTATTTATATTATATGGTAGTTTTAAAGGTGACTTTAAGTCATGATAAATATTTGAAGAATAATGTATGCTTTTACTAATTAAATATTGTTTGTCTGTCTGGATTTTATTTTTATCATCAATTATATTATATAAAAATTTAACTCAATCTGAATTTTAACTGTGTGAACAAGATTTTTGTTTGTTAAATTGAAGCATTAAAAATGATGTTTTCTTTGGAATAAGATTATAGAATCTGTTTTCTGGGGAACCTATACCCATTTCATTTGTAAAAGGAGAAGATATGGACTGCTCCAATGACACATATCTGAAGAACTTGGATCTGTGTTTTTTTGTAACTTGTTGTCAGATACTTCTTTCTATTGGTGCTTAGGGTGCAGCACAGACAGAATATTGATTAAGAAGCTGGGTATTAGTGATCCAATCACAGACTTAGAAAATAAGAGTCTCATCAATAGAATATCTCAGCATTTCAGAAACTTTTGCACCTATATTTGATAGTTTCAATGTCCAAATATCCAAGACTATTACCTTATTTAAACTGTTTTCCTGTCAGGTGATTCCTGTTCATTTATTTCACCCTCACTAGCTACACATCACAAGGGAACAGAATAACTTTTTGCTTCACATAAGTAACAGAACCTTTTCCTTTTATTTTTGAGAAGAAAGGTTATTTTACTTTACATTATCTAGTTTTACTGTCTACAGGGACCAAGCAATTTGATCTCTGAATCAGCAGAATGAGCCCAGTTTTCTATATCTTGGGAAATATTGGTTGGCATGAGCCATCTCACATGAGGGTTTGACTTAGGCTCCAAGAGTAAGATACACTGGAATATGTGGCTTAACGGTATATTTGGTAAGAAAATATTGGACACATATGTTTACAAATATGTTAATTCTGTAATGGACCCAGGCAAAGAGCCTAATAACATTCTTTGATACTCTTTAGTATGTTGTTCAATCCCTTATTTCTTCTTCTTTTTACTTTTTAGTTTTAATTTTTTTATTGTGAGGTGTTTTTATTTCAAGCCAGAGATTCTATTTGGAGTTAAGGCTTTGAATGAACTACATAATAATCATCAAAATGTGAAGTATTACCATAATTTTACGATCAAGACTTCAATAGCTAATTAGAGACCATCCAATTCTTTAAGATTATTATCCTCAATGTCATGTGTTTGATGAGATACCAGTGATTTCAAACAAGAATCTAGAACCTTCTAAATTTTCTACTGTACTCACAGGCCTGGCAAGAGCAGCAGTCACAAGGAAGGTAAGGATGAGAAGTTTCATGGTTGTCAAGACCTACGGAAGAAAACAGAATAAAAAGCATCAGGTCTTATAATAAAATTTGATTCATGAAAATAAAAATCCTTGATTTTCCAACAGAGGAATATATTATGATAAAAGTAGTTTCATTTGAGAAGTAGTATTTTTATTCATTTAGTGTTTAATTTTGCTATTCAATATAAATATTTATCATTCAAATTATCTTGCTTAGTGCTTATATGAGATAAGAGATAACAATCTACTATACTTTAAAACAAAGCATTTGATCCTGGAAGTAGTAATAGGGTTTTGTCAGAGGAATAGAGAAGCATCATCATTTAAATACTACTGACTTTTAAAATACTACAATTAAAAAAATTTTTTAAATCTTCTTAGATCATCAGACTTGCTAAAATTGATAATAAACTAAAATCCACTAGGAAATGGCATTTAATTTTATCTGAAATTTTTTGAAAATGTCTTTCTCCTTTAAGTCTTTTTTTTTTAAATTTATTTATTTTTGGCTGCATTGGGTCCTTGTTGCTGCATGCGGGCTTTCTTTAGTTTTGGCGAGCGGGGACTCCTCCCCACTGCAGTGCACAGGCCTCTAACTGCAGTGCCTTCTCTCGTTGCAGAGCACAGGCTCTAGGTGTGCAGGCTCAGTAGTTGTGGCTCGCGGGCTCCAGAGCGCAGGCTCAGCAGTTGTGGCACACGGGCCCAGCTGCTCCGCAGCATGTGGGATCCTCCCAGACCAGGGCCCAAACCCGTGTCCCCCGCATTGGCAGGTGGATTCCCAACCACTGCGTCACCAAGAAAGCCCTCCTTTAAGTCTTTTTAAAATCATCCTGCTCTTTTAGAGTCTTCAATGAAAAACACTGTAGGTGCATTATGTAGAAACCATTAACCTCCATCAATTTTTTAAAAAAGAATCTGGTTATTACTTTATGTTTTGCTACACTGATATATCTATGACATGACTGTATGAAGGTGATTGAACTGAACAGAATCGTAAGATTCAGATATCTTATCAGGTTTGACTTCTACAGTTCCATCAGATTACAAGAACCCAGAAATACTTACATTTATATGTGCTGGAAAAATGGGTTCCAGATAAATTAGGAAAAATATCAGATTATACATGAAATTTGTTTATACCTTAGTCAACAAACTAATACCAGCTTATTTTATATATACTGTTTCAGTTTACAAACTGTGGAATCTACCTGCATTAGTAAAGAAGACATATTTATAAGCCCAAAATACATTTTCTTTTTTCATCCATTTGTATCCTTCCTAGTATCTTAATTTAACTATCTTTACAAAAGCAGTCTTTTATATCTAATTGTCTATCATTGATGTATCCTTTATAAAATTAATTTTATTAACCTAATGACATAGAATAAAAATGGTTTTGAAATATTCTACCAGAATTGATCTTCACTATGATAATTAAAAATATTATAAATTATTCTGCATAACAACTTTTCACAGAATTTGGAAAAAGTAATTCAAATTACTTCACCACAAGTCTATATTGAAATTATGTATCTACTTTTTCAATATATGAAAATTTATTCAAATCATAATCAAAAAATTATTTGGTCTTTATAAAACTATTTGATTTTTCACCTAAAGCTCTGAGATGGATGGTGTCAACATTCACAAATGCATTTTTAAGCTACCAGTTTATCATAGGAAAGTATTAATACTTGCAATCACATAGAAGAGTTAAAAATGCATATTAGGGAAGAATGAAAGAAAGATTAGACAGAGTAAATCATAGTAATTTTGCTATATGTAAACATAATACCTTGAACCTAAGACGGGGAAGAAGCAGCAAGCTGGGTTGATGATCAAGGTGATGGCAGTTCTCTTTGCTTCACAGATATTTAAACCTAATGATTAGTAAAATGCTAATTTTGTGGTTTCAGTTCAACCAATGGGACCATTTAAATTCTAAGAATTCTCTCAAATAGGAAATTAATTTTCTGTGCAATTCCTCTCCCAAGAAATTCTAAGTAGAGTTTTCAACAAAAGAGTGATTCATGCTATGATAGCAAATTATACAGGAAATGGAATGGCATTATTCAAAATTAAAATATAAAAAAATCTAGATTTATGATTATGAGAACATGCTTTTATGTTAAATGAATAATTGGAAAGACCAATTTATCAATAAAATTCACTTTATATCTTTTGAGAAATTCAATACCTATAAAAGAAATTCTTGGGACAAAAGAGGGTCTTCAAAAGTTTTCAATTTTTAACAACATACTAGACCATGAGAAGAATTCATTATTTATTTCACTTTTTAAACCTCAATTTATTCCCTATTATTTATTTTAAGAATTTACTTTGTGAAGTAACTTACATTATATGTCGTCTAATCATTTTTTTCCCAAAAAGAAAATACAATTGTCCTATAAACTTTGGTGGTATTTTAACTACACCAAGTAATTTTTTGTTTGCTTTGTTTTGGGTGTACTAGTTGTGATAGCATTCATTAATTTCATTATAGATTGATTAATTAAAAGTAATAATTATTCAAGAATTACAGTTTTTAAATACTGCAAAAATCAACAATAACTCTGATTTTCCATCTTTTAAAGTCAATAAATAAAAGGAAAAACTAAAAATCTGTCCCTCCAATTCCCAATTGTACTCCTAGAATTAACTGGTATTGTACATTATAGAAAAATATTATATGCTGAATAAAATATCTATACATAGGGTTTTTAAAAATTGTTGATTGTGACTGCTTGTTTACAAGAAAGGAATCATAGTAGATATTTTAAATTACAAAAATCTATAGTGATATTTACAGCCTATTCACAGTCATATGACAGGAACATTTTGGATTAAAAGAAATTTCAAAGTGGTTCAGGCTCTCCACACTGGGGATAGAAAAGACTATAATTTTTCACATTGAAGTTCCCTTTAGATAGTATCTTCCTTGCTGCCTGTATCACACCAATTTCAACAAGGTACTAGTGTTTTCTATTTAGGCTGATTTATTCAAGGAGCTGAGAACAAGCAACTGCCGCTGCATTATAATATCCTGCTTTTGTCTTTTCCCAGGAGTGTATCCAGGAGAACTGACTTATTTTACTCCCAATTCAGAATCATACAGTAATTTGTGAAAAGCTACTGTATCTTCATTGTTTATTCATTCTTTTATTTACTTATTTATTCACAGAAGTGAAGAAACTAGACAATGTAAGGGGGATGTAAAAGTAGAGCAAGACAAATCCCTGGTCTCATACTATGATGGGTAATTAATATATAAGAAGCTAATAATTTTAATACTTTTGATAATCCAAAAATAAGAGATTTGAACAGGGCTTCCAGAATACTTATGAACAGCTGAGATGGGACCACATCAGACAAGACTTCTTAGATAGATTTGATAATAAGGCTTGCCATCAAAGGGGAACAATCAGACTTTTTAAAGTGTCATAAGACAAGCCACCTCTTCCCTAAGTATATATCTACTTGTAAATCTACTGTGGGAATTCTCATGAACTCAAAATCCAGATTTTTCTATCCCCTATGGATAAGGACCAATTTCCACTTTGTCTTAACTAGGTATTGAATATAGTTTATTAGGTTTTGTGTTTTTTAAATAAATCATTCTTATCATTGTAAAACATCACTGCTCATTATAATTTGAGAAAACAGGTTCATTGTAGATTTATACAATGCCAAGCCCTGCAAAATTTTAGCTTACATTTATTTGCTTTATATTGATATTTTCACTTGCTTTATCACTTAAAGTTGTTTGGTTCCAACCACTAAAACAAGGTTCAAAATTGAGACACATATTTAGACCATTTGTAGTCAAATGGACCTTTGCCCTGTGAGTAAAGAAAAATATTAATTTTCTGATGTAATAGAGTCATATGTAGGGTGAACATAAAATTGTTCACCCAACATTGAACATTTATGATAATAAAAGGGTCTACTCTTAATAATTATAACAAAACAATAGATATAAACCAGGACTATTTTAGGTGCACCAAGGCATAGCTACTCTTGTGATACCACAACTGGTTTTGAAAATCCAACAGACTCCCTAAACAAATGAAAGTGGTGATAGGTCAGATAAGGGACAACTAAGTAGAAAGCTTTGTTTTCTTTCAAGTTTAAATATTGAAAAATTTTTTCTTGGATTCATACTTACTAGAAAAACTAGCACAAAAATGAAAGGAAACATTATTAGCAATAGACATAGATTTTTGAAAAAAACAGAACAAAACAAAACTATGAGTTAAGAGGTACACTTTACTCTGCAAGGTTCTGTACACTGTTGTTACATATTCTGGCCCAGATTCAAACCTCTTTGGAGGACTCTTTTTGTATGAGACAGTAAGTAATTCAGAACATGAATTATTCAAAGAATAATAAGTTTCAAAGCTAGTTTGTCAAAATTCTCCCTGGAACATTTGGGTTTATGACTGATGAGTCTTGTAGGAAAGTGTCCTTTAATTATGTAACAAACAGTTAACCTTCCAGAAGGAAATTTACTGAGAAATGTGAAAGATATTTTTGTTTTTCTCTAGAAACCCAGATGCCATTTGGAATCTAAGAGAGGATTCACAATAGATTATTAATAATTGCTCTTAGGTATTGTACAAATAGAACCTTGGCACCCAGAACTAAAATAGAGTTATTTCCAGGAAGTTGTTGTATATTATGAATATATGATAGCACTGGAAATATGGAACCTATGCTTGATTTTATGTCTGTATTTAGAACAATGTACTTTTTAACTTGGTGCTCTGTCAGTAGGTCTCTGGAGATCTTAAATGAAGCACATAGTCTAAGTAAAGAGGTATAATGTAGTGTTGCAAGACCCTGGCTTCAGGGTCAAATTGTAAGTTTAATTTCTGTCTGTCAAAGACAGCAGTGTAATCTTGCAAAGTCACTGTGTCTCAATGTTCTCATCTGTTCAATAATATCCACTTCCTATGTGATTGAGAGGAAAAAATTAGGTCACTCACTTAAAAGAGTGCCTGAAACAAAGTAAGTACTCATTTAAAATTATGCATTATTAGAACATGATTTTTGAAGAATCCCAAATAATTATTTTGTGCCCAAATTATCTTCCTCCTTCATGGATTTGTTAACTTTTGAGAATTTATGAATTATATTTTTACATTTATATACGCATAGAAAATGTATAGAAGGGTAAAGACAAAATTTCTAATAGTGACCAAAATTAAAGAAAGCTTGGAATGGACTATGAGAGTGGAATAGAAAGAACTTTCTACTTTTATTAATGAGAATTTTTATTAATGAAATCCTGTATTATTTGATATTCTCACAGAACAGTGAACTAAGACAGTGTTTCTCAAATTTTAACGTGCTTATGAATCACCAGGGTGTCTTGTTAAAATTCAGATTCAGATTTAGTAGGTCAGAGGTGCGTCCTGAGTTCCTGCATTTTTAGCAAGTTCTCAGGTGATGTCATTGCAGGTGATCTATGTGACACACTTTGAGTAGCTAGGAACTGGGAGATTTTAAAATGTAAGGTATAGTCCTCTCTTTTAAACTTACCAAATAATGAAAGTTTGTATAGAAAATGCCATTGAGAAATACTTAAAAACATGAACATTGTAAAAATATGTAACATATACAGGAAAACCATGAAAATTATAAAAACAATGTAACGTATATAGGACAAAGACATTAAAAATGCTGAATTATGTTTCCATGAAAGTGTTTACCTTTATAACAATATCTGAAATAAAGCATTTCCTTATCCAACCCTAGATGCTTTTTGTAGGTAGGATATCCCTTTAGTAACAGTTTATCTGTCTATATTGTACTAATACCACTACTCTCCTTTTACCTCCAACCGAAAATTCATTCATCTTACACTAACGAGGCTTTCATCTACTTAAGACACCTGGGAAAAACGGGCTAAAATTTAACTATGTTAACTAAATCCTACATAGTGAGTTCTTTCTGAAAGACTGTGTAATTTGGCAGGTAAATAGATTTTTTCCTATCAGAAATCCCTCTTCCTCTGACTTGACAAAATGTGGTTTTCATGATTAATAAGCTTTCCTGGCTCTAGTCACTGGTTGCCCATGTTCAACAGTGTTATTATGAAGATATAATGTATTTAACATGCATTACTAGCTATCAGGACCATAGTGTACCAGATAAGATAATAAGCCATCCAACTGTAGAGTGTAATATATGCATTAATTAATCAATTTATATGGTTCTTTACAATGTCTAAAGTCTTCTTACAATTATTAATCCATTTACTCCTTACAAGAATCATGTAGAGAAAGCAGACATTATTCTTTCTTTTGTAGATAAGGAAAACAAACCTTCTATAAGTTAAGTAAATTAATTTCCATACAAGGTCATGCAACAGGTAACAAGTAAATGATGACTCTGATCTTCTAACACCAGAGCCTGTGCTCTTTCTAATATACCATGCTGCTAACTCCTTTATTCAAAAATACTTAATGTATGCAAGAAGTTATATCTTTGGATAGATAATGGAGGAAGGAACACCCCTGCACGTGGAGAATGCCTTACATGCATAAAAGATGAACTGACTTAAGCCATCAAGGGTAGTGTTAGAGTAAAAGGACCTAGCAGAGTGAAAAAAGGTCTCAGCATTGCTAAAGACAAACTTCAAAATGCTTCTGCACAAGTCTGCAGCCTTTCAGATAGGAAAGTTCCCTGGATCCAACATTATCCAACAAAAGTCTTCTAACCCTTTTTCTTACACTAACTACAGCAAAATCAATAATAATAATAATATTTCTTCATTGATTAACTAATCCTTAACAGTTGGTAAGAATGTTTGCCACTCTTATGGAAGTACTGACGTGTCTAAGTGTAAATGTTAGAGCAGAGAGGGAAATTTTAGGATTAAAAATCTTTAAAGTTTTTGTTGATGACCATAGGGGCTAAACTAGTGAAGTGAGGTGAAGGTTGCTGAAGCAAAAGACATCAGGAATTTGACTGGGCCATTTGTGTGGGCACTGATATAGTCCAGGATCATGGCGAGTTTAAAGATGCAACAGAGAACAAACCACTGGATCAGGATCACATTAGGGTCCCTAAAGGATAGAAAATGGCAGCAGTGAGATGAGAAATAGGCCAGACTTAAAATAACAGAGACTTTAAGGTAAGGAGGATACTTGAATAAAGCTAGTAGAAAAAGTAACAGGAAGTGGAAGTAGAAGCAGAATGACAATTCCTTCCCCTCCTCTGACCTCCAGATACAGGTGACAACACAGAAGGGATACCTTCCCCCTTTTGAGAAGGTAATAAAATGAGATAGTTTTTTCTGGGGGATTCAAGTTCAAATGTCTGTCTTTCTTGGAAATAAAGGAGATGAAAGGGATTACTATCAATATAATTAAATTTTTATAGACCCAGTGAAAAAGACTATTGTGGGGCTGTGGAGCTGGTATGTTCCAGGCTGGAGATTTTTTGAACATGGTTGATGATTAAAATCTACAGTGATGTGGGAACATATGTATATGTATAACTGATTCACTTTGTTATAAAGCAGAAATTAACACACCATTGTAAAGCAATTATACTCCAATAAAGATGTAAAAAAAAATCTACAGTGATGAAGAATGTAGTAGAGTAGAAAAGATTTCACAGAGACACATGAAAAGTCATTTAAAATCTAACAAGTAGAAGTAATTTCAGGATTTAATTTCTAAGTGGCTGATATAATAAGTAAAATACAATAGAAGTCCAGAAGACAGACATCATATGATGGAATGAAGTGGCCTGAAATTTGAAGTGACTATTGATATTTGGGTAAGATTTGGAAAGTTGAGAAGTGAAAGAGAGGTTTACAGATGAGGAAAGTGCTAATGGCAAGTGTGTAGTGGCATGCAATTAAAACTAAAAAATAATTCTGTTGGGGAGACAAATCTATACATTAATACATTTTATATATTGAAAGGTATTATAATTGTTGAGGAACACAAGAATGTTGAAGGTACAAAAAAGCAAGTGTTAGTCTCAACATGAAAAGATTAGGAAAGGAGTCCTGAGAGATGAGTACAAGTGTATGAACTCAGATGCAGAAACAGGGGAGGGGGGTTACGTGTGGAGGTGGGAAGGTGTGTTAATGGTCTTGGTTTGAAGTGTACCATAATCACCAGGAAAGTGATGAGTGATACAGTTGAAAAGGAAGGCAGCAAGCAGGACATAGAAGACCATGCAGTACAAGGAAGAATTTGAACTTGAATTTTGAGAATTGTAAATTCTCCTTTTGAGGAAGGCAGAAGCCTGAAAGGCTGGCTCCCTCTCCTTGAGTGTTGAGGTGAAGCTCTACAGTGTTCTTCACATCTGCCCCACTCCTCCTCACCCCAGCTCTTCCTGGGTGTCGTAACTTCCTTTTGTTGTTTTAAATCAAGATTGTCATGGATTGTTTCAGCCCAAGTACCTCCAGGGCCTTCCTCTTCCTCTGCCTGGAAACTCTCTGAGAAGGATAAAGGAACTAGATCCCTCTATGCTCCAACAATTCACAGGTTATGTTCCTGGCCTCCAGCTTCCCTTGTTTCTAAGCACTCACCTGAGGAGACAAGGAAGGGCATTCTCCTCAATGTATCGATTATTGTGGTGCCAACTCTCAAATGTAATCATATTCTTCCAACAGCAGTGTGAGCTGGCATTTACTGAGCACTTTAACAAGCCAGACACTCAAGCACTGCGTTAATACTTTTAAAGGATTTTCTCATTACTAGGATTTTTCTCATGGCAACACAAAAAAGTAAATATTATTGTTATTTCAATTTTAGAGATGAAGAAACTAAGGCTTACAATAGTTGAACAACTTTTCCAGGTTAATACATAGATG
The DNA here is from genome assembly GCF_059928025.1 of Delphinapterus leucas. NCBI lineage: Eukaryota > Metazoa > Chordata > Mammalia > Artiodactyla > Monodontidae > Delphinapterus > Delphinapterus leucas. The sequence continues at coordinate 976,712 of NW_028322269.1, read as the reverse complement.
GCTAGCTGGAATTTCAACCAGGCCATTTTATTCCAGAAATCCCACTCTTCAGCACTGTGCTTTATTTTTAAAATGTACCCCCAAAGGCTTTCTGTGTCCTAGATAAGAGTCCAACAAATGACTTTACCATATTTCTGTTTTATTATTTAAATTTATAATCAAGTAGATTACTGAAACATTAAAGTCAGTTTTAGAGTTTCTGACATTTAACTTGTAAAATGAGGTATAAGGTTTGAGTCACAAGATTTTACTTAATATAGAACAGTTGTAGATTTGAGTTTAGTAACTATTTAAATAAATATTTACACAATTTTTAAAAATCAGTAAGAGAAAAAAAAAGAAAAGACAATTCATTAACCCTCAACCCAAAGATAAGAAGTCACTGGTAAAAATGTGACATGTTTTTTAACTATATATACAAGTGTTTGTGTAGAGTACCTTACCTTGATTTCATAAACTATTTTTTTTTTTTTTTTTTGCGGTACGCGGACCCCTCACTGTTGTGGCCTCTCCCACTGCGGAGCACAGGCTCCGGACTCGCAGGCGCAGGCCCAGGGCCATGGCTCATGGGCCCAGCCACTCCGCGGCACGTGGGACCATAAACTACTTTTTTAACCCAGGTTTTGTTATGTCATTATCACTTTTTCCTAGTGTTATTTTTATAGATTATTAATATGTAACAAATTTTAAGCAACTGATCCTGTTCTTTAAAGCTCTAAATGTAAGAGATAAATGTGTATTTCTTTGGTTGGAATATTTCCAATCCTGATGGAATATAATCTTTTTCATTCCCTGGGGCTCTTTTCAGGTTCTGTGAGCCACAATTTTCTGTATTTTAGATACATTACAATTTATTTAATCACAATTTAAAGGACTTTTTTTTAATTTTCAGAGTTTGGTTTTGTTTTCTGCCTTTATGCATATGGCTGTAACATATACACATGTACATGAATTTTACTGCATACCCTCTAGCAATGTCTTTTGCATATATTTCTAGAAGAGGAATTGGAAATTCATGATCAAAGAGTATAAACATTTCTGACCTTTGATTAATATTTCCAAATACCCTTCAGAAAGTGAATTTTCAATTTATAAAGGCAGAATTCATGTTTGAAAGTACTTGTTTGGCCATAAGTTTTATACCAAATATTATTTATCTGACTTGGGGGTTTTATGTCTTTGTTAATTTCATAAAATGATGAACAAAAAATTGTATCATTTTAATATTGAGTTGCATCTTACTTATTATAAGCAGGGTGGGCCACTTTCCACATGTGTGTTGGCCGTGTCTACTCTTTAGAATGATTTCATATCTTTTGTCTTTCTCTTGGGAAATGCTTTTATATTTTTGTAAGTTTTTACTCAATCATAAAAATATTTACCTTTGTCAGTCATTAATTTTGTGGACATATTTTCACAAAATATTAATGTTATGATGGGTTTGTTATTGAGAAGTATTCAAACACTAGATAATCAAACAAATCAAATTTTCATTGTATGGTGTTTCTTTTTTTCTGCATTTATTGTCTCTGAAATTAAAATATATATATTTATCATAATTTTATGTTGTTTTATTCACTGTGTTGATATAATAAATGTAATTTTCTCTAATGGGTTAAAAAACTCATATTTCTGCAGTAAAATTATTTTTTCCAAAATCGAAGGGGAAAATCCTAAGCATCCAAACCTTCAGAGGGAGTATCTTTAGCCTCACACCCAGTTCTGATCCTGGCTTTCCTACTTTTTAATTTCAGATTACTATATATATTTATTTTCTCTGGTTTCAGTCTTTACATTTATTTCTGAGTTACAAATTTTTAAGTCAAAACAGGAAGTCAAAATATTCAGCTCTATCTTTGTTTAAGGTGACATTAAAGACAGAGGTCAAGGACATTTCATTGGCCCTAAAGCTACTGCATCATCCTGGATAATATAAGATAGGTCACTCAAGACAAGGAAGCATCCATCATCTAGAAAACAATGGCTCTTCTGTGGTATATCAAATATGGTCCTTAAAAATGTCCTTGTCTCAATCATGTAGGTTGTACAGTTTATCAGAGTTCTTCACAACAATGAAATAGGGGCTTCCCTGGTGGCACAATGGTTGAGAGTCCACCTGCCGATGTAGGGGACACGGGTTCCTGCCCCGGTTCGGGAAGATCCCACATGCCGCAGAGTGGCTGGGCCCTTGAGCCATGGCCGCTGGGCCTGTGCATCCGGAGCCTAAGCTCCGCAACAGGAGAGGACACAACAGTGAGAGGCCCGCGTACCACAAATAAAAAAAAAGAGGAAAAAAGACACAACAATGAAATATTTAAAGGCTGAACAGTATCCGCTTTATGACATCTAATTAGAATATTTTTTTAACTCAGAAAGGGGACAACCAACAAATTTCTATATTACAGTATTTTAATTCAATAAAAACGTCATATAACTTAGGGCAATTTTTAATCTAAATTATCATTCATTTGTAATTTATGTTATACATGAATCTTTATGTTAAATTGTACTGTATATATGATTTAAACATTAAACATCAATTTCTTTTGAACATAATAGTTGTTTTATAGTGTCTTATTTTAATGTCACATTCACATTTTGGGGAGAGGGTAATGTAGGATGTAATCTTTACCTTATATCTTATACAGGTATACAATGATTTTTCCATGCTTCCATTTCTATTCTCTTAAAACAAACCCACAAACAAACAAACAAACAAGAAGCATAACTGTTCCTTTATATTATCTTTTATTTCTTTTACCCATTTATATTGGAGAAGAAGGGTTGGGAGCCTGTGCTATATGCCTAACAAACAACTATTTCTATAAATCTCTCACCAATCAATATTAAAATCCAGAACTCATTTTGGCAGAGACTACATAAAGTTAAAAATAAGGATTAGTTTAAAAATGAGGGAAAATTAAAAATGTTTGGGGTAGAATCTATCTTCACAGAAGAATTTGGATACCCACTCTGGGCCTTCACTAATTATTGAGAGACAGTCCCCCATGGATCTTTTGCTTTTCCTCATGTCCAGCAAGTAGAGGCACTGGCTGCCTTTGTTTTCGACCATCTTCCCAAGGATATTTTTTTTTAAGTAAACATCTTCGAAAGACAGAGATAGTGTCTCTGTTCAGAATAAAGGGCAAGCTGTTGTCTGTCCAGTTATAATAAAGATCATGTTTCATTGCAGGGTAGAAGTCTGGTAAACTTACTGCTCATTATAAAAATTTGAGTTCCTTACATTTAGAGTTCTTCCCCGTAATACAGTGCCTTTTCATACAACACTGTAAAAATTGGGGAAATGAGTGCAAATGCTGATACTCTCCTGTGGTTGCCTGCGTCCAACAAAGCTTTAGTCTGCTGTTCAGGAGTTGCAGTCTTCTGTTGGTATCCTTGGAACTGTGGCAGGCCATCTTGTTACAAGTAGGATAAAATCATGGACCCTTCAAAGTTTCTGAAACTGAGGTCCTGAGACATTTTACAGTCTTTCAGAGTCCATTCAATGGAAATATTTTAATCAAGCCAAGTTTGCAGATTTTGTTTGGGGCTGTTGATTTGGGGACAGAAGGTAATAAGGAAGGAGATGAATACCAAGGAAGCCATCAGAAATGAGGTCAAGCTTTTCTCTGATGAATGACTCTCAAAAAAAATAAATAAAGAGGAAAGCAATGAGCAAGAAAGCAAAACACAAGAATGAAGGCACCGCCTGAATAAAATGTCAAAGCTCTTTTTCATTGACTTAAGTAAATTTACATTGGAGAATGAGAATTGTCATAGGAATAATTTCCTTAAGTGTTTTGGAATATTACTGATATTATGGCACAAAATCAATAACTTGTGTAAAGGGGTTTCAAAATAAATGTAAATCAAGAAATTGTCAATCTCTTGGCATCTTGAAAACAATATGGTGAATATGACAGTTTAATAAGATTTTTAAATATGAAAGCACTCTATATCAGGCAAAAAAGTTATCAAAACTTTTCAAAAAGTAGTGAATCAAGACTTTCAGTTTTATTGATAATTATTCATATTTTAGTTAGTTAGAGGTTAAGGTTTTTGAGACCACATGCCCATTAGACTTGATCATTTTGTACACCAGTGTTAACAGAAATAAGGAAGGAAAATTTCTAAAATGAAGGAGAGAAAGAAACAGTGAAAGAAAAGAGGGGGAGAAATACACAAAGGGGAATAAAAAGAAGTAAAATGAACTATGAAGTTACATTTGTGAAAAGGCATTCCTCTAATTTTTTATCTTCCTTAGTTGTGGCTTTTTTTTTTATTCCACCGTAAGATTTGATTAACTTATAGTCATTGATTTTTTCATCACTTTCAGTTACTTTGCTTAATTTTGTGACATTATTCTCTTTCATCTAATATTCTAAATGAAGGGGGCTATAAATATGGAAATTTTTGGACTATTACTGAAGATATGTAAGTCTACAAAATTTATGAAACAAACAGCACAGGGAGATCATCTCAGTGCTTTGTGACCACCTAGAGGGGTGGGATAGGGAGGGTGGGAGGGAGATGCAAGAAGGAGGGGATTTGGTGATATATGTATATGTATAGCTGATTCACTTTGTTATACAGCAGAAACTAACACAACATTGTAAAGTAATTATACTCCAATAAAGATGTTAAAAAAAAAGACATATAATAGAGAAGTCCTATGTAGCTGTGTTTGGGTGATATAATAATGGGGTTTTACCAAAAATCATAACTTCACCTGTTTTAAATCCTAGATTTTGGTAAAGGTAGTATTTCACCTAATTACTCCTTATCAAGATCTAACTTGATTTTCCATACTCAATAATTTTTTTTTCAGACTGAGTAACTTAGAAGATTTTAGAATTATGCCAGTGAGAGACATAGGACACCTAGAATTTGGTGGATGTAGCAGAGGAAAGTGACTGGATTGTGTGGATTTTTAGGGGGTGTAATGTTATGGGAGGGCCTGAGTAACATAAAATTATTCAGTTCTTGGTGGTATTGGTGAAATAATAACACCTATGTGGTCAGAGAAAGACTAGGTAAGTGCCTAATTTGAAATTTCACCACTTTTAGGCTTATGGTTGCCATTTCTCTCTTTGCATCTAAATTTCTCTATTTTTGTTCTAAAACTAAGGAATCAGGGGCTTTTCAAACACCTGATGTTTTTGGTCCTTGGTTACAAACCCTTGAAACCAGCTCTGGCTATCTGAAGCAAAATGTTATTGGAGAGGAGGATTCAGAACTCAAGGAGAATTTAAAAGGTAGCTCTGAATGGTAGAAGATAGAACAGCAAGGGCAGCTAGCTGGAATAGTCTGAACCCTACACAGTGGCTGGACCATAATATCTAAACTTCTCTCCACATTGGGGTTACTCAGTAAAGATTTACAATTCCAGGAGAGAAGATCTGATTGTCAAGCTTGGGTCATGTTGGCTATAACAAAGCATGAAGAACTAGGATCTGGTTCTTTGAGCTTCCTTAGTGGGAAACCAGGTATGTGTACATGCCCTCACACTAAGACTACATACAATAGAGGAAATCAATATCTCCAAAAGGAATTCAGAGAGCTACTTAAAAGTAGAAATTTGAAGTTTTAGACAATATAAACCCTACTCAAATGTGGACAGAAGTCATCTCAATTCACTACAAAGCTACAGTAATCAAGACAGTATGGTACTGGCACAAAAACAGAAAGATAGATCAATGGAACAGGATAGAAAGCCCAGAGATAAACCCACACATATATGGTCACCTTATCTTTGATAAAGGAGGCAGGAATGTACAGTGGAGAAAGGATAGCCTCTTCAATAAGTGGTTCTGGGAAAACTGGGCAGGTACATGTAAAAGTATGAGATTAGATCACTCCCTAACACCACACACAAAAATAAGTTCAAAATGGATTAAAGACCTAAATGTAAAGCCAGAAACTATCAAACTCTTAGAGGAAAACATAGGCAGAACACTCTATGACATACATCACAGCAAGATCCTTTTTGACCCACCTCCTAGAGAAATGGAAATAAAAACAAAAATAAACAAATGGGACCTAATGAAACTTCAAAGCTTTTGCACAGCAAAGGAAACCATAAACAAGATCAAAAGACAACCCTCAGAATGGGAGAAAATATTTGCAAATGAAGCAACTGAAAAAGGATTAATCTCCAAAATTTATAAGCAGCTCATGCAGCTCAATAACAAAAAAACAAACAACCCAATCCAAAATTGGGCAGAAGACCTAAATAGACATTTCTCCAAAGAAGATATGCAGACTGCCAACAAACACATGAAAGAATGCTCAACATCATTAATCATTAGTGAAATCCAAATCAAAACTACAATGAGACATCATCTCACACCAGTCAGAATGGCCATCATCAAAAAATCTAGGAACAATAAATGCTGGAGAGGGTGTGGAGAAAAGGGAACACTCTTGCACTGCTGGTGGGAATGTGAATTGGTACAGCCACTATGGAGAACAGTATGGAGGTTCCTTAAAAAACTACAAATAGAACTACCATATGACCCAGCAATCCCACTACTGGGCATATACCCTGAGAAAACCATAATTCAAAAAGAGTCATGTACCAAAATGTTCATTGCAGCTCTATTTCCAATAGCCAGGACATGGAAACAACCTAAGTGTCCATCATCAGATGAATGGATAAAGAAGATGTGGCACATATATACAATGGAATATTACTCAGCCATAAAAAGAAACGAAATTGAGCTATTTGTAATGAGGTGGATAGACCTAGAGTCTGTCATACAGAGTGAAGTAAGTCCGAAAGAGAAAGACAAATACCATATGCTAACACATATATATGGAATTTAAGAAACAAAAAAATGCCCTGAAGAACCTAGGGGTAAGACAGGAGTAAAGACACAGACCTACTAGAGAATGGACTTGAGGATATGGGGAGGGGGAAGGGTAAGCTGTGACAAAGCAAGAGAGAGGCATGGACATATATACACTACCAAATGTAACGTAGATAGCTAGTGGGAAGCAGCTGCATAGCACAGGGAGATCAACTCAGTGCTTTGTGACGGCCTGGAGGGGTGGGATAGGGAAGATGGGAGGGAGGGAGACGCAAGAGGGAAGAGCTATGGGAACATATGTATATGTATAACTGATTCACTTTGTTATAAAGCAGAAACTAACACACCATTGTAAAGCAATTATACTCTAATAAAGATGTAAAAAAAAGAAAAAAAAAACAATCATCAGTATGTAACCATGTGGTAAATGAATCCACAGAAATTGATGAATTTGCCTAGAATGGGTATAGAATGAAAAGTGAAGTGGTTCAAGGACAGAACCTCAGAGGACAGTGATTTTCAGGGATGGAAAAAGGAAGAATGGCTGCAAAGGAGACCAGAGACCGTGCAGGAGCAACCTGAGAGGAAGAAAATCAAGAAAGAATAGTTTTAGGAAATTTCCCTTTGGGAAAATTAAGGATTGCATGTAACCAAGGAAGTGATACACTTCCACTTCAGAACAAAAGGTGGATCTCTGAAAAACTCTTTGTAAGGAAGAAGTTACCCTTGAGGAATTAGTAACCAAAGGGTAAACATATGCATTTGTTTAGCACTATGATTGTTGCATATACTATATTTTCAGCTGCAGCATATTTTGTAAAACTTCCAGATTAGGTACATTATATGGTTCAATTTCCTTTTAATTTTTTCTCTTTTAAACCATGCACCATATGTCAGTCACCATAACAATGACAATAGTAACAATAATAAAGGAAATCATATATAATTTCTTATTTTACAAATATACTGTTTTCAAATTTTATTTGCTTTCAAATAACTTGTGTATTATAATTTTAACATATATGCACTGAAAATTTTGTTTATTTACAAATGTTGTAAGCATATTTCAACATAGACACATAGATGATAGAACTGTGATTTTAAATGTCTATCCAATATTACATTATATGGTAATACTCTAAATTACTATTCATTCTTTTATAGGCATATATTTAGTCTGTTCCTAAATTTGCTAAATTGAATGTTTATATGCATAGTGAGTCTTTCCAGTCACTCCTAGAATTGAAGAAATGCACTGCAAAGTTGAATAATTTTTGAAATTTCAGTTTAACATTATAATACAGTGATTAAAATCTAGCTTAAGATTTAGTTCATTTATGTTTTTGATTTTAATGACTGTCATAGTTGAAATTATTCATTACAAGGTCTTTAACATGAAATAGACACTTTGGGAGAGGTCTGTTGTTAATAATAGCAGATGTAAATCCATATTTCAGATAGTCTTATTGTTAATTCTGCAACTTTGTTGTCAACTTCTGGTCAGATATCATTAAATAATTATTTTTTAAAAAACTGTCCTAATAAACCAAATAATCAGTAGCTTGATGATCTGTAAATCATTAATATTTGATGCATAGTAGCAAATCAGAATGCATAGGCTATGGCTAGACTTGCATTTATTGGTAAAGGGGGTACCTAGCACCTCACAGAGTTTTTTGTTTGTTTGTTTTGTTTTTTTTGTCGCGGCCTCTCCCATTGCGGAGCACAGGCTCCGGACGCGCAGGCTCAGCGGCCATGGCCCACGGGCCCAGCCGCTCCGCGGCATGCAGGATCCTCCCAGACCGGGGCACGAACCCGTGTCCCCTGCATCGGCAGGCGGACTCTCAACCACTGCGCCACCAGGGAAGCCTCCCCTCAGAGAGTTTTAATGTAGATAATATACATCTACATGTTATTTATAATCTGGTAATAATAGCACATTTTAATTTATTTGTTTATTTTCTGTTTTTTCCACTAGAACGTGAGCAAGAATCTTTTTTGTCTTAATCTTAATGCCTAGCACCATGCTTGGAGGTATGTGTGCCAGATAGAGAAGTGAATGTATCTCCGTAGATAGATAGGAAATGAAAAATAAGTTCTGTGAATTTTATTTTCTGAGTTCTTTTCATATTATACAATAATAATGCTCATATAATTAATTAATTTGAAAATTGATGTGCCCTGCAATCATACCTATTTTTATGACTTTCTGGCTTTTGATCATGTAAGAAACATTGCTCAGGAAGTGTTTTATTTGAAAAAATATGGCTTCTCAAATCTATGAAAAGAACTCACTAAAAGAGTATTTACATATTGCATTCACCATGGAAGGTATTCTTATCCTTATAACTCTGAAAGTAATTAGTGTAAGATGGGGTATCCTTCAAATTCCAAGAAGGTTGAATTAGAAACTATAACCCTTGGAGACTTACAAGTTTTGACACAAGAAGGGCCTTCTTTCTTGGCAGTGAGGGTTATTCTACTTCAAGGATCCTGAATAAAATAAATTTTAAAAATTGTGTGACAATCAGTGGTTTGCCAACAGTCTTGAGATTGTCACTTATATTTTTCCCTGCAGTACTCAACTGATAAATCTGAATCTGCATTTTTGCAAACTAAATAGCACTTTGCAAAATGTTACCAGGTAAGGGGGGAAAAAAAACTATGATCAAATACATTTGATAAGTGTTGGTTAAAGGCTATCAAAGGCTTTTTTTTAAAACCATAGGAGTTTTCAGAACCTTTAAGTCACTAAGGTGTTTATAAATTTCCTAGGGAAACGTTATAGAATGTAGTATTTCAAAAACATATTTGATAAAGGAACTCTTTCTTTTACGACTTATCAATTACATCTCTTTGAAATTTTTGGGAAATACTAGAACAAATAATTTGGAAGAGGCCTTGTTGATGCAACTCAGATTTTTTAAAAAATTATTATTATCACATATTCTCATCTTCTGTTGTTACAAGTTCCACACAGTCTTCATTTTTTATAGTGACTTCCTGGCCCTTTAGTGGTGTACGTTGTCCATATCTAGGTCAACAAATGATTTTCCACTGGCTATTCTGAAAGAAAATGATGACTCCCCAGTGGGGAAAAGAAGTTTTTGTTAATAAGCTGAGAGTAACCAAGACAGAATATTCTTTGGTCATGTTATAATACAATGTGGTATAAACAACAAAGCAAGGGTTTTTTATAATTTGTAAGGCATGATATAGAACATTACCTTTCCAGGATCTAGTGTAGTTTATAGGCTATATTATCTCTTAGCTGAGAAAATTATAATTCAGATGGTAAAAAAAATAAATTAGTAATTGGTCAATAGATGTCAAGTACTATGCAGACAGATTCCACTAATATGTTATTTTTGAATGAATGAACAAACACATGAAAGAAGACCAGTTAAAATACTGAGATCATAGTCCCTAAGAACAGAGGTCAAAATTTTTTTTGATAAAATTGACTGCTTATAGAGACAAGGTTCCAGTACTTATATTGTGTCCCTTAAGTATTCAGAAGAATATTCTGGCTGTAATAGTATAATAGCAACAGAATTTTATACAATATTATTATAGTAATAGAATTATTCATGTAATATAACAATAAAATCATGTTGCACAGGCAGAGTAGATTAAAAGTTATTAATGCACTTAGAATATTCTTTAACTCTTAAAACACATCTGACAAATATCTGGCAAACATTGCAGAGATTAAGCTAATCTTTTTTATAGAAGTATATCCATAAACTCACACAATACAAAACATTGTACATTGATCATACTTTTCTTAGAAAAAACTCTGTGGCCTACCAGCTGCACCTGGATTGCCAAGACAAGTTTAGGAAATTCAGACTCTCCACGAACTGTGAGTTTGCTAACTTAAAAATATGTGGAATTTAGTTAATAATTGTCCAATGTCTTGAAATTGGGAAATCTTACAAAAACAAAGAGATCAAGAGCATATGTGTCTTGGTTGACTATACTATTACAGGTCCCTGTTACTACCTTCTTCACATAGGAAACAAAGGAAAAAAACCATATATATACTCTTTTAGAAAGATAATTTAGCAATACCTGAATAGGCCTTTCTAATCTAATCGAGATGTTCTCATTCTGTTGGAAGCTTTTTGTCAAAGCAGCCATTGCAGAGGCTTCATGAATGTTTTGGATGGTGAGAAGATGAATGCCATATTGTTAACACATACCCTGGGAAGGAAAATGTAGAAAAGGTAATCCTGATTTTTTGTATGATTGTGCACATTATGCTGAATTAAAATCAAAAAATTCCATCTCCAATTTTTGCTGTTGTAAGTAAGAGGTCTGAAAGAACCAGAGAATGAGGGGGAGAACTTAAAATTATAAGTAAAATCATGGATACATACCTCTGTCTGAGCCCAGTTCATTCTACGGTTAAAATAGGTAAAGCAACTGGACAAGTAATATAATGAATCAATAGGGCACACAGAACCACTCTGAGGAAAACTAGAAGTCCTCCTGAGAAGATACAATAGAAAAAACAAAGATAATTTCATCTTTGGTGCCTTACTGAAAACTTATGGGAAAAAGTAGAGCATGTGGTTAGAGATAAAAAATTAAGTAAACATTTAAGCACACTAATTTAATGAAACTTTTCTAAAGATAAGGCATACTGTTTTGGTTGTTATTCATTTTTCTATCCAAGGCAGTTGGGGTAGCTAGTCAGGGGCAATATCGGGAAGTAAAGGACAGTCTGAATCCTCCAGTCTACTAGGGCAAAGGTAGAACAGTTACTAAATCCCAAAAGAGAATATTGCACTAGTGTCTAGACAATATATAGAATAGTATATTCAAAAGTTGGAACTAAGGCAATGGGATGGGTGGGCAGTTACGTGGGATGCTGTGAATGAATAAGTAATTGTTCCAGGCTAGTTATATGGACACAATCGATGCAACTCCATTTTTTACATTAGGCTGTGGAACTTTTATCTCTTGCTTCTTTTATCTTCCCAAGTTTCCACTTTGTTGGCTACATGGTGCCTGGTGAATTGTGTCCAAACATCTTACTATTAGTTATTCATATTTGGAGTGAAATTGAATTATCTTTCCAATCAGTTCTTACAATACCCTCCTTAACATAACCTGTGCTTCATTCAACTAGCCGATTGCTTTTTCTAAAACTTGCCTTCAATTTCCTCCCTTCTCTTCCTTCATGACTCTCTTTCCAAAACTACTGAAATATACTTAACTTTATGTGAAAGAAACATAGTAAAAAATGAGATATGGAATAAAATAGACCCTAGTTCAGCATCAAGCTCTGTATACTGGCATATTCAGGCAAGATATAAAAGTTGTCTTTGATACAAAATACAATGCAGACATTTCATCATTCCATTGTCACTCCTAAAAACCTGTTTCGCCTTGTTTATTTCTACAAAATCTTGACTGGTAAACTTTAGGTTAAAGAGGTGTTGAACTGTTCAGCAAAATGATATAAAAGAATATCCTTTAAGTGTGAGAAACATGTTTACCTGCTAACTGATTTTTGACTTCCACTGGGCACCTCGAGACAAGGTTTTGGGGACCTTGAATCTAGCTAGATATGACAGAATATGGGTAACTGATTTCAAAAGTGGCAAACTACAGCATAGGAGAGCATGTTGGGGTCAAGAAGAGTCATATCTTGTGAAGACTCTCTTGGATTTTAGCTAATAGTCTTTAGGGATACTTAGAGTAATATTCAGTTTTGGTGTTTTTATTTTTTCTTTCCCCTACACCAAAGTCCTCTTCTGAAATCATTAAGTGGTGATGAAATTCTGACAAATTCAACAGGCTTGTGTAAATGATATCTGAGTGAGTAAAGAAAGCATGTGTTCATGCTTGGAAGAAAACAATACATTAAGAAGAATTCAATATGAATGTGCCACATCTTCTTTATCCATTCATCCGATGATGGACACTTATGTTGTTTCCATCTCTGGGCTATTGTAAATAGAGCTACAATGAATATTTTGGTACATGACTCTTTTTGAATTATGGTTTTCTCAGAGCATATGCCCAGTAGTGGGATTGCTGGGTCATATGGTAGTTCTATTTGTAGTTCTTTAAGGAATGTCCATACTGTTCTCCACAGTGGCTGTATCAATTTACATTCCCACCAACAGTGCAAGAGGGTTCCCTTTTCTCCACACCCTCTGCAGCGTTTATTGTTTCTAGATTTTTTGATGATGGCCATTCTGACTGGTGAAGTTTAGATGCAATTGCCAGAGTTGGTGCCAGGAACACTTGCTCAGAATGAGGATTAAAAATGTTTAGAAAAGCCATCAGCAATATTCCAGAGGGGTCTCAATTTTCTGTGGTCACACAGGATGTGATTTTATGGTGTCTCATTAAGATATTCTCATAAAATAATAGTCTCTGAAGAAGAGAAAACTCACTGTGTGATTTTGAAGACTTAGATTTTATGAATTTTATTTACTTTACCTGAAAGGTGGAGATGAAGATGATGATGACTCCTGGGGTTGTTATAAAGATAAAGTGAAATAAAATTTGTAAAAGGAAAGGACCTAGAAATATATCTGGAATGTAGAGGTGCTCAATAACTTTAAATTAATTATTCCTCACTCTTTCCCTCCCCTTGAAGAATGCTATGTCCTCATCCACAAACCCTCCCTGCTTGCTTCAGTTGAAAGTAATTTATACTCACTTTAAACTTTTATAGTATATTGGACCTCTGTTAAGGTATTTAAGGTATTATAGGGTTGTAATGTCTATAACAATGACTGTTGCACAATGTTGCAATGTTGACTGTTGCACTGTTGCCTGTCTCCCTTTATACTTCCCCCTCCCTCCCTCCCTCCCTCCCTTCCTCCCTTCCTTCCTTCCATCCCTCCTTCCTCCTTTCTCTTTCTCTCTTTCTTTCTTTGACAGGTTAAACATTATTATTCATTCTTGTAACCCTCAAGGTGTGTTGCAGCTAATAGGGATGCGATATTTTTAAATAGATATGCAAATAAATATATTAAAACATGGAAATATTATCTTGGATTGAGATATACCATCCTTTTGTACGTCAGAGACAGCAACTTCCAATCTGTAATTAAGGATCAGCTTATAGGTCTGAAACAAATGTTCCAACACTGTGCAAATTACAGCTATTAGTATATATTTGTTCTTCCAGTGCATATTATTCCCATCAACAAGAATCCTGCAATTATTCTATCATTCAGTGATGATAGAGTCTTGGTATGTGTGCTAGCCGATAAAGGAAAGTAGGAAAATAAAATAAGAAAACATGCAAAGAAAAACAGGAAAAGACAAGAAATAATCTGTAGTATACTATATAGTAACTTTTTGAAGTTTTAGACAGCTTTCTATGAAAACCAGTTAACTATTTTGTTGTAAATAGTTGAACTGCATAGATAAACCCAGCTGATGATATCATAATTAAAATGTGACTTGAGCCCTTGGCCAAAAATTTGTCACTCAAAATTAGCTTTAAACTACATTAGGATGGTATGTAAACAGGAATAGCCCTTTAGCATTTGTCTGAAACTAAACAAATGCTATTCCAAATGCATGTACTTAATCTTGGAACTTGGAAATAACAAAATAAAAGTGATAACCTTTGAAGTATGTCCAAGTGATCAAATCTATTCTTTCAGAAAACATTATTTACACTGGTGTTTGACCTAATTTTACAGAAGTACTTTGTTTCTTGAAATCATGAATAAATTGGTAGCAAAAAGGAAGACATGTGCCGTTTAGCAAATGCCTTCTATATGGCCTGCACATTCTCACAATGAGTTCTCCTCAGCTTTATTCTCCCTTGGCCATCACAACATACTGACCCCCTTTAGCCTTCTCCCCTCCCCTCCCCTCTCCTCTCCTCTCCTCTTCTCTCCTCTCCTCCCCTCTCCTCTCCTTTCCCCTCCCCTCCCCTCCCCTCCTGTCCTCTCCTCTCCTCTCCTTTCCTCTCCCTTCCCTTCCCTTCTTTTTTTTCTTTCTTTTTCTTTTTGATAGCCTGTACCATCTTCTATCCTAATGTATAATTTTAAATAAGTCTATTAAAAGTTTACTTTCTGCCCACATTCCTCTAGAATGTATAAGTACCAAAAAACAAACATCTTTATCAGTGTTGTTCATTTAATGCACCCTAAATACCTAAAAGCTTGACTTTCTAGCCAATAAATAAAATTTTGATGGTTAAAAGAAATAAAATGTGATTACCCAATAATAATTTAAATATTCTTAAGTAATAAAAAAGTCATTATGCATTATACCAATATGCTGAACTTTTTAGGGCTATTCTTATTTTAAGAAGTCAAATTTATTTTTCTTTTTTTGATTTCTGCTACCTCTACTGATTTAAAGTTAGCGTTTTGATGTGTAAAAGTTCAAAGTACACTAATTGCTTTATGGTCTCTAAACATGTCAAGCTTATGGATATTTCTTTATGAAATGATGTTAGTTTTATTTAAAAGGGTTAAAATATAGATAAATGGTGGTGAAAATACTTTATGCTTTTGGCATAAAATCACAAATTTGAAATAATAACGGGAGTTAAAATGACCATTAGGTAATTAAGATGTCACAGATAAAATGCTTGGAAAATAAACACAATGCATTTCCTAGAAATGTTCTGAACTCACTGTCAATTATTCAAAGGCAGACTTAGAACAAGGAAATAATTTGTTAGGCGTATTTCAGTGACATGAAGTCTCCAATATCAATATCTTTATTCAGCCAAAATTAAATGGATAATTATAAAAAAAGAACAAACTACTCTTTGAATCTATAATATAGATTAACAATATTTTAATCTAAAGGGGAACTGTAATTATTTCACATGTGCCATTTAAGTTTGGAATCTTACAATAATGAAAAAAAAAGAGCTAGAAAATTACCTAATCAAATTAGTAGCCTGAAAAAATTACATAGCCTAATAAAATTCAATTCTACTACTGAGCTTCTAGTATTGATACACTAGTTCACACAGTTAAAATATAATTTGGCAAACTTTATTAATACTTAGCCTCTTCAGGATTTGAGGCCAAACTAAGCTCAGAAAAAATGTATTTAATTCTTTAATATTTAAGAAAGAAACAGAGACACAGTAAAATGATTATTGTTACAGATAGTAAGTAATACTATCGTGTACTTACTTTATAAGGACATGGATCAATTGTTTTAGATAATGATGGAAAAAGACACTTTCATTTAAAAAATTTAACTCTAAAAGTGATAGTTACACTTATATTTACAAAACATATACAGTTGTTAAATATGGTTGAAATTTCAGTTAGCAACCATGGATCATACCTCACCAGTAAATGGCTGACAAGGAACCACAGCAGCTGTCGAGGACTCTAGCAATCTCAATCAGAAATCAGTTTCACCAAGGTGTTGCTTTTGAACTTAGTTTTTTCCATCTTAAAATGTATTTTTGTCTCAATGTCATCGTGTGGCCCATAGGGTTCAAATCCATTCTTTCCTTCTACTAACCAGATGACATTGGTACTATGCTTTTTCCCCCAAATTCCAAAATCTTCCTTGATTCCTTGAGGCTTCATCCTCAAATTCCCCTTCTGTAACTACCTGTTTACAGATCAGTTATTTGGTTTGGTTAGTAGCTAAATTGTGATGACATTCCTAAATAAGCTTACCTCTGCCTTTGGGTCCAAACTTGAAAATATGGGAGATGGGAATAGAAGGGAAAGAAATTAAATATGTAAGAGGATGTAGAAGTTTAGAAGAAAAGAACATCAAGAGTAGGAGTTGTGGAAAGAGATGGAGGAACAGGGAAGGTAAACTTTGGAGAATCTACCTTAGCACACTTTACAACATCTGAGATGCCTGATTCTGACAGTCTTAAAGGTCTATAATAAGATGTTGTAGACTGCTCCTCAGCATGAGATTTTGTAATTCAACCCCTATATATAATCTTTTGGTAAGGCTGAATGGCAATTTGTCTCCAAATCGTCAACATAATAGCAAATTTCTACACCTAGTACAGTAGATCAGAGTAATTCTTTTACAAGTGAACATTCTAATCTAGATGCATAACACTTCCTCCTTACACAATTTCTTCTTGCCTAGTTTTCATTGTATTTACAAAGAGAACTTTAATCAGTTTAGGGATGTTTCCACAATAGTATCACCTGCATAAGTCTTCCTATTTTACAATGTAACAATTACAATTAAGGTTGCTCACCTCAGTGTGGGATGTGGTCTTATGGCTCCTGATCTCAATCTGTCTTATATCAGACTATTGTGTTATGAAGTGGAATAAAAAATATAGATTTAAACAATATATAAAGTGTTATAATCAAATGATTCCCTATTTTGTATACTTCTTCTGTAAAGGAAGATCTATTTATTCAAAACATGTACTATTTAATATGTGGCATGTCCTGTAAAATATTAGAAAACAAATAATTGCTCTAAGAAAATTATCTGTTGACAGGGATGTCTATGGATATGAGGAAAATGGACCTTGGGAACTATACTTGAATAAGAAGTCTCAGAGGACTCAAATTCTAAGATAAATCTAAGCAATTTATCAATCTAAGTATATATCTATGATAGATTGATTCAAACAGAAGACCAAATTAGTTATGAAGGAGAGTGATCAAGACAGGAAAAAAAATGCTACATTTAAGCATCAATCAGGAAGGATTGAATTATGTATAAGGAAAAATTTCCTCCAAATAAAGAATATTAAAATTGTAAATATAAATATTAAAATTATAAAATTAGATTTCATTTATCTATGTAATCTTACTTTGAGAATGTTTCTAAAACATTTAATTCATCTCATTGTATAGATATAGAATTTATCTGAAGGAAAGACATTATCTTTCATTACTAATTTTAAGTTTCCTTTTCTCTCTCTAGTTTCTATGAAATTCTCCAAGGAAAATATAAATTCAGAAAAATTCTCTTGTGTTTTGGTTTGATTTTTCAAATCTCATCTTGATGGAAACTTACTTTTCTGTATAGGATAACAACAATTTGTTGTATATCTTTCCTCGAGTATGATAGGAATACATTAGTACACTGAAATTGTGTTTTTAAAATTTTTTCAGTGAGCATAAATGCTTCCCTAAATTTTAAAATATATTTATAGTTTGAGTTATTTTTACATATTTGATCAAAAGTATACATTTTTACTTATTATGTCAGTAGTTATAAAAAAGGTGAAATTGTATTGAAAATGCTTCTTTTAATGATAAGCATGGTGTGATCTATGCTGTCTTGGTTAAAAGAGGCTTTGCTGACACCTAGAGCCTGAATTGATTCTTTGTCTTGTACCCCAAAGTTTGTGGGATTTTTCCATTTTGGAGAAACATACCATGGTTAGATTTCGATTGAATAGAGGTATGCCTTTATCTTCCTTTCACTGGAAAGAATGTTACTGTGAAAGAGTAGATGAGAAAGGAAGACCAGCATGATAGGTACCTCCACTATGTGTTCTGAGCACAACAGTTTAAGGAAGTGTACATTTGAAAGCCGAGTATTTCTAAACTGATTTCTTAAACGTGCCTGTGTCTCATAGCCCTCAGAACATTTTCATGAGCCCTTACCAATGTACCTATCAGTTTGAAGACTGCTGCTCCATGCAATTATAATTTCACATTAAATATAAATAACTTTCCTTTACTGTCAGCCTTTTAAATGAATGCCCTCAAATACTTTGAAAGAAATTTTGTTATCACCTGAAGGACACACGTTTCCCCTGTAACCCACCTAAGGCAGTATGACTAATTTTTTCATGCATGGTCCAGAAGTGGGTTAATATTTTCCTCACTTTCTAGTGTGCTTACAAGCTTCTAATTTTTCATTCAGTGTCAAATGTCTTATCCTTTGGAACTTAACACCATTTGATATGTGACTGTCTCCCCTTCTCACTTTTGTCATCTACTAAACTCCTAATATCTTAAACTAAGTCACTGAGGATGATGACCTCTTTCTCAAAATCCTCCTCTTGCCTCCAAGTTCTATCAGGAGGTAATTCAACATTCCTACATGACTCATCCAAAATCCTAGGCATTGATTCTCTGTGGGGTCTTATTGGCATTATGAAAGTAAATTTTTTATGCTTGAGTCTGTTTTATTTACCTCGGGATACTGGGAATTCTTGACTTGCCCTTAAATGCAAATAGCAACCCCTCCCCAGTCTTGTAAATAATCAAAACCAGTTCAATGTGTTTCTACCTGCTCCGCAACAGGGAGAGTTAGGAGCATCACCCAATTAGTCAAGAGCCACAACTTCAATTCTTCCACCCCCTCATTACTATTTCCACTTCACTTCTTAATTTTTATTTATTTATATTTATTTTTGGCTGTTTTGGATCTTCGTTTCTGTGCGAGGGCTTTCTCTAGTTGTGGCGAGCGGGAGCCACTCTTCATCGCGGTGCGTGGGCCTCTCACTGTCTCGGCCTCTCTTGTTGCGGAGCACAAGCTCCAGATGCGCAGGCTCAGTAATTGTGGCTCACGGGCCTGGTTGCTCCGCGGCATGTGGGATCTCCCCAGACCAGGGCTCGAACCCATGTTCCCTGCATTGGCAGGCAGATTCTCAACCACTGTGCCACCAGGGAAGCCCCACTTCACTTCTTTTTTTAAATTTTTTAAATTAATTTTTATTGGAGTATAGTTGCTTTACAATGTTGTGCTAGCTTCTGCACAGCAAAATGAATCAGCCTTATGTATACATCTATCCCTTCCCTTTTGGATTTCCCTCCCATTTAGGACACCGCAGTGTATTAAGTAGAGTTTCCTGTGCTATATAGTATGTTCCCATCTGTTGTCTATACATAGTACCAATAGTGTATATGTGTTTAATTTTATTTTATTGGAGTATAGCTGGTTTACTATATTGTGTTAGTTTCAAGTGTACAGCAAAGCGATTCAGTTACACATATACATATATCTATTCTTCTTCAGATTCTTTACCCATATAAGTTATTACAGAATATTGAGTAGAGCTCACCCTGCTATACAGTAGGTCCTTGTTGGTTATCTATTTTATATACAGTAGTGTGTGTATGTTAATCCCAAGCTCCTAATTCATCCCTCCCCCCCAACATTTCCCTTTCCACTTCACTTCTGCAACATATTCATAAGGTTTACCTCAGCTTTAAGATAATAAATGTTGATTATCTAGAATTCTTCCACTTCTAAAAGGTTAAATTTGAATATGTTAGTTTTTTTTTTTTTTTTTAATATTAACCTCCTCAGCTTCTATAGCTCTTTCGTTTAGCTCTTTCTACAACAGCAGTTGTACGTTAAGGGGCATCTTCTTCTGTAACACCAATATTTCTCCTTCTTTCCATTAACTACTTTCTAAGTCACCTAGAATCCATTAGCCATTCAGCCATTCTATTGCCAATGTTCTGAACTTCCTAGTTCCACTGTCCTTTCAAGCTAAATTGCAAAATCCCAGTTCCCAATCTGCACTGTGTAATAAAGTAACCCCTAGCTACCTGTGTTTATTTAAAACTTAAATTTTAAGTAATAAAAATGAAGATATTAAAAATGTAGTTTCTCTGTCACTCTGGCCACATTTCAAGTGCTAAATGCCATGAGTGGCTGGAGGCCACTGTATTGGACAGCACAGAGTAGAACATTTTCATCATTGCAAAAAGTCCCTTTAGACAACCCTGGCCTGAATTTTCTATCCTAACAACTAGACTACTGAACCCTACAGAAGAAAATCATAAAATCATGCAGTTGATGCCATTGTACCTTTCTGTGCTCCAAACTTATCTGGACTGTGAATGCTGCCCACAGAAATGAATGTATTTCCTACATTCCACTCCTCTATTTCAAATGCTCTCTACCCTCTGCTTAACAAAAACCTGACTGCACCAAATCCACTCTCACTGTTCTTGCCAGCAAACCTGCAAATTCATTCAGCCGTATTTTCCTTTGATCCTTCCCTGCCTTTTCAGTAGAGTGAGTAACCATCTTCCTTCTTAAAGTTGGGTCTTCAAACTCTGCTGAGCATCACAACAGGGACTTTGCTCCATTAATGTCCTCATCTGAACATTTTCAAACTTTCCATCTCGAATGGGGCCATCTAACATGTTGAAGTCTCTCCCTTTGGAAGAAATGATAATAGCAGAGCCTTTTTAATCCCATATATACTGCTAGTTCTTCTTCCACAGTTTCTTGAAATAACATCCTATACTTACTCTCTTTGTATTCTTACCTCCCACTCACTCCCTAATATACTATAATTTGCCTTCTACCTCATTATCCCTGGAAACTGACACCTCCATGGTGACTAATGACCTCCTTCTGGCCAGTCCCCAATGGATACTCCTCAGTCTGTGCCCTATTAAACTTCTCTGCAGCATTTGATATACCAATTCTCCGTTTCCAGAACACTTTTTTCAAATATCGTCTCTAATAGCACATCACCCTGGTTTTCCTCATATCCCTCTGGTTTCCTTAGATAGTTCTGCTTCCTTAACCTTCTCTTATATGTTGATATTTTCAGGAATTCCTTCCGAGCCATTGTAGCATGTATTTGTTATATGTGTGTGTGGGGGGGCGGGGTACTTATCTTCTTTGGAATGATATCTCTATATTTTTATAACTTCTTATATTATGGCTCATCTTCTCAAGGTAAAAGCCTAAAACTTTACTTTTTGAGTTCCCTTTGCTACTGCAGTGAGGCATGTGACCTAGGTTCTGCCTACCAGATTGACTCTTAAGGTACTACAATTGGAAATTCAGTGAAGATGAAGAAGCAGGTGTCTGGGGCACAAACCACCTGCTGAGGGCTCTAGCTCTTTGCTGACTGGAGTAGCAGAATTTCCAGTGTTTATTCTCCAGTATTGTCTCTATGAACTGCAATTCATCAGGGAACTGGCAGAAACTGTGTGAGCTTCACTATTTCCCTAGAAATGCCTCATCATAGGCTTTAGTACTGTTCCCATCTAGTTCCAGGCATGGATCTCTGAATCAGATTCTGTAAACCACTGGAAACTCCTAAAACAAATTTCTTTCCTTTTATGTCAACAACTGAGAACATTAATCAACACATCCTTGATTTTCTTTCTTTCTTCCTTCCTTCCCTTCCTTTCTTTTTCATTCTGTGTGCATTTCTTGAGTGATCTGATTCACTCCCATGACTGCAATTATTATTTTTATTCTAAAGACGCCTGAATCATATGACCCAACCAGGCCTGTCTCTTAAGCTTTGTATTTATACATAAAGTGTGCACTGTACTTCTCTGCTTACATTTATTCATTCAAGAAGTAAGAATTATCTATGCTCACCATTTGCCAACATCAGACTAAGTTCTGGAAACCCAGAGATGTGTTAAAATCAGACCCAGTCTTCAGGCTAGAAACCAGACGCTTGGTGGATCAGGAGATACAATCACAATTGCTTACACATATGCAAAAGTGCAACTTTGACAAGTGCAGCAAAGGACAGGTGCATAGAGCTATGGGGACCTGTGAAAGAGGTGTTTGGTCTAAACAGGCCAGTAAAAGCTTTTTTCCTAAGGAAATGCTTTGTAAAGCTGCAGTCAATAGAATGAGAAAGCGTTGAAATATCTATAGAACAGAATTTCTGGTGAAAACAGAGCATGATATTCAGAGCCCACTGAAGGAGACTCAAGATGCCATTGCAGGATTAAAAGGACCCAGTGTTTGTTGCAGTGGAGGAGAATGGGGGAATGGGTAAGGGAAAGGTGATATATGATACTGGAAAGGCAGGAGCCAGGTCATTCAGTGATTTGTAGGCTGATTTGGGATTTGGTCTTAATCTTGAGAACAACGGGAAGCTAGTGAAAGGTTTTAAGTCGTAGGAATATGACGGGAGGTGACAAGATCAGATTCGCGTACTAAAAAGCTCACTCTGGCTTCAGAGTAGAGAAGACATTGCAGTAGGGAAAAGTGAAAGCAGGTTCAGAGCCATTTGAAGTTATACAAATAAGAGATGATAATGTTTTAACAAGAGGGTTGGTGGGGAAAAGAACTGGACGGATTAAAGAGACTTTACAAGGGAATTTATATATTGAGCCTTGTAATCATTTGGATATGGAGAGTAAGGCAAATAACACATGTGTGAATGTTAGTGCCTTTCTCTGAGGTGGAGAACTCTGAGGAGAGGGTCAGGAAAGCCTTAGAGGCATCTCAGATTTAGTGTGTCTAAAAGGAGCATATTACCTTCTGCGTGAGCCTTGCTCTTATTTATGTAGATCATCTCTTGATTGCTTAGTCCAGATATTTGCATACCACACTATCTCTTTCCTCAACAGCCAATATAGCATTAAATGTTTCTGAGTCTACCTACCTTATGTCCCCTTTCTAGGTAAGCCACCACCATCTTACTGGAACTGTCTAGTCACTTCACTGCTCTCACTGCCTCTGATATTTTTCCTATCCAATCTGTGTTCCACACTTTAGCCCAAGCAATTGCTCAAAAATTCAAAGCTCATCATAATATCTGTCTGATTGACACCCTTTTTTTCCACTGGCTCCTCGTTGCTTATGCACTAATAGTCAATCACCTAATCTCACCTATAAATCGCTGCATGATATGAGCATTGCTGACTCCTTTGGCCTCATCTCTCACGATCTCCCACACCCTTCCTTTTCTCAAGGATACAAATTTCTTTTGGTTTCAAGAATGCATGAGACTCTTATTCCTGTATGAGACTCATTCCTGTATCCCTACACATGTTATTTCCTTCACCTGGAATATTCTCATTTTATATTACTCCAGTCCATCCCTGCTCTTGCTGGCCTTTCGCTGCTTTGGCACCACTTCTCCTCCACTGTTTGTTAGATGACCCTTCTCTGACGTCTTTTGGACAGTGTTTCATTTTCATGAGATCAGTGTTGTATTTTCTCAGCACGTATTTTAACTGCCTATTTGCATTTTTGTCTTCGCTCTCAGTTGCGAATTCTTTGAGGGCAAGGATAGACATCACTGTATAATCAGCATCTTGCAGTACTTGAAATATACTTGGCCATAAATTGATAATTTTTAATTGATTGAAATTGAATTAGCTATTCATCCCTAACCTCATAGCCTTGATATAAACTTAAAGAAATGAATAGGGACACATGTGTAGATAAGAAATTTATTTGTGCATTTTTATGTCTAGTACCTAATGATTTTAAATGTCCAGGACCTGATCCACTGATGATAGAAATGTCTAGACAAATTAAATTAGTAACGCTATTTTTCAGCAAAGATAAAGTAATTCATATGATAAAGTCATATACTTAATTGTAGAATTTAACTGAAGCATTTTGCTATGATCTTTAATGATTAACAAGTTATCATTCAGGAAATTTAAAAAAAACTATTTGATATTATTTCAATCCAGATATAGAGTGCTTACCTGCCTAACTAAAGAAAGATAATTTATTGCATGACTTTTTAAAGTTTTTTACTTTGCATTTAATCATCTGAGCATATTACATAGCTCTTTGATGTCACCTAATGGTCAAAGGTGATATTTTCTCCTGAAAAGAAAAAGATTGAAATTAAAATAGATCTATTGTCCCTTCTCAAACCTATGTGGTGTGGTGGGATGAACTGGGAGATTGGGATTGACATGTATACACTAATATGTATAAAATAGATAACTAATAAGAACCTGCTGTACAAAAAATAATTAAATTAAATTAAAAAAAGAAAACAACCTATGGGATAGAGAGGGGATTAAGTCTGCCCTGGTTGTGTGTGTGTGTGTGTGTGTGTGTGTGTGTGTGTGTGTGTGTTCGCGCGCACGCGTGCCAGGGTGGGGGGTGCAGGGGGGGCAGGTGGAGGGAGAAGGAGGAGAAGGAAAGAGGAGGTACAGTGGTACTTTGTAGTTGCCCTCAGTCCATTCATTAACATTGCTTGGCTACCACGACTTTTCCCCAGACACAAAATTGAAATATTTTTCCTTTAAAATGGTCAGAAAACACCTGACCTAGAAAGCAAAACTTTGAATTTCCTTAAGGCTTGGAGTATGTCTCACAAAGGTGTGTGGAGTTATAATAAATCTTGAAGTCTAATTTACATTTTAGCTTCAATGTTTCTTCTCTGCTGCTTCCTTCAGAAATCCTTAGGTTTTATCTCCTCCTACTGGAAACAAAGACAATATCACTTTCAACACCATTAGAAATTTTAAAAAATCAACAAATATCTTTTCTTTGAATATTTAATAGACCTCCCCTGTAAAATCATTGAATCTGATATTTGTTTTTTGTAAAGTCTTAAATGGCTTATAAAATTCCATTACAGGCTGTAGCATTACTTAATTGCTTATTAAATTATTAAATTTCTTAATGTTGCAGTAGTATAGTATTCAATAATCATTAAAGAAATGTAATTAAAACATAATGCTTTGATTTTTTCTTTGTACTTATGGATTAAAATTATATTTTGTCAAGATTATCTCAATTTCATCTATTTTTTAATTTATTGGCAAAAAAGGTGTTCAGAGATGTCTCATCACTTTCACTCTGTAGATCACTTGTTCTCATTTCTAGTATTGTTTATATGTGTGATATTTTTATCTTAGCTCTATTTTGCTTGATTTCCTCAATTTTAATCTTTATTTCAAAGAAAAAAATTATATGACTTTAGTTTTCTTCTCTAAGTATTCTTTAATTTTCTACTTTTGTTTGTAATATTGAGTTCTACATACTGTGAGTTTATTCTGATATATTTATTATTCTTTTTTCTAACTTTTAACTTGAATTCTTATCTCATTGTTTATTTCAGTAGTCTTTTAATTTTAGAACAGTTTCATAGTTACAGAAAAATTGTGAAGAGAGTTTCTGTATACCCCACACCCAATTTTCTCTATTACATCTTATATCACTAGAGTGCATTTGTTACAATGAAAGAACTAGTGTTGACATATTAATATTAACTAAAGTGTATACTTGATTCAGATTTCCTTACTTTTTTACTGAATATCCTCTTTCTGTTCCAGTTAGTTCTCATGTCTCCTAGGCTCCTCTCGGCTGTGACAGTTTTTCTTATTTTTGAAGATCTTGATAATTTTGAGGAATAATTGTCAGATATTTTGTAGAATGTCCCTCAATTGGGATTTGTCTGATATTTTTTCTATTATTAGACTGAAGTCATTGGTTTTGGACTGAGTTGTTTTTATGGAATTGATTATGCCTGAAATTGCAAATGATTTTACTTAAGCTTGTTCTTTATAGAGCTGTGTAGTGTCATGTAACTGGATTTTATATATAATACATATATTCACAAATGTCTCTAATTGTGACATTGCTGAAAAATATATTATTATAATACCTTGAATGGATTGATATTAGGTCTCAGCTCTTCTATGTAATATATCTGTTGATATGATCTTTAGAATGAGTTATACCAGTGATTCTCAAATTTAATGTGCTTCAGAATTTTATAGAGGGCTAATTAAAACATAGATTGTGGACCCCACTTTCAGAGATTATGATTCAGGGGATTTGAGGTGAGTTCTGAGAATCTGCATTTTTAAAATCTCTAGATGACATAGATGATACCGTTCCAGGGATACCACATTTTGAGAACCATAATATGGTTAAAACTACGTGGGAAGACTCCATTGGAAACCTACGATGACCTAAAATCCTTTACCAATTAATGCACGTCCTTTAAAGTATGGAGTCTTCGAATAAGAAACCGTATCTGAGGGTCATAAAGACTCATCTTCCTATTCATCTACTCCCATATCTCTCCGGGAGAAAAACTGCAAGGTAACCATCTTGACGTCATGTGACTATATGTACATGGGTATATGCGTCTCAAAGTAAAAAGCTAACCACCTCTATTTTTTCAGTCTTCTAGCTTTGACCAGGGGCTTCTCTCACCATTGCTCCCATGAAAGCCCTCTATTAAAGGCTTCCAGTGACCTCATCTCCCATCCCCCTGAACCCATAATCATATTACAAGTCAGGAAGTGTCGGACCTTTCTGCCTCCTCCCTCAAATTTCTCTATTCTACCCTAAATTGATTCCAGAGCCATTTCAAACAGCAATCTGAACATTCAACTTTTTGTCTAAAAACATAGAACTGTCCCGAATCTCCCTGCTACCTGCAAGTTATTCACACACCACTTAGTTTTTTGTCTTTTTCCACAAGACTTTCCAGTCTGGTCTTTCACTATAACAAGCCAAGTTATGTGAAGTCCTCCTTATGCCCTGGTCTTTTTTTGTCACTACTCCTTTGTTTACATTGCTTTACTGCCTGGAATGCTGCTTCTCCCTCATTCTACATTTAATTGGTAAGAGCCTTGGACTCTGCTACTTGGCTCAGAGCTCATCTCCTGCATGATTCCCAATTTACCAGGTAGAAATCACCCGACCTTGTGTATAGTTTGACCTTATATGACTTACCTGCTTACATGTTTGGGATAGCTCTTCTGAAAGAAATGTGGACACCAGGTCACATTTGCAAAGTGGACTTCTTTCAGAAAATATTCATGTTTGTCCACATTTATAATCCTGTGACGCTTCGTGTTGAATTGTTTCGGTTTTCAGAAATGCCAAAATTGAAGCTGAGCTGGGAGACTCTCTTTCCTTGAACTTCCAGCCTGAATCCTGCAGCAGATTGAATTCTAGAATCAGTTACATGTCCTGGGCTGAGTCACTGTGACTCTCTAGTCAATCCGCTTGAGGTAGAATTCCAGCATACCTTTCACCAAGATTTTAGTTAAGTTCTTTTCCCAGAACCAAGGCTGTTGGTTACAATGTTGTGCAATGGGCTCCACCCTTTACTCTGATGCCCACAAGTCTGTCTGCTCTGCATTTCCTCCTTGATTACTTATCTTCCATGTCCTAGGCATGTAGGCACCTGTGTCCCTGCTTATACCATGGTTTATATGATTCTTCTACATGCATTTTTATTCTTGTTTATTTCACTGTGGAAGGAACATTTCTGTGAGATGCTAATGTCCTCATGTAGAGAGTAATTAATTTTCTACCTCGCTAACGTTAGAGGTAGTTTAACAGACCTCTGCCTTTGTCACAGAGTTCACACCATGAATTATAATTTCCTCTTCTGATTCTTTTATATCTATGTCTTATATGGAAGGAAAGGTTAAACTTAGAGA
The DNA here is from genome assembly GCF_059928025.1 of Delphinapterus leucas. Taxonomy (NCBI): domain Eukaryota; kingdom Metazoa; phylum Chordata; class Mammalia; order Artiodactyla; family Monodontidae; genus Delphinapterus; species Delphinapterus leucas. Next base: position 948,841 of record NW_028322269.1, on the reverse strand, counting down.
AAATGCTTACTTATCAGCAAGGAGAAAGATGAAAGTCCTTGTGGATAACTTAGTTTCTTTTCTAAGTATATTCATATCTTGCTTAGCAAGATGTGGGTAAGTTTTGTTTTGTTTTTCATTTTTACTGCTTGTCACTATAATGGCTCTTTCAAAAGGTAAATATTATGTGTTTGTTTATGTTATTATTTCTTAAGCATTGCATTCTTTCATGTGTATCGTCGTGGGATACTTATGAAATGAGTCTTCAAATACCTAGATATATACTCAGTTTATCTTAACTGTTTCTTACATTTTATGTTTTCTTGACCTTTGCACTGGTTTCTCTAAAAAATCCCTCTACTTTATCTTCTAGGTAGTTGATTTGATATTTTATTTTAATCTGTAAAGAATGTTTTATTTCAATGATCATGTAATCAATATCTAAAAATAATCATTGTTTCTTGTACAAAACAGTCTATTTTAGAATACCTGTAACATCCTAGTGAACAATCATGGGCATATTAATTATTCATCTTTTAAAGTTTTCTTGAGTTTTCTGCATAAACCACTTTCTTCAGGTGTTAATGCTTCTTTTTGTAATTTTGATGCCTCTCTGTCATGCTTTTGGTTGTCTGTTTATATTAGGCCATGATACACTCTAGTGCATACCATTAGTCTGTAAAGTATATTTAATAGTATTCTTGAGGTATATTGCACAATTACCAGCTGGAGAGTAGGACAAGCATCCAGTGTGCTTTTCTATAGGGTGTGTGGCTAGCTTCTGTTTGACAAAGTCAGTCCATTTTCCCTAGTGGTTCTAAGTTACCTGGGTTGCACTTCTCCATCTATACTATTTGTTCTAGAAATTTCTGTTGTCAAAACTCCCATTTTAGATAGCTACTACCCTAGTTTTTTGCTTAGGAGAAATCTCCAATGTCAGAAGTGAAAAGTTAGAACAGCTATTCTGCCACCCATTAATTAAATGCACAGCTGCTCCCACAGGCACTTCCTTCTGCCAGTTTCTGCCAGCTCTGATCTTGAGGTAATTCTATTCTGCTGAGATAACTCAGTATCTTTGAAGACTCTCTCTTTTTTGGGTTCTGGACCAAGATGCTGGAGTAGGAAGATCCTGAGGTCCCCTCCTCCCATAGACACACCAAAACTACAATTAAATGTAGAACAACTATCTCTAAAAATGACCTGAAGAATAGCAAAACAGATTTTCTACAAATAAGGATACAAAGAAAAGGCCATATCAAGATGGGTAGGAGAGGCAGAGATGTGTTCTAGTCAGAATCCACACTGCCCATAATGCTGGTTGTATCCCAACCCATGAAAGGAGGAATATCACAGCTGTAGGGGTACCCCTTGAGAAGGAAGGAGTCTAAGCCCCACATCCAGGTCCCCAGCCCAGGGAACTTGCACCGGGGTGATGAACCCCCATGTTTGTCTTTGAAAAACAGCAGGGCTTACATCCACATCCAGGAAAGCCAAAGGGTTGTAGGAAACCAAGAGTTTGTTCATGGAGGGCTTGCACACAAACTCACTCACTCAGCACAGATGCAGAGGCACCTGCTTGAGAAGTGCTTGAATCATAGGAGGAGATTCATTGACTAATTTTAGGGCAAGTGCCAGAGGAGCAGGGATCTGGTGGAAATTTCTCTGGGATAGAAGCACTGGTGGGCATTATTTTTAAAAATTTTACTTCCACTTAGCTGGTCTGGCATTTATGAGAGTCATTTCTGTGACTCTCTATCAACTTAGCTAACACCATGCACCATACCCCTGAAGACCCACACCGCTAACCCATCCATCCTGGTCATGCCCTCCAAAGTGGCTTCTGCCCCATCCCCCCTGGTGGGCAGCCCTGGCTGGTACAAGTGTCCCTCCAAAAAGGTTCCTGCTTCAGGGATCCAGGCCCACTCCACCTGGTGGGCAGCCTAAGCTAGCACCAGCACCCCTCCAAAGTGGCTGGGTGCCAGGCCCACAACCCAGTGCACCTACAATACTCATGTACTCACAGCAGTGATGGCTTGGCCTTGCAGCCAATCACACTGGGGCCAGCCCCACCCACCAGTGTGCCTGCAGCAATCACAACAGGAGGTCACACACAGCCCACATAAGGGATACCCCTGGAGTACCTGGCTCTGGTGACCAGGGAGGATTGCATCACTATACTCCACAGGACACCTTGTACACGCCACTTTTTCAAGACTAGAAGGCATATTATGTATTAGCTGATGTATTTAATACATAGAAAAAAACACAGAGAGTTAGGCAACAAGAGGAGACAGAGGAATACCTCCCAAAATGAAAGAACAAGACAAAACCTCAGAAAAAGAACTATATGAAACAGAGATAAGCAATTACCAGATTAAAAAGTTCAAAATCATAAAGATGTTCACTGAACTTGGAAGAAGAATGGATGAACTCAGTGAGAACTTTAACAAAGACATAGATAATATAAAAAAGAACCCATCAGAACTGAAGAATACAATAGTTGAAATGAAAAATACACTAGGGGAAATCAACAGTAGATAAGGGAATGCAGAAGAACAGATCAATGAACTAGATCAGTGAACAGGGTAATGTGGAAATCACATTGGATAAAATAAATTAAAAAATAAATTAAAAAATGAGAATAGTTTAAGGGACCTTTGGAACAACAGCAAGCATACTAACATTCACATTATAGGGGTCCCAGAGGAGACCAGAGAGAAAGGAACAGAAAATTTATTTAAAAAAAAAAAAAAATTGATGGCTGAAAACCTCCCTAACCTGGGAAGGAAACCAGTATCCAAGTTCAGGAAACACAGAGAGTCCCAAACAAGATGAATCAGTTACAAAAAAATAAAACTGGAAAAAACACAAACACATGGAAGCTGAACAACATGTATCTAAACAACCAATGGTTCAATAAAGAAGATATCAAAGAGACAAATGAAAATGGAATCACAAACTTTCTAAAATCTATGGGATGCAGCAAAAGCAGTTCTAAGAGGGAAGTTTATAGCAGTACAGGCCTACCTCAGGAAACAAGAAAACTCTCAAATAAACAATCTAACCTTACACTAAAGGAATTAGAAAAAGAAGAAACAATGAACATAGTAGAAGGAAGGAAAAAAAATAAAGATCAGAACAGAAGTAAATAAAACAGAGAATACCATAAATAGAAAAGATCAATAAAACTAAAAGTTAGTTCTTTGAAAAGATAAACTAAATTGATAAACATTTAGCCAGACTCATCAAGAAATAAAGAGAAGGGGCCCAAATAAATAAAATCAGAAATGAAAGGCAAGAAGTTACAACTGACACCACAGAAATGCAAAAAATTATAAGAGATTATTATGAATAATTATATGTCAACAAATTGGGTAACTTAGAAAAAAATGGATAAATCCCTAGAAATGTACAATCTTCCAAATCACTAGTAATGAAAGTGAATCAAAACCAAAAATCCCAACAAAGAAAATTTAGTACAAAATAGCTTTAAAGTGCTTCCCTAGTGGCGCAGTGGTTGAGAGTCCGCCTGCCAATGCGGGGGACATGGGTTCGTGACCTGGTCTGGGAAGATCCCACATGCAGCGGAGTGGCTGGGCCCGTGAGCCATGGCCGCTGAGCCTGCGCGTCCAGAGCCTGTGCTCCACAATGGGAGAGGCCACAACAGTGAAAGGCCCGCGTACCGCAAAAAAAAAAAAAAAAAAAAAAAAAAGCTTTAAACCATTTAAAGAAGACTTAATATCTATCCTTCTGAAACTATTGCAAAAATTTGAAAAGGAAAGATCACTTCCAAACTCATTCTATAAAGTTACCATTACTCTGATACCAAAATCAGAAAAAGAAACTAAAAAAAAAAAAAAAGAAAAGAAAATTACAGGCCAATAACCCTGATGAACATAGATGAAAAATCCTTAACAAATATTAACAAACAAAATTCAACAAATATTAAAAGGGCCATACACCATGATTAAATGGGATTTACCCCAGAGATGCAAATATGATGCAATATTTGCAAATCAACCAACATGATATACCACATTAACAAGACAAAGGATAAAAATCGTGTGATCCTAGATGCAGAAGAAGCTTTTGAAAAATTCAAAACCCTCAACAAAGTTGGTATAGAAAGAACATACCTCAACATAATAAAGACCATGTATGATAAACCCACAGCTAACAATAGTCAATGTTGAAAAGCTGGAAGCTTTTCCTCCTAAGGTCAGAAACAAGACAAGAATGCCCACTCTCATTGCTTTCATTCAACATAGTATAGGAAGTTGTAATCACACCAATCAGACAAGAGAAAGAAATAAAAGGTTTCCAAATTGGACAGAAAGAAGTAGAATTGTCACTATTTGCAGATGGCATGATACTATATAAGAAAACACTAAAGAGTTCACCAGAAAAATAAATTAGAGCTAATAAATGAATTCAATAAAGTTTGCAGCATACAAAATCAATATACAGAAATCAGTTGCATTTCTTTACACTAATAACAAACTATTAGAAAGAGGAATTAAGAAAAAATTCCCATTTACAATTGCATCTAAAAGAATAAAATACCGAGGAATAGGTTTAATCCAGAAAGCAAAAGACCTATACTTTGAAAACTCTAAGACATTGATGAAAGAAATTGAAGATGACACAAATAAATGGGAAGATATACCATGCTCATAGATTGGAAGAATGTTAAAATGTCTATATTACCCAAAGCAACCTACAAATTCAGTGCAATCCTTATCAAATAACAATGGCATTTTTCACAGAACTAAAACAAATAATTATGAAATTTGTCTGAAATCACAAAAGATCCTGAATAGCCAAAGTGATCTTAAGAAAGAAGCTGGAAGGATTATTCTCCCTGATTTCAGACTACAGTACAAAGTTATAATAATCAAAACTGTATGATACTGGTAAGAAAATAGACACATAGATTGGTGGAACAGTATAGAGAGCCCAGAAAAGAACCCATGCTTATATGGTCAATTAATTTTTGACAAAGGAGCCAAGAATATACAGCAAGGAAAAGACAGTTATTAATCTGTTCACGTGACAAGAAACCCCCAGTTTTGCAGTAGTTAAACTTTTTATAATGCTCAAATTCCATAAACTGAATTGTACCATAGGGAAAGATTTGAATTGTAATTGCATCATTCTCTTTATACAATCCTAAGTCCGTCCTTTTGGAGAACAGCTCACAGCACATAAAATGCCAACAAGGCATGCAGCCAGTAGATGCCTGTAGCATTACAGGAGAAGCCGCCAACGGGGAGCTGAAGTAGCCAGGCACAAACCAAGGCCATGGTTACAGGGTGCCTACCACTTAACAGCCTGGGGTGTAGTGCAGGGCTGGCTTCTTGTACTCCCTGCAATTTTTCCATGTCATTGATGTGCTGAAGAAAACCCTAGTCTTTCTGAATTTTGAAATCTTGCATTCTAAAAACTGCATTCTAGTTGCTTCCTGGTGATGTTAAATTGTTCTTTTATCTCCCACTTATCTTGTAGACTAGACGTTAGATCTAAAGTTTAAATTCAAGTTTATTATTTTTTTCAATAATACTTCATGCATAATTATGTATGTCAAATTGTACCACATCAGATGACTAATATTATCTGGTTCTCTCACATTTGGTGATACTATTGATAGTGGGTTCAGGGGATGACAGATATTCTGTTTACATAATGGTGTTGCTTTCCTCTGAAAAATCTTATCCTTGATTTAGGCTGATTTGAGAAATATTGATTTTTCTTATTCCACCATTCATACTGCATTTATTATGAAAAATTTCCTGTAAAGACAAACTTTCCCTCATGCACTAAATCTTTAAAGACTCTGAAATCCAGTTCACACCGAAAAGACAGGATACATGCAAGCGACCAAAGCTGTTCCCCTTTCTGAAGTGCTTAGAACAATTTGGTAGAAATTGAGATCAAAGGCTAGAAGAAAACACAGGAAATTATTTGACTAAGCTACGAGTTAAAAGCCATTAATATTTTAAATCAAATGCAAATTAATTCTATCATCTTACACTGTTTATGACCAAGTTATGAATTTTAAGACAATGTGATCTTGGATTGAGTACCAGTTGGACGAGAGAAAGAGGAGTGTGTATAGGAAGTATTGAGATAGGTTTGAGTAATTTGAATCTTGGTATTTCTTGAACTAGCTTGAGATAAAACTAAAGAACCTTCTCATTTCCTTTTTTGGTAACCTTTTTCTTCTTTATGGAGCAGTGTCTTTCCATATTTCCTCAAGTCCACATATAGATTTTCATATTTTCATACGCCCTTATGCTGTCCTAAATTGTCTTAATTCCTATGTTTCTTTTCCTTCTTTGGAAGTGTCCTAAGCTCAGAATGTATGTTTTCTCCACTTTTTCAATCTCAATCTTCTCCAGTAATTACTCACAGATATCTATCTACTAAATTAAGTAAAATCTCCTGAGTCAAGCAAAAAAAGCCATTCAGGGACTTCCCTGGTGGTGGAGTGGTTAAAAATCCACCTGTGTGCCACAACTACTGAGCCTGTGCTCTAGAGCCCTTGAGCCACAACTACTGAAGCCCACATGCCTAGAGCCCATGCTCTGCAACAAGAGAAGCCGCCACAATGAGAAGCCGGTGCACTGCAATGAAGAGTAGACCCCACTCACCGCAACTAAAGAAAGCCCACTTGTAGCAATGAACACCTAACGCAGCCAAAAATAAATAAATAAAAACAAATAACTTTATTTTTAAAAAGCCATTCACAATAAGTTTCCATTTATCTCTCAAATATTATCTCCTACTTAGTATTTAGCAGCTTGTATTCTATGATTCTCTACTGATTATTGTTTTAGGAAAATGCCCTTGATGTTTTATTTCCTTGCAGAATGTTTGGTCCTGCCCAAAATGTCTGTAAGACATTTGGTCCATAAGACATTTGGTCTACTGCAAAAGGTCCTTGATATTTGGTTCTATCCAAAACATCCATGAGCATATTTGGTTCCTGCCAAATGGTTTTGGATAGGACCAAATGTCTGCTAACCTTTCATTTCTGCATTTGTTCACCCTGTTTTCTTTGGCCATAATTATTTTTCCACTCTTCTTGTCCTGCCAAAGTTCTACTCATCTATCAAGGGTATCTCAAGTTTATTTTTTCACAATAGTTTTTGCATGTCTTATACCTATAACTCTCAGAGCTCTGTTTTATATTTCCCTTCTTGTTTTATGTTCCTTCATAGAGCAAAATATTTATATAATTCACAGATATATTCATTCATTTGTTTGTCAATTATGGAATAAATTAATAAATTATACTGCTAGGGGAAGTGAAGTCGAATGTACATGGATTCTTTGCTGAACATGGAATTATTTATAAAATAGTAAGTATTCTTTTCAGAACTAAATAAAACAGACACCAAAGGCAGTCAGGCTAGAAACCACCATCAAAGTTGTTTTGTTTTTCCTTTTAGTGTATCAGGATGCCTGACATGGCCATGAAAAAGGTTGCAGAGAGGATGATCATGGTATCTTTTTTCTGCTCTATGAGGATATCCAAGAGATGATGATAATCCTTAAAATGAGAGAAAAAAGACAGGAAACTGGGAGAAGTATTTTCCAAAAGTAATGATAGGAAATGAATTCAGTTTATACTACTTTGTGGCAGTGGGAGCTGAAGCTGGAGTTGATAGGAAATTATCAAGCAAGTGGTAGCTCTTCAACTTATAGAGTCAATAGTTTGAAAATAATTAAACACACGGCAAGAAGAAAAAATATTTTAGGAATTAAACATACATTACACCTTATACATTACAAAGTATAATCAGATGCTTAAGGGATTCAGAATTCTACAGACACGGGCCAACAGACCAAGTCCTCCAATGGACATTGAAACCAGCTGCATTTTGCTTCTTCATCATGTATTCAAAAGATTCTGTAACCAATAGGTCACTTCCCAATGCATTGAATCCAAGGTCGAATCTGTCTTCTTTTGAGTTCTCAGGTAGAACAAAGCTTTCCACAATTTTTGTGGCTGGCTGGATTCTGGTACAGGCCAAATTCATACTGGAAAAGTTTCTTTGGTAGATGATAAGGAGTGAGGCAGTAAGTGTTAAAAACAGCTACTGATCCACTGTTCTACCTCCTGAGTAATTCAGTAATTATTCTTTTAAAAGTGATTTACTAAAAGGCACAGTGTAGTTTTTAGTTTATTGACTCCCTGAAAAATCAAGCTTTTATCTCTTTTTCAGTAAGGTCCAAAGCAACAGGAAATTTCATTCATTGCTAGTGAGAATGCAAAATAATATGGACATTTTGGAAAACAGCCTGCAATTTCTTACAAAACTAAACATCACCTTACCATATGACCCAGCAGTCACGCTCCTAGAGATTTACCTAAATAAGTTAAAGATGTATAGTCTACTATCTCAACTGATGAATTCAAGTGCATTTTCCCTCTACCTAATCTCTAACCCCTTGCAACAGCAATGTTTTATTGCACAAAATCAATATGGGGCATCTAGCTAATACTGAAAGAATGTTCCTTTTTTGATAGGAGGCCACAAGAGCCTTCTACCACCACAGATATTTAACTACACTCAAAGTTTCCATTGTTCTGGCTCTTCTAATTTTCAGTGTATAGGTTAAGTTGTAGTGTTGGGTCAGAGACCATGTTCTGGGCTCCATTTCCAGGGACACATGTTTTGTCTGAATGAGCAATCATCAATAGGACTGCCCTCTGAGCAACAGTGACAAGGACAAAGACAAAGTGGCTAAGAAATGCAGTTTTCTAAATGTCCAGGAAGGAGAGGAACACCAGGTATAAGGAAGTACCTGTATAGCCTACATAATCTCTCACTCAGAATATTCAGAAAGCTCTCTGTTTGACAGCCCCCCTAGGCTTTTAGCATCCTTACCTACAAATATGCAAAATAAGTTGTTAAAATAAAATTGTATTCAACAAAAGTCAATGACGAATCATTCAGTTCTTTATTTACTAATTAAATAAATAGGTTAATACCTAATAATGTTAGACGCCTGGGTAGGTGTTTTGGGAAAAAAATATATGAATAATCACAATTATTTTACTCAAAAAATATTAACATGTGAAACATATAAGTATCAAAATGAACATTATTTATGCTTTGATTCAAAAGTATTTATTGATCAACTATTATGTGCTAGGTAATTACCAGAGAAACTGCTATGACTAATATATCTTCTACTTTCATGAAGCCTATATTTTATTCTGATGGAGGGAGAGAGAAAACAAGCAAACAAGCAAACAAACATATTCTTACAAATGTGTAATATGCCATGTAGAGATAAATCCTATGAATTATCATAATGAAGAGTAAAGGACTAAAGTTTGGGGGAAGGTTACTATTTGATATAAACTGATCTAGAAATGCCTATGAAAGTGATACTTGAGCAAAAAACAGTGAAAATTATACTTTGTGGAGAACAGAATAAACCATTTATAGGATATAGAGTGTTATCTCTATGCTGGAATTCTCCCCTAAAAATCAACATTTACTACCCATCTCCATGTAAATATCTATTTGACCTCTCAAAATTAATGAGTCCAAAACTGAACTCTTATCCTCCCTTTCCTGTAGCTTGTATCCAAGGGAGTGAATTCCAAATAAAACATTCTTTGACTTGCTCAGCCCCCAAACCTTGTAATCATCCTTTACTTTACTCTCTCACTTACCATTCCCAAATCCTGTAGAGTCTATGGCTACTTCTTACCAAATCCATCACTTTCATTTTCATCCAAGTCAGCATGGGCCATTGCCTGGATAGCTGCAAAAGCTCCTGGCAACTAAAGAATGTTGCTTGCCATCTGGCTCTACAAGGATTAGGTCATTAGCCACTGTGATTGCTGACCTTTAACACACCCTGAAAGGAGTTTGGGGTGGAGATTAGGAATGAGACACTCTGTGCTCTGGGAAAACTGGCAGAACAAACCTTCAGATAGTTAGGTATATTCAGGAGAAATTCTTGAGCCCAAAATCTTGCATCTTCTCATACCTAGAGAGGTACTAAAATCACTAACGGAGACTTCTGCTCCCTGTGACTAGCAGCAGCCTTCTACAGAGATGTGGACTTGGTTTCACGTACCCTCTTCATGAAAATCATGTATATATACTGACCTCCCCACTACCTCTTCAGAGAAGTTCCTCACAGCTATCTGAGAGGCTGTCTCCCAGGCTATAGTCCTCAGTAAGCCCCAAATAAAACTGAACTCACAGCTCTCACACTGTTGTGTGTGTATGTTTTTTAGTTGAAACCCCAACTATTCTTTCTGCTCTACTCTTGCCTGACCTCCAACCTCACATTTATTTTCAGTGCAGTCACCAGGGTAAATCTTTTAAAATAGAAATTAGATCTCTCAGTCCTCTGCTCAGATCTCTGTGATGAGTTCTCCCAGAACAACCAGAGATGTTACAGTAGACTGCAAACCCCTCTGTAATCTGGCTCTCCACTGCTGTTAACCTCTTATCCTCCTACTTATCCATTTTTCTCCTCCTTCCATACTAACAGCCTTACTATTCCCCAAACATACTTGGCACATTTGCACCTGCTGTGCCCTCTTTTCTGGAATGCTCTTCCCTAAAATATCTTTATGGCTCACTCACTTTCCTTATTCAGATCTCTGTTCAAATGCTACCTACTCAAAAATGAATTTCTTGATCACCAAATTTAAAATAATCTACTCCTTATCCTATCATCTTGCTTTACTTATTAGAAATTAATGCTAATCATTATTTGGAATTATATCTGCTCTTATCCACTGTTGTACTTTGGTGCCTACTAGGCCCTCAATAGATATGTGTGAAACGAAAAAAGGAAAAATAATGTCTTTCAATCTCTGTTCTGAAAATGGTGGGATTTAAAAAGAAAACACCAGGGAGACAGCCACCTTCAACCCTGACACAAAAGTATGACACTCAATGAAATTGAATATCAGTGCTGTGGTAAGTTTTTAATACCTATATTTGTTCATATTATCTGAAAGTAAACATAAAATTTCTGGTGCAGAGATCAGAGGTATTATTACTCACCGTCATTACTTTACTAATTCCTTTTTACCCTAATTCTTTCTCTGAAGTAATGTGATAGCCAGATGGACATGCCTGCAAGTACGAACACTGTTTTTGCATTACAGGAGTGGAACCTGAAAAATATAAATATGAGTTTATATACATGTTGCCTTCCTCTGGTCCAGAGAGAGGAAGGAAAGCTAAATTTCCCTAATTTAAACAAATTATAATTGGGAAATGAAGGAGAGGGTTTCAAGGTTCCTATCCTTTGGAATGTAAATGAATGTCTACAGAGGGGTTGGAATGTGTCAAATACCTCCAGTTTTGCAAGCCCAGGAAAGTTTCCAAATGTAAACACATACCTCCCAGAGAGTAAATCTCAGTCATCTTTTAACTGCCAAGGCTTGTTTCTTAACCTAGGTCCCAGATTTCTTTGTTCAGAAAGACTTAACTATACAAAAATTAAAAAATATTTTCTCTGCAGTCCTGCCATCCAGTCACCTTTTTATCTATGCTCTTTTTCTTCTATTGAGCATTCTTATTCTTTCTTCTCAACAAGTTTTTAATTTCCCAAGTAATACACTAATACACACAATCCTACACCATCACATTTTATAAATTCAAATGATTAGAGAAAGCAAAGTCTCTCTTTTGTACCACCCAATTTCATATTCTTTTTCAGAGATTCTTCCAAATCAGTTTGCAAGCATTTTGCCTGTATATATATATATACAATCAGATATGTATACATATATATATATATACAATCAGGTATGTATTCATATATTAAGAAATATATAATTGTTCATTTTACTTTAAAGAGATGACACTTTATGAATTGTTTTTTTCCCAGTTTTTGTCACTCAAGAATGTCTTAGAGATAATTTCATATCAATATATACACATCATTATTTTTAAGTACTAAGTGATTAGATGTCTTACACCTGCTCTTCTCTCTAATTAGAATGTTATTTCTTCTCTTCCATTTTGTTCTTAAGAGAAATTTGATCCATCCCTTAAAACTTAGCTCAAATATTACCTCTTGTATGAAACATTTCCTTACCATTCAGGGTACGTTAACTTCTGTTCTGATGGCCCGAAAGGCTGGGAGGAGAAGAGGAATAACCCCTGAATTAAAGGACCTGACCCATGTGCAGGGTTCATCCCCTTGGAGGGGTATCATAAATTAAAGCACAAGGTCCAGTGGAGCAGGATGAGCTGGAGTGTAATTGTGGGCAGTATTCATATCTATGGGCGAAAAGGGTAATATTTACAAATCAGTGGGCAAGAGGAGGAAGGTTTGTACTGGGGTTCTAGATATTTTCCTTTTTTGACATAGAATTTTTTTCTACTAATTAGAGTGACCAAGGAAAGCATTTGATCCTCAAGGAGATAGAATTGGGGTCTGTGTCAGGATCTCTTCCAGTTTGTCTGAAGTTCAGCATAGAATTCCAGTCCCACTAAGGGACTATGGAATAAATGGTTTCATGTGGATTAGCACACTTTTGAAATTAATGGAAAAGGTTGTAATAACGACATGAATAAAGAACTTTTCTGAGGAATGATCTTAAAATAAGAAAAATAATTTTAAATCCTTCTTTCCTACCAGGCTCTATCAGGTTTGGTTCAAGAACTTGAGGGAATGACGCTAGAAAAAAATGTTTTTTCTGAAATTGATTATGGATGGGAGAGTGAAGGCACATACTCTTTCTCTGTGTACTTCCTTTGTATGTTACTGTTATCTTTAATGACACTTTCTGATAGTTAAAATAGTGTGAGTTCCTTGAAGGTAAGATTTACCTATGATTGAACTATGTGTGTTCAGTGACTAACATAATACCTGGCACTTAGTTGATGCTAAGACATTGCTTCTCGAATTAATTTATAAATCACTATTTGAATTGTTTCAAAAAATGAAACAAAAATTTATTTACTCTTACAGAACTTAATAAAACAGCAGAAAATTAGTAGAATTGATTATCTTTAAATTTTTGGATTATCTTTGATATTCACTGTGCTCCAGGCCAGAAATCTAAAAATGAACTAATGCTGCAGTCAGTCTAGCAGCAGATATTGGTATGTGCCAGTAGAGAGCAGCATGACCTTTTACTGCTAGTAGCACAAGAATTCTTTCCAGGACAAAACTTTAGTCGGGCTTCTCTGAGCCCTCTGCTCAACTAGGCCTGATCTTGGGATTATCTTAATACTTGGAGAGTCTAGTTTTGGCAGAATCTTGCTAAGTCCATTTAGCCAGAATCCCCCATGATTAATATCTGATCACTTACAATATCTGCCCAAATTCCTTTATCCTCTACTATCCCCCAGGTAATATCTGATCATCCTGGCCTACCTTCAGCAAGAATCTTGTTAGGTCAGTTTAGCAAGAATAACACCTTTCCCTCTTACTAATTTTCCATTTATTTCCACCATGGCCCCTCTTATTTGCTCCTTGACTATAAATTTCCACATTTCCTTGCTGTATTCAAAGCTCAGCCAAATAGCTCTCCCCTACTGCACAATTCCATTGCAATACAAATTGCAGCAGTCCTGAATAAAGTATACCTTCAATCTCTAAGAAGTGTCATGAATAATGTTTTCTTTAACACAAGCATAGTCTAAAACCTCAGAAAATTCTGAGGTTGATCAGCTGGTATAAAGTCTTCTACAGTAAGTTACTCTACTTCTTTATATAAAAATGCACTTTATAAATAAACAATTCAAATAATGAAAAGATACAGTTTTGCCCTCAAAGAGCTGATATTTCTACAATTAATAAGTGAAATTTTCTTTTTGCATTGACATTGCATCAATTTTGCTCAAACATTTCCCAGATAGTGAGATTTAAACAAGAACCCTGAATATCTAAAGTTTGAAAGGACTTATATTTATTTATTCATATGCCTTCTTTTTCTACAATATATTTAAGGCTATTCTAAAATAAACAAATATATACATATACAACAAAAAAAGGAAAATTAATGTGATTATTTCTAGGAAGTGTAATTGATACTTAATATTCATTTCATCTATTACAATATTTTTGGTTTTATAGTTTGTTTTTTTCTTGGTACAATGGCTGTATACGTTGGCCTCTCACTGTTGTGGCCTCTCCCGTTGCAGAGCACAGTCTCTGGACGTGCAGGCTCAGCGGCCATGGCTCACGGTCCTAGCCGCTCTGCGGCATGTGGGATCTTCCCGGACCGGGGCACGAACCCGTGTCCCCTGTATCGGCAGGAGGACTCTCAACCGCTGCGCCACCAGGTAAGCCCCTATATATGTCTTTTTAAATAAAAATGTAAATGTGGGGAAAACACTTAAGGCATTTGGGGTCAACTTGTTCCCTTGAGTTGAGATTGGCCAAATCTGATAGTGAAGAAGTGAAAAGAAGAAGGGCAGGAAGAGTACTAACTAGTGACCACTTAGTAACCACCATCAAAGTGGTGAAAAGCTCACTCTGAAATGCAACTCCAAGAGATTGCAATTAATAAGGGAATCACTTGATAGTAGAGATAATGAAGAAAACTATTTACAAAAGCAGCAGTAATAACAAGAACAGCAATAACGGCAACAAAGATGAAGCACCCTTCCCCATAAAGCTGGATTCACGTAAGACTTAAATGAAAAAAATCATGAAACCTACAGAAGGATGCAAACTAAGACTTGAGTAATTGAAAGATTCTGTGATTTTACATAGACAAAAATTCATACAGTTAAGAATTCTTCCTAAGTTAGTTAATAAAACAAAAGTGATAAAAATACAGGGTTTGTTTTACAGTTTAATTAGATATGCTGATTCTAAGGAAAGTCATATAGAAAAGTCAACTCCTGTGAGGTGGCCTCTTCTCCAGCTCTCACTGGGTTCTCATAATCTCCTTTTCCCTAGCCCCTTCAGGCCAATGTGGTGATCGCTTTCTACTGAAGCCAGTCTCTGGGTGCCTCATTATTCCTTGTTAGTTCAGGTCCCTTAATCTTGCCTGCATCTTTGGAAATAACCTCATGAAACTCACTTTAGTCAAATCCTCTTGAGTGGAATTATTCTTGCTTAGCTACAATCCAGTTTTTTGAGTGATTAGGTGGTAAAACAAAGCTTGCCACCCCAAAATGTGTCACCTTGGCTTGACAGTTAGTTTGAGCTGATAGTTTTGAAGAATCAAAAGGCTCAGGAAGTCTTTCTTTTTTCCTTCCCCTTAACTGCCTAAAAGAATTTAGATAAGGGACCCTGTCCAGGAACAGCCCTCTCACCAGAGATATCTGCAGAGAACATGGGCTACTGTGGTAGGGAAACTCAGCAGGGTCTGGAGACCAAAGTCCACTCTGTGTCCCACTGTCTCTATGGCATAGCAAACATTTGTTTACCAAAAATTTGTTTTTCCATCTCCATGTGAATTGACTTCCTCCTCTCTGAAGCCTCAAACCCTTACCCCCTTCTTCTCTCAGATGGCATATAAGCCTCAATTGCCTAACTTGTCCTTGGGCCTCATAGTCTTATGGAAGCTCTATGCATATGCAGTTAAATTTGATTTTTCTTCTGTTAATGCTTCATGTCAATTTAAGTGTTAGTTCAGTCAGAAGAACCTAAAAGAATAAAGTTTTTTCCTCCCCCAACAATTATAAATTGACTTTTGCAATTAGAGATTTTTTCAAATGAGGGTTCAACTTGTGTTGATGAGTTTATGTTGGATGAGAAAAAACTATTGAGAGAATATTTAAATTTAGTAATAATTGAGTATGTCTTGATTTCCATTTAAATTAATTAAATACTAAAGCAGTATAGGATGCTGGTTTCATCAATAAAGTACACTCCTTACATGCATGCACGGATCATATATAAAATCTCTCCTTTTCATTTAATCTTATTCTGATCCAATTTTCAATTTTCCTTTCTAAAAATAAAAAAGGGGACTTCCCTGGTGGTCCAATGGTAAAGAATCTGCCTTGCAATGCAGATTCTTTGCAGGGGATGTGGGTCTGATCCCTGGTCAGGGAACTGAAATCCCACATGCCGTGGGGCAGCTAAGCCCACGCGCCACAACTACTGGGCTCATGTGCCTCAACTAGAGAGCCTGAGTGCTGCAAACTACAGAGCCCATGCTCTCTGGAACCCATGTGCCACAACTACAGAGCCCACGCACCCTGGAGCCTGCACACCACAACTAGAGAGAAGCCCAAACTCTGCAAGGAAGAGCCCATGTGCCACAACTAAGACCCAATGCAGCCAAAAATAAATAAAATAAGTAAATAAATAATAAATCTTTAAAAAATAAAAATAGAATAAATAATTGAAGAAGTCTGTGATAGAAATATACAGCTTCTGAAACTAGACACACAGTTTTCCCATGAGGGCAATCTTGGATCCTAAGGTCAGGGGTGCAGCATTCAGAAAGACACTTGAGGCCAAAGAGAAAAGCTCCCAAGGTTTTATCTTTTTCTCACATCTTCCCTTTTCTTCTCTCCCTGTATGGCTCTATCTACTCTTCAATTTGCAATGCAAACAGAACTTTTCTGCTCTGGTGCCATAACTGAATTGTTTAAGAGCCCAACCCCAAATCCTATAGAACCTCTAGGTTTAGATTCCCGGTCATAATCTGATTAGCCCTACCTGGGGGAATATCTAATTCCTTCTTGATCATCTGTGACCAAAAGGGTCACTTTTACAAAATTGACTTTTGAGGTTCTAAAGCTGTAGAGTTCAGAACATCATTTTTTGCTGGAAACATATCCAAAAATGTTTATTATTTCCAGAAAAAGTGATCATCTTTTTGAATATATAATTTCATATAATCTTCCAGAAACCCTATAAGGAAGTTACTATATGAACATAATTTATAGATAAACCTCAAGAAGCGTCAATCAATTGTTCAAGGTCACAACAATTAAGTGACAGAACTGGTATTTAAATTCAGGTCTGCCCCAAGTCTAGAGCCGGAGCTCTAAGCCACTCCATCAAACTCCTGTATCGAGTCTTGGCTCAATGAAATTATTCTATGAGAAGACAAAATAAGTGAGCATAAGTACATAGCTCTTTGACGGCCTGCCTTAATCCAAAAGTAGCATTTTAAAATATCCAGAGAAACAGATAGAATTCGCTCCCTCAAACAGCTCTCTATAAATATTGTTTTTCATAACCTGGCTTTTGATATGTGCTGGACAGCACAGAATTCAAAGTTGCTATCTCTGGCAAGCTAAACCTAATTTACTCTTTCCTACTTAAGAAAGATGTGGAGGCAATTTAGGGCCGAGGAAGCAGTATGTTCTAACAAACTAGCAGAGAGAACACTGGGCTCTTTCTGTCCCCTTGCACCTCTGCACACACTCATTTGTTCAGCCAATATTCATTTTACACATATTAAACTCATGTCTGATGTTTTGCAATTTACAAAGCATTTCCAAAGATTTTCATATTTGCCCCATTCCTTATAGTAAGAGAAGATGTGTTATTCTCTTTTATATTAAGAAATAGTAGTTAAAATAATACCCTTGTATTGCTCAGTTCATCACAAGGAGACCAGGTAGTCTCACTATCAGGTCTATTTTCATTCACTCTCTTGTTTGGGATTCTATGGAGGGCACCATGAACTTCAAGGGAAAAAATTACATTTGATTTCTCATCTCAGTGAATTCACAATTATGCTGACAACATTGAACTTTACCTGTTGTCCTCTGGAAAAGGGATTATTGCAAAGAAACACCCTTTCCTATATGACTTTGGTAAGAGTCACAGATGTCCCCTTGTTTACCAGTAACACAGACACAGTTACCCTCCACATTTCCATTCTTGCCTTGTAAATGATTAACTGAACAAAATGTTTGTTGACTAAACTTTGGTTATGATTCTTTCCTTCCCCCAGAAGCCTGAACTTTGTCCTACCATCTGCCTGAATCAATAAACAACCCCATTTTATAAAATTTATTTTTTTATTGAGGTAACATTGGTTTAGAACATTATATAAGTTTCATGTGTACAACATTATATTTCTACTTCTGTATAGACTACACCGTGCTCACCACCAAAAATTTAGTTTCCATCTATTATCATACAGTTAGCCTCTTTATCCATTTCCCCCTCTTCCCCCACCCATTCCCCTTTGGTAACCATTACTCTGTCCTCTGTATCTGTGTTCATTTTCGTTTGGTTTGGTTTGTTCATTTACTTTGTGTTTTTGTTAGTTTGTTTTTTAGATTCCACATATGAATGAAATCATACAGTATTTGTCTTTCTCTGTCTGACTTATTTCACTTATCATAATATCCTTAAGATCTATCTATGTTGTTAAAAATGGCAATATTTCATCTTTTTACATGGCTGAGTAGTAACAACCCCTTTTTAACAGCCCATCTGAGAATAGGCTGGCCTCAGGGTGAGGCATTCTCTGATTCTCTATTCCATCACACCACCCTTCATCCCACTTCTCCACTCATGGTTCTTTCTAACCTTGTTGACTTCTCCGTATGAAAGAAAAAACCTTTTGCCTAGCTCTCCCACCCCCAGCTTTCCTAAGGTATAACCGACAAATAAAAACTGTGTACATTTAAGTTGTGTAATGTGATGATTTGATATAAGCAGGCTTTGTGAAATGATTACCATGATCAAGTTAAGTAACATGTCTATCATCTCGTACGGCTAACTTTGTCTGTGTGGTGAGGACACTGAAGATGTACTCTCAGCAAATTTCAAGTATACAACAGAGTATATTTTTTTGAGTATTATTAACTATAGTCACCATGCTTTACATTAGATTCCCAGAACTTATTCATCTTATGGCTGGAAGTTTGTACCCTTTAACCAATATCTCCCCATTCTCCCACCCACCAGCTCCCTGGTAACCACCTTTCTACTCTCTGCTTCTACAAGTTTGACTTCTTAGATTCCACACATAAGTGAGATCACATAATATATACCTTGCCTGACTCTTAAGATGCTTGCTGATCTATCAGTCAGAATGTTCTCCCTATTGCAGTGGTTCTTCCTCCACACACCCCCAATCCCCTGTCATCTTGAAATAGTTTAATTCTTTTAAATAAAGTTTCTTTCTATTAAGTCCAGATTTGTTTGTTTTTTTTAAAACGACAATATTACAATCTATAAGGGACATTCTCCATTTCACAGTCAGAGTAAATGTTCTTTTGAAACAGTAATCTGACCTTATCCTTATCCAAGGTCGGATATTCCCATGTTCTTAGCTCTAGGTATTGTCCAATTCTCTTCATAATACCAACCCTAATTTTTAAAGCCTTTTATAGCTCTTCACTTCTAATTACATATGCCTTATGTCCTAGATAAAACAAGATATCTTTATTGTATTATAAAACAATATTTTTTTCCTTAAATCTGTGCAAAGGCCCATAATACTAGATTACTTTACTGTGCTCTGTAATATTTTTCTAAAATGCAGTGTACCTCCCTTATATTAATCAGTATCATATATAGTATCATATATATCATGGCATGAATTAATTTGACCATTATTTCTTTAATCAGATTGGTTCATTTAGAAAGATACAGCTTTATTTTCTAGGATTTGCTCATTTGGCATTTATTGAAAGAACAGACAACTGCAAAACATCAGTGACTTATAATGAGAAAAATTAATTTCTTGCTCATGCCACTTGAAGGCTACAACTCAGTTATGGTGTAGTTGGCCTCTGCTGAGCCTCATTTGTCTTCTCATTCAAAGACTGAAGATGAAGTATTATCTGGTGCATTATGTTCTCTTGGTGGAGGATAACAACAAGAATGACAGCCAAAACACACAAAGACATTCCAAGATTTTGCTCAGACATGGCCTATGTCATGTCCTTTCATATTCTATTGGACAAAGCAAGTTACATGGCCAATTGTAAGATTATTGTAGTAGAGAACTACACTTCACCTTCAGGTAACAGTGGCTGTGCATTTGTTTCCTAAGGCTGCCACAGTACCACAAATTAGGAGGCTTAAAACAACAGAAATTTATTTTCTCATAGTTGTGGAGGTTACAAGTCCAAAATCAAGATGTCAGGGGGACGGCTTGAAGATGGCAGAAGAGTAAGACGCGGAGATCGCCTTCCTCCCCACGGATACACCAGAAATACATCTACACGTGGAACAACTCCTACAGAACACCTACTGAAGGCCGGCAGAAGATCTCAGACCTCCCAAAAGGCAAGAAACTCCCCACGTACCTGGGTAGGGCAAAAGAAAAAAAGAAAAAACAGACAAAAGAATAAGGACGGCACCTGCACCAGTGGGAGGGAGCTGTGAAGGAGGAAAAGTTTCCACACACTAGGAAGCCCCTTCGCGGGCGCAGACTGCAGGAGGCGGAGTGGGGAGATTCGGCACCGCGGAGGAGTGCACAGCGACGGGTGCGGAGGGCAAAGCGGGGAGATTCCCGCACAGAGGATCGGTGCCGACCGGCACTCACCAGCCCGAGAGGCTTGTCTGCTCACCCGCCGGGGCGGGCGGGGCTGCAAGCTGAGGCTCGGGTTTCCGTTTCGGACGGAGTGCAAGGAGAGGACTGGGGTTGGCGGCTTGAACATAGCCTGAAGGGATTAGTGCACCACGGCTAGCCGGGAGGGAGTTCGGGGAAAAGTCTGCACCTGCCTAAGAGGCAAGAGACTTTTTCTTCCCTCTTTGTTTCCTGGTGCGCGAGGAGAGGGGTTTAAGAGCGCTGCTTAAAGGAACTCCAGAGACGGGCGCGAGCCGCGGCTAAAAGCGTGGACCCCAGAGACGGGCGCGAGCCGCGGCTAAAAGCGCGGACCCCAGAGATGGGCGGGAGACGCTAAGGCTGCTGCTGCCGCCACCAAGGGGCCTGTGTGCGAGCACAGGTCACTCTCCACACCCCTCTTCCGCGGAGCCTGTGCAGCCCGCCACTGCCAGGTTCCCGGGATCCAGGGACAACTTCCCCGGGAGAACGCACGGCGGGCCTCAGGCTGGAGCAACGTCACGCTGGCCTCTGCCGCCGCAGGCCCGCCCCGCACGCAGTGCCCCTCCCTCCCCCCCCCCCCCGCCTGAGTGAGCCTGAGCCCCCGAATCAGCGGCTCCTTTAACCCCGTCCTGTCTGAGCAAAAAACAGACGCACTCCAGCGACCTACACGCAGAGGCAGGGCCAAATCCAAAGCTGAGCTCCTGTGAGCTGTGAGAACAAAGAAGAAAAAGGGGAAATCTCTCCCAGCAGCCTCAGAAGCAGCGGATTAAAGCTCCACAGTCAACTTGATATACCCCGCATCTGTGGAATACCTGAATAGACAAGGAATGATCCCAAATTGAAGAGGTGGAATTTAGGAGCGAGATCTATGATTTTTTTCCCTTGTCCTCTTTTTGTGAATGTGTATGTGTATGCTTCTGTGTGAGATCTTGTCTGGATAGTCTTGCTTCTACCATTTGTCCTAGGGCTCTATCCGTCCATGGTTTTTTTTTTCAATTTTTTTTCTTAATAATTAATTTTAATTGTAATAACTTTATTATACTTTACCTTCGTTCTTTCTTTCTTTCTTTCCTTCCTTCCTTCCCTCCTTTAGACAACGAATCACCCCAAATTCAGGAGGTGGTCTCTGAGAGCAAGATTTATGATTTTTCCCCCTTTACCTCTTTTTGTGAGGGTGTATGTGTATGCTTCTGTGTAAGATTTTCTCTGTATAGCTTGCTTCCAACATTCGTCCTAAGGTTCTATCCGTCCCTTTTTTTTTTTAATATTTTTTAATTCAAAAACTATATTATACTTTATTTTATTTTTACTGTATCTTCGTTCTTTCTGTCTTTTTTCCTTCTTTCCCTCCTTCCTTTCTTCCTCCCTCCCTCCCTCCCTCCTTTCTTTCTTTCTTTGCTTCTTTCTTCCTTCCTTCCTTTCCTCCTTTCCTTCTTTCTTTGCTCATACTTCTACTAATTCTCTCTACTTTTTCTCCCTTTTATTCTGAGCCATGTGGATGAAAGGCTCTTGGTGCTCCAGCCAGGAGTCAGGCCTCTGCCTCTGAGGTAGGAGAGCCAACTTCAGGTCACTGGTCAACAAGAGACCTCCCAGCTCCACATAATATTAAACGGCGGAAATCTACCAGAGACCTCCATCTTAACACCAGCACCCAGCTTCACTCAACGACCGGCAAGCCACAGTGCTGGACAACCTATGCCAAACAACTAGCAAAACAGGAACACAACCCCACCCATTAGCAGAGAGGCAGCCTAAAATCATAATAAGGCCACAGACACCCCAAAACACACCACCAGATGTGAACCTGCCCACTAGAGGGACAAGATCCAGCCTCATCCACCACAACACAGGCACTAGTCCCCTCCACCAGGAAGCCTACACAACCCACTGAAACAACCTTAGCCACTGGAGACAGACATCAAAAACAATGGGAACTACGAACCTGCAGCCTGCAAAAAGGAGACCCCAAACACAGTAAGATAAGCAAAATGAGAAGACAGAAAAACACACAGCAGATGAAGGAGCAAGATAAAAATGCACCAGACCTAACAAATGAAGAGGAAATAGGCAGTCTACCTGAAAAAGAATTCAGAATAGTGATAGTAAGGATGATCCGAAATCTTGGAAATAGAATGGACAAAATGCAAGAAACAGTTAACAAGGACCTGAAGAAATAAAGATGAAACAAGCAATGATGAACAATGCAATAAATGAAATTAAAAATACTCTAGAAGGGATCAATAGCAGAATAACTGAGGCAGAAGAACGGATAAGTGACCTGGAAGATAAAGTAGTGGAGATAACTACTGCAGAGCAAAATAAAGAAAAAAGAATGAAAAGAACAGAGGACAGTCTCAGAGACCTCTGGGACAAC
Organism: Delphinapterus leucas; assembly: GCF_059928025.1. Taxonomy (NCBI): domain Eukaryota; kingdom Metazoa; phylum Chordata; class Mammalia; order Artiodactyla; family Monodontidae; genus Delphinapterus; species Delphinapterus leucas. Next base: position 926,060 of record NW_028322269.1, on the reverse strand, counting down.
ATTAAACGCACCAACATTCGAATTATAGGGGTTCCGGAAGAAGAAGAGAAAAAGAAAGGGACTGAGAAAATATTTGAAGAGATTATAGTTGAAAACTTCCCTAATATGGGAAAGGAAATAGTTAATCAAGTCCAGGAAGCACAGAGAGTCCCATACAGGATAAATACAAGGAGAAATATGCCAAGACACATATTAATCAAACCGTCAAAAATTAAATACAAAGAAAGCATATTAAAAGCAGCAAGGGAAAAACAACAAATAACACACAAGGGAATCCCCATAAGGTTAACAGCTGATCTCTCAGCAGAAACCCTACAAGCCAGAAGGGAGTGGCCGGACATACTGAAAGTGATGAAGGAGAAAAACCTGCAACCAAGACTACTCTACCCAGCAAGGATCTCATTCAGATTTGATGGAGAAATTAAAACCTTTACAGACAAGCAAAAGCTGAGAGAGTTCTGCACCACCAAATGAGCTTTACAACAAATGCTAAAGGAACTTCTCTAGACAAGAAACATAAGAGAAGGAAAAGACCTATCATAACGAACCCAAAACAATTTAGAAAATGGGGATAGGAACATACATATCGATAATTACCTTAAATGTAAATGGACTAAATGCTCCCACCAAAAGACACAGATTGGCTGAATGGATACAAAAACAAGGCCCTTATATATGCTGTCTACAAGAGACCCACTTCAGACCTAGAGAAACATACAGACTGAAAGTAAGGGGATGGAAAAAGATATTCCATGCAAATGGAAACCAAAAGAAAGCTGGAGTAGCAATTCTCATATCAGACAAAATAGACTTTAAAATAAGAACTATTAAAAGAGACAAAGAAGGACACTACATAAGGATCAAGGGATCGATCCAAGAAGAAGATATAACAATTGTAAATATTTATGCACCCAACATAGGAGCACCTCAATACATAAGGCAAATACTAACAGCCATAAAAGGGAAGATCGACAGTAACGCATTCATAGTAGGGGACTTTAACACCCCACTTTCACCCATGGACAGATCATCCAAAATGGATATAAATAAGGAAACACAAGCTTTAAATGATACATTAAACAAGATGGACTTAATTGATATTTATAGGACACTCCATCCAAAAACAACAGAATACACATTTTTCTCAAGTGCTCATGGAACATTCTCCAGGATAGATCATATCTTGGGTCACAAAACAAGCCTTGGTAAATTTAAGAAAATTGAAATTGTATCAAGTATCTTTTCTGACCACAACGCCATGAGACTAGATATCAATTACAGGAAAAGATCTGTAAAAAATACAAACACATGGAGGCTAAACAATACACTACTTAATAATGAAGTGATCACTGAAGAAATCAAAGAGGAAATAAAAATATACCTAGAAACAAATGACAGTGGAGACACAACGACCCAAAACCTATGGGATGCAGCAAAAGCAGTTCTAAGGGGGAAGTTTATAGCACTACAAGCCCACCTTAAGAAGCAGGAAACATCTCGAATAAACAACCTAACCTTGCACCTCAAGCAATTAGAGAAAGAAGAACAAAAAAACCCCAAAGCTAGCAGAAGGAAAGAAATAATAAAAATCAGATCAGAAATAAATGAAAAAGAAATGAAGGAAACGATAGCAAAGATCAATAAAACTAAAAGCTGGTTCTTTGAGAAGATAAACAAAATAGATAAACCACTAGCCAGACTCATCAAAAAAAAAAGGGAGAAGACTCAAATCAATAGAATTAGAAATGAAAAAGGAGAAGTAACAACTGACACTGCAGAAATAAAAAAAAATCATGAGAGATTACTACAAGCAACTCTATGCCAATAAAATGGACAATCTGGAAGAAATGGACAAATTCTTAGAAATGCACAACCTGGCAAGACTGAATCAGGAAGAAATAGAAAATATGAACAGACCAATCACAAGCACTGAAATTGAAACTGTGATTAAAAATCTTCCAACAAACAAAAGCCCAGGAGCAGATGGCTTCACAGGTGAATTCTATCAAACATTTAGAGAAGAGCTAACACCTGTCCTTCTCAGACTCTTCCAAAATATAGCAGAGGGAGGAACACTCCCAAATTCCTTCTACGAGGCCACCATCACCTTGATACCAAAACCAGACAAGGATGTCACAAAGAAAGAAAACTACAGGCCAATATCACTGATGAACATAGATGCAAAAATCCTGAACAAAATACTAGCAAACAGAATCCAACAGCACATTAAAAGGATCATACACCATGATCAGGTGGGGTTTATTCCAGGAATGCAAGGATTCTTCAATATACGCAAATCTATCAATGTGATAAACCATATTAACAAATTGAAGGAGAAAAACCATATGATCATCTCAATAGATGCAGAGAAAGCTTTCGACAAAATTCAGCACCCATTTATGATAAAAACCCTGCAGAAAGTAGGCATAGAGGGAACTTTCCTCAACATAATAAAGGCCATATATGACAAGCCCACAGCAAACATCATCCTCAATGGTGAAAAACTGAAAGCATTTCCACTAAGATCAGGAACAAGACAAGGTTGCCCACTCTCACCACTCTTATTCAACATAGTTTTGGAAGTTTTAACCACAGCAATCAGAGAAGAAAAGGAAATAAAAGGAATCCAAATCGGAAAAGAAGAAGTAAAGCTGTCACTGTTTGCAGATGACATGATACTATACATAGAGAATCCTAAAGATGCTACCAGAAAACTACTAGAGCTAATCAATGAATTTGGCAAAGTAGCAGGATACAAAATTAATGCACAGAAATCTCTGGCATTCCTATATACTAATGATGAAAAATCTGAAAGTGAAATCAAGAAAACACTCCCATTTACCATTGCAACAAAAAGAATAAAATATCTAGGAATAAACGTACCTAAGGAGACAAAGGACCTGTATGCAGAAAATTATAAGACACTGATGAAAGAAATTAAAGATGATACAAATAGATGGAGAGATATACCATGTTCTTGGATGGGAAGAATCAACATTGTGAAAATGACTCTACTACCCAAAGCAATCTACAGATGCAATGCAATCCCTATCAAACTACCACTGGCATTTTTCACAGAACTAGAACAAAAAATTTCACAATTTGTATGGAAACACAAAAGACCCCGAATAGCCAAAGCAATCTTGAGAACGAAAAAAGGAGCTGGAGGATTCAGGCTCCCTGACTTTAGACTATACTACAAAGCTACAGTAATCAAGACAGTATGGTACTGGCACAAAAACAGAAAGATAGATCAATGGAACAGGATAGAAAGCCCAGAGATAAACCCACGCACATACGGACACCTTATCTTTGACAAAGGTGGCAGGAATGTAGAGTGGAGAAAGGACAGCCTCTTCAATAAATGGTGCTGGGAAAACTGGACAGGTACATGTAAAAGTATGAGATTAGATCACTCCCTAACACCATACACAAAAATAAGCTCAAAATGGATTAAAGACCTAAATGTAAGGCCAGAAACTATCAAACTCTTAGAGGAAAACATAGGCAGAACACTCTATGACATAAATCACAGCAAGATCCTTTCTGACCCAATTCTTCAGGAATTGCCCCAGTTCACCAGTCCCCTGGTGTAGTTGACTATGAGATTCCTGTGAGCCAAAGGAATATGGAAATTACACCTGATTCTCTATGCACAGAGACAGAAGCCCTTAGGTAGGTTAGAATGATTATCCCTTTCAGAACTGGCTCAACTCTAGCTAGGCAATCTCATCAGAGACAGAACTATTGGGAGCTAGTGAAAAAAAAGATGAAAATAAAGTAGGAATTCAATATGCTGATTAAAGATTAGAGAATTACTGGACTTGACTAAGCAATTGGGGGATATCTAAAAATCCATCTCTTCTCACTCCCCCAAAATCTTTCTGGTTTCCACAGCTGTGGCATCTCCTCATGCCCTGAAGTCAATCCTGCTAAGAATCAGGATGAAGTGAGAAGATGAAGATAGAGGTGGTGCAGGGAAGTGAGGTGTACTTACCTGCTATAGTCCTTTGCCACAGGGTTCTTTGAATGAGCTTTTGAATCAGTTGGCTTGGGTTCAAATCCCAAGTCAGCCACTTAGTGGCTGTAAATTTTTGCTACTTACCTAACCTAACTGAACTTCTTTTCTTTTGTCTTAAAATGAGAATAAAAGCACTAATTGATGTGAGGAAAAAAAGAGATAATCTATGAAAAGTACTCAGCATAGTTCCTGGGATGAAATAAGCCCTCATGAAACTTGAGATAATTTTAGCAGTTTTACAAATCAGGTGAGGAATTCTGTCTTATGATAAAACCTGCATTATATTCCATTATATCCCACGTTTCTCACTTTTCTTCCACATCTGAATCTTTATCTGGGTACCTTAAGCTCCTCTTATATAGGATTCAGACTTGTTTTTTTCTTTCTCTCTGAGAATTAGTCCTGCTCCTGAGCTCCATGTTTATAGCAAGACCTCTATCATCTGCTCAGCTCTTTCTGACCCTGTTCTCCAATTCCTGACTCTTAATACCCACCTTTCTATTACCTACTACCCCATGTTCTCTGAATTCCATTGTCCTAGCACTTTCTGCCTATCTGTTCTGTGATAACGTGGGGTTTTTTTGATCAAGAAATCTAATTCAAATCTGAATCATTTTAAAGATGAAGACCATGACTTCTGGAAAGGGTTTAAGATTAGCCCAGGTTTCTCTTACTCTCCCTTCACCATGATGCGTCTTTGTGTAGTTGGTTTCCAGTATCACAGGTGTGTCCTCCCACCTGCATATCTCAGGACATAGTTGTAGGACATACTTCCATTGGATAAATATGAAGATAACAGATAACTGTACACAAACTGAGTGGTATATAAATTCTGTAAATTTTACTCTGTCCTCTTCTTCTTGTCATTGTTGCTGCTGCAGACACATGAGTAAAGAAAGAGCCCAATTACTAGATACAGGTTAACATTAGACCAGTAACAGGGCTGACTTACCATAAAAGAAGTATAGTATTAATATTTTTTCAAAATAATTTTTAATTTTCCAAGAATTGGGAGTAGAATGTTCAGGAATGGTAAAATGAGGAAACTTGAACCTGCATATTGATATCATGTTTGAGAATTAGAGCCATCAAGGGGAACGGAATCGAAACAGTAAGAGGAACATATGATTTCATAATCTTCCTGGAAGCTGATAGTTGCTTGAACTTAAGGTAAAAAATCCTTACAAAATAAAGAAATCCATGAAAAATAGGACTATAATGTAAGGATTTTTAAAGTATTTACAAAATTACCAGTGCCGTATTTAAAGTACAGCAATATTACACTAATAATGTCATGACACATGTAGCAAAATACTATGAATTATAGTTTATTTTATATGTAGTTTATTACTTTCAAATGTACAACATTGTTAAAATAATTGGATAAGGCTAATTTGGAATTCACAGTACAATTTAGAGGTCAACAACTACTGTTTGAGATTTAAAGGTAACTATCAAGTGGATAGCAGGTATATATCTGATAGGACTGAAAAATAAAGTACGAAATTTGATGTTGAAAAAAATCTGAGTTCAAAAAGATTTTCTTGGGCTTCCCTGGTGACGCAGTGGTTGAGAGTCCGCCTGCCGATGCAGGGGACACGGGTTCGTGCTTCTTTTACTAAGATAAACAAAGATGTCGAGTTTTGTAAATCATTTAAAAATTTCTGGCATTCCAAGTATCAGGCATTTCAAAGAAGCTATCTGCTCTAATGAACACTACTGAAAAGTTAGTGGTTATGTCTTTCTTTCCTGATAAGACTCTCAGGGGACTTTTCACAAGTGGGAGAAGACTGTAGTCACTTTACATTTTTAGGCTCACAGACTATCAAAAAGTGAAGCCACATAGATGCTTTAAAGTGCTGTCAGACTACTGGATTTGCTCTGACATATAAAGAGCATGTAAATAGTCAATCACATCCTCACAACAAGAAAAAAAAACAAAAAAACTGAACGGGAAATTAACAATGTGTCTTAGATCCATCAGAGAAATGAGGTCACAGGGCAAACTGCAGTCCCCAAAACAGGAGAAACAGGAGAATACATAGAATGAGAGCCAATGAGAGTGAAAGCCAGTGGAGCCAGTAACCGGTAGGAACTGATGAAATGCTGGAGGCTCAGTGTGGCTTAGTTTAAGAGTTAAAAACTCCTGAGGGCCCAGTCAGAGAAAAACCCCAGGCTTTTGTGAGTTTTATTTCCAAGAGTCTCACCAGGTTATCATGTTGAAGAACAAATGGAGAAAAATTCCCTGAGTTCAGACAGTGAGAGGGGAAGAATAACAATCTAAAAAAAAAAAACCTAAAGGGAAAAAATCAGAATGCAAATTTCAAAAGTACCTGAAATTAAAAGGTTTTGAAAAGTGTCTATAGTCATTAGTATCTTAATAAAAACAGATGAAAGTAAAAATTCTAGTCATAGAGATACAGATGATAAATTGAACTTTGGATCATTTATTTAGATGTTTGATATTGGGTATATCCAGCCACATATTAAAGGAGCTCTTATCCTTCGTCCTGCCTTCTTAATTACAGTTACACAGATTTTCCAAGAGGAACATTATTTCATCAATATTAGGCTTACTTTCTATGCAAAGCTCATAATGTCTTCATGATTAATATGTACAGAGACAATGTCAACGTATTTGATTTGAGTCTGTGTTTATTTTTGAAATACATTTAGGCCTAATTCAAATATGAGAAATTTCTTCAAACTTGAGGGTCACGGGAAAAAAAGCATAGATTCATCTACTTAATAAAGTCTTCCTGAATGTTAGAGGATATTTTGAAACCTAAATCTGCTTATAAATAAAAGTTCCACCTATGAGAAAGAATTGGAGATAAACAAAAAGAAAAATGTAGCTAAATATTCTGTCTAGTATTTGTTCTATTGAAAGGTAATTGTCTCATTTTCTTCACCCTTCAAAATTCATCGAAAAATTTAAATATTTAAGGAAGTGTTTCCTAGAGTTCTTCTTTTCAGAATTTCAATGGCTATTTTGGCTCTGTGTCTTTCTAATAAACTTTACAACCAACATGTTTTGCCGAAGGAAAACATAAAAAAAAAAAAAAACCTAGAGTGTCCTCCACAATAAGGGCCTACTCATTAAAGAAAAATATCTTACCATAATCTTATCTCACGCGGCAGAAGGGAAATACTCAACTACAGGCCCCTCTGGGCTTCCTGTCTCATAAAGGGGAGGAAAAATATAACAGAGGAGACCAAAGCAAGGACACTAGAGGAAATTCAAGTATGTGACACTATAGCAAACATTAAATACAGCCTAACTCTTAGTCAGATAATATCCAAAATTCTTACGATACCAAATGCTGGTGAGGCTTTAGAGCAGTAGGAACTCTGATTCACTACTGATGGGAGTGCAAAATGGTACAGCAACAGTGACAGTTTCTTACAAAGTTAAACATAGTCTTAATCATTCAATCTCACAATAATACTTCTACATATTTACTCACATGAGGAGCAAACTTATTTCCACACAAAAACCTGCACATGAATCTTAATAGCAGCTTTATAGATACTCGTGAAAATTGGAAGCAGCCAAGAAGTCCCTCGAGAGGTGAATGGTTAAACAAATTTTGGTACCTTCAGACAATAGGATATCATTCAGCAATTAAAATAAGTCAGCTATCAAGGCACGAAAAGACGTGGAGGAACTTTGAATGTACATTGTTAAGTCAAAGAAGCTGATCTAAAAAGGCTACACATGCTGTTTGACTTCAACTATACGGCATTCTGGAAAAGACAAAACTACAGATACAGTAAAAGAATCACTGATTGTCAGTTCACAGGAGGGGAATCAGGATGAATAGATATTCTTTTGTGTCGGGGGTGGGGGGTGGCGTTGAAACTATTCTGTATGACACCATAATGGTGGATGCTTGACATTAAGCATTTGTCAACACCCACAGAAATGTACAATTCAAAAAATTGAAACTTAATGTAAACTATGGACTTCATTTAATACTAATGTTTCAACAACGGTTCTTCAATTATAACGGATATACCACATTGATGTAAGATGTTAATAAATAGGAGAAAGCAAACAGGGGATAAGAGATATATCAGACCTCTCTATACTATCTGCTCTTTTTTTTTTTTTTTTCGGTACGCGGGCCTCTCACTGTTGTGACCTCTCCCGTTGTGGATCACAGGCTCCGGACGCGCAGGCTCAGTGGCCATGGCTCACGGGCCCAGCCGCGGAGCGGCATGTGGGATCTTCCCGGACCGGGGCACGAACCCGTGTCTCTTGCATCGGCAGGAGGACTCTCAACCACTGCGCCACCAGGGAAGCCCCTACCTGCTCATTTTTGTAAACCTAAAACGGTCCTGAAAAATAAAGTCTACTACTAATAATAACAATAAAAACCACTCCGTCACACTGCCACAGTTTTTCACTATAAATATCGAAATCTTGTCATTTATAAAACAAATGTTAGGACCTTCAAATTAGATCTAAAAGAAGTAAGTGTGTCATACAGAAAGAAAAGACAAGAGAGTAAAAGGCAAGAGAGATGGCTTGAAAGACAAGAGAGAAGGTTAAATTTGGTCATATTAGCCTTTGCTCATACCCTGACTTTTTAGATCAAAGAATATCTTGGTAAACAATGAAGGAAACATCACAGATCCTTATCATTAAATAATGATAATTTAAAAATTAAGTTAAGCTACACAATAGTGTTAAATAATACAGGCCATATGAAATTTGTATATTTAACAATTAAATGTTTTAACACATTTTATTCAACTCAAATAAATATAAAAAATAAAATGACCAACTACATAAGACCAAATAATATACAATCTAAAAATAAGCCTCTGGTTAAGCCTGCTCTACTTTGATTTTCTATCATGAAAAATTATCATTTTTCAAAAACCACCTAACTGTTCATTTTATTTTATTTTTTTGTTTGATTGGGTTTTTTTGGTTTTATTTTTTGTTTGTTTTTGTTTTTTGCGTTTTTTTATTGGAGTAAAATTGCTTTACAATGTTGTGTTACTTTCTGCTGTACAATGAAGTGAATCAGCTATATGTATACCTATATCCCCTCCCTCTTGGACCTCCCTCCCACCTCCACTCCCCCATCCCACCCATCTAGGTGGTCACAGAGCACCGAGCTGAGCTACCTGTGCTATACAGCAGGTTCCCACTAGCTATCTATTTTACACATGGTAGTGTATTTATGTCGTAGGGCTGGATATTAATGTCTTTTACAATTAACAACCACAGTTCTCTTAACTCCTTTTTTTTCTTGAACACATGAGCCACTTTCATTCAGTTAATATGCATTCAATGCCCAGCCTGCTAAATGCCATGCAGTGAGCTAATTACAGAATAGCACTCTGTTTTAAATGTATACAGACTAATAAGGGAGTTGGACAAGTAAATTTTAATTATGGCACAATGAGGTAAATGCTAAATAGGATGCGGTGCAAGGTTTCAAATGTCACTTGGAGGGATATTCAGACTTGCAAGAGTCAGGAAAAGCCTCTCAAAGAAAGTGCAATCAAATTAGAGTCAAGAGACAAAGGAGAACTAATCAGGCTTTGAACTAACTGGGTTGGAGGTATTGATGGGGGTATAAGGTGGGAGCAAAGGACAATATCCTCAGTGGAAGACAGAGTAGGTGCAGAGACACGAAAAGAAAAAAATGTGAAGGATTCATGCGTTCCAAAACCCTTGGACTTTTTTTGAATTGAAGTATAGTTGAGGTAAATATTATATAAGTACAGGTGTACAATATAGTGAGTCACAATTTTAAGGGTTATACTCCATTTATAGTTATCATAAAATATTGGCAATATTCCTGGTGTTGTACAATATATCCTTGTAGCTTATTTTATACCTAACAATTTGTAACTCTTAAGCTTCTATGCCTATCTTTCCCCTCCCTCCTTCCCTCTCCCCACTGGTAACAGCTAGTTTGTTCTCTATATCTGTGAGTCTGCTTTTTTTTTGTTATATTCACTAGTTTGTTGTCTTTCTTTAGATTCCACATATAAGTGATGTCATACAGGATTTGTCTTTCTGTCTGACTTACTTTACTTAGCATAATGCACTCCAAGTCCATTTTTCTCATTCTCTTATCTAAATTCCGACGGTGCCAATGGTGCCAATGGCTAACTTTACCTGGAAATTTCACACTACATCATTGAACATGTGATTGGGAGCAGAGAGAAGTGAGATTTTAAAAATAATAATCCAGGGGCTTCCCTGGTGGCGCAGTGGTTAAGAGTCCGCCTGCCGATGCAAGAGACACGAGTTCGTGCCCTGGTCCGGGAAGATCCCACATGCTGCGGAGCGGCTGGGCCCGTGAGTCATGGCCGCTGAGCCTGTGCGTCCAGAGCCTGTGCTCCGCAACGCAGGAGGCCACAACAGTGAGAGACCGGCGTACCGCAAAAAAAAAATAATAATAATAAATAAATAAAAATAAAATAATAATAATCCAAAGGTGAGTGCCGTTTACATTCTTTCCTTAGCTGTCACCTGTTTTTGATTTTCAGGGATGCTTAAGAGGTAAAGGCAAAGATTTTTAAATAGAAGGTGTTTTCCAAGTGATTTAGGACACAAGCAAGTACTACAATGCCTTTTTTGACAGGTCTCCCTAAACTAATCTAGATCTCCTGATCCAGGGTCCTCGATGCCCTCCTGTTTCTTCTCTGTTTCTTACTCCCCTAGTAAGTTTATTGTCTCAAAGATCAAGCCCGCCTATTTGATTATTCATCAGTGAATGAGTAAGGGACGCTGTCTTCCAAGCTCTCTTATAATCTATTGCATCATGTTTACATTTTTCTCCCTCTTCTTTGCCTTCACTTCCTCTCCCTCCTTCTCCTCAACCCACAGATGGCTACTGGCAGATTTAGAAATTTGATAATGAACCAAGAATGAAAAATAACAGGAGAATTTCTACATCTCTGTATGAATAAACATGACTCTGTGTGGCTCACTGCATCTGCAGGTATGATTCCATATTTGTATTACTCCGTTGCAACACAAACTCCAGAAAGCCTAGCCCTGCAGATTAATCTCCGCCTCCTTCTCTGGCATTCAGAATAAAAGCTCACCAGAAACATTCCAAATGCACAGTAGTTCTCATCTTTTTTTGCAGCTTGAAACCTGAGTGGAGATTTGAAGAAAACTGGATTGGATCACCAAGTTTCTTTCACAGGACCGTCTGGACAGGTTTTATCTCATTATTGCTGACATTAGTATTTAGATTTTAGATATAGCAAATACAGAATGCAAATTATTTATTACAAAACTGTTTTAAGAAGGAAATATAGAGATAATGAAGTTTTTATCAATACTTTAGTCACTTAATAATGTACAACAGGTAAAGCTTTATTAAATCATTTATCGTTAAAAATAATACCTTGTATTTATATAATGCTTTGCTGTTTAAAGAGTTTTAACATAAAGCTACAGTATACTAATTGCCTTGTAAGTCCTGCATGTTGGACATGTTCTCTATTTTACTGATAAGAAAACAAAGCAACAGAGTAGAAAATTTAGAGGGGAGACTGAATTCTAGTCAGGTGTTTACTTCTGTGAAATATATCAGAAGAAGTCTATTACCACCAGAGGCCTTGAAAATATTACTATCACTTTTAAGTGAGAGATATCAGATACACAAGAGCAGAAATCCAAGTCCTTGGTAAGTTGTTGACAGGTAGACCATTGTCAGGATAGTACTTATTTTATCTAGGAGACTTTAGTGGAACTTAGAGAGCCCGAAGAGATTTGATCTAACAATTAAATAATTGAATTTAATGAGGATTTTATAGCATCTATTTTGTGACAGTGCTGAGGTTCTGGATAGAATGATGTACAAGAGGATATTCTCCAGTTTCAGCCACTTTGCTCAAATCCAAGTAAGTCGAAGAAAGTGAGGCTGAAGTGAGCTCTTTACATCTACACTCACCCTGGTATTCAGCACTTATCACTGGGTTTGGTAACAACAGAGGAACTCAGACAGAGAGTACTTGCTGAATTAAAGGCAGATTGAGAGTGGAGGAGGGGAGGGTGGAGAAACACAGAAAGAAAAAGAGGAAGGAAAGAAGAAATAAAAGAGAAAGAAGAAATATTTCTTCCTTCAACTGAATTTATGAATCACAGTTTTAATAATTTTTGTTCATGTTTCTAGAAAACAGTAACCTACATACTCAGTTATGAAATGAACTTGACAATTTCTAACTGAAATAGGTCTTTTGAGAAAGAAAAAAGCAGCTAGAGGTGAATCTATACATTGTGATGTGAGATAATTTACTAAAAGAAGTTAGGTAAACAAAGCAAGAGATTTTATTATATGCCACCTAGTTTAACTCAGATTCAAATTGACCATGAAGGGTCAGCCAGAAGTCAGTCAACTGTTTGATAATAAATCAGCTACTCCCGATTGACTATAAGCCAATTCTTACAAACCTGGCAGAACATCAAGAAAGTTGTTCACATGAATAAACAAATCAACAGACAGGGCAAGGGATGCCTTCCTCACACAGTTTTTTCTAGTGATTTTATGAACAATAGACTTCTATGCAAACCAGTAAGAAAGTTAAAGACAACTGGAAATACATGATGGGAAAACTGCAGATATATTCAATCTATAAATAAATAATAAATTACTAGCTATACATCAGTTAGGACAAAACAACACTCCTGATGGGCAAAATTGATCAAAATGATTAAAAGAACCAGTAAACTTAAGAAATATGAAAAATTATAAAATATCTATGAAATACAGATTTTAAATAATATATATTCAATTACGAAAGATTGCAACAATTAAATTTCCAATACTGATGATGCAGTGAGAAAATAGGCAATTTCATATACCACGCAAATGTGCGCACTCTTTTAGTGATTTGTTAAAGACAATTGCCAATTTCTTAAGTGTGTATACCTTTTACTTTGGCAATTCCATCATCACTGCAAAGATAAGTGTGAAAAGACATATGCTCGAAGAAATTTGTTGCAGTTCTATTTATATTGGAAAAAAGGAACAACAGGGATTCCCAACAATAAAGAGTGGTATCATCTATGTTACATCCATACTATGGATTGCTATGTGTTATTTATAAGAATAAAAACAGAATTTATGTACCAGCAGCAAAATATGTTCACATCATACAGTTCAGTATAAAAACAGATTACAAATGAATGTAAAATAGAACACAAATTAAACTACATTCATAAGTGTATAGATTTTATATATACTTAAATATTTAGAAACATAAAAACAGCATTATTAGGAATGATCATGTCTTATGTGTAGAATAAAGAGAGCACTTTTATTTTCTCTATATCACTTAATGTTTTCAACGTGTCAAAAATAAGGATATTTATATGTGCATGTTTACATGAATGCATGAATGTGTGCGAATTTATCCTTCCTTGTGTAAAATGGGTATGGTTCAATCCTCAAAGAGTCTCCTGCAGGACAAACGTAACCTGATCTATAATGATGTCTGCTTTTTCATAGACCCTTATGACATATGTATAAGGTTTTAAAATAAAACTTTTCATGTCTGGCAAAAAGTGTCTAATAAATAACATGCATTTTCTTTCCTAGGGTGGTTGTAGAAAAAAAATAGGCACTTCTTACAGTGAGGTCAGCTGGAAGGCTATTTTCATATTCAGTCAGTAGTTGTTGAGCTTCCTAAGTAGGGCAGTGACCATGAAGATAGAAAAAAGAAGAAAATAATGGAGATGGAATCAATGGGTTTGAGTGCCTGGTGCTAGTGGGGGAGAGATAGGAGGTAACATCTGAAAGTTTTCATCTCCACTGTTTAGCCTGAAATGTAGTAGGGGAAACACTACCAGAAGGAGCTTTCAGTGTAAGTCAGTGGTCTAAATACTTGGTTTGATTTGTAGGTCACATCTTTCTAAAATTTTACCATCAGTTATTTCTTCCTTTGGGTTAATGCATTTGTTACAATATCTGCTAATTTCGCTTCCTCTTTAGAGTATACTTCTCATAGTTTGGGATGTTCTGTATTAAAGGAAACACATTAGGTGACTAAAAGAACTACTGCCTCCAAGAGGCTCCTGTTATGGTATGAACTTTCTGAAAAAGACACTAAAAGCCACAGCAGTCACAAATGTATAGGGGTATAACAACTTATCTGGCAGTTTTTGGGGCAAGGGTGGATATTAGCTGTAATGCTAATATCAAAGAAGGACAACATTTGTTGAGATACTATATCACAAACTCAGAACGGGGTAAGTTTGGGGAGTAAAAATGTAGTGAAAGAAGTTGCAAGCCAATAAAGGAAAGTGTGCTTAATTAAAAATTTTAAGACTAACTCTGAACATGAAATGATTTAACATGGGATCAGGAGAGGAACTGTCAATGATAACCAGGTTGTTTAACCTTATAATTGTCACACAAATCACTCAATGGGAGTGTCGACTTCTTTACTGATCAAGTGAGAGAGAAAAGTATAAGTAATGCTAGGGGTCACACAGGAATCTTCTCTACCCTCAAGAATCTGTCTTAGACATATCCATTACAGTGTCATTAATTTCATCTTCTTTTTAATACACTCAACAAGCATTTGATTTTTTTTTCATTAAATGAAACATATTCAGGAACTAAGGAAGCTCTGACTTTGATATTTGGCAATAGCTATCAAATGTGACCATCAATCTTTATTGTTATTTAATGTATACAGAATTAATCAAAGTGATTATTTGCCAAAGCATTGTTGTATTTTCTCAATCTCTTAGCTTTTTTATATGCCCCATCAATTTTGACAGAGAAATCGAAGGCTCTGTTGAATGTATCACGCATTTTGTACATAGTTTTGAAACATCTTACTTTATTGTGCTTTGTACTTATTCTTTCATATGTTAGACTTATTAATAGGATTAGAAACTCTTAAAACACCAAGGCCATGTTATATCCTTCTTTAATATGCCTTTACCCCATATGCTCAACAGCTAAGAAATGCTAGACACCCAAGAGAAACTCAATGTACAGGGCTAGTATTAATGTTAAAACATTTTAAAGTACATACAAAGTGGAAAGCATACCTTTTTTTCTTTCAGTGTACCACTCTATGATGAATTCTTCCAAACCTGCCTATTTAGATTACTTTGGCAGAATCCATGGAATTCTACTGTATAAAGAATTTATCCAATATTGGCATGACGTGGAGGCATTTGAGGCAAGACCAGATGACCTTGTCATTGTCACCTATCCCAAATCTGGTAAGTCTCTTTGTTAGGTCAAAGTTTTTCCCTTTTCACCTAGAAATGACAAACCCACCTTGACTGGTAAATATTGAGCCATTCACCCCTCCCACACTCATTCTCTATATTAAATAAGGACAGATATAGCAGTTTTGGTATAGACATAGAAAAAGTGGCATACGATAGCTCTATTCTAAGACCACAGTCTGTACCTATAATTTGAGAAGCACATTGACAAATGGGTATTGTTGGCCACTTTAGAAAATCACATAATATAGATGGATGAATATGGAACCATAACTAAAATTTAAAACTACCCACTGTGTTTACCTTATTTCATTATTGTCATTGTTGTATAGACAAAGTATAAGCAATTTTCACAGATTTTTTAAAACTTAACACTTTTTCAGCTAACCAGCTCCTCTTTATAAAGTCCATCTCTGAAACTCTATTTACAAGCAACGTCTTTCTTCCTGAAATTAGCTTGTTAGTCATAACTCTGGAGTCTTACAATCCTAGATCTTTAGAAATTAGAAAGGTCCAGTACAGACTTCTTCTCTATCTTCTCTATCTCTATCTTCTCTAACTGTTCCAATTAACACAAGTATGTCAAACACTAAATATGTGTTTGACTACTCTGACTGTAAAGAGCTCCTGCATTTCTCTTTCTTGTCTAGATCTATGTCAGCACAAAACCAGTCACATGAAGAGGACACCTGAGAGCTACTCCAGAGTCAATTTCTCTTACTTCTGCATCTCCCATATTCAGTCAACCAATGTGTTTTGCCCATTTAGTCTCTTAGATATGCCTCACAGTCAGTCTCTTACAGGTCTCTTGTCACCTTTTTTATTGACCCCTCACTCCATTGTTTTATTTACTTTGGCTCTAGAGGAATTCTTCCAAAATATAACCATGATAATCTTGCTTTCTTGCTTAATGTATGCTAATGCCTTTGAAAAACTTTTAGAAAACAACTTGAACTCTAGTATGAACTACAAGGCTTTTTAGGCTCAGTGTCTGGTTGCTGCTGTAAGCTCATCTCCACACATCCCTTCAGGTAGCCTCTGATTTAGTCTTTATAATCTACATCCAATTTGTTTCCTTGCCTCTTTACTATTTGTAAGTATCTGGCCTTTGATTAAGAAAAACAAACAAACAGATCTTCTGTCTGGTAGACCACTTTCCTACCTTACAAAACTTGTGAATTTATGCCAATAGTTTGTTAAAGCTAAGCTCAATTATCATGGTATCTTGAAGGCATTTCTCGTGGAAACATCACGGCAGCAGCAGAAGCACACAAAGTTCCTCCTTTACAGTCCTTTGAATCCTGTGACCATCTGTATTACAACATCTTAAGGAAAAAGAAGTGCTGTAATTATTGAGCATTCTGACTTTTCAGAGGGCCTTTGAACATCACAGGACAAGGACCAGATTTATTCTTTTCTATATACTCTGTAGTAGGACTCAACCTGAGGCATAGAAGCTATCTAGAAAATTTGTGGATGAAAGCATGGTTACTTTTTAGATGTAAAAATTTAGTTCCAAGACTGTTAGCTTGTACAATGTCACAATTCATCGACAAATTCAGATTTCTACCACAGGTGTATCTTATTACAATGTTCTTTATTTATTGATGCTATGTTAAGATCCTACAAGATTAAATTTTAGAGGAAATATTTCTTGAGTCCTGTGGTTATTCTGGCATCTTTCAAATACTATTGCATTGGTAACTTCCTACTTTATCCAACTATAAATCTATCACTCCCTGCATCATCAGCTATGCATCATCAGTGGGAGACTCAGATTTGTTTAATTTTTTCAGGCACAACATGGGTTAGTGAAATTGTATACATGATTTATACAGAGGGTGATGTGGAAAAGTGCAAAGAAGATGCCATTTTTAATCGAATTCCTTACCTGGAATGCAGAACCGAAAAGGTGATGAATGGTAATGCTTAAGTTAATTTTAAAAGATATATACACATATTTTAAGTGTGGATGTAAATGGTGCAAGGAAAGAGACTATAAGCAAAAGTGGCAATTAGTATTATGTCTTCTACATAAGAAAGAATGTAAATTTAATTTTAAATCTTGACAGAGTTTATGGTATAGCATATGCCTGGAATAGAGAGAATAAGGATAGCTCTGACATGCTTTCAGCAGAGCCTAGTAATATGTGAGCACTTATCTCTTTATGGGATGTATGCAACAGTATTTTAAATGCAGGAAAATATCCATAAAATTTTCAAGGATATATGCAAAAATATTTTTATCACAGATTCTTTTAATATTATGAAAAATTAGAAACAATATATATGTTAATCAACAAAAGAAGAGTTAAAAGTGATATGAAATCATTAAACATGTTACGATGACATATGTTTCTTGACATTGAAGTGTTGCTATAATATATCGAGAAAAATGCAATTAGGGGACTTCGTTGTCTGTCCAGTGGTTAAGACTTCACCTTCCAATGCAGAGGGTGCGGGTTTGATCCCTGGTCAGGGAGCTAAGATCCCACATGCTTCACGGCCAAAAAACCAAAACGTAAAAGAGAAGCAATATTATAACAAATTAAATAAAGACTTACAAAAATGGTCCACATGAAAAAAATCTTAAAAGAAAAGAAAAATGCGATCAGAAGATATTAAATATTTCATCTGTGTGTGTGGTATTTGTATGGCTGTGAGTCTGGGCATATAGACATCTTTGTATGGAAGGATGCTTACCAAAACGTTAATAATGATTTTTTTCAAAGGTGAAATTTTATTTGATCTATTTTTTCTCTATAATTTTCTCTACATAAACTTCTGTCATAGTGAATATGTATTATTATTATGAAAACAATATAGAATATATAGTTACTTTTATCTTTTTAATCTATGAAAATCCATATAAATATTTATAATTTTTGAAGTTGTCTAACTTTTGTTTTTTTAAAAAATTAGGAGTAAAACAATTAAAACAGATGGCATCTCCTAGAATAGTGAAGTCTCATCTGCCACCTGAGCTTCTTCCAGCCTCATTTTGGGAAAAGAACTGTAAGGTAACCAGAGTCAAGTGTTCTTAGAACTTCACCGAACTCAAAGAATTTTACAATGATAAAGTTATATAACATCCTAACTGTGTCTTATACACACTTGTTTACTTATTCCTTCATTGAATCTATAGACATTTTTAAAATGTGGATCATAGTCAGTATAGTCAAAGAGTCTAGATTTCAGTTCTAACTCCAGAGGTAATTCTGAGAAAAACAGGTAAACTATCTAAGCTTCAGTTTCCTCATCTATAAAAGAGAGATAATAATTGCATTCCACATAGAGTTGTTATAAGGATTAACTAAAATAATTCTTGTAAATTGCTTAACATAGTACCTAGCATGTTATAAATAATATATGGTAGCTACTTTTGTATTTGCTGTTATTAGTAATTGCATTCAATATACTCTTTTTGAAAACTATTGTGCTTGGCATTGTGAGGCATGCAAATGAACTAGACAAGGACAACCCAGAAAAAAATAGCATAATAATTATTTACTGAGTGCCTATCCTGAGCCAGCAATATGACAATCAATAAGATGCATGCAATCCTTGTCTTCATGGGCACATGGTCCACAGGGGGAAAGTGATAAATAAAGAAACAATACATAAGGTACTATAAGTCAAGTAAGAGAAGAATTCTAGCCCAGACATTGAGGGAAGAGAAGTTATCCAGGAGCAAGTAACATCTCAGTTGATATATGAAGGATGTATAGGAATTAGACTATATAATCCCAGAGGCAACCCAAGGTGGGATGTGAAACCAGTTCAATTTAGCTGGAAAGCTGAGTGTCCATACTGGCTGGATGAGTGAAGGTAGATAAGCTGGGTTTGTTTATAACAGATATGGAAGCCAATTTAGAAAGTTTGGGTTCCACTTTGATGATAATGAGGAGTTACAGCCATATTAAGCTGCTGATTTATATGATCAATTTGGCTTTTTAGAAAGAATAATACATGGAATCCTAAAGTACAGGCAAAACATTGTCTTAAAACACTGAAGCCATTTCTCAAGACCTTAGTAGCTTTATTGGGACACACTATGACCCATACTAAACATATAAGATATTAAAGTACTATACGTAGTCATTATTGACAAAAAGAGGATCTATCTGAGTCATGAAACATTTCCATTTTGTACACTGACGTAACAGGGCATATATGACATTTTCTGGAGATCCATGGTGCAAAATTTTGAAGATTCCAATGGTTTTTGTTTGTTTGTTTGTTTTTATCATAGGCAATCTTAGAAAGATCACATACATGCTGCTGAAATCATTCCATACATAAGAGCTCTCTCTTTAATAAATATTCATATATCTTTTGGGAAACATGTCATTACTATTTTTTCAAGAGATTTGGCCAAGTTACTTTTTTTCTTTTGAGAATGGGATGAAGCCTTGATGTTACCCCCTTTATTTATTTATTTTTAAAAATTAAAAAAGTATATTTTTTATAAATTTATTTATTTATTTATTTTTGGCTGTGTTGGGTCTTCATTTCTGTGCGCAGGCTTTCTCTAGTTGCAGCGAGCAGGGACTACTTTTCATTGACGTGCACAGGCTTCTCATTGCAGTGGCTTCTCTTGTTGCAGAGCATGGGCTCTAGGCTCGCAGGCTTCAGTAGTTGTGGTATGCAGGCTCAGTAGCTATGGCACATGGGCTTAGTTGTTCCATGGCATGTGGGATCTTCCCAGACGAGGGCTTCAGCTCATGTCCCCTGCATTGGCAGGTGGATTCTTAACCACCGTGCCACCAGAGAATTCCCCCCCTTTACTTTTAAATGAAAATACATACTGTACCTTTATAATAGCCTCAGTCTTCACAAAACTGCTGATCATCTCAGAGATCATCAAAGACTAGGAGACAACTGGATGGATTCACATCCTGAGTACTTCCAGGGTGATTCACTGGTAGACAAGAAGAGAAGTGGATTGAGACTGTTAGTAAAAGTGTGTTTGGAGTGTTGGACTAGAAACTTTAAGTGATAAAAAAGAAGAAAGTAAAAAAAAAAAAGGGAACAGGCTAATAGATAAAAGAAACAATTGAGGTCAATAAACTTGAGAACTTGGAGTTGTTGCAGAAGAGGTATACTCCTGATAAGAAAGAAAGAATAAAGAAACAGGACTGTCTTGGAAGAAAACATGGTGCTCAAGGACAAGCCTTCAGAAACTTTAGGGTACTGACAAGTTTCAAGATTTGGCTAAAAATATTGTTAGTTGAAGTAAAATAGAGGTAATGATCAATGACCACATGAACCTAGAGAATCAGATGGTTCATGAATATAGACACTAAAATTATACAGTGTGGTGAAAAGTTTTGGTATGGAGAGTAACACTATAAGGCAGGTGTTCAAATCTTCAGTTAAAGCAAGGGAATGACCACAAGCTTAAAAATGTCACAGCTGGTTGAAGTATGAATTATTATAGGATCAGGGGTTTTTCAAGTGTAGGAATTTTAAGATAGATTATGATCCCAAGTGAATTGTGGGCAAACTAGAAACTTTGACTTGAGAGAAGTGAGTGGAAAGACCTAGATTTACCTCGAAGGCAGGAAGACCATGTGCAGTGAAAAGTTAGGGAAGAAAATAGGATCTTCCAAAACAGAGATAAGACAAACTGATGGAAGTTTAAGGAAAGAGGAATTGCTTTAACTTCCCACCTTCCCCTGCCCCACATCCTGGAGAATAAAAACTTTTATGGAGGACTTGGAGCAAAGGTTTAAATATGGATAGTATTTTTTATTTAATTTAATTAATTAATTAATTTATACAGCAGGTTCTTATTAGTTGTCTATTTTATACATATTAGTGTATATAAATCAATCTCAATCTCCCAATTCATCCCACCACCACCCACACCCCGCTTACCCCTCTTGGTGTCCATATGTTTATTCTCTACATCTGTGTCTCTATTTCTGCCTTGCAAACTGGTTCATCTGTACCATTTTTCAAGATTCCACATATATGCGTTAATATAGGATATTTGTTTTTCTCTTTCTGACATACTTCACTCTGTATGACAGTCTATAGGTCCATCCATGTCTCTACAAATGACCCAATTTCGTTCCTTTTTGTGGCTGAGTAATATTCCATTGTACCACATCTTTTTCCATTCGTCTGTTGATGGGCATTTAGGTTGCTTCCATGACCTGTCTAATGCAAATAGTGCTGCAATGAACATTGGGGTGCATGTGTCTCTTTGAATTATGGTTTTCTCTGGGTTAACGCCCAGTAGTGGGATTGCTGGGTCATATGGTAATTCTATTTTTAGTATTTTAAGGAACATCCATGCTGCTCTCCATAGTGGCTGTATCAATTTATATTCCCACCAACAGTGCAAGAGGGTTCCCTTTTCTCCACACCCTCTCCAGCAATTATTGCTTGTAGATTTTATGATGATGCCATTCTAACCAGTGTGAGGTAATACCTCACTGTAGTTTTGATTTACATTTATCTAATAATTAGTGATGTTGAGCAGCTTTTCATGTGCCTTTTGGCCATCTGTATGTCTTCTTTGGAGAAATGTCTATTTAGGCCTTCTGCCCATTTTTTGATTGGGTTTTTGTTTTTTTTAATATTGAGCTGAATGAGCTGTTTATACATATTGGAGATTAATCCTTTGTCCATTGATTCATTTGCAAATACTTTCTTCCATTCAGAGGATTGTCTTTTTGTCCTGTTTATAGTTTCCTTTGCTGCACAAAAGCTTTTAAGTTTCATTAGGTCCCATTTGTTTATTTTTGTTTTTATTTCCATTACTCTAGGAGATGGGTCAAAAAAGATCTTGCTGTGATTTATGTCAAAGAGTGTTCTTCCTATGTTTTCCTCTAAGAGTTTTATACTGTCCAGGCTTACATTTAGGTCTTTAATCCATTTTGTTTAATTTATTTAGTTTATTTGTGTATGGTGTTAGGGAGTGCTCTAATTTCATTCTTTTACATGTAGCTGTCCAGTTTTCCCAGCACCACTTATTGAAGAGACTGTCTTTTCTCCATTGTATATCCTTGTCTCCTTTGTCATAGATTAGTTGACCATAGGTGCATGGGTTTATCTCTATGCTTTCTATCCTGTTCCACTGATCTATATTTCTGTTTTTGTGCCAGTACCATATTGTCTTGATTAGTGTAGCTTTGTAGTATAGTCTGAACTCAGGGATCTGCTTCCTCTGGCTCTGTTTTTTTTCCCTCAAGACTGCTTTGGCTATATGGGGTCCTTTGTGTCTCCATACAAATTTTAAGATTTTTTGTTCTAGTTCTGTAAAAAATGCCATTGGTAATTTGATAGGAATTGCATTGAATCTGTAGATTGCTTTGGGTAGTATAGCTATTTTCACAATATTGATCTTCCAATCCAAGAACATAGTATATCTCTCCATCTGTTTGTGTCATCTTTGATTTCTTTCATCAGTTTCTTATAGTTTTCTGAGCACAGATCTTTTGCCTCCTTAGGTAGGTCTATTCCTAGGTATTTTATTCTTTTTGTTGCAATGGTGAATGATATTATTTTCTTGATTTCTCTTTCTGATCTTTCATTGTTAGTGTGTAGGAATGCAAGAGATTTCTGTGCATTAATTTTTTTTTTTTGGTATGCGGGCCTCTCACTGCTGTGGCCTCTCCCATTGCAGAGCACAGGCTCCAGATGCGCAGGCTCAGCTTCCATGGCTCACGGGCCTAACCGCTCCATGGCATGTGGGATCTTCCCAGACCGGGGCACGAACCCATGTCCCCTGCATCGGCAGGCAGACTCTCAACCACTGCACCACCAGTGAAGCCCTGTGCATTAATTTTGTATCCTGCTACTTTACCAAATTAATTGATTAGCTTTAGTAGTTTTCTGGCGGCATCTTTAGGATTCTAAATGTATAATATCATGTCATCTGCAAACAGTGACAGTTTTACTTTTTCTATTCCAATTTGTATTCCTTTTATTTATTTTCCTTCTCTGATTGTTATGGCTAGGACTTCCAAAACTATGTTGAATAATGGTGGCAAGAGTGGATATCCTTGTCTTGTTCCTGATCTTAGAGGAAATGCTTTCAGTTTTTCACCATTGAGTATGATGTTTGCTATGTGTTTGCCATGTATGGCCTTTGTTTTGTTGAGGTAGGTTCCCTCTATGCCCATTTTCTGGAGAGTTTTTTTTTATCATAAATTGGTGTTGAATTTTGTCAAAAGCTTTGTCTGCATCTATTGATATGATCATATGGTTTTTATTCTTCAGCTTGTTAATATGGTGTATCACATTGATTGATTTGTGTATGTTGAAGTATCCTTGCCTTACTGGGGTAAATCCCACTTGATCATGGTATATGATCCTTTTAATGTATTGTTGGATTCTGTTTGCTAGTATATTGTTGAGGATTTTTGCCTCTATATTCATCAGTGTTATTGGTCTGTAATTTTTTTTTTGTAATATCTTTGTCTGGTTTTTGTATCAGCGTGATGGTGACCTCATAGAATGAGCTTGGGAATGTCCCTTCCTCTGCAATTTGTTGGAAGACTTTGAGAAGGATGGGTATTAGCTGTTCTCTAAATCTTTGATAGAATTCACCTGTGAAGCCATCTGGTCCTGGACTTTTGTTTGTTGGAAGATTTAAAATCGCATTTTCAATTTCATTACTTGTGCCTGTTCTGTTCATATTTTCTATTTCTTCCTGGTTCAGTCTTGGAAGGCTATACCTTTCTAAGAATTTGTCCATTTCTTCCACGTTGTCCATTTTATTGGCATAGAGTTCCTTGCAGTAGTCTCATGATGCTTTGTATTTCTGTGGTGTCCATTGTAACTTCTCCTTTTTCATTTCTAATTTTATTGATTTGAGTCCTCTCCCTCTTTTCTTTGATGAGTCTGGCTAAAGTTTTATCAATCTTGTTTATGTTCTCAAAGAACCACGTTTTAGTTTTATTGATCTTTGCTATTGTTTTCTTTGTTTCTATTTCATTTATTTTTGCTTTGATTTTTATGATTTCTTTCCTTCTACTAACTTTGGGTTTTGTTTGTTTTCTTTCTCTAGTTACTTTAGGTGTAAGGTTACATTGTGTTTTTGAGATTTTTCTTGTTTCTTGATGTAGGAATGTATTGCTATACACTTCCTTCTTAGAACTGCTTTTGCTGCATCCCATACATTTTGGATTCTCGTGTTTCCATTGTCATTTGTCTCTAGGTATTTTTTGATTTCCTCTTTGATTTCTTCAGTGATCTCTTGGTTATTTAGTAACGTATTGCTTAGCTTCCACGTGTTTGTGTTTTTTATGTTTTTTTCCATGTAATTGATTTCTAATCTCATTGCATTGTGGTTGGAAAAGATGTTTGATGTGATTTCAATTTTCTTAAATTTACCAAGGCTTGATTTGTGACTCAAGATGTTATCTATCCTGGAGAACGTTCCATGTGCACTTGAGAAGAAAGTGTAATCAGCTGTTTTTGAATGGATTGTCCTATAAATATCAATTTAGTCTATCTGGTCTATTGTGTCATTTAAAGCTTGTGTTTCCTTATTAATTTTCTGTCTGGATGATCTGTCCATGGGTGAAAGTGACGCGTTAAAGTCCCCCACTATTGTTGTGTTACTGTCAATTTCCTCTTTTATAGCTGTTAGCATTTGCCTTTTGTATTGAGGTGCTCCTTTGTTTGGGTGCATAAATATTTTCAATTGTTATATCTTCTTCTTGGATCGATACCTTGATCATTATGTAGTGTCCTTTCTTGTCTCTTGTAACATTCTTTATTTTAAAGTCCATTTTATCTGATATGAGTATTGCTACTCCAGCTCTCTTTTGATTTCCATTTGCATGGAATATCTTTTTCCATTCCCTCACTTTCAGTCTGTATGTTCCTAGATCTGAATTGGGTCTCTTGTAGAAAGCATATAGATGGGTCTTGTTTTTGTATCCATTCAGTGAGCCTGTGTCTTTTGGTTGGAGCACTTAATCCATTCATATTTAAGGTAATTATCAATATGTATGTTCCTATTACCATTTTCTTAAGTTGTGGGTTTGTTTTGTAGGTCCTTTTATTCTCTTGTGTTTTCCACTTAGAGAAGTTCCTTTAGCATTTGTTGTAGAGCTGGTTTGGTGGTGCTTAATTCTCTTAGTTTTTGCTTGTCTGTAAAGCTTTTGATTTCTCCATCAAATTTTAATGAGATCCTTGCCGGGTAGAGTAATCTTGGTTGTAGGTTCTTCTGTTTCATCACTTTAAGTATATCATGTCACTCCCTTCTGACTTGTAGCGTTTCTGCTGAGAAATCAGCTGTTAACCTTATGGTAGTTCCCTTGTATGTTATTTGTCATTTTTCCCCTAATGGTTTTATAATTTTTCTTTGTCTTTAATTTTTGTCAATTTGATTACTATGTGTCTCTGCATGTTTCTCCGGGGGTTTATCTTGCCTGGGACTCTCTGCACTTACTGGACTTGGGTGGCTATTTCTTTTCCCATGTTAGGGAAGTTTTTGACTATAACCTCTTCAAGAATTTTCTTGGATCGTTTCTCTCTCTCTTCTCCTTCTGAGACCCCTATAATTCGAATGTTGGTGCATTTAATGTTGTCCCAGAGGTCTCTTAGGCTGTCTTCATTTATTTTCATTCTTTTTTCTTTATTCTGTTCCACAGCAGTGAATTCCACCATTCTGTCTTCCAGGTCACTTATCCGTTCTTCTGCCTCAGTTATTTTGTTATTGATTCCTTCTAGTGTATTTTTCATTTCAGTTATTGTATTGTTCTTCTCTGTTTGTTTGTTCTTTAATTCTTTTAGGTGTTTGTTCTTTAATTCTTCTAGGTGTTTGTTCTTTAATTCTTCTAGGTTTTGGTTAAACATTTCTTGTATATTCTCAATATTTGCCTCCATTCTTTTTCCGTGGTCCTGGCTCATCTTCACTATCATTATTCTGAATTCTTTTTCTGGAAAGTTGCCTATCTCCACTTCATTTAGTTGTTTATCTGGGGTTTTATCTTGTTCTTTAATCTGGTACATAGTCCTCTGCCTTTTCATTTTGTCTGTGTTTCTGTGAATGTAGTTTTCTTTCCACAGGCTCAGGATTGCTGTTCTTCTTGCTTCTGCTGTCTGCCCTCTGGTAGATGAGGCTATCTAAGAGGGTTGTGCAAGCTTCCTGATGGGAGGGACTGGTGGTAGGTAGAGCCGGGTGTTGCTCTGTTGGGCAGAGCTCAGTAAAACTTTAATCCATTTGTCTGCTGATCGGTGGGGCTGGGTTGCCTCCCTGTTGGTTGTGAGGCCTGAGGTGACCCAGGACTGAAGCCTACAGGTCCTTTGGTGGGGCTAATGGTGTACTTCAGGAAGGCTCATGCCAAGGAGTACTTCTGTTGCCAGTGTCCTTGTACCTACAGTGAGCCACAGATGCCCCCCACCTCTGCAGGAGACCCTCCAACACTAGCAGGTAGGTCTGGTTCAGTCTCCTGTGGGGTCACTGCTCCTTCCCCCTGAGTCTTGATGTGCACACTACTTTGTGTGTGCCCTTCAAGAGTGGAGTCTTTGTTTCCCCCAGTTCTGTTTAAGTCTTGCGATCAAATCCCACTAGCCTTCAAAGTCTGATTCTCTGGGAATTCCTCCTCCTTTTGCTGGACCCCTAGGTTGGGAAGCCTGATGTGGGGCTCAGGACCTTCACTACAGTGGGTGGACTTCTGTGGTATAATTTTTCTCCAGTTTGTGAGTCACCCACCCCCCATTTATGGGATTTGATTTTATTATGATTGCTCCCCTCCAACCATCTCATTTTAGCTTCTTTGTCTTTTGAGGTGGGGTATCTTTCTTTGTCTTCCTGTCTTCCTGTCAATGATTGTTCAGCAGTTAGTTGTGATGCTGGTGCTCTTGGAAGAGAGAGTAAGAACACATCTTTGTACTCCTCCATCTTGAACCAATCCATGGATAGTATTTTGAGATGCAGAGAATATTCAAGACAGAGGGAACAGCATGAATAAAAAAAGGGATGAAAATTATGAAGTAAAGTGTTGGAGATAGTGGCAAAGAGTTCCATTCAGCTAATAGGCAAAAAGGACTAGGGAGAGTTTTAAGTAAGGTTGGAAAAGTTCAATATGGCTAAAGATAGCTTTGATGAGAAAAGAAAGTTCACTTTATTTACTGTAGCATTTGGAGCGTTTTATAGTGGGACCTTAAAAATGAAAACCATACTTCTTAGAGTAAACAAAAAGATTTCTTTAAAATTGTTTGAAAATGTATTAACTTGAGTAAGACAGGTTATGAGCCTAATCATATCCAGGAAAGAGTGGAGAGTCAAGAGCAGCCATTCCCAATGGCATTTCACAGGTGCCTGAAGGAGGAAGTGGAAGACCAGAGAGATGAAGTTTACTTTTGCAGCTCTTTTCCGGCAGCACTGAGTGTCTGACCTAGAAAAGACTGTAACGATCTGATGTAACTCATTTGTTTAGTAGATAGAAAATGTAGGTCCAAAATGATTGGTGCTTTGCACAAGATGGTAGAAATTAGTGCCAGAACCAGCGTCTAAAACCAAGGCTTCCTGTCTGTTCATTTATTGATGTTTGCTCGCTATATAAAATGGAAACTAAACAAGGTGTGAGTGAAGATTATATTTTTTCACTGGCAGCAACATGCACTTAAAAAGAACCTCATAAACATGATTTTTTCTTCAAGATTGCAAGCAAGAAAATAACAGGACTTTTTTTTTTTTTTGCTATAAGGAATAGTGGTGTAGCATAAAGGCCAGAAGACTTTTTACTCTCATTGGGTACATTTATTCTCAACCATGTATTCTGACTAAGCTTCAGTTTAGTTTCTGTACTTATAAATTGGGGATAATAATCTGCCTCATCCGTTTTATATCAATGGAATTTGAGACACTCAAATGAAATATGTGAAATAAAAATGAATATGGCACAAAAATGAAAAGTGAGAACTAACATTGAACAACAATGCAAAAGATGATGTCACTTTAGATTATTTAAGTTTTCTTCTTTATAATTTTATATATTTTATATATTTTCTACAATAAATATGTGTTATGTTTATAGTTGAAAACATAAACATTTCCTTTTTAAATCTTGGTGAGACTATATTTGAAAAATATTAGCTGATTTAATATCTAATTTCATCTTCTTAGATCATCTATGTTTGCCGGAATGCCAAGGATGTGGTTGTTTCTTATTACTATTTCTTTTTAATGGTGACTGCTAATCCGGATCCTGGTTCTTTTCAAGATTTTGTGGAAAAATTCATGGATGGAGAAGGTATGAACAGTTTCTTTTTCTGAATTCTTTCAAGGTAAATGATACAAGACAAATGGCATCTCTGGGCAAAAATTTTTGTTGTCCGTTCTGGTCTGTTATCCTTCCTAGTCCTTAATTAAAACACAGAAATTCTAGAAGGCCTTGAACTTTAGAACAAGCATAGAGTTTCCAGATGCAGAAGGAAAATTGCAGAACCTGGATACTCTAGTTTGGTGCCTACAAATAAGTATACAGATGTGTGTGTGTCCAATTCTCTCTCATCTCTTTTTATTACAGAAGCACTTCACAGTGTGTTATTTCAACTACATTGAACAAGAGGGGAAAAACAGAGGAGAGAAAATGTTCATTTGTTTCTAAGAAAAATTTCAGATACTACATGGGGCCAGAATTCACAAAGAAGTCTGAATATCTACAAAGTTCTTACTCATTCTAACTACTTTGCAGTCTGAATAATTCAACTAGATTTCTCAGAACAGTGTAAGAGTTACCTGAGCAGAAATTCTGGGAAATTTTGTCTTTTTATTTAACTCCCAACTAAAGCAACTTGAGTATTCAAATTTGAGAAATAAAGGGTTCAGGAGAATCAAGTATTAACTAAAGAAGGCCATTCTAATCCTGTAGTAATAATTGTAAGGAAAAAAGTTAATAACACCATTTTTATATCCACAAAATTTAATATTGACTCAATGAAAATGTGGTATATGTGCTTTATGCTTATCTCTACATTTGGAAAATTTTATGCTAAAGCATCATGAATAAAATACATGTCTCAAGATTATCAAACAGGTGTTATAAGGCAGAGAAAGATAATGTACCTCTGCAAAATGAACGAATAAGATCACTATAAAAATCATTATATGACTTTTTCTGTAAAGAAACAAATGTAACAAAACAGAACCAGACCTACCCACATATACAGAAAACAAACTAGTGTTTACCACAGGGGAGGGGGATGGGGAGGGGCAAAATAGATGAAGGGGATTATGAGGTACACGCTGCTAGTTATAAAATAAATAAGTCACAGGGAAGTAATGGGCAACATAGGGAATATAGTCAATATTTTATTATAACTTTACGGTGTATAATCTATTAAAATATTGAATCACTATGTTGTACAACCACTATAATATTGTAAGCCAACTATACTAAATAAATAAATAAATAAATAAATAAATAAATAAATTGTCGGTAGAGTCAAAGAACAGAAGAGGTATGTAACGATTTAATGCAAAGCAGAGTACTTTGACTCACACATCATTATATTATCATGTCAGCTTTTTACTGGGTAAAATACTTGGATATATGTGAGAGAAGATGAGGGAAGAGAAAGGAAGAAACTGTATATGGTCATACCACATCATCTCCAAAATCTAATTTTTTAGAGTGAGAATGATACTAAGGGTCCCTAAGAGGGCACCTCTTACCATTTAAACTGTGAGTGGTGTAACAAAAATTATATAGCTGCTAGCTTCAGTTACCAAAGCTAGTTTTTTTGTTTGTTTGTTTGTTTTTGCGGTACGCGAGCCTCTCACTGTTGTGGCCTCTCCCGTTGCGGAGCACAGACTCCGGACGCGCAGGCTCAGCAGCTATGGCTCACGGGCCCAGCCGCTCCGCAGCATGTGGGATCTTCCCGGACCAGGGCACGAACTCTTGTCCCCTGCATCGGCAGGCGGACTCTCAACCACTGCGCCACCAGGGAAGCCCCAAAGCTAGTTTTTAAATAATACATATGAGACCTGGACTGAATTCTGATCATAATAATGTTGATAATTCCACTACTCAACTCCTTTCACTAACAACCTGATTTCACAAACACACACACACACACACACACACACCATTTTCAAAAATGCTTTCATAAGCTCTGAATCAAATGGATGGAGTCTTCTTTCACTTTTCCCCTGAGTCATAAACCATGTCATAATAATGAAAGTTGAGAATATGTTTCTGTATATAGTTTATTCAACATACTGTGCTGCTTTTGCTGCAGAGAAATTTGCTTCAGATGTGCAGCTGATCTCTAGTTTTCATTCCATGATCATTTATTTATATTTCTTTGTCTGAAGACTCATTTTCAAGCTATATAAAGATGATGCTATGTCCTCACATTGTTCTTCTCTCTAATTTTAGTTCCTTATGGTTCCTGGTATGAACACACAAAATCTTGGTGGGAAAAGAGAGAGAATCCACAAGTGCTATTTCTTTTCTATGAAGACATGAAGGAGGTGAGAAACTCAAAACATATGGCAACTTAGTAATTCTCAAAATGTTAGAATTTGACAACATGGTAAATACAAAATTCTGCCTTTAAATAAATGATGCAGCCAACTCCAAAAGTTAAAATAATCCAGATACTTTAGCACAGATTTGAAGCTAGTAAATAAAAACCTTCTGTAAGTGAATACATATAAACCCAAGTCTCAAAAATTTACCAAAGATAAAAGAAGGAATTTGAGTTCATAAAACAAAACAACAACAACATGCACACGCATATGCACACAAGGAATCACAATGGGCAAGAAGAGTTAACTGGTCTCCAAATGCATAGAGGTAGGAATTATCAGACAAGGACCATAAAATAACTATGCTGAACATGTTTAAAGAAACAAAAGAAGAAATTAAAAATTTTACAAAGAAACAAGAGATTACTAAAATTGATAAAGCAGATTTTGAAAAGCCCCAGCAAAATAGAATTTCTAAAATAAATTTTAGAAACTAAAATTAGAAAATTAAAAGATAGTTTAAATAACAGATAAGACATGGCTAAATAGTGAATTATTAATGTAGAAGATGATGCTGAGGAAAGTCCACAGGATGTACCACAGTGAGATAAACAGAATACTTCAGAAGAGGTAATGAATATATAAGATAGATTAACATGGTCTCACATATATCAACTCAAACTTCCAGAAGAAGAGAGTAAAGAGAATGCTGGAACAACAATATGAAAAAGAGTGAGGACATCACAATTTCTTCATAATCTGTTTTTTTTTCGAGCTTTTTTAATAATCAGGGTAATTCAAAATAAAAATTACTAGGATGCCTTTTCACATCCACCAGATTGACAGCAATTAAAAAGTCTGACAATAATAAATACCAGTCAGGATGTATGTTAGTGAGAAATAACACATTTCTGTTAAGAGTATAAAAATATACAAACACTATGGAAACAACGTGTTACCTAGGGAGGGCAAACATGCACATAGTTTAAGACTCAGGAATTCCACTAGTAGATATATGCTCTTGAGAAACACTGACTTGTGTGTAGTAGTTTATATATACAGCAACCTTCATAGCAGCATTCCCCATGACCATAAAAATTGGAAACAATCCAAATATACATATATTCAGGAATCAATACATGATTTATACTATTATTCTACAATTAAATATTATATTGCAATGAAAAGGAATACACTTCAAATGTGCACATCAATTGGGTAAAACCAAACCATATGTTGTCTAGGGTTACATACATGAGTCTCAAATCTACAGAGTAAAGCACAGGATTGATTAGGTCAATTTCAGGGTAGCAAGTTTGTTGTTGTTTGTGGAAATTGGAATGGAGAATGAAAAGAATGAAGTTGGAAACTTGCAAATGGAAAAACTCAACCAATTATGAATGTCTTATTGCATACATTGGGTAGTAGGTAAGGGTGCTATATTGATTTTTATTCTTTAAAGCACATATGTGCACATATCAAATAATTTTAAAATGAAAGACAAAATACTGGGTCTTTTTATTAAGGGGTAAGAAATATCTTCCCTCATTCTTTATTAGTACCAAGAAAGCAATTGATATCCATGTCTTGTACACATCTTTGCACAATTATTAAGATTCATGTGACAGTAATTCTAGAGTTGTTTTGATGAGGACAAATTTAAAATAAAATCATAAGTATTATTTTAGAAACTGAATTATTACTTCTTGATAGAATTTAACACAGAACAAATTGGAATGAGAAGCAGCCATGATCTGTAGTTTATTTTATTACTTAAATTTGTGTTCTGTAATGAGAATATTGAAGACAGTAAATTTAAAAGGCACACGAAAAAAATGTTTTAGTTAATCCAACCATTTTGCCCTTCCAAATTGTTCATGTCCATTTACTCCCTATTTTGGTCAAAAATGGCCATGTTTAGGTTTCTTCTCTATTTGAGTGAATGGGGAACAGAAGAATAAATGTTTTCTCTTGTTTCTACAACATATCAAGTAGAAAGAGAAAAAGACAGTAACCTTGTTATGTAGAGATACTACCTTTTTTTGTGGAAAACAAGTAAATAAAAAACGTGAGAATACGTATATGGTACAATGGATTTATATAGGGATTTATGGGAGCAAAAATAGAGTTATCTAACTCAAATTGGAATAGTCGAGGAAATTATCCCAAAGAAGGTGATACTTAAGCTGAAGTTTGACAGGCAAGCTGTATTTTGTAGGACAGAGAATTAGAGAACAGCATTCTGTGTAAAGGGAACTATACACCAGAATAAGCATTATAGTTGGTTTTGAGAATCGTTGCATTGAATGATTAAGCCAAATAATAGGGTATGCTATAGAAGTGACTAGAGATGGGGATGTTTGTAGCTAT
The DNA here is from genome assembly GCF_059928025.1 of Delphinapterus leucas. NCBI lineage: Eukaryota > Metazoa > Chordata > Mammalia > Artiodactyla > Monodontidae > Delphinapterus > Delphinapterus leucas. The sequence goes on along the minus strand of NW_028322269.1, from coordinate 892,994 downwards.
GGTTCATGAAAATCTGATATTGTTCCATGTTGAGTGTTTGACTTTTTACACCCTTTCTTAATCTTTCTGGTTCCTTTGCTTCTCACTAGTTACATCAATAAATTAAAAGAGAATTGAAAGCTGTCTGCATATTTTCAACCTCAAACTTGATCTGTCAAAGGGGACTGTAGTCTTTAAGAGTGTATATTATATTCATAGATAGTATTTATTGAGCATGTATTATGCATAACTGACTAAAATAAATATTTTATAAACACCATCTCATTTAGTGTTCTAAAAATCTTTGAAGTTTCTTTTATGTTCATTTTATGAATGAGGAAAATTATGCTTAGAGAAGTTAAAAAATACCACTTCCCTGAGAAATGTTTTTGCTCACTAGAATCCTAATTCCAATATCAGTGGGGGGAAGAGGAGGGAAGAAAAGTTTTCTTTCGGTGTCCTTTTTTATCCACAAAGTAATGTATTCAATTTTAGTAACTGAGTCTTCAAAATATTTTTTTCTTCTTAGAATATCAGAAAAGAGGTGATGAAATTGATAGAATTTCTGGGAAGGAAGGCATCAGACGAGCTTGTGGACAAGATTATAAAACACACTTCATTCCAGGAGATGAAGAACAATCCATCTACCAATTACACAATGCTACCGGATGAAGTCATGAACCAAAAAGTATCTCCCTTCATGAGAAAGGGTGAGATAGTCATGTTATTTGCCTCCATTGCTGTAGGAAATCATAAGTTGAAATAGTTATAGGCAAACATCTATTAAGATCTATTCATGCCTGTGGACCCTGCTTGTTTTCTTCAGAGATGTTTCACATTTGAGTGACCAGTTCTGCAGAAGCATAAAATATTAGTACTACTACTAATAAATTACTATTACTTGTTGATTACTTCGTATATGCAGCAAATTATATTAAGAATGACCAGCAGCCACCCCAGCCTCAGTACTAGCACTAATACCACACTCTACTAGCTATTACTTATTAAGTCTTTGTGCCTTGGTGCTGCATCACATACATCATATAAATTGTAAATTCTAATTTTTTTAAAATTCTAATGCAAGAGTTAAGAGAAAATTCTATTATAATCTAATTTTGAGATGAAGAAACAATCTTAGAACAATTAGTCAGCTTTTCCTTAACCAAGTGGAAGGCATTTTTCAAGACTAAATGGCAAATTTCCAAACTTATCAAATTGTATACTTTAAATATGTACAGTTCTCTGTATATAAATTATACCTCAATAAAGCTGTTTTAAAAAAGACTAAGTTTCAAAACACTTAGTGGTAAATACAGCTTGGCTTAGCAAAAATATCAAAATACAATGAAGCGACATCTATTGGGAGGAGGCATGGTGGTCTTGATGAGATATAGTCAGTTTATAAATCCAAAGGCATGTAGGATATGCAGAGTATTGGGACATCCAGTCTTACTGATATGTGAAGCAGAAACAGAAAAGAGAAAATCTTGCTCTTGGAACCAAATTGTCATTGAGAGGGTCAGGAATTTTGTAAACAATTGGAATAACAAACCTGCCACTGGGTGAAAATAGGGCACACATGAAAGAGAGTTAACATGCAGAGTAAATTTAAATTATTGAATCCTCAGATTATCTCAGTTTCTTTTCCCATAATGTCCTCATATATTTTTAAGATAAAATAACAAACTTAAAATAATGGCCATGTTTGTAAAGGGCTTTGTACTGTTATACCTTCAGACCCCACATGATTCTCAAGACACATTTTCTATCTTCTGCTTTTTGGGTCTTTTCATTGGGAAAGTTTAGATCTCCTTGAGCTAAAGGGACAATTGAACAATTGATTAATTTAAAATACAAGGTGACTTCCTTCTGTCAGGGGAGGGTTGGATGTGGAAGCAAAAAGAAGAGCCTGCTAGGCTATTGTAACACACAGGTGGGAAACGCTGAGGAGCTTCTCTGTAGGTGGCAGCAGAAATGGAGAGAAGGCAATGGCTATGAAGAAAGTCTGAATATAAATAAAGAATTAGATATTGTGGTTGAAGGATAACTGCTAAGTTTATGCAGTGGATACCTGCTGTTGCCATTGACCAGGTTATGGAAAAGGTCACCAATAAAATGCAATTTTGTAGGGAAGGAAATGAATTTATTTTTAAACTAGGTGAATTTGAGATGCTTATATGGAATGAAAGTGGTCATATCAGGTAGGCACTTGGATATGAAGATGTAAGTCTGCATTTTAATATTATCAGCATGAAGATGATATTTAATATCTTGGGAGTAGGTAAAACATGGATCTCAGGAGCCCCAGCATTTCAGAGGAAATTGGAGAAGAAAAATTAAGTGAAGTATTGATAGCATAACAGGGGAAGGTCAGAGAAATAAATTTGCTGTTTGTTTTGTTTTGTTTTGTTTTAACAATCAGGCCAAATCCTTGTTTGCACTCTCAAATATATAGTATTTATGGTATATATTTTATTTCTATAATTAAGGGTTACAAGAATAAAATTTGATTAGTGTTAATGAAAGTGATGTATATTAGAAAATTTCATTATTCTGGCTGGAAGACATAATATTTACTGTTTTTTTTCTCTTTTGTTACAGGGATTGCAGGAGACTGGAAGAATTACTTTACAGTAGCCCTAAATGAGAAATTTGACATGCACTATGAGCAACAAATGAAGGGGTCTACACTGAAGTTACGAACCGAGATCTAGGAAGGGTTTTCTTGACACATCTGAGATTAAAGTGTTCTTTTCATCATTCCTTACCTCATTTATTTTAGACTAGTAGAGAGCGAGTCATGTGAAAGATCATGATCAGGTTCACATGATTATTGAGATCTTCATATAAAAAAGCAAGAAAGATTTTTTTCCCTGCTGTTATCTTTAAAATGTTTTTCCTTTCCTTTCTTTATTACAAATTATTACACAAATCTATAACCTATGAGAATGATGTAGGAACACACAAATTTTTGAAGTTGTTAAAGCCTCATCAAAAATAATCAAACATTCCAAATTCTTTAACTTTGTTGTTACTTTTTTCCATTTGTTAGTACATTTAGTATATATATATATATATATACATTTATATACATATATGCATAAATATATATATTTACATGGAATTTGAAAACCTTGACAGAAAGAACTAAAGAATAAATAAATATGAGGGTATAAATAGATCTGTTATTTCCTTCCTGATATTTTCCTTCACTTTCTGCAAAATGGCTTAATTTGGAATTTACCTTAGTTTAATGTAAATTTGGGGCATAACAGAACTGATTTCCAGACCTTTATAAATAATCCCAACGAGTGTTATTTATGCTTGGATGTCTTTAGCTAATTTGATATAGTTACGCTTTAGTATTATTTCTGTCATATACACAATATTATAAAATTAAGCTCTGTAAAGTTTTAAAGAACGTGATATATGCCAGTAAAATAAAATACAAACAAAAGTAAAAGAAGAATTATTTTTTTTTTATTTAAACAATGTTGTTTTGGCTTATGTCTCCTATTTTTCTCTATTCTCTTGATCATTTTTTTCTATAGCATGTTTCTTTTAACAGTCAGTGCTTCCTTTCTCTAAATCAGAAGACACACAAGATCTTAAAAAATTCACTATGGGTCTTTAGTAGAATAGAATGTCATTACTTCCTAAACTCAAAGATCAAATCAAATGTTTTCTTACTTTTTGGGGGAAAAGCTAGGAATTTCTCAGCCCCCTTTTTTAATAATTATGATTTTCAGAATAAAAGCTATTTTTTAGTGTAACATTTCTATGCATTATACAAAAATTGAAGAGTCTTGAAAATTTTTAAGATTTTGTTTGGGTTGAGGTGGTAATTAGAATCTCAGTCTCTGGAGGGAACAGCTGTTGCATACATACACACATGAATATACCTATACACACATTCAGACTCATTCATTATCATTATTCTTTCTCTGAACCATCTAAGATAAAGATATAATCACCCTAAAATATGCCAGTGTCTATTTCCCCCAAATAAAGCACTTTCCTGTATAATCACAACTATCCAAATCAGGAAATCAATATTGACACAGTACTACCGTCCAATCCATATATTGCAATCACATCCATCCCAACTGCTTCATCAAAGGCTTTTTGTTTTTTCCTTCTGGTCCCAGATCCAATCTGAGATAACATGTTGCATTTTATTATCATAATTCAGATTTCCTTCAGTCTCAACAGCTGCTCAGTATTTTCTGTGTTTCGTGACCTTTGCAGTTTTAGAATATAGACTTTTAATTTTGCACAATATCTTCCAATCTTGCCCATCTCAACTCTCAGGACATACAGAAAAATTGTGGCTCTCTCAGCACATCACATCAGAGGGCATGCAATACCAGCCTGTTGCACACTGGTGTTGTCAAACTTGATAATTTTGTTAAATTAGTGTCTGCCCTTTTTCTCTAACATAATGTCACCTTTTCTATCTTTGTGATTGATTAGTATTTTGTGGGGAGATAATCTAAGGCTATAATTCACTCCCTTGTATTTGGCATCCATTGATTATTTAGCCTAAATCTTTCACCACTAAAATGATTGCAAATTCTGTCAATAGTTTCTATTTCTATCATTCTTAATTTATTGCATGGCATTATAAGAAAGGAATTTTTCTTTCCCCTCATTTATTTATTCATATCAATATGAACTCATGACTCCCCATTTAATTCAAAAGTTATTATATGTCATATCAAAATTTATTTGATACTCGAATTATCTCAGTTCTGGCCAGTGGGAGTCCCTTCAAACTGGCTCTGCGCCTTCTTGACATTCCCTTTTCATCTTTTGAGAACTTATTATCTGACTTATGTATTTTCCTTGCATCGGCCTTGGAACAAGCTATTTTTTCCAAGGAATTTGAGTTAATTTAGTGGAAGATACCATTTAGGAATCAAGATTTGAGTATTTTGTGTGCTCATTGTTTCTAGACTGTCATTGCTTCTGAGTCACCTTAGTGCACAGCTATGTCACTCTTCATTTCTCAATATCTTTCTCTATAGGTAGATAGACATATAGATACATAGGGGTAAATGAATAGATAAATCTATATATATATATATGTAATTTGAATCAAAGTATATATACTATGAAAAATACAAGTTTACATCTACACCTATAACTTCAATAATACTATACAATCTTTTCATTTTCCAAATTTCTAAATTATTTCCCATTATCTTTAATGTACTTATTTTTTGCTTAATCACACCCCTCTTTCCCCATAGTAACCAACCTCATGATAATGCTACTATCTGCTCTTGCCTGCCACCTACTTGACCCCTAGATTCACTGCCACTTTTTCCTCACCCAGGCATGCTGTTGCCCGCTAGACTCCAGTAACTCTTTAGCCCTTAGTAATGTTACCATTTTCAAGGAAAAGAAATATGAAGAAAAGAAATATGAATTTGAACTTATGTGGTCTTCAGGATTCAATTGAAAACACAGTGGTTATACAAGGCCTCTCCCCTATCTTTTTCTGGGGCCTAGAATCCAACTTTTATCTTCCTAAACCCATAGGGCTGTCAAAAGCTATGCTCAGCTTCTCAGCCACCTTTCAGGAAATCAGAAGTCTTTATGGGATTAGCAGGGTTCGATTCTCTAGATTTCTGTTTCTTCTGGATTTATGGAACAGTATTTTCATTATTTCACCAAAGTAAAATAAGCCCCAAAGAAGCAGAAGGAAAGAAATGATAAAAATTTAAATCATAAATAAGTGAAATTGAATACAGAAAAAAACAATAGAGAAAATTAATAAACTAAAAACTAGTTCTTAAAAAAAGTCAATAAAATTGACAATCCTCTAGCAAGAGTGGCAAAGATGAAAGGATACAAGATGTAAATCATCAATATCAGGAATGGAAAGAAGAGATGTTACCATAGATTACATAGCCAATAAAAAGATAATAAGAAAACACTATAAACAATTTTATGCACATAAATTTGACAACTTAGAAAAAGATGAACCAATTACTTAAAAACTACAAGCTATCAAAACTCAGACCAGATGAAATATATAACCTGAATAGTCCTGTAACTATTAAAAATTGAATTTTAATTAAAATACTCTTGAAAAAGAAATAGCCATTCCTATGTCACTTCAGTGCAGAATTTTACCAAACATTTAAAGAAGAGTTAAGACCAATTTTACACAATCTCTTCTAGGATACAAAAAAGAAAAGAATGCTTTCCAACTCATAAAACCAATATTATCCTGATACTAAAAGCAGACAAACATAGTACAAAAAAGAAAACCATAGGTCAATATCCATAATGAACTTAAACACAAAAATCCTCAACAAAAATACTAGTGAACTGAATCTAGCAATATATATATTAACAAAACACACAATATGACCAATTGAAATTCATATTAGATATGTAAGGAGTTTTCAACATTTGAAAATCAATCTATATAGATCACCATATTAATAAGCTAAAGAAGAGTTATCATATGACCATATGAATTGATGTAGGAAAATCATTTTATAGAATTCATTGAAAAAAACTCTCAGCAATTTGAGAATAGAGGAAAATTATATCAACTTGATACAGACTATCTGTAAAAGGCCTACAGCTAATATCACACTCAATTGTGAAAAGACTGAATCCTTTCATCTTAAAATCAGGAACAAGGCAAGAATACCTGTTCTCATCATTCTTATTAAACCTGGTAGTAGAAGCTCTGGCCACTGTAATAAGGCAAAAATAAATAAATAAATAAATAAATAGCACACAGATTGCAAAGGAAGAAAGAGAGCTGCCATGTCATGAGTATACTCAGCAACCTTGTGGACATTCCTTCATGACAAAGAAATTAGGTCATTTGTCAATAACTGGAATGGAACTAAGCCTTCCTGTCAACAGCCATGCAAGTCAAAGAACTTAAAACTGAATTCTCCAATCCTAGTCAAGCCATTGGATGACTGGAACCCCAACCAACAATTTGACTATAACCTTGTGAGAGACCAAGAGCCAGAACTCTCTTGCTAAGTCATTCCCATATTCTAAACCCTTAGAAACTGCGTAAGATAATAAATGTTTGTTGCTTTATGCTACTACATTTTAGTGTATGTAATTTGTTACACTATAGTATATAACGAATCCAATGTAGAACTGGATATCGCAGATACTAAGTGTACCTCTCCAGACAATGCTAATCAATTACAAAGAGAGAAAGGTGACATTAAGATGCACATAACCTATCAGACTCCAGCTTGATCAATAATCAAAGATAACATTTATTTTGTCTCTCTCCAATCTAAACACAGTTAAACTCCACAAAGGCAGGGACTATGTTTTATTCACTGATCAATACAAAGCCTTGTGTACAGTGACTTGTGTACAGTATATATTCATGAATATTAGATGAATGAATGAATGAATGTCTACCCAGGTACATATGTACATCTCTGTTATTAAAAAGAGTTAAAAAAATAAATTCCTTACTTATACCAGTGAAAATGTCATTTTTCTCATTTATATCAACTCTTGAAACCATCGAACATTAATTTTAACTGAATTATATAGTACTTTTTTTTCAAATCTCTAAATATTAAGACCAAAGTTGTCTATAAAGGGAAAGATTAATTGTACATATTTTAGAACAACTACTTATAGGAAAAATGTTAAACCAGTCTCCAACTTAGCAACTATTTTCGGGAAGGTCTGTAAGAAGCAATTATGTTAGCCAGCTTTACTAAAGAAACAAAACAATCTGAAATCTTTCATTACCTACAATAACAGAGGGCTAGTCCTAGTTCATATTACCTTTATACTGCCATGCATTTCCAGGATTTAGACAGGCTGAGACTCTGATACATGTTTTTCATTCTGGGACCCAAGCTGAAGAAGCAGCCCCCTTGGGGTACATGTTCATTCTCAAGTTAGACACAGTAAAGAACAAGAGATCCATTGTAAAATGCAATGTCTCTTAAAGCATCATTGGCGTGTTCTCACTTCTGCTCACAATTAATTGGGCAAAGATATCATGGCCAAGTCCAAAGTTATTGGGCAGGAAAGTATATACTCCTTTCCCAGCAAAGTGGAGGACAGTGAATATTTGCCAAGGTTAACATCAACTTCCACAATCTTCTCTTACCTTTTTATAGCCTTCATAATCAGAACTGTTGCTATCTATCTGATATTCTACAGGAAGAATTGCATTTTCAAGAGTTCAAGCACTTTGTAGTTTCATTCTTAACCCCCTGCCATCCCTAAAATTCAGTTATTTATTTTCCTGTTAAGAAAATGCTAAATTTATCACACAGTACTCACATTAAGACCTCTGAGTCTCCCAATATTTGGCCCAAAGTGTAAGAACCATTTGTGACTCTTGGGCCACAGTGAAAACATCAAATTGATCCACACCTTAAAGATCATCCTTGTTGCTTATCTATTTTATACATACTAGTTTGTAACTCTTAAAACCGTACCTCTATCTTGCCCTTCCCTTCTTCCCTATCCCCACTGGTAACCACTAGTTTGTTCTCTATATCACATTGCACAGTACTGGGAAATATAGCCATTGTTTTGTAATAACTTTTAATGGAGTATAATCTATAAAAATATTGAATCACTATGTTGTACAAATAAAACTAATATAATATTGTAAGTCAACTATACTTCAATTTTTAAAAAAAGAGAGAGCAAATTAAACAAGGGAGGTATTAGCTGGGCTAAGGTCATGTTAGTCAACTTGCCATGAGATGATCAAGTGCAATGTAAAAATCCAAGTGCAGTGTAAAAAAAAAAAAAAATCATCCATAGTACATAATGCCAAATCTAGTGATTTGAAATAAAAGCTAGTGATGAGAAACTAGAGATCTATGCTTTGAGATAATCTTACCCTTAGGTTCAGCCTTATCAAATCCAGGATAGTGTTGATAAAATCCACTGATATGATACTCTCTCTCAAAAACTCACAGTCTTATGCTATGAATAATTCATCTTTAAGTATGTATTTTCATTTATTTCAATCTTGATTTCTATACACACACACATATGATCTGCAAACTTATAAGATTTATTTATTTAGTTATTTTGGTTTTTTTTAACATCTCTATTGGAGTATAACTGCTTTACAATGGTGTGTTAGTTTCTGCTTTATAACAAAGTGAATCTGTTATTCACATATATATGTTCCTAGGGAGACGCAAACTTATAAGATTTATTCCTAGAGAGAATATTTAGTTACAAAATGTATCCATACAGAAAAATATTTAACACATTTTTTCACCAATCAAATTGACAATGCTTTTTAGGAAAATAATAATTATAGTTTTGTTAGGGTTTTCCCTCTGAAAAATGGGACAAGTTTGCCATGCTGTATATCTTTAGTTCACCCCTCCAGATTCATTCCCCACTTTTTTTTCATCCTGTTCTGTGCACTGGAGGCTGATGCATATGGATTACATCAACAGGATTCTGGGCCCTCTGGTTTCTATTTGCCCGGAGATCTGAGGGAATAAAGATGGTGAAGTCAAATTGATTAATTCCTGACTCTTTCCCATGAGGTCAAATTAAGTGAGCTGCATACTTCAATCAAATTAACTGGAAAAGTCTTACTAAAATGGAGAAGGACCCTGCAGGGGTTTGCTTCATATATTTTGGGGACTTTGTTGTCTTGTGTGTATATATTTATAATTTTTTATTACAAATTCAACTTCACTACTAGTAATTAGTATGTTCAGATGAGTTCGCTCCAACACTGTTGGTGGGAATGTAAATTGGTGCAGACACTGTGGAAAATGGTATGGAAGTTCTTTAAAAATACTAAAAATAGAGCTACCATATGATCCAGCAATCCAATTCCTGGGTATGTATACAGAAAATACAAAAACTCTACTTCAAAAAGATACATGCATCCCAATGTTCATAGCAGCACTATTTTCAATAACCAAGAAATGGAAACAATCCAAGTGCCCATCAACAGATGATTGGCTTAAGAAGATTTGGTATGTATACAATGGAATATTACTCAGCCATAAAGAAGAATGAAATATTGCCATTTGCAGCAACATGGATGGACCCAGAGAATATTATACTTAGTGAAGTAAATTAGATAGAGAAGACAGATATTATATGACATCACTTATATGTGGAACCTAAAAGATAGTACAAATGAATCTATATACAAAACAGAAATAGACTCACAGACATAGAAAACAAACTTATGGTTACCAAAGGGGACAAGGAGGGGGAGGAGGGATAAATTAAGAGTATTTATAAGAATAGAGTAGGATAATTAAATAGTTTAGAAATCACACTAACATATTAAAGAAAGGGAATTTTAAGGGGGTTTGGGAGACTTGTAATTTAATGACCACTCAAGAAAAGAATCCAGTAACCTAGAAACAATTTACATTACCTTGCAGGAACACCAGGTGCAACCAATCACCAGACACACTCCAACCACAAATCCTGATAAACAATAGGTAAGCGGTCTGAATCTTCTTACATGGTAAGTCAGGGAGTTAATAGTCCTTGAAGAGTAGCATTTCTGTATATAGCCAAAACAGGAATATAGGTGAAAGGGGAAAAAAAAAAAAAAAACTAGGTGAAAGGGGACATTGTACTGAAACCTGAGATGAATTACTATATATTAGAATAGGTTACCACCCTTCAGCTAATATGCATATGACTTTTTTTTTTTAAACATCTTTATTGGGGTATAATTGCTTTACAATGGTGTGTTAGTTTCTGCTTTATAACAAAGTGAATCAGTTATACATATACATATGTTCCCATATGTCTTCCTTCTTCCGTCTCCCTCCCTCCCACTCTCCCTATCCCAACCCTCCAGGCTGTCACAAAGCACCGAGCTAATATCCCTGTGCCTTGCGGCTGCTTCCCCCTAGCTATCTACCTTACTACGTTTGTTAGTGTGTATATGTCCATGACTGTCTCTCGCCCTGTCAAAGCTCACACTTCCCCCTCCCCATATCCTCAAGTCCGTTCTCCAGTAGGTCTGCGTCTTTATTCCTGTCTTACCCCTAGGTTCTTCATGACATTTTTTTCCCCTTAAATTCCATATATATGTGTTAGCATACGGTATTTGTCTTTTTCTTTCTGACTTACTACACTCTGTATGACAGACTCTAGGTCTATCCACCTCATTACAAATAGCTCAATTTCATTTCTTTTTAAGGCTGAGTAATATTCCATTGTATATATGTGCCACATCTTCTTTATCCATTCAGCTGTTGATGGACATTTAGGTTGCTTCCATGTCCTGGCTACTGTAAATAGTGCTGCAATGAACATTGTGGTACGTGTCTCTTTTTGAATATGGTTTTCTCAGGGTATGGGCCCAGTAGTGGGATTGCTGGGTCATATGGTATTTCTATTTTTAGTTCTTTAAAGAACCTCCATACTGTTCTCCATAGTGGCTGTATCAATTTACATTCCCACCAACAGTGCAAGAGGGTTCCCTTTTCTCCACACCCTCTCCAGCATTTATTGTTTCTAGATTTTTTGATGCTGGCCATTCTGACTGGTGTGAGATGATATCTCATTGTAGTTTTGATTTGCATTTCTCTAATGATTAATGATGTTGACCATTCTTTCATGTGTTTGTTGGCATTCTGTATATCTTCTTTGGAGAAATGTCTATTTAGGTCTTCTGCCCATTTTTGGATTGGGTTGTTTGTTTTTCTGTTATTGAGCTGCATGAGCTGCTTGTAAATTTTGGAGATTAATCCTTTGTCATTTGCTTCATTTGCAAATATTTTCTCCCATTCTGAGGGTTGTCTTTTGTTCTTGATTATGGTTTCCTTTGCTGTGCAAAAGCTTTGAAGTTTCATTAGGTCCCATTTGTTTATTTTTGTTTTTATTTCCATTACTCTAGGAGGTGGGTCAGAAAGGATCTTGCTGTGATTTATGTCATAGAGTGTTCTGCCTATGTTTTCCTCTAAGAGTTTGATAGTTTCTGGCCTTACATTTAGGTCTTTAATCCATTTTGAGCTTATTTTTGTGTATGGTGTTAGGGAGTGATCTAATCTCATACTTTTACATGTACCTGTCCAGTTTTCCCAGCACCATTTATTGAAGAGGCTGTCCTTTCTCCACTGTACAGTCCTGCCACCTTTATCAAAGATAAGGTTTCCATATGTGCGTGGGTTTATCTCTGGGCTTTCTATCCTGTTCCATTGATCTATCTTTCTGTTTTTGTGCCAGTACCATACTGTCTTGATTACTGTAGCTTTGTAGTATAGTCTGAAGTCAGGGAGCCTGACTCCTCCAGCTCCTTTTTTCGTTCTCAAGATTGCTTTGGCTATTCGGGGTCTTTTGTGTTTCCATACAAATTGTGAAATTTGTTGTTCTATTTCTGTGAAAAATGCCAGTGGTAGTTTGATAGGGATTGCATTGAATCTGTAGATTGCTTTGGGTAGTAGAGTCATTTTCACAATGTTGATTCTTCCCATCCAAGAACATGGTATATCTCTCCATCTATTTGTATCATCTTTAATTTCTTTCATCAGTGTCTCATAATTTTCTGCATACAGGCCTTTCGTCTCCTTAGGTAGGTTTATTCCTAGATATTTTATTCTTTTTGTTGCAATGGTAAATGGGAGTGTTTTCTTGATTTCACTTTCAGATTTTTCATCATTAGTATATAGGAATGCCAGAGATTTCTGTGCATTAATTTTATATCCTGCTACTTTACCAAATTCATTGATTAGCTCTAGTAGTTTTCTGGTAGCATCTTTAGGATTCTCTATGTATAGTATCATGTCATCTACAAACAGCGACAGCTTTACTTCTTCTTTTCCGATTTGGATTCCTTTTATTTCCTTTTCTTCTCTGATTGCTGTGGCTAAAACTTCCAAAACTATGTTGAATAAGAGTGGTGAGAGTGGGCAACCTTGTCTTGTTCCTGATCTTAGTGGAAATGCTTTCAGTTTTTCACCATTGAGGATGATGTTTGCTGTGGGCTTGTCATATATGGCCTTTATTATATTGAGGAAAGTTCCCTCTATGCCTACTTTCTGCAGGGTTTTTATCATAAATGGGTGCTGAATTTTGTCGAAAGCTTTCTCTGCATCTATTGAGATGATCATATGATTTTTCTCCTTCAATTTGTTAATATGGTTTATCACATTGATAGATTTGCATATATTGAAGAATCCTTGCATTCCTGGAATAAACCCCACTTGATCATGGTGTATGATCCTTTTAATGTGCTGTTCGATTCTGTTTGCAAGTATTTTGTTCAGGATTTTTGCATCTATGTTCATCAGTGATATTGGCCTGTAGTTTTCTTTCTTTGTGACATCCTTGTCTAGTTTTGGTATCAAGGTGATGGTGGCCTCGTAGAAGGAATTTGGGAGTGTTCCTCCCTCTGCTATATTTTGGAAGAGTTCGAGAAGGATAGGTGTTAGCTCTTCTCTAAATGTTTGATAGAATTCACCTGTGAAGCCATCTGCTCCTGGGCTTTTGTTTGTTGGAAAATTTTTAATCACAGTTTCAATTTCAGTGCTTGTGATTGGTCTGTTCATATTTTCTATTTCTTCCTGATTCAGTCTTGCCAGGTTATACATTTCTAAGAATTTGTCCATTTCTTCCAGATTGTCCATTTTATTGGCATAGAGCTGCTTGTAGTAATCTCTCATAATTTTTTTTATTTCTGCAGTGTCAGTTGTTACTTCTCCTTTTTCATTTCTAATTCTATTGATTTGAGTCTTCTCCCTTTTTTTCTTGATGAGTCTGGCTAGTGATTTATCTATTTTGTTTATGTTCTCAAAGAACCAGCTTTTAGTTTTATTGATCTTTGCTATCGTTTCCTTCATTTCTTTTTCATTTATTTCTGATCTGATTTTTATTATTTCTTTCCTTCTGCTAGCTTTGGGGTTTTTTTGTTCTTCTTTCTCTAATTGCTTGAGGTGCAAGGTTAGGTTGTTTATTCGAGATGTTTCCTGCTTCTTAAGGTGGGCTTGTATTGCTATAAACTTCCCCCTTAGAACTGCTTTTGCTGCATCCCATAGGTTTTGGGTCGTTGTGTCTCCACTGTCATTTGTTTCTAGGTATATTTTTATTTCCTCTTTGATTTCTTCAGTGATCACTTCATTATTAAGTAGTGTACTGTTTAGCCTCCATGTGTTTGTATTTTTTACAGATCTTTTCCTGTAATTGATATCTAGTCTCATGGCGTTGTGGTCAGAAAAGATACTTGATACAATTTCAATTTTCTTAAATTTACCAAGGCTTGTTTTGTGACCCAAGATATGATCTATCCTGGAGAATGTTCCATGAGCACTTGAGAAAAATGTGTATTCTGTTGTTTTTGGATGGAGTGTCCTATAAATATCAAATAAGTCCATCTTGTTTAATGTATCATTTAAAGCTTGTGTTTCCTTATTTATTTTCATTTTGGATGATCTGTCCATGGGTGAAAGTGGGGTGTTAAAGTCCCCTACTATGAATGTGTTACTGTCGATCTCCCCTTTTATGGCTGTTAGTATTTGCCTTATGTATTGAGGTGCTCCTATGTTGGGTGCATAAATATTTACAATTGTTATATCTTCTTCTTGGATCGATCCCTTGATCTTATGTAGTGTCCTTCTTTGTCTCTTTTAATAGTCCTTATTTTAAAGTCTATTTTGTCTGATATGAGAATTGCTACTCCAGCTTTCTTTTGGTTTCCATTTGCATGGAATATCTTTTTCCATCCCCTTACTTTCAGTCTGTATGTGTCTCTAGGTCTGAAGTGGGTCTCTTGTAGACAGCATATATAAGGGTCTTGTTTTTGTATCCATTCAGCCAATCTGTGTCTTTTGGTGGAAGCATTTAGTCCATTTACATTTAAGGTAATTATCGATATGTATGTTCCTATTCCCATTTTCTATATTGTTTTGGGTTCGTTATTATAGGTCTTTTCCTTCTCTTGTGTTTCTTGTCTAGAGAAGTTCCTTTAGCATTTGTTGTAAGGCTGGTTTGGTGGTGCAGAACACTCTCAGCTTTTGCTTGTCTGTAAAGGTTTTAATTTCTCCATCAAATCTGAATGAGATCCTTGCTGGGTAGAGTAGTCTTGGTTGCAGGTTTTTCTCCTTCATCACTTTCAGTATGTCCGGCCACTCCCTTCTGGCTTGTAGGGTTTCTGCTGAGAGATCAGCTGTTAACCTTATGGGGATTCCCTTGTGTGTTATTTGTTGTTTTTCCCTTGCTGCTTTTAATATGCTTTCTTTGTATTTAATTTTTGACAGTTTGATTAATATGTGTCTTGGCGTATTTCTCTTTGTATTTATCCTGTATGGGACTCTCTGTGCTTCCTGGACTTGAATAACTATTTCCTTTCCCATATTAGGGAAGTTTTCAACTATAATCTCTTCAAATATTTTCTCAGTCCCTTTCTTTTTCTCTTCTTCTTCCGGAACCCCTATAATTCGAATGTTGGTGCGTTTAATGTTGTCCCAGAGGTCTCTGAGACTGTCCTCAGTCCTTTTCATTCTTTTTTCTTTATTCTGCTCTGCAGTAGTTATCTCCACTATTTTATCTTCCAGGTCACTTATCCGTTCTTCTGCCTCAGTTATTCTGATATTGATCCCATCTAGAGTACTTTTAATTTCATTTATTGCATTGTTCATCATTGCTTGTTTCATCTTTATTTCTTCTAGGTCCTTGTTAACTGTTTCTTGCATTTTGTCCATTCTACTTCCAAGATTTCGGATCATCCTTACTATCATTATTCTGAATTCTTTTTCAGGTAGACTGCCTATTTCCTCTTCATTTGTTAGGTCTGGTGCATTTTTATCTTGCTCCTTCATCTGCTGTGTGTTTTTCTGTCTTCTCATTTTGCTTATCTTACTGTGTTTGGGGTCTCCTTTTTGCAGGCTGCACGTTCATAGTTCCCGTTATTTTTGATGTCTGTCTCCAGTGGCTAAGGTTGTTTCAGTGGGTTGTGTAGGCTTCCTGGTGGAGGGGACTAGTGCCTGTATTGTGGTGGATGAGGCTGGATCTTGTCCCTCTAGTGGGCAGGTTCACGTCTGGTGGTGTGTTTTGGGGTGTCTGTGGCCTTATTATGATTTTAGGCAGCCTCTCTGCTAATGGGTGGGGTTGTGTTCCTGTTTTGCTAGTTGGTTGGCATAGGTTGTCCAGCACTGTGGCTTGCCGGTCGTTGAGTGAAGCTGGGTGCTGGTGTTAAGATGGAGGTCTCTGGGAGATTTCCGCCGTTTAATATTATGTGGAGCTGGGAGGTCTCTTGTTGACCAGTGTCCTGAAGTTGTCTCTCCTACCTCAGAGGCAGAGCCCTGCCTCCTGGCTGGAGCACCAAGAGCCTTTCATCCACACGGCTCAGAATAAAAGGGAGAAAAAGAAGAGAGAATTAGTAGAACTATGAGGAATGGAAGACGGAAAGGAGGAAAGGAAGGAAGGAAGAAAGAAGCAAAGAAGGAAAGAAAGGAGGGAGGGAGGGAGGAAGGAAGGAAGGAAGGAGGGAAAGAAGGAAAAAAGACAGAAAGAAGATACAGTAAAAATAAAATAAAGTATAATATAGTTATTGAATTAAAAAATATTTAGAAAAAAAAAAGGGGCAGATAGAACCTTAGGACAAATGTTGGAAGCAAAGCTATACAGAGAAAATCTTACAGAGAAGCATACACATACACCCTCACAAAAAGAGGTAAAGGGGGAAAAATCATAAAACTTGCTCTCAGAGACCACCTCCTCAATTTGGGGTGATTCGTTGTCTAAAGGAGGGAAGGAAGGAAGGAAAGAAAGAAAGAATGAAGGTAAAGTATAATAAAGTTATTACAATTAAAATTAATTATTAAGAAAAAAAGTTTTTTAAAAAAACCATGGACGGATAGAGCCCTAGGACAAATGGTGGAAGCAAGAGTATACAGACAAGATCTCACACAGAAGCATACACGTACACATTCACCAAAAGAGGAAAAGGAAAAAAAATCATAGATCTCGCTCCTAAATTCCACCTCTTCAATTTGGGATCATTCCTTGTCTATTCAGGTATTCCACAGATGCAGCGTATATCAAGTTGATTGTGGAGCTTTAATCCGCTGCTTCTGAGGCTGCTGGGAGAGATTTCCCTTTCTCTTCTTTGTTCTCACAGCTCACAGGAGCTCAGCTTTGGATTTGGCCCTGCCTCTGCGTGTAGGTCGCTGGAGGGCGTCTGTTTTTTGCTCAGACAGGACGGGGTTAAAGGAGCCGCTGATTCGGGGGCTCTGGCTCACTCAGGCCGGGGGTGGGGGGGAAAGGAGGGGCACTGCGTGCGGGGCGGGCCTGCGGCGTCAGAGGCCGCGTGACGTTGCACCAGCCTGAGGCCCGCCGTGCGTTCTCCCGGGGAAGTTGTCCCTGGATCCCGGGAACCTGGCAGTGGCGGGCTGCACAGGCTCCGCGGAAGAGGGGTGCGGAGAGTGACCTGTGCTCGCACACAGGCCCCTTGGTGGCGGCAGCAGCAGCCTTAGCGTCTCCCGCCCATCTCTGGGGTCCGCGCTTTTAGCCGCGGCTCGCGCCCGTCTCTGGGGTTCGCGCTTTTAGCCGCGGCTCGCGCCCGTCTCTGGAGTTCCTTTAAGCAGCGCTCTTAAACCCCTCTCCTCGCGCACCAGGAAACAAAGAGGGAAGAAAAAGCCTCTTGCCTCTTCGGCAGGTGCAGGCTTTTCCCCGAACTCCCTCCCGGCTAGTCGTGGTGCACTAGCCCCTTCAGGCTATGTTCAAGCCGCCAACCCCAGTCCTCTCCCTGCGCTCCGTCCAAAACCGAAACCCGAGCCTCAGCTCGCAGCCCCGCCCGCCCCGGCGGGTGAGCAGACAAGCCTCTCGGGCTGGTGAGTGCCGGTCGGCACCGATCCTCTGTGCGGGAATCTCCCCGCTTTGCCCTCCGCACCCGTCGCTGTGCACTACTCCGCGGTCCCGAAGCTACCCCCTCCGCCTCCCACAGTCTCCGCCCGCAGAGGGGCTTCCTAGTGTGTGGAAACTTTTCCTCCTTCATAGCTCCCTCCCACTGGTGCAGGTTCCGTCCTTATTGTTTTGTCTCTGTTTTTTCTTTTGCCCTACCCAGGTACGTGGGGAGTTTCTTGCCTTTTGGGAGGTCTGAGGTCTTCTGCCAGCCTTCAGTAGGTGTTCTGTAGGAGTTGTTCCACGTGTAGATGTATTTCTGGTGTATCCGTGGGGAGGAAGGCCATCTCCGCGTCTTACTCTTCCGCCATCTTCAAGGTCCCCCCCGCATATGACTTAAATAGCACCATGACAGTCTTGGTTAAACCTTATAAGGTCAAAGGAGGAGCTAATGATGTAAGCCTTGATGTCTGCCCAAGAATAAGGAAGGAGGTGGTCTTCTCCCCCTCCCCATTTTTCTTTTGTTTATAAAAATAAAGTCCTCTCAGACCTAAGGGCAGAGCCTTCTCGCCTGCAGGCTAGTATTTCTCACATGCGTCCTGAATGCTAATAAACTCTATCTTTGCCTGCCACTTTGCCTCTGGCTAGAATCTTTCTGTGCTGAGGCAAAAGAACCTGAGCTTCGGCAAGTCCTGACACCAGATGAGCAGTTTCAATTAAAAAAAACAATGAGTTTGAGTCCTCTCCTAATTCAGTGATCATGGGTTCAAGTCCCAATCTGAGTTTTGGTTGGTTTCGAGTCCCACCAGAGAAGGAGTGCGGTTTCAGTATGAGATTAACAGATACAAACTACTATACATAAAATAGATAAACAACAAGGATTTACTGTATAGCACAGGGAACTATATTCAATATCTTATAATAACCTACAATGGAAAATAATCTGAAAAAATACATATGTATATATAACTAAATCACTTCGCTGTACACCTGAAACAAACACAATATTGTAAATCAACTATATACTTCAATTAAAAAAAAAAAGATGTTTGGATTTGTTAAATGGACATCTTGTATCACATTAAAGAGAAATTATGCTGTGAAAATATACATATTTTTAGAGGTTTTAAGATCTGTTCATAAGTTTGCCAATCAAAAAAATGCTAATATAACAAACAGTTCTTTGTTTGCATTAGAGATTAAAGTTTTTAAAGGTTAAAAATTGTAATACATATATAATCAGGAAAGCTGCTAAAATAATAGTATTTCAATATATGAAAAATGTAAGATATATGTTGTCTGCAAAAATACAATCTAAAAAGTGGAAATATTTTTGTTAAGAGAAAAAGAGAGTAATTTTGTCCTAGAGCTGGTTGTTTCTAAATGCGAAAGAAAATAAGGAACAAACTAAATATCAGTTTTCCCTCATGTTCAGTAATATTACCACAATTCCCTTGTTTTCATTATGCTTGTTTTCATTTTCCTTGGCTATATCTAGTGATCCTAATGCCTGAATCCCTACACTGCCATTTTTCTAGACTATAAATCCCCAGTCTCCTGCAAGGAGAGAAATGGGGCAGACATGGGGCATGCTGAGAACCTGAGGATCATTTTCTGGTTACAAGGCATGTAGACAGGCAAACAAGGAATACTTTTCCCTTGCTTTTTAGACTAAACTGTAAAAGCATCTAATTGCCTCTAGTTGTTCTGCCTTTCTGTAACTCTGTAACAGCTTGACATTCAAGTTGTTTCTTGTTTTCTTCCCTGAATCACAGGACAGAAAATATCTTAATCTAGATTTTCTCCAAGGGATTCAAATAAAATATTTGTATAGGATGTTCACAGAAGATGACAATAAAAAATATTTACATCTTCATATTTTGTTGAATGAGAGGTTTCAACTTCAAATTCCATTATTGTACAGATCTAAAAACTCAAAGATTTTAAAAACTTTGTCCTTTGTCAGTATCATGATT
Organism: Delphinapterus leucas; assembly: GCF_059928025.1. NCBI lineage: Eukaryota > Metazoa > Chordata > Mammalia > Artiodactyla > Monodontidae > Delphinapterus > Delphinapterus leucas. The sequence goes on along the minus strand of NW_028322269.1, from coordinate 873,228 downwards.
TCAGTATCTAGAGACAAAAAGGAACCAAGTAATAGAAAATATTTTGGTCATATGGAAAATGACAAGAGTTTCAAACAAGTTTTTTTTCTATTTTGAATCAGGTGTTTTTACCACAGTCACCACTATTACTAGGTGCCTAAGAAAAGTGATATAGAGACTTGCCTCTAGATGGTACAGGCATTATCTAATATGCACACTATGCTCCACATTTTCTTGGCTGCATTTCCTTTTCCCTTTGATCCTACACAGGGAGCATGCTGTTGCTTGTTGAATTTATGCTGGCACTTCTAGAGATAAGGATAAATCACGTTTAAGTGAGGGTTTTGGGTTTTCGTGTTTTGTTTTTTTTTTTTTTTGTGGTACGCGGGCCTCTCACCGCTGCGGCCTCCCGTTGCAGAGCACAGGCTCCGGACACGCAGGCCCAGCGGCCATGGCCCCCAGGCCCAGCCGCTCCACGGCACGTGGGATCTTCCCGTACCGGGGCACGAACTCGTGTCCCCTGCATCGGCAGGCGGACTCTCAACCACTGCGCCACCAGGGCTGCCCTAAGTGAGGGTTTTTAATAGAAGCCCTGAAGCCATGAAAGAGCATCTGTATTTTACTTGGCCTTTATTGTTGAAATCAGAAGCAAAAGTCAAAGCAAAAGTCAAGGGCCTTCACTTACTGCACATAATCATCTGAGAGCAGTTAATTACAGTTGCTAAACTTAGTAGATTTCCATCGGCTCTTTGTTTCATTTTATTTACCACCACAAGAGACAACAAAAAAGCCTTCTGGTAAGCTTTTAATGCTTAAAATAACAACAGACGTTTTTACAGTTTAGTCATCAACTTCATACAGTTCTATAGACTTCCTTTTTTTTGCCTTCCTAATGCATAGGATGGATTATCTCAGTTGGCTGAAACAACATGTAGAGTGAAAGCTTCCATTAACCAATTGCAGTAGAAACAAAATCTGGACCTTCAGGGTTTTTTTTGTTTTTTTGTTTTTTGCGGTACGCGGGCCTCTGGACCTTCAGGTTTTTTTGTTTGTTTGTTTTTTGCGGTACGCGGGCCTCTCACTGTTGTGCCCTCTCCCGTTGCGGAGCACAGGCTCCGGAGGCGCAGGCTCAGCAGCCATGGCTCACGGGCCTAGCTGCTCCGCGGCATGTGGGATCTTCCCGGACCGGGGCACGAACCCGTGTCCCCTACATCGGCAGGCGGACTATCAACCACTGCACCACCAGGGAAGCCCTAACCTTATATTTTAACAAAAAATGAAAAAAGGTTCAATACATTTTAAACCCAAATATTTTAAATTAAATAAAATTCTAGTAAGTCAGATTCATCGATTTAGCCTAATGCCTGTGACCAGTCAATACAAGATTTTTTCAATCGATAAATGTTTCACAATTACTGTTTTATTAATTTTTTAATCTAAATATTTTCCTCAGATGCAGGAAAATATATATATATATATATGTTTAATTTGTAAGCCAATGCTCTGACAATGTTCCAAAATTGTATTTTTAATGGCATATAGATTTGTTAACTATCAACGTATATACTAAAAGAGGTTTTCATGTGATTGAAAAAAAAACATTTATTTTGGGTCACATGACTCATTCAGTATTTCATGATGGCCCAGCATATTAAGAAGATGTTCTTCAACATCATTTTGATTCTTTGTTCTCCTTTGAGCATTAGCAAATTTATAACTTTGTTCATTGCATCTAAGAGTGACTTCCTTTTGTGGTCTGAAACTTGATACAAATAACCATGAAAGAGTTTTTGAAAGTGATTTCAAAAGTTGATAGGAAGTAGTTTTCAAAAGCCTTTAAAATTTTGCAGAATACTGTTACTGAACCAAGGTCCAGCTGCTCGCTGCTTGAAAGCCAATGCTCGAGAGACAAGTATTGGTAGGAAAGGAAAGTTTGCTTTATTTAAAAGGCCAGCAACCAGGGGAGAAGGTGGACTCCTGCCTGAGAACCAACTCCCAATTGCTGCTTAGGAGACAGGAGCTTTTAAAGGGGAGTTTCAGGATTGTATAAGTGGAGGGAGGAAGCAGAACAACATGGTCAGCTCTGACAGTAATCTCAAAATCAGTAATGCAGTGGTCTGATCAGCGTCATCTTGGTTGTTTTCAGTACAGTTAATCTTTAGTGCCCAGGTTTGTTCCCATTTCTCTGATGCCAGTTTTCAGAATTGTGTGAAGTGGAGCAGCTTATGTCATGGCTTCAATTTGGTCATCATGTAGTCATCTTCCTCCACCTGGTGGGGGCTTCAGTATCTGCAAAACAGCTCACAGGATGTGGCTCAAAATATTACCTATAGCCCTTGAGGTATAACTAAAGGTCCTTGGCTATGCTTAATGACTAAACTATTATTATTTAGCCTTGTTGGACTGTTTTCCTTTGTTTCTTCATTTTTTCACCTCTGTGATTAAACTTTATTCTTTGGCTAAAGTTTTTCCATAGATGAAAGGCAGATGGAGGACATGGGGGGCAAGGACCATGGGGTCCTGCTCTTTTTCAGTACTTTCATGGACTTGTGGCCAGGCAGCAGAAGACTGGTGGCCAGGCAGCATCTAAAATGTTACAATCTAAGATACTCAAGTGGGTTAAAGCAGGTAGTCATCTACTTCTATGAAGAATTGAAGGACTTCTTTGTTAAGCTTCACAATGTACCTATCTCATCTAATCTCATCACATCCTGAAAGTAGATTTTAGAGTGGAAGAAGATAACATTAATCTTTCCTAGAGAAGAGAAATTTATTCTTTGGGAAAAGGTTCAACAATAAGGGATCTGCCATTGCCCAGCTAATTTTCTTTGGGTCTGATTCAGGCCAACATGGATCTCTTTGTCCTTGAAAATGTGGACTTAAGGCTACCCTTAACTCTAGGTTTCTCAAGTTAGCAGATATTATCAAAGTTTTTAACCTATATAAATATCATTATTTCTCAAAGAAAGACTCTGTATTTTGTATTCTATCTTCAAAAGAAACTCATGCTGTAAAAGTTATAGTATTGTTAGAAGTTGCAGATGGGTAAGGAAGAAGGAAACATATTTTAAAGGAGAATAATGAAATACCTCTGTTAATAGAAGTGCATCTATATTGTCTAAGAATAAAAACTACATAAATATATTTATATACATATGTGTATGCATATGTACACATACATATGGATTTTTTTAAAGAATTAGTTGAAAAACAGGTAACATATGTAGACAAAAAAAGAAAAAAAAAGAAACCTAACAATACTATTGTCTCAAGACAGAGTTCAAAACAAAAAGAATTAAGTGGTAGAAAGGTGTATCTATAATAATAAATATTATATTCCATAATAAACATAAAACAATCAAAAATTTATGCTTTAAATAACACACTTTCAAAGTAAAAAGGAAACTCACATGCTGTGTGTCAACTGAAAGGACCATGAAGTATAAAGAGGCAAAAAGGCATTATATTTGGGCTATTAGAACTTCACTCGAGGACCACAGATGCCAGAGGAACCCAGAATAGTGTCCCACTAGAGGAAAATGAATAGGGAATTTTATAGGAGAAAGGAGGAACTTAATGCTGACTTAACACAAGTTGTTTACCAAGAATTTGGATTGGAGGGTAAATTTAATCTGTACACATGATTGGGTTATGGAATGCATGTCACTTTTTATTAGGGAGAGGTATGTTTTCTTTAGTCCAAAAGAGTCCAGTTCTCAGCATTATTCTTTTCTTTTGGCAACTCAACAAGTAACCAGAAGTTTTATTTTAGAATCTTCAGTGGAATTTCCGCATGGGTAGCAAACATGGAAGTCCTCAGGTCATGTCTCAGTCATTCCTGACTTAGTTCTTTTCACCTGTGTATGTTAAATTTTAGAGAAAAACTGATGGAAACTTATGTGCAGAGGGTGATTTAACACAATATTAATCTATCCAACTGATGAAATGTTTAAAAAAGATTTTGAAGATTTAAAAATATATTGCTTTTGAATTCATTTGTGTGTGTGTATATATAAATACACACATTTATGCTTATACTATCAATAGGTAATACAACTTGCAATATAATGATCATTTATTGGCACAAGAAAATCACAACCAAATATAAAATGTAGAATTTGTGATGTTTGTATTCTCTAGACCAGCAAATTAACATATAGAGTCTAATTAAACATCATTGTAAAATGCAATTGATAAGAAAATTAAAACTAAACCAAATTCATTTTATTTAAAATATTTTATTGGGTCAGCAGTCATCATATAAGTCAGCATAATTTATGTAGTGAATAATAAAAACTGGAAATATTAAAATCTCTCGGATTTGGGCAAAGCAGTGATCAGTGGCAAATTCAAAACCTTAAATGTTTTCATATTAGGTTAAAAAGAAAAGGAATTATTTAACTGAAAAAAAAAAAACCACAATAGTCTCCAAAATTCATAAAACTGGTTATGATTTTTTACTTCATTACATACTTGTTTGATTTGGGGAAATGTTCATAACTTCTCTAAGCCTCTTTCTTTTTCTGTAAGATAAGGATAAATAACATCCATCTCAAAATTTGCTGTAAGGCTAAATTATTATTATAGGGTTTTTTTGTTGTTAATATTTTATTGATCTTTACTCTGAATCAAGCATTGCTCTAAGTACTTTACTCATTTAATTCTCACAACTATCCAGTGTGATGGGGCATAAAATAATTCCCATTTTACAGATGAGAACATTATGGCAAAGAAAATGTACATGAATTATTCAAAATCATACTTGAATGGTCCTTTTGAGAACTTGGCTCAATTTCTAGTAGATGCTGCTTATACGTTTAGTTCTCCACCAATCTTCCCTTGCTTACTTTTGCTTTTACAAAATAGGAAACTTTGGCTCAACCTGTGTTACAACCAGCTCTGCAGGATGTTGTCTATTTCTCAATCTCCTACTTAAAACTTTAGGTAAAATCATGTAGCACTAGGGTGACAGGAAAACCAAATCATTGAAGAAAGAAACAGAGATAAAATAAAGATAAAAGAAACCCACATATGCAAACACACACAGTTATATTTTTAAAGAGGATCCATATTTGTTATCCTATTTCTAATAATGTATTTCATTTAGGCTGACGAACAAGTAAGGCCTATTATAAAGCAGAGTTTTTTATGCTTTCAGGAACTGAGATGATGGTCTCACTGATCTCTTCCATTGCTATGGTACTGGAAAGCTGTTTTCTGGATTTTATTACACCCCAGGGACCCGGATGGAGAAGAGTATAATTAGCCCTTCACCATAAAATACCTATATTAAAAGACCCTGACAATAAGAGCACCTAATAGCAAATGGCATACAGTACTTCCTGACTATGTACAGTTAATTACTGAGTGTATCAAAGAATAGGATATATTTAACCTTAGAACATCTGTATAAGATGAAGTGTGATTATCTCTAGTCAAAGGCTAAAGTCGCCAAGCACTAATAGGGTTAATGACTTGCTGAAGACTGATTGTAAAGCAGAGATCAAATATAAAAACTTAGACCCGTTATCTCTTTTTGCGTGGAACTGACTGAAGGATGGAGAACTGTTCTTTAGGTTAAAGAGAATGTATTTTTCTGCTGATTTGAGGCAGTGTTGACGTTAATAAAGAGCATGAACTTTGAGATTATGATGGTACGAGTGGCAATAATGTGATAATAATCCTGGTAATACTTGAACTTATACTGAGTGATTTTTACATGCCAGACAGCATGCTGCATGTTTATACGTGTTAAATTATTTCATTTATGAGATATAACAATGAAAATGACACAATGACAATGGTTTTATGAATTGGATACTATCAACTAAAATGAAGAATTCTATGCTCAAAAAAAAAGTTCAGTTGCCCAAAGCTACATAGGTGGTAAATTTAAAATTTTTCTAACAATGGCCTTTCCAGCAACAAAGCTAAATGCTTTCACCATTAGTGTGTTACTTCCCAAGATTTGAAGCCTGATTTCACCATTCATAAGTTTTGTGTAGTTGGGCAAGTTACATTAAACTCTGAAAATTTCTAATGGTTATATGAATTTTAAAGCTATTATTAGGTTCAAGTGAAAATGTATGGTACAGAAATTATAATGCCTGTAAGTATTCAGTAAATATCAAGCTTATTCATAGCCCATGGCATGATGCTGTTCCATGTAGTTTTAGCCAATTAAATTTGATAATTGTAATATAGACTGAGATTATTTATAAGACACAGAGTGTGGGAAAGGAACATAGCCTCATTTCTAGGTATACAGCAAACAAAAAAAAGAGCAAAATACAAGAGTTGAAAGCCACATAATTGAATTATTTTATCGCAGAGATAAACTACCAATGGTCATATGAAAAATAAATATGAGGTAAGCAGCTCAGGGTCATTCAGCTTGTTCGTGGAAGAGCTGTACTAAATGCCTCTCTTCAGCTTCCCAAGGCTGTGCTCAGAAGAGTCCTACAAACACAGCTTTACTAACATTAAAGTATTTTAGCTTTCACCTATTTAAAAAGGAGCTAATAAAATCTATCCTGTTAAGGTAAAAGATCCGCTGAATATCAAAGTATCACTTTCTAAAAGAATAATGTATTGATTATTATTAGTTTAATATCCATTTTTTATGATAAAGGCACATCATCATATCCTTAGGTAAGATATTGCATTATTTTAACTCTTTAATGGACATGAGAGTGAATAGTTTTGTTTAAGTTAATGTGGTCTAACATTGACTTTTATCAGCGTGAAGGATACTAACTTATTTCCCAGGTCTTGTAGTTATCCTCCAGAGATAGTTATATTTCAAGGAACATTTTCAGAGGAGTAAACAAAAGAGCCCTTAAGGAAGTAACCATCTTTTTTCAACATTTCCTGAGCTTTCACCAACTCAATTTCTCTTAAACAGCGTAAGTTTTACACCACTCAAGGGTATCAACCTTTTAATGATTTTCTGCCCCTGATTCTTTTTTTTTTTTTTTTTTTTGCGGTACGCGGGCCTCTCACTGTTGTGGCCTCTCCCGTTGTGGAGCACAGGCTCCAGACGCGCAGGCTCCGCGGCCATGGCTCACGGGCCCAGTTGCTTCGCGGCACATGGGATCCTCCCGGACCGGGGCACGAACCCGCGTCCCCTGCATCGGCAGGTGGACTCTCAACCACTGCGCCACCAGGGAAGCCCTGGCCCTGATTCTTAACTTGAGGATATTCATTTAAAGCTCCCAGGAGGGGCTTCCAGTGGCGCAGTGGTTGAGAGTCCACCTGCCGATGCAGGGGACGCGGGTTCGTGCCCCGGTCCGGGAGGATCCCATGTGCCGCGAAGCAACTGGGCCCGTGAGCCATGGCCGCGGAGCCTGCATGTCCGGAACCTGCGCGTCCGGAGCCTGCGCTCCGCAACGGGAGAGGCCGCAACAGTGAGAGGCCCACGTACCGCAAACAAAAATAAAAGCTCTCAGGAGTTTAAAGGTAAGTTAAATTTGACTGTACTTATTCTAATAATACTTTTCAGTTTTTTAGGAGTCATAATGTTACTTTAGAATATTAAATTCATGCAAAATTTGAATCCAGTTCAGGAATTATTAAAATACACTGATGTGATTAGTTCACCTTCAATGTATGATCCATAATAACCAGATATGGGAAAAAACACAAATATTCCAAAAGTTACAAAACCCTGTGTATAACTTAAATTAAAACATTTCATTGTACAGTTTTCATACGTGAAACAAGGTTAAAATGCATAATATCTCCTTTTAGAAATGGTTCTGAATGAAATTATATATAATCAGGTAAAAATATATGAGTATTAAAGGAAAACAAATATTATTAAAAGAAATCATTAGTGTGATCCAGTTTTTCTAAAAGTAATTTCCTATGCACTTTAGTAGTCTTTTCCATATATATGAAACACTTTAGTGTGTGTGATATTGAGCAAAAAATAACACTGTTTCTTTATTTTTTCTACCTTGAATGTTTTTTGAATCTCTAATTAGCCAAACGTTGTGGTCAAAATCAAAGCACAGCTTGTTCTAGAGATCTACCAACCAACCACCTTACCATAACTTGGCACTTCTCCTATATCATGTTGTATTAAAATTTCAATGTTTATATTTAGAAGGTAGTGTAGAATAGTGATTAAGATTGCTGGCCCTGTAGTCAGACTATGTGAGTTCAAACCCAGTCCTGCCACTAACTGATAATGAGACCTGGGCAAATTACTTAAGCTTTCTCTATACTGATTTTCCTCTTGGTAAAATAGGGATAATAGAACTTAAATTAGAAGATTTTTTCAATGATTGAATAACATAATACATGCACTGAAAGCAGGGTTGTGTGTGTATATAAATGTGTGTGTGAATGTGTATGTATTTTGAATAATGAATTAGAATGTAAACTCCTTGTTGATTGGGTCTATGACCTACTGATACTTCCCAGTATATCCCAAAGTGCTAACATGATAATCAAAATTATAGTGGGAAGATAAAAGAATTAAAACCCTGATTATTCCACCTAGAATATTAGAGAAACTTCATTTCATTTCAATATACATTTATTAACCTCATTACAGTAAAGGCCTTGGAATTACAAAGTCAAATATATATTTCAATCTAGGGACAAGGAACCTAAATTCTAATCAGGGAAACACGTTGTAAACAGATAATAATGACATACTAAAATATATAAAATAATATCAGTATATTTAGTATATGGAAATGGAGAAGAAAGAGTAATTAATTTTTCTTTAGGTCACCAGGAGAGCTTTTCAGAGGATGTGAAACTTGTACAAGAGTTTGAGAAAAGAATGAGTTGCCTGGATAGACAAGAGAAATAAGAGTATCAGCTCAAAGACAGAAACATGCACATGCAACAGCTAAATGTAAGGGGGTGGATCTATCATTTTTAAAAACTAGAGAGGGTCAGAGAAGTTTAATTGGAAAAACCATGGCAAAGCTCTTTAAACTTTATCCTTTCAATGTGGGGTTGTGATCAGGTGTTACAGAGATAATGATAGTTAGCAGGTGAAAGGGAGGAAGTGAACTTAGAGATAAGGAGACTAATTTTAAGACTATTGCCTGAGTACAGGGTGAATGATGATAAGGACATAAATTAAGGCAGATTGTGGGGGATAATAATAATGATAATATTAATAATGGCTACCATTTACCAAATACACCCACCATGTTTTATGAACATTCATGTTACATCCATCTTCTGATTTCTCCATCACAATAGCTCTATAAAGTAAATAAGTCATTACCTCTGTTTTAAGATTGGGAAGTTGAGCTTAAGTTTATGATTTGTCCAGAGTCCCACTGATAGTAAATGACAGATTTGGCATAGAATTCTGAATCTAGACATCTTAGTCTTAACCACTAAGTTAGTTCATGAAGAGAAGCTGCTTTTCCCAGGGATACTTGAAAGATAAAAACAATCAGATTTATGAGCCAATTGGATTTGGAAGGGCCAAGGAGAAGGCAGAATCTAAGATGACTTCCAGCTTTCTGACTTAAGTGGTGGAGTGAATGTGGTATCACCAAAATATGAGGTAGGTAGGGAATCTAGGACAAGAACTTGTTCACTGGAGAGCAAGGCTAATGAGTTAAATTTGTCATTACTGAATTAGACTTGGCTGAGGAACTCTGGGGAAAGACAGGCAGTAACAGTAGCAGTTGGATATATAGGTCTGGAGCACAGATCAGAAAATTTTAAAAAAAGATAAATCTATCTTCTGGAGGCATCAGCTTACAGGTGGTCGTTCAAACCATGGAAAAGAGTGTAAAATAAGTAAGTCAACCATGGGACTCAAAGGAAAAACAATACTTCTGACCTAAATAGGTAGAAATATTTTTTTGGAAATTGAGAATAAACAAAGAGATGGGAGATCAATGTGACAGTGGTCCTATATTATCCACAATATGTTTGGCTATACTACTGCAAAACAAACAAACAGCAAAATATCAATGGTTTAACATATTAAATAATTATTTTTCACTGCCACAGTATGAGGAAGATCATCTCAATCTTGTAACTAAGCATTCGAACACATACGCTCCAAGGGCTCCATGGCAGTGAAAGAGAGGACTGCAGGGTGGAGGAATGGTTTTACATCATCCACAGCCCATCAGCTAGAACTCAGTCACATCCTCCCAATCTAAGTGCAAGGGAGACTGAAACATAGTCTTTATGCTCAGAAAGAGATAAAAGTGCTGTGAATGAAAAGTACTTTTCCTGTCCCAGCCCCTGTTCTATCACCAGTGCCTGGAAGTAGTATTTGGTATCCAGTAGTTTCCAGCAAATACTATTAAATAAATATATCAAAATGTGTTATTTTGACAGGAGGGGAAAGAAACAACTTCTAACTGTGCACTTTTTAAACTTTACATTTCTTATGCTTTCTTTTCACAGTTAGGAATTCATGAAACTTAGCCAAAATCGACAAGAAATATTACAGTACCAGTATGATTAAACCATACCCCAATGTTGTCATAAATTTACTTTCGAGGTATAACAAACACAAAAAGTAACTTTTCATTATCTACTGGTATTGAAACTATATGGTCTTTATAAATCCCCAAACATTTTGATTAAAAAAAAACCAACTTATATCACTAATACCTAATTATATATTCCTCTCCCAGTGATGTTCAGAAACATCCCAGAATCAGTTGCATATCACAGGCTCTTACATGAGGACAAAACTGCTGTTGAAACTATGCATAATGGCAGGTTAGTGGACATCCCTATTCTGGCAGATTCTAACCAGAAACTCAGTATATCCCAGACACTCTTAATCACCCTGAAATTTCTAGTTTCTTACTACATAATTTGGCAAAGTATTCACACACTACTCCTCACTTTGTATACTCCAGGCACACAGACCTTACTACTCTCTTTCCCCTCACAGGGTCTTTGCACATGCGATTTCCTGGCTGGAAAGTTCTCCTCTTTTCCAAATTAACTCTTGCTCATTACTCAGGGGAAACATTTCTAAGCAGCTTGATTCTGTCAATTTCCCTCAATTTGTGGATACACCTCTGCCTCATAGCAGTTACCACTGATGAAAATTTCAATTTATTGGCATGATTGTTTGATAAGTATTTATCTTTCCCACCCACTTTTCTAAGCACCATGAAGACAGCCACATTTTCCCCCTCATCATTAGATTTTCCAGTGCACAGTGACTGCCAGATATTAAATAATATTCAATACTAATAGTAATACTCAATAAATTTTTAATTAATTTATTTTGCTTTCATGACAGTGTTCTTTATATCAGTATGTATGAGCTTACATAGGATAATTTACCAATCCACTCTGTAATCTAAGGGTATGGAAGTACTAACTTAGGTCACTCCTGATTTTATAGTTAAAAAAGTCCATTGCAGTTAAGGGGCTTGTTCAAATGTCCATTGTGATGCACTGGAGCACTGTTGTAAAGACAATTTCTCCTTACTCCAAAGTTCAGTAACTATTATTTAACATAGCACATAAATGAAATGAATTGTGCAATATCTCTTTAGTTTTTATAATACCTTCTTTTTCCACTGATTCATAATGCACAGTACTGTGATCTAGGCTGCTAGATCTAGAGTAATGAAATGTTACTTTACTTGATACAATATAAATTGATTTTTAATTTGATTGATACTATTAAAATAAAGACCATTTAACCTGCTCCCCTTTGTTTAAAATCTAGTCTCTCCCACCAACAGTGCAAGAGGGTTCCCTTTTCTCCACACCCTCTCAAACATTTATTGTTTGTAGACTTTTTGATGATGGCCACTCTGACTGGTGTGAGGTGATACCTCACTGTAGTTTTGATTTGCATTTCTCTAATGATTAGTGATATTGAGCATCCTTTCATTTGTTTGTTGGCAATCTGTATATCTTCTTTGGAGAAATGCCTATTTAGGTCTTTTGCCCATTTTGGGACTGGGTTGTTTGTTTTTTTGATATTGAGCTGCATGAGCTGCTTGTATATTTTGGAGATTAATCTTTTGTCAGTTGCTTCATTTGCAAATATTTTCTATGGAGAAAAGTATGGAAGTTCCTTAAAAAACTAAAAATAGAACTACCATATGACCAGCAATCCCACTCCTGGGCATATACCCTGAGAAAACCATAATTCCAAAATTGTCATGTACCACAATATTCATTGCAGCACTATTTACAATAGCCAGGATGTGGAAGCAACCTAAGTGTCCACTGACAGATGAATGGATAAAGAAGATGTGGCACACATATACAATGGAATATTAGCTATAAAAAGAAACAAAATTGAGTTATTTGTAGTGAGGTGGATGGACTTAGAGTCTGTCATACAGACTGAAGTAAGTCAGAAAGAGAAAAACAAATACTGTATGCTAACACATATATATGGAATCTAAAAAAAAATGGTTCTGAAAAACCTAGGGGCAGGACAGGAATAAAAATGCAGACGTAGAGAATGGACTTGAGGACACGGGGAGGGTGAAGGGTAAGCTGGGACGAAGTGAGAGAGTGGTATGGACATATATACACTACAAAATGTAAAATAGATAGCTAGTGGGAAGCAACCGCATTGCACAGGGAGATCAGCTCAGTGCTTTGGGACCACCTAGAGGTGTGGGATAGGGAGGGTGGGAGAGAGACGCAAGAGGGAGGGAATATGGGGATATATGTATACATATAGCTGATTCACTTTGTTATAAAGCAGAAACTAACACACCATTGTAAAACAATTATACTCCGAAAAAGATGTTAAAAATATAAAATTGAAAGCAAAAAAGAAAAAATCTAGTGTTTCAAAAATGGACAGCAAGCTGGATGGATATCTTCAGGTCAGATTTAGTGGACGTTCAGGGTGTCCCCCTCTTTTGCAGCACTGTTGAGGAGTGGTCCCAGGTGGAGTCATTTGAAAGCTGACCAGATGAACTTCTGATCTCCACCTATCCCAAACTGGTAAGATGTTTGCACTTGTTTGTACTAGCTGATTAGTTACTGATCCATATGTGTAAGCCCACTGATGTGCAGATCACTTGATAAGTGAACACATGTAGCAGTTGTGGGACTTTTTTGTCTTAAATCACAAAAACTCACTTCTTATTTTGAAAAGTCTGCAATCAGATGGAGGCTATATCTGAGGAAAAATTAATGCAATTGTCTTTTCTTTTTAAAGTCAAATAAAAAAATTTAAAACTGCCTATATAAAGGATTTACATTAGAGTATATATACACATATAAACTTTCTATACATTTTTTTTTTTTGGCCACGTGTGGCATGCAGGATCTTGCATGTGGGATCTTAGTTCATCAACCAGGGATCGAACCCGCTCCCCCTGCAGAGGAAGTGCAGGATCTTAAGCACTGGACGAACAGGGAAGTGCCAAACATTCTATATGTTTTAATGTTTAATTATTTTGCTTATTTTAATATTTTAAACATATTGTGTAAAATATTTTATTATTTCAAACATATTTTATGAATATGTTTAGAAATATTTTGCTGTAAATTTAAACAACTTCTGCTTTCAGTATACAATTTCAGAAAGGAGAATTTAGACAGGACCATCAAGGTGGTAGAAGAATAAGATGTGGAGATCCTCTTCCTCCCCCCAAATACATCAGAAATATATCTACATGTGGAACAACTCCTACAGAACACCTACTGAACGCTGGCAGAAGGCCTCAGACTTCCTAAAAGGCAAGAAACTCCCCACGTACCTGGGTACGGCAAAAGGAAAAACAGAGACAAAAGAAGAGGGACGGGACCTGCACGTCTGGAAGGGAGCTGTGAAGGGGGAAAGGTTTCCACACGCTAGAAAGCCCCTTCACTGGTGGAGAAAGGGGGTGAGCAGATGTGGGGGAGGAAACTTCAGAACCACGGAGGAGAACGCAGTAACAGGGGTGCAGAGAGCAAAGTGGAGAGATTACCACACAGAGGATCGGTGCCAACCAGCACTCACAAGCCTCGGGCTTCGGAGGTCAGATCCCAGGGAGAGAACAGGGGCTGGCTGTGTGAACACAGCCTGAAGGGGGCTAGTGTGCCATAGCTAGCTGGGAGGGAGTCCAGGAGAAAGTCTGGAACTGCCTAAGAGGCAAGAGACCACTGCTTTGGGGTGCATGAGGAGAGGAGATTCCTTCCCTGTCTGCCCACAGAAGGCAGAACACCGCCTAAACGAGCTTCAGAGACGGGAGCTAGCCGCAGCTATCAGTGTGGACCCCAGAGACCAGCATGAAATGCTAACGCTGTTGCTGCAGCCACCAAGAATCCTGTGTACAAGCACAAGTCACTATCAAGGCCTCCCTCCTGGGAGCCTGTGCAGCATGCCACTGCCAGGGTCCCATGATCCAGGGACAACTTCCACGGGAGGACACACGGCATGCCTCAGGCTGTTGCAACATCATGCCGACCTATGCCACCACAGACTCACCCCACATTCGGTACCCCTCCCTCCCCAGAGCCTGAGTGAGTGAGAGTCCCCTAATCAGGTGCTCTGTTAGCTCCCTCCTGCCTGGGGGAAGAACAGATGCCAGAGAGGAACCTACATTCACAGGCAGGGCCAAATCCAAAGCTGAACACCAGGAGCTGTGCGAACAAAGAAGAGAAAGGAAAACTTTTCCATGCAGCATTAGGAGCAACGGATTAAATCTCCACGATCAGCTTGATGTACCCTGCACCTGTGGAATACTGAATAGACAACGAATCACCCCAAAATTGAGGAAGCGGACTTTGGGAGCAACTGTAGACTTGGGTTTTGCTGTATGTGACTGACTAGTTTCTGATTTATATGTTTATCTTAGTTTAGTCTTTAGCACTTGTTATTATTGGTTGATTTATTTATTGGTTTGGTTGCTCTCTACTCTTTTTTTATTACTATTTTTAATTTTAATAATTTTTAATTTAATAACTTTATTTTATTTTATTTATTATTTTTTTCTTTCTTTCTTTCTTTTACTTTCTCCACTTTCTTCTGAGCCATGTGGCTGACAGGGTCTTGGTGCTTGGGCCGGGTGTCAGGACTGAGCCTCTGATGTGGGGGCTCTGAGTTCAGGACATTGGTCCACCACATACCTCCCGGCCCCAGGTAATATAAATTGGTGAAAGCTCTCCCAGAGATCATCTCAGCACCAAGACCAAGCTCCACTCAACAACCAGCAAGCTCCAGTGCTGGACACACCATGCCAAAAAACTAGTAAGACAGGAACACAACACCACCCATTAGCAGAGAGGCTACCTAAAATCGTAATAAGTTCACAGACACCCCACAACACACCACTGGACGTGGTCCTGCCCACCAGAAAGACAAGATCCAGCCTCATCCTGCAGAACACAGGCACAAATCCCTTCCACCAGGAGGCCTACACAACCCACAGAACCCACCATACCCACTGGCGGCAGACACCAAAAACAATGGGAAGTACGAACCTGCAGTCTGTGAAAAGTAGATGCTAAACACAGTAAGTTAAACAAAATGAGAAGACACATAAACACACAGCAGATGAAGGATCAAGGTAAAAACCTACCAGACCAAACAAATGAAGAGGAAACAGGCAGTCTAAGAGAAAAGAATTCAGAGTAATGATAGTAAAAATGATCCAAAATCTTGGAAATAGAATGGAAAAAATACAAGAAACGTTTAACATAGACTTAGAAGAACTAAACAGCAAACAAAGATGAGCAGCACAATAAATGAAATTAAAAATTCTCTAGAAGGAATCAATAGCAGAATAACTGAGGCAGAACAACGGATAAGTGACCTGGAAGACAAAATAGTGGAAGTAATTATCACAGAGCAGAATAAAGAAAAAAGAATGAAAAGAATTGAGAACAGTCTCAGAGAACTCTGGGACAACAATAAAACACACCAACATTCAAATTATAAGGGTCCCAGAAAAAGAAGAGAAAAAGAAAGGGACTGAAAAAATATTTAAAGAGATTACATTTGAATGTCCCTAATATGGGAAAGGAAATAGTCAATCAAGTCCAGGAAGTGCAGAGAGTCCCATACAAGATAAATCCAAGGAAAAATGTGCCAAGAGACACATTAATCAAACAATCAAAAATTAAATACAAAGAAAAAATATTAAAAGCAGCAAGGGAAAAGTAACAAATAACTTAAAAGGGAATCCCCATAAGGTTAACAGCTGACCTTTCAGCAGAAACTCTGCAAGCCAGAAGGGAGTGGCAGGACATATTTAAAGTGTTGAAAGGGAAAAAACTACAACCAAGATAACTCTAACCAGCAAGGAGTTTATTCAGATTCAATGGAGAAATTAAAACCCTTACAGACAAGTAAAAGCTAAGAGAATTCAGCACCACCAAACCAGCTTTAAAACAGATGCTACAGGCAGGAAACACAAGAGAAGGAAAAGAATTACAATAAAAAACCAAAACAATTAAGAAAATGGTAATAGGAACATACATATTGATAACTACATTAAATGTAAATGGATTAAATGCTCCAACCAAAAAATAAATAAATAGTCTGGCTAAATGGATACAAAAACAAGACCCACATATATGCTGTCTACAAAAGACCCACTTCAGACTTAGGGACACATACTAACTGAAAGTGAAGGGATGGAAAAAGATATTCCATGGAATGGAAATCAAAAGAAAGCTGGTGTAGCAATTCTCATGTCAGACAAAGTAGACTTTAAAATAAAGACTATTACCAGAGACAAAGAAGGAAACTACATAATGATCAAGGGATCAATCCAAGAAGAAGATATAACAATTGTAAATATTTATGCACCCAAAGTAGGAGCACCTCAATACATAAGGCAAATGCCAACAGCCATAAAATGGAAAATCGACAGTAACACAATAATAATATGGGATGTTAACGCCCAACTATCACCAATGGACAGATCATCCAAAATGAAAATAAATAAGGAAACACAAACTTTAAATGATACATTAAACAAGATGGACTTAAATGATATTTATAGGACATTCCATCCAAAAACAACAGAATACACTTCTCAAGTGCTCATGGAACATTCTCCAGGATAGATCATATCATGAGGTCACAAATCAAGCCCTGGTAAATTTAAGATAATTGAGATCATATCCAGTATCTTTTCTTACCACAGCTCTATGAGACTAGATATCAATTACAGGAAAAAAAAACTGTAAAAAATACAAACACATGGAGGCTAAATAATACACTACTAAATAACCAAGGGATCACTGAAGAAATCAGAGGAAATAAAAAAAGAAACCTCGAAACAAATGACAATGAAAACACAAAGGCCCAAAACCTATTGGATGCACCAAAAGCAGTTCTAAGAGGGAAGTTTATAGAAATACAATCCTATCCCAAGAAACAGGAAATATCTCAAATAAACACCCTAACCTCACACCTAAAGCAATTGGGGAAAGAAGAACAAAAAAACCCCAAGGTTAACAGAAGGAAAGAAATCATAAAGATCAGATCAGAAGTAAATCAAAAAGAAATGAAAGAAGCAACAACAAAGATCAATAAAACTAAAAGTTGGTTCTTTGAGAAGATAAACAAAATTGATAAACCATTAGCCAGACACATCAAGAAAAAAAGGGAGATGATTCAAATCAACAGAATTAGAAATGCAAATGGAGAAATAACAATGGACACTGCAGAAATACAAGGGATCAGGAGAGATTACTACAGGCAACTATATGTCAATAAAAAGGACAACATGGAATAAATGGACAAATTCTTAGAAAAGCACAACCTTCTGAGACTGAACCAGGAAGAAATAGAAAATATAAACAGACCAATCACAAGCACTGAAATTGAAACTGTGATTAAAAATCTTCCAACAAACTAAAGCCCAGGACCAGATGGCTTCACAGGCAAATTCTATCAAACATTTAGAGAAGAGCTAACACCTATCCTTCTCAAACTCTTCCAAAATATAGCAGGGGGAAGAACGCACCCAAACTCATTCTACAAGGCCACCATCACCCTCATACCCAAACCAGACAAAGATGTCACAGGAAAATAAAACTACAAACGAATATCACTGATGAACATAGATGCAAAAATCCTCAACAAAATACTAGCTAACAGAATCCAAGAGCACACTGAAAAAATCATACACCATGATCAAGTGGGGTTTATGCAGGAATGCAAGGATTCTTCAACATATGCAAATCAATCAATGTGATACACCATATCCACAAAATGAAGGAGAAAAATCATATGATCATCTCAATAGATGCAGAAAAAGCTTTCAACAAAATTCAACACCGATTGATGATAAAAACTCTCCAGGAAGTAGGCATAGAGGGAACTAACCTCAACATGATAAAGGGCATATATGACAAACCCACAGCCAACATCATTCTCAATGGTGAAAACTGAAATGATTTCTACTAAGATCAGGAATAAGACAATGTTGCCTACTCTCACCACTATTATTCAATATGGTTTTGGAACTTTTAGTCAAAGCAATCAGAGAAGAAAAAAAAAAAGGAATCCAAATCGGACAAGAAGAAGTAAAACTGTCACTGTTTGCAGATGACATGATGCTATACATAGAGAATCCTAAAGATGCTACCAGAAAACTACTAGAGCTAATCAATGAATTTGGTAAAGTAGCAGAGTAAAAAATTAACGCACAGAAATCTCTTGCATTCCTATACACTAATGATGAAAAATCTGAAAGAGAAATTAAGGAAAAACTCCCATTTACCATTGCAACAAAAAGAATAAAATATCTAGGAATAAACCTACCTAAGGAGACAAAGGACCTGTAAACAGAAAAGTATAAGACACTGATGAAAGTAATTAAAGATGATAAACACATGGAGAGATATACAAATTTCTTGGATTGGAAGAATCAACATTATGAAAATGACTATACTATCCAAAGCAATCTACAGATTCAATGCAATCCCTATCAAACTACCAATGATATTTTTCACAGAACTAGAACAAAAAATTTCACAATTTATATAGAAACACACAAGACACTGACTAGTCAAAGCAACCTTGAGAAAGAAAAATGGAGCTGGAAGAATCAGGCTCCCTGACTTTAGAGTATACTACAAAGCTACAGTAATCAAGACAGTATGGTAGTGGCACAAAAACAGAAATATAGATCAATGGAACAGTATAGAAAAACCCAGAGATATACCCACACACTTATGGTCACCTTATCTTTGATAAAGGAGGCAAGAATATACAATGGGGAAAACATTGTCTTCAATAAGTGGTGCTGGGAAAACTGGACAGCTACATGTAAAAGAAGGAATTTAGAACACTGCCTAACACCATACACAAAAATGAACTCAAAATGGATTAAAGACCTAAATGTAAGGCCAGACACTCTAAAACTCTTAGAGGAAAACATAGACAGAACACTTTATGATGTAAATCACAGCAAGATCCTTTTTGACCCACCTACTAGACAAATGAAAAGAAAAAAACAGACAAATGGGACTTAATGAAACAAAAGCTTTTGCACAGCAAAGGAAACAATAAGGAAGACGAAAAGACAACCCTCAGAATGGGAGAAAATATTTGCAAACAAACAACTGACAAAAGATTAATCTCCAAATTATACAAGCAGCTTATGCAGCTCAATACCAAAAAAATAAAAAACCCAATCCAAAAATAGACAGAAAACCTAAATAGACATTTCTCCAAAGAAGATATACAGATTGCCAACAAACATATGAAAGGATGCTCAACATCACTAATCATTACAGAAATGCAAACCAAAACTACAATGAGGTACCATCTCACACTGGTCAGAATCGCCATCATCAAAAAATCTACAAACAGTAAATGCTGGAAAGGACGTGGAGAAAAGGGAACACTCTAGCAGTGTTGGTGGGAATGTAAATTGATACAGCCATTATGGAGAACAGTATGGAGGTTCCTTAAAAAACTAAAAATAGAACTACCCTAGGCCCCAGATTCCCACTCCTGGGCATATACCCTGAGAAACCCATAATTCAAAAAGAGTCATGTACCACAATGTTCTTTACATCACTGTTTACGATAACCAGGACACAGAGGCAACCTAAGTGTCCATCAACAGCTGAATGGGTAAAGAAGATATGGCACCTATATGCAATGGAATATTACTCGGCCATATAAAGAAACAAAATCAAGTCATTTGTAGTGAGGTGGATGGACCTAGAGTCTGTCACAGAGTGAAGTAAGTCAGAGGAAAACAAATACCATATACTAACCCATATATATAGAGTCTAAAATAAAAATGGTTATGAAGAACATGGGGCAGGACAGGAATAAAGACACAGACATAGAGAATGGACTTGAGGACACTGGGAGGGGGAAGGGTAAACTGGGACGAAGTGAGAGATTGGCTTTGACATATATACACTACCAAATGTAAAATAGATAGCTAGTGGGAAGCAGCCACATAGCACAGGGAGATCACCTTGGTGCTTTGTGACCACCTAGAAGGGTGGACTATGGAGGGTGAGAGGGAGATGCAAGAGGAAGGGGATATGGGGATATATGTATACATATAGCTGATTCACTTTGTTATACAGCAGAAACTAAATAAACGACAGTGTAAAGTAATTATACTCCAAGGAAGGTTTTTAAAAAAAAGGAGAATTTATTATGACTCAATAAGGATCAATAATTTGTATTTCTCAAAAACATATATATAACTGAAACACTTTGTTATATACATGAAAGTAAAATCATATTGTAAATCACCATACTTCAATAAAAAGATTTATATTTCTTCCTATCTTTTAATGATAGAGCCTTTCAATTTACCCAGTGATACATATACAGAAAGATATCAGAGAGATGAGGCTCTCTCTTGCCTTTTACCCAGTTAATTTACTTGAGACTGTAATCAACTGGTCTAATTACTGCAGTCTCTAAAGTCAACTTTCCTTTATATTCCTGCCTCATTTCTTAAAGGATTTGAGGAAAATAAATTTTTAATAAGTATATTGAATGCTGATCTTTTTTAGATTATAAATATTAAAATTACCTCAAAGCAATATATAACAAGTCCTAGGAGGAAAGCCCTGCAAAACTTATGTGATTCTAATATGCTAAAATTACAAACACTGCATGAGAGCAGAAGGCTTCCACTAGGAAGTAAACAAATGTATGATATGGACATTTGTAGACATGAAAAACATGTTTATTTTGGCAAAAACTAGTTTTTCCTTTCTTTTATTACTAGAAAAGAGCAGTTCACTAAACCCAAATTGCTTAGGACCAAACCTACTTTACATTTCTTTGCTTAGGTACAAGTTTAGAAAATGAAGGATTTTCATTGAGAACGTACATGCTCTTTTGTTTTTGCTTTTTTTGATATATTTACAAGCAGGAAACTGTTAAGACAATCTTTGATTTACTTTGTTTTTAATTTTTATTGGAGTATAGTTGATTTACAATGTTGCATTAGTTTCAGGTGTACAGCAAAGTGAATCAGTTATACGTATGTATGTATCCACTCTTTTTTAGATTATTTTCCCATATAAGCTATTACAGAGTATTGAGTAGAGTTCCCTGTGCTGTACAGTAGGTCCTTATTATTAAAATAGTTATCTATTCTATATATAGTAGTGTGTATATGTTAATCCCAATCCCCCAATTTATCCCTCCCTCCCATTTACCTCCTGGTAACCATAAGTTTGATTCCTACACCTGTAACTCTATTTCTGTTTTGTAGATAATTTCATTTGTACCTATTTTTTTAGATTCCACATATAAGCAATATCATATACTATTTGTCTTTGTCTGACTTACTTCACTCAGTATGACAATCGCTAAGTCCATCCATGTGGCTGCAGGTGGCATTATTTTGTCCTTGTTTATGACTGAGTGATATTTCATCGTATATATGTACAATATCTTCTTTATCCATTCCTCTGTTGGACATTTAGGATGCTTCCACGTCCTGGCTATTGTAAATAGTGCTACAATGAACATTGGGGTTCATGTATCTTTCCGAATTATGGTTGTCTCTGAATATACTGGCACCAAAACAGAAATGTAGATCAATGGAACAGGATAGAAAGCCCAGAGATAAACCCACGCACCTATGGTCACCTAATCTATGACAAAGGATGTAAGAATATACAATGGAGGAAAGATAGTCTCTTCAATAAGTGGTGCTGGGAAAACTGGATGTAAATGGATGAAATTAGAACACTCCCTAACACCATACACAAAAATAAGCTCAAAATGGATTAAAGACTTAATGTAAGGCTGGATACTATAAATCTCTTAGAAGAAAATATAGGCAGAACACTCTGACATAAATTGCAGCAAGATCTTTTTTGATCCACCTCCTAGAGTAATGAAAACAAAAATAAACAAATGGGACCTAATTAAACTTAAAAGCTTTTGCACAGCAAAAGAAACCATAAACAAAACAAAAAGACAGCCCTCATAATGGGAGAAAATACTGTATTTGCAAACAAAGCAACAGACAAAGGATTAGTCTCCAAAATATACAAACAGTTCATGCAGCTTAATATCAAAACAAACAAACAACCCAACCATTTGTTTATTTTTAGGTGTTTGGGAGTGTTCTAAAGACAGTCTTTGGAAGCTACCATCATACAAATTGTTTACCTATGAAAGTGACCTTTGAAGCTGAATTTTTTCTGACATAGTAAAAGCTAGATGGCTACACATAAATTAATCATATGCTCTTTGGTCCTTTTCTTTTTTTTTCTTTTATTTTGTTTCCCTTACAAGCTATTTAGAACATGTCTTAAAATTCTTAATACATCAGTGCCCTGTTGATTTTGTTATAAAAGATCCAAGTTAATGAACTCCTTAATGAGCTAAACCGTGTGCTATTTTTTCAAATATTATGGAAAATAAATGTTTACAGTTCAAAGCATAGCTAAATTAGCATTGCTTTTAATCAGATTTCATTGGCCACAATTTGAAACACCCGCAGATAGGAAATAAAATGTGTCATATTGTACTTTGGCATTTAGGTCTCTTTCTTTCCCATGAATCG
The DNA here is from genome assembly GCF_059928025.1 of Delphinapterus leucas. NCBI lineage: Eukaryota > Metazoa > Chordata > Mammalia > Artiodactyla > Monodontidae > Delphinapterus > Delphinapterus leucas. The sequence goes on along the minus strand of NW_028322269.1, from coordinate 850,312 downwards.
TTGCTTAAGCCTAAACCAGATCAGGCAACAAGATGTTCAAGGGTAGCATTCATTTGACTCATCTTTTTCTTAGCACTGTAATTGTCTGTGTTAGAAGAAAGGGTGAGAGAGTCTCCTACTCATGATTTGGGGACAAGAAGGAGGAAGAGTTGTCCACAAGAAAGGACTGAATAGTAATGAAGTCTAAAGTACTCTAACATCTGGAACCAATCCAAAGGTGCATCCATGGACAGATCATTCTTCAGAAATGTTGCTGTGTGTACAGATCAATTATCTAATTTAAATTTTTAGTTTCTATCCATGATTATTCAATTTAGAGGCTATCATTACACATTTGGTAAAGAGGAAGAGGATAGAAACAGTTAAGAGGTATTTTTCTCCTGGGTATTATAATTTTTTTGTTGCTTTTTGTTTGTTTGCTTGTTTGTTTGTTTAGCAGTGCCTCAATACCCTGATCATTGAGTGCCATAGGCAATTGGGTAGACCATATCCTCATATACTTTAGATCCATTTCTCAAAAGAGTGGTGAAGCACAATCTCAGAAAGATCAGAGTGACTTGATCTGCTCCGCTCATTCAGGATCCTTAATTTTTGTTTGTGAATGGCACACTGGTCTCCACGGATGCAGTCACAGAGTTATTTGTTTCCCTTCTTCACCCCTCCACCAAATGTTGAACATTTTTACCTGAAGTGCTCTTCAGTCCCAAAACCTAGTAATCATTTTTATTTAAATAGGAAATGTAAAAATTGCTTATCAGACTCATTGAAATTTTCTGCTTCCCCCATCCATTTCACCCAGGAGGGTGTGCTATCATTTCTTACATTCTGTCTCCTTAATACTTCATGTTTACTTTCTTTTCATGTCTTGCTTTTGTGGTTATTTTAATCAGATTTTACACACACACACACACACACACACAATACATATGTATATGTTCAAGATAGATAATGATGTCTCCTAGGAAAAGAGAGGAGATAAAAGGAATGCAAATGAAGAGCACATTTTTTTTTGATGTTACACAGCTTCTCTACTTCTATTAACCCTCTCATACCCTTTTTAACAGAAAAGTTTAGAGTTTCTTCCATTTACTTTTTCCTCAGAAACAACCTGGACCAGTGAAATATTGGATTTGATCTATAGCAATGAGGATGCAGAGAGATATAAAGGAGATGCAATATAAAAACGAGTGCCATTCATGGATTAATAATTCCCGGAATTACAAATGGTATTTTCTCTTAATATTCCTTTTCATCATAGGGCTAAATCTCCCTGTCTTTTTGTGGTGTCTGGAGGAATCATGATGAAAAATGATATAGACAGAGCTCGGACAGTTGAATCATAAGTGTCTATAATAAAAGAGTAAGAATTTAGTTATGCCAATACCCATATCATACTCATCTTCCACCCAAAGATAATACCTACATAAGAGGAGATTTTGATGAGTATATGTTTTTGTGAATAGGACAGATGGAAGTTTTCAACATTTAAATAATGTGTGATCTTCATATGTAGAAAATTCAGTGTTCGATCTAATATAGAATCATGTTTACTGTTATGTAGCAGATGTTCACAGACTCAAAGAAAAGGATGATGAGAACATGTGGTCTTGAGTTATTAAAATATTTAAAATTAGCCATGGGTCTCATGGCTTAATTTGATTTTAGGATTTGAATATAAGAAAGCTGGAAAGAGATTTTGAAGTCCTCTAGTTCAATTTTCCCATATTATAAACAAGAAAAAGAGGAAGATAAATAAAGGAAAAATTTGGACATCTTACACTTGACCTACTGCTGTTTCTGCCTCAACAAGGCTTTGTATCTGAGGATTTTATAGACACTTATGAAGATAATAAAGCCCACTACTTATAAATAAAATAGCCTAGCTCACCAGAATTTATCAGTTTTTATCTCATTGTGGATTTCAGAAGTATATGAAGACATATAGCCATATAGTCATTTCAAGCCATATAGTAGAGTTAATGTTTAAAAAGCCTTAGATTATATTGTAATTGACCTTTATGATTCCATATTTTAAATGCAGCTTAACTTTTATGCTTGAGGAATTGAACGGCATGCAATCTCCTCTATTAGTGAAAACACACCTAACTGTTGAACTTCTCTGTTTTTCATTTTGGAAAAATAACAGCAAAGAAGCAATTTTTTTTGTTTTTACATCTTTATTGGAATATAATTGCTTTACAATGGTGTGTTAGTTTCTGCTTTATAAAAAAGTAGTCAGCTATATATATACATATGCCCTCATATCTCTTCCCTCTTGCATCTCCCTCCCACTCTTCCTATCCCACCACTCTAAGTGGACACAAAGCACCAAGCTGATCTCCCTGTGCTATGTGGTTGCTTTCTACTAGCTATCTGTTTTACATTTGGTAGTGTATATATGCCCATGCCACTCTCTCCCTTCATCCCAGGCTACCCTACCCACTCCCTGTGTCCTCAAGTCCATTCTCTACGTCTGGGTTTTTATTCCTGTCCCGCCCCTAGGTTCTTCAGAACAGTTTTTTATTTTTTATTATTTTTTTGATTCCATATATATGTGTTAGCATACAGTATTTGTTTTGTTCTTTCTGACTTACTTCACTCTGTATGACAGTCTCTAGGTCCATCCACCTCACTACAAATAACTCAATTTTGTTTCTTTTAATGGTTGAGTAATATTCCATTGTATATATGGGCCACATCTTCCTTATCCATTAAGCTGTTGATGGACACTTAAGTTGCTTCCATGTCCTGGTTATTGTAAATAGAGCTGAAATGAACATTGTGGTACATGACACTTTTTGAATTATGGTTTTCTAAGGGTATATGCCAAGTAGTGGGATTGCTGGGTCCTATGGTAGTTCTATTTTTAGTCTTTCAAGGAACCTCCATACTGTTCTCCATAGTGGCTGTATCAATTCACATTCCCACCAACAGTGCAAGAGGGTTCCCTTTTCTCCACACCCTTTCCAACATTTATTGTTTGTAGATTTTTTGATGATAGCCATTCTGACCAGTGTGAGCTGATACCTCATTGTAGTTTTGATTTGCATTTCTTTAATGATTAGTGATGTTGAGCATCCTTTCATATGTTTGTTGGTAATCTGTATATCTTCTTTGGAGAAATGCCTATTCAGGTTTTCTGCCCATTATTGGATTGGATTTTTTGTTTTTCTGATATTGAGCTTCATAAGCTGCTTGTAATTTTGGATAATAATCCTTTGTCAGTTGCTTCATTTGCAAATATTTCCTCCAATTCTAAGGGTTGTCTTTTCATCTTGTTTACGATTTCCTTTGCTGTGCAAAAGCTTTTAAGTTTCATTAGGTCCCATTTTTTAATTTTGTTTTTATTTCCATTTCTCTAAGAGGAGGGTCAAAAAGAATCTTGCTGCGATTTATGTCATAGAGTGTTCTGCCTATGTTTTCCTCTAAGAGTCTTATAGTCTCTGGCCTTACATTTAGGTCTTTAATTCATTTTGAGTTTATCTTTGTGTATGGTGTTAGGGAGTGTTCTAATTTCCTTCTTTTACATGAAGCTGTGCAGTTTATCCAGCGCCACTTATTGAAGAGGTTGTCTTTTATCCATTGTATATTCTTGCATCCTTTATCAAAAATAAGGTGACCATATGTGTGTGGGCTTATCACTGGGTTTTTGATCCTGTTCCATTTGTCTATATTTCTGTTTTTATGCCACTACCATACTGTCTTGATTACTGGAGCTTCGTAGTATAGTCTGAAGTCTGGGAGCCTGATTCCTCTAGCTCTGTTTTTCTTTCTCAGGATTGCTTTTGCTATTCGGGGTCTTTTGTGTTTCCAAAGAAATTGTGAAAATTTTTGTTCTAGTTCTGTGAAAATTGCCATTGATGGTTTGATAGGGATTTCATTGAATCTGTAGATTGCTTTGGGTAGTATAGTTATTTTCACAAGGTTGATTCTTCCAATTCAAGAGCATAGTATATCTCTCCATGTGTTTGTATCATCTTTAATTTCTTTCATCAGTGTCTTATAGTTATCTTCATACAGGTCCTTTGTCTCCTTAGGTTGGTTTATTCCTAGATATATTTTTCTTTTTGTTGCAATGATACATAGGAGTGTTTCCTTAATTTCTCTTTCAGATTTTTCATCATTAGTGTATAGGAATGGAAGAGATTTCTGTGCATTAATTTTTCATCCTGTTACTTTACCAAATTCATTGATTAGCTCTAGTAGATTTATGGCACCATCTTTAGGATTCTCTATGTATAGTATCATGTCATCTGCAAACAGTGACAGTTTTACTTCTTCTTGTCCGATTTGGATTCCTTTTATTTTTTTCTTCTCTGATTGCTGTGGCTAAAACTTCCAAATCTCTGTTGAATAATAGTGTGAGAATAGGCAGCCTTTTCTTGTTCCTGATCTTAGTGGAAATGGTTTCAGTTTTTCACCATTGAAGATGATGTTGGCTGTGGGTTTGTCATATATGGCCTTTATTATGTTGAGGTAAGTTCCCTCTATGTCTACTTTCTGTAGCGTTTTTATCATAAATTGGTGTTGAATTTGGTCATATGCTTTTTCTGCATCTATTGAGATGATCGTATGGTTTTTCTCCTTCAGTTTGTTAATATGGTTTATCACATTGATTGATTTGCATATGTTGAAGAATCCTTGCATTCCTGCATAAACCCCACTTGATCATAGTGTATGATCCTTTTAATGTGCTGTTGGATTCTGTTTGCTAGTATCTTGTTGAGGATTTTTGCATCTATGTTCATCAGTGATATTGGCCTGTAGTTTTCTTTCTTTGTGACATCCTTGTCTGGTTTTGGTATCAAGGTGATGGTGGCCTCATAGAAGGAATTTGGGAGTGTTCCTCCCTCTGCTATATTTTGGAAGAGTTCGAGAAGGATAGGTGTTAGCTCTTCTCTAAATGTTTGATAGAATTCACCTGTGAAGCCATCTGCTCCTGGGCTTTTGTTTGTTGGAAAATTTTTAATCACAGTTTCAATTTCACTGCTTGTGATTGGTCTGTTTATATCTTCTATTTCTTCCTGGTTCAGTCTTGGAAAATATGTTTTTCTAAGGATTTGTCCATTTTTTCCAGGTTGTCCATTTTATTGTCATTTAGCTTCTTGTAGTAATCTCTCATGATCCTTTGTATTTCTGCAGTGTCATTTGGTACTTTTCCTTTTCATTTCTAACTCTGCTGATTTTAATCTTCTCCCTATTTTTCTTGATGAGTCTGGCTAATGGTTCTCAATTTAGTTTATATTCTCAAAGAACCAGCTTTCAGTTTATTGATCTTTGCTATCATTTCATTCATTTCTTTTGATCTTTATGATTTCTTTCCTTCTGCTAACTCCTGTTTTTTTTTTGTTTTTCTTTCTCTACTTGCTTTAGGTGTAAGGTTAGGTTGTTTATTTGAGATGTTTCTTGTTTCTTGAGGTAGGATTGTATTGCTATAAACTTCCCCCTTAGAGCTGCTTTTGCTGCATCCCATAGGTTTTGGGTTGTTGTGTTTTCATTGTCATTTTTTTCTAGGTATTTTTTGATATCTTCTTTGATTTCTTCAGTGATCTCTTGGTTATTTAGTAGTGTATTGCTTAGCTTCCATATGTTTGTCTTTTTTAAAGTGTTTTTCCTGTAACTGATATCTAGTCTCATAGCATTGTGGTTGGAAAAGATACTTGATATGATTTCGATTTTCTTAAATTTACCAAGGCTTGATTTGTGACCCAAGATATGATCTTTCCTGGATAATGTTCCATGAGCACTTGAGAAGAATGTGTATTCTGTGTTTTTTGGATTGAATGTCCTGTAAATATCAATTAATTCCACCTTGTTGCATGTATCATTTAAAGCTTGTGTTTCCTTTTTTTTTTTTTTTTTCATTTTCTATGATTTGTCCGTTGGTGAAAGTGGGGTGTTAAAGTCCCGTACTATTATTGTGTTACTGTCGATTTTCCCATTTATGGCTGTTAGCATTTGCCTTTTGTATTGAAGTGCTCCTATTTTGGGTGCATAAATATTTACAATTGTTATGTCTTCTTCTTAGATTGATCCCTTGATCATTATGTATTGTCCTTCTTTGTCTTTTGTAATAGCTTTAGTTTGAAGTCTATTTTGCCTGATATGAGAATTGCTACTCCAGCTTCTTTTGATTTCCCTTTGCATGGAATCTTTCTCCATCCACACACTTTCAGTCTGTATGTGTCCCTAGGCCTGAAGTGGGTGTCTGGTAGACAAACATATATCTGGGTCGTGTTTTTGTATCCATTCAGCCAGTGTATGTCTTTTGGTGGGAGCATTTAATCCATTTACATTTAAGGTAGTTTTTGATATGTATGTTCCTACTACCATTTTCTTAATTGTTTTGGGTTTGTTATTGTAGGTCTTTTCCTTCTCTTGTGTTCCGCCCCTTGAGAAGTTCCTTTAGCATTTGTTGTAAAGCTGGCTTGGTGGTGCTGAATTCTCTTATCTTTTGCTTGTCTGTAAGGGTTTCCATTTCTCCATTGAATCTGCATGAAATCCTTGCTGGTTAGAGTTATCTTGGTTTTAGGTTTTCCTGTTTCATCACTTTAATTATGTCCTGCCACTCCCTTCTGGCTTGCAGAGTTTCTGCTGAAAGATCAGCTGTTAACCTCATGGGGATTCCCTTTTAAGTTATTTGTTGCTTTTCTCTTGCTGCTTTTAATATTTTTACTTTGTATTTAGTTTTTGATAGTTTGATTAATATGTGTCTTGATATATTTCCCCTTGGATATATCCTGTATGGGAGTCTCTGTGTTTCCTGGACTTGATTGACTATTTCCTTTCCCATATTAGGGAAGTTTTTAACTATAACCTCTTCAAATATTTTCTCAGTCCCTTTCTTTTTCTCTTTTTCTTCTGGGACTTCTATTATTCGAATGTTGGTGCATTGAATGTTGTCCCAGAGGTCTCTGAGACTGTCCTCATTTCTTTTCCTTCTTTTTTCTTTATTCTGCTTTGCAGTAGTTACTTCCAGTATTTTATCTTCCAGATCATTTTTCCGTCCTTCTGCCTCAGTTATTCTGCTACTGATTCCTTCTAGAGAATTTTTAATTTCATTTATTGTGTTGTTCATCATTGTTTGCTTGCTTTTTAATTCTTCTAGTTCCTTGTTAAATGTTTCTTTTATATTTTCCATTCTATTTCCAAGATTTTGGATCATCTTTACTATCATTACTCTGAATTCTTTTTCAGGTAGACTGCCTATTTCCTCTTCATTTTTTTGTTCTGGTGGGGTTTTACCTTACTCTTTCATCTGCTGTGTATTTCTCTGTCTTCTCATTTTGCTGAACTTACTGTGTTTGGCATCTCCTTTTCACAGGCTGCAGTTTTGTATTTCCCATTGTTTTTGGTATGTGCCCCCAGTGGGTAAGTTCTGTTCAGTGGGTTGTGTAGACTTCCTGGTGGAGGGGACTTGTGCCTGTGTTTGGGTGCATGAGGCTGGATCTTGTCTTTCTGGTTGGCAGGACCACATCCAGTGGTGTGTTTTGGGGTTTCTGTGACATTATTATGATTTTAGGCAGCATCTATGCTAATGGGTGGGGTTGTGTTCCTGTCTTACTAGTTATTTGGCTTAGGATGTCCAACACTTTAGTTTGCTTGTTGTTGAGTCGAGCTGCGTCTTAGTGTTGAGATGGAGATCTCTGAGACAGCTTTCACTGTTTGATATTACATGGAGCTGAGAAGTCTCTGGTGGACCAATGTCCTGATCTTGGCTCTCCCACCTCAGAGGCTCAGGTCTGACACCCAGCTGGAGCACCAAGACCCTGGCAGCTACACAGCTCAGAAAACAAGGGAGAAAAAAGAAAGAAAGAAAGAAAGAAAAAATAAAATAATGTTATAAAATAAAATATTTTTATTAAAAATTAAAAAAATTTAAATGTAATTTAAAAAAAAGAAAGAAGTGAGCAGCCATACCTAAAAACATATTCACCAATAATAACAATCACTAAAAAGTATACAAAAAAAAAATGACAGACAGAACTGTAGGATAAATGGTAAAATCAAATCTATACAGACAAAATCACATAAAGAATCACACACATACCCACTCACAAAAAGAGAAAAGGGAAAAAATATATATATATAAATAAAAGGAAGAGAGCAACCAAATCAATAAACAAATCTACCAATGATAATAAGCTCTAAATACTAAACTAAGATAAACATAAAACCAGAAGCAAATAGATGCAGAAAGCAAACCCCAAGTCTGCAGTTGTTCCCAAATTCCACCACCTCAATTTTGGGATGATTCTTGTCTATTCAGTTATTCCACAGATGCAGGGTACAAGTTGATGGTGGAGATTTAACACGCTGCTCCTGAGGCTGCTGGGAGATATTTTCCTTTCTCTTCTTTGCTCGCACAGCTCCTGTGGTCCAGCTTTGGATTTGGCTCTGCCTCTGTGTGTAGGTCTCCTGAGGGCAGCTGTTCCCTGCCCAGACAGTATGGTGTTAAAGTAAGAGCTGATAAGGGGCTCTGGCTCACTCAGACCGGGGGCAGGGAGGGGTACGGAATGTGGGGCTAGCCTGCAGTGGAAGAGGCCAGTGTAACGTTGCTACAGCCTGAGGCACTCCGTGTGTTCTCCCTGGGAAGTTGTCCCTGTTTCACAGGACCCTGGCTGTGGCGAGCTACACAGGCTCCCAGGAGGGGAGGTGTGGCTAGTGACCTGTGCTTGCACAGAGGCTTCTTGGTGTCTGCAGCAGCAGCCTTAGCATTTCATGCTGGTCTCTGTGGTCTGCGCTGATAACTGCGGCTCACGCCCATCTCTGGATCTCGTTTAGGTGGTGCTCTGAATCCCGTCTCCTCGCACACCCTGAAACAATGGTCTCTTGTCTCTTAAGCAGGTCCAGACTTTTTCCAGGACTCCCTCCCGGCTAGCTGTGGTGCACTAGCCACCTTTAGGCTGTGTTCACGCAGCCAGCTCCAGTCCTCTTCCTGGTATCTGACCTCCGAAGTCCGAGCCTCAGCTCCCAGCCCCCACCCGCCCCAGCGGGTGAGCAGACAAGCCTCTCGGGCTGGTGAGTGCTGGTCGGCACTGATCCTCTGTGCAGGAATCTCTCTGCTTTGCCCTGTGAACCCCTGTTGCTGCACTGTCCTCCATGACTCCAAAGCTTCCCCACCCACCCACCCCCCGTCTCTGCCAGTGAAGGGGCTTCCTAGTGTGTGGAAATGTTTCCTCCTTCACAGCTCCCGCACAGAGGTGTAGGTCCCGTCCCATTCTTTGGTCTCTGTTGTTTTTGGGGTTTTTTTTTTTGCCATACTCAGGTACGTGGGGAGTTTCTTGCCTTTGGGGAAGTTTGAGGTCTTCTGCCAGCATTCAGTAGGTGTTCTGTGGGAGTTGTTCCACAGGTAGATGTATTTCTGATGTATTTGTGGGAAGGAAGGTGATCTCCACATTTTACTCCACTGTCATCTTGAAGTTCCCTCCACCAAGGTAGCAAATTTTAAAAAAGCAAACTTTGTGATATGATTTCTGTTACTAGCAGAAATTAAGATGAGGGATTGCAATCCCTGTATAAATTATTTTAAAATAGTAATTTTGTCCATATATCCCAAGGATCAAAATAACACCAGTGGACACAAGTGCTACAGATAAGGGATTACACTTAAACCTGAGAATTGCTCATGTTTTCTGTTCTCCAAAATGTCTTCTTGTCTAAATCCTGTCACTCACAGTCTGTTTTTAAACAATGGATATTTAAATAACCCAGGACTGCTTCTTCATTAATTCAGTATAATTTTAATTTACAAATATGAACTTATATATAATTTATAACATATGTATAATTTATAACATATACAATTTATATATATTTATGGATTCATTTTAGACTTCCTTTTTTAAAATAAATTTATTTATTTATTTATTTATTTTAGGCTGTGTTGGGTCTTCCTTGCTGCATGCAGTCTTTCTGTAGTTGCGGTAAGCAGGGGCTACTCTTCGTTGCAGTGCACAGATTTCTCATTGCAGTGACTTCTGTTGCTGGGCAGCACGGGCTCTAGGCATGCGAGCTTCAGTAGTTGTGGCACGTGGGATCAATAGTTGTGGCTCACAGGTTCTAGAGCACAGGCTCAGCGGTTGTGGTGCACGGGCTTAGTTGCTCCGCGACATGTGGGATCTTCCTGTGCTAGGGATCGAACCTGTGTGCCCTGCATTGGCAGGCAGATTCTTAACCACTGTGCCACCAGGGAAGTCCATAGGCTTCCTTTCTTATAACCATTTTAATTCGTGTAACATTTAGGGTGAAAAGTGCGTAAATACTAAGGATATGGCTTGATGAGTTTTCACAAAGTGAGCATACCCATGAAATTAGCACCGAGAAAAAGAAATTGAACTTTCTCAGAGCCCCCTAAAGCTCTATTCCCGTGCACTTCCAGACAGGAGCCCCCATCTCCAAAGAAAATCACTATTTGTGAACGTTTTCACCATAAAGTAGTTTGCCTGTTTTTCCTGTACTCGTAAAGTATGTACTCTTGAATATTTAGCTTACTTCATTTACATAATATTTGTGAGATCAATTCATATCATACTTGTTATTTTGCTTTTGTCTAGGTTTCCTTAATGTAGCATGCTCCATCATAAAATGTGGTATCCTGAGCAAAAGTAGCTCACTAGATATGCAAATTCGCAGGCCCAAGTCTAACCCACTGAATCAGAAACTATGGGTATGGAGTCAGCAATCTGAGTTTTAATATGACCTCCAAGTGAATATGATTCATATTAACAATTGAGAAGCACTGATGTAAGGCATTCCATTATATGTATGTGAATATTCAACAAATTACTTATCCATGGTACAATTGCTGGACAGTTGGGTTGTTACTATTTGTCAGTGATTAAAATAGGGCTGCAGTGCACATTCTTATGAAAGTCTTTCATTGCACATATATGTACACATTTCTCTTGGTTAGGTAACTGAGGATAGAATTGCTGCATCTTAGAGTGTGCATTTGTCCAACTTTAGAAATTTTCAAACTTCTTTTCAAATCATATGCACCAATTTACACTTTGATCAGCAGTATACTATTTGAAGTTCTCTATGTCCTCATCAAGCCAAAATATAGCTAAAATATTTAATTTTAGCCATACTAATAAATGTCTGTGGCATCTCCTTGTGGTTTTACTCTGTATTTCTCTAATGACTAATTGGTTTAAGCAAATTTACATAGCTTCAATATCACCTTTTCTGACGTATGTGTACAAATCCTTTGCCTTTTTCTATTGGGGTGTCTTTCTTTTTATTATTAAGGTAGAAATTCTCCATATAGTCTGGATACAAGTCCTTTGATGGGATAAATTAATTTCTTTATATCTTACTCCATTTTATTTTTTCCTTTTTCACTTTCTCGGCAATATCTTTTAAAAAAGTTTTTAATTCTGAGGTTCGTTGATATATGATTTTTTCTTTATGATCAGAGCTTTGTGTAATTGTTTAAAAAATGTCATCCCCAAAGTCATGAAGATATTCTCCCTTCTGTTTACCTCTATAGGCTTTATTGTTTCAGTTACCACATTTAGATCAAAATACCTGTTTAATACCTATAACATAAGTAGTAATGTTCTTTTTAAAAACTTTTGATATAATAATTTTCTCTCTTCCTTTCTCTCTCTCTCACCTGGACACACACACAAACACACTAACATTATTTTGTGAATGTTTGTTGCTAGTATATGTACATAAATCTTTTATCCATTAGAGCTAGTCATGTTTTTTCTAATAGATTTCATTCATTGTTCTGTATAGATGTGCATGCTGTCAGTAAATAAAAAATGTAAAATATTCTTACTTCCCTTTCTCAATCTGGATGCATTTTACCTTTTTTTTTTTTCTTGTTTTACTTAACTGGATAGAACCTCTAATATAATACTGAAAAGGAGTGGTGAGAGATGTCTTTGTCTTGCTTTTGACCTTAGGAAAAATACATGGATATTTCACTACTAAGTATGATGATGTTACCTATAGGTTTTTTGTATATGCCCTTTAATCAAGCTTAGGAAATTCTGTTCTAGTCCTACTTTGCTGAGTTTTATCAGGAATGCACGTTGGATTTTGTCATTTTTTATTGACAAAATCAATGGGGAAAGGAAATGGACACTTTTATAATCCCATATCACTGGTAGTTCTGATATTCTGGGACAAGAAAGGAGGATGAAGGAAGTGGCTGGATGATATTTTTTAATGTTTTTGTTTGTTTGTTTGTTTGTTTGTAGTACGCAGGGCTCTCACTGTTGTGGCGTCTCCCGTTGCAGAGCACAGGCTCCGGACGTGCAGTCCCAGCAGCCATGGCTCACGGGCCCAGCCGCTCCATGGCATGTGGGATCTTCCCGGACCGGGGCACGAACCCGTGTCCCCTGCATCGGCAGGCGGACTCTCAATCACTGCGCCACCAGGGAACGCCCCCTAGCGCTCTTTTAAAAATGGTCCCACATTTTTCAATTATATAAGAAGTAGAGATCAAATGATTTATCTATTAATCTCTTATCAGGAGGGCAGTTTAATGTGAGCTGATTAAAGAGACTGTGTTCCCAAAAAGAAAATAAAATCTATACTCCGATGGTTCCAAAAGGAAAAGGAATATATTCATGCTGTAGAATTGCGACTATCTTTTAAGCCAGAGGTGGTAAACTTTTTCCTTCTTGCCTAGGCAAGGTTATTGTTTCTCTGTTCTCAATTACCTACACCTTTTCCATTCATTAGACACATGCTTGTCAGGTTGCCAAGGCATTCTCCATTGTGGAATCAAATATCCTAACTTATTTCAAAAGTACTGGTTTTGCATCAAATTTTAAAATGACATATTTTATGTATGAAATTTCAAAATTAATTTAGACTAGCTCCTTATTTACCTTAATAATATAATTATGTCCATTGTATTTTTCCTTGTCTTTGAGTTAACTGTTTTCATCTACTCAAATTATATACTCAAATAGGAAATTTATTCTTCCAATAGACAAAAAGCAATATTTTGAGATAAGAAAGCTATTCTTGTGTTTTTGGCAATAAATAAATTTCACAACCTATTAGGGAGCAAATTTAAATGCTTTATTGTACATGATTTAATAAAATCTAGGATTTACTTAATTATTAAATGAAAATCTACATTAAATATGTAAAAATGTTATCATATTTTTGGGCTCAAAGACCTGTCTTTGATATTGGGCCATAACTTGTGCTTTTGGTCTTAAGAAATCATTGGTAATAAACGAGCACAAAACCCTATATTTGTTACCCCGATAGGTGAGGAGGATTATCTTCTAAATTGCAGAAGTTTGTTACCAAGAAAATGGATTCTTTATAGAATACATACCTTTTTAATGAATGAGGAAAAAAACTACTTAGTGCCTCAAATCTTCAAGTCAGAATAAATAATAACTATTTTGTTTTTGTTTTTTCTTGACTATGGTATATACACATAGTATATATTTAATAATAAAGGAATCCATAGTAGATGCTATAAACAGTTTTCAAACTTCTTTGAATCCATATTTATTTTCTATTTACCTTAGAAAGTGAAGTATCCCTCACTTTTCTTCACATTATACATATTCTTAATAATTACAAGCACTTTACAGACAGAGAAAATCCATCACAAAGAATTTAAATGATTTCCCTGAAATCTTACATTTAGAAAGCAACGAGATTTGTTTTATAATACAAATAACTGACACCTGCTTTTCCAATGCAAGTCATTGAAATGAAGCAGTGGTCATCCCAGATTTTCAACCAATATCTTCCATGCCCTGTTCCTTCCTTTATTCAATAATGAGTTTTTTTCCCTTCAAGTTTTATTGAGATACAATTGACATACACCACTGTATAAGGTGTACAGCATAATTATTTGACTTACATACACCATGAAATCATTATCACAATAAATTTAGTGAATATCCATCATCTCATATAGACACAAACTTTTAAAAACAGAAAAAAAAATTTCCTTGTGATGAGAACTCTTAGGATTTACCCTCTTATCAATTTTCATATGTGACATGCAGCAGTGTTAATTATATTTATCATGTTGTACATTATATCCCAAGTGCTTATTTTTCTTATAACTGGATGTTTGTACCATTTGAGTGCCTTCATCCAATTCCCCCTCTACCCACACCCCATCTCTGGTAACCAAAGAACTGATCTCTTTTTCTATGACTTTGTTTGTTTTTTAAGTATAGTTGACTGAAAATGGTATGTTAATTCCTGGTACACAACATAGTGATTTGATATTTCTGTACATTTTAAAATGATCACCATTATAGGTCAAGTTATGATATATCACCATACAAAGGTATTATATACTTATTGACTATATTTCCTACACTGTACATTTCATACTTGTAACTCGTTTATCTTGAAACTGGAAGTTTGTACCTCTTAAACTTCCTCACCAATTTCTTATATCCCCTCATCTCCCTTCCCTCTGGCAACCACCTCTTTCTTCTCTGTACCTATAACTCTGTTTCTGTTTTGTTATGTTTGTTCATTTGTTTAGATTCCACATATGAGAAATAATACAGCATTTGTCTTTCTCTGTCTCACTTACCTCACTCAACACCCTCTAGGTCCATCCATATTGCCTCAAATGGCAAGATTTCATTCTTGTTCATGGCTAAATAATATTCCATTGTATATATATATATATATATATATATATATATATATATGATTTGTTTTATAATACAAATAACTGACAACGGCTTTGACACTTCTGTCTATAATATCTGTATTAAAGACAGAGAAAATCCATCAGAAAGAATTTAAATGATTTCCCCCAAATCTTACATTTAAAAGCAATGAGGAGTATGATGAGAGGGACCTTCAAGATGGTGGAGGAGTAAGATGTGGAGGTCACCTTCCTCCCCACGAATACATCAAAAATACATCTACATGTGGAACAGCTCCTACAAAACACCTAGTGAATGCTGGCAGAAGACCTCAGACTTTCCAAAAAGCAAGAAACTCCCCACGTACCTGGGTACGGTAAAAGATAAAAAGGAAAAACAGAGACAAAAGAATAGGGACAGGACCTGCACCTCTGGGAGGAAGCTGTGAAGGAGGAAAGGTTTCCACACACTAGGAAGCCCCTTCACTGGTGGGCTCTTTGGAGCCACGGAGGAGAGCGCAGCAACAGGGGTGCGGAGGGCAAAGTGGAGAGATTCCCTCACAGAGTGTTGCTGCTGACCAGCATTCACCAGCCTGAGAGGCTTGTCTTCTCACCCACCAGGGTGGGTGGGGGCTGAGAGCTAAGGCTCAGGCTTCAGAGGTCAGATCCCAGGTATAGGACTGAGATTGACTGCATGAGTACAGTCTGAATGGAGCTAGTGTGCCACAGCTAGCCGGGAGGGAGTCCAGGAAAAAGTTTGGAACTGCCTCAGAGGCAAGAGACCATTGTTTCAGGGTGTACAAGGAGAGGGGATTCAGAACACTTCATAAACAAGCTCCAGAGATGGGTGTGAGCCGTGGCTATCAGCAGGGACACCAGAGACAGGCATGAAACGCTAAGGCTGCTGTTGCAACGACCAAGAATCCTGTGTGCAAGTACAGGTCACTATCCACACCACCCCACCTGGGAGCCTGTGCAGCCAGCCACTGCCAGGGTTCCGTGATCCAGGAACAAACTCCCCGGGAGAACATATGGCATGCCTCAGGCTGGTGCAACTTCACACTGGCCTCTGCCACCGCAGGCTTACCTTGCATTCTGTACCCTTCCCTACCCCCAGCCTGAGTGAGCCAGAGCCCCACATCAGCCACTCCTTTAACCCTCTCCTGTCTGGGGGAAGAACAGACGCCCTCAGGCGACCTAAATGCAGAGGCAGGGCCACATCCAAAGCTGAACACCAGGAGCTGTGCAAACAAAGAAGAGAAAGGGAGATCTCTTGCAGCAGAATCAGAAGCAGCAAATTAAATCTCCACGATCAACTTGATGTACCCTGCATCTGTGGAATACCTGAATAGAGAATGAATCATCCCAAAATTGAGGCAGTGGACTTTGGGAACAACTGTAGACTTGGGGTTTACTGTATGCGACTGACTAGTTTCTGACTTATATGTTTATAATAGTTTAGTTTTTAGCACTTGTTATAATTGGTGGATTTGTTTATTGGTTTGGTTGCTCTTCATTTTTTATTACTTTTTATTTTAATAACATATTTTTAATTTTTTATTTTAATAACATTATATATTTTATTTTATTACCTTTTTCTTTCTGTTTTGTTCTCCCTTTTCTTCTGAGCACTGTGGCTGACAGGGGCTTGGTGCTCTGGCTGTGTGTCAGGCCTGAGCCTCTGAGGTGGGAGAGCGGAGTTCATGACACTGGTCTACCAGAGACCTCCTGGCCCCTCATAATATCAATTGGTGAGAGCTCTCCCAGAGATCTCCATCTCAACGCTAAGACCCAGCTCCTTACAAGAACCAGCAAGCTCCAGTGTTGGACACCCCATGCCAAACAACTAGCAAGAGAGGAACACAACGCCACCCATTAGCAGAGAATCTGCCTAAAATCATAACTTACACAAACGACTGAATCAACCTTAGTCACTGGGGGCAGACAACAAAAACAACAGGAACTACAAACCTGCAGCCTGTGAAAAGGAGACCTCAAACACAGTAAGTCAAGCACAATAAGAAGACAGAGAAACACACAGCAGATGAAGGAGCAAGGTAAAAACCCACCAGACCAAACAAATGAAGAGGAAATAGGCAGTCTAAATGAAATATAATTCAGAGTAATGATAGTAAATATGATGCAAAATCTTGAAAATAGAATGGAGAAAATACAAGAAAAGATTAACAAGGAATTAGAAGAACTAAAGTGCAAACAAACAATGATAAACAGCACAATAAATGAAATTTAAAATTCTCTAGAAGGAATCAATAGCAGAATAACTGAGACAGAAGAACAGATAAGTAACCTGGAAGATAAAGTAGTGGAAATAACTACCACAGAGCAGAATAAAGAAAAAAGAATGAAAAGAATTGAGGACAGTCTCAGAGACCTCTGGGACAACATTAAACACACCAACATTTGGATAATAGAAGTCCCAGAAGAAGAAGAGAAAAAAAGAGGGATGGAGAAAATATTTGAAGAGATTATAGTGGAAAATGTCCCTAATATGGGAAAGGAAGTAGTCAGTCAAGTCCAGGAAGCACAGAGTCCCATATAGGATAAATCCAAGGAGAAACACACCAACACACATATTAATAAAACTATCAAAAATTAAATACAAAGAAAAAATATTAAAAGCAGCAAGGGAAAAGCAACAAATAACTTAAAAGGGAATCCCCGTAAGGTTAACAGCAGATCTTTCACCAGAAACTCTGTAAGCCAGAAAGGAGTGGCAGAAAATATTTAAAGTGATGAAAGAGAAAAACCTACAACCAATATTACTCCACACAGCAAGGAGTTTATTCATATTCGACAGATAAATTAAAATCTTTACAGACAAGCAAAAGCTAAGAGAATTCAGCATTACCAAACCACCTTTACAACAAATGCTAAAAGAACTTCTCTAGGCAGGACACACAAGAGAAGGAAAAGACCTACAATAACAAACCCAAAACAATTAATAAAATGGTAATAGGAACATACGTATCAAAAACTACCTGAAATGTAAATGGATTAAATGCTCCAACCAAAAGACATAGACAGGCTGAATGGGCACAAAAACAAGACCTGTATATATGCTGTCTACAAGAGGCCCATTTCAGACCTAGGGACACATACAGACTGAAAGTGAAGGGATGGAAAAAGATATTACATCCAAATGGAAATCAAAAGGAAGCTGGAGTAGCAATACTAATATAAGATAAAAGAGATTTTAAAATAAAGACTGTTACAAGAGATAAGAAAGGACACTACATAATGATCAAGGGATCAAACCAAGAAGAAGATATAACAATTATAAATGCATATGCACCCAATGTAGGAGCACCTCAATACATAAGGCAAATGCTAACAACCTTGAAAGGGGAAATCTACAGTAACACAATAATAGTAAGGGACTTTAACACCCCACTTTCACCAATGGACAGATCAACCATAATGAAAATAAATAAGGAAACACAAGCTTCAAATGATACATTA
Source organism: Delphinapterus leucas (assembly GCF_059928025.1). NCBI lineage: Eukaryota > Metazoa > Chordata > Mammalia > Artiodactyla > Monodontidae > Delphinapterus > Delphinapterus leucas. The sequence goes on along the minus strand of NW_028322269.1, from coordinate 832,227 downwards.
AAAAAGATGGACTTAATTGATATTTATAGGACATTCCATCCAAAAACAACAGAATAAAATTTCTCTTCAAGTGCTCATGGAGCATCCTCCAGGAGAGATCATATCATGGGTCACAAATCAAGCCTTGGTAAATTTAAGAAAATTGAAATCATATCAAGTATTTTTTCTGACCACAACACTATAAAACTAGATGCCAATTACAGGAAAAAAAACTGTAAAAATACAAACACATGGAAGCTAAACAATACATTACTAAATAATCAAGAGGGGGGACCTTGAAGATGGCGGAAGAGTAAGACGCGGAGATCGCCTTCCTCCCCACGGATACACCAGAAATACATCTACACGTGGAACAACTCCTACAGAACACCTACTGAAGGCTGGCAGAAGACCTCAGACCTCCCAAAAGGCAAGAAACTCCCCACGTACCTGGGTAGGGCAAAAGAAAAAAAGAAAAAACAGAGACAAAAGAATAAGGACGGCACCTGCGCCAGTGGGAGGGAGCTGTGAAGGAGGAAAAGTTTCCACACACTAGGAAGCCCCTCCGCGGGCGGAGACTGCGGGAGGCGGAGGGGGGGGCTTCGGGACCGAGGAGTAGTGCACAGCGACGGGTGCGGAGAGCAAAGCGGGGAGATTCCCGCACAGAGGATCGGTGCCGACCGGCACTCACCAGCCCGAGAGGCTTGTCTGCTCACCCGCCCGGGCGGGCGGGGCTGCGAGCTGAAGCTCGGGTTTCGGTTTTGGACGGAGCGCAGGGAGAGGACTGGGGTTGGCGGCTTGAACATAGCCTGAAGGGGTTAGTGCACCACGACTAGCCGGGAGGGAGTTCGGGGAAAAGCCTGCACCTGCCGAAGAGGCAAGAGACTTTTTCTTCCCTCTTTGTTTCCTGGTGCGCGAGGAGAGGGGTTTAAGAGCGCTGCTTAAAGGAACTCCAGAGACGGGCGCGAGCCGCGGCTAAAAGCGCGAACCCCAGAGACGGGCGCGAGCCGCGGCTAAAAGCGCGAACCCCAGAGACGGGCGCGAGCCGCGGCTAAAAGCGCGGACCCCAGAGACGGGCGGGAGACGCTAGGGCTGCTGCTGCCACCACCAAGGGGCCTGTGTGCGGGCGCAGGTCACTCTCCACACCCCTCTTCCGCGGAGCCTGTGCAGCCCGCCACTGCCAGGTTCCCGGGAACCAGGGACAACTTCCCCGGGAGAACGCACGGCGGGCCTCAGGCTGGTGCAACGTCACGCCGGCCTCTGCCGCAACGTCACGCCGCCTCTGACGCCGCAGGCCCGCCCCGCACGCAGTGCCCCTCCTTCCCCCCCCTCACCCCCGGCCTGAGTGAGCCTGAGCCCCCGAATTAGCGGCCCCTTTAACCCTTTCCTGTCTGAGCAAAAAACAGACGCCCTCCAGCGACCTACACGCAGAGGCAGGGCCAAATCCAAAGCTGAGCTCCTGTGAGCTGTGAGAACAAAGAAGAGAAAGGGAAATCTCCCCCAGCAGCCTCAGAAGCAGCGGATTAAAGCTCCACAATCAACTTGATATACCCTGCATCTGTGGAATACCTGAATAGACAAGGAATGATCCCAAATTGAAGAGGTGGAATTTAGGAGCGAGATCTATGATTTTTTTCCCTTTTCCTCTTTTTGTGAATGTGTACGTGTATGCTTATGTGTGAGATCTTGTCTGTATACTCTTGCTTCCACCATTTGTCCTAGGGCTCTATCCGTCCATGGTTTTTAAAAAAAAAATTTTTTTTTCTCAATAATTTTAATTGTAATAACTTTATTATACTTTACCGTCGTTCCTTCTTTCTTTCTTTCTTTCTTTCCGTCCTTCCCTCCTTTAGACAACGAATCACCCCAAATTGAGGAGGTGGTCTCTGAGAGCAAGATTTATGATTTTTCCCCCTTTACCTCTTTTTGTGAAGGTGTATGTGTATGCTTCTGTATAAGATTTTCTCTGTATAGCTTTGCTTCCAACATTTGTCCTAAGGTTCTATCCGTCCCTCTTTTTTTTTTTTTTTCCTAAATATTTTTTAATTCAATAAATATATTATACTTTATTTTATTTTTACTGTATCTTCTTTCTTTCTGTCTTTTTTCCTTCTTTCCCTCCTTCCTTCCTTCCTTCCTTCCTTCCTCCCTCCCTCCCTCCTTTCTTTCCTTCTTTGCTTCTTTCTTCCTTCCTTCCTTTCCTCTTTTCCTTCTTTCTTTCCTCATACATCTACTAATTCTCTCTACTTTTTCTCCCTTTTATTCTGAGCCGTGTGGATGAAAGGCTCTTGGTGCTCCAGCCAGGAGTCAGGGCTCTGCCTCTGAGGTAGGAGAGCCAACTTCAGGACACTGGTCAACAAGAGACCTCCCAGCTCCACATAATATTAAACGGTGGAAATCTCCCAGTGACCTCCATCTTAACACCAGCACCCAGCTTCACTCAACGACCAGCAAGCCACAGTGCTAGACAACCTATGCCAAACAACTAGCAAAACAGGAACACAACCCCACCCATTAGCAGAGAGGCGGCCTAAAATCATAATAAGGCCACAGACACCCCAAAACACACCACCAGACGTGAACCTGCCCACTAGAGAGACAAGATCCAGCCTCATCCACCACAATACAGGCACTAGTCCCCTCCACCAGGAAGCCTACACAACCCACTGAAACAACCTTAGCCACTGGAGACAGACATCAAAAACAACGGGAACTACGAACGTGCAGCCTGCAAAAAGGAGACCCCAAACACAGTAAGATAAGCAAAATGAGAAGACAGAAAAACACACAGCAGATGAAGGAGCAAGATAAAAATGCACCAGACCTAACAAATGAAGAGGAAATAGGCAGTCTACCTGAAAAAGAATTCAGAATAATGATAGTAAGGATGATCCGAAATCTTGGAAGTAGAATGGACAAAATGCAAGAAGCAGTTAACAAGGACCTAGAAGAAATAAAGGTGAAACAAGCAATGATGAACAACGCAATAAATGAAATTAAAAGTACTCTAGATGGGATCAATAACAGAATAACTGAGGCAGAAGAACGGATAAGTGACCTGGAAGATAAAATAGTGGAAATAACTACTGCAGAGCAGAATAAAGAAAAAAGAATGAAAAGAACTGAGGACAGTCTCAGAGACCTCTGGGACAACATTAAACGCACCAACATTCGAATTATAGGGGTTCCAGAAGAAGAAGAGAAAAAGAAAGGGACTGAGAAAATATTTGAAGAGATTATAGTTGAAAACTTCCCTAATATGGGAAAGGAAATAGTTAATCAAGTCCAGGAAGCACAGAGAGTCCCATACAGGATAAATACAAGGAGAAATACGCCAAGACACATATTAATCAAACTGTCAAAAATTAAATACAAAGAAAGCATATTAAAAGCAGCAAGGGAAAAACAGCAAATAACACACAAGGGAATCCCCATAAGGTTAACAGCTGATCTCTCAGCAGAAACCCTACAAGCCAGAAGGGAGTGGCAGGACATACTTAAAGTGATGAAGGAGAAAAACCTGCAACCAAGGCTACTTTACCCAGCAAGGATCTCATTCAGATTTGATGGAGAAATTAAAACCTTTACAGACAAGCAAAAGCTGAGAGAGTTTAGCACCACCAAACCAGCTTTACAGCAAATGCTAAAGGAACTTCTCTAGACAAGGAACACAAGAGAAGGAAAAGACCTATAATAACGAACCCAAAACAATATAGAAAATGGGAATAGGAACATACATATCGATAATTACCTTAAATGTAAATGGACTAAATGCTCCCACCAAAAGACACAGATTGGCTGAATGGATACAAAAACAAGACCCTTATATATGCTGTCTACAAGAGACCCACTTCAGACCTAGAGACACATACAGACTGAAAATAAGGGGATGGAAAAAGATATTCCATGCAAATGGAAACCAAAAGAAAGCTGGAGTAGCAATTCTCATATCAGACAAAATAGACTTTAAAATAAGGACTATTACAAGAGACAAAGAAGGACACTACATAATGATCAAGGGATCGATTCAAGAAGAAGATATAACAATTGTAAATATTTATGCACCCAACATAGGAGCACCTCAATACATAAGGCAAATACTAACAGCCATAAAAGGGGAGATTGACAGTAACGCATTCATAGTAGGGGACTTTAACACCCCACTTTCACCCATGGACAGATCATCCAAAATGAAAATAAATAAGGAAACACAAGCTTTAAATGATACATTAAACAAGATGGACTTAATTGATATTTATAGGACACTCCATCCAAAAACAACAGAATACACATTTTTCTCAAGTGCTCATGGAACATTCTCCAGGATAGATCATATCTTGGGTCACAAATCAAGCCTTGGTAAATTTAAGAAAATTGAAATTGTATCAAGTATCTTTTCTGACCACAACGCCATGAGACTAGATATCAATTACAGGAAAAGATCTGTAAAAAATACAAACACATGGAAGCTAAACAATACACTACTTAATAATGAAGTGATCACTGAAGAAATCAAAGAGGAAATAAAAAAATACCTAGAAACAAATGAAAATGGAGACACAACGACCCAAAACCTATGGGATGCAGCAAAAGCAGTTCTAAGGGGGAAGTTTATAGCAATACAAGCCCACCTTAAGAAACAGGAAACATCTCGAATAAACAACCTAACCTTGCACCTCAAGCAATTAGAGAAAGAAGAACAAAAAAAACCCCAAAGCTAGCAGAAGGAAAGAAATCATAAAAATCAGATCAGAAATAAATGAAAAAGAAATGAAGGAAACGATAGCAAAGATCAATAAAACTAAAAGCTGGTTCTTTGAGAAGATAAACAAAATAGATAAACCACTAGCCAGACTCATCAAGAAAAAAAGGGAGAAGACTCAAATCAATAGAATTAGAAATGAAAAAGGAGAAGTAACAACTGACACTGCAGAAATAAAAAAAATCATAAGAGATTACTACAAGCAACTCTATGCCAATAAAATGGACAATCTGGAAGAAATGGACAAATTCTTAGAAATGCACAACCTGCCAAGACTGAATCAGGAAGAAATAGAAAATATTAACAGACCAATCACAAGCACTGAAATTGAAACTGTCATTAAAAATCTTCCAACAAACAAAAGCCCAGGACCAGATGGCTTCACAGGTGAATTCTATCAAACGTTTAGAGAAGAGCTAACACCTATCCTTCTCAAACTCTTCCAAAATATAGCAGAGGGAGGAACACTCCCAAATTCCTTCTACGAGGCCACCATCACCTTGATACCAAAACCAGACAAGGATGTCACAAAGAAAGAAAACTACAGGCCAATATCACTGATGAACATAGATGCAAAAATCCTCAACAAAATACTAGCAAACAGAATCCAACAGCACATTAAAAGGATCATACACCATGATCAAGTGGGGTTTATTCCAGGAATGCAAGGATTCTTCAATATACGCAAATCTATCAATGTGATAAACCATATTAACAAATTGAAGGAGAAAAACCATATGATCATCTCAATAGATGCAGAGAAAGCTTTCGACAAAATTCAACACCCATTTATGCTAAAAACCCTGCAGAAAATAGGCATAGAGGGAACTTTCCTCAACATAATAAAGGCCATATATGACAAGCCCACAGCAAACATCATCCTCAATGGTGAAAAACTGAAAGCATTTCCACTAAGATCAGGAACAAGACAAGGTTGCCCACTCTCACCACTCTTATTCAACATAGTTTTGGAAGTTTTAGCCACAGCAATCAGAGAAGAAAAGGAAATAAAAGGAATCCAAATCGGAAAAGAAGAAGTAAAGCTGTCACTGTTTGCAGATGACATGATACTATACATAGAGAATCCTAAAGATGCTACCAGAAAACTACTAGAGCTAATCAATGAATTTGGTAAAGTAGCAGGATACAAAGTTAATGCACAGAAATCTCTGGCATTCCTATATACTAATGATGAAAAATCTGAAAGTGAAATCAAGAAAACACTTCCATTTACCATTGCAACAAAAAGAATAAAATATCTAGGAATAAACCTACCTAAGGAGACGAAAGACCTGTATGCAGAAAATTATAAGACACTGATAAAAGAAATTAAAGATGATACAAATAGATGGAGAGATATACCATGTTCTTGGATGGGAAGAATCAACATTGTGAAAATGACTCTACTACCCAAAGCAATCTACAGATTCAATGCAATCCCTATCAAACTACCACTGGCATTTTTCACAGAACTAGAACAAAAAATTTCACAATTTGTATGGAAACACAAAAGACCCCGAATAGCCAAAGCAATCTTGAGAACGAGAAAAGGAGCTGGAGGAATCAGGCTCCCTGACTTCAGACTATACTACAAAGCTACAGTAATCAAGACAGTATGGTACTGGCACAAAAACAGAAAGATAGATCAATGGAACAGGATAGAAAGCCCAGCGATAAACCCACGCACATATGGACACCTTATCTTTGATAAAGGTGGCAGGAATGTACAGTGGAGAAAGGACAGCCTCTTCAATAAATGGTGCTGGGAAAACTGGACAGGTACATGTAAAAGTATGAGATTAGATCACTCCCTAACACCATACACAAAAATAAGCTCAAAATGGATTAAAGACCTAAATGTAAGGCCAGAAACTATCAAACTCTTAGAGGAAAACATAGGCAGAACACTCTATGACATAAATCACAGCAAGATCCTTTCTGACCCACCTCCTAGAGTAATGGAAATAAAAACAAAAATAAACAAATGGGACCTAATGAAACTTCAAAGCTTTTGCACAGCAAAGGAAACCATAATCAAGACCAAAAGACAACCCTCACAATGGGAGAAAATATTTGCAAATGAAGCAACTGACAAAGGATTAATCTCCAAAATTTACAAGCAGCTCATGCAGCTCAATAACAAAAAAACAAACAACCCAATGCAAAAATGGGCAGAAGACCTAAATAGACATTTCTCCAAAGAAGATATACAGAATGCCAACAAACACATGAAAGAATGCTCAACATCATTAATCATTAGAGAAATGCAAATCAAAACTACAATGAGATATCATCTCACACCAGTCAGAATGGCCATCATCAAAAAATCTAGAAACAATAAATGCTGGAGAGGGTGTGGAGAAAAGGGAACACTCTTGCACTGCTGGTGGGAATGTGAATTGGTTCAGCCACTATGGAGAACAGTATGGAGGTTCCTTAAAAAACTACAAATAGAATTACCATATGACCCAGCAATCCCACTACTGGGCATATACCCTGAGAAAACCAAAATTCAAAAAGAGTCATGTACCAAAATGTTCATTGCAGCTCTATTTACAATAGCCCGGAGATGGAAACAACCTAAGCGCCCATCATCGGATGAATGGATAAAGAAGATGTGGCACATATATACAATGGAATATTACTCAGCCTTAAAAAGAAATGAAATTGAGCTATTTGTAATGAGATGGATAGACCTAGAGTCTGTCATACAGAGTGAAGTAAGTCAGAAAGAAAAAGACAAATACTGTATGCTAACGCATATATATGGAATTTAAGGGGAAAAAAAATGTCATGAAGAACCTAGGGGTAAGACAGGAATAAAGACGCAGACCTACTGGAGAACGGACTTGAGGATATGGGGAGGGGGAAGGGTGAGCTTTGACAGGGCGAGAGAGAGTCATGGACATATACACACTAACAAACGTAATAAGGTAGATAGCTAGGGGGAAGCAGCCGCAAGGCACAGGGATATTAGCTCGGTGCTTTGTGACAGCCTGGAGGGGTGGGATAGGGAGAGTGGGAGGGAGGGAGACGCAAGAGGGAAGACATATGGGAACATATGTATATGTATAACTGATTCACTTTATTATAAAGCAGAAACTAACACACAATTGTAAAGCAATTATACCCCAATAAAGATGTTTAAAAAAAAAAAAAAATAATCAAGAGATCACTGAAGAAATCAAAGAGGAAATCAAAAAGCACCTAGAAACAAATGACAATGAAAACATGATGCCCCAAAACCTATGGGATGCAGCAAAAGCAGTTCTAAGAGAGAAGTTTATAGCAATACATTCCTACCTCAAGAAACAAGATAAATCTCAAATAAACAACCTAACATACACCTAAAGCAATTAGAGAAAGAACAACAACAAAAAAAAAAAACCCCAAAGTTAGCAGAAGGAAAGACATCATAAAGATCAGATCAGAAATAAATGAAAAAGAATTGAAGGAATTGATAGCAAAGACCAATAAAACTAAAAGCTGGTTCTTTGAAAGGATAAACAAAATTGATAAACCATTAGCCATACTCACCAAGGAAAAAAGGGAGAAGACTCAAATTGATAGAATTAGAAATGAAAAAGGAAAAGAAACAACTGACACTGCAGGAATACAAAGGAACATGAGAGATAGCCACAAGCAACTATATGCCAATAAAATGGACAACCTGGAAGACATGGACAAATTCTTAGAAAAACACAACCTTCTGAGACTGAACCAGGAAGAAATAGAAAATATACACAGACCAATCACAAGCACTGAAATTGAGACTGTGATTAAAAATCTTCCAACAAACAAAAGCCCAGGACCAGATGGCTTCACAGGCCAATTCTATCAAACATTTAGAGAAGAGATAACACCTATCCTTCTCAAACTCCTCCAAAATATAGCAGAGGGAGAAACACTTCCAAACGGATTCTATGAGGCCACCACCACCCTGATACCAAAACCAGACAAAGATGTCACAAAGAAAGAAAACTACAGGCCAATATCACTGATGAACATAGATGCAAAAATACTCAACAAAATACTAACAAACAGAATCCAACAGCACACTGAAAGGATCATACACTATGATCAAGTGGAGTTTATCCCAGGAATGCAAGGTTTCTTCAATATATACAAATCAATCAATGTGATATACCATATTAACATATTAAAGGAGAGAAATCATAGGATCATCTCAATAGATGCAGAAAACACTTTCAACAAAATTTAAAACCGATTTATTATAAAAACCCTCCAGAAAGTAAGCATAGAGGGAAGCCACCTCAACATAATAAAGGCCATATATGACATACTCATAGCCAACATTATTCTCAATGGTTGAAAACTGAAAGCATTTCCTCTAAGATCAGGAAAAAGACAAGGTTGCCCACTCTCACCACTATGATTCAACATAATTTTGGAAGTTTTAGCCACAGCAATCAGAGAAGAAAAAGAAACAAAAGGAATACAAATCAGAACAGAAGAAGTAAAGCTGTCACTGTTTGAAGATAACATGATACTATACATAGAAAATCCTAAACATGCCACCAGAAAACTACTGGAGCTAATCAGTGGATTTGGTAAAGTAGCAGGATACAAAGTTAATGCACAGAAATCTCTTGCATTCCTTTACACTAATGATGAAAAATCTGAAAGAGAAATTAAGGAAACACTCCCATTTACCATTACAACAAAAAGAATAAAATACCTAGGAATAAACCTACCTGAGGAGACAAAAGACCTGTATGTGGAAAAGTATGACACTGATGAAAGAAATTAAAGACGATACAAACAGATGGTGACGTATAACATGTTCTTTGATTGGAAGAATCAACATTGTGAAAATGACTCTACTACCCAAAGCAATCTACAGATTCAATGCAATCCCTATCAAACTACCAATGGCATTTTTCACAGAACTAGAACAAAAAATTTCACAATTTGTACGGAAACACAAAAGACTCTGAATAGCCAAAGCAATCTTGAGAAAGAAAAACGGAGCTGGAAGAATCAGGCTTCCTGACTTCAGACTATACTACAAAGCTACAGTAATCAAAGCAACATGGTACTGGCACAAAAACAGAAATATAGATCAATGGAATAGGATAAAAAAACCCAGAAATAATCCCACACACATATGGTCACCTTATCTTTGATAAAAGAGGCAAGAGTATACAATGGAGGAAAGACAGCCGCTTCAATAAGTGGTGCTGGGAAAACTGCACAGCTACATGTAAAAGAAGGAAATTAGAACACTTCCTAACACCATACACAAAAATAAACTTAAAATGGATTAAAGACCTAAATGTAAGGCCACACACTATAAGACTCTTAGAGGAAAATATAGGCAGAACACTCTATGACATAAATCACAGCAAGATCCTTTTTGACCCACCTCCTAGAGAAATGGAAATAAAGACAAAAATAAACAAATGGGACCTAATGAAACTTAAAAGCTTTTGCACAGCAAAGGAAACTGTAAACAAGACAAAAAGATAGCCCTCAGAATGGGAGAAAATATTTGCAAATGAAGAAACTGACAAAGGATTAATCTGTATAATGTACAAGCAGCTCATGCAGTGCAGCAAAATATCAAGAAAAGAAATAACCAAATCCAAAAATGGACAGAAGGCCTAAATAGACATTTCTCTAAAAAAGATATACGGATTGCCAACAAACACCTGAAAGGATTTTCGACATCACTAACAATTAGAGAAATGCAAATCAAAACTACAATGAGGTATCACCTCATGCCATGCAGAATGGCCATCATCAAAAAGTCTACAAATAATAAATGCTGAAGTGGATCTAGAGAAAAGGGAACTTGCACTGTTGATGGGAATGTAAATTGATACAGCCACTATGGAAAGAAGTATGGAGGTTCCTTAAAAAACTAAAAATAGAACTACCATAAGACCAGCCATCCCACTACTGGGCATATACCCTGAGAAAACCACAATTCAAAAAGAGTCATGTACCACAGTGTTCATTGCAGCACTATTTATAATAGCCAGTACATGGAAGCAACCTAAGTGTGCATCGACAGCTGAATGGATAAAGAAGATGTGGCACATATACACGATGGACTATTACTCAGCCATAAAAAGAAATGAAACTGAGTTATTTGTAGTGAGGTGGATGGACCTAGAATCTGTCATACAGAGTGAAGTAAGTCAGAAAGAGAAAAACCAATACCATATGCTAACATATATATATGGATTCTAAAAAAAAAAGGTTCTGAAGAACCTATGGGCAAGACAGGAATGAAGATGCAGATGTGGATAATGGCCTTGAGGACATGGGGAGGGGGAAAGGTAAGCTGGGATGAAGTGAGAGAGTGGCATGGACATATATACACTACTAAATATAAAATGGATAGCTAGTGGGAAGCAGCGCATAGCACAGAGAGATCAGTTTGGTGCTTTGTGACCACTTAGAGGGGTGAGATAGGGAGGGGGAGAGAGACACAAGAGGAAGGGGATATGGGGTTATATGTATATGTATAGCTGATTCTGTTTGTTATACAGCAGAAACTAACCATTGTAAAGCAATTATACTCCTATAAAGATGTTAAAAAAAAAAAAGAAAGCAATGAGATTTGTTTTACAATAGAAATAACTAACACGTGTTTTTCCAATGCAAGTCATTGAAATGAAGCAGTGGTCATCCCAAATTACATGAAACTGAAAAGGTTTTGCACAGAAAAGTAACTATCAACAACATGAAATGGTCATCTACTGAATGAGAGAAGATATTTTCAAACCTAATATCTGATAAAGGATTAATATGCAAAATATACAAAGAACTGATACAACTCACCATCCAGAAAAACACACTTGATTAAAAATTGGGCAGAGGATCTGAATGACATTTTTCCAGAGAAGATATACACATGCCCAGCAAGCACGTGAAAAGATGCTCAACATCACTAATCACCTGGGAAATACAGATCCAAACCACAATGAATTATCACCTTACACCTGTCAGAATGATTATTATCTAAAAGATATTATATTACATTATATTTATATTATTATACTTTTTATATATTATTATATTTGCTATATATTATACTTTGTTATATATACATATAATATACTATAATATATATCATTGTATTAGTGTATAGAAATGCAACATCTGCAAACAGTGACCGTTTTAACTTTTTCCTTTCCAATTTGGGTTCCTTTTATTTCTTGTTCTTATCTGATTGCTGTGGCTAGGACTTCTAATACTATGTTGAATAAAAGTGGTGAGAGTGGGCATCCTTGTCGTGTTCCTGGTTTTAAGGAAAATGTTTTTAGCTTTTCACCACTGAGTATGATGTCTTCATAATTCCTGAGAGCAAACTTGGTAAGAGGAAATGTGAGCAATATAGGGAGCAATGGAGCCTGTGGTTGCTTTATGGCATGTGAGTTTTGGTGGTTGGGGTGTTATAAGAAAAGAGGAAAGCAAGAATACTAGAGTAGAGGAAGAGTGCAGAAATGCAGTGAAATTTTGTATACACCTATAAGTATATAGTAGCAGAAGTGGACATCCTGATAGAGCTTTTTAAAGCAATGGAATGAAAAGGTCAAACGCAATTTCTAGGGACTGCCCTGTAAAGGAAAGTACACTTGGTAAAATTGAGGGGAAGCCAGCTGTTGATGGTAGTTCCATAAGGATAAAGTCACTACTGTTGTGGACAAAATTCTGTGAGAATAACTGCATCTGGTTCATTAAGAACTTAATTAAATTGCCCATTTCTACTTAGTCACTGCTCATAAGCCATCATCATTTTTCTAGCCTGTCTTGCTATTGAATTAGAAAGTGAAAGCAGGAATAAAAGTGATGAAAGTTCACACCGACATAGCACTAATTACCAGTAGAGCATTGTACTAAGTGCTTCACTAACGTTGTTTTAAATTTGCACACTGTCTTTTTGAATTCGGTACAGTGTTATCATCATTTTATATAGGATAAAACTGAAGTACAAAGATAGTATGTAGCTTTCCCAATGTCCAAGAGAACTGGGATTGGAATCTAGGCAATTCTGTTCTGCTTTAAAACCCTACCTCATCCTTGACCAAACTGAGTGCTTTACAAGTTAGAAAATTGACACTGAACAAATTGAGAAATATTTCCCAGTCTATACCGAGAGCAAGGTGGCAGAGACCAGGTTAGAAAGTATCTTTAGGTCTGACCTACAACCCTAAATCTCTAACAAAATTGGCTGTAAATGGTGGAGACTAGAAAGTGAAGGGTATTTAAAAATGAAGTGATGACAAAACAGAGTTAATTACATCCATCCTGTGGTCCAAATGACCACAAACAGTGTGAATGGAGTAGGGGTGTGATTTGTAACACACCATTCTGTGCTTGCTATACCTTCAACCCCTATAGACTTTTAGTATATTCAGCCTGTCTCAGAAAGTTATAATTCTTCAGGAAAAGTTAAAAATGATACAAAGAGGGCTTCCCTGGTGGCGCAGTGGTTGGGAGTCTGCCTGCCGATGCAGGGGACGCGGGTTCGTGTCCCCATCCGGGGGGATCCCACGTGCCGCGGAGCGGCTGGGCCCGTGGGCCATGGCCGCTGGGCCTGCGCGTCCGGAGCCTGTGCTCCGCAACGGGAGAGGCCACAGCAGTGAGAGGCCCGCATACCACAAAAAAAAAAAAAAAAAAGATACAAAGAATAGCATGAGTCACCTATATTTATAGAAATCTGAATCACCATTCTATGTTTATTTCCTGGTTAAAGCTCTTTATTATTTTATGAGTACATTGAGATATTCATAGGGTGTGTGTTCAACCAACTATGTCAGTTAAAATACTGTACAGCCAGATAACACAAAATTAACCTTAGACTCAGCTTTTTATTTCTTTAAAAATATGTAGTACCTTAAAAGATCTCACAGATCTCAAGTTAATATAAACTTTAGAAATTTCAAGAACTATAGTGTATAATATCACCTTATTTTTATTAAAACCAAAATGAAAACATCATTATTATTCCTTACAGAAAAAAATAACGCATTTTATTTCATGCAAGTAAAAGCAATCATTTGCTTTGTATTTCAAATAGTCATAAAACAACCGTTTTAGACTAGTCACCCTTGGGAATTCCCTGGCGGTCCAGTGGTTAGGATTCTGGGCTGTCACTGTTGGGGGGCCAGGTCTGATCCTTGGTCAGGGAACTAAGATCCTGCAAGCCACGTGGCACTGTCAAAAAAAAAAAAGATGACTCACTCTTTGATATGTGTTTGCCTCATCCAGCTATGAAAGTCAAAATTCTCAAGAGCATTAACAATATAACTTCTTCTAAAGTAGTAAATGATGGCAATTTATGTAAAAACAATTTCTATTAAAAATCTAGACGATAGGAGCTTAAAAGAAAACAAAACTCTTCTAAGGACTTAGTTATGAAATCGTAATTTCTAAAGATGTTTTTAATAAAAAATTTATTATACAGTATTTTGACTCAATTGATATACACAAAAGTACTACTCAGTCTAAAATACAAACCATTAAATATTCATTTATTTAAAACTTATACAAAGCAATGTATTCAGTAGGGATGCCTGCCCAGCCACACACTCTATCAGGCTCAGAGTGGGTGCTGTTCAGATATGGGGTGGATATCTCTAAAGCCGTAGAGGTCAGGGAGGGAGGAATGGCAGCGTAAAGGTTGGGATATTAAAGTACAAATTACATGTTAATAGAAAATATCATTTTTACCTTTGCTGAGGCAGCTTATGAGGACTAGGGCTAAAGACACACTTCCTTAAGAGAGCTTTTGTTGTTTCTTTTTCAAGAAATGTAAACCACAGAAAAACGTATGGGCACTAGAGGTAGCTGCTCGCTGCCTCTACTTTCCCAAGCCTACAAAAGAAAAGAAGGAACCAACTTGTGTCTCTACTTTCTTCTCTTCCACCTTGGAATAAGAGGAGAAATGTCTTCAACTCAAGCTCTTTTAACGTTATGGTGAACAAGAGTGGGGTGTACCTTCCTTGCATGTGTGTGTTGTGTGTGTGTGTTGGGGGTGGAGTGGGTGTGTATAAATGCGAAGAAGAAGACTGGACATCACGTAGCAGGCTTTGTTATTTCCTTCTCCAGGGTCAAGATAAGGCCAGTATTATATACAAAAACCACAGCTGTCAAACAGGGCTTTTCTCTTCGGCAGCTAAAAGAGTAAGCATTCCTGTAGCACCCAAGATTATAACTTTGGTGCTGAGACATTCTCTGTCTATTGTTCTGAAAACTCACTTTTATTAACAATGCAAAGAGAGCTTCCCTGGTGGTGCAGTGGTTGGGGGTCCGCCTGGCACTGCAGGGGACGCGGGTTCGTGCCCCGGTCCGGGAGGATCCCGTGTGCCACGGAGCAGCTGGGCCCGTGAGCCACGGCCTCTGAGCCTGCGCGTCCGGAGCCTGTGCTCCGCAGCGGGAGTGGCCACAACAGTGAGGGGCCCACATACCGCAAAAAAAAAAAAAAAATGCAAAGAAAGGAAAAAGAATACATGTCCATATTCACAGCCCCAAGAACCTTGTCTCACCTAACCGAATGAAGCTCTCTTTCTTGAGGAAGAAGAGAATATATTTGATTGGTGGCAGTTGTATGTGAGAATTTACTTAATGCTCATTTCCATTTTAATAGTGTGTACCCAATGAGCAACAAGAGAGAGAGTCTGTATTTGAACTCACATTTATGTTGTAGACATTGAAGTTCATGATCTCATCACTCTACTATGTTCTCTCTGAAGGCTGATTACCAGACAGGGTCAAATTAATTATCAAAGAAATCAGTTGTGAGATTAATTACATGCTGACATTTACCAAACACAATTGATTAAATAAAATTAATCTGCTTCCTATACCTAGGACTAAAAACTTTTAATATATCACATAACTCTATGATTATTAACATAAATCTAAAAGCCTTTAATTCATCAAAACGTTTACCAAGTTCATTCTAAGGGTCAGGATCAGTGTTAGTCTATAGCAACAGCAAGTACAGTTGTGACTGTTGTGTACTCTACAATTCTAGGAGGTAATATTCATATGAAGTATAAAACCTGATGTCCCTAAGTGAGACCTTGAAAGGCAATTCGTTTATGAAGAGGAATAAGCTCCAGGCTTTGCCATCAAGGGACTTTGAACTAAGTTGAATAAGTGGATTCCTTAGCTTTTGAAGACATCTAAGGAAATAAATCTGGATTCTGCAAGCTCACTTTTGGATATTTTCATTTCATTTCATTGACATTTTCCAATGTCAATAAATTTTTGTGTTTCTTGTGACTATTTCTTCATCCAATAATACCCCTCCACTGTTACCATCCTTCTTCTTCATTAAAGATGACCAAGGTGTATAAGAATATCAATATTCAGATGAGGGATTTTCCAGTTCTGAATAGGGAAGTGAGGAAAAAACATCCGTGTAACCTGTTTTCAGAAGGGAAGTAGATTGATCTTTACACTAATCCCTGCTTTCTTATGTAAATGAGATATGATGACACAAGGAATTTCAAGGAAGTGGCTCTTACCATTATTTCTATCACAGGAGGGAAAAGACAGCCTTGTCCTCAGGAGTTTACAGACAAGCAAGTAGTTTCATAAAAGGTTAGCTTCTCCTTTGGACTCACACATTCTTAAGAAGTGTAACTAGAAAACTATTATATATGCAGATACCACTGGTATAAGAAAAATGAAATTTGGAGAACATTGATAAATATTAGGATATTAAATCAGATACTCTTAGATAAGAAAAATAAAATGTCCTTAAAACATAAAAAGAGAACTAGGGAAAGCATCATAATCTGAGAAAAACTGTCATCACTTTTGCCTTGAGTTATATATCACAAAAACAAAATGTCAAGTTTCAATGTTTTTTCTCACTTTCATTTTTAAACTTGCTCTTTCAAAAATTTAGAACATTTATTCAGTATTACTAGGTTCACAATTTGAAGATATAATTTTTATCAACATGTAGTTAAAAATAAAGTTCACTGTGGTTATTATAAGCATGCATGGCTAAAATTTAGAAGCCTTTTTTCCTCACAATTGTGTATATAAAAATCACGTATATATTCAGCATTTCTTTGTATTTGCAATTGCATATGCAATTTTTAAAGCATAAGACACACTCCCTGTCTTCAAAGAACTTATCTTCTTATAAGATAAATAATAAAAAACTAGAATTTATTAATATATATCAGGCTATTATGCAAAGGTAAATTGCATGCCACAATTCCTGAGAAGAAAATAAATAAAATTAAAATGGCAAATTGGGGAAATATTTGTTCCACTTATGGAAGAAAAATGATTACTGTCCTTAATATATAAAAACCTCTCAAACTTATCAGAACATAAACATTTTAATAGAAAAAATTTAAAAAGAGAATAACGGTAGTTTACCCACCCCTTTAAAAAATCATTAAATGAGAACAGCATAAAAAAGTCAAGCTCTATGTAATTAAAGAAATGCCAACTAAAATAATGAGGTGGCAATTTTTGCCTGTAAGATTATACTGCTCCACAATGGTAAAATTAAACCATCTGCCATATCAGGTGTTGTTCATTAGGATTGATTAGAGGTGCACTGATATTCCGCTAATGAGAATTTAAATTGAATGAAGTACATACCTTTGATTTAGCAATTCTGCTTCTAAAAGTTTTTTTCCAAAGTATGAAATATTTTTCTTAATAGCGAAATTCAACATAAAACTGGTATGTATAACATAATACCATTTTGGGGGGACAAATTTGTGTAAAAATATTTAGAATACTCTGCAAATACCCAAATATTAATAGTGGTTGTTTCTGTGGGTGAAATTTAGAACAAATTTAAATCCACATTTTCTGTATCTTCTGGAATTATTTTGCATTGTAACTATATTACTTTTACAAAGAAAAAATATTTTAAGATTTTGTGTGCCTTTAAAATTTTACCTTTCTCATCTGCCATAAAATAATTTCCTAATTTTTATTTAACTTCTCATAGAATTTATTTACGTATTTATTTTATTAGACACTCAGTGACACTGAAAGAATTCAAACTTCTTAAATACTTCTGTTTAGACTGGTTGATGTGTACACAGGGCTAATTTTAGGGAAAAAAGAATACATGCATTGTGAATCTTTTCTGTCTTTCTTAATCTCTCTTTTAGCTCTATTATTTTGTTCCTTAAGCCCACATGACATGACTTAGAAGTCACAAGTTGTTTTCTGAGCCTGATTCTTTACCTGATGTTTATAGGATCTTAGCCAAATCATTTAAAATCTTTGAATCTCAAGGGAAAAATTTGAGCTATCAACAGATTGAGAATTCCTTCAATCAATCAATTTATTTATAAATCAGCAAGGCAAACACATGCCTTTCTTTTTTTTCCTAGTGTAGCATCCTGGGGCATGATAGATCTGGTGACTAAATAAATGGATAGATAAATGAATGAATGAAGCATAGAATATTAATACATGTTTTAAAACGAGTGAATTTTCATTCATGGTTCTCAAAAAATGGTCCTCAAACCAGTAGCATCAGCATCATCTCAGAATGTTGGAATAGCAAATTTTCAGGCTCCACCTTAGACCAACAGAATCACAAACACTGTGGATTGGGACCCAGTAATCTGTGTTTTGTCATGGCCTCCAAAATGATTCTGAAACATACTAAAATTCAAGAATCTCTGATTTCGGTTGTTTTTCAATTAGTATATACTGATCAAAGTTTGATGCATTAATTGATAATGGGGTTGCAGGCAATCCATGCACATCTAAATAGTTTTCCTGAAATTAACACCTTATGCCAAAGTTTGCAAATTGCTTTCCTTGGCATGTGCCATACAAAAGTGTTTATATTGTTTCATGTATGTAGTTAGGTGCCAATACTTAAACGTTGAGCATTTGGACAGCTCACAAAAAGAATCGAGATCTCTAAAAATGTTGCCCTCTTTTCTGCATGGCAAGGATATGCTGGACATTAACCCCTCCAGCCTCATCACCACTTTATTCTCCTACTAAACTTCTTTGTGTATTTGTGACTTAGAATTAAAAAAAAAAAGAAAAGCTGAGAGGTCGTAGAAATGATTAGCATGACAGAAAACTACTGCATTCTGAAACCATCAGCTCTACCCTCTGGATTTCTGCTGCCAAAATTATTTTATCTTCAGTATATGTTTGTATATCTTTGCTCTTTTCATGATATTGGAAGCTCATGTTTCTTTCAGATGAAAACCCACACACATACAAACAACTTTTCATCATGACCAAAATTATTACAAGACATTCTTATAAGTTGTAGAGAAACAACAGACTTCCATCTACTGACAGTTCAAGTTCTTTCCCTTTGCATTTCTTTCAAACTCTTTGAAGCCATGTGGGAACCTTTAAATCTAGCTAATCTCTGACTTTGCTTACTTTTGGCCACCACCCTGATTCATTTCCTTCTCAGGGATTACTGGCTCTTCCAGCAGTGGAAGCAGCAGGCCCTGTCTCTGTGTGTGTAGTTCAAAATTTTTATATCTTAACTGCCTGTGAAGTCACTGACTACAACATTCAGATCATATACTTAAACATTTTTTTCCCAGAGACAGGAGTGAGCCTCCCTGAGTGCACCTTGCCCTGCCCTTCAGGACTACCACCAGTACGCTGTGTTCCTTTCCGCAACTGAACCACCGACTGAAAACGAAAACTGAAAAAGAGATTAAATTGTGAGGTAAAGTTTTCTTTTTAAATCTCTTTTCTCTAAGTTTTGATCTTGCATCCGCAGTGCATTGAGCTCCTTGAATGGTTTCCATTTTGAACACATGTTTATCATTGGGATGTTTTTGCCTAATTGCAATTTTCCCATGGGAAACTCAGTGTTTCCTGTTATGTTTAGCAGAATCTCAGGCTTTCAGTGATCCCTTTTATTTTTCTGGGTTTAATGGGACTCTTGTGAAGCATGCCAGGATTGAGGGTCTTCTCATAAAACTGTAAGCCTCATAAGCGAAAAAGGAGTCCACTCCAAGTTCTCACTTCTCTGCTCCCATCTCCCCTTCACCCCTATATACACATGTGCACATACACTCAGATACACACCACGTTAAGGTATGCTTCACAATACAGAACATATTATTTAATTCATTTATTTCAGTATCTGGAGTTTGATGTAGACCAAGTAGAACTGTACTTTGTTAGGGTGAAACAAATGGAAGAAATATTCTTTTCCCATTAAAAGAACCATTCACCTTTAGTGTCAGATGACTCAGTTACTTTCTCCTAAGAGGGGCATTGTTTTCCATTTTCCTTTTTATTCTATTAATTTTTTTTAAAGTCAATTTTAGACATTTTATTTTTTAGCTTATGGCTCAACTTAACTAGGAAGATTTGTAGTATCATGTAGACCACATAAAATTTATATAACCACATAAAATTTTTTGTCACTTTATGGTAAGATTTAAAAGATTTTTAGGAAATGATTTTTATATTTTAAAGTAAATATCACTCATAAACCATAAATACTTTTAGGAACCGACTTTTATATTTTAAAGTAAGTATCACTCATAAACTCAATAATATTAGTTATCTTATGTCTTTGGGCCCTCTTCCCTGAATCTATCTTCTCATATGATTCTAAGCTCATCATCATCCACTGGTCGTGATGAAGCAATGTTAATTCAAGACTGCTACTCCAACATTCTTGAATTGGTTACACCCACTTCCCAGATGTGATTAGTATGTATTAACGATCATCTTGTTACTCATATCCATCCTTCTCTGACAACATTTTTACAGCATGAGGAGTTAAAGCTTTTTGTCAGAGCAAAGTTTGCTTTGTCAAAAAAAATTTCCGTACAATCAGGAACATCTTTGACTCTAGTCAGGCCCATCCATGTAGACATTCAGTATGACCAAGTGAGCAGAGCTGGGGAAACTGAACTCTATTTTTGAGACACACACTCACTTGCTGTGTGTCTGAGCAGACTCTCTGAAACTCTGTTTCCTAATCTCAATCTGTAAAATGAAAGTAAAACTTATTGTCAGGGTGGGTAATGATTAGAGATAATATATATTAAACACCATCAACACTATTTTCTGAAAGAAACTTAATTCATTTTGATAAATCATTTCTATACACCTTATATTGTCAGAGAGTAGATTAAAAGTGTTTTAAAATCATGCTTCCCAAATTTTCTTATGAGTATAAATTACTTGGGGATTTTATTGAAATATAGGTTTTGATTCTGGATTGGGGCCTGAGATTCTGCATTTCTAACAAGCTCTCAAATGATGACAATAGTACATGGTGCTTGTACATGGACTGTATTTAAATAGCAATTATGAATCAATTATATAAATATAAAATAATAGTACAAGTCAAATTAAAATGAATAAAGAAATGAAAACTTTAAGACATGAAATGGAGCTAGGAATGATGTTATAAATGTATAACATAATGTTAACCACCTACAGTGTGGGGAAAAAATTTGTCTATATGATTTATAGCAGACACTATGGAAAATAAATCTGTGTCCTCAATACTCACTTGCTTTCCCATTACAATCTGTATGTTTAATATGAGTTGGTAAGTGGACTTATAGTCCTCCTAAATTTTATATTCTAGAGCCAAAGAAGGAAAAGAGAGCCTCACTTATTTTCCTCAATTAATTCAGAATATACAAGTGTTCAAATGAGGTCTGGGATTGATATTTACATTTACATAATCTGGAAAAAACAATTTGCTAAGAAATTAATAGAATAAAATGTTTCAAGGAAAACCATCTCATTTACTATGTGAAATAAAAATCTAATATCTGAATATACTATGTTGATTTCTGCCATCACTCATTCTTTATATCCAAACTCGGAAGTTACACTGTCCCCAAGATCTAGAAGATTCTGGATGGGAAGTGTAGGTCTCATCATTCATTCATTCATTCATTTATTCAGTTCATTTAATACCTACTTTATTCCAAACACAGTGTTTACATACTCAGTTTCACTTCTTGCCACTTCCTGCTCTGCTGAGTTCTTGACCAACCACATTATTTATTCCCTTCTTGAGGCTGCTGACATGATCCACAGTAATTCAGGATGGCAAATTTTTTCTACTAGAACCTGCCCCTGCACTAACAAGGGACCATGAAATCAGCCAGATATTTTACCAAAAATAAAGGATAATTGAGAAGCATAGAAAAAGCAACAATTTAATATGGAATATTTAATAGAATTTTCCCCAAATGCCCAGTCTACTCAGCTCTCACTGGCATCCTTTTCTTAGGATCTTGCCTGCTGTAAACATGTTTGTGTCTACTCTCTGCTGAGACTCTGCTCTTTCATTAATATACACTTTTCTAAGCTTCCGAGGCCCCAACTCCTTTATTCTATGAGCAGTAATGAAGATGCAAAATTCAAATTATTTGAACTGTATTTCTAGCATAAGATGCCGTATATTTTAAGAAAAATCCATTCTTTAATAACAACTTTTATTGGGAAAACTTAAAGACACACTATTGTTGTACGTATACCTGTTAATTATAAGATATAAAATATGACATATAATTCATGTCTTATAATGTAAAATGAAAAAATGTTTGTCCAGATTTCTCTCTTCTAGACTTTTTTAAAGGGCTAGAGGATGGGGGCTAGTAGGGTGTAGAGAAGTTATCTCTAAAACACTAGTCTGTTACACCAGGATATTTTTCCTGATCTAAAGCATAACTTTTTCTATACAAATCAATTTTAGGCATATAGCGTTTAAATTACAGCTAGCTTTTATATTAGTGATTTTGTTTGTGGTTCCCATTGCACAAGTTACTACTGAAAGCTTAATAAGTGCAATCACTGTTTAAAGCACCCTCAAAGAATTTGGAATCACCGAATTACACAAAATATTTGCCTGATAGGGCTTCCCTGGTGGCGCAGTGGTTGAGAGTCCGCCTGCCAATGCAGGGGACACGGGTTCGTGCCCTGGTCCGGGAAGATCCCACATACCGCGGAGCGGCTGGGCCCGTGAGCCATGGCCCGTGAGCCATGGCCGCTGAGCCTGTGCGTCCGGAGCCTGTGCTCCGCGACGGGAGAGGCTGCAACAGTGAGAGGCCGCAACAGTGAGAGGCCCGCGTACCGCAAAGAAAAAAAAAAAATTTGCCTGATAAAAGAATATAGGTATCAATTAATTTGTCAGTCAAAGGTGTAATTTAGCTTGTTAATTCAAACTCTATTTATCTGTTGTATACATTATCTATTATTATTGATTGACAGGTTCTCAGAAATAAATGGAAAAATAGATTATGATGGATCCTATAACTTATACATTCTGCATTTCCTTCTATTTCTGAGATGTTTACATTCCATGGGGCCAGGGAGAGGGTTGTAAAATGAGAAACACATTAGGAAGAGCAAGACTACAGTTTCACTTACAAAGTTCAGTGAAAATGAAGTGGAAAATATAAATAATGAGTAGCTGTATGTGATGGTCAGTTCCGTGTGTCAATGTGATTGGCTCACAGTGAGCCCAGATATTTGTTCAAACATTATTCTAGCTGTGTCTGTTAGTGTATTTGGGGGTGAAATTAACATTTGAATTGGTAGACTACGTAAAACAGACTGCCCTCCCTGGTGTGGACAGGCCTCAACCACTCAGCTGAAGGCCTGAATCACATAAAAAAGAGGGCCCTCTGGGAGTAAGGGAGAATCCCTCCTGCCTGGCTGTCTTTGAGCTGGGACATTGTTTTTCCTACCTTCACACTTAAACTGAAATATTAGTTCTTCCTGGATCTCAAGCCTGCCGGCCTTCAGAAGAGAACTACACCATTGCCTATCTTGGCTCTCCAGCCTGGGATAACTGCATATCTTTGGATTTGTCTGCATCCACAATCACGTGAGCCAATTCCTTATAATAAATTCCCTCCCTCTTCTCTCTCTCTCTCTCTCTCTCTCTCTCCATACATATATATATATATATATATATAAAAGTATATATATAATTACATATATATGTATTTATATATATATATATATATATACATATATATATGTAATTGATTCTGTTTCTCTTGAGAACCCTGACTAATACAGTCTCTCAAGACCCAAAATGTTTTGAATAGATTAAAAGATCAATAAGATTCTAATTCAGGGTTAGCATTATTAGGATTATTATGATAAGGATAGTTTATTAATTAAAGAAGAGGCATAGCAATTTTTATATTATATATATACACATAAAGAGATTTACTATACATAATTGGCTTAGATAATTTTAGAGGCTGATAGGTCCCAAGATGTGCAGGATGAATTGGCAAGCTGGAGACCCAGAATAGCTGATGATTTAGTTCCAGTTTGAGTCTGAATGCCTAAGAACAAGGAGAGCTAATGGTATAGTTCCAGTTCAAAACCTGCCAGGCTTCAGACCCAGGAAAAGTCAATGTTTTAGTTCCAGCCCAAATGCAGGAAAAAAGCTGATGTTACAGTTCAAAGGCCATCAGCTAGGAAGAATTCCTTCTTACTCAGACTTTTTGTTCTATTCAGGTCTTCAATTCACTGAATGAGGCCAACCTACATTAGGGAAAGCAATCTGCTTTATTTAATACACCCATTTACAGATTAATCTCATCCCAAAACATCCTCACAGAAACATCCAGCATAATGTTTGACCAAATATCTGGGCATCTCATGGTCCAGGCAAATTGACACATAAAATTAATCATCATAGCTTCTAAGCAAAATAGAGTAACAGAAACTAAATTTTCCCCCTTGTGTGAAACAACCAAAATGAATGATAGTGGATAGGAAACAAACAAAATGAGCCCTACAGTTTCCCCAGCTTACTGTCATGAGAGAATTTCTGGGCCACAGCTCAGGGAGGAAAACCCAGGTACACCACCAGACAGCCAATAAAAAATATCAGGCAGGCAAACTAGCCAAAGAAGGCAACCATAGGTAAGGGAAAAATTAGTTAACTGAAAACAATCTAGAACTCACACAGATGTTAGAATTAGCAAAAAAAAGATATTAAAATAGTCATTATAGCTATATTCAATATGCTCAAAAAGTTGAGACAGAAAAAGTAAAATCATGCCCAAAATGATCTTCTAGAGATGAAAACTACGTCTGAGAAAAACATTCATTGGATGGTATTAACATCAGATTACACATTTCAGAAGAAAATGTTAGTGAACATGAAGAAATATAGCCATAGAAGTTATCCAAATTGAGAGACAAAAAAGATTTTACAAAATGAATAGAGCTTCAGTGAGCTGTGAACAACTTTATGTAGCCTGGGTTGTCAGAAAAAGAGAGAGAAATAAAAAAAAATTTTTGGAAGAAATGATGACTGTCAACACAATTCAGAGAAGTTCAATAAACGTGAAGCATAGGCACACAACAACAAACACATGAAAATAACCACACCAAGGCACATCATAATTTAGTTGCTCAAAACCAGTGATAAAAAAAGAGGATCTTAGAAGCAGACAGAGAAAACAAATTCATTATACTCAGAAGAATCAAGGTGAGAAACACAACAGGTTTCCTGTGAGAAAAAATGAGGCACAACTCGAGTATAACAATGACTGATAGATTTATTTTGCTTTAGGCCCAGATATTTTTTAGCATATTTCTGTGAAGTGGGATTTTTAATTCAAAGTAAAATGTGCAGTTCTATTTCTTTCCAAAGCTTCCATTAAAGACCTTTGATCTGCTTGTCACTGAGCCAGCTGTTGCTCTTGCAATCTACAGCTGTACACCCATAAAAATGCCCTTTGTATTTAGATCTCTTGTGCTCAGTGTGTTAAAGGCCAATTTTACTGTCAAGTTGCAGTGTCTTAATAACATTAGTTACTCAGTTTCTTATTTTTACCCTCTTTTTTTCTCCATGATTTGATTATTCTTAAGTATTCAATTAAGTATTTTTATAGTCTGGAACAAAGATGACTTCCCAAAAAGATGTCCTGAGAAAAAATCTGAAGATAGTCCATGGCTGTCCCATCACCTATGCTTTTGCAAACAACTGGGAAAAGATTGAACAGTTCCAAAGCAGGCCAGATGACATTGTGATAGCCACTTACCCCAAATCAGGTGAGTTTTGTGGCCTGACAAATGCACATCTGACTTCAGCTTTTCTTCCCTGAAAATTAGCTTCTCTACAAAATCGCTAACATCCTAAATAAAATTAGTATTCCTAAAAGTCAGTCTAGCCATCTACTTTGAGGATATTAAAATGGACATTTGGGGCATAGAAAGGGAAACTCTGCAGAATTAATTTTCTAAGATAATATATTAAGGTGGCAGGCTTCCAACTGGGACTTTTTGCCCCCAGATTCAGGTGAAGGTTATAAAAATGTTGTCTTTTGCCACAGGTACCACTTGGGTTAGTGAAATTTTGGACATGGTTTTAAATGATGGAGATGTTGAAAACTGTAAGCGAGATGTTATAACTGTGAAAGTTCCAATGTTGGAAATGGCTCTTCCTGGACTGGGGACTTCAGGTAATTTAAAATCACCCAGAAATTATAATTTTGTAGTAGTATTTACATCACATATTAAACACTGTATTTGTGATGTCCATTCAAGGAAAATGGAGTATATTTGGTAACATAAAATGGAAGTTTTGCAAGCAGTACAATAAGCAAGGCATACAGAGAAACTGTAGTTTAGTCCATTGCATGCACATCCAGGTATGCTAATCAAAGATAAAATAATTTTGTTATGGAAAACAACTAAAAATCTCATTGATAAAAACACCGTTTCTTATCTTTTACTGAATTTTGTTGTATAAAATTTGGCAGATTAGAACAGTAATTTCTTAATTTAGAACATTGCTGTAATTAAATAAATAAGTACCAATGCCTCATAAAACATAAAATTTATTATTAATACAATTCATTTTTCATTGCACAAATATTTACTGAGTTCTTCTAAATAACTGGGCACTGTTCTATGGACTAGATAAAAAATGATCAGTAGGGGCTTCCCTGGTGTCACAGTGGTTAAGAATCTGCCTGCCAATGCAGGGGACACGGGTTTGAGCCCTGGCCCGGGAAGATCCCACATGCCGCAGAGCAACTAAGCCTGTGCACCACAACTACTGAGCCTGCACTCTAGAGCCTATGCTCTGCAACAAGAGAAGCCACTGCAATGAGAAGCTCTCACACTGCAACGAAGAGTAGCCCCTGTTCACGGCAACTAGAGAAAGCCTGCACATAGCAACGGAAGACCCAACGCAGCCAATAAATAAATTAATTAATTAATTAAATCTATTTTTAAAAAGTCAGCAAATTAGATGTCCTATCTCCAAGGAGCTTACAATAACATTGTGACATTAAATAAGTAAAGAAACTAGCAATATACGAATATTGTTAGCCTAACATATCCAGAGAATAGGGCTCTAGGAAAGGGAACATCAGGAGACTTTACTTTAGATTGGGTAGTTAGGGATATCAGCTCTGAATGGAGACCTAAAGCTTTGCACAGTGCTAGAGAAAGCATATTTCAGGAAGATGAAGCATTAGGTATGGGGGCCTAGATGCAGAAAAGACCTAGGTGTAGTCCAGGGACTAAAAAATCAACCACCACCACCAACAAAAACAACAATGAGAGAACGGAAAAGTGAGAGGCAAAACAATTGGAGACTGGGCAGGGACAGATCATGCAGGGCTTGTAATTCTTAAGAAATACTCAGTGAGCTAAGAGAGAATCAGCAGAGTAGGGTATCATGTAAGCAATTGAGAAGGGTTCAAAAAGCGAGGGCTAGCTTTCAAATGCTGCTAGAAACCTGGGATAAAAAGACAGTATTATGGTGGTGAATGTCTATCAATGTAAACATCAGAATTCAAATTATCTCCCCTACTGGAGCTAGTTACTTCCACAGGCAGAGAAGGACCAGTTGAGAGGGTATATGATTCCCTCTGTGTGGTTGCCTGAAGTCAGAGAGCAAATACTAAAGCTTGAAACTAAAGGATTATTCTGGGACAAGCAACAAATATGAGTACCGAGTGAGTTAAGACTCCAGAACCATAGAAAAGTATGAAATGAAAAAATGATAGAATCAAAGTAATCAGGGACAGGGGAGTCAGAGATTACTGGTGAGAGACAGAGGTTGAGGGTGGGACGTGAGGCTGTGTAGCATCACCAGAGAGTGAGTAGGTGAGATTAGGCAGGTAAAGGAGAGTAAACTGACACTCAGATTTCCTCTGCAACCCGAATGTGTATACTTGCGATGTCATTACATATTCCCAACATTCACATTTAAGTACGTAAAGGGTTCATTTAAAGGACCTCATGTGGCAAAACAATCACAAGACAGAAGAGGTTGAGAAATCTTTCAGTGAAGTTAAGAGATGGAAGAGGAAGAACAAATAGTGAAAACTTTATAAAAGAGACACATAAAATTTCAAGTCATGGACATTGAGGCAGAGTGAGTTGTGGAAGATTATGATTTCTCATTTCTATATGCTGGATAAAGTAGCTGCAGCTACCAGGTCAGTAGAAACATAAGGTATTAGCTGGTGGAATTTTACAGGTGTATAATTAATAGTTCCAGATAAAATCCAGGATACCCAATTAAATTTGAAAATCAGATAGATACTTCTTTTACTTAGTATATTTCAAATATTGCAGGGGAGATACTTACAGGTATCTGTTGTTTATGTGAAGTTCAAATTTAACTGGGATTCTTGCATCTTTATTTCCTAAGTCTGTCAACCCTATCTGCATTGATATTAAGGGGTTCTTCTTGATACCACCATGTGCTATGAACTGTTCTCTACAGAATATTCACTGGTGAACATAACAAGCTACGCTTCTGCTCTTATGGACTCTCCATTCCAGTGTGCATTTGGGAATGAGGATGGGAAGAGGCATGGGAACTGACAATAAACAAATAAATAAACATAAACTGTGAGACAAAATATGTGCCGTATAGAACATTTAAAAAGGATGACTTATTTGCAACTGAGTGGCTTTTAAACATATGTAGTTAATTTTGTGAACAATTGAAGCATAGGATTGCTTTGAATGAGTGAGTCATACAATTTGGGGCAGGTGTGCCTTTGTATGCAAAATATGTGAAGATGATATATATAGGATTAACAGGTAATATAGAAGTTAGACTGGGTGTAAGTAATATTGTGAAAAAATGTACAGGACTGTAAGATTGACTGGATGTGAAACCTGAAGGAGGAGACAAGAATAATTGAGATTTTAGGGACTGACGACTCTATATGGGATGACATCATTAACAGATAAATCTGGTAAGTGATAAAGGCCACTGAGTCCATTAAAAAATCATAAATTAAGGGTAATCACAGCTCTTCCTGGTCTATGTCAGAAATTCTCTGAGTATGCCTTTACCCCAAAAGTGCCCTCAGACTGCCCAAGTCACTTATAGATTGATCTAGGCTCCTGGGATCTTCCTAGCTCTTCATGTAGAAAATAAATGGATACTTTCTGTTACAAGGAAGTTCATATAACCCTTAACCAAAGACTTAATTTGAAACTAAGTTCTATTACTTATTAGTTGTATACCTTTAGAAATTTCAGCCAGCACCTAAAAATTGCACAAAAATTTCATTTTTTATATGTGTAGTATATATATATATATGACACATAAAGGAAATAATGAAAATGCAGGTACAACAGGTGATGCTCTACAAAGATCTCATCTATACTACAATAGCTGCTGCATAACAATAGCCAATATGAGAATTACCAGTTATCAATATCTCTACATACAGGAAACATTTCTGTAATTACTTGTAATAATGCAAAGGCATGATAAAACTCCAAATTGCTAAGGTTGGTATTATTACTTGTCATTTGGGAGGTGGTTAAAATGAAGCATAGAGACTCTGGGATACTTTCAGATATTTCATGATGAGTGATAAAGTTAGGATTTGAGCCCAAAGAGGCTAACTGCAGAACCCAAGCTCTTAACCATTAGAAAATATTGGCTCTTAGAATCCAGATAAATGATGCTTGAGATTGGTTCAAAGTTTAGCAGCATTATATACTGGTCAAAAATATTTTGAAAAGTTGGTTAAGAAAATCCAGAAATGCAGGGTCCTTGGAGACTCTAGTATCTCCATAACCAAACTAAATTTCCCTAGGTATAGAGCAATTAGAGAAGAATCCATCACCCCGGCTTGTGAAGACACATCTACCAGTTGATCTCATTCCTAAGTCTTTCTGGGAAAACAACTGCAAGGTATACTCTAAACCACAAGTAAATTTTTTAATGTGACTTTTAACCCTTTTTCACTCACATAGTAAGTAAAGTAATTGCTCAAATGTTTTGTTTTTCTGTTACCATGAGAAGTGAGCTACATTAAAAAAAAGTGTTTCGACTAAAAGAATACATTTTAGCCTAAACGTACATGCTCAAGTTTTCCAAGGTTATGCAGCAACAAAATCCTTATCTCAGCACAATATTGCTACTATTATTTCCCAGCTGTCTTATATAGTTTGACCTTCCCTGAAAACTCAGCATAAGGATACCAATTCTTATTTAATAGTTTGGTAAAATTCTTCAGTGAGACATTTGAGCCTGGATATTTGCTTCGGGGAAACTTTTAAATTTAAAACTCATTTTTTTTCCAATAATTGTGAAGCTATTCAGATTGTCTATCTGGCTTTTGCTAGTTTGTGATATGTGAGGAATTCTAAGTTGTTGAGTTTTGTAGTGAAATGTTAGTAATATTCCCATCTTATTCTTTCTTTTAACAGACTTATTTTTTACAGCAATTTTATCTATTTTTAAAGCAAATTTATTTTGACAGAAAATTGAGAGGAAGTTAAAGAGGTTTTCCATATATCCCTTGCTCCCACATATCCATAGACTCCCCATCATCAATATCTCTGACCTCTCACCAGAGCGATACATTTGTTACAATTGATGAACCTACATGGACACATCATTATCACCCAAAGTCCATAATTTACCTTAGGGTTCACTATTGGTGTTATACATTCCATGGGTTTGGACAAATGTATGATGACATGTATATACCATTATAGTACCATACAGTGCAGTTTCACTGCCCTATAAATCCTCTGTGCTCCACTGATTCATTTCCTCCCCTTAACCCTGGCAACCACTGATCTTCTTATTGCCTCCATAGTTTTGCCTTTTCCAGTATGTCATATTGTTAGAATCATACATACGTAGCCTTTTCAGATTGCATTCTTTCACTTAGTAATATGCCTTTAATATTCTTCCATGTCTTTTCATGGCTTGATAGCTCATTTCTTGTTAGTAATGAATAATAGTCTATTGACTGGAGGTACCAGGGTTTATTTATCCAGTAACCTACTGAGGGACATTATGGTTGTTTCCAAATTTTGGCAATTATGAACAAAGCTGGCATAAACACTCATTTGCAGGTTTTTGTGTGAACTTTATTTTTCAACTCCTTTGGGTAAATACCAAGTAATGCAATTTCTGGATCATATGGTAAAAGTATATTTTGTTTTGAAAGAAACAAGTGTCTTATGAAGTAGCAGTACCATTTTGCACCCCCACCAGCAATGCATGAGATTTCCTGTTGTTCCACACCCTCACCAGGATTTAGCGTTGTCACTGTTCTAGATTTTGGCCATTCTAAAAAGTATGGAGTTGTGTCTCATTGTTTTAATTTGCATTTCCCTGATGAAGTAAGATGTTTGGTATCTTTTCACACGCTTATTTTTCTTTTAATAGCTGCAAGATTTGTTGTGATATCCCCTGTTTTTTATTGATACTAGTAATTTGTGTCTTCTCTATTTATTTTGTCAGTCTTGTTAGACGTTTATCAATTTTCTTGATTTTTTTTAAAAGATCCAGCTTTTTGTTTCATTAATTTTCTTAATATTTTCCTGTTTTTAATTTCATGGATTTCAAACCTGTTGGTTTACATGCCTACTATATGTTACTTTTTTTCTTAAACAAAATATCATGTATTTGATTTTTTTCATCCTCCCCCTGCAGATGATTTATCTGGCTCGAAATGCCAAGGATGTTGCAGTCTCATTTTACCATTTTGACTTAATGAATAATTTACAACCTCTTCCAGGAACCTGGGGAGAATATCTAGAGAAATTCTTGACTGGAAATGGTACGATGGCCTTGGCTAAAAATTAATGTCATTTTTAAATTATTTTAAAAAATAATATTAACCATTACAAGTATGAATTTTCCTTTCAAAACACTTATTTTTCCAAATCAGTAACAAGTACATTCAAATATCATTTAAAAATTAAATCAAATACATCTAATATTTTACTATGACATTCAACATATAAACTTGGTATTAAACATTGCTTAATGAAAATATTCTTGAATCTCTTTTCAGTTGCTAAAAACTCATTCTCAGTTCCTGCTCAGAATAGAAATTGTTTAACTTGCCCAAATCATTAGTTAAATCTGTTACAGATATATTTATAGTACTTAGGTAAATAATTGATTACTTCATAAAAGAATAGTTTTCTTCTGTGTGAGGCTAAGTATAACCTATTAGAGGTCAATGTATTTTCATTTGAAATGCTTCTTTTGTACTTAATATTTTTAAAAATCTGATTATACATCCATAAATGGCTGATGGTATATAATTGTTTAAATTGGCTTTACAGTCTCAGTTCCCTTGAGTACTAAATTCCACAAAATGTTTGTACACTTTGACTTATTGGTCACAAACAAATCTTTGATTTGATGAATGCTTATGGAAGTAGACTGTTTCTCTGGTTTTAGTGGCCTTCGGCTCCTGGTTTAATCACGTTAAAAGCTGGTGGAAGAAAAAGGAAGAACACCCAATACTTTTCTTATTCTATGAAGATATGAAAGAGGTAAAATGGTAGAAATGCATTCTAGATAATTCTTTAGCTACATCCTGGGGTAAAAGGATTATTATATTTTTTCAACTTAATCTATGGAGTCCAAAATGACATGATTGCTTTGCCTATTTTCCTTGCCTACTTACCCAAATCTGGTTAAGGTCATTAATGACAATAACTGAAATCAGTGACATTTTTATCCTCATCCTTTTTAACCATTGTGTTTCTTTTGAGCACCTTTTCTTTTCGAACTTCTCTCCTACATTTAATTGATTATCACACTGTCATGGTTTTCCTGTGAATCTCTATCACTTAGTCATTTTTCTTTTTGAACTCTTTGCTATAGTTTGATGATCATGTCCAAGCCCACTGTTGCCAAAACTATTTATGTGCTAATGACCCACCAAAAACTCCATTTTAACTTCTACCCTGAATTCAAACCCATGTTTTTATTAAAACAACTCTCAAATTTAACATGTTCAAAACTAAACTCATCTTGCTTCTCTCTCTCCAACAGGTAATCCTTTTCCTTTATTCTCTCTTTTGGTTAGTGATGTTTGGTTGTTCATTCAGAGTTCAAAGCTTGAAAGTAAATTGTCCTCACTGGTTTTCATGTAGCTGATATGGTTCCACTATATCCTGAACATCCCATTGTTTCACATGCTTTAACTATTATATCTTTCAAATGTGTCCTTCTCCTTTACATCAGCTCGGTGCTTTGTGACCACCTAGAGGGGTGGGATAGGGAGGGTGGGAAGGAGAAGCAAGAGGGAGGGGATATGGGGATATATGTATATGTATAGCTGATTCACTTTGTTATACAGCAGAAACTAACACACTATTGTAAAGCAATTATACTCCAATAAAGATGTTAAAAAAAAAAGACAACAGGGCTTCCCTGGTGGCGCAGTGGTTGAGAGTCTGCCTACCGATGCAGGGGACGCGGGTTCGTGCCCCGGTCCGGGAAGATCCCACATGCCGCGAAGCGGCTGGGCCCGTGAGCCATGGCTGCTGAGCCTGTGCGTCCGGAGCCTGTGCTCTGCAACGGGAGAGGCCACAACAGTGAGAGGCCCGCGTACAGAAAGAAAAAAAAAAAAAGACAACAAACTGAGATTGCAAAAAAAAAAAAATACACATGCACATACATTCACCACACACACACACACACACACACACACATAAACACACAGAGAGTTAATAAGACATATTATTAAATGCTGTTGCTTCCCTACTACATAACAGATACAGTCCAACTCCTTCAGCAGGACATCCAAGAATGTTCTCAATTTTACCCCAATTCATCTTTCTTGATTCATAGCCTTTCCCACTCCTATAAACAACTCAGCTCTAACTGCAACCACTTTGCTTTTTTTCTCCCTTGAACACACTGTGAGAACCTATACCTCCAAGAGTTTTAACCATTTTCTCTGCTGGGAATTCACCCTCCAACCACTCAGCAGACTGCATCTTGGTAAATTCTGACTCATCTTTCTAAACTCAGCTTAGATGTTACCCCCTCAAAATCTTTCTAGATATATCTATGTAGATTTTAACTTAGCTTCCTAAAAAGTTATAAATATTAAGTTTATGTCATTAGAATCTGAAAAAATGATTTATCTCTCAGATTTTTTTCTTCTTATTCTCAAAGACCAATGAATAATTTAGGTCTTGATATCTTTGCAACTTCATTGGAGTTTATTTTTAATAATTTACATCCAAGCAAGATTTGATCAGTATTTACAGTTTAAAAAATACCTGAAGTTTTCCCTGAATTTATTATTTTTGTTTTTAAATATTATTATTAAGAATAAGAAAGCAATTTTGATGAAGAACAGAAAAATAATGGCAGAAGGAATAAAGATACTAGGTCCCTAAAACATTTACATTTCAAATCTGATCACAAATTGAGCTTAAAATCGTTACTATAATCTTTTTCTCTAAATACTGTTAATATTTAGGCCAAGATATATTCTTATTGTACTTTGAATGAAAACTAAAAATATAAGATTTAGAACAAACAAAATATTCCATTCTACTTTTACTAAACATAAATTGTTGATTTTTCTCCTTTTTATGATTTTTTTCACATTATGTTAATGAGTTATTGTGTACCATTTTCTAGCATATGTCTCTTTACCCACTGATAGAATCCAAAGAAAGAAATCAAGAAGATTGTTAGATTTCTAGAGAAGAACTTGAATGATGAGATCTTGGATAAGATCATCCATCATACCTCCTTTGAAATGATGAAGGACAATCCTCTGGTGAATTATACACATCTACCAAGTACAGTGATGGATCACAGTAAATCCTCTTTTATGCGCAAAGGTTAATATTTTGCTGAGTTTAATTTTCCTTTTTGCTTTCTTATGAATTACTCTGAAGTGAGGATTAGCTTTGTAATCTCTATCAAGTTACTTAGCCAATTTTGGCATCAATTTCTTCATCTGTAAAATAAGGACACTAAAAATACCTACCACAAAAGTTGCTGAATTTGATTAGAAATTATTAAAGGAAATAATGCATGTAAACACGTTATTAAAATACCTTGAGTACTTGATACATATTTCTCCTTCTATTTACTACCCTGCTAAAAGGGAGTGGTTTTGTCAATTCTGATGTGAGTCATTCCAAATTTTTTATTACTAAATCTTAAATCTTTGTTTAAATTGTCATAGGCCTCCTTCTCCTCCCCAGTAATAAACTAATGTCACTCAATACAATACCATCTTCTTTAAAGACCCCTTATCATTTAGAAAGCAGTGGTCATTTTGTTAAGAAGGATTCACCAAGAGTAATGACATTTTTTTACCATATGGGAAGTTTTTGCTCCCTAAAAATACTGTCTGAATTATAGGAAAACATGGAATCTAAAATTAACTTAAGAAAATGACGATAGAGAAATATGACATTCACTGTCAAAATACAGCACTATTTCCATTAAGGCAAATACTGTATATTATGTTTATTGTATATGGCTTGTGTCAAAAATGTGTTATTTATGATAAAAATAATGCATTTAACAAATTATTAACTAAAATTTGAGAAGTTATCCACCTAGTCTTGCCACCTTTCTTTTCAATGTCCTTTACTGGATTGGAGAGAAAAAGATAAAATTTCAGTTGGTGTGCCGGGAAGTAAACATAACCCTAGGAATATATTGTGCATATGAACATGTGGATCAAAACCCTCAATTTTGAAAGAGTTATATGATTACAGATATTTCTAACACAGTTTTCTCTGTACCTTAGTGTAGTCCTATACTAAAAACACTAAATTATGTTTTTCTTTTAATTTTCAAAAACACTGCACTTAAAAAATAATCTGTGGTATAAGACGGCAAGGCAAATTTTTCATTGTAAATGGTGCATTACAAGTTTGAATAAAGAAGACTGATAAATGCACAACACACACACATGTTTTTCTTGTGGAAGAAACAGAGACAAAAAACCTCTTTAATTAAACAAGGCAAATTTTCATTACGCCAGACCATTGAATGTAACTTCCAGGAGAGTTTTATCCCCAGTCATATGAAAATTGATATGATCCAATGATATCTCATTAGGGTTTAAAGATAGATGAGATAAGCTCAGTATCTGGATTCCATGCTTTCGCCAACTTCAAAGGAAAAGGGTATATGAGAGGGATAGTCTTTATGTCCCCTCTGGGAGTAGTGACCATCATAACCTTTGTGGTGAGATTGCTCTGGGATTTATCGAGGCTATGCCACTCACTGAGCCTTTGACTTTGCATATATTAATAAATCTGCCACAGTTTCGGTTACATCACTGACAAAATGAAGAAAGGAATAACACCTATAGCACAAGTTTTGGGGGAGGATTTTGGGAAAAGATATATAAGCATTTACTATATTTTTTCTGACCAAAAATGATATACACAAAAGTAGCAAGTCATATTAGTCTAATATGTTCTAATCTAATAGTTCAAGATTCATCTATTCATTTATTCATTCATGCATTCAATACACTTAAAGAATACCCTTTATTCATTAGTTAATATTTATGAAAAGCTCTTCATGAACACCTATATGCAGCTCATATTCTCTAGAATATAAATGACATGTACATCTACCTCAAGAAGCTCATAATATAATACAAGAGGCATGCATGTAATGAATATTGAAAAGGGCTCAAAAGTGAAGAATGAACAAAGGGCCAAGCATAGTTTGGCCTTCAGTCTTGAAGGAGTCCACGCTGGATAAATCAAGGTCAAAATTTAGTCACACAATAGTAACGATGTTAGGGAGAGGATAGATAATGTCCAATGTTTATGCCTATGTCCCAAACAGCAACAAAACAGAAAACCCTGAGATTTGGCAAGAATTTATTTTATCAAAAAAATTTTTATACTTCCCTCACTCTTGTGAAGCAAATGTGTTTGTGTATATAGTATTTATACTCAAAATAGAAGATTATTAGACTACTTTATATATGACTCTTTATTGTTTAAATATGCACTTTCTCTTTTCAGTGACATCTTTAGAGGTGTACTATCCCAGATATGCACTACCCTCACATACATTCCAAAGAACTATTATCATTTGGTGAAAACAGAATAAAGTAAAATAACCAGGGAAACAACCTTGTCTATGGGGATATTTTTCATTAAAAGGGTTTTAAATCTTCATGAAGCAATCATGGGTTAATAAGGCTTGAAATTCAACACTATTATATTTAATATTAAATAAATTGGCAAAATTAATGTTTTCCTCCAAACCCATTAGCAGTACATTAAAAATTTATTAATTTTCCAAATATATATTTTTAAGCATCCAGTATAAAAGATTAAATGTAAATTTATATCCCAACAGTTTCACCTTTGTAAAAATGGTTCAGGGATTTTATGTGTTTGATTTTAATGCTATTCTTCTCCTCTAAAATTAAAATAAGATATGTCTAGTGAATTCAGGAAACACAAATATCATCCAAATATCATAACATCCTCATTTATTATTTTTGTGAAATGATACTTATCAGCTTTCTGTTTCATGGTTTGATTGTGCTCATGACCAGGTCTTTGTACAGTTTCCAAAAGTAACTCATGAAATAGAATACTCCCTGACCATTGATCCAGTGGCCAGTGGTAACCCCATGACTTAGGACAATTAGAAACACTAAAAGAATCTCTTTTGGGAAACTATTGTACAGCCCATAAATTTAGACAAGAAAATTAACCCTTCTTATGTATTTTTAAAAGCCAGACTCTGCACCTTATTTTTGATAAAGGAGGCAAGAATATATAATGGAGAAAAGACAGCCTCTTCAATAAGAGGTGCTGGAAAAACTGGACAGCTACATGTAAAAGAATGAAATTAGAACACTTCCTAACACCAAACACAAAATAAACTCAAAATGGATTAAAGACCTAAATGTAAGGCCAGAAACTATCAAACTCTTAGAGGAAAACATAGGCAGAACACTCTATGACATAAATCACAGCAAGATCCTTTTTGACCCACCTTCTAGAGAAATAGAAATAAAAACAAAAATAAACAAATGGGACTTAATAAAACTTCAAAGCTTTTGCACAGCAAAGGAAACCATAACCAAGATGAAAAGACAACCCTCAGAATGGGAGAAAATATTTGCAAACAAAGCAACTGACAAAGGATTAATCTCCAAAATTTACAAGTAGCTCAATATCAAAAAAACAAACAACCCAATCCAAAAATGGGCAGAAGACCTAAATAGACATTTCTCCAAAGAAGATATACAGATTTCCAACAAACACATGAAAGGATGCTCAACATCACTAATCATTAGAGAAATGCAAATCAAAACTACAATGAGGTATCACCTCACACCAGTCAGAATGGCCATCATCAAAAAATCTACAAACAATAAATTCTGGAGATGATGTGGAGAAAAGGGAACCCTGTTGTACTTGGTGGGAATGTAAATTGATACAGCCACTATGGAGAACAGTATAGAGATTCCTTAAAAAACTAAAAATAGAACTACCATACGACCCAGCAATCCCACTACTGGGATTACAAATCTTTTCTTTTGGTATACATTAGCTTTTCCTTCATAATGAAAATATTTTATTCATTCATATGTTTTCTTATTTGTAATTTTTAGGGATTGCAGGTGACTGGAAGAATTACTTCACTGTCACCCAAAATGAGAAATTTGATGCCATTTATAAGAAGGAAATGTCTGAAACTGAACTTCATTTCCGCACAGAGATTTAAAGAGCCTAAACTGAAAATTTGAAGAGAGAAGTCTGACCTGCAGTGTGTTGAAACAGGGACAGTTATGACTTGATTTGGGCAATTGAATGGTTTTATAAAGGGGAAAAATGTGCTTTTAAAACTTTGATTTTTCAGTGTTGTTAATCAAGTCCCCACTCACCAAGCTTCCAAATTCCCTAAAATT
Organism: Delphinapterus leucas; assembly: GCF_059928025.1. Taxonomy (NCBI): domain Eukaryota; kingdom Metazoa; phylum Chordata; class Mammalia; order Artiodactyla; family Monodontidae; genus Delphinapterus; species Delphinapterus leucas. Next base: position 793,344 of record NW_028322269.1, on the reverse strand, counting down.
AGGACAAACTGTTACCTTTTTGTACACTATTCCTGCCTTTTCCTAGAGTAGTACTGACAAGAGAGAAAGTTTCCTACTCAATCTCCATATATTGTGGTTTAAAATGAAGTTCTACTCCCTACTAACCTAGCCCAAGAAATGCTGCTTTAACACTCACACTATGTTTCCTAGCTCTGCCCCAATTTCCCTTTCCTAAAAACTTGACCCTGCACATTCTCTTCCATTGCTGTCTTCTGGGTTTCATGTTGTTCCCTGAGTCATAGCTCATCTTGTAATGCCTCTCTTGGAATTATACAGTTCATGTCCTAGATAGTATGGTTCAGATTTTGGAAATGTTATTTCCATACCTAATTTCTGTTTATTCAAATTTCTAATTTCTGAGTATGTAATTTTTGAGTCTCTAAAGGTGAAAGGTCATCATTAGTCTCCCTAAGGCTCTCCCCTGGGAACAGGATCTCTGGTCTGAGAGTCTGGGTCAAGGGCTGGAACCTGTTTCCTATGGAGAGTCCTTCCAAAATTCAACAGCTTCTTCTGAATTCCTGAGAATTTCTTATTGCCATGATATGTTTACCATTTGGGAACTTTGGTTTCTTCATCTTGTGTCTGAACAGATGTGTATCCCTTAATACCACTTTCAATACCCCACATATAATCACATCTACTGCTAAAACTTTCCCAATCTGGTGCCTACAAGAGACTCTCTAGGCTGAATCTCCACCTACACCCTCCAGACCCAATGTCCCTTCTACCTACTTTTCCACACTTAGGTCTATCTGCTGGTCTCTTTGATAGATGTTTCTTTGAAACATAAGTCTTTAAGTAAATGTTCATATGTTTTAAGGTAAATTTTACAGGAAATGTCTCATTTAAAGAGATACATTAGCATTCTTTTATTTTTAATTGAAGCATAGTTGATTAACAATATTATATTAGCTTCAGGTGTACAACATAGTGAGTCAATTTTTTATAAACTGTACTACAAAGTTATTACAAAATAAAGATTATATTTCTCTGTGCTGTACAATATATCCTCGTTGCTTTTTTATTTTACACATAGTAGTTTGCATAGTTTAATCACATACCACTATTTTGCCCCTCCCTACTTCCATCTTCCCACTGGTAACCACTAATTTGTTCTCTACATCTCTGAATCTGTTTCTGTTATGTTATATTTGTTTGTTTTATTTTTTAGATTCCACTCATAAGAGATAAGGTAGAGTATGTCTTTCTCTGTCCAACTCATTTCACTAAGCATAATACCCTCTAAGTATATTTACATTATTGCAAATGTCAGAATTTCATTCTGCCTATGACTCAGTAATATTCTGTCTGCATATTTATCCATTCATCATCTTCTTTATACATTCATCAGTTGATGGATACTTAGGTTGCATCCATATCTCATCTACTGTAAATAATGCTCCTATGGACATTGGAGTGAATGCATCTTTCAGATTAGTGTTTTTGTTTTCTTTGTATTTATACCCAGCAGTGGAATTGCTGGATCATACGGTCATTATATCTTCAGTTTTTTGAGGAACCTCCATAAATGTTTTCCATAGTGCCTGTGCCAATTTATTTTCCCACCAACAGTGTACTAGGGTTCCCTTTTCTCCACATCCGTGCCAAAACTTGTTATTTCTTGTCTTTTAAATAACAGCCTTTCTGACAAGTGTGAGATAATGTCTTCTTGTGGTTTCGATTTGCGTCTCTCTGATAATTAGCAATGCTGAGCATTTTTTTCATGTACCTGTTGGTGGTCTGTATATCTTTTTGTAAAACTCTCTATTCAGGTCTTCTGCCATTTTTTGATTGAGTTGTTTGTTTCTTTTGATATCGAGTTGTATGAACTGTTTGTATATTTTTGATATTAACCCATTATTAATCATATAATTTTCAAATATTTTCTCCCATTCTCCCAGTAGGTTGTCTTTTCATTTCATCTATGCTTTCCTTTGTTGTGAAAAATGTTTTAAGTTTAATTAGGTCCCATTTATTTATTTTTACTTTTGTTTCTTTTTCCTTAGGAGACAGAACCAAAAAAAAAATATTGCTATGATTTCTGTCAAACAGTGTTCTACCTATGTTCTCTTCTAGGAGTTTTACAGCTTCAGGTCTTACATTTAGGTCTTTAATCCATTTTTATTTTATTTTTGTATAAGGTGTTAGAAAATGTTCTATTTTGACTTTTTTACACATAATTGTCCAGTTTTCCCAGCATCTCTTATTGAAGAGACTGCCTTTTCTCCATTGTATATTCTTGCCTCCTTTGCCACAGATTAATTGACCATAAGTGTCTGGGTTTATTTCTGAGCTCTTTATTCTGTTCCATTAATCTAGGTGTCTGATTTTGTGCCAGTATCATACTGTTAGATTACTGTAGCTTTGTAGTGTAGTCTGAAATCAGGGAACATGGTACTTCCAGCTTTGTCCTTTTTCTCTCAAGATTGCTTTGGCAGTCCAGGGTCTTTTGTGGTTTCATGCATATTTTAGGATTATTTCTTCTAGTTCTGTGAAAAATGTCATGAGTATTTTCTTAGGGATTACATTAAATCTCTAGGTTGCTGTGCATAGTATGGACATTTTAAGAATACTAATTCTTCCAATCCAAAAACACATGCTACCTTTCCATTTTTTTGCATCATCTTCAATCTCCTTCATCAAAGTTTCATAGTTTCAGCATTTAGGTTTTTCACCTACTCATGTAAGTTTATATTTTTGATGAGATATTTAAACAGTATTGTTTTCTTGCTTTCTCTTTCTGATAGTTTATTATTAGCATATAGAAAAGCAACATATTTCTTTATATTAATCTTCTATCCTGCAACTTTACTGAATTCATTTATTACTCCTAATTATTTTTTCGTGGAGACTTTAGAGTTTTCTATACACAGCATCTTGTCATCTGCAAATAATGACAGTTTTACTTCTTACCTTCCAATTTGGATTCATTTTACTTTTCTTGTTTTATTGCTCTGGCTAGGGCTTCTAATACTTATGTTAAATAGAACAAGTATGCTAGAGTGGGCATCCTTGTCTTTTTCCTGATTTTAGAGGAAAAGATTTCAGCTTTTTACCATTGAGTATGATGTTAAGTGTGGGTTTGACATAAATTAAATAGTCTTTATTAATTCCTCTATACCAACTTTGCTGAGAGTTTTTATCTCATCAAATAGGTGTTGAATAGGTGTTAAATTCTGTCAAATGTTTTTCTGCATTTATTGAGATCATCATGTGAATGTGATGTATCACATTGATTTGAAAATATTGAACCATCCTTGCATCCCTGGAATAAATCCCATTTGATCATGGTGTATGATCCTTTTTATATATTGTTAAATTTGATTTGCTAACACTTTGTTGAGGATTTTTTTCATTTATATTCATCAGAGATATTGGTCTGTAATTTTCTTTTTTTTTATTGTCTTTGTCTGGTTTAGGTATCAGGGTAATGGTGGCCTCGTATAATGTATCTGGAAGAGTTCCATTCTTTTCAATTTTTTGAAATAGTTTGAGAAGGATAGGGATTAGCTCTTTTTTACATTTGGCAGCATTCCCACTGTGAAGCCTTCTGGACCTGCACTTTCATTTCCTGGGAGTATTTTTTAATTACTAATGTAATTTCACTACTAGTGATCAGTCTGTTTCAGATTGTCTATTTCTTCCTGATTAAGTCTTGGAAGACTGTATGTTTCTAGAAATTTCTCCATTTCTTCGGAGGTTGTCCAGTTTGTTGGCATATAACTGTTCATTATACTCTCTTGTGATTTATTGCATCTCTGTGATATCAGTGGTTATTTCTCCTCTTTAATTTCTTATTTTGTTCAGTTGGGTCCTCTTGTTTTCTTGATTAGCTTGGTGAAAGGTATATTAATTTTGTTATCTTTTCAAAAAAAATCTCTTGGTTTCATTGACCTATTCTATTTTGTTTTTGTGCTCTCTATTTTATGTATTTCCTCTCTTATCTTTATTATTTTCTTCCTTCTGCTCACTTAGGGCTCTGTTTGTTCTTCTCTTCTTAAAATTCCTTTAGATGGTTGATTAAATTTTTCTTCTTTAGGTAGACCTGTATCACTGTAAACTTCCCTCTTGGAATTACTCTTGCTCTGATTTTCAAAGTTTTGTTTCAATTCTCATTTGTCTAGAGGTATTTTCTGATTTCTTTTTCCATTTCTTCATTGACCCATTTGGTTTTTAGTATCATATTGGTTAGTCTCCACATGTTTGTGCTTTTCCCATTTTTCTTCCTGTAATTGATTTCTAGTTTTATACCATTGTGGTCAGAAAAATTGCTTGATATACTTTGTATCTTCTTAAATCTGTTGAGACTTGTTTTGTGGCCTACGATGTGATCTATCCTGGAAAATGTTTCATGTCCATTTGAAAAGAATGTTTATTCTGCTGTTTTCAGATGAAATGTCCTGTAGATACTTATTAAGTACAACTGGTCTAATGTGTCATTTAAGACGACTGTTTCCTTATTGATTTTCTGTATGGATGATCTGTCCATTGATGTAAATTATGTGTTGAAGTCTGCTATGATTATTGTGTTATTGCTATTTTCTCCCGTTATGTCCATTAATATATGCTTTATATATTTAGGTTCTTCTGTATTTACTGCATATATGTTAATGAGTGTTATGTCCTCTTCTTGTATTGGTACCTTTATCATTATATAATGCCATTCTTTGTCTTTTATTATAGACTTGGTGTTAAAGTCTATTTTGTCTTATATGAGTATTGCTACCCCCACTTTCTTGTCATTTCTGTTTGCATGAAATATCTATTTCCATGCCTTCACTTTTAGTCTGTGTGTGTCTTTGGCCCTGAAGAGAATCTTTTGTAGGCAGCATACTGAATGGTCTTGTTTTTCTAATCCAATCAGCCATACCATGTCTTTTTATTGGATCATTTAGCCCATTGACATTTAAAGTGATTATTGCTAGGTATGTCCTCATTGTTATTTTGTTACCTGTTTTTTGGTTGTTTTTGTCATTCTTCTCTGTTCTTTTCTTCTTTCTTTCCTTGTGGTTTGATGATTTTCTTTAGTGGTATGCTTGTGTTCCTTTCTCTCTAGTTTTTGTGTGTCTGTTGTAGTTTTTTTATTTGTGGTTACCATGGGCTTCCTATATGTAGACCTATAAATGTACCCACTTTTTTTTTTTTTTTTTTTGCAGTATGCAGGCCTCTCACTGTTGTGGCCTCTCCCATTGCAGAGCACAGGCTCTGGACGCGCAGGCTCAGCAGCCATGGCTCATGGGCCTAGCCGCTCTGTGGCATGTGGGATCTTCCCATACCAGGGCACGAACCTGTGTCCCCTGCATCGGCAGGCAGACTCCCAACCACTGCACCACCAGGGAAGCCCTGTACCTACTTATATTAAACTGGTAGTCATTTAAGTTCAGACACATTCTAAAAGATATATATATATATATATATATATAATTTTTTTTTTTTTGCGGTATGCGGGCCTCTCACTATTGTGGCCTCTCCCATTGCGGAGCACAGGCTCAGTGGCCATGGCTCATGGGCCCAGCTGCTCCGCAGCATGTGGGATCTTCCTGGACCGAGGCATGAACACGTGTCCCCTGCATTGGCAGGCGGACTCTCAAGCACTGCGCCACCAGGGAAGTCCAAAGATCTATTTTTTCTCCCCTCCCCCCCTTTTTTTTAATGTCTTATTTTACATCTTTATGTACTCACTTGAAATGTCAATGGACTAAGCACTCCAATCAAAAGACATAGTGTTTATTCCTTTATTGATTATTTAGTTATATTTGATTTTACAATTTTTAGTCTTTTAATCATTGTTCTAGCTTACCTAAGTGGTTGATCCTCAGCCTTTACTATATATTTACCTTTACTAATAAATAAACTATATTTACCTTTACTAATAAATAAAAATAGGATTTTTCCTTTCCTATAGACACTTCTTGCCATAGCCTATTATTTTTCACTTAGAGAAGACCTTTTAACATTTCTTTTAGGATAGGTTTAGTATTGATGTGCTCCTTTAGTTTTTGCTTGTCTAAAAATTTCTTTATCTCCCTTTCAATTCTAAATGATAATCTTTCTGGGTAGACTATCCTAGGTTGCAGGATTTTCCTTTTCAGCACTTTGACTATATCATGCCACTCCGTTCTGGCCTGCAAGGTTTCTGCAGAAAAATCAGCTGATAACCTTATGGGCATTCCCTTGTATATGACTTTTTGTTTTTCTCTTGCTGCCTTTAGAATTATCTCTTTATCCTTAACTTTTGCCTTTTTAATTATGATATTTTTTGGTGTAGATCTGGTTGTATTCATCTTGTTTGGGACCCTCTGTGCTTCCTGTACCTGGATATCTATTTCCTTCTTTAAGCTTGGGAAATTTTCAGCCATGATTTCATCAAATACATTTTTGACTTTCTTCTCTCTTTTTTTTTCTCCTTTTGGGACACCAATAATGCAAATTTTGGTATACTTCATATTTTCCCAGCAATCCCTTAAGCTATTCTCATTTTTTATTTTTTTTTAATTTTTCCTGTTCTGATTGGGTGATTTCCATTATTTTATCTTATAGATAACTTATCTATTCTTTGGTATCACCTTTGTCTTTCACAGCTGAGCTCTCCACTCAGCCACTCCCACTTTTGTCCTGGTGTGGAGCTGCACCACAGAACAAGTGGGGCCAGTTAAAGTGCTAGGTGTGGGTTGGGGCATTGGTTGTAACACTCCTTACACCAGTGTAGAGCTGCATTGTAAAGTAAGTGGGGCCAAAGTGGCGGCTCAGCTCAGGCTGTGGTGTGCACCAGTGTGGTCACAGGAAAGTGGCCTGTGACTTATGCAGTTTCAGCCTGCCTTCTCTCCCTGATTTGGGGAATAAGCAAGTGTGTGCATACTCCTCATGAGTGGAGTCCAGGCTTCCCACAGTCCTCCTGTTAGTCCCACCAGCTTTTTAACAAATCTAGGGGACTTGTCTTCCCAGTGCTGGACCCCAGGGCTGGGGCATCCAATCTGTGGCTCAAACCACTCACTTCTGGGAAGGGTCTCCGTCCATGTAATCTCCCTTTTTTTATGAATCTTCTCCCAGGGGCATAGGTCCTGGCCATATCACTTCTCTTCCCTTCCTACTTGATTCCATATGGACCTTTCTTCAACCTTCATTGTGCAATAGTCTTTTTGCTAGTTCCCAGTTAGTTTTCAGTGAGAATTATTCCACATATCAATGTATTTTTGATGTGCTCATAAGGGGAGATGAATTCCACATCCTCCTACTCCAACATCTTCATCTCCTCTTGATTCAATTAGCTATTAAGTCCAGATATGATTACACACTGATAAAATCATATAGAATTCAGCATCAATACTACCCTTGTTCAATTTTGTATTTCTATAAGTGTTGAAGAATTACTATAAATAAGTAAATAAGATGATAGGAATTTTTCCCCCAATGTCATTCAATTCTCTAAATTAGCTCTGACAAAACTCACACATCAAAAACTACCAAAATCATAAAAATGTTAAATATATATTGGATGACAGCTCTATTAGACACTCCTTCTTTGTTATTTGCTAAAAGCAAAGAATTGAAAGTCATCTGATGTTCAAAATGATTCTCTACCCAGTAAATAGAATCATGCTTTGTCTCAGTTCTAATAAGGGTGGTAAAATGACTTTACCAAGACTTATCATACAATTTTTAATTAGTGCTGCTGCATTTTCACTTAAAGGCAAATTATTTAACCTGAAAAACATAGAAAAAATTGGGAAAAGAAAGTATTGGGAATTGATGTGTACTGTTTCCAATTCAACATTTTTGATAAAATGTTTTTGTTGTTGTTGCACACTTTATTTTTTAATTTTTTAAATTTTAAAAACATTTAATTTTTTTTATTGAAATATAGTTGATTTACAACATTATATTTGTTTCAGTTGTACAGCAAAGTGATTCATATATGTACATATATATATATATTCTTTTCCACACACTTGAAATAAATTTTCTTTAAAACTTTGGGATTCATAATTATCATATTAAACCTACCATTTAATTTTATTGGTAATGTCAGTCCATATTGTCATACAATTAGATCAGATTTATTAGTATTTTATTGTTTCAAGAACACTGAAGATTAGTAGATAAAAACTACTATATATAAAATAGATGAACAATAAGGTCTTATTATATAGCCAGGGAATTATAACCAATATCCTGTAATAAACCAAAATGGAAAAGAATATGAAAAAGACTATATATATATATCTAATCACTTTGCTATACACCAGAAACTAACGCAACATTGTAAATCAGCTATTCTTCAATATATATGTATATAAAGGCTTGGTTAGTTCAGGTTTAAAAAAAAAAAGCAATGAAGAACAGTCAAGTAAATTCAGACAAATGGTAGAAGTCTACAGTATTCACAAGCATCCTCATTATCACAGCTTCTCCTTTCCAGAATTTATAGAATTATAAGCTAATTGCTTAAACCTCAAAATTTTTAGGTACATTGAAAAAAGTATCAAGTGATTTGCGGTCCTAAGGATGGTGTATTTTTCAGCATTAAACTCTCTAAAGAGAAGACCATATTAAATTAATTTTATTATGTAATAGAGGGACAGGCCTTAAAGAAAAAGAGAAATGGCTAGATTTTTCATTTACTAGACCTCAGTTAGACTTCTATTTTCACCTTCTAGTCTAATTAGCAGTCAGTCCGGAAGTTTATGGATCATATTCCATGGAATCCCCAGAGTCTTCAAAGAGGCCAAGGGACTGGGAATGCAACAATGGAGTGAGGGGCATTTGGCCTCCCCTCTCTAATTTCAAATACAATAATTGAGCTTTTTTCTTTAACTTTTCATTTAGAACAATTTTAGATTTACAGAATTATTGCAAAGGGGTAGTACAGAGAACCTCACACCTGGATACCTCACACTCAGTTTCCTCTATAATTAATATCTTACATTAATATGACATACTTATCATGATAAATGAACAAATATTGATACATTGCTATTAACTAAAACCCAAACATTATTTAGATTTACTTGGTTATTTTCTATTGTTGTTTTTCTGTGCCAGCATCCTATTCAGGGCATCACATTACATTTAATCACTGTGTTCTTAGGTTCCTCGTAAGTGTCAAAATCTTCTCAGGCTTTCTGTGTTTTTGATGATCTTGACAGTTTTGAGGAGTACTCAACTATTTTTTAGAATGTCCCTCAATTGGTATGTATGTGATATTTCTCATGATTATACTGAGGTAATGTTTTGGGGGAAAAAGACTGTAGAGTTAAGGTACCATTCTCACCATACTAACTATATGACCTATCAGTATTAATGTTCACCTTGCTCACCTGGTTGAAGTAGTATTTATCAGGTTTCTCCACTGCAAAGTTACTCTTTTTTTCTCCCTTTCCATATTGTACACTTTGGAAGAAAATCAGTCTGCAGCTCATACGTAATAAGCAGGAAATAATGCTTCATCTACTGAAAGATGTAGTATCTACAGAAATTAAGATTACTCTGTGTGGGAGATTTTTAAATTCTCAACCATTTATTTATTTAATGATTTATTTAATCAGTAAGGGCTCATAGATAATTATATTATACGTTTGGTTATAAGTCAGTAATACTGTATTTCTTTGCTCAAATTGTTCCAGTTCTTCCATTGGGAGCTCTTTCAGTTCGCTTCTGAATCCCTTTGACATACCCCCATTATTGTAGAGTTGTTTTTATTTGCTTATTTGTTTTGAGCACTTTATTAATTTCTGGCACTACAAAATGCTCCAGACCCATCTTGTATATTCTGTGTCCTAGTTGTAGAATCAGCCATTTCTCCAAGGAGCTCTGCTTCCCTTTTTTGGAGAATGTTAATAGAAATCAAGATTTGGGTGCTATGTATGTTTATTGTTACTTGTCATTGCTCCTAAGCCCTCTCAGCTAACAGAACAAGGAGTTATATGTGTGTATACTAACCTGTGGATACACATATATTTATAAATATTTCTATAGGTCGCTATCTTAGCGATATTAAGTAACACATGAATCCATACTGATGTCTCCAACAATAATCCATTAGACAGGAATCATAATCATTGTTATATTTTATTGCCATTTTTATTGATTATTTATTTCTTTTCATTTTAAAAATTTATTTTATATTGGTGTATAGCTGATGAACAATGTTGAGTTAGTTTCAGGTGTACAGCAAAGTGATTCAGTTATACATATATGTGTAACTATTCTTTTTCAAATTATTTTTCCATATAGGTTATTACAGAATATTGAGTAGAGTTCCCTGTGCTATACAGGAGGTCCTTGTTGGTTACCTATTTTAAGTATAACAGTGCATACATTTATTAAATGTCAATCTTGTAGAAGTATTAGTACACTCATTTTAAGGTAAGGAAACAAACTTTGAACGAAAATTCAAAGCTATGTCTGCTTGACTCCAAAATGTCATTCTTAGTCACTATATAACACTACATAAAATTACATATAAATAATCTCCTTCAGATATTACATATTTGATTACCTCTCAAAACATTCTCATAAACATAATTAGAGGGCTTCCCTGGTGGCGCAGTGGTTGAGAGTCCGCCTGCCGATGCAGGGGACGCGGGTTCGTGCCCGGAGAGGCCCGCGTACTGCAAAAAAAAAAAAAAAGAAAAGAAAAGAAAAAACGAAAACAAAAACATAATTAGATAATGGTGTCCAAGCTGACAATACAAAGGTTCCAAGCTCCATCCAGTCTCAGAGTCCTACTGTTGAAGGGACACTGCCTGCAAACCTATGAAGGTTAGATTTGTGAATGTTTTTCCTCTATAAACTATGTCATAATTGGTACTTGTTTATTATTTAAAGATGAAATAGCTTTGTTCAAGCTCATCTAGGTTAATATACATTTCGAGTGATATAATTAGGAAGGAATGTCCTATGTAAAACACATAGAGTCTAAATAAATGACTAATAGTTTTTGTAATGCAGCTTATTCATAAGATAGGGTCTGACTGTGCTCTGTCCTGTTTTTCCCTATTCAGGGAGGAAGAGAACAAGCTGTCATAAATCTTATGGAGAAGATTCCTGTGCAACTTTGAGTATGAGAGAAAGAGGACCAGAAAGAACAAAATATTTCCTTGCAACTTGTATCCTCTTTATCTCCTCCCTTCTTCTGCTCCTAACAGTATGAGTACCAAAATTCCTGAGCTTATTGGAAACATTTGTAAAGAAAGTAAGGTTCTTGGGGTTCTCCCTGGAGATTTTGATAAGATAGCCTAGACAAAGCCCCAGATTATGCATTTTTTATGAACACCAGAGGTGATTTAATGGCTGTGTTATCTATTGCTATTTCCACATGACAAAGATTAACTATTCTTGTTTTTCAAGTAACTGCCAGAGAGGTAAATTAGAGAGAGAGACAGATAGATAATGACACTCCTTTTGTACTGACTGGATTCATATTTGAAAATGCAAAAAAATAAACAAATAAAACAAACTCAGTAGTTTAATATAATTTGAAAGGAAGAAGGAAGTTAAGTGAATTATACAACTCAACATTGGGCCTTTAGCCAAATGTACACTGTGTTTCAAAATAAAAGAAATGGGTAACTTTTCCAAGTACAGTTTGCCCAGTGTGTGAACTATTCACTAAGCTTAAACAATTGGTGTAGATTCAGTTACATTGAGAACATTTTTGCTCATTTCCTGGGTAATTATTCCTTCTATTGTGTAAGAGCTAAATTTCTAAGTAGATTAGTATGTGTGAATACTGTACTCTCCCATTGTTTTGCCTGAATTGTTCTTAATGACATACTTTGGGGTCTTGGGTTTGAAGCACATTGGACCTCTGCAAAGAATCCAAAACACAAGGAAAGTAAACCAGAAAAAGACAAAAATATAGTAAATAGATATAAAGTAAAATCTTTTCATAGCTGCCTACTGGTTCAGGCATAGTATTTGAGTGGTCCAAAATTTCTATCCCAATATCTGAATTTTCCACCACCAGCATGAGTTTACTTTTTTGGAAATATAACAGACACACAGAAGTGTACAAATCTTAAGTATCCAGATAAATTTTCCCAAGTAAACCTATCTGGGTAACCATATCCATATCTCAAGAAACAGAGTAATATCAACATACAAGAGCTTTCCCCTCTCTTGTACCCACTTCCAGTCAGTATTTCCCACAATGAAAAGCACAATCTTGATTTACAAAATCATAGATTTGATTTGTGTTTTTTGAAATTTATATTAATGGAATGATACAGGTGGTCTCTTTAACTTTCTGACCTTTTTCACTCAACATTATAATTGGGAGATTTAACCATGCTGCAACAGTTGTATTTTTTTTATCTCTATATAGTACTCCATTGTTGAAATATACCAATATTTATTTGCTCTTGATGGGCATTTGAAGACTTTCCTGTTTGGTTTTTACAAATATTTCTGCTGTGAACATTCTAGTTCATAGTTTTGGTATATATATTTTTTCAATGCATTTTCCTTGAGTTCAACCTAAGAGTTAAATTGCTAGATAATATGATATGCACAGGTTTAAGACATACCACCAAAGAGTTTTCTAAATTAGTTGTGCTGATTAATAACTACACTAACAGTGCATGAGAGTTTTAGTCCCATATTCTCCCCATCACTTAGTATTTTATGTAATTTCATTTTACTCACCTTGGTAAGTTGTATTATGCTGTGGTTCTAATTTATATTTCCCTGTTGATTAATGGAGTTGAGTAACTTTTCATGTTAATTTGTCATTTTAACATCCTTTTTTGTGAGGTGCCATTTCAAATTTTTTGCTTGTTTTTCTATGTGCTGTCTTTTAAAAAATTGATTTGAAAGATATATGTGTCTTTGTGTATATGTGTGTGTGTTTATACATATTTATGTATATGTATATAGGTGTACAGTATATACATTCTGTAAGTCCTTTTTGTATTATCTGTATTTCAAATATCTTCCCTGATTCTGTGACTTGAGTTTTGGTCACTTTATGGTGTCTTTTGATATTCTTGGTCCAATTTATCATTTTTCCTTTATAGTGAGCATTTATATCTTATACAAGAATTATTTGCTTACTATCAGATCATTCCAATGCTCTAGTTTTTTCTAAAATATTTATTGCTTACCTTTCACATACAAATCTACAATCTGTTTTTATTGTAAGACTCCAGATATGTTTTCCCCCAATAAAGATACCCAGTTAACCCAGTACAATTTAAAGTTGACACTTGAACAACATGGGCTTTAACTGTATGGGTCCACTTATACATGGATTTTTTTTCGATAACTGTAGGCAGTCCTACACAAATCATGGTTGGTTGAATCCATGGATTAAGGACTGTGGATATAGAGGGCTGACTATGGGACTTCAGCATCCACTGATTTTGGTATCCACTGTGGGTCTGGAACAAATCTCCCTTGGATACCAAAGGATGACTGAATTAAAAAGACCAATCTTTCTTCACTGTACTGAAGCCAACTTTGTTATAAATCAGTGCCTCATATATATGTGGGTCAGTTTCTGGACTCTATTTTATTCCATATGTTTATTTTTTATTATTTTACCAGCACCACACTGCTTTAATTAATATAACTTAATAATCTAACTGAATATCTGATAGTATGGCACTTTCAGTTTCATTTTCATCAAGATTGTCTTGATTATTGGCCTTTTGCATTTCCATATACATTTTAGCTTGTCAATTTCTATTAAAAAACTGCTATAGGGCTTCCCTGGCGGCGCAGTGGTTGAGAGTCCGCCTGCCAATGCAGGGGACACGGGTTCGTGCCCCAGTCTGGGAAGATCCCACATGCCGCGGAGTGGCTGGGCCCGTGCGCCATGGCCGCTGAGCCTGCGCATCCGGAGTCTGTGCTCTTCAACGGGAGAGGCCACAACAGTGAGAGGCCCTCGTACCGCAAAAACAAAACAAAACAAAACAAAACAAAAACTGCTATGATATGTATTGGGATTGCATTTGATGTATTGATCAATTTATGGAGAACTGACAAGTGTACAACACACATCCTTTTATTTGAGATTTCATTAATTTACCTTAAGATTTTTTTCAGTCTAAACATCTTACACAACTATTTTTTTTTAATGTGACTATTAGCCATCTGTATGTCTCCTTCAGAAAAATGCCTATTCACGTTCTCTGCACTTTTTTTTGTTGTTGCTGTTGTAGAGCTGACACTAATATAATTTTGTAAGTCAACTATACTTCAATTAAAAAATAAAATAAAAATAAATGAGAAGACTATATTAAGAAAATCTTATACAACTTTTGTTAGATTTATTCCTCTATATTTTATCTATATTAATGTCAGTTTAAAAAATATCTGTTTAAAATTTAATTTCTGGTTTTAGTGTATAGATTGATTTTTGTTTTTAATGTTATATACAGAGATCTTACTGAATCCATTTATTAATTTTAATAATTTGTACATTCTGTCAAGTGTTTTACACACACTATCATGTCATCTATGAATAATAACAGATTTTAATTCTTCCTTTACAAACTTTTTCTTTTTTTCTTACTGTGCTGTCTAGGACATCTCATACATTATTGAATAAAAGTAGTCAATTGAGCACTCATGTCTTTTTCTCAGTCTTTCCCTCTTCCTTATTTAGGTTTGATCTTCTGTTCTTTTCAAGTAACTCAAAGCAATTTTCAGAGCCACTGTTCTCCAGGGCTCCATACTCTCTTCCATCCCTCATCAAGTGATTCTTTTTTTTTTTTTTACATCTTTATTGGAGTATAATTGCTTTACAATGGTGTGTTACTTTCTGCTTTATAACAAAGTGAATCAGTTATACATATACATATGTTCCCATGTCTCTTCCCTCTCGCGTCTCCCTCCCTCCCACCCTCCCTATCCCACCCCTCTAGGTGGTCACAAAGCACCGAGCTGATCTCCCTGTGCTATGCGGCTGCTTCCCACTAGCTATCTATTTTACGTTTGGTATTGTATATATGTCCATGCCACTCTCTCGCTTTGTCACAGCTTACCCTTCCCCCTCCCCATATCCTCAAGTCCATTCTCTAGTAGGTCTGTGTCTTTATGCCTGTCTTACCCCTAGGTTCTTCATGACATTTTTTTCTTAAATTCCATATATATGTGTTAGCATACGGTATTTGTCTTTCTCTTTCTGACTTACTTCACTCTGTATGACAGACTCTAGGTTCATCCACCTCATTATAAATAGCTCAATTCCTCATCAAGTGATTCTTAAGATGAAAGTTTTGATCATTAATTTTCAGCTTTTTATTTTCCAATATATGTATTCAGATATAATTCACTTGAAAACTTCATCTGAACCCTACAACTTCTGAAGTGCCATGTTTTATTAACATTTAGTTTAAATATATGTGTTAATGTCCACTGAAATGTTTTATTAGATTTCTAACTTAATTCCACTGCAATGATAGAATATATTCTATAAAGTTTCATTCTTTTTATGTTTACTGACATTTTCTTTATGACCAATCAGCCAACCTTTGAAAGAAGTAAATCTCACTCTGGCAAGACTCTAAGAAACCCAGTGGGAAACAATAAATAGAATGTCAAAAATAAGTGAAAGTAGGAAAAAGTTCTCAAGACTGGGGTCTATCTATGGCATAAAAATAAAAAAAAAACTGAAATAGACCTATAATATAACTATATCAGACTTCCATAGAATCAAGGGGAACCACAAGCAACTTCCAGCTATTTCAAAAGTGGAAACTTTGTAGAAGAAATTACAGAATGCAGTCTCTACCTTGTATCATCCTTAATTTCCAGAATCAATAAAAAAATTACTAGTCATTGAAGAAATATGAAAATGTGATCCATGATCTAGAGGAAAATCGGTCCTTATAAACAGACTCACAGATGACTCAGCTCTTGGAACTAACAGCAGGGCCATGATTAGGATGAGACAAGTGATGTGCTTAAAGTACAAACTTTCAGGAGGCAATCATTCTCAGCGTTGTGCAAATGTAGGATCAAAACTTTAACAAACTTGGGACTTCCCTGGTGGTACAGTGGTTAAGAATCTGCCTGCCAATGCAGGGGACACGGGTTCGATCCCTGGTCCAGGAAGATCCCACATGCCACGGAAGATCCCACATGCCACGGAGCAACAAAGCCCGTGCTCCACAACTACTGAGCCTGCGTGCTGCAACTACTGAAGCCCGCATGCATAGAGACCGCGCTTGGCAACAAGAGAAGCCACTGCAATGAGAAGCCCGCACACCGCAATGAAGAGTAGCAGCTGCTCGCGGCAACTAGAGAAAGCCCACGCACAGCAACGAAGAAGCAATGCTGCCAAAAATAAATAAATAAATTATAAAACAAAAAAAAGTTTAACAAACTTAAGAATGAGAACCTCCTTAAATATTGTGCACTCAGCACCTCACTTGCATTGATGTAGTCCTAGCCCTAATTATCTGACAAGGGCTTATAAATAACTGTTTTAAAAATGCTAAAGAATTTAGAGAATGAAGAGTATAGTGGATGAAAAGATGTGAAATTTCAGGAGAGGTTTCAAACCAAAGAAGAACCAAATAAAAATCCTAGATCTGAAAAATATATGAATTAAAAAAGATATATATGCTGAATAGACTTAAAGGTGGATTAAGCACTACAGAGGAAAGAATCAAGAATCAAATGCAACTTGAATGCATTCAAGTCTAAGGATATTGAAACTGATACACAGGCTGATAAAAGGGAGCCTCAATAACCTGTAGAAAAATATCAAGTAGCATAACTTCATAGGCAGAAATCTTGCTCTGAATGATTATGTGAGTAAGAAATAAGCTCCTTCCTTGTTCAAGGTTTTATATTTATGGATTTATTTGTGTAATAGTTTAATTTTATGTGTTAACTTGACTGAGCTAAAGAATGTCCAGATAGCTGGTAAAACATCATGTCTGTGTGTATCTGTGAGAATGTTTCTGGAAGAGATTACATTTGAACTGATAGAATGAGTAAAGATCACAAGGGAGGCATCAACCAATCACGACTGTGGAATTCCTCAGCCTCCAAAATCTCAAGCCAGTTCCTATAATAAGTTTCTCTCTCTCTTTCTTCTCTGCATCTACCAATGGATATATATCTTTCCATTGATTTTGTTTCTTTGGAGAACGCTGTTGAGTACAGTTTGTTATTACCTTTATCAACAGACACATCCAGTACTTAATGTTGGCAAGAGAAGTTCTGTGGAGTGTTTGAGGGCATTTGTCTCTGGCTCTCCATCACATCACACCCCATCAAATGATTCTGAGAAAACTAAGCTTTTCAAGAAAATCTTTTCAGCTTAAAACAACCATAGTTGGCTTATGTTCTAGCAAGTAATGATAAAATATAACAATAACTATAATGAGAATATGCCTTGTTCTAAGCATATCTACCAGTTCACAGGTTTATGTATTTTCTTAGTCATAGAATAATTTCATTCACATAGAATGTTAGCCACCATGGCTAAAAGTCAAAGCGTATAGAAATTCAGATGAATCAATCTCCAGCTCTAAATTATTAGGAAAAGAAAATATAGACAATATCATATTATAATTATCAAACTTACTAAGAGACTAGATCTTAGTTATTCCCACCACAAAAAAAGAAATGATAATTATGTGATGTGATGGAGATGTTAACAATCATTACAATGACAAATACCTTACAACATATAAATGTGTCAAATTGACATGTAAACCTTAAATTTATACAATGTTGTATGTCAAATATATTTCAATTAAAAAATGAAAGGAACTAAAGTATGTAAACTCAGATTTACATATTCACACACCTGATGATCTATATCTGCGTTTCTATCTCTACAGACTGTGGAAATAATTATTTTCTTAACAAATATGTCATAGAACATATTGAAAGCATTTGAGGCCTTAAGTTATTTTCTTAAGTAACAGCTCCAAAGTGAAAACACGACTTCTATTCTGAAGAAAATTTAGGCTGCATATAGAAATGAGGAGAAAAAATGACTTATTTAATAAACAAACATCTACCTATCTCACACATAGTAAATTCATGACCATTTCCTTTATCTCTATTTCTTTCTCTTTCAACAATAGTTCATAGTTAGAATTATCAGAACATCTGAAGACATGTAGAAATATCTTCAAAGAAAATATTCTTCAAAACTCTAACCACAACTTTTTCAGGTTGTCATCATCTGTCATATACCCATCATTTGTCTCCAATAACTGGCTACAGACTGTATCCACTTCATTATTTTTGTTATTACTTGCAATTTCTCAAATTCATATCTTAGACTAAATTTTTTGCTTTTTTATTGATAATATAATGGGTTTACAAGAATAACAGTGAAAACAATTTGAGAATGTCATATAGTTCTTATAGTTTATAGATGGGCATTTGTCTGAACCCTTTTGCTTGATGGTCCCAGAAGAGCTGTTTGATCCTTTATTTTATTCCAAGAATGAAGCTCCTCAACCATATCCTTTTCTTCAGATACTTTTCTTCATAAATCTACTTTTCTTTAATATGAGGTTAGGATTAGATTATAGGTTACAAAAAGCATCCCTTCAAGGATTTAGCAGTAGTAAGAACCAAGAAATATTTTAACTGTAGAACTCCTCCCAACTGCATGATTCCCAGTACAATAGTGTTTCTGATGCTTTTTAACTAAGCACAGAAAACACATTCTCAGGCTGGGTTTTGCCCTCTTTAGGTTTGACCAAAATCTCAAAATGTAAAAACTGACTGCCAGGGTAGCAGAAGATGTGAACAGGTGAGCATTGCCCAGCAGTAGTGGCATATTCCTGAGATTTCCTCAAAGTGAAGGTAGCTTGGTTGTTTTAATTTTGAATTATTATTTATTCCTTTACTCACTCTGTTTGTAAAAAGTTTGAGAGAATGGCTGTCATATTCTTCTCATTGCTACTCTCTTCTCCTGGGGGTAAGTCTGTACTCTTTCTTAAGGGATAAATTCTGTCTGACTCTGAGGTTGACTGAGACCTGAAGTCATATTTTCCAGCTTGGCCTCTATCAATAATATTGGTAATATTTTGGCTCTACCTTCAAACATTTGTTTTATTTCTTAATATTGTGCAGAAGCTGGACCAGGAAAAGTAGTGTTAATAGGTCTCTAAAGGACCCATTTGTGTTTGGGCTGAGAACATTGAAAAGTAAATCAGAATTTTTATATAAAATATACATGAGTAGAGTCTTTTGGTATGGGAAGGGCATTTGGTTCTCTTCCTTAAACTTTAGTATAAAGGGAGAGAATCCTTGGTGCTTTAATAAGGATTATATCGAGCCAGTCTTGACCCCTGCAGCCTTTGTGAGAGGCTTTATATCAATCTTATGGTATAGTGGCCTTGGAGGTAACTACCTTATGCATGATTTAACCTTAGGTGAGTGCTTCTTTTTAAACAAGATCTTGGACAAAGGCGGTGTAGTCATCAGAATGGCCTTGGGAAGAGCCAGGAAAGGACCCAAGGCAAAAGGCAGCCAAATGAGTGGCCTCAGGGGATGCATTCAGGTCTGCAAGACAGAATTTGTAGATGCCAGCAAAACTTTCTACTATGTCTTAATAAAGTCAAAGATTTAATTGCTGGCACATAGGATCTTAGCAAATTATAGCCCTAAGGCCATGTAGCAGGCCCTGCTTTTCCACAACTGGAGCTGCTGAGGGCAAACACTCCCTATAAGGGAAAGAGTCCTTAATGCCTTTTAGTGATTGGTCAGCAGAACAGTATTGGCAGTTTCTAAACTGCAAATCAGTTTAGTTCCCTGTGTGTTACAGAAATCAGGTTTTAGCAGAATACAGACAACAGTATAACCATTAACCCAAATTTTATTCTGTGCTCAGGGCCATGGAGGAAGCTGTAGAAAGGTTAACTTTTGGACCCATCTGATGCTGAACACACACTCAAGGGAAACCCATCTCCCATGACATGACCTCAGATGGGCTACTCATTTGTTTAACCAGAGCACACTTAAATAGATTCCTCCACATGCTCGCTTCTCTCCAATATAGCAAGTCTTGAGTCAAAACTAACGTCTTTCTGGGAGTTTGTTCACAGCCAATTTTGAGTTCACAGGTCATACTGTGATGGTTAATTTTATGTGTCAACTTGGCTAGGCTATGTGCCCAGTTGTTTGGTCAAACACTAGCCTAGATGGTGCTGCAGAAATATTTTGTAAATGTGATTAACGTTTCCAATCAGTTGACTTTAAGTAAAGGAGATTATCTTTATAAGAACAAGAAACTAGGTTTTTATGAGAAGGAATTCTGCCTCAGGACTGTAACATAGAAACTTTGCCCACAGTTTCAGCCTGCCACCATGCAGATTTCAGACTCAGGACTGCAACTTCAACTCTTGCTTGATTTCCCATCTGCCTATGGATTTTGGACTTGTCAGCCCCCCAAATCATGTGAGTAAATTTCTCAAAATAAATCTCTTTACACACACCCACAGTCACTTGTACCCCTCCACATATATGTATATATGTACATATGTGTGCCTATATTTATATTATTGGTTTTGTTTCCCTAGAGAACCCTGAAGGTTCACATGGTATCTGGATATGTGAATCCTTATAATCTAACTGGCACCCTAGAAAAGTTAAAACTAGGAATAATTTCTCCTTTCATCAAATGCCATTGAGTTTATGCTATAATCATGATGCATGTTAAGTACTGGTTTTCAGAAGCCCAAGTTTGCCTGGAATAAATGCTTTAGGGAATAGCTTCTTTTCTAACTGTGGTGGCATTGTGGTATTTTTGTGTCTTACCACCTCTTTGAAATTTTTAATGTAATGCACATCAGAAACTTGTCTTAGATTTTCTGAGACCCTGAAGAACCAGGCCTGTCTAATGATGAAAATTTTAGGCTGCAATTGCTGAAAGAACTCCTTTTTCTACTAAATTACTAAGAACCCATCTGGCTATGACTGAGGAGAATTAGAAATTGAAATAAATACTTTGGAATATAAACATCTATTTCTCAAGGGCAAGAAAATTTTATTTTGATATTTGGTTTCTTTGGACCTGAAGTTGTAATGGGATTTAACGTTTAACTTTTAACTTCCCTTAGGAATTTGATAAACGAACTGAAAATGTAGTCAAATTCGCAATATCCTTATGCTATTAGCATTTACTTATTAGAACTTTTTGCATTTTATCCTAATTATATCATATAATTTCATTGCAGGATCTCTGATAATCTATTTTAATTTGCATGACTGGACAAAATTTGGTTGAGAAACATAATAGGAAATAAATCATAGAATGACCTTTGAGTTGACTTAATTAATGTGTTGTTTTGAGTCATTTCACCATTTTTTTACAGGCAAAATCTAACTACCCACTTGCCATCCTGGAAGGATAGACTAGTCTTGGAGGAATGACCTTGCAAAATTGATACCAAGACAGTCCTGATTAAACTGCTGAACTCATTCCTCAAGGGCAATGACCTTACCCTTCATTGATCATAGTTCAATGGTCAAACCCAGTGAATAAAGAGAGCAAATACTGAAAGAGTGTTGGAGAGAGGAAATCAGAGGTTATCATGGGAGCCTAGGACTAGGCCTGAGACATCTGCTGATGATTTCCAGAAAAAATCCTGGAGAAATTTAAGGGCAACTGAAGTTTTTGTACAGTAGGTGAAGTGAAAACAGAAAAAATAGTGTTTTCATAATGTGTGCATGACTCCATCTTTACCCCTATGTTATTGTGACCTAAAATGAGCTTAATTTATACTTATAGGTTTCATTGTATTATTTTTTACTTAAATAAAAATGACTACCAGAATGACATGCAAAGTGGCAAGCCCTTCCTAGTTCACAGGAAATAATGAAGTTATTTTAAACAAATTGGTTTTCTTCTCCCTACATTGAGGACTTAATGTTTAAAATGTATGAAGTCAAGTGTCTGCTTGTTTGTGAATCTCTAAAGCAGGAATTTACTTTTGAAAATGAGATGTTGATTATTGTGTGCAATTAAATGGTAAACTAGAATTTCATGACTGGAACTTGGCTTTTGAGGTATTTTGTTTTGACAGCAGAATTTTCAGTGTTGTTACTTGTGTTGGGGGTTTTGTGTGTTTGATCATTACTTTTTAAAGAATTTCAATATCTTTAGCTAGGACAAAGTCTCCAGTTCAACATAAGCTGACCTACAGCCTCTTGTTGATTTATGCATTTATGTGACTTGGCTAATACCCAAAAAGCATTTTAGTTTCTGCTTGTCCAGAAAAGTGTCATCTAGATTCTTCTCTAAGATATCTGATTTCCCTCAAAGTGATATTTTCTGTTTGCACAATTTGGTGTCAGATTTAATCTTTTATTTGAAGCTGAAATCTATTATTTTGTTAAACTATACAAAGTCTTCTCTTATCATCAAACACACAGAAGCACACACAAATATAAAACAAATAAAAAATTTCAAAACAGCAAGGTACAAAAGTAAAATGAATTTAGTCTTTAGATACAAAACAACTCTCAGGTTAGCATCTGGATGCTCCCAGTTACTAGCTACATGACCTCAGCCATCGTGACTTATTGAGTGGAGCAAATTTTAAACTTGGTGGATTTAAATTAAATTTTTCTTACTTTTCCTTTTCCTAGCCTTGAAAGTTCCGACATCCTACAGTGAAAATTGAAGATATCTGAAGACCTTACTTAGTGATTAATGCCTGTCTTTTGGGTGTTTTAAATAATAAGCTTGCTTTAACTAGTGGCTACCAGTGGGGAGAGGGAAAAGAGGAGGGGCAATATAGGGGTAGGGAGGAAAAGTTTTATTAAGGGATTATATGAAATCATGCATGTGAAACTTTTGAAAATTGTAAAGCACTATAGAATTTAAATAATCTTTCATTCAACTTAAGTAAGTAAATAAATAAATAAAAATAATGAGATTGTTTTGAAAGCAGTGAGGAGTCTTTCCAAGAGAATGGCTTGTGACTGGATGCTATACATTTTTTGCTTAAGAAGATGTCTGAAAACTTTTCTAGAGCAAGTCAGGGTATACGTAGATAAATAAAATACATCTGCATAAGGGAATATATATATATATATATATATATATATATATATGTAAGAATTTCAAAATCCTTAACAGAAAATTGTGTCTAAATATTATTTATTTTGAAAAATGAATCAATGAAAGAACCATATAGAGAATATTCCTTATAATCGTTCTATCAAATCTATGTCATATGTATACTATGGAGTGCAAAATTAAATATGATTAATCTGACATAAGGTACACTTAAAACACTCAAAAAAAAAGAAAGAAAGGAAAGAAAAGAGAAGACAAGAAAAGAAAAAAAGAAGAAGAAAAAAGAGAAGAAAAGAAAAGAAAAGAAAAGGAGGAAAAACACAGGCATGCCTAGAACTGGGAGAAAGTTACAAACTGCCTTAGACAACACCATGTTTTGTAGCTGTGTTGATTCTGCCCCATTCAGTTATCCAGGTGTGTTTAGTTCAAAGCATTTACTCAGCAAAATTTCCCAGGTAGTGAGAACATTCTGACGTGAGTGATAATGAGATACCTCTGTGATGTGGTTGCCAAAAAAGTAACACATGGATCCTGTAAAATGTAAGTGAAACCCAAAGAAATAAACAATGGTCTAATTTTATGTTTCATGGCTTGTCTATTATACACGAGACAATTCTTAGATACTGAAGGCCAATAAGATAAATTGGTTATTCTTTTTTCTGAAGTGAAAATAATCTTGCTAAGTACAATATCACTAAAGAGGTATGAATTATTTTCAACCTGACTTCATGCATATTTTCTCATTTTGTCCTGATTTTGAAAGATCGTGTAAAATAATTTACAATGTCATAATACAGTTCAATAAGATATTTTTTAAAAATTCTAAAATGGAAAAAGTTTCTTCTTTCTTCTTTCCCTCTAAAATTTCCTTTCTCCCACAATATTAGTGTATTCTTATTCTTTCCATCTCACTACACATATGTTGAAAAAAATCTCAATAACTTTACCATATTTCCAAATAATTTTGAATTTAGAATCAATGCATGAAAATCTTACAAGCAATAAGTTGGACAATCCACTTTTTTTATTTTAAAAATGCTTATTCAATATTTTTATACATCTTTATTGGAGTATAATTGCTTCACAATGCTGTGTTAGTTTCTGTTGTACAACAAAGTGAATCAGCCATAGGCATACATATATCCCCATATACCCTCCCTCTTAAGCTTGCCTCCCACCCTCCCTATCCCACCTCTCTATGTCGTCGCAAAGCATTGAGCTGATCTCCCTGTGCTATGCTGCTGCTTCCCACTAGCTATCTATTTTACATTTGATGGTGTATATATATGTCAATGCTTTTCTCACTTTTCCCCAGCTTCCCCCTCCCCAACCCCCATGTCCTCAAGTCCATTCTCTATGTCTGCGTCTTTATTCCTGCACTGCCACTAGGTTGATCAGTACCATTTTTTTTTGATTCAATATATATGCATTAGCATACAGAATTTGTTTTTCTCTTTCTGACTTACTTCACTCTGTATGACAAACTCCAGGTCCATCCACCTCACTACAAATAACTCAATTTTGTTTCTTTTTATGGCTGAGTGATATTCCATTGTATATATGTACCACATCTTCTTTATCCATTCAGCTGTTGATGGACATTTAGGTTGCTTCCATGTCCTGGCTACTGTAAATAGTGCTGCAATGACCATTGTGGTACGTGTCTCTTTTTGAATATGGTTTTCTCAGGGTATGGGCCCAGTAGTGGGATTGCTGGGTCATATGGTATTTCTATTTTTAGTTCTTTAAAGAACCTCCATACTGTTCTCCATAGTGGCTGTATCAATTTACATTCCCACCAACAGTGCAAGAGGGTTCCCTTTTCTCCACACCCTCTCCAGCATTTACTGTTTCTAGATTTTTCGATAATGGCCATTCTGACCAGAGTGAGGTAATAGCTCATTGTAGTTTTGGTTTTCATTTCTCTAATGATTAATGATGTTGAGCATCTTTTCATGTGTTTGTTGGCAATCTGTATGTCTTCTTTGGTGAAATGTTTATTTAGGTCTTCCACCCATTTTTTAATTGGGTTTTTTGTTTTTTTGATATTGCGCTACATGAGCTATTTGTATATTTTAGAGATTAATCCTTCATCCGTTGTTTCGTTTACAAATACTTTCTCCCATTCTAAGGGTTGTAGTTTCATCTTGTTTATGGTATCCTTTGCTGTGAAAAAGCTTTTAAATTTCATTAGGTCCTATTTGTTTATTTTTGTTTTTATTTCCCTCTCTCTAAGAGGTGGGTCAAAAGGATCTTGCTG
The DNA here is from genome assembly GCF_059928025.1 of Delphinapterus leucas. Lineage (NCBI taxonomy): Eukaryota > Metazoa > Chordata > Mammalia > Artiodactyla > Monodontidae > Delphinapterus > Delphinapterus leucas. Next base: position 768,058 of record NW_028322269.1, on the reverse strand, counting down.
TGATTTATGTCATAGAGTGTTTTTCCTCTAAGAGTTCTATAAGTTCTGGCTTTACACTGAGGTCTTTAAACAATATGGAGTCTATTTTTGTGTATGGTGTTAGGGAGTGTTCTAATTTCATTCTTTTACATGTAGCTGTCTAGTCTTCCCAGCACCACTTATTGAAGAGGCTGTCTTTTCTCCATTGTATACTCTGCCTCCTTTACCAAAGATAAGTTGACCATATGTGCATGGGTTTATCTCTGGGTTTTCTATCCTGTTCCATTGGTCTATATTTCTGTTTTTGTGCCAGGACCATACTGTCTTGATTACTATAGCTTTGGAGTATAATCTGAAATCAGGGAGCCTAATTCCTGAGCTCCGTTTTTCTTTCTCAAGATTGCTTTGGCTATTCAGGGTCTTTTATTTTTCCATACAAATTGTAAAATTTTTTGTTCTAATTCTGTGAAGAATGTCATTGGTAGTTTGATAGGGATTGCACTGAACTTGTAGATTGCTTTGGGTAGTATAGTCACTTTCACAATATTGATTCTTCCCATCCAAGAACATGGTATATTTCTCCAACTGTTTATGTCATCTTTGACTTTTTTTATCAGTGTTTTATTCTGAGTACAAGTTTTTCACCTCCTTAGGTAGGTTGATTCCTAGATATTTTATTCTTTTTGTTGTGATGGTAAATGAGATTGTTTCCTTAATATCTCTTTCTGATTTTTCATTGTTAGTGTATAGGAATGCCAGAGATTTCTGTGAATTAATTTTGTATCTTGCAACATTACCAAATTCATTGATTAGTTCTAGTAGTTTTCTGGTGGTATCTTTAGGATTATCTATGTATAGTATCATGTCATCTGCAAACAGTAAGAGTTTTACTTCTTCTTTTCCTATTTGTATTCATTTTATTTCTTTTTCTTCTCTGATTGCCATGGCTAGAACTTCCAAAACTATGTTGAATAAAGTGATGAGAGTGGACATCCTTGTCTTGTTCCTGATCTTAGTGGAAATGCTTTCAGGTTTTCACCATTGAGTATGATGCTTGCTGTGTGTTTGTCATATATGGCCTTTATTACATTGAGGTAAGTTCCCTTTATGCTCATTGTCTGGAGAGTTTTTATCATAAATTGCTGTTGAATTTTGTCAAAAGCTTTCTCTGCTTCTATTGAGATGATCATATGGTTTTTATTCTTCAGTTTGTTAATACGGTGTATCACATTGATTAATTTGCATATTTTGAAGAATCCTGCATTCCTGGGATAAATCCCACTTGATCATGGTGTATGATTCTTTTAATATGTTATTGGATTCTGTTTCCTAGTATTTGTTCAGGATTTTTGCATCTATGTTCATCACTGATGTTGGTCTATAATTTTCTCTTTTTGTGATATCTTTTTCTTGTTTTGGTATCAGGGTGATGGCGGCTTTGTAGAATGAATTTGGGAGTGTTCCTCCCTTTGCAATTTTTTGGAAGATTTTGAGAAGGGTGGGTGTTAACTCTCCTATAAATGTTTGATAGAATTCGCCTGTGAAACCACCTTTTGTTTGTTGGAAGATTTTTAATTACAGTTTTAATTTCATTACTTGTGATAAGTCTGTTTGTATTTTCTAATTCTTCCTGGTTCAGTCTTGGAAAATTGTACCTTTCCAAGAATTTGTCCATTTCTTTGTAGTTGTCTATTTTACTGGCATATAGTTGTTTGTAGTAGTCTCTTATAATCCTTTGTATTTCTGTGGTGTCAGTTGTGATTTCTCATTTTCATTTCTAGTTTTATTGATTTACATCCTCTCCCTTTTTTTCTTGATGAGTCTGGCTAAGGGTTTATCAATTTTGGTTATCTTCTCAAAGAATCAACTTTTAGTTTTATTGATCTCTGCTATTGTTTTCTTCATTTCTATTTCATTTATTTCTGCTCTGATCTTTATGATTTCTTTCCTTCTACTGACTTTGTGTTTTCTTTGTTCTTCTTTCTCTAGTTGCTTTAGGTGTAGGGTTAGAGTGTTTATTTGAGATTTTAATTCTTTCTTGATGTGAGATTGAATTGCTATAAACTTCTCTGTTAGAACTGCTTCTGCTGCATTCCATAGGTTTTAGGTCATCCTGTTTTCATTGTCATTTGTTTCTATGTATTCTTTTATTTCTTATTTAATTTCTTCAGTGATCTCTTAGTTATTACTAGTGCACTGTTAGCCTCCATATGTGTTTTTTTTACAGTTTTTTTTCCTGTAATTGATTTCCAATATCATAGCGTTGTGGTCAGAAAAGATGCTTGATACAATTTCAATCTTCTTAAATTTTCTGAGGTTTAATTTGTGACCCAAGTTGTGATCTATCCTGGAGAATGTTCCATGTGCACTTGCGAAGTAAGTGTATTCTGTCACTTTTGGGTGGAATGTTCTAAAAATATCAATTAAATCTGTCTGGTCTATTGTCTCATTTAAAGCTTGTGTTTCCTTATTTATTTTCTGTTTGGATGATCTGTTCATCGGTGTAAGTGGGGTGTTAAAGTTCCCTACTATTATTTTGTTACTGTCGATTTCCCCTTTCATGGTTGTTAGCACTTGCCTTATGTAATGAGGTGCTCCTACATTGGGTGCATATTTATTTATAATTGTTAGATCTTCTTCTTGGATTGATCCCTTAATCATTATGTAGTGTCCTTCCTTATCTCTTGTAACAGTTTTTATTTTACAATCTATTTTAATATATGTGAGTATTGCTACTCCAGCTTCCTTTTGATTTCCATTTTCATGTGATATCTTTTTTCATCCCTTCACTTTCAGTCTGTATGTGTCCCTGGGTCTGAAGTGGGTCTCTTGTAGACAGCATATATATGGATATTGTTTTTGTATCCATTCAGCCACTCTTTGTTCTTGGTTGTGGCCTTTAATCCATTTACGTTCAAGGTTATTATCAATATGTATGTTCCTATTACCGTTTTCTTAATTCTTTGTTTTGGTTTTTTTTTTTTTTTTTTTTTTTTTTGGTGGGTCTTTTTCTCCTCTTGTGTTTCCTTCCTAGAGAAGTGTCTTTAGTATTTGTTGTAAAGCTGGTTTGGTGGTGCTGAATTCTCTTAGCTTTTGCTTGTCTAAAAAGCTTTTGCTTTTTCCGTCAAATCTGAATGAGATCCTTGTTGTGTAGAGTAATCTTGGTTGTAGGTTTTTCTCTTTCATCACTTTAAGTATATCCTGTCACTCCATCTTGGCCTGCAGAGTTTCTGCTGAAAGATCAATTGATAACCTTATGGGGATTCCTTTGTATGTTATTTTTGCTTTTTCTTTGTTGCTTTTAATATTTTTTCTTTGAATTTAATTTTTGTTAGTTTGATTAATATGTGTCTTGGTGTATTTCTCCTAGGGTTTATCCTGTATGGGACTCTCTGTGCTTTCTGGACTTAGGTGACTATTTCCTTTCTCATGTTAGGGAAGTTTTCCACTATAATCTCTTCAAATATTTTCTCAGACCCTTTCTTTTTCTCTTCTTCTTCTGGGATCCCTATAATTCAAATGTTGGTGCATTTAGTGTTGTCCCAAAGGTCTCTGAGATTGTCTTCAATTTTTTTCATTCTTTTTTCTTTACTCTGCTCCTTGGCAGTTTTTTCCACTATTCTGTCTTCCAGCTCAGTTATTCGTTCTTCTGCCTCAGTTATTCTGTTATTGATTCCTTCTAGTGTATTTTTCATTTCAGTTATTGTGTTGTTCATCTCTGTTTGTTTGTCCTTTAGTTCTTCAAGATCTTTGTTAAACATTTCTTGTATTTTCTCAACCTGTGCCTCCATTATTTTTCCAATATTCTGCATCATCTTTACTATCATTACTCTGAATTCTTTTTCATTTATATTGCCTATTTCCTCTTCATTTATTTGGTCTTGTAAGTTTTTACTTTGCTCCTTCATCTGTGACAGAATTTTTGCCATCTAATTTTTTTTTTGGATGGGTGGGACTGTGTTCCTGTCTTACTGGTTGTTTGACCTGAGGCTTCCAACACTGGAGTTTGAAGGCTGTTGGGTAGAGCTGGCTCTTGGTGCCAAGATGCAGACCACTGGGAGACCTCACTCCAATTAATATTCCCTGGGGTCTGAGGTTCTCTGTTAGTCCAGTAGTTCGGAATCAGAGCTCCCACTGTGGGAGGTTCAGCCCAACCCCCAGCTCATGAACAATGATCCCGCAATCTGCATTGGGTTGCCAGAAAAATAAAGAATACAAATAAGAGAATACCAAAGAGTGAAAAATAAAATTAGACTAGGAAACTAACAGATATGTTAGAAATAATATAAAAATAAAAATATAGATGAAACAACAACTGGAAGGTAAAACAGAACCACAATAGTAAAAAAGAGAAGAAAAAAAAAAGGTGGAAAAGTCCTTGGTTGTGTGAGGTGGGGCTTAGGCAGGGGCGGGGTTTAGGCAGTGGGCAGGGCCTATACTTAGGACCCACAGGGCTGGAAAAGTCCCTGGGAGGGGTGTGTGGGGTGGAGCTTAGGTTCAATGGAACAGAAGGGTCCCAGGTGTACCTCTGGTCTCAGAGGGCATGCAACACAGCCTGGCAGCCCAGCAGGCTTCCGGGCTCAAGTGGGCAGGGCAAATGCCCTCCACTCTTCTCCGACTCCTCCAGTCCTAAAGGTCCCCTCCCACCTGCCTCTCCTGTTCTTCCCCGGCCTCCCTCCTATGCCCCCAGGACCAACGCAGCCAGGAGGGGGCCTCTAAGGGCATAGCACTTTGTCCGAGGGCTGGGGAGGCTTCCCAGGCCAATTGGGCAAGGGAAACACTCAGTGTGCTCCCCCCGATCCAAGGCCCCGAGGGTCCCTCCAGGAGTGGAACCCCCTCCCCCCTTCCAGTCACCCCTCAGGGGCGCTGGTCCTGTCCCACCTCCACTTCTCATCCCCCCTCAGTCCTCCGACATCCTACCGGTTCACCTGGGGGTTCCTCCCATCTTCTTGGGTGTTGAGGTCCCCCACCAGTATCCGGCAGGCACCCTAGTTGTGGGGAGATACAAACTCTACTTCTTCCCGCACTACCATCTTGAATCTGTCCCTCCCCATTCAATTTTTTTTAAATGCATTTTTAATGAGCTAAGTTTTGGAATTTTAACTAGAATATAATAACTTGAGCTAAAATGCTACTAGGGCCTTCTGTTTTGTGAAATTAAAAAAAGAATCATTCTTGAGGACACAGTCAAGTTAGAAAGTCTAAGTGACAACCATGGGCAGCATGAATTGAGCAGAGGCATTCAGAATCAGAACCTGATTTCTAATTCTGCATAAATAGCTATGTAATCATGGAAAACTCACTTCATTTTTCTGTGCTAATTTCTTCTTCCTCACAATGGGACGAAACACATCTTGCCTGAGTGTAATTCTCCACAATCACTAAATCACTTTTCCTATTCGGAGGAGTGTTAAAAATTACCAAATATGATTCTCCTGTAAGTAAGGGTGCCTGCTGGGAAAAAGCCATAATGTCTCCAGAGAAAGGAGATATTGTAGATGTTTAAGCAGATGGTGTCCAAGGAGTCAAAAGAGGGGTATGTGAGGTTTGGCATAACTAAGTCTCATGCAGAGTTTGGTGTAAAAAAAAAAATTCTAGCCATTCAAGCAAGAGAAAAATGAATAGAACAGCAGCAGTGTGTGCTTTATTTAGGTTCTTTTCCTCCAAGAACATTTAGTATCAGTGGCCAGTAGGAAATAGGAAGTGAGGAAAAAACAGAAAATGGAGATAAAAGGAAGTAAAGGAAAATATAATGAGGAAACTCCAAGGTGAAAAATCTAAATCAGGGCTTCCCTGGTGGCGCAGTGGTTGAGAGTCCACCTGCCGATGCAGGGGACACGGGTTCGTGCCCTGGTCTGGGAAGACCCCACGTGCCGCGGAGCGGCTGGGCCCGTGAGCCATGGCCGCTGAGCCTGCGCGTCCGGAGCCTGTGCTCCGCAACGGGAGAGGCCACAGCAGTGAGAGGCCCGTGTACCACAAAAAAAAAAAAAAATCTAAATCAGAACAACTGGGTAGAAGAATTAAAGTTTTATAAATCCCCCTGAGGATTCAGATTACTTAAGTAATTTCTGTACAGAATAATAATTTTATTATTAGAAGTTTGAAAGGAAGTTTTGTTGTGAAGATCCCCTATGCCAGTCATTTTAAACTGCTTGGATTTGAGTTTGAAGAATCTCAGTTTCTTCTCTCTCCAAATGTAGAAATTATACAATAAATGCTATTAAAGGTGCCACACAATATTTTTCAAATTATTTTTGAACAGAAATAAAATGTAAAATGTATGTATTACATACCACATAGTATGTAATAATTTTAATTTGTACAATTGAACCAACCACCATAGAACTTTAGGACTGGGAAAGTTGGGAAATGTTCATGGCCCCTGACCCAGCAAAATATTCAGTGGTTCAATTAAGATTGAACACATCATTGACTATATAATCACATTATAGATAGCTTTATTACTTATTGTTATATCTGGTATTTCTCATATGATATATTCGTACATATGCAAAATAATCACACACATACACACATAGGCAATCGTTAGTGTTTCAGGTTATCTATTTTTATGTAACTATGTAAACTATCCCAAAAGGTAGTGGTATAAAACAAAACTATATTCTTACCTCAAAGATGCTGAGAATCTCTGATCCGACAAGATGAAAAGAGTATGGTTTGTTTTCTGCTCCGCAATGTAGGGGAACTCAACTGGGGAGACTCAAATCTCAAATCTCAAATGGCTGGGTGCTGAAACATCTGGGAGGTGTTTTAAATCACAGTATCACAGGTTTGGAGCTTGGACTGTGTTGACTTGAAAACTGCACTCAACTGGTAAGGGAGACCAAACAGGTTCTTTCCTTGTGGCTTCGGCTTCCTCACGGCATGGTGGCCTTAATGTAGTTTGATTTATTCCAGGAAGTTCAGGGCTCCAAGAGCAAGTGTTCTAGTAAACAAGATGGCTGTTACATAGCATTTTATGATCTAGCATCAGATGTTAAATGGTATTATTTCTGACATATTCTTCTAATTAAAGCAGTCACAAGCCTATCCATACTCAAGGGGAGGTGAAAAAGATGCCTTTAATTTAGAGGAGCATTAAAATTTTTACAGCCATTTTTTTTAAAACCACCACAATAGTGTTAATGATAAGTATTTAAAAAATTTTTCTATTACAGCTGAAATCTTAATTGCCCTTAGTTTTATTCATTGTAATAAAATATATCATTTTATTTTTATTATTACTGTTTTTTCAGATTGGTTCTAAGTAAAAGAATAACAGTGGGATCTCTCGAAGGGGTATAGATTGCTCCCCCTATGTTTTCTCTCTAGTATGTTATGAGCTATGTGGTGAACTGTCCTAAGAGAGAGACTTTTGCAGGTAGCTGTAAGACAGCTGATTTTTGCTCTCAGTAAAGTAAGAACAAAGTCCTAGTTAAAAGCACTAGGTGTCTGGTGTAGACATAGGAGCAAGAGAGTCAGCCTCTTGTAACCCAACTAAGAAAAAAAAATTAAACAGCTAGAGGATGCCACAAAGTGAAAACTATCCTTCACTGCTTAGCCTCACTCTCCCCATTGCCTGCCAGACTGGCTTTTCATGGTGCTACAATTCCTTATCTTTCATTCCTCATCTGTTCTCTAGGATTTTTATTCTGTTGGTTAGTCTTACTTTAGTCGAAAGAAATATATTCCTGGCTATAACCTGATCATAAGCTTTAGAGAGCCATAGTCTGGCCCTTCTCTGCCTGTACTTCCCTTTATTGGGCAAGGACTCCTGGGAACCAGGGAGTCTGTCCTTTCTTCTTGACCATGTTTTAGGAGGCCCAGATGCTGGAATTCCCTACCTGTAGAGACCTAACCCACTCCCAGATCTATGCAGTTTCCTTTCCATGTCATTCCTCCGCAGGGCAGACCTCTGTTGCAGGCATGTGCAACCTTATAAGCTTGAAGGATGGTCAAGTGGTGGCTTTTTGCTTGGAAGGAGGGGTGTGGACAGAGCTTGAGCTTGTGGCTTAGTCTGTTCAAATACATTTATATGAGATCGTTTTGGGTGGTAAATGGAGCTAGGGTCTGGGCCAAGACTTCCATCTGTACTCTTCTCCTGAACTCGCAAATGTTGGGAGTGGGCCAGTTCCAACTTGTTTTTTATTTGGTAAAAATAAGAGATAGTTGGGCTTCCCTGGTGGTGCAGTGGTTGAGAGTCCGCCTGCCGATGCGGGGGACACGGGTTCGTGCCCCAGTCCAAAGGGATCCCACATGCCACGGAGCGGCTGGGCCCATGAGCCGTGGCCGCTGAGCTTGCGCGTCCAGAGCCTGTGCTCTGCAGCAGGAGAGGCTGCGGCGGTGAGAGGCCAGTGTACTGCAAAAATAAAATAAAATAAAATAAAATAAAATAAAATAAAATAAAATAAAATAAAATAAAATAAAATAAAATAAAATAAAATAAAATAAAATAAAAAATAAAAGATAGTAACTCGTAAAATGATTCTCCTTCCTATTCTCTCTTAAGACACATTGACATATTAACTTATTTTTCTGAGACTTGAATCAGTAGAGATGTAAATGTTAATATATTTCAGCCTATATGTTATTATTTGTCTGAATGAAAGTCACAGGATGTACAGTCATCAATAGGGGCCCTCACCTTTCTGAGACTCCAAGTTGGAACACTGAGTACACATTCTAGAAGTTTATTGTTCACAGTGATTAAGACAAATAGGATATTTTGTCATGTACAACATTTCGTGAAGTTAATTGTTTCTAGGAAAAGTGTTTTGTTTAGGCTGGGTGAGAACTATAGAACAGGCAAAACTTGTAAACTTGTTCCAAAATATGTAACCTGCAAATGAATTTTTGATTGCAATTGGTTTAGAAATAGGCAATTACACTGAAATAGACAGCAAAACAAGTTTCCCACTTATAATTCTCCTGATTAAAATAGTACCATTTATCTTGAATTCATCTATGTAGAGGAACTTTTCAGAGCACTAGAGTAAAACAATGGAGAAAGAAACGGTGGTATTCAGCCCATTTAGGTTTGGTTTCAGATGGCTCTGAGATCTGTGGGTGTCCTCTATAGGAGTCAGAACCCTAAGAGCTGAATACCTGAGGCTCACATAACTTTTATTGTCACTGCTCATTAAAATAAGCAGTTTTTATGAAATGGTTTTTTACAGAATTGTTGAAAGACTTATCTTTGTGTCATGCTAAATCATATACTTCCTGCAAAATGCTAGAGCTAAGTTTGAGAAATAAAACTGGTGGATAAGAGATGAAGAAAGAAAGATGGTACATTTATATTTGGGAAATTTGCTGATCTGTTGGGCTAGTTACTTTTCAGGGCAATGTTAACTTGAAAAAGAAAGTCCTTATCTACACTGAAAGCAATGAGGAAAAATGTCTACTTCCACTATTGTTACAGGGCATAAGATGTAAGTTTTCACTTTTATAATGATTTTATTTTAACTAAATCTCTTTAGTACTCTGGAACTTATTCAAGGGGATTGGGCTTGATATCTAATTTAGGGTTGCAACAAAGGTTACCCTCAACAGTCCCCCGGGAATCCTGAGTAAACTTGAACATCTGTACCTGCTACCAGGATGAGTGAGTAAGAACCTTAACCATAATATTTATGCCTGGTTTTGTCCCTTGACGGATAAGAACTCTTACTCAAAGTCCTGACAAGCAGCCCTAAAGTGTACAGTCACTTTACATTATCATGAAGTCCTCACAAAATTGAATCTGGGTAGGCTCCACATAAAAGCCGTATAAATATATTGGCCATATGTTTGAGTTGACTAAATACATCATTTAGTACACCACCCCCATCATACTCTGAATAATGGGGGTTAAAACATTTTTACAAAAAGGAAGTCTAGGATGGGTGCTTAAACAATAAAAAGAGAAAGCAAAGGAAAACAGCAAAGAAGATATGAAATGGTTTTCTAGAAGAGGAGAGTGAAAGATAAGAAAATACAAAAAGACACCTGTGGGCATGGACATGGCCTTCAACTTGAAGTGAAACCAGGTACCATGGTAGTGTGGTTTTCTCAAGCCTTGTTTAGGCATAAAGCAGGTGGAATGTTGAGTTTAATTATCGTTAGGATTGTGCAAAACAAGTAAGATGAAGGGTGAGAGAGGCAGCAAAGTTTAGTGAGTTAAAAAGTGGGTGATTAGAATGAGCTATCATGAAGTGTTTACTGAGTAGTCTCTAGGATATGGCTATTAAAAGTCATAAATTTAACAATGATAACTAGCATAGAATATGTTTTTGTGCCAAGCAATGGACTGACCTTGTAACATTTCATTTAGCTCCGTTTTATAAATGGAGAGACTGAGCAATTAAATACTCTAAATCAGATAGCTCACTTACTTAGCTATTAAGTAAAACATAGTCATAAAACCTATAAGAAATAGAACTAGGGTGAAATCAAGGCTGTGTAAAATTTTTAATTAAATAAATAAATAAGTACAATATTTTGGGGTTAGAAAGACAGATCTTGTAAAAAATGTAGAAAATCGGAACTTAACCAATGATTATTGAGAGGTGTAGAAGAAAATGGGCAACCTGACCAGCAAAAGTAATTTGTTAAGAAAGAACACTTTTGGAGATTTAATCTTTTCAAGCAGGAAGGTCACATGAAAACACACCAGTAGGAAGATCTTATTTAAGTAATACTGAGAGAAACAACAAAATAGGAAGATCCTACTTAAACAGACTTAATGAAAAAAAAAAAAGGAAAATTTAAAATAATGTTTTAAAATTCTTAGAAATGTAAGAATTTAAAGAATTTCAAAAGAAAGATAATTTTAAAAATCATACTTTCTAAATTAAAATATTCAATAGTGAAACATAAATAGATAGTCATGAAAACTGAGTTATCTTGAAAGTTAAAAGAAAGAGCTATTTTATAAAGAAAAATACCCAAAACTGAAAAATGTGTCAAGGTATTAGAGAAATGCAGGAAAGATCAGAGCACTCTGTAAAGAACAACAAGGGATTCAGAAACACAGAAAGAAATGAGACAATAAAACCAATAATCAAAAACTGATTTTAAGAAAAAGTGTTTTACTGTGCTAAAAAATCGATTGAAATTTAAATTGAAATGTGCCCAATAAATTCAAGGTAGGATTTGAGAAACAAAATCTCACACTGGGAAGATTTCAGAATTTGAAGATAAAAAGTTTATGTTCTGTCAGATAGAATAAATTGGTTGATTTTATTTCAAAGGGAGAACAACCAGATCACTACTGGATTCCTCATCTGTAACACTGGAAACTATAATGTCTACAGCTTTTTCAAGAGATAAATGTTTATTCCTTAAGAATTGTTTCCACTGTCAAAATATTATTCATGTAGTAAGACCAAAGCAAAATATTTTGGGAACATTTAATGGTTCAAACAGTATTCCATTCATTTACATTTTTGAGAAAATTATTAAAAGTGTTTATAACCAAAAATAACTCAACCAGTGCAAAGATCTCGAAATAGAATGAAATGAGCCTGAAACAGTGCTGAGCAGAAACTAATGAAAAAGTAGTAAAATATACACAATGTTAATGTGCCTGGAAACTGCTTGAATAGGATTCTTAAAATAGGAAAGGTAAATATTGTGTATTAATAAAAATATTTGTAACACATATGAGTGACAAGATACTATTACTCAAAATATAAAAATTGACAAAACAATCTTCTTAAAAATGTGTGAAGATTAGGGTAGAAAATTTTTCAGGAGATGTCGGAATGTCCATTAAACTCATTATTTCTAGTATTACAATTCAACAATCTTTCAACACATTGGTATAAACAATCCACTGACTTTGCCACTTGTCACTATCATGCATTTTCTCTCATACCCTTATTACATCTTTACCCAGCAGAGATTTTATGATGCATTACATGAATCACTCTTTTGTATCAACCATACACTCATTAGCTCCTTTACCCCATTGCAGGGAAAGGTGGCTGGAGAAATCCACACAATCATGCTGAATAGTACCATTTATATTCATAATCATGATTATGTTGACACAACATTCTGGTTTCATTCACTTTTCCATTCTTCTAGAATACTATTCCATTCTTCCTCTGCTGTTCTCAAACCTCCAAAACCACCTCCGATTTCTGACAAAGGCAGTCAGAAGAGAACATCCAAGTTCCTATATACCAGTTTGTGTGTGTCTGATCCCTTATGATCTTCTCACCTTTTTCTGTGGATATACTGTCCAGGTTGTCATACAATGCCAACCCTTCCAGAACTGCGCTAGATCCCATGCCCTCTTACTCTCTAGACTCTTCAATATTACTCCACCAATACTTCCCTCTTTCTTGCACAATCATTCCTTCATCTCATAAAATGTTATTTATAACATGTTAAAAACAAAATACAAAAATCTCTTTACCCTACTTTAGCCTTCAGTAATCACTTCATTTCTCTGCTCCCTTTACAGCAAATTCTTAGAAAGTGTTGACTATATTCACAATCTCCAGATTCTCTTCTTCCTCCTCAAATCTACTCTAGTGCAGCTTTCACCTCCACCACCTCACACGTCTGCTCTTTCCAAGTTCACCAAAAGCCTCCATATTGCTAAATTGTATGGCAAATCTTAACTAGTTTATTATCAACATTGGACACAGTTAATTATTTTCTGCTTGAAAACTGACATTTGGCTTTTGGAACACTACTCCCAATTGGTTCTCCTCTTACCACATCAGCTGCTCTTCCTCAGTCTCCTTTGCTGCTTTCCTCTCATCATGACAACCTGTAAATATTGGAGTCTTCTAGGACTTAGCTTTAGGACCTCTTCTCTACCCACATTACACCATAGATGAGCTCATCCAGTCTCACTGCTTTAAAAATCATCTGCAAGCTGATGACTTCACAGTTTATATTTCCGTTCCGGACTTTTCATCAGAACTCAAAACTTCTGTCTCCAAAAGTATACTCAGTACATGTACCTGAATGTCTAACAAGCATTTCAAATACAGTGTGTCTCAAATTGAACTCTCTATTTCAACCTCCAAACCTGCTCCCACCACATCCTTCTTCATTTCAGTAAATATCAACTCTATCATGTCAACATAATCTTAAAATCATTTCCAACCCCCTTTTCTCTGAGATTTGCAGAACTACCTTCAAAATATATCCAAAATTAACCTCTTCTCACCACATCTTCTACTGTTACTTTTTCCCAAACTTCTGGTACCAATTGCTTTGATTATTGCAACAATTTCCTAACTGGTTTGCATATTTTCAGCACTTGTCCTCTGCAGCCAGTCATCTTATTGAAAGGCTTCTCTGACCACCCTATAGAATCTAATAATCCCCAATTCATTCCTTCTTGCTTACCTTTTCTTTTTCTCCACATTACTTATCACCATCTATCATATTATATATTAATTTTATCATTTTTTAGAGACAATCTTTACCCAAACAATGTAAACTCCATGAGGGAAGGAACTTGATCTGTTTGTATACAACTGTGTGTTCAGCATGTAGAATAGTAAGTAGCAAGTACTCAATTACATACACTAAATGAATGAATGGACACATGAAAATATGTTCAACCACACTAATAAGAGACTGACTACTAAGATAGTAAATTTCACCTAGTAAAATGACAAGGAAAATTATTGAAGCATCTGCTGCTGGTGGTAGAAATATAACAACAGGCTTTTAAAAATGTTTATTATAACTAAAACTACCATATTTTAACCTAGTAATCTTATTATTGGGAAATCTCTTCGAAAGAAATAGAAGCAACAGTATTTTTTTGTAGTGGTAACAAAGGATGCTTTTCTATTGTCCACTGATATGGATTTGGTAGAATAAATTGTGGTAAATCTATACTACAGAATAGGTCAATATAATATCATATATAGGTCATGAGGATGCTCATGATACATAGCAAATTTAAAAATCAGACTATGATATCACTTATGTGTAGAATCTGAAAAAAAGGATACAAAGGAACTAATTTACAAGACAGAAATAGACTCACAGACAGAGAAAAAAACTGGTTACCAAAGGGGAGTGGGGGCAGAAGGATAAATTAGGAGTTTGGGATTGAAATATACACACTAATATATATATATTAAATAGATAGCAAACAAGGACCTACTGTATAACACAAGGAACTATAGTCAATATCTTGTAATAACGTATAAAGGAAGAGAATGTAAAAAACATGTATATATATATGTGTGTGTGTGTGTGTGTGTATAACTGAATCACTTTACTGTATACCTGAAACTGACACAACACTGTAAATCAACTATACTTCAATAAAATTTTTTTTTAAAAAGCAAACTGTAGAGTGTTAAAGGTCACCTGTCAAAAAGTTAATTATTTACTGAATCAAGGGAGTACTTGGATTTGTTTTAAGTGATTTGGGGAAGGGTTCAAGGAAGCTGGGATTTGTCCAATACTGGGCCAGTAAGAAAATGGAAACAATTCTATGATGAACATCTTAATATGTTATCTAGAAGGTGGGAGGAATAGAGTGAGGCTAAAACTGTCATTAGCAAAGAAATATCAGTCACTTATATTAGCAGAGAGGTGTTTAATTACTTTCATGGTTCCACAGCGTTTTTGTTTTTGACTGGGCTTAGACATAATTACAGCATGATCTTGCTTTTGTCTCACTTATCCAGTCACAGAGTGATTTCATCTGATACTGGTGTTCTGTGAAATCTTTTATATTAAACAGGAAACATGGCCAAGGTGATAATGCTCAGCCAGTTGCCAGTTGCCAGCTGTCAAAGCTACCTTTTTCTTTTTCAAGATTAACGTGCATAATGTGATATCTTTTTAATTAAAACATATCATAGACAATAATATCAATAAATCATAAATATATTGTATATATCTGTGTATATATATGTACATATACATACCTGTATACATATGAAAGTGTATGTCGGTACATATGAGTAGGAGTATAGAAATAGGAAAACTACACAACAAGTGATTAACATTAGCTGAAGGAATGGGAGTAATAAAATTTTGAGAAGAGGAGAAGGAAAAATTATCAAATTTTTCACTAAATAACTTTGATGTCCTTTATTGGTTGCCATAATCATGTACGTGTAATATTGTAAATCAGAATAAGAAAGCTAATAAAATTTAAAGGCAAAAGAAAAAGAACAATTTTTAGGTCTAAGGAACAATTTACTTATAACCTAGGACCAGGAATCCCAGAGTTTTCTAACAAAGCCCAGGAATTGTGAGAGGGGTTGAAAGCGGGAAAGATTCTCAGGCACAGAAGTGACTCAAGAGCTTGGTACTTCCAGTTTAATATGTCCTATAAAGTCACTGTTGTGCCCAGGTCAATGAATTTAGGTGAAAAATGAAGCCAGAACACTTTTTTTTTATCTTCTAACTGGGTCATGAAAGAGTTTATTAAAGGGGATAAGGAATGGAGAAGTGCAAGCAACAAATTCCTCCATTTAGCAGAGAAGGTAGCTGCTGGTTAAAACAGAAGTAGTAGAAGGGCAGCACGGTACAGAGCAAAGATTACTGCACTTACCGTCAGACTTCAGAGTCCTGAAGTCTCTGTTAGTTTTGCCACATTCCCTTGCTGTTTGCAGCATGATTTTATGTATATCACTTACCATGTCTCAGTTTTAAACTTTCCTTTGGTATTGAGGAAACTAGAAAAAGAGTGTTGATTTTACAACATACAATTCTCTAGCATCAACTGAATGCCCTACAATTCAATTCACTTCTCCAACTAATTATCCTCAGAGGGTAGCTCAGGAGTTAACTCAGACCTCACAGGTTAAGGGCTCAGTTCCACCAACCTGCCCCCACATCAGACGCCAGCCACAAATGGGGCCCCCAGGCTACTTGAACTTCAGCCCAGCCAACTAGAAATCCAGAGGGGTTTCCAAAATCTCATAATACACCCCTTAGCTTCAAAATTTTGCTACAATGATTCACAAAGCTCAGGAAAACACTATACTGACAATTACAGTTTTATTATAAAGTCTACAGCTCAGGAACAACCGAATGGAAGGGATGCATAGAGCAAGGAATTGGGGGAGTGCGGGTGTGCAGAGTTTCCATGCCCTCACCAGGCACACCTTTCTCCCAGCACATCAGTGTGTTCACCAATCTGGAAGTTCCCTTAGCCTTGTGGCTTCAGAGTTTTTATCAAAGTTCTATTACACAGACATGATTAATTAAATCATTGGTCATTGGTGATTAAACTCAATCTCCAGCTTCTTTCTCCTCCAGGGAGGTTGGTGGTGGGACCAAAAATTCTAATCCTCTAATCTGGTCGTTCCTTTTTCTCCTAGCAATCAGCCCCATAATGAAGCTATCTAGGTGCCCCCGGAGTCACTGCATATGCATAAACTCAGGTGTGGCCCAAAGGGACTCATTAAGAATAAGACATTCTTATCATCCTGAGAATCCCAAGGGTTTTAGGAGCTCTGTGTCAGCAACCAGGGACAAAGTCCAAATGTATATTTTTTATTATGTCAAAAAGGGCAATCAACTAGATTATTCCTAAGTCCCCTTCTAGTTCTAAATATTCTTCTATCGATTTTTATTTATACTCCAGTTTCTAAAGTCAGTTTCAGTACTACTGAGCACAAAACCACATAGCCATAGATGTGTGAGGACTATATGAATCTTAACGCAAAAACAGGATGAAAATGCTTAGCTCTGCATTCCTTACCACCGTCACAAAAAGACAAGATTCTCAATGCTAACAAAATTTCTCAAGATTAAGTAGAAATAAATAGAAATAGAAACAAAAATAACAATTTTGGGGGTGGAGAAAGAAAAGAAGTTCATACAATAAATCTCATTATATTGACTTCTCTGTAGATTTTGCTATATCTTAGACTCCAAATAATAGCAAACTTTTTTCCCCACAGACAATTCAAATAAATAGAATAAATATATTTTCTGAGAAAGCTACTTAAAATGTATTTAAGATAATTAAACAATCAAAATTATATACATATTCATGAACAAAAATATATATATAATGATATACTGTTCACAAAAATTGTCATCAAAACGCAAATTCCCGGAGTCCCACATTAATCTATAACTTTACAAGTTTAACACAATAGGAGAATTTAGTTCTTATAGACTTCATCATTTCTTTTAAATTATAAGCTTTGAAATTGTAAAAAAAAACAAAGAAAAGAAGAGGAAAAAATAAACTGGGCTTAGTCCTGGTGAGTCAAACACAGTGAGAATTTTCTGTTCTCATGTTTTTGCTACACTATCATGTTTGTGGGAATTGTAACTAGAGATGTGCTGCTTTGGGATGCATAGACAGCTATATTAAGGATTTTACTCCTGACCTTGAGAGCAAAGTAGATGTTTTTTTCTCTAAATCATTTCTTGTACATTCTCTCATGACAAGTAACAAGTAATCAGAAAGCCACTGACAAAGGCTTTACTGTTAACTGGCAAGTAACCACAAAACAGCTTGGCAGCTAAACTTCGTTATTTCAAAATGTACTAAGGACATCTTATATTTCAATCAATAAAGGGAAATCACATTTATAGCACCACCTTGTGAAAAAAATAAGGAACTGGAATGCTAAAGTAACAAGCAAAGGGCTTCCCTTCCCTGGTGGTGCAGTGGTTGAGAATCTGCCTGCCAATTCAGAGGACATGGGTTTGAGCCCTGGTCTGGGGAGATTCCACATGCCGCGGAGCAACTAGGCCCGTGAGCCACAACTACTGAGCCTGCGCGTCTGGAGCCTGTGTTCCGCAGCAAGAGAGGCCGCGACAGTGAGAGGCCCGCGCACCACAAAGAAGAGTGGCCCCCGCTCGCTGCAACTAGAAAAAGCCCACGCACAGAAACGAAGACCCAACACAGCTAAAAATAAATAAATAAATAAATAAAATTTAAAGTAACAAGCAAAAAGCAAGCCCTTCCAAGCTCATTAAAGGAAATGTTTTAAAAATTATTTGTTCTTTCACTGTATATATATATATATATATATATATATATATATGTTAATAAGCAATTCAATTTGGAAAACTTTTCTGCTTATTTTCAATGTTTTTCTCTAAGCATAGTTAAATCATTTTGATATTAATCACTAGAGCTGCATGAAATAAAACTGTGTTATGCTTAACAAATACGATTTTATATTCAGGAAAAGTATTTATTCCTTTCCTGTCTCTCAGTATTCTCTTCTTTTAACCTCTTCTCTTTACCCCTCCATAGATATGAGGATACAATTTTTTTAAATAAATGAAAAAATAGAGGTCAGGGAATTCATTTCTAAAGTTGCTCAGAG
This sequence comes from Delphinapterus leucas, assembly GCF_059928025.1. Classification (NCBI taxonomy): domain Eukaryota; kingdom Metazoa; phylum Chordata; class Mammalia; order Artiodactyla; family Monodontidae; genus Delphinapterus; species Delphinapterus leucas. The sequence continues at coordinate 749,804 of NW_028322269.1, read as the reverse complement.
CAGGGCATAAATTCGATCAATATAAATTGTGTGCTTCTTTTCCAGTATTCCAATCATTATTTGTTCTTCAAATTAAAAGTCAAAAATCTATGGTTGCTATGCTTCTTGTTATGAAGTTGGTTTTCTGAATTTTAGGAATAAGAATCAATTCTTTACTCATCAAATTCTATAAAATGTTATTTCTTTTTCTAGTTATTTGCAATGTGTACAGTTACCAAGTCCAGTGGTTTTCAGACTTTAGTCTGCATAAGAAACATCTAGAGAAAAATAAAAGGCTAGTGACACCTTGGAACTTCTTTGGATTTTTTTTTTTAATAGTGGTTTCTAAATTTAATTTTCCCCTGAAAACTGCTTTCCATATAGATGGCATCTCTAATTAATGACAATGAAGTAGAGAAAAATCTACACAAGTTTTAGCCATGATTTTATCACTATTATTTTGTAACCAAAATGTAATTGAATAAGAAATATGCAATTGTTGGAATTGAGATGTAATTCCAGCTTCCAATTGTCAGGAAATTCTCTACTTCTCTTGAAAGTGAGGCTAGTCATCAGTTAGATCTCTTAAACTAAAACTTGCTTAATAAATAATATGTTGTAACATGCCTTCACTGATCAACCTTGCTTTAATTGTTCTTAAAAATCGCATAACCTGCAAGCTTCACATAGCTTAGGCAATGTATTACAAGATTCCTTTAATGCCCCCTATATTAATAGATAACACTGTGTGTATGGGTCACTATAGCGACTGTCTCTTAAGTTTTTTTTGTGGAACATGGAGTTAGTCTTGCCCAATGCAAACCGGTTGAGACCACTGACCATTCATTTGGGCCTGCGAGAGTGTCTTATCTTTCTATGTCAAAGGGCCAAAAACTCCACCCAAGATCATGCTAGTCCCGTCGTTTTCTGATCAAGCATCCCGTGAGGAAGCAAGTAACTCAGATCTAAGTCTGTGCAGAGCAGCTATTACCTTACATTTTTCCTGCTTCCAACCACCATGCTTCTCCATCGCATAAAAATCCTGAGCTCCTCGCCTTGGGGGAGGCTGATTTGAGACTTCTCCTATCTTCTCGAATGGCTGCCTCAGGAAAATCCCTTTCTGAGCTGCATACCGTGGTGGCTGAGCATTTGGCTTGCGGCACATTGGGCAAACAAACCTGCTTCAGTAACAATCTGATGTTGATTTCTTCATCTGTAAAATAAAGGTCTCAAAACTTTTGTGAGGATATACAAATGTGTATCATCTGAAAGATGTGAGTATTAAGGCTTAAGTTAAATCCAATCTCAGGCATGGCTTCTTTTCCAAGCAGTTTGTCTGGCTTTAGGATATGCTGCCCTCAAGCGGGTGGTAGCTGATAACACTGACTAGGTATTATGAGTCCAAAACATTAGGATTTTCATAATTTTGTTGATGGAGTAAAAATTAAGTTCATCTAGATGTGTATATTAGATACCTTTTCGTATTTATATAAATATAGAACATAAATATACAGATATATAATATAAAACAAAAATATGAAGCAAATGATATATGTGTACCTGTATACAAAGACATAAAAAACCAGTATAAACTCACACAGCATATTTAATAGAAAATGTCATGGCTATTCTCCAATCACTAGAAAAGCCTTTTCAGGTTAGGACTACTGCTATTTAAAAGTTAAAATAATAATATATTAAATGTTTAAGAAGATTTTGTTAGCAACATATAGGGTCCATTTACATGTTGCTTAAAATAATTTGAGCCAGGAATGATATGAATTGTTGCTTATTTTTGCCTATTAACACTTCTAAAAATACTAACAACTTAACTAAGATTGTGTAATGTAATTTTTCAAGACCAATGAAATAAAATATAACTGGGTTACAAAATACAGCTGAAAAATAGTTTTTTCTCACCAACAAAATTTCACTCCCTGGTTCCATGAGAAATTAACAAAATCAACAACAATAATGAAAACAAAACATCAATGATAAACAAGATATCATTATCCTAATGGTATTGTGTTTTGATATGTTTTTCACATTTCACATTCACATTTGCAATTTAATAACAGAGACATTTTTCCAGGTCTTAGGAATTTGTTATTTCAGAACTGTTGAATTAGGAGTCTAAATAGACTCAAATTGTAGAAAAACTGGATTGGATGGTTTTATATATAAAATTAACATACATTTCATGTAATCTTCACAATTCTATGAGAAAAATATTATTGCACATGTAAGAAAACTACAGTTCACATGTTAAGACCTCATCCAAGTGTGTCTATATGTGTGTGTATGGTGGGAGAAGGTAGTAAAGCTAAAGTTGGAGCATGTGTCAACGGACTACAACACACTTTTCTTTGCATCCCATTGTGATGCTGCCAGAATTAAAGGCAAGATTCTATCTTTATACTGGACAGCTACATAGATAGAGAAATGCGCAGGGGAGGAAATGTGTGTGTGTGTGTGTGTGTGTGTGTGTGTGTGTATCCTGCAGTTGGCATGCACTGAATTTGAATTTGATGAGAGTGTTTACAGTTCTTTTGAAAAGATTTTTGGTCATAAAAATAAATAGAGCCTGAAACTCCAGGAATTCAAATTAATCAGTCTAATGGGGGATCTCACTGTAAAAGCAGGCAAATGGCATTGCCACATGAGAACAGACTTTAAAAGATCAAAAACTTCTCCAACATTTTAAATAATTAAGTATACATCATTCCTTGTTTTAGAACTAGACTGCTTCAAGTAATTAAAAGACCCCTTAATCACTGATAATTTCCCCTCCTTTTCTTTCTGAGGTGACCACTATCCTCATTTTTTTATAATGAATCTTTTTGGTCTTTTTTCATAATTTTACCACATATATATACATCACTAAACAATGTAGTTTAATGTTGTTTGTTTTTACATCTTTAAGAGGTTTTTTTTTTTTTTACAAAAGTTTCTTTTTTATAGATACCCTTTATCAGGTTAAGAAATCCTTTATTCTACAGTTTTTAAAAATCATGAAGAGATGTTGAATTTCCCTAAAGACTTTTTTACGTCTAATAAAATTATCATATAATTTTTCCTCCTTTAATCTGTTAATATTGTAGATTATATTAATTGATTTCCAACATTAAACCTGAATTCCTGGGATAATTCTGACTTGTACTTAAAGCTTATTATACATTACTGAAAAGGTTTTTCATTACTGAAAAAGTATTGCTAACAGTTGTTTTATTATTTGCCTCTATACTTATGAATGTGATTTTTCTGTAATTTCCCTTTCTGTATCTTTTGAATCATGATTACCTACCCTCTTAGGAGAAATTTTTAAATTACCTGTTCTTTGAATATTTGGTAAAACTTGCCCAGGAATCCATCTGGTCTGGACCGTTTTTGTGGGAATTTATTTAACCATTGATTCAATTTCTTATACGGATATGGGGACAAAGAGATTTATTATTTCTTCTTGCATCAGTTTTGGTAACTTTTTTTTTTTTTTTTTGCGGTACGCGGGCCTCTCACTGTTGTGGCCTCTCCCGTTGTGCAGCACAGGATCCGGACGTGCAGGCTCAGCGGCCATGGCTCACAAGCTTGGTCGCTCCACGGCATGTGGGATCTTCCCGGACCGGGACACGAACCCGTGTCCCCTGCATCGGCAGGCGGACTCTCAATCACTGCGCCACCAGGGAAGCCCAATCTTGGTAACATTTTTACACTTCTTATTTAACTTCATTATTTAACTTATAAATGCTTAAAATTAATCAGTATTTTAATATTTCTCCTGCTCAATAAATTATCCTGTGGTACTTTAAATCCATTTGCCCCTCATGACTTACATTCTAGTATTATCAAAAGTTTTATTTCTTTCTCTTTTATGTTTTTCAATTTCATGAGTTTTTTGTGTTGTATTTAATTAATGGTTAGATTTAACCAGTTTCTTTGCTCTCTCTATAAAATATATATAATATATTGTGGTCTATAGAAGATTAATTATCTTGGCTCTTGTAACTACGGAACAAAGTTTTTGATTGGCCTTTGTTTTTACTTTTTTATTTATTTATTTATTTTTTTAAACATCTTTATTGGGGTATAATTGCTTTACAATGATGTGTTAGTTTCTGCTTTATAACAAAGTGAATCAGTTATACATATACATATGTTCCCATATGTCTTCCCTCTTGCGTCTCCCTCCCTCCCACCCACCCTATCCCACCCCTCCAGGCTGTCACAAAGCACCGAGCTAATATCCCTGTGCCATGCGGCTGCTTCCCACTAGCTATCTACCTTACTACGTTTGTTAGTGTGTATATGTCCATGACTCTCTCTCGCACTGTCAAAGCTCACCCTTCCCCCTCCACATATCCTCAAGTCCGTTCTCCAGTAGGTCTGCGTCTTTATTCCTGTCTTACCCCTAGGTTCTTCATGACATTTTTTTTTCCCCTTAAATTCCATATATATGTGTTAGCATATGGTATTTGTCTTTTTCTTTCTGACTTACTTCACTCTGTATGACAGACTCTAGGTCTATCCACCTCATTACAAATAGGTCAATTTCATTTCTTTTTAAGGCTGAGTAATATTCCATTGTATATATGTGCCACATCTTCTTTATCCATTCATCCGATGATGGGCGCTTAGGTTGTTTCCATCTCTGGGCTATTGTAAATAGGGCTGCAATGAACATTTTGGTACATGACTCTTTTTGAATTTTGGTTTTCTCAGGGTATATGCCCAGTAGTGGGATTGCTGGGTCATATGGTAATTCTATTTGTAGTTTTTTAAGGAACCTCCATACTGTTCTCCACAGTGGCTGAACCAATTCACATTCCCACCAGCAGTGCAAGAGTGTTCCCTTTTCTCCACACCCTCTCCAGCATTTATTGTTTCTAGATTTTTTGATGATGGCCATTCTGACTGGTGTGAGATGATATCTCATTGTAGTTTTGATTTGCATTTCTCTAATGATTAATGATGTTGAGCATTCTTTCATGTGTTTGTTGGCATTCTGTATATCTTCTTTGGAGAAATGTCTATTTAGGTCTTCTGCCCATTTTTGCATTGGGTTGTTTGTTTTTTTGTTATTGAGCTGCATGAGCTGCTTGTAAATTTTGGAGATTAATCCTTTGTCAGTTGCTTCATCTGCAAATATTTTCTCCCATTCTGAGGGTTGACTTTTGGTCTTGATTATGGTTTCCTTTGCTGTGCAAAAGCTTTGAAGTTTCATTAGGTCCCATTTGTTTATTTTTGTTTTTATTTCCATTACTCTAGGAGGTGGGTCAGAAAGGATCTTGCTGTGATTTATGTCATAGAGTGTTCTGCCTATGTTTTCCTCTAAGAGTTTGATAGTTTATGGCCTTACATTTAGGTCTTTAATCCATTTTGAGCTTATTTTTGTGTATGGTGTTAGGGAGTGATCTAATCTCATACTTTTACATGTACCTGTCCAGTTTTCCCAGCACCATTTATTGAAGAGGCTGTCCTTTCTCCACTGTACAGTCCTGCCACCTTTATCAAAGATAAGGTGTCCATATGTGCGTGGGTTTATCTCTGGGCTTTCTATCCTGTTCCATTGATCTATCTTTCTGTTTTTGTGCCAGTACCATACTGTCTTGATTACTGTAGCTTTGTAGTATAGTCTGAAGTCAGGGAGCCTGATTCCTCCAGCTCCTTTTTTCATTCTCAAGATTGCTTTGGCTATTCGGGGTCTTTTGTGTTTCCATACAAATTGTGAAATTTTTTGGTCTAGTTCTGTGAAAAATGCCAGTGGTAGTTTGATAGGGATTGCATTGAATCTGTAGATTGCTTTGGGTAGTAGAGTCATTTTCACAATGTTGATTCTTCCCATCCAAGAACATGGTATATCTCTCCATCTATTTGTATCATCTTTAATTTCTTTCATCAGTGTCTTATAATTTTCTACATACAGGTCTTTCGTCTCCTTAGGTAGGTTTATTCCTAGATATTTTATTCTTTTTGTTGCAGTGGTAAATGGGAGTGTTTTCTTGATTTCACTTTCAGATTTTTCATCATTAGTATATAGGAATGCCAGAGATTTCTGTGCATTAATTTTGTATCCTGCTACTTTACCAAATTCATTGATTAGCTCTAGTAGTTTTCTGGTAGCATCTTTAGGATTCTCTATGTATAGTATCATGTCATCTGCAAACAGTGACAGCTTTACTTCTTCTTTTCCGATTTGGATTCTTTTTATTTCCTTTTCTTCTCTGATTGCTGTGGCTAAAACTTCCAAAACTATGTTGAATAAGAGTGGTGAGAGTGGGCAACCTTGTCTTGTTCCTGATCTTAGTGGAAATGCTTTCAGTTTTTCACCATTGAGGATGATGTTTGCTGTGGGCTTGTCATATATGGCCTTTATTATGTTGAGGAAAGTTCTCTCTGTGCCTACTTTCTGCAGGGTTTTTATCATAAATGGGTGTTGAATTTTGTCGAAAGCTTTCTCTGCATCTATTGAGATGATCATATGGTTTTTCTCCTTCAATTTGTTAATATGGTTTATCACATTGATAGATTTGCGTATATTGAAGAATCCTTGCATTCCTGGAATAAACCCCACTTGATCATGGTGTATGATCCTTTTAATGTGCTGTTGGATTCTGTTTGCTAGTATTTTGTTGAGGATTTTTGCATCTATGTTCATCAGTGATATTGGCCTGTAGTTTTCTTTCTTTGTGACATCCTTGTCTGGTTTTGGTATCAAGGTGATGGTGGCCTCGTAGAAGGAATTTGGGAGTGTTCCTCCCTCTGCTATAGTTTGGAAGAGTTTGAGAAGGATAGGTGTTAGCTCTTCTCTAAATGTTTGATAGAATTCACCTGTGAAGCCATCTGCTCCTGGGCTTTTGTTTGTTGGAAGATTTTTAATCACAGTTTCAATTTCAGTGCTTGTGATTGGTCTGTTCATATTTTCTATTTCTTCCTGATTCAGTCTTGGCAGGTTGTGCATTTCTAAGAATTTGTCCATTTCTTCCAGATTGTCCACTTTATTGGCATAGAGCTGCTTGTAGTAATCTCTCATGATTTTTTTTATTTCTGCAGTGTCAGTTGTTACTTCTCCTTTTTCATTTCTAATTCTATTGATTTGAGTCTTCTCCCTTTTTTCTTGATGAGTCTGGCTAGTGGTTTATCTATTTTGTTTATCTTCTCAAACAACCAGCTTTTAGTTTTATTGATCTTTGCTATCGTTTCCTTCATTTCTTTTTCATTTATTTCTGATCTGATTTTTATTATTTCTTTCTTTCTGCTAGCTTTGGGGTGTTTTTGTTCTTCTTTCTCTAATTGCTTGAGGTGCAAGTTTAGGTTGTTTATTCGAGATGTTTCCTGCTTCTTAAGGTGGGCTTGTATTGCTATAAACTTCCCCCTTCGAACTGCTTTTGCTGCATCCCATAGGTTTTGGGACGTTGTGTCTCCATTGTCATTTGTTTCTAGGTATTTTTTTATTTCCTCTTTGATTTCTTCAGTGATCACTTCATTATTAAGTAGTGTATTGTTTAGCCTCCATGTGTTTGTATTTTTTACAGATCTTTTCCTGTAATTGATATCTAGTCTCATGGCGTTGTGGTCAGAAAAGATACTTGATACAATTTCAATTTTCTTAAATTTACCAAGGCTTGATTTGTGACCCAAGATATGATCTATCCTGTAGAATGTTCCATGAGCACTTGAGAAAAATGTGTATTCTGTTGTTTTTGGATGGAGTGTCCTATAAATATCAATTAAGTCCATCTTGTTTAATGTATCATTTAAAGCTTGTGTTTCCTTATTTATTTTCATTTTGGATGATCTGTCCATGGGTGAAAGTGGGGTGTTAAAGTCCCCTACTATGAATGTGTTACTGTCGATCTCCCCTTTTATGGCTGTTAGTATTTGCCTTATGTATTGAGGTGCTCCTATGTTGGGTGCATAAATATTTACAATTGTTATATCTTCTTCTTGGATCAATCCCTTGATCATTATGTAGTGTCCTTCTTTGTCTCTTTTAATAGTCCTTATTTTAAAGTCTATTTTGTCTGATATGAGAATTGCTACTCCAGCTTTCTTTTGGTTTCCATTTGCATGGAATATCTTTTTCCATCCCCTTACTTTCAGTCTGTATGTGTCTCTAGGTCTGAAGTGGGTCTCTTGTAGACAGCATATATAAGGGCCTTGTTTTTGTATCCATTCAGCCAATCTGTGTCTTTTGGTGGGAGCATTTAGTCCATTTACATTTAAGGTAATTATCGATATGTATGTTCCTATTCCCATTTTCTATATTGTTTTGGGTTCGTTATTATAGGTCTTTTCCTTCTCTTGTGTTTCTTGTCTAGAGAAGTTCCTTTAGCATTTGTTGTAAAGCTGGTTTGGTGGTGCTGAACTCTCTCAGCTTTTGCTTGTCTGTAAAGGTTTTAATTTCTCCATCAAATCTGAATGAGATCCTTGCTGGGTAGAGTAATCTTGGTTGCAGGTTTTTCTCCTTCATCACTTTCAGTATGTCCTGCCACTCCCTTCTGGCTTGTAGGGTTTCTGCTGAGAGATCAGCTGTTAACCTTATGGGGATTCCCTTGTGTGTTATTTGTTGTTTTTCCCTTGCTGCTTTTAATATGCTTTCTTTGTATTTAATTTTTGACGGTTTGATTAATATGTGTCTTGGCGTATTTCTCCTTGTATTTATCCTGTATGGGACTCTCTGTGCTTCCTGGACTTGATTAACTATTTCCTTTCCCATATTAGGGAAGTTTTCAACTATAATCTCTTCAAATATTTTCTCAGTCCCTTTCTTTTTCTCTTCTTCTTCCGGAACCCCTATAATTCGAATGTTGGTGCGTTTAATGTTGTCCCAGAGGTCTCTGAGACTGTCCTCTGTTCTTTTCATTCTTTTTTCTTTATTTTGCTCTGCAGTAGTTATCTCCACTACTTTATCTTCCAGGTCACTTATCCGTTCTTCTGCCTCAGTTATTCTGCTATTGATCCCTTCTAGAGTATTTTTAATTTCATTCATTGCATTGTTCATCATTGCTTGTTTCATCTTTATTTCTTCTAGGTCCTTGTTAACTGTTTCTTGCATTTTGTCCATTCTATTTCCAAGATTTCGGATCATCCTTACTATCACTATTCTGAATTCTTTTTCAGGTAGACTGCCTATTTCCTCTTCATTTGTTAGGTCTGGTGCATTTTTATCTTGCTCCTTCATCTTCTGTGTGTTTTTCTGTCTTCTCATTTTGCTTATCTTACTGTGTTTGGGGTCTCCTTTTTGCAGGCTGCACGTTCGTAGTTCCCGTTGTTTTTGATGTCTGTCTCCAGTGGCTAAGGTTGTTTCAGTGGGTTGTGTAGGCTTCCTGGTGGAGGGGACTAGTGCCTGTGTTGTGGTGGATGAGGCTGGATCTTGTCCCTCTAGTGGGCAGGTTCACGTCTGGTGGTGTGTTTTGGGGTGTCTGTGGCCTTATTATGATTTTAGGCCGCCTCTCTGCTAATGGGTGGGGTTGTGTTCCTGTTTTGCTAGTTGGTTGGCATAGGTTGTCCAGCACTGTGGCTTGCTGGTCGTTGAGTGAAGCTGGGTGCTGGTGTTAAGATGGAGGTCTCTGGGAGATTTCCGCCGTTTAATATTATGTGGAGCTGGGAGGTCTCTTGTTGACCAGTGTCCTGAAGTTTGCTCTCCTACCTCAGAGGCAGAGGCCTGACTCCTGGCTGGAGCACCAAGAGCCTTTCATCCACACGGCTCAGAATAAAAGGGAGAAAAAGTAGAGAGAATTAGTAGAAGTATGAGGAAAGAAAGAAAAGAAGGGAGGGAGGGAGGGAGGGAGGAAGGAAGGAAGGAAGGAAGGAGGGAAAGAGGGAAAAAAGACAGAAAGAAAGAAGATACATAAAAATAAAATAAAGTATAATATAGTTATTGAATTAAAAAATATTTAGAAAAAAAAAGAAAGGACGGATAGAACCTTAGGACAAATGTTGGAAGCAAAGCTATACAGAGAAAATCTTACACAGAAGCATACACATACACCTTCACAAAAAGAGGTAAAGGGGGAAAAATCATAAATCTTGCTCTCAGAGACCACCTCCTCAATTTGGGGTGATTCGTTGTCTAAAGGAGAGAAGGAAGGAAGGAAATAAAGAAAGAAAGAACGAAGGTAAAGTATAATAAAGTTATTACAATTAATTATTAAGAAAAAAATTTTTTTTAAAAAACAATGGACGGATAGAGCCCTAGGACAAATGGTGGAAGCAAGAGTATACAGACAAGATCTCACACAGAAGCATACACGTACACATTCACAAAAAGAGGACAAGGGAAAAAAATCATAGATCTGGCTCCTAAAGTCCACCTCTTCAATTTGGGATCATTCCTTGTCGATTCAGGTATTCCACAGATGCAGGGTATATCAAGTTGATTGTGGAGCTTTAATCCGCTGCTTCTGAGGCTGCTGGGAGAGATTTCCCTTTCTCTTCTTTGTTCTCACAGCTCACAGGAGCTCAGCTTTGGATTTGGCCCTGCCTCTGCGTGTAGGTCGCTGGAGGGCATCTGTTTTTTGCTCAGACGGGACGGGGTTAAAGGAGCCGCTGATTCGGGGGCTCCGGCTCACTCAGGCCGGGGGTGGGGGGAGGAAGTAGGGGCACTGCGTGCGGGGCGGGCCTGCGGCGTCAGAGGCGGCATGACGTTGCGGCAGAGGCCGGCGTGATGTTGCACCAGCCTGAGGTCTGCCGTGCGTTCTCCCGGGGAAGTTGTCCCTGGATCCCGGGAACCTGGCAGTGGCGGGCTGCACAGGCTCCGCGGAAGAGGGGTGTGAAGAGTGATCTGTGCTTGCACACAGGCCCCTTGGTGGCGGCAGCAGCAGCCTTAGCGTCTCCCGCCCGTCTCTGGGGTTCGCGCTTTTTGCCGCGGCTCGCGCCTGTCTCTGGAGTTCCTTTAAGCAGCGCTCTTAAACCGCTCTCCTCGCGCACCAGGAAACAAAGAGGGAAGAAAAAGTCTCTTGCCTCTTCGGCAGGTGCAGACTTTTCCCCGGACTCCCTCCCGGCTAGCCGTGGTGCACTAACCCCTTCAGGCTATGTTCAAGCCGCCAACCCCAGTCCTCTCCCTGCGCTCCGTCCAAAACCGAAACCCGAGCCTCAGCTCGCAGCCCCACCCGCCCCGGCGGGTGAGCAGACAAGCCTCTCGGGCTGGTGAGTGCCGGTCGGCACCGATCCTCTGTGCGGGAATCTCCCCGCTTTGCCCTCCGCACCTGTCGCTGTGCACTACTCCGCGGTACCGAAGCTCCCCCCTCCGCCTCCCGCAGTCTCCGCCCGCGGAGTGGCTTCCTAGTGTGTGGAAACTTTTCCTCCTTCACAGCTCCCTCCCACTGGTGCAGGTGCCGTCCTTATTCTTTTGTCTCTGTTTTTTCTTTTTTCTTTTGCCCTACCCAGGTACGTGGGGAGTTTCTTGCCTTTTGGGAGGTCTGAGGTCTTCTGCCAGCCTTCAGTAGGTGTTCTGTAGGAGTTGTTCCACGTGTAGATGTATTTCTGGTGTATCCGTGGGGAGGAAGGCGATCTCCGCGTCTTACTCTTCCGCCATCTTCAAGGGCCCCCCTCTGGCCTTTGTTTTTAAAATTACATTTACAGGTTCCATAATTTGCTGGGTGTATATATATTAATTAGAAGAATTTTCTTTTAGTACTTTATAAATATCACTCCACTGTTTTATAACTTGTATGGCTTATAATAAGTCTGTTTTTATTCTTTAATTCGTTCCTTTGTTGCTAATATGCTTTCTAACTTTTCCTCTTTTTTAAAGATTTTCTCTTTTTCTCTGATGTTCAGCATATTGATTATGACGTGCTAGGGGTGATTTTGTTTGTATGTTTCTTTTTTCTATTTGGTTAATTGAGCTTCTTGGATATCTGTGTATGTGGAATTCATTACATTTGAAAATAGTTTAGCTATTGTGCCTCTCAGTACTTGTTTCTGTCTACACTCCTTTCATCAGGGACTCTTATTCATGTATGGTAAGCTGCTTTGTTCATTTTCTTTCTTTTTTTCTTTTTAAGGGGGGAGTTGGCTAATTTTCTCTGTGTTTCATTTCGTGTAGCTTCTATTACTATGTCTTCAAGTTCGTTGATTTCTTTTTCTATACTATGCCTTATTTTCTGCTAATCCTATCCAATATATTTTTAATTTTAGATGATAGTCTTTATCTCTATGGAGTTTAATATGGATATCTTTTTATTTCTCTCCTCACATACTTATGCTTATCTCTATCTTTTTTGACCATAATGTATTTATAATAGCTGTTTTAAAGTTCTTATCAACTAATTTTATCCTCTGTGTCATTACTGTGACTTTGTCTAGTGAAAGAGATATATATCATATGTTAAAAGTCATATATTTATAGATTTTTTTAAATGTCTCATAGCTTTTTATTGTGAGTTTACCTTGTTGAGTGCTGGATTTTTTTGTATTCTTTTAAATATTTGGGATTTTTGTTCTAGTAGAGATAAATTTTGAATTTGATACATTAGAAACTTGCTATTAAGTTAATTAAATCATACTCAGATGATACTTTATTTTCAAATAAATTTCATCCCACCACTGAAGCAATACAGTTTTAAGGACTCTACTTAGAGTGTTTGAGGCTCTTTCTACTATGGTGGAGGAAAATATAATCCATCCCTAAACTACCCACTCTTTCTGGTGGTTCCTTCCCCAGTCTCAGTGGCATCCTCACATGCATGTGCAGGCTATTATTCATACAAAGACTTGAGAGAACTCTGATTGTTATTATTACTTTTAATTTTAAGAGGCTTTTTCAGAAGCAATATGACATATTTCTCAGAAAAAAGTGAAGTTAATTGAACGCCCTATCAAATTATATTGTTCTTCCTTGAAACTATTTTTATAGACTTGTTTTTATTTAAAGTTTAATTATTTTTTATTTGGTCAAATGTTCCTATGGAAAGAAGATAAAGAGTTTTGAAACAGCATTTTATATTATTACATAGTATATAATTATCATGGCTTTAGTATCTTTCTTAAGTTTTGAAAACTAAATCCCACTCTCTCTCTCTCTCTCTCTCTCTCTTTCTCTCTCAACTTTAAACCAATAAGAAAGTAAAAGATTACCTTGTGATTCCTTCCCCTTTATATCAAGCAACCGCTTCTATGCTGTTACAAGTACCCAGGAAAAGAGATGCCAGTGATCCTTTTGTTGTAGGCCATTAAGAGAAATAATGTTGTTCAGTTTTATTTTGTTTTGTTTTTTGCTAAGATTAAGAGATTGTCACATCTATGATTATAGGAAAAGAAGATTCAGACATATTTTTATTACACATTAAATGTGCTATTATTTGAGTTATAAAATATGTCTCCACATGTATGCACCAAATTTTAATAGCTATTGATTAAAACCCATTTCAATATTCTAATGCTATGATTTTTCTCTCTTTATTCTACATATGTTTCATTTTATATTTTTATCTTTAGTATTGTTTCCTTGAGTTTGTTTCCATTGTTCATGTAATTACCTTTAAATTGATATCATGGTTCTGTGTTTGTACTACTATCCTGCTACAGTGATAAGTATGGGTCTTGTTATATTTTTAGCAATTGTTAAATTATTCTAGCAGAATATTTATGTTTTAAACTGAAGCTGATTCAGGTGCAAGTTAATAGGATCTTACAATATAATCTTATTAATATGGAGAGTTGTTCAATGTTTATAAAGTTTGTTATGCTAGATGATAAATTCTAGAAATGTGCTGTACAACATAGTGCTTATAGTTAACCAAGTGGTATTGTGCACTTCAAAATGTGTTAGGAGGTTAGATCTTATGTTAATTGTTCTCTACACACACACGCACACGCACACACACACACATACAAAGGGACAAAGGAAACTTTGGGATGTGTTAGATATATCTATTACCTTGATTGTGGTGATAATACCACTGGTGTTTGTGTATGTCAAAACTCATCAGATTGTACACCTTACATATTTGCAATTCACTGCATATCAATTTTACCTCAATAAAGCTGTTAAAACTAGTGAGAATGGAGGGAAAAAGGGAATTTGAAGAATTTAAAGATAATGGGAAGCAAAAGCACCTATTTAATTTAATGAAATGTGACTATTTTTGTGTACTTCTGGAGTGTTTACAATTGTTCCTCATACAGGTTCTGTGTATTTCTTGTTAAATTTATGGCTACTAATTTTATGTTTTTGTTAGAATTATGAACAGCTTATTCATTTCATTGTTTCACTCACTTCAAACGTTCATTAAATATTTCATGTTTATTCTACTGGCTATTTTTGCATATATAAAATTCTACTCATATTTAAATTTAAATTATATATCTTGCTATTATCCTATACTCTCTTATATGTTGTACTAGTTTTCCAAATATATATTTATATAAACTGCAACTAAAAATAGATTATCTCTTCCTTTCCAATCTTTTTTAACTGGTTATATTTTCTTGTTTAATTTTATTGTCTGTATCTCCAAACACATGTTTCATAGCAGTGGAGATATGGCCTTCATATTTTCTTTTTAAATATAGTGGAGTACCACAATGTTCACTGCAGCTTTATTTACAATAGCCAGGACATGGAAGCAACCTAAGTGTCCATCAACAGATGAATGGATAAAGAAGATGTGGCACATATATACAATGGAATATTACTCAGCCATAAAAAGAAATGAAATTGAGTTATTTGTAGTGAGGTGGATGGACCTAGAGACTGTCATAGAGAGTGAAGTAAGTCAGAAAGATAAAAACAAATACCGTATGCTAACACATATATATGGAATCTAAAAAAAATAAAAAGGTTATGAAGAAGCTAGGGACAGGACAGGAATAATGATGAATGATGCAGATGTAGAGAATGGACTTGAGGACACGGGGAGGGGCAAGGGTAAGCAGGGATGAAGTGAGAGAGTAGCATGGACTACTATATACTACCAAATGTAAATCAGAGAGCTCTTGGGAAGCAGCCGCATAGCACAGGGAGATCAGCTTGGTGCCTTGTGACCACCTAGAGGGGTGGGATAGGGAGGGTGGGAGGGAGATGCAAGAGGGAGGAGATATGAGGATATATGTATATGTATAGCTGATTCACTTTGTTATACAGCAGAAACTAACACACCATTTTAAAGCAGTTATACTCCAATAAAGATGTTTTAAAAGAAAATATTAATTGATTTCTCTTTTATTAAATGCACTCTTCGTAAGTTAGAATTGAGTGCCATATTTCATCAACTGCTTTTTTTCATAGAGAGGTAATTATATAAATTTCTCTTAGTTCTATTAATATATAAATTATATTAATGGATTTCATTTTAGTGAATCATTTCTGCAGCAAACCCCACTTAAGTGTGATGTATTATTTTTACAATGTTTTTGGAATGTATTTCTAACATTTTACTTGAGATATATTTATGAGCAGTTTACGCTTCTGTTATTTATCAGCAACAGATAGATGTCATCTCATTCTGTCAATAAGAACAATATTTGTTGCTGCATTCACAATTCACAGGGCATAAAAAGGACAAAAAGCCTATGCTTTTTAAAAAGCTCCCTTTAATCGTATTATGGTTAAGCACTTGGTCAGCCTCTGTAGTCAGATAGCCTACATTCAAATTGTGGCTGTGTCATTAAATCTCTGAATGACATGAGTAAGTTACATACTTTTCTATGCCTTGGATTTTTCCTCTGCAAATAGAGATAATAACATTACCTTCCTCAAAGGGTTGTAAGAATTAAATGAGTTAAGGTACGTGAAGTACTTAGAATAGCACATGGCATATTGGAAATGCTCAATAGATGTTAACTTACAGAAAATTGAAAATGCAATAAGGGATAAAAACTCGTATAGAAATTACTAAATTGTAAAATTGATCACATGAAAAGAGACTCATTCACGAGGATGTTAAATTTGAGAATCTCTTCAAGGATGTACCCTGTGGTATACTGTTTGCAATATGGACACCATGGACACACTCTCTTTCTCGCTCTAGGCTTGGCCAGATAACTTGTTTGACCTTCAGAACTCTGCAGAAGTAAAACACGGCTTTATAGCATAGGCCTTGAGAAGCACTGCAGGTATTGCCTTCACTCTCTTGGAACAGTACTCTGAAACTGTCATTCCAGTATGCCCTATCTGGCTGGATCCTGGAACCAAACAGTCAACAACCAGAACCAACCACTAGACATACAAGTGAGGCTATCTTACATAATCTAGCTAAAGTGGAGAATATTGGGGTTCTCCAGAGAAACAGAACTAACAGGAAGTATAGATAGATAGATAGATAATAGATAGATAGACAGATATAGAGTTATATGTAGAGAGAAAGATTTACTTTAAGGACTTGGCTCATGCAATTGTGGTAGTTTGGTAGGTACAAAATCTTTAGGGTAGAACAGAAGGCTGGAAAGCCAGGCAGAGTTGTAGTTCAAGTCCAAAGGCAGTCTGTTGGCAGAATTCTTTCTTACTTAGGCAAGATCAGTCTCTGTTCTAATAAGGTTTTCAACTGATTGGATGAGGCCCACACATATTATGGAGGATAATCTGCTTTACTCAAAGTCCACCAGTTTAAATGTTGATCTCATCCAAAATACCCCTTTACAGAAACAACCAGAATAATATTTGATCAAATATGTGGGCACTGTGGCCTAGTCAAGTTGACACATAAAATTAGCCATCACATAGAGTCACTAGATGACCTTAACAGAAGGAGGGATATCTAGTGAGATCAGCAGAACTGCCCAGCACAAATTGCTGACCCACAAAATTGGTAGAAAATAAAATGATTGTCATTTACTACATTTTGGAGTAATGTTTTTCACAGCAATACATAAGTGATACACATAGGAAAACAATAACTCAGGTAAGAAAATGTTCAATACAAGTTTTACAATACTGAGATCCAATCGGAATAAGAAAGCATTTTTTTTTAAATAAAAGTTATCAAAGAAAAATTTTTGAGTTAAAAAGAATACACATATATTGAATGAGTTCATTACTGATGGAAGAAATTTTTACATATTAAAGTATGGAGAAGTCATTCTGGCTTACACATGATTTAACTTGAACTTTAGGCTAATCAAAACAGCCTGTTTGCAACCTGATTAAAAAGTGGACAGAAGAACTGAATAGATATTTTTCCAAAGAGGAAATGCAGATGACCAACAGGCACATGAAAGTATGCTCAACATCACTAATCGTCAGAGAAATGCAGATCAAAACCACAATGAGATATCGCCTTACACCTGTTAGAATGGCTATCATCAAAAAGAACACAAATAACAAATGTTGGTGAGGATGTGGAGAAAAGGGAACCCTTATACACTGTTGGTGGGGATGTAAATTAGTGCAGCAACTGGGGAAAACAGTATGGAAGTTTCTCAAAAAACTAAAAATAGAACTACCATATAACCCAGCAATTCCACTCCATGGTATACAGCCCAGAAAACAAAAACACTGATTTGAAATGATACATGCACCCCAAAGTTCAAGCAGCATTACTTGCAATGGCCAAGATATGGAAGCAACCTAAGTGTCCATCAACAGAAGAATAGATAACGAAGATGTGGTATATATAGGCAATGGAATACTATTCAGCCATAAAAAATAATGAAGTTTTGCCATTTGCAGCAACATAGATGGACTTGGAAGGCATTATGCTAAGTGAAATAAGTCAGAAAAAGACAAGTACTGTATAATATCATTTATATGTAGAATCTAAAAAATACTACAAACTTGTGAATATAACAAAAAAGAAGTAGACTCACAAATACAGAGAACAAAATAGTGGTTACCAGTGGGGAGAGGAAAGCAGGGAGGGGAATTATAAGGGTAGGGGAGTAAGAGATACAGACTATTAAGTATAAAATAAGCTACAAGGATATATTGTACGACACAGGGAATATAGCCAATATTTTATAATAACTATAAATGAAATATAACTTTAAAAATTGTGAATCGCTATATTATACACCTGTAACTTACTTAATATTGTACAGCAACTATACTTCAAAAAAACCCCCAAAAAACAAAACCAATAAACAACCTGTTTGTACCCAATTAAGCATGCATTGTACATCTGCTTTAACCATTAAAGAAAAGAATGCATTTAAAAAATCAAAATGTTATAAATATGGTTCAGGAATTCAAAATGGAGCTGCATGGCCATTGTGGACATGGGTTCAGACAATGTACCTGTGTCACTGAGAACTTACTTGAATTCTCTGAACTGTATTAGGCTCAAGGACATCACGAGTCGTTCTCAAAATAATATCTGCCGGAAGTTGCCAACTGCAACTTTCTAGTCTCAAGGTCTCCCCTTGTAACTATGCAATCATTTCAGACCACAGCCAATCTTTGCTTAACAAGCACTCTTCTTGCCAGGTCTGGTTATAATCCTTGACAAACAACTTATGTAATTTTGCACTTTTTACTTTTGTAAGAGTTCTCCATTTTGTAGTCTGACAGGACAAAATTCAAGTCCTTCTTGAATCTGTGTCTCCTAGGCGATAGTACTCAGTTTGGCTCAAATAAAACTCTTTTCTATTCCTATTATGGATTTTTTATTGATTGTTCCCATCAACATTACCTAGACAAATTATGACAAAATAATTTATAGGAATAATGTAACTCAAACACACACACACCAACAACTGCACACACATTGGCATTTTGGCAGAAAAAGTTGTCGACTTCATTGTTGTCTTTTGTAACAAGAGTTGGAAGAGGACAATACAATATGATCTACTAGATATTTAGTGAAAAATGTCAGGGTCAAAGAAATCAGTTATCACCCATGCTGTCATACAGGTGTGAAGGTGAAAAATATATTACTAGATGTGGAAAGATTCAGAAAAGTTTTTACCTATAGACTTATCTTGAAATATTTACTTAGACTTATTCTATTTAGTTGATAGGTAAATTATATTAGCAATTCAAAGATGGAGAATTATTCTATAAAACATGTACAGTACTGATTTTCTTTTATCTAGATTGAACTTGAACTCCACAAATTGAGAAAGAATACCGGCAGTCACGTGTATGCAATCTAAGGGAACTAAACTTGAAATGCTTTGTGGCACCTCCACTGTTCTCCTTATTTCCCCTCCATTGCCCTCACATAAAATGCATCTCTGTGAGACTAATCCCTATTTACAATCCGTTTGAAATTTATTGCCACATCTGTTTATCAATTACAACAATAAATGGTCCAACAATAAATGGTCATGTTCTATTCCAGTACTTATTTACTAAATGACATATTTGGGACACTGCTAAAAGACATACTCAGTTATTATTTTTTCCCCTTCAAAATGGTTGCACAAAGAAATGTAATTGTAATTTTCACTCTCAAGGATATTGCATAATGAAAGTGTGCAGCTTTAAAACACTTATTTAATGGTCTAAATTAGTACCTTTATTAAATATATAAACGCAAAGATAAGTAAAGCCACCAGGATTTTCCAGAGATGGTTCTTCATTCTACAGAGCAATTCAGCTCTGCCGTGGTTCCTGTATTTGAATTAACATAAACTATTATCACCATTACAGGACTCAGCAGAAAAGAAGAAAGACACTTCAAATTTAAAAAATTATTCTCTTTATAAATAATAATAATAATTTTATGTTGCATGAACTTGAGAGATATTAATTTTATCTACTTCTTATAATAACCCAATTATTAATCATTACTAGTAATTATTTCAGATACATCCAGAAATACTTGGTTGATGTGGAGGTGGGAGGCCGCAGAGACCGTGATAGCAAAGGCAATATTCAATTCAAATAGTTTCCAGGGAACCAGTACAAGGATACACCTTTAACAAAATGTTAATCTGCTTTATAATGTAATGGGGGGGAATGCAAAGAGTAAAATGATCTGTATAATCTTTTCTCCACTTAAGATCATATTTCTCATCATTTATACTTACACAACTAGCATTTATCTAAGTTCAACTTCTTCCTGGTGGCAAATGAGCACTATTAAAGTTCTGGCTGGAAACTTCAGGTAAGAAATTTTTAAATCTCATGACAAGCAATACATATGCAATGTGTAATGTACATGTAGACTTTATATTTTCTTCTAAAAGAAATATCAATCATTACAAGTTTGATGGTTAACTTCTGGTTTGTTTCATTGCTTCCCTTTGAAAAAGTTTTCAGGTTTCTGGAAATAACTTGAGGGTCCCTCCCCAACTCCAGTTATACAATTCACAATAATTTTATAGATATTGAGGGAATTGTATTATAGAGCAGTAAATTGAGAGTTTTATCTAAACGTGAGCCCAAAGGCCTCTTTAAAACTTCACTTACCTCAGGTCCAACCAGTGGAAAACATTTCTTCCTGCATTAGCCAACACATAAAGTAACAAGTAAGATTTATACCGATGTATGGTGAAGGCAAAGATGATTCTCACAAGTGACCACTATGGTCTTTATGATAGAACATGTATAAAGATCAAGATGACATCCTTCGATAGGTATTTTATTTTCTTAATATTGTGCAGTGGATTTTTTATAACTACATATTTTAAATATACATATATCTCAAATAAATCTCAAATAAGTTTATGCAAAGTCAAATTTATTTATTAACAAAAGAAAATTTAAAGGTTCTCTAAACAAAATCCTGTTGTGCAACCAATTTTGTTATTGTAAATACTGTGCTTGCTTCCTTTGTGCAATTAGGTAAAGCACATTTTTTATTATCATCATCTATGATAAAAATATTCATATATACTAGCTTCTTTTCAAATATGTTAGCTTTTTCTTTGAATTCAATTGATTTCACAAATATATTAATCATGTTTTTAGCTGTAGTCTCTCAAAAATTTTCTGGAAAGAGTATATTAGCTTTTCAGTGCTCTTAAGGT
This sequence comes from Delphinapterus leucas, assembly GCF_059928025.1. Classification (NCBI taxonomy): domain Eukaryota; kingdom Metazoa; phylum Chordata; class Mammalia; order Artiodactyla; family Monodontidae; genus Delphinapterus; species Delphinapterus leucas. The sequence goes on along the minus strand of NW_028322269.1, from coordinate 728,975 downwards.
CAGAATAATTAAAATCACATTTTCAGACCCTCACATTTCAAAAAATCCTTTTTTTACAACCTCTTTAAATGTCTATGGTCAATATAATTTCTTCATTTGGTTTTCTATTAAATTTAAGAACACAAACAAATCTAAAATTTAACCTCAATAGTTTGACAAATTTCTTAACACTTGTCATATTACTAAGATATTTTTTTAAATCAAAAAGTTTATGATATAACTCTGGTTTCCTTTGTGCACATTACTCATCACTAATGTCCAGATACTTCAGACTCCAAGATGAGTGTCATATACCACATCTCTCATAAAGACTCTTGTATCCTTATGCCCCACAAAAAGAAACCTGAAAGCAATCTCTACTCTGTAGAGCTCTGAAACAGTTTTTTTAACCGTGTCATTTCATCTGATGGCACTTAGCATTTTCTCTAATTAAGAGAAGGAGAAGGAATTAAAAGAGAGAGAGAATAGATTTTAAACATGTCTTTTACTCCAGGTACTATACTTGTTGCTTAATCAATATTATTTTATTTATTTAAATATATATTTATCTTATATATTGTATATATAATTACATAATTTATAGTATTTATTGTAAGTTATTCATTTATTATATATTAATAAATATTTTATTATCTATTTTGTTGTATTATTTTATACTCACAGAAGCATCCTAAGTTGTTTTTAATTTTCATTTTCCAGATGAAAAACCTAAGCTTCGTAAATATTAAGCAGCATAATGTTAAGCTAGGACTTCTTGGCCTGATTCTAAAAACTAAATTCTTTTTATAATATCATGCTGACTTATTAATATAATGCTGACATATTAAATATGCTATGCCGATTTTTGTTACATTTATGTATGCAATTTTCTTATCTTCCTCTGATAGACTGTAAGATGAATATTAGTATCTCTTTGATTCATCTTTTGCCTAGTAGGGAGTTCTGTGCCTAGTAGGTACCCAGTCAACACATATAACCTGAATAAAGACTATATTTTAGTTGTTTAAACTGGATCTGATTCCCTGCTAGTAAATAAAGTGAATAAAATAGTAGTACACTGTGACCAGTTGTTCATCCTAGTGTATCAACTATTTGAAAGTCTCCTGGCAAGTAACTGTGGACCAGGGTGACACCAGCAGACAGAAGTTTTGTGCATACCATAAAATCCTACTGCACAGAGCCTTGAATTGAAATCCACCCCATGAACGGTCTGATTACTCTGCTAAGCTTTGAATAGTACTTTGTAAAAGGTAGTAACTGTTTTAATGAAGCAGTTAATGTTTCACTACAGATTATCTTTGGTGATGGGGAGCTCAGAAGAGACATCACTAAAAAAAAAAATAAGATTTCTGATTTCAACAGACATTAAAACAAAAAGATTCATCTCTGCTTACTCATAGACATATGCTTGCACATACACAGTTTTCATAGAGATTACGTTACTGGGATGACTTGATCCTACATTATTCAGTGTGACTTACACAAATTTATATTGTGTCTTTTATATTGTCTCAGCATGTTTGGGGCAGTTTATGGTTCATATACATAGGTGTCTTATAGTTGATAAGCGGACATGATATACTCTCATGGGCTAATCTATCCTAGTGTTTGACACAGTAGGCTATGGGAGGCAAGGAACCTTAATTCTGTTAATACCAGTTCCTTCTTTATTTTGCTGTATGAACTTGTCAAGTTACTCAACTTCTCTGAGCAATGGTTCTTTCTTTATGTGGGAATAATTAGAGTAACTGCTTCACTGGATCTTTTCTTTAGTGAGAAGTAAATGACATTAATACCTGTAAAACACTTTGCACGATGTCTGACAAATAGTGAACACTTAAATGCTAGTAACAATTTTAAAAATCTGAGTCTAGATGTAAAATAGTTTATTCACATAGGCTTAGCTAGCTTTTGAGCAGCACTTTCAAAAGAAGGATGTTTGAATTAGCAATTCTCTTCAGATAGCTCCTATTCACATGTAACATTACCCATCATCTCTTGTATATATTACTTGCACATAGTTTATTTATTTACTTGTAATTTTTTCTCAGTGATTCATTAACATAAAATATTTTCCTAAACATATTATTAAAGTAGTAATAAATATTGCACTCACTATATTTCTTTGTACTTTGCATTTTGTAAGTATTCTCTTTGCAATAATCTTATCTATTAACAACTAAGAACTACTTACAAAGTTTAATTGTTACTAATGACATTATATAAAATGTATTAAATCTTGGAAAATCTATAGCATTAGCAACTCTACATTTCTGAGTAAGTTCTAGCCCTGTCTAAGGTTTTGGTACCTAGGCCTGAGCGTAGAGTTGAGATACACAGTGGCTTTAAGCAGCTTAGTAGTAATAATTTAACAATTATAAGATGCGAAGGAAGGGTTGAAGGATCAACTTCAAGAAAAGGATCAGAGAGCCAGAATCATCACCAAAGCTAAAGCAACAGGTTGAGAGACAAGACACATGATACCCCTAAATCTCCAATTATCACAAAACTATGATTGTAGAGCTACCATGACTAATATCATTTTGTAGAGAGAAGGCTCTTAAGAGTATCAGTGGTTTGAATCAAAACTTAGAAATAATCTGTCTCTCCTTTTTTGCTTAAAAATCAGAGAAATTCATTTGCACCACACCTCATTGAATCTTCTACATCAAGCGACATCATGTTGAACAAGAACATTCTGCTGTTGGCTCTTCAGATAAGTCTCTTAGGAACCACTCTTGGTGGGAATGTTTTGATTTGGCCAATAGAAGGTAGTCATTGGCTAAATGTTAAGACAATTATAGATGATCTAATTAAAAAAGAGCATAATGTGACTGTCCTAGTTGCTTCTGGTGCACTTTTCATCACACCGACCTCTAACCCATCTCTGATATTTGAAATATCTAAAGTGCCCTTTGGCAAAGAAAGAATAGAAGGATTGATCAAGGACTTTGTTTTGACATGGATGGAAAATAGACCATCTCCTTTAACCATTTGGAGATTCTATCAGGAGATGGCCAAAGTCATCAAGGACTTCCATATGGTGGCTAGAGAAGTCTGTGATGGTGTTCTCAAAAACCAAAATCTAATGGAAAAGCTGAAGAAAAGCAAATTTGAGGCCTTGGTATCAGATCCAGTATTTCCTTGTGGTGATATAATAGCTTTAAAACTGGGAATTCCATTTATATACTCTTTGAGGTTTTCTCCAGCCTCAACAGTGGAAAAACACTGCGGGAAGGTACCATACCCTCCTTCCTATGTTCCTGCTATTTTATCAGAACTTACTGACCAGATGTCTTTCACCGACAGAAGAATAAGAAATTTCATTTCCTACCATCTACAGGACTGCATGTTTAATATGCTTTGGAAATCATGGGATTCCTACTATAGTAAGGCTTTGGGTATGTTACATTTTTTATTATTTAAGTTTGAACAAACAGAGCTTTGTATCACTTCTTCTCTATTTCCCTATGGCTATTCTTCTTCAATCCTACCTATTGATTACTGTCTATTACTATCATTTGACAGCAGGAAAGAAAATAAAAGACACTATGCTTTGCAGCTACAGTGTGTTGTTTTCCAATTTTATGGACTTGAAAGTACCAAATAAGTTATTTTACGGATAACCTTCTGGTGACAAATACCTAAGTTCAAAAATAGGACTAAATTCTCATTTAGATATTGCACTGAAAATAGAAATTGCCTAGAAACTTCAGTGGGGTATGCGAAAAGCTGGAAGAAATTATGCTTTCTACAAGCCCATTATTATAAACATTTGTGCATGTGTATTTAAAAACATACGTGTTTATGGAAAATGTTTGATTATTGCACATAGATTTCCTACTGTTTACTAGGCTTTCCCTTAGATAGAGAGGTTACAACAAAGACTGAGACCAAGTTCTTGGATTCAAGGATTTCACAGTCAAGCAGAAGAGATGTCAGACATGAAAAGGAATACTTACAGTATGAATGAGGTGAGTAATGGAAATATGTATAAAGGACAGAGATAGTATAAAGGAGACAGGCAGTATGTGACGAGAGAGAGTGGTATTCTGAAAAACTTCAGAGTTGAGGTGTTGCACCTCAAAAGGAAATTTTTAAACAGTGAATATAAATTTTCCTGCAAATTAAGTGTGGGGAAGGAAACAGTGTGCCCAATATTGTGGAGGCTTAAAATAGCATGTGTGTGATGTGTATTACTGATGATTCAGTATTTATGAAGGTCAAATTGATTTGCATTTCTTTGATGATTAGTGCTGTTGAACACCTTTTCATGTATCTGTTGGCCATCTGTATGTCTTTGGAAAAATGTCATTTCAGATCCTCTGCCCATTTTCAGTCATATTGTTTGTATTTTTGCTACTAAGTTGTATAAGTTTTCATATATTTTGGATATTAGCCCCTTATCAGATATATGATTTGCAGATATTTTCTCCCATATGATAGGCTGCCTTTTTATTTTGTTGATAGTTTCCTTTTTTGTGCAGAAGCTTTTAAGTTTGAGGTAGTCCTACTTGTTTATTTTTTCTTTTGTTGCTTTTTCTTTTGGTAGTAAATCTAAAAAACATCATCAAGACCTATGTCAAGGAGCTTAGCTCCTATGTTTTCTTCTAGGAGTTTTGTGGTTTCAGTTCAAACCACAAAAGTCTTTAAACCATTTCAAGTTAACTTTTGTACATGATGTAAGATAGGGGTCCAGTTTCATTGTTTCACATGTGGTTGTGCAGTTTTTACAACATGATTTATTGAAGAGTCTGTCTTCTCCACTGTATATTCTTGGCTCCTTTGTTATAAATTAATTGACAGTATATGAGTGGGTTTATGGGTGAGGAGTATTAAGGGGGATGTAAGTTACAACTGGCTGATCATATTCTCTGGATATATTAAATAGTTGCTCCCAAACTCAAAAACAGATATTTATCTCCTGGAATCCAAACAAAAGTCTACCTGTTCTGATTCTTAGAGAGAATAAGCTCAGTTACTATGACAATCGTGAACTACCCTACTAAGATAAAAGTGAATGGTCAACATCATAGGGCTAAAACTGGACCTTAAAAATTAAGAAAGAGGACAAAGAAATGGCAATTTTATAAGGCAACAAAGCTGTCAAGATTTTGAAAACTCTTTAATCTCCTCATGCATGTAGTAAACTAACAGTGACATCTGAACATGTGCAGAATCTCAGTTAATGAACTAGAGGAATGTACATGGAGAGTTCCTTGGTCACAGTATGTGTCTACATTTTCATCTCATCACTTATGTTTTTATCAACTACTTGTTCTCAACTTGAGATAATAATTATCAGGATTACGATGTTCTTTATTTATGTTGGTGAAATTATCCCTAGATAAACTTTCTCCATGCTGGCAATCTCAAAATCATATGTTTCATTGTATTTTGCTTGTAAGTTAATACTGGTAATAAAACCACACTATTTTCCCATCTTAAGATATTAGAATAATATTTCTTAACAATTTTTTCGTGGGAATGTAATGAAGATTTCTAGAAAGGTTCTTACTCTCTGATTTTGATAATCTCATGTTTCTAATCAAATTACACTCTTCCGACTTAGAATGGCTATTTAAACTTTGTTGTACTAAAACACAATATTCTTATTGATGTCCAGGGACTCGAGCACTCATATTCAAAAGGTCAGGTAAGAAATGAAAGTATTGACATGACAGAGTAATTTATTTTTTTGCAAGACTTTGTACATGTGGAATGATAAATGAAGATGATGAACGGAACTGACTTGGAAAAATAACTTATTTCCAATTTGAATTTACCTTTTAATTTAGCTTGACTGCTCTAATCAAAGTCATTGCAACAAATCCATATCTACTCAGTTCTCAAATTGTCACACCTGAGTAAATAAATAGAGGACAACTTTCTTTCTATAACATTATTTTTCTGCAGTGGTATGCTATAAGACCTCAGAGTGAGTCCATCTCTGCTAATTGCTAGGAATTGGATATTATCATGTGAAAATTACTTCTTTTATTTCAGGTAACAGGTATTTGGTTGAAACTCCTGGATATCATTATAGTTAGAGCAGGCAATATTTGTTGATAAGTGCTTCACATGTAATATACACCTTAATCCTTGCAATGAACTTGTGAAGAAAAATCTACTATCACAAATGAGAATATTGAGGCTTAGAAATAGTGAACATGTTAAAATCAAATCATATAGCTATTAGGTTGAGAGAATTTTCGAAACAATTCTTTCTGACACCAAAGCGTCTAGAACAATTTTTCTCTCCTTTAAAATCTTCAGGTACAAATTCATCAATTATTCAGAATATTTTAGGTTTAAACTTTCTTGGGTACTTTTCTTCTTCCTTTCAATATATTTAGTTTTTACAATCTACTATTCTATTTCTCACCTATTTAATTTGCTGAATTGAATTTAATTGGGCCATGTTATCACTAGGCACCTTGTTATTCCTTTAGGCATAGCAATTCTGTTGCCTGGGATAATTTGCCTGAGGATAGCTTTATGGTCTTAAGAGAGCTTCACTTTAACTGAAAGTTAGAAACGGCTTCTGCAGATTTCAAATATATTCGTCTAAAGTTGATCCAGGTAAATTTTATTTTTGTTTATATTAACAACAAAAAAGCTGCCACCAAAATTGGGGAAACATTTAGGGAAACGATAATGTAGCATTTTAATGCCAGTAAAAATATTTATAATCCATAAATATTACCTCTTGCTACCAACAGTTTTACCCTGTGGCCACTATAAAAACAAACTTTTTTTGTGAGTAACTTTTACATATTAGATTTATATAAATATACAATGTATTTTTATCTATGAATAATCTCTAAAAACGAATGCCATCTATAATAACAATAGATAATCATGCAAATATATTAAGTTCAATAGGGAAAACAGTAGACCTTCATAAAAGAAAAAACTTGACCACAGTATTCAGATCTTCACATGAACAAGGTACTCACTAAGTATAGGTAATTAATGTAAAATAAAGTGCTAGAAATTAGACATATTTGAGTGTGTGTATCTGCACAGTGCTTGATTTCCAGTTGTCATTTTAAAAGAGAAAAAGTATATTGGAATATACTCTTCTTTTCCCTGAAGAGTAATACATTTTGGTTTGGAACATTCTTTTTCTTTCTTTTATTCTCTTCCTGTCTTTCCTTTGCTTCCCTCTCTCCTTCCTTCCTTTCTTCTTCTATTTCAAAATTTAAGTTAATCTTGATTGGTTAGAATTTTTCAAATCACCACTGGTAGCATTCCCTTTTACACAATTACCCATCAGCCAGATGATAGCCATAGGCAGCATGACAACCAAGATGGAACTTGCTATGGGACATGCACAATTCCCAGAAAGAGCTTTCACTCTTTTTTGCTCCCACTCAATGAAAAGGAATGAAGGTTATAACCTTTGTAGGTATAATCTTGAGCTTTATATCTGTGTATTTCTTAAATCATTTTTGAACTTTGCAACTGAGTATATTGTTAGTGATAGAACATTTGTGATGTGCCTGGAGATTGAGCATGACTGACACTTGTGGAGAAAATTGCAAGTGTTTGGGAACATCTGCACTGAAGCTCAGGTGCCCCAGGGGGCCATTGTCTGAGTAGTGGAAGAGTGGAGGTGGGTCTAAGTGATGAGATCCAGGTGATCTGATCTGGTTAAATTGATCATTTTAAAGTCAGATTCTCTCCCTACAATATCAAATATAGCTAACATTTATTGAGTGCAAATGCTATTCTGAATAATTTACATGCATTGCTTCGTTTAGTCCCCATAACTACAGAAAATAGGCACCATCATTCTGCCCTAGTTTGTAATGAGGCTGAGTAACTTGCCTGAGGTTACAATCAAGGAAGTGGTGAAGGATTTAATGCCAGACCCAGGGCTAAAAAGAAAGCTTTAGACAATATTCAGTGCATACAGGGTAAAACAAAGGGAAAAAAGGAAAGTTCACCTAAGTTTAAAATTTCAAATTAGGTTTCTGTGCATTAATTTTATATCTGGCTACTTTACCAAATTCATTGATTAGCTCTAGTAGTTTTCTGGTAGAATTAATGCACAGAAATCTTTTGCATTCCTATACTCTAAAGCTGAAAAATATGAAAGAGAAATTAAGGAAACACTCCCATTTACCATTGCAACAAAAATAACAAAATACCTAGGAATAAACATACCTCAGGAGACAAAAGACCTGTATGCAGAAAATTATAAGACACTGATAAAAGAAATTAAAGATGATACAAACAGATGGAGAGATATAACATGTTCTTGGATGGGAAGAATCAGCATTGTGAAAATGATTATACTACTCAAAGCAATCTAGAGATTCAATGCAATCTCTACCAAACTTCCAATGGCACTTTTCACAGAACTAGAACCAAAAATTTCACAATTTGTATGGAAACACAAAAGACCTCGAATAGCCAAAGCAAACTTGAAAAAGAAAAATGGAGCTGGAGGAATCAGGCTCCCTGACTTCAGACTATACTACAAAGCTACAGTAATCAAGACAGTATGGTACTGGCCAAAAAAAAGAAATATAAATCAATGGAACAGAATAGAAAGCCCAGAGATAAACCCATGCACATATGGTCACCTTATCTTTGATAAAAGAGGCAATAATATACAATGGAGAAACGATAGCCTCTTCAATAATTGGTACTGGGAAAACTGGAGAGCTACATGTAAAATAATGAAATTACAACACTCCCTAACACCATACACAAAAATAAACTCAAAATGGATTTAAGACCTAAATATAAGGCCAGACACTATAAAACTCTTAGAGGAAAACATAGGCAGAACACTCTATGACATAAATCACAGCAAGATCCTTTTTGACCCACCCCCTAGAGAAATGGAAATAAAAACAAAAAAAACAAATGGGACCTAATGAAACTTAAAAACTTTTGCAGCAAAGGAAACCATAAACAAGATGAAAAGACAACCCTCAGAATGGGAGAAAATATTTGCAAATGAAGCAACTGACAAAGGATTAATCTCAAAATTTACAAGCAGCCCATGCAGCTCAATATCAAAACAACAAAGAGCCCAATCCAAAAATGGGCAGAAGACCTGAATAGACATTTCTCCAAAGAAGATGTACAGATTGCCAGCAAACACATGAAAGAATGCTCAACATCTCTAATCACTAGAGAAATGCAAGCTAAAGCTACAGTGAGGTATCACCTCACCCTGTCCATCCTCAAAAAATCTACAAACAATAAATTCTGGAAAGGGTGTGGAGAAAAGGGAACACTCTTGCATTGTTGGTGGGAATGTAAATTGATACAGCCATTATGGAGAACACTATGGAGGTTCCTTAAAAAACTAAAAATAGAACTACCATACAACCCATCAATCCCACTATGGGGCATATAACCTGAAAAAGTGATAATTCAAAAAGAGTCATGTGCCACAATGGTCATTGAAGCTCTATTTACAATAGCCAGGACATGGAAGCAATCTAAGTGTCCATCGACAGATGAATGGATAAAGAAGATGTGGCACATATATACAATGGACTATTACTCAGCCATAAAAAGAAACAAAACTGTGTTATTTCTAGTGAGGTGGATGGACCTAGAGTCTGTCATACAGAGTGAAGGAAGTCAGAAAGAGAAAAGCAAATACTGTATGCTAACACATATATATGGAATCTAAAAATATTTAAAATGGTTCTGAAGAACCTAGTGGAAGGACAGGAATGAAGGGCAGACATAAAGAATGGACTTGAGGACATGGGGAGGGGGAAGGGTAAGCTGGGACAAAGTGAGAGAGTGGCATGGACATATATACACTATCAAATGTAAAATAGATAGCTAGTGGGAAGGAGCTGCATAGCATAGGTAGATCAGTTCGGTGCTTTGTGTCCACCTAGAGGGGTGGGATAGGGAGAGTGGGAGGGAGACACAAGAGGGAGGAGATATGGGGATATTTGTATATGTATAGCTGATTCACTTTGTTATACAGCAGAAACTAACACACCATTATAAAGCAATTATACTCCAAAAAAGTTGTTAAAAAAAAAAGAGAGAATCCATCATATTAAAAATGTATAAATGAAGAAAATAAAAACAAATACAATTTCAAATGAATTAACTAAATGCCAATCAAGGAACTCAAATAAAATTGAAGTACTAATGTAAGGCTAAAACTTTAAAGTTACTAAAGAGTTGATTACTCAGGTTCCTAAAACAGTGTGAAGACTGGTTTGTAGGCTTTTGTGGCCTCTGGAGCCACCTCCAAATCTGAGTGACAATGAGAAATGATCAGCACAATTAAATCCTAGCATCCAGGGCAATGCACAGAAAGAGGAAAGCTTCAAGGCAGGGCATGTGTTTGGGGAAAAAATTTGTAAGCAAAGCTCCTGTACAAAAGTGTTGTTGTAAACATTCTCAATTCAAATTAATAGCATTATACATTTTAAGATACTTTAACTCTAATTTAGTTTTATACAGATGACTAACATTCTCCAACAAAACGTCATTAAATCTTATTCTGAAAAATTTATGTCTGTTTTATTATCCTTTGGAGTCCTCTCTTTCAAAATAGAGAATGAAAAGGAGCAATTGATTCTGAGGGGAACAAAATCTTCCACCCTAAAATGTGTCTCTTTGGCTTGAGGATTATCTGAGGCTGATTGCTTTTAAGAGACAAAGACTCATGAAGTCTTTCTTTTTACCTTCCCTTTAACTGCTTAAAAGAATTTAGATATGAGGCCCTGTCCAGGAAGAGCCCTCTCACCAGAGAAATCTACAGAGAACAACACCTACTGTGGTAGGGAAACTCAACAGGGCCTGGAGACCAAAGTCCAATCTGTGTCCCATTGTCTCTATGGCACAGCAAATATTCATTTACCAAATATTTGTTTCTCCATCTCTATGTGAATTGCCTTCCTCCACTCTAAAGCCCCAAACCCTTACCCCATTCTCCTTCCCTCAGGTGGCATATAGGCCTCAGTTGCCTAACTTGTTCTTGGGCCTCATAGTCTTGAGGAGACCCTGCATGTCACTAAATTTGGTTTTTCTCCTGTTCATCTGTGTCACATCGATTTAATTTTTAGATGAGCCAAAATAACCTAGAAAAGGTAGAGGGAAAGTTTTTTTCCTCTCTAACAATTCAAAGTACAAGAACAATATCATAATTGGTGCAAATTTTCTATGACTAATCTATTTTTCACTCATGGTACTTATGTATTGTTTCACAGGCATATGTTTTTTAAATTATTTTCTGAGCTCTTTAGTTATGTTTAAGATGTCATCATCAAATATTCACCATTGTGAAATGTAATATTTTCTAATTTTTACTGTTATAAAATATATCACAACTATTCAATTTAAAAAGTAGATTATAGAAGAAGGAACATTGGACTGGGAACCAGAATACTTATGCATTTCCAGCATTGTGACTTTCAGATTATTTAAACCTCTCTTAGTCTATTTTCTTACATATAAAATGATGGAGATGGGCAAACTGGACTTATGTTGTCTATAGAATGACAATCCCACATGCTATCACTGAAACCGTATTCAGAAGAGCTATAAGTGAACTCATAAAGGAAACAAATATGTGACTGTTTTAAATTACAGAACTTCATTATTTCATGAAATTATGCATATTTAGCATATTATTTTTTCACTGATGGAAATTTAAATCTAAGCTTATACTGCATATGTCCCCAAACATAATTTATTTTTTAATCTCTTCATCATTTTTGAATTTGCAAATTATGAAGCATTTCAGGTATACAGGAAACCATAGAATAAATGGAGCAGAACTCTACATTGATGGTAGTGAGATTAAACATTTTAACATCCAAGAATAATTTTAAAACAAAAATAATATATATACATATATCAGCTACTAATTAATTCTATTATCTCTTATTGTCTTTATTAAATTATATAATTTTATTATTGTCCTGAAAAGACCACCTAACAGTGGAAAGTTAACTCCTTGAACGCTTGCATTTTTTTTTAAATGCAGGGTAATTTAGGGTTGCCTACCTGCATTTGATTCTTGGGTATATTTTGATAAGCTTTTAAATGTTATCATAGCTGTTGCTAGTGAGTAATGGCTAATTAATTATTATACTTACAAGGACTTCAATAACTGAACAAATCTCAGTATTTTATAAATAAACTTTCAGTTATCCTTTATATGTTGTTGTGTTTTGTCTCCTTTTTATAATAAGGTCATGACAGCAACAGATTTCTTTATGAAGCTATTTTAAATTCTCTTCATTAGGCCATTTTAATGGCCATCAAGATTAGTCATACTCTTCTCCTGCTGTTTTGTTTCAAAATGTAATTAATTTTAAAATTACTGCCCCTATAACCAAATTGAGGCTAGCTCTTGAAAGGACACAAATACAATCATTCTAAAAGCGTAACTTCTCTCTCTCCTCTTTCCCTTTCTCTGCCTTCCTGGTCCTTTTGTTCCTTAAGGTCCTGAAATGACAATTCAAGGGCAAAAGATTATAAAGAGAAAACCCAGCACTTAATTTCCAATCTCAGCTCCCGGTTTCTGTCCTTTTAATCACTTTATTTGTTCTTATTTTCTCTTTTTAATGGCAGCCTTCAAAGATTTTAACTTTTAAAATAGCACCAGTATATAGTTGCCCTTGTTCAGTTTGGCATTCACTAAGAACCTCAACTAACATGTATCATTACATCCATGTCTAGCCAATAATTCTGTAGCTAACCCACTGATTTACTGGTCAATCTTTAGGCAAATTTATTAAACTGCTAACATTACTAAACTCTTGCTCTGAACCAAGCAGTCTGCAAAGCAGCTTTGCAGATATTATTGCTAATTTACAACTTAATATAACAAATTAGCATCATCTCTCATTTACACGTGAGAAAACTAAGGCTGAGAGGGTCTAGGTAATTCATCAGGGTCACAAATCTTGTTAAAGGTCAGTTTTTGAATCCAGGGCTGTTGAAATCTAGAGTTCACCTAATTTAAGCTACTAAACGGCTCTGAGTAAAAAGCGTATGGTTTCTCAGGGTGCTGGTTGCTATCTCCTTGATTGTGTATAAAGATATCATAGGGAAGAAAATTAAAATTTCCCTGTAACAAGGAGACAGTGATCAATTTGCTTTATCAGAGAAGAAAACAGTCCTCTATCAAATGTGTAGTAATTAACTCTATTACCCAATTAATCTAAAACTTCTTGAAGTGTTTGAGCAAACATCCTCTAAGGGAAGCTTGTTTTTAATATTTTCCTAAATATGAGCCATGGGGAAATGATAATAATGCTGGTCACTGGGCATTGCCAAAGTTCCTGAAACTTAACAAAGATGAGACATGACATTGTAAAAAGCCAGAAATGAGTGAAATAGTGTTATGATTGTTGTCCCAATTGTACTACTCTGTCAAATATGCTTCTGGATATGCAATTCAACATTAGTTTCATTATCCATGAAATGGAGTAAATCACTTCTGCTAAACAAGATTATGAAAAGGATTGAGTCAGACAATGCATGTAGAAATGGCTTATAATAAAGATATCCAGCTTGAAAGTTCTGCAAGTTTTGGCAAAGTGACTTTAGCAGTGAGAAGTATTATTTTTTATTTAACAATTTGGGGAAAGGTATACTAAATTGAAGGCACATTTTATAAATTATGGTTATTTTCACAGAGAACACAGATATCAGGCTTATAACCTGCCTGCTTCTTTTTCTTTAAAATAGGGCCAGATTTCATTTCTTTTGTTGGACTAATCATATTAATATATTCAAGAATTTGAGTTATATTGTTTTCCTTTTAATCTATAGATCAATTGACTTATGAATGAGTGTAGCCATCGCATTAAATATTATTTTGTTTGAAAAAATAATCTACCTAAATATACTTTGAAAGTTTCTTTTCGTCTTAAAAGATCTGTAGTAGGATGGTTTCCATAATGGATATCACCATGCCTAAGAAGTTTTCCTATCTTCTGATTTTTAATTTGACTCCGATTGAAATTTTTCTAAGTGGGAATGTGCTAATTTAGCCCACGGATGGTAGCCATCGGTTAAACATTAAGATCATTTTAGAAGAGTTGAATCAAAGAAATCACAATATGACTGTACAGGCTTCATCAGCGACTCTATTCGTCAACTCCAGTGATGATTCTTTTGTGAATTTTGAGGTGATATCTGTTTCCTACAAGAAAAGCAACATCGACTTCTTAATTGAACATCTGATAATGCTGTGGATAGAACTAGGAAAACTCCTACATACTTTTTTTCAGATTAATATACAAATCTGTGATTGAGTATTAAAGAACCCCAAGTTAATGGCAAGACTTCAGAAAGGAGGCTTTGATGTGCTGCTAGCCGACCCAGTAACAATCTGTGGAGATCTGGTTGCTCTGAAATCAGGAATTCCATTTATGTACACGTTGAAGTTCTCTCCAGCCTCAGCAGTGGAGAGACACTGTGGAAAAATCCCAGCACCTGCCTCCTATGTACCTGCAGCACTTTCAGAGCTCACTTACCAGATGACCTTTGGCGAAGGGGTTAAAAATACCATATCTTATCCACTGCAAGATTATATATTTCAGTCCTACTGGGGACAATGGAATTCATACTATAGCAAAATCCTAGGTAAGTCTCTAAAATATTATCTTACTATTGATTCTAGATATCTTATTTATTCTTATTGTTAATACAGCAGAAGGTTTCCATACCACTGCCTATGCCAAGCTGAAGTAAATACACTTATTATACCTTTGTACACATCCTTGAACATTATTTCTGGATAAATTCCTAGAAAATAGAGTGGTGGTATTAATACGTATGTTGTTGTCTCAAAGCAAATAATGTTGTGCTTATTTAGGTAATAGCTTTTCAATCTGTAAATAAATCTTCAAATATAAATGGAAATACCTTTACTAGGATAAATTATGACACTGCTAAAAAATACCTTGACACACATTTTGAAGTGATACCTGATTTACTTTCCCTCTTCATTCTTCATTTTTTCTTTGTCTGAGGAAGCTTTAAAAAGCCTAGGGTTAGGCATTGGAAACTTGAATTTATACTCTTCTCTGCCTCTCACTATCTCTCCATCCTTAGCTTCCCCTGGGTGCTTGCGCCAGCACTGCCTCCAACTTAATTGCTCAGGGACCTTTGGCAAACCTCAAGGTTCCTTGTCTCACAGATTCCTTTATGAGCATCAAACAATATAAAACAAACTGTCAAGGCCAGTTCTGGTTCATTGTATATATTATTTCTTTTTCTCATCTTCATGAGTCTTCCTTTCTTTATTTTTCTGTTTCCTTTTCTAATTAATGCTTTTTTCTCTAGGTCTATTAGTAGTAGCAGGGATATTAATTAAAAGCAAAAATTAATAGTTGATGCTACCAATGGTACTTTCTTATAAAGGTAATATGCAAAATACTATTCTTTCACTCACCTTTTGGCTTTCCTCTGTCCCTCCCTTTATTTCTTTTCTTCCTTCTTCCATCTCTCCCTATCTCCCTTCATTTATTTTACTTTCTTCCTTCCCTCTTCCTTCCTTCCCTCCTCTTTCCCTCCCTCCTTCCTTCCTTCCTTCCATCCATCTCGCTTTCTTTGTGTAGAAAAGTTACCAAATACCAGCCCAGTACCTACCTCTTTTCTAGGTACTGGGAATACAACAGTTAGCAAAACAGATCAAAATCTCTACTCTACCCTTATGGAGCTCACACTAGTAAAAGGAGACAGTCAACAAATAAAATGAATCTATAAAATATACAAGGTGTTAGACTGTGATATATGCTATGTAGTAAAACACGAAGACTAGACAGTTCTGCAAGTAGTGTTATACTTTTAAATAGGGTGGCAAAGGAAGGTCTGAAATGTAAAGATGACATTCAGACAAAGACCTCAGAGCAGTGAGAATGAGAACCAGTAGGATCCCTGGAGAAAAAGCATTTCAGGCATAGGTAAAAACAAGTGCAAAAACCCATGGCAGTCCATAGATGCAGGACTTACATAAGGATTTACAATAAAGATTTAATGTATCTTGACCTTAAATCTTACCTTTCACAAGTAGAATCTGTAAAATTTTTCTCTTTCCTTGATTTTGGAATACTCTATCCTGTTTTCCATCACTTTTAAACTTCTTTGTGGAATTAGTCTAGAAGAAAGATATTGAACATATCATACACATATAAATAAAACATATGCAAGGTAATTAAATTTTGCATATACTTTTGTAGATATGGTAGAATTTTGAAAGTAAAATTCTGTGTTTTTATATCTTTTATAATGTAACATAACTATATTTTCTTTTTTTCTGGGTTCCAAATTTCATATGTTTCAGAAACATTTCACTTTAAATTTAGATGTTATTCACATGATTATTTCTCAAGACATTTGAAATGTGTGCTATAATAGTTATCACTGCGCATATATGTATCACATACCAACAACTACTGTGGGTTTTGAATAAGGTAACTGCCTATAAATAAGGAGATGTAAAAAGTAAAATGGTGAAGGGCCTTGCAAAGCACAGGAGATTCTGGGTTCAAGTTCCATTTGCTAAATGTGTGATCTCAGGCAGGTAAACTCGAGTCACAGCACATCCTTCTCTTTAAAATGGGGAAATTATTTCACAGTACTCTTTAGGATGATCATATGACACTTTATGGATGGAAATGTTATGTCAATTATGAAGGTTTATACTTATGCTGAATATTATTTACACCAAACTACACAAGAACTCTGTAATGACAATGCCCTAATTATACTATCATGGGGCTATGTACATAGAAAGTAGTCAGTAAATATTTGTAGAAAATAAACGGCCTCTGGGATATACTAAATCTCCCTTCTCAAAGGAAACCATGACAAATTATATAACGTGTGAAAAAGCCTTTGTGAAACAGAATGTTCCCAACTTCTCATTTGCACAGTATACTAATCTAGCTTCAGAAATCCCACATATTAAGAAATTAAATATTTTATTTACTTAAATCCTTTACCCTCCTCATGTTACTAAATGTAGTTGAACAACAAATAACTACCTTGAATATTTTATTTCAAATCAAGCTATATTTCCAAGAAGAACTGGTAAAATCTAATTTGTCTTTTGTTTTCAATTACATTCTTAAAGTATTAGAGACACCTGTTAACTGTAAACTGACACTGAAATAGGGCAGGTACCTTATATTTGATATTATCTTTGAACACGAGATTTCATAATGTCAAATTTCTGAGAAGTTTCCATTTCAATGACTGTTCTTCAGTTCTGTGAGAAAAATAGACTAGAAAAATAGCATGCTTAAATGTGGTTAGAAAACAAACAAAAACCCTCAAAAATCTATTTTGAAAGAAATAGAAGTAACAAGGAAATATCTAACTGCATTGGTTAAAAATCCTGTTTTATTTATCAGTGAAGAAATCTTTTGTGAATGAAGTAAATTAAAATGATCATCAATTCAATTTTGAATATGCTTCTAACACCTAATGGAACAGGCATATCTGGGAATATGCCGATATTGTTATTCATATTAAGGAGTGAATCTATTAATAAATCTTGCCCTGGCTAATTGTTCTGCAAGGCATCATCCAATTGCACTGAGCCTGATCTCTCCCCCAACCTCAGAGAGATTTGTTGTACATATAGTACATAGGTAGTTCTCATGTGGGAAGGATTTGAGACTAGCCTTTGCTACAGCTATAGGAAGGCCAAGGACTTGAATGTTGTAATGAAAATAGTTAAACCGGTAAAGAAACTGAATAGTCCCATTTTGCCTGTGTCTTTTGGTTTCCTGATCTGTCTCCATTTTTCCCAGCACACTGCAGACAGGAGAGAGGAAAGCTCAGTACTAATCTATGTAACACTCAACCAGTGTAGCCTGCTTTTACCTCTAAGTACCATGTGGGTTCCATGTTGGTCCCTCTTTCCCTGCTGCTAAATTTTAGATGGATTCCCTAGAACTAACCCCACCTTTTCCCAGACGATTAAAATAAATAAATTAATTAATTAAATAAGCCTCATAACATTTCCCATCTACCCCGCTTGACTGAAACTGGGCTAGGTTACTCACTACATTTTTTACATTTGATTTCTGGCTCCCTTTCTGGGCCCAATATTTTTAATTTGTTTTTCTGTAACTCACTCCCATTCTAATCCTCATTGCCAACATCTCATCCTTTCCCTGGTGGATCTCTGTTAATCTGCTCTCACGTAGGCTTTTATTTATTTATTTTGCGGTACTCACTGCAAGCGAGCTTCTCACTGTTGTGGCCTCTCCCATTGCGGAGCACAGGCTCCGGACACGCAGGCTCAGCGGCCATGGCTCACGGGCCCAGGCGCTCCGCGGCATGTGGAATCTTCCCGGACCGGGGCACGAACCCGTGTCCCCTGCATCAGCAGGCGGACTCTCAACCACTGCGCCACCAGGGAAGCCCTCACGTTGGCTTTTAATTCCTTCTCACATACGGTTTTCCTGTGGCCAGTGCTGTGAGATTTTTAAAATTCTCTGTAACTTTTCTTTGGAGGTAAAACATAAATCATAAATTGTACAGCCCATTGCAGTTTCGCAATATAAAGCCACCGATGCAACCAGCACCCAAGCCAGTACGCAAAACATTATTATACCCATAACGTCTTATCCCTCCTCACATCAGTCCCTACAACTCTCATCTAAGGGTAACGACTTTCTTGACCTCGAACACCACAGATTAAATTTGCCTGATTTTAAACTGTATAACGGAACCACACATTATGGCTCTTTTGTATTTTGCTCCTTTTATTTAACATCATGTTTTCTGTTTTTTTGTTTCTTTGTCCAAGTCGTTGTACGTATAGTATGTTCATTCTCAAATCTGTCTAGTGAATTAATATACATTTTGCTTATCTATTCTACTGTTGATGGTCATGTAGGCTATCTTGGTTTTGGCTATGTATGATAAACATTGCTATGAACATTCGTGAACATGTCTTTTGGTGAATACATGTATGTCATAGTATGGGGTATATACATAAGAGTGGAATTGCTAAGTCATAGGTTATGCATCTGTTTAGGTTTAGAAGATACTGCTAAAGTCTAGATTCTCAAGCACTTGTACGGATTGATAATCTCATCAGCCATTTACTAGGATTCCGATTGTTCTCCTTTTTTTTTTTTTTCTTTTCATTTTCATCTCACTGGGCATTTTCTTTTTTTCTTTTATTTTAATTGTAACCATATTGTTGATGTGCTCATTATTATTTTTTATTAATGGTTAATTTGCATGTTGTTTTTCAAAAAGTACATAAAGCATACAGTGCTTTGTTTTATCAGATGTATATACCTTTGTAACCAACACGTCAATCTCTAAGATCCCTTTCTAACATGGCAGCTCTCCAGAACTTTTTAGACACTTATCAGACTGAATAACTCCTACCATTTAGTTCAGTTTTCTTATTTACTTCCATTTTTCTTTTTTTATTGAACTATAACTGATTTACTTTACAATATTATAACATATTTGTTTCAGGTGTATGACATAGTGATTCAATATTTTTATAGATGATACCCCATTTAAAGTTGTAAAACACTGGCTATATTCTCTGTGCTGTACAATATATCCTTATTGCTTATTTATTTTACATATAGTAGTTTGTATCTCTTAATCACTTCCACCTCCCCACTGGTAACCACTGGTTTGTTCTCTATATCTGTGAGTCTGTTTCTGATTTGTTATGTACATTCATTTGTTTTATTTTTTAGATTTCAAATATAAGTGATAACAGAGCATTTGTCTTTCTCTGTCCAACTTATTTTACTAAGCATAATATCCTCTAGGTCCATCCACATTGTTGCAAATGGCAGATTTCACTCTTTTTTATGGCTCAGTAATATTCCATCGTGTGTATTATGTATATATATATATACACACATCACATCTTCTTTATCCATTCTTCTGTTGGTGAACACTTAGATTACTTCCATAACTTGACTATTGTAAATAATGCTGCTATGAACATTGGGGTGCATATATCTTTTTGAATTAGTGTTTTTGTTTTCTTTGGACTTCCATTTTTCTTTTTTGAGCTTTTCAATACACCCTATAATCATTTTAACTGTAAAAGTAACATCATTACATTGTCACTCATGTTCAATTTGTGATCCATCAAGCATCTCTGGTCTAATTTTCTATTCAGTGATTTGGCAGCTAATGCCCTTCCTAGATGTACCAAGTGTACATCTAAATATGAGTGGACTAGAATACCTAGAGAAAGTGTAACCAAGGGAACAGCAGAGGTGATGCTTGTAATCCCAGCAACTCAGCCCCAGAGAACATGGTTACAGCAGGGAAGGCAGTGCACACGACTCAGGCCTCCTGGCTGCAATGGTGCTCGCAGCCACAGGTAACCGGGCAGCAGTGGGAGCAATGTCTATGACTCTGTCCTTCTAACCATGGAGACACCCACAACTCCAGGCCCTTGCCCTTGCCTCCAGTGGTAGTGCCTGTGAACCCAATAACTCCGAACACAGCAGAGGAACCTGTGACCCCCACTTCCCTCCATCTTTCCCCACCCCCTGTGGAGAACAAGCCTATGCGTGACTCAGGAGATGGCAGACAGAGCAGAAGCACCCACTATCCTGGAGCCTCAGGCAGCAATGCCAGTGACATCAGCAGCAGCAAGGCACCAAGGACTCCAAAGTAGTGACAATGCCAGCACTAGGCAACACCCATGACAGAGTTAGCAGAGGGTGGAAAGTGCCTACTCTCAAATATAACCAGTCAGCACAGGTAAGAGAAACGAAAAACCTTTGCTATAGTGCCACGTACTGGAAAACAATAGAAAGACATTCACTACTTCGAATGTGCCAGCAGAGGAACAACTCATCAAGCTCCATGAAGATCCACAGTAACATTGTACCACAAAAAGAAAATGACAGTTGTCCAGAAACCAATCTTAAAATCACTGAATATCACAATCTGATAGAGAATTCAAAATAGCTATCATGAAGAAACCCCAACAAGCTACAAGAGAACTCCGAAAGTCAATTCAATGAGCTCAGGAATAAAATTAATGAATTAGTTAACAGAAAGAATAATTTACCAAGGAAATTTAAACTCTTAAAAGAATCAAACAGAAATTCTGGAGCTGAAGAACTCAATACACTGGAGGTACCACACTCCCTGATTTCAAACTATACAAAGCTATAATAATCAAGACAGCATGGAATTGACTGAAAAACAGATACATAAATCAACAGAACAGAATTGAGAGGCCAGAAATAAACCCACACATATATGGAGAATTAATTTACGACAAAGGAGCAAAGAACATACAATCTAGAAAGGATTCTCTCTTCAATAAATGGGTACAGGAAAAACATTTTACACAGAAACTTACATTGCAATATTGAATTACACTTTGTTTTATTGAATTATCATAATGTTTTATTATTCTTACTGTTTTTTTAATTCCAAAATTATCAATATTATATATATGTGTGTGTGTCTATTTGATATTGATGTTGTAGATATTGTTTAAAGTTGAACATATGCATCTATCTATATAAAGTGGTATTATATATTATATAATATTATATATAGTGTATATTATAAGAGATATCAACTTTTTTTCAGTTTATCAAAGCATTTTTATTTTTTTTACTTTTAAAAAAATTTATTGAGGTATAGTTAATTTACAATATTATATAGGTTTCAAGTGTACAACATAGCAATTCACAATTTTTAAAGCTTATACTCAATTTATAGTTATTATAAAATATTAGCTATATTTTCTGTGCTGTACAATATATCCTTGTAGCTTAGTTATTTTATACATAGTAGATTGTATCTCTTAATCCCCTACCCCTATCTTGCCACTCCTCCCTTCCCTCTCCCTAAAAAGAATTTTATTTTTAACAGTCTGCACTGACTCCCTGAGCATTAATATGGAAGTTGGCTTATCAAATGATGAACTCAATCTTCCCATTCAATGTAGGAACCGCTCATATTTAAACAATAAGTGGACCAGGTTTTTGTGGCCCTGTTAAAGCTAAACGTTATACCCGAAGGACCAGGAGATTGGTAATTCTTTGCATAGGGAGTCAAAGTTGAGCTAATTCTTTTTTTTTTTTCATAAGATGACGTTTGTTACTGTCAGTAAAATATAACACTAAAGACACTAAGTACAAAATAGGTTAAATATGTCACCTCCCCACCCAATTAAGAGCTGACCCACAAGATCCAAGTGGACGATAGCTCTGAGGAAGCAGAAGGGCCATTCATTCTGCAAGAACCAAACTAGACATATCAACTTAAAACCATTACATATGTATAATATATATGTTTGTGTATGCAATATTATACTATGGATATGTTCAAGTTTGTAAAACATTACATATGCAGAACATCTCTCTATACATTATATATAATATCAAATATATATATATATATATATATATATATGTATAAGTTGAAAGTTTGTCTCCCCAGGTGCAGAGCTGTAACTTGGCAGTGGCTATATGTTTCTTTGAATTTCAATATAGATAACTATAGCATTTGAAAGTTATGGCAGTTTTATTTTCTTTTTTTTTCCCCTAGTGCATCCTTTTTTAAATACAATTTTTAAAAGTTACTTCCCATTTGCAGTTATTACAAAATATTGGCTACATTCCCCATGTTGTTAGTGAGTATTAGTATGTGCAAGTATATTTACTAGCTTTGTCTTCTGAATAAGACTAAAAACCCCAGTAGCACTGAACACACCTAACATATCTTGATTTTTAAGTGCCATTCTCTAATGAAATGAACCAGCATTCATTGAAGAAATGGTTGATTTTAAGGTTGGGGCTGTGAAAATAGTAGAAGTTCCTGAAACATTTTGTGGTATCAGAAAGTAAATAGTGCTTGAAAATGATGGTGTCATATCAAAAGGACATAGGAACTAATATATGAAAAAATTTCCAAAATCTGTGACAATTTGAGCAATAAAATGAATAATGATAATAAATTAAATAGAATCTATAAAAATAACTTTTTGAGTTATAGTGATATAAGTAACTAAATAATTGAGTAAGTAGGAAATTCTTTAAATTCTAACTAATAAATATAGAAGGAACAATTAAATTTTTTAATTGACTGGGTTTTTAACATTACATTTACACAACCATAATAAAGTTATCAAAATTAGGAATTCTTATTAAAACATTGTCAATTATCCTGATGATACCCTTTTTTCTTTCCAATATACAATCCAGGTTTCCCCCTTATGTTTACTTGTCCAGTCTCCCTACTCTTCAATTTGTGACAGTTCCCACAGTCTTTCTTTGTTTTTTCCTTTATGAAGAGTACTGGCTAGTTATTTTTCAGAATATCCCTCAATTTTTTTTTCTGGTGTTCTCTTGTGATTAGGGTGAGATGATGCATTTGCGGTAAGAATACTACCGAAGCAATCTTGTGTCCTTCACAGTGTGACATAGCAGAGGTACATCATAGAGATAGGTTATTACTAGTGACCATATTTTGATCACTTAGTTAAGATGGTGTCTGCCAGGATTCTCCCTATTTCACCCTTTGTAATTAATAAGTATCTTGAAGGGAGATACTGTGAGACTATGCAAGTCATGCTATTCATATGTTTGCACATATTTTTACAATCCTTTACAGTAAATTTCCAATTAATAGTTACAGAAGGAGTAATGGAAATAGAAAATCACTATTAGGCAAACACATAGTAATAACTACTGCAGGGTATACAGAAATCTCTATACTTAATTTGAAACTTTTTATGTCGAAAATGATTATTTATTTAAAAAGTTAAAGTAATTGGAAGATTTGGTTAAAGGAACATTAATGTAGGGCTTAGTTGTGCAGACTGGTTGCATGAAAAATGCACAAGCTTTAAAGAGTGAAAAAAGACTTGAGAGAGGAGGCACCAAGTAGGCAAAACCACTAACTAGATTCAAGTCTTAAGTCTATTCTCTATGCCTCTTCACCATTCTATCATATTTCCTATTTCATTTTTTAAAATTCGGAACTTAATTCTACATAACATCTTCTGATTTCTCTTTTGGGTCACTGTTCATTTGTACAGTTGCATTTAATCTGCTCTTCAGTCAAAATTGACTTTTAAATTTTATTTGTTGAATTCTTAATTTCCAGATATTCACTTTATTTCTTTAGCAAATTTTCACAATTATTCTTTTTAATCTCTTGTTTTTTCCTTGCCCATATTTTCAAACTTCACTTTCATAACCTTAAATCTATTGTACAAAATAATTTTATTTTTCATTCAAACAATAATAATACTTCAAATCATTGCGCTAATATTTCTGGTCTCTGTTGCTTTTTCTGGTTCTGAGTCCTAAAGCCTTGTTTCCTTGTGAAAAGGAGCTGTTTATTTCCCTTGAAATTTTATCTGTGGGAACCTTTGAAGCTGGGGTCAGTTTCTTCAAAGAGCCTTTTCTAGTTTGAGCTGGAAATCCATACAAAAGCTGACTGTGTTAATTCTAAGGGAAGATTTTTTTCATCCATACAATGCCAAGTCAAAAATAGCAATTTTCCTTGCTGTAAACTTCTGTGTAAAGGAATTATTCATAAAAGTGAGGCCATATCTCGAGAATCTAACATTACATGAACATACACAGGGTGTGGGGTCTTAGGCAAACCTTCAGACTTTCCTTCTCCCTGCTCCTGCCCTATGCTGTGTATTCTTCAAAGAAATGACAAGCTTGAACATCAGAATTCCTGCTTTGACTTTGTTTAGAGATTCTGCTGCCTTTTTACTTTCTTGCCAAATCAAAAATGAATTTTAATGGGGCAATTTTATATTTTATCTAGAATTTTAAATGTTTCAGTTTGACATAAGTGAAAAAAGGCCTATACTTTTAAATTTATGCAAATAAATCCTTCAAAATCTGAGTTCTACCTTAGTTTTCTCATATAATAAAAGAACTTAGAAATATTTCTCTACCAAATTATACATGCATGTTGTAGTCAATTTCTGAACTGTATTATATATCTCTGCTCTCTCTTTGACTTTGTTTAAGCTGTTTACAGCATATGAATTTTGTCATAGTGAGTAGATAAATTTATGTCTTTTTTTTCAAATCACTTCTGTGTTACTTATCCTGTATAAAAGGACCTTCCTCAAGATTATAATGTTATCTCAATTTTTCTTTTCATGGATTTATGGTTCTGTCCTATCTTCTTGTTTTCTGACTCTCTTTTGGATTCTACTTTTTACCAATTACTACCAGAACTTAGCCTAACTATGCAACACAGCACAACCCTCAATCCTTGGTCCTGGATTTATCTTGGTATCTTCTAAGCAAACCTACTCTGTGTTTTCATTTTAGCAAAACAGATAAGCTCTCAACGGATTTGAAATTTCAATATATCTCTTTCAAATTATTGAAATCAGTATAATTTTGTAACTGAATATAACCCTTGATATAACTATGCCACACGTCTTAGAACACAAATACATTAATATTATCTTTTACTTCTAAGTGATACATTTCAACCTGCTAAATAGACTCTTAAAGACTTAGCTAACTCATAATTCCATCATTCCCTTCCTCCACTAAGCAACCTCCTTCATGGGCTTTAGCCCTTCCTCAATTCATCTCTACCTTATATGATCCATCTCCCTTATACTTGCAGAATAAGTATTAGTTAACTGGTTAACTTAGTTTCTCCAATAATCTGAGAGATCATTTTGAATTAGAACTGTATCTTACTTGTCTCTTTATGCCCTGCAAATAATATAGAATCTGGTATATAATAAGTGCTAAAAATTGCTTGTTGAAGGTATGAAATATCAAGAATTTGGAAAAGAATTGGAATTGGATTGAAATATGGATGGATGACTGGACATAAAATCTATACTTCTAAATTTTACCCCTCTCTTGGATCCACAGACATGTCCAGTCTTTAACTTACACACTGCAGGTCAAAAATTCTTCTGATAGCTACTCTTCCTTTAGTGTTTCATGATTTTGCTAGTGTCATTATCACACTCTGGTTGCTCAAAGTATAAACCAAGCAATTCCTTGTTAACTACTGGTCACCTTTCACTTCCCATCAGTCATTAAGACTTTCATTCTATGCTCTCCATTCACAGATCAATATTATATTCTCCCTGATACTCTCATCAAATCTTGCTTTCCTAATATTTAATTTTTAACCACTTACATATCCTTTTTTCTCTACAACTCAAATCCTATTTAGAGGCCAGAATAGTTTTATTAAAGGATATATATGATCATTTTCTGAACCTGATTCGAAAATTTGAGTAGACATATTTTTATGGAGATTAAAACTGAACCCAGGGGCTTCCCTGGTGGAGCAGTAGTTGAGAGTCCACCTGCCAATGCAGGGGACACGGGCTTGTGCCCCGGTCCGGGAGAATCCCACATGCCACGGAGCGGCTGGGTCCGTGGGCCGTGTCCACTGAGCCTGCGCGTCCAGAGCCTGTGCTCCACAACGGGAGAAGCCACAACGGTGAAAGGCCCGCGTACTGCAAAAAAAAAAAAAAAAAACTGAACCCAGAGTATAGCATTCAAGGCTCTCCAAAGTGTCTTATTTTAACTAATATTTTCCTTTTCTGCACAGTTCTTTTGTGATAGCCTCTACTCCATACATACTGAACTAATAACTGTATACTTAAATGACCATGACTTACATATTCATCTTTTTCTCCCGCTCTTCTACTCACCTTCAGAACCCTTCTCTTGTAATCTTTGCTTCTGGGCTCAGCTGAAATGTCCCCTCCATCTTGAAGCTTTGTCTGATTTTCTTCACATTACAGTGACAGCATTTTCTGAGGCCCTGAAACTCTGTACCTTTGAACAGTATTTAGTATATTCCTTCTATATTATGTGATGTATGTGTTTTATCCACATACTAGCATGTGACCAACCTTATGACAAGACCTACATTTTATGTTTACCCAAATTATTAATCATCATGTTCCAAAAGATACACCATATTATTTACTAGACTTACTTAAATGGCTTCTTCTATCACATTTAAAATTTTTCATTTAAAAATATCTTTTCTATTTTAACATATTTAAAACAAACTCCTAGAATGTGGCAATCATTTCCTCCAAAATATATAAATATCTCATACCGCCTCCTGAACAAATTTCATATAGTACTGTGCACAGTTAAAAAACACTGGCAAAGTTCTCTGCATGTAAGTGCCATTTCCTAACTCTAGAAATTAATTTTTAACTTGATCTATGTCTAAATTGCCACTTCATTTCTGTGCCCAGCAAATATTCAACCTCTGTAGAGCAGTGAGTGAGGCAGCTGCTGTCATGGTGTCTGAGAAATGGGTTTCACCAATTCTACTGCTGCAGCTCAGCTTCACTGGCTGTGGATTCTGTGAGAAGGTCCTGGTGTGGCCCTGTGACATGAGTCATTGGCTTAATCTAAAGGTTATTTTGGAGAAACTCACAAAAAGGTGCTACGAAGTAACTGTGTTGGTGTCTCCACAAAATCTCATCACTGATCACAACAAGCCTTCCACACTGAACTTTGAGGTGGTCCCTGTGCCACAGGACAGAGAGACTGCTGAAAATACACTAAATGACTTTTCAGACCTGTCTGTTAACGTCATGCCATCATTGTCACCCTAACAATCAGCAAAACAACTGCAAGAATTTTTTCTTCAAATAAGTGGACACTTAACACTTCTGTGTGAGAGTGTTGTCTACAACCAGTCAATCATGAAGAAACTCCAGGAAACCAACTATAATATTATGATTATAGACCCTGTGATGCCCTGTGGAGAGCTGATTGCTGAGTTTCTGGGAGTCCCTTTTGTGTACACGCTAAGGCTCTCCTTGGGTAGCACAAGGGAGGAATACTGTGGGAAACTTCCAGCTCCGCCTTCCTATGTGCCTGTTGCCATGGTAGGACTAACAGACAAAATGACATTTCCAGAAAGGGTAAAAAAATTAATGCTTTCCATTTTCTTTGACTTCTGGTTCCAACAATATGACTGACACTCAGCTGTGGGACCAGTTTTACAGTAAAGTATTAGGTAAGAGACTCTGCTTTTCATTCTAAAGTAGTTATCAGAAGAAGCTAAGGAGGTTTAAGAAAAGTCTAGGAAGATGAAAGGAATATATTTTTAAAACTTTCACTTCCACATAAAATTCCACAACTGATAGCAATGAACTGTTGTTCAATAAATAATTGGGAAGGGGAGGCAAGAAATATCTTGCTATAGTTACTCTTTCTTTCCAGTCATCTATTTTGTAGGATACTTCAATACTTAAAAGTTATCAAAACAAAATGAAATATAAAACATGCTATTAAATGTCAATCCAGTGGAAGATGTATTTTTGTCAGATGCAGTATATCACAAATAGGTCTAGTACACTGAGTTTTCATAAAGGAGGACGTTTGACTTCTTATTGGTAAAGAGAGTGTAATGTTTGTTGAAAGAGGAAGATAATCTTCTTGCCTGGTTCCAGTAATAAACTGAAACCTAAACTATACTAACAATGGGATTAAATTTGTTATTTAACTTTCTTTGAATTTTGCTCTATAAATTTAGAAAATCATAGATTATTAGATTTAAAATTTATACCATTCTCCTGTTGGACCAGAGTACCTTCTATTCCTATCTCTCTCATAAATTTGGGATGAAACTTCAGTAAGTCCTATGTGAACTGCTTCATCATAGCTGGTCATACTGAAAAGTTTCCTAGTATGTTTTATGTTTTTTGGGGGAGCATAATACAGAAACCTGGAAAATTAAATAGAAACTTAAAAGAGTTTACTGCTTGAGGTGTTAAAAACAGCATATTTTTCACTTCACTAGTTACATACATTCTATTTTTAATCACTTGCCTTTTCTAATAAAGAATGGTTTTGCTTTACAATTTTCACATATCTAGCTCTTATCTGATCCCATCAGCTGAGGCTGGCTTTCACTTCAAATATTTTTTTTTTTTACTGAAGTATAGTTGATTTACAATGTTGTGTTAATTTCTGCTGTATAGCAAAGTTATTCAGTTATATATATGTATACATTCTTTTTTATATTCTTTTTCCATTATGGTTTATTTCAGGATATTGAATATAGTTCTTGTGCTATACAGTAGGACCTTGTTGTTTATGCATTCTATATATAATAGTGCATCTGTTAACCCAGAATTCCCACTCTATCCCTTCCCCCACCTCCCTCCCCCTTGGCAACCACAAGTCTGTTCTCTATATCTGTGAATCTGTTTCTGTCTCATAGATAGGCTCATATGTGTCATATTTTAGATTCCACATATAAGTGATATCATATGGTACTTGTCTTTCTCTTTCTGACTTACTTAGGATGATAATCTCTAGTTCCAGCCATGTTGCTGCAAATGGCATTATTTCATTCCTTTTTATGGCTGAGTAATATTCCATTGTATATATATACTACATCTTCTTTATCCATTCATCTGTCGATGGACATTTAGGTTGTTTCCATGTCTTGGCTATTGTGAATAGTGCTGCTATGAACATTGGGATTCATGTATCTTTTTGAATTATGGTTTTCTCTGGATATATGCCTGGGAGTGGGATTTCTGGACCATATGGTTCTAATTTTCATTTTTTGAGGAACCTTCATACTGTTTTCCATAGTGGCTACACCAACTTACATTGCCACCAACAGTGTAGGAGGGTTCCCTTTTCTCCACACCCTCTCCAGCATGTGCTATCACTCCAAATATTTTTGAGAGTCATGAAGAAATATGAACTAACAAACAAAAGATCATACTGGGTATTAGAAATATTAACTAATTTAACTTCCTTAATGCAGTAGTTTTCTAGGGATGCTATAACTAAATCTAAAAGACTAGATGGCATAAAAAAACAGAAGTCTATTTTCTCACAGTTCTGGAAGCTAGAAGTCCAAGACCAAGGTGTTGTCAAGGCTGGTTTCCCTTGAGGCCTATCTCTCTGGCTTGTAGATGGTCACCTTCTTGCTATGTCCTCTCATGGTCTTTTCTCTGTATATGTAAATTCATAGTGTCTCTTCCTCTTCTTGTAAGGTGATCTGTCATGTTAGATTAGGGCCCCACTCATATAACCTCATTTAATTTTAATTACCTCTTTAAAGTACCTATCTTCAAATACAGTCAGATTTCAATATATTAATGTTAGAGGAACATAGTTCAGTCCATAACACTGATTTTTAATAGACACATTGTTTCACAGAACTAATAGTCAAAATAACCCACTTTAAAAATCCTTAGATTTACACATGATTTTGAATTTACACTGAACTGATTTCACAGTAAATAATTTAGCAACTGATAAGAACTTCCTGGGTATAGGCAGTGTGTGGATTTGAGGTAAATAAGACTAGGGCCTTGGCCTCAATTCTTCCCTCACAAATAAACACAAAACACAGAATTAGAAATATACTCTGATTATTAGAGATGCTGCCCTAGTTCTAATCAATAACTTTCTAGGACATTTGTCATATTATACATAAATAGAGGAAAGGTATAGGATTCTGTATGTATACATATTATGAAACAAATATAGTCCTTAGGATCAATGGCAAATTTTTAACTCTAACATCTTTAATACGTTTTTCTTTTACCATAAGTACTGTCATTGATTTTCATTGCTGTACTCTCATGTTCTTTTTAAGCAATTCTGAATGCACTATGAGTATAATTTCATTCCTGATGTCATGATAAAAATAACTAATACAAATTGCTAAAAAATTTGAATGGAACAAAAGTATATATAATGAATGATAATTAGCTTCATGTTTCTCCTACATAAGCACTATTAACTTTTCTTGTTTTTACATCAAGATATTGTCTATGTATTATTAAACATAAATATACATTTTTTTCTTTCTTTTACCAGTAGGAATAATGAGTAAATATTCATGTTTACCTATTTTTTCACTTAATATATATTTGACATCTTTCCACACAACATTTTAAAATCTACATTATCCTTTATATTGATTTAGTAATATTCATATGAATGGGTATAACAAATCATTGAACTGGTCTAGTGTGAAAGCTATACTTCGATTGTTCCAGCTCTGGTGTTACAAAAAATATATATATATATATATATATATATATATATACACATATATATTGCCCTAAACTTTTGTACTTATAACTCTGCCACAATGTCCTCTAAAATTTTTGAAACATTTAACCTTTATCTTCAGACCTTTTCTTAGGTGGCCAGCAATTATTCCATTTTCTTATGGGCTGTTTATTCTATTGATCTCTAACTGGTCTGGAATTTTAGGGAATCTAAAGCCTTTCTTTCTATGATATGCATTACAAACATCTTTTTAAGCTCATCAATTGACTTAGGAATTTTAAACTAATTTACATCAACATAAAAATATTTTTATATAGTTTAAAAGATTACATATGAAGTTTTAGATTTTAGAAAATATCATACCAATAAAAAGTGAAAAATGTAAGTATACAGTTGATGTAAATAATAAAATAAACTTCTGTGCGCCCTACAAGCAAGCTAAGAAATAGATAGTCATCAGCTTCTTAGAAACATGCTTTTTCCAGTAAAAACCACAAGTCTAACTTTGGTGAACATTTTCTTGGAAATTTGATGTCTACCATTATATGTGATTTCCTCAACACTCTATTGTTTAGTTTATTTAAATATTATACAAATACAAGCATAGATGTGCTACTTATGCTCAATACTCTTAAAGATGCAATCATGTTTTTTTTTAAGCTCTATAGATAGTGTTCTGTTGTGCGACTACATCATGACATTCTGTGGATGGACAACTATCTATTTACAATTTTTTTATATAATGCTGCTATTATGAACATTTTTGTATATGTCCTCTGTTGTAATAACAGAGCAATAGTATCAATAGGATGTAAATTGTATATATATATATAATATATTTCCCCTACTAGGTAATTTCAGACTTTTCTCAAAAAATTATACTCCAACCAAGACTATACAAAATTTTACCTTAACCAACACAGCATTTTAGTCCTCACAGTACCACATCCTTACTTAGCATATGATTGAATGACTTTTATTAACAGTCATCAGCAACTGTCTCCATGTTCTAATTTTATAATTCCTCAAAATAATGATTTTCTTTTAAGTTTGGTCAATATGGTAGGTCTGAAATTGCATCTTAGGTTTTATTTAGATTGCTATTACTAAGATTAAGTAACTTTTCATATTTTATGGGCCATTTTTATTTCTTTTTCAGTGAATATCTTTCTCATGTCTTTTGCCCATTTTTTCTAATGGGTTTGCTTGTGCTTTCATTATGGATTCAATAAATTCCTTGTATACTCTATATAAGCCTTTGTTAGTTTCATGTATTGCAAACATCTTCTTGTCAGTTTATAATGTGCTTCTCATTGTCCTAAATATCATATGAAGACCTTCAGGTTTTAAACTTAATGGAGTCAAATTAATTAACCATTTTCTTTATGCACTTGAGGAAATCCTTTCTTAGTCTGAAAGCATAAAGATTGCCTTCTGTATTGTCCCCAAAGAAGCTATGGTCTTGTTTTGCTTTTGAAGATTTTAATCTACTTACTAATTTATTTTTGTGTATTTTGTAGGTTGGACTCAATTTCTTTTCTTTTCACCTTCCTTCCTTTGCTGTTCCTCCTTCTTCCTTCTTTCATGCCTCCTTCCTCTCTTCTTCTCTCCTCTCCTTTCTTTCTTCTTACCCTTGCCCAGGGATAAGGAGTTGTACCATTACTATTTATTCAAGGCTTCTTCTTTTCCCTAGTTAACTACAATATTTGCTTTATCATTCAGAAATTTCACTACTTAAGTGGTTTTTCTTCTATTCATTATCTTTCTTTCTCGTACTTGTTCTTTTTTCTAGCTTTATTAAGACATAATTGACGTATAACATTGTGTAAGTTTAAAGCGCACAACATGATGACTTGATACACACAGAAGTATAGCAAAATGCTTACTACAGTAATGTTAGTTAGCACATCCATCACCCCACCTATTTACTATTTTTGTGGTGAGAACATTTAACGTCTACTCTCTTAGCAGCTTTCAAGTATATAGTACAGTATTGTTAACCATAGTCATCATACTGAATATTAGATCCCCAGAACTTATGCATATTATAACTGAAAGTTCGTACCCTTTGACCAACATCTCCCTAAGCCTCCCCCACCCATCCCTGACAACCACCAATCCACTCCCCATTTCTTTGAATTTGGCCTTTTTTTTTTAAGATTCCACATTTCAGTGAGATCATATAGTATTTGTTTTTCTCTGTCTGACTTATTTCACTTAGAATGTTTCATTCATTTTGTCACAAGTGTCAAGATTTTCTTCTTTTTCATGGCTGAATAATATTCCGGTGTGTGTGTGTGTGTGTGTGTGTGTGTGTGTGTGTGTGTGTTTACCACATCCTCTACCCACCCATCAAAAATTAGACTTATGGACTGTGGCTGGGAGGAGCTGGAACTAAGTGTATGGCCTTTTCAGTATCTCTGAGAGCACAGACAGGAGTGTCTCCTACTGGGTCCCTGTGTGGCAGATCTGCTAATGGACTGTAGCTGTGATGGAGTTGCAGCTTAGTAGGGAAGTCTTTGGGATCTCTGGGGACACAGCCTTGAGTGTATTTTGCTGGGTCTGTAAGTTAGCAGGATTTTTCACAGACTGTGGCTAGAAGGGGCTAGAGCCAAGTTAGGGCCCTTTCAGAATCTCCAGGTTGTAGGTCAAAGTGTCTCCTTCTGGGACCCTGAACCCTCAGGACAGCAGGCAGACTGTGGCTGTGAGCAGGCTGGATTTAAGTATAGGAGCATTTCAGGATCTCCTGGGGTGCAGACAGGAGTGCCTCCTGCCTAGTTGCTGTGCCAGCAAGGCTACTTGAGGACTGTGACTGGGAGGGGCTGCAGCCCAGTTACAGGGTCTTTTCAGAATCTACAGTCTGACCAAGTTTAGCAAACTTGCTTCCAGGGATCCCATAGGTGCTCGAGCCAGTTCATGGGCCACTTCACGGCCCACAGCTGAGACTGAGGTTTGTGTGTTTATTACTCGACATGCAGGTGGGCATGACTCTTCTTGGGTTCCTTGGCATATGGTGTTGGTGACAGAACCAAAGAGAAACAGGCTGTAGCTGAGTTCTCAGGGGTACAGAGCGTTTTTCCATGTCTGCAACCAGGATCACA
This sequence comes from Delphinapterus leucas, assembly GCF_059928025.1. Lineage (NCBI taxonomy): Eukaryota > Metazoa > Chordata > Mammalia > Artiodactyla > Monodontidae > Delphinapterus > Delphinapterus leucas. The sequence goes on along the minus strand of NW_028322269.1, from coordinate 694,861 downwards.
CTCTATGGGTCAGTCATCTGATTGCAAACTTGCCTTCTCAAAAGGTCTTTTTCTGTCTTGTACTGCACCCGGATTTCACAATCTCCTATCTGTATCCTGAATCTCCAACAAAGGCACATTTGTCTGTGGATAAATGCCAAATCATTGTTGTTGAGGGGTAGGGGGATACATGAGAGACATCTTATTTGGTCGTCGTGCTCAAAATACCTAGAAGGGTAATACCCTCTCCCCTTGTATCTCTTCTAGAGCACCTTGGTTATCCTTAGCTCTTTGCTCTTCTATTGTAGATTTTTAAAATTAAATGTAAAATTCTACAAAAATTATCAAGTTTCATGAACCTTGGGATTTTGAGATTTTAATAAGAATTACAAGGAATCTGTAGATTGTTTTGGAGAGAATGGACATCTTTATGAATTTTGATTTTCCTATCAATGCACATGACAGCTCTATTTATTTTTCTACAATTTTTTATTGGAGTATAATTGCTTTACAATGGTGTGTTAGTTTCTGCTTTATAACAAAGTGAATCAGTTATACATATACATATGTCCCCATATCTCTTCCCTCTTGCATCTCCCTCCCTCCCACCCTCCCTATCCCACCCCTCCAGGAGGTCACAAAGCACCGAGCTGTTCTCCCTGTGCTATGAGGCTGCTTCCCACTAGCTATCTACCTTATGTTTGGTAGTGTATATATGTCCATGCCTCTCTCTCGCTTTGTCACAGCTTACCCTTCCCCCTCCCCATATCCTCAAGTCCATTCTTTAGCAGATCTGTGTCTTTATTCCTGTCTTACCCCTAGGTTCTTCATGACATACAATGGGTTTTAATAAGACTTTACAATTCTAATCAGACATAGTTTACACAACTCTTATACAATTATTCAACAATTAGAAGTTGAAGTATATATTTTACTTATATTTTCTTTTATTCATACACACAAATTTCAGTTGCCATTTCACAATATTTTGTATCCACTGAAATTATCAAACTCTATTCTAATAATGTATCTGTATATTCTTTTGGAATGTACAGAGAGTTTCAGCTTATCTGAACACTCAAGAGCAGAGACTCAGGATTGGAAATCACCACAGGAACCAGTCCCTGGGTAGGAACACCTAAACTATAATTGGTGAATTGCTGGAGGTTCAGTGTGGACAAATCTGAGGGTTAAAAAATCCAATGGGACTCAGTCATAAGGGAGTCCCCACAATATTGTGAGATTTACTTCCAGGAGCTCAACCAATTTTCCATAGTAAATATCAAAGAAATATCCCTTACTTCCAGTTAGGGGAGGGGAAAAGGAATCATTTTGAAAGAAGCTAGAGCACTCTGTTCTTCCTAAAAAGGTCTGTCCTCAGGGTAAACTAGTAAACCAGTACACAATGTGTTGGGGTATTATCAGAGCCTAACTGACCTGCAGAAGAAAAATACCCAACTCCAGGTCCCGCTAGACTACCACATGGAAAAGGGATATACCCAACTCTAGACCATCCTGCCCCAAGTAAAGTGGGAGAAAAAATTGAGAAAGAGTTGTGACGAGTCCAGAGGCATAGACTCAGTAAAATACTGAGAACAATCTTAGGGCTGTAGACTGCCTCTCTCCCCACAATTCATGACCACATTTAAAAGGCCTATTTACAATAGTTTCTTTTACCCAGTACATCATGACTGGCTATGAAGAAAAAATTACAAGGCATACCAAAAGGCAAAAACACATTTCGAGTAGTCAGAACAATCATCACAAGAGATGGCAAGAATGTTGTAATTTTCAGAACAAGGACCTGAAACAATTCTGATTAATATGCTAAAGGCTCTAAATGGATAAAGTGGACAACATGTTAAAAACAGATGAACTGTGTAAGCAGTGAGATGCAAATCCTAAGAAAAACCAAAAAAAGAGAGATAAAAAAATTGTAACAAAAATGAATTCAAAGATGAAATTATACTAATTCTTTATAGTCATTTTTAGAGGATAAAAGCTGAGGGAATAAGTTCTAACTCATTTTATGAGGATAGCATTACCTAAATGTCAAAACCAGACAAAGACATTACAAGGCAAGAAAGCCACAGATCAATATTTCTCATAGAGTCAGAAGTCCTCAACAAAATGTTAGAAAATTCTGCTCTGTGAAATACAATGTCAAGAGAATGAAAAGACAAGGCACAGACTGGGAGACAATATTTGCAAAAGACAGGTCTGATAAAGAACTGTTATCCAAAATGTTTTTTAAAAACACTTAAAACTCCACAAGAAGAAATCATGAAACCTGATTAAAAAGTAGACCAAAGATCATAACAGATACTGCACAAAGGAGATATATAGTTGGCAAATAAGCATATAAAAAGATGCTCCATGTCATTTGTTTTGAGGGAAATGCAAATTAAAATAATAATGAGATACCGCTTCACATCTATTAAAATGGCCAAAATGCAAAACACTGACAACACCAAAAGCTGGAAAGTTGTGGAACAGGAACTCTCCTTATTGCTAGTGGGAATGTAAAGTGGTACAGCCACTTGGGAAACACTTAGGTGGTTTCTTATAAAAGTAAACATACTCTTACCATGCTACCACACTCCTTGGTATTTAACTAAAGGAGTTAAAAACATGTTTACACAAAAATGTGCACGTGGATATTTATAGAAGTTTTATTCATATTTGGCAAAACTTGGAAGCAATCACATTGCCCTTCAGTTGGTGAATGGATAAACTTGGAAGCAACCAAGTTGCAGATCCAAACAAAGGAATATTATTCAGCTCTAAAAAATGAGTTATTGAGCCACAAAGAGACATGGAACAATGGAAGAACCTTAAGTCCCTATTATTAAGGAAAAAATCCAATCTGAAAAGTTTACCTACTGTACAATTCAAACTCTGACATTCTGGGAAAGGTAAAACTGTGGAGACCATAAAAAAAAAATCAATGGTTGCTAGGGGGTTAGATGGGGATGGGGGATTTATAGGCAGAGCACCAAAGAATTTTGGGGTAGTGAAAATACTCTGTATGATACCATAATGATTGATCATGTCTTTATTATTTGTCCAAAACCACAGAATTTATAATACTAGGAGTTAATTATAATGTAAACAACAGACTTTGGATGATTATAATGTTTCAGTGTGGGTTCATCAATTGCAACAAACGTACGATTCTCTTGGGGGATGTTGATACTGAAGGAGTCTATGCATGTGTGAAGACAAGGGTACATGGGAGATATCTCCACTTTCCCCTCAGTTTTGCTGTGATCCAAATATCGCTCTAAAAATGTAAAGTATTAATTTTTTAAAAGTGATACAGAAATTATGCATATTAGTTTTCTCACATGCCTTTGAAAGGAATGAATAAGCTAAAGAACCTAGAAAAGTTATTTCTAGGTTGATATCTGCGGCTTGCCTGAATTACCACCGAGAGATTGGTAACTGTCCTCTGCTCAATTCCCTCCATCCAACTCACCTACATTAAGGCTTTTGCCATACATTCAGGCTACCTCTAAGAAGTCTTTGAAATTGAAAGGCATCTCAGTAAACTCACCATGTAGGATTACAGTAATAGATTCAAACAATAACAATATTTACATGGTAATTCAAATTTAATGGCCATTTATCAATTATTTATATAATTTTCCACTGTGTTCATAACTCATTTTGTGTAATAAATATAACTATAGGAAAAAGACTGGTGGTAAAGTTTAATTCCATATTTTTGTTTTGCAAGTCCTCAGCATAACATTTAGAATGTCTTATGAAAGTATTTAACAACTTTTGCATACTTTTGCTCAGTTTTGTTCTCACGTTTGATTGGCTTTGTATTTCATACTGCGCATAACTGTTTCAAAAATAGAAGCTTAGTGAATACTTTAAGCTAGGTCTTTCTTAAAATGTGGTCTACAGGTTTACACAATAATTTCACCTAAGTACTTAGTAGTCAAGACAGGATGTCACACGCATGGAACAAGACATCTAAAGAACAATAACATATTGGTGGGAAACTGTGAGGCAGTGTTCTCATCCAGTCTCTGGCAATTTCAAGCTGAGTGTCCTTGGAAATTGCTTCTTTATTATCAAATTAAATCATTGCCTATATAACTTCAGACATATATCCAAGCACTACAAAGTAGTAATGATTCTAAAAAGAGGCTATCCAACCTGCAGTATACATGATCACCAATTCTGAATAGAATCCTTAAGAAAGGAATATTCTCATCTGAGTTTTTCTTTACTTGGATGCAAAACACGTTTTCTTTGTATACAAATGATTGACTTGGTAATTTGCAAATACTCGTTCTTCTCCACAGTGTCAATAACAGAGCTATGCTGCTGGATGTCTTCAGTTTGCTACACCAAATCTATTTTCAAAATCATAGGGGTCTTTCGTGAATGATTTTTTTTTTTTTACTTTACTTTGATATTTAAGCAGAGAATGAAGTCTGCCATGTGACATGTTAAAAATATCATTGTGTCCATAGTATAGATATTGGATTGAAGAACAGGAAGCTAGAGCCTTGGAAATCATTAAGAAGACTGCTGTAGTCTTCCTAACAAGCATGATAGAGTTATGAATAGGGACATTTACTATGATCATTTGAGTGATAAAGATGCTTTCGTGAGTCTTGGGCAGACTCTTACTGACAGGCTTTGGTCAGTAAGAAGAAGTTAAGTGTTGATGGAAGACATGGAATCAGACAGGGCCTCTTGGAGAGCAATGAGATTTACTGAGCCAGGAAAGTTAGTTGAAAAAGCTTTTTTGAGATAGCAATGATGAGTTCCATTTCAAATTCACTTTAAGAAGTCTAAAGAGTTTTCAGGTGGAGATTTCTAGAAGTCATCTGTTAATACAAGGTTTCAGTCTCAGCAGAGAGCATTAGAAATAAATTGGGAGTCATCAACATAAAGTAGAAATCATAAAACTGAGAAACCCAAACGCTGAATTGGTTCTTTATGACCATGATATCAGGGGTTTTTTTGGAGTAAAAGAGAAAATCATATTCCAATGTTATCAAAGAATAAATATGGACTGCCAGAAATATTAGAAGCAAACAATATTGAGAAACAAAGGAAAATAATAGGTAAATACAGTAAGAATATTGTATTTAACTATCTTTATCAATAGGCAGTGAAGAGACAGATATTCATTTGCTTGGGTTGTGGGTAAACAAACATAATCTCTGTAGAAGATAGCAGGTTAAATGGTGTTCCCAGGTGAGTTCTTGATTTCTGTTTAGGGTAAGATGGATATTGAAGTTTAAAACTTTACTTCAGGATTCTGAATATGCTTTTCACACCAACTAAGGTATAGCTGAAGACAAGCTCTATTGAGTGTTATTACTGGAGGTAGTAAACCAATATCTAAAATAAATAAAGGTACAGAAAGAGATAAGACATATCCCATGGCTCATTAGGTAATACCTTGCCACACTATTATGTTTATCCTTCCAACCCCACTTTTCACATGCAGACAATTTCACAAAAATGACTCAGACATGTTTCACAAGGTAGAAAAATTATTCCATCCCAAACCCAATTATTAATATAGATATTTGGGCAATACCAATCTTGGCTTATATCTCTGATGAAAGAATTATGCCAGTCACTGGATACACAGAATAGAAAAGAAATGAGAGTTAAATCAAGAATCCAAATCAAACAGGTAAGTGTGTAAATCTTAATATACCTGTGTGTATATGTGCCTGCATATGTGTTTGTGTGTGTGTAATGTTTCTTTATTCAATCACTATCTGTTTAGGGAATTGAATCAAAATGGTAAAATACCAATTCCTGGGACATCAGATATTCTCTTAGCATTAACTAAGTAAAAATAGCAGTCTAATTTCATTTATGGCATTGTCCTTCCCGTTGTAATTTTACTAGCCTTAAACTGAGAAACATAGTGATTGCAGGGTGACCACATATAGTTACAAAGAGATGACATATCTCTAGAGGGTGACATTTACATAGATTATGTGAAACACCCCAATCCCAGACTTTGCTATGCCTAGTTTGCACAACTGTAAGTGATGATCAAGAGAATTTTATTTGCAGAGAATCTGTGCTAAGGCTCAAATTTTGGGCACGCAGTTAGTGTCACACTCTTGTGGGAAGGCAGAGAAACACTGTCTCATAATTGTTATCATGATTGTAGCAGGAATTTAACTGCATTATCATCTTTTCAAATGTATTACTATATATACCATTTCTTAAAAAATATTTTTAGCCCTATTAATCAGGGAAATAATAAACATGAGAAAAATATTCTGAACGCCTAACAGGAAGTTAGATCAAGTTATTCATAATTTATTGGATGTAAACTGGCATGCTAAAAATTTTCAAAGCCTCATTCAGAACCCTTCTTTGGGCTTCCTTCCAAGGAATATTTTTACAAGTTTGCAGACAGCTCTGTTGGTTCATAAAATTAAGCCTTGGGAGTAATAGTTCCATGTACCATGAAAACATCGGCCTCTTATCCCCTATTCATTTTGTATAATGGTTTGGTTCCATGGCTTTATGTGTAATCACTCATTATATATTTAAGCCATAGTTTTCAGAAATACATTTCCTCTTAAAGAGACTAGATGGTTCTATGTGGCAGAAGACAGAATCAGTCTAACAATGTCCCTGACACTTCTCTTGAGTCTGCCTATTTAGAAATGTAGGAGAGCCTTTTTCCCCCTGTGATCCTGCACTTGTGTAAGAGAGAGAATTTTATCTCTGAAGGAAATGGAAGAATTTGTCCAAAGTTCAGGCGAAGATGGTATTGTGGTGTTTTCTCTGGGGTCAATGGTCAAAAACCTCACAGAAGAAAAAGCCAATCTCATTGCCTCAGCCCTTGCCCAGACTCCACAGAAGGTTAGTACAAACTCCAGTCATGGGGGGCAGCCACTCTGCCAACTGGAGAGAGTGTGTGGCTAATAGTACTCTTTCTAGGTGAAAGTTGTAACTCATCACACACTGAGCAGAACTGGCACCACCTTTAAGTAAATATGTCTCAAAACATTAAAATGTATTTGGGGCACATTTTACCATTTGCCTACTGAGCCTTCGCATTACTATGAAAATACATCTTTTTATGAAGTCACTTATTTTCAATGAAATAGAGATGAAAATGTTAAGATTCTAATAATTTTTACTCTTTGAAACCTTATGACTTGCACTGACTCTTCCCAAAAATTCTAAAGTGTGTTAGCTTCAAGGTCCAGGAAAAGAGAGATTACACATAGAGTAGAGTAGAATCATGTTCAAGAATATACTTTATATTGCTAGGCTTTATTAGGATTCAATTAAAGTATAGTTGGTTTAGAAATAGAAGCCTAATCTTCCCAAGATAAATTTTCTACAGTTAAAACAATTAAAGATCCTAGTGTTATTGTCAAACAGTATATATTTTCTAATTTATGACATTCAATTAACTTTAATTTTGTTAATTCTAGATTTCTACTCTTTATATACTTCCATTCACAAAACATCCTGTCTCTTTATATTTTTATATTAAAGTAAATAAAACTCTATAATTGTAAGTGTACTATTTAGGCCTGTTAAAACTCTGGATTTTTATTTTTAAACTTTTCTGTTAAAGAGTTTGCCACCTATTAGTATTTAATCTGAAAATCGTAATACAGAAAAGAAAAAAAAAAGAAAAAAATTATGTAACAAAAGATTAGCATCCTAACAAGATACTTCATTAAATAATAGAGTATAAACAAATCCTCTATCTCATTCCCCCTCAAAAACAAAAAAGGGAAAAAGAGAGAAAAAGAGAGAGAGAAAGGAAGGAAGGCAGGCAGGAAGGCAGGAAGAAAGAAAGAAAGAAAAACAAAGGGAGGAAGGAAGGGAGGGAGGGCAGAAAGGCAACAAATCATCCAAAAAGCAGCCAAAAAAATTTTAAAGCTAATTATATTTTTGGAAAACATTACATTTGAAACTTAAGAACTAGGATGGCCTCATGACAAGTAGTTACGTAGTATTCATGTTCGTTTTAATGCTTTTTAACCCTCATATTCTGCCTAAACTAGTCCTATTTATTTTCTATTTCTTCACTCACAATCTCACTTCCAAAAGCTTTTAAGTGATAATACTATATTTAATAGACTATTAGTATAAGCCCTTTCAAAAAAGGTAAAGGCAAACAGTTTTACCTTATTTCTCAATGTTTGCAAACTACCTCTTTTGTATGTTCCTCTCAACTATCACATAAAGGAGGATGGGCTAAGAAAGGGCGGTTTTGTGCACCACCTGCCGGCCATTGAGGGCAGAACAGGATGCTTAGAACTCAGAATTTGGAGGACATGTGCACCCCTCACACCTGCCTGGCTGGGATGTTAAGTCATTCAATATGTCAATGTCCCAGACTCTTTGCTGATGACACTGGTGATGCTCTGCTCCAGTCATGCCTGGTTTCCTGCCTGGGACGTGCCTCACTCCTTGGAGCCATAGCCTGGGGAACAAGAAAGTCAGCCTTTTATGCTACCTGAAAAAAAAAACCCTCTCTCCTGTCCCTAGAAAAGAGCTTCTGGTTTCCACCATCAGATTCTCCTCTGGATCTTCAGCCTTTTAGGCACAGAGGACTGCAGCTCTGCTTAGAATAAAATCTTCCTTGATAAACTACTATGCAACCTGGATCAGTTTCACAAATAACTGAAACAGAAGATGAAAGTGAAAAGTGTTTGGACTTGTCTCCATTTCGGAATTAAGGCCCAGAGTTGATTCCAAGAAAGCAGGAGCTATTTGAAGCATGTGGAATACAACTGTCATGCCTTGGAGCTTGTCAGGGAGGGAAGCAAACTGCACTTTTCTCTCATTTATCAATTCCTCTCAAAATACAAAGAAATAAGGAAGAATATTATGCTCATGACCCTCTCTATTCAATTATATTTTTATGCAAGAAAAGTAATCTGCACTCATACAAGCTATAAAATATCTGAAAACAAAATAATGGTTATAGATTTAAACATGATATATTATATCTTGAATATCCAACAAATTATTTAGAACACAATCTATGTTTCTTAAATTAATAAAACTTACAAATTATAATTTTTATCCTTTCAGGACATCAAGTGCTATTTGCTGTTTTCAAATTTTAGTATACTTTTTCTTGAAAAACTTTCTTCGCAATATTCTTTTGTTTATGACTTAAAGTTAACTGCTGTAACAGATATACATGAACATCAGTTGTTTGAACTTTTTATGAACTTCTGTATACTTCATGTAGTACCTCAACACAGACTTTCAAATAGTCAAAAAAAAAAAAACTAAGATGGGCTATATGATTTATAAATAACTCTATGGCCTTAAAATGCCTTAATTTTGTGTTTTTACTTACAAAATTAAAGCACTGTCTTCCACAGGTTTTATGGAGTTACAAAGGAAAGAAACTGGCCACGTTAGGAGCCAATACTCGGCTCTATGATTGGATACCACAGAATGATCTTGATAAGACCAAGAAAAAAAAGCTGTACAGTTGGATGATGGGCAAGTAACTGCTTAACAGCAAGTAAATTCAATAAACATTTTAAATATTTAAATTTCCACATTTTACTTGCAGTTTTAAAGCAGATATAATTAAAGAACGGGCCATTAATTTTATAGATTGATGCTTACTCTGGCTCATAAAAGAGAATCTTCAGTTAAGACTCTCACCACTCTCCAAGTTTCAATTTCAGTTCTGATATGGCCTCCTAAGTAAGTCTTTCTAGACAATGCAGAGGAAGTTAATTCCACCTTTTTCGGGGATCACGATTATCTGAGATAGCAATTCTCCATGTTCTTGGCTTTTGTAGAAAACACTGCCTTCTTCATTGAGTTATCCAATAGTTTTTTCCCCATCTCTCTCTGAAATTCTATTAATGTATTATGTATCATGAAATCCTCACCTGCTTCTCTTCCAATCCCCAAACTAGGTCATCCCAAAGCAAAAGGTTTTATCACTCATGGTGGAACCAATGGGATCTATGAAGCTATCTATCATGGGGTGCCTATGGTGGGAGTTCCCATGTTTGCTGATCAGCCTGACAACATTGCTCACATGAAGGCCAAAGGAGCAGCTGTGGAGGTGAACATAAACACAATGACAAGTGCAGATTTACTCAATGCCTTGAGAACAGTCATTAATGAACCTTTGTAAGTACTACTACTTTTAAAGGCTTGTCATTAATTATGCTACCCATCATACTCAAAAATGTCCAATGTTTCATGCATTTCTAACTAGTGTATTTTCAAATAACAACTATAACATGACCATTTAAAAACCATTTTATTATTTCATTTCCCAAATTACTGAAGTGATTGTCTGAGATGATAAAACAAACTAAGATTTCAAATATTATATTAATGTTTTTTCAAAATAAATAATGTTGGTGATTACATAAATTCTTAGATAATTTTCTGGATAATCTGCTTTTTTTATAAACAAATATATATGTTTATTTAAATATTATAACCATTCAGTAAGTACAAAAATGGAAGTGAAAATTCACCCAATATTGATCATTCAAAAATAATCATTGTTAACACTTGGTGTATATCATTAATCAGTATATGCATATATACAGGGAGGAGTAGTTAGAGTAGTTAATAATTTTATAAATATCAATTGATACTATATATGTATTTTTAAACAAAATTCTAAATTTTATCTGATTTAGCTAAAGATAAAATAAATTTGTAAACTACATTTATAAACTATATGAACTTTAGATACAGATGATTATATCTTAATATTTTTCTCTGAAAGGTCTCACCAAGGTTAAGAATTAATATATGTATACATAGTGTTTATTTTTAACAATGTGTTTTAATTTTAGCCACTAATAGTTGAAATTGGAAGTTATTTCATCTCTAATATATATTACTTAAATTTTTAATTTGTCAATATTTATGGCACTTATTTTCCTCACAGTAATTTAATCTTTTCACATATTTTAAGAGAATCAATATTCACCATTGAATCAGAGATTCTACAAAATATTTTGAATTCATTCTTAACTGAATGCTTCATATGGAATTTTCTTTCATCAAAGAGTCATGGACTCCCTGAAATCACAGTTAACAATATTTGCTCATTGACTTGATGGGAGAATGACACCTATCTGAATATAACATACTTAGATCTCACTTTCTTTCCTTTTGAACTGTGCAGGGTTACTTATGATCTTCTGGCTTAAAATGCTGCTGTAGGGTTTTGAGGACTTTCTGATCAGTATTACTTTTTAAGGGTTTCTTGTTCGGCCTGGAAATAGTATTTTTTAAATTCAGAAACTTAAACATGGCATATCCTTATCATTTGTTTTCTACATTTTCCTGGGATTATATTGTATTCTTTTACCACTGTTAATCTAGGATGAAAATTATTCAATTTTTCTTTTCAGAAATTAATTTTTTTTGTTTATTAAAATGTCTTTTAGTTCCATTTTTTATCTCTTTCAGGGACATCAGATTTTAATATTCCCTATGTTAAAATATTTGAGCTTGTTTTCTTTCTCTATTATTTTCTAATTGTTCTAATCATTTTTTGCTTTCTTAATTTACTGAGATTCCTTCAAATAGTCCATAAATTAGTAAATTCACTTTTTCATGAACATTGCTTACTGTTTGTAATTTTCTTATTAATCCTTTAAAGTGCTATTTTTAACAACTAATTTCAATAGCTCACCTTGTCTTTTGTTACCTCCTCTTGTTTCATAATCTGATCCTCGAGCTTTTGTTCATAACTCTCACATTCTTACTCTACTCAAACTTTCCTCTTCTTTTGAATTATGTATTATGCCTAATTACATTCTAAGTCTGTCATTTTTATGTTTTTTCCCCAATATTGTGTAAGTTGCTGTCATGTGTCTCATCTTGCTTTCACTATTTGCTCCACATTTGTATAGATACCTTATTTTAAAATTTGTTTCCAGTTTATCTCAGACTCAATTATTTTTATTCAGAGGCAAAACTTGAAGGATAGTTGTAATATTCCATTCACATTACTGAAACCTGCAATTTAGGAGTTAGGAGAGAAGGTCAACATAAATGAAATTTTTGCAGCTTTTTTTAGTGGAACTAGTCTATGAAAAACCATCTGTTAAAGCCCTAGCAGCAAGGTTTTCTAGACAAAGTGGTCAATGTATTCATTTCCAAAAGGGAAGACACTCAATATCTGCCTTGAACTCATCCTAAAAAGTCAGCCCTGGTGGTCCATTTTCCCCTCCCACTCACATTGCAGTCAAAAGATTTTTGTTAAGATACATAATCAAATCATATATTTCAGAATATTATATATATCATCAGGATCTGGAAAGGGAGGTTAGGAGTTTCAGCAAGGCTTACTATGATCTTTTGTTTCCCATAAATGATGATCTTGATGTCTAATCTATTAGGCTATTACCAAGTTGTTAATTGCTGATAATTTGGTTCATTTTACTAAATATCAGAGTAGGTAAATTCTGTAATTTTTAAAAATTCTACTTCATTTTATAGAAGGCTTACTAAATTTTCCTGTTGATTTGAAAACTATTGATGTGAAAAAATTATACTCTTAGAATTTCCCAGGAAAATACCTGAAATTATTTATTTTAAAAATACCTTAACTGGGCTTCCCTGGTGGCACAGTGGTTGAGGGTCCGCCTGCCGATGCAGGGGACGTGGGTTCGTGCCCCGGTCTGGGAGGATCCCACGTGCCGCGGAGCGGCTGGGCCCGTGAGCCATGGCCGCTGAGCCTGCGCGTCCGGAGCCTGTGCTCCGCAACGGGAGAGGCCACAACAGTGAGAGGCTCGTGTACTGAAAAAGAAAAAAAACAAAAAAAAAGAAACAAAAAAAACAAACAAAAAAATACCTTAACTTTAACCTAAACTTAATTCTAAGTCTGAAATTATCTGGGAACAAAAGTGTTTAGTGTAGAGTATATATATAATGTATTTGTATTCCATTTTCTTATTCCTTAAAGGAATTAAGGAGCACGAAGTTTACATTTAAATACATAAACCATAGCAATTTCATAATATTTTAACATAACTGTCATAAAACAGTGTACAACAAATATTAAGTAATCATCTTAATGAGCATAGATTATCCTATCTCATTTGTAGGAAGGCTTACTGTATTTTTATTTGTATTCACATGTACAAGTGTATCTGTCAAGTATATGCATATTTCAAATTTTAAATCTCTATCTATAAATGGAGAAAACCTTGAATAAAAATATGATTTGAACAGATAGTCTCTTATCACCACTGTAGTTTGCCTAAAATGTATTAGGATGAAACTTGTGTAACTACTCTTCTAGTCCTACCTATATTTCAATCTGGTTTAAAGAGAGTATGAAAACAACAACAAAAAACAAAACAAACAAAACAACAAAACAAAAAGAGAGAGTATGACTATTCTTTCTCACTGTGCACAAAAAAAAGAACACAAGTAAATTACCTCTTGCTGCTGGATGTTGTGTATCATGTTCACTGGTGAATGATGATTACATTTCTTCTTCTCTGATCCCAACAATGTCCAGCTTGCACCAGGACATCTCTTCACATCTCTACCTCCTGTCATCTTCATGTCTGCAGGCTGGAACTTTTATCTCTAACACAAAACCAAAGGTAAACATACTAATTCTTGGCTCAGCCACCAAGAAATCTCCAGTGAATTCAGAACATGCCTTTTGAAGACATACCTATAACCATTGGTGTTTGAGAGACTATTAGAGTTGTTAACTATTGCTCTTGTGATGCCACATTGATTATGGGCTTTATGCTAGTGAGACATTTCTATTTACCTTAAAAACTCAAAACCCATGTCCTTGCCATTTCTAAAATTACCTTAGTATCTTCATCCAATCTTGACACTGCCGATATATAGACACTGTGTTTTGCATCACAAAGGCACAGGTGTGTGCAATGGAGGCATTATCACAGTGTCGATCTCAGGCATTGCAAAAATGTCTCACTACTGTTGACTATCAGTTTCTATGTCTGTCATCATTAATTAGTCTGACATTAGAGGCCATGCTTATGGACTCTCTAATGGGTATTTTCTCTCAAAATAGGGTTATTCAGAGTCTTGGTCTGGAACAGTCCTGGAAACTATAATTCACACAATACCAAAATTCCTTCTTGGAAAAATGAGGCTATACATTTACAACTGATTTATTCCATCTTTTTTATATGTTTGCATTTTACCACACTCCATTAAGAATATATTTCTTCCACACCCCTCTTTCACAACTCTTAACATGCTATGTGACCAGCAAAGTTCATGTCACATCAAGAATTAAAGTGTTTTTCTCAACACAGCTATGGATTTTGGCTTGCATAACACATATCATGTATTGTATGCTTACTTTTAATGAAAACAAAAGCTCTATAATTTCTATGTTTTTGTTTGTTTTTGCCTACCAGTTATAAAGAGAATGCTATGAGGTTATCACGGCTTCACCATGATCAGCCTGTAAAGCCCCTGGACCGAGCAGTCTTCTGGATCGAGTTTGTCATGCACCACAAAGGAGCCAAGCACCTGCGGCCAGCTGCCCACAACCTCACCTGGTTCCAGTACCACTCTTTGGATGTGATTGGGTTCTTGCTGGCCTGTGTGGCAACTGCTGTATTCTTGGTCACAAAATGTTGTTTGTTTTCTTGTCTAAAATTTGTTAAAACAGGAAAGAAGAAAAAGAGAGAATAGATTTTTCTAAGTTTGGTAAAGACTTGTATGGGCAATTCTGTTCATTCTAGCCACAATGGCCTTAATGAAAACATAACATCTTCATCCTGCTTTCAAAATTCCCATTCCTCTCTGCCTTAAGCTAGAGATAAAGTCTAGAATTCAACAATAGCATTAACTGGTGGGCATGTCCCCTTCTTCTTTTGTCTTTTCCCAGGTGGCTTTACCCTCTTCCTCAAACATTCCTGACAAAGGTTCACTAATAATTTTACGTTTATTCTATTAATAATATCAATTTTTCCTTTACTTTTAACCTTAAGTGATATGCTGACTGACAATATGCTGAATCCTGGGGAACACACAAAATGTAAGCCAAAGTTGATAGATGCAGGGACCACAGAGAAAAAAAATTCACAAGCTCCTCTAGAACATACAAATTAGGAAACCATCACAGGAGACTAGTATATCATAAGAGTAATGATTTCATTTGTCATAAAAATAAGTCTTTCTGCTTGCCCAGTGTTACTGGGGTCAGAGCACGAATTGATAATAATTGTGATGGCACATCACACCAGGGAAGGTCTACAAATTTCCATTAAACACATAGATAATCATACCCACATTTCTGCCTTTAGTCAGCAAGTATTCTTGTGTGCCCTTTAGTTTAAGAGACTGAGCACTGCCTTCAAACAAGAGATCGATTGAATCATTGATTTTTTTGTCAGGGACAGAGAATGTAAGCAATATTTTAAGGGGGAACAGATAATTTTTAGAAAAAAATAACAAATATAGGAAAATTTTAAAATAATTTTATGAAAATTTTAATTTACAGTACAATTGATAACCTTAAAGTTAAATGTCAATTCATTATATTTAAAAATCATTAAAGCTCATAATCTACAATTGCTATTTATAATCAAAGGTGTAGTTTTCTGTCAAAAACAAATATTTACCTGAAAGACACGATTATTATGCTATTTTTCAGTCTCTGTCTCCTACAAATTTAAATCCATCAATAATTGTTATGCCAAGGATATAAGATGTTAGCAGACCTGTTTGACCAAAGATATGTTGTAGTAAACATGCATCAATGCAAAGCACTAAAGAGAAATGTTCATATTGGATTCAGCTTTGCATTAATTTAACAAATAGATTAAAGATTTTACTTTCTTTACCCATCATAAACTTAATGACATGTCTAATTAAAGTTTTAATTTCAGTATTTGATATATAATTGAAGAAATAAATGACATCTATCAGCTTACTGAATTTTTTGAAATTCTTATTTATTTCAATATGGTATATCGAAAATTACTTCCAATTTAAAAATAATTGTATCACTAGAACGTACAGGTATTTCCTCTAGAATATGTACATTACTGAAAATGCAAATAAATTATAAAAATTTTTTTGTGAAGGCTGAAAATGTGTTTGTTAAATGTTTTCTTTCTAAAAGAGTGATTCATATGGATACGTTTTGACTTTTACAATTATGTTTCGAGAAGAGCTGCTTGTGTTTGTTCTATGCTCAATTTATTTTTGGTAATTAAAATGTAGCAAATAGCTGAGATCTAATGAGAGGTGGGTTGGCCATCCCTGGCCCTGAACACTGCCCAAGTGCAGGCACCCATTTGGTTTGACTTACTTCAGCTCCATAGCTGCTGCTCACCTGATTTATCCCTTTCTGCCCTCTGGTAATCTACAAGTTTCTTCCTTTGCCTGAGAATCATCAGAAGTCATCTGGCAAAAATTCCTGGGTGATACCAACTGCATTAGCTAGAATAACTGCAGCATATATTTGGATTTTTTTTTAAAAAAAGGTTAAGAACAGACTTTCCTTAGCAGTCATTCATAAAACTGTTCATTCTAGGATAATAAAGCAGAAACCAAGTCCCATCAGCCAGGTACTTTTACATAAATCTTACTTTCTCAGACCTTAGTTATGACCAAGAGACTGAACTTAATATTTTTACTTACTTTGTTCATAAACATTCCACATGCTGTTTATCCTCTGGTCAGGGTTCTTTACCTGGTAGGATGATCCAAATCTTTCTACACTCCAAATCAATGTGAAAATATATCTTGTCTTACTGGTTTGCCACAGCTTTCCACTGACATTTTACTATTGGACATCAGAGTATTGAGATGGATACTAGGCATAATTTTGCCTACACTTATCATGTGTCAGCAACCTAGTTTATCTTTGGTATTTTGGATAAATTACCACAGCCAGGAGAGTAAGCCCTTCTCTAAGTGAATTCTGATGCAGAGGAGCTCAAAATAATTAAGAAGTATGCATGCTTCCGATCTAAGTATATTATGTCCATATGCCTGGGTGGAATCACTGCTCTCTTGAGAAATGCAACCTCTAAACTGCCTGTCTCCAAGTTGTAGTAATGAAAAACAAACTTGTCTAAGGGAAATAGGGAAGCATACTTGTTAGAAGATCCATTCCCACTTTCAACCCCTTGATATCGTAACCCATGTATTCAAACTGAAATACAGAATATATCGTATATCAGGCCATAATTTAAAGCATACACTGCCTTCTTTAAGACAGAACCTAAAATATACAGGGTATTAGCCCCCAGCTAAAACCCTGAAAAGCTTTCATTACCTAATGGGGAACCTGGTAAAATCAGCAAATTTCATGGATATTACACTTTGTGGAATTTCCTCAGCTGTAAATATGTTTCCTGCCCAGACACAATGCTGATATCATTACCATGATTTTTTTTTTAAGATGTTGGGGGTAGGAGTTTATTAATTTATTTATTTATTCTTGCTGTGTTGGGTCTTCGTTTCTGTGCAAGGGCTTTCTCTAGTTGTGGCAAGCGGGAGCCACGCTTCATCGCAGTGAGCGGGCCTCTCACTATCGTGGCCTCTCTTGTTGCGGAGCACAGGCTCCGGACGTGCAGGCTCAGTAGTTGTGGTTCATGGGCCTAGTTGCTCCACGGAATGTGGGATCCTCCCATACCAGAGCTCGAACCCGTGTCCCCTGCATTAGCAGGCAGATTCTCAACCACTGTGTCACCAGGGAAGCCCATGATTTTTATTAAGACTATGTCCCTGGTTTGTGATGCTGGCAGAAATACTATAGAAAGGTTTTAAAAGCTTTGGTAGGTTCCACAAAAGTCTAAGCCACCTGCAGAGACAATTTACTTGTTTCTCAGGAACTGCTTTGGCCTGTTCTCATATATACTATATCTATTTAATTGTAGAATGTTGCTGCTAATGTTCAGTTATATTTTTGTTATTGCAAAATAATAGTCATCATAAGTAACATAGTCACTTGGTACCCATGATCAGGTATTCATTCTCAACCAGAGTTCAATAACAAGCCAGGGACTGTTTCTTCTAATGGAGAAGAGACATCAGAAAAATAGGTCATAGTAGTGCTCCAGAATCTTAGGACTTCTATTTTTCTGACGCTTATCAAATATTTATTTAACACTCTGCTATCTGCTACAAGCACAGCAGGTACACTTGGATATTCTTTCTTTTTTTTTTAATTGTGGTAAAAAAAGATATCTACCTTCTTAGATTTTTACATGTACAATACAGTATTGTTAGCTCTATGCACAATGTTGTACGACAGATCTCTAAAACTTGTGCGTCTTGCAGAACTGAAACTCATACTTCTTGAATAGCTACTCCCATTGTCCCTTCCCTCCAGTTGCTGGCATCCACCACTCTATTTTCTTCTTCTATGAGTTTGATTATTTAAGATACCTCATATAAATGGAATTACGCAGTATTGTATTCTTCTATGACTGGCCTATTTCACTTAGCATAATGTCCTCAAGTTTCTTCCCTGTTGTAGCATGTGACAGGATTTCCTTCATTTTTGATGCTGAATAATAGTCCATTGTATGTATATACCACATTTTCCTTATCCATTCATCTGTGGGTTTACATTTAGTTTGCTTCTATATCTTAGTTATTGTGAATAATGCTGCAATGAACACATAAGTGCAGATATCTCTTTGAGATAGTGATTTCAATTATTTTGGATAAATACCCAGAAGAGAAATTGCTGCATCATATGGTAATTCAATTTTTACTGTTTGGGGGAATCCCCTTACTGTTTCTAATAGTGGACACACCATTTTACATTCTCACCAACAGTGCATAAAGATTCCAACTTCTGCAGATCCCTGCCAATACTTGTTATTTTTTGTTTGTTTGCTTTATAATTGCCATCCTAACAGGTATAAGGTGATATCAAACTGGTTTTTATTTGCATTTTCCTAATTGTTAGTGATGTTGAACATCTTTTCATGTATACATACATGTTCACCATTTGTATATTATCTTTGCAGAAATATTTATTCAAGTCTTTTGCCTATTTTGTAATTAAGTTTTGTGGGGATTTTTGCTATTGAGTTGTAGGAGTTCCTTATATATTTTGGATATTAACCCCTTATCAGATATGTGATTTGCAAATCTTTTTTCCATTTCATTAAGTTACCTTTTAAATCTTCTAATGGTTTCCTTTGTTTTGCAGAAGTTTTTAGTGAGATGTAATCTTACTTGTCTATTTTTGCCTTTTGTTTACTGTGCTTTTTGTGTTGTATCCAATAAATCATGGTCAATACCAAAGCCATGAAACTTTTCCTCTGTTTTCCTCTTGGGGATTTGCAATTTCAGGCCTTACATTTAAGTCTTTAGTGCATTCTGAGTTAATCTTTGTGCATGATGTAAGATAAGAGTCCGATCTCATTTTTTTGCATGTGGATATCCAGTTTTCACAACACTATTTTTTAAAGACACTATCCTTTCCCCACCATGTATTCTTGGTGCCTTGCCAAAAATCAGTTGACCATATATGTGTGGGTTTATTTTTGGACTCTTTATTCTGTTTCATTGGTCTATATGTCTGTCTTTAAGTCAGAACCATACTATTTGCAATATGTTTGAAATCAGGTAGTGTGATGCCTCCAGCTTTGTTATTCTTTCTTGAAATTGTTTTGGATATTTGGGGCCTTTTGTGGTTCCAAATCAATTTTAGATTTTTTTTTCTATTTCTGTAAAAATTTGCATTTGGATTTTGACAAGGATTTCATTGAATCTGTAGATCGTTTAGGGTAGTATGGACATTTAATAATGTTAGTACTTCCAATGCATGAGCACAGGATGTCTTTCCACTTATTTGTGTCCTCTTTAATTTCCTTTATCAATGTTTTGTAGTTTTAACTATCCAAGTCTTTCACCTCTTTGGCTAAGTTTATGCCTAAGTATATTTGGCTAAGTATATTCCTTTTAATGTTGTTATAAATGGGACTGTTTTTTAAATTTTCTTTTCAGATAGTTCATTGTTAGTGTGTAGGAAACAATTTTTTTTTAATAAATTTATTTTTGGCTGCGTTGGGTCTTCGTTGCTACGTGTGGGCTTTTCTCTAGTTGCGGCGAGCAGGGGCTACTCTTTGTTGTGGTGCATGGCCTTCTCACTGCGGTGGCTTCCCTTGCTGCAGAGCACGGGGTCTAGGCACGCAGGCTTCAGCAGTTGTGACACGCGGACTCAGTAGTTGTGGCTCAAGGGCTCTAGAGCGCAGGCTCAGTAGCTGTGGTGCATGGGTTAGTTGCTCCGTGGCATGTGGGATCTTCCCGTGTCCCCTGCATTGGCAGGCGGATTCTTAACCACTGTGCCACCAGGGAAGTCCAGGGAACAAATTTTATATTGATATTGTAATCTGCAAACTTACTGAATCAGTTGATTTTTTCTAACAGTTTTTTGTGAAATCTTCAGCGTTTTCCACATAGAAGATCATGCCTTCTATGAATAGATTTTATTTCTTCCTCTTCAATTTGAATGGATTTTATATCTGTTTCTTTCCTGATTGCTCTGGCTAGAACATCCAGTACTGTATTGAATATATGCGGTAAAAGTAAGCATCATTGCCTTGTTCCTGATCTTTAGAGGAAAAATTTTCATGTTTTCACCATTGAGTATGACATTAGCTGTGGGCTTTTCATATGTGACCTTTGTTATGTTGGGTAATTTCCTTCCATTCCTAGTTTGTTGTATGTTTTTATCACGAAAAGGTGTAGGATTTTTCAATTCTTTTTCTGCATATTGAGATGATTATGTGATTTTTTTATCCTTCATTTTGTAATGTGGTGTATCATATTGATTGCTTTTCTTATGTTGAAACATCCTAAGAATAGAGCCCACTTGGTAAGAGTGTGTGATCTTTTTTAACATGCCGCTGAGTTTTCTTTGATAGTATTTTGTTGAGGATTTTGCATCTATATTCATCAGAGATATTGGCCTGTAGTTTTCTTTTAAGTGTCCTTATCTGGCTTTGGTACCAAGATAATGCTGGCCACATGAAATGAATTTGGGAGTGTTTTCTTCTCTTCAAATTTTTGGAAGAGTTGTGAAGGATTGACATTAATTCTTCTTTAAATGTTGGTAGAGGGCTTCCCTGGTGGCGCAGTGGTTGAGAGTCTGCCTGCCGATGCAAGGGACGCGGGTTCGTGCCCCGGTCCGGGAAGATTCCACATGCCGTGGAGCGGCTGGGCCCGTGAGCCATGGCTGCTGAGCCTGCGCGTCCGGAGCCTGTGCTCCGCAACGGGAGAGGCCACAGCAGTGAGAGGCCCATGTACCGCAAAAAAAAAAAAAAAAAAAGTTGGTAGAATTCATCAGTGAAGTCACCTGTTCCTGGGCTTTGCTTTGTTGGGAGACTTTTGATTACTGATTCAATGCCCTTACTACTTATAGATCTGCTCAGATTTTCAATTTCTTCATGATTCAGTCTTGGTAAGTTGTATGTTTCTAGAAATTTATTCATTTCTTTTAAGTTCACCAATTTGTTGTCATATAATTGTTCATAATAGTCTCAATATTCTTTTTATTTCTGTGGCATAATTTTCAGTGTCTCCTTTTTCATTTCTGATTTTGAGTTTTCTCTTTATTTATTTTAGTCTAGCTAAAATTTTGTTGAGTTTGTTGATCTTTTCGAAAACAACTCAGGTTTATTGATTTTTAATAGTTCTTCTATTCTCTAGTTCATTTATTTCTGCTCTAATTTTTATTATTTTCTTCTTTCTACTAATTTTGGGCATAGTTTGTTCTTCTTTTTCTACTTCCTTGAGGTGTAAAGTTAGGTTTTATTTGAGATCTTTCTTCTTTTTTAATGTAGGTGTTGATCATTAAAAACTTTCCTCTTGGAACAGCTTTTCCTGCATCTCACAAGTTTTGGTATCTTGTATTTTCATTCTTGTTTATCTTAAGATATTTTCTAATTTCACTTTTAATTTCTTCTTTGATCCATTGATTTTTCAAGAGTGTGTTGTTTCATTTCCACATATTTGAATATTTTCCAGTGTTCCTTCTACTATTAATTCCTAGTTTCATTCCATTGTAATAGAAAAGGATACTTGGTATGTTTTCAATCTTCTTAAATTTGTTAGGACTTGTGTTTGACCTAATATGTGATCTATTGTGAAGAACATTCTGTTCCTCTTAAGAAGAATATGTATTCTACTGCTGTTGGGTGCTATGTTTTATATGTGTCTGCTAGGTCCATATGGTCTATTGTTTCATTTGAGTATGCTACTTTATTGATCTTCTCTCTAGATTTCTATCTATTATTGATAGTGGGATTTTGAATACTATTATTGTATTGCTATCTATTTCTCTCTTCAGTTCTGTCAATGTTTGCTTCACATATTTGGGTGTTCTGATACTGGGTGTGTATATACTTACAATTTTTTATTTTCCTGGTGTATTGATACTTTTATCATTATCTAGTGTCCTCCTTTGTCTTTTCAGCAGTTTTTTATTTAAAATCTATTTTGTCTATGTTGTCTAATATCATTACAACTGCTCTCTT
The DNA here is from genome assembly GCF_059928025.1 of Delphinapterus leucas. Lineage (NCBI taxonomy): Eukaryota > Metazoa > Chordata > Mammalia > Artiodactyla > Monodontidae > Delphinapterus > Delphinapterus leucas. Next base: position 672,395 of record NW_028322269.1, on the reverse strand, counting down.
TATTTTAGTGTTTGATCTTTTAAAAAAAATTATTGAAATATAGTTGATTTATAATATTGTTAGTTTCAGGTGTACAGCAAAGTGAGTCAGTCATATATATATATATATATTCTGTTTTTAAGATTCTTTTCCATTATAGGTTATTGTAAGATACTGAATATAGTTCCCTGTACTATACAGTAGGTCCTTGTTTTATATATATATATATATATATATATATACTAGTGTGTGTATTTTAATCCCTAACTCTTAATTTATCCCTCCCTTCCCCCTTTGATAACTATAAATTTATTTTCGATGTCTGTGAGTCTGTTTCTGTTTTGTAGATAAGTTCATCTGTATCATTTTTTTTAGATTGTACATATAAGCAATATATGATACTTGTCTTTGTTTGACTTACTTCACTTAGTATGATCATCTCTAGGTCCATCCATGTTGTTGCAAATGGCATTATTTCATTCTTTTTATGGCTGAGTAATATTCCATTGTGTATATGTACCACATCTTCTTTATTCATTTATCTGTCAATGGACACAGGTTGCTTCCATTTCTTGGCTATTGTAAATAGTGTTACTATGAACATTGGGGTATGTGTATCTTTTCAAATGAAAGATAAAACTATAATAACTGTTCTTTTTTGGTACCATTTGCATGGAATAACATTTTTCATCCCGTCACTTTCAGTCTGTGTGTCCATATAGCTGAAGTGAGTCTCTTGTAGACAGCATATAGTTAAGTGTTTTTTAAAAAAATAATCATTCCGTGAAGTCATTTGCTGGCTCTAAGAATTAGCTAGACCTGGGAGGAGCAGCTCCGGGATCCCTCCAGGATCAAGGTCCCAAATACCAGAGCATCAAGTACACAGAAAATAAGGAAACATAGTCAATACAAACACAAAAAGAGAAAGAACACTATGTGAACAAGAAGATAGCCATCTAAATGCCAAGAAGAGAGATCCCAGAGAAAGCAACTCTGGAAACACCTTGATTTCAGACTTCTAGACTTTAGAACTCAGAAAAAAAATTTACTATCTAAACCATACAATCTGTGGTACTTTTTTATGGCAGCCCTAGAAACCTAATCCAATGAGCATTGTAATTTACCACCACTATTAGATTTGGGGACTGATAGTCATGATTTCAATTCAGCTACATCATATAAGGTATTATTTTACAACTTCCATACAGGATTTTGTTTCTTCATCCATGAGTTATGAGTTCAAGGTCTTAACCTAATCTGTTCTGTTTTTGTGTTTTTCAGTTTAGTCAGAAGCACTCATCTCCAACTGAAACTTCCATTAAAATCACAGTGGGCAATTTGAACTCACAAATCTTACTCACTACAAACATTTCAACACATTTCAAATTATAACACATTTCAAACCAAGGTTATTTGAAGAGTCATGATACAACTTTATATAGACTGAATTGTGTCCCTTCCCAAATTTCGTATGTTGAAGCCTTAACCAGCTTTGTGACAGTGTTTAGAGACAGGACCTATAAGAATGTAATTAAGGTTAAGTGAGGTCATAAATGTGGAGCCCTAATCCAATGGATTAGTGTCCTTTTAGGAAGAGACTATAGAGCTTGCTCTCTCTCTCTCTTTCTCTCTCTCTCTCTACACCATGCAAGGACACAAGAAAAAAGCAGCTGTCTGCAATCCAGAAAGAGAGCCCTCAGCTCTCACCAAAACCAGAATCAGTCAGCACCTTGATTTTCAATATCCCAGCTTCCAGAACTGTGAAAAAATAAAATTCCTGTTGTTCAAGCCACCTTGTCTGTGGTATTTTGTTATGGCAACCTGAGAAGAATAATACACCACTATATGAAAACATTACAATGTTTTAGCTTCTTCTGTCAAGGAAAGTATCCATATATTAATCAAATATGATAACAACCTCAGATTCTAACTATATAGTCTCTTTCCTGAGGCCATGACTGTTACCAAATCAGAATCACTGAGTTTCCATGCAGATAAAAATTTCACCTCAGACATTTCAAATTGGGATACTTTAATGAAAAGAGTACTTAACAAATATCTGGACAATGTGAAGGGAACTGAAAGGAATAGTGAGGCACTCAAAGACTAGCAAAAGTGGAAGCCATTAATATCCCATTAGGCTAAACCATAAAGGAAAGCAGTAACGTTCCAAGAAATTAGTGAGAATTGGAACATGGAGGAAGAAACAGATGGCAAAAAATGTAGTAATGGAAGGATAAAGAGATTGCTGAAGACACGGTCCCAATCCAGGAATAGAACAGTGACGAAATACAATTACCCTTCCCCCATTGTCAAAATCCAGCCAGAAGCCACATAGCAGAGGAATTTAGTAGATATAGTGCACAAAGCTGAGCATCCTGAGATCCAAAATTAGAAAATAAAATTGAGGATAATAGATCTGGAGAGATAAATGAAGAATAATTAAAGCATTCCAGGGTCACCATTGAGAGCAGAGACAGAGGAACAGGAGCTATGAAGTGAGAATAAGAAAGAGTGGCTAGTTATTAGGAGCAAAACTGGGGGTTCTGTTGTTAGGGAAGCAGGAGAGGATGATTCAAGAATAAAGGAATTAACAATTGTGAAATAATTTAAGTATTCTAATTGATACATGGTATAAAACCAAGGAAATTTGTGCCTTCGTTGACGTGAACTTGAACATGAAAAAAAATCAATAACAAGCACACTGCCATACAATAGCTATATCTGAGAAGTAGCTGAGCTGAACTTTGAATCATAGGCTAAACCACAAAATACTTATATAAACTAATTTTTGCAACAGCTCCCTTTAGAGCCATTGAAACAAAAACACTTAAAATATATTTGGATATTTTCTCATAAAACTGATTTAAATTTTAAAAATCATTTCCTTTAGTAAATCCTGTCTGGATGTATTAATTTTCTATTTCAAAGATAGAGTATAAGATTTTTTCACATTTCCTTCAAGTTCTACAGGCACTCAAGTGTTTTAAACTCAAGCTAGGCACTGCTTATGCTCTTCCATATACTGAGAAACACTCTCTTCATCTTACCTACCATCAAATTACAGCTGGCAGCACTTCAGAAACCTTCCAGCACTCCTGGTGAACTCTGTGTCCTTTGCCAGCTCTAGACAGTGACCTCTGCTCCTGTTCTACTGGGAGTGTGTCCAGGATTTATGAACCACTTCATACTCCCCTGTCTCCATGTGAGGGAGGTCCCACTTCTCTTTCTCCATATTCCGCCATCCTCATGTAGTAGTAAGAGAGGCTTGTGTCAATTGCAGTCACCACTCATAGTAAATGAGTAGGGGCTCCACAAAATAGAATTATTTTTGATTTCCAGCTCCAGTGATAAGGACCAACACTTATCAAAGTAAAAAAAATAAGTTCTTTTCATATAATCTTATCTCTTTCCCATCATTTCCCTAAAATGTCAATGTAATCTCATATCTAATTCAGTGATAATCCTTGGGACTTTTGTTAGAAGTTAACACTACCTTTTTAAAACTCTTTCACTAGCGCTTCAATTGTCCGGCTTCCTAAGTGCTGTCAGTCCTGTTTGTTTCCTTGTATATAACTGCTGGTCCTACCCATTAGCTTTTTGGAAAAGCAAACAAAGTGCTTGCACAGGCCACAGAATGACAAATACCACTACAGGCCACAGAATGACAAATACCACTACAACGGAGACTGTGAAGTGGAAATCTTTATATCTTGCTTTGGCGTTACTCATTTGGAATTAATAAAATATCAGAGATGTGACCCTTTCATTATCTCTGACTAATGAGGCAAAGTCTGTGTGGCTGTACAACTGTGTGAATAAAGCAGTTTGATTACAAAATATCCCATGTTTAACTTTCTTGATATGTTTTCTTATTTACAGACTTTTTTTGCAATAACTGTAGCTTGTTCGTTTTCACCATTGTAATATCCCATTACATCAATATACCACAATTATTTACCCAAATTTGTGTGTATAACTGTATTGTAAATCCAAAAAAGATTTCAATACCACATTTTCTTTATCACAACACTGTAGATATAATCAAAATATCCACCTCAAGTTTTCACTTAATTTTACACTTTTCATGTACTTCTATCAAAGTTTCCCTTATAGTTAAGGTGATGTTATTAGTTGCACTCACATAGAATTATTATAGTTTCCCAGTGAACTGAAAATTTTAATATTTTTTTCTCAGTGACTTTTGTTTTTGATAATGCGTTTTTAGTCTAAGTAAATTATTTTCTAATATCAATATAACAATATCTGCATTTTTTAGTCAAGTATATATGTGATATATTTTTCATATATTTACTTTAAATGTGTAAATGTTGTGATGCTTTAGCTGTTGTCTTTTTATCTAAAATATAATAGATTTTTTTTTTCTCGGTACGCGGGCCTCTCACTGTTGTAATCTCCTCCAGATGCGCAGGCTCAGCGGCCATGGCTCACGGGCCCAGCTGCTCCACGGCATGTGGGATCCTTCCAGACCGGGGCACGAACCCGTGTCCCCTGCATCAGCAGGCAGACTCTCAACCACTGCGCCACCAGGGAAGCCCATATAATTAGATATTTTTTAATCTACTGTTTATGAGTATTTTCTAAACACAAAATTTTAATCTGCATTTATTTATTTGGAAACTACTATATTTCATTTTCATTATCTTTTCATGGGTTTTCTGGATTTCAGATTATATTTTCCCATTTTTCTTTTGTTTTCAGAATTGGATGCTTTTTGTTTTGCTGTGCTTTTCTTTTTTTAATTTTTTTCTACTTATTTGGAAGTTACACACTATACTAATATCTAGGTTTACCTTTTACCCAGTGCATAACTGAATTTTTATAACCTATGTAAGCTTTACATCTTTTACTTGGAAATTTTTATCCAGTGATATATTCTAGTGAAACTGACATATTTTACTTTTATAATCATTTTATATATTTCTCTGATTTTTAAAAATTATTTTTCTTTTTGGCTTTTTATTATGTTCTTATGGACTAGAAGTTTTATTATATCTTTTATTAAAGTATAAATGAATTACAAAATTATATTTGTTTAAGGTGTACAACAAAATGATTCAACATTTTTATGCATTACTAAACGATCATTAGTATAAGTCTAGTTACAACATGTCACCGTACAAAGATTCTACGATATTATTGACTATATTCCCTATGTTGTACATTACATCACTTTGACTTATTTATTTTATAACTGGAAGTTTGTACCTTTTAATCTCCTTCACCTATTTCACTCATTCCCCCAGCCCTCTCCCCTCTGGAAACCACCTGTTTGTTTTCTATATCTATCTATGAGTCTGTTTCTGTTTTCTCACGTTTGTTTGCTTTATTTTTAGATTTCACATATAAGGGAATTAAATGATATTTGTCTTTCTCTGTCTGACTTATTTCACCAAGCATAATACCTTCTAGGTCTATCCATGTTGTCACAAATGGCAAGAATTCTTTCTTTTATATGACTAATATTCCATTGTGTTTATGTATATATACGTAAATGTGTATATATATATATATATATATACACACACACACATATATATACATGCACACGCATATACCACACTTCCTTATCCAGTCGTCTATTGCTAGGCATTTAAGTTGCTTTCATACTTTGGCTACTAAAAATAATGCTGCAATGAAAATAAGGGTACATATATCTTTCTGAAATAGAGTTTTAATTTTCTTTGGATAAATACCCAGAAGTGGAATTGTTGGATCGTGTGGTAGCTCTATTCTTAATTTTTTGAGTAAACTATATACTATTTTCCATAAAGGCTACACCAATTTACATTCCCAAAAAAAGTGCATGTGGGTCAAATAAATAGTTACACAGAAAGTGGAAATACTCTTGCTATATTATCTAGTTTAAATTCCACTAAAACTTTAAAAATAAGCACTTCTTTAAAGTTGGTGTGTATACCACCTAGCTTGTTTTTATTCCTTAATTATTTAATTCTCTATATTTCTGCATTCTCTCCTAATTACTCACCAACTCTGAACTCTGATATTTATTTTAGCAAAAAAAATTATCCTAATCTTAACCACCTGTCTCTACAATCTCAAATGTACAACTTTTTGTTCTTATTATTGAGAAACTAATATATTTATTAACTTGAAGTTAATGATTATTACTACTATAACTTTATGAAAGCTAAACAAAAATCTTAGACGCAACTATTCAATACACAAATGATTTCCCAGAAGATAAACATGGAGCATGACAGGTCTTTCTTCAAATGATGAGTTTGTTAAATATATCTGACTTGTTATATATGTATCATCTTCCAAATGATGCAAAATCCTCCTTTCATGCCTTGATACAAACCCAACACTTTGAAAATTCATTTCAAAACACATCAACACTCAAGATTCAAATTTGTTCTTATATACCACTGTACAAGTTTGTTAGAGCCAACGCTGCAAAGTAGTATAAGCTGGGTGGCTTAAACAATAAAAATTTATTTTCTCACAATTCTGAAGGCTTGAAGTCTAAAGTCAAGGTGTTAGCAAGGTTGGTTTCCTCTAAGATCTCTCTCCTTGGTTTACATATGGTCATCTTCCTCTGATGGCTTCACATGGTCTTCTAACAAGTCTTCCATATAAGGTGGGCCCTATATGACCTTCTTTTACCTTAATTCCTCTTTCAAAGTCCTATCTCCAAATAAACTCACATTCTGAGGCACTTGGGGTTAGTACTTTTTGGAGGGACACAATATAGCCCATAACAAACACCATTTAAAATTTCAAAATAAATTCTATATTTTGACCAAAACATCAGTGGTAAATTAGAGTATGATTCTTCAAAGTATACCCCTATCATCACTCCAATATTAAGAAAATACAACAGTGAGAGAAAATATTCTACTCAAATAAATTTTTTTTTTCAGATTTGAAAAAGCGTGATACTCACATTGATTAAAATAACTCTAAAAATGATTGTAGCATTGAAACAGTACTAAGTATACAAAAAATGTCATATATATACATATGTATGTATATATATTGGGTGGGCCAAAAAGTGCCTTCGGTTTTTTAAGTAAAAATAAAAGACACATTTTTCATTTTCATCAAGAACTTTATTGAACAATGTAGTCAAACTTTTGTTCCACTACCTTCTGCCATTTTTCAGGCAACTTCATAATTCCATCTTCCCAAAACTCTTTATCTTTTTGAGCAAAGAACAGTTCCAGGTGACATTTACAGTCTTGCAGGGAATTGAAATTTTTTCCATTAAGGGAATTTTGTAAAGACCGAAATAAATGGAAATCTGAAGGTGCAATGTCTGGTGAATACAGCAGATGAATCAGAACGTCCCAGCCAAGCTGAAACAGTTTTTGCCTGGTCATCAAACAAACATGCGGTCTTGAGTTATCCTGATGGAAGATTATGCGTTTTCTGTTGACTAATTCTGGACACTTTTCGTTGAGTGCCATTTTCAGTTGGTCTAATTGGGAGCAGTACTTGTTGGAATTAATTGTTTGGCTTTCCAGGAGAAGCTCATAATAGGGGACTCCCTTCCAATCCCACCATACACACAATGTCACCTCCTTTGGGTGAAGACTGGTCTTTGGTGTAGTTGGTGGTGGTTCATTTCTCTTGCTCCATGATCTCTTCTGTTCCACATTTTTGTACAGTATCCACTTTTCATCACCCATCACAATTTGTTTTAAAAAGGGAACGTTTTCATTACATTTCAGTAGAGAATCGTATGAGGAAATATGGTCAAGAAGGTTTTTTCAGCTTAACTTATGAGGAACCCAAACATGAAAGCAATTCATATAACCAAGCTGGTGCAAATTATTTTCAACGCCTGATTTGGATATTTTGAGTATGTTGGCTATCTCCCTCATGGTATAACGTTGATTTTTCTCAGTTATTGTTTCAATATGATCGGTATCAATTTCAACTGGTCTACCTACCCTGTAGCATTGTCCAGTGAGAAATCTCCAGCACGAAACATCGCAAACCACTTTTGACACATTCGATCAGTCACAGCACCTTCTCCACATGCTACACAAATCTTTTTTCACGCTTCAGTTATGTTTTTACTTTTCTTGAAATAATAAACATAATATGCCAAAAATGTTGCTTCTTTTCTTCCCTTTTCAATATTACAATGGCTACACAAAAATTCACCAATTTTGATGTCTTTTCTTAAATGCACGGTGATATGACAGCTGTCACATGCAATCTAACAAAATTGTTTTGAATGAAGTTAAAGGCAACTAAGTGCTACTGGAGCCATCTTACAGAAAATACTGAACGAATTTTTTGGCCCACCATATATATATATATACATATAGTCACCAAGAACTATGGTTCCTGTAAAATACTAATAGCCAGATACTAGTATATAAAATGTGAAGTTCTGACATTGTATATATTTTTAGGAAATAAAACAAAATCCAAAACCATTTTTATTACTGTTGAAAGTCAAACATGCCAAATAACTTAGCTATGGGCACTATCACCAAGTATAGCCAAACTTGTATGAGATGATCACTGGACACAAAGCTGGTGAACTAGGACCTGACACAGGTAAGAAAGTTGTACTGGTTCTAGGACAGGGTAGAAAACATGAAAACACCCTTCTACATAATTCACATTTCTTCCCCAGCCTCACCCTCCCTCCCCCAAAGTTTTCACAAAATGCCAGTGCCCAAAAAGAATCATAATTCTATAAAGATAAAAGTTTCTCCCAAACTTCCTTGATGTTGGGCTATAGGTGAATTTTAAAGTATGCATCAGCTAAACAAGGCCATCAGTCACCCATCTGGAAGACTGGTGCATAGTTTCCTCCTAGGCTGGTGGTATTAGAAAGTACTCCAGTTTTTGAATGGAGCCAGATTTATATGTTAGCTCTATAAAATATTGAGCAACTGTAGCAGCAAATACAAAATTATGAAACAAAATAATTTTATTTAAAAATTCATTTCTGTTACATTAAAACAGTTATTTTCCCTTCACATCTGTTTCCTTTAACCAGACATCAATTTCTTCTATTGCTGAATTATGGTCTATTACACTGCTGTGGAAAAAGGCAAATTCAAATTCTGGAAAGTTTAAGTTTAATCTTAAAAATGTGAATTCAGGAATGTTAAAGTAAAAAAAAAGTCTGTTCTAAAAGTATCTCTCACACGTATATATATATTTAAATACTAAAATAGGCTACCTAGGATTTTTATAAAATGGCTCTTGAAAAGATAGCAGAGGCACAAAGAAGCTATATAGTATTTTCCAACTGGGCATAAGTGTCACAAGGGTACCCTACAAAAAGACAGACAATCTCTATCTGATGCAACAGGAAGCACCAGCAACAACAGAAAAAATCAAATACATTATTGGGACCTGAACTGCCTCAACGAAGGAACGCCCTAGCTAGGCCTACGGGCCTGTGGTTCTTCAAAAGCCTGCAGAGTCACATGGGCTTTAGATGCAGTCGGAACGCAAGCCAACTTTCTCCCGGAGGCAGGGTGAATTCAGGCAAGAGGTCCTAGATGGAATGCGAAGCCGAGTGTTTTTCTCAGTGCAGCTCAGATTAGGGCAATGAGTCAGATTTCCACGGCATGGTGGACCTGCCAGAACGGTGTTCGTGAACCTCTGGGAGTGCTGGGGTTTTCAAGCTGTCCCAAGAAAGATTTCAGTGTGTTGCCCTACACTCGGCATACACAGAGTGGCTCCGAAGGGCTACGGGCCTGGATGTTGCTTATCAGGTCCAGGGGGTCTGGGGGTACTCAGGGTTCTGGACGGGAATAGGGTGCCCAGGCAAGGCTCCTAGGTGTCCTGAAACGCGTACTGCCATGAAGATAATGCAAATTTTACTCTATTAGGGGTTATTGTCTTTAAAAAAAAAACTTGAAATATAAGCATTAGAAGCCATCGCTTTGTATAAGGAAAATGAATAAAGTTTATCATCTTACTCCTTCCAAACACCTGATGGCATTCACTTCAGACACCTGAAAGATGAAGAGCAGTGCAACTTTCAATAATTTAATGGACCGGTCTCAGTATGAGAGACTTTACATAGCATTTGTCAACTTGAAAATTAAATTGATAACTGAAATAAAAGAAAGCACTTAGAGAAAACATAATTATAAACTAATCATAGAAAAGTTTCTTTCTAGAAAAAACAAGTGTTTCTAGGAACTGCATGAAAGGTTTCCCATCTTTAAATGAGCACAGTCTCCACTAATACCAAGGAAACAGCATGTGTTTTGAGGAGATGACAGCGCCTCTTAATGTAGGGGACATTGATACTTCCACAGCAGATGATATAATTTAGTAACTTAAACATTCATTTACAGGATGATTTCTTAACTTGTTTAATTGAATAGTGACGTCTTGATATGGTTAGACCAGTATTTGGGAAAACAAGGACAATTTAATAAACGTCATGACACTCTAGGACCTCAAATCCTCAAGAAGCAATTTTATCAATAAATCATCACAATTGAGCCCAGGGCTTTAAGTTTAATCAGCAAAATTATTCAGTTTAAAAGAGAAAGTAATAATCAAAGAATCTGATTTTATAAACCAGGCACTTCAAACTGAAATTTAAAAATTTTAGTTTAAAAAAAATTTTGTTAAGTTTTCTGTTTTCAACCAACTGTTTGAACGCTTAAATTCTTTATAAACTATTATGTACGAGAATCTTGGTATTCGTTGGAACTGGCCTGGCCCCTAGGCAGAGAGAGATACGTAACCGAAGTAGCACGTATACTTTAAGGCAGTCTCATTTTTTGGATACTGCCAAATCGAGATGCCAATAACATCATCGCCTGATATCTCTGCAGAGACAATTTGTAAAGATATGGAAATATTACCTTTTTATAATAAAAATATAATCACTATGATGTAGTAGAAATATCTAACTGTATTAGTTGAGTATGAAGTTAGAAAATAAAAGTACAACTATGATGTCACTAACAGTCTTCCTCCCATAATCTGACATAGGCTTAACTCTCCATTAATAAATCTTAACATATTTATAATCTAAAAATGAAATACCCATAGAATGTCTGCTCCTTAGTAGAAGCTGGAAATTGGTTCAATTCCACTTCATTGTTAATCTGAGCCATTATTGCTTTTGGCAAATTATTCTTGCTAAGGACCTACCAAATAAAAATACACTATGTCACCAACATTTTGTCAAGCAAAAATGACACTGAAAGAAAAAAATGGGTATAGGCAAAATAAGGAATAACTTAATTTAAATTTTGATGATTTGAGCTTAAAGCCTATAGGAGTAGGCTTAGCTGTAAATATTCTTCATAGACATGGTTACTGTAATAAAGCTCCCCCACAATTCTGTTCCACTGATTCAGAAAAGAAAATCTAGTTTGTATGTATGTTTCTCTCAGTAACTTTCAAAATCTAAATATATTATAAATAAATCATCTTATGTCAATAACTTACACTGAAAACCACATTTACTACCTTTTAGCAACTTTAGGTACTTTCCAGATGTGAATTTTACTAGTTTTTTCTCTCACTTGGATCTATATTCCAAAGCTATAACTTCACATTTTGCAGATGACTGAAAATAGAGTAAGTACTACACAAAAGTTTCTAATTCTTTTCATCAGTTCCTTAAATCTCAAAGTCCTTTCAGTTACAATATTATAATTTTGAGATTGTTCATTCATCAAATAATAAGAATAATTCTCTCTGTGTGGTATACTAGTACAAATTGCCATTACATTATAAAGTAATGTATTTCTCAGGGGCTACAAAGCTAAAAGAAACTAAAACATGATCTGAGAATCTTCAAAGTAATAGCCACTAAACTAGATAACTGCCTTCTATTTAGATTAATTATGATAAAAAAATAATAAGAGATAAAATAAAAGACTGAAAGAGTTAATACAGCTTCCAAAGTCTCCCAGGGAATCATTTATACATCAGGAGAGACTGGTTCAGTAGTTAGAAGGTAACAGAGTCACCAATGATAAGTAGATAAGTACATTAGATGTGCTGGCTGGTTCATTCCACTTGGTAAAATAGTTTAACAAAATGGAAGGGTTTTTTTTGTTTTTAAAACCAAGGGGCATGTGTCATAACATGGAACCAGAATGCAAGTTCTGTAAGCCAGAATGGTTGGTGAAATGTTAAAATATAAGAATGAATGTAGCTATTTAAACATTTTAGTATACTTTGTCTCACTGAAATTGAGAACTTTAAAAACTGGCAATGTAACTAAATATATAACTATGTATTTAAAATAGAAATTAATAAGATTACTTTAAATTCAAAGTAAGAAATACCCATTTAAATATATTTGTGGGTGATAACCTCCAACTGTACCCTTTTCTCAAAAACTTAAAGTTCAAAAAAATGAAAACTAATATTAATGGGTTTTTTTCTGAATTAGTACAATCATTGACATGCTAGATGCTTCCACTGCTAGAATACACCCTTAAAAATGGAAAGAATGACTGCAGGAGCTGTAATATCCAGTATCACAGCAAACATCTTTGCTCATTTCTAAAGTATGGATATCATACCTATTTGATAGCTTTAAAATGAAAAATAAATGCTTTTCTTATATAAAATGCTTGGTTTAAAAAGGCCATTTATCTTGCATCCTAAAATTTAAGCCCTTTAAATATCACAAAGTTACCCTCTTGGGCCTTTAAGAAAGATACCTATCCTAAAGTATTCTAAACTGGAATTTTTTTTTAATGTTTAGTTATACTGGTTATTTCTAATGGATGGGATAATATAATTGACTTTCGTCTCTTTGCAATGTTTTCCATATATTCTGATAAATACATCCAGGCATCCTTCTCTTAAATGAGTTTTAAATAAATCTAAATAACATTATATACAATTATTCCTTGCAGATTAGTTTTTTAAAACAGATCCATAAGCTAAATATCCTTAAATTGTATCATGAAAAATGTAGGGCCTCACTGAAATAGAAAAAAAGAAAAGGCCTTTGTTTGTATCATATGGTAATTACCAGTTAGTTACCTGTATTGATAAGATTTGGAGAGCAGAAAACCAGAAATAGGCATTTTCACGGTAGATTCAAATGTTTCATAAAACTTGGAATCTGTATAATTTGTAATTACCAAAGAAAATCTAAAGTTTCCATTTGGTAAAAAATAGACAGTGATGGTAATCCTATATTTTGAAAACACAGAACACCTCAGAGCTGCCAAAATTGTGTAAGACTCTCTTAATGCAAAATTCTCAGGACAGGTGGTGTGCTAAAACACTTTCAACCAACAAATCTCCAAACGGTTCTGATATATTTATTCTCATTAACCTTATTTCTTTTCCTTCTTTTTTTTTCCTTCCTTTTTCTTTTTTAAAAAAATAACTCTTAGAACTGAGGGCAACAGTGACTCCTGGTCATAATTTTACCATTCTTTGTCTTGTCCATATAAGATTTTAAAGTTAACTTTGAGGTTTATCTACTGGTATGCATAACAGTTACCAAAGAATCTATGTGACCTTAAAAATAAAACTTCATGATCTTTCCAGTTGAGAGACAGCAGTACTGCTATTAATAAGTATCACAGTCTGTTGAAAAAAGCATAAATAATGGAAGGCCATCATAACCAGTATATGTTGATTTTCCTGAAGGTACTATGTTTTGGAGCAAAGAGGAAGCAACAGATTCATGAGTGAGAAAAGGAGTTGGAAACCAGTAAAAAACCTGCAGAATATGGAGAGACAGAAAGAACTGTCTAGCCTAAAAAATCTTCAGGGAGTTCACTTTCCCTTTCTTTACATCTGTAAGGGATAAAATAAGTTATAGAATTAGCCAATTAAAAAATGAAACAGTTAAATTACTATAACTTAAAAAAAATTATTAGTAAGGTTTAGCACCCAGACAAAACTGAGATCTTGTGTTTTGAATAAGAAACTGTATTTTCTTTTTCTAATCTAACCAGGTGCTTTCATAATTATTAAACTTCAGGTATATACATAGAAAAAAAGTTACTCAAAAGTTTATTGTTGGGCTTCCCTGGTGGCGCAGTGGTTGAGAGTCTGCCTGCCGATGCAGGGGACACGGGTTTGTGCCCCGGTCCGGTAGGATCCCACTTGCTGCGGAGCGGCTGGGCCCGTGAGCCATGGCCGCTGAGCCTGCGCGTCGAGCTCTTCAAATGAAAAATTAAAGTGACTTTAGGATTTTCCTCTGGGTTGTAGTCTAATAAACGACAGGCCATGTCTTAGGTAACACCTGTTAGGGTACCAATGAAAAGAAATACACACACACATACTCACACACACATATACACTTAAATATGCATAATTCCAGAAGGTTTATACTTAAGTGTTTTAAAGTAATTATAATAATATAATATATTACATTATATCAATACCAAACCACAGGAGAAAGATCTGAAAACCTCAGTTTTCGTAATTCGTTTCACAATGTTGGTCATTTCTGGATCTGAAACATTCCTTATTCATTAAAGTCCAGAGATATAAATGGATTTATATTGTGGTAATAATTTTGCTCTTCAAAAGTAAAATAAAATAATAAAATTGTCTACCCTGACAGGATTTAAACAGAAATCTGTTTTCAAACCATTTTTCCATACCCAGAAACTAATATTGTCATCACGTGCATCAAGATTAATCTTCTTTATTCAAACCACAAATACTACAAAAATTGCTTGAGAAAAAAATATACCTATGCTGTTTGGTAGCTTTTCTCTAAATGTATTCTATAACATCACCTCATGGTAGATAAGCTTCAAACTTTAATCACCAACACTTATTTTCCTCATAAAAGTCCCATAGAGCTTCACCTGTATTTTTAATCTGTAATAAATTCTCATTCTAGCTGTTCTTTGCTGCAGCAAATTATGATCTACAGTGAATTCTGCTTTTAAATATAAATCTTGATTGTAGAACTTAGAATGTGAACATGATGCTAGAGATATAGTTTGCTCAATACAGAATAGAATAGGCTACTGTATGCTATATTAGGAATGACCTATCTTAGAGACTTGGTTCAAATTTCAGTTAACAGAATGCTCACTGTTAGGCAAGGGATGTCAACAGGTTGGCAGAATAGGATGTCCCTCACTCATATCCACCCACAGCAACAATAATTTGGCAGTCATCCACAAACAAGAGTGCTTTTGTGGGAGATATGGGATCTAGATGGTGAAAGCCCTATGGAGCCCAAGACTGTGGAGGGCCATGTTGTTGTTTTTTTAAACATCTTTATTGGAGTATAATTGCTTTACAATGGTGTGTTAGTTTCTGCTTTATAACAACGTGAATCAGTTATACATATACATATGTTCCCCTATCTCTTCCCTCTCGCATCTCCCTCCCTCCCACCCTCCCTATCCCACCCCTCTAGGTGGTCACAAAGCACCGAGCTGACCTCCCTGTGCTATGCGGCTGCTTCCCACTACCTATCTATTTTACGTTTGGTAGTGTATATATGTCCATGCCACTCTCTCACTTTGTCACAGCTTACCCTTCCCCCTCCCCATATCCTCAAGTCCATTCTCTAGTAGGTCTGTGTCTTTATTCCCGTCTTGCCCCTAGGTTCTTAATGACCTTTTTTTTTTCTTAGATTCCATATATATGTGTTCGCATACAGTATTTCTTTTTCTCTTTCTGACTTACTTCACTCTGTATGACAGACTTTAGGTCCATCCACCTCATTACAAATAACTCAATTTCATTTCTTTTTATGGCTGAGTAATATTCCATTGTATATATGTGCCACATCTTCTTTATCCATTCATCTGCCGATGGACACTTAGGTTGCTTCCATGTCCTGGCTACTGTAAATAGAGCTGCATTTAAAAAGGTAGGTCTGGTAGGTCTGCACCCTGGTGGTAGGCTGGCCAACTATGATCCTAGTTACAGATCTGGAAACAGCCCCATGCTCCTTTGGATTTGGTTAGAGCTCTGATTGGCCTTCATCTTGCTACTAGCATCATTCACCAAAGGACTCAGAGCCACACCTGCCCGTGCCTCAGGTCTGCAGATCTTGGTCCCTACTGCAGATCCTGAAGCAGCCCTATAACCTAGCTTCAGCCCCTCAACTAAGCAACCTTAGCTGCAGCTGTGGTCTATATGTACTCCTGCCAGCCCAGGGACCCAGTGGGAGTCATGCCCATCTGTGCCCCTGGAGGCAGGTTCCCTGACCTCAACCTAACTGCAGGTCCTGCAACCCCTTTGATTCAGCTCCAATCCCTCCTAGTCACAGTCATGCCTGCCCAGGGATCTGGCAGGACACACCCTTATTCATGCCCCCAGAGGCAGGCCTTCAGATCTTGGACCTGGCTGTGAACCTTAAAAGCAGCTCTGTGACCCTGTTCCAGCCTCACTCAGTTGTGGTCCAGGGCTAGTCCTGCCTGTCCAAGGACCCACTCAGTGACCCTGTAGGAGTCCTCCCAGGAACCTGGAGAGAGTCACACCTACACAAACACCTGTAACAATTCTGCTATATGCGGACCCAACGGCGAACATGTTAGAGACGATGACAGCGTTAATCATAAAAAAAGAAAAATGATAAATTTAAGCACATTAAAACAAATAGCTTCCACTCATTAAAGACATCACGGAAAGAGTGAATAGACAAGGCACAGAGTGAATGGGGTTTACAATGGATTTTAACATATGCCCCATCACCCAGAAGTAGCTAGCCTAATTGAAAGATGGAATGGCTCACTGATGAGTTACAGCAACACTTGGAAGGCAACACCCTGAAAAGATTTTTTGTTTGTTTTATAGGAGGCAGTGTATGCTTTGATTCAGAGACTATTATATAGTGATATCTCCCCATATCCCACATACATAGGTGCCAGAATCAAGAAGTGAAAGTGGGATTATACTCTTACACCTGCAGAATTTTTGCTTCTCATTCCATCGACTGACCTCAGTTCTCAATGGGGAACCTTTCTGTCAACAAGTCCAGACTTGTACTGTTCATCACACAAAAGGCCAACAAATTGAAAGGTGACGTGTTGGGGCAAGGACTGAGGAGATGGTGGACTAGTGTCCCAAAGAACCATCTTACTCAAACTAGAATTCAGGTTTCTTTTAAACTGAAAGAGAAGAGGATGTGGCTGGTTGTTGCAAACTTCTTGGTGCTGACCAGACCCAGAGGGGATGTGATAATCCTTTGCTCTTGCACCTGTCCACATAGGTCTAGTCACAATATTCCTATAAACCTCCAAAAAGACAAATATTATTCTCTGTTTTGCAACTTTTTATCTCTATGTGAATGAAAAGATTTATACCTTTAAATATCAAGCCTGGGAGGCAGAGCCTTGAGAAAGGGCTATTATGTATATTCCAGGCTATAGGCAACATTCTTTTACAAAGGGACAGAGCCAGTATGACTAAGCACAGGCAACAGAGCACAAAGGTTAGAGCTAAAGGAATGGGTCCAATATGGAGTCAGGTTTGTTCTTCTTATTTGATTTCCACCAGGGGACTCCATAATGGTTCCACTGAATTGGAAGATGAGACTACCACCTAGTCACTTGGGGCTTTTTTTGCCTCTCAACCAAAAGGCAAAAAAAAAAAAGAAAAGTTAATCTATTGTATGGAGTGACTCATTCTGATTATCAAGGGGAAGTTTAGCTGCTGCGACAAAATGGAGATAAATAGGATGATGTCTTGAACTCAGGGGATTCTCTGGAATGCCTCTTTTGCTTCAAAACCAAGTTGCAAATCTTAATGGAACACTAACAGCAACCAAAAAAAGGCAAGTTGTTTAAAGAAGCACACCTTGTAGGAGTGGAGATTTGGATCACCCCTCCAGGTAAAGAACCCAGAGAAGTTTCTGGCTGAAGACAAGGAAGTATGAGATGCGCACTAAAGAAGAAAGCCACAGATATCAACTATGATATAATAACCAATTTACAGAAATGAGGACTAAAGTATCTTTGATATTTTCTCTTTTCTTGTTACATGTATGTGTTATTTGTATATACTAACCATTTTCTTCTCTCTCCTTCCGATTTTATTTCATATATGAGTTGTTAGAGATTAACTCACAATATAATCTTTGAATAACAGAATATTTATGGAGATGATGACTGAATTTAAAGAGTGTTTTTTAAATGTTTATCTTGGAGAAATTATACATATAAAAGTCAATTATTTACTTACATTCAAATGTAAAATTTAAGTGAATAAAAGTCAATGCACAGAATAAATGGAACAGGACTGAAGTAAGAATATTATTATGTGCTGAATAAGTCTAATTTTATAGAACCATTACCTCTAATGATTAATTACCTTGGCCACACATCTCCATGTTGGAATCAGATGGCCCGACATGTAACAAGTTCTCTGATTTTGGACAAGATACATATTACCTATGAAGATATTACTACCTATAAAATATGGATGGCTTAGGGTCGCTATAAGGATAAAATGAGATAATGTACACAACGAACTCAGTTCAGTGAAATTGGTAGACATTTAATAAATGTAAGTCATCCATTCATTCATTTTTCTCATTCAACTTATTTACAATTCACTTACAGTGGAATAGACAGTCTGTTAGGTACTGACATCTCTTTTCATGGAAATTAAAGTCATTTATAGGAGGAGGTGACAGATATTAAACTTCCACTTCAACAATTTTTCCGTAAATTGGTCTCACTTCTCCAAACCTGTTTGTTTCTTTTACAGCATTTATGATCATTTTTCCCTTGGTTTTTGCCTGTTTCCTTTTTCTATCTTCTTTTTTAGACTGTAAACTTAAAAAGGCAGGGATTCTTTCTGAACTGTCTCTCAGTCATCACAATGCACAGCACAGTGTATAACATCTATAAATAATTGTTGTTGAAGATTTTTAAATAAACAAATTATCATTCTAATACATAATTACATATAAGTACTCTAAAAAGTTGTAACAAGAGACTCTAAAAAAAATAATGAACAGAAGTGACAAATGAGAAGAAAACGGAAACAAAAGAAGAGGCCAAGTTTTCCACTCCAAAGGAGAAAATGGAAAAACTGTTGCAGAACAAAACTTGGGTTCATTCACCTGATGTGCAGAAAAGCTAATCTACTGGCACCCGTTGGTGGTGAAGTGGACTACAGCATTCATTGCAAGGCATCAAACAAGGAGAAGAGACAGCTAATGCTCAAAAGACCTGAACTCCCTAATGACTTTCAGAAAATGGTTTTTTAAAAAAATTATGGCACTTCCCTGGTGGTGCAATGGTTAAGAATCCACCTGCCAATGCAGGGGACACAGGTTCGAGCCCTGGTCTGGGAGGATCCCACATGCCGCGGAGCAGCTAAGCCCATGCACCACAACTACTAAGCCTGTGCTCTACAGCCTGCAAGCCACAAGTACTGAGCCCACGTGCCACAACTACTGAAGCCCATGTGCCTAGAGGCTGTGCTCTGCAACAGGAGAAGCTACTGCAATGAGAAGCCCACACACCGCAACGAAGGGTAGCCCCCACTCGCCACACCTAGAGAAAGCCCACATGCAGCAACAAAGACTCAATGCAGCCAAAAATAAATAAATTTATTTTTTTAAAAAAGGAAAATAAAAACAGTATGAGGGAAAGGATCGCAGAGTGTGTGATCAGCTCATGCACAATTCTCTTATCAGTTGTTGGTGTGGTAGCAGGGTGATGTTTTGGGAATCTCATTCATCAACCTCCTGGTTTCACCTGGTCTGGGGTGGTCTTTGTGCTGGTGGTCAATATGCAGTTAATTTTTTCCACCCGGTGAGGGTTTTAATATTTGCAAAACAACTCAAGGATATGTCTCAGGATATGATCTATAGCCTTGAGGAGGAGCTAAAAGTCCTTGAATTTGTTTTATGTCTAAACTATTATTGTTTTGTCTCACTTGACTGTTTTCCTTTGTTTCTGCATTTTCTTACTTCTCTGACTGAATTTCTTTGGAACTCAAGGAAGGCCTAGGAGGCCAACAGTTTTTCTGCAAACAAGAGGCAGGGGTCATGGGGTTCTCTATCCTGGGGAAAGCCCCCCAAGGTCCTGCTTGGTTTCAGAATCAGTTTTAGACTTTATATCTCCCAAAGGAACTATTACCCAGTCACTGGAAAAGCTAAAGAGAAATGTTTTTAAGGTTCACAAATGTGCTGTGTGCAGTTTCATAATGAAAAATCTCCTGCAGTTCTATGATAACAACCTGTAACACAAATTGAATGATTCTTCTTACCAGTGCCCAAATGTGGCCTCTGTTATATGTCCCAAGTCTCTCTGTTCAGGCAGCTCTTCATAGTGAACAAATTGAAGTAACTTCAGCCAGTGTCCAAACAGAATGGGTGTGGGGACGATAACCCACAAGAGAACAAACCTAGGCACAAGGATAAATCATCTGATGGTGTAGTGTCAGAAAGATAAAGCGAAGTGTGCGCAAAACATTTTGCAGCTGACGCTGCCTTAAATACTCACATGTGGACACATGACATGATCTTTATTAAATCCAAAATAATGAGTTCAACTGAGAAATAGCTACAGTTGTCTGTTAACCTAAAAAATAAAACAGCCAGGAATTTAACCAGCAAAATGGGTTTATCTGGGAACAGCAAATAATTACAATTCCTGACAAGCAGGCTATAGGAAAAGCCATAGGCAAGTCCAATAAACAAAGGAAAGGAATGTCATTTTATAGAGAAAAAGGAAGGAATGTCATTTTATAGAGAAAAATGAAGAAGTTAGGAGGGATTGTTTTGAAGGAAAACCCATTGGACAAAAGTGAGAAATCAGAGCGAAAATGTTCTCACCGGCTTAGTTGCTGGGGTGTTCAATTTTCTGAAGGAGATGCAATGTACATCTTTCCTGTTGAGACCTGTAACTGACAATTCTTAACTGTTGATGACTCTTCTGGTTGGGGTCTGTAATTGAGAGTCCTTCCTGTTTTTGACCAATTGGTACTGTGTAAGAGCTCTCCCTTCTGACCTCTGACTCCATTTTAAATGAGGTTGCTCTTTATTAATTTTCACATGCCTATAAGGAAAATCTCTGTCCATGTTGGAATGAAAAAGGCAAGGCATTTTTGTTGCAAAAAAATTGCAGCTTATTCGAGTTAACAGTATGGTCTAGGCTGTTGCAGTATATTCTCTTTCAATGTGCCTTCTTCATCTTATGTATGTACTTGATGAGTTAAAAACAGTATTTGAGTTTAAAAGAGTTTGTATATATTTAAATGAATAACATTTTATAATCTTTGTTACATGTTTATATCAGTATCTGGTGGAAAATGTTTTGAGGTTTTTAGGGTTAATTTCCTCCTTTACTGTTTCTTTAAAACAGAGTTCTTAATAACAGTGGAAGTTCCTAAATTCAACTAAACCATTTTGGATGTTGCAAGTATTAAAAATATTAGTTTGTTAACTAATTACAGGTTAATATATTCCCTTTTTAATTTTTAGAATTAAATTAGAACAATTTTAGAATTAATTAGAAACTAATTTAGAATGTGTTTTTTAACTTTTAAATTTACTACATAAATTATAGGTGATTATGGGTCTCAATAACATTAAGAAAGCTTCATTACCTTAACATTATCCTCAGTGTGCCTACTCTAAGTATAAAAGTGCACATTTGAAACACAGCTGCAGAGATAGGTTCCTCACAACTTTTTTTTAAATTTAATTTAATTTTATATTTTTTATTGGAGTACAGTTGCTTTACAATGTTGTGTTAGTTTCTGCTCACAGTTTTTTTTAGGCCACACCAAACAGTTTTTATTTTATTTTTATTTTTTTCATTAATTTTTATTGAAGTATGTTTGCTTTACAATGTTATGTTAGCCTCCACTGCAAAACAAAATGAATCAGCCACACACAAGCATATATCCCTTCTCTTTTGGACTTCCCTCCCATTTAGGTTACCACAGTGCATTAGGTAGAGTACCCTGTGCTATACAGTAAGTTCCCATCAGTTATCTATCTTATATATAGTATCTATAATGTATATGTGTTAATCCCAATCTCCCAATTCCTCCCACCCCACCCCTTTCCCCCTTGGTATCCATACATTTGTTCTCTATGTCTGTGTCTCTATTTCTGCTTTGCAAACTGGTTCATCTGTACCATTTTTCTAGATACCACATATATTCATTATTATATGATATTTGGTTTTCTCTTTCTGACTTACTTCACTCTGTATGACACTCTCTAGGTCCACCCACATCTCTACAAATGACCCAATTTCATTCCTTTTTATGGCTGAGTAATATTCCATTATATATATGTAGCACATCTTCTTTACCCATTAATCTGTAGATGGACATTTAGGTTGCTTCCATGTCCTGGCTCAATGAACATTGCGCTGCATGTGTTTTTTTGAATGGTTTTCTCAGGGTATATGCCCAGTACTGGGATTGTTGGGTCACATGGTAGTTCTATTTTTAGATTTTAAGGAACATCCATACTATTCTCCACAGTGGCTGTATCAATTTACATTCCCACCAGCAGTGCAAGAGGGTTCCCTTTTCCCCACACCCTCTCCAGCATTTATTTTTTGTAGAATTTTTGATGATGGCCATTCTGACTGCTGTGAGGTGATACCTCATTGTAGTTTCGATTTGCATTTCTCTAATAATTAGTGATGTTGAGCATCTTTTCAGGTGTTTGTTGGCCATCTGTATGTCTTCTTTGGAGAAATGTCTATTTAGGTCTTCCACCCGTTTTTTGATTAGATTGTTTGTTTTTTGGATATTGAGCTGTATGAGCTGCTTGTATGTTTTGGAGATTAATCCTTTGTCTGTTGTTTCATTTGCAAATATGTTCACCTATTCTGAGGGTTGTCTTTTTGTCTTGTTTATGGTTTCCTTTGCTGTGAAAAGGTTTGAAGTTTCATTCGGTCCCATTTGTTTATTTTTGTTTTAATTTTCATTACTCTAAGACGTGGGTCAAAAAAGATCTCGCTGTGATTTATGTCAAAGTGTGTTCTGCCTATGTTTTCCTCTAAGAGTTTTATACTGTCTGGCCTTACATTTAGGTCTTTAATCCACACACCAAACAGTTTTTAAAGCAGCCTTACAAGTAGGTTTTTGTTTTTTTTTTTTCCCCAGTGGTGGAGAAAAACTTAGACTAATAATCCAGTAAAGAATGCAGATTTTCTTAATTTAATCTTGAGGAATGGGGAAGAATGGTATTATATAAGAAAAATGGGGACTTGTTCTCTGTGCCAATTTGCAAGGCTGGTTTAAAGAGCACAGGAGATAAAGTTATAAAAGGGCTACTGTAAAAGTTACAAATATGTAGTTAAAGCAAAGTTATAGAGGCAAGTTTTGTCATGTAATTTATTCAATATTAGAGAAACAATCAGCAGTATAAAGTATTTCTCTTGACCCTTGACAGTAAAAATATCACAACTGACTTAATCCTTTCCTGTTGGAAGAGTTTGCATTTCCTGTTCTGGATGCCACTGCCAAATATCCTGGTACTTTGAGTTGGTGTGCATGACTTCAACAACTGCTTTGACAATGCAGCAGTCTGAGTATTACAAATGGCTGTTAGATTAAGCACTGAGCTACCAGGGTTTAGTTCAGTTATTTCAATAAACACGTTTATTCTTGGTAGTTCCACTTTATTGAAGTGCAGCAGAGGTACTCTACTGACTCTTCCATTTGTAGTTCTCTGGAAGAATTATATTTTTTCTTGTCTTTTTTTGTGTTTATATATTTTATTTTACATTTTAATAATGTTATGTACTTTAAAAAAGAAATGTTCTGTGTGTATAGATATTTGCATGATATAATGTAGTTGATATTCAGTTCCTCAAAAGGTCTTGCTGCTGTCAGATGTTATGCACTATATCCATCATGACTATATTAAACACAGCTCATATGTGAACAAATATAGGACATTTGGCCAAATAATAATAATGAAAATAGTAATAATAATATTAATAACCTAGATTCAAGACTTCACCTCACCGTGTCCAGCAATCCAAAGTTATGTCATAAACCTTGTCAAGTCACAACCTGTTCTTTACAAAGTCTTCCTTGATATCACTAACCAGGTCCCAACACCATAACTATCTTCCTTTGACTTCCCTGTTCTGAAGCAGTAATAAAGTCCAGTCAAAGTACTCTACACACTTCCTGTAATAAATCAAACGAACCTAGCTTTGGTGATTTTGTATTTAATGAGTTTCTTACTGTAGTGCATTAAAAATGACTTTGTTTGCTTTGTATCTCCTCCTATCAAGAGGTGGAAGCTACTTCTCCACCCTTTGAATATGGACTTGACTAGTGACGTGTTCTAAAACTCAATAGAAGCAGAAGTGACCTAGGCCTAGAACTTACGTGCAAGGTGTTATAAAATTCTGCTCTCATCTCAAAAAAGTCCAAGTTTGTCTGTTGGAGAGGCCACAAGAAAGTGAAAATCAAAGCTTCCTACTAATCTGCCAAACTCCAGCCATGTGACTGATGCCTTCTTGTATCATTCTGCTCCAGCTAAGCTGATGGCTAACCCTGTACTGAAGAGTAAGCTCAGGGAAGCTCCAAAGATAACACTTCCCTGACCCCAGACCAAATTGCTGGTCCAGAGGGTCATGAGCAAATAATATGGTGCTATTTTAACCTTAAGTTTAAGAATGGTTGGTTATTTTTGTGTATAGTGTAAGGGAGTGTTCTAATTTCATTCTTTTCCATGTAGCTGTCCAGTTTTCTCAGCACCACTTATTGAAGAGGCTGTCTTTTCTCCATTGCATATTCTTGCCTCCTTTATCAAAAATAAGTTGACCATGTGAATGTGAGTTTATCTCTGGGCTTTCTATCATGTTCCATTGATCTAAATTAGAACCCTCCCTAACACCATACACAAAAATAAACTCAAAATGGATTAAAGACCTAAATGTAAGGCCAGACACTATAAAACTCTTGGAGGCAAACATAGGCTGAACACTCTATGACATAAATCACAGCAAGATCTTTTTTGGCCCACCTCCTAGAGAAGTGGAAATAAAAACAAAAATTTAAAAATGGGACCTAATGAAACTTCAAAGCTTTTGCACAGCAAAGGAAACCATAAACAAGACAAAAAGACAACCCTCAGAATGGAAGAAAATATTTGCAAACAAAGCAACTGACAAAGGATTAATCACCAAAATATGCAAGCAGCTCATGCAGCTCAATATCAAAAAAACAAACAACCCAATCCAAAAATGGGCAGAAGACCTAAATAAGCATTTTTCCAAAGAAGATATACAGATTGCCAACAAACACATGAAAGGATGCTCAATATCGCTAATCATTAGAGGAATGCAAATCAAAACTACAATGGGGTATCATCTCACACCAGTCAGAATGGCCATCAACAAAAAATCTACAAACAATAAATGCTGGAGAGGGTGTGGAGAAAAGGGAACCCTCTTGCACTGTTAGTGGGAATGTAAATTGATACAGGCACTACGGAAAACAGTATGGAGGTTCCTTAAAAAC
This sequence comes from Delphinapterus leucas, assembly GCF_059928025.1. Lineage (NCBI taxonomy): Eukaryota > Metazoa > Chordata > Mammalia > Artiodactyla > Monodontidae > Delphinapterus > Delphinapterus leucas. The sequence continues at coordinate 647,015 of NW_028322269.1, read as the reverse complement.
TAAAAATAGAACTACCATATGACCCAGAAATCTCACTACTGGGCATATACCCTGAGAAAACCATAATTCAAAAAGAGTCACGTACCACAATAGCCAGGACATGGAAGCCACCTAAGTGTCCATCAACAGATGAATGGATAAAGAAGATGTGGCACATATAGACAATGGAATATTACTCAGCCATATAAAGAAATGAAATTGAGTTATTTGTAATGAGGTGGATGGACCTAGAGTCTGTCATACAGAGTGAAGCAAGTCAAAAAGAGAAAAACAAATACCGTATGCTAATACATATATATAGAATCTAAACAAACAAACAAAAAATTATATATATATTATATATATATATATATATACACATATATATGGCTCTGAAGAACCTAGAGACAGGACAGGAATAAAGGCGCAGACGTAGAGAATGGACTTGAGGACATGAGGATGGGGAAGGGTAAGCTGGGACAAAGTGAGAGAGTGACATGGACATATATACACTACCAAATGTAAAATAGATAGCTAGTGGGAAGCAGCCACATAGCACAGGGAGATCAGCTCGGTGTTTTGTGACCACCTAGAGGGGTGGAATCGGGAGGGTGGGAGGGAGACGCAAGGGGGAGGAGATATGGGAATATATGTATACGTATAGCTGATTCACTTTGTTATAAAGCAGAAACTAACACACCATTGTAAAACAATTATACTCCAATAAAGATGTTAAAAAAAATGGTTGGTTATACAGCAATATGTAACAATGATATTATGATTTATCAAAAACACAGTACATGTGTAGCTCTTTAAATAAACAAGCCCAAAGAATATTAATATAGTGGATCAATGTCAAATTGGAACAAAGTCCAGAGTGTCAAGGACTTCTAGGTTACTTGTACAAACTCTTTAATGGTTGATAAACTTTCATTGAGAAACTATCACATTTTCATCTCCTCACTACTCTTAACAAAATATATCTTTTTAATTTGAACTTTACATATTATACATATATATGTGTGTGTATGAATTCTAACAAACACAAAAAATAAGGTTTCTTTTCAAATACTTGAGGGAAAATGTAATGAGTAAAAAAGGGACTTATCTAATACTCCATTGTACACAGATAATACCCAGACTGTGATAACTGTGAATATTTTACTACTTTTAGTCATGGTGAATTGGGACCATATACTTTTGGAAGAATAGTTACTAGTGGTTGTGATATATCAGGTACTGGATAAATATGAGAAAAACAGAAATTAAGAATAAATGAAGGTACATGTTTGTTTCTGCATTATATTTTATGTGGCAAATATAATGACAGAATGAGGACTCTAAACCATCATATTAAGGCTAAGTGAGAAAGCCAGAGGAGCATCCTTAGCAGCATATAAAGAAATTCCCATCTCTTGCAGAAGGAAAAAAATCAGTGTCATTTTGAAATAAAATATTTCCAGTTCTACTTAAAGTCCCAACCCAGTTTTAAATTTTTCAAAGATCAAGACCCTAGTTGAGAAAGAGCAGAATGACAGAGAAATAGTTAATGTATGTGAAAATCTTGATTTCCTAGATTCCCCTGAGCCTACTCCTCTCTGTGAAGGGATAGCACTTCTCCATTGTTTGAGGATGATATACTGTCCTCTACCCTTCAGAACATCTTGTATCCCTGTCAGTATCTGCTCTTATCTCCATTCTTGGTCACAGGCCAATAACTAGGGTTAATCATGTGTATAGAGCCAGGTATAAGATGGATCTACTAAGGGAGGAAACATAGTATAACTCAAAAGAACTGGAGGACTTATCCAATATTTACCTGCAGGTACTGAGAGATGATATGTGGAACTGTATGCTGAGGAAAGAATTAAGGAAAGTAGAATTTAAAGTTGTATAAGGAAGCATCTTTTTAAATTTTAGAGCACTCTCTCAGGACATAGGATTTAATACCTGGGCATAGACTCCAGGAGAAACTTGGAAAAAGTGATGGCCTATAGGAAGTAAAAGTGATATGCTGAAAGTGCCATGAGAAACAGTGAAAGAAGGAATCCAAAGGCTTAGAGCAGAGGATATATTAAGATTTATATGCTTGTAAGTCTGGAAAATCTACCACATGATTGTTTACTGAAGTTATAAAATGTTCATTGTGGCCATACTGTGAGGGCCAGGCTGTTGGCAGTAACAAAACTGAGCTCAATAATGTTAATTGTAATCAAGTCCAAAAATAATACAGACTAGGTAATGGCACTCAGTCATCAGAAGTCAAGCAGTCACAATGATCACAGTGAACAGTGAGGTTAGAGTGGCAGCCAGGCAGCCTTAACCCATGAAAAGCTATCAGTATGGTGATAGAGATAAACAGATAGGCCACCAAAAAGGGCATTGTCCTGTCTATACTACCAGAAGAGTTCAAGGATCAGTATCAGAAGGATGAGGACCATCACTTCACTCAAATCATAATCACTTGCCAAGTTTTAGACCTGGAATTTTTAGACCTGATCCATTGACTAATGAAGAGACTGGGTCCTTTACAGGAAGAATGCTGTAGCATCACAGTAAGTGTGCATGCTAATAATTTCCTCAATTCTTTCCCAAGAGGATGAAAGCATCCTGGGGCAACTGATGATTTTTTCAGTCCCTCAAATATATAATTGGATAGAAATACTTTGTCAGTTGCACAAATCCAAACTGTATCCTTGACATGTGGGATAAAAGTTGTAATAGTGGGAAAGGTTGGGTAGAAGCAGTCTGTATTAGAGTCCTAGGGCTGCTATAACAAATTACCACAAACTTGGTAGTTTATAACAACTGAAATTTATTCTTTCACAGTTCTGGAAACCAGAAGATTGAAATCAAAGTGTGTCAAGGTCCATTTCCTTTTGAGATTTTTTGAAAAAATCCATTCCATGATTCTCCTAGATTCTGTTGGCTACTGACAATGCATGCTGCTCCTTGGCTGTGGTTTCTCTCCAATTGCTGTCTCTCTTCACATCACCTTTTCCTTTGTGTGTCTATAAACCCCTTCCATCCTTCTTGTCATAAGAATATCTGTCATTGGATTTAGAGCCCATCCTAAATCCAGTATGAACTTATCTTGATATGCTTAACTTAATTACAAGTATATTTCAGAGGTATTGTAGTTTGGGTTTCAGACCACCACAACAAAGCAAAAATCACAATAAAATCAGTCACAAGTTTTTTGGTTTCTCAGTGTATATAAAAGTTATGTTTACACTACAATGTAGTCTATTAAGTGTACAAAAATGTACCTTCCTTGATTAAAAAGTGCTTTATTGCTAATCTGAACGTTTAGTGGGTCATAATCTTTTTGCTGGTGGAGGTCTTGCCTTGTTAAAGACTGTTAACAGATCAGAGTGGTGGCTGCTTAAGACTAGGTTGACTGTGACAATTTCTTAAAATAAGAAAACACTGAAGTCTGCACATCAACTGACTCTTCCTTTCATGAATAATTTCTCTGTAACATGCTATGTTGTTCCATAGAAGTTTACTCTCAGTAGAACTTCATTGAAAATTGGAATCTATATGCTCAAACCCTGCTGCCACTTTATCAACTAAGTTTATGTAATATTCTAAATCCTTTATTTTCATTTCAACAATTTTCACAGCATCTGCACCAGCTGTACTTTCCATTTCAAGAAATCACTTTCTTTGCTCATCCATAAGAAGCAACTTCTCACCCGTTAGTTCTATCAGGAGATTGCTGCAGTGAATTCAGACCTTCAGGGTCCACATCTAATTCAAGTTCTCTTGCTATTTCCACCACATCTGCAGTTCCTTCCTCCACTGAAATCTTGAACCCCTCAAAATCATCCATGAGAGCTAATATCAACTTCTTTCAAATCCCTGTTAATGTTGAGAGTTTTACTTCTTCCCATGAATCACAAATGTTCTTAATGGTGTCTAGAATGGTGAATCCTTTCCAGAAAATTTTCAACAGACTTTGCCTAGCTCCATCAGACGGATCACTATCTGAGGCAGCCATAGCCTTACAAAATGTATTCCTTAAATAATAAGAGTTGTATGTTGCAATTACTCTTTGATCTCTGGGATGAAGAATGGTTGTTGTGTTAGCAGGCATGAAAACTACAGTAATCTCATTACACATCTCCATCAGAGTTCTTGGGTAACCAGGTGCTTTGTCAATGAGCAGTATATTTGAAAGGAACCTTTTCTTTCTGAGCAGAGGACCCAACACTGGGCTGAAAATATTCAGTAATCCGTGTTGTAAAGAGGAGATGTGCTGTCATCTGGGTTTTGTTGTTCCATTTATAAAGCACAGGCAGAGTATATTTAGCATGATTCTTAAGGGCCCTAGGACTTTTGGAATGGTAAAAGAGCACTGGCTTCAACTTCAAGTCACTAGCTGCTTTGGCCCCTAACAAGAGAGTCAGCTTGTCCTCTGAAACTTTAAAGTCAGGCATTGACTTCTCTTCTCTAACTATGAAAGTCCTAAATTGCATCATCTTCCAATATAAGGATCTTTTGTCAACATTGGAAGTCTGTTGTTTAGGGTAGCCACTTTTTTTTGTTTTGTTTTGCTTTTTTTTTTTTTTTTTTTTTGCTGTACATGGGCCTCTCACTGTTGTGGCCTCTCCCGTTGTGGAGCACAGGCTCCGGACGCGCAGGTTCAGTGGCCATGGCTCACGGGCCCAGCCGCTCTGCGGCATGTGGGATCTTCCCGGACCGGGGCACAAACCCGTGTCCCCTGCATCGGCAGGCGGACTCTCAACCACTGCACCACCAGGGAAGCCCTAGGGTAGCCACTTTTATGAATGATCTTAGCTAGATCTTCTGGATAACTTGCTGTAGCTTCTACATCAGCACTTGCTGCTTCACCTTGTACTTTTATGTTATGAAGTTGGCGTCTTTCCTTCAACTAAATGATTCAAACTCTGCTAGTTCCAACGTTTCTTCTGCAGCTTCCTCACCAGTCTCAGCCTTCTCAGAACTGAAGAGAGTTACGTCTTTGCTCTGGATTAGGCTTTGGCTTAAGAGAATGTTGTGGCTGATTTGATCTCCTATCTAGACCACAGACATTTTCTCCACATCAGTAATAAGACTATTTCACATTCTTATCATTTGTGTGCTTGCTGGAGTAGCACTTTTCATTTCCTTCTAGAACTTTTCATTTGCAAAAATATTCCTTGATTTTGTGCAAGATGCCTAGCTTTTGGCCTACCTTAGCTTTCCACCTGCCTTCATAACTAAGCTTTATTATTTCTAGCTTTTGATTTAAAATGAAGTACATTCAACTCTTCCTTTTACTAGATACTTAGAGGCCATTGCAGTGTTATTAATGGCCTAATATCAATATTGTTGTGCCTCAGGGAGGGGGGAGATCTGAGGAGTGGGAGAGAGACAGGGGAATAGCCAATTGATGGAGCAGTTAGAACACGTATATTTATTGATTAAGTTCATCATCTTATATGAGTGAGGTGTTCTGGTGCAACCTCACAACTTAAAATAGTAACATCAAAGATCACTGATCACAGATCACCATAGAAAATATAATAATAATGAAAAGATATGAAATATTTCAAGATCACCCAAATGTAATACAAACATATGAAGTGAACAAAGGCTATTGGTAAATGGCACGGATTGACTTAATTCACTCAGGGTTACCACAAACTTTCACTTTGTCAAAAGCCAACATGTGTCATGCACAATATAGCAAAACACAACAAAACAAGGTATGAGTGTACATTTCAAGGACCCTTTCTCTATATAAGATCAGTTTCATAGTTACAACATGGACGTATTTTGGGATATCCACTATAGCCTTGAAACACCACCCTGACCCAAACCAAAGCACAAACACAAGATAAGATCACATTTCTATGGATCGTACAAATTAACGATCTTAAAAAGTTAACGAATGCAGGATGATTAGCTCCATCATATCTGGGCCTTGCAAAACCAAAAGATCCTGGAAAATGGTACTGGCCTCCTGCAAACTCATCCAAGAATTCACTCTACTCTCAGCCTCTCTTTAAGATGGGATATCTCTGCTAGAGCCTATTAACACATCTTCAGGTACATAGTAGGAGGTCATTTCTTTGGTAATTGTGTTCTCTGCCATCTCTATCTGAGAAGATCAGACAGAGGGCTCATTCACTTGGAACAGAAACAGCAAACATTTACAATTTTTACTGAGGACTATATAAAATAACTTTTTCTCTTCCCTCATAATATAGGCCAATGAGATATGAATTGTCTGGATATCCTTCAGAAAATTGTATGAACTGACTATGTTGATATAACATTGAGCTAATCACACAGGATGAACAAGAAGTGACTATTATGTTGGACACCTGTGTAAGACACATGCACCTTAGAAAGTGGGAGATAAACCCTATGAATATTCAAGTGTGATCTGCCACATCAGTGACATTAATTGGAATCCAGTGATCAGGGGTATTTGAGGTCATGTTTTCCAAAAGAGAATAGATTTTTGTATTTGCCTTTCTTTCTACAAAGAGAAAAAAACAGTAGTTATTTGTAGGCCTTTCCAGGAATTGGGGAAAGCATATGTATTCCATCCTGTGACTCATATGCCAGGTAACACAAAACACTACCAGTTTTGAGTGGGCCCATAGCAGAACAGAATTCCGCAGTTGGTGTAGCCTGTGGTGGGCTATAATATTAGGTAGACCTTATAGTATTAAATACATCAATAGTGAGAAAAGACACTGTGTGGAATCTCTGCCAAGGTTAATGGCAGAATCACAACACAGCATTACAAAGTCATCTAGACTGAAGAATTACATGTGTTTAGAAAAACAAGTCCTGGCATGCTATGGGACCCTGTTAAAGATGGAACATTCAACCATAGGACAGAATATTATTTCCTGCCAGAGATTATCCATCATAGAATAGGGAATAAGCAATAAAGTAGGCAAAATTACCCAGCCAGGTCACATCAGACAGCCTTTATTATCATCCACCCCAGTGCCTGTCCCTAGAACAAATTAACAAAGTGGTTATGGTGACAGTGAGTGGAGCTATGCATGGGCTCCAACATATGGGCTCCTGTTTACCAAGGCTTATGTAACTACTCCCTTACTGAGTATCAAGATGATCACATCTGCTAGGAATCTAATTAAACACTGAGTTCCTGATAGGGCACTGTTGTATGAGTAGACCAACTGGATACTGGGGGCCAATTTCCTAACTTGGATCTCTTCCACACCGGCTATTTACCCTGACAGGAATAGCCACATATACTAGGAATTACTTTATCTTATTATCTGCATGAACTCTGCAAAAAGGTCACATTCCATTAACCAGGAATTTTAGCAATTTTAACAGTTCATAACACTGAAAGATATAAAAATGGTAAAAAAATCAAGATATTTTAAGGCCATGGGTGAAAATTGACTTCAGCGTGTGAACACAAAGTCTTATGAGTAGCTTACTTATTTGGTAGAAAACAGTATGGGATATTTTGAATTTCCAAATTATGCTGTTCCTATTCTAGATGTCAGTTCTCCTCAAATTCTAATTTCTTTTTCTTCAATCATTGATACCCCCAGTTTCTGCTGTTGATTCTGTTTGGGGCAATGTAATCTCAAAAGTGGCTACAGTCAGAAAGCTATAGTGATCTTAGGGTTCACATCATTAGCTTCCCTTCTCTTAGTTGTCATGTTTCTGTGATGCCTGATATTCATAACTGAAAATAGTGTTACGTATAATTTGTCCAGTTTTCTATTTGCTCATGGCAGAGGGTTAGTCTGGTCCCTGTTAACCCTATCATGGCCAGAAATGGAGTCAATACCTTAAATGACTTAATTACTAAGCAGTTTAACCAACTTGGAATAGTCTTTGAGTAGACAAATGGGAGCAGAAACTTAGGAAGATTTCTAACAAAAAGGGAATTTTTGTAATGTAGAAATTCAGTGACTTGCTGAACTCATATGCAAGAGAAAGCACATCCTTTTGTTTTTCCAAACTTACTAAGATTAGGAGAACAAAGTAAACACCTTTTATTCCTGCTAAAGTACATCCAGGCCAGTAAACACCTAATAATATTGAGAGAGTAATGTTGATAATGGATAAATTTGTTGGCTCTGGGTCAAAGTTCTTTAACTCTTCTGTAGTTCATGACAAATATAATTCTGAAAAAGCATTGATGCAGAGAAATTTTTAGTGACATCTAAGCATTATTTAAAATTTTATTTTTTCCAGTTTATCAAGATAAAATTGACACATAACGTATAATTTTGAGGTGATTTGAAATGCTTATATATTACAAATATATACTGGTATTAATTAACACCTCTATGACATCACATAATTATCATTCTTTTCTTTTGTGGTAAGAAAACTGAAAATCTATTCACTTAACAACTTTCAAGCGTAATACAATACTATTAACAATAAACACCATTCTGTACATTGAATGCCCAGAACTTATTCATCCTATAACTGGAAGTTCGTGCCCTTTGACCATCTTCTCCCCCTTTACATGAACCCTCAGCCCCTGGAAACCATCATTCTATTCTCCGTTTCTATAAGTTTAGCATTTTTAGATTCCATATATAAGTGATATCATACAGTACTTGTCTTTCTCTATCGGACTTATTTAACTTAACATAATGACCTCAAGGTCCGTCCATGTTGTGGCAAAAAGAAAGACTTCGTTCTCTCTCATAGCTAAAGAATTTTCGATTGTATGCAATGTATCACATCAACTTTATCCACTGATGGACTCAGGTTGTTTCCATATTTTGGCTGTAGTTAACAATGCTGAAATAAACATGAAAGTGCAGATACCTCTCCAAGATCCTGTCTCCATTCCCACTGGATATATACCCAGAAGCAGAATTGCGTAATCATGTGGTAGCTTTATTTTTCTTTTGAAAAACCTACATAGTGTTTTCCATAGTAGCCATATTAATTTACATTTCCCAAAACAGTATACTAGAGTTCTCTTTTCTCCACATCCTAACCAACACTTTTTTTTTTTCTTTTTTTTTGCGGTACGCGGGCCTCTCACCGTTGCAGCCTCTCCCGCTGCGGAGCACAGGCTCTGGACGCGCAGGCTCAGTGGCCATGGCTCACGGGTCCAGCCGCTCTGCGGCATGCGGGATCCTCCCGGACCAGGGCACAAACCCGCGTCCCCTGCATCGGCAGGCGGACCCCCAACCACTGCGCCACCAGGGAAGCCCCCTAACCAACACTTTTTATACTTTGTGTTTTGAGGATAACCATTCTAACAGGAGTGAGGTGACATATCACTGTGGCTTTGATTTGCATTTCTGTGATCTTTAGAAATGTTGAGCACATTTCAATGTAGTTGTTGGTCATATATATGTATTCTTTGGGAAAATTATTCAATGTGTCTGCCCATTTTTAAATTAGACTTTTTTTTTTTTACTGTTAAATGTATGAGTTTTTTTCTTAATTTTTAGTGGAATATAGTTGATTTACAATGTTGTGTTAGTTGCTGTACAGCAAAGCAAATTGGGAGATTGGGTTTGGCATATGAATTCTTTTTATATTTTGGATATTAATATCTTATCAGTTATATGATTTGCTAATATCTTCTCCCATTCTGTCTGTTACCTTCTCTTTTGTTGATTTTTCCTTTTTCTGTGCAGAACTTATTAGCTTGATAAGGTCCCACTTGTTTATTTTTGCTCTTGTTGCCATGCTTTTGGTGTCAATCCAAAAAATCATTGCCAAGACCAATGTCAAGGGGCATTTCTCCTGTCTGTTTCTCTAGGAATGTTTTCAGTTTTTGTTATCATATTTAATTCTTTATCCATTTCATGCTAATTTTGTGAGTGGTGTTGTATAGGGGTTCAGTTTCATTCTTCTACCTGTGGTGATCTGGTTTTCCTACCCCATTTACTGAAGAGATTATCCATTCCCCATTTAGAGTTATTGGATTTTGTGTCAAATATTAGTTGACCTTACTAATGACAGCTTTTTTTTGAACTCTCAATTCTGTTCCATTGGTCTATGTGCATATTTTATGCCAGTGCCATACCGTTTTGATTATTATTCCTTTGTAATATAATTTGAATCAGGAAGTGTAATGCCTCCAGCTCTGTCCTTCTTTCTTGAGATTGCTTTGGCAATTCAGGGTGTTTTGTGGCTCCATACAAATATTAGGATTGTTTTTTCCTATTTTTGTGAAGATGCGTTGGAATTTTTATATGAACTGCATTAAATAGAGAATGCTTTGGTTATTATGGACATTTTAACAATATTCTACTCATCCATGACTTTGTATATCATTATAACTTTTTGTGTCTTCTTCTATTAATTTCAAAAATGTCATAGTTTCCTGTGTACAGAACTTTCCTTTCACCTCCTAGGTAAATTTATTCCTAAGCATTTTATTATTTGTTATGCCATTTTGAATGGGATTATTTTCTTTGCCCCTTTTTTAGGTGTTTTGTTAATAGTGTATAGAAACACAACTTATTTCTTTTATGTTTATTTTTATCCTGAAAATATACTGAATCCACTGATTGTTTCTAACAGTTTCTTTGGTGGAGTCTTTAGAATTTCCTATATATAAGATCATGTCATCTGCAAAGAAACACAATTTTACTTTTTCCTTTCAAATTTGGATGTCGTTTATTTTATTTATTTATCTATTTATTTATTTATTTTTGGCTGATTGCTCTGGCCATGACTTCTCATACTCTGTTGAACAGAACATATTTGTTATTCCTGGTGGAACTTCAGAGGGAAAGTTTTCAATGTTTTATTATTTGCTATTATGTTATCTGTGGGTTTGTCATGGATTGCCTTTATTATGTTGTCATGTTCTTTTTATACCCGGTTTAAGTGTTTTTATCATGAAAAGATGTTGTTTTTCCAAACTTTTTGCATCTATTGAGATGATCACATAATTTTTATTTTTCATTCTCTTAATGTTGTGTATCACATTATTGATTTACTTATGTTGACTCATCCTTGAAGCCCAGGGATAAATCCCATTTGATCATGGTGTATGGTCCCTTTTTTTGCACTGTTTAATTTGGTTTGTTAATGTCTTATTGAAAAATTTTACGTCTATATTCATCAAAGATATTGGTCTGTAATTTTTTACTCACTCAGATTTTGTTTTTCTGGGAAATTATTTATCTCTATTTTTGAAGGACATCATTTTCAGGTAAAATATTTTGGGTCACAGATTTTGTCTTTCAGAACTTTGAATATACGAACCAACTCTGTCCTGGACTGTGAAGTTTCTACTGAGAAATCCAATAATATTCTAATGGGGATTTCTTTGTCTGATATGAGGTGTTTTTTAGACTTTCTCAGAACATTTCTATGGATATGTCTGTTCCACATTGCTTCTTCCCTCTTGAGGGGGATTTCTTTCAATTTTATGTCTCCTTTTGATCCCACAATGCAAGCCACATGTTGAGAATCTTCCATTTATTTTCCCTAGTACTGAGTCCTGAAATGTTAGTTTGTGAGTATTCTTCCAATCCAACAGACATGGGTCTGATTTCTGCACTTGCTAATTCCTGCTGTCCATGGCAGTGCACAGAAGGATACATTTCTGTGGGTCAGGGAGGAGGAGCAGAGTGGTGTGGGTGAGGTACACGAAGCACTGGAGAAACCTGTGGTCACTCAGAGGGGTCTGCAGATGAGGTGTCCAAGGAGATGGTGGGAATCCTGATGGAGTCCACAAATGGTTTAGCAGGAAGAATCACAAAGTGGTTAGTAGCAGTGCTTTGATGAGTTTAAGGCCTGGCAATGATCCCAGCCTCTCGTAGCCCCTACGCTTTTCAGATCACCTCAGTAATCTCGGTAAGGTGAGGAAAAAGTGTACATTCCTTATTGCTGGGGAAACCGGGCACTCACTCATACAATTTCACTTTCCCCTGTGGGAGACATTACATTTCACATGTATCTTTCCTGGCACTAAGCCACAATAATGGGGAAAGGAATGACACAGAAAAATGAAACTATTCTTCTTACCTTCTTCAATGCACACATTTTTGGAATTATTTGCTTCAGTGGTGGAACAAAACTTCTTCACTAGACTTTCTGATTCCCAGAAAGTTATGCTCACCCCTGGGGGAATGCCAAAATCACTGTTCTGTGGGGATGACAGTAGAGATATCCTATTCTGCAGTCTTGCTAATGTCACTACAGAAAAGAAATTCTTACCATGAAAACCTCAAAGGAAGCTGATATCAATGGAGGTGGAACAACATAAGATTAGAAAACAAGTCAGGATCTTGTGGGTCATTTCAGAGAATATAGATTTTAATGTATAGATGAGAGAAAGTTATTAAAGCATTTTACTCAAGTATGATAATTTCTGAAACAGATTTTTTTTGAAAATCAGAAAAGTTTCTCTATGGAGAGTGAGTTGCAGGTATGCAGAAGTTGAAGCAGTGATATCAGAAGGGTACTGCAGTAAGTCAAAGTTAGATATAAAAATGACTAGAGTCAGATAGATGCAGTGAAGACTACAAATGAAAATAGGTTGATTTATAATTTGTGAGTAGAATGTATAGAAATAGTAAGCAATTGAATAATTACACAATTATATTTTTATTAAGGACCAGTTATTCTCATGATAATGTTATTATCATTATATATTCTTATTGATTAATTGCTTGAGGAAAATCAACTTTTTAAACAAAAGGATTATAGATGTATTGTCCTAAATATCATTGAATCCATTTCTACATGGTATAGTGTCTTCCAGTTGTGAAGATCCAAGCAAAAAATGGAATTTTACATTATAAAAAGTATCTTAGAACAGGAAGGCAAGGAAAATAGAATTGGATATGCTGGAAGGAAGGATAAGATTATCAAGTTATGCTCTTCATGACTTCTGCATTCTAAGATATCTCTTCTCGATATAACATTAATCTGATGAGAACCAGAACTTGAACTCCTATCTTCAATAACAGTAAAAAGATATCTTTTTCTTCTTCTCTTAAAGATAGATGTGATTTAGCAGAAAAGGCACTGAATTTAGCTTCAGAACATTTGGATCTAAGTCTCCCTGCCTTAACATCTCAAAGTGTGCATATTCTCTCCTTCTGGCAGTAAGTGATGGCCTCATTCTTATCTGCAATATTTGGCAGAATTATCAGTATGAGAAACACTACAGAGACCATTCTGTTCAAAAGAACATTCAAATAAAACCAGAGAAAAAGATCCAAACAATCTAGTCTTATTTGAATATGCATCAGATGATGATGGATTTTCTTAATATTATTTAGAAATTATTATGGATTTGTGTTTAACTTCACACACCCTTTTTTTGATATCCTCTCAAAGAAGTTTGGTAACTCTCATTCTGAGGTTTGTTTTTTCCTAACTTATTTTATTGACTTTATTGACATTTTTTTTTCCATCAAGGCACTTGCATTTCATTTTACTCCTCAATACAAAGTACACAACTCAAAGTTCAGCCCAACCTACTATAAATTGATTGGGAGGGTCAAGTACAAATCTTTGGATTGTGAGTTTCATGCACTTGGTTTAAGCCCAGATTTAGTTTGAGCAAACTTAATATCATGAAGACTGTGAAAGGCTTCTGTGTCATTTTCATGCTGCATCTATGGTTCTTTGACTCTGGAAGGACTGGGAAGGTACTTGTATGGCCCATGGATTTTAGTCATTGGATTAATCTAAAAGTTATTCTGGAAGAACTCCACCTTCATGGACATGAGATAACCATCCTGGTACCTTCAACAAGTTCTCTGCTTGATCATACCAAGATTCCCTTTAATGTGGAGATACTTCAACTTTCAATAAGTAAAGAAAGTTTCATGGAAGAGTTCAGTGCTGATCTCTATACACTTTCTTTTGAACTGCCGAAACTTTCATGGTGGGACAGGCAAGTGAAAATGACAAAAGTTATAAAAAATTTTTTAGCATCAGCTAAAAGAGTATGTGACAGTGCTGTCACAAACAAGGATTTACTCAGCAGGCTACAGGCAGCTAAATTTGATATCTGTATTGCTGACCCTTTAAGCTTTTGTGGGGAATTGGTGGCTGAACTCCTCAATATTCCGTTTATATACTCTTTTCGGTTTTCCTATGGGAATGTCATTGAGAGATTGTGTGCCAGGCTTCCTATGCCTTCTTCATATGTTCCTGGCATCACATCAAGACTGACAGACAACATGACTTTTATACAGAGGCTGGAGAACTGGTTATTGTATACAATGAGTGATATGATGTCTTCATACTATGCATTTGCAGAATGGGATGAATATTACAGCAAGATTTTAGGTGAGAGAAATTTGCATGTAATAATGATTCATATTTCATATGTAAAATGTGAATATTTATCTGACTGTAGGAAAACTTACAAAAGACTTTTTTTTTAAGTGAGGACCCAAGCTCCTGTTGCTTAACTGTTTTGAGTGAAAACAATAAAAACAGCTCTTTTTCTTTCTTTTTTTAAACTTTTTCTTTTTCTTTTTTTTTTTTAGATCATTGAGTACTGCAAACATATCAGAGAAGGAATATTCTCTATATTTCTCCATAAATTCTGTTTGATGCTACTAATTTTTTTTCCAGAGTATCTGGAAAACCCAAATCTGACGTGTGCTTAAGTTCCATAACCTTAGACTACTTCTCCCTTGTTTACTTCTCCTTTTATACACTTGTTTTCTTTCTGATTAACCTGCTGTCTCTCAGGCTTTCTGTTTGCATCCTATCAAGGCTTGATTGACTGATTCCTGGGCTTGGAAAGTGGTAAGCATGAAACTGGAAAATAAATAAATATATCTTGATTTCATTTGCTCTTGTCTTCAAAAGGAGAAACAAGGAAGATTTTTCTCTAAAGGACCATGTTTCTAGACTTTTAAACTTATCCCATTGTTATCTTGTTATTGTTCTATTCATAATTGCATTAGAGGTCAACTAGAGAGCTTTGACCCTGAGCACAAAGCTTTTCTCAATTTAAGCAAGTCTGTAACCACTTTAATTTTCCTTTTGCATAATTGATTTTTTTATTAAAGAAACTTTTATTTAATTGTGTTAAGGATGATTTTGCATAGTATATTAGTTATCTTAGAGGAAGCAGTATCCTATTTATATTATTTAGATTTTTTGAGATATAATTAATATATAACATTGTATTAGTTTCAGGTGTGGATGAAAAAGTTAATCAATAGTCAATCTAAGAAATGGACAACTTTATTTGAGCCAATGTGGGAATTATAACCCAGGAGACAGTCTTTCAGAAAGCTCTGAGGAATGTTTCACCCATTAGAAGTCAAAGCACAGTTATATGTTTTTGAGACAAAGGGTTTTACATCAAAGGGTTATACATCAGAGTAATGTATTGACAGTTTACATAGGCCAACAAAGCGAGTAATGAGTTACTGTGACCCTTTAGGGGATTAAGGAAGGAATGTTATATCCTAAGAAGTTACCTTGTTGGCACCAGGAGGAAACTGGCTTTTTTGTTTGTTTCATTTTTGTTTTGTTTGTGAGCAGGCATTCCTGTGTCTTCTAAGGAGATCTTGTTAATGTACAATGCAGATGCAAAATGGACACTAAAGGGGAGCAGGGTAGTAGCTCAAATGGCAGAGAAAATTTTACGTTAAATTTTTCTTGTCCTGCCTTAAAATCATTTTGTTTCATCACAGGTGGACAACATAATGATTTTATATTTGTACATATAGTGAAATGATCACCACTATAACTCTAGTTAACATTCATCACCACACATAGTTAAAAGTCTTTTTTATCTTGAGATGAAAACTTTAGATCTATTCTCTTAGCACATTTTAAATATTCAATACAGTATTATTAGCTATAGTCACCATACTGTACATTACATCCCCAGAACTGAAAGTTTATAACTTTCGTCCACATTTACCTATCTATTGTGCCCACCCTCCAACTGTAGGATCTTGCAACAACCAATCTATTCTCTGAAATGTTTTTTTCTCTTTTTTTTCGAAGTTCCACATCTAAATGATATCAAACAGTATTTGTCTTTCTCAGTCTGACTTACTTCATTTACCACAATTTCCTCAAGTTCCATTCTTGTTTATGCAAATGGAAGGTTGTCCCTTTTTCTCATGACTTAATATTACTCCATTGTTTATATAACCATGCTTTCTTTATCCATCACCCATTGAAAAACAGATTGTTTCCATATTATGGCTATTGTAAATAATGATGCAATGGACATGAGAGTATAGTAGGAATTTTATTTTGAGTTTTTTGAGGAACATCCATACTATTTTCCAAAGTACCTGCACCAATTTACATTCCCACCAACAGTGCACAAGTGCTCCCTTTTCTCCACATCCTCACCAGTATTTGTTAACTCTTGTCTTTTCGATGATAGCTACCCTAATAGGTGTGAGGTGATACCTCATTGTGATTTTGATTTGCCTTTCTCTGATGATTAGTGATGCTGAGCACCTTTTTATGTATTTGTTGGCTATTTGAATATCTTCTTTGGAAAGATGTCTACTCAGGTCCTTTGCTCATTTTTTTAAATGAATTATTTGCATTTTTGTTTGTTTGTTTTTTTGCTGTCGAATTCTATGAGTTCCTTAGACATTTTGGGTGGTAATGACAAATCAGATACATGGTTTGCAAATATTTTCTCTCATTTCATAGGTTGCTTTTTCATTTTGTTGATCATTTCTTTTGCTCTTCAGAAGCTTTTTAATTTGAAGTAGTCTTCACTTTTTTATTTTTAATTTTATTGCTTATGCTTTTGGTGTCATATTTTAAAAATTATTGCTAAGACCCATGTCAAGGAGCTTTTCTCCCATGTTTCCTTCTAGGAATTTTATGGGTTTTCAGGTCTTATATTTATGTTTTTAATCCTTTGCAAGTTAATTTTTGTAGCAGAGTAAAATGTGGGTCTACTTTCATTCTTTTGCATGTGAATATCCAATTTTTTCAGTGAAAATTATTTAAAAGACTGTCTTCCTCCACTATTTCTGGCTGCCTTGTGAAATATTAGTTGACCTTATATGCGTGGGCTTATTTCTGGGCTGATCAATGGGTTTGTTTTCATGCCAGTACCATATTGTTTTGATTAATACAGCTTTAAAATATTGCTTGAAATCAGAAAGTGTGATGCCTCCAGGTTTGTTCTTCTTTATCACAAATGCTTTGGCTATTTGGAGTCTTTTGCACTTCCATATGAATTTTAAAAGTGTTTTCTTTGTTACATATTTTAACAGAAATATCTCTAATACCCTATCATTACTAAAAATTAATTTTATTCCTAAAGAATTAAAATTTACCCTTTTGGTTGTGATCTATTATTTTATGTAGCCACTTCCTTTTTTCTTTTTTGGATATCTGTTCAAAATTTCCTCTGAGAAGTTATTTCTTCAACAACTCACAAACAATATGAGTGCTTCTAATGAAGTATGCTGCCCAGGAATATGCCATATATTCAAAAAAGGCATATGACTTAATCAAGGTCGACATGTTGCACTGAGATTTTTCTGGGCACTCTGTGACAGAAACAGGTGCTTATATCTCTAGACTTGACCCTAAAACAAAAAAAAATGTGGACAGAAACTGCTGCACCCATCACTTACCCAAAGTCACAGTCCAAGCTGCAAAAGGCAAAACCAAAAAAAGATAACTTAAAATCTCATCCTAGTGACATTTTCTGAGCCACGGATCAAGCAGTGACTGATCTACAGGTGTATTGAAGTTATTTGTTTACCTCTGGTTCCAGCAATTTTGTACTCAGTTTTGGAAGCTCTTTTATAGTGAGACATAAGTTATAGGACACAACTCTGTCTCTGATTCCTTGCTAGCTCTTGGCACCTTAGAACATTCTTTTGGGGAATATATCAATAATCTGAGAAAGAATAATAAAGTCTTGGTAAATAGAAGAAAAAAATTTCTTTTACTCTCATAAATTTTAAAATGCTATTAGACATAGATTATCATTCAGTATCAATTTAGTATCTCCATTATAAAATGTATTCCAAGTATATTTTTCAAATTTTAAAACTGTAACTCATAACTTATACAATTATAAATTGAATCATGTCATAGATATGTTCAAATAATTGAGGAGAAAACAAGTAAGAAGGTATCTGGTTCAGACAATATTTTGAGGAAATA
Source organism: Delphinapterus leucas (assembly GCF_059928025.1). Taxonomy (NCBI): domain Eukaryota; kingdom Metazoa; phylum Chordata; class Mammalia; order Artiodactyla; family Monodontidae; genus Delphinapterus; species Delphinapterus leucas. The sequence continues at coordinate 628,952 of NW_028322269.1, read as the reverse complement.
TTAATATAACATTTTGGGAGACAAAGGAATGTTAGGATAATACTATTGGGTTAGACACAAAAATGGTCAATGTCTAATAGGGCAATAAAATCATAATTTAGGGGATGATATTTTCTACCAGACAGAAATATACACACCAACTTTTTAACTTCACAGTGTCTGAACAAAAAAGTCCAAAATAAATCAATAATAAATAACAAAATAAAATGTAGGCACACTTTCCTGAAGATGTAAATAATCCTTTAATCATTCAACAAATGCCCCAGCATTATATCAAATGTGGCATTGCTTTTGGAAATTTGGAAAAGTTTTTCCAAATTTGACATATTTTCTCACAATCTCCTTATTCAGATCAATTACTTTTTTATTTCTCCTACAATATTATCTTCATTTCAATAAGATGCATTAATCACACCAGATTACTAAATCAGTAGTGGAGAATTAACAGGAAAAAGATATCATCTTGATATGAAAGAAAGTGAACCAAACATATGACCTTGCAATTCTACTCCTAGGTTTATAACCAAGAAAAATAAACACATATGTCCACAGAAAACATATACATGAATTCTCAGAGCAGCATTATTCATAGTAGACAAATGTGAAAACAACCCAAAAGTTCATCAACTAATGAATGAATAAACAAAATGACGTATATCCTTACAAAAATATCATTCAACAGCAAAAAGTAATGAAATACTGATACATACTACCACGTGGATGACCCATGAAAAACATTATGCTAAATGAAAGAAGGCAGCAAAAAGGACCACATAGTGTATGATTTCATTTATATTAAGTTAAATAAGGTTTTTCTGGAATAGGCAAATGAAGCAAAAAGTAGATTAGTGGTTGTCATGGGCTGGGAAGAGGGAGAAATGAAGAATGACTGCCAATGGATACAGGATTTCTTTTGCAAGTAATAAAAATTTTTTTTAATTTAATAATGGTGATGGTTTCACAATGTTATAAATGTACTAAAAACTACTCAATAGTTTATTTAAAAAGAAGAATTTTATGGTATATAAATTATACGTCAATAAAACTGTCATTAAGAAAAGCGTGGGAGTAAAGCAACACACAAAGAGAATAAAATTATACCCATGGCTGATACAAATAAGGCTCCAATATGGGGTCTGTACTGGGTCTGAAACTGGATTTTGAATACTTTTGTCATTACCAGACTAAAACCCCTAAATTACTGAGATCTGCTTGTGATCTCTTACATAGATAGATTGTCCTGGTAAGATCAAAACCCTTATATTTTCTGATCAAAACTTTAGCACACTTAGAACATCAAGGAGAATATTCAAAAAGCCATGCAGTGAGAAACCAGATAGCTATGGTTTCCTCCTATCAGTGATATGGAGTACGTATTTCAAAAGGACACCAAAACTCTGGGTAAGGTTCCTTATACCACAGTAATTGAATAGAATTCAAAAATGAAGCTCTGGTTCCCAACTAAGTAAAATGATTTAATTCAGAGTCACTAATCTGAGTTCTTATTCTGTTAATGTTCACTTGGTTTCCACTTCAGTTCAAAGGTAACCCTTTTGTACTGTTTACCTGCTAAATATGTCAAAATAGCAAATATTTCATCACCAAATTATTATGCAGTGCTCTCTCTTCACCAAAGAGGACAAAGTCTTGTAAAACAGGAGCTATAATTATGTACAGCAAAGGAATAATCACTTTTAAATGTTTATGAAAAGATTTCCATTCCTGATAGGATATAATAAGTATGGAATCATAGTCCCAAACACCAGAAGAAAAGATGGATACATTTCAAAAGTTGTTTTTAAAAGATATCAGAGGTTTTGGAGCAATGAGGATGAGATAAATTGGAATTCCAGAAGAGGAGGAGACTCTACCATAGTAGGCTGGGATCACTGGCTGAATTTCTTGTTCATTGCTAGGAGCACATGCTGATTCTGAGCTTGGAGTGGGACTCAGGCTTAGCTCAAGCAGAAAGAGTCTGTTGGCAGAGAGAAAGCAGCAGGCTTTTGCCTTGTTCCATACTTAAATCTGTGTTTGGTTATTCATAATCTCAGTATTGTGTACTCTTGGGGGGCAAAGGCCTATTGATTTCTCATGGGTTGCATAGAACTAATATTGCTTCTTTAAAGATTTTCCTTAGAAAATTCTATCGTAAAACATGTCCCACTTAACATATCAGATTGTTTTCCCTCTATCGTCTTTTATTTTTGTTCAGGAAAACGTACCACATTATGTGAAATTATGGGGAAAGCTGAAATGTGGTTGATTCGAACATACTGGGATTTTGAATTTCCATTCCCTTACTTACCTAATGTTGAATTTGTTGGAGGACTGCACTGCAAGCCTGCAAAGCCCCTACCTAAGGTAATTAAATGTGCTTATTTTTGCTTCTCTGAATATTTACCTCCTGGAATCATTTCTAGTTTATTATTTTTTAGTATTTGACCCTCAAACTGAAAACCCGGACACAGGAATTATCCACCTTAGACTATTACATTACCATTAAGTATTTACTACATTATTGTGGTAATCATTAGTGATGCTTATCAAATATGCCACATATTTGACAACAGTAATGTCCCTAGCCCCTGAGTTTAGTGGAATTGTCCAATACTCTCAGGGCAATGAGAATGAACTGAAGTGACAGGTATCACTTCCAGGTCCAACACAATTATCAGGTGCACTTACTCCAGAGTTCTCTTTGGGCTGTCTTTGGGCTGTGTTCCAGAGTAGCTACTCTGCCAATCTGAGTCCTGGTTAAAGAATATATATAACAGTTGCAGCTCAATGATGGACATATGGCATGAGAAAGAAATAATGTAACAGGGAAGAGCCAAATCTTGACTACATGTTGTATCTGTTTCTTTTACTTTAACCTTTGCTTTCCGCTGCTTTTGTTCACTAAAAGGATACTGTCTATACATAATGGCTTGCCTTGGGGAACCCTACCCCTCTGCCTGAATGTTAAACCAAAGTACCTTTGTTCAGGCAAACATCCAGACCCTGTCCACCTGTAGATGGCTACAAGAAAGAAGAAATTAACACATCCCCTCCCCGAGGCTGGCCGTTCCAGGTGATATTTGCAAAACTTATGGCCTTTTTACTTTACTTCCTCATCTCCCCCACACACACTTTGCTCTATAAAAGAAACTAGCATCCAAACCCCGATAAGATGGTTATTTTGAGACTTTAGCCTGCCATCTTCTCAGTTTGCCGGCTTTCTGAATAAAGTCATATTCCTTGCCTCAGCACCTCGTCTTCAGTTCATTGGGCAGTCCTGCAGTGAGCATAGCGAGCTTGGACTTGGTAACAATAAGGTGTTGTTTTAGGCCACTGAGATTTTGGAGCTGAAAGTTATTTTGCATAACCTAGTCTAAAAGCTGGACATAGTAGGGAAATTATAATAGTCTGAGAAAAGATCAAATAGAGATGGATGGCCCACCCAAAATCCTGGCATAAGTTCAGTAATGGTGACCTGTTTGGTTTGAATAGAGGAGAGAAATTAGCCTGGAGAGATGATCGGAGGATAGGTTATAATAAACAAATGGGCAATACTAAGTATTCTTTACTTCAAATTTAAGGTCAATGAATGATCAATGTATACTTTTTAAGCAGTAACATGATACAACTTACCCTTTCATAAATATTATCTATTGAATTGTTTGGAATGGAGCAAGATTTAAAGGAGGGAAATGAGCTGAGATAGAAGTGCAATAGTTCCTGCAAGCCATTGTAGAGATCCAAACTACAATATGATAACAATTTTGAGTATAAATGGAGAGGTTTAGGAAGTATTTACAAAGAAAGTCAATAAGATTTTCTGATAGGCTAGAGATTAAGGAAGAGAGTTCCAGAATTAATCCTTGGCTTTTTGTTTCTTTGTACATGTCATTTCTTTACATTTCTTTATTTATTTTTTGTACAGGCAATTTAGTAGAGAATATTATCATTTATGAGGAGAAGAAGGAAAGGGGAACAGTTGTGAGGGAAAATGATTTGTTCATATTTGCATATGTTGAATGTGGTACAATGCAGTGTCTAGCAAGCATCTACCAAATACATTGGTTTAATCTCAGGGAACAGATTTATGTAGTATTTATGGTTTTTTAAATTAATAGACTATTTTTAGAGACACATTCACAGCAAAATGGAGCACAAAGTACAGAGAGTTCCACCTATCTCTTGCCCCCTCCCATGCACAGCTTCCCCAACCATCAATATCCCACACTCCTGCAGCACATTTGTTACATTTTATGAACCAACATTCATGTTAATTTCAACCAATGTCCACTGCATACAAAAATGTTAACTCTTTGTGTTGTACGTTCTATATTTTGATAATACATAATGACATGTATCTACCCTTATACTGTCATACAGACTCTCCACTGTCCTAAAAATTCCCTGTGCTCCACTTCTTCATCCTTCCCTGCCCCTAAATCTCTGGAAATCACCATTTTTTTTAACTTTCTCCATAGATTTGCCTTTTCCATAAGCAGTAGTCTCACATTAGTAGTCAAGGAATAAGAACTCATGACTTTTTACTGGCTGCTTTTTGTGAGCATTACATCACCCAGAGTGAAAAACAGAACTTGGGGTGGATCAAAATACTATAAACTAGATGCCCAAGGCTTCTGTGAAGAGGGGTTATTCCTGAAAACCTGACCATTGACATTAGAGAAATAGATGAAAGTATAGAATAAAGACATAAAGACAAGTACACTTTTTTTAAAAATTGAACTTTTAAAAAATATTTTATTATTTTTATTTTTTTTTACTAGGGTATACTTGCTTTACAATGCTGTGTTAGTTTCTACTGTACAGTGAAGTGGAGTTCCCTGTGCTATACATCAAGTTCTCACTAGTTATCTATTTTTTACATATTAGTGTATATATGTCAATCCCAATCTCCCGATTTATCCCACCCCCCTTTCCTCCCTGGTTGTCCATACATTTGTTCTCTACATCTGTGTTCTATTTCTACCATGCAAACAAGTTCATCTGTACCATTTTTCTAGATTCCACATACATGTGTTAATGTGTGATATTTTTCTCTTTCTGATTTAACTTCACTCTGTATGACAATCTCTAGGTCCATGCACATTTCTACAAATGACCCAGTTTCGTTCCTTTTTATGGCTGAGTAATATTCCATTGTCTATATGTACCACATCTTCTTTATCTATTCATCTGTTGATGGGCATTTAGGTTGCTTCCATTACCTGGCTATTGTAAATGGTGCCACAAAGAACATTGGGATACATGTGTCTTTTTGAATTTTGGTTTTCTCTGGGTTTATGCCCAGTAGTGGGATTGCTGGGTCATATGGTAATTCTATTTTTAGCTTTTTAAGGAACCTCCATAGTGTTCTCCATAGTGGTTGTATCAATTTACATTCTCACCAACAGTGCAAGAGGGTTCCCTTTTCTCCACATCCTCTCCAGCATTTATTGTTTGTAGATTTTTTGATGATGGCCATTCTGACTGGTCTGAGGTGATACATCATTGAAATTTTGATTTGCGTTTCTCTAATAATTAGTGATGTTGAGTAGCTTTTCATGTGTTTTTTGGTCATCTGTATATCTTCTTTGGATAAATGTCTATTTAGGTCTTCTGCCCATTTTTGGATTGGGTTGTTTGTTTTTTTGATATTGAGCTGCATGAGCTGTTTGTATATTTTGGAGATTAATCCTTTGTTGATTCATTTACAAATATTTTCTTCCATTCTGAGGGTTGTATTTTTGTCTTTTTATGGTTTCCCTTGCTGTGCAAAAGCTTTTAACTTTCATTAGGTCCCATTTGTTTATTTTTGTTTTTATTTCCATTACTCTAAAAGGTGGGTCAAAAAGATCTTGCTGTGATTTATGTCAAAGAGTGTTCTGCCTATGTTTTCTTCTAAGAGTTTTATGTTGTCCGGTCTTACATTTAGGTCTTTAATCCATTTTGAGTTTATTTTTGTGTATGGTGTAAGGGAGTGTTCTAATTTCATTCTTTTACATGTAGCTGTCCAGTTTTCTCAGCACCAGTTATTGAAGAGGCTGTCTTTTCTCCATTGTATATTCTTGCCTCCTATGTCATAGATTAGTTGACCATAGGTGCGTGGGTTTATCTCTGGGCTTTATATCCTGTTCCATTGATCTATATTTCTGTTTTTGTGCCAGTATCTTTGGAACATGGTCTTTTCTTCTTAAACTTTAGCCCCATCTACTGAAGAAATAGAGGGAGAATCACAGTTAATCATGTATGTGTGTTCTTATAACTCTCAGCACAACAATCCTCTAGTGAATGTGACCCAACTAGGGATCTGCAGTAAGACTCAGACTTTCATCTCTTTCTTGTAAGGAAGACATACGAAAACGTTGGGGAGAGGAGTGAAAAATTTCCCTCGCACTACAACATGATAAAAATGTCAGTTTGATTTTGAATGCCACAACATAAGTTTGTGGAATTACAGAATTTGTTTTTTGTGCATCTCAGGGCAACAGAATGTATTAATCATACTCTCAGTTCATTCCACTCCATAATCAGCCCATGGCAAACATCTCTTTTGATTAATTTTTCTTACATTTTTTCTTTGTCTTCTTCTCTTCCATTACCCCACAACCAGTGGGCACCCAGTCAAATGCATTTAATGTTTATCATCTTATTTCAATTTAAACAGATAACTGTGTATCCTTAAACTATATGTAGAAATGATTTGAGTTGTTTAATTATATAAATGATGTTATGCTATAATTCACATTTTCTCATTCTTATTAGTATATATAATTTTTTTCATATGTATCCAAGTTTCTATTTGTAAATTCATTTCATTCATTCTGACTGTAGCAGAGAATTTTGGTATCAGGAATGCTTAGGGGGTTACAACTTCCACACTTTATCTAGACCTTGATTATTATTCTATTTTCTAATACGGGTCAGTTTCACAGAGGTAAAGGGATATCACACTGATGAATTTTATTTGTAATCTCCATTTATAGCAAAGTTGAACATTGTTTCAGAAACTTATCAATTATCCTTATTTTCCCTTTGTGAAACTCATATATTTAGTATATTTTTGGATAATCTTTTTTTTTCAAGTAATATCAATTCTTTCCATCATTTAGAATATCTAGGTATAAATCCTTGATCTAGCCATTGCAAATATCTTCTCCTATGACTCCATATATTTGTTAATATTTTCTCTAATTACCTTTTTTAAACATAAAGTACCAAATTTGATGTAATCAAATCCATCTTTTTATACATTATGATTTGTACTTTTAAAAATCTCATTTAAAATATTTTTCTCTTTACTAAGGTTAAAAAGACATTCTCCTATATTTTATTTTTAAATGTATAATATTATATTTTAACATGATACATTTAATCCATTCAGATTTTTAAAATTAATACATGATAGGAGGTAAATATTCACCTCCCTTTTTTGTCTGAATAATGAACATATTATTGTACCACCAGTTAATAAACCATCCACTCAGTGTGATATTTTCTCACTGATTATCCCAATGAATTATATCATCTTATCATACAGGAGGCTTTCACATACTCATGGCTCTCTTTCTGGCCTCACTACTTTATTCTATTGTTGACTTTGTTAGCAGGTCAGTAGATTTCATTTTGTATTGTTTATTATTATCGGATTGAAATAGTCTCCAGTACTCCTTTTTCTTTTTCAAAGTTTATTCATTATTTATGAAAATGTATTTTTATATACTTTTTAAAATATTTCCTAGTATCTGAAGAATATGATGATATAATTGAAAATAAATTTGAAGTGATTGATAGCTTTACATATTATATCAATCCATCTATAAATACAGTGTAACAGTTAATTTTATACATCAATTTACCTGGGCCAGGTACCCAGATATTTAGCCAAACATCACTCTGGAAGTTTCTGTGAGGGTATTTTTGGATGACATAAACATTTAAATATGTGGACCTTGAGTAAACAAATTGCCCTCCATTATGTGGCTGAGGCTCATCCAATTAGTTGAAGACCTGAATAGAACAAAAGACTGAACACTCCCAAGCAAAATAAGAATTCTGCCAGTAGACAGCCTTCAGACTTGAACTAGAGCAATGGCTCTTATCTGAGTCTCCAGCCTTATGGCCTATTCTGCAGATTAAACTTTCCAAACTCCATAATCATGTGAGTTAATTCCTTAATATAAATTTCTTCCTTGTCTTTCCACTTTAAGTCTTACACATTTTTATCTTCTCTTATTTGGTTGAATTAGTTTTGTTACTAGTTCAACATAGGATGAAAAGATTTCTTTTTACTTCATTATAATTAGATATGATATTTTTATTTTTAATGGAAAGCCATATATTTCTACTATATTACTGTTAACCTCAGAGTATTCATTATAGTTCTTTCTGCATGTCTTATATGGTCAGGAATTTATATGTCTACCTCATTTCTAAATGTGTTTGTGGAAGCTTATACGAAGAGAAAATATAACCAAAATAAAAGAAAACTGAAATTTAGAAAACAGAAAAAAGTAAATATACCAAAAGTATGTCATTATACTGACTGTGATTCAGCAGAAAAATGAATGATAATCTTATTAGCATCCAAAACTAAATATAAAGTGAAGCACCAGAACTATTTAACTTAAACTAGAAATTTGGCTCTGCCAGCTACTGCTGCGTAGACTTGGACAAATTACTTAACCTTACTGAGATAGCTTTCTCATCTGTAAATGTATACATATCTCTTAAGATTCCCATATATCTAAGTTAAATCATACATGTAAAGAGCTCTGTAATTGGTAGAAGATAACATGTAGTCAATAATTTGTAAACACACACACACACCCCCCTCTATCATGCTGAAGGGAACCTCCATTTAAATCATTTTTAATTTGCTTAATAACCAGTGATTTCAGGTTATATTTTGTACACTGAAATGGTTAACATACGAAAAAACAGAAGTGTTCTAAGAATTCAGGCATATTGAGAAAAGTGTGTGACATTCTTGTAAATATCAACTTTCATATAACAAAGACTATTTCCCTCACAGGAGTTAGAAGAGTTTGTTCAAAGCTCTGGAAAACATGGAGTTGTGGTGTTTACTCTGGGGTCAATGATCAAAAACCTCACAGAAGAAAAGTCTAGTGTGATTGCATCAGCCCTTGCCCAGATTCCTCAGAAGGTCAGATAATCTTACTTTTTCAGTGACAGCTTCTTTAAATTCCATGAAGAGATCCTTAAAAGTGCGCTTAAAAACGTAGGAAAAGTTATTGGTATTGTTAGTGTCAATTTAACTGAACTGTAAAGAAAAAATATTAAATGGTAAAACAGGATATTTGATTCTTATCTTGCTTTAAACCTGACATTACTAACAGGAAAACATATTGCACAATTTTCTTTAAATAATGACCTAAAACTTAATCATTCACTACTGTCAAACAATCAGTCAGCTTTGTGTCTAGGTTTTAAGGCTTCCATGTAATCTAACATTGTTTTTTGGTGTTTATTGAGTTTTTTGGTTTGTTTCTTCATTTTTTAATCTGAGACATATACACAAGTTACAACTACCTTGATGGAGAATAAAGGAATAGATATTCAAAAATACAGCCTTAATTCACTGGATGCCTTAGGACTATATTTCCTTATAATTAATGGATTTGTGCCAGGCCATGGTTGAGCCTGGAATTGACAACTTAGATTCCTGGAATACTCCTAAATAGATACTCTTCATTTTAAACAGCTAAAATCTTTAATAATACAGTACAAGATTTATGCAGTTCACTCCTTGAAGTTCCCCAAAATTATAACTTTTTATTTATACCATTCTAGGTTATAACTGAGTGGCATTGTTTTTAACCACCATGAACACTTTTTTCCCCTACATTTAGTTAAAATAGAAAATTGCATGTAAATTTAAGTTACAAATGCTCACAATAATTATTGTATTCATAACCAAATTACTTTCAATAATTGTTTTGTGGAAGCAGCACCCATCTAAATATTTAATCTAAATTCCATCTTCATAAAAATATTAAACTTTCAATTGCATTAAAATACAATGTTTAGGGGTGAAACCAGGGTACACTAGGAAGCACTAAGACCTGTCTCTCTACCTAAACAAAATTGTACTAGCAAAAACTGTCTGAAGTAACTATATTGGAACTCTGGACTCTAACTGAGCACTTGCAACTCACAGTGGAAAAACTGAGTGGGAACTGTGGTTAATTTTAGTCAATGTCATCCTTTTAGAATAGCAGCATCTTCAAAGTCTTCATCACTCTGTCCCATGCCAGCCAACATGCCTGCATTCCTGGTGTAATTTGGTGGAACCAGTAGACAATAAGACCTTATCCTCCAAATACTGTGGTTCTGCATTCTAATTGCTGATTACTGCCCATGGTCATTGAGGTATATGCACAGAAGCTGGGCACAGTTGTTTCAACATTCATTAGAAGAAGCAACTTCCAGGTGTTTTAAAGGATAAGCTTTTTTTTTTTTCTTTTTACTTTTTTCTCCATTTGGGAGAATTAGACATTTAAAAAAAACAACCTCACAAATAGTGGAATTTACAAAATTATGTGCATGTCCAGAGAAAAACACTGGCTCATAAAATACCTGAGAAGACCTAAAACTTTAACCTCACCCTGATTTCTAGCAAAGAGAAACACTTCAACAACAGCAACAACAAAATCAACCTCTAACAAGGGGCAAATCTGATTTCTGAAGATAGAACATTATAAAAAGCAAATGTACAATACTCGAAAAATATCACAAGGCATACAAAGATAGATGAAAGTATGGCCCAATCAAAGAAACAAAATAAACTGAGAGAAACCATTCTTGAGGGAGCCTGGATTTTGGAATTACTAGAAAAAGCCTTTAAAACCACATTTTTAAAGATGTACAAAGAACTAAGGGAAGACAATGATAAAGAGAATAAAATGATGGAGGAACAAAAGGAAATATTGATAATGAGAAAGAAATTATTTTTAAAAAGAATCAAAAAGAAATTCCAGAGGTTAAAAATTACAATAACTATAATGAAAAGTTCACCTCAGGGGTTCAAAACCAGACATGAGCAGGCAAAAACATCAGCAAACTTGAAGAAAGGATATTTGAAATTATCGAGTTCAAGGAAGAAAAATGAATGAAGAAAAATGAACAAAGCCTAAGGGACTTGTGGGACACCATCCTGTGAATGAGCATACACATTGTGGGAGTCCCAGAAAGACAGAAATGGGCAGAATGGGCAGAAAGAATATTTAAAGAAATAATGGCTTAACATAGTCCCAATTTAATAAAATACATAAATTTACAAATCCAAGAAGCTTAGTGAACTTCAAGTTGGATAAACTCAAAGACACCTACACCAAGACACATTATATTCAAGTTGGTGAAAAACAAAGATAATGAGTGACTATTGAAAGAAACAAGAGAAAGAATTCATCACCTAAAAGATATCTTCAATAAAGTGATCAGGCAATTTCTCATCAGAAACACTGGAGGCCAAAAGGCAGTGGATTGATAAATTCAAAGTGCTGAAATACAAACTTGTTAACTGAGAGTTTTATATCAGGCAAAATGTCCTTCAATAATGAAGTAGAGACTTCCCTGGTGGTCCAGTATTTAAGACTCCACCCTCCCAATGCAAGGGCCATGGGTTTGATCCGTGGTGGGGAACTAAGATCCCACATGCCACACAGTGTGGCCTTAAAAAAATTTTTTTAAAGAGTAGAAATTAAGACATTCCCAGATAAACAAAAGTTGAGGGACATCATTAACACTAGACTTTCCCTGTAAAAAATGCAAAAGGGAATACTTCTTGTTGAAATGAAAGTTTGCTAAACAGTGACACAAAACCATAAGAAGAAATAAAGATCTACAGTGAGGTAAAATTGCAGTAAAGGCAATAATAAAAACTAATATTATTGTTATTTTTGTTGTAACTCCATTTATTAAAATTTTTTCTTGGGCTTCCCTGGTGGCGCAGTGGTTGAGAGTCCACCTGCCGATGCAGGGGACACAGGTTCATGTCCCGGCCTGGGAAGATCCCACATGCTGCGGAGTGGCTGGACCTGTGAGCCATGGCCGCTGAACCTGTGCATCCGGAGCCTGTGCTCCGCAACAGGAGAGGCCACAACAGTGGGAGGCCTGTGTACCGCAAAAAAAAACAAAAACAAAACAAAAAAAATTTTTCAATGATTAAAATAAAAATTTATAAAAACAATTATTGATCTATGTAATTAGAAACAGTATGTATATGTATGTAATTTATGTCATCAATTATATAAAAAGCTGGATGGATCTATAAAGGAGCACATGTTTTTATGCTATTGCAGTTAACTATCAATAGGTCAAAGAATACGTTACAAAAGTAATATGAAAATGTTTGTTTAACTGAATGAAAACACAAGAGACCAAAGCAAGAGATGCAGAGAAAGCAGAGTTCAGAGAGAAATTTATAGCTGCAAGTACCTACATTGAAAAAGAATAATGATCTAAAATCAATTACCTAATCTTATATTTTAAAGAACTATAAAAAGAGGACAAACTAAACCAAAAGCTAGCAGAAGGAAAGAACTAATAAAGACTAGAACAGAGATAAACAAAACAAAAAACAGAGAAAATCAATAAAACCAAAGGCTGGTTCTCTGAAAAAGTCAGGGAAATTATCAAAACTTTAGCTAGATTCGCAAAGAGGAAAAATCGAGTATATGCAAATAATTAAAATCAGAAATGAACCTAGGGAGATTACTAATGGCTGTACAGAGATTAAAATATTATCAGAGGATATGATGGAGCTGTGTCCAAGATGGAAGAGTAGGAAAACCCCAATCTCACCTCTTCTCACAGGCACACAAAAATAGCTCTGATTTGCAGAGGAACTACTGATGAGAAAAAGAAGATGAGCAGAAAAGATCTTCTACAACTAAAGATATAAAGAAGGAACCACAATGAGCCAGATAGGAGTGATGGAGAAGCAGTATGGTTAAGAGAAAAGAACAAAGAACCAAAATAAGAACAAAATAATGCCATTTGCAGCAACATGGTTGGACCTGGAGATTGGCATACTGAGTGAATTGAGTCAGAGAAAGACAAATATCATATGATATCGTTTACATGTGGAATCTAAAAAAAGGCTTCAAGTTAACTTATCTATTGGCTTGGCCAAAAAGTTCTTTTGGGTTTTTCATACAATGTTATGGAAAAACCCAAAAGAACTTTTTGGCCAACCCAATACAAAACTGAAATAGAGTTACAGATGTAGAAAATAAACTTATGGTTACGGGGGGTAAGAGTGGGGGAGGGATAAATTGGAAGACTGAGACTGACACATATACATTACTATATATAAAATAGATAACTAATAAGGACCTACTGCATAACACATGGAATTCTACTCAATACTCTGTAATGGCCTATATGAAAAAAGAATTTTAAAAAGAATGGATATATGTATACGCATAACAGATTCACTTTGCTGTACACATGAAACTAACACAACATTGTAAGTCAACTATACCCCAATAAAAATTAAAATAAAATAAAACAAAAGTCATCTGTAAAAAAAAAGATTCGTATTTCCAAGTGAGCAAATTAGCAGAGGTTGTTTCCAAGGTGTGAACAGTTTGAGCCAAACATTGGGCTCCCCAGCACACATCTCCTGCACCAGGAAGTCAGGCCTTCAGAACACTGGCTTTGAAGGTGAGTGGGGATTACTTTCAGAAGAGCCAAGGGCTCATAGTAGTCAACACACAACACAGAAGATCCCATGAAGCCCAAATTGGAGCTGCCCTACAGCATGTAGCTCTCATTACTAGAGGAGAGTGCAGTGCTTGGACACATAGGATGTCTCCTGCAAAAGGTCACTTCTCCAATGTCAGGCAATGTAACCAACCTACCAGATATATATAAAAAAAAAATCAGCAAATTAGATGAAATAAGGTGACAGAGGAATATGTTCCAAATGAAGCAACAATATGAAACCCTAAAAAAAGAACTAAGTGAAGTGCACATAACAATCTACTTGATAGAGAGTGCAATGTAATGACTGTAAAGATGTTCAAAGAACTCAGGAGAAGATTAGATGAACAGAGTGAGAAGTTAGAAGTTTTTAACAAAGAGTTAGAAAATATAAAGAAGAATAAAATGGAGATGAATAATAGAAAAAATGAAATGAAAAATATACTAGAAGGAATCAATAGCAGATTAGATGATACAGACAAAGAGAGCAGTGAGCTGAAAGATAAAGTACTGGAAAACACTGAAGCTGAACAGGAAAAAAAAAAAAAAGATGGAGAGATATACCATGTTCTTGGATTGGAAGAATCGACATTGTGAAAATGACTATACTAGACAAAGCAATCTATAGATTCAATGAAATCCCTATCAAGCTATCAATGGCATTTTTCACAGACCTAGAACAAAAAAATTTCACAATTTGTATGGAAACACAAAAGACCCTGAATAGCTAAAGCAATCTTGAGAAAGAAAAACAGCTGGAGAAGTCAGGCTCCTGGACTTTAGACTATACTACAAAGCTACAGTAATCAAGACAGTATGGTACTGGCACAAAAACAAATATAGATCAATGGGACAGGATAGAAAGCCCAGAGGTAAACCCACGCACATATGGTCACCTTATCTTTTTTTTTTTCCAGTACACGGGCCTCTCACTGTTGTGGCCTCTCCCGTTGTGGAGCACAGGCTCCGGACGTGCAGGCCCAGTGGCCATGGCTCACGGGCCCAGCCGCTCCGCGGCACGCGGGATCCTCCAGGACCAGGGCACGAACCCATGTCCCCTGCATAGGCAGGCGGACTCTCAACCACTGCGCCACCAGGGAAGCCCCTCGTCACCTTATCTTTGATAAAAGAGGTAAGAACATACAATGGGGGAAACACAGACTCTTCAATAAGTGGTGCTGTGAGAACTGGACAGCTATATGTAAAAGAATGAAATTAGAACACTCCCTAACACCATACACAAAACTAAACTCAAAATGAATTAAAGACCTAAATGTAAGGCCAGACACTGTAAAACTCTTAGAGGAAAACATAGGCACAGCACTCTGACATAAATCACAGCAAGATGGTTTTTGACCCACCTCCTAGAGAAATGGAAATAAAAATAAACAAATGGGACCTAATGAAACTTAAAATCTTTTGCACAGCAAAGGACACCATAAACAAGATGAAAAGACAACCTTCAGTCTGGAAGAAAATATTTGTATTTGAAGAAACTGACAAAGGATTAATCTCCAAAATTTACAAGCAGCTCATGCAGCTCAATATCAAAAAAACAAAAAACCCAATCCAAAATGGGCAGAAGATCTAAATAGACATTTCTCCAAAGATATAAAGATGGCTAACAAACACATGAAAAGATGCTCAACATCACTAATCATTAGAGAAATGCAAATCAAAACTACAATGAGATGTCACCTCACACAGGTCAGAATGACCATCATCAAAAAATCTACAAACAATAAATGTTGGATAGGGTGTGGAGAAAAGGGAACCCTCTCGCACTGTTGGTGGGAATGTAAATTGATACAGCCACTATGGATAACAGTATGGAAGTTCCTTAAAAAACTAAAAATAGAATTACCATATGACACAGCAATCCCACTACTGGGCATATACCCAAAGGAAACCATAATTCAAAAAGATACATGCACCCCAGTGTTCATTGCAGCACTATTTACAATAGCCAGGTCATGGAAGCAACCTAAATGCCCATCGACAGATTAATGGATAAAGAAGATGTTGTATACATATACAATGGAATATTACTCAGCCATAAAAAGTAAAGAAATTGAGTTATTTGTAGTGAGGTGGATGGACCTAGAGACTGTCATACAGAGTGAAGTGAGTCAGAAAGAGAAAAACTAATGTTGTATATTAAAGCATAAATGTGGAACCTAGAAAAATGGTACAGATGAACCAGTTTGCAGGGCAGCAATAGAGACACAGACGTAGAGAACAAATGTATGGACACCAAGCGGAGAAAGTGGTGGAGGGGAGTGCTGTGATGAATTGAGATTGACATATATACACTAATATGTATAAAATGGATAACTAATGAGAACCTGCTGTATAAAAAAATTAATTAAATTAAATACAAAAATTAAAAAAAAAAAAAAGAGTCATGTACCACAATGTTCTTTGCAGCTCTGTTTACAATAGCCAGGACATGGAAGCTACCTAAGTGTCCATCGACAGATGAATGGATAAAGAAGATGTGGCACATATATACATAAAAAGAAACAAAATTGAGTTATTTGTAGTGAGGTGGATGGACCTAGAGTCTGTCATATAGAGTGAAGTAAGACAGAAAGAGAAAAACAAATACCATATGCTAACATATATATGGAATCTAAAAAAAGAAAAAATGGTTTTGAAGAACCTAAGGGCAGGACAGGAATAAAGACACAGATGTAGAGAATGGACTTGAGGACATGGGGAGGAGGAAAGGTAAGCTGGGACGAAGTGAGAGAGTGGCATGGACATATTTACACTACCAAATGTAAAATAGCTAGTGGGAAGCAGCCACATAGCACAGGGAGATCAGCTCAGTGCTTTGTGACCACCTAGAAGGGTGGGATAGGGAGGATGGGAGGGAGATGCAAGAGGGAGGAGATATGGGTATCTATGTATATGTATAGCTAATTCACTTTGTTATAAAGCAGAAACTAACACACCATTGTAAAGCAATTATACTCCAATAAAGATTAAAAGAAAAAAAAAATCTTTAGCATTACTGTGAACTGGAAAATTAGTCACCCATAGCTTGTAGACCCCAAGTTGAAATTTTGATACAAAGAGAATTGGTGAGGGAGTTATATTAAAACATTAAACCTGTTAATATGTGAACTCTTCAAAAAAAAAAAAGTAATGAAGCCATAATAGCTGAAAACTTCTCTAACTTGGGAAAGGAAATGGTCATCCAAGCAGAGACAATCCCAAATAGAATGAACCCAAAGAAGACCACACCAAGACATGTTGTAATGAAACAGCAAAAATAAAACATAAAGAGAGAATTTTAAAAGCCCAAGGAAAAAGGAACAAGTTAAGTACAAGGAAACTCCCATAAGGCTAAAAGCTGACTAGTCAGCAGAAACACTGCAGGCCTGAAGGGAGTGGCAGGATATATTTTAAATAATGAAAGGGGAAAACTTACAACCAAGAACACTCTACCCAGTAAGGCTCTCATTCAGATTTGATGGAGAGTTCAAAAGTTTTACAAGCAACCAAAAGCTAAGAGAGTTCAGCACCACCAAACTAGGTTTACAAGAAAAGTTAAGGGGACTTCTCTAAGTGAGAAAGAAAAGCCCACAACTAGAAACATAAAAATTGCAAAAGGAAAAATCTCATTGGTAAAGGCAAATATACTGCAAAGTCAGTAAATCAGCCATGTATTAAGCTAGAAGGAAGGCTAAAAGACAAAATTATACAATCATGTATACTCACAATAACTAGTTAAGGGATACACAAAACAAAAAGATTTAAAATATGATGTCAAAAACAGTAAGTGTGGTGAGGGAAGTAAAAAGGCAAGGTTGTTTAAAATGCATTTAATCTTAAGAGATCAGCAACTTAATCAAGTATTTTACATATATTTGTATTTATTTTGCTAAGTACAGTGTGAGGAACATGGACAATAACTATGTAATATCTTCACATGTTTCAACTAGACTTATCATGATAATCATTTTGACACATATAGAAATACCAAATCACTATGTTGTGTAACAGATACTATCATAGTGTTGTAGGTCAGTTTTACTTCAAAAACAAAAAAGAAACAAACAAACTCACAGAAAAACAGATCAGATTTGTGGTTATCAGAGTCAGGGGATTGGGGAAGGGACAATTGGAAGAAGGTGGTTAAAAGGTTCAAACTTCCAGTTATAAGATAAATAAGTACTAGAGATGCAATATACATCATAAATTTAGGTAACACTGCTGTACTTTATATGTGAAAATTGCTAAGAGAGTAAATCCTAAGAGTTTTCATGTCAAGAAACTTTTTTTTAAATTTCTTTAATGTTATACCTGCTGTGAGAATCATTTCATAATGTATGTGAGTAGAATCATAATGCTGTACACATTATACTTACACAGTGCTGTATGTCAATCATATCTCATAAAACTGGAAGATAAAAGAGGATATTATGAAAAGTTGCACAACAAAAATTAGACAATCTAGAAGAAGTGGATAAATGCTTTGAAAAACTCTATTTACTTACACTGACTAAAAAAGAAACAGATTACTTCAACAGACCTATATCAAATTAAGAGACTGAATTAGTAATCAAAGACCTGCCAAAAAGGAAAAATCAGGGTCAGATAACATCAATGGTAAATTCTACCAAATGTTTAAGGAATTGAATAATTAAGGTAATCCTTTTCAAATATTCAAAAAATGTGGAAAGAAGGAAACAATAAATTACTCTATGAGGCCAGATGTTCCCTGTTACAAAAGCCAGATAAAGACATCACACAAGAATAAAATTATGGACCATGATCATTTCTAAATATAGATATTAAAATACTCAAGAAAATATTTGAAGATCAGATCCGCTAGAATGTTGAAAAGAGTATTCACCGTAGTAAAATAGTATTTATGCTATTTATGCAAAGTAAATAAATATTACATTCATTGATTTACCAAAAGTAAATCAATGTAATACATTACATGATTATAATGAAGGGGAAATAAAAACACTATCAAATGATCATTTCAACTTACACAGAAAAGGAAGTCGAGAAAATCCAACATTCTCTGCTGATAAAAACTCTCAAGAAACTAGGAATAGAAGGAAAAGCCCTCAAAATTATACAGGGTATTTCTGAAAAACCCACAGCTAATATCATACTCAATGGTGGAAACTAAGATCAGGAACAATACAAGGATGTATTGTTTCACTGCTGTTATATAACCTTATACTAGAAGTTTTAGCATGGGGATTATAGAGGAAAAAGAAATGAAAGGCATCCAAATTGGAAAGAGAGAGGTAAAACAATGTGTATTTGCAGATGACATGATCTTATGCATAGAAAATCTCAAGAATTCAGAAAAAGCTACTAGAACTAATTACCAAACTTAACAAAAGTGCAGAATACAAGATTAACATACAAAAATCAGTTTTGTTTATATAAATGTCAGTGAACACACTGAACATGAAATTTTTAAAATTCCATTTACAAGAACAACAAAACAAATACTTAAGAATGAACCTAATTAAGGAAGTAAAATATTTGCTGCTGAAAACCAAAAAACATTATTGCTGCAAGAAATTAAAGAATACCTAAATACTTGGAAAGTCATCCCATGTTCATAGATAGGAACGCTTAACATGGTTAAGAAGTCAATACTATACAAAGCAATCTACAGATTAATGCAATGCCTATCAAAACTCTAACAGCCTTTTTTATAGAAATGAGTAATCCAATCCTCAACCTCATATGGAACTATAAGAACTACAATCAGACAAAAAAATCTTGAAAAACAACAAAGTTAAAGGAGTCACATTTATAAACATTGAAATTAGAAATATGCTATAATACCTACAGTAAATTAACACTGTTGTACTGGAAGAAGGACAGGCATATAACCCAATGGAACAGAAGAAAATGCAGAAATTAATCCTCATATATATGGTCAATTGATTTTCAACAAGAGTGCAAGACCATTCAATTGGGGGAAAGGACAGTCTCTTCTCAACAAATAATGCTGAAAAAATCTTGATATCCACATGCAAAAGACTGAAGTTGGATCCTTACCCTACACCATATGCAAAAGTTAACTGAAAATGGATCAGAGACAAACTTTAGCAGTAAAACTGTAACACTTTCCCAAGAAAATTCTCAGGGAAAACTTTATCACATTGGATTATGTCATGATTTCATAGATATAACACCAAAGCATAAGCAAAAAAAGTTAAAAAATAAATAAATAAATTGGACTACATCAAATGCAGAACTTTTGTGCATCAAAAGATACTATCAAGAAAGTAAAATACAATGTACAGATTGGGAGAAAATCTTTGCAAATCATATCGCTGACAAGGAATTAACATGCACAATACATAAAGAACTCCTACAGCTCAACAACAGCAACAAAAACCCAATTGAAAAAGGGGAAAGTACTTGAATAGACATTTCTCCAAAGAAGGTATACAAGTGGTCAAAAAGTATATGAAAAGATGCTCAACATCGTTAATCATTAGGGAAATGCAAATCAAAGAACAAAGAGATACCACTTCACATAGGACAGCTATTATTAAAAAAAAAAAATACAAGTGTTAATGGAGAAATGAGACCTCCTGCACTGCTAGTAGGAGAGCAAAATCATGCATCTTCTCTGGAAAACATTTTTGTGGTTCGTCAGAAAATTAAACACGGAGCTATCATATAACCCAATAATTCTAATCCTGGCTATATAGCCAAAAGAATTGAAATCGGGGCTCAAACAAATACTTGCACACCAATGTTCACAGCAACATTATTCACAATAGTAAATGAGTGGATAAAGAAAATGTGATATACACACAAAACAGAATATTATTCAGCCTTAAAAAGAAAGGAAATTCTGGCATGGTACAACATGCATGACCTTGAAGACAATGCTAAGTGAAATAATGTTAAGTGGGAAAAGGGCAAATACTGTATGATTCCACTTATATCACATGTCTAGAGTAGTCAAATTCAAAGAGACATGAAGTAGAATGTACTTTACCAGGGGCTAGGGAGTGGAGGAAATAGGGAGTTAGTTATTGCTTAATGGTACAGAGTCTATGTTAGGGAAGGTGAAAATATCTGGGGTATAGATAGTGCTTATGGTTACAAACATTATAGATGTATTTAATGCCACCAAATTCTATACTTACAATACTTTAAAATGATAAATATCATTATGTATATTTTACTATAATTAAAAAAGGCAATGCTTGATTCTATATTAATGTGTGTGTGTGTATATATATATATATATATATATACACACACACACATACATATATATATATATAACGAAGGTCAAAGCACTAACAGTTTCTTAGTGAGGTAAATAACATCTCTCCCCTTTGCCTCTGAAAACTGTTTCAAAAATCCTCTTTACCAGAATGGCTTAGTAACACCACTATGTAATTATTTCAGGTACAGGTTATCTTTTTTCTTCATCTCCTAAGTAAGAATTAACCTGATGATGATAGCCTATCGATTAGGATTATTACAAGCATTTGTAAACATGGTTATAGCGTCAATGGTTTAAAAACATTCATTACTTAATCACTTCAGGCCTCAGTTTGCTTGTGTATTACCTGGAGGCACCGAACCAGATTAATTCTAAGTCAGTTGCTTCCTTCTGATAGGATGTGATTCTAAAAATTTTCTAGAGTAAAGGCATTTATCTTAACAGGTCCTATGGAGATACACAGGAAAGAAACCAGAAACTTTAGGAGCCAATACCCGACTATATGAGTGGATTCCACAGAATGATCTTCTTGGTAAGACCAAAGAGAAGCAAAATTAAATGGAAGTGAATGAGAGATAATCTGAATGATTACTCAATAACAAATAAATCCAACAAATTTCTATTCAAAATAAGGAATAAACAACAACAACAAAAAACCCTTGATGTCTTCTTCACATTTCTTGTGGAGCTTGCTAAAGAAAAAATTATAAATGGCACTTGATAAAGACTGTAAGGCACACATTATTCAAAACCATCATGATACATATAGCTACTACTGCAATAGACTTCTACAGTAAGTCAGAGAGATTGGGCTCAACTCTGAGTGCAAAAAGGAAAAGTGGGAAATTTGTAGGCAAAGTTCAGAGTAGGGGGTGTCACTGGATGGAAGATTACTAAGGAAACCTCAGGGCCAAGTGGGTACCCTGGCAAAACTGCCTGAATCAGATTCTTGCTGAAGGCAAACATCACTTGGAGGATGGTGAAGTATGAAGCAACAACTACATAGG
This sequence comes from Delphinapterus leucas, assembly GCF_059928025.1. Lineage (NCBI taxonomy): Eukaryota > Metazoa > Chordata > Mammalia > Artiodactyla > Monodontidae > Delphinapterus > Delphinapterus leucas. The sequence continues at coordinate 606,992 of NW_028322269.1, read as the reverse complement.
GTGATCAGATATCAGGTTGGAAGAGTCTCGCTAAACTGACTTAGTAGGATGCTTGCTAAAATTGGGCAATGCAGAGATAAACAAATAAACCCCCAAATCAGGGCCTAGTTGAGAAAAGAGTTCAGAGGAGTTTGACTAGACTTTGGTCAAGGATAGAATCTTTGTTAAGTTCTAACATAAATATGGAATTTATAATTCTCACATTTATGATACAATCTCCCTCCTCAGAATCAGAGTCAAGGAAAGTACCTTTAGATCAGGCTCTCATTAACTTTTGTATACAATATTTCAGCATCATCCTGACTCTGTATCCATCTTCTCCCACCTCTCTTCTCTTTTTCTCACTATAACTATTTGAAAAAAATCTGATAAACCATTTCACCAACTATAATGTTATAAATGGTTCCATATTACTCAAAATAAAGGGCAAATTCCATTTTCCTAAACAGAAACCTCATGACCTTGCCCTCATCTATCTTTCTAGCCATTCTCACATTGAAACCCTGCACATATTACCCCCCTTCCCCAACCACAGAAGCGTTTTTTTCTTAAATCCCTCAGTCCTGTTTACTAAAGAATTCTCACCCCAAAAACTTGTCCAAAGGCAAGTATTTTTCATCATTTAACTCTGTGCAAACCTTTCAGAGGCTTATGGGATCACTTAATTGCTGGAATCACTAGTTGCTGCTTAGCATGGAATAATCAATTGCTGCTTTCTTTAGAGTTTATAGGCATTTACATATGGCCTCATGGCACAGAATTATATAGAAGATGCTCCATAATTGAATTATTTATACAGGTGTCATGATTTTCTGTTTCTGAAACTCTTACAACATAGAATAATGATATATATTTTTTTCTTTTTAGGTCATCCCCAAACCAGAGCTTTTATTACTCACTGTGGAACCAATGGGATCTATGAAGCTATTTACCATGGGGTCCCTATGGTGGGAATTCCTCTGTTTGGTGATCAGCATGATAATATTGCTCGTATAAAAGCCAAAGGGGCAGCTGTTGAAGTAGACTTGCAAAGAATGACAAGTTCCGATCTGCTTAACACTTTGAAAGCAGTTATTAACAGCCCTTCGTGAGTATAGAATATATTCTTTTCTGAGAAGCATCAGTATTTTAAAAGGAGTAAATTGTTTTATTCTACTAAATTGATTACTTTTACATAATCACCAGGGGCTGGCTAACATTAAATATGATTGACTTATACCTTTCAAATTTTATGAATGCATTTAGATTCACCTGGGCAATAGATTACTGGGCAACAACGTACAATCTCAAAGAAATACTAAATTTATTTAAATAAACTAAGCTATTACTAAATATTATTATTTTTATTAATAGTGTTTGTTGTTTATTTCTTTAAAATTGCAGATATTACCATTATAAAGAATTCAGGCAATATGACAAAAACATAAGGAGATAAAAATGAAAACCCACTTAACTCTCCTCATGTAGCTATAACCAATTACCAGTAGAAATATTACCTCAGCTATTTCCTTGTGCTAATTTATAAATAGAAAAGAAAAATAATCTTATAAAAATGGGATCATGTTACTTTTTAATTAAAAATATTTCAAGAGAAAGTCAATGAAGTAAAATTGAGAGCTCCAAGTGGAGACATAGAAGACCCCAGCCTCCCTGTCCCCTGACAAAGATCAACAATTAGACACTATCCATGAACAAAAATATCTCTGGGAGAGCTCTAAAGTTCACTTAAGAAATTTTAGCAACAATGTGGAACAAAAAAACTCTAAGAATAATCACACAATAACAGTGAAGACAGCTTATTTATGCCTGCATCATCCCATCCCCAGGCCAGCATTGCTCAGCACCAACAGAGAAATTCCCAGCTAGAAAGAGTTCCTCACCAGGAAGGGAAGAGTGAACTGAGTGACCAGCTTCTAAAGCCTTTTGGGGCACAGAAGTAGAAAAACCAATCCTAAATTTGTATGAAGCCACAAAATATCTCAAATAGCCAAAGAAGTCCTGAGAAAGAAGAATGAAGCTGAAGGCATCCCACTTCCTACTTCAAACTATACTGCAAAGCTATAGTAAATTTAAAAGTATGGTATTGGCATAAAAATAGACACATAGACCAAAGGACAGGATTGAGAGCACTGAAACAAACCTTCATATACAAAGTTGAATAATATTTGAAAAAAGAGCCAAGAATAATCAATAGGAAAATGGTTGTCTCTTCATTAAATGGTACTGGGGTAAATTGATAATCATATGCAGAAGAATGAAATTTGGAACTCCATGTTCCATCACTTAGAATCATTGACTAGAAATGGATTAAATACTAAAACATAACCTGAAACCATGAAACTCCCAGAAGAAAACAAAGGGGAAAAATTCCTTGACAAGGGTTTTGCCAACAATATTTTAGGTATGACACAAACAACACAATGAACAAATGCAAAAATCAACAAGTGGGACTACATCAAACTTAAAAGCTTCTGCACAGCAAAATAAATGATCCACAAAATGAAAAGCAACTGGCAAAATGGAAGAAAATACTTGCAAAGTACATATCTGATAAGAGGTTAATATACAAAACATATAAAGAACTCTTATAAAGCAGAGTTACTGAATAGATACTTGTCCAAAGAAGACACACAAATGGCTAACACGTACATGAAAAGCAGTTTGATGTCACTAAGCATCAGGAAATGCAAATCCAAACCTTAATAAAGTATCATCTCACACCTGGTAGAATGGCCACCATCAAAAGACAAGGTATATTGTCTTTTCATCTTGTTTATTGTTTCCTTTGCTGTGCAAAAGCTTTTAAGTTTCATTAGGTCCCATTTGTTTATTTTTGTTTTTATTTTCATTACTCTAGGAGGTGGGTCAAAAAAGATCTTGCTGCAGTTTATGTCAAGGAGTTCCTACGTTTTCCTCTAAGAATTTTATAGTGTCTGGTCTTACATTTGAGTGTCTGGTCTTTAATCCACTTGAAGTTTATTTTTGTGTATGGTGTTAGGTAGTGTTCTAATTTCATTCTTTTACATGTAGCTGTCCAGTTTTCCCAGCACCATTTATTGAAGAGACTGTCTTTTCTCCATTGTATGTTCTTGCCTCCTTTGTCATAAATTAGGTGACCATATGTGCATGGGTCTATCTCTGGGCTTTCTATCCTGTACCATTGACCTATATTTCTGTTTTTGTGCCAGTACCATACTGTCTTGATTACTGTAGCTTTGTAGTATAGTTGGAAGTCTGGGAACCTGATTCCTCCAGCTCCGTTTTTCTTTCTGAAAATTGCTTTGGCTATTCGGGGTCTTTTGTGTTTCCATACAAATTGTAAAAATTTTTGTTCTAATTCTGTGAAGAATGCCATTAGTTTGATAAGGATTGCATTGAATCTGTAGATTGCTTTGGGTAGTATAGTCATTTTCACAATACTGATTCATCCAATCCAAGAACATGGTATATTTCTCCATCTGTTTATGTCGTCTTTGATTTCTTTCATCAGAGTTTTATAGTTTTCTGAGTAAAAGTCTTTCACCTCCTTAGGTAGGTTTATTCCTAGGTATTTTATTCTTTTTGTTGCAATGGTAAATGGGATTGTTTCCTTAATTTCTCTTTCTGATTTTTCGTTGTTAGAATATAGGAATGCCAGAGGTTTCTGTGCATTAATTTTGTATCCTGCAACCTTACCAAATTCATTGATTAGTTCTAGTAGTTTTCTGGTGGCATCTATAGGATTTTCTATATATAGTATCATGTCATATGCAAACAGTGACAGTTTTACTTCTTCTTTTCCAATTTGTATTCCTCTTATGTCTTTTTCTTCTCTGATTTCTGTGGCTAGGACCTCCAAAACTATGCTGAATAAGAGTGGTGAGAGTGGACATCCTTGTCTTGTTCCTGATCTTAGAGGAAACGCTTTCAGTTTTTCACCATTGAGTGTGATGTTTGCTGTGGGTTTGTCATATATGGCCTTTATTACGTTGAGTAGGTTCCCTCTATGCCCATTTTCTGGAGAGTTTTTCTCATAAATGGGTATTGAACAAAAGCTTTTACTGCATCTATGGAGATGATCATATGGTTTTTATTCCTTAATTTGTTAATATGGTGTATCACATTGATTGATGTGCATATACTGAAGAATCCTTGCATCCCTGGGATAAATCCCACTTGATCATGGTGTATGATCATAAGGACAACCTTCAGAATGTGAGAAAATATTTGCAAATGAAGCAATGGACAAAGGATTAATCTCCAAAATGTACAAACAGCTCATGGAGCTCAATATCAAAAAAAAAAAAAAACAAAAAAGAATCCAATTAAAAAATGGGCAGAAGACCTAAATAGACATTTCACCAAAGAAGACATACAGATTGCCAACAAACACATGAAAAGATGCTCGACATCACTAATTATTAGAGATAAAATCAAAACTACAATGAAGTATCACCTCACACTGGTCATAATGGCCATTATCAGAAAATCTAGAAACAATGAACGCTGGAAAGGGTGTGGTGAAAAGGGAACCCTCTTGCACTGTTGATGGGAATGTAAATTGATACAACCACTATGGAGAATAGTATGGAGATGCCTTTAAAAACTAAAAATAGAACTACTATATGACCCAGCAATGCCACTCCTGGGCATATACCCTGAGAAAACCATAATTCAAAAAGAGATATGTACCACAATATTCATTGCAGCACTATTTACAATAGCCAGGACATGGAAGCAACCTAAATGCCCATTGACAGATGAATGGATAAAGAAGATGTGGCACATATATACAATGGAATATTACTCAGCCATAAAAAAAATTGAGTTATATGTAGTGAGGTGGTTGGACCTAGAATCTGTCACACAGAGTGAAATAAGTCAGAAAGAGAAAAACAAATACCATATGCTAACGCATATATATGGAATTTAAAAAAATGGTACTGATGAACCTAGTGGCAGGGCAGGAATAAAGATGTAGACATAGAGAATGAACTTGAGGACACGGTGGGGAAGGGGGAAGCTGGGGTGAAGTTAGAGTAGCAGCGACATATATACACTATGAAATGTAAAATAATTAGCTAGTAGGAAGCAGCAGCATAGCACAGGGTGATCAGCTTGGTGCTTTGCGATGACCTAGAGGGGTGGGATAGGGAGGGTGGGAGGGAGGCTCAAGACGGAGGGGATATGGGGATATATGTATGCATTTGGCTGATTCACTTTGTTGTACAAAAGAAAGTAACATAGATTGTGAAGCAATTATACTCCAGTAAAGATCTATTTAAAAAAAAATAAAGACAAGTTATAACAAGTGTTGGTGAGGATATGAAGAATGGGGAACTCTAGTGCACTCTTGGTGGGAATGCAAATGGTGCAGTGACTATAAAAAAGAAGTATGGAGGCTCCTCAAAAGATTAAAAATAGAACTACTACACTCTCCAGTAATCCTACTTCTGGGTATGTATCTAAAGGGAATAAAAACAGAATATGGAAGAGATATCTTCACTCCCATGTTCATTGCAGCCTTGTTCACAATAGCCAAATATGAAAACAACCTAAGTTTCTGTCAGTGGATGAAAGGATAAAGAATATGTGGTATATGTATATAAAGGAATATTATTCAGCAAAGAGAAAATAGGAAATCTTTCCATTTGTGATAATATGGCATCATGCTAAATGAAATAAGTCAGAGAAGGAAAAATACTGTATGATAGCACTTATATTTGTATATAAAAAGTGAAACGCACAGAAACAGATACTAGAGTGGTGGTTACCAGGAGCTAGGAGTTGGAGGAATGAAGAGATGTTATACAAAATTACAAACTTTCAGTAAATTGAAACTTACTTCAGTGAATAAATTGTGGGGAACTTTGTACAACATGAAGATTAGCTGTAATCATAGATAAATAAATTCCTAATGATGAATGATTATATTTATTATGTTATTCTTTCTCATAAAAATCAAATAAATATACTCTGTGAGGAAAAAACATTAAAATTAAGAGTATTGCCAGGCTTTGGATAAATATTTCTTTAATATCAGATAAATTCTTACTAAAAATTTCATATAAATCTATGAACAAATTTTGACAGTAGAGATTAGAATAATTATTTTGTAAATATTTCCAATTTTGGTCAGTATAGAATGACTTTTACTTGAAGTCAATTCTCAACTTCCAGTCCATGTCTCTTAAACATCACATGTTAATTTCTGTTAGCTGCATTATCATTACAACATTATCAAAGCTTACAACATACGCATCTTGTCCATGACCACATTTCCGACATTGTTTAGCATTAGTTTGGTGTTTATATGGACTTGATGTAATTCATGTTTTATTACAGTATTTCTATTCCTGAACGATTTTATTATTTTTTTATCTGACAAATATTTTGTTTCTGTGTCTTGGAGCTTTTGTTGTTGTTGTTTCCTTGTTTTCCTGAGATATATCCAGAGGTATTTACTCCTTAAATTCTTGTGTATTAAGAAAGGCCTGTAGTATATTTTTTTTTTAACCAAAGAGCAACAGGACTTTGTATAATTTTTTCTTTTTTTAGCCACAATTATCTTCCTCAGAACTTTCTACATGCTGTTCCACTATTTTCTATAATTTAATGTTCTGTATTCTCCATCAATGGTGACTGCACTTCAGTGTGGGAGAATAACCTCCCTTCTTCATGTCCTTCACAAACCCAAGGAAATCCTTTTTCTAAGTCAGCCGTTCAAAAACTTAAACCAAAACCAGGGACTGGTCTTCTGTTCCTTGACTAAAATTAGAAGGGTTAGTGTTCTAGTTATTGCCATTTTTCCCTCTCACCACTGCACTTGCATCCCTCTGTTGCTTGAAGCAAAGTTTCCAGCATCTACTCAATCTCAGGCCCTACTTCTTGCCCATAGGGTCATATTAAGCTTTTTGTTTTCAATTGAAATATCATGGCCATGAAGATCACAGACTGAAATCTTTCTTGCTACTGTTGAAGACTAGCTTCTTGTTAACACTAACACTCCAGACAGAACCTGGGGAAGGTTGAGGGGGAAGGGGAAGGGGTTCCTTTCTCATAGACCTACCCCTCAATGCTGCTTCCTGTCACTATCATGTTCCCAATACCATACTCAGCAAATGAGATCAAATTCTATATTCTCAACCTACATATTCTACATTCCTATTTCTGAACTTTTAAAATTCTACTTCCAATTAGAAATTATTTTTTCCCCTACCTCCAATCATTACTAAGACTATGAAACATCCAATGAATTCCAGCTGATAGACCACCTTATCTAGAAATATCTCGAGGAAACAAACTTTCAAGTGCATTCTGTGACCTTAGTGATATATTTATGAAATAATGTATTAATAATTATGTAATATACCTTTGATAATATATAAAAATTTTAGGTATTTCATGTCCTTAACAAATTTTTCAAGTGAGTATCTACATATTTATTCAATCCTTAGCTATAAAGAGAATGCTATGAAGTTATCAAGAATTCACCATGATCAGCCTATGAAGCCCCTGGACCGAGCAGTCTTCTGGATTGAGTTTATCATGCGCCACAAAGGAGCCAAACACCTTCGGCCAGCCATCCACAACCTCACCTGGTACCAGTACAATTCTTTGGATGTGATTGGGTTCCTGCTAGCATGCATGGCAACTTTTATATTCCTGGTCACTAAATGTTGCCTGTTTTGTTACTGGAAGTTTGGTAAAACTGCAAAGAAGAAAAAGAAAGAGTAGTGGGGCTTTTTTTGTTTTTTTAACAGTTGGGCTGGAAACCTTGATAAGCTCCATCTGAATTAATCCAGCCACTGATTTAAACAGATTCCTCTCCTACTCTCCTGGGTTCTTATCCATTCCTTAGCTTATCAAGTCAAAGATCAAAGACTCACCCCCAAAATGTGCCACATGATTTAGAATTAAGGTTTAAAATAATCTATTCTTTAAAAAGAGATGATAAACAAATAAACACATGGAAGTTGCTACCATTAAAGACTTAGTGTTTTACTTCATTCATTGCTTTCAGCTCAACAAATTGAGATGCTGCTTGAGGGCTTAGGAACGTAATGATTAACAATTTTCAGTACTGATCATATTGAATATTTCCTAAATATCTAACATCATTTTGGGTCCAGCATGTAAGAATTATTACATATTATCTAAAGGAACTTTACAAGAAGTAGTGTAGAGCATACTCTCTCTACTCAGAGTTTCCCTTCCAATCAGGAAGGTCAGGAGACTGTTAGGGTTTCTACTCTGCTATTAAGCACGTTTTACACCATCACTTTCCTTTCATATGACACACTGGACTTTGTCTCTCTTAGAATACAAAACACTATTTTTTGTCTTTGATTTGAAGATTGTCTTTCATTTGGATATTAATAATGATAGTACTTCATTTGTATTGTAACACTTTGTGGCTTCAGAAAACTAGCTAATTATCATATGTTAGCATGGTTAATAGTATGATGGAGCAAAAGTAAATGATTGGAATTTAATACCCACTTTTTAAAAGTAACTTAATTTTTTAAAAAATTCTTTCCTACATTAATTTTACTTACAATAAACACATTTGGAAATAAGCAAACTTCTTAGACTACACTGCAGATTCTTTGAGGGAAAAATGCATTTCTCTGAAATACTATCTGCTGTGAGGATGAATTCTACATATAATCAGAAACTCGGTGAGTTTTCTCATTTCTTCCTTTTCTTTTACTCCATAACTTCCCCTGGTCTTCTCACAAACTGTATTGTGATCACTGTACCAAGCATAAGTACTTAGGCTTCTTATTAACTAGTGTCAGCCTGAAATCTGCAGTAAACATGAAGACAACATGTTGAATTTTAATAGAAAGGTCTCAAAAAAAAGTATTCCCTCTCTTTCTTCTCTAACCATACAGGGTCAATTTTGGGGAGTTCTGACAGTGATTTTATTTTGAAATTCTGCCAAATTCTCCATTTAAAAAAAAGTCTCTTTCTTTCATTTCCAAAAAGTCTATCTTCAGTATGCTTGCCAATAATTTGCCCATGAGGTCAAAAAATTATTCAATATAATACATATCAACCAAGTTCAGTAATAATTTACTATGGACTTTGCCTGAAGACTATATAAAATAAACTTTCTTCTCTTCCCTCATAATATAGGCCAATGAGATATGAATTATCTGGATATCCTTCAGAAAATTGTACTAACCAGCTATGTTGACAACACTGCAAATCAGAAAGATGAGCAAAAAGTGGTTAGTATGTTGGGCAACTGTGTAAGACACATGAGCTTTAGAAAGGGGGAGAAAAACCCTATGAATATTCAAGTGTGATCTTCCACATCAGTAAAATTAATTGAGATCCAGTGATCAGGGATATTTAAGGTTATCATTTCCAAAAGAGGATAGATTTTGCATTTTGCCTTTTTTCTGCAAAGAAAAATAATAGATATTGTATGCCTTTTCAGGAATTAGGGGAAGCATATTTTTCCATTCTGTGGCTCATAGGCCAGATAACTCAAAAGACTATCAGTTCTGAATGGACCCAGAGCAGGAAAGAATTCTGCAGTAGGTCCAGCCTGTAATAGTCTGTAATATTAGGTAGACCTTATAGTATTAAATACATCAGCTGTGAGAGAAGACACTGTACGGAATCTCTGCCAAGCTTAACAGAAGAATCACAACACAGCAATATAAAGTCATCTGGACTGAAGAATTATGTGTTTTTGGAAAAACAACTCCTGACATGTTATGGGACCCTGTTAAATATGGAACACTCAACCATGGGACATCATGGTATTTCTCACCTGAGACCAACCATCATAGAATTGGCATTAAGCAATTAAGTAGGCAAAATTACCCAGCCGGGTCACATCAGACCGCTTTTATCATCATCCACCCCAGTTCTGACTCCTAGAACAAATTAACAAAGTGACTATGGTGACAGAGAGTAAAGCTATGCATGGGCCCCAGTGTATGGGATCCTATTTACTGAGGCTCATGTAACTACTCCCTGAGTGTCAAAAGGATCATATCTGTTTGGAAGAGAATTAAACATTGAGTTCCTGATAGGGCATCATTGCTAGAGTAGACCAACTTGACACTGAGGCCAATTTCCTAAATTGGATCCCTTTCACACTGGCTATTTACCCTGACAGAAATAGTTAGATAATACTGGAAATGATTTTATCTTATTATCTACATGGACTCTGCAAAAAGGTCACATTTCATTGACCCAGAATTTTAGCAATTTTATTGGTTCCTAAGACTGAGAGGTATAAAAGTGGTATAAAAATCAAGATATTTTAAGGCCACGGGTGAAAATTGACTTCAGCATCAACACAAACTGAGTACCTTAGTTTTTCAGTAGAAAACAGTGTAGAGCATTTTGAATTTCCAATTTATGGCAGTTCCTTTCCCAGATGTCAATTCTCCTCAAGTTCTCATTTCTTTTTCTTCACTCATTGATACCCCCAGTTTCTGCTATTGATTCTGTTTTTGGCAATGTAATCTCAAAAGTGGCTATAGTCAGAAAGCTATAGTGATCTTAGGGTTCACCTCATTAGCTTCCCTTCTCTTAGTTGTCATGTTTCTGTGATGCCTGATATTCATAACTGAAAATAGTGTTACGTATAATTTGTCCAGTTTTCTATTTGCTCATGGCAGAGGGTTAGTCTGGTTCCAGTTATACCATCATGGACAAAAATGGAGTCAATACCTTAACTGACTTAATTACTAAGAAATTTAAATGACTTGGAAAAATCTCTGAATAAACAAATTGAAGCAGAACCGGAGGAAGCTTTGCAACAAGAATGGAATTTTTGTAATGTAAAAATTTAGTGACTCACTGAACTCAAATCCAAGAGAAAGCCCACTCTCTTATTTTTCCAGACTTCCTAAGACTAAGAGAACAAAATAAACACTTTTAGTTTTTTCCTACTAAAGTACAAATGGTTAACATCCAAGCCAGGAAACATCTAATAACATTGAGAGAGCAATACTGATAATGGATGAATTCATTGGCTGTGGGTCAAAGTTATTTATCCCTTTTGTGGTTCATAACAAATATAACTCAGCAGAATCATTAATACAAGAAATTTTTAATGATATCCAAACATTTATTGAGATATAATCAACATGCAACATAGTATAAATTTGAGGTGACTTGAAATGCTTTTATATTAGAAATAATTACTGCCTTAGCATTAAATAACATCTTTGAGACACCACATAATTACCATTCTTTGCTTTTGTGGTGAAAATATTGAAAATGTTTTCACTTAGCAACTTTCAAGTGTAATACAATATTATTAACAATAATCACCATGCAGTACATTAGGTCCCCAGAACTCATTCGTCTTATAATTTTATGTTTGTGCACTTTTACCATCATCTCTCCCTTCACTTTAACCCCTACCTTCTAGAAACCACAATTCTATTCTCCGTTTCTATAAGTTTGGCTTCTTTAGATTCCACATATAAGTGATATCATACAGTATGTCTTTCTCTGTCAAACTTATTTCACTTAGCATTATGCCCACAATGTCCATCTATGCTGTGGCAGATGGAAAGATTTCCTTCTTTCTCATAGCTAACTAATCTTCTATTGTATACATATATCACATCAGTTTGCCCATTCATCTATTGATGGACACTTAGATTATTTCTATATCTTGTCTGTAGTTATTAATGCTAAAATGAACATGAGTGCAGATATCGCTGTAAGATCCTGTTTCCATTTCCATTGGATATGTACCCAGAAGGGGAATTGCTAAATATGTGTAGCTCTATTTTTTTTTTTTTTCACAAAACCTCCATACTGTTTTCCATAGTAGCTGTACTAATTTACATTCCCCCAAATAGTACACTAGAGTTCTCTTTTGTCCATATGGTCACAAATACTTCTTGTGTCTTGTACTTGATAATAGCTATTCTAACAGATGTGAGGTGATAGATCATTGTGGCTTTGGTTTGCATTTCTGTGATGGTTAGAAATGTTGAGCACATCTTCACATACCTCTTGGTGATTTATAATATGTATTCTTTGGGAAAATTATTCAATGTGTCTACCCATTTTAAAACAGATTTTTTTTTTTTTAAACTGCTGAACTCTCTCAGCTTTTGCTTGTCTGTAAAGGTTTTAATTTCTCCATCAAATCTGAATGAGATCCTTGCTGGGTAGAGTAGTCTTGGTTGCAGGTTTTTCTCCTTCATCACTTTCAGTATGTCCTGCCACTCCCTTCTGGCTTGTAGGGTTCCTGCTGAGAGATCAGCTGTTAACCTTATGGGGATTCCCTTGTGTGTTATTTGTTGTTTTTCCCTTGCTGCTTTTAATATGCTTTCTTTGTATTTAATTTTAAAACAGATTTTTTAAACTATTAAGTATAGAGTTCTTTATGTAGTTTCGATATTAATGCCTTATCAGATATATGATTTGCAAATATTTTCTCCCATTCTGTAGGTTGCCTTTTATTTTGTTTATTTTTATTCTTCCTGTGTAGAACTTATTAGTTTGATATAGTCCCACTTGTTTATTTTTGCTGTGGTTGCTGTGCTTCTGGTGTCAATCAAAAAAAATCAATGCCAAGACCAAAGTCAAAGAACATTTCTCCTATCTATTCTTCTATGAATGCTTTCAGTTTTTGTTATGTTTAAGTCTCTATCAATTGCATGCTAAATTTTGTGAGTGATGTAGTTTAATTATTTGGCATGTGGTTATCCAGTTTTCTAACCCCATTTATAAAAGAAACTATCATTTCCCCATTTAGTGTTATTGGATCCCATATAAAATATGAGTTAACCTTATAGTCAATGCTTTTTTTGTTTTAAACTCTCAATTCTGTTCCATTGGTCTACATGCATATTTTATGTCAGTGTCATACTGTTTTGATTACTATAGCTTTGTAACATAATTTGAAGTCAGGAAGTGTGAGCCTTCTAGCTTTGTCCTTCTTTCTCAGGATTACTTTGGCAATTATTTTGTGGCTCCATATAAATATTAGGATTGTTTTTCTTATTTTTGTGAAGATGCCTTGGAATTTTTACATTAATTGTATTGAATACAGAAGACTTTGGATAGTATGGATATTTTAACAATATTAATTCTACTAATCCATGAATATGGGAATCATTCCAACTTTCTGTGTCTTCTTCCGTTTATTTCAAATAAGTCTTATAATTTTTGGTGTACAGAACTTTCACATCCAAGGTAAATTCCTAAACATTTATTCTTTTTGATGCTATTTTGGATGGAGTTGTTTTCTTTGTTCTTTTTTGAGATGTTCTGTTGTTAGTGTATAGAAATACAACCCATTTCTGTACATTGACTTGTACTCTGCAAATACACTGAATTCACTGGTCACTTCTAAAAACTTTTTGGTAGTCTTTATAATTTCCTATATAAAAGATAATATCATCTGCAAAGAAATGCAATTTTACTTCTTTCTTTCCAATTTGGGTGCCTTTTATTTCCTTGTCTTGACTGATTGCTCTAGCCAGGACTTCTAGTACAGTATTGAATAGAGCACATGTGTTATTCCTGATGAAATCCCAGAGGAAAAGCTATCACTTTCACTGTTATGTATGATGTTAGCTGTGGGTTTGCATAGATTGCCTTTATCATGTTGAGTCATGCTCTTTTTATTCCTAACTTGTTAAGCACTTTTATCATGAAAAGATGTTATATATTTTTCAAAATTTTTGTGTCTATAATATGCTCATATGAGTTTTATTTTTCATTCTGTCAATATTGTGTATCATAATAGTGATTTATGTATGTTGACCCATCCTTGAATCCCAGAGATAAATCTTATTTGATCACAGTGTATGGTCCCTTTTTTGTGCTGTTGAATTTGGTTTGCTAATGTCTTGTTGAAAAAAATTGACATCTATATTCATCAGAGATATTGGTCTGAGTTTTCTACCATTTCAGCTTTTGTTCGTATGGCAAAGTATCATTCCTTTATTTCTGAAGGACATCATTTTCACATAAAATATTTCAGGATCATAGGTTTTTTTCTTTTGGAACTTTTAATATACCAACCAAATCTGTCCTGGTCTGCAAAGTTTCTGCTGAGGAATTTAATAGTATCCCTATGGGGAGTTCCCTTGTATGAAGTGAGTTGTTTTTTTCTCTCTTGCTGGTTTGGTATTTTTCTCCCTTTGCTCTTTGTTCTTAACTATTGAGAATTTGATTATCATATGTCTTGGTTAAGTCTTCTCTTTGGTGATTCTGTGTGGGAACCTCTGAGTTTCATGTACCTGGAAGTCCATATTCCTCCCCCAGCTTGTGAAGTTTTAGCTATTATTTCTTAAATTAAGCTTTCTGCACCTTGGTCCCTCTCTTCTCCTGCTGAGAATCCAATAATGCAAGTATTGTTTAACTTTAAGGTGTCCCGTTCTTCACATAAGCCTCCAGCACTCTTTTTTAGACTTTTTCCCTTTTTGTCTTCTGACTAGATAATTTCCAATGACTTGTCTTTGAGCTCACAGATTCTTTTTTCTGCTTCACTGAGTCTGCTCTTGAGGCTCTGCATTCATTTTTCATTCCATTCATTGCATTCTTTAGCTCCAGGATTTCTGGGGTATGTTGTTTGTTTCTTTTCATTGTTGTGTTATTTTTAGAAAAATATGGTCTATAATTTTTCCTGTTTCATTTTTGCTTCTTTTTATGATTTCTGTCTGTGTTGAATGTTTCATTTTGTTCATGTATTGTATTCTTGATTTCACTGAGCTGTATTTCATTGTCTGTGTTCTCTCACAGCTCTCTTAGCTTCCTTTAAATATTATTTAAAATTCTTCTCAGGGAATTCATAGATCTGTATTTCTTTGTAATTTGTTGCTGGAAAGTTATTGTGTTCCTTTGGTGATGTCATGTTTCCTTAATTTTTTATGTTCCTTAAAGGCTTGTGTTGGTGTTTGCACATAAAGCATCAGTTACCTCACACAATCGTTACTGACTGGCTTTGGGACAGAAATGCTTTCTCCTCTCAGTCTGACTAGAAAATCTGAGACTTTCTCAGACCTTTCTTATGGATATGTCTGTTCCACATTGCTTTTTCCCTCTTTAGGGGGATTTCTTCAGGTTGTATGCCTTCTTTTGATTCCACAATGGAAGCTGTGTGTTGAGGGTCTCCAATTTGTTTTCCCTAGTGTAGAGTCCTGAAATGTTCAAGTTTGTGAGTCTTATCCCAGTCCCACAGATATGGGTCAGGTTTCTGCACTTACTTACTCTTATTCTCCATGGGAGTGTACAGCTGGAGACAGCTCTGTGGGCCAGGGAGAAGGAGCAGCAGGGTTTAGTAAAGGAGCACAAAGCATTGGGGGAGTCTATGGCCTCACAGAGCAGTCTTCTGATGAGTTGTCCCAAGAAGATGGTGGGCAGGCTTCCTAATGGAGTCCAGAAATTGTTTAGAAGGAAGAACCACAGAGTGGTTACTAGCCTTGCTTTGATAAGTTCTAAGGCCTGGTGATTATCCCAGCCTCTCCTATCTCCTTAGCTTTGCAGATCACCTCAGTAATCTGGGAAAGGTGAGAAAGAAGTGGACATCCCTTATTGCTGGGGAAACCAAGTACTCATAAGATTTCACTTTCCACTGTAGGAGAAATTACAGTTCTCCTAAAGAAGAAGTTCTTACAAGGAACTTTCCTGGAACTGGTCCATAATGCCCTGTTGAAGGAATGACACAGGCAAAGTGAAATTGTTTTCTTACCCTCTTCAATGAATCTGTTCTTGGAATGATTTGCTCCAATGGTGGGATAAAACTTCTCCACCGGACTCCCAGAAACTTACATTCATCCCTGGATGACTGCCAATATCAATATTCTGTGTGGATGACAGTAGAGATCTCCTTCTACAGTCTTGATGCTGTCACTACAGGAAAGAAATTCTTATCATGGAAAGTTTAAAGGAAGCTGAAATCAATGAAGGGGGAAAGTGAAACAACATAAGATTAGAAAACTAGGGTCTTGTGGGCCATTTCAAAGAGTATAGATTTTAATGTACATATAAGAGAAAGTTATTAAACCATTTTGCTCAAGTATGATATTTTCTGAAATAGAACTTTTTTGAAAATCATAAAAGTTTCTCTATGGAGAGTAAGTTGCAGGTGTGCAGAAGTTGAAGAAGTGATATTGGAAGGGTACTTCAGTAAGTCCAGATTAGATATGAAACTGAATAGGGTTAGATTGATGATAGTGAAGACTGCAAATGAAAATAGATTGGCTTATCATTTGGAGGTAGAATTTAATATAGTAGGAAATTGAATAATTATGCAATTATATTTTTATTATTAGTCAATTATTCTTATGATAATGTTATTATCATCCTATATTCCTATTGATTAATAACTTGAGGAAAATCAACGTTTTAAGCAAAAGGACTATAGATGAAGTTATGATCCTAAATATAATTGTTTCCATTTCTACATGGAGTAGTGGCTTCCAGTTGTGAAGATCCAAGCCAAAAAAAAAAGGGAATTTTACACTATAAGAAGAATCTTAGAACAAGAAAGCAAAGAAAAGAGAAGTGGATACACTAGAAGGAAGCATAAGATAATCAAGATGTCCTATTCATGATTTACCTTCTCCATTCTAAGTTATCTCTTCACAACATAACATTAATCTCACCTAGAATCAGAACTTGACTCATATCCACAGTAATAGTAAAAAGATATTTTTCTTAAAGATAGCTGTGATATAGCCAAACTGGCACTTTATTTAGCATCAGAATATTTATATTAAATTCTCCTTGCCTTAACAGCTCTTAAACTCGACATATTTTATTTTTCTGGCAGTAAGTGTTTGTCTCTTTCCTATGTAGAATATCTAGCATAATTATCAGTAAGAGAAATACTAGAGAGACCACTCTTTTCAAATGGACATTCAAAGAAAACCAGAGAAAAATTCCAAAATATCTAGTTTTAATTGAGTATGCATCACATGATGATGGATTTTTTTAACATTACCAAGAAATTATTATGGATTTGTCTTTAACTTTAAGCCTCTTTATTTTGATATCATCCAAAAGAAGTTTGGAAATTCTCACTTGTTTTTTTTTTTCCTTAATATATTATTGACTTCATTGACTTTTTTTCCATCACAGCAGTTGCATTGCATTTTAATCATTTTCTTTTAAATTAATTAATTTATTTTTTAATTGACATATGGTTGATTTACAAGTACACAATTCAAAGTTCAACCCAGCCTACTATAAAATAAAATAAAATGGATAAGATTTAGTTTGAGCAAGAGTTAATCATGAAGACTGTGAAAGGCTTCTGTGTCCTTTTCAGGCTGCATCTATGTCTCTTTGACTCTGGAAGGACTGGGAAAGTACTTGTATGGCCTGAGGATTTTAGTTACTGGATTAATTTAAAAGTTATTCTAGAAGAACTCCTCCTTCACACACATGAGATAACCATCCTGGTACCTTCAGGAAGCCTTCTGCTGGATCATACCAAGATTCCCTTCAATGTGGAGATCATCCAACTTCCAGTAACTAAAGAAGCTTTCATGGAAGAATTTGATACTGGTCTCTATACAATTTCTTTTGAAGTGCCGAAACTTTCATGGTGGGACGTGCAAGAAAAACTAACAAAAATGATCATCAGTTTATTAACATCAGACAAATGAGTATGTGACAGTGCTATCACAAACAAGGAGTTACTCAACAGGCTACAGGCAGCTAAGTTTGATATCTGTATTGATGACCCTTTAAGCTTTTGTGGGGAATCAGTGGCTGAACTCCTCAATATCCCATTTATATATTCTTTTTGGTTTTCTTATGGGAATGTCATTGAGAGATTGTGTGCTGAGCATCTTATACCTTCTTCATATGTTCCTGGCATCACATCAGTACTGACAGACAACGTGACTTTTATACAGAAGCTGAAGAATTGGTTTTTCTATGCAATGAGTGAAATGTTATATTCATATGATATATTTCTGGAATGGGATAAGTATTACAGCAAGGTTTTAGGTAAGAGGAATGTGCATGTAATGATTCTAATTTCATATGTAAAATGTAAATATTTATCTGACTGTATGAAAACTTACAAAAAAGTGTTTTTAAGAGAGAACCCAAGCTCCTCTTGCTTAACTGTATTGAATGAAAAAATAATAATTTTTTCTTTCTTTTCTCTTTTTTTTTCTTTTTTTCCTTTTTTTCTCTTTTTTGTTTTGTTTTATATGATTGAGTACTGACAATATATCAAAGAAGCAATATTCTATATATCTATGCATAAATCCTGACCGATGCCCCTAGGTTTTTTTGAAGTAACTGGAAAACCCAAATCTGACACTGTGCTTAATTTCCATAACCTTGGACTACTCTCTTGTTTACTTCTGGTACACAGCCTGTTTTCTTTCTGATTAACAGCTGTTTCTCAGGCTTTCTGTTTGCATTCTATCAGGGCTTGGTTAGTTGGTTGCAGAGCTTGGCATGTGGTGAGCATGAAACTAGAAAATAAATAAATAAATGTAGCTTCATTTCATCTGCTCTTGTTTTCAAAAGGAGAAAAAAGGAATATTTTTCCCTAAAGGACCATGTTTCTAAACTTTTAAGCTATTATTTTATTGTTGCTGTTGTTCTATTTTAAATTGCATTAGAGGTCAACTAGTGAGCTTTTACTCTGAGCACAAAGTTTTTCTCTGTTTAAGCAAGTCTGTTTAGCCCCTTTGTTTTTCCTTTTGATTTTTTTTATTTGAAAAGAATTCATTTATTTGTGTCATGGATGATTTTTGCATAAGACATTATTTATTTTTGAGGAAGCCCTACCCTACTTACATTATTTAGATTTCTTGAGATATAATTAACATGTAACATTGCATTCATTTCAGGGATCTACAAAAATTAATCAATAGTCAGTCTACAAAAAACTGGAAAATTGTATTCGAGCCAACGTGAGGATTATAATCCAGGAGACAATTTTTCATAAAGCTCTGAGGAATGTTCTCCCCATTAGAAGTCAAAGCACCGTTGTACAAGTTTTTGAGCCAAAATGTTATACATCAAAGTAATATACTGACAGTTTACATAGGTCGAGAAGGCGAGTAGTGGGTTACTGTGATCCCTTAAGGGATTAAGGAAGGAATTTTATCTCCTAAGGAGCTACCTTGCTGGCACCAGGAGGAAATTGGTTTTTTTGTTGTGGTGGTGGTGGTGGTTGAGTAGGCACTCTTGTGTCTTCTAAGGGGACCTAGTTAATGTAGAATGCAGATACACTAAAGGGGGGGGTGGGGTAGTGGCTCAAATGGAAGAGAAAATTTTATGTTAAATTTTTCTTGTCCTGCCTTAAAATCATTTCCTTTTATCACAGGTATACAACATAATGGTTTTATATTTGTACATATTGAACACCATAAGAACTTGTTAACACTCATCACTGAATGTAGTTTTTTTTATTTTGAGATGAGAACTTTTAAGATCTACTCTCTTAGCACATTTCGTATATACAATACAGTATTATTAACTATAGTCACCATGCTGTATATCACAGCCACAGGACTGACTTATTTTATAACTGCAATTTCGTACCCTTTCACCACCTTCACCTACCTATTGTGCCCATCTTCCAGCCCCGGCATCTGGCAACCACCAATCTGTTCTCTGGTTCTATGAGTTCATTTTATTTTTTGTTTTGTTTTCTTTTTAGATTCCACATTTAAGTGATATCAAATAGGATTTGTCTTTCTCTGTCTGACCTAATTCACTTACCATGATTTCCTCAAGTTCCATCTGTTGAGGCAAATGACAGGTTGTCCTTTTTTCTCATGACTTAATAATATTCCATGGTATATATAATCATATTTTCTTTATCCATTCACCCATTGAAAAACATGCAGATTGCTTCCATAGTTTGGCTACTGTATAATGCTCCAAACTTGCAGTGAACATGGAGTGCCATAGTAGTTTTATTTTTAATTTTTTGAGGAATCTCCAAACTGTTTTCCATAGTTTTACACAAATTACATTCCCACCAACAGTGCACAAAGGCTCCCCTTTCTCCAGATCCTCCCCAGCATTTGTTATCTCTTGTCTTTTCATGATAGCCATGCTAATAGGTGTGAGGTGATATCTCACCGTGGTTTTAATTTGCATTTCCCTGATGATTAGCAATGGTGAGCACATTTTTATATATTTGCTACCTATTTGAATAGCTTCTTTGGAAAAATGTCTATTCAGGTCCTTTGCTCAATTTTTAATTGAATTATTATTATTTTTTGTACTGAATTGTATGAATTCCTTAGAGATTTTGGATGGCAACCCTGTATCCAATATATGGTTTGAGAATAATGTCTCTTATTTCATAGGTCGCATTCTCATTTTGTTGATCATTTCTTTTGCTGTGCATAGTCATTTTAGTTTGAAGTAGTCCCACTTATTTATTTTTAATTTTGTTTTTTATGCTTTTGTGTCATATTTTAAAAATCATTGTCAAGACCTCTGTCAAGAAAATTTTCTGTCATGTTTTCTTCTAGAAATTTTTTGGTTTCAGGTCTTACATTGACATCTTTAATCTATTTCCAGCTAATTTTTGTGGAGCAAGATTGGAGTCTAGTTTCATTCCTTTGCACATGAATATCCATTTTTTTCAGCAAGAATTGTTTAAAACTGTCATTTTCCATTGAGTTGTTTTGGCTCCTTTGTGAAATATTAGTTGATCAAATATGCATGGGTTTATTTCTGGGCTCTTGATTCTGTTCCATTGGTCCATGTGTCTGTTTTTATGCCTGTACCAAATTGTTTTGACTACTATTGCTTTATAATCTTGCTTGAAATCAGAAACTGTGATGCCTGCATATTGGTCTTTTTTCTCAGGATTTCTTTGGTTATTTGGGGTCTTTTTCAGTTTCATGTGAATTTTAAAATTGTTTTCTTTGTTACTGTTTTTGACAGAAATATCTCTAGTAATGCATCATTACTAAAAAATTAGTTTATTCCTGAAAAATTAAAATTTTCCTTTATAGTTGTGATCTCTTGTTTTATAACTGCTTCCCTTTTCCTTTTATCGACTATCTGTTCTAAATGGATACAGGATTTCTTTGGGGATTAATGATTTTCTAAAATTTAATAGTGGTGATTGTTTCACAACATTATAAATATACCAAAAACTACACTGTAATTTATTTAAAAGGAAGACTTGATTGTATTTAAAATATATCTCAATGAAACTTTTATGAAAGGGTATGAGAGTGAAACATTTCACAAAGAGAATAATATTATACTCATGGCTGACACCAATAAGGCAGTGAAATGGGATACATACTGAGTATGAAACTGGATTTTGAATACCTTTGGCATTACCAGAATCAAAACCTAAATTAATGAGATTTTCTTGTGATCTTATGCAGATAGATCTTCCTGGCAGTTCAAAATCGCTTACATTTTCTAATCAAACTTTAACACACTTAGAACATCAAGGAGATTATTCAAAAAGCCATGTGGTGAGAAACCAGATAGCAATGGTTTCCTCCTATTAGTGATATAGAGCACATATTTCGAAAGGACACCAAAATGCTGGGTAAGGTCCCTTACACCACAGTAATTGAATAGAATTCAGAAAGGAGGCTCTGGTTCAAAATTAAGAAAAATAATTTAATCAGAGTCAATAATTTTATTTCTTATTCTGTTAATATTCACTTGGTCGCCACTTCAGTTGAAAGGTACCCCTTTTGTAGTGTTTGTCCGCTAAATATGTCAAAATAACAACTAATACATCACCAGATTATTATGAAGTGCTATATCTTCACCAAAGAGGACAAGATCTTGTGAAACAGGAACTATAATTATGGATAGCAAAGGAGATAATCACTTTTAAATATTTATTAAAAGATTTCAGTCCTGATAGGATATAGTTAGTTGTGGCAGCAAACTCCCAAACACCAGAAAAAAAAAAGATGGATCAATTACAAAAGCTCATTTTTAAAGATATCAAATTCTTTTGGAGCAATGAGGATGAGATAAATTGGAATTCCAGAAGAGGAGGAGACTCTACCATAGTAGGCTGGGATCACTGGCTGAATTTCTTGCTCATTGCTCAGAGCACGTGCTGATTCTGAGCATGGAGTAGGGCTCAGACTTAGCTCAAGCTGAAAGAGTCTGTTGACAGAGAAAGCAGCAGGCTTTTGACTTTGTTCCATACTTAAATCTGTGTCTGATTCTTCATAATCTCACTATTGTGTACTCTTGCAGGGAAAAGGCAATAGTTACATGGGACCAATACTGGTTCTTTAAAGATTTTTCTTAGAAAATTTGATGGTAAAACATTTCCCATCTCATATATCATTTTTTCCCCCTCTATCATTCTTTATTTTTATTCAGGAAAACCTACCACAT
Source organism: Delphinapterus leucas (assembly GCF_059928025.1). NCBI lineage: Eukaryota > Metazoa > Chordata > Mammalia > Artiodactyla > Monodontidae > Delphinapterus > Delphinapterus leucas. Next base: position 584,696 of record NW_028322269.1, on the reverse strand, counting down.
TATGTGAGATTATGGGGAAAGCTGAAATGTGGTTGATTCGAACTTACCGAGATTTTGAATTTCTTCACCCTTACTACCTAATTTTGAATTTGTTGGAGGACTGCACTGCAAGCCTGCAAAGCCCCTGCTAAAGATAATTAAATGTATTTATTATTGCCTCTTTGAGTGTTTACCTCTTGGAATGATTTCTAGTTTATTATTTTTAGTATTTGATCTTCAATCTGAAAACTTGGACATAGGAATTAATGGGAATTATCCACTTGGAGTATTATAATACCATAGTATTAATAACATTATCATGGTAATCATTAATGATGTTCACCAAATATGCCAGATATTTGACAACAATAAAATCCCTAGCCCCTGAGTTTGGTGCAAATTGTTCAATACTCTCCAGGCAATGAGTATGAGCTGAAGTGTCATGTATCACTTCCAGGTCCAACACTTAACTGTCAGGTGCACTTACTCCAGAGTTCTCTTTTCTGTAATGTCAATGGGGTGTGTTCCAGAGTGGCTACTCTGTCAACCTGAATCCTAGTTAAACAATATATGTAACAGTTGCAGCTCACTAGATGGACATATGGCATGGGAAAGAAATAAGCTGTTGTTTTAAGCCACTGAGATTTTGGAATTGCATGTTATTTAGCATAATCTTGTCTAAGACATGGACAATAGTGGGGAAATTATAATACTTTGATAAAAGATCTAATAGAAATGAGATGGCCCAGTAAAATTCTGGCAGAAATTCAGTAATGATGACCTGTTTGATTTGAAAAGAGGAGAGAAATTAGACTGGAGACATGATCGGAGGATAGGTTATGAAAAAACAAAGGGACAATGCTAAGTATTCTTCACTTCAAATTTAAGGTTGTTGAGGATCAACATATAATTTGTAAGCAGTAATGTGATATAGCGTCCCCTTTCATAAATTTTGACTATTGAATTGTTTGGAATGGAGCAAGATTTAAAGCAGGGAAATGGGCTGAGATACAGTTGCAATAGTTCCTGAAAGTCATTATAAGGATCCAAACTTCAATATGATAGCAATTTTGAATATAAATGGAGAGATTTAGGAAGTATTTACAAAGAAAGTCAATAGGATTTTCTGATAGGCTGAGGGTGGAGATTAAAAGAGAGAGTGCCAGAATTAATCCTTGGCTTTTGTTTCTTTGTATATGTCAGCCCTTTACTTATGTATTATTATTATTTTTTTATATGGGCAATTTAGTAGTGAATATTGTCATTTACAAAGGTGAAGTAAATGGGAGCAGTTGTGAGGGAAAATGATCGTTTCATATATGGGTATGCTGAATAAGATACAATGCAGTGTCTAGCAAGTAGCTATAAAATACATTGTTTCAATCTCAGAGGACAGGTCTAGCAGTATTTGTGGGGTTTATTTTTAAACTAATTGACTATTTTTAGAGGCATTTATATTCACAGCAAAGCTGAGCACAAAATACAGAGGGTCCCCACCTATTTCTAGCCCCCTCCCATACACAGCTTCCCTCACCATCAATATCCCACATTCCTGCAGTACATTTGTTACACTTTATGAACCAACATCCACATGAATATCAACAAATGTCCATGGTTTACAGTAAGATTTACTCTGTGTGTTGTACATTCCATCTTTTGATAAACGTATAATGACATGTTACCTACCCTTATACTCTCATACAGACTCTCCACTCTCCTAAAAATCCTCTGTGCTCCACTTCTTCATCCTTCCCTGCCCCTAAATCTTTAGAAATCACTATTTTTACTTCCTCCATAGTTTTGCCTTTTCCATAAGAAGTGGTTTTAAATTAGGGATGTCAAGGAATAAGAAGACATGACTTTGTATTGGCTGTTTATTGTAAACATTACACCACCCAGAGTTAAAAAACAGAAATTGGGGTGGAACAGGAGACTATAATCCAAATGTCTAAGGCTTGTGTGAACAGGTGTTGCACCTGTCACCCTGACAGTTGGCATTAGAGAACATGAGTAGTTGACAGTACAGAGTAAAGACATAAAGATAAGGATATTTTTTAAAAGCAGAGAAAATGAAACAGTTGGAAATGTCAGTCAAAAGAAAGCAGGACACATATTAAGACTCTGTCTGGACCCTGTTTGATGTAGGTAGGGTAGAACGATTGAGCATACTTAAAGGATTATAGGGCAAGACCTGAGTTTCAGGTAAGGTCAGGAAATATATGGAATACTCATTGAAGAGGTTGAGAATTTGGGGGAATTTTTAAATCATGTAACAGAAATTTTTACTTTATCCTGTTATATGAATATGTACATTAATATTTTGACAAGTTAAATGATATTGGATATCCATTCTACTTTGTTCTAAGCCATTGTTTCTGCTCAGAAAGTAATCACTTAAATATTCTGAGCCTTTTTTATTTTATTTCATAATTTTTGATAAAAGGTCTATGCCCTGTTGGGATAGTGTGAGACTTACTTATAAGTATATTTGCTATATTTAATAATTCAGAAATATTCAGAATTCTCCTATTGCCTTATTATTGACCCAGTAACACACATACATATATATATAATGTGTGTTTGTGTGAATTTGTGCATTTATTTATTTTACCAACTATATGTCACCAAGGATCTAACTGATTTCTTTTGTATGAACTTTAAGGATGTCCAGAAAGTGTAAGAGCTTTGAAGTATTTCCAATGGATCTTATTTCCCCTGTCTCCACCCATCAGAAAACACTAGGGCCCTGGGGACACTACAAAAGCACAATCACATCTCTGCAGTTCAATAATGACATGCTCTCACACTCATGAAAAAAAAATGATTCCTAAGTTTATGACAGCTGTAAGGGGGTTCTTTAATATAGCAAGAATTTTCATAGCATTTAATTGTTTGGATAATTCACATGATTAATTTTGGTATTAGAATATTTCCAGAAGATTTTCAATGGTATCCCTAACTATAAAAAGCGGATACTATGGACCTCCCTCGTGGTCCAGTGGTAAAGAATCCGCCTTAAAGGTGCAGGGGACGCGGGTTTGATCCTGGTCAGGGAACTAAGATCCCACATGCCGCAGGGCAACTAAACCTGCGCACCACAACTACTGACCTGCGCGCCTCAACTAGAGAGCCTGCTGTGCAGCACACTACAGAGCCCATGCACTCTGGAGCCCACGTGCCACAACTAGAGAGAGAAAACCCACACACCATAACTAGAGAGAAGCCCGCATGCCCCAACGAAGAGCCCGCGTACTGCAAGGAAAGATCCTGCATGCCTCAATGAAGATCCCACGTGCTGCCACTAAGACCTAATGCAGCCAAAAATAAAATTAAATAAATAAATCTTTAAAAAAACAAAGCATATACTAAAGTACACTGTATCTACGTTTACATACAAATACGAGTCGATGTGAATGATCAAATTAACACATAAAGAGAGTGACAAGTAAAGTAGTCGTGAGGTTTGAGGCTCTGATAGAAAGGAATATGATGGGAGAAAGTGTAAAACTTGAACATTTCCACAAACAATAACCACATTTGTGTTCTGTTTCTGAGTTAGAGTATGTATAATGACAGATGATATATAAGTGCGAGCCCTTTGTTAACTACATTTGTGCCTTAATCCCTATGCAGAGCTCTCTGGTAAATTAGCCTGGATCATTTGGTTAAACTCAAAGTGTACACAGCTGCTTCTACCCTTGAGCCAAAATCATATCAATGTCAGGCAACTATGTCAAATTAATCAGATCAATGTAAACATTAAAAGGAAAAAGCAGTATTGAAGACCCATCTTTGGAACAGGGTCTTTTCTTCTTAAACTTTTAGCCCCATCTACTGAAGAAGTAGAGGGAGAGTCACAGTTAATCATGTATGTGTGTTCTTATAACACTCTGCACAACAATCCTCTAAGGAATGTGACCCAACTAGGGATCTGCAGTAAGACTCAGACTTTCATCTTTTCCCTGTAAGGAAGATGTAGGAAAAGGTTGGAGAGAGGAGTGAAAAATTTCCCTCCAAATAAAAGTAATAAACTTATTTACCTCCTTCACACTAGTCACACTATTCATATTAACAATTCCAATTATAATAACAATTACAATTATAAACTCAAGTATTTACAAAAGTAATATATATCCATCCTGTGTAAAACAACAATCTCATATGCTTTTATCACCAGCCTAATTCCAACAATAATACTTATCCACACAGGACAAGAACTACTTATCTCAAACTGACATTGAATCACAATCTAAACCTTAAAATTATCACTTCAAAATATATTATTACTCAATAATGTTTGTGTCAGTAGCACTATTTGTCACATGATCTATTATAGAATTTTCAATATGATACATGTATTCAGATTCCATTACAACATGAAAAAGGTGTCAATTTGATTTTGAATGCCAAAATGTAAGTTTGTGGAATTATGGAATTTGGGGTTTTCTTTTTTTAATTTCAGAGCCTCAGAATGTATTAATCATTCTCGCAATTCATTCCATATGATAATCAGCCCATAGCTGACATCTCTTTTGATTTATTTTCTTACATTTTTTTTCTTTATCTTCTTTTTTTTCATTACCCCACAACCAGTAGGCACCCAGTCAAATGCATTTAATATTTATCATCTCACTTCAATTTACACAGATACTGTGGATCTTCAAACTATATATAGTATTGATTTGAGTTTTATAATTACATAAATTGTTTTATACTATAATTCACATTTTCTTTTTCTTATTACTCTATGATTTTTTTCAAATATATCCAAGTTTCTATTTGTAAATCCATTTAATTCATTGTGAGAGTTGCAGAGTTTTGGTTTATGTATTTATCACATTTTATTTATTCCTCACAAAGGATAATTAGGTGTCCCCATCTCCATCCTACAACGGAGAATATTAGGAGGAAAATTTGCAAAGCTAGGCATATATTTGAGATCTATATCCAATAGTGGGATTAAATTATAGTATGATGGGTTATTGGCATATTTAATTGTGTTGTACATTTAATTTCACTGAATATCTCTACAAATGTGTTGTTTCATCAGGAGTGCATAGGTGGTCACATCTTCCACATTTTATCTACACCTTGATACTATTCTATTTGTCAGTTTCAAAGAGGTAAAGTGATATTACATTGCTGAATTTTATTTGTATTCTCTGTAATAGCAAAGCTGAACATCTTTTCAGAAACTTATTATTCTTATTTTCCCTCTTTGAAACTCATATACTTAGTACATTATTTTGGATATTCTAACATTTTTGCAAGAAATACAAATTCTTTCCATAGCATAGAATATTTAGGTATTAATCCTTGATCTAGCCATTGCAAATATCTTCTCCTATGGCTTCATGTATTTGTTAATATTACCTCTAATTTCCTTTTTTAAGCATAAACTGCCAAATTTGATGTAATCAAATCCATCCTTTAATACCTTATGATTTGTACTTTTCAAAGTCTCATTTAAAATATTTGTATCTTTTCTGAGGTTAAAGAGACATTCTCTTATATTTTATTTTTAAATGTATAATATTATAGTTAAACATGATATATTTAATGCATTCAGATTTTTCTATTAATATATGCTAGGAGGTAAATATTCATCTCCCTGTTTTGTCTGAATAATGAATGTATTGTTATACTACTACCTGATAAACAATTCACTCAGTATGAATTTTTCTCACTGATTGTCCCAGTGAATTGTGATACCATTTTTAGCATAAACGGGACTATCACATACTCATGTCTCTCTTTCTGTCCTAACTACATTATTCTATGGTTCACTTAGTCTGTTAGCAATTCAGTAGCCTTCATTTTGTATTCTCCATTATTATCTGATGAAGTAGTCTCCAGTATTTCCTTTGCTTTTTCAAAGTTCATTCATTATTGATGAAAATGTAATTTTTATATAAATTTTAAAATATGTGCCAATTTATCAAGAAAAATGCCATAAATGAAAAGAAATTTAAAGAGATTGATAGCTTTACATATTAAGTCAATCCACGTAAAATATAGTGTGATGTTTAATTTTATGTGTCAACTTGCCTGGGCCAGGCACCCAGCTATTTAGCCAAACATCATTCTGGAAGTTTCTGTGAGGGCATTTTTGGATGACATTAACATTTAAATATGTGGACCTTGAGTAAACAAATTGCTCTCTATTATGTGGGTGAGCCTCACCCAATTAGTTGAAGACCTGAATAGAACAAAAGACTGAATGCTCCCAAGCAAAAAAGAATTCTGCCAGTAGACAGACTTCAGACTTGAACTAGAGCAATGGCTCTTCTCTGAGTCTCCAGCCTCATGGCCTATTCTGCAGATTAAACTTTCCAAACTCCATAATCATGTGAGTCAATTCCTTAATAAAAATCTCTTCCCTGTCTTTCCCTTTCAAGACTCATACATTTTTTTCCTTCTCTTGTTTAGTTGACTTAGTTTTAGTTTTGTTAGTAGTTAAACATAGGATGAAAGGATCATTTTTACTTCAGCATGATTAAATATATTTTTATTTTTAATGGAAAGTCATATATTTCTATTATATTACTGTCAGCCTCAGAGTATTCATTATAGTTCTTTCTGCATGTCTTATCTAGTCAGGAATTTACATGGCTACCTCATTTCTAAATGTGTTTATGGAAGCTTATACAAAGAGAAAATGTAACCAAAGTAAAAGAAAACTGAAATTTAGAAAACAGGATAAAGTAAATATACCAAACTTATGTCATTATACTGACTGCGATTCAGCAGAAAAATGAATGATAATCTTATTAACATCCAAAACTAAATATAAAGTGAAGCACCAGAACTATTTAACTTAAAGCAGGGATCAAATGTTCTTCATTTGGAACATTGTGGAGAGGGTTTTGGAAGGCAATAGAGAGTACTGAATATAGTCATTGGCTTTACAATCAACAAGCTTAACTTAGAAATTTGGCTCTGCCAGCTACTGCTGTGTAGACTTGGACAATTTACTCAACCTTACTGAGACAGCTTTCTCATTTGCAAATGTATACATATCTCTTAGAATTCCCATATATCTAAGTTAAAGGATACATGTAAAGAGCTCTGCACATGGCAGGAGATAATATGTAGTCAATAATTTGTAAACACACACACACACACACACACACCACTCTATCATGCTGAAGGGAACATCCAATTTAAGTTATTTTTAATTTGTCTAGTAACCAGTGATTTCAGGTCATATTTTGTACACTGAAATGGTTAACATATGAAAAACAGAAATGTTCTAATAATTCTGACACCTTGAGAAAAGTGTATGACTTATTCTTGATACTATCAACTTTCATATAACAAAGACTGTTTCCCTCACAGGAGTTAGAAGAGTTTGTGCAAAGCTCTGGAAAAAATGGAGTTGTGCATAGTTTTGGAAGTTTTAGCCACAGCAACCAGAGAAGAAAAAGAAATAAAAGGACTCCAAATTGGAAAAGAAGTAAAGCTGTCACTGTTTGCAGATGACATGATACTATACATAGAGAATCCTAAAGATGCTACCAGAAAACTACTAGAGCTAATCAATGAATTTGGTAAAGTAGCAGGATACAAAATTAATGCACAGAAATCTCTGGCATTCCTATACACTGATGAAAAATCTGAAACTGAAATTAAGAAAACACTTCCATTTACTATTGAAACAAAAAGAATAAAATATCTAGGAATAAACCTACCTAAGGAGACAAAAGACCTGTATGCCGAAAATTATAAGACACTGATGAAAGAAAATAAAGATGATACAAATAGATGGACAGACATACCATGCTCTTGGATTGGAAGAATCAACATTGTGAAAATGACCCTACTACCCAAAACAATCTACAGATCTGATGCAATCCCTATCAAACTACCACTGGCATTTTTCAGAGAACTAGAACAAAAAATTTCACAATTTGTTTGAAAACACAAAAGACTCTGAACAGCCAAAGCAATCTTGAGAAAGAAAACGGAGCTGGAGGAATCAGGCTACCTGGCTTCAGATTATACTACAAAGCTACAGTAATCAAGACAATATGGTACTGGCACAAAAACAGAAATATAGATCAATGGAACAGGATAGAAAGCCCAGAGATAAACCCACACACATATGGTCACCTTACCTTTGATAAAGGAGGCAAGAATATACAGGGGAGAAAAGACAGCCTCTTCAATAAGTGGTGCTGGGAAAACTGGACAGCTATATGTAAAAGAATGAAATTAGAACACTCCCTAACACCATGCACAAAAATAAACTCAAAATGGATTAAAGACCTAAATGTAAGGCCAGACACTATAAAACTCTTAGAGGAAAACATAGACAGAACACTCTATGACATAAATCACAGCAAGTTCCTTTTTGACCCACCACCTGGAGAAGTGGAAATAAAAACAAAAATAAACAAACAGGACCTAATGAAACTTCAAAGCTTTTGCACAGCAAATAAACCATAAACAAGATGAAAAGACAACCCTCAGAATGGGAGAAAATATTTGCAAATGAAGCAACTGACAAAGAATTAATCTCTGAAATTTACAAGCAGCACATGCAGCTCAATATCAAAAAAACAAACAACCCAATCCAAAAATGGGCAGAAGACTTAAATACACATTTCTCCGAAGAAGACATACAGATGGGCAAGAGGCACATGAAAGAATGCTCAACATCACTAATCATTAGAGAAATGCAAATCAAAACTACAATGAGATATCATCTCACACTGGTCAGAATGGCCATCATCAAAAAATCTACAAAAAATAAATGCTGGAGAGGGTGTGGAGAAAAGGGAACCCTCTTGCACTGTTGGTGGGAATGTAAATTGATACAGCCACTATGGAGAACAGTATGGAGCTTCCTTAAAAAACTAAAAATAGAACTACCATACGATCCAGCAATCCCACTCCTGGGCATATACCCTGAGAAAACCATAATTCAAAAAGAATAATGTACCAAAATGTTCATTGCAGCTCTATTTACAATAGCCAGGACATGGAAGCAACCTAAGTGTCCATCAACAGATGAATGGATAAAGAAGATGTGGCACATATATACAATGGAATATTACTCAGCCATAAAAAGAAACGAAATTGAGTTATTTGTAGTGAGGTGGATGGATCTAGATTCTGTCATACAGAGTGAAGTAAGTCAAAAAGAGAAAAACAAATACCGTATGCTAACACATACATACGGAATCAAAAAAAAAAAAGGTCATGAAGAAAGAGGGGCAAGATGGGAATAAAGACACTGACCTACTAGAGAATGGACTTTAGGATATAGGGAGGGGGAAGGGTAAGCTGGGACAAAGTGAGAGAGTAGCGTGGACATATATACACTAACAAACGTAAAATAGATAGCTAGTGGGAAGCAGCCACATAGCACAGGGAGATCAGCTCGGTGCTTTGTGACCACCTAGATGTGTGGGATAGGGAAGGTGGGAGGGAGGCAGATGCAAAAGGGAAGAGATATGGGGACATACGTATATGTATAACTGATTTACTTTGTTATAAAGCAGAAACTAACACACCATTGTAAAGCAATTATACTCCAATAAAGATGTTAAAAAAAAAAAAAGTTGCAGTTGTAGTGTTTACTCTGGGGTCAATGATCAAAAACCTCACAGAAGAGAAGTCTAATGTGATTGCATCAGCCCTTGCCCAGATTCCTCAGAAGGTCAGATAATCTTATTTTTTCAGGGACAGCTATTTTAAATTCCATGAAGATCTCCTTAAAAGCGTGCTTAAAAATGTCAGAAATGTTATTGGCAATGTTAGTGTCAATTTAACTGAACTGTAAAAAAAAAGGTACTAACTGTTAAAACAGGATATTTGATTGCTGTCTTGTTTTAAACCTGGCATTACTAACAGGAAAACATATTGCAAAATTTTCTTTAAATAATAAGCTAAAACAATCATTCACTACTGTCAAATTTTCAGTCGGCTTTGTATCTGCATTTTAAGGATTCCATGTAATCTAACCTTGTTTTGTTGTGCTTATTGTTTTTTTAATCTGAGGCATACACACAAATTGCAACTACCATGATGGAAAATAAGGGAATAGATATTCAAAAATATAGCTTTGATTTACACAATGCCTTGGGACTCTATTTCCTTTTAATTAATGGACATGGACCAGGCCCTGTTTGAGCCCGGAACTGACAGCTTAGATTCCTGAAATACTCCTAAATAGTGATCCTTCTATTTAAACAGTTAAAAACTATAATAATATACTGAAAGATTTATGCAGTTCACTCTATGATGTTCCTATAAATTACAATTATTTATTGATACCATTCTAGGTTATAACTGAGTGATGTTGCTTTTAAACTGCCAGGGACACCCTTTTCTCCTTACCTTTAGTTAAAATAGAGAATTAAATGTAATTTTAAGTTACAAATCGTCATAATAATTTTTGTATTCATAATGAAGTTACTTTAAAATTATTTTGTGTAAGTAGTACCCATTTAAATATTTAATCCAAAAAGCATTTTCATAAAATTATTGAAAATTATTGAGTTTTCAATTGCATTAAAATGCAATGCTTATGGGTGAAAGCAGGGTAGAATAGGAAGCACAAATTTTGTTTGTCTCTCTACCAAAAAAATAATTGTGCTAGCCAAGGCTGTAGGAAGTAACTATATTGGAACTCTGGGGCCTGTCTGAGCACTTACAACTCACAGGGGACAGCTTGACTAGGAACTGTGGTTAATTTAGTAAATTTCACCCCTTTAGACTAAAAGCAACTTCAAAGCCTCCATCACTCAACCCCATGTCAGGCAAAATGCCTATATTTCTGGTGTAAATTGGTGGAGCCACTGTGGGCAAAAAAGACCTTATTTTCCAGATATTAGGGTTCTGCATTTTGTTTGCTGATTACTGCCTCTGATCCTTGAAGTGTAGGCAGAGAAGTTGGCCAGAGTTGTTTCAACCTTCATAAGCAGAAACAATATCCAGGAGTTTTAAAGGATCAGCACTATTTTTTTCTTTTTTTGTCCATTAGGGAGCAAGACATTGAATTAGGTCATTAAAAACAACTTCATATAGTGGAATTTGGAAAGCTATGTGCATGTCCAGGGAAAGATACAGGCTTATAAAAGAACTGAGAAGACCTAAAACTTTAAACTCAGCCTGGTTTCTGGTAAAGAGAAATACTTCAACAATCCGAAAAAAAAAAAAAATTCAAACTCTAACAAAGGGGCAATTCTGATTTCTGGAGTTAGAGCATTATAAAAATCAAATGTACAGCTCTCAACAAATACCACAAGGCATAAGAAGATAGACAAAAATATGGCTCAATCATAGGAAAAAAATAGAGAGAAACCATTCCTGAGGAACTCTGGATTTTGTGGCTGCTACAAAAAGCCTTTAAAACCACTGCCGTAAAGATGCACTAACAACTAAAGGGAGACAATGATAAAGAGAAAAAAATGATGTAGGAACAAAATGAAATATTGATAATGAAAAAGAAATTACTAAAGAAAGGGCCAAAAAGAAATCCTGGAGATGAAAATTACAATAACTGAAATGAAAAGCTCACCTCAGGAGTTCAAAACCAGAAATGAACAGGCAAAATTATAAATAAACTTGAGGAAAGGATAATTGATATTTATCAAGTTGGGGGAACAGAAAGAAAAACAAAGGAAGAAAAATGAACAAAGCTTAACAAACTTCTGGGACATCATCCAGTGAATGAGCATACACATTGTGGAAGCCCCAGAAAGAGAGAAATGGGCAGAAAGGATATTTAAAGAAATAATGACCTAAAATAGCCCAATTTAATGAAATACATAAATCTACAAAACCAAGAAGTTTAGTGAACACCAAGTAGGATAAACTCAAAGAGACCTAAACTAGGACATATTATAACCAGGATGTTAAAAGCCAAAGATAATAAGTGAATCTTGAAAGCAGCAAGAGAGAAGGAATTCATCACCTAAAAGGTATCTTGACTATGGTGACTAGCCAATATCTCATCAGAAACTTTGGAGGCCAAAAGGCAGTAGATTGATAAATTCAAAGTCCTCAAAGACAAATTGTTAACCAAGAATGCTATATCAGGCAAAATTTCCTTCAAACATGAAGTAGAAATTAAAATATTCCAAGAAAAACAAAAGCTGAGGGACATAATTAACAGTAGACTTTCCTTGTAAAAATGCAAATGGAGTCTTTCTAATTGAAATAAAATGCTGCTAGACAGTAAGGTAAAACCATATGAAGAGGGGTACGGCTTGAAGATGGCAGAAGAGTAAGATGCGGAGATCGCCTTCCTCCCCACGGATACACCAGAAATACATCTACACTTGGAACAACTCCTACAGAACACCTACTGAAGGCTGGCAGAAGATCTCAGACCTCCCAAAAGGCAAGAAACTCCCCACGTACCTGGGTAGGGCAAAAGAAAAAAAGAAAAAACAGAGACAAAAGAATAAGGACGGCACCTGCACCAGTGGGAGGGAGCTGTGGAGGAGGAAAAGTTTCCACACACTAGGAAGCCCCTTCGCGGGCGCAGACTGCAGGAGGCGGAGGGGGGAGCTTCGGGACCACGGAGGAGTGCACACCGACGGGTGCGGAGGGCAAAGCGGGGAGATTCCCGCACAGAGGATCGGTGCCGACCGGCACTCACCAGCCCGAGAGGCTTGTCTGCTCACCCGCCGGGGCGGGCAGGGCTGTGAGCTGAGGCTCGGGTTTCGGTTTTGGACGGAACGCAGGGAGAGGACTGGGGTTGGCGGCTTGAACATAGCCTGAAGGGGTTAGTGCACCACGGCTAGCCGGGAGGGAGTCCGGGGAAAAGTCTGCACCTGCCGAAGAGGCAAGAGACTTTTTCTTCCCTCTTTGTTTCCTGGTGCACGAGGAGAGGGGTTTAAGAGCACTGCTTAAAGGAACTCCAGAGACGGGCGCGAGCCGCAGCTAAAGGCGTGAACTCCAGAGACGGGCGCGAGCCACGGCTAAAAGCACGAACCCCAAAGACGGGCGGGAGATGCTAAGGCTGCTGCTGCCGCCACCAAGGGGCCTGTGTGCGAGCACAGGTCACTCTTCACACCCCTCTTCCGCGGAGCCTGTGCAGCCCGCCACTGCCAGGTTCCCGGAATCCAGGGACAACTTCCCCGGGAGAACGCACGGCGGGCCTCAGGCTGGAGCAACGTCATGCCGGCCTCTGCCGCCGCAGGCCCGCCCCGCACGCAGTGCCCCTCCCTCCCCCCCCCCACCCCCGGCCTGAGTGAGCCGGAGCCCCCGAATCAGCGGCTCCTTTAACCCCGTCCTGTCTGAGCAAAAAACAGACGCCCTCCAGCGACCTACACGCAGAGGCAGGGCCAAATCCAAAGCTGAGCTCCTGTGAGCTGTGAGAACAAAGAAGAGAAAGGGAAAATCTCTCCCAGCAGCCTCAGAAGCAGCGGATTAAAGCTCCACAATCAACTTGATATACCCTGCATCTGTGGAATACCTGAATAGACAAGGAATGATCCCAAATTGAAGAGGTGGACTTTAGGAGCGAGATCTATGATTTTTTTCCCTTGTCCTCTTTTTGTGAATGTGTACGTGTATGCTTCTGTGTGAGATCTTGTCTGTATAGTCTTGCTTCCACCATTTGTCCTAGGGCTCTATCCGTCCATGGTTTTTTTTTTAAATTTTTTTTCTTAATAATTAATTTTACTTGTAATAACTTTATTATAATTTACCTTCGTTCTTTCTTTCTTTCTTTCCTTCCTTCCTTCCCTCCTTTAGACAACGAATCACCCCAAATTCAGGAGGTGGTCTCTGAGAGCAAGATTTATGATTTTTCCCCCTTTACCTCTTTTTGTGAGGGTGTATGTGTATGCTTCTGTGTAAGATTTTCTCTGTATAGCTTTGCTTCCAACATTTGTCCTAAGGTTCTATCCGTCCCTTTTTTTTTTCTAAATATTTTTTAATTCAATAACTATATTATACTTTATTTTATTTTTACTGTATCTTCTTTCTTTCTGTCTTTTTTCCTTCTTTCCCTCCTTCCTTCCTTCCTTCCTCCCTCCCTCCCTCCTGTCTTTCCTTCTTTGCTTCTTTCTTCCTTCCTTCCTTTCCTCCTTTCCTTCTTTCTTTCCTCATACTTCTACTAATTCTCTCTACTTTTTCTCCCTTTTATTCTGAGCCGTGTGGATGAAAGGCTCTTGGTGCTTCAGCCAGGAGTCAGGGCTCTGCCTCTGAGGTAGGAGAGCCAACTTCAGGTCACTGGTCAACAAGAGACCTCCCAGCTCCACATAATATTAAATGGCGGAAATCTCCCAGAGACCTCCATCTTAACACCAGCACCCAGCTTCACTCAACGACCAGTAAGCCACAGTGCTGGACAACCTATGCCAAACAACTAGCAAAACAGGAACACAACCCCACCCATTAGCAGAGAGGCGGCCTAAAATCATAATAAGGCCACAGACACCCCAAAACACACCACCAGATGTGAACCTGCCCACTAGAGGGACAAGATCCAGCCTCATCCACCACAACACAGGCACTAGTCCCCTCCACCAGGAAGCCTACACAACCCACTGAAACAACCTTAGCCACTGGAGACAGACATCAAAAACAATGGGAACTATGAACCTATAGCCTGCAAAAAGGAGACCCTAAACACAGTAAGATAAGCAAAATGAGAAGACAGAAAAACACACAGCAGATGAAGGAGTAAGATAAAAATGCACCAGACCTAACAAATGAACAGGAAATAGGCAGTCTACCTGAAAAAGAATTCAGAATAATGATAGTAAGGATGATCCAAAATCTTGGAAATAGAATGGACAAAATGCAAGAAACAGTTAACAAGGACCTAGAAGAAATAAAGATGAAACAAGCAATGATGAACAATGCAATAAATGAAATTAAAAATACTCTAGAAGGGATCAATAGCAGAATAACTGAGGCAGAAGAACGGATAAGTTACCTGGAAGATAAAGTAGTGGAAATAACTACTGCAGAGCAGAATAAAGAAAAAACAATGGAAAGAACTGAGGACAGTCTCAGAGACCTCTGGGACAAAATTAAACGCACCAACATTCAAATTATAGGGGTTCCAGAAGAAGAAGAGAAAAAGAAAGGGACTGAGAAAATATTTGAAGAGATTATAGTTGAAAACTTCCCTAATATGGGAAAGGAAATAGTTAATCAAATCCAGGAAGCACAGAGAGTCCCATACAGGATAAATACAAGGAGAAATATGCCAAGACACATATTAATCAAACTGTCAAAAATTAAATACAAAGAAAGCATATTAAAAGCAGCAAGGGAAAAACAACAAATAACACACAAGGGAATCCCCATAAGGTTAACAGCTGATCTCTCAGCAGAAACCCTACAAGGCAGAAGGGAGTGGCAGAACATACTGAAAGTGATGAAGGAGAAAAACCTGCAACCAAGATTACTCTACCCAGCAAGGATCTCATTCAGATTTGATGGAGAAATTAAAACCTTTACAGACAAGCAAAAGCTGAGAGAGTTCAGCACCACCAAACCAGCTTTACAACAACTGCTAAAGGAACTTCTCTAGGCAAAAAACACAAGAGAAGGAAAAGACCTACAATAACGAACCCAAAACAATATAGAAAATGGGAATAGGAACATACATATCGATAATTACCTTAAATGTAAATGGACTAAATGCTCCCACCAAAAGACACAGATTGGCTGAATGGATACAAAAACAAGACCCTTATATATGCTGTCTACAAGAGACCCACTTCAGACCTAGAGACACATACAGACTGAAAGTAAGGGGATGGAAAAAGATATTCCATGCAAATGGAAGCCAAAAGAAAGCTGGAGTAGCAATTCTCATATCAGACAAAATAGACTTTAAAATAAGGACTATTAAAAGAGACAAAGAAGGACACTACATAATGATCAAGGGATCGATCCAAGAAGAAGATATAACAATTGTAAATATTTATGCACCCAACATAGGAGCACCTTAATACATAAGGCAAATACTAACAGCCATAAAAGGGGAGATCGACAGTAACGCATTCATAGTAGGGGACTTTAACACCCCACTTTCACAAATGGACAGATCATCCAAAATGAAAATAAATAAGGAAACACAAGCTTTAAATGATACATTAAACAAGATGGACTTAATTGATATTTATAGGACACTCCATCCAAACACAACAGAATACACATTTTTCTCAAGTGCTCATGGAACATTCTCCAGGATAGATCATATCTTGGGTCACAAATCAAGCCTTGGTAAATTTAAGAAAATTGAAATTGTATCAAGTATCTTTTCTGACCACAACGCCATGAGACTAGATATCAATTACAGGAAAAGATCTGTAAAAAATACAAACACATGGAGGCTAAACAATACACTACTTAATAATGAAGTGATCACTGAAGAAATCAAAGAGGAAATAAAAAAATACCTAGAAACAAATGACAATGGAGACACAATGACCCAAAACCTATGGGATGCAGCAAAAGCAGCTCTAAGGGGGAAGTTTATAGCAATACAAGCCCACCTTAAGAAGCAGGAAACATCTCGAATAAACAACCTAACCTTGCACCTCAAGCAATTAGAGAAAGAAGAACAAAAACACCCCAAAGCTAGCAGAAGGAAAGAAATCATAAAAATCTGATCAGAACTAAATGAAAAAGAAATGAAGGAAACGATAGCAAAGATCAATAAAACTAAAAGCTGGTTGTTTGAGAAGATAAACAAAATAGATAAACCACTAGCCAGACTCATCAAGAAAAAAAGGGAGAAGACTCAAATCAATAGAATTAGAAATGAAAAAGGAGAAGTAACCACTGACACTGCAGAAATAAAAAAAAATCATGAGAGATTACTACAAGGAACTCTATGCCAATAAAATGGACAATCTGGAAGAAATGGACAAATTCTTAGAAATGCACAACCTGCCAAGACTGAATCAGGAAGAAATAGAAAATATGAACAGACCAATCACAAGCACTGAAATTGAAACTGTGATTAAAAATCTTCCAACAAACAAGAGCCCAGGACCAGATGGCTTCACAGGTGAATTCTATCAAACGTTTAGAGAAGAGCTAACACCTATCCTTCTCAAACTCTTCCAAAATATAGCAGAGGGAGGAACACTCCCAAATTCCTTCTACGAGGCCACCATCACCTTGATACCAAAACCAGACAAGGATGTCACAAAGAAAGAAAACTACAGGCCAATATCACTGATGAACATAGATGCAAAAGTCCTCAACAAAATACTAGCAAACAGAATCCAACAGCACATTAAAAGGATCATACACCATGATCAAGTGGGGTTTATTCCAGGAATGCAAGGATTCTTCAATATACGCAAATCTATCAATGTGATAAACCATATTAACAAATTGAAGGAGAAAAACCATATGATCATCTCAATAGATGCAGAGAAAGCTTTCGACAAAATTCAACACCCATTTATGATAAAAACCCTGCAGAAAGTAGGCATAGAGGGAACTTTCCTCAACATAATAAAGGCCGTATACGAAAAGCCCACAGCAAACATCATCCTCAATGGTGAAAAACTGAAAGCATTTCAACTAACATCAGGAACAAGACAAGGTTGCCCACTCTCACCACTCTTATTCAACATAGTTTTGGAAGTTTTAGCCACAGCAATCAGAGAAGAAAAGGAAATAAAAGGAATCCAAATCGGAAAAGAAGAAGTAAAGCTGTCACTGTTTGCAGATGACATGATACTATACATAGAGAATCCTAAAGATGCTACCAGAAAACTACTAGAGCTAATCAATGAATTTGGTAAAGTAGCAGGATACAAAATTAATGCACAGAAATCTCTTGCATTCCTACACACTAATGAAAAATCTGAAAGTGAAATCAAGAAAACACTCCCATTTACCATTGCAACAAAAAGAATAAAATATCTAGGAATAAACCTACCTAAGGAGACAAAAGACCTGTATGCAGAAAATTATAAGACACTGATGAAAGAAATTAAAGATGATACAAATAGATGGAGAGATATACCATGTTCTTGGATGGGAAGAATCAACATTGTGAAAATGACTCTACTACCCGAAGCAATCTACAGATTCAATGCAATCCCTATCAAACTACCACTGGCATTTTTCACAGAACTAGAACAAAAAATTTTGCAATTTGTATGGAAAAACAAAAGACCCCGAATAGCCATAGCCATATTGAGAACGAAAAAAGGAGCTGGAGGAATCAGGCTCCCTGAATTCAGACTATACTACAAAGCTACAGTAATCAAGACAGTATGTTACTGGCACAAAAACAGAAAGATAGATCAATGGAACAGGATAGAAAGCCCAGAGATAAACCCACGCACATATGGACACCTTATCTTTGATAAAGGTGGCAGGAATGTACAGTGGAGAAAGGACAGCCTCTTCAGTAAATGGTGCTGGGAAAACTGGACAGGTACATGTAAAAGTATGAGATTAGATGACTCCCTAACACCATACACAAAAATAAGCTCAAAATGGATTAAAGACCTAAATGTAAGGCCATAAACTATCAAACTCTTAGAGGAAAACATAGGCAGAACCCTCTATGACATAAATCACAGCAAGATCCTTTCTGACCCACCTCCTAGAGTAATGGAAATAAAAACAAAAATAAACAAATGGGACCTAATGAAACTTCAAAGCTTTTGCACAGCAAAGGAAACCATAATCAAGACCAAACGACAACCCTCAGAATGGGAGAAAATATTTGCAAATGAAGCAACTGACAAAAGATTAATCTCCAAAATTTACAAGCAGCTCATGCAGCTCAATAACAAAAAAACAAACAACCCAATGCAAAAATGGGCAGAAGACCTAAATAGACATTTCTCCAAAGAAGATATACAGAATGCCAACAAACACATGAAAGAATGCTCAACATCATTAATCATTAGAGAAATGCAAATCAAAACTACAATGAGATATCATCTCACACCAGTCAGAATGGCCATCATCAAAAAATCTAGAAACAATAAATGCTGGAGAGGGTGTGGAGAAAAGGGAACACTCTTGCACTGCTGGTGGGAATGTGAATTGGTTCAGCCACTATGGAGAACAGTATGGAGGTTCCTTAAAAAACTACAAATAGAATTACCATATGACCCAGCAGTCCCACTACTGGGCATATACCCTGAGAAAACCAAAATTCAAAAAGAGTCATGTACCAAAATGTTCATTGCATCTTTATTTACAATAGCCCGGAGATGGAAACAACCTAAGTGCCCATCAACGGATGAGCGGATAAAGAAGATGTGGCACCTATATACAATGGAATATTACTTAGCCTTAAAAAAAAACGAAATTGAGCTATTTGTAATGAGATGGATAGACCTAGAGTCTGTCATACAGAGTGAAGTAAGTCAGAAAGAGAAAGACAAATACCGTATGCTAACACATATATATGGAATTTAAGAAAAAAAATGTCATGAAGAACGTAGGGGTAAGACAGGAATAAAGACGCAGACCTACTGGAGAACGGACTTGAGGATATGGGGAGGGGGAAGGGTGAGCTTTGACAGGGCGAGAGAGAGTCATGGACATATACACACTAACAAACGTAGTTAGGTAGATAGCTAGTGGGAAGCAGCCGTATGGCACAGGGATATTAGCTCGGTGCTTTGTGACAGCCTGGAGGGGTGAGATAGGGAGAGTGGGAGGGAGGGAGACGCAAGAGGGAAGACATATGGGAACATATGTATATGTATAACTGATTCACTTTGTTATAAAGCAGAAACTAACACACCATTGTAAAGCAATTATACCCCAATAAAGATGTTAAAAAAAAAAAATGAAGAAATAAAGGTCAGCAGTAAGGTAAAATTGCAGTAAAGGCAATTTTAAAAAGCCAGTAGTGTTGTAACCCCAATTTTTAAAAAATTTTCTCAATGATTTAAAATAAAAATTCATAAAAAGAAATTATTAATTTATGTAATTAGGAGCACAATGTATAAATATGTAATTTATCACATCAATAAAGAAAGAGATAGATAGGTCTATATAAGAGCACAGTTTTTTTCATGCTATTGAAGTTAACAAACAATTGGTCAAAGTATAAGTCACAAGAATAATTGGAAAGAGATTGTTCAAGATGGCGGAGTAGAAGGATGTGTGCTCACTCCCTCTTGGAAGAGCACCGGAATCAAAACAAACAATCATCGACAGGAAGACACTGGAACTCACCAGAAAAGATACATGGAGAACAATTATACCACAGAAGTCCACCCACTGGAGTGAAGGTACTTATCCCCATGTCAGGCTTCCCAACCTGGGGGTCCAGCAGTGGGAGGAGAAATTCCCAGAGAATCAGACTTTAAAGGCTAGTGGGATTTTATTGCAGGACTTTGACAGGACTGGGGGAAACAGAGACTCCACTCTTGGAGGACACACACAAAGTAGTGTGCACATCAGGACCCGGGGGAAGGAGCAGTGACTCCATAGGAGGCTGAAGCAGACCTAACTGCTAGTGTTGGAGGGTATTCTGCAGAGGTGGGAGGTGGCAGTGGTTCACCACAGGGACGAGGACACTGGCAGCAGAAGTTCTGGGAAGTACTCTTTGGCATGAGCCTTGCCAGAGTCCTCCATGAGCCCCACGAAAGAGCCTGTAGGATCCAGTCCTCAGACGCCTCAGGCCAAACAACTAACAGGGAGGGAACTCAGCCCCATGCATCAGGAGACAAATGGATTAAAGTTTTACTGAGCTCTGCTCTCCAGAGCAACACCCAGCTCTACCCACCACCAGTCCCTCCCATCAGGAAGCTTGCACAAACCACTTAGACAGCCTCATCCATCAGAAAGCAGACAGCAGAAGCAAGAAGAACTACAGTCCTGTAGCCTGTGGAATGAAAACCACAGTCACAGAAAGACAGACAAAATGAAAAGGCAGAAGACTATACACCAGATGAAGGAACAAGATAAAACCCCAGAAAAAAAAAACTAAATGAAGCAGAGATAGGCAACCTTCCAGAAAAAGAATTCAGAATAATGATAGTGAAGATGATCCTGGACATCGGAAAAAGAATGGAAGCAAATATCAAGATGATGCAAGAAATGTTTAACAAAGAATTAGAAGAATTAAAGAAGAAACAAACAGAGATGAACAATGCAATAACTAAAATGAAAAATACACTAGAAGGAATCAATAGTAGAATAACTGAGGCAGAAGAACGGATAACTGACCTTGAAGACAGAATGGTAGAAATCACTGCCGTGGAACAGAATAAAGAAAAAAGAATGAAAATAAATGAAGACAGCCTAAGAAACCTCTGGGACAACATTAAATGCAACAACATTCGCATTATAGGGGTTCCAGAAGGAGAAGAGAGAAAGAAAGCACCCAGGAAAATATTTGAAAAGTTTATAGTCAAAAAACTTCCCTAATTTGGGAAAGGAAATAGCCACCAAAGTCCAGGAAGCACAGAGAGTCCCAGGATAAACCCAAGGAGAAACACAACGAGACACATAGTAATCAAATTGTCAAAAATTATTAAAAGCAACAAGGGAAAAGTGACAAATACCATACAAGGGAACTCCCATAAGGTTAACAGCTGATTTCTCACCAGAAACTCAGCAAGCCAGAAAGGAGTGGTATGATATATTTAAAGCAATGAAAGGGAAGGACCTACAACCAAGATTACTCTACACAGCAAGGATCTCATTCATGTTCGATAGAAAAATCAAAAGCTTTACAGACAAGCAAAAGCTAAGAGAATTCAGCACCACCAAACCAGCTCTACAACAAATGTTAAAGGAACTTCTCTAAGTGGGAAACAAAAGAGAAGAAAAGGACCTACAAAAACAAACCCAAAACAATTAAGAAAATAGTCATAGGAATATACATATCAATAATTACCTTAAACGTGAATGGATTAAATGTTCCAACCAAAAGGCACAGGCTCGCTGAATGGTTACAAAAACAAGACCCATATATATGCTGTCTACAAGAGACCCACTTCAGACCTAGGGACACACACAGACTGAAAGTGAGGGAATGGAAAAGATATTCCATGCAAATGGAAATCAAAAGAGAGCTGTAGTAGTAATTCTCACATCAGATAAAATAGATTTTAAAATAAAGAATGTTACAAGAGATAAGGAAGGGCACTACATAATGACCAAAGGATCAATCCAAGAAGAAGATATAGCAATTACAAATATATATGCACCCGAAATAGGCGCACCTCAGTACATAAGGCAAATGCTAACAGCTATAAAAGAGGAAATCATCAGTAACACAATAATAGTGGGGGACTTTAACACCTCACTTAAACCAATGGACAGATCATCCAGACAGAAAATTAATAAGGAAACAAAAGCTTTAAATGACACAAAAGACCAGATGGATTAAATTGATATTTATAAGACATTCCATCCAAAAACAGCATATTACACTTTCTTCTCAAGTGCACACAGAACTTTCTCCAGGAAAGATGATATCTTAGGTCACAAATCAAGCCTCAGTAAATTTAAGAAAATTGAAATCATCAAGTATCTTTTCTGATCACAATGCAATGAGATTAGAGATAAATTACAGGGAAAAAATGTAAAAAAAAAAAAAAAGCATGGTGGCTAAATAATATGTTACTAAATAACCAAGAGATTACTGAAGATCTCAAAGAGGAAATCAAAAAATACCTAGAGACAAATGACAACGAAAATACAATGATCCAAAACCTAAGGATGCAGCAAAAGCAGTTCTAAGAGGGAAGTTTATAGCAAAACAATCCTACCTCAAGAAACAAGAAAAATCTCAAACAATCTAACCTTACACCTAAAGGAACTAGAGAAAGAACAAACAAAACCCAAAGTTTGTAGAAGGAAAGAAATCATAAAGTTCAGATCAGAAATAAATGAAATAGAAACAAAGGAAACAATAGCAAAGATCAATAAAACTAAAAGCTGGTTCCTTGAGAAGATAAACAAAATTGATAAACCTTTAACCAGACTCATCAAGAAAGAGAGGGAGAGGATTCAAATCAATAAAATTAGAAATGAAAAAGGAGAAGTCACAACGGACACCACAGAAATACAAAGCATAATAAGAGACTACTACAAGGAACTCTATGTCAATAAAAGGGAAACCTTGGAAGAAACGGACAAATCCTTAGAAAGGTGTAAACTTCCAAGGCTGAACCAGGAAGAAATAGAAAATATGAACACACCTATCACAAGTAATGAAATTGAAACTGTGAATAAAAATCTCCAACAAACAAAAGTCCAGGACCAGATGGACTCACAGGTGAATTCTATCAAATATTTAGAGAAGAGCTAACACCCATCCTTCTCAAGCTCTTCCAAACAACTGCAGAGGAAGGAACACTCCCAAACTCATTCTATGAGGCCACCATCATCCTGATACCAAAACCAGGCAAAGATGCTACAAAAAGAAAAAGAAATTAAATACTAATATCACTGATAAATATAGATGCAAAAACCCTCAACAAAATACTAGCAAACAGAATCCAACAACACATTAAAAGGATCATACACTATGATCAAGTGGAAGTTATATGCAAGGATTCTTTAATATATGCAAATCAATCAATGTAATACACCATATTAACAAATAGAAGAATAAAAACCTTATGATCATCTCAATAGATGCAGAAAAAGCTTCTGACAAAATTCAACACCCATTTATGATAAAAACTCTCCAGAAAGTGGGCCTAGAGGGAACCTACCTCAACATAATAAAGGCCATATATGACAAACCCACAGCAAACATTCACAATGGTGAAAAACTGAAAGTATTTCCTCTAAGATCAGGAACAAGACAAGGATATCTACTCTAGCCACTTCTTTTCAACATAGTTTTGGAAGTCCTAGCAATGTCAGTCAGAGAAGAAAAAGAAATAAAATGAATCTAAATTGGATAAGAAGAAGTAAAACTGTCACTGTTTGCAGATGACATGATAATATACATAGAAAATCCTAAAGATGCCACCAGAAAACTACTAGAGCTAATCAATGAATTTGGTAAAGTAGCAGGATACAAAATTAATGCACAGAAACCTCTTGCATTCCTATACACTAACAATGAAAGATCAGAAAAAGAAATTACGGAAACAATCTCATTTACCATTGCAACAAAAAGAATAAAATACCTAGGAATAAATCTACCTAAGGAGGTAAAAGACTTGTACTCAGAAAACTATAAGACACTGTTGAAAGAAATCAAAGATAACACAAAGAAATGGAGAGATATAGCATGTTATTGGATTGGAAGAATCAATATTGTGAAAATGACTATACTACCCAAAGCAATTTACAGAGTCAATGCAATCCCTAACAAATTACCAATGGTATTTTTTTACAGAACTAGAACAAAAATCTGAAAATTTGTACGGAGACACAAAAGACCCTGAATAGCCAAAACAAACTTGAGGGAAAAACTGGAGCTGGAGGAATCAGACTCCCTGACTTCAGACTATACTACAAAGCTATAGTAATCAAGACAGTATGTTGCTGGCACAAAAACAGAAATATAGATCAATGGAACAGGATAGAAAGCCCAGAGATAAACCCACGCACCTATGGTCAACTAATCTATGACAAAGGAGGCAAGGTTATACAATGTATATGAGACAGTCTCTTCAATAAGCAGTGCTGGGAAAACTGGACAGCTACTTGTAAAAGAATGAAATTAGAACACTCCCTAACACCATACACAAAAATAAACTCAAAATGGATTAAAGACCTAAATGTAAGACCGGACAACATAAAACTCTTAGAAGAAAACATAGGAAGAATGTTCCTTGACATAAATCACAGCAAGATCTTTTTTGACACACCTCCTAGAGCAATGGAAATAAAAACAGAAATAAACAAATGAAACAATACATTTGGACCTAATGAAACTTAAAAGCTTTTGCACAGCGAAGGAAACTATGAACAAGATGAAAAGACAACACTCAGAATGGGAGAAAATATTTGCAAATGAATCAACAGACAAAGGATTAATCTCCAAAATACATAAACAGCTCATGTAGCTCAGTAACAAAAAACCAAACAACCCAATCCAAAAATGGGCAGAAGACCTAAATAGACATTTCTCCAAAGAAGACATACAGATGGCCAAGAGGCACATGAAAAGCTGCTCAACATCACTAATTATTAGAGAAATGCAAATCAAAACTACAATGAGGTATCACCTCACACCAGTTAGAATGGGCATGATCAGAAAATCTACAAACAACAAATGCTGGAGAGGGTGTGGAGAAAAGGGGACTATCTTGCACTGTTAGTGGGAATGTAAATTGATACAGCCACTATGGAGAACAGTATGGAGGTTCCTTGACAAACTAAAAACAGAACTACCATATGACCCAGCAATCCCACTACTGGGCATATACCCAGAGAAAACCATAATTCAAAAAGACACATGCAATCCAAAGTTCATTGCAACACTATTTACAATAACCAGGTCATGGAAGCAACCTAAATGCCCACTGACAGACGAATGGATAAAGAAGATGTGGTACATATATACAGTGGAATATTACTCAGCCATAAAAAGGAATGAAATTGGGTCATATGTAGGTACGTGGATGGACCTCGAGACTGTCATACAAAGTGAGGTAAGTCAGAAAGAGAAAAACAAATATCGTATATTAATGCATATATATGGAATCTAGAAAAATGGTAAAGATGATCCAGTTTGCAAGGCATAAATAGAGACACAGATGTAGAGAACAAATGTATGGACATGGGGGCAAGGGGTGGTGGGATGAATTGGGAGATTAGGATTGACATATATACACTAATATGTATAAAATAGATAACTAATAAGAACCTGCTGTATAAAAAAAATAAATAAAATTCAAGAATAAAAAAAAAATCAAGTGTACCATACTAATGTTAGATGCTAGTAATAGCAGAAATTGGATGTGGGGTTTATGGAAATTCTGCAATTTTTCTGTAAATGTAAAAGTATTGTAAAATATAAACTTTTTAAAAATCTGGAAAGAAAAGTAATTGGAAATTTTTTTTTGGCAGTACACGGCCCTCTCACTGTTGTGGCCTCTCCCGTTGTGGAGCACAGGCTCCGGACACACAGGCTCAGCAGCCATGGCTCACGGGCCCAGCCGCTCCGCGGCATGTGGGATCCTCCCGGACCGGGGCACGAACCCGTGTCCCCTGCATCAACAGGCAGACTCTCAACCATTGCGCCACCAGGGAAGCCCCCAGAAAAAATTTTTTTTAATGAATGAAAACACAACAGTTCAAATCAATAGATGTGGAGAAGCAGGACTCAGAGAGGAATTTATAGGTGCAAGTGCCTACATTAAATAAGAAGAAAGATCTAAAAATCAATATACTAATATTATACTGTAAAGAACTATAAAAAGAAGGCAAACTAAACCAAAATATAGCAGAAGGAAAAAAATAATGGAGTTAGAGCAGAGATAAACAAAACAAACAAACAAACAAAAATCAATAATACCTAAACCTGGTTCTTTGAAAAGGTCAGCAAAATTATCAAACTTTTAGCTAAACTGCCAAAGAGAAAAAAAAAAAAAAGTAGATGCAAATCATTTTAAAATGAGAAATGAATCTAGGGAGATTACTAAAGGCTTTTCAAAAATAAAAAGTTTATAAGAGGATATGAAGGAGTTGTAGCCAAGATGGGAGAAGAATACCCCAGCTTACCTCTTAGCACAGTGAGACAGATAGGGGGGATGAAGAAGTGGTATAGTCAAGACTCATAGCACCAAGGGAGCAAATTAGCAAAGATTGTCCCCAAGGAGTGCATGGTTCAAGCCCAACATTAGGCTCCTCAGACCAGGGCTCCAGCACCAGGAAGCCATGCCCCCAAAACAATGGCCTTAAAGGCCAGTGGAGAGTACTTTCAGAAGAGCTAATGGCTCATAGTAATCAATCTACCACAACAAGAGGACACAGGCAGCCCAAATACAGGTACCCCTAGAGCATCTAAGTCTGGTGACCGGATGAGGGTGCACTGCTTGGATGGATAGGATGTCTAATACAAAAGGCCACTTTTACAAGGTCAGGAAATGTAACCAACCTTCAGATACATAAAAATAAAAACTGCAAGTTGGGTGAAATAAGGCAACAGAGGAATATGTTGCAAATGAAGCAACAACATAAAACCCCAGAAAAAGAACTAAGTGAAGTGGACATAGGCAATCTACCCCATAGAGAGTTCAAGGTAATGATTGTAAAGATGTTCAGAAAAACTGGGGAGAAGATTAAATAAACAGAGTGAGAAGGTAGAAGCTTTTAGCAAAAAATTAGAAAATATAAATAAGAACAAAACAAAGATGAACAATACAATAACTGAAATGATAAATACACCAGAAAGAATCAACAGTGGATTAGATGATACAGAGACATCGATCAGCAAGCTGAAAGACAAAGTAGTGGAAATCATTGAGTTGAACAGAAAAAAGAATAAAAAGAAAGAAGACAGTTTAAGAGACTTCTGTGACAACATCAAGCATATTAACATTTGCATTATAGGTCTTCCAGAGGGAGAAGAGAGGCAGAAAGGGGCAGAGAACATATTTGAAGACATAATAGCTATAATTCCCTAACTTGGGAAACGAAACAGTCATCTAGTTGTAGGAAGCAGAGACAATCCCACACAGGATCAACCCAAAGAAGACCACACCAAGACACATTGTAATTAAAATGGCAAAAATTAAGAGAAAATTTTAAAAGCAGCAAGGGAAAAGGAACAATTTACTTACAAGGAAACTCCCATAAGCCTATTGGCTAACTTTTCTGCAGAAACACTGCAGACCTGAAGGGAGTGGCACAATATATAATATTTAAAATGATGAAAGGGGAAAACCTACTACCAGGAATACTCTCACCAGCAAGGCTCTCATTCATGTTTGATGGAGAGATCAAAAGTTGTACAAGAAAGCAAAAGTTAAAGAGTTCAGCACCACCAAACCAGGTGTACAAGAAATGTTAAGGGGACTTTTCTAAGTGAGAGAGAAAAGGTCACAACTAGAAACATGAAAATCACAAAAGGAAAAGTAGGTAAAGGAAAATATATAGTAAAGCTAGTAAATCAGCCAGATATAAAGCTAGAAGGAAGGTTAGAACACAAAAGTAATACAATCATGTATACTCATAATAAGTAGTTAAGAGATACATGAAACTAAAAGGTTTAAAATATGATGTCAAAAATAGTAAGTGTGGTGAGGGAAGTAAAAATGCAAGGTTGTTAAAATGCACTTGAACTTAAGAGATCAGCAACTTAAAATAATCATGTATTTTCACATATATATGTATGTATTTTGCTAAATACAGTGTGGGGAATAAGACAATAACTATGCAATAGTTTTACATGTTGTAACTAGACTTATCGTGATGATCATTTTGAGAGGTACAGAAATACCAAATAGCTATATTGTGTAACAGGAACTAACATAGTGTTGTAGGTTAGTTATACTTCAAAACAGAAAAGAAAAAACAACCTCATGGAAAAATAGATTAGATTTGTGGTTACCAGAGGCAGGGGACTGGGGAAAGGAAAATTGGAGGAAGGCGGTTAAAAGGTTCAAACTTCCAGTTATACGATAAATGAGTACTAGGAATGCAATATACATCATAAATAAACACTGCGGTATGTTATATGTGAAAATTGTTGAGAGTAAATCTTGAGTTCTCATGTGAAGAAATTTTTTTTCTATTTCTTTAATTTTGTACCTACATAAGATGATGGATATTCACTTATTCACTTATCACTTATTGTGATAATCACTTCATAATGTATGTAAGTAAAATTATAATGCTATACAACTTAAACTTAGTGCTGTATGTCAATTATATATCAACAAAACTGAAAGAAAAAAAAGAGGATATTATCAAAACTTGCACGACAAAAATTAGACAACCTGGAATACGTGGATAAATACCTTGAAAAACTCAATTTACTTACACTGACTAAACAAGAAATAGAGTATTTCAACAGACATATATCAAATTAAGAGACTGAAATAGTAATCAAAAACCTACCAAAAAGGAAAAGTCCTGGAGAGATAGCATCACTGGCAAATTCTATCAAACATTTACATAATTAAGTAATCCTTTTCAAATATTCCAAAAAAGTGAAAAGAAGGAAACATTATATAATGCTGTGAGGTTAGATTTACCTGATATGAAAGCCTGTGTATTGCCGAAACCTGCTTTCAGTTTCAAGGTTCGTTGGACTCACCAGCAAAATACCCACTTGTCTCACACAACTGAACAGATTTAATTAATTTCTTTAATAGAAGATGATTTAACTTAATTTCAATATACAGTCATTAGAAGGGGATTAATAAAAGTATTAGAAAGACATAACAGAGTATACATCACCAGATTGGGCCGACATCTTCATCCAGATTCAAACAGCAGCTGGGAAATCCCGAGTAACAGCAATCTGGAGTCCCAGCTGGGAAGGGTCCCAGGCGGTGCGTCCACCTCAGGGGTGAAACTTCAAATTGTAGTTCTGGGGGCTTCCGTTTATAATTCCAGGCCACAAACTGATGTCATCAGTTTGCATGCAAAAATGCAGCTCTGGTTCAACTGTAACAATGCTGTTGATTTCACCATATGAGTCACAAGATTTTCTAGACCCCAGGGGACTGGCCAGGTCCCCAGGGCTCAAGAAATTCCAAGACCCACTCCCTTTCTTATTGTACTTGCTGCTTGAGTTGTTAGTAAGAATTGTTAGGTGTGCAAGCAGGCCTGCAGTCCAGGCAGGATCACAAGTCAGTCAGAGGCCTTCTTTTGCCTCTGAAGCCTAAACAAGACTACTTTACTAGTTTTCCCAACAGCCAGATAAAGACACCACAAAATAAAATTACGGACCATGATCATTTCTAAATATGGACATTAAAATACTCAAGAAAAGATTTGCAGATCAAATCCACTAGAATATTGAAAGGAGTATTCACCATAGTAAAATGATACTTATTCTATTTTTGCAAAGCTGGCTCAGCAAATGTAAATCAATCCATGTAATACAGCACATGAATATAATGAAGGGAAAAACAGACAAACAAATGATCATTTTAACTTACACAGAAAAAGAAGTTGAGAAAATCCAACATTCTTTTGATGAAAACTCTCAAGAAATTTAGGAATAGAGGGAGAAGTCCTCAATATGATACAGGATACTTTTGAAAAACCCACAGCTTATGTCATATTCAGTGGTATAAACTGAAAGCTTTCTTCCTAAGATCAGGAACAATACAAGGTTGTATTGTTTCACTGCTGCTATTTAACCTTATACCAGAAGTTTTAGCATAGGAATGACACAGGAAAAAGAAATAAAAATGCATCCACATTGGAATGAGAGAGGTAAAGCAATATGTATTTGCAGGTGACATGATACTATACATAGAAAATCTCAAAGAATTCACAAAAAACTACTAAGGATAATAACCAAACTTAACTAAGGTGCATAATACAAGATTAACGGGCAAAAATCAGTTTTGTTCATACACACAAGGTCAGTGAACACTCTGAACATGAAATTTTTAAACTTCCACTTACTAGAGCAACAAAACAAATTAAATACTTAAGAATAAATCTAACCAAAGAGGTAAAACATTTGAATGATGAGAACCACAAAATATTCTTATTATTATTATTACTGTGCTGTGTGGCATGTAGGATCTTAGTTCCCCAACCAGGGATTGAACCTATGCCTCCTGCAGTGGAAGCTCAGGACCCTAACCACTGGACAGCCAGGGAATTCCCCACATTATTGCTGCAAGAAATTAAAGGATACCTAAATGCATGGAAACTCATCCTATGTTCATGATAGGAATACTTAACATGGTTAAGATGTCAACACTATGCAAAACTATCTACAGATTTAATGCAATGCCTATCAAAACTCTAACAGCATTTTTGTAGAAATAAAAAATCCAATCCTCAACCTCATATGGAACTACAAGAACCACAAATAGACGAAACAATCCTGAAAAACAACAAAGTTAAAGGACTCACACTTTCAAACACTGAAGTTAGAAATTTACTATAAACCTACAGTAAATTAACAGTGTAGTAATGGGAAAAGGGCAGACATATAAACCAATGGAATAGAAGACAAAGTAGAAATTAACCCTCACACGTATGGGCAATTGATTTTCAACAAGGATGCAAGACCATTCAGTGGGGAAAGGACAATCTTCTCAACAAATAGTGCTTGTAAAATCTTGATATCCACATGCAAAGGAATAAAGTTGAACACTTACCTTAAAAAATTTAACTCAAAATGGATCAGAGACAAACTTTAGAAGTAAAAACATAATACTTTTACAAGAAAATTCTAAGGGAAAACTTCATCACATTGTATTTTGCTATGATTTCATAGGTATGACACCAAAAGCACAAACAATAAAAGTAAATAAATTGGACTTCATCAAATGCAGAACTTTGTGCATCAAAAGATACTATCAAGAAAGTGAAATACAATATACAGATTGGGAGACAATCTTTGCAAATCACGTATCTGATAAGGAACTAATGTGCACAATATATAAAGAACTCCTATAACTCAACAACAACAAAAAAAACAATTGAAAAATGGGAAAGTACTTGAATAGATACTTCTCAAAATAAGATATACAAATGGTCAAAAAGTACATGCAAGGATGCTCAAAATCATTAATCATTAAGGAAATGCAAATCAAAGAACCACTTCACACATTAAGATGGCTATTATAAAAAATAAATAAAAGGAAAATAGCAAGGGTTGGTGTGAATGTGGAGAAATAGGACCTCGTGCGTTACAATTCTGTTACCGAATGCAAGTTTGTATACCTGATGCAGTTAGTCCAGACAAACCAAAACATAGGAGTTTGGAGCAGAGAAAGGTTTACTGCAAGTCCACAAAGGAGGTGGGTGGCTTGTGCCCAGAAAGCCCTGAACTCTCCAAAGTGTTTCAACAAAGCACTTTTAAAGGCAAGGTGAGAGAGGTATGTGGTTAGTTGTTGCAAACTTCTTGGTGTAGGACACTACTTTGTTCTTGCCACTCTCCAAGTAGGTCAGGTCATGATGTTCCTGTAAACCTCCAACAAGACAAATATTATTTTCTGTTCTGCAACTTTTATCTCTATATTAATGGACTCTTAAAGGTCAGAGCCTTGAGAATAGGCTATCCTGTACATTTCAGGCTGTAGGCAACATTATTTTACAAAAGGTACAGAGCCAGCATGACCAACACAGGAAACAGAACATAAAGGTTAAAGTAAAAGAAACAGATCTAATGTGAAATCAGATTTGTTCTTCTCTATTATACTCATAATTGTGCAAAATGATGTATCTGCTCTGGAAAACATTTTTCTTGTTCTTCACTAAGTTAAACATAGAGCTGTTATATGCCCCAGTAATTCTAATCCTGACTATTTATGAAGAGAAATTGAAATCAGGGACTCAAACAGATATTTGTACAACAATGGTCACAGCAACATTGTTCACAATACCAGAATGAATGGATAAAGAAAATGTGATATACACACAAAATGGAATATTATTCAGCCTTAAAAAGAAAGGAAATTCTGATATGTTACAATATACATGAACCTTGAAGACATAATGCTAAGTGAAATAATGTTGTCAGAAGACAAATACTGTATGATTCCACTTATATCAGATACCTAGATTAGACAAATTCATGGAGACAGAAAGTAGAATAGAGGTACCAGGGGCTAGGGAGTGGGGGGAATAGGGAGTTATTGCTTAATGATACAGAGTTTATGTAGGGAAGATGAAAACATTTGGGGTATAGATAGTGCTTATCGTTACACACCACTGTGGATGTATTTAGTGCCACCAGATTCTATAATTACAATACTTTAAAATGATAGACATCATTATGTATAATAAAAAAGGAAATACTTGATTCTAAGTTACTACCAAGTATATAACAAAGATCAAAGCCCTAACAATTTCTTAGTGAGGTAAATCACATTCCTTCCCTTTGCCTCTGAAAACTTTGTTTCAAAATCCACTTTACCAGAATGGCCTAGTAATACCAATATACACTTGTTTCAGATACAGATTGTCTTTTATCTTCATCTACAAGTTAGAATTAACCTGATGATGATAGCCTATCGACTAGGATTATTGCAAACATTTGAAAACACTGTTGTGGTGTCAAAGGTTTAAAAACATTCATTACTTAATCACTTAGGACCTCAGTTTGCTTGTGTATTACCTGGAGTCATGAAACCTGATTAATTCTAAGTTAACTGCCTCCTTCTGATGGGATGTGATTCTAAAAGTTTTCTAATAGAGTAAATGCACTTGTCTTAGCAGGTTCTGTGGAGATACACAGGAAAAGAAACCAGAAACACTAGGAGCAAATACCCGGCTATATGGATGGATTCCACAGAATGATCTTCTTGGGTAAGACCAAAGAGAAGCAAAATTAAATAATTTTGCTTAATTACGAATGAGGAATAATCTGAATGATTACTCAATAACAGATAAGTTGTATTCAAAATAAGAAAAAAGACTTAATTTCTTCTCCACATTTCTTCTGGAGCTTGTTAAAGAAAAACTTATTCATGACACTTGTTAAAGACTGTAAGGCACACTTTAGCCAAGACCACCATGATAAGTACAGTAACTACTGCAATGGACTTTTACAGTAAGACAGAGAGATTGGACTAAACTCTGCATGCAGAAAGAAAAGTGGGAAATTTATAACCAAAGTGCAGAGAAGGAGGTCAGTGGAATGGAAAATCACTAGAAGAAACATCAGGGTCAAGGGAGGACGCTGGCAAAACTAACCTAATCCGATTCTTGTTGACAGCAGGCCAGGGTGATCAGCCATCACTTGGGGGATGGTGAAAGAGGAAGCAGCAGCTCAAAAGAGTGATCAGGTATCAGTACTGGGAGAATCTAGCTAAACTGACTTTAGAAGGATGGTTGCTAAAATTGGGCAATGCAGAGACAAACAAAAAGCCCCCAGATCAGGGTCTACTTGAAAAGAGAGTTCAGAGGAGCCTGACTAGAGTTTGGTCAAATATGGAATCTTTGTCAAGCACTAACATAAATATGGTATTTATAATTCTTCTGTTTATGATACAATCTCTCCCTCCTCAGAATCAGAGCCAAAGAAAGTACCTTTACATCAGGCTCTTATTATCTTTTGTATAGAATATTGCAACACCCTCCTGGCTTTCTGTATCCATTATCTTCCTCCTCTCTTCACTTTTCCCACAGTAGCTGTTTGAAAAAAAAATCTGATAAGCCATTTCACCATCTACAATATTATAAATGGTTCAAATTACTTATAATCAATTAAAAATCCAATTTTTAAAACAGAGTACTACATGAACTTGCCCAGGTCGATCTTTCTAGCCTGTTATGCCAACATTCTCACATTGAAACCCTGCACATCTCAACTCCCTTTCCCTACTAAAGCAAGCGTTTGTTTTCTTAAAACCCTCCATTCCTTTTTATTAAAGTATTCTCACCCCAGCAACTGTCCAACGTCAAGTGCTCTCCATCGGTTAACTCTGCACAAACTTTTCACAGGTGTGGAATGACTTAATTGCTGGAATTACTAATTGCTGCTTAGCCTGGAATAATTAATTGCTGCTTTCTTTAGAGCCTATAGGAATTTATATATGGCCTCATGGCACAGAATTATGGAGAAGATGCTACCTAATTGAATTAATGATTTATAAAGGTGTCATGATTTTCTGTATCTGAAACTGTTACTAATGATATATATTTTATTTTTAGGTCATCCCAAAGCCAGAGCTTTTATTACTCACTGTGGAACCAATGGGATCTATGAAGCTATTTACCACAGGGTCCCTATGGTGGTAATTCCCCTGTTTGGTGATCAGCATGATAATATTGCTCATATAAAAGCCAAAGGGGCAGCTGTTGAATTAAATTTGCATATAATTACGAGTTTCAATCTCCTTAACACTTTGAACACAGTTATTAACAACCCTTCCTGAGTATAGACTATATTCTTTTCTGAGAAGCGTCGGTATTTTAAAAGGAGTAAGTTGTTTCATTCAGTTAAATTGATTACTTTTACATAATCACCAGGACATAACTAACATAAAATATGATTGTCTTACACTTCTCAAATTCTATGAAAGTATTTAGATTCACCTACTGTTACTGGGTAATAGATTACAACCTCAAAGAAATACTAAATTTATTTAAAGAAACTAAGCTGCTGTTAAAGAGACACAAATATTTTTATTAATAATATTTATTGTTTCTCTCTTAAAAATGCAGATGTTAACACTATAAAGAATTTAGACAATATAAAAAAGCATAGAGAAATAAAAATGAAAAATCACTTAACTCTCCACATGCAGCTATAACCATCAGTATAGAAATATTACTTTAGGTATTTCCTCGTGCTAATTTATAACTAGAAAAAAAAGATAGAAATACTTTTATAAAAATAGGATCATTCTACTTGTTAATTAAAAACATCCTATATTGGTATATTTTAATTGAAAACAAGAGAAAGACAGTGAAGTAAAGAGTGTGAGACAGTGAGATCCAAATGGAGACATAGAAGACCCCAGCCTCCCTGTCCCCTGACAAAGATCGACAATTAGACACGACAGTACCCATAAACAAAAACATCTCTGGGAGAGCTCTAAAGTCCACTTAAGGAATTTTAGCAACACTGTGGAACTAAAAAATCCTGAGAATAATCACACAAAAACAGAATGAAGACAGCTTCATTTTACCCATATCATCCCATTTCCAAGCCAGCATTACTCAACACCAAGAGGGAACTTCCCAGCTAGAAAGAGTTTCTCAACAGGAAAGTCAAGTGACCAGTTTCTAAAGCCTTTTGGGGCACAGAAATAGAAACACAAATCTTAAATTGTAGGTACTACAAAGCTACAGATCTTCTAAAAGTATGGTACTGGCATAAAAACAGACACATAGACCAACGGACAGGATTGAGTGTCCAAAAGTAAACCCTCACATATAAGGTAAAAAAATATTTGACAAAAAAGCCAAGAATACTCAATAAGAAAACAGTTGTGTCTTCAATAAATGGTGCTGGGGAACCTAGATAATCTCATATAGCAGAATGAAATTGGACCCCTATCTTACATCACTTACAAAGATTAACTAGAAATGGATTAAAAACTTAAACATAAGACCTGAAACCATACAACTCCTAGAAGAAAATATTGGGGAGAAAAGCTCCTTGACAAGGGTCTTTGTAACAATATTTTGGATGTGCCAACGACAGCACAAGGAACAAATACAAGAATCAACAAGTGGGCTACATCAAATTTAAAAGCTCCTGCACAGCAAAAGAAATGATATACAAAATGAAAGAAAACGTACAAAATGGGAGAAAATATTTGCAAA
Organism: Delphinapterus leucas; assembly: GCF_059928025.1. NCBI lineage: Eukaryota > Metazoa > Chordata > Mammalia > Artiodactyla > Monodontidae > Delphinapterus > Delphinapterus leucas. Next base: position 548,411 of record NW_028322269.1, on the reverse strand, counting down.
TTAGATATTTGATAAGGTTAAAATACAAAATTTATAAAAACTCATATAACTCAAGTAAAGAAAAATTTTAAAATTAGTAGAGTTACTAAATAAACATTTTTCCAAAGAAGATGTACAAATGGCCAACAGATACATGAAAGAGGGGTTGACATCAGTAAGCATCAGAAAATGCAAATCAAAACCACAATGAAATATCACCTCATACCTATTAGAATGGCCATCAATGAGAGAAAAAGTATAACAAATGTTGGTGAGGAAGTGAAGAAGGGTGTTGGTAGGAATGTAAATTGCTGTAACCACTATGGAAAATAGGATGGCGCTTCCTCCAAAAATTTAAAATAGAACTACTACATCATTCAGCAATGCCACTTTGGGGTATACATCTAAAGGAAATTACAATGGAATATGGAAGAGATACCTGCATTTCTATGTTCATTGTAGCGTTATTCATAACAACTAAGATATAAAAACAACCTAATTATCCATCAATGGATAAATGGATAAAGAAGATGTGGCATATGTATGTAAAGAAATATTATTCAGCAAAGAGAAAGAAGGAAATCCTGCCATTTGTGTAACATGGCATTGTTCTAAGTGAAATAAGTCAGGCAGAGAAAGCCAAATACTGTATGATATCACTTATATGTGTAATCTAAAAAGTCAAATTCATAGAAACTGAAAGCAGGTTGGTGGTAACTAGAGTCTAGGGGTTTGGGAAGTGAAGAGATGTTGGTCAAAGGGTACAAACTTTTAGTTTGAAGTGAATAAGTTATAGGGATATTTGTACTGCATGGTGATTAGCTGTGATTATAAATAAATAAAAATATTCTCAACAGCAAGTGATTATATTTATCATTTTAGTGTATTTCAAATAAATCAAATATATTGTTGGAAAAAAATAAGCTATATTAAAAGAATTGCCACGGTTGGAGAGTTTTTTTAATATTAGATAAATTCTTACTAAAATTTTCCTATAATTCTATGTACAAATATTTACATTAGAGTTTAGAATAATTACTTTTTAAATATTTCCAATTTTGGTCAATATAGAATACTTTTCACTATGAAGTCACTTTTAAACTTCCCATTCATGTCACCTAAACATCACATCTTAATTTTTGTTTGCTGTATTATCATTATAACATGTTCAAAACTTACAATGTACACATTTTGTCCATGACCAAAATTTCGAATAACATTTAGCCTTAGTTTTGTATTTATATGGATTTAATGATGCACTTTCTTTTTATTGCAGTCTCTCTATTCCTGGAGGATTTTCTTTTCATTAATTTTTTATCTGACAGATATTTTGTTTTTGTGTCTTGGAGGGTTTCTTATTGCTATTTCCTTGTTTCCTTGAGATATATTCAGAAGTACTTATTCCTTAAATTCTTGGTATTAAGAAAGGCCTTTTTTTTTTTTAAACCAAAGAGCAACAAGGATTTGATGTTTTTCTGATTTACCGTTCCCTTCCTCAGAACTTTCTACATGCTCTTCCACTATCTTCTACAATTTAGTGTTCTATATTCTCCATCAATGATGACTGCACTTCAGTGTGGGAGAATAACCTTCCTCCTTCAACTCCTTCACAGATACAAGGAAATCCTTTTTCTAAATCAGCCATTCAAAACCTTAAACCAAACCTTGGTCTGGTCTTTGTTCCATGATAGAAGTTAGAAGGGTTAGTGTTCTAGCTATTGCCATTGTTCTATCTCAACACTGACACTTGCATCCCTCTGTAGCTTGAAGCAAAGAGTCCAGCATCTACTCACTTCTTGCCCAGACTGTCACATGAAACTTACTGGTTTCATCTGGAATGCCAGGGCCATGAAAATCACAGACTGAAACCATTTCCCATTACTATTGAAGACTAGCTCCTTGCTAACAGACACTCCAGACAGAACCTGGGGAAGGGCAGAGTGGTGGGGGGAAGGGTTCCTTTTTCATAAACTTTCCCCTCATTGCTGCTTCTTGTCACTATCATGTTCCCAATACTACACTCATCAAATGAAACCAAATTCTGTATTCTCAACCTACATATTCTACATTCCTATTTCTGAACTTTCAAAATGCTATTTCCAGTTAGAAATTCTTTTCTCCCCTGCCTCCAATCATTACTGAGACTATGAAACATCCAACAAATTCCAGCTGATAAGCCACCATATCTAGAAATATCTCAAGAGGAAACAAACTTTCATATGCATTCTGACTCTTGGTGATATCATTTATGACACAACTTATTATATAATTATGTAATATACTTTTAATAATATATAACAGTTTTAGGTATATCATGTCCTTAACAAATTTTTCAAGTTGCTATCTGTATATTCAATTTTAGCTATAAAGAGAATGCCATGAAGTTAGCAAGAATTCACCGTGATCAGCCTATGAAGCCTCTGGAATGAGCAGTTCTTCTGGATTGAGTTTATCATGTGCCATAAAGGAGTCAAACACCTTTGGCCAGCCATCCACAACCACACCTAGTACCAGTACAATTTTTTTTATGTGATTGGGTTCCTCCTAGCATGTGTGGCAACTTTTATATTCCTGATCACTAAATGTTGCCTGTTTTGTTGCTGGAAGTTTGGTAAAACTGCGAAGAAGAAAAAGAGAGAGTAGTTTTTTTTTAACAGTTCAGCTGGAAACTTTGGTAGGATCCATCTGAATTAACCCAGCCACTGATTAGAATAGATTCCTCTCCTACTTCCCCAGGTTCTTGTCCATTCCTCAGCTTATCAAGTCACAGATCAAAGACTCACCCCAAAAATATGCCACATGATTCAGAATTAAGGTTTAAATTAATCTGTTCTTTAAAAGAGAATATAAACAATTAAACACATGGAAGTTATTACCATTAAAGTCTCAGTGCTTTATTTCTTTCTTTCAGTTCAACCAAATGAGATGCTGTTTGAGACCTTAGGAACATAATGATTAATTCTATTTTCAGTACTGCTCATGTTGAATATTTCCTAAATAACATCGTTTTGGGTCCAGTGTATGAGAATTATTGCATATTATCTAAAGGAATTAGACAAGAAGTAATGTAAAATATTACTCTAGCCAGAGCTGCCCTTCTGGTCAGGAAGATCAGGAAACTGTCAGGGTTTCTAATCTGTTGTAAAGCAGATTTTACACTATCAATTTCCTTTCATATGACACATCAGACTTTGTCCCTCTTGGAATACAAAACACTATTTTTGGTCTTTGATTTGAAGATTTCCCTTCATTTGGATATTAATAATGATAGTACTTCATTTGTATTGTAACACTTCGTGGCTTCGGAGAACTAGCTGATTATCATATGTTAGCATGGTTGATGATATGATGGAGCAGAAGTAAATGATTGGAATTTAATTCCTACCCTTTTAAATTAATTTAAAAGTTTATTTAATTCTTTCCTACATTAATTTTACTTACAATGTACATATTTGAAAAGAAGAAGCAAATTACTTAAGAGCTACTCTGCAAATACTTTGGGAAGAAAATGTATTTCTCAGAAATGCTATTTTCTATGGGTTTGATTTCTCCATCAGAAACTCAAGAGTTTGCCCATTTCTTCCTTTTCCTTTGTCCCATCACTTCCCCTGGTCCTCTCATGAACTGTACTGGGACAGCTATAATAAGCACAAGTACCTAGGCTTCTTATTAACTAGCATCAGTCAGAAATCTGCAGTAAACATGAAGACACAAGTTCAATTTTAATAAAAATAAAGAATATATTTTCCTTTCTTTTCTAAAAAGTCTATCTTCCATTATGTTTGTCAGTGTTTTGCCCTTGAGGTCAAAATATTATTTAACTGTGATGGTATTACATAGTAGTAACCAAGTTCATTAAATGATTTACCACAGAGTTTGAAATTTATAACTCAAGTTTAAGAGGCCTAAAATTATAGCTCTATCTTAGAATAGTTATAAATCATTTGGGCAATTATCTTCTTTGTTACAGGAATAGTGGCACAAATAAGAACAAGATAAAGATAAATTTATTCTTAGGTGTGGAATTAACTATAAAGAGATATACAAAAAAAGATATTTTCTCAATTTTATGAGGTTTTGAGATAATTAACTAATTATAATGCTTTAAGGTATATATTTTGAAAAATGTAAACACAATGCTACCTTGTTTACAATCTAATTAATGTAATCGAAGCAATAATTTACCATAGTGCTAAATCATTTATTCTGGCAATAAGATAATGTTATTTCCTAAAATACTCTATAAAATCATAGTTTAATCTTTGGTTATTTTATACCAATGTCAAGATATCCCTTCACTTTTTTCATTATTATCAAATGATGTAACATAAAGGAGTTTAAGTAAACTCAAGATTTGGATACCTTGTTAGCAATTTCTGAGTTTATTCAAAAGAACTACCCTGGCAAATAAACAAATATATTCTATCTTGTAGAGACCAAAGCTTTTCTTAAACACAAATATTTACCTATTTAAATCATCTATACATTACTATATTAAATATATTAACAATCTGGTAATAATTTTAGGTGTGTAGAAGCTAAATCTTTGTAACGTATCATATTTTTTCTAGTTTAAGTTTTAATAAAAACATATTTTTCAGGAGTTTGATGACCTCTGGCTTTTCTAGTCAGTTAAAATAACATGTCTTAACATACTTTATTTTTAAACTATTTACTATTCATATGTGACTATATTATAGAATCCTGCTCAATTTTCTTCTGTATCATGACAATTGAAAACACTAATAGGTAGATGCAAGTATTTTGTACATTACATGCATACATATGTGAATACAAAGTCACTTTCTATACATCACAAAAAAGTGATTTATATTTTATGTTTTGATTTTCAAACTTGCTTGTTTTTTACAATGAAGGATTTGTTTCTCTTATGTTCTACATGTTTTACCAAAAATAATGATTCACCTGTATCTTAGATTTAACATACTCCCTAATTTAGGAGAATATTAACTGTATTTTAAAGAGTAATACATTTGGGACTTAGAAGCGTCTGCTGTCTATAAAATAGAGAACCATAAGTTCTGCAATGAACATTGAAACCTTATCAACCTGCTTCTCAATTTCACTTCCACCCCAGGTTGTTTGCTTCTGAATTCCATTCCAATTCTACCAAAGTTCTAGATTCTGGCTCTAGACTTAGCCAAAGAGGCTGAGATTCTAACCTCTCATTGTCAGTTCCTGCCATTCATTTCCCCCAGAGACAACCTTTAATACACTCAGATGAAATCTTCTATGATATCAGCAATCCATATGACACCATGAAATGAAGGCGCCTTTCACCCTTAAAGGAATTGTCAGATGATAAAATTATGATCTTTTCATGAAGGGAAGCCACCCCACTATCCTGGAGATCCTTTGCCTTCATGAACATGCCTCAATTTAGATCTTGTCTCCTTTCCAGGACTCCTAGACATAAAGTCTCGTCATGCAGATTATGATAGGGGAGATCCTAAAACTCATGGAGAGTTTGCAATAAACTAGATCTTTCTTCCTTTGTTGAGATAAAACTGCTATTTCATCGATAATTACTAAGAACTGAGGGAAGATTCACTGTCCAGGTGTCATGATGGTATCATCTTACCTCTGTGAGAGGTATAAGAAATCACTGCTGGTACTATTACTCCTGCACCATCCCTTTGCAGTTAGCAGCCATCTTCCATTCCAGTCTTCACAAAACCCGATGCAATACCTCTGGAGGATCCTAACATGAGAAATGTGAATTTATCCATTACTTTCATATGTTTACAAGGCAAGATGATGAGGATATTGTTCCCAAATTAGTTGCTACACTTAAAAGCTTATATCACTCACAGAATGAATGTTTACTTAGAATCTGTGTCCAAATCCTTTTCTAAGGAGATTCTCCTCTCATTTCAGGTCAATAGATTATTGATAGCATAAAAACAAATCTATCCCATGACATGCATCTTTCCCTTCCTACTTCTAATTTGATGGGAAGTCCTAGTAAGATCATTTTAAAATATAACTTACCTGGACTACAAAGGCAGGATACAAAACAAAGTTCAGAAGAAGGTACTTAGAGGATAAATACTTTCTAAGAGTAAGTATTGGGAAGTACTGAAGAAGTGAGAGAAATATAAGGAATGTTGCAAATGTTCAGAAAAGGAAATGATCATAATTCAGAGATAATATTCTTAAATAAAGGAAAGTAACCAAAGTTGATACTCAAAGGATACCCATGTTTGGATAAAAAGGAAAAAAGGGAAGGAATAACTATAGCCAAAAGAACAACAGCAAGCTAAATGAAATGGGTCTAATAAAACAGGTGTGAAAATATGGAGAAAGAAATGCTTGGAAATGCTCAAATAAATCAGAATATCCTTGTGTTGACACATGCTGCTTTCGTATCTGGAAACTCCCTACATACAAGGTAATTTCTTCTTAGCCTAGAGCCAGTAGCATTTACAATGATACTGGGATTTATTTTTCACACATAGAGGCACAAGATCATCTACGCTTTTCTTTATCTATTTGCTTTCCAAAGCTTCTGAACTGGAGATTAGTTGCAGAGAAATTATGAAGGCGTGCTCTTGGAAACAAAATCTTTACCTCATAGTCATTGTGACCTTGCTATGTGCCAGTTATATTTTAACTACTTAATTGACTCCATCCTGGATATAAGTGAGAGCTACCTCTGCAGTAAAGAAAGTTTATGAAGAAGGTTTGGATTTTATCAAGATGTCTAAGACATGGGCTTCTCTTCTTGTCCTTTCCTTTTATTTCAGCTGTGCATCTTGTGGAAAGGTGCTGCTGTGGCCAATGGAATATAATCACTGCATCAATTTAAAGACAATGTGGGATGAACTTGCTCAGAGGGACCATGAAGTTACTGTGCTAGTATCTTCACCATCCTTGTGGGTCTCAATAAGCCATCTACCCTTAAATTTGAGGTTCACTCTACATCCTTCACTAAGAATGAGCTTGATTTGCTTTTTACAAAATGGATCAAGATATGGACATACGAGTTACCAAAGAATACATTATGGGCATATGATTCAAAGATGCAAAAAGCATATTATGAATATTCTGATACTGTTCAAAAGCTCTGTGAGGATGCAGTTTTGAACAAAAAACTTGTGAAAAAACTGCAGAATACAGATTTGATGTTGTTTTTGGACATGCCATTTCTCCTTGTGCTGAGCTGCTGTCTGAACTACTTAACCTACCTTTGGTCTACAGTCTTTGACTTACCACTGACAATACAAATGAAAAACTCTGTGGAGGGCTCATATTACCTCCTTCCTATGTACCTGTTATCATATCAGAACTTAGGGACAAAAGGACATTTATGGAGATGGTAACAAATATGTTGTATTAGCTATATTTTGACTTTGCATTTGAGACTTTTAACAAGAAGTAGTGGGATAAATTTTACAGTGAAGTATTAGGTAAGTCTGGTTTATTTAGTACGTTTTCCCTCTAGTAGATGGAAAGAAACCTTACTTCCTTTGTGTGGGTTAGAGTGCATATGTGTGTGTATATATATACATATAATTTAAAATAAAAAATAACTTGTATTTTCTTAGCTTTAGTGTCAAAATGGAAATAGAACGCTTCTCAGTCAAAATTTATCAACTATTCAAGAAAGCATGCAAAGTAATCTAGAACTGTGTGACACTGGAGATATCCCTCCATTTGACAATAATATTCCAATATGTGAATATTCTTGGGACTTGTTTATTTAGAAAGCTACATACTCACTGTGTTTTCGATAAACCATACTGCCTGTTATTTATTGCTGTAAAATCAACCATCCTAAAACTTAGCATTTAAAAGAGCAAACGTGAGAGAGCCTCCGGGAAGATGGCGGAAGAGTAAGACGCGGAGATCACCTTCCTCCCCACAGATACACCAGAAATACATCTACACTTGGAACAACTCCTACAGAACACCTACTGAACGCTGGCAGAAGACCTCAGACCTCCCAAAAGGCAAGAACCACCCCCCACCACCACGTACCTGGGTAGGACAAAAGAAAAAAGAATAAACAGAGACAAAAGAATAGGGACGGGACCTGCACCAGTGGGAGGGAGCTGTGAAGGAGGAAAGGTTTCCACACACTAGGAAGCCCCTTCGTGGGCGGAGACTGCGGGTGGTAGAGGGGGAAAGCTTCGCAGCCGTGGAGGAGAGCGCAGCAACAGGGGTGCAGAAAGGAAAGCGGAGAGATTCCCGCACAGAGGATCGGTGCCGACCGGCACTCACCAGCCCGGGAGGCTTGTCTGCTCACTCGCCGGGGCGGGCGGGGCTGGGAGTTGAGGCTCGGGCTTCAGTCAGATCTCCGGGAGAGGACTGGGGTTGGCGGCGTGAACACAGCCTGCAGGTGGTTAGTGCACCATGGCTAGCCGGGAGGGAGTCCGGGGAAAAGTCTGCACCTGCCGAAGAGGCAAGAGACTTTTTCTTCCCTCTTTGTTTCCTGGTGCGCGAGGAGAGGGGATTAAGAGCACTGCTTAAACGAGCTCCAGAGACTGGCGCGAGCTGCGGCTAAAGCGCGTACCCCAGAGACAGTCATGAGACACTAAGGCTGCTGCTGCGGCCACCAAGAAGCCTGTGTGCGAGCACAGGTCACTATCCACAGCCCCCTTCCGGGGAGCCTGTGCAGCCAGCCACTGCCAGGGTCCCGGGATCCAGGGACAACTCCCCCTGGAGAACGCACGGCGCACCTCAGGCTGGTGCAACGTCACGCCGGCCTCTGCCGCTGCAGGCCCGCCCCGCACTCCATGCCCCTCCCTCCCCCCCGGCCTGAGTGAGCCAGAGCCCCGGAATCAGCGGCTCCTTTAACCCCGTCCGGTCTGAGCGAAGAACAGATGCCTTCTGGCGACCTACACACAGAAGCAGGGTCAAGTCCAAAGCTGAGACCCTGGGAGCTGTGAGAACAAAGAAGAGAAAGGGAAATCTCTCCCAGCAACCTCAGAAGCAGCGGATTAAAGCTCCACAATCAACTTGATGTACTCTGCATCTGTGGAATACATGAATAGACAATGAATCATCCCAAATTGAGGAGGTGGACTTTGACAGCAAGATTTATGATTTTTTCCCCTTTTCCTCTTTTTGTGAGTATGTATGTGTATGCTTCTGTGTGAGATTTTGTCTGTATACCTTTGCTTCCACCATTTGTCCTAGGGTTCTATCTGTCTGTGTTTTTTTTTTTCTTTTTTTTGTTAATTTTTTTTCTTAATAATTTTTTTATTTTAATAACTTTATTATATTTTCTTACTTTATTTTACTTTTATTTTACTTATGTTTATTTTATCTACTTTACTTTTATTTTACTTTATCTTCTTTCTTTTTTTTTGCTTCCTTCCCCCTTCCTGCCTTCCCTCCTTCCTCCCTCCCTCCCTCCTTTCTTTCTTTCTTTCTCTCTACTTCTACTAATTTTTTCTTTCTACTTTTTCTCCCTTTTATTCTGAGCAATGTGGATGAAAGGCTCTTGGTGCTGCAGCCAGGAGTCAGTGCTGTGCCTCTGAGGTGGGAGAGCCAATTTCAGGACATTGATCCACAAGAGACCTCCCAGCTCCACATAATATAAAATGGCGAAAATCTCCCACAGATCTCCATCTCAACACCAGCACCCAGCTTCACTCAACGACCAGCAAGCTACACTGCTGAACATCTTATGCCAAACAAATAGCAAGACAGGAACAAAACCCCACCCATTAGCAGAGGGGCTGCCTAAAATCATAATAAGTCCACAGACACCCCAAAACACACCACCAGATGTGGACCTGCCCACCAGAAAGACAAGATCCAGCCTCATCCACCAAAACACAGGCACTAGTACCCTCCACCAGGAAGCCTACACAACCCACTGAAACAACCTTAGCCACTGGAGACAGATATCAAAAACAACGGGAACTACGAACCTGCAGCCTGCAAAAAGGAGACCCCAAACACAGTAAGATAAGCAAAATGAGAAGACAGAAAAACACACAGCAGATGAAGGAGCAAGATAAAAACCCACCAGACCTAACAAATGAAGAGGAAATAGGCAGTCTACCTGAAAAAGAATTCAGAATAAGGATAGTAAAGATGATCCAAAATCTTGGAAATAGAATAGACAAAATGCAAGAAACATTTAACAAGGACCTAGAAGAATTAAAGATGAAACAAACAACGATGAACAATGCAATAAATGAAATTAAAAGTACTCTAGATGGGATCAATAGCAGAATAACTGAGGCAGAAGAACAGATAAGTGACCTGGAAGATAAAATAGTGGAAATAATTACTGCAGAGCAGAATAAAGAAAAAAGAATGAAAATAACTGAGGACAGTCTCAGAGACCTCTGGGACAACATTAAATGCACCAACATTCGAATTACAGGAGTTCCAGAAGAAGAAGAGGAAAAGAAAGGGACTGAGAAAATATTTGAAGAGATTATAGTTGAAAACTTCCCTAATATGGGAAAGGAAATAGTTAATCAAGTCCAGGAAGCACAGAGAGTCCCATACAGGATAAATCCAAGAAGAAATACGCCAAGACACATATTAATCAAACTGTCAAAAATTAAATACAAACAAAACATATTAAAAGCAGCAAGGGAAAAACAACAAATAACACACAAGGGAATCCCCATAAGGTTAACAGCTGATCTCTCAGCAGAAACTCTGCAAGCCAGAAGGGACTGGCAGGACATATTTAAAGTGATGAAGGAGAAAAACCTGCAACCAAGATTACTCTACCCAGCAAGGATCTCATTCAGATTTGATGGAGAAATTAAAACCTTTACAGACAAGCAAAAGCTGAGAGAGATCAGCACCACCAAACCGTCTTTACAACAACTGCTAAAGGAACTTCTCTAGGCAAAAAACACAAGAGAAGGAAAAGACCTACAATAACGAACCCTAAACAATTAAGAAAATGGGAATAGGAACATACATATCGATAATTACCTTAAATGTAAATGGACTAAATGCTCCCACCAAAAGACACAGATTGGCTGAATGGATACACAGACAAGACCCATATATTTGCTGTCTACAAGAGACCAACTTCAGACCTAGAAATACATATAGACTGAAAGTAAGGGGATGGAAAAAGATATTCCATGCAAATGGAAACCAAAAGAAAGCTGGAGTAGCAATTCTCATATCAGACAAAATAGACTTTAAAATAAAGAATATTAGAAGAGACAAAGAAGGACACTACATAATGATCAAGGGATTGGTCCAAGAAGAAGATATAACAATTGTAAATATTTATGCACCCAACATAGGAGCACCTCAATACATAAGGCAAATACTAACAGCCATAAAAGGGGAAACTGACAGTAACACATACATAGTAGGGGAATTTAACACCCCACTTTCACCAATGGACAGATCATGCAAAATGAAAATAAATAAGGAAACACAAGCTTTAAATGATATATTAAACAAGATGGACTTAATTGATATTTATAGGACATTCCATCCAAAAACAACAGAATACACATTTTTCTCAAGTGCTCATGGAACATTCTCCAGGATAGATCATATCTTGGGTCACAAATCAAGCCTTGGTAAATTTAAGAAAATTGAATTTGTATCAAGTATCTTTTCTGACCACAACACTATGAGAACTATATATCAATTACAGGAAAAGATCTGTAAAAAATACAAACACATGGAGGCTGAACAATACACTACTTAATAACGAAGTGATCACTGAAGAAATCAAAGAGGAAATAAAAAAATATCTAGAAACAAATGACAATGGAGACACAATGACCCAAAATCTATGGGATGCAGCAAAAGCAGTTCTAAGAGGGAAGCTTATAGCAATACAACATACCTTAAAGTACAGGAAACATCTCGAATAAACAACCTAACCTTGCACCTAAAGCAGTTAGAGAAAGAAGAACAAAAAATACCCAAAGTTAGCAGAAGGAAAGAAATCATAAACATCAGATCAGAAATAAAAGAAAAAGAAATGAAGGAAATGATAGCAAAGATCAATAAAATTAAAAGCTGGTTCTTTGAGAAGATAAACAAAATTGATAAACCATTAGCCAGACTCATCAAGAAAAAAAGGGAGAAGACTCAAATCAATAGAATTAGAAATGAAAAAGGAGAAGTAACAACTGACACTGCAGAAATACAAAAGATCAAGAGAGATTACTACAAGCAACTATATGCCAATAAAATGGACAATCTGGAAGAAATGGACAAATTCTTAGAAATGTACAACCTGCCAAGACTGAATCAGGAAGAAATAGAAAATATGAACAGACCAATCACAAGCACTGAAATTGAAACTGTGATTAAAAATCTTCCAACAAACAAAAGCCCAGGACCAGATGACTTCACAGGCGAATTATATCAAACATTTAGAGAAGAGCTAACACCTATCCTTCTCAAACTCTTCCAAAATATAGCAGAGGGAGGAACACTCCCAAACTCATTCTACGAGGCCACCATCACCTTGATACCAAAACCAGACAAGGATGTCACAAAGAAAGAAAACTACAGGCCAATATCACTGATGAACATAGATGCAAAAATCCTCAACAAAATACTAGCAAACAGAATCCAACAGCACATTAAAAGGATCATACACCATGATCAAGTGGGGTTTATTCCAGGAATGCAAGGATTCTTTAATATATGGAAATCAATCAATGTGATAAACCATATTAACAAATTGAAGGAGAAAAACCATATGATCATCTCAATAGATGCAGAGAAAGCTTTCGACAAAATTCAACACTGATTTATGATAAAAACCCTGCAGAAAGTTGGCATACAGGGAACTTTCCTCAACATAATAAAGGCCATATATGACAAACCCACAGCCAACATCATCCTCAATGGTGAAAACCTGAAAACATTTCAACTAAGATCAGGAACAAGACAAGGTTGCCCACTCTCACCACTCTTATTCAACATAGTTTTGGAAGTTTTAGCCACAGCAATCAGAGAAGAAAGGGAAATAAAAGGAATCCAAATCAGAAAAGAAGAAGTAAAGCTGTCACTGTTTGCAGATGACATGATACTATACATAGAGAATCCTAAAGATGCTACCAGAAAACTACTAGAGCTAATCAATGAATTTGGTAAAGTAGCAGGATACAAAATTAATGCACAGAAATCTCTTGCATTCCTACACACTAATGATGAAAAATCTGAAAGTGAAATCAAGAAAACACTCCCATTTACCATTGCAACAAAAAGAATAAAATATCTAGGAATAAACCTACCTAAGAAGACAAAAGAGTTGTATGCAGAATATTATAAGACACTGATGAAAGAAATTAAAGATGATACAAATAGATGGAGAGATATACCATGTTCTTGGATTGGAGAATCAGCATTGTGAAAATGACTCTGCTACCCAAAGCAATCTACAGATTCAATGCAATCACTATCAAACTACCACTGGCATTTTTCACAGAACTAGAACAAAAAATTTCACAATTTGTATGGAAACACAAAAGACTCCGAATAGCCAAAGCAATCTTGAGAAAGAAAGAAGGAACTGAAGGAATCAGGCTCCCGGACTTCAGACTATACTACAAAGCTACAGTAATCAAGACAGTATGGTACTGGCACAAAAACAGAAAGATAGATCAATGGAACAGGATAGAAAGCCCAGAGATAAACCCACGCACATATGGTCACCTTATCTTTGATAAAGGAGGCAGGAATGTACAGTGCAGAAAGGACAGCCTCTTCAATAAATGGTGCTGGGAAAACTGGACAGGTACATGTAAAAGTATGAGATTAGATGACTCCCTAACACCATACACAAAAAGAAGCTCAAAATGGATTAAAGACCTAAATGTAAGGCCATAAACTATCAAACTCTTAGAGGAAAACATAGGCAGAACCCTCTATGACATAAATCACAGCAAGATCCTTTTTGACCCACCTCCTAGAGAGATGGAAATAAAAACAAAAGTAAACAAGTGGGACCTAATGAAGCTTCAAAGCTTTTGCACAGCAAATAAACCATAAACAAGACCAAAAGACAACACTCAGAATGGGAGAAAATATTTGCAAATGAAGCAACTGACAGAGGATTAATCTCCAAAATTTACAAGCAGCTCATGCAGCTCAATAACAAATAAACAAACAACCCAATCCAAAAATGGGCAGAATACCTAAATAGACATTTCTCCAAAGAAGATATACAGACTGCCAACAAACACATGAAAGAATGCTCAACATCATTAATCATTAAAGAAATGCAAATCAAAACTAAAATGAGGTATCATCTCACACTGGTCAGAATGGCCATCATCAAAAAATCTAGAAACAATAAATGCTGGAGTGGGTGTGGAGAAAAGGGAACCCTCTTGCACTGTTGGTGGTAATGTAAATTGATACAGCCACTGTGGAGAACAGTATGGAGGTTCCTTAAAAAACTACAAATAGATCTACCATATTACCCAGCAATCCCACTACTGGGCATATACCCTAAGAAAACCATAATTCAAAAAGAGTCATGTACCAAAATGTTCATTGCAGCTCTATTTACAATAGCCCGGAGATGGAAACAACCTAAGTGTCCATCATCGGATGAATGGATAAAGAAGATGTGGCACATATATACAATGGAATATTACTCAGCCATAAAAAGAAACGAAATTGAGCTTTTTGTAATGAGGTGGAAAGAACTAGATTCTGTCATACAGAGTGAAGTAAGTCAGAAAGAGAAAGACAAATACCGTATGCTAACACATATATATGGAATTTAAGAAAAAAAAATGTCATGAAGAACCTAGGGGTAAGACAGGAATAAAGACACAGACCTACTAGAGAACGGACTTGAGGATATGCGGAGGGGGAAGGGTGAGCTGCGACAAAGCAAGAGAGAGGCATGGACATATATACACTACCAAATGTAAGGTAGATAGCTAGTGGGAAGCAGCCGCATAGGACAGGGAGATCAGCTCGGTGCTTTGTGACCGCCTGGAGGGGTGGGATAGGGAGGGTGGGAGGGAGGGAGACGCAAGAGGGAAGAGATATGGGAACATATGTATATGTATAACTGATTCACTTTGTTATAAAGCAGAAACTAACACACCATTGTAAGGCAATTATACTCCAATAAAGATGTAAAAATAATAAAAAATAAAATAATAAAATAAAAGAGCAAACGTATCATTTGCTCATGATCCTATGAATCAGCAACTTGGGCTGGGCTCAGGGAAATGTTTCTTCTTTGAGGCTTGTCTGGGCTTACTCATTAGCCTACGGTTAGTTATCAGCTTGGCTGCGGTGGATCAGTCCAAGAAAGTGTCACTCTCATGGCTGGGATTTGGCAGATTGGCAGGATATTATGATTGTCTCTTCCATGTGACCTCTCCAACAGAAAAGCTTGGAATTTTTCACATGACAGAAGAATTCTAGAATAGTTTGTATGAAAGTTTTAGGCCTAGATTTGGAAGTCACACAATATCACTTCTGCCACCTTCTATTGGTAAAACAAGTCACAACACAAGCCCAAATTCAAAAGGTGAAGAAGTAGCCTCCACCTCTCAATAGGAGGAGTTTCAAAGACTACGTAGCCACTTTTAATATACTATAGTAAGAAACTTCGTTAAATATATTTAAAAATCAAGTGAAAGTCAGTCATGATTAAATATAATTTTAAACCTGGGTGTAGTAAAAAAAATCTACTTCATGTACAAGAAAGTATGACACTTTGTGTAAACTTTATGTTTACTTGTCTTTAAAATTAAACATTTCTATGGTTTCCCTGGTGGCGCAGCGTTTTAGAGTCCGCCTGCCGATGCAGGGGACAGCGGTTCGTGCCCCAGTCCGGGAAGATCCCACACGCCCTGGAGCGGCTAGGCCCGTGAGCCATGGCCGCTGAGCCTGCGCGTCCGGAGCCTGTGTTCTGCAACGGGAGTGGCCACAACAGTGAGAGGCCCACGTACCGCAAAGAAAAAAAAAAAAAATTCAACATTTTATGAACTTATACCTGAGGTTCCTTTCAGCTTTCAGCATCAAAGTCTCTGATATCTCTCTTCTAGATTCAGTTCTTCTATTATTTTAATATCTCTAACATCTCCATCATCTAATATATCTATTAAGAAGGAAAATTACTTAGTGTGGATGAGTTATCTCTGGGAATTATCTAGTATTACTCCTTCCTTCTCAATGGATTAAAATTCATTTGCTAAGTAAACCTAAAACACTGGGGATTAATATTAGAATTATCAATGTCTGCTTTCTGATTCTACAACACTACAGTTTGAAAAATGAAGCAGAAGGCAAAGTTCCAGAATATTTTTCATATCTGGATGATTTCTAATCTTGATTCTGTGAGTACATTCATTCAACTATAAATATTTATTGAGCTTCTTCTTGTTTGAGGGGGGGTGAAGCACAGAAGGAAATTAGTAAATATTTATTGAGAATTTACACTTCTCCAGGAAATCTACATCCTTTACATTTATTAACTCATGAAAGACACATATAGAAATCCTGTTCATAGGCACTATTATTCTCGTCATTTTATAAATATGGAAACTTAAGTAAGATAACCTACTCAGATTCTCTTGGGGAAGAAGTGATGGAGATGGGATTAAAACACAGCAGTCTGGCCCCTGAACCTAAGCACTTGTATATTGCATTAACTGAAAGAAAAGCATGAGACTGTAATTTCAAAACTCCATGTATGATTTGGAGAAACATTGTGCTAAGCACCAAGTGTGCTGCAATATAGAAGACCAAGAAGATTAGTTTTTCTTGATGTTGGTGGTCTTTATAAAAAACACTCTCCATAGTCAGCATATACCGCTGAACTAACCAAACTTATTTTTGCCAGGAGAGATGCTCCCTCACCACCATTTACTCATAGATACATATAAAGCATCTTTGTGTTTGGGAAGTATTGTAAAAATTTTGGAAACCTAAGAAAAGTATCCCTTCCAAATTGATCTTAACCATCTTTGACAGAAATTCATAATTACTCTCAATGCCTAAGAATATTTAAAAGGGTAATTTACAATTACAAAGGAAATAAATATCCGAGTTATATAAACATTAAACTTTGATTACATATATAGTATATGAGGTTATAGGATGTAGTGGCTTGGAGAATAGAGCCAAGGTCAAAGTCTCAGGAACAAATTCTGCTAAAAATTAATCAAGGATCACAGATCATAGAAAATAAGCTCTTAGATGAGATTCCATTGCCAGGGCATGCAAGGCAATGTGAAGGAAAACAGAGCATCAAATGCCAAACAATCAAAGTAGAAAGCTGGCTGGTGAATGACGTGGGAGGATGAGTAGGCCTATCTGGAATAAAAGACTAAACAAATAACCCAAAGACCAAAGTTTCTAAGATAAAAATTAATCAGGAATCATAAGTCATAGAAAATAAGCTCGTAAATGAGATACCATAATAAGCACATGCACAGCAATGGGAAGGAAAACAGGGCACCAAATTACAATCAAAGTAGAATGCTGGGCTGTGAATGGGGCGGGTGCATTGGTCTGTGAGAATATGACTAAGCAAATAATCCAAAGCCACGAAAAAGCTTAGAGAAATTGTAGGTAAATAAGGGGACAGAGGTGAAAGCGATTGACAGAAATAGACTTTTACAACCAAGACAGTTTTCCAGTCTGACTTTCCAGAAGTTTTTTGTCATTCCTTGAAAAAGAAGCCATCACAGCATTGCTGATTTATTCTAGGAATAGAAACTAACAAAGGAGATCCTTTGATCAAGTTATAAACACTAAAGGAATATTTTTCAGCTTTGGGCAGGTGAGTCTCCTTTATCACTCATTCCCACTTGTTCATAATATTTATTTTTAGCTTTTCCAGTATTTATAATTTTTCTGGAGACCAAAGAGACAAGTTTAGATATGGGAAAACACTTCACAGTCTGAATCATGTGATACTTCCTTAGCCTCCTATCCTTTCTAGGCAGTTATCAAGCAGCCTTCCCTTTATATTAGATTGTAGTAATTGATAGAGTCAGAATGTTTCAAATTTCCTAGGACAGAAAAAATAAATGACATAGAGATGGAAGTGAAAGACATCATTTCATTTAGTGCACCTCATTCATCATGCCCTTTCTTGATCACAGATGGTCCAAGAATTTAGTCCCACAATAAGCTTTCTTATTTAAAACATACAAGAAAGTGTGAGACTTTAAGTTATGCAAGGGAAGGCTATTCATTCTTAGTGATATATGCATCATTAGGGAAGCTTCTTAAACCACTGAGGTTTCTCTTCTTGCCTTTCTCTATACTCCTAGAGGAAATTCAATTTCCTATGAGTAACCTGTTTATTCTCTGGTGGCTAGCTAAGTGACACTGGAGACCAGATTGAAATAAGTGTGAACAGTGCAAATTCATCATGCTGCAGGTCCTTGTTTAATGTGGAAAGTCATTAATAATCTTTAGAAAACAATCTCTATGGGGGTGAGATCAAGTTGGTGAAATAGGAAGGCCCTGAACTTACCTCCTCCCACGGACACACCAAAATACAACTATTCAGAAAGCAACTACCTTTGAGAACAACTTGAAGACTAGCATAAAAGATTTCCCACAACTAAAGATATAAAGAAGGAGCCACAACTAGACAAGTAGGAGGAGCAGAGATGCAGTCTAACAAGGACCCACACCCTGGGGTTGGCCACCCACAAACAGGAGGAATATCACAACCACAGACGTTCTCCTCCAGGAGAAAGGGGTCTGAGCCCCCACTTCAGGCTCCCCATTTTGGTAAGATAGGCCCCCAGAATGTCTGGCTTTGCAAACCAGACGGGCTTACATTCAAGAGAACAGAAGACCCTGTAAACAGAGATTCTATTCTCAAAGTGTGCACACAAAATCTCACACAGTCTGAGTCCCAGTGAAGAGGCAGTAGTTAAAAAGGCACCTGGGTGAGACCCACTTGCTGATCTTGGCGAGTCTCCTGGAGAGGCATTGTGCAGCTGGGACTCCACCTAGGGATGGAGACTCTGGTGGCAGCCATTTTGGGGATTTTGTTCTACCATGCTAACATTGGCAAACACCATTTTGGAAGCCTCTCTCTAACCTATTAGCACCAGGGGCTTGCCTGCCAGTAGGTCCATGGCAATCACACAATGCTGGGTCATCCTTGGAAGATGGGGATGCTCAGTTAGTTAAAAAAAAACAAAAGTTTAAAATGTTAGAGCATTAAGTAAAAATGCACAAATATCATCAATGTGATACAAGCCCAATGCTATGCAGGAAAATGACCATTTAGAATGTAATATTCATCACATACTTAAATAATTACAGAGAGATATTGACTTAGAATTAAAATCTGTTAGTTAACTTGAACATGTAATACATAAAACAAGAATTAAACTTTAACAATTATTTGAACCTGGGTTCAAAGGTGCAGAGGGGAGAAGTTATTGTAAGCTGTGTAAGTCTCTCACTTAACATGTATTTTTTTCCTTCTCTTTTTTCTGTATATATGTTTTTTTAAATTATAAAACACTGGCATTATTTGTTCATCTTGACCAACACAGACTTGAAGCTTTATTGCTATATCTTCTAAGAAAAAATGGATACAAATTTACATATATTCATTTTCCTATTTTCTTTTTCAGGAAGACTCACTACATTGTGTGAATTGATGGGGAAAACTGATATTTGACTGATAAGAAGCTATTGGGACTTTCAATTTCTCCACCCACTCTTACCAAATTTTGAATTTGTTGGAAGACTCCACAGCAAACCTGCCAAACCACTGCCTAAGGTAAACTGGTGTCTTGAATAGTTTTCTATTCCCAGTCCAAATACTGTCTTATGGAAAAGAAACGGACAATATATAAAATTTCTTCACACCATGCCCTCACCTATTATGTGTTTCAGGTTTTATTATCACTGAAGATTCTGAGCTACATAACAGTCATGAAAAGTAAGAGAGAAATGCAAGATTGTGTGGATATAGCCACTATAAAAAAGTCTTCCAACACATAAGAAATTATATTTTTTTTTAACAAATGTGTATTCTTTGTCTGCTAGATACCAGATTCTACACTCCGAAATGAAGAAGGAGGGGTGAATGAGATAGACACAGTTGTAGTCCTTAGGGATATTATAGACTGGTCAGCCAGAAAAACTATAAATGTTAAATAGTTATTTACAATCAAGTACAAATCACAAAATGCATAAAACTGAGGTAATGTGGGAGCTTATCTCTTGTATTTTATTAAAATAAATTGCAATGAGGTATTTAAAAGAATTAAATTCTGATAATGTGATATTAAAAGTGGAAATATGTGAGAGTATTCAAAGGTTATGGAATCTGGTGCTTTAATATATGGTACTATGATAGCTAGGAAATATACAAAAGCCAAATCCTGCCGGTAGTGCCTTTCCTATAAAATATGGATGCACAAGAAAAAAAGAAGAAAAATGAGGGAGGGGGTTTACTTACCTATCTCATTGGAGTGGTGTGAGAATAAAATTGTCTAATACAGTAATTCTTCATTATATACAGATTCTGTATTTTCAAATTTTCCTACTCACTAAAATTTATTTGTAACCCCAGAATCAATATTTGTAGTACTTCATGGTCATTCACAGCTATATACAGAGCAGCAAAAAAGTTACTCACTGGACGTGCATGTTCCCAGTTAAGCATTGAACAAGGCAATCCTCTGCCTTTTTGTTGCCGCTCTCATACTGTAAATAAGTGTCCTTTTCAGGTCTAATTAATGCCACATTTTTGCATTTGAGTGCTTTTTGTTGGTGATGTCGCTGTTTGGAATGGCCCCCAAGGAGAGCGCTGACATGTTTTCTATTGTTCCGGAAAAGAAGTAAGAAGGCTGTGATGTGCCTTAGGAAGAAAATATGTTTGCCAGATAATCTTCATTCCATTCCATGAGTTATAGCACTGTTGGCTATGAGTTCAGTGTTGATGAATCAACAATATATGTTAAACAAGGTGTTTTAAAACAGAAACACACATAAAACCAGCTTATGTGTTGAGCAGTTGACAAAAATGTTGCGACAAGAAGCTTGGGTGAAACCAGGAGCAATGATTCATTACTCACAAATGACATGTTTGTGGCAACTTTATAGAACATAATTACTAAGAATAAAAAGAATCGACTGGATACATAAAGCCCATACACAGTGCCAAGGACATAGTGCTTGATAAATATTAGCTATTGTGACAAATTTCTCAGTGCCCCTTTTGACAAAAGGAATTTGTCTCAGAAACCAAAGTAAGAAGAAGAAAATGTTAAAATTGTATTTGAAGCTTTAAGCAGTCTCACTAGTATCTAGACTGGAGGGATTCCTTCTGGTATATGTACTTGTGTATGTGTCATACTGGCAAACTCATGATATTTTTTCCCAAAAAAATTGTTCTCATCATATTTGAGATCAAAGAACTTCACAGCACAAAATAGAACGGAAATTATTGTATCCTGATAATACAATTCATGGAAATAAGCCTCTCTCAGGAATTGGTTGTAGTGGTGCATTAAAAATCATCCAGTAATGCATAAAGATATAGCTCTATTTCAATCATGTAAACTGCCTGACCTCACTAGCTAGGCTTGGAAACAAATAAAGTAAAGTAGATATCAGAGAGGAAGTGCCTAGTTTAGTATTAACCTGCACAATAGGCTACAAATTTTAAAATGTAAATGAAAGTTTTCCATAACGTTATGTCATGAGCCCCAATTAGTTCATAGATAGCCTGATCAGATGTTTTACCCAATAAATCACACTCTCGTGGAGTAAAATCCACCCAAAATAAACAATTTACAGGCAAAATCTGTCACATTCATTATGAGTCATAGCATTAATTCCCTTAAAATATCTGGGCCATGATCAGAAGTAAAATTAAATTTATACTCAAAATTTAAACATCCCATATAAAAATAATGATAATATTTGACATTGTAATTTCATTAGGTTTTGAATGAAAATAGAGAGAAATAAACTACAGGAAGTTTTGAAAAGCTATTTCCTTAAGAGAGATGAAATTAATATAGCATGCCCAGTGTTATCAGAGCATGAGGTAGAAAGAAAAAGGAAATAATATTTTAAGATAAGGAAAATTGCTTTCATCAGTCTTTTTCTCTTTCAGTCAATTAATGTAATATCACCAGAAGTTTAATAGATCAGAATCTTAACTGAGGATTAAATTTAGGGAACCTGTCAATATTGGGAATTTGAAACACCAATAAATAAATAATAAATTGTGATTAACAAATTCAGAGCCATTTATTTATATATAGATGATTTAACAAGAGCACTTTCGTTCTTCTACCAAAGCAATTATATGTAACCTCATAATCAGGTTATATTATCATATGTAGCCTTTATAATCAGGAAAGCCTGTACACCAAAAGAGACATCCTGAAAACTGTCAAGAAGAAAAGTAGACCAATTCAGTAACAAATACACTGGGCATAGAATGACATAAAATCTCAAGAAGCCGAGCTACAGACAGATTCTCTGTTAGGAATTCAGGTCCTTTTAAATCTTTGTCTTCTGTCAACTCCTCCAAACAACACCAAAAAAAATCCAAACAAACAAAAAATACCTTGTTGATCAAGCAAGGCTAGGTTTATTTGACTTATTATAGGAAAAAAGAACAGCACTTTGACAGAGTTTTATTACTTTTCAGCAGAGGAAAGTCAGGGGAAGATAATTCTAAGGTATTGGGGCCTGGTTGGTGATATCAAGGAGGAAGAATTTGTAAAGTGAGGAACAGTTTGGGACTGGGCAAAGTTCAAGGCATAACTTTGGATTGCTGGACACAGTGAGGTCAGGTCTTGATTTTGTCTGGGTGAGCAAGCCACGTGTTTTAATAAGCACACTATTTTACTTGGTCACAATCCTGTCATCCTGGGACAAATTACTAAGTCATTGTTGCTGGAACTTAGCATTATTTAACACATAACTAGAAAAAAAATTCCTGGTCCTGCTATTGTTTGAGACATGGAATAAAAATTACACTGTTTTCAAAACTCACTTAAGAAAATTAAACCTGTGCTGTCACAACGTAAAATGTTCTTTACTGGAAACTTTACTGCTGCCTCTTTTTGATAAGTAATAAATAAATCATACTTGCCTAGTAGTCAATGATTATACATTGATTAAAGAAAATAGATTTCATATTACACATCTCTTTCCAAGGGGGTTTAAGGTTTGGCATGTTAGAAGATGAGACATTCTAACAATACTTCTTTCTTTAGAAATATACATATTCATTTCCTTCAAACAAACTAAAACAAGAATAAATGAAACAAACAAACAAAACTCTCTCTTTCTCTCTTTGCTGATGCCCCTTTGTAGTACAGCAAATTATTTCTTTTCAGGAAATCAAAAAGTTGTCCAAAGCTCTGGAGAAGATGGCATTGTATTATTTAGTTTGGGCTCAATGGTCCAAAACCTTCCAGAAGGAAAGGCTAACATGATTGTATTGGTCCCTGCCCAGATTCCATAGAAGGTATGATACATTGCCTTTGTGCTGAACAACTACTTGAATGACTCTCTTTAATGTCTATGGAGTGGGTCCATTAAAATAATTTTTGCAAGGGGGAGAGAATTTCATAACACAATTAGATCAAAATGAACTGGTATATCTGTTTTTCTTTTGAAGTCAAATTTTTAAATGGTGCAAGGGGGACTCATGTGCTTAAATATTCCAATTCAAGTTTTACTTTGTTCTCAGAGACACTTCTATATTAGAGGTTATGTGTGAGGTTTCCGTGCTATTAAGTTAATAGTAAGAACACAAGAATGTCCAAATCTAACTCCACAAATAATGATTTTTCCCAGAGGAGTTCCTGGGGGACTGTGGAAGTTCTGAGCAGCAGAGAGACATTGTGTTACAGTTCAGTTAGTAGCTGCACTCGATATTCAATATTCAAAATAGAATTTTGAAAAAGGCTGAGTTGAAGCATAAAGATTCAAATCCTTCTTCCTGTTCCTGCTCTCTCTTTTCCCAAGATGAAAAGAGCATATATCTTTTTTCTTTCCTTCTTTCTTTTTAAAACATCTTTATTGGAGTATAATCGCTTTACAATAGTGTGTTAGTTCTGCTTTATAACAAAGTGAATCAGTTATACATATGCATATGTCCCCATATCTCTTCCCTCTTGCGTCTCCCTCCCTCCCACCCTCCCTATCCCACACATCTAGGTGGTCACAAAGCACCGAGCTGATCTCCCTGTGCTGTGCGGCTGCTTCCCACTAGCTATCTATTTTACGTTTGGTAGTATATATATGTCCATGCCACTCTCACTTTGTCCCAGCTTACCCTTCCCCCTCCCCGTATCCTCAAGTCCATTCTCTAGTAGGTCTGTGTCTTAAAACCAGTCGTTGAGTAAAAGACCAAGAGAGACCCCTGGGAGCCATGCTTTGTTTCCTGTTAAAGCAGAGAAGGGTGACAGGAAGAGGCATAGGCTCTGAATTTAAGGTCTCTTAGTTCTGTCCATTAACAACTTGGCCTAATCAACATACGGTTCTGACCAATTGGATTAACAGCTACTTTCTCAGAGGTGGGGAGGAAGAGGAGAGGCAAAAACTGGAAAGCATGGGAGTAGTCAGGGTTAGCACAGAGAAAATTACAGAAGTCCTCCCTGGTAAATCCTATAGTTATTCTTATGACAGTATAAATCCATCTGAGCTCTCTCACTAGTGGTGAACTACTTTCCACCTTCAGGCATGATCTAAACTGCCCCAAAACAACCCAAACACTTTTTATCTTCTACAGCCTGGAATCAGGCTGACTGCCTTGACAAGTAATAGACAGCCACCTACCTTAAAAAAAAAAAATTGCCCCAGTAACCTAGGATTCCTTGGGATTTCATCCCATTGAGAAGTGAGAATTTCAGTATCCATGAATTCTTTGGGCTGGATATAGCATATTCGATACCTTCTAAATTAGTGTTTTCCATTGTATAAAATGCAGTTAGATCTCCTGAAAGCATAAACTGCTACTTTGCCTATTTTAGCATATAATGGTCAGTGAAAATTAATGTGGCATTGTCTTTTTTAAAATTTTATCACTTGTATTATTCTTCAGTTCCTAGCTTTATATAAAAACGTGTAAAACTGTGCATGGATAACTCCACTCTTAGAAACTAGAAACTTTGAGGGAAAAAAACTGAGATAATATCTTGAAAAATTCATACTTAAAAGATTATAGGAGATTGGTTCAAGATGGCAGAGTAGAAGGACGTGCTCTCATCTCCTCTTATGAGAGCACCGGAATCACAACTTACTGATGAACAATCATCAACTGGAAGACACTGCAACTCACCAAAAATGATATCTGACATCCAAAGACAAAGGAGAAGCTACAATGAGATGGTAGGAGGGGTGCAGTCTCAATAAAATCAAATCCCATAACTGCTGGGTAGGTGACTTACACTGGAGAACACTTATACCACAAAAGTCCACCAACTGGAGTGTAGGTTCTGAGCCCCACATCAGGCTTCCCAACCTGGGGGTCCGGCCACAGAAGGAGGAATTCCTAGATAATCAGACTTTGAAGGCTAGTGGTATTTGATTGCAGGACTTTGACAGAACTGGGGGAAAAAGAGACTCCACTCTTGGAGGGCACACACAAAGTAGTGTGCCCATTGGGAAACACGGGAAGGAGCGGTGACCCAATAGAAGAATGAACTAGACCTACCTGCTAGTGTTGGAGGGTGTCCTGCAGAGGTAGCGAGTGACAGTGTCTCACTGTGAGGACAAGGACACTGGCAGCAGAAGTTCTGGGAAGTACTGCTTGGTGTGAGCTCTCCCAGAGCCCGCCATTAGCCTCACCAAAGAGCCTGGGTAGGCTTCATTTTTGGGTCACCTCATGGCAAACAATGAACAGGGAGAGAACCCAGCCCCACCCATCAGCAGACAAGTGGATTAAAGTTTTATTGAGCTCTGCCCACCACAGCAACAGCCAGCTCTACCCACCACCAGTCCCTCCCATCAGGAAACTTGCACAAGCCTTTTAGATAGCCTTATCCACCAGAGGGCAGACAGCAGAAGCAAGAAGAACTACAATCCTGCAGCCTGTGGAATAAAAACCACATTCACAGAAAGATAGACAAGATGAAAAGGAAGAGGGCTATGTACCAGATGAAGGAACAAGATAAAACCCCAGAAAAACAGTTAAATGAAGTGGAGATAAGCAACCTTCCAAAGAAAGAATTCAGAATAATGATAGTGAAGATGATCCAGGACCTCCGGAAAGGAATGGAGGCAAGGATAGAGAAGATGTAAGAAATGATTATCAAAGACATAGAAGAATAAAAGAACAAACAAACAGAGATGAATAATACAATAACTGAAATGAAAACTACACTAGAAGAAATCAATAGCAGAATAACTGAGGCAAAAGAACAGATAAGTGACCTGGAAGACAGAATAGTGGAATTCACTGCTGCAGAACAAAGAAAAAAGAAGAAATAGAAAATATGAACAGACCAATCACTAGTAATGAAATTGAAACTGTGATTAAAAATCTTCCAACAAACGAAAGTCCAGGACCAGATGTCTTCACAGGCGAATTCTATCAAACATTTAGGGAAGAGCTAACACCCATCCTTCTCAAACTCTTCCAAAAAATTGCAGAGGAAGGAACACCCCCAAACTCATTCAATAGCCACCATCACCTGATACCAAAACCAGACAAAGATACTACAAAAAAAGAAAATTAGAGACCAGTAACACTGATGAATATAGATGTAAAAGTCCCCGACAAAATACTAGCAAACAGAATCCAACAACATATTAAAAGGATCATACACCATGATCAAGTGGGATTTAGCTCAGGGATGCAAGGATTCTTCATGATACACAAATCAATCAATGTGATACACCATATTAACAAATTGAAGAATAAAAACCATATAATCATCTCAATAGATGTGGAGAAAGCTTTTAACAAAATTCAACACCTATTTATGATAAAAACTCTCCAGAAAGTGGGAATAGAGGGACGCTACCTCAACATAATAAAGGCCATATATGACAAACACACAGCAAACATCATTCTCAATGGTGAAAAACTGAAAGCATTTCCACTAAGGTCAGGAACAAGACAAGGATGTCCACTCCCACCACTATTATTCAACATAGTTTTGCAAGTCCTAGCCACAGCAATCAGAGGAGAAAAAGAAATAAAAGGAATACAAATCGGAAAAGAAGAAGTAAAACTGTCACTCTTTGCAAATGAAATGATACTATACATAGAGAAACCTAAAAATGCCACCAGAAAACTACTAGAGCTAATCAATGAATTTGGTAAAGTTGCAGGATACAAAATTAATGCACAGAAATCTCTTGCATTCCTATACACTAATGATGAAAAATTTGAAAGAGAAATTAAGGAAACACTCCCATTTACCATTGCAACAAAAAGAATAAAATACCTAGGAATAAACCTACTTAGGGATACAAAAGACCTATATGCAGAGAACTATAAGACACTGATGAAAGAAATTAAAGATGATACCAACAGATGGAGAGATATACCATGTTCTTGGACTGGAAGAATCAACATTATTAAAATGACTATACTACCCAAAGCAGTATATAGATTCAATGCAATCCCTACCAAATTACCAATGGCATTTTTTATGGAACTAGAACAAAAAATCTTAAAATTTGTATGGAGACACAAAAGACCCTAAATAGCCAAAGCGGTTTTGAGGGAAAAAAAACGGAGGTGGAGGAATCAGACTCCCTGACTTCACACTATACTACAAAGCTACAGTAATCAAGAAAATATGGTACTGGCACAAAAATATAGATATATCAAATATAGATCAATGGTACAGGATAAAAAACCCAGAGATAAACCCACGCACTTGTGGTCAACTACTCTATGACAAAGGAAGCAAGGATATACAAGGATATACAATAAGTGGTGCTGGGAAAACTGGACAGCTACATGTAAAAGAATGAAATTAGAACACTCCCTAACACCATACACAAAAATAAACCCTAAATGGATTAGAGACCTAAGTGTAAAACCGGACACTATAAAACTCTTAGAGGAAAACATAGGAAGAACACTCTTTGACATAAATCACAACAAGATCTTTTATGATCCACCTCCTAGAGTAAGGAAATAAAAACAAAAATAAACAAATGGGACCTAATGAAACTTTAAAGCTTTTGCACAGCAAAGGAAGCCATAAACAAGACGAAAAGACAACCTTCAGAATGGGAGAAAATATTTGCCAACGAATCAACAGACAAAGGATTAATCTCCAAAATATATAAACAGCTCATGCAGCTCAATATTAAAGAAACAAACAATGCAATCCAAAAATGGGCAGAAGACCTAAATAAACATTTCTTCAAAGAAGACATACACATGGCCAAGAAGCACATGAAAAGCTGCTCACCATCACTAATTATTAGATAAATGCAAATCAAAGCTACAATGAGGTATCACCTCACACCAGTTAGAATGGGCTTCACCAGAAAATCTAGAAACAACAAATGCTGGAGAGGGTGTGGTGAAAAGGAAACTCTCTTGCACTGTTGGTGGGAATGTAAATTGATACAGCCACTATGGAGAACAGTATGGAGCTTCCTTAAAAAACTAAAAATAGAATTACCATATGATCCAGCAATCCCACTACTGGGCATATACCCAAAGAAAACCATAATTCAAAATAACATATGTACCCCAATGTTCATTGCAGCACTATTTACAATAGCCAGGTCATGGAAGCAACCTAGATGCCCATCGACAGACAAATGGATAAAGAAGATGTGGTACATATATAAAATGGAATATTACTCAGCCATAAAAAGGAACGAAATTGGGTCATTTGTTGAGATGTGAATGGATCTAGAGACTGTCATACAGAGTGAAATAAGTAAGAAAGAGAAAAACAAATATCGTATATTGACGTATGTATGTGGAACCTAGAAAAATGGTACAGGTGAACCGGTTTGCTGGGCAGTAGTTGAGACACAGATGTAGAGAACAAACGTATGGACACCAAGGCAGGAAAGCCGCGGGGGGTGGGGTGGGGATGGTGGTGAGATGAATTGGGTGATTGGGATTGACATGTATACACTGATGTGTATAAAATTGATGACTAATAAGAACCTGCTGTATAAAAAATAAATAAAATAAAATTCAAAATTTAAAAACAAAACAACTAATACGAAACTTCCTTTGGGTTATTTGTATGGATATATGTTAATATAAATGTTTCAGACATTACATGAAATTCCTAAAAATCTTATATATTCTGGTATAATGTTAGCAGTCATAATTCTAGTTATTATTTTAAAATGTATATCTCAGAAATAACTAAATTTCCTTGTCAATTGCATTATTATGAACTTTCATCAAATCTTTAACCGTGGTCATTTTTAAGTCTTTTGTCATTTACAGACAGTTCTGGGTGTACTCTGATGCTTTTGCAAAAATGTTCCTATAAAAGTGTTTCATCTTCTAGGAATTCATGGAAAAGACTCTGACAAGCACAGGTTTCTGGTAACTGACTATACTGCTGAACTGAATGAATAAGCATTTTCTGAACTCTAATGGAAAACTGATGAATTCATAAAAGTGCTAACAAAAGATCAAGATAAAAAAATTAATTACATGGGACTGAGTGAACTGATGAGGATGATTATAATTTTTGTGACTTGCTGTTTGAATAAAAAAAAAAAAAAGAACTGTTAATGATGAAAACTTACTATGCCATGGCTTGGAAATTTAGTTTCAGAGGCTTTTGTGAATATACCAAGGAAAGAGGGCCTAGATGTATCTTATTCCCACAGACCGCCAATAAATATCTGCTTAACGGAGAAAAAATTAATATATAGTATAGGAAAGAACCTGACAGATGCTTAACATTATTGAGTGATAGCAATGCCCAAACTCATCTGTGATCAAACACTATGAAGTATCCTCCTAAGGATAAACTTATTACAAATAAGAAGTGAAAATTCAATTATGGAGATGCTTTCAGTTTCAGCTCTGATATGCAAAAACTTGGAAGTTGTTACAGTATCTTGTCCTTACAAGATAATGCTGTACAAAATGAAAATCAATGACTTTTCTCAGACGTGATTAATAAAACATGTAACTACGAAAGAAAAAACAAAATAGGTGTAGGGTTTCCCTGGTGGCGCAGTGGTTGAGAGTTCGCCTGCTGATGCAGGGGACACGGGTTCATGCCCCGGTCCGGGAAGATCTCATGCCACGGAGAGGCTAGGCCCGTGAGCCATGGCTGCTGAGCCTGCGTGTCCGGAGCCCGTGCTCCGCAACGGGAGAGGCCACAACCGTGAGAGGCCCGCGTACCGCAAAAAAAAAAAAAAAAAAAAAAAAAGGTGTATAGTGGTACCTCATGGTTTTAATTTTCATTTCCCTAATGACTAATAATGTTAAGCATCTTTTCTTGTGCCTTATTTACCACCATATATCTTCCTTACTGATGTATTTGTTCAACTCCTCTGCCTGATTTACAAATGATATTTTTGTTTTCTAATTGCGTTCTAAGAGTTATTTACATATTCTTGATACAAGTCCTTTATCACACATATGATTTGCAAATACTTTCTCTAAGTCTGTGGCTTGTCTTTCATTCTTTTAAAAGTGTCTTTCAAAGAGAAGTTTTAACTTTGATAAAGTCCGGTTGATCAGTTTTGCCTTTTCTGAACCATGCTTTTGGTGTCATATTTAAGAAGTTTTTGCCCAACTCAAGGCCATGAAAGTTTTCTCCTAGGAGTTTTATAGTTGTAGATTTTTTTTTATTATTATTTTTTAGCGGTACTCGGGCCTCTCACCGCCACAGCTCCTCCCGCTGTGGAGCACAGGCTCCGGACGCACAGGACCAGCGGCCATGGCCCATGGGCCCAGCCGCTCTGAGGCATGTGGGATCCTCCCGGACCAGCGCACGAACCCGCATCCCCTGCATCGGCAGGCGGACTCTCAACCACTGTGCCACCAGGGAAGCCCTAGTTGTAGATTTTGCATTTGATTTTATGATCCATTTTAAGTTAATTTTTGTGTATGGTACAAGGTATGGTTTGAAGTTCTTGTTTTGGTTTGTTTATTTTTTTGTTTTTGGCACATGCCTATCCTGTTATGCCAGCACCACTTGTTGAAAGGCTATCCTTTCTCCACTAAATTGTCTTTACACCTTTGTCAAAAATCCTTTGTCCATATATGTGTGCCATATGTGTGTGGGTTAGTTTCTGGACTTGCTATTCTATTCCGCTGATCTATTTGTCTGTCTTTGCACCAGTACCATACTCTCTTGATTACTTAGCTTTACAATAACTCCTGAAATCAGGTAATGTTAGTCCTTCAACTTTGTTTTCCTTTTTAAAGTTTGATATACAACTTTGACTATTCTAGGTCCTTTTCCTTTCCATATGAATTTAAAAATCAGATCATCAATGTCTATCAAAAAAAAAAATCTTGCTGAACTTTAAAAACAAAACAAAACAAAAAAGCCTGCAAGGGACTTCCCTGGTGGCGCAGTGGTTATGAATCCACCTGCCAATACAGGGGACATGGGTTTGAGCTCTGGTCCAGGAAGACCCCACGTGCCGTGGAGCAACAAGCCCGTGCATGACAACTACTGAGCCTGCACACCACAACTCCTGAGGCCATGCACTTAGAGCCTGTGCTCTGCAACAGGAGAAGCCACCACAGTGAAAAGCCCGTGCACCACAATGAAGAATAGCCCCCAATGACTGCAACTAGAGAGAGTCCACACACAACAACAAAGATCCAACACAGACAAAAATAAATTTTTTAAAAAAACCTGCAAACTTGAAGATAGATCAATAAGATAATACAACTCAAAGAACAGAGAGAAAAAAGAATGAAGATAAATGAACTGAGGGGTTGAGAATTGTGGGACATAATTAAGCACAGTAACATACACAAAATGGGAGTGTCAGAGAAAAAGGAGAGGAGCAAAATATTTTTAAAAATAATGCCTG
The DNA here is from genome assembly GCF_059928025.1 of Delphinapterus leucas. Classification (NCBI taxonomy): domain Eukaryota; kingdom Metazoa; phylum Chordata; class Mammalia; order Artiodactyla; family Monodontidae; genus Delphinapterus; species Delphinapterus leucas. The sequence continues at coordinate 516,518 of NW_028322269.1, read as the reverse complement.
AGAACATCCCAAATATGATGAAAAGCATTAACCTATGTATCCCAATTGTTCAACCAAGTCCAAGTACGATAAACATAGGAGAGCCATACACAGACTTAATGAAATATTGAAAGCTAAAGACAGAAAATCTTGAAGCACTAAAAGAAAAGTAATTTATCCATACAAGGGAACTCCAATAAGACATCACTTATATCTCATCAGAAACAATGGAAGCTCTATGGCAGTGGGATGACATATTCAAAGCGCTGAAAGACAAAACTGTCAACCAAAAGTTCTATATCAAACAAAACTATCTTTCAAAAATGAGGGCAAAATACAGATATTTCTCTCCCTCCACTCCCCCCCAAAAAATTCATTGCTTGGAAATCTGCCTTATAGGAAAAACTAAAAGAAAGTCTTCAAACTGAAGGAAGTAAACCCAGATTGCAATTTCTAATCACCATGATAAAACAGAAAGAACTGGTGAGATAAGTAATTATATGACAGTATAAATGCATATGTCTTCTTTCTTCTCTTAATAAATATAAAAAGCAAGCATGTAAAACATGTATATAGTTGTAGTCCTAGGCATTTGACATATAGTTATATTGGGTGGGGGGTGAGTGGGATGCAGCAGTGATACAGGCCCTGAGATGACAGGGTTCTACAATGGCTTAGGTCCAAGGGTCCAGGGTCCTGTAGCTGCACAGCCTGGAAATGGTGGGCCAAGATTCCAATTCTGGCCCTAGTGGAAGTCACAGAGCAGCAGCAGCGTGTGCCCAGCAATGGCCTGTTAAAGTCGCAAGTCAGGACCCATGGGCTGTGGTGCAGAGCCCCAGCAGTGTGGCCGTGGTAATTGTGGATCAGAACCCTGACCCAGGGTGAGGTACAAAGTAGCAGCATTTTAGCCCCAGCAATGATAGGTTAAAGCCATGACTTAGGCTCCAGGAATGGTGGGTAGCTCAGCAGCTCAGCCTAGGTAATGACCAGTCAAAGCCACAACTAGGAATACACAGTGAAGTCCAAGCAATAGCAGCATTGCCCCAGTTATGGCAAGACAAAGTACTGACTTAATACCTGTGGGCAGGGCACAGAGCAGGAGCTCCAGTCTCATAGATAGTCAGGCATTGTGGCAACTCAACCAGGGAAAGCAAAGTACCGGAGTGATGGGGCCCCAAGTGTCAGATCTCACCACAGCAACATTTCCAACCTCAGGAAAGACACAGAAGCAGGGACTCTGGGCAGCTCTGTGTCTGCTGTAATCAGTGTTAGTGAAGACTGTGGAAGTCCTCAGTAGCAAATACTGCAAACCTCTATGATGGTGAAGCTTGCTGGATTCTCCTGCTCTTCTTCTCCCCATGGGGTGAAATCCATTTGAAGGAATTTCTGTGGGTGCCAAGCTGCTCTGAACTGGAGGATGAGGTGATGGAGTTAAAATCTTTCCCAAGCTTTTTTACAGGGCCATCCTCAGTTTTTACAATCTGCAGGGTTTCTGCTGCTTCTTCATTGTAGTCCAGAGCTTTCCCAAAGTAATTTACATTGGTTTGTAGTTGCTCATTTATTTTTTTTGTTGCTTTTATGGGGGATACAAGTGTTGGGACCTCCTAATCCTCCATCCTGTTGATGTTACATTATCTCTAATTCTGTGTCAAGGGGACTGCAGACACAAGAGCCTCTCACTTGTCACTATTGTTACACTATTTTTCTCTCTTACATAATAACTGATTTGTGTGTGCAAAGTCATCGACTTTTAGATGGGTGATAGCACTGATGAAATAATTTTAAACACCAGCATAAACATGAAGTGTTCTACACTTTGCCCTTTCACTTGATTTCCACAGCTGTGACTATTCATATAATGTAGTTATTTGAGGCACAGGAGTTATAATTTAACATCCTGATTGATTTCTCCTTGGATATAAGCATGAGCAATGGCAAAAGGATAATGTAATTTTTGAAAAGTATTGCATATGAACAAGATGTCTGTGAAATGGCTCTCACTTCTGCTGCTACTACAGCTGACTTGCTACTTTAGCTCTGGAAGTTGTGGAAAGGTGCTGGCACGGCCAATGAAATACAGTCATTGGATGACTATGAAGACAATCCTGGATGAACTTGTCATGACGGGTCATAAGGTGACTGTTCTGACAACTTCAGCTTCCATTCTTATTGATCCCAACAAACCATCTGCTATTAAGTTTGAGACTTTACCTATGTCTTTAACTAAAGATAATTTGAAGCATAACATCAAGCATTTGGTAGAGAAATGGACATATCTGGCAAAAAATTCGTTGTGGACATATTTTTCATAATTGAGAAGTTTATTTTGGGAACTTTCTGATATGCTTATGAATATCTGTAAAGATGTTTCGAACAAGAAGCTGATGACAAAACTACATGAATCAAGGTTTGATGCTGTTCTTGCAGATGCTGTTGGACCCTGTGGTGAGCTGCTGGCTGAGGTACTTAAAGTACCTTTAGTATACAGTCTCCGCTCCTCTCCTGGCTATTCAGCTGAAAAGTATAGTGGAAGACTTCCACTCCCACCATCCTATGTACCTGCTACGTTTTCAGAATTAAGTGATCACGTGACATTCACGGAGAGGGTCAAAAATATGATATATGCACTTTATTTTGACTTTGGTTCCAGACATTTAATGAGAATAAATGGAATCAGTTTTACAGCGAAGTACTAGATAAGTTATATTTTTAGTTGGTAGCATGAAGTCCTAACTTTCCTAGTGCCTTGGAAGGTGAGTTTGTATAAAGTAACAGAATTTTGTCTCTTATAAGTGAAACAAGGAAATGAAAATATAAAATGATTTCATAAGTATTATCAAAATATTAAATTATAGGGTAAGGTATAACCCTGTTTCCCATTACTCATACAGATTCTCCTCCAGGAAGTCATAAAACACAAACTGAAGCACTTAGGACTTCTCCAAGCAATTATATATCTATATTACTAAACTTCTTTTTTTAACTTAAAAAAAATCACTAGAAACCTCATAAAATGCCTTGATAAATGAAGACAGGTAGATTGAAGAGTTACACACATATTTGTAGCACAAGTATTTAGGTAGCATTTGGAAATTGTTTCTACTTGTGTAGCTCGGTTTCTGTATTATATGATATGATATGATACAATATCAATATGATGTACACTATACACATACATATATATTTGCTTTATTAGAGAACACTTTCAAACATCTTTGGCTATATCATTCCAAGCTCCTTTCCAAAAACTACCTACTATATTCACATGGCAATACTCTCATTTGATCTAACTCTTGTTGTTTTAGTTTGTCCTTCCAGGAAGACCGACTACATTATTAAAGACAATGGGGAAAGCTGAAATGTGGCTCATTCGAACATACTCGGATTTTGAATTTCCTCTCCCACTGCTACCAAATTTTGAATTTGTTGGAGGCCTCCACTGCAAACCAGCCAAACCCCTGCCTAAGGTTACCTATTCTTATTTATTTTGTTTTGTTTACATTGCATTTTCAATAGGAATAATCCTGTGTTCTTTATTTAGAATATTTAATTACAGTGAGAGAGATGTGGGATGCTAGATAAAGTGACTTACCAATTAGAAACTCATATATTTATTTCTATACCAACGCAAGTATCAGAATTTCATTATCAATACAGAATAAAGTGGAAGACTTTGAGAATATGTCAGTAAAATTATTACTTTCATTATTCAATACATAATAAAGCATCAGACTTCATTAAAAGAATTATTATAAAAAGTTAAAAGAATAATTATAAAATGACTAGCATATTCCAGAAATAAGTGCTAATATGCAGAGAAATGGTGTAGACACAGTTTCTGCCATCTGACACTCTACCTGGAAAGATAGAATACCAGCAAGTAGTAAAAACTGTGTGAAATTTTTATAAGGAAAGACCACAGCACTAAGGAAACATCCAGCAGGAATCACAGATATTATCCCTGAGGCATTGATAATTAAGACAAGATCTGAAAGATGTTCAGGATAGGGCAGGGGTAGAAGAAGGCAGAAAAGAAAAGCAGGTAGAGTAGTAATGACAGTTTCCAAGAAGTCTAAGTTTAGCCTAAAAAGGAAGAGTTTGAGTAAAGAGGCAAATGATGTTGGAGAGGTAAGTTGGAGACAGATAATTATAAGGAGTTTGAAACATCTAGTAGGAGCATTAGGGAGAAAATTAAAAGGGTAAAGAAAGGGAGAGAGATGTTCACATAAAAAAAACACACACACACACAGGATGTAGTTACTGGGTTGGATTGTAGAGGGGCAAGAGTGAAAAGGGACACTATTTAGCTGGTTGTTGCAAGATACAGGCAACAATGATGGAAAACTAGAATACAATGTTCATAGTTATGTCCGCCTTAACTCTTATAATAATAGTACAAACCTCATATTGTTGTGGGGAAAAAATCTGTTAGTATGTATGAAACACCCAAAATGTCTCTGGAACATACTTAGTGATCCAGAAAAAATATTACCTATTGTCTTTATTGTTATTTTGTTGCTATTCCATACTGTCAATAACCCAATGTGTACCAGTCACTTGGATCTAATTTCTAAATTACTAGAAACTGGTTTTCCAATATATCAAGATTATATAATCTAGCAAAGTCCTAAAGAGTAGATATCCCAAGGAGTTGTTTAAAAGTAAATTTTAAGTTTTTAAATGAAAAATAAAGGGAATTAAAATTTTAATACATGTAATAAAATTTAAGTTAAATAAAATATAATTTAACACATTTAAGTTAAAGTTGTTTTAATTTTAAGAATTTTTTAAGGTTTGGCTATCTGATCAGCAAGATAAAATGATAAAATTCTTTTCTAAGGATTGAGATTCTTCACTGGCGCACTAGCCAAAAAGAACACCATTCTTGAACAATATAAATGTATGACCTAACAATTTGTGGAGCCAAATTCAGCATTTCCTAGCTTTCACATCAGCATTTAAACCATTCCTCATTTGAAATCCCAGGGTTTTACAACTTGCAGAATAAAAGAGATAACTTAGTTTATTAGGATAGGTGTTTTCTGCCTATACCAATCCTATAGAAAACCTCAGTAAAGCTCCCTTAGGGATGTACATCTCAACATCATAGCTGCCTAACAGAATGAGCACAGGGAAAATATACACTGCATATATAAGAACCATAAACTCTACACATACACTAAACAGCAAATAATTTGTACAACTTGAATCTGAAAACTTCCCGTAGTTTAAAAATACAAAGAATTCTCTTCAGTTTATAGGATGCTGTTCCTTATGAAGGAAAGCAAGAATCTAATCTATTTTAAATTGATATGATCTCTTTTAAATTGACTTAAGGGCTTCCCTAGTGGCACAGTGGTTAAGAATCTGCCTGCCAATGCAGGGGACATGGGTTCCAGCCCTGGTCTGGGAAGATCCCAGATGCCACGGAGCAGCTAAGCCCGTGCGCCACAACTACTGAGTCCGTGCTCTAGAGGCTGTGAGCCACAAGTACTGAAGCCCGCATGCCCAGAGCCCATGCTCCACAACAAGAGAAGCCACCACAATGAGAAGCCCGCGCACTGCAAAGAGTAGCCCCCACTCACCACAACTAGAGAAAGCCCGTGCACAGCAAGGAAGAACCAATGCAGCCAAAAATAAATAAAAGATGTGGTACATATATACAATGGAATATTACTCAGCCATAAAAAAGAACAAAATAATGTCATTTGCACCAACAAAGTCTGAGATAAGGTTAGTGAAAGTTCTATGCTATCTAACCCTAGTTTTTGAAAGATTTCCCTGTTCTCATTGCAGGAAAGTGATAGCGTTAGTAAGAAGGGAGGTTAAGAGGAGAGGAATAAGGACAAAGAAAAGATGAATAGTAGGATAATGATAATAATTAGTAATAGTAGCTTTTGCTATTAAGTTGCAAAATAAGATTTAAATCCATCAATGATTGTGAAGATTTCATTACATAAAGAAACTATTCCTTCAAGCTACTAACTTTTCCATTCATTATTAGGTTCTCAGAAAATTTCTGTAATTTTTAAAGAATTAAGACATTTGGCAAAATGCTTCAAGAATCTTAAAAATGCTATAGGCTTTGACTTCATAGTATACTCCTAAGAAACCATACAGAGAAAATTAATCAAGGTGTGCAAAAACAATATTTTGGGCAGTAATTCATAAAAGCCAACACTGGAAGTAATGTAAATATTCAAAATTAAGCAATAATTAAATAAATTATCATGTGCACATCACACCATTACAATCGTTTTCTCAAAGAATTTTTTATTACACTAAATCAACTATAGTATGAGGTTTAGTTGGAAAATAACAGCTATAATAAGATCACAGTTTTCTTGTAGGATAAAAAAATATAAATTAGAATTACAATTTTCAAAATATATGTCACAATGTATATTTAGTTATAGGAGTAATTAAGATTAGAATGAAAGCACGAATTTTAGCATAATGCCATCAAAGTCCATCCATGTTGTCAAAAAATGGCAGGATGTCCTTCTTTCTCATAGATGAATAACATTGAGTTCTGTGTGTGTGTGTGTGCATGTGTGTGTGTGTATTATATATATCACATCTTTATTATGTTGAAGTATGTTCCTTCTACACCCAGTATGTTGAGGGTTTTTATCAGGAAAGGATGTTGTATCTTGCCAAATGTTATTCTACATTTATTGAGATGATCAAGTTATTTTAAATTTCATTCTATTAATGCAATGTATTACACTTACTGATTTGGGTACTTTGAACCATCCTTGCATCCCAGGGATAAATCCCATTTGGTCATGGTATATAATCCTTTTAATATGTTATTGAATTTAACTTGCTGATATTTGGATGAGAATTTTTGCATTTATATTCATCCTGGATAATGGCTTATATTGAAGGTAATACTGGCCTTGTAGACGAGTTTGGAAGTGTTCCCTCTTTCCTCTTTAATTTTTTTGGAAGAGTTTTTGAAGAACTGGCATTAATTATTCTTTAAATATTTCATAGAATTTGTCAGTGAAGCCTTCTGGTCCTGGGGTTTTCTGTTGAGAGGTTTTTGAAACTGATTCAATACCTTTACTTATTATGACTGTCCAGATTTTCTAATTCTTCCTGATTCAGTCTTGATAGATTGCATGTTTCTAGGAATTTATTCATTCTTCTTGGTAATGTAATTTTTTGGCATATAATTCTACACAGTGGTCTCTTATGAGCGTATGTATTTCTGTAGCATCAGTTATAATGTCTCCACTTTCATTTCTAATTTTATTTATGTCTTCTTCCTTCCTTAGTTAATCTAGCTAAAGATTGTCATTTTGTTTATTTTTTTAAAAGACAGAGAAAGACAAATACTAGATGATATCCATTTTATGTGGAATATAAAAAAGTCAAACTTGTAAAAACAGAGAGTAATATGGTGGTTACCAGGAGCTGAGGGGTAGGAGAATAGGAGAGATGTCTTTTAAGGGTACAGATCTGCATCTCATAGAAAAATAAGTCCTAGAGATCTAAGGTATAGTACAGTGAATATGGACAACCATATTATATTATAATCATCAAACTTGCTAAGAGACTACATCTTAATTATTCCAACCACAAAAAGAAATAATTATGTGACATGATAGAGGTGTGAACTATCATGAAAAATGGCTATCCTATTACAATATATTGAATATAAATGTATCAAATCAATACATTATACAACTTAAATTACATAATGTTTTATGTCAAATATATTTCATCTTCAAAATGTACATATCTCAATTTAAAAACACCTTATTGGTAATAAATACTAATCATCTTGAGCCTTCAGTGAGTCATAATCTTTTTGCAAGAGTAACATCAAAGATCACTGATCAGAGGAAGATCAAATGGTGGTGGAGCAAGATGATGTGGAGCTCACCTCCCCCAACACATCAAAAATACATCTACAGGTGGAACAATTCTCATGGAAAACTAACTGGAAAGTGGCAGAACTCCTACAAACCAAGGCTGTAAGTAAGATACACACATAATTGAGTAGGACAAGAAAAAAAGCACCGGTCTGGGACCAATACCCCTGGGAGGGTACTAAGAGGAAAAGAGAGATTGCACAGATGGACACTCACCCTGGGAAGTGAGTGGGTCAAGTCACAGACTGGGCATCCCAGTTCTAGGGTCCTACAGGAAGGAGACAAGTTCCCTTGGCTGCTTGGAGAACTGCTGGGACAGATAGAAAGTCTGGAGAAGCCTGGTCTCCACTCGTGTGGAATGCAAGGGTGCTGGCTTGCCAACAGACAGGGCGGAGAGAGGTCAGCCCTAGTGGTTGCTGCCTCACTGGGCTCCCCAGTCCAAGCCAAGCAAACACTCCTACCTCACCCACTCCACACCACAGCTTGGCCCTGGATCTAGGGAGATTTCCCACCAACTGGGAAAAGATTCAATCTTGGGATGCAGAGGTGACCTGGGGCCTGGGGTGTTTACAGGTGGGATGGTGGAGGCCGTTGTTAGTGCTTACTAAGACAGCACCCCATAAGCAGCCCAGACTTCTGACGGCAGCACAGCTGCTTGAACTCCTGTGACCACAAGTATGCAATCCCAGATGAGCAAATGCTCCAGCCCTGCCCACTTGATGCCACAACCTATCACTAGATCTGGAGTGACCACAACAGGGGAAGAGATGTGAATGTGAGCTGTGTCTGAGGTAGCCACAGATGCCTACACAACCAGTGCATCAGACCACTGTAAGCACAGGAGCCCCACTTGCTTCAGTACTCCCCTGCTTTGGGGAAAAGACCCCAGTGCAGGGAGGAGGAAAAACACACACTTAAATGGAACACACAACCAGCTCGAGCCAGATTCTCAACCTTCTGCTCCAGCACCTTGGGAGGAGACTCCACCTGTGCAAGGGTAGAGATGGCCACTAAGCAGAGTGGAAGTTCCACCTCACACCCTGCACAGGCTCAGGCTTCTCCATCACCAGCCACAACCCCTACACCAAGGTGATAGCTACCAGCACACCCTAAGGAAATGTGTGACTGGAATCCACATCAAACACAGCCCTCCCACCAAAGGCACACAAGGTCTACATAAGGATGCTTCCACATAAGAACACCACTTCAGGACCACAAAAGGTAACTGTTTCACCTATATTCACAGAGACAGAGCAAGTAAAATGAAAAGGCAGAGAACTACTCTCAATTGAAAGAGCAAGACAAAACCCCTGAAAAAAAATAATGAAACAGAGATAATCAGTCTACCAGACAATGAATTCAAACTGTTGATAATAAAAATGCTAACTGAATTAGGAAAGAGAATTCATCTAAGCACAGATCATTTTAACAGGGAACTAGAAAATATAAAGAAGACACAAACAAAAACAGATAATTCAATATCTGAGATAAAAAGCACTCTAGAAGAAATGAATAGAATACTAAATGACACAGAAGAATGCATAAGTAATCTAGAAAATAGAATGAAAATCACCCAATCAGAACAAAAGACAAATAAAAATAAAGTAACATATGAGATCTTTGGGATAACATAAAACATGCCAACATTTGCATTTTAGGGGTTCCAGAAGATGAAAGAGAGAAAAAAGTTATCGAGATGTATCTGAAGAAATTATGGCTGAAAAATTCCCAAATCTAAAGAAGGAAACAGACATCCAGGTATAGGAAACACAGAGGATCTGAAACAACATGAACTCAGACAGACCCAGAATAAGACATATCATAATTAATGACAAGAGTTAAAAATAAAGAGAGAATTCTAAAGACAGCAAGAGAAAGACAAGGAGTCATATACAAAAGGATCACTATAAGGCTATTATCTGATTTCTCTGCAGAAACTTTCAGGCCAGAAGGGGGGCAGCATGATCTATTCAAATTCCTGAAAGGGAAAAATTTGCAACCTAGGATACTCTACCCAGCAAGACTGTCATTTAAAATAGGAGAGATAAAGAACTTCTCAGACAAGCAATAACTAAAAAAATTTGGCAATAATAAACATACCCAAAAAGAAATGTTGATGGGTCTTCTCTAAATGAAAAAGAAGTAAGAATCTATAGGAAAGGGATAATCACAGTAGAAACAGCAAATATAAAGTAAGGATTGAAGATCACTTTTTTTCCTGAAGAGCACTTAAATAAGCCAGTACATAGATTAAAAGACAAAAAAATATTGCAAAAGCAAATATAACTACCATAAACAGTAAAGGGATAAGCATGAAGATGTAAAATATAATATCAAAAACACAAAATATGAGGGAGAGGAATAAAAAATTAATATCTCTTAGAATGTGTTTAAACTTAAATGACTATTAGTTTAAAGAAAGTAGATATAATTATGGGTTAACATATATGAACCCCATGATAACCACAAATCAAAAATGTACAATAGATACACAAAAATCAAAAAGATGGATCCCAAGCATACTATGAAATAAAATCATCAAACCACAACAGAAAAACAAAAAGAAGAAATGAACAGAAAAAAACTACAAAAACAACTGGAAAACAGTTTTAGAATGGCAATAAGTCATTAATAACTACTAAAAATTCCTTTACATGTTAATGGACTAAATGCTCCAACCAAAAGACACAGGGCAGCTGACTGGATAAAAAAGAACAAGAGGGCTTCGCTGGTGGCGCAGTGGTTGAGAGTCCGCCTGCTGATGCAGGGGACATGGGTTCATGCCCCGGTCTGGGAAGATCCCACATGCTGCAGAGTGGCTGGGCCCATGAGCCATGGCCACTGAGCCTGCGCGTCCGGAGCCTATGCTCTGCAACGGAAGAGGCCACAACAGTGAGAGGCCCGTGTACCGCCAAAAAAAAAAAAGAACAAGAGCCTTCAGTATGGTGCCTTACAAGAGACTCACTTCAGGGCAAAAGACATACAGACTGAAAGTGAGGAGGTAGGAAAAGATATTTCATGTAAATGAAAACAAGAAAGCAGAGGTAGCAATACTCATATCAGACAAAATAAACTTTGAAAGGCCATAATGAAAGACAAAGAAGGGCATTATAGAATAATAAAGGGAAAACAAAAAGAGGATATTACACTTGTTAACATATACACACCCAATACAGGAGCACCTAAATATATATAGCAAATACTAACAGACACAAAGGGAGGACTTGACAATAGTACTATAATAGCAGGAGACTTTAAAACCCCTCTGACATCAATGGGCCAATCATCCAGACAAATATCAATAAAGCAACAGTGGCCTTAAATGGCACAATAGACCAGTCGAATTTACTTGGTATCTACAGGACATTACTTCTAAAAAAATAAGAAATACACATTCTTTTCCAGTGCACATGGAATGCTCTCCAATATAGATCACATACTAGGTCGCAAAACAAGCATCAACAAACTTATGAGGATAGAAACTATACCAAGCATTTTTCTGACCACAGTAGCATGAAACTAGATATCAGCTAAAGAAAGAAAATTGGGAAAAGAACAAACATATGGAGACTAAACCACATGTTACTACCAAAAATGTGGGTCAACAATGAAATCAAAGAGGAAAAAGGAAAACACCTCAAGACAAACAAAAATGGAGACACAGCTTTCCAAAATCTAGGGGTTGCAACAAAAAGCAGTTCTAAGAGGGAAGTTCATAGTGATGCAGGCCTTCCTCAAGAAATAAGAAAAATCTCAAACAACCTAATCTATCAACTAAAGGAATTAGAAGAAGAACAAAGAAAGCTGAAAGTTGGCAGAAGGAAGGAAGTAATAATCATCAGAGAGGAAACAAATGAAATAGACATCAAAAAACAATAGAAAAATCAAACCAAGAACTGGTTTTTTGAAAAGTTAAACAAAATTGATTAATCTTTAGCCAAGCTCACCAAGAAGAAAGAGAGGACCCGAAAAAACAAAAGTAGAAATAAAAGAGGAGAAATAACAACCAATTCCACAGAAATTCAAAAAATCATAAGAGAATTACTATGAACAATTATATGCCAACAAATTGGACAACCTAGAAGAAATGGACAAGTTTCTAGGAGCATATAGCCTGCCAAGACTGATTCAAAAAGAAACAGACAATTTGAACAGACCGATAACTAGAAGTGAAATTGAATTTGAAATTTAAAAAGACTCCCAGGAAACAAAAGTCCAGGACCAGATGGCTTCACTGGGGAATTCTACCAAACATATAAAAAAGAATTTATACCTATCCTTCTCAAACTATTTCAAAAAAGTGAAGAGAAGGGAACACTCCCAAATTCATTCTACAAGACCACAATTACCCTGATACCAAAACCAGTCAAAGATAAAAAAAGAAAATTATAGGTGGATATCATTAATGAATATAGATGCAAAAATCCTTAAAAAAATATTAGCTAACGAAAAATATTAGCAAACTGAATCCAACAATTCATAAAAAGAATCACAGACCATGATCAAGTTGGATTCATTCCAGGGTCACAAGGATGATTCAACATATGTAAATCAATTAATGTGATATACCACATTAACAAAAGGAAAGATAAAAATCACATGAATATCTCAATAGATGCACAAAAAGCAACTGATAAAATTCATCATCCATTCATGACAAAAACTTTCATCAAAGTGGGTATAGAGGGAACATATTTCAACATAATAAAGACCATTTATGACAAACTCACAACAAACATATTACTCAACAGTGATAAGCTGAAAACCTTATCTCTAAATTCAGGAACAAGACAAGGATGCCACTCTCAATGCCTCTATTTAACATAGTTTTTGAAGTCCTAACCACAGCAATCAGATACAAAAAGTAAATAAAAATATCCAAATTGGAAGGGAAGAGGTAAAACTGTCACTATTTGCAGATGACATGATAGCCTATACAGAGAACACTAAAGTCTCCACACAAAAACTATTAGAACTAATAAATAATTTCAGCAAGGATGCAGGATACAAGATCAATACAAAGAAATCTGTTGCATTTCTATAAAATAATAATGAAATGTCAGAACAAGAAAGTAAGATAAAAATCCTGTTTAAAATCACATAAAAATAATAAAATACCTAGGAATAGACTTAATCAAGGAGGTGAAAGACCTACAGGCTGAAAACTATAAAACATTGATGAAAGAAATTGAAGATGATTCAAAGAAATGGAACGATATCCTGTGCTCTTGGGTTGGAAGAATTAGTATTATTAAAACTGCCTTAGTACCCAAAGCTATCTACAGATTTAGTGCAGTCCTGATCAAAATACCCAGGACATTTTTCACAGAACTAGAACAAATAATACTAAAATTTATATGGAACCCCAAAAGACCCCAAATTGCCATAGCAGTCCTGAGGATAAAGAACAAATCTGGACGTATAATTCTTCCAGACTTCAGGCTACATATACGACAAAGCTACAGTAATGAAAACAGTGTGGTATTGGCACAAAAACAGACACACAGATCAATGGAACAGAATACAGAGCCTGGAAATAATCCCACACACCTATGGTCAATCTCTGAGAAAGTCAGCAAGAATATGTAACAGAGAAAAGAGTCTCTTCAACAGGTGGTGCTGGGAAAACTGGACAGCCACATTAAAAACAATGAGATTAGACCATTCCTGTACAACATTATACAAAAATGAACTCAAAATGGTTTAAAGGTTTAAATATAAGACCTGAAACTATAAAACTCCTAGAAGGGAACATAGGCAGAACACTCTTTGACATAGATCACAGCAATATTTTCTTAGATCAGTCTCCTAAGGCAAAAGAAATAAAAGCAGCAATAAACAAATGAGACCTAATTAACATAAAACCTTTTGCACAGGAAAGGAAACCATCAGCAGAACAAAAATACAATCTACAGAATGGGAGAAAATATTTGTAAATTATCTAACAAGTGGTTAATATCCAAAATACACAAACAGCTCATACAATTCATTATCAAAGAAAACAAATAAAACAATCAAAGAATGGGCACAAGTCTCAAGTAGACATTTTTTCCAAAGAAGATGTACAGATGGCTAACAGGCATTCAAAAAATATACTCAACATTGCTAACTATTAGAGAAATGCAAATCAAAACTACAGTGAGGTATCACCTCACACCTGCCAGAATGGCTAGCATCAAAAAGTCTATGAATAACAAATGTTGGAGAGGATGTGGAGAAAAGGGAACACTTGTACATTGTTGGTGGGAATGTAAATTGGTGCAGCCACTATGGAAAACAGTATGGAGGTTCCTCAAAAAAATAAAAATATGATCCAGCAATTCCTCTCCTGGGTATATACCTGAAAAACATAAGAACAGGCTTCCCTGGTGGCACAGTGGTTGAGAGTCCACCTGCCGATGCAGGGGACACGGGTTCGTGCCCCGGTCCGGGAGGATCCCACATGCCGCGGAGCGGCTGGGCCCGTGAGCCATGGCCGCTGAGCCTGCGCATCTGGAGCCTGTGCTCTGCAACGGGAGAGGCCACAACAGTGAGAGGCCCGCGTACCGCAACAAAACAAAACAAAACAAAAAACAGTGAGACTATAAGCAACCTTGTTTTATTGCACTACCCTTTAATGTGCTTTACTGATACTGCATTTTTTTTTTACAAATTGAAGGTTTGTGGCAACCTTGCATTGCTAGATGATGGTTAACATTTTTTTTGCCAGATGATGGTTATCATTTTTTAGCAATAAAGTGTTTTTTAACAAAGGTACATAGTTTTTTTAGACGTATTGCTATTGCACACCTAATAGACTATAATATAGTGTAAACATAACTTAAATGCACCGGGAAACCAAAAATTTCATGTGACTAGTTTTACTGAGATATTTGCTTTATTACAGTGGTCTGGAATTGAACCTGCAATTATCTCCATAGTATGCCTACACATCAAACTAAAAAGCCTCTGCACAGCAAAGGAAATCATCAACAAAATGAAAAGGCAGCCTACAGAATGGGAGAAAATATTTGCAAATCATATATATAAGGTGTTAATATCCAAAATATATTAAAAAACTCATACAACTCAATAGCAGAAAAACAAAACCCCAAAAAAATCCAATTAAAAAATGGTAGATCTGAATAGCTATTCTCCAAAGAAGAGAAACAGATGGCCAACAGGTTCATGAAAAAGTGCTCATGATCACTAATCATCAGGAAAATGCAAATCAAAATATCACCTCACACCTGTTAGATTGGCTATTATCAAAAAGACAAGAAATAAGTGTTGGTGAGGATATGAAGAAAAGGGAACCCTCTTGTACTGTTGCTGAGATTGCAAACTGGTGTAACCACTATGCAGAACAGTGTGTAGGTTCCTCAAAAAACTAAAAAATAGAACTACCATACAATCCAGCAATTTCACTTCTGGGTACTTACCCAAAGAAAACGAAAGCACTAATTCAAGAAGATATATGCACGTCCATGTTCATTGCAAATTTACAATAGCCAAGATGCAGACATAACCTGAGTGTCCATTGATGTCTGAATAAAGAAAGTGTGGCATACACACTATGGAATATTATTCAGCCATAAAAAAGAATGAAATCTTGCTATTTCTGACAACACAGATGGACCTTGAGGGCATTATGCCAAGTGAAACAAGTCAAAGACAAATACTGTACAATCTCACTTAAATGTGGATGGAATCTAAAAGAAAAATCTTTAAAGTAAAAATTTTATACAGAAAATAGGTTGGTGGTTACCAAAGGTGGCAGGTGGTGGAGGTGGGCAAAATGGCTGAAAGGGGTAAAAGGTACAAACATCCCATTACAAAATAAGCAAGTCATGGAGATGTAATTTTAACAGCATGGTGACTATAGCTAACATCATATTGCATATGCGAAAACTGTTGAGAGTAAATATTAAAAGTCCTCATCACAAGAAAAAGAATTACACGTGGTGATGGATGTTAACTAAATTTACTGTGGTGATAATTTCACAATACATAAATACCAAATCATGTTGTACACCTCAAACTAATATAATGTTACATTTCAATTATGCTTCAATTAAAGAACAAATTTAAATGAATTTAAAATTTTTTAATGTTTTTAAAAATATTGATATTTTTTTCCTTCATTCCTAATCAACATCATATCTCGACTCTTTTGCCAGATTGCACCAGGAAACACATTCCCAAACAGAGGAGAAATAAGCTCTTCCTTCCTCCTCTCAGAAGATTGTGGGCTACTGAGTTAAAACAATGTGGCTCAAAGCCTGACTTTATTGCATACTAGCAATAAAGTCTGAAGCGCCTACCAGAGAGAGATGATGTAAAGATTAAATGTAACATCATTAAATTTCTCCCTTCCCTTTTCTCCCTTTACCAGATTTTTACTATAAACTCCAATGTGCTCTGAGCACCTTTTCCCCACATCAGCACTTGGGTCGGATGAGTTCAAGTGCAAAGCATAACCCTGTGTCACTTTTTCTTGAGCTGAAATGTACTTTGTTTTATCAAGATGTTTGTCCATATTGATCCTGCACCCTCACTCACCCTCTGTTTTACTCAGATCTATGGCCTCTTCCTAATGATTTTTTCCTTATTTCTGTAAATCCTTGACTGTACTTACAGCATCTTTGGTTCAAGGCCCAGTGAAGTAGAAAAGTTCCTCAAAGATTACAGAAATCTCTACCCTATTCTATGACGCAAGACAGAACGGGTTGTCCTATTGTTTGTTGGATTTATCCTTAAACCAGTTCCCTGAAGCTGGCAAAATAGTTAAAACATTTCCACACTTCACATTCACATAATTTAGTCCCATGAGATGAAAAAGTATCTATTTCAGTGACTCTCTCCAAAGAGCAGGCAAACCTTTCCCAGAAATTCTCAGAAAAACTCCCATGGCATTTCATTGGCCTAAGTATGGTAAACTGCCTAATTTTAAGCCAAGTCCTGGCAAAAGGAATGCCATGCCCTGATTCATGAGTTCCTAAAGGAATGGGATAACCCTGGCCAATCAAGTTCACTCTCTGAGGATGGGGCCAACTAATCCTGAATCACATGGGTTCTAGCATGGGATACTTTGGTGATAATTGAAGAACTGTTAGGATGGATAAAACAATGAATGGAGGCTATAAATCAGTAACATTCACTGTGACTATTATTTAGAATTTATTAGAGTCAATGGATCTGTTCTCAAATTCTCTCTCAAGCTATATGACCTCACTGCAGTGATGATAAACAGCTGCTATAGTACAGATAATGTACGTTTCTAAAGAGGTCTGCTTACAAAGTAAGCAGTTCTTGTACAAGTTTTTCTACAACAGAATATGATTTTGAAACAAGAAATGACACAAATGGAGATTTCTTATCCAAAATCCCAAAAGGAAGTTTATATATAGTAAATGTTTTATGTGCATTGTTTTGAAAACAAAAATTTAAAAATTGAGTATTTTGAGCTTAAAATTAATCCCAATAATATTCTATCTCCATAGACTTCAGTTAAAAACTCTCAGAAGGGGCTTCCCTGGTAGCGCAGTGGTTGAGTCCGCCTGCCGATGCAGTGGACGCGGGTTCGTGCCCCGGTCTGGGAAGATCCTACATGCCGCGGAGCAGCTGGGCCCGTGAGCCATGGCTGCTGAGCCTGCGCGTCCGGAGCCTGTGCTCCGCAACGGGAGAGGCCACAATAGTGAGAGGCCCGTGTACCGCAAAAAAACCCCAAAAAAACCCTCTCAGGAGTTAGAGGAAAACTACGATTACCCCCATAGTAAAAGAAATCTTTAAATAGTATGTTCCCATAAAAAACACATTTCCTAATTTTCTATCAAAATTCTCATCCACTTCTGAAAACCACTACAGATGAAGTGGGTAGTAGGAATTTTTGCATTCTTATAAGCCAGTTGTTTGCCCATTGATTATTTCCAAACAAAAGTACTGAGCTCACATTCCAAAATCATTAAGTCCTTTGAAAACTATTTGAGGCTAACTGCAGCCTCCTGTCTTTTGCCACGTAATTAAAAAAAAAAGTTCCTTTGCGTGAGTTCAGTGGACGCCAAGATCTGGAACAGTTTTCTGACCTGTTATACCCTGAATATCATTTGTAGGAATGAATAGTCTTTCAGGTGTCACAGACAAGTTTAGGACATAGAGAAGAAGAAACTGAAAGGGAAACACAAAGACTTAAGAGCATGAAAAGGAGAAAAAACTTAGATGACCCGTAATACAGAGGATAGAATACTATGAATTGTTTAAGTTCTAAGATACCTATTCCTACTACAAGGAACTTGAAGTCTAAAGGTTTGGATGAATAGTGTCACATGTGCCTCAATTTTTAATATGTATATCAAATTACATTTGGAATTTCTAACCAAATCAAACAAAATTTTGAAAGTTGAGATAAAATGACCCATGTGTGAACAGTCACCCTTACCTTGCAGTCAGGGAACTCTAGCAGTCAGTGAAATGCTGCAAAAACTCATATTTCCTTATTATTACATACATCCATGCCTTAAGATCATAATTTTAGTGATATGACAAAGCAGGATCTATGTCTTTCAGGTGAGTGACCAAGGCATTCTACAGCAGGGTGAAAAGAGACATCCAGGAACAGAAGGAAGCTATGCCTATGATGACAAAATATTGAGTGAAAAATCAGACATAGAGATATTAGTTCTATGAGAGAACATGCATTTGTCTACTTGTCCATGTCATTTGGGAACTGTCGCTCCTGATGTAATTCCAGTGGCACTGACATAATAGCCCCAGCTTCTCTTGCCTCCAGTGCTGGCTAGTCAAAGAACACCATTTCCCTGGACACACACATTGGATCACAGCTGGCTCCATGAAACCAGCATGGCTATTCAGAGTTCTTTTGTGGAATTGATATGGAAACTTGTTGGAAAAATGGTCTCTCTCCTTCTGACACTGAGAACTATATGGATAATAGAAGCCTGGAGATGGTAATGGCCATTTTTGGAATACTTAAGACTATGCCTAAGAATAAAGTCATTATAGAGGAAAGCAAAGCCAAAAGACAAGTGACATACCTGAATTACATTTCCCTCCCTTGAATTTTTCTCCACCTAATAAAAACCCTGAATTTCTAAACTCTGAATAGGGAATTCCCTGGTGTCCAGTGGTTAAGATTTGGTGCTTTCACTGCGGTGGCGGGGTTCAATCCCTGGTCAGGGAACTAAGATCCCATGCTGCCAAAACAAACAAGACAAAAAGAAAACCACTCTGAATAACAATTTTGTTTGACTTGAACATGCTGCTGATGTATAGATTTTTACAGTCAATATTGTAGAATACATGGAAGAAACTATGCTTCTTACAATAAGGAAGGCTGTCATAAATGTCTTCAAATAGCTGATCAAAATTTCCATTTTACACTTCTATAATTTGATTTCTTTGCATAGGAAAAAAAATTATCATTCAATCTTTCACACCACGTTCCTGTCAGTTTTTTCATTCAAAAAAATCATGAGGAGAAAAACCAGTTATTGTGAGGAGTAAATCAGCTAACATTAAGTATACAGAATAATACGTGATAACATAGTAAGAAATCAATAAATGTTAACTTTTTAGAATAGATTAACTGGATACTAAGCATCTTAACACCTAAAATACAAAGCACACGTTAACATGTGATTGGACACTTCTTTTAATAAGGAAGCTTGAAATGTTTAATATCCTTAGTAGAACCCAGCACCATCATTTAAAATATTTATTATTTTTCTACTTTTTCCAAATGATGAGATGGCTTCTTCAAAAACACCAAACTGGCTGAAATACATGGGTGGAATCTTGGCTCCATCAATTACCACCTTTATAATCTTGAGCAAATTATTAACCTCTTTGGGCCTGTCTCTCCATGTATAAAAATACAGAGTGAGATGCTATATGAAGATGAAGTCAGTACGTGAAAGCACAAAGTGACTTTAAATACAAAGTGCTCAACATGATGTATATTTTATTATTACTATGATTATTTCAGAAAGATGACTTTAATATTACCTACTTATCTCATAAAGTAACATTTTTGGTGATTCCTCTACATTTTAGAAATTCTTCAGAGTTTAAGAACTTGAAAAGAAAACCTTAGATATCAACTTGTAGAACATATGATGAATACAAACAAAATGTCAGTGAAATGACTTACCATATATTACCAACTGGTTTAATCAAAGGCAATGCTGAATCTAGAACCCAGGTTTCGTAATACAGTTAAATGTTCTTTCTTCTCTACCACACTGCACAGATTTAAAATAAATCCTTATGCTTTATTTTTGAAATAGGTAAATATACCTACTAATTGTAAGTGAATGGAAAAATATTCTAAATATCAGTGAGCATATGAAAGCAGTAAACTGATAGTTTTAAATATCCTTCAACAGTGAAGTTCCTGTGTTCTTGAGACTAATATAGAATAAATATAAAACTGTAATCATGATCTGGTACAGAACACAATTATGACAATGTATGAAAACAAAAAAATGTGGTCAAATATCCCAAATATTTAAATATTCAACATAACAAAGGCTAAAACTATAGGTATAACTCAAAATAAAGTACAAAAAAAATCTCATAAACTGTATTTTATACAGCTTGTTACTACTGAGAGGGATTGATGATTAACCTGATTAACTTAAAATAAGTAACTATAAGAGGGTTAAATTTTAAAAGTGTATTCTAAAAGTAAAATAGAAAATACCTAAAGTAGCTAACTTATCAAAGTTACACACAAACCAACACAAAACCTGAAAAAACAATCCTATAACCAGAGGAGATCCAAAAATGTTATCAGATGAATACTTAACCAAAATACTAACGAAACTCCACTGTGTACCATTAGTTCTTATATTAGAAATAAAAGCTTTTAATATAATTGACATAAGTTAATCATTTCTGATAAAATATGCAAAAAGAGACAAATGGGGTTCCCACAATTCCTGAACACAAAGCATTCTTTTATGTCCACTAATATATAAGGAAACAAACTTGCATCCAGACAAGAAATACAAGACATAAGTGTCAATCTTTACCAATTTATTTTATACAAAACAGTAGCAATGTAGAATATGGGAATTATCTTCCGCTGCCACACACGCAAGTTGTGAACATTCCAAGCCAATGTATACAGTTTGGAGGGGAAGGCTAAACAATAGCATCAACCATGCTACTGAACATAGGAATTTTTTATCTAAAAAGACTAAAAATTAGATAGCAATGTCTTCTTAATATTGCTGTCATCATTGAAGACGGAAGAAACATAAAAAGTGACTTTAAGATTAAAAAAAAGGAAAAACCAAGAGGCTGCTACAACACTGCCATACAGTCAAACCATCATATTTCAATATTTGCATACTTGATAGCAGCATTATTTTTACTGAACCGTGTGCACCTACATTTAGAAATACATCAAAGCAAAATATTGTGGCAGTCATCCATCAAGATCCAAAAGAAAGAAAACAAAAAATAACTCTAGGATGAACGTACTATATGTAGGTGAACATTTATGGAGACTGAATCAATATCTACATTCTTGGACTGTTCCATTCTGCCCCAATAAAAGTCTCAACTCAAATTGTCAACTGTGCATTTTTTGGAGGATTTGAGTTTTTCCAGTTCTTATTATACTGCATGCTTGGAACAAAGAGGGTCATAATAAATCCTTCTACACAATGAACTTTAAGTAGACAGTTGAAAATAAATTTACTACTTGTAAACACACAAAGAAAAATACAAGATTCTTTTTATTTTTAAACAATCAGTGCTTCCAAAAGCACATTATCTTCTATATCGACCTCTCTCCCCTCGGTCTCTGTCCCGATCACATAATCGCTCTCTTTCTCTTTCTCTATCACGTCCTCTATCTCGTTCTCTGTCTCTTCTGTTATCTCTAGGGCGGTCTCGCTCTCGCTCCCGATCTCTTTCACGAGGTCTACTTCTCCGACCACTGACAACAGCTTGTGTTCGACGAAGGAAATCATCCACCCTCATATCATAATCATGCTAGAAAAGGTAAGAAATGGGTAAGGTATGTCAAAAATCAAATGGAATTTGTGTTCCTTCATTGTAGAGAAAGAATCTAAAGAAATGCCCTATTAATTCACAGAATGTAATTCTGACATTGTTTAGAAAAAGGATTTTGATGTCTTACTAATTAGACACCTACAACAGAGGATTATTCAAATCTCATTAAAAAATCACTTCATGCAGTTTTCTATTTAACTTTGATGATTTCTCCATCCAATCCCTTTAGTAAGATTTATGCCAAAATAATCACCTGATGACCATCAACCACATGATCAATAAATACATCAATACATGCTGTCAACTACACTAAATGTCATCAATGTTTTTCTGCAACAGGTGAGCTCTACTTATTTTTCCTCCTTTGAGTCTACAAACTAAACCAAACCAACTCTGCCCTCTAAAGGTGAAATTAAGAATTCTTCCATTCCTGATTTTTTCCAAACTGAATCATTGTTAATGACAATTTGTGGAATTTGACAGAATTTTAAGAAAATATGTACCGCAGTAAGATTGTAGTCTATTCCACACAGAGCTGATAATACACAAAAGGTTGAGGAGGACAACGAAGGGTAAGATAAGCAACTGAGGTGCAAGGTTGTTACCGTGGATATTTCTAAACTTGACCCCTGCTCTAGATTTCTACTCTTAGTTCTCAATTCTTTACTTACTGAAATTGGTCTCTTCAAAAGTCAGCTTAAATATATAGAATATAAGGTTCAAAAACAATTTCACACTACCTTTCACATATAATAAATATGTGAATATTACCTAAGTATGAAATATATACATATATACTAACAAAAAAGCTACAACAGAAATAGAACTTGTTTAAAAGTATATTTTGATAAAACAATCTCAGAAAAACTTCCTTTTTTGAAAATATGATCATTTACAAAAGGCATTTTTAAAAACACAACCAAGCTAGTCAACTAAGATTTCATCATACATATAGGCTATATATTTCTTCTTCTGTGACTGAAAAAACAAACAAAAAAAACCACTACTAAATTAAAGTCTATTAGTCAATTAGTATTCTCAAATTGTTTAACCGAACATTAAAGATCCTAGTATGACTTTATTTTGAAGGATTAGTATCTTTATGAGGATAAGGAAATAAATGACAGATGAAAGTATCTCAAAGATAGGCTAGGAAACTACTGCTCTGACTGGTCCTCTCAGATATGCATGCTCTTCATCAGGTGGGAAGATAAAAGGATGTTTATGTGGCCCAGCACAGAGAGAGAGAGAGAGAGAGAGAGAGAGAGAGAGAGAGAGAGAGAGAGTGTGTGTGTGTGTGTGTGTGTGTGTCTGTAACATTTAATAAACTCAGCCCAAATACGATACTGAAGACCCAGAAATCTCAAATACAGTCTGCTTAAATAATCAAAGAAACTAGCCATTTTTAATAAAAACAAGTTGTGAATTACTTCAAAAACAGCCTTCAATAAGAATGTGAAACCGTCTACCACTCAACATAATCTGGTATCCCTCACATTCAAATTATCTACAGAATTCTAAGTAGTTCCCTCATACTTCTGCCTTCTCATTCACTTACTACTCGTTTATCTCTGTATCTTGCTTCATGTGGTACTGGGTGATGTCCTGAGTAGGGGGGATGAGCTTGAGGAGGTGGAGCATGGTGCTGATAGTAAGGATGGTGTGGAGGTTGTTCCATTCCAGGATAAGGAGTCTAAAAAAGAAAACCACTTCCATAAGCATCTACCAAACATCCTTGTAAACAAACCATTCTTAGAATTCCCCTATCCAAACCACCTATCCCAAACAAATAATTTACTCTGTACAAGCCATTTACTTTGATGGCATTAGGATTCGTCAAAATACCCTCTTTATTTGCTTGTTGAAAATGTGTGTAATAAACTCTCTAATTACATATCTTCCAAAATTTAACATTTATACTTTTATACATACCATTTACATACTAATAAAAAACAGCGAGCCCTCACTACACAGTGATTACTATGAATCAGGCACTGTCCTAAGCACTTTACATGGCTCATTTAATTCTCACAGCAACCCTACAGATAGGTACTATTACATAATCCTAGTTTACAAAAGGGAAACTGAGGCACCAAATGGTTAAGTAACCTGCTTAAGCTCACACTGCTAGTAAAGGGGTGGAAGTTAGACACAACATCAGGCATTCTGGCTCTAGAATCAGTCATCTTAACCACTATGTACAAATGTATTCTTAAAAAAAAAAAAAAAAAAATTCAGGGGCTAATGAACTTTTAAATGCCATTATAAAATAATGGAAAATCAAAGGTACTTCTCCCCCTAATTAGTGCCAAGATAATATTATTAAATATTTTCCTTAATTTCATAGAATCTAAAGGAAAGAAACCTCATAATTCATCTATCTGTACAGAGTAACTAAGTGAAACAAAAGTCAGATGGAAATGCCACATTACAAGCAGCATTTAAGATAAAAAAGGTAAACAATCAGAACTACTTAAACTTCCAAGTTTTTTATTTTTTAGGGATTAATGCTTCAGCTATCCTCAATACCTTAAGATATATTCTAAGAAGAATATCCAGTTTTCTTAAAGAAAGGAAAAAAAATTAAAGTTTAGGAATAGGGTTTAATTAACCTTATTTAATATAGAAAATTTACTGAATATTAGGGTCAGGCACTATGCTAAACTTAACTTGTATTTTGTATATTTAGCTTCTTGACAATCCTGAGGTTGACATTAAATGATATTAATGACTATTCCATTAAATTTTAAGCCATAAAAGGATAGACATAATGTCCAATTTATTCACCAACATATACCCAGAGCAAGCACAGTGCCTGCAAAGAGTAGGTTCTAAATATTAGTTTGATGAGCCAAAGAATGAATGGATGCTTATCGAGTTTTACAAATAAAGAAAGCTATAAGAAAAAAATATATTATGAAACTTGTCCAAGGTCAGAGTTGAGAAGGGAAGGTATTTGAACCCTGAAGAGTTTGCACTACTAGCCACTACAATAATAAATCATAATACTCATCAATTAAGCCAGTACTATTAATATAAATCAAATCATTCATTAGCCTTTAGTTTTAAAAACAGCATGCAAGTATATATCACCAAAGATAGGTATTTTAAGTCTCCTAATGGGTAACTGTAACAATCATATTCCAAGTAAGCACTCAAAATGTATGGAACTGCAAATGAAGTTAAATAACTTGCAAAAACAGAATAATACAAACCATTCCTTGCCAAGGTGGTGGTGGTCCCATGTTATGAAATTCCCTCACATAATCATTGTAGGACTAAAATGAAAGATGATAATGTTAATAAATAAATAAAATGCCCAGAAGTTATAAATCATATACAGATTTTATGTACATTAAATTTAAAAAGTGAGATGCTTACCCCATTTAAAAACACATCTCGGCGAACTCCTGAAAACCGTCTGTTGGGAATAAGATTTGTGAAACTAAATTCAGGTAATTCATAAACCAGTTCCAAGAATGTAATTCGAAACTAAGCAAGAGTGAACCCAACTTACCTATCTACTTCCTGGTATCGTGGATCCTTTAAATACCCTGTTTAAACATCAAGCATTTTAGTATATCAAATATATGTATTTTATTATGGCATTATAATTAAACCTTCCTTACCACTCAATTCAATTCTTCCCATGAAATAATAGTGATGCTATTATTGTATTATTCCACTTTCAGATCTTCTCAGCTTACATGATAAAAGTAACTAAATAACTTACTGATATCACAGAATTATAAACTGCTAGAGAGATTTTCATATGGATCTTCTAAATTCACACCCCACTTCTTGCTAGACAGAAATTTCTTCATGCTGCACCGTAAGGAAGGTAAGGGCAGAGGAATTATCTTGAGGACACCGTAATAGGGCTTCCTTAAAACAAATGTTTACCTCTACCTTGAGTATACACAAGTCTTGCTAAGTCAACCATAGTTTTAAAAAATGCAAACGTACAGGGAGAAAAGCAAAATTAACAAAAGTTGCAAAAATGAAGATATATACATTTTATCAATAAGTGAAAGAACCATGGTAATAAGAGAAATATTCTCCCTCCTTTTCATAAGTACTCAGTAAATTAAAAATGTAAAAAAATCTGAGTGGCCAAGTTACTGGGGAAAAATTTAATTTTACTCTCTGGAATATCCCATTTTGGAGAAGAATGAGGCTTATCAAGCCACTTGCCACATACAGTGCTGTAATGCTAACACCAACTTCCAAACTGCCTAATTTTTATACGTGTATCACTGACTGTTTTAAATATCTTCTCTTAAATACACTTTGCCTTTTTCAATTCCAGTAAGGGAAAGACTAACTGAAAAGCTGCTTTTAGATTAAACCAAGCATTCCCCATTCCTCTCTAAAAAAATGATGTCAAAAGTATTTTTATTTAGAAAAATACAGCATTATTTCCGTTTCCATTTAAAGCTGTATACACATGAAATACTAAGTATCAAAGGGAATAAAAAGCTTAATACAGTGTAAGATTACTGCTTTCCCTAACTACATTTAATCTTAAAAGCACAAGTGCAGTTTCCATTTGTGCAATAATGATAAATTAGTAATTTCAGATAATTAACAGATTCTGATAATGAGTCACACTAGAATAAACAACCTTAACAAAGAAGAGGAATTACTACGTGATTAATAATTTCCTAAGGTTTAAGTAGTCGCATCCTAAAGTTTTCTCACTTTTAAAACTATAGGGCCATGATAGACGTTTGTGTTGTTGTTGTTGTGTTTAATAATTTCAAGTCAAATATCTGCAGGATTATAAAATATTAACCTGGTCTCTGATGAAACTCAGGGGCATAGTCAATCCTTGGTTTCTTTCTGCTGTTATGAATATCATAATCTTCTGGTCGACGCCTACACAAATTAGACACATTAGAAATTAAACCAAAAACTGCTGGGAGAACAAACAGCAAAGCAAGTGTTTCTGACAGAAATAAGCACACAAAAAAGCTCATTATTTCCTTTAAAATAACACCCTCATTTTTGGTGAGCAAATATCTTAAAATTCCTAAATTCTAATTCCTCAAAGTAATTACTATACACCAATCCTTAGATGTATCGCTGGAATAGATATTCTCTGTAATCCTCATGCTATGACGAGGCACTTGCAAAGAGTCATCTGCTCAAAATACGTACATCACATTTTAGTAATCTAAACAAAAGTAAATGAGCTGCCCTCAAACTAATATAAATATCCAGTTTAACAAAACACTTTCCCAAATAAAGTCTCCATTCAGGTAAAAGAAAGGGGAAAAAAAACTATCATCATTACACAACAGGTAACTCTAAAATCTATATATTTAAACGTATTAATGTCATTTTAGTCTAAGTCTAAAGAAAATTAAGAATTTCTTAAATATTTTTCTTCTGCTTTGCACAAAATTACACTTTTCACATGATCATACAGAAAATTAGATAATTAAACGTGACTTTACAGAAAAGTTTTGAAAATCTTAGTACTTTGAAAAACCAATTTCTAAAGTTAATAACATTTAGGAATTATGGGAATGTTTTCCAGAGACAATGCCTTAAAATAAAACTGGCAGGTAATGGGGCAGAGTTTTAACAGAGTTCATAAAACGAGTTCAAAGTGTATTCTTTAGAAGGTGACAACTTTACTATCTGCAGAGGGCTGCTCTTCACTATCTTCCATAAATCCCAATGGTTAATATAAATACATCATTAAATACACTTCATTTTACTTAGCATTTAATAAAGAGCTACACAAAAGAAAAACAAAAATCCAAGTTTTTAAGGTAATAATAAATACACCTTTTTACCCTAATGTAAAAAACTCCATAATAACCTGGTATCACTAGTTTTCCAGCTATTTCTCTGCATATCAACTGTTTTCATTAACTTTTGCAACACAAGTTCACTCAAACTACAAAGCTGCAACAAACCCAAGCCCCCCAACAGAATAAAAACAGTTGCATCTACAATAAATAAGACTAAGAAAATTAAAAGCTGGTTTAAAAAAATAAACATACCGCTTTCTTGTAGTTTGGGGAGTGCATTTACGACCGGTATAAAACATGATAGTAACAGTTCATAAAGTAGTCCAACTACTGACTTTAAGCTGTAAGCCACATACAAATATGGAGGCCCTGGCAGGCTTGAGAGAAGGTGTAGTGTAAGTATAGTTTACAGTCCATTGCAAAACTGAGGTAAAAACTTCACTTGTATGTACTGTATTGCACTGGAAACCTCTTAGCTTAAAACTTCAAAAGACATCTTGGTGCTCAGTCCTTTTAGGCCAAAAATAAGGGGGCTCTGCCAGGTTTCCTCCTACCTACTTGACAGTGTCCTTCTTAAGCTCAAAGAAATGGGGACTCTTGTTGGATTATCTGTACCTACCACAGGATGTTTCCACCAAAAGGAAACTTAACCAAAGGTTTCATCCCATCAACCACACATCCAACAGTCTTTAGCAGAATATTTTAGATTTAGCTGTATGCAAATCTATACAGGGGAAGATGTTGGGTAGAAGGGCATATATCAGTCCTTTGCAAAGACTTCTCCAATTCTGTAACAAGTTAAACCCCCTTTTCCTGGAAAATGCTGTTTAGTTCATAAGTAGTGATCAATAACCATGGCGATCCTCTAAAAAACACTTTTAAGTCCACAGGTACTGCCAGCATCTGGAAAAGCTGTAAACAGACACAGCAACAGCCCTTCTTTTTGGTTTGTTGCCGGGTCTCCCAGGGCCACTTGATCCCCTTTGGAAAGAACCTATTGTTTTCAGAAGCTCAGCAAGATGTGTGAATTCACTGGGTACAAGTTAGACAATATTTGACAATGGGGTTAACACATCACGATGGTAAAATCTGAAACAGTCCCAATAATGCTCCTCTTGAATATCAAAATAACTTAAAATATTTTATCCTCTAAATGAGGCGTCTTCTGAAAAAATATTAGTGATCCTTTATAAAAGTCCCATATCTGATAAGGCTTATCCAGAGACACACCTGAAAGAAAAGGCTTTTTACAAAATATTAACAATTTTTGCAAATAAAGACTTCCTCCTCTTCCTCCTTTCTAGCCTGTTCTTAGCAACAAAGGCCTACCTCATTTCAATGGTATACATTGTATTATCAGATTATTATCTAATCTAAACTGGTTATCACTCTTTAGCAGATAATTTTTTCTGCATAAGGAAAGATCCCCATTTTCCTCTTGAAAAATGACTGAGACCAAGGTGACCATGTGAAATCCTCAATGAAGCCACAAACTAGTCCATGCAGCTTGATTTGAGGATTTTCTCTTTCTTCTTTACCGCAGGACAAACTTTTGACGAATCACATTCCTCCATCATGTTATTCTGATACATGTGCCTATTATCAGTCCAAAGAACGTTTCTAACCTTCCCACATCCCGGACTGGTTCTCGACGGGATGGACGTCCTCTTGACCGGGGCTGAGAATGCATTCTTCTCTTGTGACGCATTTTATGAATGACCTGATACAAGTCAATACTTTCATCAGGGGGAAATAGAAGACAAAGCTGGGTTCCACATTCAAGTTCAATTTCCTAGAATAGGAAAGTAGTAATTTACAAGATGAAAAAAAAGGAGAAACTTTCAATAGACTTGTATTTTCCTGATGTACAAGAACAAAAACAGATTGACTTGGAGGCTTCCTTCCCAAGGCTGATGATCGTATGAGATTCCGATAAATTTCCTTGAAAGGTTTCTAAAAAACCTTTTAAAAGTGTTTCACGTATTTATATAAGGGGAAAAATTAAAAGTGTAGAATCTCCAACGTTAACTACACAAAAAACTCTGTGACAATCTCCCTCTGCAACAAAGGAATATTTCTTTGTGCAAAACACAGAAGTATCAGGACAAAGTCATCCATCTCAATACAGTGGAGGAAAAACGTGTTAGTGTGTCAACAATTTTCATAATAATAAATTGCTAAATGCACTTAAATACATTATATTAACTAGAAAAACAGACTAAATCTACAGACTTTTTAAAATTAAGTTTTATTTTCAATTACCAATATTTTCACTTAGGAGCAATGAAAACCTGGTTCAAAATTACATGTAGAAACCGTAAGGTTCACAGGTTTGGGTTTAAGTCACGGCACACTTTTAATTTCATTTGCAGATTTGAAAACCTGACTACACATACTTATCTCCTTTTCATAAAGCTTCCTTCTACTCAGAAAACTTCAGCAAAGACATTAAATGGCATTTCTAAAATATATTATACAAAGTTCAGAATCTGTCAAACAGTAATAACATAATGAAAAAGCATGTAAAAATCATGCCAATTCTCTTTGAAAACTTTTCCTTCAATTGTATTAATGAAGTACCATATAAAGCTACCTTTCAACATTAACGGAAGTCAGATTAATCAATCAAAATCACAGTAATCACAAACTCCAAATAATATTTTCCCTTAATCTTTCCCACAAATTCAATCAAAAATGGTTTTATAATATCCTTCAATAAAGATCTCTAAAAGTGTTGATTAAATATATGTTTTTTAAAGAATCAATTAAAACAACAAACCTGTCCATCACGTCCGATCTTTACTGGCTTATGTTCATTCCAAGGATTGGTGAGATGAGCCGACTTAGTGAAGGGTAATTCACGCCTAAATACAAAGTAATATTAATTATATTACTTTGCAGAATCCTTATACTACTTTAGTAGTGAATTCCTATGTTAATCATGATTTAAATATGACTAAAATTTAAGACTGATAGAGCTTATTCCCCAGAAAGGGAGCCCCCTTCAGAGACACACTCTTTCCACATTCTCAGGTGTTCTCAAAATTTTAAAAAGCTAAACAATATGCTTAAGATAATGAGCTTGAAACCAAGACAGTTTGGGGTTTAATCCCAGCTATCTCTCAGCTTCTCGCCTGAGTTTCTTCATCTTATAAACAAGGATATCACCACCTTCTTCATACTTGTTTTAAGCAGTCTGCATATGAAATAACATATCAAATGTTTAGCATATTTCTTGCTTCTGTGTACTAAAAATCTTGTATGTTTTTAAAAAATAAATTTATATTTTTTTTTTGGCTGCGTTGGGTCTTTGTTGCTGCGCGCGGGCTTTTCTCTAGTTGTGGTGAGTGGGCTTCTCAATGCGGTGGCCTCTCTCATTGTGGAGCACAGGCTCTAGGCATGCGGGCTTCAGTAGTTGTAGTGCACAGGCTTAGTTGCTCCGCGGCATGTGGGATCTTCCCGGTCCAGGGCTCAAACCCGTGTCCCCTGCATCGGCAGGCGGATTCTCAACCACTGCGTAACCAGGGAAGCCCCTAAAAATCTTGTATTTTTTAATAACTGATCACAAAGAGATGAAGCTTAACCAGGCAGTTAATACCAAATGAAAATACATGCCCCCTATCCTTGGTTCAGGGCTGCTTTCCCAGATTCAAATGTCCTCCCTCCTTTTGATAAGGCAATACTCCCCACCACACATGAAATGGCTCTTGACAACACAAATGTTTTTATTCATAAATTCCTATATTTGCATGTATTAATTATGCCCTTCACTTACACTACAGTGCTATACCTAAATAATTTAAACAAACTCTGGCTCTAAGCTGAGCCATAGGGCAAAATGGTCTCACCAAGTTAAAAAAAGATACCCTGTATTTTTATAGTTCTTTATCAATCCAGCACAACACTGAACACAAACGTGACACATAAGTACTTGTCAAAAAAAAAATCGAAAATTAACATCATTCAATAAGGTTTCATCTACTTGTGCATAAAGTAATACCAAATTAAATAAATGCTTTAATTAAAGGTTATATATATACACATATATACAATATAAATGAAACTGCTCAAAAGACATACAAAGATGAATAAAATAAAGAGCTTGCATTCCTAACCTTTCTTCCACAGCTTTTATCAGAGAGTAAACAAGCACACACAATTATTTTGTAAAAGGATGGGTACCATAAATAGAGTACAGAAGTTTTGTTTTTAATGTGCATGGTCATATCTATTTTGGAAAGAAAGAAAAAACAATCAGAAAATGCTTCCTGGAAAAGGTGGCATATGGGATAAGCCTGAAAGAAAAATGACTCAGGAAAAGCCGTATGTAGAGAGGTAAGGCAGGGTTACATTTGAAGCAATGAAAAGGACCTGAGCAAAGACATAATGGAGAAGAAAAAATACAAGCAAATAACCTGGTCCAGTGGACCAGCTATATAACCATTTATTCTAACCTTATGTGAATTTTCTTAAAGATGAATATTAAACTCCCAAATTTTACACAACTATTTTTAAACCTCAGAAAATATTTCGACATTTACAGGAAAAGAGAAGTATATCTAAAATTAAAGTATCAAGGTGGCATGATCTGTGGTGGTGGTGATGTGAATGTATGGGAGAAATGGGCAGAGTGTACAGAAATGCCTACTAGGTACTACTACTGGATTCCTCACCTTAAAGACATCTTACCTCACACATCAAGAGTGGTTCAATAGTGTATATACATACATAAAAATATGTGTGTATGTATCTACATACACACACACACACACACACACACCCTTTACAGGGAAGGCAGGGGGAAAGAGACTATCATTAAGCTAGAATAAGTCCATACCAAAAGCCTAGAATATCCAGATGCAGATCTATAGTTAAAACTGTACTTTAATAGCTTCTCAGATTTTTCCTCTCAGTTGCCAGTTAAAAAAAGGTTACGGAAAGGAATAAATAACCTACAACTACAAAAGTGCAGGACGGTTACAAATTATTATTGTACAGAGTTACCACTGTTATTTAAACATTAGCAATGGAATACGCTAGGTCCAAAAAAAAGGCATATGTTGAGCAGTTTGAGTCACTTAGGGTTAAAATTCTTTGGTGGCACTCGTTCTAACTAGATTCTAGAGACCTCTGCCCACTGTTTCGACAAATTAATCCCAGACTGAAAAGCACAGAGAACTATGAGGCCTTAGGAAAAACAGGGCTTAGATTAAGACTAAGAGAACTGCACATCTGTGGTCATCACAATTATAGAGCAGGCATCCTAAAAATCAGCTTTTGAGCAGACATGTAATGAAAAAGCCTAGAGATGACTGTCTTTACTGTGAGTACCCTAGGTAACATGGCAGTGATTCTCTGACTTAAGGAGCTTAGAAAATGGGGCATATTTAACAAAAGAACATGAAACTGTACAGAGGCTCTTACGTACTGACAGCTGTTTTGGTCATTAAAACTAAAAGGAATAATATCGAGAAACCATGAAAGAAAAGAGAAATGGGTTATCTGGAATGGACAAGAAAGGGGTGAGGTTAAAATACAATATAGTCAGTAGATTTAATTCTGGTTGAATGACATTGTATAGATTTTAGCCTTACTTTGATCTAACTCCCAGCAGCAACTTATGTCACTTTTTAATGCCTCCTTTCCTATCTGCTACCATACACCATCTAGTTTTAAACTCCGGTGTGCCTACAGGTTTGAGGTGCATGTAACGATTCTGCATTTTAATAATCAGATACTACTGATGCAGGTGATCCAGGGACCACACCTCAAAAAACTTAAGGCTAGTTATTATTAAATCCAAAAGGTGCTTAAATAAAACTCTAATAACTGTCATATCTGAAAAGAAAATATATTAATAGCAGTTACTATTACTGATAGCAAAGCCTTCAGGGTTTATATTTATTAAAGTTTCATCCTTTTAACACTGAAGGTCAAATGTAATTCTCATTTCACACAGAAAACTAAGAGTTCAAGTGACTTACTCAAAGAAATGTCAATGTAATAAGAACACATGCCCCCTCAGAACTCTGAAGTATTTTAATATTACTCTTTAACGCACTTATGAGTATTTAAAAATAAAGTTAGTTTTTTTTTTTAATTAAGAATATTCTTTCCAGGTAAACCTAAAACTCACTTAACAATAATAAAAAACATTACTACACAAAATTTTACACAAAATCTTAGCAGAATGGACTATTTGGGTTTGTACCTCTTCTGATGCTAGCTATATATATTTCAAATGAGTTAGTAAAAGAGCCAGTAAGTCAATGAAGAAGAAAATGAAGACGATAATCTGTGAATAAATTAAACTCATCTTAAATTAAGAAACAAATTTCCTTATCAATAATCTGAAAATGAAGGTTCATAAAACAAGTAACATTCAAAATAAAATTTGCTACCACCAATCTAAAACTGGGTAATTATTTTTCTCCTAAAAAAGCATCACCTCCAAATATTTTCCAGTGACACCAATAATGTTTCTAGTCATTAAACCATAGACTTAACAAATCTCTCCTTTGGCCTTTACAGTTATCCATCCAAAAAATTAAGTAAAAATGTCTATCTCTGCTAAGAAATAACTGGCACCTTGTCTTCCCTATAAACTGCCACCAGATTTTTAAATTTTATAATTTTGATTATGATTTAACTTTAGAAATTAAGAACTATAAATCTATATTTTAAAACCCTGGGTACAGTAGAGTATGGGAATATCATCTATAGTCTCACCACCCTAACAATGCATTCCAACATTATAATTATCCTTTCATTTGTTGTATCTTTCCATGTTATTACATGGACAATTATTTTTGTGTATTACATTTAAGTGACAAACCATAATTTACTTAACCAATTTCCTATGAGAGAATTTAGACTGCTTCTAATTTTTCCCTATAGAAAGTAATGACAGGGGGCTTCCCTAGTGGCGCAGTGGTTGAGAGTCCCCCTGCCAATGCAGGGGACATGGGTTCGAACCCTGGTCTGGGAAGATCCCACAAGCCGCAGAGAAACTGAGCCCATGCGCCACAACTACTAAGCCTGTGCTCTAAAGCCTGCAAGCCACAACTACTGAGCCCAAGTGCCACATCTATCGAAGTCTGCGCGCCTAGAGGCCGCGCTCCACGACAAGAGAAACCACCGCAATGAGGAGCCCGCACACCGCAACAAGGAGTAGCCCCTGCTAGCCGCCAACTAGAGAAAGCCCGCCTGCAGCAACGAAGACACAACACAGCCAAATATAAAAATAAATTTATTTTAAAAAAAAGTAATTACGGGATGAATAATGGTGATATATTTATATGCGCATATAGCTTTTTGCTACTCTATTAAACATCAACCTAATACACTATCTCTACTGTATCACTGCCCATTTTCATAGTTCCTCACTGTCCCACAGCAAAGGTTTATTAACTCCTTAGGCTGGCCCACATTACTACCCATCTTTGCCTTTTGTTCTTCTCTTTAATGACTATCTGCTTTATTAAAAAGGTGGTTCCCTATCCTATCCACACACCCCACTCACACCCCCCACCCCATGGTTTCTGATTTCATGTCTCTTCTTTGTGCTACTCTGCCTTCTGAATATGAACAGCATTTTTCTTTCTTATCCAATTCCTCTATCCTCATCAAAAATCCACCTAAGCCGACTTAATGATACAAAAAAATCCATATGGTCCCTTTCAGGTAATTCTTATTTAGCTAAAGTTAATTTTACAGGTAGTAGATTCGTGCATGCCATATAAAGTTCACTTAAATAATTAGCTTTTCATATTGTTGAAATAGCTTTCTAAGCCCAAGATGGAGCCACTCCTGTCCAAGGTGCTAAGCCAGCAAACTGAAACTTAGATAACTTTCATGTCCCTGTAAATGCTCCACTTGACCAGAAATGCAACATATCCAGTCAGTCAATCCCCAAATGCCAAGCCAACTCTGGGCTTCCTCATCCCAAAGAAGGTTGACTGTGTGGCCCCATCTAATCAGATATTTTCTTATTTGTCTGTTTCTTATTCTTTACTATTTATCCTATAAAAGCTTTCTGCCTTCTGCCCCATTTTGCAGTTCTCGACAAGAGACTATCCATTTGCTGAAGTGTTAAGTCTCTCTGTATCATCTAAATTGACTTCTTTAATCATTTTTTTAAAACAATGTACAATCGTTCAGTAAGGACAAAAAAAGTGGTAAATAACTCAGATTTCAAAGTAAGTCTACTTTTCTAACAAACATTTAAATCTTAACTACTGCAGTTTCAAAAGGTCACAATGCCAACTAACATGATTTGCTAACTTCCTTAAACACTACTTGTTCACAACTAAATTAGTCACCTCCAAAATGTTATATTAGCCAGGCCAAAGGGTGACTATTTTCCCACTCCACAGTAATAAAATGGCATGTTAAATCACTAAACATAAACATGTGCTAATAACATAAGCAACTGTCTGATTTGTAAATTTACTGCCATAATACTAATGCAGAGAACAAATGAAATACATAAAACTCTTGACTAAATAAATCTTTGCCCTATGCATTCTACATTACATTATAAAGGTGGTGAACAATACAATCTAAGCATATTAATGTTACTTTTACTTTTAACATTGTTAAATAAACTCTATAGATCCCAATCAGCCTAGGAATGACACCAAAATAAGGGGGAAAATAATTAGAATAATAAATTAAAACTAAATAACTGTGGAGTTTTAACATTATTCTCAACTGGTAGCCCATTCAAAACAAGAGCAACTTTAATTATCTACACTGAAGTGTGTAATTTACCTGCAAATCCAGTCAATTTTAAAGACGCCTCCCAGCATTTTAGCATTCATTCCTGCTGGAAGTACCCAATGTATAGGAGATCCTCCATGGTGTGATTCTGAAGAAAGTCTTGCAAATCCTAGGGGAATAAATCACAACATAATATATAGATGCAAATATAATTAATGTTTTTACATATCCAAATTATTTTTACTCTTACCTTGAAATTTTCCACTCTCTCTCACAGAAAATATTAAGATAACACTCCTTGCAGATCTGAATGCAGCATTTAATTTCTTCTCATTTACTGGCAGTGTAGACCATACACCCTATATAAATGATGTAAAGATCAAAGATTGAAATTAATGTAAATCTTTTATGTTTCCAATTACATTTGCAGAAGACCAAGGTTACCAATAAGCTATAATGAATAAATGTCCTATTTATTCATAGGACATTTATGAATAATGTATGTCAAAATAATGGAATAATCTATTAAAAACTTGGGAAAAATATGGAGAAAATTACCAACCTTAACAAAATCATTAAAACAACTAGTAAACACATGGGGACAGGGGGCAATCAAATCATATGGGCTAGAATTTTAGATAATAAAAACAATCACCTACAATTTAAAATCAGAACCATTTACTGTGGTAAAAACATTTTGTTTGAAGGTGAATCACAATGTGTACATTTTTTTCTTTAAAAACTGTGACTAACCAAATAATTTAAAATGATCATGTTAATAAATCCATAAGTGAAGAATTTCTGTCAAGTTTCTAGCATTTCTCTCTTCTTTCTATTTAAGTTCAAATTTTCATGTATCAATAGTTTGACTGAAGAGACCTGTGTTTTATGTTGAGCTGGAACATAGTTATTATTTCCAAAGCATTTTAAACAATTCTTTGATCATGAAAGATTAAGAGGCAGGAATGGTAATGTAAACCAGAACCTCTATTCAGTTTAATCTGCTGATACATACTAGACCTCATTCTCACTAGGTGCTTAACTACTTCTGCCTAAATCCACTCCAGCTAAAGAACAGAATAAACCTCCACTATTTAGTGTATTATTCCTTCCATCTGTAAAATTTAGTGGGTAACCCTCAACTTAAGTTAGAAATATAGGATTATTAATATTGACAGAAATACAGTTTAAAAAATGCTTAGCTTTAGTTTTAACTTTCTCAAAGTCAGTAGAAACTCTCTTAAAACAAAAATACAAAAATATTAGAATAGTTGGTATAAAAAGTAGATGCATTTTTGTAACAAAAACATTTTTTAAAAAATTAACCTTACGACATCCTATAGCAACTGGGCATATCCCTTTTGTAAAGCCCAGGGTGGGGCTTTAAACTAAAACTAACTCTTCCTTTTTCTTCTAAATCCAAGTGATCTTACTTCTAAAAGTAAAAGAAACTCCCCGGAAAAGAATTCAAGAAAATCTCAAGGTGTA
This sequence comes from Delphinapterus leucas, assembly GCF_059928025.1. Lineage (NCBI taxonomy): Eukaryota > Metazoa > Chordata > Mammalia > Artiodactyla > Monodontidae > Delphinapterus > Delphinapterus leucas. The sequence continues at coordinate 478,663 of NW_028322269.1, read as the reverse complement.
AAACAAGCAGCAATATAAAACAAAACTGGTTAACTAAAAAGACTTTATAAAATTTATTAGTATAATAAACTAGCAATTGAGTATAGAAACACAAAAATCCAAAGAAACACGGCTTTTTCAGTACGACGTATAATTATATATTCTTCAAATATTGAATATTTTAAATTCTAAACTCATCTTCAAAAGATTTAAAAGAAAACTCAAATTACTACTAGGTTGCCTAACCAGTCAAAAAAGCAGACCCTACATGGCAACTGGACTATGGATCTCTAAAGCTTTAATGAAAATTACAGTATGTCATGTACTCAAGTGATACTCAAGTCCACCTTCACATTTAAATTTTCAAGATTAGGATATTTCAACAGAACTGATGCTAATACCTTAGCTTTGGCAAGGGACACATTCTCATGGTTGTTACTCTTTATGAGAAAAAATCTCGCATCCTGTAGGACATATTTGAGTTTACTGGTTTGATCTGAAAAAAAGAAATCCAAATTGATTAAACAGAGGCCATTATCACACAGAGGGATATAAGTTGTACTAACTGAAATCAGCCCTCCAAAACCCAGCTAAACTTTTTAAATTCATAATCACCCATTCAACCTAGAAAGCTAAGCCACAACACATAATAAAGCAAAGCTAAGAAAGACACCAGCATTTTGCAAGAAGGCAAACCTAATATAGTAATGTTCTAATATATCAGATCCATATTTTTTAAGTGTGAAAATGGCTATAAATTTTATAGATCTTTATCACATTAATCATTTAAAATTTACTAATAGACCATTATGCTACTAAAATATATATACCATCCACTCTGTCCAAAAACTGTTAAGATGTCCTAAAATGTCTGCTACTGTTCTGAAAGGTACCCAGTAAGAAGTGAACATGGAGCTCTGTGTAAGACTAAATTACTTTTTTTCCCTTAATGTAATATATCAGAACATTACTACATTAAAACCAACTATTAATGGAGAACCAATAAGGCAAAATAATGACTTTTAAGGAAGCATGCAATGAAAACAATTTCAAATTTAAATGATACCTTTTCGGACAGCACGAACGGAAGATGATAATTTCTCATGCTTCTTTTCTGAACCTGTATTTAGCCAAAGTACATTTGTTCAGATTGAGCTTTAATAGAGATAAGACAAAATTTCTACAGTCTTGTCACATAAAGTTCTCATTCAAGACAAATTATTCTTCCTGGCGCACCCACACACACAAAAAAAAATACTTCTCAATGTGTACGAGTGTTTTGCTTTTTGGGTTGTTTGGATGTTTTTAAAAATATTTGAACAGTTTCTCACTCAGAAAACTAGTCACTGAATCATCATCTTCCAAGAAAAAAAAAAGTGAAATTCCACTTAAGCAGTAACAGAACAGGATTAAAATAATAAGAAAAAGCTTAGTTTCCTCTAGATTTATTATACTGAACATGCCAGAAATCAATACTAATGAATATTAACAAGTTCACGCTAAACTACAGCCTCCACACACTTTTTACAGCAGATTACATTAGAATCAGTCAGATATGATCACAAATAAAATGAGAATACCTGCATATGACTCTGATGCAGAGCTTCCACTTCTATCAAAAACAATAGGAGATATGCCTCTAGCTCTCTTCCTTTCCTTCTTTTTCTCATCTAAAAAAGAATTCAGACAAGATTCTTAAAAACATTACAATATAGGTACCGTTAGTCAAACAAGAATCTATCATCATGCATCTGGATTTTGCATAATCCCTAAGTATTATTCATTACTAATCCTTCCTGACCCCCTCAATTTCCTAAGATGTTCCAATTCAGACACTGTTCAAATACTAAGGACATTTTGTTATTTCTCCTACCAACTTTAATCAAATAAAAATACACAGCTATAATTAAGAACTACTTATCCTATATATAAAAGGTCTTAAAGTTTTAAAAGAGAAAAAAATTCTGCAAAGCAAACACAACTTTTCTTTCAATTAAATTTACGGTGTTCCCTTCTATGAACCAAGTACCACTGTTTTAAGTCCTCTTTTTAAAAAGTATACTATCATTCTTCATCACAATTCCAACTCTGATTCTATCTTAGATGTCTGATGAACCCCAGAACCCAAAGCCTTTCAATTTTTTTTTTTTTTAATTACACTACAGTAAATTAGCGACTCCCTTCTGGTTGCCACTGCTTGCTTTTGTATCTTCAATTCCATTCTTCCTGACCACTTCCTTCCTGAATTACTGCTTATTTTCAAATTCAATTTAAAATTTATCTCTAAAATCTCAGCGATAGTCTATGTATTTCTATTAAAAAGCTGGGAATCTTCAGTAGACAGAAGAGGTTTGCATTACCTGTAAGAACCATTTCAGGCTTAATTTGGAAGCATATAAATAAGGGCCTAAAATGGAATTAGACTCTCCTGTCTCTGTTGCTATTTTAATTACACCACTATAAGCACCTTTACTTTTCAGCTAGAAGGAATATGATGGGAGAAAATGCATATACTTATTTTTATAAAAGTTAACAGAATGTTGAAAAATAAATGATCTTTCATACAAACTCCTATTTTAAAAGCTTTAAATAAATTATGTCCCTTAATCCTCATAACAAACTCATGAGATACATAATACCCATTATTCTCATTTACAGAAAAGGAAACCTCAACTTAGTGGTGTGGTTAGGCAACTTGGCTAGGGTCCCACAGTTCCTGAGTGGCAGAACCTAGTTTCTAACTTGAAAGTACAAGCCATGAGCAAGAGAATAGAAAAGATATTTTACTTCTATTCTTGAAAGGGGATTCTAGGTTTAAACTAGTTTAAGATGGAAAACTCCAAGGACAAAAGTTCCTTTTCTTTTAGTTTAAGCATTTTTCCCTTTGTAATTTACTACTAATTCCTTCTGCAAATAAATGTTAACAAGAAGCTTGTAAATGATGCTGATTTTCCTAACTTAAGGCAAAAAGGAAAGGCAAAGCAGTACATATTGGCACAACTTCAAAGCCAGGCCCATTTAAAGCTAGCAACTTGGGAACATAATGAAATTTATATAACTAGCTATAGAGAAAAGCATTTATTTACAGGCTTGTTGGCCTTGAATGATACCTGACCTTTAAGTTTTAAAATCCTCTCCCTCAGGGTAAACTATAAGACTTCAAGAGAATAGACTGAAGCCTTTTAGTATAAAATGACTGAGAATCTCGCCCAAACAGATAACAGGAGTTTTTGTCATATCCCAAATCTCTTTCTCATCTATGTCTGTTTTGTTCACTGACTACACATTCTTATATAGTGTTTGGCACACAGAAGGAACTGAATTCACTGAATCAATGAGTATGACAGGTACATGAAAGAGATTAGAAAAATAACTGTTTAAAAAAATTTTTTTAATTATTTCTTTCAAAAATTCTAGCATGTTTCTTTTATTCTTTTCCTCTTTGAACAGTTAGGGATCTAAGCATTATAAATTGATGACAAAGGTAATACATCTCTTGCTGCTGTTTAAAAATAATACTTTACGGTTCTAAGTACTAAAAGAATCTCACAAAGATGATGCAGGGACTTCCCGGGTGGTGGAGTGGTTAATAATCCACCTGCCAGTGCAGGGGACACGGGTTCAAGCCCTGGTCTGGGAAGATCCCACATGCCGCGGAGCAACTAAGCCCATGCGCCACAACCACTGAGGCTGCGCTCTAGAACCCGTGCACCACCGAGCTCACTTGCCTAGAGCCCGTGCCCCACAAAAGGAGAAGCCACCACAATGAGAAGCCCATGCACTGCAATGAAGAGCAGTCCCTGCTCGCAGCAACTAGAGAAAGCCCGCGCACAGCAATGAAGACCCAACACAGCCAAAAATAAATAAATAAATTTATTTTAAAAAAAAAAAAGATGCAGGAAATATAATAGAAGCAGAAGTAAGATCTCGCCCAACAATTTTTATGTAATGTTAAATACAGCATTACCATGAAAAATCTCCAAGAATTTATTATCTTTTTTGTATAAGTAACCTTCACTGCTCTTAAGTTTATGATCTCCTCTCCCGACTATTATTCTCAGGTCAAAAAAACAATTGAGGGCTTCCCTGGTGGCGAGTGGTTGAGAGTCCGCCTGCTGATGCAGGGAACAGGTTCGTGCCCTGGTCCAGGAAGATCCCACATGCCACGGAGCGGCTGGGCCCATGAGCCATGGCCGCTAAGCCTGCACGTCCAGAGCCTGCGCTCCGCAACAGGAGAGGCCACAACAGCCAGAGGCCCGCGTACCGCAAAAAAAAAAAAAAAGAAAGTCATCTAACAAATAAACCTTTAACAACCACCAAGTGTGTCACTTTTATAAGGAAATTACTGAAATTTTGAGAAAAAATAAGGTAAAATAAACTGGAATCTAGAAAATTCAAGACACAAAAACTAAACTGTGATCCCTTGTATTTAAAAATCTTTAAAAACATTTTTTACCTCTGGTGGAGTTCCAGATCCACCCCGTTTTTCTCTCACACATTATTACAAAGAGAAACCACTCCAAAATAAAAATAATAATGTCCTGCATACTAAACACAGTCTTTAAAAAATGTTCCACATAAGAGCTCTTCCAAAGAAAAGCCACAAATTTTTCTTTAATATGGAAAGTAAGAGTTCCAGGCAGGTATCTCTTTTATAACAGTAAGTCTCTTAACAGTTTTAATATCCAGGTTTTATAAAACTATTGGCTACCATTCAATCTGAAATGTCTAATCCACAAAAAACATAAAGTATGAATAAGTATCTTGTTAAGTATCAGCATCTAGGAACTTATTAAAAATATACATTATTTCAGGCCCTACGTATTTATATGTCTCCCTCGTTTGACTTAAACAGGATAAACGTTCAAGTCTAAGAAATATCGTTCTTAACAGGGACACCAAAAAGAAGATTCCTATAATAAAATGTTCCCTACTTTTACAGGTTTGACACATTCTCCACAATAAATGAACATTCATTCATATTGCCAATGCAATTTTTGTTCTCTATCCATTATCATAAATTACAAAACGTATATCCCATCAATTTGCAAAAAGTATGATGGGATAGTAGAATTAAAGATTCCACAAGTTTTTTTTTTATATCAAACCCAACTACTCATCTATTCAGTTTAACTCTTTAGCCCCCTGTCAAAACCTATCTAAACTCCCAAACCTAGAACTCTAGTGAGCAAAAGGCTAGAAGCACTTCAGCTGCCAATTAGAAAATACCTGGTCATTTGCTCTTATCATTTACACTATATCAAAAATATGATTTACTAACAATGTACTACACTAAAATGATAAAATTCTATAATAATGACATTTAACTATCATATATATCAAAAGAATAGAATTTTTCTTGTATTCCAATATTTAGTACATTTGGCCTATGTAGGAGATCGATGCTGCATCTTCACATAAGACAGCCATGAGTATAATCATCACAGAGTGACCAGCGGTCTCTAAGTACCCTGGCCTCTCGTTGCTCTACCCTCTGAACTTCCCCCCAAAAGAGGGCTCCCTCAGTCTAATGACTGCAACTACCTACCATTCTCATATTCAAGTCTCATGGGTCAGATAAAGTGGCAGGGCATGTAGCATTGAAGGAATGACCCAAGATGCCTCTTACCCAGTCTCTCCACAATAATTTTATACTCTTATTTTCCATCTGGTACCTTTACACCCAGCCCTCTGGAGACCCTGCCCGTCAGTCAACCCACAGGTACAAAAATGAAAGAAAAGTTTGTGCTCCCAAGAGAAAAAGAAAGTTATTTTGGTTTCTGTTGCCACATGATGGAAATCTAGAGGCATTTAACATGAAAATATTTTAATACCTAGCAAACAGGTTCCATATGAATATACTTCAAGTACATCAGTGTTTAAATAAGCTGTTGTTGACTAGTATGGAAATCTAAGAATTTATAACATTAAAACCTCAAATACATTTCCTTATAGATAATCAGACTAGTGTATTTATAATACAATCAATTTGTAGCTGGGAAATGCCTTTACTAAGATATGTAAATCTTATTCAAGTACATTTATAATACTCAAAAGCACGCTATTAAAAAAAAAATCACAGGACAGTCTTACTAACATCCCCCCCATTGCCTCAAAAATTTTATAATTCAATTTAAACATGTTAAAGAAAAAAACAATTAAAAAAAAAAAAAGACAAACCTTTACATATAAAAATTAGTACCTGATCCATCGGTTCCTGAACCAGATCTGACAGACCCATCCGTGAAGGAAACAGATTCAGAATCGGAGTCGCTAGCCTCACTCCGGGTGTCATAATCATTTCCCTCTTCCTTCTGGTCTCTCTCATCCTGTTCATATTCTTCTTCTTCCTCCTCCTCCTCTTCCTCCTCCTCCTCCTCTTCCTCTTCTTCTTCCTCCTCTTCCTCCTCTCCATCGTCATCCACCTCTTCATCTTCCTCTGCATCTTCTTCTACTTCTTCATCTTCCTCCACATCTTCCACCCCTTCCTCCTCATTCTCAGTATTGTTGCCTTGCTCATCAGAAGAACCACTGCTGCCAGTCTCATGGTCAGAGCCATATTCTTCAGAGTTCACTTCCTCCTTGGAAGACTGGCTGGATCTGCTTGCACGTCTATCCACTTCAAGCCCAATTCTCTGATGTTTAAAGAAAAAGGGAATCAGCAGTCATATAACAGACAAGGTCAGAGTGAATAAATAGTTCTAGCCTCAAAAAGAACTGCTTTCTGTATTATATCTGCAATAATATTTACTACCTCAGAACCATCTGGTGTAGGGGATTTGACCCTCCTTTCAGGATCCCTTTTCCGCAGACATGTTTTCTCAGATTGACTCTTATAAGGTTCTCTGGAGGCACTACTTGACAAACGAATCTTCCGATCAGCTTCTAGACGTTTGTTTCTTTCAGATCGTTGATATTCCTCATTTTTATACTCTGTGACTGACTTTCCTTTTGTACTAACCATTCTTTTGTTATTGCTAACTGATGAGCTCAGTGGCTTAGAAATCAATTGTCTTGAATGAACAGAAGGCTTTTGTCGCTTTGTGTCAGTAGATTCCATTCGGTCACTTTTTCTTTTTGAACCTTAAAAATACAATGAAAAATATATATATAAGAATTTGGGTATTAGACTTATTTCACCAAAGTTTAACAGGTAAATATATAAGAGAATGAAAGCCTCACTTCTTTAAAATGTTTTCTGAAATACCTTTACTCCAAAGTTAATCATAAAGAAAACACAGCTTTCAAACACTGGAATAAATACATGAGACATTTCACACGTTTGGAAAAAAATATATTACTCTCATTCACATGGAATTGGGTACCACTGCTTCTTATGATTGTGCTTTTGGTGGTAAGTGCCACAAGGAACAAGTACAAAAGCAAAGACTCTTTCTTAAGAATTTGATCTCTACTTTGCTATTTTAACAAAAATAGAAATCTTACATACCTTTTTTCTCATTTTTATCTTGTTCACTCTCTGGATTATAGAGTTCATCGTCCTGTTCTGGTACTTCAGTCAAAATATCATCTAGAACATTAAGTTCTCCATCTGGAAGCAAAAGATTAAAAAGTAACAGGGAAAAATCATTAACATTAAGCATTTATTTCTGAGTACTTACTGTGTTGAGGCTACGGAAGTATGAGAACATAACCTTCAAGGAGCTTTTATTTCAGGATCAAGACACAAGAATAATTCCTATAAAATGATATAAAGTAAAGGATATGATGCACAGCTCTGGTCTACAAAGCCAGGAGTATATAACCCATAAGGTATGAAAGGATATACTGGGGTACAAAAAGAAAAAGTGAGACCTTCTGTATTTGTAGCTCATCCTTTAATGTCTAATGTTTGTGCCTGCTTTAAAATGTGCACAATAATAAAAATACATGTGTATAATTTTTAAATAAACATACATTTATCAAAGATTGTGTACTCCGGGCAGAATACTTATTACCATTGTACAGTCGAGAAATCTGGCACACTCCAGCTTAACCAAGCAATCAAGATTAACATCACTAGCAGTGGGTCAAATCAACAACATGGAACCCCTGGAATGATGCACTATGAATAGAAAAATTCTGTGATATTCCTATGCAAAACCTAAACCTATACGAGTAAACAAACATCAAACCAACCCAAATTTAGAGGCATCCAAAAATGTCACAGTTCATTCATGAAATACAAACACTAAGGAAATACTTCAGATTAAAGGAGACTAAAAGATACAATAACTGACACAGCACATTATCTGAGACAACTGAAAAACTAATGAAATCTAAACAAGGTCTGTAGATTACAAGTATCAATGTCAATTTCCTGATTTTGATAGTACTACAGTTAAGTAAAAGAGAATTCTACTTTTTAGGAAATACATACTTAACTATTTAGGGGCAAAGAAGCATCATGTCTACAACTGACAAAAGAGGGAGAAAGAATGAGTCAGGAAGACAAATGTGGTAAAAATGTTAACATTTGTGGAACGTGGCTGAAAAGCAAAAGAATTCTTTGTACTATCCTTACAGCTATCCTGTTTGTCTGAAATAATGTCCAAGTAAGTTAAAAGAAGAAAATTACTGATGGGGTACACAAATGAAAAACATTTGAGGCTGCTGGCATGGACTATAAAAGTATAACTTGTTCAGACAAGGAAACTATTGACTGTAATTGATACAGTCAATGATCGTGAAAATTTAGAACTCAGTTTTATTACCCCATCACCTTCCCTACCCCCAACCCAGTCCAACTGGATAAAATAAGTCTTAGAAATACATGCAACTATGTATTTACTACTTTAAACTGATTTTTTTTTTCAAATAAGGCACTAAAGCTAATGGTAAATGTTTTGAACACTAAATATCCTGGCATCAAAAAATATCTTTCCAAATCTAAGGTGACGTAAAGAGAGGTATAAAATCATAAAAACTGATGAGATAGGACAATTGTATCCCAGCTCCAGCCAAAAAGGAAAGCCCACTAAAATTATAGCAAGGATTATTAACCTGAGGTCTATGAACAGGTTAGATGGAGTTCAAATATCCCAAGAGGGACAGAAATCAGTGACTCAAGAGAACTAAAACAGATAATGTAGGCATAATAAGAAGGAAAGCAAGGTTACACAGGATATGCAAAAGGTAACAATGTATCTTCCTCTGTGCTTGGAGTCACTGCTGCTACTTAATAACACTGACACATACACACTACTATATATAAAATAACTAAAAAGGACCTACTGTACAGCACAGGGAACTCTACTCAACTCTCTGCAATGGCCTATATGGGAAAAGAATCTAAAAAAGAGTGGATATATGTATTTGTATAACAGATTCACTTTGCTGTACACCTGAAACTAACACAACATTGTAAATCAATTACACCCCAATAAAAATTAAAAACAAACACTGAAAATTACCTATGCTTGGAATAGCATCGTAACTGATTTCTTTGAGTGGTAAGAATGCTTTTCTGTACTTTACCATTTTTCTAAAATGAATATATACTATACAGACTGTTATCATTTTTATTTACTTATTTTCTTAAATGGTACTGAAAATCAAGATATGCCAACCAAAAAGGCTTCTCTCATCCTCTGGGTTCATGTTTTCACTGAGGAAATTCCCTCAAGACCTGAATGGTGGCAAACACAATTTTTGGACGTTATATTGTAAATAAAAAATAAAAACATACAATTTGATTTTTTAAAACCCAAGTTTTTCAGATATTCAATGATTCTTAGGTCAAAGCTCTCTAGTCAGTAAAAAGTGGGTCCAACAGATCTTGAAAAATAAGATATCTGTAGAAGCAAAAGAAAAAAAATACAACTAGGACAGCAAAATAGGCAATTAAGTAAATACAGTGCTACACAAATCTTTTCATGAAATACTAGTTCTTCACTCTATGACATAAATCACAGCAAGATCCTTTCTGACCCACCTCCTAGAGTAATGGAAATAAAAACAAAAATAAACAAATGGGACCTAATGAAACTTCAAAGCTTTTGCACAGCAAAGGAAACCATAATCAAGACCAAAAGACAACCCTCAGAATGGGAGAAAATATTTGCAAATGAAGCAACAGACAAAGGATTAATCTCCCAAATATACAAACAGTTCATGGAGCTCAAATCAAAAAAAACAAACAACCCAATCCAAAAATGGGCAGAAGACCTAAATAGACATTTCTCCAAAGAAGATATACAGATTGCCAACAAACACATGAAAGAATGCTCAACATCATTAATCATTAGAGAAATGCAAATCAAAACTACAATGAGATATCATCTCACACCAGTCAGAATGGCCATCATCAAAAAATCTAGAAACAATAAATGCTGGAGAGGGTGTGGAGAAAAGGGAACACTCTTGCACTGCTGGTGGGAATGTGAATTGGTTCAGCCACTATGGAGAACAGTATGGAGGTTCCTTAAAAAACTACAAATAGAATTACCATATGACCCAGCAATCCCAGTACTGGGCATATACCCTGAGAAAACCAAAATTCAAAGAGTCATGTACCAAAGTGTTCACTGCAGCTCTATTTACAATAGCCCGGAGATGGAAACAACCTAAGCGCCCATCATCGGATGAATGGATAAAGAAAATGTGGCACATATATACAATGGAATATTACTCAGCCTTAAAAAGAAATGAAATTGAGCTATTTGTAATGAGATGGATAGACCTAGAGTCTGTCATACAGAGTGAAGTAAGTCGGAAAGAAAAAGACAAATACCGTATGCTAACACATATATATGGAATTTAAGGGGAAAAAAAATGTCATGAAGAACCTAGGGGTAAAGACAGGAATAAAGACGCAGACCTACTGGAGAACGGACTTGAGGATATGGGGAGGGGGAGGGGTGAGCTTTGACAGGGCGAGAGAGAGTCATGGACATATACACACTAACAAACGTAGTAAGGTAGATAGCTGGGGGAAGCAGCCAGAAGGCACAGGGATATTAGCTCGGTGCTTTGTGACAGCCTGGAGGGGTGGGATAGGGAGAGTGGGAGGGAGGGAGACGCAAGAGGGAAGACATATGGGAACATATGTATATGTATAACTGATTCACTTTGTTATAAAGCAGAAACTAACACACCATTGTAAAGCAATTATACCCCAATAAAGATGTTTAAAAAAAAAAAAGAAATACTAGTTCTTGATTAGAAATATCCACTTCAAAAGCCTGAACATTCACATGAACTTTTATACATGCTAAATCCAGACATGCTAAACACAGAATGAAATAACTGTGCAGGTTAATTAATCAATTTAAATTTCAGACATGCCTAAATCATGGTTTCCCTATAAAAAGGGTATTACTGTCTTAAAAAGCTTTAACAAATAATTGTATTAGTCAAATTCAAAGATTGGTTGCAGTTTTAGAAAGCATCTACAAAATTTTAAAATATTAATCAATACTTGCTTTTCTAACATTTTATCACTTTCACACATATCATACATGACGCACACAAGGTATGTTTTAGATCCAATACTCTGCAGATAAAGAAATAGAAGCTCAGAAATTCAAGTTGAGCAAATTCACACGTCTAGAGTTCAGGCTTTCTAAATTTACGGTTAAATCAGATGGGGGACATTAAAATCATCTTTTTTTTTTTTAACATCTTTATTGAGGTATAATTGCTTTACATTTTGTTAGTTGCTACTGTATAACAAAGTGAATAAGCTATCTATATACATATATCCCCATATCTCTTCCCTCTTGCGTCTCCCTCCCACACTCCCTATCCCACCCCTCTAGGTGGTCACAAAGCAGGAGCTGATCTCCCTGTGCTATGTGGCTGCTTCCCCCCAGCTATCTATTTTACATTTGGTAGTGTATATATGTCAATGTCAATGTATATATGTCAACTCTCTCACTTTGTCTCAGCTTACCCCTTTCCCCTCCCTATATCCTCAAGTCCATTCTCTATGTCTGTGTCTTTATTCCTGTCTTGCCCCTAGGTTCATCAGAACCCTTTTTTTTCTTTAGATTCCATATATATATGTGTTAGCATACAGTATTTATTTTTCTCTTTCTGACTTACTTCACTCTGTATGACAGACTTTAGGTCCATTCACCTCACTACAAATAACTCAGTTTTGTTTCTTTTTATGGCTGAGCAATATTCCATTGTATATATGTACCACATCTTCTTTATCCATTCATCTGTCGATGGACACTTAGGTTGCTTCCATGTCCTGGCTATTATAAAATAAGCATCTTTAAACAAAATATAAGAAAACAAAACTACAAAGTATCACTGAAAGGTCATGTGCACTAGTACATTAATTCCAAATTAGTGCACCAGAAAGCTCCATATTACCAACATTATAGCACCTTAAATTTACTTTAAGATCAACCATAACATCCTCACTTGATGGTCTACAAATTTTTATCCATATTATAGTCTATGACATCAAAAACCTAACTGTGGTTTTATCACAGTATCAGCCAACTAATAAGACCTGCAAGACAAATTCAGCCCATGGCCTATTTTTGACTGGCAAGATATAAATGGTTTCTTCATTTTTAAGGTTGTGTTTTAAAAAAAAGGAAAGAACATATGACGAAGACCTTATGTGGCCCACAAAGCCTAAAATATTATTTTCTATCTGACCCTGATATAAAAGATCACATTTTAATTTACTTCTCTCCACCACTGAAATCGCTTATATATTTGCTGAAATATGATACATAGGAGCAAGAGATTTGTATTTGGAAGCAAGAAAATCCAGGTCATCATTTAAGAGCTAGGTATCTTTAGGAAAGTCCCAGTCTGAGCTCCAGTTTCTTCACCTCTGAAAAGAGGCATTTAGAATAAAAAGATCAGTGTTTGGGGAAGGGAAGGGGGTGGATGGGGCAGTTATTTGATGCTTCTGAACCTTTTGTTAATGACTAGGGTACACTATACACAAAATCTGGTCCAGCACATAAAATAAAATCCTCTTTTCTCAATAAGACAAATGCATAAATGTTCCTACTATCTACTGCTGTAAGTTTAACATGCTACCCCAAAAACTTGGTGACTTAAAACAATACAGTAATTTACTATTATTGCTTATGGTTCTGAGGCTCAACTAGGGTCTCTCACGTGGCTGCAGTTACGGGTTAGCTAGAATCATCTGAAGGCTTGCTTATTCACATACCTTGGCTGGGAAGACTCAGAACAGCTGGAGTTCCTACGGCACTCCTTTCTATGGTCACTCTCCCCCATGACAGCTTCAGCGTAGGCCGACCTCTTTCATGGTGGTTTAGAGCTTTCATGGTGGTTTAGGCAGAAGCTCAGCAACAGTGCCACAGTATTTTATTCAGAGACAATCACAAAAGTCTACTCAGGTTCAAAGAGAGGAGCCATGGACTCCACCTATTGTTGGTTGAAATGTTAAATACTTGATAGATGTTTTCAAAACTACGACCACCTGCTTAGTTTTGCTTAAACTTAGGGATTTTAATTATAAATATAAGGAGTACTCTTAAAAACCAAAATCTCGTTTAAAAAGGTGAGAGAGTTCATAGTATTGGGTTATAAAGCTAACAAGCTGCTTCCTCTGACCACTTCATTCATTGGCTAGAGAAAGGAGTTTGTATATATTTTAATTCATGTTTTCAATTTAAAATGAATTAGTTATAAAGAAAGATTATTTTAGTAGTCTCAGAAGCTACTACTATTAAAGACTATCTATCACTGGCATATCCTTTTTAGAAAGAAATAACTATGTCTTTAAGAGATAAAGTAACATCCACCGGTTCTCTAGGGTGACTCTCTTTAAACTACTTTAATGTTTTAAATCACTCACTTTATCCTGAAATTTAGCATTATTATTCTGTATAGTGATATGTACATATACAATTTCTTCACAGTAGTTTGACAGCAGCACCTTAAGAATATCAGCAATAAAATGAACAAAGGCTAGCAAATGCCAGGTTAAGAATTCTATATAAAAAATAACTCAAATGCAGTATTTCTACAGTTAAAGCACTTCATTTTTTTTTGAGAAGTCTATATAAAGAACTATACAGTCTTTTTAAAAAAAATCCTTTTAAAACCCTGAAAATTGTGTTTTAGATGCCACAACAAAATGAATTTTTCCACAATATGTCAGTGCAACAAATTAACTCAAATGAAACACAAACAAACAGTATTTCCATTTACAGCTAAAGTTCAAATCCATTCAAAGTTATACACTAACAGCCTGTAGGATGAATCTAGCTCTTGGATGCTTTGTTTTTGAAAGCGCCAAGGATTTAATATAAAAATCCAGACCCCACATTTAAAAAAAAAGACTATTTGATCACTAGGGGCCCAGACTCCCATCTGAAAAAAACCAGATGGAGCAGTCCTGATAGTCTTCTGTTAAGACACAGAGAAGGTAACTTATGTCACAGTTTTGCATGAGACAATCTGGGTTTATGTCCCATACATCAGTGTATTTACTAACATTGCCTGAACATATACCATGCTTACTCCTTTACTGTCTATAACCTCTCACCATTACCTATTGTACTAAGTAAGTACTTTATCTGCCTGACCCTAGAATGCATATAAACCCACAACTCCTGAACAACACTGATGTTAAATAACTGCAAAAAAATTTAAGGTTCAAGACACTGAGGCACAGGGACACCAAACTTCAGTTTTAGTATATATGATACTTTGTGGAAGAGTAGGAATGCTAAAGGGGACAAGCCTATTCAACTCAAGTGGATTAACTGCCTTGACAGAATACAAGTGCTATGTCGGATCTTACAAATTTTCGAGAGGATTCCCAAATTCAGATTTTTATTTGAAATTGTCTTTTAAATGCTGCCTCAATTAAAAACAAAACAAAGCAGGCTACTGCTAGCTTGATTCCTCTATGGAAATGCAATAATCTGTGAACGTTTTGCATTCACAATATATGATGTTTTTATACGGACTTCATTATCATCACTTGTTAAGCAAGCATAATCTTAGTTATCACAAACTATCGATATTATTAACAAACTGAGTTTTGGGAAAGAGGTACAGATCCATGGGTATAGGAAGCAAAACAAGGAAACAAAAAATATCCCAAATGAAGCCCAAAGAATTAAAGTACTGTGACTTAAATCTCAGTTCTGAATCCAAATTTAATGCTGTTTCCACTCTACCAGAATTACACCTCAACCTTGAAATTCCTGGCCCAGGAAGGCCACAAACCTTAACTCCAGGGATATCAGTGTAGAAAATTAACCTTTATCTGAGACGCAGTTCATTTTTTTGACCCAGGAAGCTTCTGGGTCAGGAGATACAAAGTACTATTTATTTCAGGATCCAGCATCAGACTAAGACCTGAAATATTTAAAGAAAAAAAAAAACCAAAAAACTGGGTACTTAAATATACTACTTATTTTGTTTTCCAATACAGGGCACCATAATACATTACAGTTTTTATTTTAATTCACTTAATATAGTTTTAGTCAGGTTTGGCAACGTAGTAAGATTTCCTGGAGCCTCCCCTTCTGTTGTGTTGTACATTAGACCAGTCTCTCAGTTACTTTTTTGTCATTCTTCAAGAAGTGTAGAGACTTGGATTTCCTATCCCATCCAAATTTCCTGTCTTCCAAAATGCATACAATTGAAGTCTAAGGAGGGCATTTGTAATTTTTTTCTCCTACTTCTATTATGGGTAAAACAAATGTATCGGAATATCAAATACATACTCTATGCTTTACAAAGCCCTAACTAAAGTGGACCAAGTCAGTCTAACCCTAAGGACTTACTATAGTGAGGGCTACAGTGTGTATATACATATATGTGTGTATACGTAACCATGCATACATCTTTATACGTATTTGCCTGCATGAGTGTGTGTACGTATATAATTTAAACTGGGAAACTCTTATTGGACATCAATAGCAAATATCACATAACTAGTCATAACTAGTCAGTCATTAATGAAGTCCAACCTTGAGCTAATGATCTACAATCTTCTAAATCATTTATTCGAGGCACTGAGACATAATTACTGTACACCAGGAACCTGGTAAACAAGACATACTCCTGGCCTTCATGGAGCTTCCAGTCTGGTAATGCAGAAAACATGTTACTTTCAAAAGTGGTACCTCACTATCCACATTTTAGATACATTAACCTTGTATAATTGTTCTTCAGAGAGAAATTTTTAAGAGCTTAAGAAATAAAATATAAACCAGGTGTTTATAATGGAAAACGTAGAAAAATGGCAATTAACACTAATTAATACCACCAACATTCCAACATCTTCCACATCCACTTTTTGGACAATCACCACAGGAATCAGGAAGCTGGCAAATTCTCCAGTTATAGGCTTCACTTTCTAGGTATGGGTATTACAGAAGCATTTATAGAAGGTAATGTCTGCTTATTACACAGCTAATGTGCAAAGCCCAATAATCCAAGGACTTTATAACTGAAAGTGTTGTAACTGCTCTGTGATTTATAGCAAATTTCTGCAACTTAAACTCATTTCTTATCAAGATCTTACACCACTTACGGAATCTTTCAAGAAAGGACTTAAGGTTTGTGACATGTCTAAGATTTGTGACAGGGCTTACCTTTACAATTTCCTAGTGTTTCATCGTCATCCTACTGATGACAATAAGTACTTAGCTTCCCATTTTTCCTTGTTCAACATGAAAAGAAAGAGTCAAGCATTAATTCTAATTCTGGCTATTATTCTAGCTGTTTGACAAAGATCAAGAAAGTGAGACACCCTAGGCCTCAGTTTCCATACATGCAAAGTGGGTTATTCTAGAAATCTGCTCATTCCAAAATTAAATAAGCAATTCCAGTAGGTACGTATCTGCTAGCTTTCCCAGTAAACTAGAGACAATCTTAAACTATAAGTACTTACATCATAAATTTTGAAATGAAGCTGAATTATGAAAATTAATTTTTTAAAAACTACACAAATGTGAGGCCTTTCAGAAGCTGGACAATTTAGCTGGACAATTTATCCTGAGTATTGCTAATAGGTGGCATTACTACTTCCCAATAATAGTTACAAAGTTTATGCATTTAGACGCTTTCATCACTAAATTCGTTTCTAAAACAAAATTTATAAAATATCACCTACTTTTTTCCTCCGTGTACAATATTGTGTCTACACCATAACTGACTTACAACTATGTTCACCTTAACAGACACTGAACTCTTGAGAAGTACTGAGCTTTTACTCATTTTTTATCTAGTTCATCTCACCCACCACAACCACCACCCACTCCCATACACACAGATCATAGATTACACTCTGAAACAATCAAATGTTGACTGAATTAATTCTTCCTGATTAAAATCATCTACTTAATACCACTTTACTACTAATTAAAGCAGTTTCTTTTATTCACTAACACCATGTAATCCTATGATCACATTCCTTCTGGACTTCTCAAAAGGAAGGGAGAGGATTTTTAGGATTCGTTTAAGGAAGGAAAATTAAACTACTAAAACCTAATCACCGAGCTGCTTTGAGATAGGAGCCATATCTTAAACATATTCCCACCCACTCCGTGGCCCAAGCCTGTCCCTATTATTGAGCAGTTCACTGATTCAATAATGAGAGGTCACAAGTCTAATGGAACTTGACTCTACAGCCCACTTAACAAATCCTCCCTCCCCCAAATCAATTAGCCACACAAAAGAGTAGATCCGTAAAATACAGGACAGCAGCTGGCCAGATTTTTATCAACTATAATGTTGCCAAATTTATCATGGTAATCTTAGGGTTGTAAAAAACCTTAACGTACCATCCAATCTAGACCACTCTCCAGACTTGTACTGATTCAGGATCTACATTAACATTTCCAGGGCTTGGAAGGTCGGTATTTAAAAAGACATGACATTTCATTCTGGCAACATCAGTTCTTCCCATATTTAAAGTAACCGTAGCCCTCCGACTCTCTACAAATTATATCCATTTGTTCCTGGTTGTACCCTCTAGGAACTACGCACAACGTGTGTCTATCACAATAGCGGCCAGGATTTTTCCTGCCTGGCCTAAATCACATAATCATCTTTTCAAACATCACGTTTTCCAAAATAAGTATATAAGGAACCAAACAGGCCATTCTTGCCACTTTGCCTATTTAACAGAACAGCCATAAGTTACTCGTAGACATTTCGCGAAATTATCTACCTATACCACTTCTTAAATATGCTTACTTAGTAGATTACCAGCTTTAAGGGTATTAAGGGTTTTCGAAATTCAGCCTAACAGAAAAGGCTGTTCTGAAGATACGCATTACATCCGCATGCCACTACCAGGAAATAAACCTAAGGGCCTGCAACTCAGAACAGGCCTTCTCTCAGCCGCGCCCAGGACACATAAACGTTAAGTGAAGAAGGGAATTAGGATTAAAGAAAAATCCAAGGCTAGATGAAGTGTTAGGTTATGTGGAGACAGAGGACGAAAGGGCAGGCCTGGTCTTTTCCAATGAGTCCAAGCGTCTCGATGGAGAGACCGGCTCCGCGCGGAGGAAGCTAACCTCCCCTACCCACAACGACGACCACGGCTCCGTCGACCCACTCCCGAGCCCCGCCTCCGCCCATCACCTTTCTCCGCACTAACCTTTCTCCTCTCGGCTGTCGGCCGCCATTGCTCCCCTCTTGTTTCCGCTGCTGCCGCCGCAGCCGCCACCGCCGCTTCGACGCGACTCGCGCGGGCGCCGCAGCCGCGGCAGCAGAACCACAGGCGCGTCCGTCAGTCCGTCCGCTGGGCTTGCGCGCTTCGCACGTTAGCCTCTACCACGCACCCTTCCCGACCCACCCTTTCTCCCCACTTCTTCCCTTTCTCCCTTTTCCCCTTTCCTCCTTTCACTCCTGCCTCCCCCACCCCAGGCCCAGCCTTCCCGTTGGGGCTTAGGAACGGGAGGCGGTAACGGGGAGGGAAGGGAAACAGATGGCGACAGCGGGCGGCGCTAAAATGGAGCCTGCTTCCTGCGTGAAACAATCCCCCTCCCAAAATGCCCTGCGCTGTTTACGCTTCGTTCCTCCCTGGGAACGTCACAGTGCGGAGAGGGCGGGGTGGCAGGTCAGGCAAGAACGTGACGTAACGTCAGCACGTTGCCCCGCCCCCCGCAGCCCGGAAGTTCCTGGAATGAGTTCTATTTCTAGTGATAAAAGTCTCCCAAGTTTACAGGGAGCCTGCTGCGCTGGGTATTCCCAGGTGGCTCAGGTTTCTCACCTGAAGCGCCTATTAACGGAGCTTCCAGCCTCAAGAAAAAGATGCTTTCTGTCGCTCCGCGGGACACCTGATTCAGTTCTGGAAATTGGAGACTTATTTAGGACAAGTCTGGGCCAGTCCCTTTGCAGCCACCACTTTCTACTCTAGGTACCGGATGTACTTTCTTGTTTGGTGCTACAGGCTTACCCAAAGGCAGCACAGGACACAACCAGCTCACTTGTCACAAAAGCCTACTAGTTTCGTTTTTAACTGGGGAAGGGAATTATATTGTATTTTAAAATAGCTTTGTAATTCACATAAATTTGATTGAAACATTTAGCGAGGTCCTGGGGTACACAGTTGATTTAAACAGACTATTGAGAAATTAAAACTACAGAAGTGACGAAAAATTATTTTACATGATATGGTAAGATCTGCGAGGAAACTTGCTTAAAGTTCATTGTCCAACGAATGAAAATGTAATTTTGCTTCACTGCTCCATAACTGAGTTTACAAGGGAAAAAAAATTTGAAGAACAGAAAAACAAGAAAAGTAACAGTGTTATAGACATAAAAACATAAAAACAAACTACAAACTTATGGCAAGTTTAGAGAAGGACAGATCTATGGTGTCTTGGTCTTTGATTGCCCTTTTAACATAGAGACCAAACTGAAGGCAGTGGGAAGATTTTAAGTAGTGGGAAAACACGAATAGAGATTCGTTTGGAGCCATCTGGAGGGCTTGAAGGGAGAAGAGAGAAGGAAATCAATTCAGTAAATATAAATCCAGCTTTGTATCAGATGCTTAGGAATCAAGCGTGAATAGGACAGTATTTCTGCCTTTCAGGAATTTTCAGTATGTATAAGGAAGAGACAAGTTAACAGGAAGTTACTGTGTAAAAATAATAGCTAAAAATTGTGTGTTCTTACTGTGTGGCAGAAACTGTTCTGAGCACTTGACCTACACAATCTGATTTCATCTTCTGAAAACACAATTAGATTAGTATATTACTAGCTCTATTTTACATAAAAAGAAAGTGAAGTAATATGAAATTAAAGTGCCCAAAGTTATGAGTAGTAGTAAGTAACATGACTCAAATTAAGGCAATTTGGATCCAGCCACCACCTAACACTGCCTTATGTGGAGTAAGCTCAGAATGTTATTGGAACTTCTAGGGGCATGTCACTCAGACTGCTGGAGGGTACAGAATAGAGTAAAGGAAAGCTTTCTGGAGAAGGGAAAATAAAGCCTAGTTGAGATCTAAAAGCCTCCTAACCTAGGTAAAGGGGAGAAAAGACAAGGGTGGTGGGCAGAAAAATGGTTTTCATGTTAAAAAAAAAAAGGTCCTAGGTGGCAAAATTGCCCATGGTTCAATTCAGGTTGATATTCAATGGTTATGTAAGAAGAAGCTGAATCAAGAAAAGCATTATATATGTTCTACTCATTTATTATTTCAGTCAACTAGTATTTATTAAATTCCTATCCTGCCCCAAATGTTGTAATAGGCTCCAGAGTTAAAAAATATACATGGTATAGAATCTGGTTTCTCTTTTCAAAGAGTTCAAGTTTATGTTCTAGTGAGGGAGACAAAGCAAAAGTAAACAAATTAAAAGTCATGACAAATTCTATGGAAGAAACAAGAGGTTAATATGGCAAAGGGTGCCGTAGGGGGGGAATGGGTGGAGGCTTTTTATATAGAAAAACTAGTAAAGTCCTCTCTGAGGAGGTGAAGTTGAGACTGATACCCAGTAAAAGGTGGGGATAAGGGTCTTCCAGGCAGAGGACAGCACACCCAAAGGCTCTGAGGGAGAAAGAGGCCTTGGTGTGGTCAAGGGTCTAAGGAGAACACCAATGAGCTGCCACCCAGATAATGAGTGAGAGAGCAAGTGGCTGAGATAATGTTTGAGGGACAGGCCTTATGAGAGTAAGGGCCTAATCAGGACCCAACCCTAAACAAAAGCAGTATAAGGTCTACACAGAAACAGAATTTCAAAGGTGAGCCCACTGGAGCGTGAGGAAGGAAAACACCTTTGGCTTTCCAAAGATCCACGCCTGTAAAATGTGAAAATAAGCCAACACAAGTTCAAGATGATCAGCACTCCTCAGAGGAAGACAACAAAATATAAAATCTCTGAAACATATATTTCACAATATTTAATATCACATCAGCCTAGGGCCAGGTTATATAGCACAGGTTGCAAACTGGTGCCTGCTGACCTAAGACTTTCCTTGAACCATCAGTGTTTATGTGCTTTTATTGAAGCTTAATGCCTTTAATCAGGGCATGCACTTTCCAATAAGATTTCCTCCACCACCCTTCTCAATTGCCCTACCTTTGACCAATATTACAGATTGAAGTATGTATCAATGAAGTGTGTGGATTCAGAAAAAAGAAAAAAAATTGATAGCTGTGTTCTGTCGCCCCGGGAAGGTTATGTAGGGTGGAGAGTAAAGGAGACTCAGTCCAGACTCTTAGAGAATGTCAATGAAGAGAATACGCAATATGAACCTAGAACATCCTCTCATATTAGAAAGTAGTAATCAGAGAATGCCAGAGACCTATCAAACTATGGAGCATTTTGAGCAGCTGTAAAGATACAATTGCATTGGACTGAAACATATCAAATATGTTTAAATCCTTGAATTCATAATAGTTCAGAAAAATTCATCATTCCCCTTTGAGTGATGCTAGGGAACCAGTTCATTATTTTGAAAACTGGTAAAGAGAAATCATCATTTATCCGTCTTTCCAATTAGAACTGTATCTCAGGGTTACCAAACAAATAGTTGATGAAGGGAAGTTTCTCTTTAGGGAAGTATTCCAGCTACTATGTGGCCAGGGCAAAGCAATGATAGAAGTAGGACATCACCATTTTATAACCATTATGTAATAAACAGATCAAGACAATGGTTATTAATGGCTGCTAATTTGTATAACAGAAAGACAATCAGATGTTATGTGCCTCCTGATGGAAGTACCTAATTCTGTCTGTGAAGCAATCTTGCCAAAAAACTAAACCTGGATCTCATCAAGACTTTTGTCAGTGGTTCTCTAGCAGGGGGTGGGGGTGGGGGGGGTGATTCTGCCCCCAGGGGACATTTGGCAGTATTTGGAGAACTATGTGGTTGCCACAACAGAGAGCGTGCTGCTAGAATATAATGAATGGAGGCCAGGGATGGTTTTAAACATCCTGTAAGGCACAGGAAAGCCTCCCACTTTAACAAAGAACTATCTGACCCAAATGCCAACAGTGCTTGTGCTGAGAAATCGAGCTCTGGGACACAGACAAAGCACAGGTGACTGTGTTAAGCTATCCCCCACAAATACTATTAGCAAAATCCAGACAGTAGGAAACTCTACAGAACAAACAAGCAGATGTCTTCAAAAATAAATTGCAATGAAGAAGGAAAGAAATAGAGAGGAGTAAGTAATCTATACACTAAAATAAACTTACAAGAAATATAAAAAATGTAAACCAATTGTAGTACATGGATGTTATGGGTTGAATTGTGTTCCCCCAAATAATATGTTGAAGACATAACCTGCAGTACCTCAGATTGCAACCTTATTTGGATATAGGCTTGTTTCATATGTAACTAATTAAGATACGGGTATACTGGAGTAGGGTGGGCCCTTAATCCAATGACTGGTGTCCTTATAAGAGAGGAAAAGAGACACAGAGACAGAAGTACACACGGAAAATTTGGCCATGTGACAAATGGGGGCAGAGGTTGGAGTGACGCAGCTAAAGAATCCCAAGGGTTACAGGCAAAAACCAGAAACTAAGAGAAGCAAATAAAGACTCTCCCCTGCATATTTCTGAAGGAGTATGGCCCTAGTGACATCTTGATTTCAGACTTCTAGCCTCCAGAACTGTGAGACAATAAATTTCTGTTGTTTTAAGCCACCCAGTTTCTGGTACTTTGTTACAGCAGCCCAGGAAACTAATGCCATGGATCTTATTTAGATACTGATTTGAATACGTGAATACACTTGCGTACACACACACACACACACACACATACAGAGTCATACACATATCAGCAAACTTAATATTGAGTGAATGATGATTTTGAAAGAATTGCTATTAATATTTTTAGTTTAATAAGTTAAGTTTAAAAAATAGTTCTCGGGGCTTCCCTGGTGGTGTAGTGGTTGAGAATCCGCCTGCTAATGCAGGGGACACGGGTTTGAGCCCTGATCTGGGAAGATCCCACATGCCGCGGAGCAACTAGGCCCGTGAGCCACAGCTACTGAGCCTGCGCGTCTGGAGTCTGTGCTCTGCAACAAGAGAGGCCGAGATAGTGAGAGGCCCGCGCACCGCGATGAAGAGTGGCCCCCGCTTGCCACAACTAGAGAAAGCCCTCGCACAGAAACGAAGACCCAACACAGCAAAAATAAATTAATGAATTAATAAACTCCTACCCCCAACATCTTCTTTAAAAAAATAATAAATAAAAATAAAAAATAGTTCTCATAATTTCATGATATATACTAAAATATCTGTAGATGAAATGACATGTTATCTGAGATTTATTTCAAAATAAACTTGTATAGGGCAAGGGGATTTGGGTGGCATCATACAAGTCAGCTCATGAGCTGCAGATATGTATACATTCATAGAAAAACATATTCTCTCTACCTTTTTTTAAAAATATTTTAGATTTTCTTTAATAATTTTAAAGAAAGGCAGAGCAAGAGAAACCAATGAAGAAAGTTAAGGCGATATCAAAATGCCATTTTCCCTAATCCATATTTATCCTATCAGAACTAAGAAGTAATTGAAAGTAATCTTTAATGTAATTAGAATTCTATATTTAAATATTTGCTATTAAAATAAGGTTATGTGATCAATGACAACAAGGACCTACTGTATGGCACAGGGAACTCTGCTCAATACTCTGTAATAACCTAAATGGGAAAAGAATTTTAAAAAGAATAGATACATATATGTGTATAGCTGAGTCATTTTGCTTTACACCTGAAACTAACACAACATTGTTAATCAACTATACAATGTAAAATAAAAATAAAAAAAATAAGTTTATGTGAGAACAAGGGTACAACTGTTTAAAAAATGCAGTTTTCATTTCAGTCATGTTAATAAGGAAAAGTTATAGGGGTTATAAAGGACTGAACTCTAGATTTGTTGAACATTCAAGTAAACTATTGTGTACTTATTAAAAGCACAGATTTTGCAGTCATAATAAGCTGGTACAAATTCTGGCTCTGCCATTCACTAGCATGTGATCTAGGAGAAATTAACCTCTAATCTTTAGTGTCTTTATGAATGAAAACTTAGAAATCATTTTCAGAGTTGCTATAATGTTTAAAATGGTTAGAAAAGGGCAGTTAAATGTTCAATAAGCTGGAACTACTGTTATTTTTATCATTTCTGTAGTTCAGGGATGATGGATTGTTTTATCAATTGTTGTTGGTGAACTTAATCAGAAAATGTAGCACCAAATGACTCTAAATAGATTTTTGGCTTAGCTGTCTATGTATACATATGATTTCCTGAGTAAAGATTAGTAAACTAAAAACATACAGCCAAAACTTCTCTTCAGATCTCAGGGATCATCAAAATATTATTTAAAAAATACAATACAGCTTCTAAAGTGGGAAGTTCCTTTTAAACTGATGGTAATGAATTGTGAATTGAAATTAACAGAATTTAGATAGCAGTAAAGTGCCCAGAGCTATACATATGGAGAGAAGAACCATGATAGGATTGATTACCAGATTTCAGTTACTATTGGGTTAATATCAGAACAGAGATATTAGGGGACAAGCAAAGCTAGAGGAGGAGCAGTGGGAGGGAACTTTGGAGATCTAGCCCTTCTGGGGTAGAAATCTCATTCATACCTCCTAATACCCCAGGTATCCACCTGAGACACCAGAAAGGCCACACCATAAGAATAAGGACTTTAGCCTAAAGTAAAGTCTAATCATGACCTACTCAGACAAAGACTAAAACCAAGGCCCAGGAAGACCCACAGGGGAAACAAAATGTGGAAGTTGCATCTTGCATATTAGAAAGTATTTAAAAACTTGGATTGTTCCTATAAAGCATAAGCATACAATCTACACAAGTTCAAGGTGATTAGCCTTCATATGACTGCAGCCTTAATCTGACCTCAACTTCATGAGCCAGAACTGCCCAGCTGAGTGGTTCTGAAATACCTGACCCACAGAAATGGCAAAAGATAATAAAGGTTATTTTTAAGCCACTAAACTTGGGAGTGTGCTGTTTCATAGCACTAGATAAGTAATACACAATGTCATATGTAAAAATCAATTATATTTCTAAATATAGCAATAAACAATTGGAAAATGAAATTTTAAAACATTTACAATAGCATTAAAAAACATAAAATACTTAGCAATACTGAAAACTATAAAAGTGTTGACAGAAAGAAGACCTAAATAAATGAAAAAATACTCATCATGCATTGAAGGACTCAATATTGATGTCACTTCTCCCTAAATTGATCTATAGATTCAAAGCAATCTCATTCAAAATCCCAATGGATTTTCACAAAAGAAATTGACAAGGTGAATTTAAATTTGTAGGGAAATGAAAAGGATCTAGAATAGTCAAAACAACTTTGGAAAACAACAATTTTGGAGCATCAGCATTACCTGATTTCAAGACTTATCATAAAGCCATAGTAATCAAGACAGTGTGGTACTTATTAAAGTAAGACAGGGGCTTCCCTGGTGGCGCAGTGGTTGAGAGTCCACCTGCCGATGCAGGGGACACGGGTTCGTGCCCCGGCCGTGGAGCGGCTGGGCCCGTTAGACATGGCCGCTGAGGCTGCGCGTCCGGAGCCTGTGCTCCGCAACGGGAGAGGCCACAACAGTGAGAGGCCCGGGTACCGCAAAAAATAAATAAATAAATAAAGTAAGACAGATAGATCAATAAATCAATAAAGTATGATATAATCATACCTAGGCATGGAATACAGAATTAAATGTAGAGATAATTTGTTATATTCAAATACAGTTACATAATACAGCATTAAAAATGAACAAGAGCTACATGTACCAACATGGTTAGATTTCAAACACATAATGTTAAGTGAAAAAGGAACTTTCAGATTGCTATGGTAATATTGTTTAAATGTTAAAAACACACACACAAAAATACTATGTATTCTTTTATAGAAATAGATATATGTATGAAAAATACAAAATTATAGACCAGAAGTAATCTTCAAAACAGTGTTTATTTCTAGGAAGGGAGGAAGGAATAGAACTCAGAAGGGGTACAAAAAGGATGAAAAGCTCATCAGATATGCTTTATTTATTTAAAGACAAGAAAGACCTGAAATACATGGCAAAGCAATAACATTAGTGAGCACATGAGGATTACATTACTGTCATCAGTGTCTGAAATATTTCATTTAAAAAAATTACACATGGAATTTCAGGCAAATTTTTAAATGGAACATGTTGCATTATGCAATTGTGTTTAAAATAGTTGCTCAAAGCTGTAGAGAAACTGAGCCTTTGTCTCTTGGCCTTCTCCACTAGAGTCCTTGTTTCTGCTCATTCTAGCTTGATGCAGACTTGACAGCATTTCCTATTCCTAACCAAGTATGTGTAGGTGAGAGGAGAGCACAAGATAGGACTCATATCCTTTACTGAAATGGTTATCTGGATCTCCAGATGCATAAAGCCTAGCTTGCCTTCACAGCCCAGCCCCTCTTCTATTGCCTGCCTGAGTGCCTCTGTAAGCTGCTATGTGAGCTAATGTGCTAGGGCCTGATTTGCTGCTCCTGACACTATATTTTCCCATCTTCACCCATGCCTTGTAAGGATGAGGTGTTTTTATAAAATAGCACATCAAGAAGTTTAACATAATAACGGAATACATTATTAAGAGAGATACAAACTTTCAGCTTTAAGGTGACTAAATTCTAGGATCTAACGTACAGCATGGTGACTATAGTTAACAGTACTGTATTGTATACATGCTTGCCATTGCTTAGAGAGTAGATCTTAAGTGTTCTCACCACACCAAAGGAAAATAAAAAGGTAATTATAACTATGTGAAGTGACGGATGTGTATATTAACTTGATTGTGGGAATCATTTCACAAAGTACATGTACTTTGTACATGTACAAATACAAATACTTTGTATTTCTAAAGTACATTTTAGATCTTAAACATATACAATTTTTACTTGTCAATGATACCTCAATAGAGCTGGGAAAAAAATAAAGTAGAAAAAAAAAGGAGAGGAGTTGTTTGTACTGTAGCTGCTCCACTCTGAAAAAAACATTCGTGAAGGACCTAGGCCTCTTAAGGGCAAGTTGGTCTCTCTAGGCTTTTTCTCTAGGAGAAAAAGAGGCCAAAGTGCTCAAAATCCTGAGGAGGAGAGCAGAAGGCTAGAAAAGAGAGTCTGAAGGAAAGCCTTAGAGAAGGGAACTTCCTGAACCCACTTGAAATAGGTTTATAAAGACTTAAAGATACACCGATAAGAATCATTTAAAATATTTAAATATGTATTCTGCACCACCTTCTGGAATCTGACTGAATTCATGTTTGGCTCCTAGTAAGGACTCGGTCCTTTCTGGTATTGGACTTGCCTGAAGCTCTTACAGAACTTCCCAAACATGAGGAAAGGTTACATTAAATATACCACAGTAAACATTGCTGAACTATTGAGTATAATGCAGCAGAGTCCTTGATATAGCACTGAACTGCTGCCTGCACAATTTAGTATATTATGTAGTCTTAAAATAACTAGCATTTGACTAGCACATTTACTGAGAACTTCTCTTTCACATATCTTATCCCATTTAAACTTCACAACCAGCTTCTGAGTTAGATTCAATAAACATTTATCCTAACAGCAATTATAGTTTTAATTTAAAAAATCAATAAAAATAGGCCTGTTTAAATATTACAGGGTATTTTTAAATTTGGAAATGTATTAATCTTTTGATTTGAAACCAGGTACCTGAAACTGTTCTTCTACACTAAGATGTTAATGTCAAGTTTTCATTTAGTTTTTAAGTGTACCACAGTAGGCAGCCTTGCATTCTTTAACAGAAATTCTATTGGTTTAAGCCTTTTAATAGGAAATAAATTTTCAAAATATAAATACTTCCAAAAAAGAATATAATTTTGCTCAGCTTTTTTAAAAAGTATCTAATCCTGGGATATTTAAAGAATTCTGGAATTTCAAAGTTGTTCTGCTTCCTTTTTAACAACGTTGATAGCTGACATTTACTGAGTACTGACTATATGGAGTCTACTCTGAACTCTGCCTGTGTTTTACTTCCCTTAATCCATCTAACACCCCCATGAGACCTTATTGTTATATTTATTTTACTGAGGATGTAAATTTCTTTTGAGTAAACGCTTAAGCTTTCAGGGTTTTCCTTCTTTTCCTCTTCTCTTTTCTTGGTAGCATCTTGGCACAGGGGTGTGCTGGATCTCTCTGGCTGCCCTGATCCATTTTTCATACACTGTATCCTGCTCTGTACCTTAGAAAGCTGATCCATAGAGACTCGCCAATTGGCTCCCTTCCTTGGTTTTGTTTGAGTGCAGTCAACGGAAGGCACAAACAGAAGACCTGAGAGTAGAGTAAGAGTTGAAACATTTATTTTCGTGACTACCTCCATGCAGGGTTACCAGAGGTTGGCTCTGTTCTTTTATCCATGGTCCCAGTTCCTAGCAGTCAACACTATCTGTACAGTTATCCTAACTGGGCTCTAGTAACTCCAACCTTCATTTGCTCATCCTGGCTTAGGGTACTACTCTGGACTGAACTGTGTCTCCCCAGGACCCTTATGTTGAAGCCCAAACTCCCAATGTGACTGTATTTGGAGACAGATCCTGTAGAACCCAGGGACAGCCCCTGAATACCAAGACAGAATTGTTCCAGTGTCACTCTTAGTCTTCTGCTCTTTTGAGGGGGACTGTAATGGGAATCCAGGCTGACAGACCTGGAGCAAGTTGAGGAGGATTCTGGGAGCTCTACAAAATCAGTAGCAAGTGCTGTGAAAGACACAAGCCAAAAAGGTAAAGGGAACCTGAGGCACTGAGTACCTCTCTGACCTGCTTAGGGCTAGCCCAGTGAAGAAGAAAAACTTAGAAACTCATGTTTACAGAGTTAAATCTGTCAAGCAGGAAGAACCCAGGGTTGGAAACCAGCTCAGTCCTTCAGGTCTGAGAAGTCCAATGCGCCTGACGGTGCTCTACTTTCTGGTTCTTTAAAGAATGCTGTTTTTGTTCCATTCTCCCTGTTTGAATGGGTACAAACTTAGTTCTCTTCAGCAGCTGGAAGACATTCCTCCTACACTTTTCCCTTCTTGGCCCAAGAAAGTACCCACAAGACAGTAGCACCTGGTTTCTCAGGTGCTGAGGACAGTCAGATCACTGCTTGGACTCTGCTTTGAGTAGGGGTGGTAAATATCCTGCCTGAGTAGCTTTCCCTTTCCTTCTCCCCTCCTGTTCCCATGGTGAACTGCTCTGGTTATCACAGAGTTTTACTGAACCCAGCTGCAGCTGCCTGGCCATCTGGATGCTGTCTGCTGCATAGCCATATGATACACTGGAGCGGGGAGGCTGTTCACCTCCCCTGCTCTACAGGATGTTGTGGAAATCAGGGAAGAGAAGGTGGTGAGCCGACCCTTATTTCTCTCTCCACTCCCTCTCTTCTATAATACATTCCCCATCTGTGTCTCTTCTGTTTAAAAGGAGAGGAAGCAGCATTAACGGATGGAGGAGACTATGTGTTACTTATCCACTTCTGAATAAATATTTGTTACTCCTAAAAAAAAGGGGGAAAAGGATATACAGTGTTGGGAAAACTGGATATACACATACAAAAGAATGAAACTGGATCCCTATCTCACATAATACACAAAAATCAACTCAAAATAGTTTGAAGTCTTGAACATAAGACCTGAACCATAAAGCTCCTAGCAGAAAACATAGGGGGTAAGCTTCTTGACATTGGTCTTGGCAATGATTTTTTGGATTTGGCAACTAAAGCAAAAATAAACAAATGGGACTACATCAAACAGCAAAGGAGGGCTTCCCTGGTGGCGCAGTGGCTAAGAATCCACCTGCTAATGCAGGGGACACGGGTCCAAGCCCTGGTCCGAGAAGATCTCACATGCCACAGAGCAACTAAGCCCGTGAGCCACGACTACTGAGCCTGTGTGCCACAACTACTGAGCCTGCGCGCCTAGAGCACATGCTACACAACAAGAAAGGCCACTGCAATGAGAAGCCCGCGCACCACAACGAAGAGTAGCCCCCGCTCTCTGCCCATGCACAGCAACGAAGACCCAATGCAGCCAAAAATAAATAAATAAAATAATTAAATTAAAAAAAAAAACAGCAAAGGAAACCATCAACAAATGAAAAGGTAACGTATGGAATGAGATAGTCATATATCTGATAAGGGGTTAATATTCAAAATATATTTTACAAACTCACAAAAGTCATTAGCAAAAAAACTCAAACGATTCAATTAAAAATAAAGGAAATGAATAGACATTTTTCCAAAAGAGGATGTACAAAGGGCCAATAGGTACATGAAAAATACTCAACATCACTAATCATCAAGGGAAAGCAAGTCAAAACCACAATGAGATACCTCAGATCTGTTAGAGTAACTGTTATCAGAAAGACAAGAAACAGCATGTGTTAGAGAGGATGCGGTGAAAAGGGAACCCTGGTGCACTGTTGGTGGAAATGTAAATTGGTGCAATCATTATGGAAAAGAGAAGAGTAGGGTGGGGTTTCAAAAAATTAAAAACAGAACTACCATATAATCCAGCAATTCCACTTCTGGGTATTTATCCAAAGGAAACAAAAAACACTATCTTGAAAAGATATCTGCACCCCCATGTTCACTGCAGCATTATTTACAATAGCCAAACCACAGAAACAACTGAAACGTCCATCAATGGGTGAATGGATAAAGAAAATGTGGTATAAAAAAAGAAGGAAGGGCTTCCCTGGTGGGAAGTGGCAGTGGTTGAGAGTCCGCCTGCCAATGCAGGGGACACGGGTTCGTGCCCCGGTTCGGGAAGATCCCACGTGCCGCGGAGCGGCTGGGCCCATGAGCCATGGCCGCTGGGCCTGCGCATCCGGAGCCTGTGCTCCGCGACGGGAGAGGCCCACATACCACAAAAAAAAAAAAAAAAAAAAGGACATTTTGCCATTGGCAACGATATGTAGGGACCTTGAGAGCATTATGCTAAGTGAAATAAGTCAGACAGAGAAAGACAAATACAATAAGATCTCACTTATATGTGGAATCTAAAAAAAAACCAAAACCCAAAACCCAGAACCAAAACCAAAGAAACTGAGGTCACGGATATGAGGTAGGGAGAGGGATATGGAGTGGGCAAAATGGGTGAAGGGGGTCAAAAAGTACAAACTTCCAGTTATAAAAAGAGTAAGTCATGGAGATATAATGTATAGCATAATGACTATTGTTAATAATACTGTACTGTATATTTGAAAGTTGCTAAGAAAGCTAAGTTTAAAAGTTTTCATCACAAGATGAAATATGTGGTGATAGATGTTAACTAAACTTAACATGACAATTGTTTCACAATACATACATACATCAAATCATAGTGTTGTACACCTAATACTAATACAATGTTATATGTCAATTATGTCTCAATTAAAAAACAACAACAACAATAGTAAGGTAGGCAGAAGTGGAGAGAAACAGGAAGAGAAGCCAGAGGCCATGAATTTAAAAAAACCATAGGGTCAAGAGCAGAACACTACAGTATGCTGTTAGTGGCGTAAATGGCAAAAATGAATCAAGGCTAACTCGCTGTAATGATGGACTGATAGCAGGAGAAGGAAATAAGAAATTCCCACTTCTGAGATGTATTTATTAGCATTGTTATTAGATCAGTATAACTTGTGAAACAATTAGAGCTATTTTTGTATCCTAAATTATCTTCCAGTTGTTTATTTTTTGTGGCACTTGCCTAAAAGGCTACGAATTGGGAAAATGGCTACTCCCTACAAGGAGCCCAACATACTTCCCAAATGTAACATTTTCTTTCTACTTTCCTTTAATAGAATTTAATTTTAATCAATGTTCTATAAGTGTGTATACTTTGTATAAAGGAAAACTATGTATTTATTTGTATATTTCTCTTTTTTTTTTTGAGATATCATCCAGCCTGCCTCAGTTAACCACTCCCTGCTCTGTAGTCCCATGACACTTTCTGTTCTCACTGTGGTTACTTGTGAACATCGCTATCCAAACTGCTATGTAGCTATCCAAACTCACAGTCATCTCTTAGCAGTAACTTATCCTTAAAACTGCCATCCTATTTTTTGAACCAACTATACTTCAATTTTAAAAATAATTTAAAAAATTGTAGAAGAGGCAACTGTATTGTTATTGTGTTATAGCTAGTTTAAAGGAACCTATCTTCTAGTACAGTAGAAGTAATAGAAGAGAAAAGGGTACTTTGACTCCTTTAATTGATAGTGAGCTGATAGATATTTAACAACCAGCACTCCAGAAGGAAAAACCGTCTTTGTAGTGTTTGACAATTTCTGTGGTATAAGTACTTCCATATTATCATGACCTATTTCAAGCTACCAATATGACACCATATCATTGAACAAAGTTGAGAAGTGTGCAGTAACACACAATTATATAGTATTTTCACCACACACATGCAATAGATGTAAATGTAAATAACCTCAAGAATATAGATAATATTGGATTGGCTCAAGATGGTGGAGTAGAAGTACGTGCACTCACTCCCTCTTGTGAGCGCACTGGAATCACTACTAAATGCTGAACAATCAATGACAGGAAGACACTGGAACTCACCAAAAATAATACTCCACATCCAAAGACAAAGGAGAAGCCGCAATGAGACAGTACGAGGGGCACAATCACAATAAAATCAAATCCCATAACCACTGGGTGGGTGACTCACAAACTGGAGAAAAATTATACCACAGAAGTCCATCCACTGGACTGAAGGTTCTGAGCCCCAGGTCAGGCTTCCCAACCCGGGGGGTTGGGAAACGGGAGGAGGAAATCCCAAAGAATCAGACTTTGAAGGCTAGTGGGATTTGATTGCAGGACTTCGACAGGACTGGGGGAAACAGAGACTCCACTCTTAGAGGGCACACACAAAGAAGTGTGCTCATGAGGACCCAGGGGGAAGAAGCAGTGACCCCATACGAGACTAAGCCAGACCTACCTGCTAGTGTTGGAGGGGCTCCTGCAGAGGCAATGGGTGGCTGTGGCTCACTACAGGGACAAGGACACTGGCAGCAGAAATACTGGGAAGTACTCCTTCCTGTGGGCCTTCCTGGAGTCGGCCATTAGCCCCACCAAAGGCCCTGGAGGCTCCAGGGCTGGGTTAACTCAGGCCAAACAACCAACAGGGAGGGAACTCAGCCACACCCATCAGGAGACAAGCGGATTAAAGTTTTACTGAGCTCTGCCAACCAGACCAACACCCAGCTCTACCCACCACCAGTCCCTCCCATCAGGAAGCTTGCACAAGCCTTTTAGATAGCTTCATCCACCAGAGGGCAAGACAGCAGAAGCAAGAAGAACTACAATCCTGCAGCCTGTGGAACAAAAACCACATTCACAGAAAGAAAAACAAAATGAAAAGGCAGAGGACTATATACCAGATGAAGGGAAAAGATAAAACGCCAAAAAAAAACAACTAAATGAAGTGGAGATAGGCAACCTTCCAGAAAAAGAATTCAGAATAATGATAGTGAAGATGATGCAGGACCTCTGAAAAAGAATGGAGGCAAAGATAGAGAAGATGAAAGAAATGTTCAACAAAGACCTAGAAGAATTAAAGAACAAACAGAGATGAACAATACAATAACTGAAATGAAAAATACACTACAAGGAGTCAATAGCAGAATAACTGAGGCAGAAGAATGGATAAGTGACCTGGAAGACAGAATGGTGGAATTCACTGCCATGGAAGGGAATAAAGAAAAAAGAATGAAAAGAAATGAAGACAGCCTAAGAGACCTCTGGGACAACATTAAACTCACCAACATTCACATTATAGGGGTCCCAGAAGGAGAAGAGAGATAGAAAGGACCTGAGAAAATATTTGAAGAGATTACAGTCGAAAACTTCCCTAACATGGGAAAGGAAATAGCCACCCAAGTCCAGGAAGTGCAGAGTGTTCCAGGCAAGATAAACCCAAGGAGAAACACACCAAGACATGTAATAGTCAAATTGACAAAAATTAAAGACAAAGAAAAATTATTACAAGCAACAAGGGAAAAACAACAAATAATATAAAAAGGAACTCCCATAAGGTTAACAGCTGATTTCTCAGCAGAAACTCTACAACCCAGAAGGGAGTGGCACGATATATTTTAAGTGATGAAAGGGAAGAACCTTTTCACAGACAAGCAAAAGCTGAGAGAAGACAGCGCCACCAAAACCAGCTCTACAACAAATGCTGAAGGAACTTCTCTAAGTGGAAAATACAAGAGAAGAAAAGGACCTACAAAAACAAACCCAAAACAATTAAGAAAATGGTAACAGGAACATGCATATCAATAATTACCTTAAACATGAATGGATTAAAGGCTCCAACCAAAAGACACAGGCTGGCTGAATGGATAAAAAACAAGACCCATATATATGCTATCTATAAGAGACCCACATCAGACCTAGAGACACATACAGACTGAAAGTGAGGGGATGGAAAAAGATATTGCATGCAAATGGAAATCAAAAGAAAGTGCAGTAACAATACTCATATCAGTAAAATAGACTTTAAAATAAAGGATATTACAAGAGATAAGGAAGGACAATACATAATGATAAAGGGATTATTCCAAGAAGAAGATATAACAATTACAAATATATATGCACCCAACATAGGAGCACATCAATACATAAGGCAACTGCTAACAGCTATAAAAGAAGAAATCGACAGTGACACAATAATAGTGGGGGACTTTAACACCTCATTACACCAATGGACAGATCATCCAAAATGAAAATTAATAAGGAAACACAAGCTTTAAATGACACAAAAGACCAGATAGATTTAATTGATATTTATAGGACATTCCATCTGAAAACAGCAGATTACACTTTCTTCTCAAGTGCACATGGAACACTCTTCAGGATAGATCACATCTTGGGTCACAAATTAAGCCTTAGTAAATTTAAGAAAATTGAAATTATATCAAGCACCTTTTCTGCTAATAACGCTATGAGATTAGAAAAAATTACAGGGAAGAAAAGTAAAAAACACAAACACATGGAGGCTAAACAATACCTTACTAAATAATCAAGAGATCACTGAAGAAATCAAAGAGGGAATCAAAAAATACCTAGAAACAAATGACAACAAAAACACGATTATCCAAAACCTATGGGATGCAGCAAAAGCAGTTTTAAGAGGGAAGCTTAGAGCAATACAATCCTACCTCAAGAAACAAGAAAAATCTCAAATAAATTATCTAACCTTACATGTAAAGGAACTAGAGAAAAAAGCACGAACAAAACCCAAAGTTAGTAGAAAGAAAGAAGTCATAAAGATCAGAACATAAATAAATGAAATAGAAACAAAGAAAACAACAGCAAAGATAATAAAACTAAAAGCTGGTTCTTTGAGAAGATAAACAAAATTGATAAACCATTAGCCAGACTCATCAAGAAAAAGAGGAAGAGGACTCAAATCAATAAAATTAGAAATGAGAAAGGAGAAGTCACAATGGACACTACAGAAATACAAAGCATCCTAAGAGACTACTACAAGCAACTCTATGCCAATAAAAGGGACAACTTGAAATAAATGGACAAATTCTTAGAAAGGTGTAAAGTTCCAAGGTTGAACCAGGAAGAAATAGAAAATATGAACAGACCAATCACAAGTAATGAAATTGAAACTGTGATTAAAAATCGTCCAACAAACAAAAGTCCAGGACCAATGGCTTCACAGGTAACTTCAATCAAACATTTAGAGAAAAGCCAACACCCATCCTTCTCAAACTCTTCCAAAATATTGCAGAAGAAGGAACACTCCCAGATTCATTCTACGAGGCCACCATCACCCTGATACCAAAACCAGTCAAAGATACTACAAAAAAAGAAAATTACAGACCAATATCACTCATGAATATCGATGCAAAAATCCTCAACAAAATACTAGCAAACAGAATCCAACAACACATTAAAAGGCTCATACACCATGATCAAGTGGGATTTATCCCCGAGATGCAAGGTTTCTTCAATATATGCAAATCAATCAATGTGGTACACCATAATAACAAACTGAAGAATAAAAACCATATGATCATCTCAATAGATGCAGAAAAAGCTTCTGACAAAATTCAACACCCATCTATGACAAAAACTCTCCAGAAAGTGGGCATAGAGGGAAGCTACCTCAACATAATAAAGGTCATATATGACAAACCCACAGCATACATCATTCTCAATGGTGAAAAACTGAAAGCATTTCCTCTAAGATCAGGAACAAGACAAAGATGTCCACGCTCACCACTATTATTCAACAGAGTTTTGGAAGTCCTAGCCACGGCAAACAAAGAAGAAAAAGAAATAAAAGGAATCCAAACTGGAAAAGAAGAAGTAAAACTGTCACTGTTTGCAGATGACATGATACTATACATAGAGAATCCTAAAAATGCCACCAGAAAACTACTAGAGCTAATCAATGAATTTGGTAAAGTTGCAGGATACAAAATTAATGCACAGAAATCTCTGGCATTCCTATACACTAACAATGAAAGTTCAGAAAGAGAAATTAAGGAAACACTCCCATTCACCACTGCAACAAAAAGAATAAAATACCTAGGAATAAACCTACCTAAGGAAGTAAAAAACCTGTATGCAGAAAACTATAAGACACTGATGAAAGAAATCAAAGATGACACAAACAGATGGAGAGATATAACATGTTTTTGGATTGGAAGAATCAGTGTTGTGAAAATGACTATTCTACTCAAAGCAATCTACAGTTTCAATGCAATCCCTATCAAATTTCCAATGGCATTTTTTACAGAACTAGAACAAAAAAAATCTTAAAATTTATGTGGAGACACAAAAGATCCTGAATAGCCAAAGCGATCTTGAGGGAAAAAAACGGAGCCAGAGGAAGTAGATTCCCTGACTTCAGACTATACTGCAAAGCTACAGTAATCAAGACAATATGGTACTGGCACAAAAACAGAAATATAGATCAATGGAACAGAATAGAAAGCCCAGAGATAAACCTATGCACCTATGGTCAGCTAATCTATGACAAAGGAGGCAAGGATATACAATGGACAAAAGACAGTCTCTTCAATAAGTGGTGCTGGGAAAACTGGAAAGCTACATGTAGAAGAATGAAATTAGAACACTCCCTAACACCATACACAAAAATAAACTCAAAATGGATTAAAGACCTAAATGTAAGACCAGACACTATAAAACTCTTAGAGGAAAACATAGGAAGAACACTCTTTGACATAAATCACAGCAAGATCTTTTTGGATCCACCTCCTAGTGTAATGGAAATAAAAACAAAAATAAACAAATGGGACCAAATGAAACTTAAAAGCTTTTGCACAGCAAAGGAAACTATAAACAGATGAAAAGACAACCCTCTGAATAGGAGAGAATATTTGCAAATGAATCAATGGACAAAGGATTAATCTCCAAAATATATAAACAGCTCATGCAGCTCAATATCAATAAAACAAACAACCCAGTCAAAAAATGGGCAGAAGATCTAAATAGACATTTCTCTAAAGAAGACATGCAGATGGCCAAGAAGCACATGAAAAGCTGCTCGACATCACTAATTATTAGAGAAATGCAAATCAAACCTACAATGAGGTATCACCTCACACCAATTTGAATAGGCATCATCAGAAAATCTACAAACAGGACTTCCCTGGTGGCGCAGTGGCTGAGAGTCCACCTGCCGATGCAGGGGACACAGGTTCGTGCCCCGGTCCAGGAAGATCCCACATGCCGCGGAGCGGCTGAGCCTGTGAGCCATGACCGCTGAGCCTGCACATCTGGAGCCTGTGCTCCGCAACGGGAGAGGCCACAGCAGTGAGAGGCCCGCATACCGCAAAAAAAAAAAAAGAAAGAAAGAAAATCTACAAACAACAAATGCTGGAGAGGGTGTGGAGAAAAGGGGACCCTCTTGCACTTTTGGTGGAAATGTAAATTGATACAGCCACTATGGAGAACAGTATGGAGGTCCCTTAAAAAACTAAAAATAGAAGTACCATATGACCCAGCAATCCCACTACTGGGCATATACTCAGAGAAAACCATAATTCAAAAAGACAAATGCACCCCAATGTTCATTGCAGCACTATTTATAATAGCCAGGTCATGGAAGCAACCTAAGTGCCCATTGACAGATGAATGGATAAAGAAGATTTGGTACATATATAAATGGAATATTACTCAGCCATAAAAAGGAACAAAATTGGGTCATTTGTAGAGACGGGGATGGACTTATAGACTGTCATACAGAGTGAAGTAAGTCAGAAAAACAAATATATACTAACACATACATGTGGAATCTAGAAAAATGGTACAGATGAACTGATTTGCAAAGTAGAAGTAGAGAACAAACATATTGACACCAAGGGGGAAAAGCCGGGGGCAGGGTGTGGTGGTGGTGGTGGGATGAATTGGGAGATTGTCATATATACACTAATATGTATAAAACAGATAACTAATAAGAGCCTGCTGTTGGGACTTCCCTGGTGGCACAGTGGTTAAGAATCCACCTGCCAAAACAGGGTTCTCGGGTTCAATCCCTGATCCAGGAAAATCCCACATGCCATGGAGCAACTAAGCCTGTGTGCCACAACTACTGAAACCCGTGCGTTTAGAGCCTGTGCTCTGCAATGAAGAGTAGCCCCAGCTCACCACAGCTAGAGGAAGCTCAATCACAGCAACAATGACCCAACACAGTCAAAAATAAATTAAATAAATAAATTTATTAAAAAAGAACCTGCTGTATAAATAAATTAATTAAATTAAATTTTTATAAAAGAACATAGTATTAAATTTTAGTTGAAAGAATTAGAAAGCGGTGAGTTTTGAAATTTATTACTTTTGTTTTTGATATAGTTTACTTAACTACAGTTTCATATAATCTAATTTTTAATAATCCCTGTGTTTAACAACCAGTTTGCAAAATTTCTAAAAATCTCACAATTGACTCTCGTAAGTCATTATAAGCCACTTCCAGCAAACCACTGCCCTCAGATACACTGCTCTCAGTGGCCAAATCTGTACAACATCATTGTCTTTCCTGGCCACAGCTAATGAGAGTAATGCAGAATTTAGATGTGAATTAAGACCGAGAATCATTTTCTATGTGTGACTGAAGCTATAATTAACACGTGAATATTTGATCTAATCACTTTTCGACCATAATGTAGACTGAGTAGCAGATAAGACTGATCTTCCAGTAAAGAAGAAGAAATGCAAAGGGAAAGCAAAGGAAAACACCAATCTTGGTTTTCTTACAGTATTCTATTGTCAATAGTTTTCAGCTGCAATTTTTTCTGAGACTTGGCTGCATTTTATCCCTGGATTTGGACAGATAACCTTACATTCTGTGGAATTAATTAATCAAGGAGGCCATTATACTGTGATGGCTCTAATGCCATGGTGGCTGATGTAAGCAAACCAAAACCTAAGCCTGTAAATGCCTCAAGGCTATGAAATCAAACCACTAAGGACAACCCATCACAAATAGCCAACTAGGCTTGAAGCTATAGCCAGTCAAATATATTCCTTTCTTTGTTTTTATGCTTTCTTATATAACGTCTTTCCCCGGACTCTTGTCAGCAGAGTGCTCCTAACCGCTTCCAGTTTGAATCCATGTTTGCTCATTTTTGCTCAAATAAACTAAAAAATTTTAATATGCCTCAGTTTATCTTTTGACACTGGTGACAATGCAAAATGGTACAGCCATTAGAAGGCAGTTTGGCTATTTCTTACAAATTAGACATACTCTTACTACAGGATCCACCAATCATCCTTCTTGGTTTTTACCCAAAGGAGTTGAGAATTTATGCACACAGAAAAACCTGCACATGGATGTTTATAGTAGCTTTATTCATAATTGCCAGAGTTTGGAAGCAACCAAGATATTCCTCAGTAAGTAAATGAATAAACTGTGGTGCATCCAGACAATGGACTATTAATCAGCATTACAAAGAGATGAGCTATTAAGCATGAAAAGATGCAGAGGAATCTTAAACACATTTTAGTAAGTAAAAGAAGCTAATCCGAAAAGGCTACATACTGTGTGACCCCAAATACATTCGGGAAAAGAAAACTGTGGAGACAGTAAAAAGATCAGTGGTTGTCATGGGTTGAAAGTGGGGAAAGGATGAATAGGTGGATCACAGAGGATTTTTAGGGCAGTGAAACTACTCTGTATGAAACTGTAATGATGGATACATGTCATTATGCATTTGTCCAAACCCAAAGAATGTACAACACCAAAGGATTACCTAAGATAAACTGTGGACTTTGGGTGATTATGATGCATCAATTTAGGCTCATCGATTATAACAAATGTACAACTCTAGTGGGGAATGCTGATAATGGGAAAGCCTATGCATATGTGTTGGCAAGGTTTATATGGGAAATCTCTATATCTTCCTCCCAATTTTGCTATGAACCTAATACTATTCTAAAAAAATAAAGTCTTAATATCATTAGGACACTTTTTACTTGGGTAAGTTTGGACTTAAATTGTTCCAGACTTTCTGAAACAGCTTTCAGGTCAAATTTCCAGGAACATTTTAGAAATTCTGTGGGCTAAGTGGAACACAGATGTGCAGCCACTACTTTTGTGAATGTGTGACTAGGACGTCAACACAAGCTGTGCTCCTATACATCAGTGCTTCCATCTAAACGGACTCATTTGACCAGAACAACAAGTTCACCTGCCAGTGCAAGGAGAGAAAGGTATAATAAAAAGAGGAAAAGAATGAAAGGCATTTAAAAGTTGAATAGTTAAAATTACACTTAGTTAATCATTGCATTTGTTTTTCAAGGGCTACAATCTTTTGGAGAAAGAAAAACAAGGCAGAAAACAGATTGAATGTTGGAATTAATATGTGCAGGATTTCTGTAAAGAATCTAGTCTATCTTCCTTATCTCCATATTAAGCCTTAATTTTATCCAAAACTTAAGTAGTCGAACCTACTTCCCCACCTTCCTCCCCTTCTTGCCTCCTTGGGTTTTTTCCCACAAGTATTTATTGTACATCCATTACATGGTAGATACTGCCCAAGACACTGTTTTTTGTGCCAAAATAAGGAGTCTGAACTTGACCCTCTTGATCTGTAGTTCTCAAAGTATACTGTGCATAAGATTCATAAGGAAAATTTATTGAAAATGTAGATTCCTGGTCTTGAACCCAGAAATAAGATTCAGGGGTTTGTTATAAGGCTGGGAACCTGCTAATTTTTTTTTTTTTAATAATTTATTTATTTATTTATTTTTGGCTGCATTGGGTCTTTTGTTGCTGTGCCCGGGCTTTCTCTAGTTACAGAGAGCGGGGGCTACTCTTCAGTGCGATGCACGGGCTTCTCATTGCGGTGACTTCTCTTGTTGCAGAGCAAGAGAACAAGCTCTAGGCACACGGGCTCAGTAGTTGTGGCACACAGACTCAGTAGTTGTGGCACACGGGCTTAGTTGCTCCGCGGCATGTGGGATCTTCCCGGACCAGGGCTCAAACCTGTGTCCCCTGCATTGGCAGGTGGATTCTTAACCACTGCGCCACCAGGGAAGTCCCAAACCTGCTATTTTAACAGGCATCTTGAGTGACTGGAGGGAATAACACGATTGGATCGTTTTAATACGATAACTCTATCAAGTTCTCTACGCATCTAGTAATTTCATTTGCGACAAGCCTGACTCTGCAAGTTTTTGTCTCTCTTTAAGAACTGTGGAATCAGGCTCTCTGTTCTAATCCAGACTCTGCCACTTAGAAGCTATTGATCAAATTAACCTCTTTCAGCTCTGCATCCTAATCTGAGGGTATGTGGAAATCAGAATAGCTGCCTCAAAGAGTTACCTTGCAGATTTAGCAAGGAAAGCATGTATGCCACCTGGTATACAGCAGTAAGCACTTAAAAAATAGAAGTCATTACCATTGTTGTTATTGATAGTAGTTTTACCACAGCTTTATTTTTTAAGAGGGAAGAATAGTAGGACATACAGTTTTTGCCCCAATAATTAGTTGGGCTCCTGGGGCATGACTAGACAGATGATTGCTTCAAAAGAGAAAATGGTTCTGACTGATTCTATTATCTAGAAATAAGGCAGAGATGATTGTGTTAGCAAGAATTTTATTTTACACTTTCCATGTATTTACTTATTAAATCCCTGGATAGTATTTTCTACCATTATTGCTGCTCTGAAAATTTCTTCTCATTGTTTAATTTAAAAGAATTGAAATTATACCTAGCCCAGAGAAGGAAATATCATCTGCTCTTGACACACACCTAAAAGATGTCATTAACAGAGATAAGGAATATAAAAGCAGAATCAGGATTGTAAAGAAGATAAGTTCAGCTTGGGTCAATTTCTTCACCACTTACATACACCTAGGGTCTTATATTCTTAAATGCTAAATTTAATTGCATACATTATCTTATTGATTCTTCATAATCACCCTATGAGGACAGTACATATGCAGAACATATGGGTGTGTCCTCAGGTTTACAAAAGTGTTTGCAAGTGAAAATATGGTGATTTAGAAGTCTTGCAGAATGGAAGTAGAAAAAATCATTTAAAATTAAAATTGACTCTTCTGCTTTTAAGTTCTGTTAAAAGATAAACTGAGACATAGTAAACGTTTTAAGAGTTTATTTCAGCAAAAATCAAATCAGCCAGTACCAATCCAGAAGTAGTTAGGAGAGCTCCATCCACATGAGCTGGGGGAAAGACAGTGAAGGCTGAGTGCAAAGTAAGGAAATAACTGATTGGCTATAGCATAAGGCCTAATTGGCTATTTGTGACTGACTGTCCTTAGGTTTTGATTTGGTAACCTTGGCATTTACTGGGTTAGGTTTTGGTTTGCTTACATAGACTGACATGGCATTTAGAGCCACCTCAGTCTAACGGCCTCCTTGTTTAATTAATTTAACACAACTAAGGGAACAAGCAGAAAACCACTAGATTAATTGTTCAGAAAAAAGTCAAACCTACCCTCCCACCTTCCCCCTTTACCAAGAATTAGCTGAGGAATAGAAACACGGAGGAATGCAGGATTTCTACCATTTACGTGGGTTTGAGCCAAATTTAAACAATACAGAACAGACTACTTTAGTTGATAACTGGATTACACCTAAAAACAAATGCCTTTGAGGGAAACTGGGTAGTGTAGCAACA
The DNA here is from genome assembly GCF_059928025.1 of Delphinapterus leucas. Classification (NCBI taxonomy): domain Eukaryota; kingdom Metazoa; phylum Chordata; class Mammalia; order Artiodactyla; family Monodontidae; genus Delphinapterus; species Delphinapterus leucas. The sequence continues at coordinate 435,108 of NW_028322269.1, read as the reverse complement.
GAATCGTGGCTTACCTGAAGACAGAAGGGAAATCTTTTTTTTTTTTAATCTCAAAATCTGAAGCTAAATTTTTTAAATTTATCTTTTTTTATATTTTTATACAGTAGGTTCTTATTAGTTATCTATTTTATACATAATAGTGTATAAGGGAAATCTTTTTAAGCGCTGTGTTAAAACATCATTTTTAATTTTCCCTACAACCAGGTTGAACTACTCACATGTGTTCAATTGTTAACTCTTAAAGGTATAGAGGCTCTTTAAGAAAACAGTTTTTGGCGTAAATGATTAAATTATAAATCAGTGAAAAAATGAGCCAGTAAAAATAAAGTTACAGAATTTACTCCTATATCATTAAATATTAACTTTGACCATGGATTTTTAAATTGATGTGTCATATTCCATCGTATGAATGAGCTATTGGCTACGGTCCAGTTGCACACCATTGTATCTAGCTCCAGCAGGAAGGAATTTATTACCCGGTATTAGATGGCTTAAACTTGTAATGGCAGGCGCTAAGGAGCTTCCGGGAACGACTTCCACTCGCCAAAATCACACCGCCAACCCTCACTTCCGAAGCAGCACTGCCACTAGGAAGTCACCAAACCAAGAGGTTTCGGCGGACAGAACAATACTGGCTCCGCCTGGGTTCACAGCATCAAAACCCGCCTCTGCGGCGGTCCAGTGTCCACGGATCTCTTGTCCCTGTGTGGTGGAACCCACTCTCGACCCTAACAGCTAGGGCATCTGGGAAATGTAGTTTTTACTTTCCAACCTCAAAGGCACAGAAAGAATACTAGAAGCCGACTGGAATGCAAGTAGAACATTGTTATAATTTACTTAACCATTCGTTAGATTTTTAGGTTGTTACATATTTTTCTCTATGATAAATAAATAAAATAAATTCCTAAAAGTGGAATCTTAGTCAAACAGTATGAATACTTTTCAAGTTTTTAATAATTATTGCAAAACTCCCCTCTTAAAAACTTATACCAGTTTATATTCTTTCTGGCCATCCTGTTCCATATTGTCAATCATGATTAATGCATTTGCTCATACTTTTAAAAAGGAAAATGACACATCATTTAAAAACTTCTAATTTCTTTTGCTAGTAAATTTGAACAGTTTAATTCTCACTGTAGGTGAAGTACCATCAAGTCCTTAGATTACCCATTTCCCCAGTATTTCTCAGCAATGAATTCATATGCATTATCTCTAATGATGGTAATCATCCATATATATATATATATGGATATATTTTTCCATATATATCCATATATATCATCCATATATAATTACTATTAGTTAAATAAATAACTTTAAGATCTAGTGACCCCTTACTACAGCCCTGTGTTGGTAGGTAAACCATCCTCTTTAGGTCTTTCAAGTAAACACCAAGGAAACTTTCTTCTTTTACTGTCTCCAAAATTAAATTAATTAAAAAATGAATTAAACTTAATTAAAGCCTGTAGACCATAACTTAGAAGTAAGATTATGTAACTTGATTATGATGCCATCACTTTAATTTAGGTGCAAATACTAGACTTGAATCGTAAGCATCTGAATATCTATGGGTATAACTTTATGAGATTTGTGGGTTACACGTGCACGGGTCCAGGCTCTGAATTTCTTGCCACTCACAGTAAGAGCCATGGAAGGAAAGCTGCTTTGTGAGGAAGAGCTCTATAGCTCGGGGAGGTCTGAAAGGTCCAAACATAGGCTGTCATTACATCTGCTTGAATCCACTGACAGAATCACTAGGCCTCCCTGATTTAATGCGGCTCCATGAATTCCCAGGGAACCCCTGGGCTGTCAGGACAACAGTTCCCACATCATTTTCTTCTAGTAGGCATCATGTGAAGCATCTACTCTGAAATGGTAAGAGATTGATTGATTGATTGATTTTTTACTATTCTTGAGGTTAAAGATCCTCTATTTTCTTCCCAAAATAAGCATAAGGAGATTTAGGGAAGGCCTTAATGAATTGTTTGTTTTATTCATATTTAGTGATTTAGAGGAGAAAGAACTTGTTCTAAATTCACCTTTGAAACTAGAATATTGATTTTTCACCAGATTAAGACCCCATACATATGTATTATACTTAAACAGCTATCTTTAAAAGCTGAGTTTACCACAAGAACATAAACTGTCATTACTCTCCATCTAGTGGCAAGATAGGTTATCTGAAAGCAAGAAAAATTCTGAAACTCGAGTACTAGAGCCAAATATTTAAAAATAGAACAGTAAGTATTATAGCATGGAATAAACCTCACCCCTGTTCTGTTAAATTTTGATATAAATAAAAACTCTACGTAGGGGCTTCCCTAGTGGCACAGTGGTTAAGAATCTGCCTGCCAATGCAGGGGAAATGTGTTTGAGCCCTGGTCCGGGAAGATCCCACCTGCTGTGGAGCAACTAAGCCCATGCATCACAACCACTGAGCCTGCGCTCTAGAGCCCTCGAGCCACAACTACTGAGCCCGCATGCCACAACTACTGAAGCCCGCGCACCTAGAGCCCGTGCTCCGCAACAAGAGAAGCCACTGCAATGAGAAGCCTGCATGCCACCATGAAAAGTAGCCCCCGTTTGCTGCAACTAAAGAAAGCCCGTGAGCAGCAATGAAGACCCAGCACAGCCAAAAATAAAAAAGTTTTAAAATACTTTATGTAAAATAATCCATGATTGTAATTTGATATTGTGTCAAGTCATCTAATTTGGAAATGAAAACCCTTGCTGGATGATAACAACCACAGGCCTTTTCTTGAAAGCATTTCTTCTTAACACTTTAAACATTTTATGATCTTAAAAATCTTATTGTTCTTAAGAAAATGCCAAATTATATTTTAATTGTTGCAAGGAGAAGATTTAGAAAATATGTTGCCAAGCAATTTAGAGCAAATCAAAATCAGAATTGGGTCACTGGCAGGATATTTTTGGTGCAAGAACTTTGTAATCTGGAGGTGTTAATCAGAATATGATAGTACATATAATTAGCAAAGGTAGCTGATAGTCCCAGATTAAGCTGACATTCAATATTGAGCCCATATGGAGTGGTTGCAGTGGGCATCTACCTACTCCAATGTGTTCAACATTCTATTAGGATTAGTTCATGCCATCTAGTTATTAAATCATTTGGGTATTACTCCAGATCCTAAGGGACACAAGAAAAAATAACAAACTAGGAGTAATGCAAATAGTATGAAAAGAAAGTAAACAAATTGAGAAATCTTTAGAGGAAGCCAAGTGAATGGACCAGACCAAACAAGAATTTTTTTTTTTTTTTTTGCGGTATGCGGGCCTCTCATTGTTGTGGCCTCTCCCGTTGTGGAGCACAGGCTCTGGACGCGCAGGCTCAGCGGCCATGGCTGACGGGCGCAGCCGCTCCGCGGCATGTGGGATCTTCCCGGACCGGGGCACAAACCTGCGTCCCCTGCATCGGCACGCGGACTCTCAACCACTGCGCCACCAGGGAAGCCACAAATAAGAAGTTTTAAAAGCATAATAAATAACCTTAGAAAGCTAAAGGAGGAAACTGGAAACAGGAAATAAGAAAATCAGTTATGAAGGACCAATTGGAGATATTGAATATGAAAACTCTACCAGATGAAATAGTATAGTAAGAATTGTATCAGAAACACCTTACTACTGTTTTGTGGATACTGTTTATCAGAATGAATATATTTGAAAAACAAATTAGTAAACTGAAAGATCAGGTCAATTAACATTTCTGAAGAAATTAGGAAGGGACAAAGTGGTAATAAAAAAACTGAGAGAAAAGTTAAGACATAGTGACAGAATTTTGCAAGATTAAAGAATGATATTAGTATCTAGATGGAAAGAGTGCAGAGAAAGTGTTGAAACAGGAGAAATTTCAAGGTAGCATTTTAAAATCTAATTAATTATATGTAAGGCCCAAATAAGTTATTGTAAGGTGCACAAGGCCTGAGAAGGCTGACACAGAAATATCCTATTTGAAAACATTGTGGGATGAAGTGTCTGAGCAAGAAAAGGAATGAATCCAAGAGGTAACTAGGAGATGTGGAAAGTGTGGGAGAAGAACTTGTCCTTGGATCAGAAGCTGCTGGAGCATCTTTAATTCAAACAGCTTCAGGGAGAGACAAGATTGGACTGCTTCCTTTACTCCAGAGATTTCATAGAGTATACATATGTGTGATATATGTCACTGGTGTGTGTGTATATTTGCTGGAGGAACAAAGGCCAAAAAAACCTCCCATGAGTTTATTTAGAAGTTGTACATGTGAATATATATGTACTATTTCCTATGATCAGAGGTGATATTTAAAATATATAACATGTAGTACAGCATGGGGCACTGACCCATCAGAGCAGATGTCAGTCAAAGGGCTAGAGTAGATTCCGGGAGGCTCCTGCTTGGTCCTTCACCTGGGGATTAGGGGTAGATTTGGGACAGGCTGGGGCAGTGGGAGGCACAAGGATGGGGCTCAGGGTAGCTTCTATTTACGAACAGATATAGAATTGTTCAAAACTTTAACAGTTGGTATGGTCACGTATACTGGCAGAATAGCAATATGCCTTCATGTTTGATGATGTAATGCAGTTTTCTAAAACGTACTTTACTTTTTTTTTTTTGTGGTACGCGGGCCTCTCACCGCTGCGACCTCTCCCGTTGCGGAGCACAGGCTCCGGACGCGCAGGCCCAGCGGCCATGGCTCACGGCCCCAGCCGCTCCGCGGCATGTGGGATCCTCCCGGACCGGGGCACGAACCCGCGTCCCCCGCATCGGCAGGCGGACCCCCAACCACTGCGCCACCAGGGAAGGCCCTACTTGTTTTTTAAAACAAACCTTGGGTAGATGTTATATTCCTGAGAGATGATGACAGTTCCTGAAGTAAAACGATTTGGTATATTGGAGTGCCTTATCTTCTTTACATGGCAAGTCAGAAAAAATAAATAAGGGATATTAAGTTATAATAAAGAAGAGAGAATAATCAAATAATCTTACTCAAGATATTTTCCTGACAAGTCAGCTTGCTTGGGTTTTCACTAAGTGTTTCTGGGTTATAAATATCATGTACCATTTTCTTTCCTATAGTTTAAAGAAAGGTGACTTAAGACATGAAACCTATTAAGCTAAGGTTTTTAAAAAAACTTTAGGATAGTTTCCTCTCATTGCATACCTAAACCAAACTGCAGGCTAGTGCCAAGCCCAGGAGATCTGAGCAGAGTCACAACTTCCTTCAGACCAGTCTGCACACCCATGAGTGAGAAATAAACGTCGTTTATTCATTGAATTGTTCAGTTGTTTGTTACATAGCAAAAGACATTCCTTTGTCATTTATTAATGTATTCATCATTCATGTGTGCTAGGTATTGCTGTAAAAATCTAAAGTTGGTTTTTCTTGTAAAAGATTGATTAGGCCAGTTTCTGATAAAACTAATGAGGAAAAAGGGAAGAAGATGCAATAAATAACAGCACCCATGAAGTTTGCATTCTGCTATTGAAACAGAAAATACACAACTAAACATGGAAACCCAAATGGCTGATAAGAGTTATTTACCATTACTAGTAATCAGAGAAATGCAAATTAAAGCATCAATTAGAAAGTCTTATATCAAGTAGAGGTGAGAATGTTGGGAAATAAGAAATCTCCCAGGGACTTCCCTGATGGCACAGTGGTTAAGAATCTGCCTGCCAATGCAGAGGACATGCGTTCGAGCCCTGGTCCGGGAAGATCCCACATGCGGCGGGGCAAACTAAGCCCGTGCGCCACAACTACTGAGCCTGCACTCTAGAGCCCATGAGCCACAACTACTGAGCCCACGTGCCACAACTACTGAAGCCCATGCGCCTAGAGCCTGTGCTCCACAACAAGAAAAGCCACTGCAACGAGAAACCCGCGCACTACAAGGAAGAGTAGCCCCCGATTGCCGCAACTAGAGAAAGCCCACGTACAGCAACGAAGATGCAATGCAGCCACAAAATTAATTAATTAATCAAATTAAAAAAAAAAGAAATCTCCCATAAAGCTTGAAAGAAAGTAAGTGCAACCATTCCAGAGAGCAACCTGCAAGTACTTGGTACATTAACTCTACTTATACTCTCTATAGGATGTAGCAATTATATCCTAGGTCTTCTGCACATGTCCCTAAGAATATTTTTTACAGCACTGGGTGTGGTAATAAGAATGGAAGAAGCCTAGATGCCCATCAGGAGAGAAATGAGAAGTAAAGTGAGAGATAGACACATAATAAAGTTATATGCAGTAATCAGAATTAATGTTCTAGATTAATATATAGCTAGGTGGATCTTAAAATATTTTGGCAAGTACAAAAAAAAAGAAACAATATGAGATTTATAAAAGAATATCTTTCAAGGAGATTAAACACACACACTCAGAAAACAACCCTACACTTATTTCTAAGGATACATGTGTATCTAAATAAACATGGAAGAGCATATATTTTAATACATGTATTTTTACACAAGGGTGGAAGAGAGATGATGGATGCGTGGAAAAAATAGTGAAATGAAAGGAGGAAAAATAAGAGAAATTGGACAGATGCTGATAATGTACGGTGAAATGGGAGAGAGTGATTAATTCAACTTTGTGCACTTGATCATCTAAAAGTAATAATACATAGTAGAACCTGAAGTATGGGTTCTGGGGTAATTTGAGAGCATATGAAAGTCAGTGCTATCTGAGCATGAGCATGTTGAATTCTCAGGCTTCTAATGATTCCCTTCTCTTATATTCTTTCTGGGGTAAAGGAAAGATAATAAATATCATAGCAGTTATACTTTAATTCTGTTTTGGCAAATGATAATAACAAAATAAGCTATAAAGCTCTAATTGATGCATCTATGTATACTAGCAAACATAAATGTAGAAAATATATTTAAAAAGAAGATGATGTACCATGATCATCAAAAACTTCACCTTTCCATGTGACAATTATGGTGATTTTTTTCATAGTGGGAATTCTTTTGCAATTATCTCATTAACTGGTGTAACATGAGGCTTAAATTGCATTCTCAGATTTTAATATGTTATCATTAGAAATTACTTCAATTGTAGCTACCATTTTATCTTTCTTTAGTTATCATTCATGACCTTGAATGAGGAATATCTTTGGAACTCAGTGCCTCTAAAAATTATTTGTCTTGCACTTACCCTCTGTTCTATATTCTATTTATTGTCTTGCTTCCTTTGAAAAATCACAAAAGGAAAAGAAGGCAGTGGAGTATACAGCACAGCCTGTTAGAGGAAATAGCTGAAATAATAGTTTCTTAACTGTTGAATGTGAATATTAAGAGGATATTATGCTTCCATGTAGAACATTTAATTATATTCAGTGTGTTTTAACATCACTGACTGCTCCTTAGTTGATGGTGTAGGGAACGTTTGTCATGTGGAAAAATGCCAACTTTACATCTCAGGGAATCTGAAGAATGTCCTTGCTTCCTGATTAAAATGCTTAAAAAAGTTTAAATAGAAGAGTGTGTGTGTTTGTTTTTTGTGGTGAGGAATGATAGACATTACCATTTGAGAAAGAAAAAGCTTGTTATATCACTCAGAGTTGATGATTACAATTCAGCTGTCATCTGTTTTTTTCATCTAACTAGTGAAGGTTAGGTTACTTATTTCTTTGACTAGGTGAATTGAGAAGGCATAGGTTCAGAAAGATTACCTAAGGAAACTGATAGTTGTGGTGAATTGATTTATATTCACTCTGTAAATGGGTGGTGATGTGGCTTTCCTCTTTATTTTCATCATAATTATGCTTTTCTGGTTATTTCATGTGAATGTTTATACATATTGCATTTCAAAATGATTTTATAGTTGCAAAAATGACTATTTTGAAATCTATAGACAGATGAACAAGCTAACCCTTTGGGATCTGACTGTGTTGGAACTATGAGGTCCCGCTTATTTTTCTTAGCATTTGTCTTCTGGTTGCTGATTATTGTTACCATTCCTCATGATTTGCTCCCCAAAGAAGTAGGATCTGTGAGACCTGGTTCCTCCGCTTCTGATTTTGATCCATCCCTACAAAACAGGCTAAGTCACAAACTCCCTGGTTCATTGCCACAATAAGCAGGGTAACTGAGAATGACCTATAGTACTTTCTTTCAGAAGATCAATCATTCAACTCACTGAATGTTAATTACTAATTTAAGCCTGGAGAAGGACATTTCCTTTGTTATTCTCTGTAGGAAGATATATTCTTCAGAGATCCACAGTTCTTTTATATCATAATGTAGAAAAGGTAATATATTCTTTTATGAAACATCTGAAATTCCAGTCTCTATTTAATGACATGACTGTATATGAAAACAGGTGATCCTTCTGCTAGATCAGGAACCAGAGCTTCAGTAGTTAAAGAGAAATCATAGAAACTCATCCACATGTACTGTATTTTTGTAACTTTGGAGTTGCTATCTGCTGATATTCATGAAAAGCTATTGGTTAAAAATGATACTGTGCATATGAGGTCAGATATTTAGGCTCCTATATCTTTGAATAGAGTCAGGTAAAATACTTTCTTTTATAGCTTTTTGGAGGCAAGAACTATTTCATTGACTTCTTTCCCTGGAACCCAGAAATTACCAGGCATAGCTCACTAAGCGCCTGAAGTAAATGTTTGTCTTTTGTTGTTCTTTTTGCCCAGAGTACAAACTCTCTTTATATATTTGGGGAATTCTCCACCATAGGCATCTTTGACAGAAGCCCCAGAGTCCATATGCTCTGTATCCCAACTTCCTTTTCAACTAGGGCACAGGAACATGACCAGGGCTCAACCAATCTGCTGAACCCACTCAACTTTACATTGGGAGCTAGAGGAGAACCTACTCTGATAGTGGTAGCAGTATGTAAGTAACAACCTGTGGCAGGGCACCAGGGAAAGTAGAACCGGTATGGCATATGGTGTCTGGTTGCCAAAAGTGAGTGGCTGTCCAAGTGAGTAGGGGGGCGGGGTGGGGGGGTAGTGGAGCTGGAGCCAGGGCTGCTTGAAGAGCAAAGGGCTGGGAGACCCGGCACCTGCCTGGCTCTCAGCTCGGTGCCCTGCCCGCCGGTGGTGCTGCATCCGCAGAGCTACAGTCCCTGCCAGAGGAGCTGCAGAGGCAGTATGAGCTGCGGGTGCAGAAGGACCTAGATGAGGCTTAGGCGGTGCCTCTAGGACCTGGAAGAGGCCCTGAATGAGTGAGCCTCTGCCACCATCCACCACCGCCCCAGGGGGACTACAGGCTCCTGGGGCACTCTGGCATTTCTGGGTCTCCGGATTCCCCCATGCATGAAATGGGCTATGATTATCAGCACTCCCACCCTGGGGCCCTCTGACCCTCCTTGGTTTCGACATTAGGGGCCCCACTCCCATCAGGGTCCAGGAGCTCCCCACTGCCCCTGCTTGCTGAGGCCCCACAGCCCTCTGACCCCTCTCTGCCCCTCTCGCCTGCAGGCCCTGATCTGTCCATTTGCAGTCGAGGAGGATAACAGACAAGGAAGAGCCTTCCAGAGGTTGAGAACATTGGATAATGGAGTTCTCCCCAGAAAACACAATTGGAGCCTAATCAAGAATCGTGCCTGGGCTTCCCTGGTGGCGCAGTGGTTGCGAGTCCGCCTGCCGATGCAGGAGACGTGGGTTCGTGCCCCGGTACGGGAAAATCCCACATGCCGCCGAGCGACTGGGCCCGCGAGCCATGGCCGCTGAGCCTGCGCATCCGGAGCCTGTGCTCCGCAACGGGAGAGACCACAACAGTGAGAGGCCGGCGTACCGAAAAAAAAAAAAAAATCATTTTAAAAGTTATTAAGAGACTAGATCTATTATTAAAACATTTCTTTTTAACGGTAGGTATTTGGCATGGAGAGTTTAGCTGTATTCAACCCTGTTGATTTGTTCCTGCATTTGTGCAATTTTATTTCTAAGTTTTCTTCAGTTCTTACATATCAAAAGCAAGTGAGAAATAGACTCTGTATGTGCATGTATTCTGAGTTTTTATTAACTGACTGAAAGAGGCTTTTATTTTAGAAAATAAATTATATTTGTATTGTATCTATCCTCATAGTTATTATTCTACATCCAAGTAAGTACCTTGTTACAGCTCTTATCTTTTACCTCTCAAAGTAAGGAAAATGAAAACGTTTATCATTTGACAACTGTCTCAAATCCTTAAGTATACCATACCCTAGATAAAATGTCTACTACTGGTAAGAAGAATGAGCTTTTTATGGATATGATATCAAGAACTGACAATATGGAATAATGGAGAACACACAAAAAGAGTTCCCAGAAAAAGTTCTTAGGGATTTGTATTTCTTGTGCCTTGAATATTTTGATAACTAGCCTAAAGGAAAGGATCTCAAATCTCAGACCGGTTTATAGAAGGGACCACTCACTGTCATTATGGCTCCATGGGTATTCATGGAAAGTCCTTGTTTGGTGGGACTTATGCCTTTTTCTTACATACAAGACCAAGTTCAATCATGCTTCTCTTTTACTTAGACCTCTTACTTCGATCCTCCATTGTTCTCAGGAATGCTGCCCTGCTGCATCCTCAGCCATTCCTTTCACTAATTTCTCATTTGTTCCCTATGCTCATCCCTCATACAGTGGCTCTGATTTTTTGAACCATTGTTTAAAACCTCCTACTTTTGTCCTCAGCATACTCCCAAAACAACCTCTGCCTCACAGATCTTCTGTCTTGAAAGTCACTGTTAATGTCCCCTTAGCCTGATCCAGCAATCTCTTTCTGATTCCCTTTATGGACTCAGATCTGTAGCCAGACGGCCTGTGTCCTAATCCAGCTACGCTATTTACCAACCGGGAGACTTGTGGTATATTATTTATCTTCTCTAGGCTTCTGTTTCTTTATCTGTAAATTGGGCTAATACTTGTTGTGAGTGTTAAGTGAGCTAAACATATAAAGAACTTAGTATAGTGCTCAGCACACTATAGAAAGTTCTCAGCAATTGGAAACCATTATTGCTGTGGTTGTAAATTTTTCTCATTCATTTGTTCAGTAATATGTATTGAATTCCTACTACATGCTAGGCACTGGAGCTATAGAGAAAGGGGTCTAGTCCCTGTGTTAAAGAAGATCATAGTCTAGTTAGGAAAATATACAGGGAAAGAGAAAATAATAATGATGTGAGATGAGAAATACATACAATGAACCACCAAAATTGACATTGGACCTAGATTTACTGATATGGAAAGATATCCATAAAATATTGTTAAATAAAAAATAGATAAAAACCCATTTTTATTACATATTCTATTATTTTTCCTCTAAGCAATGCTGAGCACCTGAAATACTTCAAGTACATGGTAGGCACTGGGAATACAGAGGTGAGTAAGACAGACATACATATGGAGTTCGTAAATTTGGTGGTGGGGAAACTGGTACTGAACACATAATTCCAAGTAGTATGCCTGCTATGAAGTAGATGTAAGAAATGCTATACCAGCTTTTCCAGAGCTAAAGTAGATTAGAAAATCACTTCTCTGAAAATGTAACTTCTAAAGTGAGATTTGAATGATAAATACAAGGTACTTCCATGAAGCGCTGGAGTAAAAGTGTTCACAGCGGAGCGAATAGAATGACAAACTCTAAGGTGGACAGACCATGGTATGTATAAAAAGGTGAGAACTCCAATGTGGCATGAGGAGGAAGAGGTGGGGAGAGCGGCATATAGTAAATATGGAAAGGTAAGTAGTGACCAGATCTTTCCTGGCTTTACAGGTTATAGTAAGGGTATAAAATCTTTCCCTAAAGGCAATATGAAACTTTAAAAGACTATTAAGGAGAGGAAAGGTTTGAATAATCTATAGTTTAAAAAAGATAATTGCCCGCATTGTGGAAAGTAAGAAGGGGCACAAACACACATAGGGAGGAGGATATATAGCAAAATGTGTTCACTTGTGGGCACAAAGTGAATGTCTGGGATAGTAACAGGTTTGACTAATTTGATTCTCTTTAAACTTGTTTTCTATATTTTTTTGAAATTTTCACAGTGGATCAGTATCATTTTTTTAATAATAAAAATCAATAAAACATATATTAAAAATGCTAATACAATATAATAGGTGCTATAGCTAAGGAAAGTACAGATTAGGAAGGACATCTAATCTAGACTGATGGAGAACACCTACCTAGAAAAGGTGAAAGATGAATTAACTGCTGAGGGATGAGTAGTTCAGCCAGACTAAGAAAGGGAAAAGAGATCTTCATCAAAAGCAGAGCATTTATAAAGATATGTTGATTAAAGGGAAGGTAGATCAGAGTGCAAAGTATGCCATGACCAATGATGTGGCTGAAGAGGCAGGCATTAGATATTATGCTAATAAATTTAAAATTTATTCTTCAAATGGTAAATAGTAATTGAAGAAATTTTAGCAAGAGAGTGACATGGTGAGATTAGCATTTGAGAATGATCATCCTAGCAAGAAGTGGGATAATGTACTTCATGAGAACAAGATCAGATATAGAAACACCGATTCGGAGTTTGACTCATGTATTCAATAATAATAGTGCCAAATGCCTCGTAGGTAATAACTATTAGATCAGGCATTTGAGAAACAGTGGTAAACAAGGGAGCTCCAAGGTGCAGAATGGCTCATCAAGAATGTTTCCTCTACAAGTTAATGACATTTTATAGTACAAGTTAATGTTTCCTCTACAAGTTAATGACATTTTATAGTACATGCTCTTAACAAAAGATCATTTCCCCCCCTTCTTTTAAAATAAGATATTTTATTATAGGTACTCTGTCTTTGGTGTGTTTTTATTTGCCCTTCTGAATCCACTGTCCATCCTTCACCCCTCTCTACCTTATTCTTATTCTTCTCTATGCCTTATTCTTATTCTACCTTTGTCCTGGGAAGCAGACCTGTTTAGACAACATTAATAGATTCTTAGACCTTCTGACTTCCATTTAGTTTCAGCCAATAAGGAGGCATAGCAGTAGATCAGGGACGTGGGAAAGGATGAGGTAAGGGTACTTACCTCCTGGCTCCCTCCCTGCAAGTCTGCCTTCTGTGTCCCTCAACTGAAGGTCACTGCTCATCTCAAGCCAAATCACTCTATGTGACTTTTTCTCTCCTTTGACTTCTGGCCTAGGAGCTACAGATTAGCTGCTACAAAACCTCGGGTTCCTACATTATACCTTATAATTCCCCCACATCCACACCTTAGAAAATAGTCTCTTTATAAACAATCCTCCCTGAAAATAATCTATTTAGTTGTGCCATCTATTTCTTCTTGGGACCCTGATTGAAGAAGAGTGAGTTCATTGTCTAATCCATGACTGATATTTTGAAACTTCACATTAGAGTGAGCTGTACTGAAGGATATTGTACAGAAAGCTTGGACTTGAAGAACACTGAGCTCAAAACATTGTATGAGGGAAGGTCTAAAAGAATGACTTCATGTAGTTTCCCGTTGGGCAGGAGGTGGGTGTTTTTGGTGGCACATGAGTTATGCTTGGTGAAGACATTTTTAGAGGTATAAGCATGTCTCTGGATATGTGCTAAGCAATGGAAGAATAGATTGTAGTGAATATCCACTATGGTTCTATTTTATGCCAATAATTTTTCTTTTAATCTTATATTCATAAAATAATCTGGATTAGGACACTTGCTAATTCAGCAAGACTTTTATTAGAACAAAAGAGTATGATAGGACATAAATTTACCTGTCTGGGACTTCCCTGGTGGCACAGTGGTTGAGAATCCACCTGACAATGCAGGGGACAGGGGTTCGAGCCCTGGTCTGGGAAGATCCCACATGCCACAGAGCAACTAAGCCCGTGCACCACAACTACTGAACCTGCACTCTAGAGCCCACAAGCCACAACTAGTGAGCCCATGCACTGCAACTACTGAAGCCTGCATGCTTAGAGCTCATGCTCTGCAACAAGAGAAGCCACTGCAATGAGAAGCCCACGCACCGCAATGAAGAGTAGCCCCAGCTCGCTGCAACTACAGAAAGCCCACGTGCAGCAATGAAGACCCAACACAGCCAAAAATAAATAAATAAATTTATAAAAAATAAGAAAAAAATACCTGCCTGTGCATGAAATCCAAAATGATACGAGTAATTGAGATTTTTTGTTTTGTTTTGTTTTGGCAGTACGTGGGCCTCCCACTGCTGTGGCCTCTCCCGTTGCGGAGCACAGGCTCTGGACATGCAGGCTCAGTGGCCATGGCTCACGGGCCCAGCCGCTCCGCGGCATGTGGGATCCTCCTGGACCGGGGCACAAACCCACATCCCCTGTATCGGCAGGCGGACTCCCAACCGCTGTGCCACCAGGGAAGCCCAGTAATTGAGATTTTGACAGCACTCACCTTAAATTAAGGCAAGTAACCAGGGAAGTAGCACAGATGCATTCAAATTTAGTAGAACACCAATATTCGCAATATTTATGGTTTAATCATGTTCTTTTTATCATGATATGGTATTTGATATGACTATTGAAGTGACTATTCATATTTAAACTATGGCCCCTTTTCACATTTTCTTCACCCATACTAGGAGTCCTTAATAATGAATAAGAATGTTAGGGTTAAAAGAGAAATTATTGTCTAGTCTCTTTAGATAATCCTAATCCTAATGTCGTAATACAATATCCTTTTTGAAAAGATTGCATCCAGTCAAAGAATAATTGGTTAACATGACATATCAAGCTTAAAAAACCCTAAATGGGACCTTCTTAATACCTGTCTTTCCCTACAATAAGCAGAGTTTCTTAAGAGGTCACTATTTTCTGACCCTTCTGAATGATGTGTGAGTATACCAGGAAGACAGTCATAACAAATCTCTTGACACTGAGCCCTACCTTTTCCTGCAGCTCAGTGAGAAGGAACTTTGCATAGCATCCTATATGAGGTGGCAAAATTGTTCTAGTATTGGGTTATAGTAACCTTTTCCCTGATTAAGAGTAGAAAAGAAGACAGTACCATGTAAAACTTCCCATGGATTCATAAGAAAGAACTGCTAACTTGGTGTCAAATCTTGAACTTTAGATACAATGGTTTTGAACATTGTTGCTATCTTATTATAGTGGTCATTCAATGGAGGGGTAGTCCTGCCTTCAGAAAGGGTACTGATATTTAGATCATGTCCTTAATGGATTCATTGATAAAGAACTTCATGCATTTGATAGTACAAGAAGATTGCAATTAAACTTTGGAGATGTTGGAAGAGTATAAGTGCACAATAAAATACTGTATGGGTATTCAAAATGATGCTGTAGAAATGAATTTGTTGACATGGGCAGATGTTCATGATATATATACTTAAGTAGACAAAAAGACTAAACTGAATGTGTGAGTTAGGATAGTTTTGGCAGCAAGTAACAGAACATCCAACTCAAAATGAATTTAAAATGATGTATTTATTATTATAATTATTAGATGTGTTAATCCAATTGATCTAGTCCAGAGACAGGGCAGGCTTTACAGTTGGTTGATTCAGTAATCTAACAATGTTATCAAGGAAACCACGATAGGCAGAGCTTGTTTCTCTTTTTTCTATCACTCAAAATATCTGCTTTATCCTCCAGCTAGTTCCCCAAATAACTGTAAGATGGATTCCAGGTGCCATTTGGTATAACTACTTGATTCCTCATTAACACTCAGATGGAGAAGAAGAGAATGGCTATCACTTGCTGTAAAGACTGAAGAGGAACCTTTTTAGAAGTCTCTAGCAACCACCTCCTCATTTATCATTGGCTAGAATTGCATCATATTCAGATTTCTAAGCTCATAGTTGGCAAAGGGAATGTGACTCTCTTTAGACTAGTCAGGCTTACTCACTGAGCTAATATCAATTTCCCAAACCAGAGTATTGCCATTCAATGGAGTATAGGTGAAATGCATTTGGAGAGTCAAATACAGTTTTAAAAATATCTATCTAATGTCTGTCTTTGAATAGAATAGAAAATTAATCCCACAGTATGATAGCATTGGGCAATGGAATTACATTTCTTTCACATGTTTTCCTTTTCCTTACCTGCATGTAATAGTCTTCTATAACTAAGTATGCATTGTTGTTGTCTCTTTAACCTTTTAGTATGGAAAATTTCAAGTCAATCCAAAAATAAATGAAATAGTACAATGAACCCTCAGGTATCCATCACCTAGCTTCAACAATTATCAACTTGTGACAAATCTTGTTTCATGCATTTTTTTGTAATAAGAAAAAAGTTGATTTTAGTTAAAAAGATGTTAGGATCTAGTCACCTACTTATTTTCTCTAATCCATAGAATTCACCTTTATGCAAATCAGTACGATTAAGCTAAGGATAGCCCAATATTGTTCTTACCAGGTGCTTGAGATACTTCTCAAATTGTGCCCAATGTATTTCTTTGAAAGTTTGGTTTTGCTCAGCTTCTTAGCCTGCCTATCCTTCTCAGAAATTTGTGCTGCAGTATCCCCAACATCAAGAGGAAAAGCACATGACTCTAGGAACTTGGTATCAAAATAAAGTGGCTCACTTGAAAGCATAGAGTTCTTTTGAAATTTCATTTTTACTTTTAAAATCCATGAAGCATTTTAGTCTATGTTTATTAGAAATAGAATGTTCTAAATTACTCACGGTTTAATAAATTTGATACTGTAGGGAAATGGTCCATGTTGGTCTTTTGACTTCCTGTCTTCCGAGGCACCCTGACAAATACCCCTGTGAACACAAGGTCCCCAGTTTGAGAGGCACAGCCTTTTGAGAGGCACAGGCTTTTTTTGCATTTCAGACCCTGATTCTTCCCTCTGACTTTGTTTCCTTGACTTTGAAACCCCATTCTTTTTAAGGACTTCGGAATTCAGTGTTCTTGCTTTTCTCCACTGCAGACCTCCTCAGTTAGTGTACCCTACCCTAGGGACTAATCCTTGGTTGTCAGCCCTACTGACTCACCTTGACCAGGTCTGGCCCAGTACACTGCAGGAAGATCTTGGACCCACAAAAACACAAGGTTGAAGATATGTGTTCGTTTAACAGATCTTTATTGAGTGCCAACTATGTGTCTGGCACTTAGCTAGGCCTTGGGAATAGTGTAGTTAAAAGAAAAGACACAGTTCACTGTCATTAGGGACACAGGAATATACAGACAATTATAAAATGGGCTGAGAAGTGCACGTAACATGAAGTATAGCATCCTATGAAGCTCAGAGCAGGGCTCCTTAAGGGGCTCAGGAATGTCTTCCAAGAATGTGATGCAGTATAATGAGAGGGGAGACAAGGAAGGAGTAGCTTGGTGGTAATTTTCTCTATTTGAATGAAAACTTACTCTGGTTCAACCACACAGAATGGTTTCTTAGAAGTAAAGGGATAGTCAAAAGTGGCATTCAGTATGGGAAATTATTTCCAGGGTTGCTTATTACACTGATCCAGCAAGAAGGGACTAGCACAAAGACTTTGATTACTTACGGGGAGAAATTAGAAAAAAACAATTGTATTCTTTTCAGACTGAATTTTTTTTGTCAACATCTTACAAGTGTATTGTGTATTTTATTCAAGTCTCAGTACTATTTACTCGTGCTGTTTCTTCTTCCCGGAATGAATTTTTTTTATATCTTGGTGAAATCTTAATCACTGGTGAGTCTTTGGCTTTCTATAAAATCTCTGCCAAGCAGAATCAGTTGCTCCATTCTCTCTTTCTCCTTAACCCTTTGTTTCATAACACAGGTGGAGCTTCCATCCCTATCTGCCTCTCCTCCTACGCCTTCCTGCTTGCAAAAAGCAATTAATCATTCTACCTTCTAACCTCAGAACTCTGTATAGTATTTAAATATAATAAATGTTTTAAAGAAATATGTGTATTAAACGGATTAAAATTTAGTTTAATTTTCATAGTCAACTGATTATTTTGATTACTCTATCTTTAAGACTATACTCTCTCGGTATTCAAAAATTTTGTTTATTTTTTCTTTCTTGTTTCCCAACAAAAGAATGAGGTAGTGGTGGTGACGTTGGCATTTGTTCTGAAATCATCTTGATTAGGTGAATAAGACGTGAGACTGATTTCCCACTGAGTAATTCAGAAACAAACACACCCAAGCAATGGTGAACTCCTCTAAGGCGGAGATAGAGGGATAGGCCTTGTCCATGCAGTTAATCAGGGCTGCGTAATGGAGTCGAATGAGAAAACAAATGAAGAAAGGCCTGTGCCTACCCTTTCCATGCTCTTCTACAGATGTATAGTCCTGCACCTCAAGTTACTTAAGCAAAAGACTGTCCTATATTTGGACTTTTTCTTTTCCACTGTTAGCCCTCCTTTCTCTTCCATTTCAGGTATATATCAGATACAAAAATGCTGTAGAGTGACTCTTGATACTGGATGTTCCCCCTTAAATCTTTTTTAGACCATGAAAAAATGGCATAGCAGTTCTGACAGCCTGTTCAGGTGTTCTATTTTTAATAATTTGTATCTCATACTTCCACATATTCCACACAGAGGGCAGATCTCATTATCACTTGTGTATTTTGTTATAACTTTATTAGGCCCAAACAGAGCCACTAATACGTAGGAAAACATATTACTGTAATAAATTAGGATTTGGGATGGTGACAGGAAGTTGTGGCTTTCAGAGACCAAAATAGCCTCGTTTGTGATCTTAGAGGAAAACCAAGAGTTGTTCACTTAGGGACAGTTTTAAACAAGCAGAACATCGTATTTTACAACAATATTTCTGGTAATTTTGCAAATGCTTTTGAGTGATCCTGCTGTACTAGGCACTGTGCTAGATGCTTTGCAGAATAAAAGATGAATAAAATAAAGTTATTTCCTTAAAAGATACTGTAGTATCAGTTAACCTTTCCCTTCACTGTAATCAAAATCATTTGTAACTTCCAAACAGAGACGTATGTGCTAAACACAACCTGCTAGAACTTGTTTAAATAGCTATTCTAGGTTCCACAGTTCAAGTTCAATTAATTTAGCATCACTTAACCTCATTTAATTTGGACACTTCTAGTATTAGAAAATATCTTCTATACTATCATCCATCAAATTATTAATATTGTTAAATATCTACTCCTATCTCTTTTTTAGAATGAGGCTTACATAAAACTATAGGTAAATTTTAAAAAGAAACCAACTAAGACTTTGTATCTTTGGATGTTGAATAGTGAACTCCTCCTCTAAGGCAATTTAGATAATTTACATATATATGTATATGTATATATATATATATATATATATATATATATATTCTCCTTATGATTAGATTTATAGATTCAAAAATGGCAATACTTTTGGTCTTGAATTTAATGACTTATCAAACACAATTTAAAGGTGGAAAACCACCAAT
The DNA here is from genome assembly GCF_059928025.1 of Delphinapterus leucas. Lineage (NCBI taxonomy): Eukaryota > Metazoa > Chordata > Mammalia > Artiodactyla > Monodontidae > Delphinapterus > Delphinapterus leucas. The sequence goes on along the minus strand of NW_028322269.1, from coordinate 415,820 downwards.
CTAGAAGGTAAAAGTGCACTATTAAATTATGGTAGTTAGCCTATAAACAAGAACTAGACTCATTTGGCTCAAATCCAAGATTAGATACCAGTGTGTCACCTAGGTTAAGTTACATAAGTCCTGTCAACACAACCAAAAATAAACAAGTGGGACTACATCAAGCTAAAAAACTTTTGCACAGCAGAAGAAACAATCTACAGAGTTAAAAAACATGAGAGAAAATATTTTCAAACCATTTATCTGATACAGGGTTAACCTTCAAAATACATAAGGAACTCCTACAACTCAAAAGCAAAAATACTAGTAACCTGATTATAAAAATGGGCTAAGTATTTGATACACATTTCTCTAAAGACATATAAATGGCCAACAGATATACAAGATAAAAACATCACTAATCATCAGGGAAAAGCAAATCAAAACCACAATGAGATATTACCTCACACCTGCCTGGCTGGCTATTACAAGAGAAAAAGACATTGGTTAGAATGTGAGGAAATTGGAGCTCTGTGCACTGTTGTGAGAATGCAAAATGTTACAGCTGCTATGGAGAAAAGTATGAGGTTCCTCAAAACATTAAAAATAAAACTACCACATGACCCAGCAATCCCATTTCTGGGTATTTATTCAAAAGAATTAAAATCAGGGTCCCAAAGAGATATCAGCACTCTCATATTCATTGCAGCACTATTCATAGTAACCAAGACATGGAAACAACCTAAGTGTCCATAGTCAGATGAATGGGCGAAGAAAAAGTGGTATAAAAATACAACTGAATACTATTCACCCTTAAAAAAGAAGGAAATTCTGAAATGTGTGACAGCATGGGTGAACTTTAAGGACATGATGCTAAGTGAAATAATTCAGTCACGGAAAGACAAATACTTTATTATTCCAATTATGTGAGGAATCTATAATAGTCAAATTCATAGAATCAAAGAGAATAGTGCTTTTCAGGGGCTGGGGGAGATAAGAAGTTACTAATCAATGAGCATAAAGTTTCAGTTAAACAGATGAATAGTCTCTAGAGATGTGCTGTACAATATTGTACCTATAGTAAACAATAATGTATTAGACATTTAAAAATTTATTAAGAGGTAAGATCTCACATTAAGTGTTCTTATCATAATAAAATACAATTTCAAAAAAGTACATAAATCTTTGTATCTCAGTACCCTTGTCTGCAAAATGGAGATGGTAATAATGCCTATTTTATAGGGTTGTTGTGAAGATTAAATCAATGAATGTGTGAAGTCCTTAGAAGAGGCTATGGCACAGGTAAACACTCCATAAGTGTTACCTGTTACTATTTTTACTTGAGTGTGTGGGCCTGCTCCCTAATTATACCAGTAGTCTCCCACTGTCTCCCACTGTGACACAAAGTGGCTTTGTGTCACTTAGGTGGCTTCCATGTCCTGGCTATTGGAAATAGAGCTGCAATGAATATTGTGGTACATGACTCTTTTTGAATTATGCTTTTCTCAGGGTATATGCCCAGTAGTGGGTTTGCTGGATTGTATGGCAGTTCTATTTTTAGTTTTTTAAGGAGCCTCCATACTGTTCTCCATAGTGGCTGTATCAATTTACATTCCCACCAACAGTGCAAGAGGGTTCCCTTTTCTCCACACTCTCTCCATCATTTATTGTTTGTAGATTTTTTGTGATGATGGTCATTCTAATTAGTGTGAGGTGATACCCCATTGTAGTTTTGATTTGCATTTCTCTAATGATAAGTGATGTTGAGCATCTTTTCATGTGTTTGTTGGAAATCTGTATATCTTGTTTGGAGAAATGTCTATTTAGATTTCTGCCCATTTTGGATTGGGTTGCTTGTTTTTTTGATATTGAGCTGCATGAGCTGCTTGTATATTTTGGAGATTAATCCTTTGTCAGTTGCTTCATTTGCAAATATTTTCTCCCATTCTGAGGGTTGTCTTTTCATCTTTTTTATGGTTTCCTTTCTTGTGCAAAAGCTTTTAAGTTTTATTAGGTCCGATTTGTCTCTAGGAGGTGGGTCAAAAAGGATCTTGCTGTTATTTATGTCATAGAGTGCTTTGCCTATGTTTTCCTCTGAGTTTTATAGTGTCTGGACTTACATTTAGGTCTTTAATCCATTTTGAGTTTATTTTTGTGTATGATGTTAGGAAGTGTTCTAATTTCATACTTTTACATGTAGCTGTCCAGTTTTCCCAGCACCACTTATTGAAGAGGCTGTCTTTTCTCCATTGTATACCCTTGCCTCCTTTATCAAAGATAAGGTGACCATATGTGCGTGGATTTATCTCTGGGCTTTCTATCCTGTTCCATTGATCTATATTTCTGTTTTTGTGCCAGTACCATACTGTCTTGATTACTGTAGCTTTGTAGTATAGTCTGAAGTCTGGGAGCCTGATTCCTCTATCTCCGTTTTTCTTTCTCAGGATTGCTTTGGCTATTCAGGGGCTTTTGTGTTTCCATACAAATTTTGAAATATTTTGTTCTAGTTCTGTGAAAAATGCCATTGGTAGCTTGATAGGGATTGCATTGAATCTGTAGATTGCTTTGGGTAGTATAGTCATTTTTACAATGCTGATTCTTCCAATCCAAAAACATGGTATATCTCACCATCTGTTTGCATCATCTTTAATTTCTTTCATCAGTGTGTTAAAGTTTTCTGCATACTGGTCTTTTGTCTCCTTAGGTAGGTTCATTCCTAGGTATTTCATTCTTTTTGTTGCAATGGTAAATGGGAGTGTTTCCTTAATTTCTCTTTCAGATTCTTCATCATTAGTGTATAGGAATGCAAGAGATTTCTGTGCATTAATTTTGTATGCTGCTACTCTACCAAATACATTGATTAGCTCTAGTAGTTTTCTGGTAGCATCCTTAGGATTCTCTATGTATAGTATCATGTCATCTGCAAACAGTGACAGTTTTACTTCTTCTTTTCCAATTTGGATTCCTTTATTTCTTTTTCTTCTCTGATTGCTGTGGCTAAAACTTCCTAAACTATGTTGCATAATAGTGGTGAGAGTGGGCAACCTTGTCTTGTTCCTGATCTTAGAGGAAATGGTTTCAGTTTTTCACTATTGAGAATGATGTTGGCTGTGGGTTTGTTATATATGGCCTTTATTATGTTGAGTTAGGTTCTCTCTGTGCCCATTTTCTAGAGGGTTTTTAAAATAATAAATGGGTGTTGAATTTTGTCAAAACCTTTCTCTGCATCTGTTGAGATTATCAGATGGTTTTTATCCTTCAATTTGTTAACATGGTGTATCACATTGATTGATTTGCATATATTGAAGAATCCTTGCATTCCTGAGATAAACCCCACTTGATCATGGTGTATGATCCTTTTAATGTGCTCCTGGATTCTGTTTGCTAGTATTTTGTTGAGGATTTGTGCATCTATGTTCATCAGAGATATTGGCCTGTAGCTTTCTTTTTTTGTGACATCTTTGTCTGGTTTTGGTATAGGGGATGGTGGCCTCCCAGAATGAGTTTTGGAGTGTTCCTCCTTCTGCTATATTTTGGAAGAGTTTGAGAAGAATGGTGTTAGTTCGTCTCTAAATGTTTGATAGAATTCACCTGTGAAGCCATCTGATCCTGGGCTTTTGTTTATTTGAAGATTTTTAATCACAGTTTCAATTTCAGTGCTTGTGATTGCTCTGCTTATATTTTCTGTTTCTTCCTAGTTCAGTCTTGGAAGTTGTGGTTTTCTAAGAATTTGTCCATTTCTTCCAGGTTGTCCATTTTATTGGCTTATACTTGCTTGTAGTAATTTCTCATTATCCTTTGTATTTCTGCAGTGTAAGTTGTTACTTCTCCTTTTTCATTTCTAATTCTGTTGATTTGAGTCTTCTCCCGTTTTCTCTTAGGCTGAAATTAGTCTGGCTAATTTTATCTTCCCAAAGAACCAGCTTTTAGTTTTATCGGTCTTTGCTATTGTTTCTTTCATTTCTTTTTTCATTTCTTTCTGATCTGATCTTTATGATTTCTTTCCTTCTGCTAACTTTGGGGTTTTTTTGTTCTTCTTTCTCTACTTGCTTTAGGTGTAAGGTTAAGTTGTTTATTTGAGATTTTTCTTGTTTCTTGAGGTAGGATTGTATTGCTATAAACTTCCCTCTTAGAACTGCATTTGCTGCATTCCATAGGTTTTGGATCATCGTGTTTTTGTTGTCATTTGTTTTTAGGTATTTTTTGATTTCCTCTTTGATTTCTTCAGGGATCTCTTGGTTATTTAGTAGCCTGTTGTTTAGCATCCATTTTTTTAATTTCTTACAGTTTTTTTCCCTGTAATTGATATCTAGTCTCATAGCATTGGTGTCGGAAAAGACACTTGATACGATTTCAATTTTCTTAAATTTGCCAAGGCTTGATCTGTGACCCAAGATATGATCTATCCTGGAGAATGTTCCATGAACACTTGAGAAGAAAGTGTATTCTGTTGGTTTTGGATGGAATGTCCTATAAATATCAATTAAGTCCATCTTGTTTAATGTATCATTTAAAGCTTGTGTTTCCTTATTTATTTTCATTTTGGATGATCTGTCCACTGGTGAAAGCGGGGTGTTAAAGTCCCCTACTATGATTGTGTCACTGTCGATTTCCCCTTTTATGGCTGTTAGCATTTACCTTATGTTTTGAGGTGCTCTTATGTTGGGTGCATATATACTTATAATTGTTATATCTTCTTCTTGGATTGATCCCTTGATCATTATGTAGTGTCCTTTTTGTCTCTTTTAATAGTCTTTATTTTAAAGTCTATTTTATGTGATATGAGAATTGCTACTCCAGCTTTCTTTTGATTTCCATTTGCATGGAATATCTTTTTCCATCCCCTCACTTTTAGTCTGTATATGTCCCTAGGTCTGAAATGGGTCTCTTGTAGACAACATATGTACACTGTTGTTTTTGTATCCATTCAGCCAGTCTATGTCTTTTGGTTGGAGCATTTAATTATTCATATATATGTTCCTATTACCATTTTCTTAATTGTTTTGGGCTTGTTATTGTGGGTCTTTTCCTTCTCTTGTGTTTCCTGCCTAGAGAAGTTCCTTTAGCATTTGTTGTAAAGCTGGTTTGGTGGTGCTGAATTCTCTTAGCTTTTGCTTATCTGTAAAGGTTTTAATTTCTCTGTCAAATCTGAATGAAATCCTTGTTGGGTAGAGTAATCTTGGTTGTAGCTTTTTCCTTTTCATCACTTTAAATATGCCCTGCCAGTCCCTTCTGGCTTGCAGAGTTTCTGCTGAAAGATCAGCTGTTAACCTTATGGGGATTCCCTTGTGTGTTATTTGTTGCTTTTCCCTTGTTGCTTTCAATATTTTTTCTTTGTATTTAATTTTTGATAGTTTGGTTAATATGTGTCTCGGCATGTTTCTCTTTGGGTTTATTCTGTATGGTACTCTCTGTGCTTCCTGGACTTGATTATTTCCTTTCCCATGTTAGGGAAGTTTTCAACTATAATCTCTTCAAATATCTTCTCAGACTCTTTCTTTTTCTCTTCTTCCTCTGGTACCCCTATAATTCGAATGTTGGTGCGTTTAATGTTGTACCAGAGGTCTCTGAGACTGTCCTCAATTCTTTTCATTCTTTTTTCTTTTTTCTGCTCACTGGCAGTTATTTCCACCATTTTATCTTCCAGCTCACTTATCTGTTCTTGTGCCTCAGTTATTCTGTTATTGATTCCTTCTAGAATATTTTTAATTTCAGCAATTGTGTTGTTCATCACTGTTTGTTTGCTCTTTAGTTCTTCTAGATCCTTGTTAAATGTTTCTTGTATTTTCTCCATTCTTTTTCTGAGATTTTGGATCATCTTTACTATCAATACTCTGAATTCTTTTTCAGGTAGTTTGCCTATTTCGTCTTCATTTATTTGGTCTTATATGTTTTTACCTTGCTCCTTCACCTGTAACAAATTTTTTTGTCCTTTCTTTTTTTTTTTAAATGGGTGGTGCTGTATTCCTGTCTTACTGGTTGTTTGGCCTGAGACGTCCACCACTGGAGTTTGTAGGCAGTTGGATAGAGCTGGGTCTTGGTGTTGAGATGAGGACCTCCAGGAAGTCCAGTTGATATTTCCTGGGATCTGAGGTTCTCTGTTAGTCCAGCAGTTGGGACTCAGAGCTCTCACCACAGGAGCTCAAGCCTGACCTCCAGCCTGGGAACCAAGATCCCACAAGCCAGTCACTGGAGGCTCCTCCCATCCCTTTAAGTGTCCCTTTAAGTGTCCGTGGTCCCCTACCGGTGCCTGGTAGGTGCCCTAGTTGTCCAACAAGTATTTGAGTGCTTATGTTTCAGGTGCTCTGTAGGTCCTAGGGATAGAGTCAAAGAGAACAAGATAAAGATTTCAGCTTAAGGGCTTTCATTCTAATGAAGGAAATTGACAATAAAAAAGAAACAAACACATGTATAAATAATTTTAACAATTAATAAGTACTTTGAAGAAAAGGCAGGCTAATGGGATGAAGAGTGATGGGGGGATATTAATGGGACAGACTGTTTCAGATGGAATGGTCAGGACTCTTTTGAGGAGATGATATTTGAGCATAGATATGAGTAAAGTGAGAGAGTAAGTGCTAGGAAAATCAATGAGAAGAAAATTCTAGAAAGTGGGAACAGCAAGTATAAAGGCCATGAGGCAGATCTGAATTCAGGTGTTCAAGAGCAAACAGAAGGCCCATGTGGTGGTAAAGTGAAGTGACATCTATATTTGGAAATGAGGTAGGAGTAGGCAAATAAATTTGGATTAATAGATATATTCAATGAATCAACAAAAATGATGGAGCATTTTGATTAAAAATACCTCAAGAAGTATAAAATATTATAGAAATTAGGGGACATACTAGATATATTTGTAAACAAGATTTTAGCTTGTTGAGTAGGACTTTTTCTGTTGCTTATAATTGAAAAGAAGAGCTAAGTAATACCCTTCGTATGAAAACCTCCAAAGAGATGCCAAAAATTGGGGTCAGTCACTGCCCTCCACCAAGGGTAGGCACACTGTGAGGTAAAATAACCTGCTGTCCTAACAAAAACCAGCACTCAACTCCTCATATGTATAAGGAGAAAACTAGGGAGAAGAGTGGTAAAAGCCAGTAACCCCTGAAGATCACAGACCTCAGAGGAAAAGGTTTCTCCTCTTCCCAAGGGAAGAAGAGAGATTATTCTCTTCTCTTCCTGAAGCCAAATTATGACTGCCCATTGGGAGAATCATGTGTAAAGAATGTTCTCTTTACATTCTGGAGAGCACTAGAATGGTCATTTTGACAGGCCAGTCTGCAAGAAGCAAGAGAGGTCCACCTGGAGCTGCTATGGCAGAGCCCTGTTGTGAAAGTCTTCTTGGGGAAGTTAAGCATTTGCCATCTGATGTTTAAGCACCACCTGTGAACCAAAGACAGCTGCTCACTTCTAGTCTTCACATTTTTGAAGAGGAGGAGCTCACTGCATTAGCTCACATTAACAGGGAAGTAAGGGACTGGAGTTTGTTCCTGAGAGGGAATACATAGCCCCCTCTATCCCATGCTGGTGTTCTGTGGCTCTTGGAGGGTTCAGAAGATGATGTCAGTGGTTACCTTGATTATATTTGAAGCAGCACAGAGGAAAGGAAAGGGGCAGGATAGCTGCTCAGTGAGGCAAGGGAGGCTGGAGCAGAACCAGTGTCAAAGCCCAAAGTGGACATGGTTACTTTTCCCTGAGGAATTCCTCAGTGATTGGGAGGCTCGGATAAAGCTGAACACCATCCAAAGATAACCAAGCACATCATCAGCAAAGAACTCTCAATAACAGAATCTTAGCAGTAGACACAACTGGATTGAACCAGAGAAAGACCTGGGACGCTTTCCCACACCAACACATAGCTGATTATGTAAAATCTCTACTACCCTATCTCCTCTGTCTGACCCCAAGCTAGAAGAAATAAGCACTGAGGAGGAGGGGCCAGACCTCCTTCCAACTTCTCTACTCCAAGCAGCCAGCGTCATAGTTTATGCTTGCGTTAAGGGGAAAAGGAGGTGATCGTATTTATATCAGATTCACTATTGAAGTTTTACACTAGACAAAGGTTTAAAATTAGACTATAATTAATAGAAAATGATCGTATGTACCAAGATTTCTTTAAGGAATATGAAAAGGAGATTTGGCACATCATGGATAGAAGCTTTTATTGGAATAAAGATTAACCTATGGTGCATTTATGCACCTATTGAGATACATTATACAATCCAGCAAACTATGAGACATAATAATACAAACTACACAGGAGCTAATAAGGAGTCAAAGTGCACTAATCTAAAATCATAATCTCATGGGGTTTTATGTTATTTAAAAGTAAAGTTTCCTCCAGCTCCTCAGTTTTGATAAAGTATCGATATTGTCAATTGCCTCTTTGGTGTAACAAAGTAAATTAATCTTCCCTCAATCAGCAATGCATAATCCTAACTCTCCAGGCCTTTGTCAAGGATATGAATTCAGAATCTCCTTTTCTGTTCTTATAAAGGTCTTCTGAGAGAAGTGATATTTAGGAATGTTCATCTAAGGAACATAGTATCCCTAGTTAAGGTAATTCAAGTTCTACCTTTGGATCAAGCTAGACCAAAAAGTTTTTTCTTTTCTATAATGAGAATTGTCTAAGTTTCTGTTGTTATCCTTACTGCCAGGAAGTTCAAAGCCAAATTGTCAGCTCTATCAAAGCAAGTATAAACAATATAGAGAGATAGTATATTTGCATTTGTAGTTTTTCTTGAATTTGATCCTTATTTTATCAATATATTTATACATCTTGGGGTGTCTATTTGTAAAGAGGTAGAGTGTAGATAAATACATTTAATTCATATCTCAGGAAAAGTCTGTTCAGAAGACTGAAAGGTGATCCCTCAACATGAAATTCATAAATCTTTTTTTTATGCTATCAAATACAAGGAATACATTTATTTATTTGATAAAGAAAACATGAGAAAAGTGGGTTGGAATGGGCTCAGACTTATTCTCAACTCACCACTGGAGTCTTGGTGTCTGTGCCAACAGTTCAGGAATCAGCAGGCTACCTGGAGATGGTTTATAACAAGAAGTACAAAACCCAAGGCTCTTCTCCAACACCCCTCTGGTCAGTGGAGAAAGCCTGCAGTGAGGCAAGAGGGGAAGTTGTGCCATTCTTCTCACCTCTCTATCACCATTTCATCTTCTGCTTGCTAACCTTGATGTAACTTGAGAGCTGTCCTCGCTTTGGCTGTGCAGTCCAGAAGCCAGAACTTCGTCTAGGAAGCTTTTCGTGTTATGCACAGTGGTTCCCCCCAGGACAATCCTCACTCCAGGAGTGGTACGGTTCAGGTTATAAACTGTTAGAGCCTCTTCATAGGTGGCTCCTCCAATTATAAACACAATGATATCCTGATGTCTGTCTCTGAGTGTGCTGGGGCCTAGATAAGGATACAGGTTTTCCTTAAGCTTTCCTTTGATGAGATGGTCCAGGTTCTCATGTAAGAAAGGCTGATGCTGAGCATATACATTTTCTACTCCCTTCAATCCTTTGAGGAAATGTTTGGTAATAGCCACAGTGTCTTTGGGGCTGAAGAGGTCACTTCCTCTGACCCGTTTACCACCATATTCAACAACTGTAGACACAAGCTTTCGATACCTCTCAGAAACACCTTTATTCCTAAGGTCCATCATAATCCTGGTAGGCTATTGCTGCTGTGTTGCTCATAATGTAGAGGATAAAGCATCACCAGGCTGCACGCATCAAACTCTGTCACTTTGGGGTTCTGCAGGAGCCTCTTTACATTCTGGAGAGCACTAGAATGGTCATTTTGACAGGCCAGTTCTTGCTCAACCTCCAAAACCTCCAGCAGATTCCACTCACTGACCAACCGAGACAGCTCTCCAACCACTGTCATGTGCTTTGATACAGTCCCAGACATCTTCTTGAATTGTGGGTAATTCTCAACAAAGGCCTTCAGGTCTGCTATTAATTCTAGTTTTTGCTGTTCTTTTGGTTTCTTCTTCTGAAAGACTTCCATGAGATTCTTTATGTTGCTACCAATCTCAGCAAAGTTCAGGTACATATTGTTAGTGTAGAATTCATCATTTTCAGCAGATAGGACCACCTCTCTCATGTCTTTACTGATCCCTGGCACTCTGGAAAGATCAATCGATTGTTGTTTATGCCCAGTAGTTCATGGACCATGGCCTGATATGTCCACTGGTTTAGCAATGGGGTGATGGCATCATCGCAACGATCTAAAATAAGTAGCAAGGGAGGAACCTCAGTCCGCCGGAATTCAAACAGTTCATATTCTTTAGTTATCACTTGCCTAACTCATTCTGCAAGTCTCTTTGCTGCCTCTGATGAAAGCTGGTAACGAATCATGGGACATTTCTTCAGAGATAAAAGGAGAGCTGTCAGTCCTTGAGTTGCTCTGGATAGTTGGACTGGATCCCAATTTCGACCCTGGCAGCAAACCAGTATATTGAGGGAAAACAAATGTGGATTCACAGCAATGTAATCACCATAAAATTCCTGAACCTCAGCCACAACTTCCTGTTCATCAGGTTCAGCTAATGACTTCACATCACTCTTGCTGATCACATTACTGAAATAAATAAAATATATACTGTATTTGGGTCTTCAGAGCTCCTGAATCAGATAATCCACATTCTCCTGCTAGTGTGGGATGGTCTCCTGCAGAGGCAGAGGGTGGCTGTGGCTCACCATGGGGGCAAGGACACTGGCAGCCTGATAAATCTTAAAAATGTTTTTTAAAGACTAATTAAAAAAAAGTTTTAAAATTAAAATGGGTCCAAAAATGTTATCCTCATTCACTCACTAGTTTAACGACATTAACTAGTCTATACTGTATATCCCAATACATTAAACAATAAAGATTGTTTTAGCATTGTTATTGTCTTTTAATTGTAAAAACCATATCTCTGGTTTTTGCTATATGTATCACTATGTATTGTAAAGCTTAGCAGATCCTCATGTCAATGGCCAGGAAAACTATCCCTAGCATAGGAGATAGTTATAGCAGGTGCGAAACATCTTATAGAGGACTTTGTTTTTCATTTCATAAAACTTTATTTGATTAAAAATTTGCCTTTTCTGTGTACACTGGAATGCTTTATTCCCTATGCATTTTACAGAGTTACAATCTCTCATTTTAAATATTACCCCAAAAGTAATTTCAGAAAAAAAAAGGTTTTTTGAAACTAAACTTGACTTTTAAAAAACCATATGGACAAACAACTCTCAAACAAAATTGGATTAATAATATTTCTTGCCTGCTTAACTACATGACAGATTTCTTGTCCCAGTCCCCTTTCTCAAAAAAAACATCATGTGGAAACTAAGCTAGAGAAAAGATTCTTCCCAAGGCAGTTAAGGGAAAGGGAAGGGCCAGAAATTTCTTCGGCAAACAAGTATATGCATAGCCATTTGTGTGTAACTGTTTTGCTTCAAGTACAGTACACTCTTTGGAGGGAAGGCGAGATGTTGTTCAGAGTGGGAGTGGTACTCTCCAACCAGCTGAAGTGCAGGAAGTTATCTACAGCCTCTTCCCCATGCTTGTGGTTGCATCCTGGAATCAACTCTGCCAACCCTATGAGTGCAATACCAGGTTAAAAGCCAATGCTAGTTTGGCTGAGATGGTCTCTTCCACTGCAAAACAATGGATAAGATGGGACTGAGAAACAACCACTACATGATGACATTCAATAAAAAAGGTTTAGGGGAGATAAAAAAAGGATTTCAGAGACAGGGACAGATAGGCTGGTGAAAAACAAATCACATTTTTGCTAAGAAAATTAGATAAAGGAGAGTGACAGAATGGTGATAGCTTGTTCTTCAGAGGAGCTCTGCATGATCTCTTTTTGCTGAAATAGAGGCCAAAGGTTAATTAATTATATTAATGCTCTTTGTTTTCTCAGCTTAAACAAACTAAGGTGCATGGGTACCTTCAAAACAATACATGATAGGAGGAAATGGATCCACAAATGACAAAATAGCTATGTTTACTCTGATAACTAGCTCATTCACTAGTTTAACATTGGTCTGTTTGTTATGTACAACCCAATAAACTGGCCAATGAAAGGATCGCTTTAGCATTACAGAGACATAATCTAGGTATAACTTTGAGGGTTTCCGTAAATTAATCAGATTACTATCCTTAAGCATCCATGCATTGATATTATCAGGCATAAAAGAACTTGGTTCAAGCCAGGGGACTTGAACCACCCATGACTAGCCACACTGGCACTATACCTCTTTAGCATACTCATCCTTGTGGCCATCAGATGCTTCATTGCTATGACATTGCTAAATATGTAAAGAACTATGGAATAGTTTGTTGGCTGGTAAAAATGCCTGTGGTCTAGTTGCTATTTTACTAGTTATGCAATGTGACATATCTACTGTGGGTTTCTAAGAGACTTGAATCCACAAATATATTCCTCCTGACTCTGCTTCTACATTGCACAGAAGGACACAGGTAAGACAGATTGTCGTATCTCAGAAACAAAGAGGTGGATAACTCTGAATACATTTTCTTCACACCATAGCTTAGGGCAAAGGATTGCAGAATAAAATTTATGATTTCAGAAAAACAGTATAAAGAAAATAAATATTTGAATGAAAGAGAAATTTTTGCTCTAAGATACTATTTTTCCCTCTTAGAGATCAATTAATTTAAAACTGATTGGCTTTGTTTTGGTACCCCATAACTCTAAGAATGACTTTTTTTAAATTTTGTTTTATTTATTTTTTTATACAGCAGGTTCTTATTAGTCATCAATTTTATACACATCAGTGTATGCTTGTCAATCCCAATCGCCCAATTCAGCACCACCATCCCCACCCCCCCATGGCTTTCCCCCCTTGGTGTCCATACATTTGTTCTCTACATCTGTGTCTCAACCTCTGCCCTGAAAACTGGTTCATTTGTACCATTTTTCTAGGTTCCACATACATGCGTTAATATATGATATTTGTTTTTCTCTTTCTGACTTACTTCACTCTGTATGACAGTCTCTAGATCCATTCATTTCTCAAAAAATGACTCAATTTCATTCATTTTTATGGCTGAGTAATATTCCATTGTATATATGTACCACATCTTCTTTATCCATTCATCTGTCGATGGGCATTTAGGTTGCTTCCATGACCTGGTTATTGTAAACAGTGCTGCAATGAACATTGGGGTGCATGTGTCTTTTAGAATTATGGTTTTCTCTGGATATATGCCCAGTAGTGGGATTACTGGATTATATGGTAATTCTATTTTTAGTTTTTTAAGGAACCTCCATACTGTTCTCCATAGTGGCTGTATCAATTTACATTCCCACCAACAGTGCAAGAGGGTTCCCTTTTCTCCACACCCTCTCCAGCATTTGTTGTTTGCAGATTTTCTGATGATGCCCATTCCAACTGGTGTGAGGTGATACCTCATTGTAGGTTTGATTTGCATGTCTCTGATAATTAGTGATGTTGAGCAGCTTTTCATGTGTTTCTTGGCCATCTGTATGTCTTCTTTGGAGAAATGTCTATTTAGGTCTTCTGCCCATTTTTGGATTGGGTTGTTTGTTTCTTTAATATTGAGCTCCATGAGCTGTTTATATATTTTGGAGATTAATCCTTTGTCTGTTGATTCATTTGCAAATATTTTCTCCCATTCTGAGGGTTGTCTTTTCGTCTTGTTTATGGTTTCCTTTGCTGTGCAAAAGCTTTGAAGTTTCATTAGGTCCCATTTGTTTATTTTTGTTTTTATTTCCATTACTCTAGGAGGTGGATGAAAAAAGATCTTGCTGTGATTTATGTCAAAGAGTGTTCTTCCTATGTTTTCCTCTAAGAGTTTTATAGTGTCCGGTCTTACATTTAGGTCTTGAGTCCATTATGAGTTTATTTTTGTGTATGGTGTTAGGGAGTGTTCTAATTTCTAAGAATGACTATTAAAGAAATACCTTCAGTGCATGAAAGGCTCCATTCAGTGGATAATTTTGTATAATGTTTCATTCCTCCTTCTTTCCCTGTTATTCTTCAAATTTCTATTAAAAGGTAAGTAATATCATGAAATTTGATGATACGCACCGTTAATGCTCTTTGTGTAGGGTGAATGAAGGCCTTTTATATAGGAAGGAAATCGTTATGGTTATATTTTGACCGACATCCACTCATCCTCTATTTACGTATCCTTAGTCTCTGGTTTTCTATAATTTCTAGCTTATATTCATAGGGTTTTAAAAAAATTCATGAAAGCCGTCTCATTTTTTTTTTCATTTACATGTTCAGGTATACATAAACTTAAGTAACTAGACCATATGAAGGATTTATTTGAGTTTGGAGTCTGGATTTTGGTAAAGAGAAAGAGTCATGGGGTTCTGTTAAAATGAGTCTGACAAGTTTTGGCCCAAAGTCACTCTGAGGGAGAATATGTCTTCCTTTGAAAGCAAGAGTATAATCAATATTTTCATAAAATATTAATATGAAGTAGAATATAGTATGTCAAGCCAGTATTAACATTTCATTAATGAGGATTTCATTTTTTAAAGGCTATATAACAAGAACAGATTAATCTCATAACCTGAAAGTTTTTACTTCATTATTGTTTCTTTATTTCTGGCTAAATTGTACTTTCAAGTGAGTAGACAGAAACATGATACTATATATTAAGTAACTTCAAGTAAATATCCATGCTATTCTTCAGTGTTAAGTGATCTCTTGGCTAATAAAAAGGGTAGATGTGATGCTCTCTCTAGTCCTAAGTACAGTGTGCCCCAACGTAGAGGTTTCTTGAGTTACTGTTAGAGAATGATTCCAATTCTTGGCAGCCTAATCCCACACTTCAGTATGGATCCCAACTTCTACATCTGTTCAGATGAGCCATTGGCTAAATGGCTGTGTAGTAGTATTCAACAATATTTATTTGTCTTCTTTATGGTGATTTTTAGGACTGGTCATACATACCCCCTTCCTCCTTCATCCCCTCTCTCTTTTCCATGCATATTTTTGAGAGCCCATATGTCTTAGGAATAAAGTTACTGTCTGTTAAGAATTCACAGTCTACTGGGGTTGAGATAAAAATAAAAAATTCTAGTACAATATGGTAAGTGTTATGATACCATGAGGACACAGAAGAGAAACACCTTATCTAGTTTATGGGGATTAGGGGAGGCAATTTAAAGATTATACCTGACACAAATACACAGATATTTGCGTATACATGTGTTGGCACACATTTTTAAAAACTAGGTTATTATCATTTCAGAAATAAGGTAGTAATGCCTCAGTGTTGGCTGATATGCCTGTCTCCACCATAGTAAAAGAAACACGCTGTCTTAACTGGGGGTTAATATTTGCAAACTACTTGACTTTTCTAGTAGAACGGTGGCACATAATTTTGAGATATTAATGCTTTTCTAATCTCCGCTGACTTAATCAACAGCTGACTTATAGTAAATACCAAAGTAAAACTTTTATAATATGCATGGTAGGGTGGAAAGCATGTCAGATTAGTTTTAAAAAAAATAGGTGTTAGTCCTATATAGAGGCATTAACTATGTGATTTTGACCAATTTAACTTAATTAAACCTCAGTTTCTTCATTGGAAACATGAAGAAGCTTAGCAAGATGATTTAAAAAAAGTTTTCTTCTAGAGTTAAACATCTGACTTTTATTGAAAAAATCTGGTTTATATTAACATTTTGAAATCATTATAATCAGAAGACAATAGATTTTAAGTTCCCACTCCTAGGAAGTGCTTGTATTATTGATGTTCTCTCCCTCCCTATAAAATTTGACTTCATCTTACTAGTCACACAGTTCCCATCATACTAGCCAAGACTTGTCAGACTGGTTCTAGTTAGATCATCAGTGACTTCTTTCTTCACCTCAGTCTAGCCTACAAAGTTGCTGATAGAGCCTGGATACACACACTTGATGGCAGACCTCGGTCTCCACAGGACCAATCCTTGCTGGTCAGCAATGTATCGGTGAGTTTTCTTCTCTTTTCCTTTGTCTTAAGTTAACTTGCTTAAAGTGGCATGAACCACACCAAGGAATGTGTAGATCTCCAATTTATTATTTGCTTAATGTGGAAAAATACTTTTGATATTTAACATAAAATTATGTCAAGAAATAGGTTTCTCTTCTTTCCATACTAGTGTTCCCTGTCCTCTTGTGACCCATCCCAAATGTTTATGTACTTTCAGAAGAGCTCAACAAAAGATAAAGGCACATGGTGTTTAACAACTGTCTTTTAGTTTGTTTTGTTTTGAGAAAAATAGAATGTGTTTTTAGCTTGGGTTTTATTTGTCCCAAGTTTATTATATTATATTATATTATATATTATATTTAATACTCAAAATTATACATGAGAAAAAAATCTAAAACCATGAAGATCAAACTTACACTTCTTTCTGTAAGTAAATAGTATAAACTAAAAAAAAAATATGTTTTAAAAGAACAAGAAACAGTTTAAGAAGACAATGTGATTAAATTATTATAGTTGGATTTTTAAAATAAATCCAGTGATGTACCTGGTCACAATCAACTTCTCTAATAGAGAAGTCATAATTATTCTGAGGTTGTTTTCTTTAAAAGTTAGAAACTAAACAGTAACAAGATTTCAGTGTACCAGTTTGGGCTCTGAAAATAATTTTATCTTCATGTTAAAAATTCATTTTCTCTGATTGAGATATTGGCATGCTCTTTTTTGTTAATTTCTGTTTTGAGAAGAAAACAGTTTGAAAAGTATAAAGCTTCTAATGGAATCTTAATAGTGAAAAACACTCAGGCTCTGTAGTTGATAGGAAGAAAGTTCTACATAGTCCTCATGAGAAATTTAATACTCTCTATATTTGTTGATGAATCAACTAAGAGCTACAGACATCACAAATTAAATCAGACTTTTCAAGGCTTCCTGCCTTCTGCAAGTGCTTCTCTATAATCCATGATGGTTTTGTGTCCTAGCCTTTTTACCTGGATTATCTTTAAGAATATTACTATAGAAAACAGTGCTTTTATTTAAACATATAATTTCTATCAAACTCAAGATTCTAAACTGATTTCAGGCTTTGTCTATGCTAAATCTGAGTGAGTCTGGAGTTTGTGTAGGGGAATTATAATTTGGAGGTATTGGAACGAATTTTCCTGAGTATAGTCTCTAATTTGAAGCAAAGATGTTTTCAGTCTTGCTTCAGAGTAGATGGAAGATACCTCTCAAGGAAAAACAAACAAACAAAAAACTCCTTCCTGATCTAAAACTTGTATACAAAGTGGAGCATATCGATGTTTGAGTCAGCCTAGGAGATGTTCAGAGAATGGGCTAGAGTGAAAAGGGATTAAATTTATTAGCACATTTGCTGGAATAAGTGTACCAACAAGAATGCTTTGAAAAAAGAGGTATATTGAGATACTTGGCAATTTCTTTTTAAGGCCATTTGCTCATAACTGGGAAGGCATATCAGAAACAGGTGGAGAGTTTTATCAAATGGTATGTTCCTTCCTCTTTGACCAAATTTTTGATAGCCCCTTCCTCACTCCACCTGTTCTAAATGAAAACCACTATGTTAGAATTTAAAGGTTAGAAGAAAGTTAGACCAGGTAAACATTATTCTTCAGATGCTATCATTTTTTCCAAACTCTGATTTTATACTATCCTTTGAATATGAAGAAATCAACACATTAATTTTATAAAAACACATACAACAGAAGGTTATACAAACACATAAAAACACATTAATCAACACATTAATTTTATAAAAACACATACAACAGAAGGTTATACAACAGAAGGTTATACAAACACATAAAAACACATACAACAGAAGGTTAAAGAAGACTTTTTCAGGTATAAGTTTATAGGGAAGAGATTTGAGAAGAGAAGAATATATTTATTCTTCTTGAGAAGAGAAGAATATATTTATTAAATATATTTATTATTGATAGGAATGTCTGCCAACTGTATTCACCAGCAACCACTGACAACCAGCAGACCAAATTTGTAGACATTAATATCTACACATGTTTAGATAGATGAAGGTAAACTGAGTAATATTCAAATGAAACAAAATGGACAACTTTAATTTTTACTTCATAGGGTAAGCATTATCTCTCAACATGTGACCCATGGACCCCCTCCATTAGATTCACTGGGTACTTATTAAAAACAGAAAAGTCCAGTTCCCATCCAAGAAATTCCCGTGAATCTCTGGTTGAGGCATGGGAATTGTACTAAAAGTTACACAAGGTAATTCTTATTTACTGTACAGTTTGAGAAGAACTGATACAGTACAAAGCCATAAAAAAAATGAACTTGTAAGATAGAAAGAAATTAAAGTGGAAATGAAATAGGTCAGTTTTTGAAGTGGTAACTCTTTGTTTTATTTAAACTGGTATAATTATACCTCAATGGGAGGTGTTCTCTCGCAGTTTACCTTTTCCTCCAAGGGAGAAGAGTAGTCATTTATGCAACATAGTGATGATTAAGGAAAAGAGGATAATTTCAGAATGTCTGGAAAACTGAAGGGAGGATACAGACATAATTTGGGTAGTTTGTGTCAGACAGGGAGGGTGGTCTTATTTGGATTAAGAATCTATTTGTTTACAGGCAAAAATCTCAATGTAAAATTAATCTATTGTAGCAACCTCTTCCTTTTTGCCCTGAAATTAGTCAATAGATAATGATACTGAAGGGTCCCTCTACTGAGGTGCAGGTCCAGAGTTGCTTTATGATAGTGTTCCAAGCGTTTAATGCTGTGCCTCACTTCTCCTTCAGCTAAGATCAGTCCTGGTCCATGTAACAACTTTTAATGAGTTCTCATTGTGTACTAAGTTCTGTATGGAAGAAAACTTTGTTGAGCACCTATTATGTATTGCACATTTTGTAAAATGTTATCTGATTGAATTTTGGCAATACTTTGAGAAACCATTATTGTTATCTCTCCTTAAAAAGATGAAATAACTGCAGCTCAGATTGTCCAGGGTTAGTAAGTGTTGGATCTAGAACCTGACCTTGGCATTTCTGGCTTTAAAGTCTATGTTCTTTCTACTGTAACACACTGTCTTATCATGTGTGGGAAGCTAAAAGAAGAGTCTTTGGAAAGTTTGCCCTCTAACAGAGAAATGGAAAACGTGCACACATGCATATACACACACAGAGAAAATGTGTATGTATGTGTAGGCATACATGTTTATATAATGTATAGGCAAAGAAACAGGTCAATACAGGTTAATATGAAAGAATGCACATATGTGCTGACGGAGGAAGGGTGGTGGTATACTTTTACTTTCATTGACAGGTCTTTACAAATGTTTTGAAGAATGCACAGACTACCGTTATATAATTTTCTTAAAACGGTCTCTGTATTTAAACAAGATAAGAACATGACCTAACTTTTCCGCACTATCTCAAAGGTGATCAGTGACTGAGAGTACAGCACTTCAATTATATCATCACTGTTTTCTAAAAAAGATTGCAACATTTGCTATTGTGTGAAAATCAAGTTCATCTTAGTGCAGCATTTTATGGAAGGAATTCATCAGTCTGTAATAATTATAACTGTCTAGTGAACCTTTGTTATTTTTTCATTATTGTCTGCTTTCCTCCAAAAATATAATTGCTTCAATATAATAAGGGAATAAATAGAAACATTCAAGAAAAAAAGCAACATCATGTGCTTCCTTGTCAGCACTGAGATTTATAATTATGCCTGATGCTTTTGTGCCTGAGGATGGGGCTATTGGGCAGTTGTGGAGCAAGTCTTCTAACATGGTCGGTGGTGAAATGAGTGCTCTGTCTGCGTTTCATGGCTTTATCAGGGTTAGATTTTAGAGGAACTCCACTAAGTACGTCTCAAAGCACACTCCTTTGGACATATTCTCATCAAAGATGGTGGATAAGAATTGTGGAGAATGTTCTCACGGTTTCAAGCATAATTTGATAGGTTTGAAATGAGTGGATTAGAGGGTAGGAAAGTTTTAAGAGGTTGAGGAAAAGAAAATACGCTGCAGACATACCAGGTCATGCCAGAACCTGCAAGCCGAACCTTCTCCCAGGTACATATATGGCCTGCATGGTTGAGCAATTTCTGAGAATTTTACAATAGTAATTCTGAGATGATAGAACTAAGTTTAGGGGAATCCAAAGTATCAGTCACCATTAAATTCTATCTTGCAGTCTTTCAACCTTTTATCTGAAGATGTCAGATGATGTCTTTTTTTTGAAGCTGCAAAAGCAAATACAGAAGGATTTAGCACTCTGTTTAAAGTTGAGCTATGATTCAGTGCAGAACAAATAATAATTGCTATCATTTGTTTCACATGTACTGTGTACCAACTACTGTTCTAAAATAGTATGCACATTTAATCTTTATAACGAACAATGGTTATATTATTATACCCATTTCACAGATGAGGAAACTGAGGCTCAGACAGTATTTGCCTAGAGGTGATAATGACAGAACTGGGAATTAACCCTGGTCTATCTGACTCCAACCCATGCTCTTAATCACAATGCTATACCATCCCCACAATTCCTCTTTTATCTACCTAGGTGATGCTACTGCTATGCTGACTTAACTGTTTTACTGTGTTAAAAGATATAAAAGTTATATTTACAAGGAACAATGTTATTGTTCAATGAATAATCTTCTAAGTAGACCTCTGAGGATTGTAGACAGGAAGCATCTCTGTGTTCTATAAATTAAGGGATACCACAGTCAAAGATCAGGTAGTTTGCATGTGGTCACAGGAATGGGTGAGTCAGTCAATACTAAAGCTTGAATCTGTCCTCCCAGTTCACCTGTGTACCGAGTCCAATGTTGTCAAGTAGAAGAGTTAAACCAACACAGGTGTCTACCTGACCCAGGAAATATTGTTATTGTTATTACTATTACCATTTGAATTTGTATAGAATTATACGGACTTTTAAAAATTGGTTATTGCACATTAAAAGCTTAGCAGGTCACAGCAAAATTCAGAGAGGGTACATATAGTAGGATATATATGTATATACACATATATATGTTCTTTACACATAATTCCAACATATATTCTTATTTGATACCTATCAACAACTGTGAGGCAGACAATTTTAATATTATCATGATTTTACAGATAGGAAAACCAAAGGTTAGGAAGACTGAGATTTCCAAATCTCTGAGTAAGTGATTGGTAGAACTGGAGTTTGCCATACATTTCTAACTATGGTCCTGAACTTTCTAATACTCTCTGCTGCCTCCACTACATCATGATCCCTGGAATCACAAGTGTTCCCCTTGGTTAAGCAGGGATAACTTTCCTTTCTCTTTAAACAATTAGCTTAACCCTTGTGTCTCAACTTTCCTAGTCCAGGAAATACCAAAGATAATAAATAATACATCTAAAATATTTCAAACCAATCTTTCAAACCTTACAGTACATTCAAGTTGTAATTAAGCACTTGGATATATATTACTGGATTCAACAGCAAAGCTAGATTTGGGATTCCTTTTTTTTTTAACATCTTTATTGGAGTATAATTGCTTTACAATGGTGTGTTAGTTTCTGCTTTATAACAAAGTGAATCAGTTATACATATACATATGTTCCCATATCTCTTCCCTCTTGCATCTCCCTCCCTCCCACCCTCCCTATCCCACCCCTCTAGGTGGTCACAAACCACCGAGCAGATCTCCCTATGCTATGCGGCTGCTTCCCACTAGCTAGCTATTTTACGCTTGGTAGTGTATATATGTCCATGCCACTCTCTCACTTTGTCACAGCTTACCCTTCCCCCTCCCCATATCCTCACGTCCATTCTCTAGTAGGTCTGTGTCTTTATTCCCATCTTACCCCTAGGTTCTTCATGACCTTTTTTTTTTCTTAGATTACATATATATGTGTTAGCATATGGTATTTGTTTTTCTCTTTCTGACTTACTTCACTCTGTATGACAGACTCTAGGTCCATCCACCTCACTACAAATAACTCAATTTCGTTTCTTTTTATGGCTGAGTAATATTCCATTGTATCATCTCACACTGGTGAGAATGGCCATCATCAAAAAATCTAGAAACAATAAATGCTGGAGAGGATGTGGAGAAAAGGGAACACTCTTGCACTGTTGGTGGGAATGTAAATAGATACAGCCACTATGGAGAACAGTATGGAGCTTCCTTAAAAAACTAAAAATAGAATTACCATATGACCCAGCAATCCCACTACTGGACATATACCCTGAGAAAACCATAATTCAAAAAGAGTCATGTACCAAAATGTTCATTGCAGCTCTATTTACAATAGCCAGGACATGGAAGCAACCTAAGTGTCCATCAACAGATGAATGGATAAAGAAGATGTGGCACATATATACAATGGGCTTCTTAAGTAGAGTTCTAAATCCTTGCACAAAACTGTATATGTCATGGCTGACCATTGGCTTGATGTATAGATTCTTAGAGCTAAAAAGGTCCAAAGATGAGTAGTTTTACACATTTTCTTTACCAGTTGAATCCCTTTCACACATAAGGCTAATGCAAGCCCCTGCTGTGTGGAGCAGTGTTGCTCTGGGTGGAGTGGGAATAAGGCTTGGGAGCCTCACCTGTTCCATCTTCTCCTTATCCCCTCAGTCACATGAGGCAATTTGAGGGATTTTTCAACCTGTTTTGAAAACAAATTAATTCCTCATTATGAAGGAGGAATAATGACAAAGCCAACATTTGCTGTGCATGTACTGTGTACTTGGTATAATGCCAATTGCTCCATAAGCGTTATTCCATTTAATCCTTAGAAGAACCCTATAGTTAGGTTCTATCATTATCCCCATTTATGGGAGGGGAAATGTAGACTTAGAGAAGGTGAGTAACTTGCTTGGAGCCATCTAGCTAGTAAGAGGTAGAGCCGGGGCGAAACCCAAGCTGTTTGACGCAAAAGCCCAGACCTATATCCACTAAGCAAGAAAACAGAAGTCATTTGCTTAAAGTCGTAGAACTTTTTACAATGAGATCGTCGATGAAAACTTGGCCTCCTTATTTATTAGCATCAGATTTATTACTTGTATCTCAAAATTGTGCAGCTAGAAAATATTAAGTAAAAATATTTTATTAAGTAAATATATTTCTTGAATGTCTTCTTCTCCCAAAGATAATTACATAAAAAATCACAATTTACCTTGATTGCAACTAATCTGTTTTGCATATTGCAATAGTATCAGCTTAGATATGAGTGACAGGAAGCTTAGGATAAAGTGGCTTACATAAAATGTCATTTTATTTCAGTTTAATGTAAAACAAGTCTGGAGATAGTCAGGTAGGGGCTGATAGGGAGGTTTACCAAGTAATTAGGAATCTACTGCCGTGCTGTCCTATCAACATGAACATATATCCTCCCAGTCATGGTTTAGTATGGTTGCCAGAGCTCCAACTAGCACATCAGGATTCTACCCACTGGAATAGAGACTCCATTGGTCAGAACTTATATTCACAGGGAGAGTCATGGATAAAGGACGTTATTCTATTTTCCAGGGGGCCATATGCTCAACCAAAAATCAAAGATTCTATTATTAAGGAAAATATTTGGGATAGGCACATATGAGTCTGTAGCACAGACATGCTTAGTTCGAATGATGAGAGGTATATCCTGTTGTGATGAACAGTAGGCAGATGAATATATGGGTCTGAAGTTTAGACAAGTAATCTGTATTTCTAGATTTGGTAGCCATCAGCATTTAGATATGAATTAAAGACATGGACATTAGTGACTGAAAATATTTAGCCCTTTTGGATAAAATAATACTTTTTAAAATAAATTTATTATTTTTGGCTGTGTTGGGTCTTCATTGCTGCTCACGGGCTTTCTCTAGTTGGGGCGAGAGGGGGCTATTCTTCGTTGCAGTGCGCAGGCTTCTCATTGCGGTGACTTCTCTTGTTGCGGAGCACGGGCTCTAGGCGCACGGGCTTCAGTAGATGCGGCACATGGGCTCAGTAGTTGTGGCTCATGGGCTCTAGAGTGCAGGATCAGTAGTTGTGGCGCACGGGCTTAGTTGCTCCGCGGCATGTGGGATCTTCCTGGACCAGGGCTCGAACCCATGTCCCCTGCATTGGCACGCGGATTCTTACCCAGTGCACCACCAGGGAAGCCCTAGATAAAATAATACTTTTATAATTTTATGGTATTTGCACAGTAAATTCTACCTTATTCTAATATGAATCTGAGCATATTTCACTATGTTATTATTAAAATGCCAATATATTAAAGTATAATTAAGTAAATATATTTATATTAAGTAAATATATAATGATCAACTTCACAAATTTGTGTTCCATCCAAAAGTTAAGACTCAATACTTCCATTATATTATAGGTCAACAACTGAGGCAGGAAATTCATTAGTCAAGAAATCCCTCTTTTGGAAGAATAATGCAAACACTAACAAGAGTCAATACATTTCCAGTTGTCTCTCATTGCTAAATTAATTCAGAGAGGGTTTTATTATATACAGAAATTTCTAGATTATCTGAGGGATTCTTTGTGTATGGCTTACAGTACTTGCCAGGGAAACAGCAGCCAGAAGGACACCACACAGTCTAGCACATGTTGCAGCTGGCACACTCCAATTTTAAGGCCCATCAGTGGCTTGCACAAAATGCAGTTTTACAAGTCTAGAAATTTTAAAACTGGCTTAGAATGCAAGTAGTCAAGAAACTTAATGACTTCCTCATATGAAACTTGGATTATTTCAAATGACTTGCAGGCTCTTAATTTGACCATTTCAAATGATCTGGCATGTAGCCATCAGAAAAATAACATGTGAAAAATTATGTTAAAGTTGATTGTTTAAAAAATGCTAAATTTTAATTATAATAATGTTGAGCATTTTTAGGTTATTTGAGGCATGGAAGGCGAGCTTTGGTGGAAACTAAAGAGCAGCTAGATCAATTAAAATTCTCATTGTTTTCTAATAAATGAAGAAAATGAGAGCATACTTCGCATCATTTAAGTTGGGGGTTACAGGATGCTGGAACTTCCGTGATGTTGAATATGCTCTCAGATTTCTCATCTGAGAAACTTAGGACTTAGATGAAAGGACTTAGTCTTTCAATAAAAGTTCTAAGATGGAGACACAGGTCACTGGTCTTCCAGTTCAGAGTTATTTCCACCATATCATGCCAACTTTCATAAGAGGCATCTAGACAAAGTCATGAGAAAGATTTGGTAGAAAGATATCTAATGTTACAAAAAAATTTCTGAAAGGGAGTGCTATACATTAGCAGCTTCAAGAGTGTCTCTAGCTCAGGTTTCTCAACAATTTTTTCTTCTGATACAACAGCCACAACATAGTCACACACTCCCTGTTAATGCTTTTTTTTCCTTCCACATTTTAAAGTGCATACAATTCCCTATGACTAGCTGCAACGGTGTCTCTTGTCAACATTTCTGTGGGAAACTGCTGCTTTTAAAATTGCTTACTCAGATCATTTTGACTTATTATCTTGAACTGCAAAGAGTGTGAAGAAAATAAAGCAAATATGTTAGTGTAATTAAGTGTTAAAGTAGCTCACTTTATAATTCTATAGACCCATACCTAATTACTTAATAATATCTTTAAATTTTTTGCACCCCATCTATCTGTGACTGTAAATTTCTAGACGTCAGGCAGAGTGCCAACCTAAATCTCAGTTTGTAGTTTCCTGTGACACATCATATCTGGCTGGGAACTTAATAAAGAGCTAGATGATAACACAGTGGAGACCAGAGACATTCGTTACAGTTGAATTGTCACTAATAGTTATATAACACACGTGTCCAATAAAAGCCTGATGATACCATATTTGTAATCACAAATTCCTTTTAAAGTAGGTGGGAGGAAACATATTATCACTTGAGTTTTATGGTTAGTTAAATATAGGAGTCATTAAGCTATGGGTTTTACCTAAGTTAACAGTTAGTGGTAGGGTTTTCTTTCATTCCCAATATTTATTAAAAACTTACTATTGCACTTAGTAATACTATGCTTATTAAAAATTTATTATGGTACTAAGTAATAATATATTTTTATGTCTATGATTTCAACTTTTAGGTACTTTATAATGTGAAAGTGCCACACAGAGCCATTTCAATAATTCGCAAAGTGTTGTCAGATATTCAAAAACATTATCTTAGAGCTTGGTATAAATAATTTCACACTGCTTCCCCCACATAAAATTGTTTTTATTGAATAGTCATTGGTGCCATTTTCCAGTATTGAGGGGCATACTAAGAGTATTATAAAATTAATTTTTGTTTCTATGCTAAGAATATTGTGGTGAATAGAGTTCATGATATTACACAGTATTCTTTTTATTAGAATCTGAAAGAATTGTATTGTGGCTAAGTAATTGCTCAGTTTTAATCTTATGGGTGACATGAAGAATGTAACTGAATAGGGTTTAGTTGTTTTCTTGTTTAGTTTTGTTTAGTTTTGCTTTTGAGTTGGCTGCTAGAAAGCTACAAAGTTTGTCATCTGACTTAAGGAAATATCTAGATAGGAATTATGATATGTAGTTTTAGTACTCTTCTCATTTTGTGTTTTCACTTATGTTTTGCTTTATTCTTGCATCTCTATGTTTAATTTAATACCATATATGTAAATGTAATTTAATACTATATATCATTTAATAATTATATAAATGTAAATATATATCTTTATAAGCTACCTTAAATCAGTCTAGAACAAGGTAGAATATAAATAAAAACATTTAGAATAAAAACAATGAGTTTCCCACCATTTGTCTTGGTGCTATTAAAAGAAAATGGAAACAGTTGTCTGGTAATTAGACTACCACCTTGTTATGATTGTAACTTCTCTTTGAGAACTATTCACAGTTATTATGGTAGGGAATGCACACATAATTTAGTCCAAGGGCCTGGCTGATGCTATCAGACACTTTATAGGTATGTTTGTATAACAGTGGACACGACAGCAGTAGGCTATTTGTAATTTATTTTTTGAATTGTATTTATTTTCTTATACAGCAGGTTCTTATTAGTCATCAATTTTATACACTTCAGTGTATACATGTCAATCCCAATCTCCCAATTCATCACACCATCCCCACCCCCCAGCCGCTTTCCCCGCTTGGGGTCCATACATTTGTTCTCTACATCTGTGTCTCTATTTCTGCCCTGCAAACTGGTTCATCTGTACCATTTTTCTAGGTTCCACATATATGCATTAATATACGATATTTGTTTTTCTCTTTCTGACTTACTTCACTCTGTATGACAGTATCTAGATCCATCCACATCTCAACAAATGATCCAATTTCATTCTTTTTTATGGCTGAGTAATATTCCATTGTATATATGTACCACATCTTCTTTATCCATTCATCTGTCGATGGGCATTTAGGTTGCTTCCATGACCTGGCTATTGTAAACAGTGCTGCAATGAACATTGGGATGCATGTGTCTTTTAGAATTATGGTTTTCTCTGGATGTATGCCCAGTAATGGGATTGCTGGATTATATGGTAATTCTATTTTTAGTTTTTTAAGGAAGCTCCATACTGTTCTCCATAGTGGCTGTATCAATTTACATTCCCACCAACAGTGCAAGAGGGTTCCCTTTTCTCCACACCCTTTCCAGCATTTGTTGTTTGTAGATTTTCTGGTGATGCCTATTCTAACTGGTGTGAGGTGATACTTCATTGTAGTTTTGATTTGCATTTCTCTAATAATTAGTGATGTTGAACAGCTTTTCATGTGCTTCTTGGCTATCTGTATGTCTTCTTTGGAGAAATGTCTATTTAGGTCTTCTGCCCATTTTTGGATTGGGTTGTTTTTTTTTCACACACACACACACACACACACTGTATTTTATTTTTACAAGAGATAAATTAACTGACACCAAGCATTATAAATGGATGACTACAACAAAAGCAACAATGATTGCATTTACCAAACACGAAACACACTCAAACTATATCATAATATTGACATTCAGTCCAGTAATCCTCCACTGTAACAGCTCCTTTACTTTGCAGTGAAAATTGATTTGTATATTTTTTGCCTCTGAGTCCTTGTGGGGTTTTTTTGTTTTATTCAAACAGAAATTCACAAAAATTATAATCATCCTCATCAGTTCACTCAGTCCCATGTAATTTTTTTCCTCTTCATCTTTTGTTAGCACTTTTATGAATTCATCAGTTTTCCATTAGAGTTCTGAAAATGCTTATTCATACTGCAGTATAGTCAGTTACTAGAAACCTGTACTTGTCAGTCTTTTCCATGAATTCCTTGAAGATGAAACCCTTTATAGGAACATATTTGCAAAAGCATCCCAGTGGGTTGTTTGTTTTTTTAATATTGAGCTGCATGAGCTGTTTATATATTTTCGAGATTAATCCTTTGTCCATTGATTAGTTTGCAAATATTTTCTCCCATTCTGAGGGTTGTCTTTTCATCTTGTTTATGGTTTCCTTTGCTGTGCAAAAGCTTTTAAGTTTCATTAGGTCCCATTTGTTTATTTTTGTTTTTATTTCCATTACACTAGGAGGTGTATCCAAAAAGATCTTGCTGTGATTTATGTCAAAGAGTGTTCTTCCTATGTTTTCCTCTAAGAGTTTTATAGTGTCCAGTCTTACATTTAGGTCTCTAATCCATTTTGAGTTTATTTTTGTGTATGGTGTTAGGGAGTGTTCTAATTTCATTCTTTTACATGTAGCTATCCAGTTTTCCCAGCACCATTTATTGAAGAGACTGTCTTTTCTTCATTGTATATCCTTGCCTCCTTTGTCATAGATTAGCTGACCATAGGTGTGTAGGTTTATCTCTGGGCTTTCTATCTTGTTCCATTGATCTATATTTCTGTTTTTGTGCCAGTACCATATTCTCTTGATTACTGTAGCTTTATAGCATAGTCTGAAGTCAGGGAGTCTGATTCCTCCATCTCCATTTTTTTCCCTCAAGACTGCTTTGGCTATTTGGGTCTTTTGTGTCTCCCTACAAATTTTAAGATTTTTTGCTCTGGTTCTGTAAAAAATGCCATTGGTAATTTGATAGGCATTGCACTGAATCTGTAGATTGCTTTGGGTAGTATAGTCATTTACACAATATTGATTCTTCCAATCCAAGAACATGGTATATCTCTCCATCTGTTGGTATCATATTTAATTTCTTTCATCAGTGTCTTATAGTTTTCTGCATACAGGTCTTTTGTCTCCCTAGGTAGGTTTATTCCTAGGTATTTTATTCTTTTTGTTGCAATGGTAAATGAGATTGTTTCCCTAATTTCACTTTCAGATTTTTCATCATTAGTGTATAGGAATGCAAGAGATTTCTGTGCATTAATTTTGTATCCTGCAACTTTACCAAATTCATTGATTAGCTCTAGTAGTTTTCTGGTGGCATCTTTAGGATTCTCTATGTATAGTATCATGTCATCTACAAACAGTGACAGTTTTACTTCTTCTTTTCCAATTTGTATTCCTTTTATTTCTTTTTCTTCTCTGATTGCCATGGCTAGCTCTTCCAAAACTCTGTTGAATAATAGTGGTGAGAGTGGACATCCTTGTCTTGCTCCTGATCTTAGAGGAAATGCTTTCAGTTTTTCACCATTGAGACTGATGTATGCTGTGGGTTTGTCATATATGGCCTTTATTATATTGAGGTAGTTTCCCTCTATGCCCACTCTCTGGAGAGTTTTTATCATAAATGGGTGTTGAATTTTGTCAAAAGCTTTTTCTGCATTTATTGAGATGATCATATCTTTTTTATTGTTCCATTTGTTAATATGGTGTATCACATTGATTGATTTACATATATTGAAGAATCCTTGCATCTCTGGGATAAATCACACTTGATCATGGTGTATGATCCTTTTAACGTGTTGTTGGATTCTGTTTGCTAGTATTTTGTTGAGGATTTTTGCATCGATATTCATGAGTGATATTGGTCTGTAATTTTCTTTTTTTGTAATATCTTTGTCTTGTTTTGGTAACACGGTGATGGTGGCCTCATAGAATGAGTTTGGGAGTGTTCCTTCCTCTGCAATTTTTTGGAGGAGTTTGAGAAGGATGGGTGTTAGCTCTTCTCTAAATGTTTGATTGAATTCACCTGTGAAGCCATCTGGTCCTGGACTTTTGTTTGTTGGAAGATTTTTAATCTCAGTTTCAATTTCATTACTTGTGATTGGTCTGTTCATATTTTCTATTTCTTCCTGGTTCAGTCTTGGAAGATTATACTTTTCTAAGAATTTGTCCATTTCTTCCAGGTTGTCCATTTTATTGGCCTAGAGTTGCTTGTAGTAGTCTCTTAGGATGCTTTGTATTTCTGCAGTGACTGTTGTAACAGTTCCATTTTGAACTGTTGAAACTGTTCCATTTTCATTTCTAATTTATTTATTTGGGTCCTCTCCCTCTTTTTCTTGATGAGTCTGGCTAGTGGTTTATCAATTTTGGTTATCTTCTCAAAGAACCACCTTTTAGTTTTATTGATCTTTGCAATTGTTTTCTTTGTTTCTATTTCATTTATTGTTGCTCTGATCTTTATGATTTCTTTCCTTCTGCTAACTTTGGGTTTTGTTTGTTCTTTTTTCTCTAGTTCCTTTAGGTGTAAGGTTAGGTTGTTTATTTGAGATTTTTCTTGTTTCTTGAGGTAGGCTTGTATAGCTATAAACTTACCTCTTAGAACTGCTTTTGCTGCATCCCATAGGTTTTGGATCATCGTGTTTTCATTGTCATTTGTCTCTAGGTATTTTTTGATTTCTTCTTTGATTTCTTCAGTGATCTCTTGGTTGTTTAGTAACGTATTGTTTAGCCTCCATGTGTTTGTGTTTTTTACATTTTTTTCCCTGTAATTCATTTCTAATCTCATAGCCTTGTGGTCAGAAAAGATGCTTGATATGATTTCAATTTTGTTAAATTTACTGAGGCTTGATTTGTGACCCAAGATGTGATCTATCCTGGAGAATGTTCCATGTGCACTTGAGAAGAAAGTGTAATCTGCTGTTTTTGGATGGAATGTCCTATAAATATCAATGAAGTCCATCTTGTTTAATGTGTCATTTAAAGCTTCTGTGTCCTTATTAATTTTCTGTCTGGATGATCTGTCCATCGGTGTAAGTGAGGTGTTAAAGTCCCCCACTATTATTGTGTTAGTGTTGATTTCCTGTTTTATAGCTGTTAGCATTTGCCTTATGTATTGATGTGCTCCTATGTTGGGTGATATATATTTATAATATTTGTTATATCTTCTTCTTGGATTGATCCCTTGATCATTATGTAGTGTCCTTCCTTGTCTCTTGTAACATTCTTTATTTTAAAGTCTATTTTATCTGATATGAGTATTGCTACTCCAGCTTTCTTTTGATTTCCATTTGCATGGAATATCTTTTTCCATCCCCTCACTTTCAGTGTGTGTCCCTAGGTTTGAAGTGGGTCTCTTGTAGACAGCATATATATGGGTCTTGCTTTTGTATCCATTCAGCAAGCCTGTGTCTTTTGGTTGGAGCATTTAATGTATTCCCGTTTACGGTAATTATTGATATGTATGTTCCTATTACCATTTTCTTAATTGTTTTGGGTTTCTTTTTGTAGGTCATTTTCTTCTCTTGTGTTTCCCACTTAGAGAAGTTCCTTTAGCATTTGTTGTAGAGCTGGTTTGGTGGTGCTGAATTCTCTTAGCTTTTGCTTGTCTGTAAAGCTTTTGATTTCTCCATCGAATCTGAATGAGATCCTTGCCGGGTAGAGTAATCTTGGTTGTAGGTTCTTCCCTTTCATCACTTTAAGTATATCATGCCACTCCCTTCTGGCCTGTAGAGTTTCTGCTGAGAAATCAGCTGTTAACCTTACGGGGATTCCCTTGTATGTTATTTGTCATTTTTCCCTTGCTGCTTTCAATAATTTTTCTTTGTCTTTAATTTTTGCCAATTTGATTACTATGTGTGTCAGTGTTTTTCTCCTTGGGTTTATCCTGTATGGGACTCTCTGTCCTTCCTGGACTTTGGTGGCTATTTCCTTTCCCATGTTAGGGAAGTTTTCGACTATAATCTCTTCAAATATTTTTTCTGGTCCTTTTTCCCTCTCTTCTCCTTTTGGGACCCCTATAGTGCGAATGTTTTTGTGTTTAATGTTGTCCCAGAGGTCTCTTAGGCTGTCTTCATGTCTTTTCATTCTTTCTTCTTTATTCTGTTCCACAGCAGTGAATTCCACCATTTTGTTTTCCAGGTCAGTTATCCGTTCTTCTGCCTTAGTTATTCTGCTATTGATTCCTTCTAGTGTAGTTTTCATTTCAGTTATTGTTTTGTTCATCTCTGTTTGTTTGTTCTAGGTCTTTGTTGAACATTTCTTGCATCTTCTCGATCTTTGCCTCCATTCTTTTTCCGAGGTCCTGGCTCATATTCATTATCATTATTCTGAATTCTTTTTCTGGAAGGTTGCCTATCTCCAGTTCATTTAGTTGTTTTTCTGGGGTTTTATCTTGTTCCTTCATCTGGTACATAGCCCTCTGCCTTTTCATCTTGTCTATCTTTCTGTGAATGTGGTTTTTGTTCCACAGGCTGCAGAATTGTAGTTCTTCTTGCTTCTTCTGTCTTCCCTCTGTATTATTTGTAATTTTATAAGTAGTAATTTATTTGTATTTCTTTTAAAAACATAGCAATGAAAACATATGATCCATGAGCATGTATTCAAAATTTTAGTTCTGCCCTGGATATTTTAATAGTCTTGTTCAAGACTAAAATAAGAATCTAATAAGATTGAAGATTTCACCAATGCCAGCTGATATGATTCTTTCACAAAGCACAAAGCATCTGAAGTGTTTGTGTGAACAAGACAAGCAGGCACAATCTATAAGGTAAAGAAATGAGCTAGTGCCAAATACTCAACAAAAACTGAATAAATATTTATTAACTACTATTTTAAAACTTAAGCACTGACTTAGGGAATTAGTAATGTCATGAGGTACTATGCTGTTACTTCATTGTGGTATCTTTCCTTATGCTTTTGTTTGGATATTGTAATTATATACAGACATTCAATGACCACAAATAAGAAGTGTCTCCTGAAATTAATGTCTCCTTATTTTCATTTATCACTTTCTGAACTATGATAATACTTCACAGTAGATAGATAAAATCATAGTTGGAAAATTATATATTTTAAACAGGTGAAATAGACATATCAACCACAAAGCTTGATTATTATATAAAGTGTTTTATGGAAATCAGGTTTTACTTAAATAGTAATTATTCTTCACAACGTCTGACCTTTCCTTTCTTTTTGTAATATTCCAAGTTCTTTTCTAAGACTAAGGCAGAACAGAAGTGCTTTGAGAGAGGTTGAAACCCATATTGTGGTACTGACAAATGGTCAGTTCAATTTGGCTTAATCAACTTCAGTTCAATCCCCTCTGTGAATATATATTGAGCATCAGAGTGGTCAGAGAATAAAGAGATAAGTAAGGCACAGACATTATCCCCAAGGGGCTCAAGATGTATATTATGATGTGATACTTAGGGGTGAATATAGTTTACTGAAATAAAGGAGACTTTTCTGAACTGGCTCTTAAATGCACAAAGGCTTTTATGATGCAAGCAAATTACAGACTCTGAGTTACTCCATATAGGAGGCAGCAGGAACAAAGGCAAAGAGCTAGAAAGCTCGTGGGGAAGAGGGGGAATGCCAGGCTAACTGAGGCCAACTTGGGTTTCAAGTGATCCTAGCCATTGGCTCTATCACTTCCAGAAAGAGCACTTACTGTAATGGACAATGATTCAGAGATTGGGGAGGCAGATGAGAAACCTGTCATCGAGCTGGACGATGAGTTTTAGTGACAATTATCAGAACAAAGTTAGTGGTAATGGGATTGGAGACACACTAAATTAGATTTGCCATGCAGTTGAGACTAAAAAATGAAAAGACTATTATAACTTCCCAACACAATTATCATTGACTTGTAGGCTATTGCTTATGTCAGCCATCAGTAAACTATGGCCCAAGGGTGAAATCCAGCCCACGACCTGTTTTGAGCTTGAGTTAGGAGTGATTTTTATACTTTCTAAATGGTTGAAACAAATCAAAATTTAAAAAATATTTCATGACAAGTGAAAATTATACAAAAGTCAAATTTCAGTGTACAGAAATAAAGTCTTATTGGAACACAGCCATGTTCATTTGTATATATATTGTCTGTAGCTGCTTTTGCAGTACAATGGCAGAGCTGACTAGTTGCAATAGGGAGTGTGTGGTCCAGAATATCTAAAATAGTTACTATCTGGACCTTCACAGAAAACTTTGCTGACCTCTGGCTTAAGTAGTTAATGATGCATTAGCATCACCAACTTTATAGATATTGTGCATGTGTTCATTCAAAACAGCTCAGCTGGACTGAGCTGATGAAACATTCCAACTAAGAATATCAGCACTGCTTACCATTACAGAGAATGGGCAATGAGTTGGACATCTACTATTAATCGGTCCATGGTGGTGGTGTTAGGAAAGCGTTTGTTCTAGTAAACTTTCCTCTGAAGCACTGTGAGCCTTGACTTATGGTTCTCCAGTGCTTGCCATGTGGTTTATTTGTGGTAGTATGTTTTTTCCTCTCCTCTTTTTGTTGTTGTTTCTGCTGCTTTTCTTTCTTATACTATTCTAGAAAAAGACACATTAAGAAGTGATAATGATAATGCACCTCTGGACTTGTCTTCTGGCAATTTGGAGATTATAAAAATATAACCATATTTTAACTGCTATATTCACCTGCTACATTCACCGTCTAATTACACATCCTCAATTGAAAAGAAAAATCATAGAAAGAAATCTGATACCACTGAAGCTATTAGAATTTATCCAGTCTGTCTGAAGGTGGTTTTATAAGAGCAGGTTCATGTAAGTTTCAACAGGCCCCAGTAATGATTGGACAAGTGTTTATGTGCAGGAAGAGGTTAGTTACACAAGTGTCTGTTGATATGTAAAATAGATTTATTCCTCCATTTTACTTATTTTTTTTAGCACACTTCTACTACATCTAATTTGGAGCAATTCAGTATAGAATCACTTGCTGAGAGAGCAAACAAAAAAAGTAATTAAGAAACAGGGTGAATCAGTTTGAAAATCAATCTCATACAGACTGGGAAGGGAAGAGATAATGTTTCAAATGAAAAAATCTCAGTAATGTGGTCATTACCATTCTTATTAATAATTAAAATAATGATGATAATAATAATAGTCCTTACTATTTGTACAATGATTTTCTACTGGGCAGCTCAAAGTAATGAAATACTTCATCATTTTTATCTCTAAGAGCTCATCAACTTAGGAAGGGTCTGGAATTCTTATCCTTGTTTTTCATATGGAGAAAATAAGGGAGAGAAGTGAATCTGCTGGTACCACACTATACAGTAGGTTGGTGGTCAGAAACAGAAACATACTCTCTTAACTGTTTATTCAAAGTGTTTTTGATGGATTCTCTTTTTTCTTTATCCCATACTATCCCTATTATTTCCCTCAAAGCCACCAAAGACAGAGCATCCCTAAAATAGTTTTGAAAGGTGGGAGACAGGAAAAGAAGACACAGCAGTACCTCAAACAAGATAGTGATAGGAACTCCATGAAGAGACATGTATAACCGTCCTCGTTACTTTCTCTCTCTCTCATTTAATTCGAAAGCCATGATTTTTTTTAAATCCATCATAACATAAAAAGTACCTAAATTAAAATTAAAGTTGCTCTCTCACTTCTGTTATTCCACTTCTTACTGTTAAAAATTTTGTGTGTCTTTCTATATACTTCACTATGCACCTACACATATAGCTTTATTGTACAAAAACTGGAACATAGTATGCATATTATTCTGCAATATTTTTTCATTAAAATATATCATTGACATTTTGCATGTTAATATGGGTAGCTCTACCTCATCAATTTAATGGCTGCATTGTTTTAATTTTCTGTCTTGATTAAGAGTTATTGTAGAATAAATAGAACTTCTGTCTTATATTTCACAGTTCTACATATTCTTTTGATGATTATCAATATCAATTGTTTCCTACATTTACAAATTCATATTCTTCATCTGACATGTGTTGAAACTAGTTGAGAAGCCCTTCCCTCCCCATATTCCCTCCAAACTTTTGCTTATGTCTGCTATATGCATCTCCTTTCTTCTGCAAGAAATGAATAGCAAGCATTCAGGCATGAAGGAACAGGAGTCAATTTGTAAGTTTCTTACGCATGTTTTCACGTAAGAAGTGTGCAGAAGAGAAGTGGAGAAGTCTTTTTATATTACAGTAATTGTCATTGTAGGAACAGGTGCTTGGAATCCCACTCAAGGGAGAACTGGAGATGGAAGAGATTGGGGAGAGAAAGATAGTTTCCTCGGCTACAGCCCCATGGGGATATCACAGAAATAAGGGAGGAGACCAAGTAGAGTCCCTGGAGCCTTCCACTACATTCCAGTGACTTCAGCAGGGCAGAGTCATGTAGCGATGAAACTGTTGACTTCTGCAACAGTGTTCCCACCAAACAGGACATTGAGACAGAGCCAAGATGGGATGATGGTATGCCAGGGACCAGAATGATTATGTCACTTCCTGGTCTTGTATCATCAGGAAACAGAGTTCTCTTGATTTCTGTAAGCAACGATTATTTACTGTGAAATGCTTCACAGTTTCCGAGAAGTTTTCACATTCATGATCTCATTCTGGGTCCCACAGTCAACCATGTGCTTTAAACAGAATGGGTAGGCTGTCTCTTATTGACAGATGGACAAACTTAGTTCAGAGTCTAAATAACTTGTCCAAGCTGGTAAGGAAAGGGCTGGACTTGGAATTCTCTTTATTCTGAAGCAACCCCAGGTGCTCATTCAGGATAGCACTTCCCTTTCCCTCAGTTCTTGTACCAGACTGCTCTGGAGATAAGAACACATGCCTTGACTCTACCAACGTGCTAAATACCTCAAGAAATTTAAAATAACAGCATCGTATTTAAACAACTTGGCCAACTCTGACTTATTTCATTTTCCCTAACTTTTGAGTTTGTTTAGCAGCTATTTTAACACAAGGGAATGACAGCTTTACTAATCAAACAAAAATCAGGTTGATCAACATTTTTCAGTAACATGTATTTTTGAAGGCAGAACAAATGGGAGAGGTTGAGGAAGTTTCATGCAGAAGGGATTTCCTGCAGCATTGCTGAAATTTAGAGGTAAGTATTAGCTCAAACACTCAGGTTCTTTAGAAGAGACCTCTGGTTATCTCTTATGTGTATCTTCTAAGTTTGTTTCAGAAAAATAGTAAGAGAATAGAATTAGAAGCTCTGCCCTCAACCTAATATGGTTCAAACTGTAACATATATCATAGGCCATTTAAGATTCTACAGTGGAAGTGCCCGACTTGGTATCTTGCACATAGCTGGCTCAGCAAATCATAGCTAACTCTTAAATAGCACTTTCTACATGCGAGGCACTGTTGTAGGCACTTTACATACAGTAATTCATTTAATCCTTACAACAATCCTATAAGATTGTACTATCATTATCATCTTCATTTTTTGAATGAGGAAACTGAGATACAGAGAAGTCAAATTACCTGCCTAAGGTCAAGCAACCAGAGCCAGGAATGGTTTCAGCAGCCAGGGATTAGGGTGTGTTCTAAAACAAAACAGTACTCTTCCTTCTAACTGAGTGTCCTGAATTAGTTCCCCAGGAATATCTACTTCACCTAAGGAGTGGGTATGGGTGTGCACTGTAATATAATCCATCGTTTGCTTTCTTTCTCAGGCCAGCTGTGGTGAGGGCCAGGAGGAGAGCTTGTTTGGAGCCCTGGGTTATTGGCCTCATCACCTTTATATCCCTGATTGTCCTGGCAGTGTGCATCGGACTCATCGTTCATTATGTGAGATACAGTAAGTATGGGTTGCCCTGGCATCAAGTGATTTACCTCAAATATTTCCTGATTATATACCTGTTTTGATTTGCCTCAAGCTTATTCATTCATTTCTATAATTTGTTTGCATAGCTGGTACAAAGGACTCTTCACCAGCCTTGTTACTCATTTAATCCTCACAAGCCAAAGAGGATTCTTTCTTCTATCTTTGATGTAGCAATACTTCCTGCTGGGAATAGCATGCTAGTTTTCATATTCATTAACAGCAATAATCAAGTCTTAATTAAGGGAAAACCATAGGAAAGCTACAGTCCAATGTTTGGAGTTGTTTGAGGTCATAGGACAATCATCTTGATTTAAAATAACTCCAACTCATTGAAATCCCGACAGCTCAATAAATTGTACAATCAGGGATCATAGGGAAGTAGGCTCTATTTTGTACTAGTAAGTCGGGAAAATGCTTATAGTAATATATTGTTGAATAAATGCCTATTCGTTATTTTAAAATCATCTTGGTATATATTGCAAGTGATTAAAGGAGATAGGATATGCTGAGAATATTAATTACAAAGAGGTTCACTCTGTGGTAATCAGGTACCTCCCTGCTAGATGAACCCTGAACACTGCTATGTTATTAGAAAGGTCCCCAGGGTACTTCAGAACTGTTCTTCTAGGGCATAACAACCCTTCTGAAGTTTCCTTCTTACTCTGTCTCAGGTTTTAATTTGTTGACTCCACTTTGACCTATTTGTTTAATATCTCCCTTAGTGACTAGATAATGCTTTGATGTTCAAGACCCTGTAACCAAAGAAGCTAATCACTGGATTCTAATTGAATTGGGAATTTGTAGCAGTTGCTTTTTTGTAAAGAGAGATGGTGATCTGTAAATTGGTTATCTTCTACTAGCAGACACAAATCCAATCTCAATTTCCTAAACAAGGTGGATTATTCCTGAAAGAAAAAGTATTCAAAGATTTTTTTTTGGGGGGGGGTAGAATTTGCCCACATGCAGTTCTTTGAATTTGGACTATCTGCATTTTGATAATTTCTCTGGAGCATGTTTTTTAGTATAAAAAGAATAGCTAAAATAACTTTATAATTTTACAGTTCTGTTCTGAATATATTAAGTCCCATTATGTTGTAAGCATCATTATTCCTCTCCATGGACGCCTATGTTTTACTCATTTTTATATTTCTAGAACTTATTAAAGAACTTATTAGGCGCATATTAGATAATTAATGTTTACTGAATACTGAATGATAAAAATAAATGAATTATACCTACGATATTTTCTTGGGGCATATTTTGGTTTGTCTGACTTAACAAGGAATTCCTAGTCATGTTAGGGATCTTATTACTTCAGTGAGAGAAAATGTTCTTACTACTTCTCCTTTGCCTCTTCCCAAGCCAAGTATTACAAGGCTTACAAATCTTACTCATATGCATACAATAAAAACCTGGTAAGATTTCAGTAACCTGTTCCTGTGTACCCTATTGTTGGGATGATCAGCTGAGTAATATGGAACACACAACGTCCACGGCCCACACACCACACCTGAATAAACAGCAATTGTTATGATATGTGTTACTGTCATATTTGTGATCTGTCTTTTGTTTAGAGATATAACCTAAGAACAGAGTAGATATAACACATGAGAATTTAGGTGCTGGCACGCCTAGATAACCAAACTGAGCCAAACAAATCTATTGTAGAAACAGGCAGATAAAGATGGAGGTGATCAGACTGCATCATTTTGGCATAAAACCCAGGACAGCATAGAACTGTGTGTTCAGTTTTTATCCAGTGGCCTTTGGGACTGCGTTTCTGTCCCTTTTGTGATTTGACTGACAGCAGGTGAATCTATTATGAACATCACTGTAGGTTATAGAATCACAAAGCTGTTAGAAAATTATCAGCAAACTCATGTTCATCCTTATTTTTCTTTTCTGTTAATATTCTCAATAATATTTTTCAACAACTGCACATGCCATATAATTCTGGTAACTGGAAATATGTTTTGACACCTAGCAACCTATTTGAGTCTATCAGGCAAATTAAAATATTGACTATAGATAAGTTGTTCATTTGGTTGAAGCATATAAAATTGCTGATATTTGACCATTTTTAACCTATATAAATGGCAATTTCAAATAATTCAATCTAATAACGAAAAGAAACAGGTCTAAGGATGTAGAAGAGTATATTTTCCTCCTCTTTAGAACCTTACTATTCAACATGTGGTTAGGTACCAGCAACATCCGCCTCATCTAGGAGTTTGTTAGGAATGCAGAATCTTGGGCCCAACTTTATTTCTTTAATTAATTTTTATTGGAGTATAGTTGATTTACAGTGTTGTGTAGTTTCTGCCGTACAGCAAAGTGAATCAGTTATACGTATTCATATATCCACTTTTTAAAATTCTATTCTCATATAGGTCATTACAGAGTATTGAATAGAGTTCCCTGTGCTATACAGTAGGTTCTTATTAGTTATCTATTTTATATCTAGTAGTGAGTATATGTCAATCCCAATCTCCCAATTTATCCCTCCCCCCATTTCCCCCTTGGTAACCATAAATTTGTTTTCTACATCTGTGACTCTATTTCTGTTTTGTAAATAGGTTCACTTGTACCATTATTTAAAATTCCACATATAAGCAATATCATATGATATTTGTCTTTGTCTGACTTCACTCAGTATGACAATTTCTAGGTCCATCCATGTCACTGCCAATGGCATTATTTCATTCTTTTTTATGGCTTTCTTATTCCACTGTGTATATGTACCACCTCTTCTTTATCCATTCCTCTGTCAATGGACATTTAGGTTGCTTCCATGTATTGTAATAGTAAATTTACAATACAATACAACTTACAATACAACACAATAGCTATTGCAAATAGTACTGCAATGAACATTGGGGTATGTGTATCTTTTTGAATTATGGTTTTCTCCAGATACATGTTGGGCCCAACTTTAGACCTAAAGTAAACTATTGGTCAATATTTAGATAAATTTAAAATGTTACTTGAAATTATGTATATTGTGATCTGCTTGCATTTCAGGTCAAACAGTCCTCAGGGCAAGGGCAAGGTCATTCAGTGAAAGAGAGGGAGAAAGGCAAATCCTCCCTAGACCCTCACTTAAGTGGCTAATGCTCAGGAGACCCTGACCTTTCAGTGTCATCCATCTCCTTTATGCATAACCAACCCCTCCCCAGGCCTTGTCCGAGTCTGACCAGAGGTTTCCCTTTCTGTCCCAACAAATCCTCTGGATGGCTAGAACGTTCTTTTGGAATTTACTGGTAGTTTTTTTTTTTTCTTATATAACTCTCATGTAAAACTAGAGATTTCTCCTATAGTCTCAGTGAGTGTATTTGGTTTTTTCCACTCCAAGAAGCAATATATAATGAAAATTTGTGCTTTGGGAATTAGACCTTAGCTTGAAACCCAGTTCAGTCTTTTCCGGCCATGTCATGTTAAGGTTGGGCAATTTATTTACACTTCTGAGATGGTAGTCCTTATCTGTTAAATGTGGATAATACTACTTTCTTATGGGAGTTATTTTAAATTGAATGAGATATGCAAATATGCTTGGGACACAGGTGTCTAATGTTAGTTTCCTTTCCCTCTGGGGTTTAAGTGAGGGAAAGGTTGAGAAGAGAGCATCTGAGATTGATGAGGCACACTCCATTTTCCTATCATAACCATACGCAACCATCATGTTCCAGATGCTTGGCACAGAGTCTCTCACAGAAAAGATAGTCAGCTGAATATTCATGGAATGAATCTTCTGAGCTCTGTGCTTGCTTCATGTACAGGAGGGTAGAGGAAAAGCTTGAATTGTTGCACTAATTCTTCAGCAGACCAAAAACATGGGCTGCTTGAACTGGATGCAGAAAGTGGAGACAATGGCTAAAGAAACAGACAAACAAATTCCTATGGCTGGTGGGAGAAAATAAATAGAGTGACAAGGGAACCAGGTGAAACTAAGTAGTGTCTCTGGAGGGTTATGTCCAGTGGCAACTCTACCTCCTTAAATTTTTATATACTGAGCTCCTAACATTTTAATCCCTACCCTCATCTCCTTATCCAAAATAAATATTCTTACACTAGAGTCCCTATGGCAAGAATTGATGTGTAGTTTATGGAATTGGAAGAAATCTACTTTTAAAATATAAAAATGCATTTACTCTTGGGAAGCTTCTGAATCTATTCCTGTTGATATGCTCAGATGGTGTGACTTACTGCTTTTTGTGGCTTATTCAGGAATGGATAACACATGACTAATTAGCCTACAGGAACACCAAGCATTTCACATGGCTTTTATACTCTAAATCTTATGATGATGAACGTTGTTGTCTTTTACTTTGAGATAACCATGAAGGTCAGAACAGGATGATAGAGATGTTGACCAGGGTAGCATTGTTTCCTGTCTCAGTCTGTCTAGCAACTACCAAATGGGGAAATGATGATGCTTTACACACATCTGATAAAAAGTATGATGAGTTTTTTCCTCTATCCTTGTAGATAAAAAGACAACCTACAATTACTATAGCACATTGCCATTTACCAGTGACAAACTATATGGTGAGTTCGGAAAAGAGGCTTCTAAAAATTTCACAGAAATGAGCCAGAAAATTGAATCAATGGTAAGCATTTTATTCCCACTTCTAGGGTATTTGCTATCACTTTTTACCATAATTTTTAGTATCCTAGCTTCTCAAACATCCATTCAACTGATCTTGTATATCTTGCAAAATGGGGAGAGGCCCTACCTGAGAGATATAAGACAAAACTAACAATACATGAATTGGAGGAATATGTCTTACAGGGCTAAACCTAGT
Source organism: Delphinapterus leucas (assembly GCF_059928025.1). Lineage (NCBI taxonomy): Eukaryota > Metazoa > Chordata > Mammalia > Artiodactyla > Monodontidae > Delphinapterus > Delphinapterus leucas. The sequence continues at coordinate 373,172 of NW_028322269.1, read as the reverse complement.
GACGTTTAGCCATTTCTTTTTGTACCTCCTACTCACCCTTCCTTAGCTAGTGCTACAGTATTGATCAGCAGAGTCTAGAAATTCTGAGAATGTTAGGGTGACCCAAGATACAGTTGTTGTATCATTGATTTCCTAAAGAAGAGACCTTTAGCAAAAGGACACAAGATTGAAACTATTCAGACACATACTTGAGAAGTATCTTAGTATTTTAAAATATCCAACCTTGGACAAGTTTTTGGTACATAAGTCTATAGGAAATCCTTGGATATTCATCTTTATCGTTAGGGCATCAACATTCATCCTGAGGAATGAACTGAATATTTTAAATAGTGGAAAATTTAGCAGTATAGGCCAAAAAAGCAAGAGCCTGGGTGATGACTTCTCTTCATTGTCAGACTACTTAGAGAATAATTTAGACTTTTCCTGGTAGTCTGTGAAGTAATTAGTGAAATGATGTGATGGAAAGCACCCTAAACTAGGAGTTGGGACACCTAGCTCTAGTACCATTTACTAGCCAGTGATGTGTCATTGACATATCTCTTTATCATTCTGGAAAAATTCTCTTATGTGAAAATTAAGGCACTAGACTAGAAAATTTCCAAATTGTCTTCCAGTTCCAATATCCTGAGTGAGAACAGAATGGCAGTGGCCCACCTAGAAACTGCCTGGTAGACTAGGAGCCTGAGGATTTGGATACTTTGCTGAGGAGAGGGTCAAATCCTGGTTGTATTTGTACTTGTAAACACCAAACCAGGGAAATATCAAATAAGCTCTTTTTAAGGAGCTATATTTTAGGATATATATATATATATATATATATCTGCTTAAAATATAACATATATTAAAGGAAAGGAAATAGAACTAAAGAGATCAAGTAAAGATGCAACTATTTTCCTTGTTTTTTGTGCCATTCACTAAAATTTTTATAAGATCCATACTGACTTAAATATATAGGAATATAAATAAGACTCTAATACTCTTAAAAATTAATAATTTTGAAATTGTTTGATAAAAAAATAAACCTTTAAATAAATATTTCCAAGTGAATGCTGTCATTAGAGAACTCATTTGAATTGTGCTGATTTGTCTCATAATTGAAGTAACTTTCCTTGGGCACAAAGACTCAGAAGTCAAACAAAATGTAAGAAAGAATAAAAAGGCTCATTGTTTCTGTCAATCAATTATCAGCTTGTAGTATCTGTATTTGGTAAATATCCATACAGTGAAAACAAGAAACACTTGATATGTTTATCTTGACTTTTACTTTAAAAATTTAAGTTGGCTAGAATTCTTATTTGTAGAAGTAAGAAATACCTCCACAAAATACATTCTTCCACCCTACTAGAATAAACCTTACAGGAGGTATTAGCTATGTATCCCAGTTCACCTGGGCCTTCCTAAGAGCATCTTGAGTGCTGAATTGAGTGCAGATTATGACAGGATATTTGGTAACTTTTTCACCAGGTTTGAGAACCATGTGACACCATTATGCGTTCATTTCCCTCTTCCAAGTACTAATCAAGCCCGACCCTGCTTAGCTTCTGAGATTAGATGAGATCCAGCATGTTCAGGATGGTGTGGCCATAGATTGTCCTTATTTTTATGATCTACCACTTGACAGAGCTTTTTCATTTCCTTTGTTTATCTACTGTAAAAGTCTGTATCTCACGGTGTGGGTGCTTACTCTTACTTTTCAAAACCCAATCTGTTTATTCTCTTTTGTCTCTTTCTGAGTGTAACATAGAAGATGTCACTCCTGGCCCCCCTACTATGGTTCCCCAGCTCCTATAATTCCTAAGGCAGAGTTCAGTTGAAATCACTGAGTAGAATACAAAAAGAGATTCCTCAAGTTTAGCACATTGTGAAATGTCAGTCAATGTGTTTTGTTTTTAAGTTTTTTAAAAATGTTTTTAAGCTTTGAATCAATTTGCAAAATTTCAGAAAATTATCCTTGCCGACGTATTTTGAATATTTTTGGAACAGGTGAATAATGCATTTCATAAATCTTCATTGAGGCAAGCATTTGTCAAGTCTCACATTATCAAGTTCAGGTATGTAGATCTAAAATGCTGACTTCTGAATATAATTTAAAGCTAAAGCTGTTAACCTGGTCAGTAATAAATACTGTCTGAAGTGTTAATGATATGATATAATTCAATTCAATAGACGTTAATTTGGTACCTGCTCTGTATAAGTCATGGGTTACAATGTGCCTTACTCATTCTTTAAATTCAAAAGAAGGCATTTGCAAGATGATTTTGAGGAACAGAAGTGTTATTGGTGGCTATGTTATAGAACTGTTTTTTTGTTTGTTTGTTTGTGTGTTTTTTTGGAATCCCTAATTAGCACAAATAGGAACCTGAGCCACATCCCTCGGTTTAATAGCAAGTAAGTGTCCTATGTAAAATAGTGTAGTAGATGAGATTTTTCTTCTCCTCTTGGTTCTCCTTCCTACCAATTTTCTTTCCTTTCTTTCATTCCACTCATTTTTTCTACAAATACTTAAGATCTCAGATCTGATCATCAACCATCAATAAATAGAATCCAGAACATAACATTTTAAGCAAAATACTATACGAGGATCTTAAGTAATGTATCATCTTAATACAAATTATTTTTATTTTTCAAAATAAAACAAGAGCTATTTCCAACATTATTTCAATGACAAAAACTCCAAGTTACTTCTCAGTCTATTACTTAGTTGACATCTCTGAGGTGTTAGTTTGCTCACTTTCTCCTGAAAATTCCATACTCTTTGGTGTTTGAATTTTTACTTTTTCTTAGATCTGCTTCTCCAGTTCTTAAATTTTCACTCTCTCAAGGGGACTTCATCCACCCACAACATGGTTTCATGTGCTATTGAAACCCAAGTTTCTATTTCCAGTCTAAACTGTTGTCCTGATTTTTAGAACTATATGCCTGCCCACGCACACCTCCACATGGAGGTTTCACAGAAAATTCTTAAACTCAAGAAAAACCCAATCACACTAATGAGAAAACTGGAAGTCATCCCACACTCCTCCCTTTCCTGGGCCCCTCGCACTTTATGAATAACTACCAATTCTGTCTTCCAAATAACTTTCTATTTTGTTTACGCCTTCATCCCAGAAATCTTGCTACTCATTATTCTTTCTTCTGTCACTACAATATGAAGAAGTGTAATTTCTTGGAAAGATAAAGTCAGTCTTAGAGATGTTGATTTGAGGTACTAAGGGACCTTACGAGCCTGAAATATGCGTCTGACGTAAGGGAGGAAATGGAAACTGAGCTGAAGACATAAATTTGCTCAACATCAACTCAAAGTATTAGAAAGTGTGGGTGTCAACAGAATTTCTCAGAAAAGGAGTAATGCAAGAAAAAAAAGGATGATGAAGAAAGCTTGAAGAGTGACAGTATTTAAGGAAATAGAAGAAAAATAGGAACCTAGGAAATAGGGAAGGAGCAGGAAAAATGAAGAAACAAGAGAGGCACCACTGAAGCTAACAACAGAACGTTTCAGGGAGTGAGTGGTCAGAATCAACAAGACTCCTGAGATGCCAAGTAATGTGACTAGAAAGAATCCATTGGAAATGTCAATGAGGAAGTCATTAGTGTTCAAGCAGAGAAACAACTCAGTGGAACAGAAGGGGAGGATGCAGACTGCAGTGAAGTAAATATGAGGCAGAATGTAATTTATCCATTTAAGAAGGTTTTCTGTGATATGAAGGTGTGAGATAGCTGGGGTAGAGGGAGAGTTTTGTTTGTTTTTGTCTCTATTAGCCAGCCAGTATAGGAATAGTTTAAGATAAATAAGAAAGAGTAAGTAATAGATTATAGGGTTGCTGAGGCAGTGAAATGGGATGAGATATATAACAATAATCTCTTTAAAGTCCTATTTGTTTTTTTCAGATTACGAAAACAATAGAAAATTTTATAAAATTCAAATAACACAGTATTACAAAAAATAGAAAGCGAAAGCCCCCTCTCCAATAATTTCACACCCAGAAATGATATGTTTTGTTAACAACTTATATTTAACATTTTCCCAATGACTGCATATAGATCTATTTCATTCTTTAGCTGGCTATATAGTATTTCACTACAAGTATATGTCAAGATTGATTTAGCCAATGCCCTTTTGATGAACACTTGGGTTGTTACATATTTTTCTGATTTAAAAATAAGGTTATGACAACATATGTGTACGTATCTCCTTGCACACAAAAGAGTGTATTTGAAAATTAAACTTCTAAAAGCAGAAATGCTGCATCAAAGAAGATGGATAGTCAAATTTATAACAGATAAACTGCCTTCCAAAAGTGAGATTCTAATTTATATTCACACTTACAGTTTGGGAGCATAGGAGTTGATGCAGTATACAGTGAGGAGTAAAATTGTTTGGGGTTCTGGTTCAAGATGGTGAAGTAGGAAGAACTGAACTCACCTTCTCCTATGGACACACTGAGTCTGCAGCTACATAAGAAACAATTTTCCCTTAAAAAAAAAAAAGTTGGCTGAGTAAATACTACACATTGGGCAAATGAGAAGAAAACCACATTGAAGCAGGCTGGAGACAATGGGACACAATTTTGTCATAAACTCCACCCCAGCAGAGCAACCCACACCAGAAGAAAACTCAAAACCCAGAGATTCTCCCTGGTGACTGAAGGGTTTGAACCCCATATCAGGCACCTCAACTTTTAGGATGTGCACCTGAGAGATGAGCCTCCAAAACAGCTAACTTTGAAAATAAACAGTGCTTGAGTTCTGAGAACCACAAAACTGTAGCCATCTGGGAGATGGCTCTTAAAGGGCCCATGCCCTTAGGCTCACCCATCCCAGGGCCCAGCACTGAGGCAGCTTATTGCACCCAGACTAAAAGGGAACTGATTGCATTTGAAAAGAAAGGGTAGAGTAAGTGACAGAGAATGAGAAAGTGTAGTCAAGGATGATTCCAAAAAAAATAAATAAATAAATAAAGGATGATTCCAAAGTAGTAATTCATTCAAATAATGCTAAAGCTAGTGAACACTCTATCTTGGAAATATAATCACGTGAAGTCAAAACAACTTGCTCAAGCTTTCTAATGTCCTTAGGATTGGGAGTTGTTTAGGATAGCCTGAAGGCTGCTTAGGAGAAATCACTGGATTTACTTAAGCCACTGGAAATTAAGCCTGAAAGCCAAAGCCAGAGTTGATTTCATATTTACCATACATTTTATTTGATAATTTTGAATGGTTGACAAGAGAATTGTTTTTTATATTAATAACCCAAGTATTTAACTAGATCCTATGGTGGTAAGGGAGATCATGAGCATACTAGTTGCTTATCAGAGAGGCTGAGATGGGAGTTCTATATATGACAAACAATAGGAGTATAGAAGAAAATAAATTAAAACTTTTAAAATTGCATTTATGGATTTGTTTTGTGTTTGTGTTTGTGCTTCAAATGAATGATAAAGAAAAAAATAGAATTTGATATTACCATAAATCTTATTTGGAACTTTATCTTTAAAAAACCATCTTTCTCTTTTTTTTTTTTTCCTTTTTGGTCCATAGTCAAGAGGAACATGGAGTATTGGCTCATATGCTGCTGATTTTTAGATTTCCCTCTTCTGAGGATCCAGAAACCATAAATAAAATTATTCAACATGTTCTACATAAAAAGCTGCAAGATGCTGTAGGACCCCCTAAATTCAATTCTGAATTTGTTGAAATTAAAAGTAAGTTTATTTCCTATTATGTAGTTCAATTCTCTTACATAGAATAGCTCCATGTTAAGTTTGGCCTTGGGCACTGATTTTTTAAAACGTTTTTGGATGTCTTTGTAGGGATCTTGCCACCAACAGAATATTTCTTTCGGACTAAATTGGTTCTAATGAAGTTTAAAATTTTTTAATACTACCTTAAACTTACACCACCCATGCAAGTCTGTCATTAACCCCTGAGCCTGTGTTCTTTTTCTATGTTGGGGCTTACACTTTAGCTATAGAATCCAATGATAAATGGAGAAAGTGGCTTTGTGCGTTTATTCCTCTTCTTTTTCTTGTTGCTTACTTTTTATGTTCTGAGTATGATGGATGGAAAGGTTCATGCCATCCACATATTTGCTTTCAAATGTCATTAGCTTCTTTACTTAGGCCCTTTACTGATGAAAAGTTTATAATTTAGTTTCTGGTATAAATTATTTTTGGTATATTTTACAACTAATTTGAAAAATCTGAGGTTTTTGTTTTAGCTTCTTTACTTAGGCCCTTTACTGATGAAAAGTTTATAATTTAGTTTCTGGTATAAATTATTTTTGGTATATTTTACAACTAATTTGAAAAATCTGAGGTTTTTGTTTTTGTCAGGGCAGGGGGACAAGATAAACAGTGATAGGTCCTCATTACTAGAAAGTATAAAAATAGGAGATCCTTAGGGAAAATAAAAGACTGGTTAAAGCTAAGTCATGTGCTATAGAACAATGCTAGTCTGTGGAAATATTGTGCCAGCCACATGTATGATCTTAAACTTTCTAGTAGCCACATTAAAAAAGTAAGAGTAAACATGTGAAATGTATTTAAATAATTTATATATTTAACCCAATATATCCAAAGTAGTACTATTTCAACAAGTAGTCCAATAACTGACTACTGGTTGAAATGCTAATGTAATTTACATTGTATTCACAATGTAATTTATATTGACAAATAGCCCACGTAAATATTACTCGTGAGATTTTTTTTTGTAATAAGTCTTTGAAATCTATTGTATATTTTATATTTACAGCGCATTTCAGTCACATTTCAAGAGCTCACTAGGCGCATGTGGCTAGTGAATAGAATATTGGATATGGCAGCACTAGAAACTACAGAATAGGGGACAAGTAGAAAGAATGAATACAAGTGCTGATATAAAAGCTGACAGATGTAACTAGAGGCCTAACCTGGTGGTCAGCCCCTCTACTTGCTTAGAAAAGGAGGCTCACTTGTCAGGGCCAGCTATGTAATTTGTCGGGCCCAGTGCAAAGTGAAAGTGTAGGACTCTTTGAAAAGCAATTAAACAATGCTGTTAAAGGTACTAAGATATAAGACTTTGCTTTCTTTCATGGTCTCTCTCAACTTATCATGGCATTTTTACTTGTTAATTAATGATTTCTAAGTGAAAAAATCCAAACTTTAAATTACTAGCATGAGTTTTGCTGTTCACCTTTATATTGTGAAATGTCAATTTCAAATGTAAATATAAAAGCATTTAACTTTTATTTGGAATCATGAAAATTATACAACTGTATTTCATAGCTCATCCATGCATGTACTTTGGTTCCATGCAATGGAAACACTACAGAAGTCTAGCTCAACATTTTTTATTTCCCTTCTTGATACAGGCACATTTTACCAATGCTCTCTACCTTCAGCTTATGTGAGGAAGAACCAAAGATCCTTCTATGTCATTATTTTCAGCTGAAGCTGTTGGCTAATACAAAGAAATAACAGGAGCAAGAAAGGATATGAGAGGGTCCCTTAGTCATTCATGTTTATTAGAATGCCATTGCCTTCTTTTGTGTTCTAAGCAAGTTCTGGTTCAAACAGAAAACAGCCTCCTGAGACTGTCACGGCCCTCTGCTTACACAGTGGTAGACATCACACACTTATACTCACTTTGAGTTTGCTAAACATTGTGGGTCCACTGGAATTCTTAGTTCTTAGGATGTTGTGCATGATATATACAAATGGGGTAGCAAGAATCCATGGGCACACCTATTGTGTATATCTCCTCTGCCCATGCCATCTCTATTATCCTGTCAAAATTCACTTCCAAACATGTTATGAGATAAAATTATTATGAATTTCAAGACAGTGAACATTAAACCAAGTGAGATGTCATGCTGAGAGCAGGACTCAGTGCAGATACACAAGTCACACACCCATGAAGTCAGCCCTGTTAGTAGTATTGTATAAAAAAAAAAATTCAAGTAAATAAATTTAAAGATCTAATTGTCTTTATTTAATGATTCACAAATTGTGCAGCATTCTGCCTTAGCAGATAGATAGGAGCTCTGAGGAGCTGTACAAAATGGAAGATTTTTATAGCCAGAAGGAGGTGAGACAAGGAAGCTTTCTAACAGAGTGGACTGTGTCATGAAAGGGCAACTTCATTTGGGAGTAGGTGGGGTCTATCAGACAGATTACTTCACTGGTGCCGACCAGGTAATTCCAGATTGACTGATTAAAGGTCACATTCCTGAGACATGCTGAAACTGCAATTAGGCTAGGTATTAGGTGGTTTGCTGATGTAGGACTTACAACAAGTCACTCCATTTTGAGTCTCCTTATTTCCTTTTTTAACAGTATCAACATGCAAAGCCATTTAAAGCTTGTGTTTCCATATTTATTTTCTGTTTGGATGATCTGTCCATAGTGTAAGTGGGGTGTTAAAGTCCCCTACTATTATTGTGTTACTGTCAGTTTCCCCTTTTAATGTTGTTAGCATTTGCCTTATGTATTGAGGTGCCCCTATGTTGGATGCATAAATATTTATAACTGTTATATCTTCTTCTTGGATTGATCCCTTGATCATTATGTAGTGTCCTTCTTTATCTCTTGTAACAGTCTTTATTTTAAAGTCTATTTTATCTGATGTGAGTATTGTTACTCCAGCTTTCTTTTGATTTCCATTTGCATGGAATATCTTTTTTCATCCCCTCACTTTCAGTCTGTATGTGTCCCTAGGTCTGAAATGGGTCTCTTGTAGACAGAATATATATGGGTCTTGTTAAATAATACAATAGACCAGATAGATTTAATTGATATTTATAGGACATTCCACCCAAAAGTGGCAGAATACTCTTTCTTCTGAAGTGCGTATAGAACATTCTCCAGGATAGATCACATCTTGGGTCACAAATCAAGCAGTGGAAAATTTAAGAAAATTGAAATTGTATCAAGCACCTTTTCCAACCAAAATGCTATGAGATTAGAAATCAATTACTGGAAAAGAAACTGTAAAAAAACAAACACATAGAGGCTAAAAAATATGTCACTAAATAATCAAGAGATCACTGAAGAAATCAAAGAGGAAATAAAAAAATACCTACAAACAAATGACAATGAAAACACAATGACCCAAACCTGTGGGATGTAGCAAGAGGAAAGTTTATAGCAATACAGTGCTACGTCAAGAAACAAGAAAAATCTCAAACAAACAATCTAATCTTACACCTAAAGCAACTAGAGAAAGAAGAACAAAGAAAACCCAAACAGTAGAAGGAAAGTAATCATAAAGATCAGAGCAGAAATAAATGAAATAGAAATGAATAAAACAATAGCAAAGATCAATAAAATTAAAAGCTGGTTCTTTGAGAAGATAAACAAAATTGATAAACCTTTAGCCAGACTCATCAAGAAAAAAAAGGAGAGGACTCAAATCAATAAAATTAGAAACGAAAAAGGAGAAATTACAACTGACACCACAGAAATACGAAGGATCATAAGAGACTACTACAAGCAACTATATGCCAATAAAATGGACAACCTCAAAGAGGTGGACAAATTCTTAGAAAGGTACAATTTTCCAAGACTGAACCAGGAAGAATTAGAAAATATAAACGACCTATCACAAGTAATGAAATTGAAACTGTGATTAAAAATCTTCCAACAAACAAAAGTCCAGGACCAGATGGCTTTACAGTTGAATTCTATCAAATATTTAGAGAAGAGATAACACCATCCTTCTCAAACTCTTCCAAAAAATTGTAGAGGGAGGAACTACAACTGTAGAGGAGGAATTGTAGAGGGAGGCCTCATTCTATGAGGCCACCATCACCCTGATACCAAAACCAGACAAAGATACTACAGAAAAAGAAAATTACAGACCAATATCACTGATGAATATAGATGTAAAAATCCTCAACAAAATACTAGCAAACAGAATCCAACAACACATTAAAAGGATCAAGTGGGATTTAGCCCAGGGATGCAAGGATTCTTCATGATACAAAAATCAATCAATGTGATACACCATATTAACAAATTGAAGAATAAAAACCATATAGTCATCTCAATAGATGCAGAAAAATCTTTTGACAAAATTCAATTCACATTTATGATAAAAACTCTCCAGAATGGGCAAAGAAGAAACCTACCTCAACATAATAAAGGCCATATATGACAAACCCACAGCAAATATTCTCAGTGGTGAAAAACTGAAAGCATTTCCTCTAAGATCAGGAAGAAGACAAGGGTGTCCATTCTTGCCATTATTATTCAACATAGTCTTGGAAGCCCTAGCCATGGCAATCAGAGAAGAAAAAGAAATAAAAGGAATCCAAATCAGAAAAGAAGAAGTAAAACTGTCACTGTTTGCACGTCATGATACTATACATAGAAAATCCTAAAGATGCCACCAGAAAACTACCAGAACTAATTGATGAATTTGGTAAGGCTGCAGGACACAAAATTAATGCACAGAAATCTCTTGCATTCCTATACACAAACCACAAAAGATAATAAAGAAAAATTAAAGAAACAATCTCATTTACCATTGCAACAAAAAGAATAAAATACCTAGAAATAAACCTACCTAAGGAGGCAAAAGACCTGTCTGTACTCAGAAAACTATAAAACAATGATGAAAGAAAACAAAGATAACATAAACAGATGGAGAAATATACCATGTTCTTGGATTGGAAGAATCAATATTGTGAAAATACCTATACTACCCAAAGCAATCTACAGATTCAGTGCAATCCATATCAAATTACCAAAGGCATTCTTCACAGAATTAGAAGAAAAAGTTTTACAATTTGTATGGAAGCACAAAAGACCCCAAAGCAATCTTGAGAAAGAAAAACTGAGCTGGAGGTATCAGGCTCCCTGACTTCAAACTATACTACAAAGCTATAGTAATCAAGACAGGATGGTACTGGCACAAAAACAGAAATCTAGATCAATGGTACAGGATAGAAAGCCCAGAGAGAGACCCATGCACATATAGTTATCTAATTTATGATGAAGGAAGCAAGAACATACAATGGAGAAAAGACAGCCTCTTCAATAAGTGGTGTTGGGAAAACTGGACAGCTACATGTAAAAGAATGAAATTAGAACACTCCTTAACACCATACACAAAAATAAACCCAAAATGGATTAAAGACCTAAATGTAAGACTGGAGACTCTAAAACTCTTGGAGGAAAACATAGGAAAAACACTCTTTCACATAAACCACAGCAAGATCTTTTTTGAACCACCTCCTTGAGTAATGGAAATAAAAACAAAAATAAACAAATGGGACCTAATGAAACTTCAAAGCTTTTGCACAGCAAAGGAAACCATAAACAAGACAAAAAGACAACCCTCAGAATGGGAGAAAATATTTGCAAATGAAGCAACAGACAAACGATTAATCTCCCAAATATACAAACAGTTCATGGAGCTCAAATCAAAAAAAACAAACAACCCAATCCAAAAATGGGCAGAAGACCTAAATAGACATTTCTCCAAAGAAGACATACAGATTGCCAACAAACACATGAAAGGATTCTCAATATCACTAATCCTTACAGAAATGCAAATCAAAACTACAGTGAGGTATCACCTCACACCAGTCAGAATGGCCATCATCAAAAACTCTACAAAGAACAAATGCTGGAGAGGGTGTGGAGAAAAGGGAACCCTCTTGCACTGTTGGTGGGAATGTAAATTGATACAGCCACTATGGTGAACAGTAAGAAGGTTCCTTAAAAAACTAAAAATAGAACTACCATATGACCCAGCTATCCCACTACTGGGCATATACCCTGAGAAAGCCATAATGCAAAAAGACACATGCACCCCAATGTTCATTGCAGCACTATTTACAATAGGCAGGACATGGAAACAACCTAAATGTCCAATGACAGATGAATGGGTAAAGAAGATATGGTACATACGTACAATGGAATATTTCTCAGCCATAAAAAGGAATGAAATTGGGTCATTTGTAGAGATGTGGATGGACCTAGAGTCTTTCATACAGAGTGAAGTAAGCTAGAAAGATAAAAACAAGTATTGTATATTAACGTATATATGTGGAATCTAGAAAAATGGTACAGATGAACCTATATGCAGGGCAGGAATAGATACATAGATGTACAGAACAGATATGTAGACACAGGTAGGGAAGGGGAGGGTGGGACAAACTGAGAGATTAGGATTGACATATGTACACTACCATGTGTAAAATAGCTAGTAGAAACATGCTATAAAGCACAGAAAGCTCGGTGCTCTGTGATGACCTAGATGGGTGGGATGTGGGGTGAGTGGGGTGTGAGGGAGGTCTAAGAGGGAGGGGATATATGTATACATATAGCTGATTCACATCACTGTACAGCAGAAACTAATACAACATTGTAAAGAAAATATACTCCAATTAAAAAAAATGCAAAGCCAGAATTTTCTCTAGGAAAAGCTTGAAATAAAGAACAGGTTATTGAAATAGGGAGACTAGTGGTGGTGTTTTATTTACTGAGAATAAATGGTCACTTCTTCCTCATTTTTGTCATTTTCCCCAAATATAGCCAGAACAGAGAAAGTCAGAAAGAAGCCTCTCAAGAATACAGATTTTTTTTTTTTGGTAAATCAATACTATTAAATACTAAAATAAAAATTAACTTTAAAACTTTTTGCATTTAGAACTCCCATTTACCAGGTTCTAAGAAAATAGGTTGGGCCATTGGAAATCTACTGAGTCAGGAAATTTGAGTTCTTAAAGTTTTATGTATCTGTCGGTTAGTTTAGTGTTTGGATAGCATTAGGGCCTGATTGTTGACAAGTCAACAAACTAAGGAGCCACTGGCTAGAGTTGAATGACAATTTGAGGGCAAACTGTCTTGCTAAAACTTCAGCAGAAAGAAGACCTGGAAAAGGATAACATTTGCTTTTAAATGGGAATAAGGACAAATTTATGGCCACTGGAATATGTTATACAGATGGAACTATGCCTATGAGTTTGGTAAAAAAAAAAAAATCTGAAATAATGGGCAATAAAAATACTATCGCATCTGGGGAATCAATACTCTGGTTTAGAATAGTATGTCCCACGCAAAAGGCTGAACTACCTGCATCTTATTTTTGGCTATAAAATTCAGATTCCTGTGTTTCAGCACAAAGCTACTGAGTCAGAATCACTGGGAAGAGGAACAGGAATTTACAGTATAAAGATGCTCTCTAGGTGACTTTTAGCCACACTAAAGTTTAAGAAACGCTGTTCAAATCTCCCTTCTCCCCAAGACAATGAACGTTTTCTATCTATGATAAACTAACTGTGTTGCTTTTTTTTTAACAACATAGAGATACTATCCAATAATGGAATTGAGCAACCTTTAGTATTTGAAGTACTCAGAGGCATTATGAAATTCTGATGTGCAGACCCTGTTCTATTCACCATTTCTGTGTGTTTCAGAAATCAACAAGACAGAAACAGACAACTTTCTAAACAATTGTAAGTTTAATATATTTATTAAAATTGCATTACCTGAATGAAAAATTTAACTCTGGATTATTTAGGCTTACTTTGTTGGTATTATAGGGTCAGAACAAAGTTTGATCTGTGCACAGCTCATGGTATTTTATCTTATTTCTGAGGCACATTTTATTGCAAAAGGATAAAAACTGGGAGGACTTTGGAATGGGTGTATGGGGCTTGTGGCAGATGTGTAGTGGAAGAGAGTAGTACAGTTGTTAAAGAAAAGGCAAAAATACTTCTCAATGTTCTGATTGCAGATATCTACAATATACTCTCATGAACATTTTCTAAAGATTATATAAAAGTAATCTGTATGTTGCTATTTGTCAGCTAGAGGCAGAAATTTAGTGTTACTCTACACTAAATAAAATCTTGATGTTATTAATCCCTATTGTAAAAATTACAGACAATTATGGGGTTGGAGTATAGACTGATGAAATTATTGAAGGCCCAGATAATATCTTCACCCATATTTTAAAAAAATACTGACTCAAGGCTTAGTATTTCCTTTCCCCTATAGCAGAGTACCCTACCATGATTTAGAGAATACATTTGATATTTAACAGAATTAGTACACAATACATTTATGTTAAAAGATGAAAGGAAGTGTGTTATTCACTAGCTCAGAATGTTGGTTAATTCACAAACTTAACTAAACATAAAAACCAAAGGATAATCCCATTACCTAAATGGCATATATTTTTGTCACCAATATTTAGTGGGAACTTGCTATGTGCTAGTGCTGTGCTAGTCAACAGGGATATAAAATGGATAAGATTTACTCCTTGCTTAAGGCAGCTCATACTCAAGTGAGACTAGATATATGAGACTAATGCATAAACAGAGTTCTAAAATAATAGTTCTCAAACAGGGGCAATTTGGCCCCCAAGTGACTCTGTCCTATTGTGGCATTTTGGTTATCATGATTGTAGTGGGGGGATGCTACTGGTACTAGTGTATATAGGCCAGGGATCCTTTAAACATTCTATTATGCATGAGACGGCTGCCCACACAAGGAATTATCCATCTAACAGTGTCAATAGTGCCAAGATTGAGACATCCTGTTATAAACAATATCCCTCATACTAATATTAGACATATATACATACAATAATATAAACTAATATATATTAATCTATTATATATAGAGAGATATATACACAGAGTATTATTATTGTTATTATTATTTTGATGTAAGCATCAAGAAAGTCATAAGTAATCCAGTCTGGAGGCAAGGGAATTATTAGGGAAGGCATCCTAGAGAAGGTCATGACTGATTTAAATCTTACAAGATGAAAAGGAGTTAAATAAATGGAACACTATAGTTTAAGCAAAGGTAAGCGCAAGAGAAAATATTTGATACTGTTGGAGCACAAAGTATAAGAAATTTGAGACGCAGTAACACAATTTGATACTTAAAAAACAACTGCTAACTAACGCATCATGTCTTTTGCAGGCTGCGGGACACGAAGGAACAAAACTACAAGACAGAGTCTCAGGATTGTTGGTGGGACAGAGGTACAAGAGGGTGAATGGCCATGGCAAGCTAGTCTGCAATGGGATGGGATCCATCGCTGTGGAGCAACTTTGATTAATGACACATGGCTTGTGAGTGCTGCTCACTGCTTTAGAACGTAAGTCCTAAACCTTGAGAATGACTAAGGGTAAGCAAAGTGCACTGCAGCTTGGCAGGAAGGAAATACCTCATAAGAGATGAGTTTAATACAAATTAAAGATCACATACATATGAGAGTGGGAAATTCATAAATCTTAGTAAGAGGTTTTATAGTTTAGAAATGGAAATGGTACCAAAGTACATGTAGATAAATTATCCATTGACAACTACACAATAATTTATCAAAGGAAGCAGGAATTTGAGAGTCATCTATCAGAGATGGAGGCTAGGTGGATTGTAGGTTTGACCCTGATAGGGAAATTCCATGTTGTAAGAAAAAATTAAATATGAAGAAATTTGGTAGTAGCAAATTATACAACTGAATAGGTCGACTAGTTATATTTCAATGAATTTCAATTCAATCTTCCAACCCAGTGCAAAATGCCTACAGTATACAGGATAAGTAATGCTTTGTTAAATTATTGTATAACATTTTTGATTTTCAGAGAAATGTGTGGATAGGCAACATGGTGCACATAGAATACATTCAGTTCTCTCATTCTGTACAGGATATGCTTTCCATATGTCCCCTGGAGTCAACTGATGCCCAGAAATGTCAAAAGGTCCTAGGATCTGGAGTGGGTGACTCAGCATGCTGAGTGGCGTGCATATCCTAAGAAACATGCCAAGGTGGAATTTCCACCTGATCTGACACCTGAGCCTTAGATTGGAAAGAGTTTGTATCTATGCATATAAACCATCATTTTAAAAAGAAAACTTACATTGATACTTTTACACTAAATTATTTAATATAAATAGTTATATTGTTAAAAATGGTAAAGTAGGATTTGTTCCTCATACTTTCTCCTCAGGTATAAGGACCCAGCCAGATGGACTGCTTCCTTTGGAGTAAAAATAGAGCCTCCAAAAATGAAACAAGGCCTCCGGAGGATAATTGTGCATGAAAAATACAAATATCCATCACATGACTATGATATTTCAGTTGCAGAGCTTTCTAGCCCTGTTCCCTACACAAATGCAGTACACAGAATTTGTCTCCCTGATGCATCCCGTGAATTCCACCCTGGTGATGAGATGTTTGTGACAGGATTTGGAGCATTGCAAAATGATGGTGCGCATCTGAGGAGAAAGTCAAATCATAGTAATTTAATTTGGTATTCTAAGGCATTTAAAAAATGGAATGCCATTATGCCAAAATATGTTTGTGGGTTGGTCATATGGACCGGGGCCAAGTCAGGCCCTACTTGTGAACTAAGTCATTTAGAAGACACGTAAATTCCTTCAGGCCTTAGGTTACTATCAAATACATCACTACCACTATAGTAATTGTGCTTGGTAAGGTGTCTGAAAGAGTAAATATATCTGAAATTTTTACTAGGGTATTAACCACATAAGAGATTAGGGATCATTAATACATACACCCAGTTGTGAAGATCAGAGAATCATAAAGCCACCATTCTCCCCTGCTGAAATTATCTTCTAAGCTTAACAATGACAGAGAAATTACTTAAACAACTGGAGCTTCTTTCCTAGGCACCTAACTTCATTTAAAATAGTTAGAAAAGAATTCATTTCCCAAATTTTACTGTACCTGAAAAAATATATATCCTAAGATTCTATGCCACCACCTTATCTAATAATTAATTATAAAAGAATTTCTTGAGGTTTATAGAATATATGTAGATTTATAAATATGAAGTCTATTTTTTTCCTTTAGGAAGTAGTCAAAATCACCTTCGGCAAGTACAGGTGGATCTCATAGACACTAAAATCTGTAATGAACACAAAGCTTACAATAATGCCATAACTCCTAGAATGTTATGTGCTGGATCCTTGAAAGGAAACAGAGATGCGTGCCAGGTAAGTGGTTTGCTACATAATTTTTTGTTCACCTTTTATTTTTAAATAATTACAGCTTTACAGGAAGTTGCAAAGATAGTACAGAGGGGTCTCATCTTCTATCATCACAGAGGTCTGTCTCCCTTTATAATAACATCTATTTCCCTCCCCCAACACTTTACCATCACTAACACCTGGCATTCACCAATCTGTTCGCCCTCTATAATTTTGTAATTTTGAGAGTGTAGCATCATACAGTAACCTTTTTTTAGAATTCCACTTTGATTTATTTATTAGTGTTTTTGACCAGACTCTCTCTTTGTAAGAAAATTGTGTGGTTCCTCTAAGTTAAATACACATAACTTATCCCAGTCTACTGGCACTGAGATTTTACTAGTTTGAGTGGGGTTTAGAATAGAAAATGTACCTCCCTCTAAGTCTCTTTAACCCTCCCTCATTTATAATATTAAATATTAATAAATACAAATATTAAATATTTCCTCTCTATATGCTGAGAGCCACATCAAACAGTGTTTCTGCTTCAAGTGCCAAATGTAACTTAGAAAACTCAAGAGGAGAAGGGAAGTCTATTTACTCATAATTTGTTCTTTCTTTCCCTCTGGTTTTCTAAGATTATTTTTATATCATTTCTTTCCTGTTTCAGAAACTTCCTTTAGCCATTCTTTTAGTGTAGATCTGCTAGTGACAAATTCCCTTAGATTTTCTTTGTTTGCAAAATTCTATATTTCCTATTCATTTCTAAATCATAATTTTGCCAGATATAGAATTTAGGATTGACAATTTTTTTTTCCCAGCACTTAAATCATGGCCTCTGTGATCTCTGATGAGGAATCTGCTGTTATTAGAATTGTTTTTCCCTAAAAGAAGAGGTGTCATTTCTCTTTTGCTGTGTTCAAGGTTTTTTCTTTGTCTTTAGTTTTCAGAAGTTTGATTACGTATCTTGTCATGGATTTCTCTGGGTTATACTGCTTAGGGCTTGCTCAGCTTTTTAATCTGCAGGTTTATGTCCTTTGACAAATTTGGGAAATTTTCAGCCATTATTTATTTGAAAACTTTTTCAGCCTTACTTTCTTTTTTGTCTCTTTCTGGAACTCTAGTAACAGGTACATTAGCTCTTCCATTATGGTCTCAGAGATCTCTAAGCTTCTGTTCTTTTTTTTCCCACTCCTCTTTCTCTCTGTTCAAATTGAGTAATTTCTATCATTCTGTCTTCAAGTTCTTGATTTTTTTCTTCCATCATCCCCATTCTTCTGTTAAGTACTTCTAGTGAGGTGTTTTTGTTTTTGTTTTTTTTTGTAGATTATAGTATTTTTCAGTTCTGAGATTTCCATTTGATCCTTTATGTATGCTATTTCTTTACTGAAACTTCTAAATTTTTTCATTTATTTCAAGCATGGTGGTAGTTGCTCGTTAAGATATTTTTGTGATGGCTGCTTTAAAATCTTTGTCAGATAACTCCAACATCTGTGTCATCTCAGTGTCAGTGTTTATTGATGGCCTTTTCTCACTCAAGTCAAAATATTCCTGGTTCTTGGTATTGAGTGATTTTCAGATATATCCTGGACATTTTGGGTATTATGTTATGAGTCTCTGTATCTTCTGTTTTAACAGGGTTCCTCTGACATGACACCAAAGGGGGTAGGGAAGTGCTATCTTAGTCCCACTCATTGTCCTCTGACACCAGGGTGGTGAATAGTGCTTTGTTACTGCTGGATGGAGGTGGAATTTCAGGCTTTTCACTAGGCGTGGGTTTTTTGGTTGTTTTTTTTTTTTTTTAAAGGTTAGGGAAACTTATTAAATATAATTTTCTTTAAATATTTTCTTTTTCCCATCCTCACCAACTTGTTGGATGAACAGAAAACCCCCCACCCCTTCCACTGAGGGGATTCCACATGTAAAGCCTGAGTTAGTGAGGATGAAGTATCAATAAAAATACCACTCTGGATGGGGGCATCTTGTTACTGCTCCCCTTGTGGTCTCCACTGACCTCATGGGGTAGTGGCCTCATCACTGCTTGGTTCTCCACTAGGCCTCTTCTGACATCACCCTACTGGGAGAGAAAGTTATGCCTCCTTACCATTGGGCAGTAGTCCATGCTCCCCAGCTGGTCACCACAGAGGAGGCAGAGGAGGGCTTCATCATCACCTGGCAGGGATGAAAGAGTGGCTCCTCTCTCAGACTTCTCTGACATAAGTCTGATGGGGGATTGGGCCTCATTAGATCCTGGTAAGGCTGGAAGTCTAGGCTCCCCAATTGGCCTTTGCTTATGGGGGTTGGAATGGGGCCACAGTTTTTTCTGTTATAGGCTGGAGTGTGTACTCATCACCCAGCTTCAACATTATCAACTCATGGTCGATCTTATTTCATTCCTATATATTTTAACCCCCCAACCTTCTTCTCCCCATTCCAAACTCTAGATCTATTTTGAAGTAAATCACAGATGTATATGATTTCACTTGAAAATATATCACCTATTCTACAATGCCATTTTGATAATAGTATTAGATGTGAATGTCTCATAAATTTGGGGAATTAAAGAGGAGAAACCAAGTTTAGCCTTGTGATTATAATATCCTGCTTTTCTATTTCAGGGGGGACCTGGCACCCATTTTTCCCCCTCTTTTATGTCTACTCTCCACAATTTTTGCCACTTTACTGCCTCCATGTATTTTTTTTTTTTTTTTTTTTTTTTGCGGTACGTGGCCTCTCACTGTTGTGGCCTCTCCTGTCGCGGAGCACAGGCTCCGGACGCGCAGGCTCAGCAGCCATGGCTCACAGGCCTAGCTGCTCTGCGGCATGTGGGATCTTCCCGGACCGGGGCACGAACCTGTGTCCCCTGCATCGGCAGGCAGACTCTCAACCACTGCGCCACCAGGGAAGCCCCTTCCATGTATTTTAATATCTCAAAAATCATTAATAACTTTATATGCAAAAACCTTTACTTGGGAGTCCTACTCCTTCCCATCTCAGTGGCATGTGGCTACCTCCTCTTAAAATATGATCTTTCTTTGGGTTCTATGATCCTGAAATATGGTGATTTTCCCCTCCCTCCTTCTCCAACAACTCATTCCTGGTTCCTTATTTTGGTTTCTCTTTCTCTTCCTCTCTCCCTCCCTCTAAGCCTGGCTGTTCCTCAACACTCATTTTTTTTCCTCTCTATATACTCACTCAAAGAAATTATCTTTTCTTTAAGTCAGCTGTCACTTTAATGACTTCCAAATCTACATCTTCAAAATTAACCTCTTGCCCAAATTCAGTCTCACATTTTCATGTACTCCAAAACTGTTTCCATTTATATGTTTTAAGTTGTTAGTATAAGACTAAAATTTATGTACTTGCCATCTTAAACTCAACAGGCATCACGAAATGTTACCTGTTTTTTCATTTCAAGTTTCTCATTTATGTGGCTGGCTTTCATTATTCTTGGAATTTTCTTTTACTCTTAAATCTCCTTCACATGTAATCAATTAAGTCATGAAATATTTTTCCTCTTTACTATTCCTTCCAAATTTATCTCTTTGTCTTTATTCTTTCTTTTAAGACCCTACTCTATTCCTTCATTACTTCATATCTTGATCACTAACATTGGTTTCTAGTTTGGCTTCTTCTAGTTTTAAAAGTTTCTGTTGTGATATATATATATATATATATATATATATATATATATATTCTTTTTTTAAAATTTTTTTATTGGAGTATAGTTGATTTACAATGTTGTGTTAGTTTCTGCTGTACAGCACAGTGAATCAGTTATATCAGTTATACATACACATATTCTTTTATTTTTTCTTTGGCTGTGTTGGGTCTTCCTTGTGGCAAGCTGGCTTTCTCTAGTTGCAGCGAGCACGGGCTACTCTTCGTTGTGGTTCACGAGCTTCTCATTGTGGTGGCTTCTCTTGTTGCAGAGCTCGGGCTCTAGGCGTGCAGGCTCAGTAGTTGTGGCTTGCGGGTCCTAGAGCGCAGGCTCAGTAGTTGTGGTGCATGGGCTTAGTTGCTCCGCCGCGTATGGGACTTTCCCAGGCCTGGGATGGAACCTGTGTCCCCTGCATTGCCAGGCAGATTCACTGTGCCACCAGGGAAGTCCCATACACATATTCTTGAATAAACTTCCTGTTATGTTTCTCACTAAACCACTCACTAAAAATAACTGAATTTATGGTAAAAATAGGGTTAGATACAGACCAACAGACCCCTCAAAGGCTATGCAACTTTGTAACCAGAGAATTAACAACATCGACAACAACAAAAATAATTGCACCTTGAAAAATAACTTAGACAATGTAGGTAGACAGAATGCCCAGGGTGGCTGGTGGCTGACTTAAGGGAAGTTAAAAATGCACAGAAACAATAGAGTAGAAATACTGACTTGCTGAGGCTGAGACAATGCACATGGGAGTATAGCTCTGGGCAGAGGAGGAACTCCGACCTGCCAGGACCCAAGAATTAAGCAAGCCTGGGCTGTGCCACTCTGGGCAGGGAGAGGGCTTCCTCGGCACAGACACTCTTAACATTTTCTTAAAATAGAGCCTCAAAGGCTTCCGACTGTGCAATAGCTGAGCTGAGGCCTTTTCTTCTGAAGATTGCAATTCTACTCCCATTATTCTGGCTCCACTGCCTAAGACAAAAACACATATAAGCCATGAAAACTTCCACCTTATCCTGATATAACTCCCCTATTCACCAATCGCATGTGAGCTAACTAATGTTAACAGAACCCACTATATCTTTCTCTATTTGATACTTGCTGGCATTAACTTAGTTTTCAGCTTGTAATGCTGTTAGACTCACTGCTTTCTTTTTTTCCTTAATTACCGTATTCTCAGACTCATTCACTCCTGTCTCTTAAACAAATTTAAGCTTTGTTGTCTCTGGCATCTTCTATTTCTTTTTCCTAATCTGCTATGTCTTCACATATGCCTGGGTTTCAATTATCAAAATGATTTGTTATCAAATAGCTTCATATAATACATTTTATTTCTATAAGCAGATTGTACACTGCTTGAGAGGAGGGTTCATATGTTTATACTCTTTTTACATCTCCTACCACATATGAGAGTATAAGTAAATACTTATTGGTTAATTGATTAAAAAATTACAAACACATTATTTCTAATTGAGTTATTATTACTATTAGTTAAAATTTTTATGTGGACAAAAGAAAATTCACAAGGAAGTTAGTATAATGTAAGGGGAAAGAAAGCATAGGCTTCTGAGTTAGATCACTCTGGATATTGAATAGCATGTGATATAAGGAAAATTGCTTAACTTCTGTTGGCTTCAGTTTCTTCACTGCTAAAATGGAGAAAATGAAACCTAACTCCATATTTTGTTGCCAGAATTACATGGGTTAATGAAATAATAAATTAATAGTTTCATATAGTGCCGAACACTTAATGGGTGGTCAGTAACTAGAGACCCCAGGATTTTTCGGGAAGATCAGTCGGCACCTTGTTTTTATGACCTGTATAAAGAAACAGCCCACTGGCTGTTTTTCACAAAGCACAAACAATTGGAATTTGTGGTTATATATAATATTTACTAGGTTCTGTTTTGTGCCAGGCTCTATGCTGAGCACATTGCATACACTGTCTTGCATAATCTTCAAAATTATCATTGAAGGTAGGTATTATTAGGAGCGTTACAAATAAGCAAATTAAAGGTCTTAGCCAGCTTCAAAGGGCCAGACTTGAGATTTAAACTCAGGTGTCTGACCCTAATGTCCGTATTCTTTATCAGTAATAAATTCTTCACCCTTCTTTTGGGAGCTGTGTCAAACTGATAAAGAGTATGGGCAGTTATTTTGTCAGATGTATCAGACTAGTACTGTCCTGCCAAGAGGTGGAGTCTTTAATCTCTCTGTACTGAACCCTGAGTCTAAGCTGTTCTCCAGGTAGGGGAGTGCCTCCTTTATGTGAATTACTGGCATAGATAAAAAGCATTGCTTCTCATTTGAGCACACTGAAGATTTTTGAAAACCGCCCCTTTCATTAAACTCATGTTAGAGAAACAGCACATTTCTCTGTGAAAAACTGAAATACTAATTACCAATCTCTCCCTTCTCCTTTAGGGTGACTCCGGAGGACCACTGGTTAGTCCAGATGCTAGAGATATGTGGTACCTCGCTGGAATAGTGAGCTGGGGAGACGAATGTGGGCATCCCAATAAACCCGGTGTTTATGCTAGAGTGACTGCCTTCCGGGACTGGATCACTTCCAAAACTGGTGTCTGAGAGAGAACAACCTAGAAGAATGGAACACATTTTTGTGTAGAGGCCGTTCTTAGAGATATAGAATTGCAGAAGTCATGCAGATCACCTGGATGTGACCGATCGAACTAAACTATCTGCTATTTCCTTCCTAGCTCTGCTTCACTTAGCATCCTGCTTCTGCCAGATGGATTCTGTCCCAACTTGCAGTCACTTGTTTTCTATCATCAAATTTTGGCTTGTTGACATAAATTTCTCATGCATACATACAATCTGAAGCGATCCCCTCCTTCATTTCCCCAGTTTCTCTCATCTCGGTAAATTTCCACTTTCAAGGTGCAGGACAAAGAGTAAAAGGAAGTATGAAAAGGAAAGAGCTACATTTTTATGTACAGGAAAGTATTAGGTGATTTTTTTCTTAATGAAATGAGGAAAGTGATCTTAATCATTATGAAAGCTCAAGCACACAGACAGCGGAATACCAAACACTTCATGACGGCAAAAGAATGGGAACTAAAGTTAAGGGAACAAAGAGAAACTGAAATACAACTTTATTTTCATTTCCAGCAAACAAGAGATAAGTGTGGGGAAGATTCTGTTTTCTTGTGGCCTATAATAATTATACAAACTATATAATGTACTTATTCTAAGTTAAAGCAAATAATATTTATTTAACATTGCACTACTGAGAATGTCAATATATAATAATAAAAAATAAATATCATCAATTTGCTTGATATTATAATATAATAATCCAAGAGGAAGGGGAAGATGGGGAAAATGTCACCAATCAATTTATTGCAAATTCTTTTAAAGTCTGGGGCTAGAATGAAAATTCACTTAAGAACAACCAGCATACCTTATGTGGTAAGATTTTTGTATGGTTGGATAGGAGGAAATAAAAACAGAATCAGTACAAACTACTGAATGAAATGGAATTATCACCAAGTGCTTGTGTATTTGTATTTAAAGCTTTTCCAAACTGCAAGGCCTTGAAGGGGAATAAGGTCCAGGTGTTAGTGTGTAGCTGTAGTTGTGCAAATGAAGCTAGAGGTCAGACCTCTATTTTGAAATGACTGCAGATTCCCCTTCTTACCACTTCCTCCCCCTCCTCCACATTTCCAGTCAGTGCTTGGACCATGGGCCTCTTAGACTCTTCTGGGCTCAGGGGGAAGACATCATCGTGAAAGCTGCCTCCTGCTACCTCTAGCATGACACTGAATTGCTCACTGCCTAGATATAAAGTTGATGAGAAAAAGCCTAATATCAACCACCTTCATAATTTCAGCTTTGGTAAATTATTACTGAGTTGTTAGATACACAACATTCAAGTGATCTAGGCACTGTGAAGTTAGGATCGGTGCCATGGCGTACAGGCCTGTTGGTGGTGAGATTTCACGGAATCTTTCCATTACCCTTTCCTCATTGTGTATAGCTACTCGTGTGAGTTCTGTATTGTACCGTAACCACTTTGAAAGAAACATTAGTAGAAAAAGATTGATTTTTATCAACCTAAATAACGCTGGTATATGAACTGATAAAATTTAGGGACTTGGCTAAAATAAGGTAGGAAATCTGATATGAATTGACAGCATTAAATATTTTGCAAAAACATATTTCATTTAATGAACTCTTTTGAAAAACATTGAGGAAAATGTTGAATTTTAAACAAAGACTTAAGTACATTTCAAACTTAATTTCTCTCAGTGTTCTGTTAAAAATTGGTTCCTCTTGTTTGAGTATGTTTTGCAGTTGGGCCTCTAGGTAGCACACAGGTAGATACAGGGAAGCAAGCCCTTGGGATGTGCAAGTAATAATGAAAACTGTAGTAAAACCGAAAGAATACAATTCATCTTTGCGAAGGCATTTAAAGATGAATCCATATAAATTGACACCATGAGTAGTATATTCCAGATTTCTGGACGTGACTTTCCAAATTAAAATAAATTTTGTAATGTGATAATGAGGAATTTCTTTGGCAAACAAACTTGAAGAGATTTAAATTAAGGAGAAATTTTACAAGTTTAATTTCACAATGGCATCACATTTCTCAGAGAAATATTTCTGATATTTTTTTTTACAAAAGATTTGAGAAATAGAGGTTAGGCCACAGTGAAAATATGAGCAATAGTTCAAATTTTATGTGCACAGAGAAATAGATAATACAGTATCATATTTTTAAAATAACTTTCTTTGAAAGATAACTTATAAAGGGTTTCAGCATTCCTGGACATGTCTGTTTTAACCATCTCGTTGGAAAAAGTTAAGAAGTCATGACTGAAATAATACTTATTAACTGTGCAAGAGGGCAGGCCATTTCTCAGCGACATCTTTTATCTCTCTTCCCACAGTACCTAATAAAGTGCTCTGTATATAATAGTCTTTCAATAAGTGCTGTTGAACTGACCTTTTATTTTTGTATTATGCAGAAAATATAGCTTTGTTATTATTTACACATTGATTTAACACATTTTTGACCGGAGACATATTACGGCCACAGGCGTTAGTTTCTGCAAAAATCCCCCAGTTAATAATGTGTTAAGAAGTAATCCCAGATTTTACATTGTGTGACTTAATCCAGTTATTTATACACACTAAGCCTCAGTATGCTCACTTATAAAACAGGGATAATAATATTTACCTCAAACGCCGTTGTAGAGATTAAAATGAGATATTTCAAAGTGCTTAGCAAAGTTCTTGGAACATAGTAGGTGCTCAAGAAACAGTGTTATTATAACTGTTGCTGTAACTACAGTCTTATTTTATACAATTGCTACTTGATCACAATAGCTTGAATAAGTATTTTCAAAATGAAGAGATGAGTAGGTCAACAGAATGCACTGACTTCTTGTTTAATTTTAATTCTACAAAAGAAGTTTTATTAGGATCATTCCAAAAGAGATTGTCAAGTTGTTCTCTGTTATTCTAATTTTTCATTTCAACTTTTAAAAATGATAAACCTTATTAACCATAGAGTTACTGGATTACATGAAGATCTACAGTCTAATTCAAACGATGCCTCCTCCATGAAGCCTTCCTTGACTCCGTCAAGTGGAGATAACATTCTTTTTTCTGAAATTTCTTACCACTTAAAAATAACGTTTTTATTTTCAGATAATCATAGACTCACACAGAGTTGTAAAATGTAATACAAAGAGATCCTGTGTATCCTTTATCCAGTTTCTGGCAAAGGTAACATCTTGCTTAGCTATAGTACAATATCACAACCAGGAAGTTGACATTGAGACAATCTATTAACCTTTTGACATTTTATGCTTTTAAAACATGCAGTTATTTCCATGTGTGTGTGTATTTAGTTCCATATTGTTTTTTATCTCATGTATGGATTTGTGGGCCACCACCACAGTCAAAATGCAGAATAGTTTGATCACAAGGACCCCTCACGCTACCCATGGCCATCTGGCTCCATCCCTACCCCTGTTCCCAGTCTTTAACCCCTGGCAAACATTAATCTGTTCTCCATCTGTATAATTTTGTCATTTCAAGAATGGTATATAAATGGAATCATACGATATGTAAACTTTGGAGGTTGGCTTCTTCACTCAGCATAATTCCCTTGAGATCAATCCAAGTTGTGTGTGTCACACACACACAATAATTCATTCTTATTTTATTGCTGTGTAGTATTCCACAGTATGGAAGCACTGCAGTTTGTTTAACCATTCATACATTGAAGGGCATTCAAGTTGTTTATAGTTTTTGGCTACTATGAATAAAGCTACTATAACATTTGTATGTGGGTGTGTAGGTTTTTGTGTGAACCTAAGTTTTCATTGTATCTTCCCATTTTTTTCTCAATCTTATATAAAGTACTATGCAAACACACATCAATTGTCAACCCTAACCTCCTTTGGTGTACAAATTTTACATTTACCACTGTTCCTGGTGCATCATCCTATGTACTTACACACTTAGAAACTTTGCAGGACCAATTATATGTTCAAATACAATAAGACTATATCTTAATAATAGTGTTATTATCTTAATATCTTTTCATGTAAACATAAGGAATTTAATAATTAAATTCTGTGACGTTCAAGAAATTCACAAAACATTTTCAAAGAAACAACTTTCAGCAGAAAGCCAGTGCAGCAATAATGTTTTTTAACTCTAGAATATTTCTCT
Organism: Delphinapterus leucas; assembly: GCF_059928025.1. Taxonomy (NCBI): domain Eukaryota; kingdom Metazoa; phylum Chordata; class Mammalia; order Artiodactyla; family Monodontidae; genus Delphinapterus; species Delphinapterus leucas. The sequence continues at coordinate 345,861 of NW_028322269.1, read as the reverse complement.
TGTTAGTTCTAGCACTCTGGTGGTATAAATTAACAAACATTACTGATATTCAGGTTTCTTCCTGCAAAATGAAGCAGCCATACCATGGATTGGGTGACTTTAATAAACAACAGAAATGTGTTTCTTGCAGTTCTGGAGGTTGAGAAGCCCAAGATCAAGGTGCCAGTTATAAGACAAATAAGTACTAGAGATTTAATGTACAATATTATTAATATAATTAACACTAAAAAGTAATTTTATATTTAAAAATAAATATGAGGACAGTATTAAATAAATTGCACTCAGGGTGCCATTAAATATGGATTTTTAAAAAATCTAAACAGACATTACTCCAAAGAAGACATACAGATGGCCAAGAGGCACATGAAAAGATGCTCAACATCGCTAATTATTAGAGAAATGCAAATCAAAACTACAATGAGATACCACTTCACGCCAGTCAGAATGGCCATCATCAAAAAGTCTACAAACAATAAGTGCTGGAGAGGGTGTGGAGAAAAGGGAACCCTCTTACACTGTTGTGGGAATGTAAATTAGTAGAGCTACTATGGAGAACAGTAGGGAGGTTACTTAAAAAGCTAAAAATAGAGCTACCATATGATCTAACAATCCCACTCCTGGGCATATATCCAGAGAAAACTATGGTTCAAAAGGATATATGCACCCCAATATTCATTGCAGTGCTGTTTACAATAGCCAAAACATGGAAGCAACCTAAATGTCCATTGACAGATGAATGGATAAAGAAGATGTGGGAAATATACACAATGGAATATTACTAACCCATTAAAAATAATGAAATAATGTCATTTGCAGCAGTATGGATGGACCTGGAGATTATCATACTAAGTGAAGTAAGTCAGACAGAGAAAGACAAATATTATATGATATTGCTTGTATGTGGAATAAAAAAAATGATATAAATGAACTTATTTACAAAACAGAAGCAAACTCACAGACTTAGAAAAAACAAACTTATGGTTACTAAAAGGGAAAGGTGGGGAGGAGGGATAAATTGGGAGTTTGGGAGTGAATACACACTACTATATTTAAGATAGTTAACAATCAAGAGCCTACTCTATGGCACAGGGAACTCAGTATTCTGTAATAACCTAAATGGGAAAAGAATTTGAAAAAGAATAGATATATGTATATGTATAACTGAATCACTTTGCTGTATGCCTGAAACTAACACAACATTGTAAATCAACTGTAGTCCAATATAAAATAAAATTTTTTTTAAAATGTACTTTTTTAGGTCCGCTCTGCAGCGGGCCCAGTGAGGCCCCCCGGAATTCGGGGCAGCCGGGAACTCGGCCTCCGCCCTTGCGGCCCTCTCGCCGGGGAGACCCAGGCCGGCAACGCCGAGCCCTACCCTGGAAGTGCTCACAGCCCGGCGCCTGGACTGGGGACTTGCTGCACTTTGGCGTAAATTGCAATCGATTAGGGATCGTTTCTCAGACTCAAGCTAGAAGTGAGAGTTCAGTTAAGTGAGGCCGCCACTGCTGCTGTGAACACCTCAGAAGGGGAGAATGCATTTATCAGGAGTGAAAAAGAACAGCTTGCTAGGAGTCAAAGAAAAGAATAAAAAGTCCAGCACTAGGGCTCCTTCTCCTACCAAATGCAAAGACCGCTCTGATAAGCAGTCCAAGGATCGCTCTAAAGATAAGGGGGCCACCAAGGAGTCGAGCGAGAAGGATCGTGGCAGGGATAAAACTCGAAAGAGGCGCAGCGCTTCCAGTGGTAGCAGCAGCACCAGGTCTCGGTCCAGCTCGACTTCCAGCTTGGGCTCCAGCACCAGCACAGGCTCCAGCAGCGGCTCCAGCTCATCTTCAGCATCGAGCCGCTCAGGAAGTTCCAGCACATCCCGCAGCTCCAGCTCCGGCAGCTCCCCTGGCTCTCCGAGTCCTTCTCGGGGCAGGCAGGACAAGAGGCAGCGTTCCCGCTCCAAATCCAAACCACCCAAAAGAGATGAAAAGGAAAGGAAAAGGCAGAGCCCTTTGCCTAAACTTACCAAAGTGCACATTGGAAGGCTCACCAGGAATGTGACCAAGGATCATATCATGGAGATATTCTCCACCTATGGGAAAATTAAAATGATTGACGTGCCTGTAGAAAGGATGCACCCGCATCTGTCTAAAGGCTACGCATATGTGTAGTTTGAGAATCCAGATGAGGCCGAGAAGGCGCTGAAGCACATGGACATGGACGGAGGACACATCGATGGCCAGGAGATCACTGCCACGGCTGTGCTGGCCCCCTGGCCTCGGCCAACCCCCTCCCCCAGCCCCCCGGCGATTCAACCCTCCCAGGAGAATGCTGCCACCGCCTCCCATGTGGTGCAGGTCACCCCCACGGATGAGGAGAAGGTCGCGTTCCCCTCGGCGCAGGTCCCCTGGCCGCCGCAGCCACAGGAGCCGCTCCAGCTTCAACTCCTCCCGATACGCAGGGCCACCGAAGCTCTGCCCTGTGACTTGTATCGCATCCAACTCACTTCTGTCATTTTTTTAGCCGAAGGAGGATCGGTAGGAAAGAAATTCCTCACTCAGGGGCAGGCTTCGAAGGTGAAGGCAGTAATTGCCCTGGCGGCAGAGTTCCGGCTGCAGGAGTGTTGTTGGTTTGGGGTCGTGCTTATAAAGATGCCCTCCAGTTTTCTGGCTAGAAATCTTCAACATTTCTAGTTCCTGAGAGTCAGTTTAGTGGCAAAGCCAGCAGGGATGAGCCGGGGGCTCCAGGAGGTGGTACAGCCCCAGACTGGGTGCATGTTTTCCCGTTCCACAGGTGACCTGGGGCCGATCTGGTGGCCTGCTCGTGCCCTAACCTGTTGACCTGCAGGGTCCCACAGGAAAGGGTGTACTTTTATGCAACTGCCGTTCCTGTGAGCCTGGCCCTGCTCTCCTGCTTGAGTCCTCTTCTGACCTCTAGGGCCAAATACCCAAAATGGTTCTTTCCATGTGTACTCATGTGCGTGCACACACACACACACACACACACACACACGTCTTCCTTTCTCTCTGAAACTGGTAAGTTGAGAGCCATCTCTGTCGGGTCATCACAGAAGCCCCCCGTTGTGTTGGTATTCATGGTGGTCGTGCAGGTTACCTTGGCAACATGTACATTGATTTTTGGCTTTTATTGTACAGTCAGTACTATACATTTTCTGTTTTGAGTTTTGTAACTTTGTATGTAACATTTTAGGTAATATTGTGTTTGTATTTTGTAGTGTAGAGGAAAGAATTGTGTTGAATAAACCTAGGATTAGAGTGCCAAAAAAAAGGACTTTTTTGCCCACAGAGATATATGTAGGTAGAACTCTAGATGGTGCTACTAATCTGCAAATCAGAATTTCAGCCAGGAAAGAAGACTTACTGGTCCAGGTGGAATAATTCTGCGGGGACAATTAGAATATCTATACTTAAAAACTATGATAAAAGAAGAGAATTCAATTGCTCTTTGTGATTGCATTCTTAAAAATACTCAGGTGAAGTAGTATAAAATATTAGTATTTTCAGGACACTAAAAATATTTTGCAAACCATAAGAAAATATGTAGTATCTACAACTTCAGTAGTTCTTTCCCCAGTAATTTGGAAAGTATTTGCTAAGGATAAATTTGTAATGTTTAATTATACGAACAAAATCACATTTATCACATAAATATATTTATAGTTATAAAGATTTGACAATAGCCAGGACATGGAAACAACCTAAATGTCCAATGACAGATGAATGGATAAAGAAGATGTGGTACATATATACAATGAAATATTACTCAGCCATAAAATGGAATGAAATTGGGTCATTTGTAGAGATGTGGATGGATCTAGAGTCTGTCATACAGAGTGAAGTAAGCCAGAAAGAGAAAAACAAGTATAGTATATTAACGCATATATGTGGAATCTAGAAAAATGGTACAGATGAACCTATTTGCAGGGCAGGAATAGAGATGTAGACATAGAGAATGGACATGTGAACACAGTGGGGTAAGAGGAGGGTGGCGCGAATTGGGAGATTAGGATTGACATATATACACTACCATGTGTAAAATAGTTACCTAGTGGGAACATGCTATAAAGCACAGGAAGCTCAGCTCGGTGCTCTGTGACAACCTAGGTGGGTGGGATGGGGGGACCAGGAGGTCCAAGAGGGAGGGGATATAGGTATACATACAGCTGATTCACTCCACTGTACAGCAGAAACTAACACAACATTGTAAAGCAATTATACTCCAACTAAAAATAAAAAATTTGAGAGTAGGCGTTTTAAATACCAGCAGTATATTTAAAATTTTACACATTTAGCTATGTAAATAATGGCTACTCATTTTCTTCTCATGAAAACTCCATCTGAAAATGGAGTGCACTGAAATGTGTAACTCTTGACAAGTTTTCTTGGAAAAAGTCATTTAGTTATTATAATAACAATATTCACATATGTTTCAGGTATATTAAATTTCTTATCACATCTAACCTCTTTAGATCGCAGATGCATTCTTTTCTGCATCTTTCATATCTACCTTCACAGCACCTTGCAAGGTGCTCGGCAGTGTAGTAAGTTTTCAGTACATATTGTTGACAGGCTCTTTATTTTGCTTTCATACAGAAATAATTTCCTTTTGAATAGCTTACATATTAATTTTTCAGAAATTTTGCTGTGAAGTATAACACAGAAAAGAACACAGGAGACAAAGGTACAGATCAATACATTGTCACAGAGAGAATAGCCATGTAATTACCACCTAGTCAAGAAATAGTACACTGCCAGCATCCCAGAAAACAGTAACCTAGACTTCTAACTCTATACTCTACATCTAATTGTGTTTGAATATTACAGAAATGAAATCATAAGGTATATATTATTTTGTAACTTTTCATTTGTGAGAATTATCTATGTTTCTGCACGCATCTGAAGTTCTTTTACTTAAAATGCTGTGGAATGTTTTATTATGTAAAAATACCACAAGGTATGGTATTTTGTGGTAATACTTTTTTTTCATTGTGTGAAAACTTTGCTGTCTTCACAGTCATTAAGACTATTTCCTAAATTATCTTCTAAAACTTTATTATTTTTCCTTTTACATTAAGATCTATGATCCTCCTATAGTAGAATGCCATGTAGGGACCAAGTATCATTATTGTTTTTCATAGAGATATCCAATTCAGTCGTTGGGCATATACTTTCATTTAGCAAATTGCCTTTCAGGACCCCAACTCAAAGCATGTTGGGTTTATCAACCACCCTTACCCAGTGTGGGCCCTGGATTCCAATTTTTTATGCTGTTGCCCTGATACTGTCAGATGCCCTACTCAGCTTTAGCATACTTTTCAGAAATAGCAGCTCCAAATGGCAGGCTAACCCAACTTCTTTGAGTTTATCTTCGCCGAGATCTTGGCCCTGAAATTTTTATCTTGTTATCTCTATGACCTCGTCAACAGAATTTCTAACTATTTATTTTACCCATCTTTCCTACTATAATTATCAGAAGTGTTGGTCTGAATTCCTTAGTCCATCATTACAGGAAATGCCAGACCCATGTATTTTTTTTAAAGTGTTTATTGAATTTGTTTGCTTCTGTTTTATGTTTTGTTTTTTTGGCCCCGAGGCATGTGGGATCTTAGCTCCCCGACCAGATCTCGAACCCGCACTCCCTGCATTGGAAGGCGAAGTCTTAACTACTCGACCGTCAGGGAAGTCCCAGACCCATGTATTTAAAAAAAAATTTTATTGGAGTATAGTTGATTTACAATGTTGTGTTAGTTTCAGGTGTACAGAAAAGTGAATCAGTTATACATATATCCACTCTTTCTTATTTTCCCATATAGGTCATTACAGAGTATTGAGTAGAGTTCCCTGTGCTGTACACTAGGTCCTTATTAGTTATTTATTTTATATGTAGTAGTATGTATATGTTAGTCTCCATCTCCCAATTTATTCCTCATCCCCCTTCACCCATAGTAACCATAAATTTGGTTTCTACTTCTGTGACTCCATTTCTGTTTTGTAAATAAGTTCATTTGTTCCATTTTTTTTAAGATTCCACATATAAGTGATATCATATGATATTTCTTTCTCTGTCTGATTTACTTCACTCAGTATGACAATCTCTAGGTTCATCCATGTTGCAGCAAACGGCATTATTTTGTTTTTTTTATGGCTGAGTAATATTCCATTATATCTATGTACCACATCTTCTTTATCTATTCCTCTGTCAATGGACATTTAGGTTGCTTCCATGTCAGTCCCATATATTTTTAAAAAATTAATCTTGATTTCACTACTCACTATCTGGGTGACCTTTGACAAGTAACAAACTCCTTGAAGTTCAATTTGCTCATTTGTAAAATGGGAGTGGCAAAATTTATCTCATAGAATTGTTGAAAAAATTAATATGAAAGGTGTATAGAAGCTTGGAAGATGCAATATAAGACTGATAGTATACCTTCAATGAATGGCAGCTATTATCTTTGTTATATTAGTGATGATAATAATTATTAAGATGATGATGAAAACAGTAAGAGTTCTAAGTACCTCTGTCTACCACATTGCCCTATTCTCCTAATCTAAAAGTGGTATAAAGTTAATGTCACATTTATTTTAAGTGAATCAATATAGTCTTCAAGTAATGATTGCTCCCAGTTTTTAGATTTGCTCAAGACATACTTTTAATAATTTATCCTTGATTTTTTTTTTTACCCAGGATTTTGTCAGACTCAGTGGCAAATGAGTTTCAATAACAACTTTTCTCTTTGCGAAGACCTAGAGGGGTGGGATAGGGAGGGTGGGAGGGAGGCTCAAGAGGGAGGGGATATGGGGATATATGTATGCATATGGCTGATTCACTTTGTTGTACAACAGAAACTAACACAGTATTGTGAAGCAATTATGCTCCAATAAATATCTATTATAAAAAAAATAAACTGTGTTATCTCCACTCTTGTATTCCTCTCATCTTATGATTCATCAAAATTTCATAAACATTAGCTATAATGCTGCACACAGTTTCATTTGTAAGTACTCTTAGTACCTAGGAATGTAATTCATCTTACAAAAGACTGAAACCTATTGAACAGCAGCTTGGTCTCTTACAGTCTTTTTATTAATGTTAGACTTCAGTTCACTATGTTACAAGGGTTGGCAAGGAAAGTCAATCTTCTTTCAACTTTCCTTAGTATGAACAGAGTATATAATGAAGTTATAGTTTTAGCAAAAAAAATTACCAATGCACAAGAAACGGTGTTTTAATCTAGAGGATTTATAGGAAGTGGGCGGGCACTCAAGTATCAGAATATTTGAATTTGATACATATACGTCACTTTTTTATTTTTTTTAAATTTTTGGCCATGCTTCAGGGCATGTGGGATCTTAGCTCCCTGACCAGGGATTGAACCCACGCCCCTTGCATTGGAGGCACGGAGTCTTAACCACTGGACCACCAGGGAAGTCCTACATCACTTATTGACTAACAGACCTATTGACTAGGTTAATAGGTTACCCAGGTTACTTGAGAATATGAAGGTAGCTTCCTAGTGATGGACTCATGCATTCTATAGATAGGGAATACTGTAGCTCCCATTCTAAGTTAACTACATGAAATCTTGGTCAAAAAAATACACCATGAGTTTGATAAATATGAAGTAATTCCCTAGACCTGGATCATGATCGACTATTGATAAAACTGAGCTTCTGGTTTTGCTATTTTGAGAACCAGGTCCTGTTAGAAGTATGCTTATTAAGAAACAGTGTCCTGAAAAAGGCCACTGTTACCTCACTAGACGAGCTAAACCAAATATTATTGTAAATGCAAAAGAAAATAGTATAAGAGCCAAATACTATGTAGGAATAAACAAGCAATAAAGAGAAAGGAGAAGAGGTACTTGCTTCCTGTTCCAGACAATGAACCTGTAAGTGCTTATTGAGAACCTGGAATGTATGAAAAATTAGTAAAATACATAAACCCTGCACTTTAGGATCTTATCATCTTCTTGGGGAAACAAGTATGGCACAAATAGAACAATAAATAGTAATTAGTTGTTGTGAGGTATGTGCAATTTTATGACAGAAAATATTAAAATTAATGTGGACCAGAGTTATTGCAGAAGATTTGGTAGAAAGGTTTAAGGTGGCTTTGAAGGATTTTGAAAATTTTGAAAAGAAATGTATTTGGATGCAAATGTCATGATAATGTTTGTGGAGAAATATAAACCCAGGAAGAGGAAGTGCTGTCATGAGATGGATAATTCCAGCTGCTACAGAGCATTTCATTAATTCTTATCCAAGTTTGTTAAGACACTGAGACTTCATAACTGAATTGAAACTGGGACATGCAGCCTATGGGAAATGTATTGGAACACATGTGCATTCTATAATATACTCATTTATGATGAGTTCAACCAGATCATTAATATATAGCATGACATATTGTGATTTTCCATTACAATTGACAGGACTTTTGTGGTTATGGGACCAAGGGGAGAAAAAGTGCATAAGTACTGAAATTTTAGGCTTTGTTCAAGATGGAAGAAAGGCTTATACTGTTTCAGCAGCAACACTGTTTATCCGTGGAAAGTTGAAGAACCACGTCATTCGGTAGTTGCTATTTTTGACATGAGAAGCAAATCAAAAGAAAAAAGAGATGAATATGAAATGATTGATATCTAATATAAATATTTTATATACATCAGCTTCAAATCTTTAAGTCTTGTTTTAAAAAGATAAATTGACAGTAAATGTCATATAACATCTCTATGAGTCACGGATCATATTTCTATTAGCTGTTTCAACAAATATTGGGTTGGCCAAAAGGTTCATTTGGGTTTTTCCATAAGATGGCTCTAGTAGCACTTAGTTGTCTTTAACTTCATTCAAAACAGTTTTGTTAGATTGTATGTGACAGCTGTCATATCAGCATGCATTTAAAAAAAGACTTCAAAATTGGTGAATTTTTGTGTAGCCATTTTAATATTGAAGATGGAAGAAAAAAAGCAACATTTTCGGCATATTATGCTTTATTATTTCAAGAAAGGTAAAAACACAACCAAAACACAAAAAAAGATTTGTGCAGTGTATGGAGAAGGTGCTGTGACTGATCGAATGTGTCAAAAGTGGTTTGTGAAGTTTTGTGCTGGAGATTTCTCGCTGGACAATGCTCCACGGTCAGGTAGACCAGCTGAAGTTGATAGCAATCAAATCGAGACATTAATTGAGAGCAATCAACATTATACCATGTGGGAGATAGCCGACATACTCAAAACATCCAAATCAAGCCTTGAAAACCATTTGTACCAGCTCAGTTATGTTAATCGCTTTGATGTTTGGGTTCCACATAAGTTAAGTGAAAAAAACCTTCTTGACCGTATTTCCTCATGCGATTCTTTACTTAAACGTAATGAAAACGTTCCGTTTTTAAAGCAAATTGTGACGGGTGATGAAAAGTGGATACTGTACAATAATGTGGAATGGAAGAGATCATGGGGCAAGCGAAATGAACCACCACCAACCACACCAAAGACCAGTCTTCATCCAAAGAAGGTGATGTTGTGTATATGGTAGGATTGGAAGGGAGTCCTCTATTATGAGCTCCTTCCGGGAAACCAAATGATTAATTCCAGCAAGTACTGCTTCCAATTAGACCAACTGAAAGCAGCACTCTACGAAAAGCATCCAGAATTAGTCAACAGAGAACGCATAATCTTCCATCAGGATATTGCAAGACCACATGTTTCTTGGATGACCAGGCAAAAACAGTTAGAGCTTGGGTGGGAAGTTCTGATTCATCCGCCGTATTCACCAGACATTGCACCTTCAGATTTCCATTTATTTTGGTGCACGTTCAGATTTCCTTTTATTTTGGTCTTTACAAAATTCTCTTAATGGAAAAAATTTCAATTCCCTGGAAGACTGTAAAAGGCACCTGGAACAGTTCTTTGTTCAAAAAGATAAGAAGTTTTAGGAAGATGGAATTATGAAGTTGCCTGAAAAATGGCAGAAGGTAGTGGAACAAAGGGGTGAATATGTTGTTCAATAAAGTTCTTGGTGAAAATTTAAAATGTGCCTTTTATTTTTACTTAAAAACTATAGGTAATTTTTGGCCAACCCAATAAATTTCTGAATCTCAGGGAGTTAGTTTATTTTGACTTTGTGCAAAGTCCAAAGGTGGTATGCTTGAAGGGCAGGTAGCATTTCTTAGAGTGGTGATTACGTCAGTTTTGGAGACTTGAATTTTTTTCTAGGAATTTTTTCACTTGATATAAATTTAAAATTTTATTTGCAATAAAATAGTTACTTTCCAACTTGTTTTATAAGGCCAACATAACCTTGATTACAAAACTTAACAATGACATTAAAAGACAATAAAATTATGTCATTCTTTTTCAGAAGCATGGATGCAAAAATCCTAAACAAAATAAGATATGAAACCCAGTGACACACAAAATGTATCATATTTTATTTGCAATCAAGTTGGGGTTATTCTAGAAATACAAGGTTGGTTTAACATTTAAATATCAATCAATGTAATTCACAATATTGGTCAGATAAAAGTAGAAAAATGATATGATTATCTCAATAAATGCAAAAAAAGCATTTGGTCAAATTCAAAATTCATTTATCATAAAAATTAGCAAACTAAAAGTAAAAGAAAACTTCTTTAATCTGATAAAATGATAGCAAACATCCTATTTAATGGTGAAACACTGAAAGCTTTTCCCTGAAATTAGGAACAAGAGAAGGATGCCAGCTATCAACCCTTTCTATTCAACAGTGTACTAGAGTTCTATGATGTAAGGCAATCAATCAACTAAGCAACCAAAAAAAAAAAGAAAATATAATCGATGAAAAGGAAATAATAATACTGTTTTTATTTGAAGATGTAGGTGTATGCTAAAAATCTAAAATAATATACAAATAGAAGGCTTCCCTGGTGGTGCAGTGGTTAAGAATCTGCCTGCCAATGCAGAGGACACGGCTTTGAGCCCTGGTCCGGGAAGATCCCACATGCCGCGGAGCAACTGGGCACGTGCGCCACAACTACTGAACCTGCTCTCTAGAGCCTGTGAGCCACAACTACTGAAGCCCACGGGCCTAGAGCCCATGCTCTGCAACAAGAGAAGCCAGAGCAATGAGACGCCCACACACTGCAACGAAGAGCAGCCCCCGCTCGACGCAACTAGAGAAAGCCCGCATGAAGCAAGGAAGACCCAACACATACAAAAATAAATAAATAAAATAAATAAATTAAAAAATATATATATATATACAAATAGAAAAAATAAAATTAATGAATTAAGTTTTCTCAATACAAGGTCAAAAGACAAAAGTCAATTGTATTCTATATGTCAGCAATAAATATAACACGAAATTTAAGGAATAATACCATTTACACCAGGATAGAATAAATCAAATACATGAGACTGAACCTAGGAGAACATGTATAAGACTTCTATTCAGACACTTGTGAAACACTATTGAGAGAAATTAAAGAAAATCTAAATAAATGAAAGAATGTACCAAGTTCACAGATTGGAAGCTTCAATATATTAAGAAGTCAATTCTTCCCCAATTGATCTATAGGTTCAATGCTATATCAATAAAAGTCTAGAGATTTCTTTTTGGAAATTGATCAGTCAATGTTAAAATTTATAAGTAAAGGCAATGGACTAAAAATAGCCAAAATAATTTAGAAAAAGGAAAACAAATATGGGCTTACATACCAGATATCAAGTGTGAACAGAGAAAAACAAGTGTTTTCTACAAGGATTAAGTCATAACCCACTACATTCGCTGACCTATTGCAATCTGAGAAGAAATTAAGAGGATGACAGGATGAGGCTGTCTAGATAAACATCTCCAGAAGAATTTTAATAACCCCGGATTCCTGCATCTTCCCATACATAGAAAAGCACTAAAATCACTGACTTGAGATATCTGTTCTTTGTGATAGCAGTACACTTTTACCAAGATGTATGCTTGATTGCATGTATTTCCCAGCCAAAAATCATATATAAACTGGTTTCTCCCCTACCTCTTTGCAGCAGTTTCCTCAGAGCTAACTGAGTGGCTAGTCCTCAGTAAGACCTTGAATACAACTTAAACTCACAACTCTTATGTTGTGTGTTTTTCTTTAAGTTGACACAAGACATTCTATAACTTCAATAATTAAGGTGGTGTGATATGGCACAGTAATAAAAAAATAAATCAAAGAAACAATAAAAAATTCAGAAAGAGACCTGCATTTGATTTATACTTGATTTATAACAGAGGTGACTTTGCAGGGCAGTAGATAAAGAATTGCACATGCATGATTTCAATAAGATGTACAGGGTCAATTAATAGTCATATGGAAAAAAATGCACCTTTACTCCTACTTCATAATATACACACAAATGAATGCAATGTGAATTGGTGACTTAAATGCAGATGGTAACACATTAAAGTTTTTAAAATAAAACATACAAGTATATCTTTATAAAAGGCAAGGAATTCTTCAACAAACTACATATATATACACATAAAATACTAACCTTGAAAGGAAATATTGACAAATTTTAAACTAAAATTAAGAAATTCTGTTTTTTAAAAGTCACCAATAACTCGTTCCACTTCCAGCAATGGTGAAATTTCTTATATCAAGCCCTTCTAGAGTTAATATTTATAAACTTTGGAAAAAATATAAAAACCATATGAAGGCAGTACAGAGTGACAAAAAACTGATAAAAACTGTCTCAGAGTCAATTCATGAAGGGAAGGGACTGTACTGGGCAAGATTTACATACATATGGTTTCTTGCCAGAGGGCACTGGCCAGTCCAGGTTATGTAGAGGAGCTAAAAAGTTAAGCAGAAAGCCACAGTCTCACTGGCTTTAAGAGTCAGAACACAAAAATTGGGGTTGCAGCATGGCTGAAAAGTGAAATATGTAAAATAATGATCACAATGATCATTCTCACTGGTAATTAGGGAAATGAAAATATAAACTGCAATTAAATAGAATTTCATTATATCAAAATGATGGCAATATTAGTTATGTTAAAATCGGTACTTTGTGGAAAGTCTTTTGTCAGAAACTTCTACATAGTTACAGGTGGTTTCAGTTGAGGAGGAAGAAGCCAGAATGACGGAATTGGTCAAACACAAGAGTTAGGATTATCCTGATTTACCACAAAGCTGTTTCTTGGGTGTGCATTTTAAGTGACTAGTCCAAGGCTAGGCTATTACTTTTTCTAAATAGCCAAGTCAAGGAAGTTTGTCACCCCCTGGATGACTCCTATCTTGAAACCATAGAAATACGACAGTCATTAACACTAGTTGGACAAGTTTCATCTTATTTGTTCTCTATATTTCAGCCAGCCCATAAAAACAAACCAACCAACACTGGATGTAGCACATAAACCTGTGAAACACTGATCATCTTAAAAGCTACACCAGAAGGCCCTTATTTTTATTACCACTATCATCATTGCCATCATCAATCACTACCCTTGTCCCTGACATCACCACCACAATCAGAACATTATGTTCAGGTAAATGGGATTTTATGTGGGAGATTAAGTCTATAAAAGCTAACAGGTTGCTACAGAGTATTTTCTCATTTTTTGTTAATTGGTTGCTTTTTATAATTAAATTTTTATTTCTGGACCCATGCTATTATTTCTGAGGTCTAGAGGCCCTGTAAAGTCTCTGGGAAAGTTTCAGAAATTTGGAAAAAGAATAATCAAAGTTCAGCAAAATTTTGTTTACTTTTTAAAAATAATCACTCATAAGAATACTACCATTTTTGTTCTCTAATAGTGTAATTAAAACCATATTTTCTAGCTTGAATGTTTTTTAGAAATAATTTAAAAACCTGAATGCCATTATAGATTTTTAGAATAATGTACTTTACAACACAGATCCTAAATTAGCACTTGACAAACTGCAGTGGGCCCACAAAACTTAATAGATTTTCAAGTGAGTTCCTTTCCACCGACTCTTGGCTTTCCTCGAGTTCCAGAAGAAAGTTGGTGGTGGAGGCCATTTGCTTCATTTGATCATTAGTTTCTTTGTTCCTTATTCACAAGCCTCTCCCTAATAATTTAAAGTCCTCTATGAAAAAAAAAAAAAAGGTTTATCTTTACAGAATTTGAGGAATTTTGTTTTGGAATTTTTTTTAACACTCTTCACTGTATAACAGAAATCAGGTTAATCCAATTCAAATGGTTGGAAATGAAGTTTTAATAAATTAAAACTACTGTTTGTAATACTTTGCAGTTTAACTGCTAATGCAGTATCAGAATGTGGCTATAGGGAAGTCTAATCTAGGAAATGATACCTGGTATGGGCTGTAGGAGATAAATTACAGTGAGATTGATGTTTTAAAATTGTGGGGCTTCCCTGGTGGCGCAGTGGTTGAAAGTCCGCCTGCCGATGCAGTGGACACGGGTTCGTGCCCTGGTCCGGGAGGATCCCACATGCCGCGGAGCGGCTGGGCCCGTGAGCCATGGCTGCTGAGCCTGCGCGTCCGGAGCCTGTGCTCCGCAACGGGATAGGCCACAACAGTGAGAGGCCCGCATACTGAAAAAAAAAAAAAAATTGTGAATAATGTAGTTACCATCATTTTTTAACATTATTGTATTTGATTAAGGTGAATGGTTGATTATACCAGAATAGCAATGAGCCCTTCTTTGAAGTAAATTAAATCCAAAAGTGAGTCAGGTATAGTTTAGTTAAGCATATGGAGTTGGTTAAATTCATTGAAGATTAATTTTTAACCTATTCTCTTTGTTAAAAGAGGGGTTCATCCAAGAACTCAAATTCCTACCTTTAAAAAATATTATGGCCCAAAATTTTTTTGATAGATGAGAGAGTAAATTGTTTCGTGAATGGACTTTTTTGGATATTTAGAACATGATTTTAACAATTTCATCTATTATTAAAAAATAATAATCAATTTTTAGAGTCCATACCTCCTATTTACTAGAGGAGAAATTGAATAAATCATAAACTCTTGTGATCTTTTAGATATAAAAAATCTCCTTAATTGTTTTGGACAGGAAGAAATTCACAATGAAGGGGAAAAAGCAATATCAGTGCTATAGTCAACAATATGTATTCTTTAGAACTTTCAAGAACATCTAAAAGGGGTCTTCCAAGAAAGGCATTTTATAAACTGTAATATAGTGATTATTTGTATAGAAACCATCTCAGCTACTTTCTGTACTATGTACATAATTTAGGCTACATAGTGTTTGAGTCCCTCAAACTAATATTCATGTCTCAGAAAGACTAAGCTACCAGGCTAAATTACAACCAGCTAATCCAAAACAAATTTGAGAATTCACTATCACAGTAAATTTTTCTACTCATTAGAAGACACATATGATCAGATATTAATAAGGTTATAAATATTATTATTTACTTTAATTGTATACTCCTTTTAAAGTGTGATTTATCTAGTATAAGAGGACGAGATTAAACAAATGAATTCCAGTATAAAAGCATACATGGAATGTGGGGAGTTTCTTTGAAGAGCTTTGACAATGTTGGCTCAGGGAAACAATTAACAAGTCATCAAAAGAGATAGAAGGAAGAGTAGGATTAAGAACTGAGAACAGAACAGAGAGGAGTAAGAGTGGGTAGAGTTGCACAGGTGTGGCATAGGTACTTATTACTCATTGCTTTTTTTTTTTGCTATACGCGGGCCTCTCACTGTTGTGGCCTCTCCCGTTGCGGAGCACAGGCTCCGGACGCGCAGGCTCAGCGGCCATGACTCACGGGCCCAGCCGCTCCGCGGCATGTGGGATCTTCCCGGACCGGGGCACAAACCCGCGTCCCCTGCATTGGCAGGCGGACTCTCAACCACTGCGCCACCAGGGAAGCTCCTTATTACTCATTTTTAAAGGATCTTCTCTACCTAAAAGTTAATTAGTCCTGGAAGGATAAGAACAAAAATGTTCTCCTGCTCATAGGAAATATCTAATTTGCCAAATATATCCACTGCTTACAAACTCTTCTGTTTTGTAAGTTTTATTTAGGATAATGCAGAGATTGAAGAGATTGAAGAGCTAGTTGAGGCTATTTTGAACCTTGAAATCAGATTTGTGTGTGTGTGTTACAGCTCTTTGTCCAAATGGACTATTTCATGACATCATGTCTTTCAAGATATGAAGAATAACTAATGTCCAAACCTTATAAAAATTAGACTAAGGGTGGCCATATGACCTAACTCTAACCCTAGACCACTCTATCTGTATGATGCCAAGTCACAATATTTTCTGATGATTTTTAATCGAATTGATTGGTTTTGATGATGAAACTTATCTGTTAAATTATGTTATACAAATAATCCTTGTTTATTGTCAAAACATTAGGAAGTATAGTTAAAGAAAAAGTAAACAAAAAGAAAAAAGTCTACCCATAATCTTATAACATGGGAAAGTTGCAATTGACATCATGTTTTCTTACACATTTAATTAAACATATAAATGATGTTATATATGTGTTTATAAATCTATATATGTCCATGTAGATGATGTGGCTATAGTTTGCAAAGATAAAATCAGATCACATGTAATGTTTTGTAACTTTCTTTGGATAAATAAAAAAAGCAAATTAATTTCTCCTCATAAACATGAGTACACAAACCATGCCATTTTGCTCACGGTTGTATCCCTAGCAGCTAACATAGTACTCCAGGATGATTTGTTAAATGAATGAGCATTAGGGTCTATCCTCTTTGACACATTTGAGGCGTCTATGTTTTAAGCTAATATAAAGACCTGATGCATAAGTTATAGATTGTGTTGTATGAGTTGGCAGAGAGACAGATTTAGAATATTTATCATCTGATTTGAGCCACTTTCCTCCTATCGTAGGTACAACATATCTTCCCAGAGAAGATCTTGGCCACTGTGGATGACAATCCTTATTTTTCTTGGGGTGATGACAATCTTGGCAGTAACTTTGGTCTCGTTGTCCATTTTCTGGCAGTTGGTCAGTATTGACACTTCAATTTTCACCCTTACTACTAAATCTCTTTTAACTCTTAGAAATTGACAAGAAACAACAGGAATATTAAATTTCTTTATGGAAACTTTCTCATCTACTTACTACTTTATTTCAACATAATAACTTTATATTATTTGACACCAAAGTTTATAATATTTTGGAATCAGATGCCTCTTTGATCCAGTCTATAAGTCATATCAACAGTTATGGGAGTATGGGCAAGACTGAAATGCTCAGTACTTTGATGCCAATATTCATTGTCAATAAAAGTGCTTATATAGTAGGTTTGTAGTTAAGTTGTACATCTTTTAGTAAATATACCTCAAACTTTGGAGATCCCTACTCTTCTTGGCTCATTTCTGATATTGGTTGTTAAGATATAATTGATAAGCAGCAATGGATAATCCACTAATGGCTCTTCTAATAGTGAATAGTCAAGAGTGGTTAAATGGCTGAATGCTCATACTAACTTGATCTTATTTTTAATAACTTTTATTAACCCTACATCCAGAAAAGCATGTTTTTTCAGCTTATTTTTACCTTTCAGAAAAGTAAACCTTTAAATCTGTGTAACCATTTAACGTTTTTAAAGAAATTTGATATCCATTATTCTGATTGATCCTCATACTAATCCTTTGAGCCTGGGAGGGCAGGTTTTACTATCATCCTTATTCTCATATGCAAGAAACTGAGGCTCAGTAAAGCCAAGTGACTTCCTAGATATCACAGGCTTTTCAGTGGCATAGCTGAGCACAAATCCACATCTTAATACTTTAAGTATATTATTCTATTGACTTTATCATGATTTTTCTGTTTTACTCCTCTGAAATATATCATCCTATACAATAATGCAGTGTGGATACATTTTGCTTGATTCAATGAAAATTCCAGTTCTCTTCCAACCTAACCTCTTCTCCTTTGCTTCTCCCCAACCATCTTAGTTTCAAATTTAAAAACTTATCCTTCAGAAGCATAGTGGTTGTTCAGTCTCTTGCCTGCCATGTCTACCCATGAACTCTCTGTAGTCTGAATCTTTCTATCCTCTTCTTGGCTCTACTCACTAAAAAATAACTTTATTGGGTCTTCCCTGGTGGCGCAGTGGTTGAGAGTCCGCCTGCCGATGCAGGGGACACCGGTTCGTGCCCCAGTCCGGGAAGATCCCACATGCCGCAGAGCGGCCAGGCCCGTGAGCCATGGCCACTAAGCCTGCACGTCCGGAGCCTGTGCTCCGCAACGCGAGAGGCCACAACAGTGAGAGCCCCGCATACCGCAAAAAAAAAAAATATATAATAATAATAAAATAACTTTATTCACAAAATTTCCTTATGTATAGTGCTCTGAGTTTTCCAAATCAAACCCTCGTAAAGAAGCCCTGTCAGCATGTTAGTGAGGACCAGTAGCTTAATTAGCTATCCTTCCAAAATATAGTTTGCATTTAACATTGTTTCTTCTTCTGGGGGAACAGTGACTTAGTGGAAAGGAGTGATGCAAAAGGGAGGACCGCAGGCATCCTGGCTTGAGCAGGAAGTGTGTGGATGAGAATTTACTCTTGAATTTCTCTATATGATCAACTATCTACAATTTCAGATACAAGGCTGGACGAGCTTATATTTCCTGAAGTTAAATTAGTTGAACTGGGCTTCTTGAAGTAAAAATAGACACTCAAACTCTGTTGTAAAAGTTGTTTGAAGTCATTTTGGAAGATGGGTTTACTCTAGGATTCTGGCTTAGGAGCTAACACAATCTTTGTTAATACTGACAGTAACTAGAGTTGGATGAAAGCTAGGGGAATCTCTCATTCAAGTGGTAGTAAATTAATTTCCCTGTCTGAGTATATCCATTGAATATTAATTTTGAGATAAAGATATGGAGGGACTTGAGGTCACTTTCTATTTTAAAATTTTCTAAGTATTTCTTTATTTCACAGGAAAGACTATTACCAAGGTGATTTTCATATTTCTGGAGTCATATACAATGATAATTGTGAAAAAGCAGTTTCACAAGTCAGCACAGATCTGAGAAAATATATTGAGACTATGGTAAGTCAGAGATTTATCTTACTAATTTTACTATAAATTTGATTGAAACATGTGGTGGCTTTGTTTTTTTCTCTTGACAGATGTCTGATGCATTTCAAAATTCTGGTGTATACAGAGTATATCAACTCTCAAGTCATCAAACTTCTGTAAGTACAAATTCATTCAAGATCTTATGGAACAAAAAAATAATTAAAAAGAAAGATCTTATGGAATGAGAAGCAGGTAATATGTCATATCAGCTCCAGTTTTAAATAACAACAACAGCAAGAAACAGAAAGAGAGATAGAGGGAGCAAAAGAGAAGGAAGGAAGGGAGGAAAGAAGGGAAGAAGGAAGGAAGGAAGGGAGGAAGGAAAGAAGGGAGGAAGGGAGGGAGGGAGGGAAGGGATAAAGAGCTCCCCATAAATTAAAGTATCACTGTATTTAACAAATTTTTATTCAGTGTAGGAAGTGTTCTGTACATATCTTTAATCTCTGTACTTGAAGGAGAATTGTAAGGTTTTTGGTGGCAGTCAGTCCTAATTGATTTCTATGATAAAAGATAACTGTAACTATGCAAAACAAGGAGTCTGATCTGATTGTTTTGCTACCTATATACTAGCCACCTCTTCTCCCATCCATACCCATCTGGCCATATCTTTCCTAAAATAATCCTCTTTTGGTCTCTTTAATAATTACCATCACTGTAATGCCTGTGAACAAAAGTGAATCTTTTGAGATAACATTTGTCTAAATATGTATTGTAAGTGTGCTTGATGGTGGTAGTGGTGAGGGCTGCAGGGAGACAGGTATCACAGGGCATAGGGGATGAGTGATAAAAGGAGAGACACCTGTAATTTGATAACTGCCAATATCTATTCTGGGGAAGTCTGAACTCTCCAAACAAAACAAAACAAAAAATCCAGCTAGCCAACCAACGGACCAACCAATCTACTTACCTACAGACAATATCTTTTGAATGCTTCCTGGCCCTGCATTTAAGTTCTCATTTATCTCTTTCTCTAAAACTAAGTTATTAGAAAATATCTGTACAAGAACACTTTTGTTTTTACTGTATTATTATAAAATCTCAAGTCAATTATTTGTTGGTCAGTACTCAGTTTCTCAAATGTGTTTGAAATATTCTGATTTCTAGTTTGTGGTTCATATCCTCTTTCATGAACAATACCTCTTAACCAGTTAAATTTTTAGGGACCATTGCACTTTATTTATACTGAGACAATATCTGTGTATTTTTTTAATATGTATGTGAAGGCAATATAATAATTAAAATGTGGCAAATCCAATGTGTTCATGAAACATCTAAAAAATCAAGAAACAACACACTAGAACATTTCTGTTGCTTCTAGTTCTTATCCCAATGGTTCAAGTGTACAGTTACAGTTGACATTCAAGTTTCCTCCAGCAAAAAAGAATAGCATGAGGACTAAAATCAAGACTATCTTACATCTGATGTTGAAGGACAACATGGCATCTTGGAATGCAGTTCCCACTTCCATCAAACTTATAGGTATTTCACTTATTTTCTACTACTTAACTATCTAGACTATTAAAAAAAAGTACTGGAAAAAAAAATGAACCAAGAGTTTCAGGAATTTGCTTAGGAAAAACTAGTCTTCCCAACTGTGGCACTCCTACCATTGAGGTGGTAGTGGAGAAGGCAGTGCTATAGAATCTGTCTGCACAGTGACAGAAATAAGTGTTAAGCTACAGGTATGCTTGTGAGTTTGGAAGGGTTGGCTGTAATGGATGGAGAGGGGGTGAAAAATAATAATTGAAGCATTATTCCTCCCTACTTCTACTTTTGTCAGGAACTCATTATAGGAAACAGACAGGGTTTTCTTGATCATTAAGCGTGAAGACTGCAGAAGTCAGTGTGAAGTTGAGGACGGGGGTTCTCATTGTTTCTTGTGGAAGAATGGAAGTAATACTATTAAAGATAAAATCTGTCTGAAATAATTCCCTAGAAAACAAGGGAAGAAAATGATAGGATTTTGCCCCAGTACAGAAAGTAAAGTTTGTAAACATTCAAAGGTCCTACGAAGTTCTTCAAACGTTAAATTGGATTGTTAAAAGGTCTATTAGGTGATAAGCTTGTGTTTCCAGAGCCGTTTTGTGCTTCTTCCAGACTGACAAGTTGATCCAGAAGCTCTGATGGCTGCCAGCTGCCAGTTACAGCTCTTTTGCCTCAGAACATAGTCCCTGTCACCAATGGGCCACTCATGAGAAGTGAGTTTGAGGTAGAGGTTCTGAAAGGAGCGATACGATTCCTTTGTGGGTAGTCATTGGGAAAGAAGGCTGTATAAGTTACTGCCCCTCTGTATCCCAGGGATTCAGAGTCAGCACTTTCTGATGTGTCTTTTTTTAGTTCTCTCTTCTCTTTCTCTCTAAAGCCTCTTCCCAATAGAAAAGAGACTTGAATTTAAGTTAAATTCTCAAAATTTCATAATTCAGTCTTAGTAATGAGATGACTTCTAAAGAGCAGGATAGGTCTAATTAAATGTAATTTGAATTGGGTTTTTTTCTTTAAAATATAGATAACTACATTTCAGAGTAATGAGAATTATCATAGGGAAAAAAAATCCAAAGATTATGCCCAGTGCCGTTTTTAGTAAGAGTGTCAGCTTCTTACTTCACTAAATATTTTACTTCAACCATCATAAAACTGAGAGCTTTGCTTTTTTATTTCCTTTTCCCTTTTCCTATACTACCTGGTAGAGATGCGGAGAGATGGCCAAAATATAACAAGTAGAAGTGAGAGGGGTTGATAGACAATACATGAACTAGTCTGAATAGTTAAATGTTGGGAGTAATTGGGTTAGGAAATTTAGTCCTTGGGCTGAAGAGAATTGCTTGGTGATATTTTATCAACCTTATGTTTTTATTTTAATTTCAGAAATCAGCAAGGCTAATGCTGAAATGCTTACCAATAACTGTAAGTTTAGAAACTTTATTATAAATTTAACACATTCACAAATAGTTCCCCATCATTTTGCTAAAAAGGATCTAGAAGTACTTAATGTTGGAAATCTATAGTAGTTTTTCAAAATTATTGGATATACCACATATCTATCTGGCATTTCTTTTTGAAAAACACTGACCATTTATAATGGGTTGTCCAAAAGGGTGAAATGAGAACTGTTTCCAAAGAATGGAATCATGAAGAATATCATGTCTGAATTAGTTTTTAAAAAAAAGTGAAGGAAGAAAGAACAACTTAAGGATAATAAGAAAATGCAAAACTAGGCTATATCAAATATATTTATTATAAGGTAAATAATAGTTCTGTACCCTTTAAGCAAATTCTCTTTAGAGTATCATGAGGCCTACAGTGTGATACATACATGTATTCATTCGTTCAGTGGATATTTATGGAGTATCTGTTGTCTACATGGGGCTTTACAGACAGCATTGCATATGCTATACAAAATACAGACCTTAATGAAGCAAAGTCTCCACCTTCAAGAATTATGCAATCTACTTGGGGAGACTAGAGTTATAACAGATAGATACAACAAAAATCAGTAGTTGAAAAATGCTTGAAACTGGAAAAGAGGAAAAGTAAAAGTCACCCAAACAAGGATGGAATGGGCTATCATGATAAGGGTACATTCCAGGAAAGAAACAACATTGATTAGGAGATGCTGGACAATCATTGAAGGGTTTCAAATAATGTTTTAAAATATATTTCTTAAAAAATATAATGAAAGATACATGCTCTTATATAAATAAATCCTTTCTTCAGGTTGTGGGGGACGACTGACCAATAGTATCACAGCAGGCAACCGAACTGTGAATGGGGAAAATGCCCTGACGGGGGCCTGGCCATGGCAGGCAAGTATGCAGTGGAAAGGCCAACACCACTGTGGTGTTTCTCTGATCAGCAGTAGGTGGCTCCTATCTGCAGCTCACTGCTTTGCTAAGTAAGTTTGAAAGTCTGACTAAATGCAGGATTCTGGTTGTAGGCCTATTTGGGAGGTCTGTGGGGTTAACCTAAATGTGTGAGGTTCTGCCAAGACCATATGAAATTTACAACCACTTACATAATTGAAGGGCAGCAAAGACATTTAAATTGGGCAACTAAGGGAAAAGTGAATGGAAGCAATTAACATTTTCCAAATAGGGGCTTTGGCCTGATGTTAAGTACTTTACTTACACCATTTTATTTAATCATAACAATAATTCCATATGAAAGGTATACTTTAACCTATTTAAAGATGAGGAAACTAGGGTTTAAAAATGGTGATGTAACTTGACCAAGATCATATAGCTCTTAAATAAAAGAAACTGAGTGTGAACTTGGGTATGTCTGACTCCAGTTACAGGGTGCTTATTTGTCTTACCCTCTGGGGGTTTACAGTCTAGTTGAAGAAATTTAAACGTGATATATTAAAGGTATAAGGCAGCACAGTGTAGTAAGTGTCACATGTACAACACAGATAGCACGTGCTATGGAAACTTGGTGAAGAAAGAGAACACAATCTAGCTGAGGTATTCAGTTGTAAGATTTGATCTAGACTCTAAAGATATAAGCTTTGATTGATTGGGGTAGGTAGATCAGAAAAAAATAATATGCATTTCGAGTTGGAAAAATAGCCTTCTTCAAATGTGTTGAGATGGAGCAACACAAGTTGTATTCTATGGACAGCAAACAGAAAGAACTATTTGAAGTAGAGAAGATTTGTAAAAGGAAACGTTAGAAAATATGCTTAGAAAATGTAGTTTTATTCATTGGGGACACCTCTAAATGACAAGATGCTTACTTACTGGAGAAACACAGCTAATGAATGTGTGGAGTCACTGAAGATTTCAGAAGGAGAGAAGGACTGAAGAGGGTCACAGTTACATGAAGGTCTTGAAACCTTAAAAAAAAAGGCACCTGACATTTTGAGGAAGTGACAATAGTTAAATAGGATCTTAGGGCCTAAACTGAGAAAGAATCTCAGGGGAACTGGAGAAACTGGTCAGAAAATCTAAATTAGAAGCCAAGATGCATTGACTTGGTAAACATAATGGGGTGATTGGGTGAGAACAGATTGCAATTGTTTATGTATGCAGACGGATGCCCAGAGCCTGCCACAGGCTCCTGGAGCCCAGGGTATATGACAGTATGAGTGATTCTGGACTCCATCCACTGAGACTGCTTATATGATTCCTACCCAACTCAAATGCATAGAAACCAGATGGGGCTGAACTAGCAGGAGACATCAGTGACTCTAGTTAGGAGGATTTGAAGAAGGCTGACAGCTGTAATAGTCCTTAGCACTATTTTTATGTGTCTGTAGCATTTATGACATCCCCACATCAAAGACATTTTAAAAATAAGAATTTAAGTGCTTTATAGTGTTGTTTGGGAAACTCACACCTTCAAGTGATAAGATAATCACTGTGAATACCGTTTTGGCCCCCAAACTGAGTGTATTTTAATTAAATTGTGTCCTCCAGGAAAAATAATTCAGAAGATTGGACTATCAACTTTGTAACTATAGTAAATAAACCATATATGACACAGAAAGTCCAAAACATTCTTTTTCATGAAAATTATAGCAGAGCTGGGGTTCATGATGATATTGCCCTTGTGCAGCTTGCTGAAGAAGTCTCTTTTATAAAGTACATTCATAGGATTTGTTTTTCTGAAGCCAAAATGAAGCTCTCAGAAAATGACAGTGTTGTAGTTACAGAATGGGGAACACTTTATATAAATGGTAAGTTTTTCTGTAAATATGTAATAGCTTCATAATAATAATTATTTAATCAATCAATCAATCAATCATTCTTTCACACAATTAACCAGTCCATAAATATACTGAAAAGAAAACCAAGTGATGGGACCAAAGGCATGGTGTTGTCTTCAATTTCTGAAATATCTCTGGGAATAAGAATTGGAAAATTTGGAATTTATGTGTGAGGCAGCCAGCTCTAATAAACATTAGAAAGAAAGCAATCTAGCCTGGGACTGGTCTGGCTCTTGGTGACCAAGAGAATCTGCTTTATTCCATAGATGTTCTTTGTCTCAAAAAACAAGGTTAAGATCTCCATGATATGCAGAATTTATTGCCCTTAGGTTCTCTTCCAGTGATACTTCAGCAGGCTTTTTTGAAGATTACTGATAACATAGTTTGCAATGCTCCACATGCATTGTCTGGCTTGGCAACTGATACAATGCTGTGTGCTGGATTTATGTCAGGAGAAGCTGATGCCTGTCAAATACTTCTAGATACATTATCAAATCATTTTTTTCCCAAGTACTAATTCAATGAAAGTTTTTATCACCATAATTTTTTTTGTCTTAATGATTTTCACAGAGTAGCTTCTTATTTCAATCCACATAACAAACATTTATTAATCTCATTAATGTACCAGAACCCAGCTCATAAGCTGGAGATGCAGTGGTGAACACAATCCCTGTTCTCATGGAGTTTTCAGTCTAGGAATCCATAGTTACAAGGTAATAAAATAAATTTGGCCCTATTTTCTGGGCAACCTGCAGAACTAGAATGCTTGCCTCTCTCTTATCAGGAGATGCAGCAGGAGGCTTTACAGGTGCACATGTCATGCATTCCTCAGAGGCTTCATCATGGAGCCTCTGAGTCACTTTCTCCAGAGTTAAGTTTGGACTCATTAAAAAGTCAGCTTCTAGTCTTCCCAATCCACTCCAGTCCAGCTGTAGGTAATATACTCTGGTTTGTAGTTGCCCTGGGTTTTGAAGAAATTCAAGAGTCCCACGGTTCTAAGCCCAAAGAGGGTGGATTGTCTCACTGCCTAGAGGCTGTTGACAACTCCAGAGGAGAGATAGAAAGAAATGTTTCAGGACAAGAAACATTTTTTTTCTCTTTTTATTCTAGAATGATTCTGGTGGACCACTAGCTTATCCCAACTCTAGGAATATCTGGCACCTTGTTGGAATAGTAAGCTGGGGTGAAGGATGTGGGAAAAAGAATAAACCAGGTGTCTATACTTGAGTGACTGCTTATCGTGGATGGATTACCTCCAAGACTGCACTCTGAAAGAGAAGTAACTTTGAAATGGAAAAAAAAGACAATTATAGGGTATTCTTATCCATTGCTTCAAAATCTTTTTCTTTTGATTGTTGGTATACCAATCATTTTCTTATATACAAATACATAAAGGTCTTGATTAATGTTTTATTTTATCTAAAACACTATCCATTTATTTATCTATTTAACTAATATAGTAAACAGAAAGAAAAGAAAAAGGCCAAAATATTTTTATTCATAGCCTAGTTCTGATTTATCTTACCTTTATATTTGGAATAGACCTTAATTTATTTTTCAGAATTTAAAAAAATACAGATTTTGTTAGTATGAGAACATGAATGCTGGATCTACCAAATATATTATTTTTAATTCTATAAATCATAAATTTATAGATTTATAATTCTATAAATTATAAATTCATTTTGTTAAACTGGAATATGTAAGGCAAATAATGTACATTCACACTTTGTTTATATTTGAGATAGTTTGTGTATCTTGTAAAATCATATAATCTTGGAATGGAGAAGGGGTAACATAGGTTCAGTTAGACCAAGTCTCTTAATTTACAGAGTGAGGAACACTAAGAAAAACAATTATTTGCTTGAAGTCATTCTTCAGCCTCTCTGATAAGTTGTAACCCTCACATGAATTTTCCCTCATAGAATTTAAATCCAAAATTAGTCAGGAATTTAAAAATGATTTTTAACTTGCAATTATTTATATAATATTTTCTTCATGTCCTTCTTTTGTCATCTGTTCGCATTTTCTTGCAGCAAAAATAATGTGAGATCCTCAAGGGGAGAGGACGGTGTGGCATCTATTGCAGTAGCTCTCCTGATAGTGCATGTGAAATTGTATGGAGGGCTGATTTTGTAATCTCTGCAAATAATTCACCTTTTAACTCTCCTAAAAATAAAACAAGTACCTTAAAATTTTAAAAACTGCTAAAACAAACTAAAAATTATCTTCCTTCAAGTGTTTGTGACATTACTTTTATTTTCTCTTTATTATAAATTATTGACTCAGGGCAGAAGCAAGAAGAACTGCAAACCTGCAGCCTGTGGATCAAAAACCACATTCACAGAAAGATAGACAAGATGAAAAGGCAGAGTGCTATGTACTAGATGAATGAACAAAATAAAACCCCAGAAAAACAACTAAATGAAGTGGAGATAGGCAAACTTCCAGAAAAAGAATTCAGAATAATGATAGTGAAGATGATCCAGGACCTTGGAAAAACAATAGAGGCAAAGATCGAGAAGATGCAAGAAATGTTTAACAAAGACCTAGAAGAATTAAAGAACAAACAAACAGAGATGAACAATACAATAACTGAAATGAAAACTACACTAGAAGGAATCAATAGCAGAATAACTGAGGCAGAAGAACGGATAAGTGACCTGGAAGACAGAATGGTGGAATTCACTGCTGCGGAACAGAATAAAGAAAAAAGAATGAAAAGAAATGAAGACAGCCTAAGAGACCTCTGGGACAACATTAAACGCACCAACATTCACATTATAAGGGTCCCAGAATGAGAAGAGAGAGAGAGAAAGCACCCAAGAAAATATTTGAAGAGATAGTCGAAAACTTCCCTAATATGTGAAAGGAAATAGTTAATCAAGTCCAGGAAGCACAGAGAGTCACATACAGGACAAATCCAAGGAGAACCATGCCAAGACACATATTAATCAAACTATCAAAAATTAAATACAAAGAAAAAACATTAAAAGCAGCAAGGGAAAAACAACAAATAACATACAAGGGAATCCCCATAAGGTTAACAGCTGATCTTTCAGCAGAAACTCTGCAAGCCAGAAGGGAGTGGCAGGACATATTTAAAGTGATGAAGGGGAAAAACCAAGATTACTACAACCAAGATTACTCTACCCAGCAAGGATCTCATTCAGATTTGATGGAGAAATTAAAACATTTACAGACAAGCAAAAGCTAACAGAATGCAGCACCAACAAACCAGCTTTACAACAAATGTTAAAGGAACTTCTCTAGGCAGGAAACACAAGAGAAGGAAAAGACCTACAATAACAAACCCAAAACAATTAAGAAAATGGTAATAGGAACATACATATCGATAACTACCTTAAATGTAAATGGATTAAATGCTCCAACCAAAAGACATAGGCTGGCTGAACGGATTCAAAAACAAGACCTGTATATATGCTGTCTACAAGAGACCCACTTCAGACCTAGAGACACATACAGACTGAAAGTGAGGGGATGGAAAAAATATTCCATGCAAATGGAAATCAAAAGAAAGCTGGAGTAGCAATTCTCATATCAGCCAAAATAGACTTTAAAACAAAGACTATTACAAGAGACAAAGAAGGACACTACATAATGATCAAGGGATCAATCTAAGAAGAAGATAAAACAACTGTAAATATTTATGCACCCAACATAGAAGCACCTCAGTACATAAGGCAAACACTAACAGCCATAAAAAGGGAAAACAAGAGTAACACAATCATAGTAGGGCACTGTAACACCCCACTTTCACCAATGGACAGATCATCCAAAATGAAAATAAATAAGGAAACACAAGCTTTAAATGATACATTAAACAAGATGGACTTAATTGATATTTATAGGACATTCCATCCGAAAACAACAGAAAACAATTTCTTCTCAAGTGCTCATGAAACATTCTCCAGGATAGATCATATCTTGGGTCACAAATCAAGCCTTGGTAAATTAAGAAAATTGAAATCATATCAAGTATCTTTTCTAACCACAATGCTATGACACTAGATACTAATTACAGGAAAAAATCTGTAAAAAATACAAACACATGGAGGCTAAACAATACACTACTTAATAACCAAGAGATCATTGAAGAAATCAAAGAGGAAATCAAAAAATACCTAGAAACAAATGACAATGAAAACACAATCACCTAAAACCTATGGGATGCAGCAAATGCAGTTCTAAGAGGGAAGTTTATAGCAAAACAATCCTACCTTAAGTAAAAAGAAACATCTAAAATAAACAACCTAACCTTACACCTAAAGCAATTAGAGAAAGAAGAACAAAAAACCCCCAAAGTTAGCAGAAGGAAATAAATCATAAAGATCAGAGCAGAAATAAATGAAAAACAAAAGAAGGAAACTATAGCAAAGATCAATAAAACTAAAAGCTGGTTCTCTGAGAAGATAAACAAAATTGATAAACCATTAGCCAGACTCACCAAGAAAAAAAGGAAGAAGACTCAAATCAATAGAATTAGAAACGAACAAGGAGAAGTAACAACTGACACTGCAGAAATACAAAGGATCATGAGAGATTACTACAAGCAACTATATGCCAATAAAATGGACAACCTGGAAGAAATGGACAAATTCTTAGAAATGCACAACCTTCTGAGACTGAACCAGGAAGAAATAGAAAATATGAACAGACCAATCACAAGTACTGAAATTGAAACTGTGATTAAAAATTATCCAAAAGCCTAGGACCAGATGGCTTCACAGGAGAATTCTATCAAACATTTAGAGAAGAGGTAACACCTTTCCTTCTTAAACTCTTCCAAAATATAGCAGAGGGAGGAACACTCCCAAACTCATTCTACGAGGCCACCATCACCCTGATACCAAAACCAGACAAAGATGTCACAAAGAAAGAAAACTACTGGCCAATATCACTGATGAGCATAGATACAAAATTCCTCAACAAAATACTAGCAAACAGAATCCAACAGCACATTAAAAGGATCATACACAATGATCAAGTGGGCTTTATCCCAGGAATGCAAGGATTCTTCAATATATGCAAATCAATCAATGTGATACACCATATTAACAAATTGAAGGAGAAAAACCATACGATCATCTCAATAGATGCACAGAAAGCTTTTAACAAAATTCAACATCCATTTATGATAAAAATCCTCCAGAAAGCAGGCATAGAGGCACCTTACCTCAACATAATAAAGGCCATATATGACAAACCCACAGCCAACGTCGTCCTCAATGGTGAAAAACTGAAACCATTTCCACTAAGATCAGGAACAAGACAAGGTTGCCCACTCTCACCACTATTATTCAACATAGTTTTGGAAGTTTTAGCCACAGCAATCAGAGAAGAAAAAGAAATAAAAGGAATCCAATTAGGAAAAGAAGAAGTAAAGCTGTCACTCTTTGCAGATGACATGATACTATATGTAGAGAATCCTAAAGATGCTACCAGAAAAGTACTAGAGCTAATCAATGAATTTGGTAAAGTAGCAGAATACAAAATTAATGCACAGAAATCTCTTGCATTCCTATACACTAATGATGAAAAATTTGAAAGTGAAATTAAGAAAACACTCCCATTTACCATTGCAACAAAAGAATAAAATACCTAGGAATAAACCTACCTAAGGAGACAAAAGATCTGTATGCAGAAAATTATAAGACATTGATGAAAGAAATTAAAGATGATACAAATAAATGGAGAGATATACCATGTTCTTGGATTGGAAGAATCAACATGTGAAAATGACTCTACTACCCAAAGCAATCTACAGATTCAATGCAATCCTTATCAAACTACCACTGGCGTTTTTCACAGAACTAGAACAAAAAATTTCACAATTTGTATGGAAACACAAAAGACCCCGAATAGCCAAAGCAATCTTGAGAAAGAAAGAAGGAACTGAAGGAATCAGGCTCCCGGGCTTCAGACTATACTACAAAGCTACTGTAATCAAGACAGTATGGTACTGGAACAAAATATAGATCAATGGAACAGGATAGAAATCCCAGAGATTAACCCACACACATAGGGTCACCTTATCTTTGATAAAGGAGGCAAGAATATACAGGGGAGAAAAGACAGCCTCTTCAATAAGTGGTGCTGGGAAAACTGGACAGTTACATGTAAAAGAATGAAATTAGAACACCCCCTAACACCATATATAAAAATAAACTCAAAATGGATTAAAGACCTAAATGTAAGGCCAGACACTATCAAACTCTTAGAGGAAAACATAGGCAGAACACTCTATGACATAGATCACAGCAAGATCCTTTTTGATCCACCTCCTAGAGAAATGGAAATAAAAACAAAAATAAACAAATGGGACCTAATGAAACTTCAAAGCTTTTGCACAGCAAAGGAAACCATAAACAAGACGAAAAGACAACCCTCAGAATGGGAGAAAATATTTGCAAATGAAGTAACTGACAAAGGATTAATGTCCAAAATTTACAAGCAGCCCAAGCAGCTCAATATCAAAAAAACAAACAACCCAATCCAAAAATGGGCAGAATACCTAAATAGACATTTCTCCAAAGAAGATGTACAGATTGCCAACAAACACATGAAAGAATGCTCAACATCATTAATCATTAGAGAAATGCAAATCAAAACTACAATGAGATATCTTCTCACACTGGTCAGAATGGCCATTATCAAAAAATCTACTAACCGTAAATACTGGAGAGGGTGTAGAGAAAAGGGAACACTCTTGCACTGTTGCTGGGAATGTAAATTGATATAGCCACTATGAGAACAGTATGGAGTTTCCTTAAAAAACTAAAAATAGAACTACCATACGATCCAGCAATCCCACTACTGAGCATATACCCTGAGAGAACCATAGTTCAAAAAGAGTCATGTACCACAATGTTCATTGCAACTCTATTTACAATAGCCAGGACATGGAAGCAACCTAAGTGTCCATTAACAGATGAATGGATAAAGAAAATGTGACACATATATACAATGGAATATTACTCAGCCATAATAAAAAACGAAATTGAGTTATTTGCAGTGAGGTGGATGGACCTAGAGTCTGTTATACAGAGTGAAGTAAGTCAGAAAGAGAAAAACAAATACCGTATGCTATATATATGGAATCTAAAAAGCAAAACAAAAAATGGTCATGAAGAACCTAGGGGCAAGACGGGAAGAAAGACACAGACCTACTAGAGAATGGACTCGAGGATATGGGAAGGGGGAAGGGGAAGCTGGGACAAAGTAAGAGAGTGTCATGGACACATATACACTACCAAATGTAAAAGAGATAGTTAGTGGGAAGCAGCCGCCTAGCACAGGGAGATCAGCTCGGTGCTTCGTGTCCACTTAGAGGGGTGGGATAGGGAGGGTGGGAGGGAGACGCAAGAGGGAGGAGATATGGGGATATATGTTTATGTATAGCTGATTCACTTTGTTATAAAGCAGAAAGTAACATACCATTGTAAAGCAATTATACTCCAATAAAGATATTAAAAAAAAAAAGGCACTTATAAATGAGTTGCATGAGGCCTGTGGGCTTGAGGGTGTTTATCTCTACTATAAACTCTTTTGTCTGCACTCTTGTAGTCAGCCTACTATGTTAGCTTTGCCAGATGCATATCCTTGATCTTAAATTATCTATAGCAGTGGTTCTCAAACTGTGAGCTCTTAGGATCGATTTATATTCTTCAAAATTATTAAGAACCCCAAAGAGCTTTTGCTTATATAGGCTATAACTACTGATATTTATCATATTAAAAGTTAAAAGAGAAAAGTATTTAAAATATTTAATCCACTTAAAATAACAATAATAAACTCATTACATGTTAATATAACAGAATTTTTATTTAAAAAAAGCTCGATTTTCCAAGACAAAAATATGAGAAAAATGGCATTGCTTTATAGTTTTGCAAATGTCTTTAATATATAGCTTAATAGAAGACAGCTGGATTCTCATATCTGCTTTTCTATTAAACTTTTTGTTTTGGTTAAAGTACATGAAGAAAATCTGACATTTACACAGGTATGCAGTTGAAAAAGGGAAGAGTATGGCAATAATATTTCTAGATATTCTCCATTGAAAATACTACTCAACAAGTGGTAGTTTCTTCCAATGTGGAATTTAACCTTATCAATGAACTTTTGGTGCTGTTCCAAGTATTGACAGCTTTCATTATATAATACCAAAAAAATCATATTCATCAATATCAGAACCAACCTCATCATAAAGTCTTTCATTATCTGGGGGCTGTCAAGTTCACAGGGGCACATATACACTTACCACAATTCTAACTTTTCACAATAAATCTCAATTTTTATCATTAACAACAAATACTGTTAGTTGTTTTCCTTGTTTACTTTATACATTTTCAAGGTAATGTCTACCAAATACTGATTCTAAATAACCACAGTTTTCAGTCATTCTTTTCAAATAAAATGTTGTTGCATTACAAAGGTGGTGACTTCAGCTTATAAACTGTACAATTGCTCAAGTGTTGTCCCTCAAGATAGCCATTTTAATTTAGTATGCAGCAAAAGTGCTTATGTGTACTTCTCATTTTGTCATTTAGAATATTACAAAGACAGATACTCAGTGTCAAGATTTTATACAATTTATAATTTTTAATGTTTCATTCAGGGCATTCTTGATTAAACTTGATATTTTCCCCTGTGAATATGTGGCAGTGAAAAATACTATGATACAATGACTCCTATTATAGTTTGATTCCACTAACTTGATTTGCTAAAGTACTAGCAGTTTTAGCGGTTACTGCTTTCACACCATTGGTTTAATTTCACAGACCTCTTGAAAGGATCTTAGAGACCCTCAGGGGTTAACAGACCACACTTTTAAAACCACTGATCTATGCTAATTGTTCTCAAGGGAAGTGTACATAACCAATATCCAAAATAATCTTATCAATCCATACAAAACCAAAAATCACTAATCTATATACTCATGTATGACAGAAGCATGTGGAAGAGGCAATTAACCCAGAAAGGGGGATGAGGGCAACCAAAGGTTTATCAGAGGACGTGCCCCTGAGATGAACAAGAAGATGAACAAGAAAAATCCAGGAAAAGACTTCCTGGTAAAGGGGTGGAGGTGCTTGGGAATGGCACCCAAAACAGAGAAAACATACTGTCAAACACCGTGACTGGACATAGCATCGTGTATTAGTCAAGATAGGCTAGATCATATTGTGCTAATACACAACTAAATCTCCATAGTTTAGCACATCAAAATTTATTTCTCCCTCATTGACTATTACCAGTAGGACAACTCTCTAAGGCAACTGGATCAGCAACCCAGGCTTGTGTTGTGGCTATGCCATGTGAACATGTGGCTTCAGAATCCATGGCAGAGGAGGAGAAAGCTGCTAATAATAGCTCCACTAATAGAACTGAACAAATATCCGCTAATGTTCCTAGACCATTAGCCATAACCCCTCAAATGGCCGCTTCTAACTTTAAGAGGCTGAGAAATATGAGAGAGGGCTTGGATATTTGGAGAGCCTTACATTTCTATGGCTTAACCTATTTCCTTAAAAGAGATCCCTGGCACACATAATTTCTAAGAGTAAAGAGTTAAGGGCTCTGTTACTCAACCATAATGATGACTAGTAGAAAGATTCACACTGCAGTTTCAGACCAAAAAGGAGCATAAGTAGAGGACAGGAGATCAGATAAAAAGCGAGAGATTCTTTATGGTATAAAGATCAAAATCTCCCTCTGATATTGGAGAGCTAACTTTTTTCTTTAAATGGGTTAAAGAGGGAAAGAGAAACAGGTACTATGTAGAGAGAAGTCTAGAATTACACAAATTTATATCATAATGCTAATAGAAAAAATGTTATACTAAACTACTATGTAGTTTGTCCCTACTGTGTAAAATATGCATAAAAAGACTAAAAGGAAATACAGGATGATTTCAACAGTTAATTCTGGTGATATTTCTATTTTCCATAATGAGCATGTTTACATTGTAACCAAGGGAAAAACTTGTTTCATTTTAAAAATGCCAATCTAAATGATAACATTTTCTACAAATAAGTCTGATATTGAGATGAGATATTCATTAATACAGTGAACATACTTTCCCCCACCTTAAATTGGGATGTGTGGCTTGATATAAATTTGACAAGATTGAAAATTTTGCATTAAAGAGTCTTGGAAAATCATATGGCTGCATAGCCACAAAGAACTAAAAAGCTGTAATTATTCTTCTTTAAGCGCAAATGGGACATATTTACATATATGTATATATACATAACATACATATAATGTGTATATACATATACATATGTATATATGTACATAATGTACATATATATATTTTAACATACATCCTTGCTCTCCACAGAGGTGTTACTGAAATTTGTGTTAATCCAATTTCTGTAAACTGAATTATGTTTTAAATCACCAAAATAGCTTGGTATTTAAATAATGCATTATTTTGAATTATTTTTCTATAGAAGATATACACACACACACACACATATTTGCTTAAAGGATAATAAGCATCTAATTTTTACCTCTGAAATCTGGGCTTTTTTTTTTTTTTTTTCTTTTGCAAACAGGAGAGAACACCTATGTTCTATCATTTCTCCCAGCAGAGGGCACTACAACCCAAGCATCATGCTTCACAAATTAAATCTTTATTTTGGGTAAAGGAGGAATATAAGCTGAGGTGATTTGTGCATATTCTTATCAATTTGTGCCAGACGTCAAGTGTGTGGAGACAGACAGCTAACAGCCCAGAGGGCACAGAGTTTTAATGAGGGTGTCATCACATCTAGGGAAGGTTAAAAATGGTTCTGGGAAGAAGCACAGGTTAAGTTCATTTTTTAAAATCCACTCTTGCAAAGGACAATATCAAGTTCCATGATAAATAAAGATATATCTATTAAGTAATGGATTCTGTTCTAAAAAAACACATGATCTAGTGAAGATAAAGTATAAATACCCAGCAAACTCAGATGCAAGATAGCTGTAATAACTGCCAGTTTTAGACCTCTAAATACCATTTAATATCTCTGGACACCCCTGAGGCAGATGCCCCTGCAGGAGAAGACATGGCACAGCGGTGTGTGTTTCTTCTTGCACTTCATGCCCAGGGGACAGCAATCTTTGAGGATGTCGGTGCAGACCTCTGCCTGAGGGACACGTAGACGTGCCTATAGGGACAGTAGCTGTTACGGCAAATCCCCTGAGGCAGGGGCAGTGCTCTCCTCAGTTGCACCTGCCCAAGTGGATGCAGTAAGTGCAATACTCCTCCTTCTTCTGCTGCTTCTGCCTGGCCTACCAGATGATGGTCAGGCTGCACTGGCTGGCCTGGCTAGCCAGGGAGCAGCTGCAGGTGCCGGTAGACTCTAACCCACCTGTGTGCAGGAAGGGACTGCTGCCCCCATTGCAGGTTTACCACCAAGTATTTTCTGAATTTATATTTGTTCAGAACCATAAACATTGTTATTGAATCTGTTGAAGAAGTACAAAATATGTTTGTTGCCTACAAACTTGGGGAGTATAAACTAAATACTATATGAAATATTAGTGGACAAAGCAAGGCAGAACAAAGTTGGGAAGTGTACTTTCTGTCAGCATTCTAAGATGGTAAAATCATATCAAGATGGAATAGTTGTCCCAGAATGATTTAAAGCATGGATGTCAGAATCATCAGACCTGAACTGGAATTCTGTCCCTGCTGCCCAGCTGTATGAATTTGGCAAGTTTCTTAAGCTCCACAAGTCCCCATGTCCTTGTCTACAAAGTAGGAATGATAATAGTACCAAGGCTCATAAATAACATAATGAATGTAAAGTATTTAACACAGTGCCTAGTGCCCCACCATACGTGTACGCATGCACACACACACACATACACACACACACACACACACACACCTGCCCCAAATGGTGATCTATTGTTAGAGAAGCTTTAGGGAAGTTTAGGCCTTGATGGAAAGGGAGAATCTGGACAGGTAGAAACCATGGGAAAAGGCTGGCATTTTGGGTGAGGGGAATAATGAACTTGAACAAAGCAACGATGGTGGCACATTTGAGCACACTAGGAAAGAAATGCACATTAGGGAGCATAGGGATGGGATCTGGCATATGGGGTTAATCTAGAGAAGGGCTTCTCAGCTTTGGAGCCCTAAAGGAGGGAGTGGGATGTGTAGCTATTATAAGGAATCCTCAAATCTATTAGTGCTCCAAACAATGCCTTAAAGTGAATAATATGTATTACTTCCCACTTCCAAATATGTATAGATGCTATTGAAATTCATAAAATATAAATTTATTTAAAAGAACTGTTGAATTAAAGCTATTTTAACATTTATCAAAGAACACCATTCTTCAGGTCTCAACTTAAATCTCACATCCTCAGAGATTTTTCTCCTCATTCCACTACTTGAAATAGTGCCCAGGTCCTCATCACTTTCTGCCCTCATTTGCTTTAATTTGTTTTTTAGCATCAAAACCAACCTGGAATTATGTGTTTATTTGTTTACTCCCTGTCTCCTCTCTTTGTAAGCCACCATGAAGGCAAGGACTTTGTCGTATTCACTACCAAAACACCAGCACCCAGAACAGTGCCTCTACATGGTGGGCTTCCAGTAAATATTTGCTGAATAAATGAACAAGTCTACAAAATACTAGATTCAAATGCATGCTACAAGGCAAATAAATTATGTTATATGCATCATCTTTGCCTTCTCAATGAATAATTTAAAGTAAAATTGCAGCAGAAGACTCTTCACTTCCTCTTTATAGTCATCATCAGCCCTTTTCATGAAATGACAATTTCTTATTAATATAAGAGATGCCACAGAAGAATTGGCCCAATTATGACACACATAAGAGGGAATGAATCTTTGTTCTAAGAGGCTGCAGCTTAATCACGTGAAAGAATATTGCTTTTGAGATATAAGTATATGACCTAACTATTCATTTCAGTGTTGAAACGATAAAGACATTAATCAGAGTTTCCCCTAACCTCACACAGGTTAAACCTCTACCATATTATTTAAAATTAGGTAATATGTATTGTCACTTGGATGCCTAGTCATCTATTACCAATACATTTTGAACTCCTACAACCCCAGACACCTTAAGAAAATGATCGTATGTCATGATATTGTTTAAAGATGTGATAGAAACAAGATCTGTTATTATATATTAAACAAGCAGGTCATCAAAGGATATACTGAACATTTGATGAGAAATTTGGTGTGATCCAAAGTACTCAATATATAGCATTATGTCAGGAGGCATCTGAATTTTTAATAACAATGTCATATTATTGTTCCCTGGTCATGTTTATTCATTTCCCTGACCTTTATTCTGACATAATTAGATTACCGCTAATTGTAGGGCAAAAGTTGATAGTTCATTGAAGTATTTTATGTTACTGAGCTTCCTCTCCCAAGAATTTGACAGGGTTGTTTTCACTTCACTGTCTTCCTATGAGAAGAATGTGAAAATAGTGGTCATGCTGCGCTCTTTTCTTCTCTCTATCTGGCTGTTATTATTTAAACACATTACATTAGCAAATTTGCCCTGGTTATTTGGCCACAAATGAATGGTGTGCATTAATATTAATCAAATAGTAATCAAATAAACAATTACACATGGGATAACCTGTTTATCTATATACTCACCTATTACTACATCAGAGTTTCTGATATGTCTGTCCCTAAAACATCCTAAACTCTACCTCTTGCAAATCAAGTAAGATTTTTTACAGTGCTAATGACTTGAATAGTTGTATGTATAACTCCCTTCCACCCACCAAACCATCTGTTAACCTATGAAATTTGTCATGGTTCTCCTAGTAGGACAATCTCATCTACTTTCTTGGAGCCCAGTAAATATGATTCTTCTGTTCCTCTTTTATCTCTCAATAAATTAACTTTAGGTAAGTTCACAAAGATTCTGTTTCTGCAATTTAAAACTATTGCTGGTCTTTTTTAATAAGGTGAATAGGACTTGACTCTAGGCAGAAACCCTAATCACAGGGGATCTTAGGATCACCAACTATCTTAGTCTGGATTTCTTAGAAAACAGAGCCTGAAGCAGAAAGCCTTACTTTGGGGGGTTTGCAATTCTAGGGAAGGAAGAGTGAGGGAAAGGGGCCAATGAGCAGGGAGGTATGGAAAGCAAATGCAACGAGTCAGATTACCAGTCTGGCTAGAGCTTTATAGCAAGCTAATACAATATCTTCAGAATATCTATATGAGCTACTGTGTTTCTGCAAAGACTGACCAGGGAGAGAGAGGAAGATGAGTTTATCCACCTTCTCCTATCTACCTCTGAACAAAGTTCACCATACAGTGAATCAACAGTGACACACTTTTAGGTTGTACCACCTGGTCTTTCCAGTAGCCATGGGAAACCTAAATCCCAAGACAGCAGTGACAGCATTCATAACACCAGCCACACTGCATGAGGTGAGCTAGTGAGCAGAAGCAAGTCAGTGATACTGCCTACCTGGCCATGTATAGGCTTCAATCTCATAGGCCCAGCTGGGCAAGCCAGTGCACCTCCTGTGTGTCTCAGGCAAAGGAAGAGCCCAAATGGGAAGCATGAGGTATAGTGTAAAGAATGAGACAACATGTTGTCAGTCTTGCTTGAGAATCCCATGAACGAGGGACTGGGAGCAGTCACCCCAATGTGACTGCCTGGCCAAGCAAGCAGAATACCATGAAAACATGGCTCCCACCACAAAGCCATCAGCAAGCTTTCCTCCAACAAAGTCTGAAATTCCTCTTCTATGGTCTATGTTAATGTGTAGGTGCCAGGAAATCTGGAGGATTATTAGGACCAACCAGAGAAAACTATGGTCTAGAATCCAAAGGTTGAACAAAAACTGGGTCTAGTCATAACCCAACAGAGCTGGAAGGGAGTGAGCTCATGTAAGAGTATTGTGGCCATTATAAGAAAAAACCCCACTATTTATGGAAATTAAGCTTATAAAAGAAGTAGGGGAATAAGCCACTCTTAATTCTTACCTGTTCAAACTAAGTTCATTAAAGATATCCAACGATTTTGCAGTATTCACTAAAATGAGGCAATGTAAACCAAAGCAAGTAGTACCCCAAAGAATACATACAGATGGCCAACAGGCACATGAAAAAATGCTCAGCATCACTAATCAGAAGAGAAATGCAAATCAAAACCACAATGAGATATTACCTCACACCTGTCAGAATGGCTATCATCAAAAAGACCACAAATAATAAATGTTGGTGGGGATGTGAAGAAAGGGGAACCCTTGTATACTGCTGGTGGGAATGCAAATTGATACAG
Source organism: Delphinapterus leucas (assembly GCF_059928025.1). Taxonomy (NCBI): domain Eukaryota; kingdom Metazoa; phylum Chordata; class Mammalia; order Artiodactyla; family Monodontidae; genus Delphinapterus; species Delphinapterus leucas. The sequence continues at coordinate 305,803 of NW_028322269.1, read as the reverse complement.
CCACTGTGGAAAATAGTATGGAGGTTCCTCATAAAACTAAAAAATAGAACCACCATATGATCCAGCAATTCCACTCCTGGGTATATATATCTGAAAAAAAATAAAAACATTAATTTGGAAGGATATATGTACCCCAATGTTTATAACAATATTATTTATGATAGCCAAGATATGGAAGAAGCCTATGTGTCCATCAACAGATGGATGGGTAAAGAAGATGTGGTATATATATACATATATATATATATAATATACTCACACACGTGCATACATGCACACACACACACACACACACACACACACACACACACACAATGGAATACTACTCAGTCATAAAAAAGAACGAAATTTTGCCATTTGCAACATCATGGGTGGACTTGAAGGGTATTATGCTTAATAAAGTAAGTCAGAGGAAGACAAGTACTGTAGGATATCACTTATATGTGAAATCTAAAAAATAAAACAAACTAGGGCATATAGCAAAAAAAAAAAAACAGACTCACAGATATAGAGAAAAAACTAGTGGTTACGAGTGAGGAGAGGGAAGAGGGGAGGGGCAAGATAGGAGTTTGAGAGGATTGAGAGGTACATACTACTATGTATAAAATAAATGAGCTACAAAGATATATTGTAAAGCACAGGGAATATAGCTAATATTTTATAATAACTATAAATGGAGTATAACCTTTAAAAATTGTGACTCACTATGTTGTACACCTGAAACTTATAGAATATTGTAAGTCAACTATACCTCAATAAAAAAGAAAACAGTACCTGCACCATGGGAAATGTGAGGCACTGTGAGGTAATGAAAAGAAAACTACTTGGAAGTAAGAAAAACTGGATTCCAGTCCCAATTCTGTTACTCATATTGTGGCTTGAGAAGTTTACTCAACTTCCCTGATCTCAGTCTGCTTTCCAGCTTTGTGCTGTACACTTCACAGTGATGTGAGGATTAAAGGAAACGAAGTACTGAAAATGTTCATTACAGCAACAGGAAATCAGCAAATCTTGTTTAAATCAGAAACTGCTCCTGAACTATATTTTGTCACAAATTTTTTTCTTCTCCAATATTTAACTTTACATGCAAATATGTATACTAGTATCTCTCACCATCTATGTGACATTAATTGGTTGGATCTTGCTATGAATTAGTTATTTTGCTTTGAATGAGTGAATTAGTGAAAAATTCAACTGAGGTGTTACAAACATTCTCTGAAGAATGACTGTTCTCAGGCATGAATATCTGGCCACTGACAATAACTCCTCAATAACAATACTTAACTATTTATTGGGCACTTCTTGTGTAACAGGTGGTAACCTAAGTGCTTAATATAGGTAATATCATTTAACTTCCTAGTAGCCCTATGATGTAGAAACAGGTCAGCTACATAATTTGTAAGGCCTAATGAAATGTGAAAATTTGAGGTCCCTTAAGCTTTTTCCTCTAAAAACATTTTATTACTGATGAAACATAATAGGGATATTGGTGTTGTGTGAGTAACATTACAAAATAATAAAGGGCAAAATATATAATTATTGCTATCACAATAAATAGCAACACTTTGTAATATATTTGTTATAAAAATTTGGGGTTTACTTTTATAAAAACTCATTTGTTAGCTTATTAAAATTTATACTTTTATCAACCTTGTTTTCAACTGGTATAATTAAAATTTATGTCAGTAGCTCTTGGCAAGATCACAATTTTTTTCTTTTTTAAAAGGTAAACAATTTAGTTAAAAGTTTATTTTAAATAAACATAATTTTTGACAGTTGTACGTTTACAGAAAAGTGCAGTGTCCATGTCCCCACACAGTTCTCTCTATTGTTACCATCTTACATTAATATGGTTTATTTCTTATAATTATTGAACCAATATTAATACATTATTATTAAATAAAGTCCATACTTTACTCATATTACTTCAGTTTTTTTTCCTAAGTCCCTTTTCTGTTCTTGGACCCCATCCCGGCTACCATAATATATTTAATTGTCATGTCTCCCTAGGATCATTTTGTCTGTGACAGTTTCTCAAACTTACCTTATTTTCATGACCTTGATAACTTTGAAGAGTACTGGTCAGGTATTTTGTAGAATGTCCCTCAACTAGGGTTTGTCTAATGTTTTTCTCATGATCAGATTGGGGTCACAGGTTTGGGGGAAGGATACCACAGAGGTACAATGTCATTATGTGCCATTAACGTGATTTATTACCGTTGATGTTGACCTTGTTCAACTGGCTGAGGTAGTGATCATGTGGTTTCTCCACTGTAAAGTTACTCTTCCTCTTCACCTTCCCAAAGGGTACTCTTTGGAAGGAAGTCACTCTTTGCAGCCTCCCTTAAGGAGTGGAGAGTTACATTCCACTTCCTTGAGAATGGAGTATCTACGTAAATTATTAGGAATTCTTCTACATGAGAGATTTGTCTCTTCTCCCTCACTTCTTTTTTTCTTCCAAGCATTTACTTATATCAGTATACATTCATGGATATTTATTTTGTACGTTGAGTTATAATCCAATACTTTGTTGCTCAAATTGTTCCAAACTTAACCTTTGAAGCTCTTTTTTTTTTTTAGTAAATTTATTTATTTATTTATTTATTTTGGGCTGTGTTGGGTCTTCGTTGCTGCACAAGGGCTTTCTTTAGTTGTGGCGAGCGGGGGCTACTCTTCGTTGCCATGCACGGGCGCTTCACTGCGGTGGCTTCTCTTGTTGCGGAGCACGGGCTCTAGGCGCACGGGCTTCAGTAGTTGTGGCATGTGGGCTCAGTAGTTATGGCTCATGGGCTCTAGAGCACAAGCTCGGTAGTTGTGACACACGGGCTTCAGTAGTTGTGGCATGTGGGCTCAGTAGTTGTGGCTCGCGGGTTCTAGAGTGCAGGCTCAGTAGTTGTGGCGCACAGGCTTAGTTGCTCTGCGGCATGTGGGATCTTCCTGGACCAGGGCTTGAACCCGTATCCCCTGCATTGGCAGGTGGATTCCTTTTTTATTTTAACATCTTTATTGGAGTATAATTGCTTTACAATGGTGTGTTAATTTCTCCTTATAACAAACTGAATCAGCTATACATATACATATATCCTCATATCTCCTCTCTCTTTCGTCTCCCCCTACATTGTTACATTCTTTCTTTTTTCTTTCTTTATTTTTATTGGAGTATAATTGCTTTACAATGGTGTGTTAGTTTCTGCTTTATAACAAAGTGAATCAGTTATACATATAAATATGTTCCCATATCTCTTCCATCTTGCGTCTCCCTCCCTCCCACCCTCCCTATCCCACCCCTCTAGGTGGTCACAAACCACCGAGCAGATCTCCCTGTGCTATGCGGCTGCTTCCCACGAGCTATGGCAGGTGGATTCTTAATCACTGTGCCACCAGGGAAGTCCTAGAAGCTCTTTTAGTTGCCTCCTGTGTCCAAACTAGGTGACATACTACCATCACGTTTTTTTGTTTTGTTTTTTGGGGGCTTTGTTTGTTTGTTAGCACTTTCTTTCTGGAATTACAAGGTACTGGGAGCTCATCTCATGTATTTCCTGTCCCAGTCCTAAACTCAGCCGTTTCTCCATGGAGCCCTGGTGACTTTTATTGGAGAATGGTATTAGAAATCAAGATCTGGGAGCTAAGTGTGTTTGTGGCTACTGTGTTTCCTTGCTTCTAAATCCTCTCAGCTGAAAGAAGGAGGAAATATGCCTACATATATACATACATAGTATATACATAGTAAATATATGTTTGTATACATATGTGTTATATACTATGTATACATATTTACAAGCATAGTGTATACATAGTAAATATATGGGTGTATATGTATATATATATATCCAGTGTATATGTGTCTACAAATATCTCTCTGTGTAGCAATTTGTATCCATATTAAACTAAACATGAATTCATACTTATGTCTCTAAATCTAATCCATTACCACATGGATCTTTCTAGTCTTAAAATTTTTGAGAATTTTTAATTTTGAGAAAGCTCTTTTCACTGATGCGACTGCTACTTGACCTCTTAAGAGTATTTTATACAATCTGACATCATTTAGATAAATTTCTAATAAATTATTTAAAAATATAAGTTTTAGTATCTCTAGAGCTGATGATTCTCACATAACTAAAAAGATTTTTCTAAAAAGAGTTAACTTTTCATAGAAATCAGTTCTGAGTAAGTCTGAAATTAATTTTAAATTCAAATTTATACAATGAAATTTTAATGTTTCTTCAGACATTTCTTGTAACTTGTGGAAGCCATACAAAAAATTGAAAGTGGCATCATGATTTGTATATAATTCAAAGTGCCTATACAAAGAAAACTTAATTAAAAAAAACTTTTTTTGTTTGTTTTTTTTTCTTTTTTTGCAGTACGCAGGCCTCTCACTGTTGTGGCCTCTCCCATTGTGGAGCACAGGCTCCAGACGCCCAGGCTCAGCGGCCATGGCTCAAGGGCCTAGCCGCTCCACGGCATGTGGGATCTTCCTGGACCGGGGCACGAACCCGTGTCCCCTGCATCAGCAGGCAGACTCTCAACCACTGCGCCACCAGGGAAGCCCCTAAAATTTTTTTCATTAATAATCACTTCATTCAAAGTACCATGTGAAAATAGTTTTCTTTTCCATTGAATGAAATGATCTTTAAAGACAATTTCTACTTCTAAGACTATAGGTATTTGTTTTGCAATGGTGGAGCAGTTTTCAAAATTGGAGACTCTATACCTTTTTAAGAATTCTAATAACTCCCTGATATACTTTATTGCAAGGTCCATGTGTATGACTTTATTTTGTAATAATTTACTGGGAAAGTTTATTGATTGAATGCTTGCAGTCCTTCTGACAAAGCTCAGGCTAGAGAGTTAATATTTGTGCAGACTTTGCAGGGGGAGCTCTGGAACAGGAGGATGAGCTGGTCTTCTACCACCATCTCATCCCTGTGTCCATGTGAGGACCTTTCTTGTGCAATGGCCACTACCACTGCTACTGCTACCTCTATTGCTGCTGCCACAATTGTCACTACCAACCTGAACCAAGGTCCCATTCTGGCAGCCCGCTCAGACATGTACATGTGCTCCAGACAGTGAGGCTCACAGCTTGTCACCTATACTGCCCGTGGTGCCTTGGGACTTGAGCCTACAGATGTGAGCACTACTGCTTGATCACAATCATATGTGCTCACTGTTACCCAGTGTATTGCCTCTGCTCATGCACATGTTCACAGTTAAAATAACTAAGAATTTCAAGATGGCACAGTAGAACATTAAACCAAGTGGGAGCCCTTCTGGTAGGAAGTGTCCTGTAAGACTATGCAAGTTGTACTCTCATGAACCTGTCAGTAGGATAGAGACTCTTAGTAGCCTTGTTTAAAAAAATTAGAAAACTAAGGTTTGAAAAGTCACCTGCCCAAGGTTATACAGCTAGTAAACAGCAGAGCTAGGGATTAAACCCAAACATATCTAATCCGAAAATTAAATTCTTAGTTATGTGCTGAGCCATATAGAAAAGCTCACTCCATCATAAATTTCTGGTTGGTCACAGAAACTGCTGATGGCTTATTCTGTTGGAGCAGTAGCACTGTCTTTCTATAGGGTAATGTCTTATTCCTAATTCCAAATAAAAATAAAAATTAAAAAAATAGGTCTGTGGTACTGACATCTTTAGTAGATTAAATGTTATAAAATGAATGAATGGTTGTGGATATGGCTTATTCCTTCAATTAAGTGGTGGAGGAACCATATAAACCACACTCCAGGGGTGCACTAATCAGATTTGAATCCCAGTGGGGCCACTAACTTACTAGGTGACCTTGGACAAGTTGCTTAATTTCTCTTTGCCTTTTTCTCCCACCTGTAAAATGGTAGGAACAATAATACCTACCTCATAGGGTTTTCACTGAGAATTTAGTGAGTTAATTCCCATGAAGCACTTAGTAAGCTACCTGGCATATATATTTAAGTACTTAATAAATGTTAGCATTTGTATATCTTTAAATTTTTATAATAATTTTATATTTGTAGGTATGAGGAGTGAAGAGAAAGAAAAATTCGGGCATAACTCAGAATTTTAACAGCGATTACCTCCAGGTGATGAGATTGTGGATTTAAAATTTTTCTTTACACTCTTATGTATTTTCAAAATTTTGTGTAACATATATATCAATATTATTATAATACAAAGAAAAATAAATTCTATTTTAGAAACTTAAAATAATATTTCTTACACTTACTCCACCTGGAGTCATCTACATTTCATCCCTGTCTCTCTCCACACAAGCACACACACACACACACACACACACACACACTCATGACAATACACATCCAGAGAAATATATTCACAGATCAATCACACTCTGTTTAATTTGAATTTCAGTAAACAAAAAATAGTTTTTTAGTATAAGTATATTTCAAATATTGCTTGTCCTTGCAAATAAATGGCTCAGCTGGGTTTTAAACCTGGGCTGTGCAGCTGTGGAATGTGGGAGGATATCAAATATGGCATAAAATATACTTACACTAAAAATTTATTTATTGTTTATACGAATTTCAAATTTAACCAGGTATCCGACATTTTATCTGTCAACTTAACTTCTTAGGCCCCATTGATAGACTAATTCTGATTTTCCTCTGTTTTTCTAACCAGATCTAAATATAACCAATGGAATGAATTTTTTCAAATCTTTTGTTTAGAGTTGGCAGCTCAATATTACTCAACAAAAATAAAACAAAATGCTTCAAGATTCAAACATATAATTTTTGCTTCCCCTCCAGCCCTGAGTTCTTGTTCTATCATATACACAAACACACACAAAACCACACACTCAGGAACATTTCCCTCCTCCTCCACCACCGCATCATCTCCTCATCTCTTCCTCATCATAATGACCCACCATTTCCATTCTTGTGGTCTATAATATTTTTTTAAGGGAGAGAAGGAAACAGAACTAAAACATCATACTAAGGAAGTAAAGTAAAATAGTTTGAATCAGAGTAACATATCCTGTTTTTCTTGTCCCTTGTGTCTGTGAGGTGTTTTTTCAATTACTTTGTGAGTCATGCTCCTTCCTATGCTTTGCTGAATCACAGATAGTCCTTATGTAAATGCTCTAGTGTCAGTTGTTATACTGATAAAGAACTTTTTTTTTTGAGAGCTAAATGAGCCCTGAGCTGAGTTCTTCATTCCTTTGCTGCTTGTTTCTTTGCTTATCATTTTCACTGGTTTCTTTTCAGCTGAAGACACATGGGCATTGCTATGGGTTTTTAATTTCCCCCCATATATGTATTATCATGTTGGATCTTTTCCAAAACATGAAAGGGTAGGTATTATTTCCACCATTTTAAGGAAACTAGACTCAAGTAAGATGTCAGACATGGGACTAGCAAGCCTTGGGGGAAGAATTAAAGTACAGGTATCCTGACTCCCAGAGGTCTTTACTGGTCAGTTATGGGGGTTAGCTTCTATAGTATCAAAGAAACAGACATCTTTATGAAGGTTGACCCCTGTTGGAAGAACCATTGACATGAACTGTAAAGAGGTTCTCTAGTTTATTTCCAATTTTAAACAATTTCTTATTCATCTCATCATTGAGTCCTCACAACACAAACTCAGAAAAGTTCTCGTTTTATTTTCCCCCAAAAGTGGAAGAAAATGAAGTTCAAAAGGTTATGAAACTAAAACTACCTCACAACTGGTTGGAAACCAAACTGAGAGACATTTCTATTTTTCTATGCCAACATATAATTAGAGAAAGTAAAATAATGTGTTTCAAATAAGATTGTAAGTGCCAAGGTAAGGGACTGTGTCTTTTTATTTTCTTACTCCTCCCCCTGAACTCTAGTATACGTCTCACAGGCATTAGGTGTTCCAGCTCTGTTCATTGCTTCCAATTAAGTATTTCCAAGTGTAGTTACTTCTGACTTAATACCAAAAAATAAGGCTTGTCCTTTGGACCTAGAGTCTTTTCTCCTCCCAGCAGCCATGAAGTGAAGAAACAGATCATCTAAAGTGAATTTCTCTATTGTTAGACATCAGGAAAATCCTTTAAATACATTTTGAGATAGAATCTCCACACATAATAGTGACAACTTCTTCCTGAAGTAATTAGAAATGATGAAGAGTATGGTATCCACCTTTATTTTTAATCAATTATATTCCAAAGAAAAATATGACATTTTCCAGCACGCTGTAAATGGCAATCTCAAACTAAATCTCAATTCCTAATAATATAATTTCCCTAATACGTGATTATATAAGCTAAAGTAAAATATCCATCATAAAAAATGTTAAAATTGTAGAGTTTCTTATTTTACAATTTTTAAAAATCACTTTTCGGCCTTCTTGGTCATGTATACTGACTTTTTACTATAAAGGTTGTTTTAATATCAAAATAACGATATTCTATGACCATCCTCAATAACCAAAATTCTACCACATATATTTTCTTCTGCCACATACATAGCTCTCATTAAATGAAGAGAAGTGAAATGTCCAGGAAATCTATTAATCTATTAATATTCTTTTTCAAAATATCATGTTCCATTTTATCCCAATATTACAATTATTTACCCATCACTAAAGACTCTTGTTATATTTTTACTATTTCTCCTCTTGAGTCTTGATTTAAATTCACCTTTTTGCTTGCTGAACTCTATCTTCAAGTTATTTTTTTTCTTTTTTCTGTTTCTTTTTTTTTAAACATCTTTATTGGAGTATAATTGCTTTACAATGGTGTGTTAGTTTCTGCTTTATAACAAAGTGAATCAGCTATATTCAAGTTATTTTTAAACAAGAAAATTATACAGATGGTATATTTTCTGAGAACTCACATGTCAGAATCTCTTTCTACTTCCTTTTTCTCATTTTATAGGAATATTGGACCATAAACTTTCCCAAATAATTGTATATACATTATTGCCTTGTATTCTAGTGTTTTTGTTATAGAGTAGAAGTCTAAGGCTGGTGTGATTTTTATTCTTATATAGGTTACCTTTTTGGTTTCTGGATGAAGATAGGAAATCTTTATCCTATAACTTTTTATCTTTTCTTTTTTTTTTTTTTTTGCCAAGAGATCTAGATGTGGTTATATTTGGCACTAAACTTTGGGAAATTATGAGCATTTTCAATGTTCTCATTCTGGAAAAATGTTCTTCCTCTATAAATTTGATGATTGATTCTGTTCCAATTGTTCTTTTTTTTCTTCCTCAGGAACAAAAATGATTTATTACCTGAATGTCCATTTTCTGCTCTCCATGTCAATCATTATTTCTAGTTCCAGCTCAGGTTACTTTCCTCTGCATTCTGAAAGATCTCATCAGATCTATACTCCCAAAAACCACTTATCTCTGTTATTTGGCGTCACTTTTTCTTTTTACTACTTCTACATGGATTTTATATGTTATGACATTTCTGTGATATTTTGAATTTTCTTTAGTGACAGACACCTCTTTCGTTATGTGTACTCTTATCACAGTATATTTTCCCCTTATGTTTGGCTACTTTTTTTTTTTTTTTTTTTGTGGTACGCGGGCTTCTCACTGCTGTGGCCTCTCCCATTGTGGAGCAACAGGCTCTGGACGCCCAGGCTCAGTGGCCATGGCTCATGGGCGCAGCCGCTCCGCGGCATGAGGGATCTTCCCAGACTGGGGCATGAACCCATGTCCCCTGCATCAGGACTCTCAACCACTGCGCCACCAGGGAAGCCCATGTTTGGCTACTTTTGTTTAATAAGATCATGTCTTCTTGCATATCTTTGCTGATACCAAGCACATGTCCTAAAATTTTTTGAAGAAAACTTTCTGAGATATGTCTGTCTTCTGAGTTTATATATCATCTGATTTAGAGGACCTTAACCATGACATACAGTTAGATGCAGGATTAATTTCTGATCTTACAAAGAGAGTATATGAAAACTACATCAACCACCCATTTTAGAGTACCACCAGCTCCAGCATTCACTGGTGCCAGTGCTCTTTCTTTCTCTGTTTAAATTGCTTTTCATTAGTCCATTCCTTGTGTGATAACAAAATACCATAGATTGGGTAGTTTATAAACGGCAGAAATATATTTCTCACAGTTCTGAAGGCTAGAAGTCTGAAATCAGGGTGCCAGTATGGTCCGGTGAGGGCCCTCTTCTGACTCAGACGTCTTGCTGTATAGTCAAATGGTGGAAGAGGCTAGGGATCCCTGTGCACACTCTTCCGTAAGGCCCTAATCCCATTCATGAGAGCTCCATCCTCATGACTTAAGCACCTTCACCTACTAATACCACCACCTTTAAGGGTTAGGATTTCAACTATAAATTTTGGGGTACACATTCAGACCATTTAATAAAATAACTACATTTTCATAGAACTTTTCATCTTTCCTGTGTCCCTAGATAGGATGGTATGCTGGACAGTGTGGCTTCTTTTGAACACACACAGAGAGAAAAGACTTGATGGGTCACAACTGGATGGTTCAAACTATAGTTTCTATTTGGCTAGCTTTATTCCCTGGGCTAGGGAATCAAAATAGCAGTGGCTTTGTCAGAATTGTTGGGGTTCTCCACACAATTCTGGTTCAGGGATATAGCTTGGGTCATCTAAGAAGTTGCTTTTTAAACCAACCAACCGAACACTGCAGTTACTGAAAATTACCACCAGAATTTATAATTTTTCTTATCCTTTCTTAATTTCTGGTGATTTTGCTCCTTTTGCCTTTGAACAATACCATAGACTCAATTTTTTTCATCTGCAATATGAGGATAATAACATCTAACATAGAGGGTTGTTATAAAAATTAGGGAAAATATATGTAACACTATGTACAGGGCCTGGCTCATAACTAGTAGATATTATTTTTATTATTATTATCTTCATGCTTACTTTAAGGGGAAGTTGGGAGAGCAAGTATTAGGCACTACTGATATGGCACCATATTAACCTAGACACTCTATTTGTTCAATTTTATGGTCACCTTAAGCTAAAGCTATTTAACACTAAGGGAGTTATGATAAATTTGTAAATATGATTTCAGGCAACTATTTTTACCTGTTTTTGAATAAAACCCCTTTTTGTAAAAAAAAAACAAAACACTTGTATTCTTAACAAAATATAAATAATTAAAAAGCACATTAATAAAGTATGCTAATATACTTTCAAGTATTACTTAAGGTTGATTTGAAGTCTAATCAATTGAGGGTTTGCTATCAGGGAATCAGAATTTTTTTTAAAACTAGTCTTTTAAATTTTAGAAAAGCAAAAAAGTCATTGTATTTAAGACTTAAATATCAGGGCTTTACAAAGACAGTCTACAGATTCATGTCAAGGCAGAATCATGACCGACATTCAGTGTTGGGCTCTCTCTCAGTAGTAAGAATACAAGCTTTGATGTGGATCCTTCTAATTTTATATACAACTCTGTCATTTACCAGCTGGGTGACCTCCAGTAGTTTACGTTCTCCTCCAGAGCCGAGTTTTCTCATTTGAAAAGTATTTTGCTATAAATGTATCTGAAACCCTTAGCAGAGGATCTATACATTTTTATGCTCAGTAATTTATCTACCCACCTGTTTATTCATCCGTATATGCTTTATATGGAGACCGAAGTTAATTCCTGGTTTCGATGCCTTGAAATGTTGGTAAATATTTCTTCTGAACCTCAATAGGATTAGTAGGACCCCTACAGAATAACCCCAGAGACTGAGTGCTAGGTAGGAATGGGTTAAAGAATAGCAGGTTCAATGGACTGTCTAACCATCTGCACGCAGTGCAAATCAGGATGTGCTTTTCTTCCACTCCTTTTCATGAAAGCAAACTAACGCATGTTTCTGTGACAGACTGTGGAATAAGGATGACGTCTTCATACATGCCATTACTAGCATCCTCTTCTACTGAAAGTGTTGTCCAAGGAAGTGAAACAGCTATGGAAGGGGAGTGGCCATAGCAGGCCAGCCTCCAGCTCATAGGGGCAGGCCATCAGTGCGGAGCTAGCTTCATCAGTAACACTTGGCTGCTCACGGCCGCTCACTGCTTCCGCAAGTAAGTTTATTAGAGCTGTTGCTAGTCTTCCTTACTCAGTTATTAATTACCGTCAATTTAGTGCTGGGAAGAGTCCAATCTCACCAGCTTAGCCTCTACTCCATTCTGGATGGACCCTGTCCCCTAAATACATTATGGTTACTCTATGCCCCAATCATACTCATCCCCTCACCCTTCTCTCCGTATCTATCATGTTTGGTTTGCATCATTCTTACGGCTCTTACAACATATTCTCTTGTAGCATCATGACACCAGTGTGATCTTTTCTACTATACCATAAATTATTTTAGTTTAAAGACTATCATATATGTAACAAATTTAAACTCTTCTACCTATTTAAAGAGAAAATTCAGCCACTTTAAAAAATATTATTCCATCTATCCTCCAACTATCAACATCCACCATCACTTTAGTAAGTGATGAGAAAAAAATCAAATAAGAAAAAAGAAAAAAATCAAAGGTATGACTCTTGAAGCTCTCCCTTCCAATTGCATTATCCAAGAACTGTGTGGGCTTTTATGGACCAGAGAGGTGTGTGGATGGTGAGAGAGACCAGCCAGCCTTTATCACTGCCCTCATAGAATGTAAGACTGATCACACACAATCTAAAAGGAGCTCTCTGCTTGGGCTTTCACAGTTGTAGCTCTTAACACTCAGCTATATCACTTCACATACACAGACATGCACAGGCACGCTATTGCCCCAAGACCAGGGACACACTATCTTTTCTCCCTGAGGTTTCACTATCAGGGTACAGAAAGTTTTTCCTTTTAAACCCTCAAAACACAAAAGCTCTGAGTAAAGCCCTGGCCAGTGGCACTGTTCACACACCCTTTCAGAGGAAACTATCCTTGGTGTGTCTAGGAGGTGCTTGATCATCCTTCTGTGGTAACACCCAAATTGTTTCAAGATGCCTACACCTTTATTTATGGAGCAGACGTGCAATGAGAATAACCTAATGAATTTAAGGTGATTGTCACTCTCTCATGAAAGAAGAGAAAAGGGACTCACACAAATTCACAACCCTGAAAATGACTAGCATCATGCCTTAGGTAAACTTGAGTCTCACTAATTTTTCAAGGCTTTCTGATTTTTTTTCATGTTTACAGACTCCTCCAATCTTCACACTCGTGTTTGGGAGTGTCATCTATTTTGCTTTGTAACTGATCTTTGCTTATATAAATTAAAAATAAATAAGCCCAGAATGTCAATACATTTAGTGAAGAATATAAGCTATAATGACTGAGATACATTTTCGGCAGGTCCAGTGCCATCTCTGTGTGTTGGCAGACCTACATGGGGATTGGCCATTGAGTTTGATAAAAATAGAGATAACTGGTGACCTTGATAAAAGAAACTGTGATTATATGATGGGAATGGGAATGAATTCAAGAGAGAAAAGAAGGAGAAGGATTGGATGTAGTGAGTTTAGATGCCACTTTCAAGGAGTTTTTAAATGAATGGGAGCAGAGAAATTTGACAGTTGGGGGTGGTTGTGGACTCAAAGGAAGGATTTTTTAAAATATGAGAAATGTAATAGCATATTTTATGCCAGTAATAATAATAATATAAAAGAGTTGGGAAAGGTAATGATCCTGGAGAGAAAGGGTTCCATTTCGCAGGTGATATAATTTCATGTAACTGCATAATGCAGTGTACTGTTGTGAAGGAAAAATAAGGATTCTTTGAAGACAATTTCACAATTATCCAAATACTTTTAAACTTTTTATGTTTTTTTCCCTACAGAATTAGTGTATTTTTAAAATTTTTATTTAAGACAAATGTTAGTACCTTTATGTCCATGAAAAATGATCCCAGTCTTTGTGAAACAAGAGTGTGTAGGGAAAAAGTTCTTGACAGGATATCATGAGACCTAGGCCATCTCTCTCTGACAGTAACCAGGTGGATACGTGACTTACCTGCGCAAGCCATTTAACTTCTTAGTGAGTCTTAGTGTTCTTATCCACAAAACATATTGAACTGTGCCTATGACTGGAGACTCCCTTTCTGGTTGATGATGCATGAAGAGATGGGTATTCCTGTTTTGTCCACTCCATTAGCTTACAAGCTCCTTAAGGACTGAAGTAACATATGTCTTTGTAGCTTCCAGAATTCTAGTTTTCAAATGAATGCTTCAGCCCTAAGATTTCTGCTTTGAATAAAATCTCCCTTTAAAGTGTAAATAAGTAAAACACATGAGAGGCACTTCCCTGGTGCCGCAGTGGTTAAGAATCCGCCTGCCAATACAGAGGACACGGGTTCAATCCCTGGTCCGGGAAGATCCCATATGCCGTGGAGCAACTAAGCCCATGCACCACAACTACCGAGCCTGCACTCTAGATCCTGCAAGCCACAACCACTGAGCCCACACGCCACTACTACTGAAGCCTGTGTACCCTAGAGCCTGTGCACCACAACTACTGAAGCCCCCACGCTCTAGGGCTTGCGGACCTCAACTACTGAGCCCACGTGCTGCAACTACTGAAGCACGCACGCTTAGAGCCTGTGCTCTACAGCAAGAGAAGCTGCCCCAATGAGAAGCCTGCACACTGCAGCGAAGGGTAGCCCCCGCTCACCACAACTAGAGAAAACCCGCGTGCAGCAATGAAGACCCAACGCAGACAAAAAGAAAAAACAAATTATATACATAACCAAGTGGAAATTAAAAAACAAAAACAGATGAGAGAGGAGCCCTCCCCATATCCCAATCCCTCCACCCCTAGGCTCTGCCTGCTCATCCCTGGGGCAGTGCAGAGTACTCTGAAAACTACTGATCTTTCAGGTTTTTCATTATACTTAAAAGTTATGATTCACCAACACAGTAATCCTGCATGAACAAGGAAATCCCCTTTCTGAATTCTCTTCTGTGTGATTTGCTTTTAAATAATTTTCTTCTACATAGAGAATTTCAAGTTTCTATATATTTCTAGTCATTCTTGAAAGGGATAATTAGACAAAGAGGGAACTGGGCTTTAGATTAGAATAGGGAGGTAAAGAGATGATAGGAGTAGACAGAATTTGCTTGTTATGTAACCTTGTGGTACAGAAAAGCATCTGTGTTAAGGAAGAGCCTCAAAAATAGTAAGAGGGACTGATTAGGCCAGGTCAAAGGCGGTGGGAGCACTAACAACATGACACTGAATAGGGCCGCTTAGCCCTTGAGTATTGGGGCAGGGTATGGGCCTTGGGTGGAGAAACAATCCTGTGTACATATGAGGGTTTGTGAAACAGACAAATTGCACTTTATCTCAAAGGTCAAGGTAAGACCCAGTAAACAAGAACTGACAGGTGAGTCATAAAATAAGAATGGATGGAGTGTCTCATATAGAAGGAAAATACCTCTTATGGTGCATAATATCCAAAACAAATCAAAATTAATTTCTACATACTTCACTGAAATTATAGAAGAAATCAAATTTGAAGAGTTTCTAATAAACAAGGAATTAAAATATTAGAAACTAATTGTATAGTAGCCATTACTATTATTATTCCAAACATAGCATGGAATTCCATTTAGTTACTGTACTCTCTTTAATTTTAGAGTATGTAAAATATTTTAAGGGCTTTCATACTCTCATTTGTATCAATATTTTAACCTCTTTTTTCCATAAGGTCATCAACTGCAAATTCTCTCACCATAGGGATTTTTCAGGAGCATAATTCCAATAGTTGGGGAGAATATGGTCTCAATCTTTTTTTAAAGGATAGAGTTAAGCATCACACATTTTACCCTTTATATTTTGCAGACATAAAGACCCAAGTCAATGGATTGCTACTTTTGGCACGACTATAACACCACCCGCAGTGCAACGAAGTGTGAGGAAAATTACCTTTCATGAGAATTACCATAGAGAAACAAATGAAAATGACATTGCTTTGGCTCAGCTTGCTACCCGAGTTGAGTTTTCAAAGGTAGTTCAGAGTTTGCCTCCCAGATTCATCCATAAAGTTGCCGTCTAAAACAAGTGTATTCGTCACAAGGTTTGGATCCATTGTAGATGATGGTGAGCTGTTCAACATAATTTACTTCTTAGTACAATTTTATCTTGGGATCTAATGAGGCATCTAGGGGATACCGCTTTAGACTCTTCATTAAAATGTGGATGTTTCTAATGTGTATGGCTCTGAGAAGAACAAGGTACTGTGGGTTAAAAAGTAAAAGGAATCAGATACCTGTCCTTGAGGAGTTCACAATTAATTGGAGCAGTGGTGAGGAAAGGGAGAGGTCAGTAACATGATGAACAGAACAGACCGTTTTAGATACTATAAGGAACAAAATGCTATGGGAGTACAAGGGAGTAAAGGATTACAAATTGTATATTTGCCAGATGTAAACACTCCCGGCTAGCATATACTTCATATACTTTTTTTGGTATAAATTCTTCCTAATTTTAATGAGGATATATAATGATCATAAACATGAAAGTGTTTTGTAAATGTTTTGAGACTCAGTTGTGCAGTATTCTCTCCTCCTAACCACTGGCCTTACTCTCTGCTGGTGTCATATTGTTGCTGTATCTTGGGCATTTGTTTTGTTTCTCATGTTTTGAAACACCTGAAATAACATGCAGGGGTCCCCAACCCCCAGGCCGTGGCCCGGTAGCAGTCTGTAGCCTGGTAGCAGTCTGTAGCCTGTTAGGAACTGGGCCGCACAGCAGGAGGTGAGCAGTGGGCAAGTGAGAGAAGCTTCATCTGCTGCCCCCTATCGCTCGCATTACCAACTGAACCAACGCTTACACCCACTGGTCCATGGAAAAACTGTCTTCCACGAAAACGGTCCCTGCTGCCAAAAAGGTTGGGGACAGCTGCTATACAGCATAGAGTAGGACAAATAGACCTGTGCTGCTTGTACCCTGGTTTCTTCTTGAGTAGCTTTTGGAAAATCAATGAACTCCTCTGAGCCTCAATTCCCTTACATGGAAAAATGTGAAGTTGGACAAGATCAGTGTGATGAACCCTCTTCTCATGAAAAAAAAAGGGCATACACACACAATGTTGCATGTAGTTTTGAGGGTTCCAATAACTCTTGAAGAGCCAAAAATATGATATAATATTGGGTCACGTATGTGTATTGTTCCTTGCATGTAGGCATTTTTGACACAGAAAATAAAATTAGACAATAATTAAATAATAAAAATCTTAATGCTTTTGTTCCTAGGAATATACAATTTATGTGTCTTCTGAGTCTTAGATATAACTCTATTCAAAGAACATGTTTTTCGTTTTTACATTTGTTTGTGTAATAGGACCTACACAAAATAGACTTCGGCAAGCCAGGGTGGAAACCATAAGCACTGATGTGTGTAACAGAAAGGATGTGTATGATGGCCTGATAACTTCAGGAATGTTATGTGCTGGATTCATGGATGGAAAAGCAGATGCATGTAAGGTAAGTCCAAAGTCAAGGTCAAAACTTTAAAAGGAAAGTTTCCATTAACTATTTCTAATTTGGGCATATACTTTACCTGGGAGAAAAAAAAATGACATGAATTTTACCAAAGACACAGTTTGCTTAAATAGACATGATAACAAAAATGATTGTACTGAGTGTTTACTATGCCAAAACAATGCTAAGCACTTTCTATACATTATTTCATTTAATATAATGAGATTGAAGCATTACTATAATTATCCCTATTTTACAAATTAGGAAATTAAAGTCTATTGCTCCAAATTTCTGGTTCACACAATAACTCTTATGCTCTATTGTTATTTTCTTAAACAAATTTGGAATCAAAAGACAGAGAAACCTCTCCTCTGAAGACCACTTTATTCAGCTCTATCATCATCTCTCATGCATCTTGTTTTTATTCCCCCACCTCCAAATCTCTCTTTGTCCCTTTCATTCTTTCATGACTGACACCTGAAACAGATTTTGTCTCCATCCCAAGGCCTGCAATATTAACGTCAACTCACTTAAACGCTGGATTCTTAGTTCCTAGATCTCCTAACCTCCAGTGATCTTCACTCCTCCTCAGTCACCTATTCTTAGGGTCACACCTTGAGCTTTGTCACCAAAAACTATTCCATTTCCAGCAACACTAAATCCCCAAGTCATCCTATTTAACAACAATCCTCAATCCTTCTGCCTGCTTTTCAACTACTTCTGTTTCTTTGGCCACACTCTGTTACACCCCAACCTTCCAACCCTCACCCCCCCAACATACACAACTTACACATATATTCTTTGTGTACCTTCTCTGTTTTATTTTTATCTTTAGCTCTTGTACCATTCAGCACACAATATATTTTATTTAACTGGCTTATTATCTGTCTCTTTCACTAACCTAGAATGTGAGCTCCATGAAGGCACACATTTTAGAGCATCTATTTTATTTTACTGCTGTATTACCAACACCTAAAACAGTGCCTGGCACAAATATTTGTTGGCTGAATATCATCCTTCAATTTCATAGAGACCTGTAGAGCACAGCTTCTCTGCTATTTCACATCCCATTAATCCTTTCCTTTCATCTACCATCCACTTGTCCAATTTAGATTTCACTGTGATCTTTTTTTTTTTTTTCGCCACGCCTTGTGGCATGTGGGATCTTAGTTCCCCCACCAGGGATCAAACCCCTGCCCCCTGCAGTGGAAGCATGGAGTCTTAACCACTGGACCGCCAGGGAAGTCCCTGTGATCATTTTTTAAACACTTTTGCTAATACCCCAAGCCCACCTGATGCTCTCTCTTCCCAGTATTTCTGTCTGACAAAGTCCCAAACGTGGAAGAACTCAATTATTTAGTCTCTCTCTCTCTCTGACTGTATCTGGAAAGTCAAATGCTCCTGGAAGAAATACAAGAGAACCCATGGTTCCACTATAGGTTCCAGATAACAAAACTGACAACCTTACTCTTTTTGTTAGTTTGTTTTTTTCTAAATCTACCTTTCTCTGAATTCTTCCGCCATTTTCTACTTTCCTTAATTTTCAGTTTCTCCTGCCTGTTTATTCTCAACTGATGATTTTGTTTCTCAATTTTCAAAGAAAAATATAAGTCGAAAGAGGGGAGTTTCCCATCTTCCCAGCACCAAGCATACAGACATGCCTTCATCCGGACCCTTGTCATCCACCTTCAGCTTAGATCACAACAGAGGAGCTGCCTCTTCGCTAAGGCTGGTCCCTTCTCCTTTGCTCCATTTCTTCTTCTTGCTGGCCTCTGGGGAAGTTTACACTGGCAATTATGTCCTCTCTCTCTCTTTTCAGACTCAACGTTTCTCTTGTAACTAGATCCTTCTCTATTCAGATCTCTTAAGTTAGGGAAAAAAAGAAATAGCCAATTCTTTTTTGACCCATAATGCCTCCAGCTAGCTTCTCATCTTATCTCTTGACCACCAAATATTTGTGAAAATGTCTCTACCCATGGTCTCAATTTCCTCACCTCCCACTAACTCCTCAAACCATTTCAATATGGTTTTTGCCCTATTACTTCATCAAAATCTCTCTTCCTGATGTTTTCAATGAACCACTAATGACGTTATACAAATTTTTTGGTCTTCTTTTTTTTTTAACCTCTTAACAGCATTTAATAATGCTTACCACTCCCTCTTTCTTGAAATATTGTCTTCCCTTGGCTTGTAATGATTTTCATCCTACATCTGTCTGCTCCTTCTCTGTCTCCTTTTCAGGCTCATTCTCTTAATCCCATCTAATACATGTTAATCTATCCTATGCCTGTTTCTTTTTTCACTCTATACTTTCTCCCCAGAGAATCTAATTCTCTCTCATACCTTCAATTATCATCTTTTTGTTGATGTTTCATACATTTATACTTTTAGTCCTAACCTCCTTTTTAATCTCCAGACTTATATATTCTATTCCTGCTTGGCAGCTCCAGTTGGATGTTTCAAAGGCATCTCAGATTCAAATGTTGTACATGATTCTGTTCTTATTCCCCTCCCCACCTGATCTTCTTCCTATGTTTTGTATCTCTATGAATGGAATCCCCTTTCATTATGTTAAATAAGCCAGAGTCTAGAAATCATTCTAATTTCTCTCTTTATCCCATATCCAATTGATTACCTAATCCCATGGGTTTTACCTCCTAAAATCTCTCTCCACCATCTCTTGCCTTTCTCTCTTCTCTCAACCTCCCTCTCCTCCCCTTCCCTTCCCTCCAACCCCCAACCACATTAACCATCTAGTTTCTCTCCCTTATATTCATTGTTATGCTCCTTTAGTGCATTAGTCAAATGAATGCCAGGACAGTTTCTAACAAGATGTAATCTGATCATGTCAACCCCCTCCTTAAAACACTTAAAACTTCAGTGGTTTACCTTTGCTTTTATCTTACGATAAAAATCAAAACCGTCTGTAAAAGACCCATAGGGCTCCATATAGACTAGTCTCTCCTTACCTCTATGGCCTCATTATGTACCACTTGCCCCGTTGCTGTCTTCTCTCCAGTCCCCCTTTCTACAGGCCTTTGCATATGCCAGGCTCCTTCATGCCCAGAGCATTTGTCATGCTGTTCCCTCTGTCTAGAACACATTTTATCCACACCTTTCTTTTCATGATTTCCTCCTCTTTAGATATCAGCTCAATTACATCTCATCAAGGCAAACATCCCTTTCCTCCCTGACTAGTCGAATCCCCTTTTTTACAAATTTTGCATATTTGTAGGCTTATTTAATATTGTGGGTTTTTTAACCTAAATGTCAAGCTCTATGAGCATAGGGACCGTTCATTTTTGGTCATCGTTTTATCCTCAATGTCCATCAGAATGCCTGGGACACATAATAGGAATTCAATAAATAGCTGATAGAAGAAAAAATAAATGAAGGAGGTGGAAGAGGCACAGAGAGGTTACCCTGTGTATCTTACCTCAGGTCACACAACCAGTAATTAATAGAACTAGACCTGAAACTTGGGCAGTTCAACTACTGAGACCACAATTTTAATCTCTACACTTACAACTGTTTATTTACTTAATCTTCCTTGATCCAAAAGAGATTTAATCTATATAAAATTCAGAAAGCAAACATAAATTAGAACTAGGTGAGTAACAGAAAAGGAGACCAAGATTAGGTCCATAAAATACAGTCAAGCTAAGACATTCAGAAGAGATCACAGAAAATTTCTACCTAGGCACAAATACCAACCTCATGTTAAATATTTTAGATAAATGCTTACTAAACCCCATGCTTAAAGGGTCTAATAATACTAGCAAAAAAAATCTAGGGATGCTGAACCAGAAATAATGTAACCATTCCATATGAATGAGTGTTAGTCTTTCTAGAAAACAATTCACTTTAAAGTTTAGCACAAAATTTTAACTCAGTTGAGAGAAACATCATATAATCTGTCTCTAGTTTGGTTGCATATTCTGTGTACCAGTTTCCATTTTTCCTGTGGAAGAGAGATGACTGCAGTGGCCTTCCTATTGATGTTAACAATTTTAAATATATTTTTTTCTCTAGGGAGATTGTGGTGGACCTCTGGTTTATGATAATCATGACATCTGGTACCTTGTCAGTATAGTAAGTTGGGGACAATCATGAGCTCTTCCCAAAAAACCTGGGGTCTACACAAGAGTGAGTTAGTATCGAGGCTGGATTGCCTCAAAGACGGGTATCTAGTGTGAATTGACCATGAATTTTATCCATGGCACACAGAGCTAAAACTCCTGCATATTGTGTATTATTTATATTCTTGTGGTTTGAATCAGTGCTTGTGCTGGATGTCAAGAAGTCCTTCAGAGTCAGACCAATCTAATATCATGAGGTGGACTTTGTATACACGTGACAGAAGTATTTCTCTACCCTAAGCAAAGAAGACACAGCAAATGACACAAGTAGCACCAACTCCTCACTCACAAGAGAACTGTGATCTTATTAATCAGATGAATATTTATAAATGCTTTCCCCCAAGTGAAGATGGGGAACATCACTTTCCACAGGATATGAAGAGCTGCCAGGGCTGTCAAAATCTTACCTCATACACTACTTGGAGCACTTGGGATTCATATAGCAAAATATCAAACAGCAATCATCCCTGAGGATTCAGGGCTTCAACATTCTAGGACTGATGACTGGACATTCAATGGCTAGAATGGAGAAGTGTGGGTTTTGTAATATAATTTGAACTCTAACCTGGGTTTATAAATAGTAATACAGATCATTATCATTAACCACGAGAGTCGCCATTTAAAAGATGTTTAAATGTATCTGAACTTGCTGTTAACATTGGGTTATACACACAAGCACTAGCTTCAGGATGCATGTTGTATTGTTACTAAGCATTTCTGATTTATTCTTTAACAGCATCTTGCCATCCATGCATCATTTGGAGTTAGACCAAAAAGGAGAATAAAGACAACTCTTGGGAACACTCTTCCATGGGTAGAAGATAAAAGGAACCAATGGGACCAAGGCTAGAAGAGTTGAGTTTCAAATGATTAATAACAAAACAAGCACTCTAGGGCTTCCCTGGTGGCGCAGTGGTTGAGAGTCCGCCTGCCGATGCAGGGGACACGGGTTCGTGCCCCGATCCGGGAAGATCCCACATGCCGTGGAGCGGCTGGGCGCGTGAGCCATGGCCGCTGAGCCTGTGCGTCCGGAGCCTGTGCTCCGCGACGGGAGAGGCCATAGCAGTGAGAGGCCTGCATACCGCAAAAAAAAAAAAAAAAAAACAAGCACTCTAGATTTTTGTTGGAATGAGACATCCAATTATTTATTTAGATATACCTACATTAGCATATGGTGCTTTCATAAGTCTTCAGTTCTCTGTCAAGTCAGATGCCTACCAGAATGTCAGGTTAGGAGAGTTGATTTGTACAAAGCACTTAGGATAGTGCCTGGCATATATTATACATTATATAAAGGTTTGTTATAATGGAAAGGAATGTCTCTATGAGTTTTAATGTAAATAAACTTAATTTGTCAAATAAGTGAATGACGTTGGGGCTTAAACCAGCCCCAAGTCTAGGGGTGGAGAGCACAGGCTTTGGCACCAGGCTGCCTGAGCTTGAACACTGGCTTTGCCACGTATAAGTTGTGTCCTTAACATCTCTGTGCATTAGTTCTTTCATTTCTGCAGTGAGAATAAAAATAGTACCTACCTAAGATCATCATGAGGATTAAATGCATGCTTACAAGTAAATTACTTGGAACAGTGTCTGTACACAGCAGGCTCTCAATATAGACTAGGGACTATCAACTATTATTCATTTGTTTAGGACTCAATAAAACAATATACTTTTAAAAAACTGTATCTTTCTTCTTTAAAATCATGTACTTGATTTCAGAATACTTAAAATTACGTTGTAAAAACAATTAGGTGAATTACTAGGTTTTCAAAATCACTTTTTATGTCTCATTAATGTATGTTGAACCAAGGCTTCTTATACACAAGTAGTCATAGGATACAAGGTCATCTGTCACCAGGGTTGTGACTACAGATGCAGCTGTTTTCACATCCAGGTCTCAAATGTAAGACCTCAAACACTAGACTTGTTGCTCTGATTTACTGGAGAAAAGTTTAGCCTCTTAGTTTCTTTAATAACTAAAACTTTTAATTTACATGTATATGTGTTATATGTAATATATGCAAACAAGATAAATATAACTAAAAAACTCCTAGTTATTATTTAATATCAATATTAAGATATAATAAACATGAAAGGGTCATCACACACACTTTTTAAAAGAAAAGGTCACCAAATTTCTGAGTTGATGACTACTAACAATTAAATATCAACAGGAAAAACAGAGTAAAAATTTAAATTCTTATGCTTCCTTTTGTACGTAGAGAAAAAGCCAAAGCTTTCTGGAGAATATTTAGCATATTCAAGATGTGTTTGACTGATGATATATCTTTTTTTATGTTAAAGCCTAATGCATCATTTGGTAAAAACAAGAAAACAAATCTGCCTACAAAAAAATTATTTTCTACTAATTAATTTCTATAAGAATGGATATGTGCTTTTGTGTACCTCTATTTATATTTCAGAAGACTGTGATAACTTTTTGCAAATGTCTGTGAAACTATATACTTATTTAAATAATTATATGATTAGTTTAATTCAACTCAATGACATTTTAAAACAAATGAGAAATGCAAAAGGCTACAGGAAAATCTAAGAAATGGAAAAGTAGATTTTAAAATAGGATTTATGTATCCTATTTCTAGTTTGATCCTGACTTATTGACTGGTGTTATGGGAATCATGCGATAACTTTTGACTCATATTTTCCATCTACCATAAGGGACATTAAGCTATTTACCCCATGGTATTGTTGTGAGGCTTTCCTGTTGAATAATAAAGTTGAAAAGTCAAATATTTAAAACCTGCTCAAAAAATGCAAAGTATATTATTGCAAACTGATATCAGTACAGATGATACTGCAAATGCATTAAGATTATAAAGAAGGTGCCTTTTTTTTTTTAGTGTTAGCATTTTTATTTATCAGTATTATTGCTTGGTGAATTTTACATATATATTGTGGTTAAAAAAAAACCTGGGTTTTGTCTCTTATGCTGTGACTGCTATAATGATATATCTTTTCATAGGTAAAAAACTCTACAATTTGACTCGTTTTAAAAGACAGGTCAGGGCTTCCCTGGTGGTGCAGTGGTTGAGAGTCCACCTGCCGATGCAGGGGACACAGGTTCGTGCTCCGGTCTGGGAAGATCCCACATGCCGCGGAGCGGCTGGGCCCATGGGCCATGGCCGCTGAGCCTGTGCGTCCCGGAGCCTGTGCTCTGCAACGGGAGAGGCCACAACGGTGAGAAGCCCGTGTACCGCAAAAAAAAAAAAAAAAAAAAAAAAAGACAGGTCAAATTCATTAGGTTGACAGTAAATGATACAGCACATAACCTCTGTGGAATGCCATGAGAACTAAAGGGTTAGTTTTTAATACTAGAGTAAGAATTGAACAAAACTTATTGCAATGCTTAACCACCTCTCAGTTAAATCTTCATGATTCAATAACAATAAGAACAAAAATATATTAATAGCAATCGCCCAGTGAACTTATTGCTTTGTTCATATATTTATTTGACAGAGAGGGGATGTGTGCAAGGCATTCCTTCATGCCATCATGGAAATGAAAAATAAACTTGTTACAAATTATTGAAGTTAATGCCAGAATTATAGCTGTTAGAGCTGGGAGAGACCTAAAAGACTGTCTATATCAACCTCCTTTTTTGACTCATGTGAAATCAAAGCCAAGAGAATTTCCCCGAAGAATACAGTAGGTGATAGCCAGTAGAGGAACAGAATCCAGGAGCTCTTTCATCCAGTTCAGTCTTCTCTGCACTACTCTGTGTTATGCACATTCACTAGCCAGGGATATTGCAGTTCTAGAAGTCACTGGGATTAAATGATTGTTGCCAAACAGATGTTTCTCCTTGGAAAAAATGTAAGTTAAACTCACATGGTGTTTAGCAAAGTATATCATTTAACCAAACCAGTTTTATGGTTAAGACAAATACTACCACTTAAAACTATATCCAACTATACCTAAGGAAATGAAGGATGATTTTAACATAGGCAAAGCTGCAGAGCCAATTAAATTGGCAGGTGAGAACACTCCATGGAAAGCTTACCCTCCAAATCTATATCTTACCCCATCCCTTTCTCACCCTCCACACTAAGCTTATGAAGTAATTTAAAGACTTGATGTGGTATAAATTATATACCATATTTTAAAATAAGGAGCAGCAAAATAGTTCAAACCCTGCTGAAACAACAAAAGTTTGTTTTGAATTTTGCTCTTTTTAATGCCTTATTAGAAAATCTGTTTTATAAACAAAACTACAGGAAGCACACTAAAATGCAGCAAACTAAAAAGTTTTGATTAAGATGATTTTGTAAATACTTACAATAAACATTCTTTTACAGGTTTCAGTATTTTTCTTGCCTGAAAGTTTTAACTATGGCTAATAAGAAATGAGAAAAATGTAATCTTGTCACACAATTAAGAAGAGAAATACATCTTTACTCCCAACTGTCCTTATCCTGTTAAATGGAACTTAATCTATCTCCTCACGATGTTATGAGGCTTTCCTCTTGAATAATAAATTAAAGTCCAAATTCAGAGAATGTTTCAAACTGTTTGAAAAGTGCAAAGTATATTATTATAAATTGGTATCAGCACAGCTGATGCTGCACATGCACTAAGATTGTCATTGTTTTTATACAATGTCAGCATTATCATTAGTATTGCTTTATGTATTTTGCAAATACCACTGTTTTGTTGAAATTATATTTAGCATTTTCTTGAAGAGAAATAATATATAATACAGCTCATATGGTTAATATTAATTTATCACAAAAAGAAAAGTACCAAGCAAATCAAATTAATTGTTGTTCACTTGATAGCTTTAAGACTGAATATAGTCCCAACTCATTTTATTTACAGCATATTTTATGACAACTTGTTGGAGAATTCTATAATTAATCACTGTATAGCATAGGGAACTCTACTCAATACTCTGTCATGACCTATATGGGAAAAGAATCTAAAAAAGAGTGGAGATATTTATATATATTATATATATGTATAACTGATTTGCTTTGCTGTACACCTGAAACTAACACAACATTGTAAATCAACTATACTCCAATAAAAATTAAAAAAAAGAAAAAATCAACCGGGAACATTGTTAAAGTTATTACATAGCTGACAATGGAAAATACCAAAATCATTCCAAAGTCAGAATTTAACAAAGTATATTTTAAAGACTCTGCTTAGTAATATCTTAGTCTACATTCTGAATTATTAAAGATTCTTTAACTTAAGTCACAGAGCTATGTAATTGTGAGTATGCTAACCAGATGTCATAGGTTTCCTGTGAAGTTCTATTTTTATACATTTTGTTCCATTGTTAGAATCTATGTCCCAACTTTTATTTAAAATTTAGTTTTGGAGATGAGGAGATCACCCTGTTAGATCTTTCTTCTCTTTCCATTCCCAAATGTCAGTGCTCTCCATGCAAGATGTTCAGATGCCCCCCTAAGAAATGTTTTCAGGAGGAGAAATGTCAGAAATGCATAGGATTACCTTCCTAATGGTTTCAGCTACCCTTCATCTGTGTTAAAAACTAATACTTTCTGCTGAACCTCAAACCCATATTTTCCTGTTTAGATCTAGGTGGAGATTACTGAATTCTTGGGATAATTTTTTAAATCCTCTAGTGTTTGTCCTACAAGTAATAATCCTTAGGGAAAGAGGATTAGGAAGTTGAATGAATAGGCTGAAAGGCACTTTGAAGAAAAGAAGAATTTAAAAGTGGAGAGAAGAAATAAATAGAACCTGAAAGTTAAGGCCATTGGAAAGGCAAATATTAAGCCACAGCCACTTTATAAAAGTTTTGTAGGAAAAAACATAGTTGCATTACAGAATAAAAGTTTTTTTTTAATTAAAGGAAATTAATGGGATTTACTTATCCCACTACACACACACAAAAAAACCCTGTGGGAACATTATAACTAATACTTTTTAGAAGGAGAGGGCACACAATTGTATCAACTTACAACTATTTTTATTTTTTACCTTCCTATTCTTGTATATATACCTACATATATTTGACAAAATTGACACAATAGCATATATAAAATTATGTATTTCTCCATCTGACACTATATGTTTTCCAATGACCACATGTTTGGTATTATTATCACTTCTAATGGCTATCTTTGAGTTGATACATTAAATAGTTACACCACATAGACCTTGCCCAGAACATTAGGATAGCCTGCTAGCAACTAAATTTTTCACCAGGGTCATGAATCATAAAGTATGGTGTCTTACCCTTCCTCACTCCATGAACCCTCTTGCACTGCACCAAATGAAGCCCACTGTGATCACGTATCCTTACCTCTGCTTTGCTTCTTTCTCATAATGCCTGTGGTTTCTTTTCCCTCTCACTACACTGCTCATTGTCTTTCCCACTGGTTTAACACCTCACTACTACCCTTTTTCTCAGCTGATTCCACTTAGTCTTTCTTTTTTTTTTTTTTTTTTTATCAGAATGTTCCTATACCTTCAACCTTTCACAGAACGCTCCCTCAACCTCTTACTCAAGTCTGGATGTCCCTATCTAACACAGCCTTTCATTGTAACCCTCTCAAGTGATTGCTCTTTCTCCCTGGCTCTAATACTAAGTCAAAATTCTTCCAACACCCATTTAAAAGCTTCCAAATGTTTGTGTAGTCTTCCAACAATTACTGCTGCACAATAGTATAAAAATATACACTATTTTTAGTATATAGGCTCATGCCTCTAACCGTACCACATATTGCCCCTCCTAATCACTTCCAAGCTCTGGACACCCCCCACATTAACTGAGGTACTAGGCACCTGCTCAGAATGGACCTATGTATCTGACTCCTATCTTCATTGTTGTCAGTTTCAACATCCAATTAGATAATCCACACCCAGCCTCAATTCTTTGAAGTCATAAATCCAAATGATCTTAACTTCTTTTCCACTTCCATCATCTCCTTCTAAACTGTTGGAAGAACCTCAAAATGATCTTCTTTCTCTAATCTTGAAGTCCTATAGTCCATGTCCCTGCATTTCTAATTTCAAATACCTCTAATTTCTCCAACTCCTACAGAAGATGTACTTAATCTAGAAAACTCCTACAGAAGATGTACTTAATCTAGAGCACAACTTGGATAGGAAAAAAAATCTTCTTTATCTTCACTAACTTTTAACAGAAACTTACTATTTCTTTCCATTATAAAATAGGCAAAAAAACCCCCAACAACCCAGTAACATAAGTTGTATCAGTGACTTTGTCACCAAGAGAAATCATAGATATTTTAGTTTCATTTAATAGTTGTTGCATATGTATCAAAATATATTTATTCTCATTGCAACTTTGAAATTGTTACTAGACTCATTGCTAAATCCTGTTATTTAATATGTTAAAAGAGAAGCATATTTATTTCTATTCAAAAATTTCAAAACTGTTTTGATAACCACATCACCATATACTGGTTTTAGTATAATTCTATGTATTTTATTTTATGCATCTAAAAACATTATTATGAGAAGGGGTCCATAGTCTTCACCAGACAGCCAAAGATGACCATGGACATGGCATAAAAAGAAATGATGAGACCTTAACCTATAGCGTAAAGACAAAACATAGTTTCTAGATGTACAAAACTTCCATGATTATCCCCTTCCTATTTTCCATTTTAATCTCTCATCTTGGCTTCTTTCCTTTTGCTATTCTTAATTTTCATTTTTTAAAGAGGTATTCTAGTGCTCTAAACACACTATAATGTTGCATGTACACATGAATCCCTTCACATAAATGTTCTTCCCTCCTTACCACTTTAATAAGTTTGCATTCTTGAAAGAGTTGTACCAACTGACTATACCCCCAGAGTATGTGAATGTTGAATTTTTACTAAATATCTAACATTATTAAACATATAGTTTAAAAGGGGGAAAACAATCTTTTTTTTTTTAGTATTGTGGTAGACAGAATCTTTTTTTTTTTTAATGGTCCTCCAAGATCTTCTGCCCTAATCTTACTGTGAATATAATGAGAAATCATACCCATGCTTATGTTACATTACATGGCAAAAGGAGTTTTGTAGATATGATTAAGGTTACTAATCACCTGACTTTGAGTTAATAAAAAAGGAGATTTTTCCAGGTGGGTTTAAGTCCAATCCTTTAGAAGCAGAGTCCCTTAGAAGCAGAGAATTTTCAGTTAGCCTCCAGAAACTGTGGGAAGCCCAAGATGATAGGGAGCAAAAAAACAGGGACCTTAGTCCTTCTGAAATGAACTTAATTCTACCAACAGACTAAATATACTAGCAAGTGATTCTTTACCACAGCCTCCAGATAGAAACCCACCTGAGCCCACTTCTTGCTTTTAGCCTTTAAACACTAAGCAGAGAACAAAGTTGGGCCCACCTGGACTTCTGACAAACAGAATAAAAACAAATAATAAATGGCTGTCATTTTAAGTGGTTAAGATTGTAGTAAGTTGTCAAACATTAGTAAAAAGTTGACAAAGGTATAGAATTTTTATTTATTAGCCAATTTGAACATTTTCCCAAATGTTAATTTATTCATTGTAATTTTATGTGCCTGTTTTGCCAAAAACTTCTTCTCAAAAGAGGTATTGAAATATGAATTTAAATGTTGATTGTCAAATTGACTAAAAGAAAGATTCAGTAAACATTTAATGTCAAAGTGTTTACAGAGGTGATAATAAGTGCATTCATTCAAAGATGTCACAGTTTCTGGCCTCAAATCTTCCACTGTCTAAAAGGAAGAATATTTTGAAAATAAAGAAAACTAAAACTAGGTTCCTGCTTGAAGGGAAAGCATGGGTCAAGGGCTATTTGGACAGTAGGGAAATTACAGGAAAACATCCAGGACGCTGTGTAATAAGATTCTAACTAAATGTCTTGAATCTTACAGTGAAGTGGATTTTTAATTGAGAACTGTATTACAAAGAAGGAAAACAATATTCTAGGCATGTGGGCAAAGACACAGTGGGGAAAAAAAAAAGATCTGATGGACAGAAAAGAAAACTCAAAGTCAATAAAAGTAGGCACTGCTGTAGCTACAAAGGAAATCACAAGGAGAGTTGGGGAAGTCCTTGAAAGTGGCAGTTGGCACAAATACATTTTCACTTTCCCACCTTAAAGCTGGATTCCCCTTTAAGCAGATACAAAAGAATTACTGGGCCAGACCCAGACAGGTACCATTGCACTAAGAAAAGCAAGTCAAGGGCTATCAAACCTTTTATGAAAGTCTCTGATCTTGTTTCACACTTGCCTCTAAAAGGAGAAAAGGCATAGCCTGAAGACCAAAACGTAATGACTCAGAACAAAGAGTGCCATCTCTTGAAAGACAAACACAAAACTGCTCCAAGTATTCAAGGGTTTTGCTTAGGTTTTGGACATTATATTGTTTCTCATTTAATTAGCCAGAATCAGGAAATATTTACTTCCTAAAACAAAGATTATCAAGTGATTCTTCACCTCAAACCATACTATTGGTTAAAGTTTACCATCCAAACTTGTTAAACTAGTTTATTTTAAATCCTTAAGTATATTCTTTCTTTAGTCACCTTACAAGTCTGAAAGAATGTCCAGATGCTACTTATTTGATGAGAAATCACAAAGAAGCATAGAGGTGGAAGAGTGTGCATTCTCAACAGTGGATGATGTATCAGTAAGTTTAATTTTATTTCATGTTTAAAATATCTGTTTCAGATTTGTGGTTTCCAATTCCAGAAATTATTCTGAGTTGTGAATTTAAGAGTTTTTTTTTCTCTACCACTGGAGAAAATATTAACTTGGTAATGTTAATATTCTTTATTTCAGGAAACCATGTTAACAATTTTTTATTTAAGATTCGAAAAGTCTAACATGTTGGATTTTAATTGGAAAATTTAATGTGAAAATGACATAATTACAGAGAAAGGGAGGAAAAACATAGAGCCTGAGGTAAAATTGTGTAAGTTTGCAGGCATGGAAAGATGGAGCAAGTAAGAAAGTGTTTTCTCACCCTCATCCCAGTTTAGAATATATAAGGCTGTTTGTGATCTTTCTAAATTATGCATTTAGTTGATACACTGAAAACAGAATATATGTTGTATAAGAAGTATTATATTTTAACCCCCTTCTGAAATTCATAAATATAATTAAAATATCAAAAAATAATAAGATTTTAATGTCCTTTGAGAAATTCTTTGCCTTTTAAAATAAAAAAATTAAAGAACAATATTAAAGATATTGGTTCAAGATGGCAGAGAAGGATGTGCACTCACTCCCTCTTGCGAGAGCACTGGAATCACAACTAGCTGCTAAACAATCATCGACAGGAAGACACTGGAACTCACCAAAAAATATACCCCACATTCAAGGACAAAGGAGAAGCCGCAATGAGACAGTAGGAGGGGCATAATCACAATAAAACCAAATCCCATAACTGCTGGGTGAGTGACTCAAAAACTGGAGAACAATTATACCACAGAAGTCCAAGTACTGGAGTGAAGGTTCTGAGCCCCATGTCAGGCTTCCCAACCTGGGGATGCAGCAATGGGAAAAGGAATTCCCAGAGAATCAGTCTTTGAAGGCTAGCGGGATTTGATTGCAGGACTTTGACAGGACTGGGGGAAACAGAGACTCCACTCCTGGAGGGCACACACAAAGTAGTGTGCACATCAGGACCCAGGGGGAAGGAGCAGTGACCCCATAGGAGACTCATCCAGACCTACCTGCTAGTGTTGGAGAGTCTCTTGCAGAGGTGGGGGGTTGCAGCTGTGGCTAACCACAGGGAGAAGGACATTGGCAGCAGAAGATCTGGGAAGTACTCCTTGACCTAAGCCCTCCCAGAGTCCACCATTAGCCCCACCTGTGCTGGGTCACTTCAGGCCAAACAACCAACAAGGATGGGATTCAGCCCCACCCAAGAGCAGACAAGCAGATTAAAGTTTTATTGAGCTCTGCCCACCAGAGCAACAGCCAGTTCTACCCACCACCAGTCCCTCCCATCAGGAAGCTTGCACAAGCCTCTTAGACAGCCTAATCCACCAGAGGGCAGACAGCAGAAGCAAGAAGAACTACAATACTGCAGCCTGTGGAATGAAAACCATATTCACAGAAAGATAGACAAAATGAAAAGGCAGAGGACTATGTACCAGATGAAGGAACAACATAAAACTCCAGAAAAACAACTAAATGCAGTGGAGATAGGCAAGTTTCCAGAAAAAGAATTCAGAATAATTGTAGTGAAGATGATCCAGGACCTTGGAAAAACAATAGAGGCAAAGATTGAGAAGATGCAAGAAATGTTTAACAAAGACCTAGAAGAATTAAAGAACAAACAAACAGAGATGAACAATACAATAACTGAAATGAACAGTACACTAGAAGGAATCCATAGTAGAATAACCGAGGCAGAAGAACGGATAAATGACCTGCAAGACGGAATGGTAGAAGTCACTGCTGCAGAACAGAGTAAAGAAAAAAGAATGAAAAGAAATGAAGACAGCCTATGAGACCTCTGGGACAAAATTAAATGTACCAACATTCGCTCTATAGGGGTCCCAAAAGGAGAAGAGAGAGAGAAAGAGATGAGAAAATATTTGAAGAGATTATAGTTGAAAACTTCCCTAACTTGGGAAAGAAAATAGCCACCCAAGTCCAGGAAGGGCAGAGAGTCCCAGGCAGGATAAAGCCAAGGAGAAACATGCCAAGACACACAGTAATCAAATTGACAAAAATTAAAGACAAAGAAAAATTATTAAAAGCAACATGGAAAAAACGACAAATAACATACAAGGGAACTCCCATAAGGTTAACAGATGATTTCTCAGCAGAAAATCTACAAGTCAGAAGGGAGTAGCACGGTATATTTAAAGTGATGAAAAGGAAGAACCTACAACCAAGATTACACTACCCGGCAAGGGTGTCATTCAGATTTGATGGAGAAATCAAAAGCTTTACAGACAAGCAAAAGCTAATAGAATTCAGCACCACCAAACAAGCTCTACAACAAATGCTAAAGGAACTTCTCTAAGTGGAAAACACAAGAGAAGAAAAAGACCTACAAAAACAAACACAAAACAATTAAGAAAATTGTCATAGGAACATACATATCAATAATTACCTTAAATGTGAATGGATTAAATGCTCCAACCAAAAGACACAAGCTCTCTGAATGGATACAAAAACAAGACCTATATATATGCTGTCTACAAGAGACCCACTTCAGACCTAGGGACACATACAGATTGAAAGCGAGGGGATGGAAAAAGATATTCCAAGCAAATGGAAATTTAAGAAAGCTGGGGCAGCAATACTCATATCAGATAAAATAGACTTTAAAATAAAGAATGTTACAAGAGACAAGGAAGGACACTATATAATGATCAAGGGATCAACCCAAGAAGAAGATATAACAATTATACATATATATGCACCCAACATAGGAGCACCTCAATACATAAGGCAACTGCTAACAGCTATAAAAGAAGAAATTGACAGTAACACAGTAATAGTGGGGGACTTCAACACCTCACTTACACCAATGGACAGATCATCCAAAGAGAAAGTTAATAAGGAAACACAAGCTTTAAATGACACAATAGACCAGATAGATTTAATTGATATTTATAGGACATTCCA
Source organism: Delphinapterus leucas (assembly GCF_059928025.1). Classification (NCBI taxonomy): domain Eukaryota; kingdom Metazoa; phylum Chordata; class Mammalia; order Artiodactyla; family Monodontidae; genus Delphinapterus; species Delphinapterus leucas. Next base: position 271,679 of record NW_028322269.1, on the reverse strand, counting down.
TCCGAAAACAGCAGATTACACTTTCTTCTTAAGTGCACAAGGAATATTCTCCAGGACAGATCACATCTTGGGTCACAAATCAAGCCTCAGTAAATTTAAGAAAACTGAAATCATATCAAACATCTTTTCTGAACCACAATGCTATGAGATTAGAAATCAATTACAGGGAGAAAAACGTAAAAAACACAAATACATGAAGGCTAAACAATACTTTACTAAATAACCAAGAGATCACTGAAGAAATCAAAGAGGAAATCAAAAGATACCTTGAAACAAATGACAATGAAAACACGACAATCCAAAACCTATGGGATGCAGCAAAAGCCGTTCTAAGAGGGAAGTTTACAGCAATAAAATCCTACCTCAAGAAACAACAAACATCTCAAATAAACAATCTAACCTTACACCTAAAAGAACTAGAGGAAGAAGAACAAACAAAACCCAAAGTTAGCAGAAGGAAAGAAATCATAAAGATCAGAACAGAAGTAAATGAAATAGAAACAAAGAAAACAATAGCAAAGATCAATAAAACTAAAAGCTGGTTCTTTGAGAAGATAAACAAAATTGATAAACCATTAGCCAGACTCATCAAGAAAAAGAGGGAGAGGACTCAAATCAATAAAATTAGAAATGAAAAAGGAGAAGTTACAACAGACACCGCGGAAATACAAAGCATCCTAAGAGACGACTACAAGCAACTCTATGCCAATAAAATGGACAACCTGGAAGAAATGGACAAATTCTTAGAAAAGTATAACCTTCCAAGACTGAACCAGGAAGAAATAGAAGATATGAACAGACCAATCACAAGTAATGAAATTGAAACTGTGATTAAAAATCTTCCAACAAACAAAAGTCCAGGACCCAATGGCTTCACAGGTGAATTCTATCAAACATTTAGAGAAGAGCTAACACCCATCCTTCTCAAACTCCTCCAAAAAATTGCAGGGGAAGGAACACTCCTAAACTCATTCTATGAGGCCACCATCACCCTGATACCAAAACCAGACAAAGATACTACAAAAAAAAAAAAATTACAGACCAATATCACTGATGAATATAAATGCAAAAATCCTCAACAAAATACAAGCAAACAGAATCCAACAACACATTAAAATGATCATATACCATGATCAAGTGGGATTTATCCCAGGTATGCAAGGACTCTTCAATAAATGCAAATTAATCAATGTGATACACCATATTAACAAATTGAAGAAGGAAAACCATATGATCATCTCAATAGATGCAGAAAAAGCTTTTGACAAATTTGACACCCATTTATGATAAAAACTCTCCAGAAAGTGGGCATAGAGGGAACCTACCTCAACATAATAAAGGCCATATATGACAAACCCACAGCAAACACCATTCTCAATGGTGAAAAACTGAAAGCATTTCCTCTAAGATCAGGAAGGAGACAAGGAAGTCCACCCTCACCAATATTATTCAACACAGTTTTGGAAGTCCTAGCCACAGCAATCAGAGAAGAAAAAGAAATAAAAGGAATCCAAACTGGGAAAGAAAAAGTAAAACTGTCACTGTTTGCAGATGACATGATACTATACATAGATAATCCTGAAGATGCCACCAGAAAACTACTAGAGCTAATCAATGAATTTGGTAAAGTTGTAGTATACAAAATTAATACACAGAAATATCTTGCATTCCTATACGCTAATGATGAAAAATCTGAAAGAGAAATTAAGAAAACACTCTCATTTACCATTGCAACAAAAAGAATAAAATACCTAGGAATAAACCTACCTAGGGAGACAAAAGACCTGTATGCAGAAAAGTATAAGACACTGATGAAAGAAGTTGAAGATGATACCAACAGATGGAGAGATATACCATGTTCTTGAATTGGAAGAATCAATATTGGGAAAATGACTCTACTCCCCAAAGCAATCTACAGATTCAATGCAATCCCTGTCAAATTACCAATGGCATTTCTTACAGAACTAGAACAAAATATCTTAAAATCTGCGTGGAGACAAAAAAGACTCCGAATAGCCAAAGCAGTCTTGAGGGGAAAAAATGGAGCTGGAGGAATCAGGCTCCCAGACTTCAGACTATACTACAAAGCTACAGTAATCAAGAGAATATGGTACTGGCACAAAAACAGAAATATAAATCAATGGAACAGGATAGAAAGCCCAGAGATAAACCCACACACCTATGGTCAACTAATCTATGACAAAGGAGGCAAGGATATACAATGGAGAAAAGACAGACTCTTCACTAAGTGGTGCTGGGAGAACTGGATGGCTACATGTAAAAGAATGAAATTAGAACACACCCTAACACCATATGCAAAAATAAACTCAAAATGGATTAGGGACCTAAATGTAAGACTGGACACTATAAAACTCTTAGAAGAAAACATAGGGAGAACACTCTTTGACATAAATCACAGCAAGATCTTTCTGGATCCATCTCCTGGAGTAATGGAAATAAAAACAAAAATAAACAAATGGGACCTAATGAAACTTAAAAGTTTTTGCACAGCTAAGAAACTACAAACGAGACAAAAAGACAACCCTGAGAATGGGAGAAAATATTTGCAAATGAATCAACGGACAAAGGATTAATCTCCAAAATATATAAACAGCTCATGCAGCTCAATATTAAAAAGCAACCAACCCAATCCAAAAATGGGCAGAAGACCTAAATAGACATTTCTCCAAAGAAGACATACAGATGGCCAAGAAGCACATGAAAAGTTGCTCAACATCACTAATTATTAGAGAAATGCAAATCAAAACTACAATGAGGTATTATCTCACACCAGTTAGAATGGGCATCATCAGAAAATCTGCAAACAACAAATGCTGGAGAGGGTGTGGAGAAAAGGGAACCCTCTTGCACTGTTTGTGGGGATGTAAATTGATACAGTCACTCTGGAGAACAGTATGGAAGTTCCTTAAAAAACTAAAAATAGAATCACCATATGACCCAGCAATCCCACTACTTGACATATACCCAGAGAAATCCATAATTCAAAAAGACAGATGCATCCCAATGTTCATTGCAGCACTATTTACAGTAGACAGGACCTGGAAGCAACCTAAATGCCCATCGACACATGAATGGATAAAGAAGATGTGGTACATATATACAATGGAATACTACTCAGCCATAAAAAGGAATGAAATTGGGTCATTTGTAGAGACGTGGATGGATCTAGAGACTGTCATACAGAGTGAAGTAAATCAGAAAGAGAAAAACAAATATGTCTTATTAACGCATATATGTGGAACCTAGAAAAATGGTACAGATGATCCGTTTTGCAGGGCAGAAATTGAGACACAGATGCAGAGAACAAATGTATGGACACCAAGGGGGAAAGTGGTGGCGGTGGTGGTGTGATGAATTTGGAGATTGGGATTGACATGTATACACTAATATGTATAAAATGGATAACTAATAAGAACCTGCTGTATAAAAAATAAATTAATTAAAATTCAAAAAAAAACAAACAAAAAAACATAACAGTCAACAAATTTAGAAAATGATGACATACCTTTTCTGATTCAGATTTTAATAAATGTTTTTATGCATACCTACACAGTTTTATTATGTCAATAAATGTAATCAACTCAGGAAAAAAAAAACATTCAGGATAAAACCTCCTCAACAAACAAAGAAACAGGAAGGAACTTCTTCAACCTCATACAGGGCATCAATAAAAACCTACAGCTATCAAAAAAGAAAAAAACATGTATCCAGACATTGCCAAATGTCATCTGAGGGGCAAAATCGTCCCAAGTTGAGAACCACTGCCATTGGGTCAGTAGTCAGAGGAAAAGAGTCACTCTTAAAAATCTTGCACCCACAATTTCTTTACATGAGTTTGAAAATGTCTTTCTTCTCCCCTTTTATGTAATGCTGATGCACTGAGAACTCTAAAAGACCATCTATCATGATCACACTCATATCTAAAAAATCCTAGCCAAATTAAGATCATTTGGAAACTGAACCTTGCTGGAGAAAGAAGGCAGTTTGAAGACTGAGTTGCTACAAGCAAATAATTCATCTCTAGATGGATGAATGTATGTATGTATGTATGGATAGATATAGATGTACATAGAGAGATCTATCTATATAGAGATACAGAGAGATTATGTAGAGATATATCTATATAAATATGTAGCTAGTGAAATAAATGTCAAGCACATAAATCCTGCATAATTGCCTCATGTTTATTTATTCAGTATCCTCAAAATGCATAAACAGATACTATTTGAAAGAGTATTACATAATCAACTGAGGCAGAATGGCTCAGTCCATCATTCACTAACATTTCAGAGTGGAGAATAGAAAATCATGTAGCATTACTGTATACTAAAATCTGTACTGTCCAATATGGTAGCCACCAGCTAGATGGCGCTATTTAGATATAAATTAATTTAAATTAAATACAATTAAAAATTTATTTTTCAGTCATACAAATCACATTTTAAACACAAAATAACTACATGTGGCTAGTGGCTACCATATTGGGTAGCACAGATATACATCATTTTCATCATCGCAGAAAGTTTTATCGGACATCACTGACCCAGAGGATTCTACACAACTACTTGCATAATCAGCTATTCATCTAACAAACATTTCTTAAACCTCTATGTGTCATACATTGGGTATTCTAGACAATGGGTATACAGTTTTGTATAAAACTGAGTCCTTTCTCAAGACTACATAAAGAGCCAGAAGTGTTTTTGATAACTGCTGTTAAAAGTAGCAGACCCTTTGGAGAGTGTGGTTAGCCAGGCATAGCATGACCACTTTTCAACTCTCCTTCCTCTGGGGGTGCTGGTCCACTAGTGGAGATGGGATCTGTATGAGCTACAGAAGGCCCACCAGGGACCCACAGGTAGAAATTGTTTTTTTCTATCTCCCTCAGACAAAGATCCCAGAACTTCCCCAAGTAATGGTATATTAAAGAATCAACGAGTGTTTCTGGTTGCTTTTTAAATCAACAGGGAATTTCCTGTAACCCCAAAAGCTATGTTAATGACAACCAAACACAAGAGTAGCAAATAGTGGAGGAGTATCAGAGTGACTTAGTCACAAAGGTAAAAAATATCAAATGATAATTTAAGCAAGAAGCCAACCCAAAGAAAACAAGGATTGGATTGTGCAATCAGTTAATATTGATTTATTATAGATGAATCTAAGAAATACAGAAACAACAGATCACTGTGACCCACACCTATGTTCATTTAAATGCTGCAAGGCACTAAGAAACTTAGACCAAAGATGTTAATATGCTGCCACCTCCTGGTCCATGTTATTTTTATTTTTATTTATTTTTATTTTTTTTGTGGTATGCGAGCCTCTCACTGCTGTGGCCTCTCCCGTTGCGGAGCACAGGCTCCGGACGCACAGGTTCAGCGGCCATGGCTCAAGGGCCCAGCCGCTCCGCGGCATGTGGGATCCTCCCAGACCGGGGCACGAACCCGTGTCCCCCACATCGGCAGGGGGACTCTCAACCACTGCGCCACCAGGGAAGCCCCATGTTATTTTTAAAATATATTTTATTGTAATTTCATTTCAGGAGATGAAGTTACATGAGCTGTTTTCTAAACATAGAGTACTATAAAGAAAACTCTGGCGACCTCTCTCCAATTTCCTCTTTAAATAACCCAAGTTTAAAATGTCATATATACCTTCATATCGTTCCTTCTGTATAAAAACATAAACAGTTATATCTGTTTGCTTATAAAGGGCTTACCCACTTTTTATTTTTCAAAAATGGCATTATTTTTTACACTCACATAGTGTGCATACACACACACACACACACACACAATCACATGAGTATATCTGGGCTTTTGTTTCTGCCAAAATGGTAAACTAGCATAGGATACTTACTCCCTTCTCCAAATCAATCAAATCAGATAAACTAAGAATAAAGAAGTAAACATGGATTCTAGATCAGGAAATCATAACAAAAGTGAGATACTGGGAGATGGGGCCATCTTGAATGGGAGTATGTAGGAAGGGTGGGTGGCTGAAGCCTAGAATTTAATGAGAGTAAAGTTGAAGGAAAAGCTTTTTAAGTTTTACTCTGTCCCCCAGCACCCTTACTTGCCCTGTATTACCTTGAAGGCTCAGCACATTCCTAGCTGAGTTACTGGCCTGATTGTCAATTGAGGAGGAGAGAATATCTCTTGAGGAGGCATCTGTTGCCTTGTGGGGGAGAGGGCTCTGCAGCATCTTTCACCATGGGAGAAGGGCTAGCTCTTACTAAGGAACAAGGGACTACTTCTACAAACTCTGAGGTTCAAGGAATCTGCAGGACCAATACCAATATCTATCCACCTGTCTCCATTTTACATTTCAAGGTCCCAGATTTTTCTCTACCAGGTCCTAACCTAAGCAGAGCAGATCTGCTTTGACTAAGTATTCAAACTCTGGGAAACTAACTATTAAATCTTTAGTCTACTCTTCCTCTGCAGGAGGTAGGCGTCTCTCTGTAACTGGCTCTCATGCTTAGCCTTTAACTGATTTTAAACAACCCTCATTTCTCCTTATCTCTCTGTGGGGCAACAATACAATTTAGCAGTAACCAGCCAATTCCACTGTTTTTGTAGGCATTCTTCCTTCTCATCTCTTTTAATTGCCTGAACCATCATCCTGCAACAGGGTCCCCTCCACCAGGAAGTTTTCCCAGATCACCATTGGTGAAGTCTTTAGCAATTCAGTTGTCACCTTATGCTAGGGATTATCTGTGCCCTGCATGCCACTCAGAATGTCCTCTTTACCCAATAGGCAGGGAAATGAGTTTGATGGTCCTCAATTTTCTGAGCTCACTCAATCAGACCCAAAAGTTGGATTTGAGGTACAAGAGATTTATTGGGGAAAATTTCTGTGAAGAAAATGAGATACATGTTGGAGGAGGCAAAGAGACCCCTCAGGATGCAGTTCAAGTCCAACACTTGTACAGGAGAGGAGAAAGGGAGAAGAGTTAGAAACAGTCTCACATGGCAGTGCAGGTCCAAGAAAATTTGGCCAAGCCTATGGGGAGTCCTCAAGTTAAAGTCACCCATCAGAGAAGACCCACATTTCCTAGGAATATTCCTGCCTTAACAAGCCTGCTGTGTTGGTCCAAGGCCAGGAGAAGCCTGTAGGAAGCATGGTCTCAGTATGAGTGCTGTGGAGGGCTCAGAGCACAGAAGCTGGGGCCATCTGTCAGTTACATTCTCCTAGATGGGAGATCTCAGAAGAAGCACACTTCCACCATCACCACAACCATGGATCCCTGCCTAAAACTACGCACAAAGGTAGACTCCAGAAATGGAGTAGAAACATAAGTGAGAGGGAAAAAAATGACGAATACAAAAAAAAAGGGAGAATGTCTTTATGACCTAGGATAAGGAATAGATTGTTAAAGTTAAACACAGGGAATATTAACTGTAAGGCAAAAAAATAAATAAAAAATACATGTGACTGTTCACTGCTTCTGTTAGGTAAATAACAGTATGGATAGAATGGAAGTAGATATTTAAAATATTTAAAACTGAAAAGGTAGTGATAACCTTATCAAAATATACAAAATACTCTTGCAAATCAACAAGGAAAGGAACAACCACATTAGAAATTTGGGAAAATAATACAAAAGGGCAATTTTTAAAAAAGAAGTAAGCATATAAAACAAATGCTCAAAGAATTAGTGTTCAGAGAAATACAATGAAAACAAAAGTAAGGCATCATTTTATACCTAATAAGCAAGTAGAATAATGGCAAAGTGCAAGCAAGGATGTACACCATTCATGACTACGGATGTTATCAGTCAATTTTAGTTAAATTATGTATACACATGTCCTCTGACACCCAAATTCTATAATCTATCATATAATACACAAAGTGAATTTCAAATTGTTTCCTTCTACATCTTCTTCAGATCAGATTAGCTGGAAAGGTTTTAATTTCCCGTATAATTTGAAGTGCAAGCCAGAAATCAAGAACACAGGAAGTTTTCGTTTCATAATAGTTTAGCTATGAGAATAGGAGACTTACAGCAGAAGGAAAAACACACATTCTCAAGTGATGCTGTCAACCTTCACAGTCTTCAGAATTGATGACCCATCTCTATGTAATTGTTGAAGGACGGAGAGTGTTTTCTCAGAATAAACTTCCCTAGGTTGTTAGAGTAGGCAGTAAAGGATGACCCTAGCATTCTGTGCAAAACAAATGACATATATTACATCTCTCAAAGGTGCAGGGAGTAGACGGAGAAAGGTTTTATACATCACTCTTAATTTAAATAGATTCTAATATTTATAACTAATACCTGTAACTAACTGCACTAACTGGCAATATTGATTGAAATAAATACATTAACACATTTTCTTCTTTTTGCTCTACTTAATGCAAAGTATAGACAGTATGATATCTATGCCTATGATATTCCTAGATTATAATCTAAGGCAGGTCCTTTCCTTTCCACAGAACAGGGTAAACAGTCTCCTGAAACCTCTAGGGCAATAGCTTTCATGGGGACCATCTCTCAGGAGATGGAGATTCTAAGTAAGTGGGATTCCAGTTATGCCCTGCTCACCTCAACCAGAACTGCTTCAGTGTGATTTGTTTCATGTATTTAGCTTCAGCATAAAATTCATTTAGAGCAAATAGTTCCACTGCTTTCTCTCCCCCACCCCCAATAACCGTTGTAATTCCTTGTTTTAGGAGGACATTTGTTATATTTTGTGACTTAGTAGAGTTGGAGTATAGATTCTTATATAATGAGAAGGTGATTTTGAAGAGAATAAATGCAAGTCATAAAAATTCAATGGATGTGGGAGACCCAGGAATGGATGGAGGGGAGTTAGAGAGCAATATCTTGTTTGGGCATATTGAATTTGAAATATCAGAAACAGATCCACATAGGACTATTCCAGGAGGCAGAACTTTAAGTCAGAAGAATTATAACAAATATTTAAAAAGACTTGTGGGTCAAATGCACACATATGATATTTAAATCTGTCACAGTGGATTAGAAAGCACAGAAGATAAACTTCATGATATGAATTTGGAAATCACTTCTTGGACATGACACCAAAAGAACAGGTGACAAAAGAAAAAACAGATAAACTGGACTCCGTCAAAATTTAAAAATTTGTGTATCAGTGAACACTATTGACCGAGTGAAAAGACAACCCACAGAATGAAAGTAAATATTTGAAAATCATATAACTGTAAGGGGTTAGTAGCCAGAAATATATAAAGAACCTCTACAACTCAACAACTAAATTCAAATTCAAAAATGGGCAAAGTACTTAAAGAGCTATTTCTCCAAAGAAGATACACAAATGGCAATAGACACGTGATATGTTGCTCAACATCACTAATCATTAGGGAAATGCAAATCAAAACCACAGTGAGATACCACTTCACATCCATCAGGATACGAAAAACAAAAAACAGAAAATAGCAAGTGTTGGCAAAGATGTGAAGAACTTGGAACACTTCTGCACTGTTGGTGGAATATGAAATGATATAACTGTAATGGAAAATGGTATGGAAGTGTCTTAGTCCATTATGGTTGCTATAACAAAAATATCATAGACTGGGTGGCTTACCAATAAACATTTATTTCTCACAGTATGGAGGCTGGGAAGTTCAAGGTCAAAGTGCAGGCAAATCCATGACTGGTGAAAGCCTGCTTCCTGATTCTTAGATGGCCATCTTCTTGCTGTGATCTGACATGGCAGAAGAGGCAAGAGAGTTCTCTGGGGTCTCTTTTATTAGGGTACTAATCCCATTCATGATGGCTCTACCCTCATAACCTCATCACCTGCCAAAGGCCCTACCTCTTAATACCATCACACTGGGGGTTAGAATTTCTATATATGAATTTTGAGAAAACACAAACATTCAGTCCATAACAAGTTGTTCCTCAAAAAAAGTGAAACATAGAATTACCATATGACCAATGATTTTACTTCTGGGTACATATCCAAAAGAACTGAAAGCAGGGACAGATATTTGTTTTGGGTATTTTTTGTTTTTCTTTTTTAAAAAAAATCTATTTTATTGAAGTATAGCTGATTTACAATGTTGTGTTAATTTCTGCTGTACAGTAATGTGAATCAGTTATACATATATATTCTTTTTCATATTATTTTCCATTATGGTTTATATCAGGATATTGAATATAGTTTCCTGTACTATACAGTAGGACCTTGCTGTTTATCCATTCTATATATAATAGTTTGCACCTGCTAACCCCAAACTCCCAACCCATCCCTCCTCCACCCCACCTTGGCAACCACAAGTCTCTTCTCCATGTCTGTGAGTCTGTTTTTGTTTCATAGATTAAGTTCATTTGTGTTATATTTTAGATTCCACATATAAGTGGTATCATATGGTATTTGTCTTTCTCTTTCTGACCGACTTCACTTAGTATGATAATCTCTAGGTCCATCCATGTTGCTGCAAATGGTGTTATTTCATTATATTTTATGGCTGAGTAATATTCCCTGAAGAAAATCTTTATGATAAAAGATGAAGGAAGTTCATTGTGGTATCCAGATTATTACATATTCTCTAAAACACTGACCCTTCCAGGGTTGGGAGGTTGTTTAGGACTCTTTTCCTTTATTGAGTTTGAAACTGGTAGCTGTACTTTTTTCCCATTACACCTTCTTTTCTCTCTTCTCTTACTCGTTATTACCATTGCTATTACTACAACCAGCAGCCTTCTCCCTTCCTCTCTTCTCAGTTCAGCTTATTGAATCAATAGCTATTTATTAAGCACCTAATGTGTGGCTGTGAATCTGCTCTAGGCTTGAAGAGCTGATATCCCAGCTGGTTAGATTAGGGTTTAAAGCATGAGACACACCCATGGAGTAAGGAATCACTGATTAGTAAAACAACACTTCAGTGTGTGGATTTTGCAAACTGTGTTTTGGATTCAGAGTGAGCAAGTAGATGCCTGGCTCTCTGCTGTGATCCAGAACAGCTGGTTGAATAACTGAGCAGGGGATGAGTTTGGTACCACTGAACTTATAGCTTCTAGAAGAGAATTGATAGCAGGAGCAAGGAAAGGATTTGCTTCATTCTGCAGTGAAATCAAGTTGCAATTTAGTATCCTGTCTTCTTTTCTCTTGATTTTGCCATTAAAGCATGTTGTCTTCTTATAATAAATCATTAATGAGGTCACTAAAATAATGGAGGAAAGCAAGGTAAGAAAACCATAAAACCATACTTTGCTAGGACTAATGATGCAATATTGGCAAGAAATTAACGAAGTCTTTTTTCATTCCTTTATAGCAAGGGAAAACAAAAGGAGTGACCAGTTACATAACCTTTCTCATGAAAATTTTCATACAGAAAATGTACAGAATAGGCAATGTAATACCTCCAGTAGTGATGGAGTAGAGATTTCTCTTATCTAAAATGTAGTAATAGCTCACATATCAGTGTCTAGGGCAATAAACAACTACATCATTAATTTCTACCTTAGAATCATGAATGATTTCACCTTCTATCTCCAAAAAGGGACAGATATTTGTATACTCATGTTCATAGCAGCACTATTCTCAATAACCAAAATGTGGAAAAAATTCACCATTCACAGATGAATAAACAAAATGTCATATGTATGTACATAAAATGGGATATAATTCCACCTTTAAAAAGAAGAAATCCTGACACATGCTACAACATGGATGAACCTTGAGGACATTATGCTAAGTGAAATAAGCCAGTCACAAAAAGACATACTATATGATTACACTTACATGAAGTACCTATAAAGTACTTAGGGTCATCAAATTAATAGAGACAGAACGTAGAATAGTGGTTGCCAGAGGCTGGGGGAAGGGGGAAATGGGGAGTTAGTGTGTAATGTGTACAGAGTTTCAGTTTGGGAAGATGAAAAAGTTCTAGAGATGGATGGTGGTGATGGTTGCAGAGCAATGTGAATGCTCTTAATGGCAAAGAACTGTACATTTAAAAATGGTTAAGATGGTAAATGTTGTGATCTGTATATTTTATCACATTAAAAAAAGAGAGACAGAAAAGGAGGGAACAAAGAGAGAACAAAGAAGATATTCATGTCAAGACTGAGACAGAAATTGGAGTTTTTAAATACAAGCCAAGGAACTCCTGGAGCCACCAGAACTAGAAGAGGCAAGGAAGGGCTCCCTGGCTCCCTTGAGCCTTTGGAGGGAGTGCAGTCCTGATGACACCTTAATTTCAGACTTCTGGTCTCCTGAACTGTGAAAGATTACATTTCTGTGTTTGTGGTAATTTGTTACAGCAGCCTCTGGAACCTAACACAATGATGTAGGAAGCAAGGTCATCAGCTAAGAGTGAGAAGTGAGGGGGTTTGAGAAAAGATGAGAGGTGAGAAATTGTTGACCAGGAGTGTGGGAAAGGGAACAGCCTACGAACTATAAAATGACTGTCTGCAGCACTAGGAGCCCACTTTAGGATCACGGACAGGAATTTAAAATTAGATCAATCAGTTTGTGTGTTTTTCTAGAGGCCGGTTTATCTGCACAAGGGTACAGGTGAGGAATCATATAAAGTTGGCTTTATCCAAGGTTATCCTTTCATCAAGAGAGTACAAAGTAAAAGAGAAGTTAAGGAGTTGATGATGTATGTAAGGAAGTAATTTTAATAAATTTTTTTAACTGCTCTAATCTCCAAGTACCCAAAACGTACCCTGGCACATCATAGGAACTGGGAAAATATCTATTTAATGAAGTACTGAATGCCATGATGTTACCGTGTTAGGCTTCTCTGAAATAACCATCACACAGTGGAGTCTGAGCTACTATGTACAATGACTCCTAAGCTATGTGATGCCTTCCATCTGTTCATTTCCAACATGACAACACTTGTTTGTCACCTGGTATCAGTCCTGTAATTTCCCCTTAGCAGAGAGAGGACAAAAATATCAGTTGAAAAAAAATATCATTCAGAGAAATATCTTACATCTCACTCAAGAAAGGTATATTGCTATCATCTCATGATATAATCCTTATGCATTATAATAGTTTTTAGTATTCATATTTCAGTATTTCATATTCAACCAGTTAGTCCTCTACCTTCCTGTAAACAAAGACCCAGAAACCTAAGAAGCCAGATGACGTCAGGGCCTACAGAAAAGTTCGAAGCAAACTTCTTGCCATGTTCTGCCATGCTGACATTCAGGGTAATCATCTTTTGATCTCAGTACACTTCTCTGTTCAGTTCTTATATATGCCAGTTAGTGTGGGTGACATTACATGTACTGTTACATTCATTCCTACAATAGCCCGGAAAGCTGTTATTAATTTCATGTACAGACGGGGAAGCTAAGATGCAGAAGAGCTAAGCAGCAGCTATGTGGGGATCCAGGATTTAGTCAGGTGTATCTCCCTCCAAGTCTGGGCTCTGTCTACCAGGGCTTCTTCCACCAACAGTGGAAGCTGTGATTTATTACCAGATATCGTGCTAGGCAGTTCCACACACATTATGTTGTTTAATTCTAATAAAAGTATTGCACATAAATGGTATCAGCTCATTTCATATAGAAGGAAACTGATGCTCAAAAGATCTAAGTAGCCTGTCCAGGTTCACATAGCTTTCAGAGTGTCAGAATTCCATTTTAAGTCAGGCCCCATTTCACGGAAGTGAAGCACTCTGTCAAGAACAAAGGAGGGAAAAGAAGGAAGGGAAAGAAAGGAAAAGAAAAGAAAGGGATGAATGAAACTATGTGTACTCCTTGTATAGTTCAATAGAATATGCTCCATTAAGTGTTTCTCTCTTAAATAGTAAGAAAATACATGCATATAAACTACAGGCCTAATAACAATAATGCTTAATATTTCTGTGGTGCTGCAATTGCACAAAGCACTATTCTAAGCATTTTACATTTATTAACATATTTACATTTCAAAAAACCCTACAAGGTACTCACTAGCATTATTCCTATTTTACAGACATGGAAACTGCTAAGATTTGAACCCTGGCATTCTGATTCTAGAGTCTATGCACTTAAAGCACTATGTGGTACTAAGATTATTTCAATAGTGTTAGAAGCAACTAGAAGCAATGACTGCTGAAAACCCTTATTTAAAGTAGTGTTTCCCTTTAAATGGGTATCACTGGGTTGTAAGATTATAATCAAGGCTAAACACTATGTATATTCATATTTCATGTAGCTGTTAAAAAGAATAAGGTAGGTAGATCTGTGTCTCCAAACACAGAAAGATCTTCTAAATATTAAGTAAAGAAAGAGCGGGTTGCCCAAGGGTGTTTGCATCATGACATTGTTTAATTAACATTCATATATATTTTTCTCGAATATATGTGTGTATATGTCTGTGCCCATAAATGCTTAGTATGTTCCATGAAAAGATGGACCCTAATAACAATGGTTGCTTCTGAGGAGAAGGAAATAAATCATGATTAGGACATGGTCAAACAGAGTTTCAGCCTCATTTCTAATGTTTTAATATTCACAAAGAGTTGGTATTCATGTTGTCTAATTGAAAATATTATCTGTTTCCCTTATCTTCTCTTTTTATTTTCTTCATTATAATAAATCTCTCTCTCCCTCTCTCCCCCTCTGTGTGTGTGTGTGTGTATACACACACATACACACATATATGTACATAAATATAGATATATATGTATAAATATATATTATATAAATTAAATTACACTTATTACATTAAGTCATTTAGGGAAAAAATCTGGTTTGATATGAATTTATTTGTATGTACTCTGAGAAATAGGTATTTTTAAAAAGTAAAATGATTATGTATTAATAAACCCACTATACCCCTGATACATGGAGATAGCTGTTGTTCAACAAAAATTTAAGGAGTATTTCCTGAGTCATATTATGAATCTCGGTTTTAAGAATATCTAATTGCTTTCATTGAGAGCTTTTTATGTGAAGGTTTCTTTAAGATATTTGTATACCTGCCAATAATCTTCTTTAAACTCTTAATCCTAGTGCATTCTTAAAGTATTTCTCATTCAAATCCCTGAAAACAGTTCCTTCTCCTTTAACAAAATTAGTCAATACCAAAAAAAGAAATATTGCTTTCTTGTTGGGACTATGCTGTCTCTGGAGCTATTCTATGGGTTGAGGCTTCTCTGTTCAGACTTGTCAAACTAGTTTTATTTCAAGTACTTGTAATTTGTTTCCTTATGTCTTCCAGCCATAGACCTCTAATATATCTAGAGATGTCATATTGTTGATTAGAAAGTCAAAGTGAGTGGGCACAGACCTCTAAGATCATATTCTTCCTCCCACAGATGATGTATCGGTAAGTTCAGTTTTGTTTAGTAATGGCTTGTTTGTTCTACTGTCTGTCAGTGGCTAGATCCCCGGAATGTCAGAGGACTGCCTACATTGGATGTTATGAAGTTTGTGGAATTATTATAGCAGCTGGATTAATTAATCTCTGTAGTTAAAATCAATATTTTTGTATTAAAAATCATTATTAACATTATTTCATGTTACCAAGTTCAACAGTTGGGATTTTAGAGGAAGTTAATGAAAAACTATATTACATTGTTGTTTTGACTGCTTCTGATTTTGGAGGGGGATGGGGGAGAAAGGTGTTAATTTGTTTTAAGAAAAGCCTCCTTTCCGTAATCTGACTAAACTTAGCTTCTGTAATACTTTCCTTCAGCTCCTTTTCCTCATACCTTATAGTCAGTCATTGGGAACTAATGCAGATTGGGAGGTCAAAATCTGCCGAGACACCTGCCTTCATAGATATTTCAGGACTTCTTGGGGGGAGAAAGGAGACGAGATCCTGATTAGGGAAACTGTTCACTCTCTCAAATTTTTCATGTTAAATATTAAAGAGAAAAGAAAACTATAAATTATTTCAAGTTTTTTTTTCAAAGTAAGGTTTGCCACATGCAAAGGAGAGGAAAAAAATAAGACTTCTTGGTATAACCTTTGATACAATTAAAATAGTGATTTTAAACATCAATGACAATAATATTTCAAGATTGCTTAGATGTATGCCATTTTCAAAACATTTTTACACATTTTATTTCATTTAATAGTCAGGACACCCCTTTAAGATCAGCAGAACAGTTACCAACTACCATTTTAAAGTGATGAATCTAAGAGAAACAGATCTTAAGGGGCTTCTCTGTATCGACAGAGCTGTGATGTCAAGATCAGAGCACTGCAACCCACAACTCCTTAAATCCAGTCTTCCTGGATTCTTGCAGCCTCTCTAGGTGGCAAGGATTCCATCTGGGGCCTTTCAGAGATGAGAACTTGACATTAGGTCAGCCCCTAAATTAGTGAACTTCACTGGGCTTCCTTCCCCACTAATAAAATGCACATTTGGATCAGTCCTTTAGTAAGCAAATAGTAATTGCCAGAGGGTCTCTGACATCCTTATGCAGGGTCTACAGTGCTTCACACATAATTGGCACTCCACATATTTGTTGAACAAATTAATGAATAAACAAATGTAAATATCTAGCATTAGTGTTTTGCTTATTAAAATTCATTGAATTTGAAAATGCATATTCCATGTCTATGGAAATCATGATATTATAGAGCAGTAGTTCCAACCTTTCGTATTTCACATTCCCCAAATTATTCTTTTAAAAAATCAAGTCTCATGATTATGGACACCAAAAGTCTTCTTTTCTAATGCATATTTATGTGTTTAGAGGACTGTTTCCAGCTTAAGGGAAGTAAATTATAGGAGTAATATTTGGGGTCAGTGCAATTGTTCAGGACATCCATGACAAAGAAAGGGGACAGTGAAAAACACTGAATGTTTATGGTTTCTTTAAGATAAACTAATGGAACATTAATCCAGGATTTGGAGGATTTGCAGGAGATGGCCAGGCAGTCTTAAGGACTGAGGCAAAGCAAATGCTTAATAATTACTATGACACCCTATGTCTCACCTACACTAATTTTACAGTACATTCTATAGTCGTGTTGGCCATCCTTACTTCTCCACTAACAAGAAACTCAGTGTGGAAGCTGTGTCAAAATGTACTTCATTCATCTTTGCTGTTTCTGGTCTGTTGAAACTTGGATCTCTTTTCTATGGGTTTTTGACCCTCCTCTCTACCTTTCAGAGATAGTATTTAGTGTTCCAACTTTGCTGTGAATATCCATTTGCATTTGCCTTTAGCAATATCCATACGTCTACTCTTTCCTATAAATTGATTAGTTGGGTGATATATTCACTGAAAATCTCAATTATTTCTCTTATAAAAGATAAAATATCAAATGACTTCTTCATCTGAGATTGCTGTCCTATTCCCAGATGACGGGCATCTCTCTCCTCCTATTGCCATTATCTTCAGCATTGCTTAATAAATGCAAAAATTAGATTTCTCCTTGTCACTATCCTCATTTGGAGAAAATGCTTCTCAAGCACTCATGTTGTACATTTTAATTTCATTTTGAATACTCATTTAAATCAACTTGTTAATTTGCCAAGTTCATTCTCTAATATACTCAAAAACTATATCTTCAGAGTTAAAGCCAAAATAACAAGGTAAAACCTCCATGTTACTTACTGATCACTAAACTTTGTGTAAATTATCAATTAAATGTTACTGTTTTGTTAGTTTTTCGCAAACTCATAGTGCTTGCTGGGTGCCACATATGCATGTTATATTACCTCATTTAATTCTCACAACAATTCTATGATTAGGTACTATTATTATCTCCATTTTATAGATGAAAAAGTAACTAGCCCTACATCACAGGCTAATGAGTGGAAGCTGGGATTTGAGGCAGTCTAGAACTCAAGCCTGAGCTTAACTATTAGGATATCCTGTTTTGTTCAAGAGAAAAAAATCAATTTTTCCATTTTAATTTAAAGTTTGAGTAAGAGATTCATAATGTTAGTTATGCAGTAAAGCTTTACCTATATATGTATTCAAATCATTGAAATTTAAAGGCTAGTTTATAGCATCCTCTTCTTTCTTTTGCTTTTCTTCTTTCCAATTGTCTGTCATACAAAGAATAATGTATTTGTAGATAAAATAGGGAGGCTGGCAAATATGTATACAAAATATTTGGAAACCAAGATAATAGAAATTTATGTTCAGATAAGCATATATGAATCTATAGTAGGTGGTAGTTTATTTGTAATTACTGTAATAGCATCTACCATTTATTACCTATTTACAAAATATTCATCATTTTCCATATATTATCTCATTTATTTACAATCCTCATATAAGTTAGCTATTATTATCCCATTTTACAAAAAAAGAAAGCAGCCCTAGATCATAGAGTTATTCAGCTTTAAACCCAAGCTATACACACCATCTTACCCCCAATACATTCATAACTGTGCCTCTGAAACATCTGGGCAACGACAGGAAATTGACCCACTACGGATACAAAAATAATATAAGCAACAACTGAACAGCGTACTACTAAAGGCTTTCACATTCATGATCAGAGTGGCCTGGTTACAAATGGTACTGATAGATTTGAAGTCAGAAAGATAAGGCCTCCCCTTAGCTTTGGAACCTGTGTTGATTTTCCTCTCTGATCCTCAGTTCCTTATTAGTGAATGGTGGTAAGACACACCTCACCAAGCTGTGGCAACAAATACATCAGATAGCTCCTATGAAAACTCCTGACCCAGAGTAGGAATTTGATATGTGCTAGAGTCTTTCATATACTCATTTCACTACCTCACATCCTTGGGTAGTATTTATTATCACCATCTTACAGGTGAGAAAACTGAAATTCAGAGAGTTTCATTAACTTCTCAAGATACATGTTAAAGAGTTATAAGCATGGACTGAAGCCCAAGTCCTTTGACTCTAAAAGGTAGGGCAGATCTGCAATACAAATAGGCCTAGAGAAGGTTTTTCCAGGCAGGTAAAAACTTAAAGGAATTAAAAAAAAAAATCTTTGTATTGGGAAAACTGTGTTTTTCTTTACTATCACACTATTACCACACACAATACTTCTGACATCAGCTGGGTAGGGTTTTCCCCCAAGTAATTCTCCAACACCAGCTGGGAATCTTACAATTCAATTCAATTATGACACTAACCAGAGTTAGTGCAGGCCCCACAGGTTAAGGGCTGAGTCCCATAAGACTGCCCGTGCTGCCACTTCAGATGTCAATCCCAAGTCCCAGTTGTTACCTGTGTTCCTGACTGGTGGGCTATAAAATGGAGCTTCCTACAATCCCCTCGTCCGATTTGAGTAATTTGCTAGAGTGACCACAGAACTCAGGAAACCAGTTTACCTACTAGATTACCAGTTTATTACAAAGGTTATTAAAGGATATATATAAACAGCCAGATGAGGCAATATATATGGTGAGGTCTAGAAGGGTCCCCAATGCAGGAGATTCTGTCCTCAAAGAGTTGAGATGCTCCCTCCTCCCAGCACGTAGATGTGTACACCAACCCAGAAGCTCTTTCATCATATACGACTGGGATTTTTGTGGAGGCTTCATCACATAGGTATGAATGATTATTAACTCGATCTCCAGCACCCTTCTCTTCCCAGAGGATAGAAGCGGGTGGTGGAGCTTAAAGTTCCAAGCTTCTAATCATGGCTTTGTCTTTCTGGCCCCCAGAAAGACTAGCCCCCATCTTGAAGCCATCTAGGAGCCCATCAAGAGTATCTAACTGGAATAAAAGACACTGCTATCACCCAGGAAACTCCAAGGGCTTTAAGACCTCTATCTCAGGAACTGGGGCCAAAGACCAAATATTAGAACAAAAGATGTTCCAAGTGCTCTTCATCACTTGGGAAATTACAAAGGTTTTAGAAGGAACTGGGGGCAGAGACCAATATATATATATTCTATTATTTCATAATCTTTAACTCTCATTTTTGTTACCTTAATGGAAATTCATTATTTGTGATATTTTAAATATTTATAGAAAAGAAGTTTACAATACTTAATTATTATCATCCATATGGCACAGATTGAGACAAAAGCATTATATGTTGTATCATGAGTTACATGAGGGTAGAAACCATATTTTATTCATCCTTGCCTCCCTAAGCCCTGCATGATTCCTTAAAACATAATAAAGACTCAATGAAACGTTGTGGAAAAGAAAAATAGTTGGGTAAATGGACAGATGGATGAATAGTTGAATGGATACATAAAAGAACAAATTAAAGGACAAAGGAGGAATAAGAAATATTGCAATATATGATTAATTCTCAGTAGTTTGCTAGGACATATTTATGGTATATAAGGCTCTGATCCAGGCATTTGTATACAAACAACTCATTTTGCACATATGCATAGACTCCTAGCCTAGACCTTAACCTCTAACCTGAGACATATTTTACAAACCTTAATAGGTAGGACTGCACTTTGCATCAAAAACATGCTAGACTAAGCCAACACACACATCACACAACTCCATAACATCTGGTGCTGTCTACCTTTTCTAGTAAATTAGAACATCTGTAATAAATTTCTGTTTTGTTACTGAATCTGTTTTTCCCTTATTAATAGTGTACTTGTAAAACAGGATTTCTATTTCATTGTGTCAATCAGGGCCACCCAAGGACACATTTTTTGTTGATTAACATTGCATTTAAAATATTTGGGGGATTTCCTAATATACTACCTATCTAAGCTTTCTCTTGCAGGGCCACTCCAAGATGATCCTAAATTCCAAAATGCTACTGGTATAAAAATTACCTACCACGAATATTCTAAGGGTGAAATGCCCACTTTCTCAGCATGGCGAATTTCTAACAAGTGTGTAATATTAAGAAGAACAAAAATACTGATAATAGCTCATATTTATATAGCATTTACAATGTGCTGGTCATTTCACATGAATTAATGCACTTAATTTTCATGGAAATCCTGTGAGGTAGGTATTAATTTCATCTCCATTTTACAAATGGGGGAACTAAAACAAAAAAGGGTCAAATATGTTGCCACAGAGCTAGCAAGTGGCAGGGCTAGGATTTGAACTCTGGTAGTTCAGCTCAAGAGATTGGGCTCTTATCCTTAACACTATACCACCCCCTGTAGAAGTGAGTTCAATCATGTTGCATTAATTTAAACTAACATGTGACTATGCTCTACCTCTAATGCAAAATCTAAGTTCAACACCATTTAAGAAAGACTATGTGGGACCTCCATGGTGGTCCAGTGGTAAAGAATCCGCCTTCCAATGCAGGGGACGCGGGTTCCATCCTTGGTCAGGGAACTCAGATCCCACATGCCGCGGGGGCAAATAAGCCCGCGTGCCACAACTACTGAACTCGTGCGCCTTAATGAGAGAGCCCACGTGCCGCAAACTACAGAGTCCATGCACTCTGGAGCCCACAAGCCACAACTAGAGAGAGAAAACCCACACGCCACAACTAGAGAGAAGCCCGTGTGCCACAACAAAGAGCCTGTGCCGCAACAAAAAGATCCCACATGCTGCAAAGAGGATGAATATATCATTTCAAAATAAAATGAAAGACTTTGTGCTAAACTAGCACAATAAAACTCCCTATTTTGCTTATTTATGAAGGTGAGAGAATTAAATGCCAGTCATTTCTTAGAATAAGGCTAGAGAATGCCTCCTTACTGAACCAGGACAGGGAAACCTAGAAGGGATAAGAATCTGAAATTAATTTAACTCACTAGGGCTGGGTAGATGCTAGAGGAAAGATAGAGCTGCCAGGATTTGGAGTAAATCCAGCCCAGCAGGTCAGATGTGATAAAGAATGAGTAATTGTGTTCCCGTCAGGAACTGTCAGGGGTGGGAGTATCCCTCCAAGAGGAAGAAGTACATCCATGCGGAATCCAGGAGAGGTATTCTCAATCCCCTTTAGGTCACGTTTTCTTCTTCCAGCTCAAAATTCTCAGTTATGCTCCCTTTTTGCCAGTGTGCCTAATTTCCACCCCTGGGACCAGGATGAAGGCATTTCCCTAGATATGTGAAGAAGTTGAGTCTTGTCTTTTCTGGCATCCTCATTTTCTTTTTCTGAGTCCCCTGAATTCAGCTCAGCCTGAAACTCTTCATTATTTTCTACAGAAGATGTTCTTTGGTCTAGACTCACAGTGGTATTTTATTCAATTCTGCCCTTCTCTCTTTGTCCCAACCCTCACTCCATTCATATCTGGGAGTTAAATATAGAAGGAATATCAGAAGTTTTCTTTGTTTCTTCTTTTTTTTTTTTTTAACCTCCTGACAATAAAGCATTCCATGGAGCAGCACACTGGTGTAAATACATCTAGAGCCATGTTTTCAAAACTGTGTTCTGTGGAATATCAGACCCCCATGAGATACCACTAGATAGGGTGATTTTTAATGAGCACATTTGGAAAACTTTTATTTCAGTCCAATTCATTAAATAGTATTCAAGTATTTACCAAGAGTCAGATAATGTATTTGGTACTGGGGTTTTATCAGTTAACAGGATATATGCAAAACCAAAGCAGAAATGTCTCACCTTTACTCCCTTTTTTTTTTTTTTTTTGCAGTACGCGGGCCTCTCACTGCTGTGGCCTCTCCCGTTGCGGAGCACAGGCTCCGGACGCGCAGGCTTAGCGGCCATGGCTCACGGGCCCAGCCGTTCCGCGGCATATGGGATCTTCCCGGACCGGGGCACGAACTCGTGTCCCCTGCATCGGCAGGTGGACTCGCAACCACTGCGCCACCAGGGAAGCCCCTTTACTCCCTTTTAAAGCCATTAAAGGCTCTAAGACTTCTAGAAGTGAGAATCCTATTTAACTTTCTTTAACCCATTTTTTTCCAAACCTATTTAAATATGGGAAACCTCCCTTTACCCCACTACCTGGGAACACTTCTTGAGAATGCCTCAATGCTGTATATGACTTACTCACTGTCTTCAAGATATTCCGCACTTTGGGGCAAGAAGATAGGTGTACACATAATGTCTCAAGAAATAAAACTTATAAAGAACATATGGCAGCATGGAAAAAGTGTCAAATTAAATAAAAGCCTCCAAAGTTTACAGACAAGCCCAAATATGGTAATTAATTCTCCTCGTACATGCCTGCTTTCACAGCCCTCTTTCCTTCCTCCTCCCTTCTAGATGACCTCTGCTACTGTCTGGAGAGGGATAAGGGAATACTTACTTCTTGAGAGTTCACAAGAATTTAAAGCCAGTAGAAAGGAAGAAGAAGTGAAAGCAAAAACAAATTCAAGACTTGACCACAATGGACGTGGGTGGTCCCTCTGGTCAGTAAACCAACCCTTGCTTTCACTTCATAAAACTCTTCACCTGCCTTTTATGCTTCTTGATATTCCACATATTATTCTTTTGGATTAATAGGAAGTCTGTTCTGTAAAAGGGAAAAAATCACTCTCAAAAGAAAATATCATACTACAGAAAAAAAGGGCTTCTGAGTCACAGTGGCCAGAGCTAGGTTCTGCCTCTGCTTCTGGCTGCATGAATTGAGCAAGTTGTTCACCTGTAAAATGAAGATAAATCATTCTACTGACAAGAGCATTTAAAGGAAAAAATCAACACATCCTACGAAGTCAGCACTTACTAAATAGTAGCTCTTGTTCTTATCACTTTTAGTACTAAACGGTCATTCTAAAATAGTCACAGGAATATCAGAGCATATTAGGTCACCACAAAAGGTTGCTTTTCTGTAACAAATGACTGAGTTCAGCCACTCAAAGGGAATGACAATTTTCACTGGTGGAAGGAGAGTTTGGCACTTTAGTTCTATAAGAACTTTCCTCCAGGGGTGGGAGCCAGGCTAGGAAAAGAAGAGCAAATTTTCTGCACCGTCTCCCAGGAATTCAGTGCATTTAGCACCTTTGACAGTTTATATTAGGAGTTCAGTAGACTTGTAGGTTGGCCTGGGAAACTAACCAATAATTTCTTTTTAAATCAGATAGTATATCTTAAACACCAGAAAACTCTCTCTATGAAGATTTATGGGAACATAACCTGTCTGTAAATTGGCATTTTTATAATAATCACATGTATCTACATTTGTATAATGGTAAAATATAACTACAAGAAAGCAGAAAAATAATCCTGAAAAGGAAAGATTTGGAGCTTATAGCAAAAATGATAAAGGGCATGTAGTTGACTGTGGAGTGAGCCAAAGTTACTGCCTTCAAGGGAGGTCTTTATAGGAAAAGGAAGATCCATGTGGAATAGGGGGTTCATGGTGTCTTCTGCTAACTCAAGGCATCTTTGAACTCACATATATAGAAGTCATCAGCTTAGAGGGTTTTTTTTTTTCTTTTTTAAAATATTTATTTATTCATTAGGCTGTGCCAGGTCTTAGTTGCGGCACATGGAATCTTCGTTGCCATGTGTGGGATCTTTAGTTGTGGCATGCGGGATCTAGTTCCCTGACCAGGGATCAAACCCAGTCCCATTGCATTGGGAGCGCAGAGTCTTAATCACTGGACCACCAGGGAAGTCCCCAGCTTAGAGTTTTGTTACTAAGGAAATGAATATCCCAACTCTGATCATTAACGATTCATACTGCTCTATATATTCTTCAAGGTGTATATCTTTCGTTCTTCAAGGTTGCAGAAGACAAAGTCACAAAATTATTCATATTATCACTATGTTTTTATTGATAACATCTTTGGAAAAATCATGCCATAAATACACCCTTCTAAACACTGAATAATCAAAGTTAATGAAGGTGTAATGGATATGATAAATTGGATTTCACACAGATTATAGGTTACTACTCTGAATAAATATCTGCTGTACTTGCCCTCTCCTTAAAGGAATGCAAAGTGCTAATTAGGTCATGATCAGGGATTACTTTTAGCTTTTTTCCTACTTTAATTTAGAAGAGTTCACTTTGTATTCCCCCCAAGTTGTTACTTGAATAAAACAGTCGTCTTCTAATTTTATGCTTAAAATAGAATTCCCTTTTAATGAAATAGTTCTGCCCCAACTCCACAAAAATTAGAGAAGATTTTAAATCTCACATGTTTTTCTTTGAAAGCTGTAGATTTCTGTCCCTTTTTATGAAAGTCGTAATATTTTCAGTTGTGGAAAACTTCTAAGATCCTCCAAGATTCCCAACCCTTGGGGTATACACTCCTTCACCCAATTATTCAAACACTAACCTAGGTGCTGCTGTGAGGGGATTTTGCAGATATAATGAAGGTCTCAAGTCAGTTGACTTTTAAATGAAGAGATTCTAATTTGTAGGCCTAACCTAATCAGGTGACACCTTAAAATAGAACAAGGCTCTACCTGGAGAAAGAGATTCAGAATGTGAAAGAAATTTGATGGGAGGAGATACCCCATTGCTGGCTTTGAAGATGGAGTGGGCTACATGGCAAAGAATGTGGGTGACATTTAGGAGCTGAGAGCCCTCTGACTGACAGCCAGCAAGGGAACAGGAACCCCAATTCAGCTTCAAGGAACTGAGCTCTGCCTCAAACCTAAGTGAGCCTGGAAGAGGGTCACATACGTCAGATGAGATTGCAGCCTCAACCAACACCTTGATTTCACCCTCCTGAGATCCTGAGCAGAGAACTCAACCATGCCACATACGGAACTGTGAGTGAAGAAGTGACTGTTGTTTTAAGCTGCTAACTTTGTGGTAATTTGTTACACAGCAACAGAAAATTAATATACCAGTGTTTGTTTTATGGGTGCAGGTAAAGCAGGAAAAAAATGCTTGAGCATCTCTACCTACATACAGGCTAGATTCCAAAGGCTTTACTGAGTATATTTCCTTTCAAATCTGTAGTGATATTATGCAAATCATTAATAGGACCTCTCCAGAATAGGAGGTTGTTGATGCATATTTGTTTTCATGCCTTGCTTGTTCATAGTCATGAAAGTTGATACTAAGTTGCAAGTTTATTCATATAGGATTAAGTAGTTACAGCTTTAACCCATGGCTCCTGCAGCGTTTGTAATTTGGTCTTGCGCACCTGTTACATTCCCCAAAAGTTTTCTCAAAAGGAGAAACACTCTGACAGCTGATCACCCCTGTTTGTTGGCCACCATTTCTCGCAAGATGTTAACAGCTCCTTGTATTGCATTTTTGGACATGACCTCCATGGCACTTGAAGCAGTGTATCAGTGAGTGTTGAACCACTCTTCTGCCTAGTGTCTCACAGCCTGTAATAGTGTGAGTTTGTGTGCATCTTGGTGGTGGGGACGTGATCTTCCTGCATCTACTTTCTCCATTTGTCCTACTCAGAGGAACTATGTTATCATGGGAAGATAGATTTGAAAGCTTGTAAATCTGCTTGAGGTCTAGCCTTTCTCCTTTGGTCCATTGTTGGTTTTGAATGACTTGAAGACACACTGATAAGATTCTCTAAGAAAATAAATGGTCAAATAAATGAAGAATGAATAAGTGAAGAGATGAATATATAAATAATAAATCTAGTTAAGAATTAAAATACAATCAATGGGGAGGTACTCTGGCACTGAGAAAAAATAGCATACTACAAGTTAGAAGACATGAGTTTGAGATGACTACTAGCTTTATTATACTGGAGAAGGCACTTAATCATCTCTAGGGCTCAACTTCCCCAACTGGAAAATGTGTTACATTGTACTAAATAGTCTTTAAATTATGCTTCACTTCTGAATCTAGGTTTTAAGCCAATTAAGAGGCTAAATAATGTCATATCCCAGGAAGCTTCTATTTGTTGTTTTTTTTAACATCTTTATTAGAGTAGAATTGCTTTACAATGGTCTGTCAGTTTCTGCTTTATAACAAAGTGAATCAGTTATACATATACATATGTCCCCATATCTCTTCCTTCTTGCATTTCCCTCCCTCCAACCCTCCCTATCCCAGCCCTCTAGTTAGTCACAAAGCACCGAGCTGATCTCCCTGTGCTATGCGGCTGCTTCCCACTAGCTATGTATTTTACATTTGGTAGTGTGTACATGTCCATGCAACTCTCTCACTTTGTCCCAGCTTACCCTTCCCCCTCCCCATATCCTCAAGTCCATTCTCTAGTACGTCCGCATCTATGTTCCCATCTTGCCCCTAGGTTCTTCTGACCATTATCATTTTTTTTTAAGATTCCATATATATGTGTTAGCATACAGTATTTGTTTCTTTCTTTGTGACTTATTTCACTCTGTATGATAGTCTCTAGGTCCATTCAGCCCACTACAAATAATTAGGTTTCATTCCTTTTTATGGCTAAGTAATATTCCATTGTATATATGTGCCACATCTTCTTTACCATTCATCTGTCGATGGACACTTATGTTGCTTCCATGTCCTGGCTATTGTAAATAGAGCTGCAATGAACATTTTGGTACATGACTCTCTTTGAATTATGGTTTTCTCAGTGTGCATGCCCAGTAGTGGGATTGCTGGGTCATATGGTAATTCTATCTTTAGCTTTTTAAGGAAAATCCATACTGTTCTCCATAGGGGCTATATCAATTTACATTCCCACCAACAGTGCAAGAGGGTCCCCTTTTCTCCACACCCTCTCCAGCATTGTTTCTAGATTTTTTAATGATGGACATTCTGACCGGTGTGAGATGATATCTCATTGTAGTTTTGATATGCATTTCTCTAATGATTAATGATGTTGACCATTCTTTCATGTGTTTGTTGGCCATCTGTATACCTTCTCTGTTGAAATGTCTATTTAGGTCTTCTGCCCATTTGTGTATTGGGTTGTTTGTTATTTTGATATTGAGCTGCATGAGTTGCTTGTATGTTTTGGAGATTAATCCTTTGTCAGTTGCTTCATTTGCAAATATTTTCTCCCACTCTGAGGGTTGTCTTTTCGTCTTGTTTATGGTTTCCTTTACTGTGCAAAAGCTTTTAAGTTTCATTAGGTCCCATTTGTTTATTTTTGTTTTTCTTTCCATTTCTCTAGGAGGTGGATCAAAAAGGATCTTGCTGTGATTTATGTCATAGAGTGTTCTGCCTATGTTTTCCTCTAAGATTTGATGGTGTCTGGCCTTACATTTAGGTCATTAATCCATTTTGAGTTTATTTCTGTATATGGTGTTAGGGACTGTTCTAATTTCATTCTTTTACATGTAGCTGTCCAGTATTCCCAGCACCACTTATTGAAAAGGCTGTCTTTAATCCATTGCATATTCTTGCCTCCTTTATCAAAGATAAGGTGACCCTATGTGTGTGGCTTTATCTCTGGGTTTTCTATCCCGTTCCATTGATCTATATTTCTGTTTCTCTGCAGGTGCCATACTGTCTTGTTACTGTAGCTTTGTAGTATAGTGTGAAGTCACGGAGCCAGGTTCCTTCAGCTCCATTTTGCTTTCCCAAGATTGCTTTGGCTATTCGGGGTCTTTTGTGTTTCCATACAAATTGTGAAATTTTTTGTTCTAGTTCTGTGAAAATTGCCAGTGGTAGTTTGATAGGGATTGCATTGAATCTGTAGATTGCTTTGGGTAGTAAAGTCATTTTCACAATGTTGATTCTTCCAATCCAAGAACATGGTATATCTCTCCATCTATTTGTATCATCTTTAATTTCTTTCATCTGTGTCTTATAATTTTCTGCATACAGGTCTTTTGTCTCCTTAGGTAGGTTTATTCCTAGATATTTTATTCTTTTTGTTGCAATGGTAAATGGGAGTGTTTTCTTAATTTCAGTTTCAGATTTTTCATCATTAGTGCATAGGAATGCAAGACATTTCTGTGCATTAATTTTGTATCCTGCTACTTTACCAAATTCATTGATTAGCTCTAGTACTTTTCTGGTAGCATCTTTAGGATTCTCTATGTATAGTATCACGTCATCTGCAGACAGTGACAACTTTACTTCTTCTTTTCCGATTTGGATTCCTTTTATTTCTTTTTCTTCTCTGATTGCTGTGGCTAAAACTCCCAAAACGATGTTGAATAATAGTGCTGAGAGTGGGCAACCTGGTCTTATTCCTGATCTTAGTGGAAATACTTTCAGTTTTCCACCATTGAGGACGATGTTGGCTGTGGGTTTTATGGCCATATAAAGGCCATATATGGCCTTTACGATGTTGAGGAAAGTTTCCTCTATGCCTACTTTCTGGAGAGTTTTTAACATAAATGGGTGTTGAATTTTGTTGAAAGCTTTCTCTGCATCTATTGAGATGATCATATGGTTTTTCTCCTTCAATTTGTTAATATGGTGTATCACGTTGATTGATTTGCATATATTGAAGAACCCTTGCATTCCTGGGATAAACCCATCTTGCTCATGGTGTATGAACCTTTTACTGTGCCTTTGGATTCTGTTTGCTAGTATTTTGCTGAGGATTTTTGCATCTATGTTCATCAGTGATATTGGCCTGTAGTTTTCTTTCTTTGTGACATCTTTGCCTGGTTTTGGTATCAGGGTGATGGTGGCCTTGCAGAATGAATTTGGGAGTGTTGCTCCATCTGCCATATGTTGGAAGAGTTTGAGAAGGATAGGTGTTAGCTCTTCTCTAAATGTTTGATAGAATTCGCCTATGAACCATCTGGTCCTGGGCTTTTGTTTGTTGGAATATTTTTCATCACAGTCTCAACTTCAGTGCTTGTGATTGGTCTTTTCATATTTTCTATTTTTTCCTGGTTCAGTCTTGGAAGGTTGTGCATTTCTAAGAATTTGTCCATTTCTTCCAGGTTGTCCATTTTACTGGCATCGAGTTGCTTGTAGTAATCTCTCATGATCCTTTGTATTTCTGCAGTGTCAGTTGTTACTTCTCCTTTTTCATTTCTAATTCTATTGATTTGAGTCTTCTCCCTTTTTTTTTTTATTTTTTTATTTTTTTAAACATCTTTATTGGGGTATAATTGCTTTACAATGGTGTGTTAGTTTCTGCTTTATAACAAAGTGAATCAGTTATACATATACATATGTTCCCATATGTCTTCCCTCTTGCGTCTCCCTCCCTCCCACTCTCCCTATCCCACCCCTCCAGGCTGTCACAAAGCACCGAGCTAATATCCCTGTGCCTTGCGGCTGCTTCCCCCTAACTATCTACCTTACTACGTTTTTTAGTGTGTATATGTCCATGACTCTCTCTCGCCCTGTCAAAGCTCACCCCTCCCCCTCCCCATATCCTCAAGTCTGTTCTCCAGTAGGTCTGCGTCTTTATTCCTGTCTTACCCCTAGGTTCTTCATGACATTTTTTTCCCCCTTCAATTCCATATATATGTGTTAGCATACGGTATTTGTCTTTTTCTTTCTGACTTACTTCACTCTGTATGACAGACTCTAGGTCTATCCATCTCATTACAAATAGCTCAATTTCATTTCTTTTTAAGGCTGAGTAATATTCCATTGTATATATGTGCCACATTTTCTTTATCCATTCATCCGATGATGGGCGCTTAGGTTGTTTCCATCTCCGGGCTATTGTAAATAGAGCTGCAATGAACATTTTGGTACATGACTCTTTTTGAATTTTGGTTTTCTCAGGGTATATGCCCAGTAGTGGGATTGCTGGGTCATATGGTAATTCTATTTGTAGTTTTTTAAGGAACCTCCATACTGCTCTCCATAGTGGCTGAACCAATTCACATTCCCACCAGCAGTGCAAGAGTGTTCCCTTTTCTCCACACCCTCTCCAGCATTTATTGTTTCTAGATTTTTTGATGATGGCCATTCTGACTGGTGTGAGATGATATCTCATTGTAGTTTTGATTTGCATTTCTCTAATGATTAATGATGTTGACCATTCTTTCATGTGTTTGTTGGCATTCTGTATATCTTCTTTGGAGAAATGTCTATTTAGGTCTTCTGCCCATTTTTGGATTGGGTTGTTTGTTTTTTTGTTATTGAGCTGCATGAGCTGCTTGTAAATTTTGGAGATTAATCCTTTGTCAGTTGCTTCATTTGCAAATATTTTCTCCCATTCTGAGGGTTGTCTTTTGGTCTTGATTATGGTTTCCTTTGCTGTGCAAAAGCTTTGAAGTTTCATTAGGTCCCATTTGTTTATTTTTGTTTTTATTTCCATTACTCTAGGAGGTGGGTCAGAAAGGATCTTGCTGTGATTTATGTCATAGAGTGTTCTGCCTATGTTTTCCTCTAAGAGTTTGATAGTTTCTGGCCTTACATTTAGGTCTTTAATCCATTTTGAGCTTATTTTTGTGTATGGTGTTAGGGAGTCATCTAATCTCATACTTTTACATGTACCTGTCCAGTTTTCCCAGCACCATTTATTGAAGAGGCTGTCCTTTCTCCACTGTACATTCCTGCCACCTTTATCAAAGATAAGGTGACCATATGTGCGTGGGTTTATCTCTGGGCTTTCTATCCTGTTCCATTGATCTATCTTTCTGTTTTTGTGCCAGTACCATACTGTCTTGATTACTGTAGCTTTGTAGTATAGTCTGAAGTCAGGGAGCCTGATGCCTCCAGCTCCTTTTCTTGTTCTCAAGATTGCTTTGGCTATTTGGGGTCTTTTGTGTTTCCATACAAATTGCGAAATTTTTTGTTCTAGTTCTGTGAAAAATGCCAGTGGTAGTTTGATAGGGATTGCATTGAATCTGTAGATTGCTTTGGGTAGTAGAGTCATTTTCACAATGTTGATTCTTCCAATCCAAGAACATGGTATATCTCTCCATCTATTTGTATCATCTTTAATTTCTTTCATCAGTGTCTTATAATTTTCTGCATACAGGTCTTTCGTCTCCTTAGGTAGGTTTATTCCTAGATATTTTATTCTTTTTGTTGCAATGGTAAATGGGAGTGTTTTCTTGATTTCACTTTCAGATTTTTCATCATTAGTATATAGGAATGCCAGAGATTTCTGTGCATTAACTTTGTATCCTGCTACTTTACCAAATTCATTGATTAGCTCTAGTAGTTTTCTGGTAGTATCTTTAGGATTCTCTATGTATAGTATCATGTCATCTGCAAACAGTGACAGCTTTACTTCTTCTTTTCCGATTTGGATTCCTTTTATTTCCTTTTCTTCTCTGATTGCTGTGGCTAAAACTTCCAAAACTATGTTGAATAAGAGTGGTGAGAGTGGGCAACCTTGTCTTTTTCCTGATCTTAGTGGAAATGCTTTCAGTTTTTCACCATTGAGGATGATGTTTGCTGTGGGCTTGTCATATATGGCCTTTATTATGTTGAGGAAAGTTCCCTCTATGCCTACTTTCTGCAGGGTTTTTATCATAAATGGGTGTTGAATTTTGTCGAAAGCTTTCTCTGCATCTATTGAGATGATCATATGGTTTTTCTCCTTCAATTTGTTAATATGGTTTATCACATTGATAGATTTGCGTATATTGAAGAATCCTTGCATTCCTGGAATAAACCCCACTTGATCATGGTGTATGATCCTTTTAATGTGCTGTTGGATTCTGTTTGCTAGTATTTTGTTGAGGATTTTTGCATCTATGTTCATCAGTGATATTGGCCTGTAGTTTTCTTTCTTTGTGACATCCTTGTCTGGTTTTGGTATCAAGGTGATGGTGGCCTCGTAGAAGGAATTTGGGAGTGTTCCTCCCTCTGCTATATTTTGGAAGAGTTTGAGAAGGATAGGTGTTAGCTCTTCTCTAAACGTTTGATAGAATTCACCTGTGAAGCCATCTGGTCCTGGGCTTTTGTTTGTTGGAAGATTTTTAATCACAGTTTCAATTTCAGTGCTTGTGATTGGTCTGTTCATATTTTCTATTTCTTCCTGATTCAGTCTTGGCAGGTTGTGCATTTCTAAGAATTTGTCCATTTCTTCCAGATTGTCCATTTTATTGGCATAGAGTTCCTTGTAGTAATCTCTCATGATTTTTTTTATTTCTGCAGTGTCAGTTGTTACTTCTCCTTTTTCATTTCTAATTCTATTGATTTGAGTCTTCTCCCTTTTTTTCTTGATGAGTCTGGCTAGTGGTTCATCTATTTTGTTTATCTTCTCAAAGAACCAGCTTTTAGTTTTATTGATCTTTGCTATCGTTTCCTTCATTTCTTTTTCATTTATTTCTGATCTGATTTTTATGATTTCTTTCCTTCTGCTAGCTTTGGGGTTTTTTTGTTCTTCTTTCTCTAATTGCTTGAGGTGCAAGGTTAGGTTGTTTATTCGAGATGTTTCCTGCTTCTTAAGGTGGGCTTGTATTGCTATAAACTTCCCCCTTAGAACTGCTTTTGCTGCATCCCATAGGTTTTGGGTCATCATTTCTCCATTGTCATTTGTTTCTAGGTATTTTTTGACTTCCTCTTTGATTTCTTCAGTGATCACTTGGTTATTAAGTAGTGTATTGTTTAGCCTCCATGTGTTTGTATTTTTTACAGATCTTTTCCTGTAATTGATATCTAGTCTCATGGAGTTGTGGTCAGAAAAGATACTTGATACAATTTCAATTTTCTTAAATTTACCAAGGCTTGATTTGTGACCCAAGATATGATCTATCCTGGAGAATGTTCCATGAACACTTGAGAAGAAAGTGTATTCTGTTGTTTTTGGATGGAGTGTCCTATAAATATCAATTAAGTCCATCTTATTTAATGTATCGTTTAAAGCTTGTGTTTCCTTATTTATTTTCATTTTGGATGATCTGTCCATGGGTGAAAGTGGGGTGTTAAAGTCCCCTACTATGAATGTGTTACTGTCGATCTCCCCTTTTATGGCTGTATTTGCCTTATGTATTGAGGTGCTCCTATGTTGGGTGCATAAATATTTACAATTGTTATATCTTCTTCTTGGATCGATCCCTTGATCATTATGTAGTGTCCTTCTTTGTCTCTTGTAATAGTCCTTATTTTAAAGTCTATTTTGTCTGATATGAGAATTGCTACTCCAGCTTTCTTTTGGTTTCCATTTGCATGGAATATCTTTTTCCATCCCTTTATTTTCAGTCTGTATGTGTCTCTAGGTCTGAAGTGGGTCTCTTGTAGACAGCATATATAAGGGTCTTGTTTTTGTATCCATTCAGCCAATCTGTGTCTTTTGGTGGGAGCATTTAGTCCATTTACATTTAAGGTAATTATTGATATGTATGTTCCTATTCCCATTTTCTATATTGTTTTGGGTTCGTTATTATAGGTCTTTTCCTTCTCTTGTGTTCCTTGTCTAGAGAAGTTCCTTTAGCATTTGTTGTAAAGCTGGTTTGGTGGTGCTGAACTCTCTCAGCTTTTGCTTGTCTGTAAAGGTTTTAATTTCTCCATCAAATCTGAATGAGATCCTTGCTGGGTAGAGTAGTCTTGGTTGCAGGTTTTTCTCCTTCATCACTTTCAGTATGTCCTGCCACGCCCTTCTGGCTTGTAGGGTTTCTGCTGAGAGATCAGCTGTTAACCTTATGGGGATTCCCTTGTGTGTTATTTGTTGTTTTTCCCTTGCTGCTTTTAATATGCTTTCTTTGTATTTAATTTTTGACAGTTTGATTAATATGTGTCTTAGCGTATTTCTCCTTGTATTTATCCTGTATGGAACTCTCTGTGCTTCCTGGACTTGATTAACTATTTCCTTTCCCATATTAGGGAAGTTTTCAACTATAATCTCTTCAAATATTTTCTCAGTCCCTTTCTTTTTCTCTTCTTCTTCTGGAACCCCTATAATTCGAATGTTGGTGCGTTTAATGTTGTCCCAGAGGTCTCTGAGACTGTCCTCAGTTCTTTTCATTCTTTTTTCTTTATTCTGCTCTGCAGTAGTTATTTCCACTATTTTATCTTCCAGGTCACTTATCCGTTCTTCTGCCTCAGTTATTCTGTTATTGATCCCATCTAGAGTACTTTTAATTTCATTTATTGCGTTGTTCATCGTTGCTTGTTTCATCTTTATTTCTTCTAGGTCCTTGTTAACTGTTTCTTGCATTTTGTCCATTCTACTTCCAAGATTTCGGATCATCCTTACTATCATTATTCTGAATTCTTTTTCAGGTAGACTGCCTATTTCCTCTTCATTTGTTAGGTCTGGTGCATTTTTATCTTGCTCCTTCATCTGCTGTGTGTTTTTCTGTCTTCTCATTTTGCTTATCTTACTGTGTTTGGGGTCTCCTTTTTGCAGGCTGCACGTTCGTAGTTCCCGTTGTTTTTGATGTTTGTCTCCAGTGGCTAAGGTTGTTTCAGTGGGTTGTGTAGGCTTCCTGGTGGAGGGGACTAGTGCCTGTGTTGTGGTGGATGAGGCTGGATCTTGTCCCTCTAGTGGGCAGGTTCACATCTGGTGGTGTGTTTTGGGGTGTCTGTGGCCTTATTATGATTTTAGGCAGCCTCTCTGCTAATGGGTGGGGTTGTGTTCCTGTTTTGCTAGTTGTTTGGCATAGGTTGTCTAGCACTGTGGATTGCTGGTCGTTGAGTGAAGCTCGGTGCTGGTGTTAAGATGGAGGTCACTGGGAGATTTCCGCCGTTTAATATTATGTGGAGCTGGGAGGTCTCTTGTTGACCAGTGTCCTGAAGTTGGCTCTCCTACCTCAGAGGCAGAGCCCTGACTCCTGGCTGGAGCACCAAGAGCCTTTCATCCACACGGCTCAGAATAAAAGGGAGAAAAAGTAGAGAGAATTAGTAGAAGTATGAGGAAAGAAAGAAGGAAAGGAGGAAAGGAAGGAAGGAAGAAAGAAGCAAAGAAGGAAAGACAGGAGGGAGGGAGAGAGGGAGGAAGGAAGGAAGGAAGGAGGGAAAGAAGGAAAAAAGACAGAAAGAAAGAAGATACAGTAAAAATAAAATAAAGTATAATATAGTTATTGAATTAAAAAATATTTAGAAAAAAAAAAAAGGGACGGATAGAACCTTAGGACAAATGTTGGAAGCAAAGCTATACAGAGAAAATCTTACACAGAAGCATACACATACACCTTCACAAAAAGAGGTAAAGGGGGAAAAATCATAAATCTTGCTCTCAGAGACCACCTCCTCAATTTGGGGTGATTCGTTGTCTAAAGGAGGGAAGGAAGGAAAGAAAGAAAGAACGAAGATAAAGTATAATAAAGTTATTACAAATAAAATTAATTATTGAGAAAAAAAATTTTTTTTTTAAAAACCATGGACGGATAGAGCCCTAGGACAAATGGTGGAAGCAAGAGTATACAGACAAGATCTCACACAGAAGCATACACGTACACATTCACAAAAAGAGGAAAAGGGAAAAAAATCATAGATCTCGCTCCTAAATTCCACCTCTTCAATTTGGGATCATTTCTTGTCTATTCAGGTATTCCATAGATGCAGGGTATATCAAGTTGATTGTGGAGCTTTAATCCGCTGCTTCTGAGGCTGCTGGGAGAGATTTCCCTTTCTCTTCTTTGTTCTCACAGCTCACAGGAGCTCAGCTTTGGATTTGGCCCTGCCTCTGCGTGTAGGTCGCTGGAGGGCGTCTGTTTTTTGCTCAGACAGGACGGGGTTAAAGGAGCCGCTGATTCGGGGGCTCTGGCTCACTCAGGCCGGGGTTGGGGGGCGGAAGGAGGGGCACTGCGTGCGGGGCGGGCCTGCGGCGGCAGAGGCGGCGTGATGTTGCGGCAGAGACCGGCGTGACGTTGCACCAGCCTGAGGTCCGCCGTTCGTTCTCCCGGGGAAGTTGTCCCTGGTTCCCGGGAACCTGGCAGTGGCGGGCTGCACAGGGTCCGCGGAAGAGGGGTGTGGAGAGTGACCTGTGCTCGCACACAGGCCCCTTGGTGGCGGCAGCAGCAGCCCCAGCGTCTCCTGCCCGTCTCTGGGGTCCGCGCTTTCAGCCGCGGCTCGCGCCCGTCTCTGGGGTTCGCGCTTTTAGCCGCGGCTCGCGCCCGTCTCTGGAGTTCCTTTAAGCAGCGCTCTTAAACCCCTCTCCTCGCGCACCAGGAAACAAAGAGGGAAGAAAAAGTCTCTTGCCTCTTCGGCAGGTGCAGGCTTTTCCCCGAACTCCCTCCCGGCTAGTCGTGGTGCACTAACCCCTTCAGGCTATGTTCAAGCCGCCAACCCCAGTCCTCTCCCTGCGCTCAGTCCAAAACCGAAACCCGAGCCCCAGCTCGCAGCCCCGCCCGCCCCGGCGGGTGAGCAGACAAGCCTCTCGGGCTGGTGAGTGCCGGTCGGCACCGATCCTCTGTGCGGGAATCTCCCCGCCTTGCCCTCCGCACCCTGTTGCTGTGCTCTCCTCCGCGGTACCGAAGCTTCCCCCTCCGCCTCCCGCAGTCTCCGCCCGCGTAGGGGCTTCCTAGTGTGTGGAAACTTTTCCTCCTTCACAGCTCCCTCCCACTGGTGCAGGTTCCGTCCTTATTCTTTTGTCTCTGTTTTTTCTTTTTTTCTTTTGCCCTACCCAGGTACGTGGGGAGTTTCTTGCCTTTTGGGAGGTCTGAGGTCTTCTGCCAGCCTTCAGTAGGTGTTCTGTAGGAGTTGTTCCACGTGTAGATGTATTTCTGGTGTATCCGTGGGGAGGAAGGCGATCTCCGCGTCTTACTCTTCCGCCATCTTCCCAACTCCCTTCCCTTTTTTTTCTTGATAAGCCTGGCTAATGGTTTATCAATTTTATCTTCTCAAAAAACCAGCTTTTAGTTTTATTAATCATTGCTATCGTTTCCTTCATTTCTTTTTCATTTATCTCTGATCTGATCTTGATGATTTCTTCCTTCTGCTAACTTTGAGGTTTTTTTGTTCTTCTCTCTCAAATTCCTTTAGGTGTAAGCTTAGTTTATTTGAGATGCTTCTTGTTTCTTAAGATAGGCTTGTATAGCTATAAACTTCCCTCTAAGAACTGCTTTTGCTGCATCCCATAGGTTTTGGGTCATTGTGTTTTCATTGTCACTTGTTTCTAGGTATTTTTTGATTTCCTCTTTGATTTCTTCAGTGATCTCTTGGTTATTAGGTAGTGTGTTGTTTAGCCTCCATGTGTTTGTATTTCTTACAGATTTTTTCCTGTAATTGATATCTACTCTCATAGCATTGTGGTCAGAAAGGATAGTTGATACGATTTCAATTTTCTTAAATTTACCAAGGCTTGATTTGTGACCCAAGATGATCTATCCTGGAGAATGTTCCATGAGCACTTGAGAAGAATGTGTATTCTGTTGTTTTTGGATGGAATGACCTATAAATATCAATTAAGTCCATCTTGTTTAATGGATCTTTTAAAGCTTGTGTTTCCTTATTTATTTTCATTATGGATGATCTTTCCATTGGGGAAAGTGGGGTGTTAAAGTCCCCTGGTATGATTGCGTTACTGTCAATTTCCCCTTTCATGTCTGTTAGTATTTGCCTTATGTATTGAGGTGCTCCTATGTTGGGTGCATAAATATTTACAATTGTTATATCTTCTTCTTGGATTGATCCCTTAATCATGCTGTAGTGTCCTTCTTTGTGTCTTGTCATAGTCTTTCTTTTAAAGTCTATTTTGTCTGGTATGAGAATTGCTACTCCAGGTTTCTTTTGATTTCCATTTGCATGGAATATCTTTTTCCATCCCCTCACTTTCAGTCTGTATGTGTCCCTAGGTCTGAAGTGGGTCTCTTGTAGACAGCATATATATGAGTCATGTTTTTGTATCCATTCAGCCAGTCTATGTCTTTTGGTTGGAGCAATTAATCCATTTACATTTAAGGTAATTATTGATATGTATGTTCCTATTACCATTTTCTTAATTGTTTTGGGTTTATCATTGTAGGTCTTTTCCTTCTCTTGTGTTTCCTGTCTAGAGAAGTTCCTTCAGCATTTGTTGTAAAGCTGGTTTGGTGGTGCTGAATTCTCTTACCTTTTGCTTCTCTGTAAATGTTTTAATTTGTCCGTCAAAACTGAATGAGATCCTTGCTGGGTAGAGTAATCTTGGTTGTAGGTTTTTCCCCTTCATCACTTTAAATATGTTCTGCTACTCCCTTTGGGCTTGCAGAGTTTCTGCTGAAAGACCAGCTGTTAACCTTATGGGGCTTCCTTTGTGTGTTATTTGTTGTTTTTACCTTGCTGCGTTTACTATTTGGTCTTTGTATTTAATTTTTGATAGTTTGATTAATATGTGTCATGGCATGTTTTTCCTTGGATTTATCCTGTATGGGACTCTGTGTGGTTCCTGGACTTGCTTAAGTATTTTCTTTCCCGTATTAGGTGAAGTTTTAAACTATAATCTCTTCAAATATTTTCTCAGTACCTTTCTTTTTCTCTTCTTCTTCCTGGGTCCCCTGTAATTCAAATGTTGGTGTGTTTAATGTTGTCCCATAGGTCTTTGGGACTGTCCTAAATTCTTTTCATTATTTTTTCTTTATTATGCTCTGCAGTCGTTATTTCCACTATTTTATCTTCCAGGTCATTTATCCGTTCTTCTGCTTCAGTTATTCTGCCATTGATCCCTTCTAGAGAATTTTTAATTTCATTTATTGTGTTGTTCATCACTGTTTGTTTGCTCTTTAGTTCTTCCAGGTTCTTGTTAAATGTTTCTTGTATTTCCTCCATTCTATTTCCAAGATTTTGGATCATCTTTACTATCATTATTCTGAACCCTTTTTCAGGTAGACTGCCTATTTCCTCTTCATTTGTTAGGTCTGGTGGGTTTTTGCCTTGTTCCTTCATCTGCCATGTGTTTCTCTGTCTTCTCATTTTGCTTAACTTACTGTGTTTGGGGTCTCCTTGTCACAGGCTGCAGGTTCATAGTTCCCGTTGTTTTTGGTGTCTGTCCACAGTGGCTAAGGTTGTTTCAGTGGGTTGTGTAGGCTTCCTGGTGGAGGGGACTGGTGCCTGTGTTCTAGTGGATGAGGCTGGATCTTGTCTTTCTGGTGGGCGGGTCCACGTCTGGTGGTGTGTTTTGGGGTGTCTGTTGAGTTATTATGATTTTGGGTAGCCTCTCTGCAAATGGGTGGGTTTGTGCTCCTGTCTTGCTAGTTGTTTGGCATAGGGTGTCCAGCACTGTAGCTTGCTGGTTGTTGAGTGGAGCTGGGTCTTGGCATTGAGATGGAGATCTCTGGGAGATTTTCACCGTTTGATATTACATGGAGCTGGGAGGTCTCTTGGGGACCAGTGTCCTGAACTTGGCTCTCCCACCTCAGTGGCACAGCACTGACTCCTGGCTGGAGCACCAAGAACCTGTCCTCCACAAGGCTCAGAATAAAAGGGGAAGAAAAAGAAAGAAAGAAGATAAAATAAAGTTATTAAAATAAAAAATTATTATTAAGAAAAATAATTTTTAATTAAGAAAAAAAAACGGACAGACAGAACCCTAGGATAAATGGTAAAAGCAAAGCTATACAGACAAAATCACACACAGAAGCATACACA
The DNA here is from genome assembly GCF_059928025.1 of Delphinapterus leucas. Lineage (NCBI taxonomy): Eukaryota > Metazoa > Chordata > Mammalia > Artiodactyla > Monodontidae > Delphinapterus > Delphinapterus leucas. The sequence continues at coordinate 231,684 of NW_028322269.1, read as the reverse complement.
TACACTCTGACAAGAAAAGAAAAAGGGGAAAATATATATATATCGTTGCTCCCAAAGTCCACCTCCTCAATTTGGGATGATTCGTTGTCTATTCAGGTATTCCACAAATGCAGGGTACATCAAGTTGATTGTTGAGATTTAATCCGCTGCCCCTGAGGCTACTGGGAGAAATTTCCTTTTCTTTGTTCGCACAGCTCCCGGGGTTCAGCTTTGGATCTGGCCCTGCCTCTGCGTGTAGGTCGCCTGAGGGTGTCTGTTCTTCAGGACAGGATGGGGTTAAAGGAGCAGCTGGTTCTGGGGCTCTGGCTCACTCAGGCACGGGGGAGGGAGGGGCACGGAGTGCGGGGCGAGCCTGCGGTGGCAGATGCCGCTTAACATTGCACCAGCCTGAGGCGCGCCATGTGTTCTCCCGGGTAAGTTGTCCCTGGATCACGGGACCCTGGCATTGGCAGGCTGCACAGGCTCCCGGAAGGGGAGGTGTGGATGGTGACCTGTGCTTGCACACAGGCTTCTTGGTGGCTACAGCATTAGCCTTAGGATCTCATGCCTATCTCTGGGGTCCGCGCTGATAGCCACAGCTCGCCCCTGTCTCTGGAGCTCCTTTAAGCTGCGCTCTTATTCCCCTCTCCTCACGCACCAGGAAACAAAAGGGGCAATAAAAAGTCCCTTGCCTCTTTGGCAGCTCTAGACATTTTCCCAGATTCCCTCTCAGCTAGCTGTGGCGCACTAGCCCCCTTCAGGCTGTGTTCACACCGCCAACTCCAGTCCTCTCCCTGGGATCCGACCTCAGAAGCCCAAGCCTCAGCTCCAGCCCCACCCGCCCCGGCGGGTGAGCTGACAAGCCTCTCAGGCTGGTGAGTGCTGGTCAGCACCAGTCCTCTGTGTGGGACTCTGTCCGCTTTGCCCTCCGCACCCCTGTTGCTGCACTCTCCTCTGCGACTTCGAAGCTTCCCCCTCCACCACCTGCAGTCTCCGTCCACGAAGGGGCTTCTAGTGTGCGGAAACCTTTCCTCCTTCACAGCTCCCTCCCACTGGTGCAGGTCCCGTCCCTATTCTTTGTCTGTTTTTTCTTTTTTCTTTTGCCCTACCCAGGTACGTAGGGAGTTTCTTGCCTTTTGGGAGGTCTGAGGCCTTCTGCCAGCGTTCAGTAGGTGCTCTGTAGGAGTTGTTCCACGTGTAGATGTATTTCTGATGTATTTGTGGGGAGGAATGTGGTCTCCGAGTCTTAATCTTCCGCCATCTTGAAGCTCCTCCTGTTTGTTGTTTTTATGTTCTGGAACCTTAGGTCTTGTCCATCCAAAACTGCCTTTCAACAGCCAGTTGTCTAGATTTTTTTAAATCAGTCAATGTGCATTGTCAGTATTTTCCATACACATCAAAATTCATGTCTCTCAAGTTTCACTAGTGGTAAGTTGTTACACAGCAAGCAACAGAAGATTAATACACCAGTGTTTGTTTTATGGGTGCAGGTAAAGCAGGAAAAGAATGCTTGAGCATCTCTACCTACAAACAGGCTAGATTCCAAAGGGTTTACTAAGTATATTTCCTTTCAAATCTGAAGTGATATTATGCAAATCACTAATAGGACCTCTCCAGAATGGGAGGTTGAGGATGCATATTTGCTTTCATGCATTGCTTGTTCACATTCATAAAAGTTGATATTATGTTGAAAGTTTATTCATATAGGATTAAGTAGTTTATTGGCTAAATGTATTACTTATGCCAAAACTATTACCTTCTTAACTATTTAGGTCCAAACAATTTATATCTTTCATGCTGGCATTTATGTATAAAAGTATTTTATATTAAAAAAAATTCCTGTAAATCAATCAATATTTATTAAAAGTCTACTTAGAGTAAATCAATGCACTAAATATTGTGAAACATGAAAAATACCTCTGCCCCCAAAGAATTAGCTTTTCAATACACACACAAAAAGATAAATTCTAATGAAAGAGATAAATTAAGTTGACTACAATGGCAAGTTGCAGAGAAGGAGCACTAGAAAATGCGTTAGATGACCTGGGTCCTTTTAAGTCTCCTGGCTCTAATAAATAAGGCATCTTCTCTCTCAGCCTCTGTTGTTTCATATGTAAGGTTGGTATAATACCTGCCTGATTCTCATGGATTTATAAAATTCCTACTCTGTACCAGGCACCTTATTAGGTCTTAATGATTAAAAGATGAACATGACTAGTTTAACCCATTGAGTTCACTGTTACGTATAGGTTAATATACTTGAAAATAAACAGTTACTACAATGTGATTATCGCTATTGTTGAGCATAACTAGAGGAAGAGCAAAGAGTTACCTTTTTTCTCCTAAACTGTGGAAATTTCCTCTAATCCAGAGGTGATGCAATATAAAGTATATAGCATCACTTTTGAAGTATTTTTGCCAAATTAATTTAAATCTAATCAAATCTTTAGATCTAAATTTAAGCTTATAAGAAATGAGGGGGATAGAACAAGTTAAATGAGATCACAAGAAAGCATTCAGACAAGTCCAGAAGGTGGACATTCTAAAGAAAAACTGGCTTGATCTCTTCAACAAGTCAATGCCATTAAAAATTAAAAAGCAAGCTGGACTCTTTTATATTAAAAAAGACTTAAAAGACATAACAACCAAGGTACTATGAGGTCCTTGATTTGTACAATCCATCTGTAAATAGGGACAATAAAGGAAATCTGAAGATGGACTTTGTTTAGAAGATAAAAAGATTAGAGAAATACTGTTAATTTTTTAAGAGTGTTATGGTATTGTGGTTATATTGTAAATATCCTAATTGCTTATAATAATGATTTGGTAAAAACTCATGAAGTCCTATTTTACATTAAAATACAGCAGAAAATAATGAATGAAGCCATTATAGCAAAAATGTTAACTGACAAAATGATGTGATGAATATAGGGGTGTTCTACTATACCATTCTTTCTAAATTTCTGTGTCTGAAAAATTTCATAATAGTTAAAAATGAAAGATAAAGAATAAATGAGACAATATATTTGAAATCACTTTGTAAACTTTAAAAGGATAAAAGAGATTTTTTTTTTTAAAGAAATTGTTGGAGAAAGAAGGAATGGTTTTTTTTCAAGCATGTGTGCTACTTTGGACCACACTGCTGAGAGAAGTCAGGAATGGCCACCACAGAGATCCACCCAGTGCCTCTAGAAATAGAAACCAGGAGCAATAGCATGGATTCCCAGATACTGATCTTTTTAATACCTCCCTTCATGCCGAGATGACCTTGACCAAAATTGAAGACAAATGTCTTCTTGCTGGGAAAGGTGGGCTAAAGCAACCTGCACTTATCCAAGAAGAAGCAGAAAACCTGTAACCATTACAACATGAGAGTAACTGGTGAGTTTTCCTTTTTGCAGATCGGTAGGATTTGGCACCCAAAGCAGAGGTTTGAAACCATGGATGATTGCCCTTATTGTGTTATTACTGACAGTGGTAACTGTGGCCACTGGTCTTCTGGCTTACTTCTTAGTCTCTGGTAGGTAAAATTGTGGATTTTGCTCAGTTTGATTTCAGTTTTCTGTAAAGCTTCATTTGAATAAATGTAAATTTATTTCCATCCAAAAATAATGTACTTTCACTAGTAAATGTCCACATTTTGAATTTTTTAATTTATTCAGTCATTTCATCAACAAATAACTACTGAATGTTTAGTATGTCCAAGTACTTTTCAGGGCACTCAAGAAACAGCATTAAGCAAAGCAGATAAATTTCCCACCTCCTTGGAGCTCACAGTCTAGTATTCTTTTCAGAATCTATACAAAAGACCAAAATAGTAATTGTCTAAAATTTACTAGTAATCACAATAAACTCTAATCATTCATGTATATGCAAGTGAAAAATTATGAATTAGTTATTAAAATTGGCTCTTTTACTCAGCATTTTCTGCCCATTAACATTTCTAGGGAAAAAGAAAAGCACGTGTCCAATGAAATAATGAATTGTAAAATTATTGGTAAAGTATAAATATGATACAGTATTATTACTTTTTTTTTTTTTTTTTTTTTTTTGCGGTACGTGGGTCTCTCACTGCTGTGGCCTCTCCCGTTGCGGAGCACAGGCTCCTGACGCGCAGGCTCAGAGGCCATGGCTCACGGGCCTAGCTGCTCCGCAGCATGTGGGATCTTCCCGGACCGGGGCACGAACCCGTGTCCCCTGCATCGGCAGGCAGACTCTCAACCACTGCGCCACCAGGGAAGCCCCTATCACTTATTTTTAGAGAAAACATTTTACTCTTTCCAAAACAATATCGAGAGATTATTTTTCTATTGCCTGATATATTTATAATCCCACAAAAATTCATTGCAGAATTCTCTTTTTATATTGCATCACTCTGCAGAGTGCAAACCATTTACATTTTTGACAAATGTCCACAATGTCAATCTCACACAGATGTATGTGATAAGACAACTAGTTCAGGGGACTTACTTGAATGGACTTATCTGTTGTCTCTTTCCTCAGACTTGATGGGGGAGTCAAGATTCTTTTAGGAGCTTTAAAGGGCTTAAGAACATAGTTCTGGGGCCCATATAACTACCCCATCTGTAGTTTACACCAATGGCAAAAGATTCTCAGGTCAGCTAATTTAATGTATAGAAGCCCCTTTTCTATGAGTAGGGGGTTCAATTACAAATGGACTATATAGATTAGTAATCGGGGGACCAAAAAAGCACTACAGAGTCCAGAGATGTCCCTAGGAGACAGACCATCCTGAGGTCCTCTTTCTTTCCTAGATCCACAGCTTCCCAAGGAGAGATATGCTTCTGTGGTTGCTCCATTTTCTATCTTTAACTCTTTGTAGATTTCTTGCCCCACCAGGGCCATACTCCTAAGATTACCACACTCCTCCACTACTCTGTTTTTTATAACCTTTCCTGAGAGACAAGCAGAAATCTGATTGATTCATCCCTTTTACACACTGTTCTCACCTCCCACAGGCAGTTTTTTCCCTGCCTTTCTTTTCACACCTTTCTTAGTGTGCCTGGCTCTTCCATTAAAAACCAAAATTTACAAGAACACTTATTTACCTCTACTTCCAGTAGAGTACAAGGTGGTATACATTTCACCGCAGCAAGAAGCAATACAGTAATTAAATATTCCAGCTCTAGAGCCACACTTGTCTGGGTTTAAACTTGGAGAGGCCACTAACTAGCTGTATAGCACAGAGCAAGTTACTTAATGCCTCCTGCCTCACTTTCTTCATCTGTAAAATGAAGGTGATGCCAGTCTTAGAGAGCTTAGTGAGAGTCAAATGAATTAATACATATAAAGTGCCCAGAACAGAGCTTGGCACATAGTAGGCACTGAATAAATACCAGCTACTATTAACATATAACATTAATCATTATTTTTATTATATTTATTATTAAACTAAAGTCTCAGAGATATATTCAAGACTTCATATTAGCCCCATTATAGTTGGGCCTTAGATCCCAAAATCTACCCTCAAACCACTTAATTTCCTACTTTTTCTTTTCATCACAGGCCAGAAAATGGAGTATTATCATGGCATCTTTAAAATTTCAGATCTACGAGTCAAAAGTAATTCTGGACAAAGCAGCCCATACCAGCTTAAGGACTTACAGGAGATGAGTGAAAACTTGGTAAGTCAGATAAAATTGTTTCTATCATAAAATATTGCAGGAGGAAGGGATTTTGTGCATCATTTTCCCCACTATTTCTTAAAACATGATTTTCAGACAATTTGCATCAGAATCATCTTGCAGATTCCCAGGTCCCACTCCAGATCTTCTGAATCAGTGTCTGATGGGGTGGGTGGGTAGGGAGAGGGGAGTAAGGGAATCTGCATTCTAGCAGATTGGTGATTCTGATAAACCACTTTTTAAACCACCTCATTTAAAAGTGAGAGAACGGAAGCCAAGGTATCCCAGCCCTTCGCTCCCCCATTCCACCACAATACTACCCAACTGAAAAGCTTAAACATACCAGAAGTGGTTATTTGTAAAACTACATGCTTTTTTTGTTAGACCACATTTTAAGACTTAAAATATTTTTTAAATACATGAAAAAAGGAAAGAGGATTATAAATGTTCATTTTATCTCAAAAACACACTAATTAAGATAAAATACCCAGACCTATTGTGCAATATTCAAATGAACTGCTAACGATTTTGTTAAAACTGAAATACAAGACTGTCCCCACCCCCACCCCCCCTAAAAAGTAAACTCAGTTGCATAACAGCTCTGCTCACGATGTGTGTGAACCCTCACTCAAAAACTAAGGTCAAGTTAACTGCCTTGACAAAGAAGCACAGAGCATAAAATTATCTTAAAAGGGTGGAAATGTCAGGTGTTGGTTTGTTTTAGTCAAAGAATCATTTTTTACTCAAAACATTTCCTTTCTTTCTCAAACCATTTTCATTTTTTCATGCCACTATTTGATCTTTGTCCACATGCATACCCAGTTGCTACATATTCACAGCCACATCACAAATGGAGTTTTTAATCTATATTTTCAATTCTCATTAAATTATGCAATTTTTTTTATTTTGCAGTCTCATCCCCCCAGATCAATAATTACATTTATAGATTGATATATATCCTCCATTCTTTTATATTCAGAGCACCTTAGAAAATAGCATTTGTGATCATTTCTTGAGGAATGCCAGGAAAAACTTGGATACGTACCCTAGTACCTCTTTTATTCCTCTGACCCTGAGTGACTCCACATAACCTCCTCAATGTAAAAATATTAATAATAAATTATTTATTAATTTAAAAATTAATAAATTAATCTTAGTTAAAAGAATATACAATTTCTTTGAATGTTGAAAAAATATTTATAATTTAACAGGAAAGTTTAAAATTTGTTTTCTTTATGCTTTACAGCCAATATTGTTGGCATTGTTTTAGGCTAAGACATTGTTTCTACTGAAGTAAATGGACAGGAATGAAGTAGGTCTTTTTAAAAAAAGTGAAAGAAATTCACTTATAGAGGTATGTGTTTGAAGGTGAACTTTGAAGCTTCACTAAAGCACACGTTTTTAGGTGTGAAAGAACCTCAGGTACAAAGGCTGAGTTACGTGATGAAACATTATCATCATAAGGACCTACAAGGCCTTTCTCTAGTTGTCATTATTTATTTCTTCTCTTTTATTTTCATACCACACTCTCATTCTCCTCCCCCTGCAGACAACCATACTGTATTTCATATGTATTCTTTTATTAGTATTCATTCTTGCAAAAATGCATTTTCTTGTTTTGTGCAGAGCACATGGTTTTAATTTATTCTTTGTGTTATAAATCCCTTGTTTTAGTTAGTTTGGGCTGCTATAAAAATGTACCATAGTTTGAGTGGCTTATAAACAACAGAAATTTATTTCTCATAATAATGGAGGCTGGAAGTCTGAAACCATGACACTAACATGGTCAGGTTCTGGCAAGAACCCTCTTTCTTGTTGCAGACTTCAGACTTCTTGGTGTATCCTTACATGGTGCAGAGCAGGGAGCTAAAGAGCTCTCTAGGGTCTCTTTTCTAAAGTACTGATCCCATTCATGACCTAGTCACCTCCCAAAGGCTGCACCTCTTCATATATGGCCTTCATTATGTTAAAGCAGGTTCCCTCAATGCCCACTTTCTGGAGGGCTTGTAACATAAATCAGCATTGGATTTTGTCAAAAGCTTTTTCTGCATCTATTGAGATGATCATATGGTTTTTATTCTTCAGTTTGTTAATGTGGTGTATCACACTGACTGATTTGCAGATACTGAAAAATTCTTGTATCCCTGGGAAAAATCCCACTTGATCTTGGGGTATGACCCCTTCAATGTATTGTTGGATTCGGTTTGCTAGTATTTTGTTGAGGATCTTTGCATCTATATTCATCAGTGATATTGACCTGTAATTTTCTTTTTTTGTGGTATCTTTGTCTGGTTTTGGTATCAGGGTGATGCTGGCCTCACAGAATGACTTTAGGAGTGTTCCTTCCTCTGCAATTTTTTGGGAAGAGTTTCAGAAGGATAGGTGTTAACTCTTCTATAAATGTTTGATAGAATTTGCCTGTGAAGCCATCTAGTCCTGGACTTTTGTTTGCTGGGAGTTTTTTAATCAGTTTCAATTTCAGTACTGGTGATTGGTCTGTTCATATGTTCTATTTCTTCCTGGTTCAGTCTTGGGAGGTTGTACCTTTCTAAGAATTTGTCCATTTCTTCTAGGTGTTTATTTTATCAGTATATAGTTGCTTGTAGTAGTCTCTTAAGATCTTTTGTATTCCTGTGGTGTCCATTGTATAATAACTTTCTCCTTTTCCAGTTCTAATTTTATTGATTTGAGCCCTCTCCCTCTTTTTCTTGATGAGTCTAGCTGAAGGTTTATCAATTTTGTTTATCTTTTCAAAGAACTAGTTTTTAGTTTCATTGCTCTTTTCTGTTTTCTTCATCTCTATTTCATTTATTTCTGCTCTGACTTTTATGATTTCTAGATAGGAACAGTTTGTTGGTAGTAGACATTGCACTTATCCATTCCATCTTTTATTAATTTGGACCATATTGCCCTTCATAAAACAAAAATCCATAATTTTTAAGTAATCATATTTATCAGTTTTCTCAGCCTTATGGTTGTGTTTTTAAAGATTTTTTTAAAAAGTTATTTCCTCTTTTAAGTTATAAAATTATTTTACTGTATTTTCTTCTATTAAACTATTAAACTTCTACCTTCTACAGAAGGTTTTTAATGCATCTGAAGTCCACCTTTGAATGTGATATTAAGTAGGAACCCAGGTAGTGATCCAGTTTTCCCAATGTAACTAACTAAACAATCTGTCTCACCATATGGTATGATTATTCAGCTTATGACACTTCTTAGACCCTGAGTCTTACAGAAAAAAAACGATGATCCTCATCTCTTCAAACTGCTTCCCATCTCCTTGGAGAGATGATAGTAACACACATGAAACTGAACAGCATGACATGATATGGTTAAGGACTAAACTGTATGTTGAGGACTATAAGTGCAGAAGAACTTCAAAGAAAAGGAAGATCAACTAGGGTTCACGTGGTCAGGAAAGGCTGTGTATTATTTTAGCCCTGTTTAAGTGAGACAATGTCCCTTTCCCTCCAATCCCCACCAATTTACCTTCAGGAGAATTACAGGAAGTGTTCATGCCTCATCCTGAGCCACTCCTTTTTATTGTTGCTAAATCCCAATGAGTGAAACCAGATTCTTCTCTCTGACCTATGTGTGTGCTAATTAGACAGCCAAGAAATACAGGTTGTAGGTCCTGTTCTTCCTCATAATTGGGGATTCACTGATTTGAATGGAAACGGAGATGCAAATATAAAATGAGTTCATGCTCAGATACTGCTAAAACCCATTCAAGTTCCTTGAGATAGCACCACAGACATATCTCATCTTTCATACCATTCTTCAGAGAATACTCCAGTAACCAGACACCATGATATTCCTAAATAGGTAGGTCATTTTTATTATTATTATAAGTTTGAGTAGGATCACTGACTGAGCGAGCACTTCATTTGAAGAAATATATTTCAGAAATATTTTTAAAGTATAGGATCATTACAAATGTGAAAGTTAAAAACTTGTAACACTATAGCAATAACACTAGCTAACATATACTGAATGCCAAGCACTCAATTAGCTTAGCACATTAAGCACTGTATCTGTATTATTTTAGTTAATCCTCAAAAACAAACTTGTAAGTATAATTATTATCACAATTTTACAAATTGAAAAATCAAGGTACACAAAAGTTAATTTACCCAAGATCATTCAGCTAGTAAATGATACAGTTAGGGTTTTAGATTACATTTTCTTAATACATTTTCGTCATCCATAAGAATCATCTGTGTGATTTTACTTCCCATCTACCATCCCACAAAACACCAGAAATCAAGTAATTATCCCTGGTACATTATTCTCTTTCAGTTACAGTTGACCCTTGAACAACATGGGTTTGAACTGTGCAGGTTCACTTACATGCAGTCTTTTCAATAAATACGTGCTATAAATAAATAAATAAATATGTGCTACAGTACTACATGATTGGTGGTTGGTTGAATTTACAGATGCAGAACCAGGGATACAGAGGGCCAACTATGAAGTTATATGCAGATTTCTGACCCAACCCCCAACATGGTTCAATGGTCATTGAATACTGTATAGTATTAGCATGTGCCAGTGACCACCATCTGAATTAACAATGGCATCAGTTAGGAATTTTCTTAGTGTTGTCTCCAAAAAAACTCACTTCTCCTGTGCCCAAAGAAGTCCTAAATTTTATCTTCTTTGTACCCAGGAACACCAGAAACAGTGCCTGAAATGATCCTCAAACTATCCTTTGGACTATGTGTCTAGAGTTGTAGAGACAAAGAACTTGGAAACAGAAGTGATGTAAGGAGATAATGTAGTTTAGGAACACTCTCTAAAGGAACTTGAAGACACCAATGAGAGACTTGGCTCTCTGAAGCAGGAAGCTCTTCTCTTGAGAAAAGGCAACTGGGTCAAGGTAAACAACTTAGCAAAGGTATTAGACTACCTAAAGTTTGGAGTTGCATAATGTAAGAGAAGTAAGAGGCCCAATGCCTGGTGTAGGCCTATGGTCCTATGCTCAGAGAAGAAATGAATTTGAAAGCTTATTTGAAAGCTTAGAAAAGAAAGTAAGCAGCAATTATTTAAAAAAACAAAAAAAAACCTTTGTGTTCAGAGGTTAGAAAAATTGGGTGTAGAATGTGACTGAGTTCTTACTTGGGAGCTCAAACTCACATTCATTTCATAACTGAAGATTAGGTATGACTAAAAGAGGAAAATGTGTATCACAACCTCTGCCTTCAATGTGTTAAATTTGAATACTGAAAGAAAAAGCTAACTGTTGTATATTTCATGTCTAATCTTCAATATAACACTGCAAAGGAGGCATTGTTATTCACACTTTATAGATAGATAAGAGAGCTAAGCCTCTGAAGATAAGGTCCACAGTTGGTAAATCAAGGAGGGGAGATTTGAAGCCATATAGGTTAACTCCAACAGGTGCCATCTCCACTAAATTGTTCTATTTGTCAGGAAGGGACTAAGCTATAATAGGAAGTTCAGTTCTACATCAATTCTTCTCCCATTTAATTTTTAAATCCATAAAGATTATAAATTTATATGCTTTGTCAGACCACTTTTACTTAGCCAACACATTGGGATTACATTACTAATTATATAAAGATGTCTTCATTCTTAGTTTCTTTATTTCCTTGTATCAATTTTTTCAGCTTTATTAAAATATAATTGACATATAACATTGTGTAATTTTAAGGTGTAAAATGTGATGATATGATACATTTATGTTGCAAAATGATTATCACTATAACACCTCCATCATGTCACATAATTACCATTTTTTTTGTGTGGTGAGAACACAAGATCTACTGTCTTAGCAACTTTCAAGTATATAACACAGTGTCATTAAGTATGATCATTACAATGTACATGGGATACCAGAACTTATTAATTTGTAACCAGAAGTTTGTACTCTTTGATCAATATTTCTCCATTTTTCCCATGCCCTAGCCTTAGTAAGTACCATTCTACTATCTGTTTCTATGAATTCTGCTTTTTAGATTCCACATAAAACTGGAATAAAGTATTTATCTTTGTCTGACTTACTTCAGTTAGTGTAATGCCCTCAAAATCCATCCATGTTGGCAGAATTTCATTCTTTCTCCTGGCTGAGGAATATACAGCTGACCTTTGAACACTATGGGCTTGAATTGCAAGGGTCCACTTATATGCAGATTTTTTTCATTAGTAAATACTGTAGGATTATATGATTTGACCCATGGTTGGTTGAATCCACAGATGCAGAACCATGAATACAGAGAACCATATGGGAACTGTGGATAAAGAGGGATGTTATGCTATATGGGGATTTTCAACAGCACAGGGGGCAGTACCTCTAACCACGACATTGTTCAAGGGTCAACTGTATATATATGTATATACATATTCTTTATCCATTTATTTTTTGACAGACACTTAGGTTGTTTCCGTATCTTGCCTATTGTGGATAATACTGTGATGAACATGAGAGTGCAGATATCTCTCTTGAGATCCTGTTTTAATTTCCTTTGGATCTATACCCAGAAGTGGGATTGCTGGCTCAGATGGTAGTTTTAGTTTTTTGAGGACCCCCCCATGCTTTCTCCACAGTGGCTATGCCAATTTACATTCCCACCAACCGTGCATGAGGGCTCCTTTCACCAAAGTCTTGAAGTTTCATTGTTAAGATCTTTCACCTCCTTAGCTAAATTTATCCCAAAGTATTTTATTGTTTTTGATGCTATTATGAATCACGTTGTTTTATTTCTTCTTCAGATATATTGTTGTTATTGTATAGAAACACAACTAATTTCTATACACTATGAATGTTGATTCTATATGTTTGATTTCTCTTGATATGTATGCAACTTTACTGAATTCATTGGTCAGTTCTAACAGTGTTTTGGTGGCATATTTAAGATTTTCTATATATAAAATTATATCATCTGCAAATAAAGGCAATTTTACTTCTTCCTGTCTGATTTTAATGCCTTTTATTCTTTTTCTTGCCTGATTGCTCTAGCTAGAACTCCCAGTAACATGGTGAATAGGAGTGGTGAGAGTGGGCACCCTTCTTATCTTGTTCCTGATCTTAGAGGGAAAGATTTCAATCTTTTACTGTTGAGTTTTGGTGTAAGCTGTGCATTTGTCATATATGGAGTTTATTATGCTGAGGTATGTTCCTTCTACACGTGATTTGTTGAGTGTTTTTATCATGAAAGAACCTTGTATTCTGTCAAATGCTTTTTCTGCATCTATTGAGATGGTCATATGATTTTTAGCTTTCATCCTATTGATGTGTTGTGTCACATTTATTGATTTGCATATGTTGAACCATCCTTGCATCCCAGAGATAAATCTCACTTGATCATGGTATATGATCCTTTTAATGTGCTGTTGAATTTAGTTTGCTAATACACTGTTGAGAATTTTTGCTTCAGGAATATTGGTCTGAAGTTTTATTTTCTTGTAGTGTCCTTATCTGGCTTTGGTATAAAGGTAATGCTGGCCTCACAAAATAAGTTTGGGTGTGTTCCTTCTTCTTTGATTGTTTTGGAAGAGTTTGAGAAGGACTGGCATTAATTCTTATTTAACTGTTTGGTAACATTCACCAGTGAAACCATCTGGTCCTGGGCTTTTCCTTTTGAGGAGGGTTTTGATTACTGATTTAATCTCCTTATTCATTATTGGTCTCAGATTTTCTGTTTCTTCATGTTTCAGTCTTGGTAGGTTGTATTTTTCTAGGAATTTATCCATTTCTTCTAGATTATCCAATTTGTTGGTTTATAATTGTTCATAGTAGTTTCTTATGATCCTTTGTATTTTTGTGTTATAATGTCTACCCTTGCATTTCTGATTCTGTTTGAGTCCTCTTTTTTCTTTTAGATAGTCTCACTAAAGTTTTGTCAATTTTGTTAATCTTTTCAAAAACACAGCTCTTAGTTTTGTAGATCTTTTCTATTGTTTTTCTGATCTTTATTTCATTTATTTCTTTTCTTGTCTTTGTTATCTCTTTCCTTCTGCTAGCCTTGGTCTTAGTTTGTTCTTTTTCTAGTTCCTTGAGGGGTAAAGAGATCAAAAGACCAATAAGCCTCAAAATCCTGTGAGCACCATCAGTGCTCAGGTTGGCCATGTTCTACATAGGCTTAGGATAATGATTCACAGCTGACTTCTTAAATCTTGGGTTTTGCCAAAAATCTGGATTTTAAATAGATAGAATAACAACTTTAAAGGATTGCAATAAGAACGATCAAGATTATGGTCTTTATTTTTAGAGGGCAAAGAATATAGGCTGCCTTTGGAGAGGGGTAACAATTACATGTTGCTTGTACATATCAATGGGTAGGAGCTCTTAATCCATAGGAATCAAATTACTGAAAATGTCAACAAGGAGAAAAAATTCCCCTCAAATACTTCATGTGCAGCTTTCTTTTTTCTCTAGGAGCACTGATCTCAATCTGATGTAAATCTCATTAAAAGCACTAATAAAATCTTCCTGATAAATGCAAGGCTTTCTGATAGATAAATTTTCACTTCCTTTTATTAATTCATTCAAAAAATCATGCTGAATTCTTACATATTGTAGAGTATGAAAAGAAGAATGATTGTCCCTATCCATAAAAGGTTTGCAGTTTAGTAGAGGAGATAATATATTTTCATAAATAACTATATTAAGGAGTAGAAGATATAAGAGGAATAAGAACAATTAGGACAGGAAGAGGAAAGATTACTCTGAGGTTCAAGGAATAAACCCAAAGTAGGTCTTATCTGAAATAGACTGTGAAGGAGAGTTGTGATTCAGAAAAGCAGAGGCAGCAGAATCAGAGAGGGGACTACAGACCAAAGGAATAGCCTGAGAAGGGCAAGTACAGAGGGAAACAGGACATGCCTGAAAACAGCACTACCAAGCATGAAAGGTAATGGTGGTGTTGATGGGGGTTGTGGGTGTGGGGATGAATGACAGATGGTGAGGCCCTTGAACATATGACTCTGTGACCAGAGACTCAAATGCAATTGTGCTCTAATCTCTATTTCTACCTTGAGTTCAGCCCTGGAGTAAAGCAACTTCAATTAAACCTTATTTAAGGTTAAAGGTGTGTTTTTTAAAAGCATCTCTTATACCATCCTTTGTGTGCCACTCTTATTATAACTAGGAGAAAGCAACAGGATCTGAATTTTTTTCTTGGCATGTTTTGGCTCTAAACTTTTAGTTATCAGGCACTCATCTGGTGAGATGTTGGTAGAAACTGCCTTCATATTCCATTGGCCAGTCTTCAGTGGCACATCTCTCTGAAGTTAGTGGTCTCAGCTCTGAAACACCCCTATGTGAGTACAAAGACTGCTGTGAGAGGAGCAAGCTGGGAAGCATCTAAACTGAAAGGCGGGCTACATGTGTGAACAGAGGTAGTCTGGGAATGAGAGCTAAATTGCTGGGCCCGTCTGTTTGAATTGAAGGCCTCTCCCTAACTCTTCCATTAAACATCCAACTAACCTGCAGTTGCCCTCTTAGAACTTAGTGCAACTTCCAGCATTTCAAAATCATCAAATATAAAGAGGTACTACCTTGAAAAAAGGTCTTTTGTTCAATATGAGGGACTAACTCCAACTACAAAACTCTACAAATGGCTCCAAATGGGAGCAAGATAGATTTATAAATCACTAACTCTATTAAGATATGTAAATAATAAACTTAGAACAAGCTGGCACACAGCTTTAAAAAAGTGTCCTTTGAAACTTCTGAGAATTTAGAATTAGAATGCCAAAGTGCTGGCAGAATGTTTCTGATGAAATAGGCCTTAATCTGCCAGGGAAACATTTTTGGGTGGGGTCTCTAGAAAGCTAGTTCTTACATAAACTCCATTCAGCAATAAAGTTTACGTTCATGTTTTCTCTGATTTCCCTGTTTTAAATTCCTTTAGTGTAGGAACCCTGTTAGCTAGTCTCTGTGCCCCAGCATCTTTTAGGATAACATAAAGATCCTGGGCTTCACCCCAGACCCAACCAATGAGGCTTTATAGGGACACGGTCCTGGAATTTGAATTATAGAGAAGAGACTTCTGTATTTCTGTGATTACCAAAGTTACTTCTACCTAGATTCTTCTTATGTTATTCTTTCAGCTCCTATCTTCCCAGACACCTGAACTATTCAAAGATGGAATGGATGCTGGGGCTAGATATTCTTCTCAGCGGGTATTTTGCCAGATGAATGATGTCATCCAGAGTCAAAAACTTAATCCAGTACCTTCACCAACAAGTCACAAACAGCCAAGGGATCTATTGCGGGTAGAATTTCAGAGGATAATTACAAACCAAACTTCTTTAGATACCCAAACACTTTTTTTTCCTTTTAATACTGGTCATTTTTCTCCCCTTTGTTTTGGTTAGTCTTTTCTTTTCTTTTGGATTTCCCCCAGATACTGAGTAATAGGACTGGCTGTGTATGTCGGAAGAGAAATGATTAAAACAATTAGTGGTCTTGCAAAAACATATCTTACAAAATAATTTCATTTCTAACATATAAACCCCACATTTCTTCAGCCCATTTAAACTTCTCTTATTTAAGTACAAGTAAGTGTATATTCTGGATACAAGCAATTTCTCTATTTTCTAAATACTGTCTTTGATCTAAAGTTTAAAAATATATTACCAAATATATGTTTAAAAGTTTTATACTTTAAGTCAATCGACTGTTTATGTTATAACTTATTGTTGTATGTTCTATGAAAGAAATTGAAGTAAAATGTACATCACATTTAACAAGGAGGTTGTGTAATTGATAAGAGATGGACCTAGAGACAGAAGACCTAGATTTGAGTCCCAGTTTACTAATCCACATGATGCTAGGGAAATTCACACGATGTCTCCGAGTGTCAGTTTCCTCTTCAAATGAAATAAGAATCAAAATAATTCTTATTTCATACAGTTATTATAAGGAGTAAGGGGGATATATATTTTGTTTCCTGATTAAGCTTTTTACGAATGCCTGATACTGCTAAGGAAGTCACAACTTGTTCCTTGATCTCTGAAACAGTCTTCTTTTTTATTTCCATTCTTTGGGTTTTTCAAAATGAGAGGTGGTTTTCTTGTCTCTTTCTTAAGGATTTAGGACATAATTTTTGTCCTAAATAGATGAGCACATTTGGCTCATCTACTATCAAATATGAAATGCAGTGCCTGCATTCAGATGACACTGTTGCCACCAGGTGGTCACTGGGGGATACTGCAAGCAAAAATCTAGGTGTGATAAGTCACAGCATCGTAATGTCTTGGCAGGCAATTAAAATTCTGTGCAAATGGACCCCGAACAGTTTTTGTTCTCCTCCCCTGTTGACATAAACTGAGGAACACAACTTTGACCTAAACCTGTAAAACCACCTTACTCTTTCTTCCTTCCTGACCTACCCTAGGGCTCAGAATCAACAACAATTAGAAAATTGTTAGCTCTTTCCTAAATCTCTAATGCCTCTTCCCTGTACTTACAGCCAAAGACCTGCAGAGAAATCTGAGACCTGTGATGCCAGAATGGGGACTAACCTGATCCACCGGCAGTCTACTACCAAAATATACCCAGCATTTTATATGTGTTTAATCCTTACAACCCTATGAGTAGCATAGCAATATCTTTGCTTTAGAGGTTAGGATACTGAGGCTCAGCTTGGTTCAGCAACTTTTCCAAGGTCACCCAGTTCAAGAGCAGCAGGATAAGCAGGCTTCAAACCCAGCACTGAGCCACGGTTCTCTCCACCACTTCTCAAGGCCTCCCTCCATGTCCCATCTCTGCTCTGCAACTTTCTGCTTCACCTTCTGTGGAGTTTTAGGAAGATAACCTTTACCCCAGATACCTATGTCAGCACATTAGAGTCACCTGGGGAGATTTTTACAAATACAAATGCCTAGGTTCCATCCAGACGATTTATAACCAAAATTCTGGGAGAGGGGCCCCAGCGCCCCAGCATCTTAAGTCATTTTTTTTTTTAATTCTGCAAATGATTCTGTTGCACAGTTGGAATTGAGAACCACTGGTTTAAATCATGATATTACTCATGTTAAAACATTTTTCTATCGCTTTAACATTTAATCAGGGGTATATTCTTCTTATAAAATATCTTATTAACACATAGTTTCTCTCTTATTGTAATAACAGGTGGATGATATATTTATAGATTCGGCCTTGAACAAGCATTATATCAAGAACCAAGTAGTCAAACTGACGTATGTATGTTAGGGCAAAGGTGGATTCACATCCTGGAGTGACAAAGGGCAAAAGAGATAGGAACCCTCATATACTGTTGCCTCTATGAGCTTGGCTTTTGGCTAGGATTTCTTAAAAATATTATTTCGACAACAGTCTCGAGATACAGGGCCGACCACCAGTTTGTAAACACAAAAACTAAGACTCTGGGAGGTTAAGTGATATGTTCAAAATTCCACAAGTGACAGAACCAGGATTCAAATCCCATCAACTGATTATAAGGCCTGGGACTACCAGAAACCATAGCTTTGGGAAAACCCAGCAGCATGTCACTGAATGCACCAAGCTGTATTCTTTCAATACACATGTCATTTCAAAAGTATTAAGAAGGCAAAGTTGACTACAAAATGGGATCATAAGTCTTACCTGTAATGAAGCCCTAGTTAGAGGAGCCATGCCCAAACAAAAAGATGTTCCTGTTTTAATGAATTTCTGCTTGTTGTGGTGGAGAGGGAAGACTCCTGTCATTTGCAGAAATTGCTCAGAGGTTTCAATTGTGTTATTTGGAAAGCTCATAGCAGAACATATACGTAACAGATACAAACATATGGGCCTATGTGACTCATCTTCTTAAAGAAAATGAATATAGTCAGACAGATCTATTTGAAGGAAATAATAATTGGTTTTCTCATCAATAGGCTAATGCTTTATTGGCAGACTTACCCCAAGTTCCTTATACCTTTATCGAGTAACTAGTGACCTCCAGAAGGATTTTACAATATATATTGGATAAATTTTATAATATTTAGGAGATAAAAAGCATGTATTTGCCGAAACTTTCTACATTTCATGCCCTCCGCTTTTAAATTCTGACTTGCCATAGCATCCTAGCAAAATTATCGTAGTCTTAAGAACTCCTTTGAATTTGTAGCCACTATCATTTTGTAAGCTTTTGTGTGGGTCCAGGGAAATCCCACTTGGTAAACAATGTTTTCCCTCTGATTTAAAAAGAGGGAAAATTACTGGATTGTATATTTACCAATTTGACATAAAATTCTGTTTATTTGTATCTTCACATTCCAAAGCCTACATGAACCACAATATATAAAATGCCTTTAAACTGATATGATTCCCTCTTTTTTTAAATCGAAGAATTCAGGAAAATAGGGCTTCAGTGCTTTTTAGAGCTTGGATCTTTTGAAATGTAAAAATAAAAGACATGGCAGATCAACACATAGGTTTCCATTTTTCTTAAAGCCCTTTAATTGTTTGGTTTTCCTACTTTAAGAGTATGGAAAAATTCAACCCCACAAGTGAAGGGGCTTGAACTTGTGTATATGAAAAAAGTTCAAGGAACTGGACATGTGTAATCTGGAGAAGACTCAGACACCAAGAATATCACTGTCTTCAAATATTTTATGTGGAAGAGGGAACTGATGTTTTATGTATGTCCCAATTGGTAGACCTAAGCCTATGGAATGTAAGCTTTAGGGAGACATATTTCAACTCCAAGTGAAGAGCTCTCTTAAAATCAGAGCTGACCAAAGAGAAATACCCTCTTTAGAGAAGTAAATCTTTTTAATTACTGTGCTGGGGTTAGATGACCACTTATCATGGCAGCTGTAGAGCTGATGAAGGTATCACACGAGGGACTGGCCAAAGACACCATTAAAGTTTTTTCCAATCCTCAGGGTTTATAATTTTGATGATAAAATTTTGGTGTCTGAGTCTAACTCAAATGCTATAGCAAGCCTTCAAATTAATGGGGAAAATTCACTCAGAACATAATGAAAACTTGAAGAGGGAACATATGAAATGATCTTGAGTCAGAAAGTGACATATATGAGTTATCAATGTGAGATGATTAGTTCTTGACACTTTCAACAACTGAGGCATAATTCAGGAGAAGACAATACAGAAAAGAGAGTTAATTAATACTGGATGTATTTTTTGAACAAGTACCTTTCTTTTGTGTGTCACAGTCCAGAGGAAGATGGTGTGACAGTAGATGTCATTATGGTGTTCCAGTTCCCCTCTGCTGAGTCAAGGGCAGTGAGAAAAAGGAAAATCCGTAGCATGTTATATAAGAAGATAAGTAACACCAGAGCTTTGTTAATAAATGCCTCGTCAGTTGAAGTTAATGGTAAGTAGGTACCTTTCTATATGATGTGAAGTTCTCTATTAAGTCCATTTTTTGTCTAATCATAAACTTATTTACCATTATTTCTATTCCAAATAATGGCTAGAATTCAGATGGAAAAAATTTCAAGTTAAAAAAGTGACTTTTAAAGGTTTTATTAGTCTCTGATGAAAGCATGTCTGAAGTTAGTTGTCAAGTGATTTTTTCTGTAGTAATTGACTGGCACTCATCCAGAAATAAAATCAAACCTTTACCACTAACATAGTCAATCTGAGCCAGCCACTTCCTCCATGACTAAGCAGGTGAAAATACCAAGTGTTTAGCAAAAACTGTTTTTCTGTTTCTAAAACATAAACTCATTTGTTGCCTTTTAAAAATATGAATAGTTTCTGTAAACAGTGAAATTATGGAGTTTATGTTAACTTTTTTTCCTATGGGCATTTGAGAAAATGGTAAATCAATTCTGGAGCCACTAAAGCCTTCTTATAAGTAATGCTTTAAAAATCACTAAACTAGAAAAGAAATCATAGGAACGAGAAGTAATCTTTATCAAGGCCCTTCTCTATATCCTTTACATGCAGCATCTAATTTCTATATTCTTATGAATTAGGCAAATTCACCTTTATAGATGTGAAAGAGGGGCAAAAAAGGCTAAGGACTCCAATAATTAAATGGAGCAAACATTCGGGACTTCCGTGGTGGTGCAGTGGTTAAGAATCCACCTGCCAATGCAAGGGACATGGGTTTGAGCCCTCGTCCGGGAAGGTCCCACATGCCGCAGAGCAACTAAGCCTGTGCACCACAACTACTGAACCTGTTCTCTAGAGCTCTCAAGCCACAACTATTGAGCCCGCATGCCACAACTACTGAAGCCCGTGCACCTAGAGCCCGTGTTCAGCAACAAGAGAAGCCACTGCAATGAGAAGTCCGTGCACCACAACGAAGAGTAACCCCCACTCGCTGCAAATAGAGAAAGCCCGTGTGCAGCAACAAAGACCCAGTGCAGCCAAAAATAAATAACTTTTTTAAAAAAAGGAGCAAATATTCAAATCTAGATTACTAATTTCTTGAGAGGCTTGTGAAAAAAGGGTGTGGTCAAATGCATTTCAGAAATTCAGTCCATGATATTCACCTCTTGGAAATTCATCCCTTATATTAGCATACTAAAGACTCTGAGGAGACCAGCTAGACAGAAACCTGTTCAACCCTGTACATTAAGCTGCTTCCACAAGCATCCATTTCTGGAAGACAAGTGCAGATTTCCCGTACAAATTCCAGGGGACACCAGACTTATGAGTCACAGAAGAGATTCAGAGTAAGTGTGATTAATATCAGATGTGAAACAGAAGGCCCTGCCCTTGCAAGGGTCTGTTTGACCCTTTAAGAGGAAACCTGACCAGGAAGTGAAAACCTGCAGGAATGGGATGGGCAGGAGTTTGCTGATGAGACAAAGAGTCAGCTAGTCAGGGAATAAACCTGGGGACCTCTCCCAACCCAGGAGGGAAGAACCTGTCAAGGGCTTAATCCACCTTCTTTGTTTTCTTGCTTGTGGGGAAACAAATGAATCGAGGTTGTGAAATAGTGCAAGCTCTGATAAATTACATGATGTGTTCTATGTAATTTCCAACAACCAGTTAATCTGCCAGGAACTTAAAAGCCTGAACTATCTGAAACCAGAAATGAAGTATGAAATGGTCATCAGTTGTCTGGGCTTTTTGTTTCTTATAGGTTCAGTTTGTGACCTGCAGCTTATTTTAATGACTATAGTAGATTAAAGGGCAGGATGTGCTGATGGAGAACCTGATTTGAGAGTTACCTAATTCTAACTCCACTGAGTCACTGCAGGAACACCCAAGTAATTGGCCCATGCCTTTGCCTCCATCTTCTCATCTATAAACTTGCAATGATAATGTTTGTTATTCCTGAAGTCACAGAAATACCATGAAGATACACAAGAAAATAGAATATGGAACATATAGGCCATTACCTCTTAGAAAGCTAGCAAATTGTGCATATGCGTTGGAAACCTGAAAGCATTAATGTGAGTAACTGGTTGTAGAAAAAGCTATAACTTTGAAGTTTTCCAAATTTCCAAATATAAAAAGAGCAGTGTTTACTAGTACTTAGGAAAGGTCCATTTAGTAGAAAGCTCAGTAGAATCCTCAAGGCAATTCTTACAGACAAAAACATTGCTCTCCAGCAAAACTTAATTTGGGGGACTTCAAATGAATGGAGAACTGCAGAAATTCTAGACCAAGTCTAGAAACAACCCTGCAGCCCAAGATTTATCCATAATTTGTCAAGAATCTGTGTTTTGGCTTGACAAATAAGTGTGTGGTGTGGGTCTTTCACGTGATGTAATGTGTCAGAGCAAAATTAAAATCAGCTCCTTTGAATTGCAAACACCATGGCTGTGGAAGAGCGGCTCACCGCCTACATGTTGTTGATGTGTGTTCCAGTTATCATCATGTTACTTGTAGCATGTACTGACCTGAATATGATTACTCCCAACTCAGAAGTGTGTTAGAGGGTCACTTTCAAAACTAAGGTGTTAATGTTTCTTTTCACTTCTAGACGTGGAAAGTAAAAGCATTTGGTCAAAACTGGAAATGTGAAACAGCTAGTTACTTGTGTATGGGTAGTTCGGTTCCAGGTGTAATCATTCTCTTTCCTTAAAAATTCAATTACACTCCCAACTATTACACTCACCCTGGTATCATTCCTGGAAAGGGGTGATTTGCATCTTGCTCAAACTAAGCTGAAGAAGTTTTAACTGAAGAAGTCTAACATTATACTATTTTCCATTTCAATTTATTACTAACATGTGGCATATTAAAATACCTCTTTTTATTTCACTTCCCTTTATTGCACTTCAGAGATGTTGTGTTTTTATAAATTGAAGGTTTGTGGCAACGCTGTAGTGTCAGATAATTTTTAGCATGTTTTAGCAATGAAGTATTTTAAAATTATATATATATATATATATATATAGTTTTTTCAAGACGTAATGCTATTGCACACTTAATGGACTACAGTATAGTGTAAAAGTAAACTTTTATATGCACTGGGAAATCAAAAACTTTGTGACTTGCTTTATTGCAATATTCACCTTATTGCAGTGGTCTGGAACCGAACCCACAATATCTCCAAGGTATGCCTACATTTAAAAACATAAAATAAGAAATTTACTACCTTAAAACTATATTTGAATGAAAATTGAGTTCCTTTCATAAGTAAGTACTGAGAATCTGACCTGAGAAATTGATTCTTCACCATATAATGATTTAGGTATGCCTTTAAGGATATCCCTGAATTGGATATTCTCAAGAGCTCCCACTTTGTAGAGTTCATTATCACTAGTTTCCCAAGTGAAATTTATAGAAGGTAAGTAGAAAGAAACATTCTTATTGTGTATAATGAGAAATTAGATACAAAGAATATGAGTCTGAGAAACATGGCATTGGTAGAAATAAGTAAAGCCAATCTACCCTCATTCTACTCATTAAGCCCTTTTATTTTGAAAAACATCACAGTTTTCATGCAGCTGTCCGTCAGCTTAAGTTTAAATGTTTGTATTTCCTTTATCAGATTCCTAACTTTGTTGGAAGTGACAGAATTTAATCTTAGATTCTGTCCAATAATTGGCCTTTACCAATATCCAGCCGGTGTTTGATAAGAATATACAGTAGTTTATACCTCAGAAAAAAATAATTTTAATAATTCAGGAACTGTGTTTTAGAAGTATTTTAAATATAGTTTATGTGGTAGTTTTCAAAGTTTTTTTTTTTTTCCATTCCCAAACCCTTTGACCAAAGAAAGGCTTATGCGAAATCTTAAATAAAGAGAGGAGATAGGGCTTCCCTGGTGGCGCAGTGGTTGAGAGTCCGCCTGCCGATGCAGAGGACACGGGTTCGTGCCCCGGTCCGGGAGGATCCCACATGCCACGGAGCAGCTGGGCCCGTGAGCCATGGCCGCTGGGCCTGCGCATCTGGAACCTGTGCTCCGTAACGGGAGAGGCCACAGCAGTAAGAGGCCCGCGTACCGGTAACAAAAAAAAAAGAGAAGAGATAAAAGACCTGTTCTGGTTGAGCCTGGGTTTGAACCTGAAGACCCCATCTAGTTGCTCCCTCTTTCCCCTCTTTCTCTGTTTCCTTAAATAAAATCCAAAGAAGCTTTATCCTGCACCATTGGAAAACCACTGTTCTGTATTAATACAAATGATTTGTGGGTTTTAATCATCCAATATTTGTGCCTTAATTACCTACTGCTTGTATTACCCACCTAATCAGCGGTTGCCTATAAATCTCTACAAAAACTGTACACATATTCTGTTATATCAGATAACCACTTTCCTGACTGATCTATATGCTCAAGTTTCTAGAATCCATATGCAGTCAGTATCCTCTGATAATTTCTGGTCATTGAGACCAACCAGAAGAATATCAAATTATCATTCTTTGCTCTATTTTGTTTTTCAGCAATGAGCTCATCGACAGGGAAGCTAACTGTCCAGGCATGTAAGTCTAGTTAGCTTATAAAAACAAGTTCAATTTCCATATCAGGGAGGATAATATCTTCAAATATTACCTCATAATCTCCCACCCATGTCCCACATTTTCTTTGGGAGAGAATAACAATTGAGTAAGAAACGAAAATACTTTTTTTCCCTAAGACCAATCTTTTTGTAATGTTCAAGAAAAACATTTTACATGGTGGGAATTTGGGGGCAGTTTGAAGAAATTATATATTTCTGGTTTGGAATAAATAAACTTGCCTTGCTAATTTTTTGAATGCTATGAAATATGAAATATGCTTTCTACTGAGAAATAAAATGAGAAAGTGATAAATGGGAAAGAGATAGACCCCATAATTTGTGACTGACCTATAAAATTTACTTATTATACCCATCTTGATGGTTGACAGCAGCTCCACTCACTCACTTTATATCACTGTGACCTAAATTTTGAAAGATTTTATAATAGCAGTGATGAATTTTAGGAAAGTTGTTCTTTCATTTTCATCTGTGTCTTGCAAACACACTATACATTTTATTCATTCATTCAATAAATAATTTTTTAACATCTACCAAGTGCCAGAAAGTGAATACAAGTGTCAATAAGACATGATTCCTCCTCTAAAGTTAGGAGTTTGAAGGTAGGGGAAGACATAAATAAATCAGGAAATGTTAAAACAGTGTGATAAACGCTATGACAGAGACAGAGCACAGTGCTATGAGAGTCAATCAGAGCCAGCTAACCTGGTCTTGTGGGGTCAGAAAGTGATCCTTGAGGTGAAAGGAAGGATGGAAAATCAAGTGACAAGTGGAATGAGTGTCTCGGGCAGGGGGAGCAGAATGTAAAAATGTCTTCAGAAAAGCAAGAACACGGTCATTTCTTGTCATTGAAAAATGTCAGTGTGGCTGTAATATAGAATAGGGTGGGCATGGGAAAGGGGTGTGATTAATAATGATCAAGGACCAGAACCATGCTGAAACATTTCGACTTTGTTCGGAGGGCAACGAGAAGTCACTGAAGGGTTTTACACACATCAGAAAGGTCACTCAGTTTTCAGTGTGGAGAATGGACTGGAAGAGCAAAGCGGGAGGCAGGGAGATGAACAGGGAAGCTATTGCAGTCCTTCAGATGAGAAAAACGGTAGTCTAAACTAGCGATGGCAGAGTGATGGGGATTTCTAAAATGACTGGCCACAGAAGGAGTGTAATCAGTACCAGTAAAGTGAATTTCCTTTTTGATACCTAATTTGTTGGAACAAGAATTGAACCTACCATGTTTTCTTTATGAGCACCATGCTTTAAACAGGCTTAATTCTTAGCAGGAACCCTAAGCATCAAACTAATCTCTGATCTGATGCACATAATAAAGTACATATTTATTCCTACCAATAGTGAATGTGATGTTTATGTGGAAACATAGAACCCTCCACCCCAAAGAGTAAGAGACTGGTCATGATACATTAACCCGTGCTCACTTTAGGAACTAGTCACTCAGAAAACTGTATGGGGGTAGGAGTTCCAAGGAATTAGCAATTACTTCTCTGACTAGTTCTTTTGGTGAGGGCTTCATGTCAGAGTAACATGGTGGGAACATCTAAAACTGGGAAACAATAATCTTAGTAGGAGCTCCCAGAACATCTGGATAATTGACACTGCAGGTCCTCAGGACATACACTTTTTGGTGTGTCAACACTTTACAGCCTTACATAGCTTGAGTAGGCAATATATATCCACATCTATAAAGGGAGGGTGTAAGCAAAACATCAACTATCAGGAAATACAGAGGATGGATATTAATATTGTACATGTTTATATAATGACATGCAAATATTGCACTGCAGTACTCTACTAGTTTCTCTGTATCAGGGATTATAGAGATGTTTCTTACAACCTAATGATCTCATCTCTTTCAGGTTGTGGTAAACGAGCTGTTCCATTAATAGTGAACAGAATAACATCCGGAGAGATTGCGGGCAAGTCTTCCTGGCCTTGGCAAGCTTCCCTTCAGCATAATAACATACATCAATGTGGGGCCACTTTGATTAGTAATACGTGGCTTGTTACCGCAGCGCACTGCTTTAGGATGTAAGTGATTGACGTTAACTTACTACTACTGCTGCTACTACTACTGCTTAAAAAAAACCTCTGAGTTTTATCATCTTCTGAGTAATAATCAATGTCCTCAAATATTACTGAGGTAAAATGAGAAAAACTTCTTTCAGTTTCTTTTCTAAAATTGTGTTACACTTACACTTATTTGGAAAGTCAGTAGGGGTAGTAGTCATTATCCTAGTATCAGGTCCTTAAGGTTTTAAATAAAGAAACTGTGGCTGAACAGAGTGTGGAGAAAAGGGAACCCTCCTACACTGTTGGTGGGAATGTAAATTGGTGCAGCCACTATGGAAAACAGTATGGAGGTTCCTTAAAAAACTAAAAATAGAGCTACCATATGATCCAGCAATCCCACTCCTGGGCATATATCCAGAGAAAACTTTATTCGGAAAGATACATGCAACCCAATGTTCATAGAAGCACTATTTACAGTAGACAAGACATGGAAACAACCTAAATGTCCACCAACAGGTGAATGGATAAAGAAGATGTGGTATATATGTACGATGGACTATCACTCAACCATAAAAAAGAATGAAATAATGTCATATGCAGCAACATGGATGGACCTAGAGATTATCATACTAAGTGAAGTAAGTCAGACAGTGAAAGACAAGTATCATATCACTAATATGTGGAATCTAAAAAAAAGATACAAATGAACTTATTTACAAAACAGAAATAGACTCACAGACATAGAAAACAAACTTATGGTTACCAAAGGGGAAAGGGAGGAGGGATAAACTAGGAATTTGGTATTAACAGATACACACTACTATATGTAAAATAGATAAACAAGAACCTATGTATAGCACAGGGAACTATAATCAATATCTTGTAATTAACGCTAATGGAAAAGAATCTGAAAAAGAATACATATATATATATAAAATGAATCACTTTGCTGTATACCTGCAACATTATAAATCAGCTATACTTCAATTTTTAAAAAAAAGAAATAATTAGGTTGAGAAACAAGTGTCTATATCAGCAGTACCTGTCTCTTTGCTTACCCCTCTTGGATGATGTTAGTTCAATTAATTAGTTAAGGAACATTAATCTCATTATTAATAATACATTTTGGTGGAAGATGGTGTCCTATAAAGAACAGAGAGAGACAAGCAGACATGTGATACTAGGCATATAATTTAAACCATCTAGGCCCTATTTTCCTTAAGTATAAAACAAAGCCTTTACTAGAGGACCTTTCATTACTAGATGACCTTCCCAGTCCCTGTATGTGCCATGATCTACCAGCTGCTCAAGCCCATAAGCTAGAAGTCACCCACACTTGGTCATCTCTCATAGGACTTATGACAACTTTGCCTCATTCACTCTTGCCCTCTAACAATCTACTCTCTAGAAAGAAACAATGTGATTTTTTTTTAACATGAGACTACATTATGCTTGGCTTAAAATCATCCAGTGAATTGCCATATCACTTGAATAAAATCTAAGCACTTTATTCATGACCTATAAGACACTCTAAAATCTGGCCCCCGCCTACCTCGCCGATCTCATCCCCCACCATAATTCCCTTGTGTCCTGAACTGCAGCCTGTCTGGTCTAAGCCCTTGAGATGTTTGCCTGAAAACTTGTCACCCCACCTTCTCACAGCTGACTCCTCATCAACCGTGTGTCAACCCAAATGCCATGATCTCAAGAGACTTATCTAACTACCCCCTTGTACTCTATTCCATTGCCCTATTTTATTCATAGACCTTATCACTGTGGGAAATTATTTATCTATTCATTAATTTGTTTTGCTCTTTTTCCTTCACTGAAATCAAATACACCCACCAGCAGGGACCTTTCTATCTTGTTTGCCACTTTATCCCCGGCACTTCAAATAAGGTTCAACATGTAGATGTTTAATAAATATTTGCTGAAGAAATAAATGAATAATATTTTATGTGCTTTACAGTTCTAAAATTCAATAATTCTATACTGAATTTCAGCTCAAAGATGCTGTTTGTATACATTTTATCTTTCAAAACAGTAGTAAAAGACTATATGGTCAAAGAAAACTATCATCACAACCAAGTGTTTTAGGGTGGAATTTTCTCCTTTATTAGCCTGCATGCAATTATTGTAATGCAGTTCATATATTCTGTTCATTTCTAATCCTTTCCAGTAAATCAAATCCACATCAATGGACTGTTAGCTTTGGAACAACAATCAACCCTCCATTAATGAAAAGAAATATCGAAAGAATTATTGTCCATGAGAGATATCACTTCCCAGCAAAAGAATACGACATTGCTGTTGTGCAATTATCATCCAGCGTCACCTTTACTGATGAGATCCGAAGAGTTTGTTTGCCAGAAGCCTCTGTGTCCTTCCAACCAAATTCAACTGTCTATGTCACAGGATTTGGAGCACTTTTTCATGGTGGTGGGTATCCCAAAATGAATCATGGAGCACTAAGCCGTATTTATGGCAGTGTGATTTAATGTCCATCAATATTATTCTGTCAGACTTTTCCACACAGTTTGGTTGGATTAGTTAGGGTAAAAGAATGGAAATCACACATAGTATGCTCTCTGATGATAATGGAATCAAACTAGATACCAGTAACAGATAACAGGAAAATCTCTAAATGCTTAAAAATTAAGCAATACACTTCTAAATAATTCATAGGTCAAAGAGAAAATCTTGAAGAAAATTGTAAGTATACATAGAATAAAATGAAAATGAAAAAATATCAATACATGAAGGATGTATCTAAAACAGTAAAGAGAGAGGGAAACATAGCAAATGCATACATTAGAAAACAAGAAAGGTCTCAAATCAATAACATAAATTCTCATTTCAAGAAACTAGAAGAGCAAAATAAACCTAAAATAAACAGGAAGAAGGAAATAATGAAGGTAAGAGTGAAAATGAATTCTATCAAAAGCAAAAAATAGAGAAAATTAATGAAATAAAAAGCTGATTCTTTGAAAAAATCAGTACTTTCTGAGAAATGTCATTAAGCATTCCCACAATAGTTGAGAAACAGTTCAGGGATGTATAGGACTTATAGGCTATACTTTTTGTTTGTTTGTTTCCTATGGGTTTTTTTTTAATTTAATTAATTTTTATTGGTGTATAGTTGATCTACAGTGTTGTGTTAGACTACTTTTTATAACTTTTTGCCAACTAGTTTTATGAAAAATTTATGAATTTACACTGTCACCTACAATATGCATTTCAACCCTTCCCGGCACTGGACATGAATTTTTTTTTTTTTTTTTTTTTTTTTGCGGTACACGGGCCTCTCACTGTTGTGGCCTCTTCCGTTGCGGAGCACAGGCTCTGGACACACAGGCTCAGCGGCCATGGCTCACAGGCCTAGCCACTCTGCGGCATGTGCGATCTTCCTGGACCAGGGCACGAACCCGTGTCCCCTGCATCGGCAGGCGGACTCTCAACCACTGCGCCACCAGGGAAGCCCAACATGAATTATTTCTAATTGATAATGTAGTAGGCAAAAAAAATTACACCAATTATATTCAAAGAACAGAATAATTTGAGCATTTTTAAAACATTTTAGCAAACACACCTGTCCAGAAATAAATCCCGAATTGGCATTCTACAGAAATTAGTATCTATATTAGTTTTCTACTGCTGTGTAACAAATTACCACAAATTTAACAACTTAAAAGAGCACACATTTATTATCTCACAGTTTCCATGAGTCAGAAGTTCAGACATAGCTTAGTTGGGTTCTCTTCTCAGGGTCTCACAAAACAGCAATCAAAGTGCTGGCTGGGGTTGTGGTCTCATCTACAGCTCTGAGTTCTCTTCCAAGCTGGTTGTTGATGGAACTCAGTTTCTTGCAGCTGCAGAACTCATGGCATCTTGCTTCTCCAACACCATTAGCGAAAACTCTCTGAATTTAGGGAAGGCCTAAGCCCTTTTTAAAAGGGCTCACAGGATTAGGTCAGGCCCACCTTCGAAAATCTCCCTTTTTATGAACTCACTGTCAGACTGACTACATCTTAATTAATCTGCAAAATTCCCTCTCCTGTGCCACAGAACATAACCTAATCATGAGAATGACATCCATAATATTCACAGATCCCACCCATACCTCAGAGAAAGGAGATCACATAGGAATCTTGGGGATCATAGTAGAATTCTGTCTACTACAGGGTCAGTTTCCCAATCAACGTATGGTTGATATAAAGAAACCCTGAATGCTTGTGATATTATTGTGTTCCATCATAAATAGTTGTCTTCTGCATTAATACTGGTTTCTATAACTCAGGATCTAGTTTATGATCTGGAGTCCCAAAATTGTAAGAGGTAATGAAATCATTGCCTTTAAATGTCATCATGTATGCGAAAGTTCTTCATAAAATGTAAAGGATAAAGTAAATGTATATAGTTATTTTATCAAGCCAGGGGAGCAAACTAGGCCTGAAAAGTTTCTGGGAACAATCTGGAACATACAAATACAAACTTTATTTTTTTAAAAATGCCGTCCTGGGCTTCCCTGGTGGTGCAGTGGCTGGGAGTCCGCCTGCCGATGCGGGGGACACGGGTTCGTGCCCTGGTCCGGGAGGATCCCGTGTGCCGCGGAGTGGCTGGGCCCGTAAGCCATGGCCGCTGGGCCTGCGCATCCGGAGCCTGTGCTCCGTGACGGGAGAGGCCGTGGCAGTGAGAGGCCCGCGTACCGCAAAAAAAAAAAAATAAATAAAAATAAATAACTAAATAAAATTTAAAATGCCGTCCTAAATACATTAACTGATTGTTTTTTAAGGTACAAAGGTTCCAGGAAAAGAAACAAAATGTTTTTCTTGCTAGTATAGGTATTTATAAAAATGAGATAAGGACAATTATCATTTACATATACCAGATATTAAACAGAATTTTTTTTCTTTAGGAACTGCTTACATTAACCTCATTCTGTATCAACAATTTTAGTATGAAAAAAAAATCGGGAAAAGGTCCACACTTCATTCTAGCTAAGATGTTTACTGTAAACACTAAAATTACTTTGTTCTTCCTTAAGGTGGATCCCAAAATGATCTTCACGAAGCCAGACTGAAAATCATAAGTGATGATGTGTGCAAGCAGCCACATATGTATGGCAGACATATAAAATTTGGAATGTTTTGTGCTGGCTATCTGGAAGGAATTTATGATGCCTGTATGGTAGGTGGAGAGAGATTATTTTGATATCATGAACTCAAAAAATGTATCTGGCTCAAAATGCTCTTTATTTTAGTAAAATACAGAGATCTTGTCTGTTCAAAAATTTATAAATGCAAATCTCAAACACAAACATATCTTTAAATGTTTTATTAAGCAAAACAAAATAAGCAAAGAGTTTCTTTGATGCTATCAACCAACCAATAAAATTAAATTTTCTTAATACCAGAAATCCACAGGTTCATAAAGCAGAGTCCCTTTCCTTAAAGAGCTCACATTTAGAAAGGAAACAATCATGAACAATGAGCTATGATGTAATGTTATAAATTATATAACAGAGAACAAAAATTTTTATTAAAGTATAGTTGATTTACAATATTGTGTTAGTTTCAAGTGTGGAGAACAAACATTTTTAGCTTGAAGGAACATTTCTGGAACAAGTATTAGAGAGATGATACTTCAATGAGGCCTGAAGGATAAAGAGCACTTACCCTATAGAATAAGAGGGGAATATTATAGAAAAGAGAAAAAGCATAGCTAAAATTCTGAAGGTGTGAAATTATAATTCATATTTGAGGCAACTCCAAGTACTCTGTTGGGTCTCAGCCTAAGGAGGATGAGAGCTGAGAAGCTGTTAATGCTGAGAAGGCGGATTAGGCCATGGTGTGAATATCTAGTCCCCTTTCCAGTGGCCTACTCTGTTGTCCAGCATCTATCCTGCATGTATATTTTTGGACAAAGGAGTAAAGTGTGTTTCTTCCTGGAGGCACTTGCTTTATAATGTGAGATTCTTGAAAACTCCAAGGAGGTGATTCCACATGCTAAAATGATGGGAATTGTATTGTTATCAGGTGGCAGAAAGCCCTGCGCAGAGTCCCACCAATTACACAACATAGAAAACCTCTGTCAGAAAAATAGCAGGGAGTTTT
Organism: Delphinapterus leucas; assembly: GCF_059928025.1. Taxonomy (NCBI): domain Eukaryota; kingdom Metazoa; phylum Chordata; class Mammalia; order Artiodactyla; family Monodontidae; genus Delphinapterus; species Delphinapterus leucas. Next base: position 199,076 of record NW_028322269.1, on the reverse strand, counting down.
GCAAGCATACACGCTGGGCAAGAGCAGAACCTAGCCCCAGTTGCTCTCCCCAGAGAATGTGGAGGAGGCATCTAGAATTCAGGGAATCCAAAGAGAGGTTCATGCCATGACAGGCAAGTGGGAGGTGGTGACAGAAACACACTGAAAATGAGAATCTAGACGAACAGTAAAATCAGTGATAAGCCTCTGGAAAGATTGGTGGTCATAAAGAGCTTTCACTGGACTGGGGAGCAGAGGTAAGATTCCTGCCCCATGACTGTTCAGTGCATAATAAGGCAAAGCTCTATTCATAGAAAAATTGGGGAAGTTATCGAGGAAGTGACTCAGGCACAAGGGTCTAAGCAGGAATACAGGGATTGCTACTGGGGTACATTGGGAGGTGCTTTGTCTGATAAAACAGAAGCCCAGGCACCTTACTTGAAGTCAGAAAAAACTAACATCAGATTGACTTTCTGTGTTGTGTACTTGAAATCTGCTAAGAGTAGACCTTAAGCATTCTTACTACACACATACACCCACACACACACAAAGTATTGTGAGGTGATGGGTGTGTTAATTAACCTGATTGTGGTAATCATTTCACAAAGTATATATGTCAAATTATCACGATGTACACTTTAAATATATATGTTTATTTGTGAATTATTCATCTATAAAGTTGAAAAAATAAAATGTGGAAATTGAATTTTATAACTTTTGAAACCCATGTTTCAACCAATTATCCTAGAATTGGTAATCTATACATATACTGTCTAATAATAAAATATGTGGTTCATCAAACTATCTTAAGTAATAAGTTTTACATTTAGCTAATTTTCTTTCTCTTTTTTCTTTTTTTATTTTCAGGGTGATTCTGGGGGACCTTTAGTTGGAAAGGATCTTAAAGATACCTGGTATCTCATTGGAATTGTGAGCTGGGGAGATAACTGTGGGCAAAAGAACAAACCTGGAGTCTACACAAAAGTGGCTTATTACCGAAACTGGATTACTTCAAGAACAGGCCTCTAATTCACTATACAAGTTAAACATTGAGAGCTGTATGCAGGTCATACATGTATGAGAATCCATATATTCTGTGGCTGTAGTACAATGAAGTGAGATTAAATGATATGATTTATTTCAGAATCACTTTAATCAATCAAAATCCCATAGCCAATTTGTAAAGGATTTAAATTTATAAGGTAGTGGGTCAGTTTAGCCTGGCTTGAAAAATACAGCAGAGATACTGAGCTCTTTAAATCAGCAAGCTAGAGTATAAAAGAGGAGCAATGCAAATTTTTGAGGATAATCTGTATGATTTTTACAGTGTCTTTTTCCCTTAAGTGAGAAACTTTTTGAACTCTGAGTTTAGGAAACCCTTACATAATTTTCTATCATTTCTCTAGAGGTCACAAATACTTTTTTCTAGTTCTTACAGGTTTTCCAAAGAAATTTTCCATACTTTCAATTTATAAATCCATTGGAGGGATCCTAATTTTTAAAAAAGTTATATCTAGGAAACAAATTATGGTGATAAATCAAGCCAGAGATCTTATAACCTTTGTCTGCTGCAAAATCTCCCTAATTTTTCAGTGATTCTTTAACATACATACACACACACACACACACACACACACACACACACACAGATTATCCCTACCTTCAGATATACCCAGAAAAAGCCTGCTTAATGAATATATATGGTAATTAGCTAATCAAAGATGTATTTTTGTTACAAAAATTGGGGGGAAGGTGATAGTAACTTCATGAGCAGTCCGAAAAAAATGGCACAAAAATTGGATATTTTATAGATGCGTTTACATGTTTGGACCACCAGGAGGCAGCTTTGTACATTATTGTTGTACGCTTAAATGCCTAGAAAAAATGAGAATTTGTTAATAGGTTGAAGAATTAATGAGCATTATCCTTCCACACAGAAAGAAAAAGTTTATTCCTGTGTATTGCTGCAGCCAATTATCTCCTAAGGCTTGCAGCAACAGCCTGACTATTGCAACCATGAAACAATAGTTTTTGTTTTAATTTAATAAATATAAATTTTGAGGACCAACCATACAGAACACATGAACAAAGTGATTAAATGAACCCCCTAAGTGTCTCATGAAGACATTAGGTGAGTCAGGCTCATGTATTCCATGATACAATTAAATGAAGATTTTGTGGAAACTGTTACTCTGTGTGACAATGCTGACTAAACATCAGGGTTTATAGGTGGGGCGTCGTTTACTCATGCAGTCCAGATATAAGCCAAACTGTTAGAAAATTGAGTGATTTTATAACAATCTCCCCCATGTGCTATTAATAAGGCATAAAAATAATCCTAAAAGCAACGAAGACCCAACGCAGCCAAAAATAAAATAAATTTTTTAAAAATCCTAAAATAATCTAAAAGAGATTTAAAATTTATTCACCATAAAAATTGATCCATAACTTAGACTCACAGAATTTTAAAGCTTAGGAGAGACTACACGTCATGTGGGCCAGTACACTTAGGGTTCAAAGAACTGAAGCCAGGAAAAGTAAATAACTTTGTGAAGCTGTAGGTAATGTGTATCCCCAGTGGGCCTAGAACCTAGGTACAAATTTCACAGGCCCTTTTCTTACAAAGTATCTTTATGATTGTCCATATTTATTGAATCATCAGCTGTATAAAAATTTCAGTGAGTTCTATTGAATCTGTTTTAAATTGAATTTTAAACGGTGTGATTCACTTAGGCGGCTGGCTGCCAATTCTCTGAACTCACTTCAAGATAAAGCTGCTTTTTCTTATATAAAAATATACATAGGCATATAAATTATTCGATATTATGGTGGCAAGATATAATTCTGATTTCTAGTGTTAAGGTTCAAGAAATGATCTTAGAGTTATAACTTTATATTTCTAAACTGTTTTGTGAAGCACTTAATCCTGGGTCACGTGTAAACAAATACTGATATATTATTTAAAATCTAATAATAAAGTTGGTGATCAGAGCATTCTACAAATAATATCACTGAATCTGTGTTAGGCCAATAGCATGAACCTTTCTTTCAACTTCTGTTAAAAATTACATTTCTTTTAAATAACTAGTTTGGGTCACTCTGAAGCAGAATTTCTCAACTTTGGCACTTTTGACCCTCTGGTCTGGATAGTTCTTTGTTTTAAGAGGCTACTCCATGCATTGTAGAATTTTAGCAGCACCCCTGACCTCTGCCTTCTAGATGCCTGAAATACACTCCTTCCCTCCAAATTATGATAACCAAAAATTCTCCAGACATTGGCAAATGTCTCCTAAGGGGTGAACTTGTTCCCTTTTGAGAACTACTGTTCCAAAGACATTTGATTATTTTCAGAAATGCCAGCGATATCTCAAAATTATGACACTGAGCATTCAAAAACTATAGTCTCCTGGTCAAACTGTATGTTCACTATCATGTTCCTAAAAGAAACAGCAGAATAAGTGACTGATGCTTTAGTCAGTGGCTATTTCAAATACAGAGTGATCTTCCCACACACAATGTGCCTAGTGTTTCTCTCATACCCCTGCCTACAGTATATTCATAGAGAACCATCAACCACTACTATGAAGATAGCTTTTCTATGAATATACCCTCTAGTAGAGTTTCTCTATCTTGACCACAATCCACAGCAAGAAATATATTTTACATCACAGCTCCATAAATATGTAACAAAATACTATGTATGAAAAAATGAAACAGAAGTTTCATAAAACAATACCTACCTTATTAAATACAATAAAATCTAATATTTCTATTCTATTCTATTTCATATTTTTAAATGCTTGCCCCACCAACTAAACTGATTTCACAATCTAACAAGTCAGTTAGATTGTGAATCTGCAGTTCCTATAACACATTCTGGAATGATCATTCACTATTATTAACGCCATATTGTTATTATCTCACCTCTTCCCACTGCGTTCCCCACCTTCAACCTCTCTCTACTGCATTTAGCAAATTGTAGCTAGATTATAATGCTATTCAATAATGCTATTCTCACGCACTCAAATCTTCACTGATTTCCCCTTTGCCTGACAAATAGAGTCTAAATTCACATCACCATAGCTTGTAAGGTCCTTTACAATCTGCCAACAACGAATAAAATTTTTGTTTCACTTGTACTCAGTGCTCTTATAATACTGAATGTTACTCTTTATTTCCTGAACACATATATAGTGGGGCATGCAATGTTCTCTTCACTCTATAAGATCTAGCTCAAATATCACTTCTACTGAGAATACCTTTTTTATCCCAGACAAAATTACTCTTTTTGAATGTTTTTGTTCTTCCCCTAGAGCATTCCTCATACTTTACTCTGTATTACAGCTTATATGTAAATTTATTATCTCTGCAAACATTTTAAGTTCCATTAAAGACTGCTTTGCTCATTTTTGTATTCCCTACAGTATTTAGGACAATATGCTGTATATATTGTGTTTAATGAAGGAATAAATTAATAGAGGTTAATTATGATTTCTATGAAGGAAAGACACCTCAGTTCTCAGTTGTTAACTGCTTCCCCCAGGTCACCTTCTTTTACACTGCTTTACAATCTGTGCTGGTCCTGCTTTGCACATTCTTGAATGTTTCTAAAGATCTCCTGCTCTCTGCCTACACCAGAAGCAATCAAATTACAGTAAGGCAAGTCCCTGACATTTCAGGACCTCCTCTAAATCAAAAACTTCTCCCTATATCCCTTAAATGAGCACATTCCAAACCCATAGGGATATTTGGAAATAAGGCCAACAAGCAAATCTCCCATTTCCTTTTTTTTGTTTTTATTTGATCTACAAGGACTGTCCCTTTCCTCCTTTTTCTTTCATGGACCTCACAAAAGAGGTCTGGGTACTTCCAAAAAGCCTTGTTAGATATCCATGGTTATTTTTTTCTGATCAAAGCCCTTCTTTGTTGAATTTGCCTAATGGGAAACAATAGAGATAAAACTAAAAATCATATACAATATCTATTTTTGAAAGCTCACAGAAATAAAAGGATTAGAATTTCATGATAAACATGACATTTGGTTCAACAATTTTAATTATCCATAAGCCTGTTCTTTCATATCCATTAGTAATCAAGATTTAACTGATTAACTTTTTAAAACTGATTTTGTTGTTTTCCAAGTTCAGGAGACTCCTCCCACACCTGAAGTCACTAAATTAAATAAACGGAAAAAAATCCCAAATGTCGCACTGAAATCTAAATACATACTAATGAAAATGATCAGGGGCTCATGGGCTAAAAGAGGAGAGACAGTAAGAGTGTCAAGACTGTTTGCATAAGTACATGCCTGGGACATCTAAGCTTGAATAAAGATGCTACCTTTTAGGCTCAGTAACTTATCCATGAACTGTGGTATTTTGAGCTAAAGTTGGAATTTCTGAGGTCCTGATTTAGAGAGAAGCCAAATCGAAAGACATCTTATAGATTTTTAATCTGAAGATTAAAGACAGTGGGGAGAGAAATCTAAATACAAATCCACTTAGAAACAAGGAAAGTCTGAAAGAGAATAAGTTCAAAGGAAAGTCTGGAAATTCAAAACCTAATTATTAGACCAACTAATGGAAAAATGAAGCTGATTTTACTAGAGTAATAATATTATTTGCAAAAATAATGATGGATGAGTTAAAGAGACTATCTCAGGTTTATCCATTGAAAAACCCAAAGGTGCTTGCTACATTTCTAAGGTTGGTGCTACAACAGCACCTTCCTCCAGCCTGTACACTTTTCAGTAGACAAAAATAGGAGTCAGCTGGGAACCTCTTAACATACTTGGGTTTTCTGCCTCAGGTTAATGTTGTTGGGATATGTAGGCATAAGCTATAGTGGGGTCTTAGTTAATTGGCATAGGGGAGAGCTGAGGAAGAAAGGAGGGATGTCAACGAATGAGGCAACTGAAGCTGAAAGTTATGAGATTAATATTATTAGTTACTAACACCTCAAAGCAGTCCCACAGAACTTTAAATCATAACACAGGCTAGAAGGACATCAAAGAGTATATTCTACATAGTAGTCTTCCCTAAGTTTAAAAAGTCAGCATCCCTAAAGATGCTACACAAATGCCAAAACATTTGCACCTGATCTTGATACCATGGAGACTATGGTGGTGTCACTTCCTTATGGCCTGTACATTTCTCAAGTGCTAAAAAGCTACCGGGGAATGCAAAATGGTATGGCCACTTTGGAAGAAAGTTTGGCAGTTTCTTACAAAACTGAACATACTCTTACATACAATCCAGCAATTGTGCTCCTTGGTACTTAACCAAAATGAGTTGAAAATCTATGTCCATACAAAAACATGCACAAGAATATTTATAGCAGTTTTATTCATAGTTACAAAAATTTGGAAGTAACCAAGACAACCTTCAATAGGTAAACAGATAAACTGTGTTACAAGCAGACAGTGTAATATTACTCAATGATAAAAAGAAATGAGCTATAAAGCCATGAAAAGATGTGGAGGAAGCTTAAATGCGTGTTACTAAGTGAAAGAAGCCAATCCGAAAAGGTTACACACTGTATGATTCCAACTAGATGACATTCTGAAAAAGGAAAAACTATGGAAACAGTAAAAATATCAGTGGTTTCCAGGGATTGAGGGGAGGGAGGGATAAATAAGTAGAGCATGGAGGACTTTTAGGGTAGTAAAACTATTCAGTATAATACTCTAATGGTTGTCAAAACTCATAGATTATCAAAACCAAGAGTTAATGTTAATATAAACTTTGGACTTTGGGTAATAATGATGTGCCACTGTAGGTCCATTGATTGTAAAAAATGTACCACTCTGGTTCAGGATGTTGATAGTGGGGAAGCTGTGCACATCAGGGGGTAGTTGGTATATGGGGGCTCTTTGTACTTTCTGTTCAATTTTGCCGTGAACCTAAAATTTCTCTAAATATAAACTCTGTTCCTCTATTTTTTAACAAAAGTTGCTAGAGCCTCAGAGGCCCTTGAGGATGTGGTAAAATATAAAGGAATATTGAGTTCTGACTCACAAGGAGTTAGTATAAGGGAATTCTTCTGTAGCTGAATTGTGTTGTTTGCAGGAAACATACAACAGGAGAGTTTTCTAATTACCAAGCTGAAAGTCTTTTTATCAATCGGTATAGGCAAAAAAAAAGAGGAACTAAACGTATTTTTCTTAAATGAATAGCTGAAAATTATATTTAAAAATTCTGTGGAAACTGATAGTGATGGTGAGGATAGAGGTCCAGTATAGGGATTAACAACTTCATGAGTGTAGTGAAGACCTTCAATGTTAGTGAGGGAAAATCAAAGATTAAAATGCAGGCTTTCAGGAGTCAGAAAAAAAAGGAAAGAAACAAATGAACAGCAGTTCCTCAAATTAACCTAAACTGTATTTAGCCTTGAAATAGGTGTTATGGGTTTAGGCATATAGATGATATTATGTCACATGCAGGGCCCCTGAAAATTCCTACATAACCTGTTGAATACTTTGTATGGGCTACAATGATCAACTGTGGTAACAACATGGTACAGAAAAAACACTAAGCTGAGCATGTCTCTGACTGAGTTATGTGGTCACTGCCCTCATAGAGTGGACCACCTATGTAGCCTGTGCCTCCCAGGGCCATCTCAGGAGGTTCTGCCATTCAGTGAGGCACTATTATCCACATGATTCTCCTGCTATCCTTTAAGGGATCATGTGCTTTAGATGGAACCTGGGAACTAGATGTCTTCAAAATTCTCAAGATTTCCCAAAGAAAAAATTCCCTTACCAATCTCTGTTAACCTGGCTTCCAGGATTAGAGGAGCCATCCGGCAGGTTTGCTTTATCTACTTCAGCGAAAGCAACTCACCAAAAATGACAGTGACAGTAACCATGGTAGAACAAACCATGAAAGTCTAGAGACATGATGCTGGCCCCCCTCAAAGGGATAGTTCTAAATCTTGAAAGTGTGCTTGATATTGAATAAATAAGGTATTTTACCTTTGTGGGAATGCTCTCCTGGAAAATCATATATAATGTTGGTCCCTGAGCAAAGATAAGTCCAATTTCAATGATGGAAGGTAGGGGTAGTTTAGAGGAGGAGATTGGAGTAATTTCTGTCATTGTCTATAGAAAGTACACAGTTGTCTCTGGGGTTCCAGACAAACCTCCTTCCCATGTAAAGTTTTGTTATTGTTTTGTTTTGTTTAAGTGACCATGGCAGAAAAGTATGAAATGAATCACTGGGGGGACCTTAAATATTTTTGCCCAACCTTGAAGATTCCCACTTATAAAACTGTCATCAGTTATCTGGCTGGGATCATGTCTGGATAGAGAGAACATTCAGGGTTCCTGTCAGTGCTCTTCTTGAAACTGTACTAAAAGTGGTAACATAATCTGGCTCCATGATACACTACACAATGGTGGTCCAGCACAAACCTTTAGCTAGGCCTCCAACACTCTTCCTGCTTTCCCTGGATGGACAACTGGGAAGTAGGATGGAGACCATTCTAGGTCAGAAGTCATGCCACAGCTGACCACAGCTCTGTTTCCTCTCTCTCATGGTGTCTGAGGCAAAGGACAGTATTCTTGGTGCAAAAGCACAAACTTTACTTCTGGATTTCCATGAAAACCACTCTAAATACAGCCTAGCTCTCACATTGCCTTTCATTGGGCCATTTTAAGAACCTAACCATCAAATAGGAGATAATTACACCATCTCCTATTTGATCCACATTCCTCATTTCCTTCTCAGTTAGATGCCTCTGAAAAAATAATCAGATCAACAGACTCCAGCACAAGACAAATAAAGCAAACATTAAAAAAAAAGACACAGACTGAATTCCAAGGTGAGCTGGTAGCTTCTCCCTGTTCCATGACTACAGACTATTCCTAATCATCAAAACTATCATAGTATTAAATGTTCTTGTTCAAAAGCCTGGGAAAACAAATAAGGGTAAATCAGTGGAAATGCACCAGTATTACTAAAAAAAACAACTCAAGTACTTTCTCTTCGAACAGTAAGTGAGAATTGTTATCTTTGTGTCAAAATGATGTCATCATGCACATTCATGGTTCCAAATGACCTCAAACCCTGTTCATGTACCTCCCTACAATAACATATTTCACAGATTGGTGAAAGAGTTCAACACTAATAGAAAACCTGGCCATTGATGCTCATTTGAATCAACTGGATTATTAAATATAGGTTTAAAAAATCTTTCAAAATGTTCGTAAAAGATTACACTACCAAATCATACAATTGCTGGATAGTGAGCAGTAAAACACAGAAGTAAACAATATGAAGTTAAAAAGAATTTATTTAAAGAAAAAGAAAAAGAATTTATTTGAATTTCAGCTCCATAGCCTACCAGCTGAGTGACTATGGGTGTGTTATTTGAACTCTATGATGGTTAGTTTTACATGTCATCTTGACTGGGCCACAGTGCCCAGATATGTATCAATAGTTAAACATTATTTTGGATGTTTCTGTGAGGGTGTTCTGGGTGATATTAACACTTTTCCAGCTTTATAGAAATATAATTGAAAAAACTGTATGTATTTAAAGTATACAACATGATAACTTGATTGTATATATACATTGTGAAATTATTACATTAAGTTAATTAACACATCCATCATCTAACATGTATTTGTTTTTGAGTGAAAATGCTTAAGATTTACTCTCTCAAAAAATTTCAAGTATACAATACAGTATAATTAACTATAGTCACTATGCTAAACATTAGGTTGCCAGGAGTTGGGGGCAGGGGAAATGGGGAGATGTTGGGTGAAAGGGTACAAACTTTTAGCTATGAGATGAATAACCTCCAGGATCTAATACACAGCATAGTGATTATAGTCAATACTGTATTATATACCTGAAAGTTGCTCTGATGTACCCAAAACAACAACAGCAATGAAATGGTAATTATGGAAGGTGAAGGATGTATTAACTAACCTGACTGTGGTAAATATTTTGCAATGTATATATGTATGAAATCATCACATTATATACATTAAACTTACACAGTGTTATATATCAATTATATCTCAATAAAGCTGAGGGGAAAATCAATAGATTGTCTTGAAGTTAGCACTAAACAAACAGAAAACGAAATGGAAAATTAACCTATTCAAAATGACAACAAAAACAAATCCAACAAAACAAACTCAAGAAATCTGCTTTGACCATTCCCAGGGACAAAGCAGGAAAAACCCAAGTTCTATGAAACGTCTGTGTAGGGGGAGATTCAAAATGGCGGAAGAGTAAGATGAGATCCCCTTCCTCCCCACAAATACATCAGAAATACATCTACATGTGGAACAACTCCTACAGAACACCTACTGAATGCTGGCAAAAGACCTCAGACCTCCCAAACGTCAAGAAACTCCCCACGTACCTGGCTAGGGCAAAAGAAAAAACAGAAACAAAAGAATAGGGACGGGACCTGCACCAGTGGGAGGGAGCTGTGAAGGAGGAAAGGTTTCCACACACTAGGAAGCCCCCTCGCGGGCGGAGACTGCGGGTGGCGGAGCGGGGAAGCTTCACAGCCATGGAGGAGAGCGCAGCCACAGGCGTGCGGAGGGCAAAGCGGAGAGATTCCCGCACAGAGGATCCGTGCCGACCAGCACTCACCAGCCCGAGACGCTTGTCTGCTCACCCGCCGGGACAGGTGGGGGCTGGGAGCTGAGGCTCGGGCTTCGGAGGTTGGATCCCAGGGAGAGGACTGGGGTTGGCTGTGTGAACATTGCCTGAAGGGGGCTAGTGCGCCAGAGCTAGCCGGGAGGGAGTCTGGGAAAAAGTCTGGAGCTGCCGAAGATGCAAGAGACTTTTTCTTCCCTCTTTGTTTCCTGGTGCACAAGGGGAGGGGATTAAAAGCACTGCTTAAAAGAGATCCAGAGACGGGTGTGAGCCACGGCTATTAGCGCGGACCCCAGAGACGGCCGTGAGATGCTAAGGCTGCTGCTGCCGCCACCAAGAAGCCTGTGCAGCCCGCCACTGCCAGGGTCCTGTGATCCAGGGACAACTTCCCCGGGAGAATGCACAGCGTGCCTCAGGCTGGTGCAACGTCACGCCGGCCTCTGCCACCGCAGGCTCGCCCTGCGTTCCGTACCCCTCCTCCCCCCAGCCTGAGTGAGCCAGAGCCCCCAAATCTGCTGCTCCTTTAACCCCATCCTGTCTGAGCAGAAAACAGACGCCCTCGGGTAACCTACAGGCAGAGGCGGGTCCAAATCCAAAGCTGAACCCCAGGAGCTGTGGGAACAAAGAAGAGAAAGGGAAATTTCTCCCAGCAGCCTCAGGAACAGCAGATTAAAACTCCACAATCAACTTGATGTACCCTGCATCTGTGGAATACCTGAATAGACAACAAATCATCCTAAACTGAGGAGGTGGACTTTGGGAGCAATGATATACGTATTTTTTTTCCAATTTTCTCTTTCTGTGAGTGTGTATGCTTCTGTGTGTGATTTTGTCTGTAGAGCTTTGCTTTTACCATTTGTCCTAGGGTTCTGTTTTTGTTTTTTGGGGTTTTTTTAGTATGGTTTTTAGCACATGTTATCATTGGTGGATTTGTTTTCTGGTTTGGTGGCTCTCTTCTTTCTTTCTTTTTTTATAATTACTTTAAAAACTTCTTTTTTCATAATTATTTTTAATTTTAATAATTTTTTTATTTTATGTTATTTTATTTAATTTTCTTGTTTCTTTCTTTTTTATTTTTCTCCCTTTTATTCTAAGCTGTGTGCATGACAGACTCTTGGTGCTCCAGCCAGGCATCAGGGCTGTGCCTCTGAGGTGGGAGAGCCAACTTCAGGACACTGGTCCACAAGAGACCTCCGAGCTCCACATAATATCAAACAGCGAAAATCTCCCAGAGATCTCCATCTCAACGCCAAGACCCAGCTCCACTCAATGACCAGCAAGCTCCAGTGCTGGACACCCTATGCCAAACAACTAGCAAGACAGGAACACAAACTCACCCATTAGCAGAGAGGCTACCTAAAATCAAAATAAGTCAACAGACACCCCAAAACACACCACTAGACATGGACCTGCCCACTAGAAAGACAAGATCCAGCCTCATCCACCAGAACACACGCACTAGTCCCCTCCATGTGGAAGCCTACACAACCCACTGAATCAACCTTAGCCGCTGGGGGTAGACACCCAAAAAAACGGGAACTACAAACTTGCAGCCTGCGAAAAGGAGACCCCAAACACAGTAAGTTAAGCAAAATGAGAACACAGAGAAACACACAGCAGATGAAGGAGCAAGATAAAAACCCACCAGACCTAACAAATGAAGAGGAAATAGGCAGTCTACCTGAAAAAGAATTCAGAATAATGACAGTTAAGATGATCCAAAATCTTGGAAATAGAATGGAGAATACAAAAGAAGTGTTTAACAAGGACCTAGAAGAACTGAAGAGCAAATAAACAGTGATGAATAACACAATAAATGTAATTAAAAATTCTCTAGAAGGGATCAAGAGCAAAATAACTGAGGCAGAAGAACAGATAAGTGATCTGGAAGATAAAATAGTGGAAATAACTACCGTGGAGCAGAATGAAGAAAAAAGAATGAAAAGAATTGGGGACAGTCTCAAAGACCTGTGGGGCAACATTAAACACACCAACATTTGAATTATAGGGGTCCCAGAAGAAGAAGAGAAAAAGAAAGGGACTGAGAAAATATTTGAAGAGATTATATTGAAAACTTCCCTAATATGGGAAAGGAAATAGTTAATCAAGTCCAGGAACCACAGAGAGTCCTATACAGGATAAATCCAAGGAGAAACACGCCAAGACACATATTAATCAAACTATCAAAAATTAAATACAAAGAAAACATATTACAAGCAATGAGGGAAAAACAACAAATACCACACAAGAGAATCCCCATAAGGTTAACAGCTGATCTTTCAGAAGAAACTCTGCAAGCCAGAAGGGAGTGGCAGGACATATTTAAAGTGATGAAGGGGAAAAACCTACAACCAAGATTACTCTACCCAGCAAGGATCTCATTCAGATTTGATGGAGAAATTAAAACATTTACAGACAAGCAAAAGCTAAGAGAATGCAGCACCAACAAACCAGCTTTACAACAAATGCTAAAGGAACTTTTCTAGGCAGGAAACACAAGACAAGGAAAAGACAATAACAAATGCAAAACAATTAAGAAAATGGTAATAGGAACATACATATCGATAATTACCTTAAAAGCAAAAGGCTTAAATGTTCCTGCCAAAAGACACAGGCTGGCTGAATGGATACAAAAACAAGACCCATATATGCTGTCTACAAGAGACCCACTTCAGAGCTATGGACACATACAGACTGAAAGTGAGGGATGGAAAAAGATATTCCATGCAAATGGAAATCAAAAGAAACCTGGAGTAGCAATTCTCATGTCAGACAAAACAGACTTTAAAAGACTATTACAAGAGACAGAGAAGGACACTACATAATGATCAAGGAATCAATCTAATAAGAAGATATAACAATTGTAAATGTTTCTGCACCCAACACAGGAGCACCTCAATACATAAGGCAAATACTAACAACCTTAAAAGGAGAAATAGACAGTATCAGAATCATAGCAGGGAACTTTAACACACCACTTTCACCAATGGACAGATCATCCAAATTGAAAATAAATAAGGAAACACAAGCTTTAAATGATACATTAAACAAGATGGACTTAACTGACATTTAGAGGACATTCCATCCAAAAACAACAGAATACACTTTCTTCTCAAGTGTGCATGGAACATTCTCCAGAATAGAGCACACCTTGGGTCACAAATCAAGGCTTGGTAAATTTAAGAAAATTGAAATCGTATCAAGTATCTTTTCCAACCATAACGCTATGAGACTAGATATCAATTACAGGAAAAAATCTGTGAAAAATACGAACACATGGAGGCTAAACAATACACTACTTAATAACCAAGAGATCATTGAAAAAATCAAAGAAGAAATTTAAAAATACCTAGAAACAAATGACAATGAAAACACAACGACTCAAAACCTATGGGCTGCAGCAAAAGCAGTTCTAAGAGGGAAGTTTCTGGCAAAACAATCCTACCTTAAGAAACAAGAAACATCTCAAATAAACAACCTAACCGTATACCTAAAGCAATTAGAGAAAGAAGAACAAAAAAACCCCAAAGTGAGCAGAAGGAAAAATATCATAAAGATCAGATCAGAAATAAACGAAAAAGAAATGAAGGAAACAATAGCAAAGATTAAAACTAAAAGCTGGTTCATTGAGAAAATAAGCAAAATTGATAAACCATTAGCCAGACTCATCAAGAAAAAAAGGGAGAAGACTCAAATCAATAGAATTAGAAATGAAAAAGAAGTAACAACTGACACTGCAGAAATACAAAGGATCATGAGAGATTAATACAGGCAACTATATGCCAATAAAATGGACAACCTGGAAGAAATGGACAAAATCTTAGAAATGCACAACCTGCTGAGACTGAATGAGGAAGATATAGAAAATATGAAAAAACCAATCACAAGCACTGAAATTGAAACTGTGATTAAAAATCTTCCAACAAACAAAAGCCCAGGACCAGATGCCTTCACAGGCAAATTCTACCGAACATTTAGAGAAGAGGTAACACCTATCCTTCTCAAACTCTTCCAAAATATGGCAGAGGGAGGAACACACCCAAATGCATTCTACGAGGCCACCATGACCCTGATACCAAAACAAGACAAATATGTCACAAAAAAGAAAGCTACAGGCCAACGTCACTGATGAATATAGATACAAAAATCCTCAACAAAATACTAGCAAACAGATTCTAACAGCACATTAAAAGGATCATACATCATGATCAAGTGGGGTTTATCCCAGGAATGCAAGGATTCTTCAATATACACAAATCAATCAATGTGATACACCACATTAACAAACTGAAGAATAAAAACTGTATGATCATCTTAATAGATGCAGAAAAAGCTTTTGACAAAATTCAACACCCATTTATGATAAACACTCTCCAAAAAGTGGGCATAGAGGGAACCTACCTCAACATGATAAAGGCCATATATGACAAACCCACAGCAAACATCATTCTCAATGTTGAAAAACTGAAAGCATTTCCACTAAGATCAGGAACAAGACAAGGATGTCCACTCTCAACACTATTATTCAACACTTTTGGAAGCCCTAGCCACAGCAATCAGAAAAGAAAAAGAAATAAAAGGAATCCAAATAGAAAAAGAAGAAGTAAAACTGTTTGCAGACGACATAATACTATACATAGAGAATCCTAAAGATGCTACCAGAAAACTACTAGAGCTAATCAATGAATTTGGTAAAGTAGCAGGATACAAAATTAATGCACAGTAATCTCTTGCATTCCTATACACTAATGATGAAAAATCTGAAAGTGAAATTAAGAAAACTCCCATTTACCATTGCAACAAAAAGAATAAAATATCTAGGAATAAACCTACCTAAGGAGACAAAAGACCTCTATGCAGAAAATTATGACATTCATGAAAGAAATTAAAGATGATACAAATAGATGGAGCGATATACCATGTTCTTGGATTGGAAGAATCAACATTGTGAAAATGACTCTACTACCCAAAGCAATCTACAGATTCAATGAAACCCCTATCTAATTACCAATGACATATTTCACAGAACTAGAACAAAAAATTTCACAATTTGTATGGAAACACAAAAGATCCTGAATAGCCAAAGCAACTTGAGAAAGAAAAACGGAGCTGAAGGAATCAGGCTCCCTGACTTCAGACTATACTACAAAGCTACAGTAATCAAGACAGTATGGTACTGGCACAAAAATAGAAATACAGATCAATGGAACAGGATAGAAAGCCTAGAGATAAACCCACGCACATATGGTCACCTTATCTTTGATAAAGGAGGCAAGAATATACAGTGGAGAAAAGACAACCTCTTCAATAAGTGGTGCTGCGAAAACTGGACAGCTACATGTAAAAGAATGAAATTAGAACACTCCCTAACCCCACACACAAATGTAAACTCAAAATGGATTAAAGACCTAAATGTAAGGCCAGACACTATGAAACTCTTAGAGGAAAACATAGGCAGCACACTCTATGACATAAATCACAGCAAGATCCTTTTTGACCCACCTCCTAGAGAAATGGAAATAAAAACAAAAATAAACAAATGGGACCTAATGAAACTTAAAAATTTTTGCACAGCAAAGGAAACCATAAACAAGACCAAAAGACAACCCTCAGAATGGGAGAAAATATTTGCAAATGAAGCAACTGACAAAGGTTAATCTCCAAAATTTACCAGCAGCTCATGCAGCTCAATATCAAAAAAACAAACAACCCAATCCAATAATGGGCAGAAGATCTAAATAGACATTTCTAGAAAGAAGATATACAGATTGCCAACAAACACATGAAAGAATGCTCAACATCATTAATCATTAGAGAAGTGCATATCAAAACTACAATGTGATATCATCTCACACCAGTCAGAATGGCCATCATCAAAAAATCTACAAACGATAAATGCTGGAGAGGGTGTGGAGAAAAGGGAACCCTCTTGCACTGTTGGTGTGAATGTAAATTGATACAGCCACTATGGAGAACAATATGGAGGTTCCTTAAAAAACTCAAAATCGCACTACCATACAACCCAGCAATCCCACTACTGGGCATATACCCTGAGAAAACTATAATTCAAAAAGAGTTATGTACCACAATGTTCACTGCAGCTCTATTTACAATAGCCAGGACGTGGAAGCAACCTAAGTGTCCATCAACAGATGAATGGATAAAGAAGATGTGGCACATATATACAATGGACTATTACTCAGCCATAAAAAGA
Source organism: Delphinapterus leucas (assembly GCF_059928025.1). NCBI lineage: Eukaryota > Metazoa > Chordata > Mammalia > Artiodactyla > Monodontidae > Delphinapterus > Delphinapterus leucas. Next base: position 182,267 of record NW_028322269.1, on the reverse strand, counting down.
AATGAAATTGAGCTATCTGTAGTGAGGTGGAAGGACCTAGAGTCTGTCATACAGATTGAAGTAAGTCAGAAAGAGAAAAACAAATACCATATGCTAACACATATATATATAGAATCTAAAAAACAAACAAACAAAAAATGGTCATGAAGATCCTAGGGACAAGATGGGAATAAAGATGCAGACCTACTAGAGAATGGACTTGAGGATATGGGGCGGGGGAAGGGTAAGCTGGGACAAAGTGAGAGGGTGGCATGGACATACATACACCACCAAATGTAAAATAGCTAATGGGAAGCAGCCGCATAGCACAGGGAGATCAGCTCGGTGCTTTGTGACCACCTAGAGGGGTTGGATATGGTGGGTGGGAGGGAGGGAGATGCAAGAGGGAAGAGATATGGGTATATATGTATATGTATAACTGATTCACTTTGTTATAAAGCAGAAACTAACACACCATTGTAAAGCAATTATACTCCAATAAAGATGTTAAAAAATAAAATAGAATAAATAAATCTATTATGGATGCATGTTAAAAAAAAAAAGGTCTATGTAACTAAAGATCTAGTAAGACATGTCATGTATATTGCAAGTAAAACCAAAAATGTATATGCGATTTTCAAATACCAACCCCAAATCAAAGATCAAAAGGGCAAACACTCCAAATTACACGTGTTTGGTCTGTAGTCTAGATAAGCTACATAGGCAACCCTATGTAGCTTATCTAGAAAAGATAGACCCAGGGGTTTATTAATTCAAATATGTTAATAATTCCTCAGGGGTAGACTGGTACATTTCTTAGTGTCTTATCAAGATTTTTATTAACCAAGATAATGTCAGCAGTGTAAAATTCACGGAAAAGTTTTCAGCATGTTCTATACTTGGGAACAGTTAAGAGAGCATAGGAAATAACAGTTTCTTGAAAACACTGAGTCCTGATGCTTTTAGGAAAGAAAAGTTTATATAATCTTTTCTATTTCTTCCATACTTAGTTATTTTTCTGTTCAAGTTTCCTAGTTCTTGATTCAATTTCAATAATTTTAACTTTTTCAGAAATTTATTTTCTTGAGACTAAATATTTTTGGTATAGTTTCACATATTCTTATCTATTCTACATCAGCTGTTATCTTATTCTCAGTTTTTAAATTGCTGCATTATATATTTGTGTGTTTTTATCAATATAAATAACCCTCTTTATCCTGGTTACTGTTATTGCTTTGGACCTCTATCCTTACTATCTCCGTATACTTGCTTGCTATCTTTGTTCCTTCTCTTTAACTTTTTGTTTTAGTTGTATATCTGACAATGTACAGGCTTCTGAAAACTGGATTTTCTTTTTAAAACCATCAAAGAGTCTTTGCCTTTTACTCCATCTGTTGAAACTACTCATGTATATTAGCATAAGTTTTATGTTTGGTATAACTCTGTCACCTTTCTTTCTACCATTTATTTCTTATGTTTCTTATGGCTAATTTCTTCATTATATTTTATTCCCCAAACACACACCCATCCCCAGAGCAATAAAGACCTCAGTAAATACTTCTAGATACTTCCCTCCCTTGGTGGGAGATTTTCTACATCTTATTCATAATAGTCTAATCATTCTGTTTTAGACAAATATGCTTTGTTCCTTTAAAGCATCTAAAAACAAAAATGAAAAATAATTTTTTATACTAATACTTTATGTAATTTTATCTCCCCAAACACCCCTACTTGTCCCAGCTCTCTAGTGAAATCCCCCCTATTGTGACTTAACTTTGGTAATAGGCTTGGCAGCCAGGAGAGAAAATGGATGCAGCTCCTGGAGAGGACAGCTATTGCCTTGTGAGGAAGAGGCTTCTGCAATATCCCTGCATAATGCTAGCTCAACAGAGAGAGAGAACCCACTTCTGCAAACTCAGAAGGCTCAAACAAAAAAAGTTTGCAGAGTCAAAAACTTCAGGTTATCTAGCCCAATAGCCACATCCCATGTGTCAGGTCCCAAGTTTTACCAACTAGGGCTCTGACTTTGGATCACCAGATCTATGTTGAGCATCCAACCATCACTGCAGTTCAACCACTCCATCCAGTCCTGTGTTTGGTATTCAGTTTTTCCTGCTCACCCACTGCATGAGATGAGAGCTTTTTAATAATCTACCAAAGAGAATCTCTGGATCTCAAACTCAGCTTTCAATTATGTTAATTGCCCTCCACTTTTCATTATCCACCTTTTGCACATAATTGCAAACTAGTAGCAACCATGCAATTCCACTGTCCTTATGTTTATCACCTCTAACCCTAAAATGTATGAACTGGCACTGACTTGTGCACTCACCTCTACTACCAGTGCCAGTGGTGAAAGTTTTAACAATCACACCACTGCCTGAGCTAGAAGCTGTCAGCATGCCACCTACCACCAAATTCTCATTACCAGCACCAGCTGAGTGGTGATTGATCCAGTCCCCAAATCTCATCTTAACATTAGTTTTCTTGGAGCTCTTTCAGTACTACCTACTACCTACTACAAATTAGGCTTTCTGGGTACCAGACACTTAAATAAAGTAAATGTGCAAAGGTTTATTGAGAAGTAACACCTGTTAAAGGAAAAGAGAGGAAGCAGGATCTGGCGGGGAAAGCTATCAGACAGCAACGCCAATCTGACAAAAGTCTCTTCCAGACCAACTGGTAACTATGGAGTAAATAATGTGTTAGAGAAATCCACACTGGGTGGAAATGACTAAACCTTTATACCACTACCTTGCTCAGTCATTGGCTGAGGGCTACCCAGAGAAGAAAATGCCCTGAGCTTGAAAACTGAGGCAAACCTTGACAAAGCTAACAGCTAGAGTCTGTCAGGTTGTATTAAGCATATATTTTTACTCTGATACTTTGATATCTGAGGGCTTGCTGACCCTGGAGGGAATGCCTCTTCCAGGGCCAGCTAATTCCCAGAGACGGCAAATGACTCCACTGTGAGCATGTCCTCCATATGCAAACCAACCAACCCAGAGCTTATAACCCAATCATCTCCTTTTTTTGAGCTCTTATACTCTGGGCCATCATTCCTCTGCCAGGGAATAGTGTACGCAGTATTATAGCGTACCCACACCAGGGCCAGGTACCGGACAACTGGGGACAGCCCCTATGCCACAGAGCCCACTGAAATTATTTCAACTAGCCAAGCACAGCCTGCTTACCCTGAATCATCTGTCCTTCTGATGGAAATCACAATAAAGGCTCTTGCACATAGTTCTTTCTTTTTCCCTCTGCCTCCTGACTCTGCTTCCCCATGTGACCCTGCATGGTGTGACATGTCCCCTTCTTGGGAACAGTAAATAACAAACTATCTTTTCAATCAATGGCAATCATCTCCTGATCTGCTACCCTCACCTTATCTAAATAAAAATGAAATCTATGTTTTAAAATATAGGTACTCATACTCTTTGCAGTTGAGCAGTTTGTCTTGAAAAACGATCTGAAGGCTACCTCCGTGTGTCCTACAGGAGTGATTTTTTTAAAGTGGATCAATCATAGCTGTAATACTTCAGAAAGCAGTGAATTTTTATTCACTATTTCATTCACTACTTTTTTAATTAACCACATACCAGTTAGGGATGACTGGCTCTGAAAACATAGCAGTCCTTTCCCCCATGGGCCCTATGGTCTACTGTAGAATAATTTCAAAAGGTGTGCTGAACACTGTAATGAGTATGAGAAGAGAAGCAAACAGATGTGGGATCACAATGAAGAGGAACCAACCTCTCCTAAATGTGAAGAAGCCCTCATGGATGGAAAAGCATATAAGCATTCCTGAAAGACTATTCAGATTTGGACACTAAAAAGAAATTTGTTGAAAGAGGTATGAAACAATAGGGAAAGCTGAGGGAACAGAGCTGGAGGAGACAGAGAGGGCAGTATATTCAAGTAACTAAAGGAAATTCAGTGTATAGTGTAGAGTTCTAGAAGCAGGGTGGGAAAGGAGGGTGAAAAGGTACGCAAAGTCTAGATGCTGCAGGGCTCTGCCACCCATGTTAAGGAGAGTGAACTCTCTTAAATGCAAGGGAAGCTACTGAAGAATTTTTAAGAGGGTAGTGACATAACTCAATGTGTAATGATCACTCTTGTTGTATGAAAAAAAGACTAGAGTGGAAAAAAAAATATGGGCAGAAAAGCTAATCAGAAGACTGCGGCAGTAATCCAGCTAAAAGATCAGAGTGGCCTGGAGTCATATAGTGGCAGTGGGTATAGGGACAAGGGGAAAATGGGTTCAATAAATATTTATGCACATAAGACATTAAGAAAAGAGATGGAGTCAAGGATGACACCCAGATTTCTGGTGTGAGAAAATGGGTGAATGGAAGGTGACTTATAGAGATAGGAAATACTGGAGAAGCATTTTAGGAAGAGGAAGCATAAAGATGTGCATGTAAAGAACAAGTAAAAAGATTAGCCTCCCAAGGGAGGACAAAAACATCTTCCACTATAATAAGAAGGATATAGGCAGATGCATAAAATTTACAGATACAATAACAAGTAGCTGAGGGAGTGTCCATCTGAAGGTGGTTCTATCTTCACCTGTTGATAGAAAAAGTTCTATCTTTTTCTCCAACAGTAGAACTGTAAGTCATCTGTTGAAAGCAAATGCAGAGAGTAAGGGATAGAAAATAAACATTTGGGGAAGAATAGATAAGATATGAAATGGTTTTTGTAAATACTAAACACTGACCATGGAAACCTAGCTATATTGCTGGGCAGTAGTGAAGAGCCAGATAAGACCAGCAGTTATAAATTGATAATGGGGTCAATCTTAAACTAGATACTTACAACAGTTATGTATATTCATACTCTTCTTATTATCGACCAAATAAAAGATCACTTAAAGCCTTTTGTGGATATATTGGGTAATTTTAATTTGAGTTTACCAGCCGGACCTTTCAGTTGATCAGATGACTTACGTTGTATATTAATATGTACTTTATTTATTTGCCCTGATTGCCTCTCTGAATGTGGAGGGAAAAGAGCAAGAGTCAAACTTTCATATGTATATAGGAAGACAGAAATTACCCTTTATAAAGGAGAAAATGACTCTATGCAGCTCAAGGGAGACTGAAGTGGAGAACTTAGGAGAGAGGTAAAGGATACATGCTTCCTCCTCTAACAAGATAAAAAGGTATCTATAACCAAGATGCTTCTTTGACCTCTTAGTATTAGAAACTGGCTTAAAAAAATTTACATGTGGAAAGCACAAGAAAATAGTTGGCTCTCAACATAAAAGCCATCACAGATTGTAATAAGCTTCTTTGGATTTCTTAAACCATGTTTGAAGGAATGCTGTAGGAATAAGATTACTTTGGAGAAGCATGGTCACATATGTGAATCTAGGGAGGGGGTATTTTAGAAACACCCAGGGCCATTTTCAAACTGTATGTGCTTTCCACCTCTCAGCAATTGTGACTTCTACACATGTATACACACACTGCCTTGAGAAATAGTGTTGAAGGAGTGACCACATTACAAATTGTTGCATTGCCAGGTGCTTTACATTTGTTAGTTCATTTGATTGGATTTGACTGAATTTTCATTTTCCATGAGAATGGTATTTTAACTTCATTTGTATGTATAAGAAAACTGAGGCATACACAGATAAACAATTTTGTTGGACCCCACTGGGTAGTAAATATTGGGTGGGCCAAAAAGTGCTTTTGGTTTTTTAAGTAAAAATAAAAGACACATTTTTCATTTTCACCAAGAACTTTATTGAACAACATATTCACCCTTTAGTTCCACTACCTTCTGCCATTTTTCAGGCAACTTCATAATTCCATCTCCCCAAAACTTTTTATCTTTCTGAGCAAATAATGGTTCCAGGTGCCTTTTACAGTCTTCCAGGGAATTGAAATTTTTTTCCATTAAGAGAATTTTGTAAAGGCCAAAATAAATGGAAATCTGAAGGTGCAATTTCTGGTGAATACAGAAGATGAATCAGAACTTCCCACCCAAGCTGTAACAGTTTTTGCCTGGTCATCAAAGAAACATGCGGTCTTGCATTATCCTGATGGAAGATTATACATATTCTGTTGACTAATTCTAGATGCTTTTCGTTGGGTGCTGCTTTCAGTTGGTCTCAGTGGGAGCAGTACTTGTTGGAATTAATCGTTTGGTTTCCTGGAAGGAGCTCATAATACAGGACTCCCTTCCAATCCCACCATATATACAACATCACCTTCTTTGGATGAAGACCGGCATTTGGTGTGGTTGGTGGTGGTTCATTTCGCTTGCCCCACAATCTCTTCCATTCCACGTTGTTGTACAGTATCCACTTTTCATCACCCATCACAATTTGTTTTAAAAACAGAACGTTTTCATTACGTTTCAGTAGAGAATTGCACATGGAAATAAGGTCAAGAAGGTTTTTTTCACTTAACTTATGTGGAACACAAACATCAAAGCAATTCACATAACCAAGCTGGTGCAAATGATTTTTAATGCTTGATCTGGATATTTTGAGTATGTAGGCTATCTCCCTCATGCTATAACATTGATTGTTCTGAATTAATATTTTGATTTGATTGCTATCAACTTCAACTGGTCTACCTGACCGTGGAGCACTGTCCAGCAAGAAATCTCCAGCACGAAACTTTGCAAACCACTTTTGACACATTTGATCAGTCACAGCACCTTCTCCATACACTGTACAAATATTTTTTTGCATTTCAGCTGCATTTTTACCTTTCTTGAAATAATATAGCATAATATGCCAAGAATGTTGCTTTTTTTCCATCTTCAATATTAAAATGGCTACACAAAACTTCAGCAATTTTGATAAGTCTTTTTTTAAATGCATGCTGATATGACAGCTGTCACATACTACTTAACAAAATTGTTTCGAATGACATTAAACACAACTAAGTGCTACTAGAGCCATCTTATGGAAAAAAACAAACGTTTTGGCGCACCAAATAGAAGAACCAAGATTTGATTCCAGGTGTATTCTAACTCCAAAGAGTGTACTGTTTCTACTACATGCCTTCTGAATAGATAAAAGCCTTTGAAACATAGTAGGACATACTTATTCCCTTACCTCCCACTGCCTACAAGTCATAATCCACAAAATATACAAACAGCTCATGCACCTCAAAATCAAAACAACCAAACACCCCGATCAAAAAAGTTGGCAGAAGACCTAAATAGACATCTCTCCAAAGAAGACATACAGATGGCAAACAAACACATAAAAAGATGCTCAAAGATTCTACCAAAACAGACAAAGATAGCAAAAAAAAAGAAAATTACAGGCCAATATCACTGATGAATATAGATACAAAAATCCTCAAGAAAATGCTAGCAAACAGAATCCAACAGCACATTAAAAGGATCATACCCCATGATCAAGTGGGATTTATCCTAGGGATGCAAGGATTCTTCAATATACACAAATCAAACAATGTGATACACCACATTAACAAACTGAAGAATAAAAACTGTATGATCATCTTAATAGATGCAGAAAAAGCTTTTGACAAAATTCAACACCCATTTATGATAAACACTCTCCAGAAAGTGGGCATAGAGGAAACCTACCTCAACATGATAAAGGCCATATACGACAAACCCACAGCAAACATCATTCTCAATGGTGAAAAACTGAAAGCATTTCCACTAAGATCAGGAACAAGACAAGGATGTCCACTCTCAAAACTACTGTTCAACAGTTTTGGAAGTCCTAGCCACAGCAATCAGAGAAGAAAAATAAATAAAAGGAATCCAAATTGGAAAACAAGAAGTAAAACTATCACTGTTTGCAGATGACATGATACTATATATAGAAAATCCTAAAGATGCCACCAGAAAACTACTAGTGCTAATCAATGAATTCGGTAAAGTTCTAGGATACAAAATTAATACACAGAAATCTCTTACATTCCTATACACTAACAAAGAAAGATCAGAAAGAGAAATTAAAGAAACAATCCCACTTGCCATTGCAACAAAAAGAATAAAATACCAGGGTTTAACCTACCTAAGGAAGCAAAAGACCTGTATGCAGAAAACTGTAAGATACTGACAAAAGAAATCAAAGATGATACTCACAGATGGAGAAATATAACATGTCCTTGGACTGGAAGACTCAATATTGTGAAAATGACTATACTACCCAAAGCAATCTACAGATTTAATGCAATCCCTATCAAACTACCAATGGCCTTTTTCACAGAACTAGAACTAAAAATTTTACAATTTGTATGGAAACACAAAAGACCCTGAATAGCCAAACTAATCTTGAGAAAGAAAAATGGAGCTGGAGGGATCAGGCGCCCTGACCTCAGACTATACTACAAAGCTACAGTAATCAAGACAGTATGGTACTGGCACAAAAACAGAAATATAGATCAATGGAACAGGATAGAAAGCCCAGAAATAAGCCCACGCACCTCTGGTTACCTAATCTATGACAAAGGAGGCAAGAATATACAATGGAGAAAAGACAGTCTCTTCAATAAGTGGTGCTGGGAAAACTGGACAGCTCCATGTAAAAGAATGAAATTAGGACACTCCTTAACACCATACACAAAAATAAACTCAAAATGGATTAAAAACCTAAATGTAAGGCCGGACACGATTAAGCTCTTAAAGGAAAACATAGGAAGAACATTCTTTGACATATATCACAGCAAGATCTTTTTTGACCCACCTCCTACAGTAATGAAAATAAAAACAAAAATAAACAAGTGGGACCTAATGAAACTTAAAAGCTTTTGGACAGGAAAGGAAAACATAAACAAGACCAAAAGACAAAACTCAGAATGGGAGAAAATATTTGCAAATCATGCAACTGACAAGTGATTAATCTCTAAAATATACAAACAGCTCATGCAGCTCAATATCAAAAAACCAAACAACCCAATCTAGAAATGGGCAGAAGACTTAAATAGACATTTCTCCAAAGAAGACGTACAGATTGAGGTATCACCTCACACTGGTCAGAATGGCCATCATCAAAAAATGTACAAACAATAAATCCTGGAGAGGGTGTGGAGAAAAGGGAAGCCTCTTGCACTGTTGGTGGGAATGTAAATTGATACAACCACTATGGAGAACAGTATGGAGCTTCCTTATAAAACTAAAAATAGAACTACCATATGACCCAGCAATCCCACTCCTGGGCATATACCCTGGGAAAACCATAATACAAAAGGACACTTGCAATGTTCATTGCAGCACTATTTACAATAGCCAGGATGTGGAAGCAACCTAAATGTCCATCAACAGAAGAATGGATAAAGAAGATGTGGTACATATATGCAATAGAATACGATTCAGCCATAAAAAGGAGTGAACCTGTGCCATTTGCAGAGACATGGATGGAACTAGAGACTGTCATACAGACTGTACTAAGTCAGAAAGAGAAAAACAAATATCATATAATATTGCTTACATGTGGAATCTGAAAAATGATAAACTTATTTGCAAAACAGAAATAGAGACACAGATACAGAGAACAAAGGTATGGATACCAGGCAGGGAAAGAAGGATGGGATGAATTGGGAGACTGGGATTGACATATATACGGTACTATGTATAAAATAGATAACTAATGAGAACCTACTGTATAGCACAAGGAACTCTACTCAATGCTCTGTGGTGACCTAAATGGGGAGGAAATCCAAAAGGAGGGGATATATGTATAGCTGATTCACTTTTCTGCACAGTAGAAACTAACACAACATTGTAAAGCAACTATACACCAATAAAAATTAATTTAAAAAAAAAGAACCTGCACATAGTAAGAAACAAAATAAAATAGACTTGGCCACACTTAGAAAATCCAATTACTACCTCACTTTTAAATTTACACTTATACTAAATGTAAACATTTCTGTTTAAACAATATTTACAACTTTCAAATGGTGGGCACATCCATTATCTTTCTTTTTCTATCTATATAATAACTCTGTGAAGGAGGTCATGACAAATTCATTACCAGCCATAGCCATACGAAAGAGCTGCCCTGGACATGATGACTAAACAATCTCCAAATTCAAAGAAAACACTCTGGCCCACGCCTTCTTACATCATCTGCCTTTTGGTTGTTTTCTTCTGCTCATATTGCTGTGACGGGTTCCACTGAATGACTCATACTTCTTTTAAACCTAGGTCTATTTTCAGACATTTGTGTATTTGGAGATACTGTCTTTACCATGATCTCCCCACTCAGCCTAGGCAGGCAAAAGAACCAATCTTGATATCGTTTACACTACATGATTTATCCTCCATCAAAACAAATGATCTCTTCTATTGATATTTCTCTGAAGCTTGTTCCTGTCAGTCTTAGGTCACATTGTCTTGGTTTTGTGAATATGCAGCTGGAGGAATAAAATCAAGCCTATGGCAGGGAAGAAGAGGATTCTGATATTTTTTGTACAATGTCATTCTACATTCCTTATTCTCGCAATGGCTTCCCTATAGAATAGAAAAAGTCAAGGCCTATCCTGCCACTCCCTGAGGATCTGAAAATTAAGAGTCAACATCTTTTGAATAAGTCCTTGTTAAGAGCAATTACTTTGCCTCACAAACCATAATTTTTTTGTTTTCTATTAATTTTTATTGGAATATAGTTGCTTTACAATGTTGTGTTAGTTTCTGCTGTGCAGAAAAGTGAATCAGCTATACATATATACATATATCCCCTCTTTTTTGGATTTCCTCCCCATCTAGGTCACCACAGAGCATTGAGTAGATTCTCTGTGCTATACAGCAGGTTCTCATTAGTTACCTATTTTATACATAGTAGTGTATATATGTCAATCCCAATCTCCCAATTCATCCTACCTGCCTCCCTTTCCCCTTTGGTAACCATAAGTTTGTTCTCTACATCTGTGACTCTATTTCTGCTTTCACAAACCATAATTTCATGCCCCACCTCTCTTCTTGTGCTGAGCTCATCATAGGAAAGCAGGAAGTTGCTTTCAGACTGAAAGCAGTTTACCCCATGCCTCTCCCCTGACTCATTCCCAAGTTCTGTTGTGAACAGTGTTGCAAAATCACGATCTGCATTAATTCATTCAGTTACTGGGCATTCAATTAATGTGTGCTAAGTACCTTCTCATTAAAAAGGGCTTTGCTGATTGCTCCAGGAAATACAAAGATGGAGAAAAAAGAGCACACATAGTTGGGGGAAAGTACTGTCAACAAAACCCAGAAGACAATATACTCCACATCTTAAAAAAAATTATTAAAATAAAAGCAAATTTTTAAAGGTCATTAAAATATTTAAATAATTTGCCCCAGTATGCTATTTTTTCTTTTTCATTTATTTCAAGGAAAAATTCAGCAGCAGGGTTAAAAAAAAAAGACTACATTCGTGAAGGTGGTCAAAATACTTCACATTAGGAGATGGTTTCGGTATTTTATGATGAATCTGTTCAGTGTGATATGATTCACCTTTTAAAATGCAGCTGTTAAAATTCTTAATAATTGATGAATCTAGGTACTATATTTGCAAGTTTTCTGTAAGTTTGAAATTATATCAAAATAAAAAGTTATACTTTTTATGCAGCCATTAGACAGATACACAGCTACCAGAAATAATATATACAGCTACTAGAAATAAAAATTAGTAACACAAGAATATGCTTATGAAATAACATTGAGCATAATAAAAAGCACAATACAAAGCTATATACTATGATATAACTTGTGAAAAAGAGCTGTACATGTGAAAAGTACTTAAAGGTTAACATATAAAATGAAAATGGTTTGTTTGGGTAACTTTGTTCAAATGTTTTGAATATATTGCTTTATTCTTTTTACTAAAAAAAAAAAGGTCAGAATATCAGTCATGAGACATAGGATCTGATGAAAATATATAGGGGAGAAGGGCAGGGAGGAGCCCATGCATTCCTGTTCCTGTTGTATGGTATGCACATTATATAAAAAATGCATAAGTAATTGAACACTTCTGGAATTGAAGTCTTGGAGTGAATCCATTAGACATTAGCTATCAGTGATTTACAAGATAAAGTCATAGAATTTTAGAGATAAAAATGCCCTCTAAAACCACGTAATTCAGCCTCTCATTTTTCTCAGTAAGCAAATGAGACTCATATAGTGATAAGTGATTTTTTGCTTAGGCTTTGCAACTAGTTGGTGAAAAAGTTGAGGCCAAAATTCAAATTTCCTAATTCTGTTACACATTCCAATTATTTAGCATTCATTATTTCTCCCAAAGTAACCTCAGCATAACCTTCCAAATTTATCTCCTGTCCTTCCCAACACAATAAACAGGAATGTCCTTTCTCACTTCCATGCTATTCTACATGGAATATTCGTACTACACTCTGCTGTCCACTCATCCACTAGCAGTATTGAGTTAGAATATTTTTTAAAAAAGGCATAGTGAAAAAGATAAAGTGAATTTTAGTTCCAACTGTTCTGCTTGCTTATCCCACAACTTTGTATATGTAATCAATTACTTCTCTGAATCTCTGTTTCAAGTGCTATGAGAAAAACAGAATTTTATCACAAAGAAGGGAGAATTCAAAGGTAGTACTACCAATTAATATCTGGAAAGTATTTTCTGATAGTCTTTGGCTTGCTGTGGCAAAGAATAAGTTGTATGACAACATGATAATATGGGCGAGTGTCACATCCTTTTTAAATGAAAAACTATGACACTACAGCCTGTAGACTAGTTTCAAGCTTTCACAAAATACCTATCACCTGTTATCATGTGTAATCACAATTTACCAGTATAAATAAAATTTTTATTGATTTGTAAAATTTCCTGTCTATTTCTGATTCCATTCCACAAGTCACATAATTGGTTCAAGTTGATTCCTTCAGACTTGTTTAACAAGTTAGGTTTTAATTGTGTGGGATTTCCTCCTCTGTCTTCAGTTCTTTCATAGATCACATATAACACACAAGAGTCATTCATGTGAGTGGAAATCTCAGAGCAGTTGGACAGGCAGAAAAAAGGACCTCTTTATTACTCAGGATTAAAATGTATAGGTAAGTCCTATTTTTGCTGCTGTAGTTCTGAAATTTTGACTATATCATAAAGCATTTGAAAAATGTACAGAAGCTTAAGAAATTTTGGCTGTGCCTAGCAATCTTCTAGTTACTTTTCTCAAAACTTCATTGAAACTCTTAGATATTGTTTAGATAACATGCCTTGATACTGTTTAAATAAGGTGCTTGACTGCTTGACTAAATTTTTAACAAAATGAATAAACCTAAAAAGATGGCTTAGCGTTATGAAAACATGTTTGAATAAGGAAGTGTTTTTGTTTTCTCATATTTAACTTTTCAAAAAACTGATGTGTGGCTTTTAAAATGTAATCAGTAAAAATTACCTCTGTTGTTTAAAGTTTTTTAAGGATTCTCTATTTTTACTCCTGTCGCAATATTATTACTAGCTATTAAATATGCAGTGAATCCTGAAGTCCTCTTTAAGAAAGCAAAGACTATATTTGTCTACCTATTATATACTATGATATCATTAATTTCAAGTTCTTGTTGATACTTAAGAAAAAATAGTATTTGCCTAGTTTTCTTTTCAATTAATAGCTATTTATGACCATACACTTTCACATAGAAAAAGCAACAAATTGTAGCACAATCTAGAGTTAGATCGTACAATCTCAAAATTACATAATTTGATGTGTTTGTGTCTGCATCTATGAGTATATTGTTCATTTTGTTTTCCCATGAACAAAGAAAAGTATGATACTGGTAAGTCATTTTAAAAGAGGAATAAATAAAATATGGACAATCTATTGGCCATGTTAAGTGTAGTTGTGTTTATTTTAAATCTCCTGAACTTTAGAAGACTCAATCAAAATTCAAATAATTTTAATAAAATATATGTACAATTATGTGCATTTGAATATATATAAAATAAAAAATGGATAGCAATCTAATTTTCCAAAAATAAATGATAATTAACAAGTAATAATATAAGAAAATAATAAAAATAAATTTTCATATTCATAGAAGGGATAGATTTAATAACACATTAAAATAGGTTAAAATCTATGAAATAATTTGTTATGTATTCTCATTTTATGTGAAAATAAATCACAAAATTGTATTCACTCATTGATTAACACTTTATAAAACTATACATGTGAAAAAGTCTATGAGAAATATAAAACACTAATCGTGTTTGTTGTATTATAGTGGTGAGCTTATGAATTATATTTTTCCCATTATTCCTAAACCTCCTATAACAATCTGGTATTGTTTCGGTAAACACAATAGAGTTTGAAATGTATTTTGCTGAAACGTTTTTAATTTTGCAAAGAAATTTCTCTGATTTTTTAAAGAAATTGAATCTCATAAACAGCTAAATGTTATTCAAAGGAAAATAAAGGGAAACATGGAAATAATGAAAGTGATGTACAATTTCAGAATGCCTTGAATCAATCTAATTTCTAAATTGATCCATCCTTACACTCAATCAGAACCAAACTTTATAATTACAAAGAACTCTTCTTTGCAACTTGGTTTCTATGGATCATACTTTGAAATACTTTATCTCTTAAAAATAAGCTGCATCTACATATAATCAGATTTTCCTTTTTTATTAACCTAAAAATATATAACTCACAATTAGGTTTGTTCATTGGTTGGTTGGTTGGTTGGTTGATTTTATCGGAACAAGGTAATCAGAGTCACTGTGCCAAACTGGTAAAATTTTGAAAATAACTTATGGAACTTGTTCATCAATTTGAGGACCCATGACTAGAAAACAATGCCTTCTGTCAACATGAGTAAAGAGTAGAATTTTTAGTGGGAAGAGGAGAGTATACTCAAATGGCTCGCGTAATTTAAAAATAGACAAATTTTTATTTTATTTTATTTTATTTATTTATTTTTTGGCCGTGTCTCGAGGCACGTGGGATCTTAGTTCCCTGTCCAGGGATAGAACCCGCGCACCCTGCACTGGAAGCGCGGAGTCTTAACCACTGGACCGCTAGGGAAGTCCCAAATTTTTATTTTGACAGGATACATGCCTGAGTTTAATAGTGCAAGAAATGAATTAAAACATAGTTTCCTACTCTTCTTGAATATTCCCATCAGCATAAAGACACACCTCACTATCTTTAATTTAAAAGAAAAAAACTCAAACTTCACTATTTTCCAGTTCCTCCATATGCTCTGAGGGAACAGGGTATCCAAATTGGGTAGGGGAAGGGAAATGAAAGTAATATGTTTTTAGGTAATTCTACGTCATTTTTAGGTAATTTTAGGTAAATCTCCAGGTAATTCTGTGATACCTTTTGTTGAGAATGGGGTCTCTTGAATGGTTTGATTACTTTTATGTATAAATTAAACTTCCAGACCTTTTTTAGGTTGTCTACTCCTGAAGGTTGCAAAGATGGTGTGTTTCTTTCTTTACCTATCTGTTCACCCCTCACTGAAGAGGGAAATCCTATTAGAGGACCTGGGCAGCTCTGTTATCGTGATATAATTATTATTCATTTCAAATCCTTAACTATTTCAGATGTTCTTAGGTCCTCTAAGAGAGTGTCTTTTTCACTGGATTACATAAAAAGTATGAGATGAAGTTTGGAAAACAGGATGAAGATTAAAAGCTGGAATTCAGAATGTAGTTTAAGGAAAGATTTAAGGCAAATGAGCATATCTCAGCTCAGGTACAGACAGGTCTTAGCAGGACTCCTCCCACCATAACAAATCTTATTTCCATTTTCTTCCTTTTTGTTTGTGCTCTTGATATGATTAACTGACCAGAGAGACATGCCAAAGCCAATCAAATGCCATGGAAAAAAAAAAGGCTGTAACTGTCAAAAATGTATTCCAAATTCTTCCTGTTGTTTCAATTCTGGTTTATGAATTGCTATTTTAATTTTCAAAAACCATGCTTAAAATTGTATATCAGTAGGCAAAGGACATATTTCTTAGTAGAAATTAGACAAGTGGATACCAACTTACCTTTACAGTCATGGAGCCCAAAATGGTACATTTAAAGCACAAGGTATTGCCCATAAAAGCCTCAAGCCACATGCTAAACCAGTTGCCCATTTGGCCAGACTATTTTTCTAATGTTGGTACAGGCTGGGGAGTGGTGATGGCATTATAATACATGGTGACTGCAATCAGTCCCCTAGAATCATGTATTTTCTAGCAAATTCTCTTATATCCACTGCCAATTTGTCCTCCAGAAGGAACTCAAGTTACTTCCTCAGAAATTTGTTACTTATCTGACTCATGCCACTCCATGCCACCATAGGGGTGGTTACAGTTGACACCCCTAAAATAAGTCATGAGGACAACAATCAGTATCTGTTGTTGTAAGGGAACCTAAAGATACCCAATCCAATTCCTTAAAAGGTATTGCTCCAACTTGAAGGATCTCATTCTCCTGAGCAAAGAAAACTTGCCATAATTTCAGTTTTTCATAGTATTCTTTAAGTCTAAATTTAGCATGTGCTCATGATATATAAAATTAAAGTACCATCACAAGTCTAAAATCATTCACTGGGTAACTAAGATCATTGAAAATAAAACTGACTTTAGAAAAGTTTACACTGATGAATAACTCAACAAAAAGAAATGGCAGATTCAATACAATATTTTCAATATTCATGTGCCAGAAGTATAAACAAATGTATCAATGATTAATAAAAGGATATGTGATCTCAAATTTCAAGTCAGTGGATAAATAAATCCATCGAACATTTTTCTAACCTAGACATTTTTTTATTCTGAATTAAACAAATTAAAACATATAGTTTCCTTCTCTGCTGGAATATTCCTATCAGTATAAAGACATACCATGCTATCTTCAGTTTAAAAAAAAAATTCCTCCCTGATCCACAACTCTTCTCTAGCTATTGCCTCATTTCTCATTTTCTCCCCTTAACAGCAAAACTCTTGTAAAAGTTTCTTTAGACCCACTGCCTCGATTTGTTTTCTTCTCCCATTCACTTTTTTTACTTAAAAATTTTTTTATTATGAAATATATCACACACAAAGGCTTATTTAAAAATGAACCTCTGAGTACTCAGCATTTATTAAGAAAAATAGTATCACTGTAATTTAGAAGACCCTCTGGGCCCCTCCCCAATTACATCTTGTTCACTAACTGCCCTCCCCCAACACTGCCCTTGTAACTGTTATCTGTCGTGGTATCTAAATTTCCTTGATTATCTTTATGATATATATATACACATATAAATACGTATATATGTATATATATATACGTGTGTGTGTGTATATATATATATCCCTAAAGAACATAGTGCTTAGTTCTACCTATATTTTAAATTCATTACATGGGATCAAAATTAGGTTTTATAAGATGTATAGTAATAACTTATTCGTGTTCACAGCTATATGATATCCCATTGTAGGAGTATAATATAACCTACATATCCACTGTTTGGGGATCTTACCATTACAAATAACACAGCTCTGAACATTCTTGAATGGGTCCAATGGTACAAATGTGCAAGAGTTTCTCTTGGGTATGTTCCTGCAAATGAATTTTCTGGACCATAGAGTGTATGCATGTTTATCTTTAACCTATTCTCTCTTTTCCCATTACAAACAGATTCTCATCTCCACAGCTCTAAAATTGCTCTTGTCTAGCTCTCCAGTGATCATGCAAAATCCAGTGGTCAGATCTCAGAGTTTATTTTACTTAACAGCTTCACAACAGATCATTCCCTCCTTGAAACACAGTCTTCACAAAGCTTCCAAAACATCATTCTCTCTTGATTTTTCTACTATCCCACTGGTCAAACTTTCTGAGTTTATGTTACTGGATCCTTCTCATTTTACTGTTGTCCAAATTCTAAGTAATTTGAGGTATAACTTCTTTTCTTCTATAGCTCTGCTTACTTTCTGTGTGATTCCATCCAGTTCCATGGTTTTTACAAACTTCTCAACTGATTTTTATGCACACAAAAACTTGAGAACTGTTAGCTTAGATGGTAATTGAAGTTGACTGAATGAGATCAACTAGAGAGAAAAGTGAACACCCAAAGACAGAGCATGGAGCAACACTAGACTCTTAAGGTTGAATAGAGGAGAAGCAACCAGCAAAAGACATTTAAAAGAAGAGTCAAAAGGATAAAAAGAGTGTGGAATCATGGAAATTAATAGAAAGAGAGTGTTTCAATAAAAAGGAATGGTCAAGGGTGTGAAATCCTGCTAATAGGCTATATCTTATCTTCCCTCAGAAAGTCATGAGTGCCTTAAGCAAGGACAATTGGCCATTGTTTTAAAGTCCCCAGTGTCTAGCAGAATGGCATAATAAGTATTCAATATCTATTGATTTTTCCACCACTCATTCAATAAACACTGTGTTAATACAGTGCCCACCATGTCCTGGGTTGAAAAATAAATAAATAAGACTTCAGAAAAAAACCACAGATTAAGAAAATGAAGAGGCATCTCTGTACCACCACTTAATCTCTCTTTAGATCAGTCAATTCATCTGGATAATGGTTAAGATGGAGCGGATATTCCTGAAGTTCCCTTCCACTGCTAACATTCTGTGATTCTGAAGAATGTTATTACTCTTACAAAATGCCAGCATTTTGTATCTGGCAGCATTTTTACTAAGTTCTGAGGAATATATTTTATTATGTAGGCTTCAAAAATACTAGTGTCATAGACCTTGGAACTCTGCTAATTTCATTAATCATCCTGGGAAAATGATACTGAGAATCTCAATTCTTTCCCCTGCTTCTTTAGAAAATCTGGGCAAGAAGCCACTAGGATTAAGTTCAGATGGGTTTGAGTACAAGATGTTTTTAAAAATATATTGATACAACTAAATGTTACTCAAGAGCATTGGAAACAACTAATCTTGGGTTTGGTCCATGATTCATTAGAAGCTACTTTTTTTCTATGAGAACAATCATCATTTACTGGATATAGTTAAATAGAACTAACCATGATAAATACATATGGGGTTCTGGTTTCAATCTCCACTTCTTCCAAGTTACTGGTAATAACCCTTAACTAGTAGCTCTGAGAGAATAGTTCAAGTAAATTTCTAGATTCTCTATTCTATCATTCCTACTAACTTATTTCATCTAGTTTGTGCTGAAATGTCTTTCTTGCTTTAGACCCTTAACTAATACATTTTTACTTAACTTGTACATTTCTTTTTTCTTTCTTCAACCCCATTTTTCATTGTACCTCCTTTCTTGCCTCCCTGCCCCACCTGCCCCAAGTAAACAATGTTAAAAATCTGGTATATATCTCTCTATACAAATTAAACAGGATTGTCTCCTTGGTAATGGTTAGAATTTTTTAATATTTGGGTCTATATATAACAATCAAATCAAATATTAGAAGAAGAACACATGTGGGGCAAAAAATGCTGCCTTGTGCTTCTCCAGAGTGTGATGTACCAAATTTCTCACCTCATTGGGACACACTTTGTAGAAACAATAAAACAGGGAATATCCTGATACTTTCAATTTAGTATTACAAATCAAGTCACAATGAGCTAGGAGTAAGGGCCCCCAAATACTTCACCCATTTATTTTCTATAGAAAGCAAATATATATCTAGTTTTATTTTGACAAAGCAGTAAGTTAAGGTTTTGGACATTTCATAATGATCTTATAGCAGAAAAGGATTGTCTCTGTACTTGGACTTTAGGAAACAGAGAAGAAACTAGGATGTCTTCAGTAGAAATCACTCTGTTCTGTCTTGGAGCTACTCTGATCTAAATGTATCCAAAACCCTTGTTACACAAAGTGTGGTACTGGGACCAATAGCATCAGCATCACCTGGGAGCTTGTTGGAAATGCAGAATCTTGGGCCCAACCCCAGATTCACTAAGTTTAAGTTTACATAATAGGCAATTGATACATACATTAAAATATAAGAAGTACTAAACAAAACAACTTCAACTAAACTAAACAGCTACAAGGTAGTCTCCCAAGTACTCAAAATGGAGAGAGAGGTACAGCAAGAAGTATCTTTGTGTGTTTAAATATGAATGAGCATGCCCCCTAACCTGGGTGTGCAATACATTTCCCATTCCTCTCCTGCAGAAACACTTTAGTGCCTTGGGCAAGTCACAACTCACAGAGGAGCATTTTCCTAACTGAGTTCCAGGAACACTGTGCTCCTCAAAATGTTAGGTATTTTGGAAATAAATGTTTCTGAGCTCAAATAAGTTTGGGAGACACTGCTATCTAGACAGGTCAGGCCGCTTAAGAAAGGAAGAAATTGGGGAATTGGGAATTCCCCAGGAGAATTGCAGAATGCACAGAAAATGAATGGCTTTTTTGTCATTTAGCAGCTGAAATTTAAATATAAGTTTTTCTCTAGGACTTCTTAGTTCTTTTTTTCCACCCTGACAAGTAACAGTAATATGTGTGACATACCCCCCTGATCTAACCAGGCTTATAAGCAATTCCTAATGCACTCCTTGTAACTTCACTCAAAAAAAAGAAGAAAGAAAATACAAATGAGTGAGAGGAATGTTATGCTAGAATTATCTGCTCTAAATTGTGTAAGAAGTAAATCATTTCAAAACTCTAATGCTTTAACTATTATTTGTAACAAGTTGTTTGCTATTGTTGTTGTTATTAACAATTACACACCACTGTATTCCGATACCTAGATGAGAATTGCTTTCAAGGAAATGGCACTGAAACTTGAGCTGAATGGGTTATTGAGTCCTTTTCTGTCTCTGTGAGTTCAAGTCCACCCACTGTCAATTACTCTTTGAAAGTTTGGTAATTTTGTTATTGCAGTAAGTTAAGAATCATTAAAAGATAAACAATTTTAACAGCTTTATTGAAATGTAGCTATGTATCATAAAGTTCACCTGTTTTAAGTGTACAGTTTAGTGGTTTCTAGTATATTTACAGATTTGTACATCACCAAAACCTAATTTCAGAACATTTTCATCATCCCAATAGATACATTTAATTTTAAAAATTAATTTCAAATACACATTTTTAAAAGAGCATTTTGACAATAAACTATCACATGCTTATAGTGTCAAGAATATGTCTTTGTAATTTGCAAAAAGACGGCAAAATAATGTTGGTGCCGATAAAGGTTAAATACCATCTTTAGTTTAAAAAAATTTTTTTAAAGAAAAGAGGAAGAAAATCTCTTTAGTTTTTGAAAAAACTAAACAAAAAAATTTAGTTTTTGAAAACTAAATCTATATAGGAAAAATATACTATTTGGAGGAAAACAGACAAGGAAGCAAATCTTCAACTAAATAGTTATTTCTTGCTCTGAAACTAGTCTGGGCTCAATGGTTCTGTCAATAGCTAGCTACACTTTCTAGAACTCAGGTGGAAAACTAACATAGAAGAGCAGTGCCCTCTAGAACAGCGGTCCCCAACCTTTTTTGCACCAGGGACTGGTTTTGTGGAAGACAATTTTTCCTTGAACAGTGTGGAGGGGAGGGGAAGGTTCAGGTGGTAATGCGAGCAATGGGGAGAGGCAGATGAAGCTTCGCTTGCCCACTGCTCACCTCCTGCTGTGTGGCCCAGTTCCCAACAGGCCTCAGACCGGTAATGGTCCGCAACTGAGAGGTTGGGGACCCCTGTTCTAGAGTACATGCTAAGCTCTCCCTAACATTAATCAGCAAGGAGATAGGTAACCTCTGTCAGGACTTTCTCTGTTACAGTTGTTGGTATTGAAACACCAGGTACACGTTTTTTGACAGTGGTAGAGTCAAGAGAGCATTGCTCCCATGACTTTGTGGACTTGGTGATTCCTAGAGAAATAGTCTTAAAATATCAGCATTGTCAAGTTCCAGAAGTATTTCAACTGTTCTGTAGTTTTCAGATCACCTACGCAGGTTCACCTTTGCAGACAGTGACACCGTGTACCATAGTGCCACCGTGCCTATTTGGACATGGAAAAGCCTCCATAATCTCAGTTACAGAATCAGAACCCACCTTTAGGCAGCTATATAGTTCCAGCAAAGTTGGCCTTCCTTATAAAAGCAAGTATATATTAAGTTTAGCAGAGCAGTAACCAGAATATGCCTTTAAGTCTTTAACTGACTCTATGTCAGTTAGGAGTCTTCAAATATCCTCTATTAATAATTATGCAAGGTTAACCCTTTTATTGAATTTGGAGGTATATACTGAGTAAATGAAACCTGGCAAGCTTTACTGATCTATGTCCAGCAGCATTCCTCAAACCCTCCTCAGCAGTACATTCCATTCTCTAAACCAGACCATCTGCTTGAGGAAAATGAGCATGAGTGTGACAATTCAGATATACCATCTCCTGCCTTAGTTTAAAATAAGATAAATATCAAAGAAAGATCAGAAACAAGTATCTGGAAATGCTTACTTTAAAACAATGGGTGCAAGGCTGTATTAGGGCTGTGATTTGAAAAGGAAGAACTTTGATTTTCTTTGGATAAGTCTTCCACAGTCAAGAATCTCTTCCCCTGAAAAGGCCTATGAAATCAGCCTGACTCATGAACAAAGATTCTTGTTTTTGGATGTCACATTCCTTTACAGTCTTTTCAATATCAGAATTAATTCCTGCTTCTAGTAAATGCCTTTCTTGGAACAGTTCTTGAATATGTTGAATATACAGAAACCAGAGTAATGGGACCAGTCTTCTTAAAATAAATACATTACTCATGAGAAGGAAGGAGGGAAGGAGGGAAGGAAGGGAAAATCCCCACCCTCCTGGAGCTTCTAAATCAATGAGGGGAGACAGATAACAAACTAAATAAGTAATATGGTATATCAGAAGGCTCTAAGTGCTCTTCAAAATAATAAGGCAGGAAAAGAGGGTAGAGAGTACTAGCGGAGGACGAGCAATTTTAAGTAGGGAAGCCTCACTGAGAAGGTGTCAATTTAGCAAAGACTTGAAGGAGGGAAGGGAGGGAGGGAGCCCTGGGGAAACCTAAGAAAAGTGTTCCAAGGAGAGGGAATAGCAAGCACAAAATCCTTGAGATGGAGAGTGCCAGGATGTTTGGAGCACAACACGGAGGTAGAAAGAAGTAAGAGATAAGGTCAAAAATATAAAGAAACATGGAATCACATTAGAAATACATGGAAGTAGCATCACCATGCAGCACCAAGAAATTGAGACAAAATATTACAAGATAAATATCCAAGGTTATCTTGGATATCTGATAAACATTTCAGCATCAGCATTCTTAATCTTGAAGATATAAGAAAGTATTAAAATATACAAAAACAATATTGCCCACACAAGAAAAGCACATAGCATTCAGCATGAAGCCCTTATTGGGGTGATCAATGTGCCACCTTGGTGGTATAGCTTGTGCCAAGACCATTTTGTTTAATTAGATGCTCCAATTCCTTACTCTTTATGGGGTGAGGGGTCCAGCTCTGTACTACAAAAGGAACACACCAGCAAAATAGCAAATAAGAACAAAAGCTCAACCTATAGCTCTGAACTGGTTGGGAAAATCTATCTGCGATGAAACCTTTGACCTTGTTCTCATTATATCATGCCATAAGTACACAAAATAACCAGCTACTGAAGGACAATTCCAACTCCATTAAACCATCAATCAACTGTTTAAATAACCATACACCCAAGCACCCAGCATGAGTAGTCATTTATGTTGTTTCATTCATTTGACTATTCATGCCTCTTTAAAGTGTAGACTAGCTAGGACTTCCCTGGCAGTCCAGTGGTTAAGACTCCATGATTCCATTGCAGGGGGTGTGGGTTCGATACCTGGTTGGGGAACTAAGATCCCATATGCCATGCAGCACAGCCAAAAAAAAAAAAATCTAAATATATAAAGTGTAGGCTAGTTAAAGAAGTACAGACAAAATTTTGTATTTCTTTCTTTTCTATTTGTAAGCCACAATAAAAGTTCATTTTCACTGGGTCATGGCTCATTGCATTTTTAGTCTCATATGTAAAAATTATTTCACTTTGGACAATGGTGTAATTATATGTGTTCAGTAGATATTAATTGATGGCCACCTAAATTATATACACATACTGATTTTCATAATGCCAAGTGCTTTCACTTATTAATGGATACCTAAGGCTGTAGTAATGGGAAGTTCTTTATGAAATCAAATTCATGTGTGTCTGCATATCTGCCTAGACATTTACATTGTATTTTTTTAATCCAAATTTAGTGAAATGAGTTGGTTTCACACTTTCTTTTTCAGAGCTTTAAATTACTCTCTCTCAGATAATGGCTTCAGAAAGGATACCTCCAGTCCCAAGATCTTTTCTTAGGTTAGACGTACCTTTCCAGCTAACTGCTGGGAAATATCATACAAGTACTGCTAGTTACTAAAATTAAGTATTATTAAAATACCTGAAAAAACTCAAATTGTCTATTCATATAACTAGTATAACTAATTCTTAAGTTACTCAGGCTGAGCCTTCAGCCTCATCTTGCTCCTCTTGCCTCTGGCACTGAATTCTCTATCAGGGACTGATCCTAGTTTTCCATCTTCCATATTTCCCTCCATCCCTCCCTTTCCATCATACAGTCTCTGCAAGGCCCTAGGCCCATCCTATCCCATTCACAGACTAATGAGTTAGTCTCCCCAGTAAGACCTCCTGCCTCCCAACTCCCTCCCATTGTGGCCTAATCAGGCCACCAGATTAGCCTTTCTACAACACTACTGTTTTTCTGTAACTACTCATTTCAAAAACCTCAGTGATGTCCTAAAGCAAGCAAAGACTCCAAATCCATCACACTTAGTGTCTTCTATAATCTTGACTGACTTAGTTTTCCAGATTATTTTTCCATTTACTAATCTATAAGTACAATACAGGGCCAATTACTATTCCCCAAGCACACTTTGCACTTTCTCTTTTGTTCTTGTTTCTTCATCTACTCAGAAGTCCTGCCCATCTTGCAAAGTATAGCTCACATGCCACATCTTCCATGAAGACTGGAATCAATTTATATTTCCTTTAACCAAAAGTTACTTCTCTGACCTCTCAATTTCTATAGCATTTGGAGTGCTTATGTGCCACTTTTTACCTATCACTCTAAAGTTATTTAAGGAATTTTATTTATTTTTACATGTCTGGCAAAATTACAGGCATGTAAAACCAATAAATCTTTCTGAATAAAGGAATAAGAAGAGTAGAAATATATAAGAAGAGTAGAAAACTAATATTAAATTTCTTCTACTACAAAAAGGACTTCAGTAGAGGCAGCTGTGGACATGTTCCTTTCCCTTGGTCTAAGGTATATATATGATAACACCCAGGTGTCAGTTGGAGGAAATTGGAGCTCATGAAAAACATTACAACTAAAGATATAAATTAGAAGTCATCTCTGAAAAAGAATGTGTATAAAGTAAGCTTGAAAAAAGTGGAGATAGAGTAGAATAGGTAAATAGGTAAAACTGAATATTTTAAATGAAATATATTTTCTTCTCTTGATAGTATAAATTAAATATGAACAGAGGGTAATAAATAAGATTAAATTGATTAATGAAAACAATTTCTTCTTACTCCAAAGGTGCCCTGTGCTTCTTTAGCACTTTATAGTTTATATAGCATGCATATTATCTGCTTTAATTCTCACAAAATACTGTGCGGTGGATATTGTTATCACCATGGTACATCTGGGGCAACTGAGACTCCACCATGTTAGAAGGACTCATTCAAGTTCACTCAACAGTTACTGGAATAACAATCTTCTGTTCTTGAGATCTTTCTAGTATACTTCAGTTGTCCCTATAATAATGCCTTATATTCTGAAAAACTTTTTCAGAATTTTACAAATAATTGTCACATACATTTTATTTTTTTCTCTTTGGTTAGGGAAGGTATTGTTTTATCAATTTTTAAAATAAGACAGCTGGAGTTCGAAAAAATTATGATTTACATGAGACCTTATAGCTTAGATTTGACAGAAAGAGAACCTGAATCCACACCTCCTAACTCTAGTTCTCTTTCTACATCTCCTTATAAGTCTTTTACAATGCAGGAATTAAACACTATGCTCAGAAGTTTAAAGTCAATGAAAGGAATCTTTTATATCTCAGGTCTTTCATTTCAAAAACATGACTGATATTAGAATGAAGGAAATCTCAAAAAGAAATAATTTTTAATTTCCTTACTTACTGCAGAAATGTAAAGTGAACATTATTAACAAAGAATGTATTACAAAACTGGAACTATTTTTCAATGTAGCTGGGTCCAAGTAAATTAAAACTTGATATACTATGCTGAAGTATAATCTATAATTTTTCCCTTCTCCAATAATTGTTTAATGCAGCCCAAGATCTATCCTCAAACAGTAGAACTCAGTGAATCTTTTTAATCAAGTAACAATTGCTGTAAAACATCTTAAAATACACTTCAATGATATAATAATAATAAACTGGAGAAAGAATGTCCATGGGAGTTCTGGGCTTTTGAATATGAGCTGCCCATTTTCCTTGCTTGGCCCTGAAATAAACCTTTTTCTGCTCCAAAAAAAAAGAATGTCCATGAACTTCCAGTATATGAAAAATTGACTCCTTCAAGTTTAGAACCAATTAGACAAAGTATGAATAGAGCATCATAGGGAAGGAATTAATTTTTCCCCCAGCAATAAGGATGGATTTGTCTTATTATGGCCACACTCTCTCATGGGGTTGAATCTGTGGCCTGGATCTGTTAAAAAGAGCCTGAGTTCCAGGATACAGCCTGAGTCCTAAGAAAGAAAGAACTTAACTAGCCTGTGAAGCTACTGAGCCCACACTCTTGGCTTCATTGGTAGCAGGTTCTCCTGAACCACCATCAACTCTCCAACTCAACTACTACATACATGCAAACATAGGCACATGCTTACATAATACCTATTAGTCATTTGTCCATATCAATTTGCAAACTTTATGAGAAAAAAATGAATCCTAGATTGGCTTTTCCCACTAGCAGCAGATTTCAAAGCTTTGACACATCATTTCAGGTCTGTTGTACACACCTGTGCAGTTTGTGCAATGCACAGAAATGCTGGTTCAGAGAGAGACTGGAAGCCTAGATGGTGCCTATGCTCCCTGACAAGCTGTCTACCCCAGAGTAGAGCTGCATGCAGACCAAGAAACACCACTGTCTCTGTTTCCCAGAGAAGTTGTCTTTTCTTAACTCTCAAAAAAGCATTGTATAGGCTTGCTCAGGTCCCTTACCACTTGCCCAGTCTCTGTATCCTCAACTGGTATAAAGTGCTGTATATCCTCAAGGAATATAAACTTATTTAAATGTTACCCAAGATAAAGTTAAGTTGGAAGGTAAACCATTGAATTAAAAGAAAGTAATGTAGTGCATTCCAAAGGTACATGCACATAAAATGTTGTGGATTTGTGATTCAAGGATAGGAATCTTATCTTCCATATGAACCCAGAGTTTTCAGAATGCATCATGTTTTAATAAAACAAACATATTCAAGAAGTCTTAAAACTATGGCACTTACTCTACCATCATCCAGTTGTGCAATCCTGAATAATACCATCATCCAGTTGTGCAATCCTGAATAATCCTGTCTCTCTTTTCTTTCGGAGCACACCTAAGGTTATCAAGAACAACCAAAATAAAGTTAATAAATAAATAAATAAAAGTGTTGGACTAGATCAGTGATTTGCTGGAAATAGGAAGGTGTCCTTTTCCCACAACTCAAAATCAAACAGAGAAGCTACTCCATTTTCATCTGTTTTAATCATTAAGCTTCCAAGCCTTTCAAGACCTTGTCTGAACAAAGTATTTCTCAACTTAAAAAATTAAATCATTGAATTAGATAGTCTCTATTGCCTGCCTCGTGACACCATCCAAAGTTAATGAAAGGGACTAAAATAGAGTAAGTTCCTCTACTTTGGAACCATTTCTCATATTCTTCATAACTCCAACATAAAATGTAAAAACACACACTCAAATATATGTGTTTGTATATCCTGTAATACAAGGGCTATAGAAATATTTTTGAACTTTCCATTTCTTAGTATCAACAATAAGGTAGTAAGTGTGACAGAAATTAATAACAACAACGTGATGATTAACAGAAAACTTCCTCCCATCTGAAGTGGCCATTTGTAGTTTGAGTTTGACAGACCTGTATTTGCATTCCAGCTCTCTTACTAGCTGAGTAAGCTTCTGTTTCTTACCTGTAAATAAGGGGTTTTAATAGGGATTAAATTAAATGAGGTAGAAAAGTTCAGCCAGTACATGGTAAGCACTCAATAGATGGCAGAGATTATTCTCTGATCTATATTTTTGTCAGTATTTAAAATAAGAATGCACAGCATACAATCTTACATAAAGTCCCTCCAAACTATAGTAAAATTATTTTTTAAAACCCCCTTTGCAGAGTCATTCATAAATTTTTCCATAGCAATGCCTGATGTGGACTCTGTAATGGGTATTATGTAGGAATGGGGCATATCCTGGCAGACAAGATGCATCGCTACCTTTCATGAGTTACAGCCTAGATTATGGATGCACATGAAGGGATAAGGGACTGCAACAGAGAAATTCATTGAGCATTATGAGATCAGATGAGGAGAAAAAGGTATCTACCTGGAGGGAAATGAAAGATGTTTAAATTATTTTAAGGATAAAATGAGAATTAACCAGGTATGACATTTTCCACGCAAAAGACATCACATACAGAAGGGGCTGTGACATTTGATCTGGCTGGGGTCAAGTGGGCAGGTGAGGATGTGGCAGACGATGAAGCTGCAGGGGGGATATGATTGGCCTTAAATGCCATGGAAGATTTGAATGCCATCTGAGGATTTTCATGAGCTATAGAAAAATTTCAAATGAGGTATTATTGGAAGGGGAGGATGTCAGACCCTAAGATCTACATTTTTTAAATCCTTTGAAGGATTTTAAAGTGTTGATTGGAAAGAGGCAAAAATCTTGAATTCGATCTGGATTTCTCTTTTTCCCACATCTCATAAGTGAATCATCAGCAAATCCTCTAGGGTCTAAATTCGAAATATATCCACACTCTGACTACTTCTTACCACATCCACTGCTACCATCCTTGTCTAAACTACCATCGTCTCTCACTTCTATTATTTAATGACCTCCTAAGTGGTCTCCCACACCATCCAGGCCCACTATTCCCCGCAAAGTACCCAGAGTGATCCTACTGAAGAAATAGATCTGAGGTCAGTCTTTGCTCAAAACCCTCAAAGACTCTGTCTCACTGAGAATAAAGACCAAAGTCCTTACTTTCAAAGCCTTAAGTGATCTTCCCCAAACCATTGACTCCCTGATCATTATCTTTCTGACCTTATTTTCCTCCAGTATCCACCACCCCTAACTTTCTCACTCCACTCCAGTTCAGCTGTCTCTCTTGCTGGTCCTCAAATTTATCATGTGAGCTCCTTGCTCAGGGCCTTCAAACTGCTGTTTATCCGCCTAGATAATTCTCCCCCTGGTATATTCATGGCTTGCTCACTCACCTCCTTCTGATCTTTACTCAAATGTCAACTCCTCAGCAAAGCCTTTCCTGGCCACTCTATCTAAATTTTCAGCACCCCGTACTTATACTTCTTCCTACTCCTTTGCTTTTTTTTCTTTTCCTTTCTTTATTTATCCTACTCATTTCTCTCCCCCCATTATTAGGAGTGCTATGATTCTGTTCATTGTATTCACAGAAATTAAATTTTTCCTAGAACATTGCAGGCACTCACCAAATGTCTCTTGATAATGAAAGAAGGGAGAACATTTAAGAGGTATTTCACATAATACAAAATAATAGCAGCCAGAATTAAGAAAGAGATAGAGGTGATGGACAGAAAGATTTAGGCAGTAGGTATAAGCACAAATGACCTCTCGAATGTGGGAACTTACCAAGAGGGAGCAGGTACAGCTAATTCCTGGATCTTTAACGGTACCAGATAGATGGTAGTGACATTCACCAATATTAGAAATAGTGGGACATGAGTGCAGGCTGGAGAAAAAGCAAGTTCAGTTTTGAACTGAACTGTTATATTTAAGGATGTTCTAAAACACCCATAAGATGTCCAATGCATAATTGAAAATAATGATGTAGAGCTCAAAGACAGAAGTCTGGGTTGAAGATCTATCTTAGAAAATATTACCTTATTATATGTCTGCTGAAACCAGGGCATAGGATGGGATCATTGAGGAAGAATACACATCAGGAGAAAACAACTGTGGACCAAATCTTTGTTACTATCATACCTGAAATCTTATTTAAATGGACACAAAATTGTCTAAAAGTCCTCTACGGACATACTATGTATATCTGAATTTGCAATTACCCTGTCGCTGTTTTCCTCTATTCTTACAAATAATGAAAAGTTATTGCCAAGTGACTCTATTAATCCACAACCATATATTGCTTCTAACTATGTGTCAATGGCAGAAGTTAACTAGTATTCCTACATAAATCTGATATATTAATGTAAGGTGTAATTTCAAATTAAAATTAAATCAACAATTATTTTATTGCACATTTACTATGTGTAAGAACAAAATCCTAGCACTCAATTTAATAAGCACTCAATAGATGTTGATTCCCTTTGCTTCCTCCAAGTGATGTCACAGGAGATAGGAGTCCCAAAATTTTTTCCATCTCTATAGTGTGAGGGAGGAAGTCTACATCAGAGGAAGTCCATGTTCTTTTATTCTAACCACCCTGGTTTCCATTTCCAGCTCTGTCATTCCTGAGTTATTTACTTTCTGAACCTCAGTTTTCCTATATTCCAAATAGGGATCATAATACCCATCTTACAAGACTAATATGAAGGTAGGCAATAAGCATGTATAAAGTCTGACACTTAGGTTCTCATAATAAGAGCACAGAATAAGTTTTCTAAATTCATGTAATTTTCCAAGTCAATGAGAGAGAGAAAGAAGGAGGTGGAAGCTGGTTAAATATTTCACAACTGCATATTTGTTTTGCTGTTTAAACACAACCACTAAAAATTTTACTAATCAGGATCATGCTTTAAAAGCAAAGTATTTGCTTGAAGATTTCCACTGAATATGAGTCAAAATTCAGACAGTGTTAGCAAATATATTTTCTCTAATAGTTTGCAGAGCAAATATTGTATACAGTTCAGTGTGTGTTGGCATAAGCTTTATAATCAGCCACATACAGAGGTTCAATGACAAGCTGCACTGCTAACAATAGAGCAGATATTTCTTCAGCAGTTTCTACAAGGTGGAACAACCTATTCTTATGTAATTAATTATGGCTTGTGAGATTAAGGTAATTTGAGCTCCACACCCTTTGTTTATTGAGTCACATGTCTCATGGTGCTTTTTAGCCATTGGGTTTAATATGTTTTCCATGAACTGAAGCAAGGTTGGTTCTAAAGCCATTCCCATGGGAGGCTCATCCAAGCTAAAGCATATGCTGACTCCAGCCTATGGTTTTTGCTTTTTGGTATTTTGGCTTCCAACTTAAGCCTTGTTTTTTAGTAACTTCTCATTCTACACTCATAAATCTTGATACTTCTATTCACCTCTGGAAATACAATCAGTCCCTTGTTTTGGGGTTCTTTTTTAAACATCTTTATTGGAGTGTAATTGCTTTACAATGGTGTGTTAGTTTCTGCTTTATAACAAAGTGAATCAGCTATACATATACATATATCCCCATATCTCCTTCCTCTTGGGTCTGCCTCTCACCCTCCCTCTCCCATCCCTCTAGGTGGCCACAAAGCACCGAGCTGATCTCCCTGTGCTATGCAGCTGCTTGCCACTAGCTATCTATTTTACATTTGGTAGTATATATTAGTCCATGCCACTCTTTCACTTCGTCCCAGCCTACCCTTCCCCCCACCCCATGTCCTCAAGTCCATTCTCTACATCTGCGTCTTTATTCCTGCACGGCCCCTAGGTTCTTCAGAACCACTTTATTTTTATTTTTTTTTTAGATTCCATATATATGTGTTAGCATACGGTATTTGTTTTTCTCTTTCTGACGTACTTCACTCTGTCACCTTATTTTTGATAAAGGAGGCAAGGATATACAATGAAGAAAAGAAAGCCTCTTCAATAAGTGGTGCTGGGAAAACTGGGCAGCTACATGTAAAAGAATGAAATTAGAACACTCCCTAACACCATACACAAAAGTAAACTCAAAATGGATTAAAGACCTAAATTAAGACCAGACATTATAAAACTCTTAGAGGAAAACACAGACAGAACACTCTATGACATAAATCACAGCAAGATCCTTTTTGAACCACCTCCTAGAAAAATGGAAATAAAAACAAAAATAAACAAATGGGACCTAATGAAACTTAAAAACTTTTGCACAGCAAAGGAAAACATAAACAAGACAAAAAGACAACCCTCAGAATGGGAGAAAATATTTGCAAATGAAGCAACTGACAAAGGATTAATGTCCAAAATTTACAAGCAGCTCATGTAGCTCAATATCAAAAAAACAAACAACCCAATCTAGAAATGGGCAGAAAATCTAAATAGACATTTCTCCAAAGAGATATACAGATAGTTAATAAACACATGAAAGAATGCTCAGTATCACTAATCATTAGAGAAATGAAAATCAAAACTACAATGAGGTATCACCTCACACCGGTCAGAATGGCAACAAATCTACAAACAGTAAATGCTTGAGAGAGTGTGGAGAAAAGGGAACCCTCTTGCACTGTTGGTGGGAATGTAAATTGATACAGTCCCTTGTTGTTGCCGTAGGGGGTCAATCAGTATGAAACTTATTTGGGATGGCTTGCTTCCAGCTCTTCTTTTGACTCTCCCCTGCTGAGTAGCCACTGATATTTAGTGAACTTACAAATGCCAAACACTGTGCAACTGTGACCACATGTCATTGGCACAACAAACCCAGTAGGAAACAGAAGGGTAAACTGAGGCTCAAAAAGTCAGCAAATGTCAATGGGCCAATTTTATCCTACTAGAAAATTACTACAGTTAGTCATTCCCAAAAGTTGGACTCTGGACCAGTGTTGCTGAAAGTCAGTTTTGATTAGCATAGCAAAATGAACAAATAAGAGCAATGTAGTAAAAAGACATCATTAAGCTAGAGCTAAATTATTCATCTAATTTGTTATTATGAGATTATGTCCTTCCTACTTTTATCAATTTAAATGCCCTTTTATTAAAAAATAATATTTGAGCGTGGTCAATTTTTGTAATGTTTAATGTGTTTATTCAACAAAATTGGAAGTTGGCAAGTCTATGTCCACCTCCAATAATCTTCTGAAATGATACTGGTCCCATAGCCATAGCGTACAATGTGCAGGTGGTACAATGTAAAATACCAGGAGATGCCTTTTCATCAGTATGTGAGTTGGGTAGAGCCCAAACAATATCAGGCAACCCTGCTGTGAAAACTAAAGTCTGGGAATCACTGACTCTCAGAGCATTCCCTTCCCACTTATACCAGAATGTTAGCAAAACAAATAGAAAAAATGGAAATCTGACTATATTCTAGATAAATGTAAGTGCTTTTCAGTTCTGTTAAGGCTTTTAAATCTAAAACACACCCAGGAGTTAACACATACAACAAATATTTATAAATATCATAAATCTATGGACCACCTATATATGCCAGGTATCCTACAAACTGTCAGAAACATACGCATGAATACCATCTTTATCCTCAAGGTTCTCACAGTCTAGTGGATAACCTACTTAATAGAAATATATACTTTATACAATTAATATAACCTCACTGATTTTCAAATTAGCCTTGTGAGGCAAGTATTATTCCCATTTTTTCAGATGAAGAAAATCTCAGATAAATGACAATATGATGTCCAAGCAAACAAGGGATAAAACAGGAATTCACATTAAGCTCTTCTGGTGACCTCCCCAGTGTGAGTGTGTGTGTGATAGGGAGAGAGGCCGTGAGAAGTATTTGGATTATATGCCTAATATAATACCAGATACTGTTAGTACAAATCTACTGGCTTACACTGCTGTTGATGATTTCATGGGTGAAAAAAATTACGCAAATCCTCATCTGCTGGTACAGTTCTAATTAATTACACGTGCTTATTACTCTTCTGGATCTCAGCTCTCAGCCTCTAGACATATCCCCATTTTAATAACCCGGAGAATATTACAGTGAGAAATGCTACTGTCTGACTCCCTCCACCCCTCTCCCCACCCAAAATGATCTCTCTTCAGCACATCCCTGAGGATGGTGCCCAGGTAAGGGAGCTTACTACAGTAGTGTCCAACATAGGGTCTTAGAAGGAGTTGTAGTAAAACAGAAATAGTTGTTATTCTTGAGAACTTCATCAACTGGCAGAAGAAGGAAAAGCAATTGCAAACCTGAGGTCAGATTTCCTTATTCTTCTATCAAACTATCTAAATGTCAACATTTTAGTGCTGAAAAAAAAATTGAAAGAAAAACCATTAAGGAGAGTGTTGTTCAGTTAGATTTCATTTCCAGAACTATATTCCTATCAAGAAACAATCGGTTTTCTATAATAGAGCCATGTGCAAGCTAAGAGACTTCAGAAGGCAGAAAATGATCAGGAGAGCTGAAATGGTTGCTTCTCTGAGTGAAATGAGTGGCCTTTGATCTTTTCTCTTGTTCTAAGGCCATCATGGATGCCATCGGCCTCAAGATCTGTGAATCCATACATAGTATGTTTTGTTGTCATCGCAGTTGTGGCGATCCTGGCAGTGACCACAGGTTTACTTGTCCACTTTTTAGCTTTTGGTAAGTACCAGAAGATTGGATATACCACTCTTCAGATGAATTAGCTAAATATACTTTCAGATTAAAAGTTTGGCATTCTCACTTTTATTGCCACTTCTATTTCTTAATACAACATAATTATATATTTATTCATATACCCCTGAATATATGTTCATGTCTATATTTTCTCTAATTCAGTAGTTTTTCTCTTCTTTTTCTTTTGGGCTTTTTTAGTATACTAAACAACATTAAACCCAGACAAGAATTATTATAGCCAAGGGAAAAAACTCAATATTTTTCTGATGCTAGAGTTCACTTGTTTTGTTCTTTCATAAATACCATGATTTCCTTCTTCATTTAAAATTTGCAAAGGACCTTAAGTTTCAACATCTAAAAGTTGGATGTATCTAAATATTTGTTAATTCACGACCTGTCTCCCGAAAATAATCTTAGGAGCAGAACAATTATGATAGGAGATGAATTTGAAGTTAAGAAGTAGAAAGAGGTTAAAAACAAACTTTAAAAAGGATTCTGTTCCTTTTTTTCCTCTTAGTTTAATTTTTCATTACATCATAAAAGTAGGAAACAAAGAAATAATATAAAGAATGCATATACCCTGCTCATTCACAAACAATATCTCAGTGAATATTCTTTCAGATGTTTTAATGTAGATAAAATGTGTCATATTTCACTAGATAATATATGTTATAATCTGTTTCCTTTACCTGAAAAAACACTTTGAGTTTGTTTTTTTTTTAAATTTTGCTATAGTCCTGTTAAATTATTTAAATCATTGGGGCAGGGTGGGGCAGAGTGTGAAGGCATATGAGTATGTATGAGTGTGGAGACTGAGCAAGAACAAATTTATTTATTCCAGTAACTAGGAATAATCTTTTCAGTCAATCTATAAAGTCGTGGCTAAATTTTGCTTTTGACTACATTTTGCTATCAAATCACCTAGAGACAAATATGTCCAAGGTGAATTACGGAAGAGTGAAAAGCAAACATCA
The DNA here is from genome assembly GCF_059928025.1 of Delphinapterus leucas. NCBI lineage: Eukaryota > Metazoa > Chordata > Mammalia > Artiodactyla > Monodontidae > Delphinapterus > Delphinapterus leucas. The sequence continues at coordinate 146,681 of NW_028322269.1, read as the reverse complement.
AGTTTCAGATTAAACTAATGAATTTTCGCTCTTAACAGCACTGTATTGTCACACTTAAACACAAAGGGTGAAGCCTTAAATAAGTCCTCTTCAAAGTGTATACCAGTGACCACTTATGGCCCTAGAAAGACTTGTCCTTCTGCCACAAAGGACCACACAACCCTATCCCCATGATCTCAAATGCTTTCCCTGATTGAGGTATTTCTCTGCATAAATTATGTATGTGAATGATCAAATGGAAGCATGGAATTTTTTCCTGAGACAGGTTAGGTTATGTCCATGTTCATAATGTTCCTAAGGTAAGGACAAGTATGTTTTAGGAATTTTTATTTCCTTCACATAGCTTAATATATCCATTGGAAGACCCTTTGTGATGCAAATAGTTCACATTGAACAACCAGATTAACTTTCTTGTCAGAAGTTATTTTCTAGCTTAATCCAGAGAACCAATAAGTCACTAATCCCTCTAAAAAGAATAGTATTTGAAATAATTTTTAAAACTATTCAGAATTACTTTATTCCTTAATTATAAATGAATAATAGTGTATTATAGACATTAATATTTCCTGAATGAATAAATCTGTAATCACAAATCTCCCTATAGTAAGAATGAAAATTATGATACTACTGAACAATTTAACTTCTCAAATAACGCTGCTCTGATTTTCATGTATTTTTAACACTTACAGCATTGCCAATCTTTTTAAAAACTGAAAGAAAAATAATTTTATTATAGTTACATTATATTAAGTTTAGAGTTTTCTTTCAAGGGAATCAAATATTTTTTAATTGTATAACATAGCCTCCCATAATCCTGTATAAAATACAGATTAAAGTACTTAGTAATGTGAGATTGATCCTGCCTTTTCTTTGTTTACAGGGGAAAAAGATTACTTTTACCGTAGCAGCTTTCAAATCCTAAATGTTCAATGTACTGATGAGCTACGTTCACCAATTACACAGAAATGTAGGTCTTTGAGTGAAAAAATTGAGTCTGAGGTAAGTTAATATTTGCATTTCCTCTTTATTATATCATAAAACAATTATGATAATAAACCTAATATTTTGTGATATATTTGCAACTCCTAGATGCTCTACATATTCTCCTCCCCGAATGGTGAAAGATGTGTTTCATTGTGCTTTTTCCAAGTCAATTTGCTTGTACACTTGTTTTTATTCATATTTTCTTACATCATGAGTGAAAAGTTTTAGGTCATGAGTAAACATATTTTTTATGATTATGACTTCAAAGATTGGAAGTCTATTGTTTATGCAATTTGAGCATTTTTCCTACCCTCGAGATTGTCTTTTTAAATCCTTTTCATTTTGCCTTCTTTCCTTTTTTCTTATCCAACTAAACATACAGGTAGTAGGTGTTAAAATACATATTAACATAGTTTGGAGAATGTCATACTTTGGTTCAATGATCGACATAGAAAATATACAAAGAAAGCCTGGGCTCTCACTTGAAAAGGCCCCCAGGCTGCTTACCAGGAAACCTCACAAGCAGACCCTTAGCACTGGTTTATCATCACAGACCAGGGTTTGGCCTTCAGCCCTGCAGTCAGAGCTGAACAATCTCAGGGTTGCTCACTTACCCTTAACGTTTTCTAAGATTCCTAAGGTTATAAATTAATCCAATGGTTCTAAAACTTTAGCAAAATCACCTGGAAGGCTTATTAAAAATAGAGTTCTAGGCCCCAGTGTCAGAGTTTCTGATTCAGTATTTAGAATTTGCATTTCTAACAAGTTCCCAGGTGATGCTGATGCTATGGTCCAGGGACCACACTTTGGGAACCACTGAGTTAATCTATAATGAGAATTATCATGGCTGGGGGACTGAATCATCTACTTGTCTAACACCCTTTTCCCCTAGGGGCAAACTACACTAGGAGCCAAGTATTGAGAAAAGTGCTTGGTGAGCATTAAATTAGAGCAAGGGAAGTTAGTATATAATTTAAATGTTTAATCAGAATAAGCAGCTGAATCAGAATAATCTGGGAACAGAATCTAGGCCAGGAGGCAGTGGTAGGGTTAATATTGGGGAACATCAGTTAATTATGTCAGAAGTGGGAGCCTCCTGTTCCTTCAATAAACTTTTATTAAACATCAATACTGTCTAATGCTGTGGACATACAAAAAGTGGAGTAGATATTGGATCTGCCCTCATGGAGGTTAGTCTAACATGGGAGATTAAACAAGCTTACAAATATTTATAATATAAGGTATGCAGTGAGTATGTGACATGAGAGCAACGCAGATGTAAGTCTGTGGTAAAAGGATAAATGATATCCAATTATGGAGATCAGATACAGCGTCTTATAAAAGATGACTCTTTTCAGGTTAGCTTTAGAATGAGTAGGGCACACCACAGCTAAAATATGAGCCAAGGCATAGGGAGGAGAATGTGCTTAGCTAAAATGTTTGGGTTTTGTCTTGTAGAGAGAAAGTCTTGAGCTAGAGGCAGAATGATGCAAACAGGATCTGACAGATTCATGTTTCGAATATAAAAATTATACTATAAAGAGAAGAGCCTGCACACAGTAACGCTAGTTAGAAGCTCATTACTGTGGTCCAGAAGAAAGCCAAGGGGTTGAAACTTGAATTAGGGCATATTCCAGAAGATGTGGAAATGCACATAAAACTTCCATTTTAGGCTTACCAAAGCAATCCACCTCCCCAACTTCCTACTTTCTCTTCCCAACCTGCTCTTAAAAAATCAACAGGAATATTTATTTATATCATTTGCATCATGAGAGCCCATTGTTTAGACTTCAAACCAAGAGACATTCTTTTTTTTTTTTAGTATTTAAAGAATATCCTTAAATTTATTCACATTTATTTAAAAATGCCAGTTTTTAAAAACTTTGGTACTTTGTCATTAGTAATGAATTACTTCACGACTGACTGCCCACACAGTTTAGACGTTGAAAGGTACTGATTTATGCAATAATCGGTGCTTGGGTTAGTAATACTACTCTGAGGCTGGGCCCCACAAATACACACACAAATACAAACTACACAGACAAATACAAAGAGCCTGTGAGTACCTCTGTATCAGGCAGAGGGCAACATGCAAATCTGAACAGATTTTCTTGTGATTAACACTGCAAGAGACATTCTTAAATTTCTTGACGAAGACACTAGAGACAAACATCTCAGGAGGCCAGTCTGAGGACAGTTATTCATAATGAAGTCCTCACATCCACACAAAGACATCATGTAATGTTTCAGCTATTTACCCAGTCTAATAAAAGGGAGCAAACTGTAATTATGTATATTGAGAATCCCAGCTTCATTATAGGGAATTAGAACCCAACTATTTGTCATTAAAGCAAGATGCCAGAGACATCCTCAGCCCTAAAGAGGTCACTCAGTTCCTGCCAGACAGATCAGATATGTCAGGTCAGCGCATCCTTCATAGAGCATATGTAAAATTGCAAAAGACTGATATGGAGAGAAACGGCATAAGGCATAAAGCACAACGTACATATTCAGCAATGTGAAAAATATAAACTAAGTTTCTTTTCAAAAGTACTACCAGCACATTTGGAAGATATTCAGTAAGTCTTTAAAACCCAATCCCAATGACAAAAAAATTATACAATCTAATTTGTTATTCTTGAATTACTCTCAAAAGTGGTCTATAAAGTAAATTGTAATGTATAAAGTGTTATCAAAATGAAAATAATTTTAATATTGTCTTTTGTTGTAAAGATAATAAAAAAGTAGAAAAGTCAAGGCATTCAAGAAATATAAAGAGAAAGAAATATGCACAAAATCTCAATACTCATATATCCATTTTTAATATTTTGATGTTCCAAGTACTTTTCATGAAAACTGCATAATCATCCATGCACAAACACATATAATTTTCTGTCAATGGAATAAGACTATACATGCTTGTTTACTACCACTTTTTTCTCAAAAAATATGTCATAGAGGTATTTAAATATCAATGAAGAAATACTCCATTTTAAATAACTAAATAGTATTATAGTGCATAAAGGTACAATATTTTATTTACCCAGTCCTCTGTTGACAGATGTTCAAATTGTTTCCAGTTTTTCACTATTATATCCAATATTCTGATGACCAGTCTTGTTGATACATCCTTGCACACCTGAGTGATTATATTCTTGGGACATATTCCCAGAAGTAGAATTATCAGAATATAGGGTTTATGCTTTTATTTCTCTCTAGAGATTTTTAAATTTCTTCTTCAATTTTAATAAAGATTTTATTTTAGAAGCATTTTAGATTTATAGAAAAGTTGCAAAGATAATATAGAGTTCTCATATACATCACACCCAGTTTCCTCTATGATTAACGTTTTATATTACAATAGTATATTTATTGCAATTAATGATCCAATATTAATACATTGTTATTAACCAAATTCTGTATTTTATTCAGATTTCCTTTGTTTTTACTTAATGTTCTTTTCCATTTCCTGATCCCATCCAGGCTAGCAAATTACAGAATTGTCATGTCTCCTTAGGCTCTTGTAGACTATGACAGTTCCCCAGGTTTTCCTTGTTTTTGATAACCTTGACAGTTTTGAGGAATACTAGTCAGGTATTTTGTAGAAATGTCCCACAATTGGAGGCCTTCTGATGTTTTTTCTTACAGTTAGACTGGGGTTTGGGGTTTTAAGGAGGAAGACTATAGAGGAAAAGGGTCATTTTCATTACATCATATGAAGTGGGGTACATAATATCAACATGACTTACCACTGTTGACCTTGATCACCTGGCTGAAGTAGTGTTGGCCAGATTTCTACACTGTAAAGTTACTCCCTCCCTTTTCCATATTATACTCTTTGGAAGAAAGACACTATGTACAGGCCACACATAAGAAGTGGAGGAGTAACGAGTTATGCTTTGAACATTTAAAGAATATTTGAAATTCTTCTGTTTGTCTAGTTTCTCCATGTACTAATTCAACCATTTGTTTATATCAATATAGTGATCTATGCATTTTTAACATTTATTTTAATTTCTAGATTGCACTCCAGAAGTGCCCCAGTTTACATTCTTACCACCAGTATATAAGTATGCATAGGTATGCTTATTTCCCCTACAGCATTAACACTATGCATTGTAAACCTTATTAACTGTTGCTAATTCAATAGGTAAGAAGTGATATCTCACTATTATTTTGGTTTGCATTTCTTTGATTACTAGTAAGATTTAATCTGTCTCCCTATAGTAATAGGTCATTTTTATAATTTCATTTGTGAATTGCCTGGTCATGACCTTGCCCATTTTCTTACTGGAGCCTTTGTGTTTTTATATAAATCTAGGGAAAAAAATTCTTTCCTTGTTAAAATATTAAAATTTGCCTGTCATTCATTTGCATATATTTCTCTAACGAGATTTGACTTTCAACCTTGTTTATAATCTAGGGGTTTTTTTTTACTGCCATATAGATTTAATTTTTTAGGTAGCCAACATTATCAATTTTATCTTTGATTCACCTGTAATTTATTTTGTAATAAGATAGAGATCCAGCTTTTTCCCCTAAAAGAGCTAGGTGGTGGTACCAAAACAGTATATTAAATAGTGCAATGGATTTATTTGTTGTGCCATCTTTATCATACACTAAATTCCTCCTTTTCTTTTTTCTGTACTCCCCTCTCTTTCACTGACTAGTCTTCGCCTGTACCAGTACCCAGCTATTTACTGTGGCTTTATAATTAAACATCTGGCAGAGAAAGATTCCCCTTGAAATTTGTCTGATGTATCATTTCTACAGTTAATCTCATTTATTCATACTTCTGTAGAAACACTTTGGATAATACTCTAATGTAGTGCTTTATAGTTCATAAAGCACTTTTACATATATCATCTAACCTTCAACTCACAATGGGCATGTAATTTTTATAGATGGGTAAGTGAATACTGTGAGAGATTAAGAAACATGACAAAGGCCATTCAACTGGAAAGTGATAGAACAAAAATTCAAACCAAGGTCTCCTGATTTCAAGTTCAAGAATCATACCACTTACCAGTGGTAACATGAGTACCATCATTATCCTTGTTCCATAGTCAGCAGTGTTAATTAATACTTAATGAGCAGTGGAATAATCCCAGAATTTCTATTATATTAAGCAATTCACTTTTCTGGTTCACAGTTTATTCATTAGTAAAATAAAATCATTGAACTAGATGATTTTTATAGTACATTCTACCTCAAAAAGTCTATGATTATGTGATTTTCACACAAGATATCCATGCCACCGAATCACCTGTTTTTCTCATCGTGCCTCTCTGGCCACTCCTTCTCCTCTGTATCTTTTATAGATTCACCCTCCTCTACACTAACATTAAATGTTGAAATTCCCCAACTCTTTGACCTATGCGCTCCTCTCCTCTCACATTATTTTCTATCTCTAGATGATCTCATCCATGACCATTACTTCTACCAACACTTATATACTAATGACTCATGCTGTCGTCAGCCCAGACTTTTCTTCTGTACTTCAGACCTTTTCCCCCAACTGCCAGCTTAATATCTCTACTTGGCTGTTGTAAAAACATCTCAAATATATTATGTCCCTAAATCAAACTCATGATCCCTCCACGCCATACTAGCCTTCTTCCCATAATCCTAACCCCATTGATGATAATACCATTTATTCAGTTTTCCAAACCAGAAACCTAGAATTCATCCTTGACATACTGCTCTATGTCATTCCAAATATCCAATCTATTACCAACCCCTGTAGGTTTTATCCCCTGTATTTCCCTCAGATCCATTCATTTCTCTCCGTATCTGCTACCACCATAACCATCCAAGCCATGACCTCTACACTGAAGTGCCAAAATAGCACCATAACTAATTTACGTTATTTTGTACCTAAAATTGTTTATCCACATGCAACCAGAGAGATTGTTCTCAAATTGCAAATCTGATTTTATTATCCTCTGATTTAAAACACTTCAGTGACTTCCCATTATGATGATAAAGACCAAATGCTTCACACACTAACAAGACTTTCATGGTCTGGCCTTTCTATATAACTCTAGCCTCCTTGCTTTCTAGGCTACAACTGTCCTGGCCTTTGATTCCTTAAACACAATCTGTTTGTTCCTACCTCAGGACTTTGTATGTGCCATTCACTCCACCTGTGAGGCTTTTCCTTTCTCTTCAACCAGCTAACTCTGATTCTTCCTGAAGATCTCAGTTTCATAAGCATTCCTCTGAGAAGCCTCTCTAATCTCACTGACTGGATCAAATCCCTCTACTATATTGCTGCACTTATCACAGTTATAATTCTGCTTAAATGTGGATGATAATATGATTAGTGCGTATCTCCCCCATTAGATGTAAGCTCCATGATGGCAAGGACTGTCTATTTTCTCCACCAGTGTAACCCAGTGCTTGAAAGAGGGAGCGTGAAGCATAAGAGGTGCTCAAAAACTGTTGAATGAATGAAAAAATGAATAAGGTGATTTTGAAATAATGAGAGCATCTGTTTGCAAAATATGTGTATCAAAACTATGAGTGCATTCTGATTGAATGGGCCTCTCCAAATAAAACAAGGGACTTCAATCAGGATTCATACCTGGGATCAACTGAACCATTGAAACTCCCCTTTGGCATCAGGGGTGGTATTGCAACAGATATTGCAACAGATTCTGCAAACAACAATTGCCACATTTTTTCCAAAATATACCTAATGACTGTACCATGAAAAAAAACTAGGGCACAGGAAGAGAAAGACAGCAGTATCAATTTACAATTAATCTTATCACATCCCTTATACCATCAGGGCTTTTAGTACAGCCATTTAATAAGCACTGATTGCTGCCTAACGCCTAAAAGAGAATTTGGTACATAGCTGGCATTCAAATATTTGTTGAATGAATGAATAAATGATACATTCTATCTGTTGGTTCCTGTGCTAAGTGCTAGGGACACAAAATAAAGATGTCATTGCAGTCAGGATGAAGCCCACAATGGTCTCCAAGATGGAGTTGTCATACCAGGGAGGGATTCACAATAATTTTACTGGAGTCATGGAAGAAAATACTCAAATGTCACTCTACATGTGTTTTTCTCTTTTACGAAAAAATTTTTAAACAAGAAGAAAAAGAAAATAGGGAGAGAAGGAGTGAAGGAACAAATGAACAAACTTAGTTTTGTTACTATTTAACAAATGGATTGACACTGGCACCTTTGTTTGGTTTTATGTCAAGTAGTTCCACACAATGTGTGTGAAAATATCTTGAGGGATGGGGTGGGCAGTAACACAACAGAACTGACTGGGCATCAGCACACTTTTACCGGCTCTCAGTAGATTTAAATGATACACAGTTTCCACTAGATTTTAAAATTATATTATCTAGCTCTAAAAGTAAACTAAACCTCCCCAAAAATTAATATGAGGACTGAGAAGCATCCTGCAAAACATAAATAAATTTAAAAACCTGCAATTTGAAGATAACCCTCATATGAAGTAATGAATATGCGATATACAATAATGAATAAGTAAATGAACAGTTAGGTAACATAAGAACTGGCTACAGCCATACTGCCAGGTTAAGCAATGCTTCTTAGAAGATGTTTAAACACACACACACACACCCTGTCCCTTCAAGATATAAGTGTGAGAAATTAACTGCTTTTTATTTTATTTTATTTATTATTTTTTTTTTTTTTGCGGTACGTGGACCTCTCACTGTTGTGGCCTCTCCCGTTTCGGAGCGCAGGCTCCGGACACGCAGGCTCAGCGGCCACGGCTCACGGGCCCAGCCGCTCCGCGGCATGTGGGATCTTCCCAGACCGGGGCACGAACCCATATCCCCTGCATCGGCAGGCAGACTCTCAACCACTGCGCCACCCGGGAAGCCCTTAACTGCTTTTTAAATAAATAAGAGAAAACTTGGGAAATACATGTTTAACAATGTGTCCAGCATTAGGTGATTGAGTTCAGTTGTTTTGTTTTACTGAAAATTAAGGGCTTAGACATGCACACATAAAAATTTGGGAGACAAAAATTACCTACCATGTTTGGTTGATTTTGAACACATTTCTTAAAATATGTATATAAATATAATTAAACTCCTTTGATTTGATTTGAAAGGGTAGCCAATTGAAATCAGGAAAGATGGAAAGTCACTTGCTGAACTTCAACAAAACCCTTGCATGATTGGTGGGAATGACAACTTAGTGTCATGATTTGTTAAGTTCTGCCAATGAACTTCATGCATCTGGAGCCACATAATTGTGTGGAAACTTCTTCAGTGCTTCAGACCAAGTATTTAGATTAAACTTAGAATCATACCTTTGGGTCATTTTATCACAGTGTTTCAAAATTTATAAATTCTGGGCTTCCCTGGTGGCGCGGTGGTTGAGAGTCCACCTGCCGATGCAGGGGACATGGGTTTGTGCCCCAGTCCGGGAGGATCCCACATGCCGCGCAGCGGCTGGGCCCGTGAGCCATGGCCACTGAGCCTGCGTGTCCGGAGCCTGTGTTCCGCAATGGGAGAGGCCACAACAGTGAGAGGCCCACGTACCGCAAAAAATATATATATACATATTTGAAGAGTACTGTAGTAATAGATAGATTATATTGCCATATATTTTATCTTTTTCTTGAAAATTGAGTTTCCAGATCTTCTGATTAAACAGAAAAGAAAGTTTGTAACTGAAAGGTGACTGAAATCACAAAAACAACATTATTACTATTACTCAGCTCATGAATATTATGCACAAAACTGTACCTATTGAGAAATGTTATGAGGTAGGTATGTGAGAGATGCTTCCACCTCATCAGTTGTTCATGTAATTTCATCATTAAATACTAAAATACAAGACAAAACAAAAAATATACCTACCAAGTAAGAAGGTACTGAAAATAAGAAGGTGATTTACTTTCATGGGGTAGCTAATAAGATCTTTTCTCCCTCAAGATGAAAAATATGTGACAATTATAGACATTCTATGTGTAATGTCTTACCCTTCGTATGACCTCACCTATTAACCGGTTTAATGATGGTTACTTTGTTAGAATTTACCTAAATAATCTATATCTCACTTCAATTCTTATCGATTATGAATATTATTGAGGTTTGAGGATTCTAGGCTATTCTAGAATTCAAAGATAGTATTGTCAAGAGACCTTTAAGATGGCAGAGGAGTAAGACATGGAGATCACCTTCCTCCTCACAAATGCATCAAAAATACGTGTTCATGTGGAACAACTCCTACAGCACACCTACTGAACGCTGGCAGAAGACCTCAGACCTCCCAAAAGGCAAGAAACTCTCCATGTACCTGGGTAGGGCAAAAGAAGAAAGAAAAAACAGAGAGAAAAGAATAGGGATGGAACCTGCACCTCTGGTAGGGAACTGTGAAGAAGGAAATGTTTCCACACACTAGGAAGCCCCTTCACTGGTGGAAAAGGGGGGAAGCTTCGGAGCTACAGAGAAGAGTGCAGCAACAGGGATGCAGAGGGAAAAGCGGACAGATTCCCGCACAGAGGATTGGTGTCAACCAGCACTCACCAGTCTGAGGGGCTTGTCTGCTCACCTACCGGGGTGGGTGAAAGCTGAGAGCTGAGGCTCAAGCTTCGGAGTTCAGATCCTAGGGAGAGGACAGGAGTTGTATGCGTGAACATAGCCTGAAGGGGGCAAGTGTGACACAACTAACTGGGAGGGAGTCCAGGAAAAAGTCTGGAACTGCCTAAGACTCAACAGTCCATTGCTTTGGGGCGCACGAGGAGAGAAGATTCACAACACTGCCTTAACGAGCTTCAGAGACAGGCACGAGCTACGGCTATCAGCGCGGACCCCAGAGACGGGCATGAGATGCTAAGGCTGCTGCTGCAGCTACCAAGAAGCCTGTGTGCAAGCACAGGTCACTACCCACACCCCCCTTCTGGGGAGCCTGTGCAGCCAGCCACTGCCAGGGTCCCGTAATCCAGGGACAACTTCCCTGGGAGAACACACAGCAGGCCTCAGGCTGTTACAATGTCATGTGGGCCTCTGCAGCCGCAGGCCCCCCCTGCATTCCGTACCCCTCCATCCCCCCAGCCTGAGTGAGGCAGAGCCCTCTAATCAGCTGCTCTTTAACCCACTCCTATCTGGGCGAAGAAGAGATGCCAGAGGGTAACCTACATGCAGAGGCAGGGCCAAATCCAAACCTGAACCCCAGGAGCTGTGCGAACAAAGAGAAAGGGAAATTTCTCTGTGCAGCCTCAGAAGCAGTGGGTTAAATCTCCACAATCAACTCAATGTACCCTGCATCTGTGGAACACTGGAATAGAAAACAAATCATCCCAAAATTGAGGCGGTGGATTTTGGGAGCACCTGTGGACTTGGAGTTTGCTGCATGAGACTGACTACTTTGATTTTTATCTTTATCTTAGTATAGTTTCTAGCACTTGTTATCATTGGTGGATTTTTTTATTGGTTTGGTTGCTCTCTTCTTTATTTTTAAATTACTTTAATAATTTTTATTTTAATAACTTTATTATTTTATTTTATTTATTTTTACTTTCTTTCTTTTTTTTCTCCCTTATCTTCTGAGCCCCATGGCTGACACAGTCTTGGTGCTTCAGCTGGGTATCAGGCATGAGCCTCTGAGGTGGGAGAGGCGAGCTCAGTACACTGGACCACCAGAGACCTCCCAGCCCCATATAATATCAACCGGTGAGAGTTCTCCCAGATATCTCTGCCTCAAAGCTAAGACCAAGCTTCACTCAACGACCACCAAGATCCAGTGCTGGACACCCCATGCCAAACAACTAGCAAGACAGGAACACAACTCCACCCATTAGCAGACAGGCTGCCTAAAATCATAATAAGTTCACAGATAACCAAAAACACACCACCGGACGAGGGCCTGACCACCAGAAAACAAGATCCAGCCTCATCCACCAGAACACAGGCACCAGTCCCCTCCACCAGGAAGCCTACAAAACCAACTAAACCAACATTACCCACTGCGGGCAGACACCAAAAACAACAGGGACTACGAACATGCAGGGTGCGGAAAGGAGACCACAAACACAGTAAGTTAAGTAAGATGGGAAGACAGAGAAATATGCAGCAGATGAAGGAGCAAAGTAAAAACCGACTTAAACAAATGAATGAAGAGGAAATGAAAAAGAATTCAGAATAATGATAGTAAAGATGATCCAAAATCTTGGAAATAGAATGGAGAAAATAAAAGAAATGTTTAACAAGGACCTAGAAGAACTAAAGAGCAAACAAACAATGATGAACAACACAAAAAATGAAATTAAAAATTCTCTGGAAGGAATCAATAGTAGAATAACTGAGGCAGAATAATGGATAAGTGACCCAGAAGATAAAATAGTGGAAATAATTACAGCAGAGAAGAATAAAGTAAAAAGAGTGAAAAGAATCGAGGATAGTCTCAGAGACCTCTGGGACAACATCAAATGCACCAACATTCGAATTATAAGGGTCCCAAAAAGAAGAAGAGAAAAAGAAAGGGACTGAGAAAATATCTTAAGAAATTAGAGTTGAAAACTTCCCTAATACAGGAAAGGAAATAGTCAAGTCCAAGAAGTACAGAGAGTCCCATACAGGATAAATCCAAGGAGAAACACACCGAGACACATATTAATCAAACTATCAAACATTAAATACAAAGAAAAAAATATTAAAAGCAGCAAGGGAAAAGCAACAAATACCATACAAGGGAATCCCCATAAGGTTAACAGCTGATCTTTCAGCAGAAACTCTGCAAGACAGAAAGGAGTGGCAGGACATATTTAAAGCGATGAAAGGGAAGAACCTACAACCAAGATTACTCTCCCCAGCAAGGATATCATTCAGTTTTGACGGACAAATTAAAACCTTTACAGAGAAGCAAAAGCTAAGAGAATTCAGCACAACCAAGCCAGCTTTACAACAAATGCTGAAGGAACTTCTCTGGGCAGGAAACACAAGAGAAGGAAAAGACTTACAATAACAAACCCAAAACAATTAAGAAAATGGTAATAGGAACATACATATCGATAATTACCTTAAATGTAAATGGATTAAATGCTCCAACCAAAAGACATAGGCTGGCTGAATGGATACAAAAACAAGACCCATATATATGCTGTCTACAAGACACGCACTTCAGACCTAGGGATACATACAAACTGGAAGTGAGGGGATGGAAAAAGATATTCCATGCAAATGGAAATCAAAAAAAAGCTGGAGCAGCAATTCTCACATTAGACAAAATAGACTTTAAAATAAAGACTATTACAAGAGACAAAGAAGGACACTACATAATGATCAAGGGATCGATCCAAGAAGAAGATATAACAATTGTAAATATTTATGCACCCAACATAGGAGCACCTCAATACATAAGGCAAATGCTAACAGCCATAAAAGGGGAAAATGACAGTAACACAATCATAGTAGGGGACTTTACCACCCCACATTCACCAATAGACATATCATCCAAAATGAAAATAAATAAGGAAACACAAGCTTTAAATGATACATTAAGCAAGATGGACTTAATTGACATTTAGAGGACATTCCATCCAAAAACAACAGAATACACATTTTTCTCAAGTGCTCATGGAACATTCTCCAGGATAGATCATATCTTGGGTCACAAATCAAGCCTTGGTAAATTTAAGAAAATTGAAATCGTATCAAGTATCTTTTCCAACCACAACGCTATGAGACTAGATATCAATTACAGGAAAAAAACTGTAAAAAATACAAACACATGGAGGCTAGACAATACACTACTAAATAACCAAGAGATCATTAAAGAAATCAAACAGGAAATCAGAAAATACCTAGAAACAAATGACAATGAAAACACAATGGCCCAAAACCTATGGGATGCAGCAAAAGCAGTTCTAAGAGGGAAGTTTATAGCAATACAATCCTACCTCGAAAAACAAGAAAATTCTCAAAAAAAAACAACCTAAACTTACACCTAAAGCAGGTAGAGAAAGAAGAACAAAATAACCCCAAAGTTAGCAGAAGGGAAGAAATCATAAACATCAGATCAGAAATAAATGAAAAAGAAATGAAGGAAACGATAGCAAAAATCAATAAAACAAAAAGCTGGTTCTTTGAGAAGATAAAGGAAATTGGTAAACCATTAGCCAGACTCATCAAGAAAAAAAGAGAGAAGACTCAAATCAATAGAATTAGAAATGAAAAAGGAGAAGTAACAACTGACACTGCAGAAATACAAAGGATCATGAGAGATTAATACAAGCAACTATATGCCAATAAAATGGACAACCTGGAAGAAATGGACAAATTCTTAGAAAAGCACAACCATCCAAGACTGAACTAGGAAGAAACAGAAAATATAAACAAACCAATCACAAGCACTGAAATTGAAACTGTATTAAAAATCTTCCAGCAAACAAAAGCCCAGGAATGGATGGCTTCACAGGTGAATTCTATCAAACATTTAAAGAAGAGCTAACACCTAACCTTCTCAAACTCTTCCAAAATATAGCAGAAGGAGGAACACTACCAAACTCATTCTACGAGGCCACCATCACCCTGATACCAAAACCAGACAAGGATTTCACAGAAAAATAAAACTCCAGGCTAATATCTCTGATGAACATAGATGCAAAAATCCTCCACAAAATACTAGCATACAGAATCCAACAGCACATTAAAAGGGTCATACACCATGATCAAGTGTATCAAGGTCATACACCATGATCATACACCTGGGATCAAGAATCCCAGGAATGCAAGGATTCTTCAATATACACAAATCAATTAATGTGATATGATGCCACATGAACAAATTAAAGGATATAAACCACATAATCTCAATGGATACAGAAAAACCTTTCGACAAAATTCAACACCTATTTATGATAAAAGCTCCCCAGAAAGTAGGCATAGAGGGAAACTCTATGCACATGCACATATGGTCACCTTATCTTTGAGAAAAGAGGCAAGAATATACAATGGAGAAAAGACAGTCTCTTCAATGAGCGGTGCTTGGAAAACTGGACAGCTACATGTAAAATAATAAAATTAGAACACTTCCTAACAGCATACCCAAAAATAAACTCAAAACGGATTAAAGACCTAAATGTAAAGCCAGACTCTACTAAACTCTTTGAGGAAAACATAGGCAGAACACTCTTTGACATAAATCACAGCAAGGTCCTTTTTGACCCACCTCCTAGAGAAATGGAAATAAAAACAAAAATAAACAAATAAGACCTAGTGAAACTTAAAAGCTTTTGCACAGCAAAGGAACCCATAAAGAAGATGAAAAGACAACCCTCAGAATGGGAGAAAATATTTGCAAATGAAGCAGATGAGAAAGGATTAATATCCAAAATATACAAGCAGCTCATGCATCTCAATATGAAAAAAACAAGCCAATCCAAAAATGGGCAGAAGACCTAAATAGATATTTCTCCAAAGAAGATATATAGATTGCCAACAAACACATGAAAAGATGCTCAACATCATTAATCATTAGAGAAATGCAAATCAAAACTACAATGGGGGGTTTCCATGGTGGCGCAGTGGTTGAGAGTCCGCCTGCCGATGCAGGGGACACGGGTTCGTGCCCTGCTGGTCCGGGAAGATCCCACATGCCGTGGAGCAACTAGGCCAGTGAGCCACGACTACTGAGCCTGCGCGTCTGGAGCCTGTGCTCCGCAACAAGAGAGGCCGCGATAGTGAGAGGCCCGCACACCGTGTTGATGAGTGGCCCCCGCTTGCCACAACTAGAGAAAGCCCTTGCACAGAAACAAAGACCCAACACAGCAAAAATAAATAACTAAATTAGTAAATTCCTACCCCCAACATCTTCTTAAAAAAAAAAAACAAAAAAAAAACCTACATTGAGGTATCACCTCACACCAGTCAGAATGGCCATCATCGAAAACTCTACACACAATAAATGCTGGAGAAGATGTGGAGAAAAGGGAACCCTCTTGCACTGTTGGTGGGAATGTAAATTGATACAGTCACTATGGAGAACAGTATGGAGGTTCCTTAAAAAGCTAAAAATAGAGCTACCTTATGACCCAGCAATCCCACTACTGGGCATATACTCTGAGAAAACCATAATTCAAAAAGAGTCATGGACCACAATGTTCATTGCAGCACTACTTACAATAGCCAGGACACGGAAGCAACCTAAGTGTCCATCAACAGATGAATGGATAAAGAAGATGTGGCACATATGTATAGTAGAATATTACTCAGCCCTAAAAAGAAATGAAATTGAGTTATCTGTAGTGAGGTGGATGGACCCAGAGTCTGTTACACAGAGTGAAGTAAGTCAGAAAGAGAAAAACAATTACCATATGCTAACACATATACATGGAATCTAAAAAAAAAAAAAAAAATGGTTCAGAAGAACCTAGGGGCAGGACAGGAATAAAGACGCAGATGTAGAGAATGGACTTGAGGACACGGGGAGGGGGAAGGGTAAGCTTGGACGAAGTGAGAGAGTGGCATGGACATATATACACTACCAAATGTAAAACAGGTAGCTAGGGGGAAACAGCTGCATAACGCAGGGAGATCAGCTCCGTGTTTGTGACCACCTAGAGGGGTGAGATAAGGAGGGTGGGATGGAGACGCAAGAGGGAGGAGATATGGGGATATACGTACATGTATAGCTGATTCACAGAAGAAACTAACACAGCACTGTAAAGCAATTATACTCCAATGAAGACATTAAAAAAACCCCACAAAGACAGTATTGTCACCCTCATTCAGGAGGGAAATATAAAATAGTTCTTTTTTCTTTGTTTACTTGATTTTTTTGTCCATTGTAATAAAAGGGTCAATAATACAGGTTACAAAATCAAAGAAGTATGAAAGCAAACTCATCCAACCCATTAAAGAAGAATCAATAATAAGTTTGAAGGGAGTGAAAAAGCCCAAAGGTTACATGTAAAGCTCACTGAAAGTAGATGCATAGCCTCTGGGAGTTGCAGTAGCCAACTGTGTACAGAACAATTTTTTAAACACACTTTGGACTGTTTTCCTTTTACAGATGAAGAAACTGAGAGGAAGAAAGTTTAAAAGATTTGTTTAAGTTCTCATAGCAAGCTAACTTTTCCCTGTCCCCTATCTACTATACTTTCCACTCTCCTATTGGCTTCCTCTTCAGGCATCTGCTCACTGATTTTCTACCAAGTATTTGATAAGTTCTAATTAAAGAGACTGCAAAATTTTCACCCACTCTATGAAATATGGATTCTTATCCATAGGTCTCTCCTTTTATCCTTGTATATGGATATCAACCAATTAATCAACTTGCTTTCTTTATGTTGCTTATTACCTTAGTCCTCACTAAATTACACCAATATTTTCCACATAACAAAAATGTCATAATTAAATTATATTTTTAACATTTTGGTCCAGTGTAGCCCATGCTGATGCAATACCAAATCATGAATTAAAATATAATTACAAGAGACATCTAAATTTTAGCAATTCCTTCAGTTTTAGGTCAGTTCCTTTTACTTCTGCTAAAGTCAAGTAATATTAAAGATAAATCAGTTTATTAAACTCTCTCCTACAATATAACACATTAATAAACACATTAAAACCTATCCTTCTACATAGTTAACTAAAATACTCACCAAATGATTGCATTCTATAATTCTAGATCATAGAATTTTGAGTGACTTTTTTTCTTCTTAACACTTACTAGTACTTCTTGAATTTTTTAAAAAGGAAATTATTTTGAAAAACTAACAGCCTCATAACTCTTAAAAATGTTTAACACCTCTAGAAAGAAAAAAAGTTACTTTGTCTCACAACTGGTTGGTCTGATATCAGCCTAAAGAATGGATACTGAAAAAATAAATGCAGTGTAATAGAGATTGCATAAACTTTACAGTCTCAAGAAGAATTGGCTTCAAATCCTGGCTTAATGTAATATTCAACATGCTACTTAATTTCCCCATCTTCACCTTTTCATGTTCACCCCCACCTTGGTCCAACCTCACAGTACAAGCCAACAGAATCCACTCGCCATTATGAAAGCTCAGTACCTCTCACCCTGCATCTTGGCAGAACTGTTCCAGTCACAGAATCACTCAGTACTAGTTTACTGTGAAGCTAAACCTTATACCTCAAGAGGACCATCCTTGCTGGCATTGAGCAATGATTCAGGGGGAAAGTTAAAGTTAGGTCAGGAAATACCAACTGATGCTAAAAATAACTTATGTTGCTTAGGCATTAATCAGAAACAATAAGATTGCCCTTTACTTCTTTTCCTCTTTCTCATCAAGCTCTCCATTGCTGCTCATTTTAATCTGGTTTTACCCATTTAAGAACAGTTGTTGCAGGATCACACACTGTAAATTGTATCAGTGGACTCACCTAGCATTGGGTTGGCTCATGCGCCCACCTCTTTGGGAACAGCCACCAAATCACGTAACGTGGGCTCTCATTGAGCAAAACATCTGCTATGTTTAGAACGGCTTCTAGCGAAGATGCATCCTGTCCATTATCATCTTTGTGTAATAGATGAAGAAACAGGCACTGCATCAGAAGGTTATTAACCTGCCTAAATCACTCCCATGTGTTCTGAGATGGAACTGAACTAAACTGAACTCTCTATTCCTCATTAACATAGTCAACTCCCCATTAACAACCATGTTGCAAGGTTGGGCAGAAAGAGGAAACAGAGAAAGAACGGTAATTACAGAGAGGTTGTTTTTTCCTTTCTTTCTACAGATTACTAAAACATTCAAAGAGTCAAATTTAAGAAGACAGTTCATCAGAGCTCATGTTGTCAGACTGAGGTGAGTGGAACTACAACAAAAAATATCTATAAGCATAGATACAACTTGGTGCATTTGATTTTGTTCACAGCATAGATAATGAATGAGACATTCACAAAATGTGTTGCAATATTATGAAAATAGTATCATGGAAAGTTTAAAAACCAATGCCAAAAAGCAAAACATGTCACATACGATCTACTTACTAATCTAAATAACCATATTACTTCAGTTCTTGGTGGGAAAAGGAGGAAAGGGTAGAGAGAGAGTTGGGTGAAGGTACAGCAACAGGGTTATTCTATTATATAACTCCAGGGGATACTATTCACAATGCAGTCTATGTAGCAAACAATGCCTTGTGGAGATGTGCAATGTTGTGGTCCTGGGCACGATTGGAACAATAAACCAACACCAAAAATGGCTTTTTGGGTTTTGTCTGCCTGGAATGCTATAATATAAAGGATGCTGTGGCCAAATACAGATGTGTCTGCTATGAATTAATAACAGACGAAGTAGGGCTTCCCTGGTGGCGCAGTGGTTGAGAGTCCGCCTGCCGATGCAGGGGACACGGGTTCATGCCCCGGTCCGGGAAGATCCCACATGCCGCAGAGCGGCTGGGCCCGTGAGCCATGGCCGCTGAGCCCGCGCGTCCGCAGCCTGTGCTCCGCAATGGGAGAGACCACGACAGTGAGAGGCCCGCATACCGCAAAAAAATAAATAAGTAAATAAATAACAGGCGAAGTAGCAGCACACAAGCTAGTTATTTGCCATTCTTACCTTAGTTGTATATGGACTTATCCTTGTGATGTGATGTGATATTCCTACCAACTAAAAGAGCCACCCTTACTGACCCTACCATAAATATCTCAAATGTCCATATTGCTCAATCCTTCAAATAATATACAAAAGCTCTTCAGAGGGAGAGAAATTATACTATTTCTTTCTCAAATACTAATACCACGAGAAAATTAATTTTTCTTATTCTAGGAAGAGTCACCTAGTTAAGTACCCAGAAGCATAGAGCTCTGGTCAGTTAAGTTTTGCTGAGGAGTTCAAGAAGTAAGAAGAATCCATAGGAAGAGCATTTTCCAAAATGCATTTCAGTCAGTTCAGTGCACATTTACCTTAGTACTTTCTTGAGAAATTCTCTGTACCAGCCACTAGCTTGCAATACTTGTAGGACTGAATCTGCATTTTTTTCTCCTTTTGTTCACTTCCCACTTACTTCTCATTTCACTGCAGTCTGGCTTCTGACCTCACCACAAAATAGTAATTGCTCTTGCCAAGTTCAGCAATGACATCTGAATCACAAACTCCAAAGAAATTATATCAGTCCTCTTCTTGGACCTCTCAACAGTATTTAACACTGTTGAGTTTTCAATCCTTTTTGAAATAGTACCATCCCTTGGTTTCTATGACCCTATACACCCCTGATTTTCCTTTTATCTCTTAAGTTATTCCTTCTCAATTTTCTTTGTTAGTTCTTATTCCTTCTCCTCCTCAAGTGTTGTCAGACTGTGCTGTAAGCCTCTCATCTTCTCAGTTCACACTGAAGCTCCTTTTAGGGGCTTAATTGCCCCTATATGCTAATTATTATTAAAGTTGTATCTCTGGGCTAGTCCTCTCTTCTCATCTCGAGATGTGAATATACACAGCCGTCTACTTGACATCATCATACGGCTATCTTGGACAACTCAACTTTAATAAGTCCAGACCAGAACCTATCATTTCTCCCCCACCAAATATGTTACACTTCTAGTATTGCCTACCTCTATCAATGGTGTCACCTTCAACCCAGATGCTCAAGAAAGAAATATGAGTTATCTCTAAATTCCTCTCTCTCCCTCAACCCAGACATCCATCCATCTAACCTTCACAATTCTATTTCTTAATTATGTTTAAGATCCATAACTTCAAACACACTGCCCTCAACCATCTCTCCTTGTCTATGAACAGCCTTCTAATGAGTCTCCTTTCCTGCAGTCTTGCTTCACTCCACATTCTACATAGCAACCAGAAAGATTTCTTGAAATGAAACGCTAAACATAGTTATTTGCTTAAAGTTCTTCTAACTGCTATTCCTTACCCTTATGATATGTCAAATATCATATATAAACATGTATAATATATGTGCATCAGATATATGTATTCTTGATATATATGTCTCCTTATATATATATATATATATATATATATATATAAAACAAAGTTTACTAAACCTTCCTATATAGGGTTTTCTCCTAAAATCTCTATTTCTGGGGTAGTCTTTTACTACTCTCTACTTTGTTTTTTACTCACAAGTCCCACTAGACTGTTTTCAGTTCTTCACTCTCTCTAGCCTCAAGATCTTCTTATATAAGCTATTCCCTCTGTCTGAAATACACATCCACACACACACCACTTTTTCCCCTTCCCGTTCTGTTTTAAAATATACTGCATCAATAGAAAATTTGAGGTACAGTAAGGCCAACAAATCAGGAGATGATGACTTCTGAAAAGAGAGTTTGTTATTCACAGTTCCCACAAGGAAGGTACATGACTCTTATAGAGTTGTTATGAAGATCAAATAAATGAAGTATAAAACACAGTCCTGTTTGAGTATCTATTTACATGTTTATCATTCACTAAAGATACCTCTTCTTTGAATTGCATATTCATCTTTTCTGGTTTTTTTCTATGATTTGTCTTTTTCTTATTGATTTGTAGGAGTTCTGTGTCTATAGGAGGTACCAAACAATTGTTACTTTGAGTTGCAAATATATTCTCCCTATCTATAGCATTATCTTAACACTTTGTATATGCATCTTTTGTTGTAGAAAATCAGTTGCAAAAGGTCTTACTTAAGAAATCCTTTATCATCTTGTATATAAAGAAAATCTCCCATATTGACTAAAAATTTTAAATTTTTGCTGTTCCTATTCAAGTGCTTTGTTTGTGTGTGACATGAGGAAGATTTTTAATTTTTTACATGAGTTATTTTCCTTCAGGTTTGTGATACCACTTCTATAGTATATTGTTTACATATGTCTATGAGTCTGTTTCTGGATTCCTATTAGACTTAATTATATGAATTCTGTTCCTTCCAATTAAGCTTAGTAATTATGTCATTCAAATAAAACCTAGCACTATGGATTTGCCTATTTCTCCTTGTTCAATATATTTTGAGCACATATTATCAAGCACCTATATGTTTAGAATTATTATATCTGCCTCATGAACTATTTCTTTTAGCAAGGTATTAATCCTTTTTATCACTAATTAATGTCTTTCAATC
Source organism: Delphinapterus leucas (assembly GCF_059928025.1). Lineage (NCBI taxonomy): Eukaryota > Metazoa > Chordata > Mammalia > Artiodactyla > Monodontidae > Delphinapterus > Delphinapterus leucas. The sequence continues at coordinate 124,668 of NW_028322269.1, read as the reverse complement.
TTAAAATCTCTTATATCTGATACTATTATGCTACACTGACTTTCTTATGGTTCTTTTTACAACATACCTTATCTTCATTTTCAACATTCATATGTCCTTACAGGTTAGATTCTTCTCCTAAAACAAGAAGACAGCTAGATTACATTTTCAAATGCATTCTGACCATCTTTGCCTTTAACTAGAGAGTTTAGTCAGTTTCAATTTATTGTGATGACAGTTACATTTGGATTTATTTCCTCCATATTATCTTATGTTCTTCATCCTGGTTTTTCTAATGCTTTTTTCTACTATCTTGCCTTCTCTTGTATGACTGTATTTTCATTTTCTTTTTTTCGTTTACTAATTTACAAGTTCTACATTCCATTTATCTTATTTTAGTGATTATTCTTAAAAAATTCTTACAAACAAGGAGAGTTGGTTTAATCCACTACCCTTCTTCCAAATAATACAGGAAACTTGGAAATGTTATTCATATATTACTGATGTTTTAGTTCAACCTTATTTGTAACACCTGCAAATAAATCACTGTAATTATACTGTCAATATCATTTTATTAATTTTTTTAAGTAAACATTTTATTTTGGAATAATTTTAAGTTTACAGAAAGACAGTACAGAACGTTTCTACATACACTTCACCTAGCTTCCCCTAATGTTAACATCTTACATAACTATGGTACATCTGTCAAAAGTAAGAGATTAACATTGGTACATTATTAGACTTTGATTTACTTCGTTTTCACCAGTTCTTCCACTAATGTCCTTTTTCTCCATTTCAGGATCCAACCCAATATACCACATTACATTTAGGGTGTTTGTTTTTTTTAACATCTTTATTGCAGTATAATTGCTTTACAATGGTGTGTTAGCTTCTGCTGCATAACAAAGCGAACCAGCTATAGGCATATATATATCCCCATATCTCCTCCCTCTTGAGTCTCCCTCCCACCCTCCCTATCCCACCCCTGTAGCTGGTCACAAAGCACAAAGTTGATCTCCCTGAGTCATGCAGCTGCTTCCCACTAGCTATCTATTTTACATTTGGTAGTGTATATAGGTCAATGTTACTCTCTCACTTCGTCCCAGCTTACTCTTCCCCCTCCCCGTGTCCTCAAGTCCATTCTCTATGTCTCTGTCTTTATTCCTGTCCTGCCCCTAGGTTCTTCAGAACCTTTGTTGTTGTTTTTCTTTCTTAGATTCCATATATATGTGTTAGCATATGGTATTTGTTTTCCTCTTTCTGACTTACTTCACTCTGCATGATAGACTGGGTCCATCCATCTCACTATAAATAACCCAATTTTGTTTCTTTTTATGGCTGAGTAATATTCCATTGTTCATATGTGCCACATCTTCTTTATCCATTCATCTGTCAATAGACACTTAGGTTGCTTCCATGTCCTGGCTATTGTAAGTAGTGTTGCAATGAACACTGTGGTACATGACACTTTTTGAATTATGGTTTTCTCAGGGTATATGCCCAGTAGTGGGGTTACTGGGTCACATGGTAGTTCTATTTTTACTTTTTTAAGGAACTTCCATACTGTTCTCCACAGAGGCTGTATCAATTTACATTACCACCAACAGAGAAAGTGTTCCCTTTTCTCCACACCCTCTCCACCATTTATTGTTTATAAACTTTTTTATGATGCCATTCTGACCAGTGTGAGGTAATACCTCATTGTAGTTTTGATTTGCATTTCTCTAATGATTAGTGATGTTGAACATCTTTTCATGTCTTTGTTGGTAATCTATATATCTTCTTTGGAGAAATTTCTATTTAGGTCTTCTGCCCATTTTTGGATTGGGTTGTCATTTTTTGACATTGAGCTGCATGAGCTGCTTGCATATTTTGGAGATTAATCCTTTGTCAGTTGCTTCATTTGCAAATATCTTCTCCCATTCTGAAGGTTGTCTTTTCATCTCCTTTACGGTTTCCTTTGCTGTGCAAAAGCTTTTAAGTTTCATTAAGTCCCATTTGTTTATTTTTGTTTTTATTTCCATTTCTCTAGCAGCGGGGTCAAAAAGGATCTTGCTATGATTTATGACAAAGAGTGTTCTGCCTATGTTTTCCTCTAAGAGTTTACTAGAGTCTGGCCTTACATTTAGGTCTTTAATCCATTTTGAGTTTATTTTTGTGTACGGTGTTAGGAAGTGTTCTAATTTCATTTCTTTATGTGTAGCTGTCCAGTTTTCCCAGCACCACTTATTGAAGAGGCTGTCTTTTCTCCATTGCATATTTTTGCCTCCTTTATCAAAAATAAGGTGACCATATGTGCGTGGGTTTATCTCTGGACTTTCTATCCTGCTCCACTGAATTATATTTCTGTTTTTGTTCCAGTACCATACTGTAGTATTGTATGATTGATTACTGTAGCTTTGTAGTATAGTATGAAGTCCAGGAGCCTCATTCTTCCAGCTCTGTTTTTCTCTCTCAAGATTGCTTTGGCTATTCGGCGTCTTTTGTGTTTCCATACAAATTGTGAAATTTTTTGTTGTAGTTCTGTGAAGAATGCCATTGGTAGTTTGATAGGGACTGTATTGAATCTGTAGATTGTTTTCGGTAGTATAGTCATTTTCACAATGTTGATTCTTCCAATCCAAGAACATGGTATATCTCTCCATCTATTTGTATCATCCTTCTTTCATCAGTGTCTTACAGTTTTCTGCATACAGATCTTTTGTCTCCTTGGGTAGGTTTATTCCTAGGTATTTTATTCTTTTTGTTGCAATGGTAAATGGGAGTGTTTCCTTAATTTCTCTTTCAGATATTTCACCATTAGACTATAGGAATGCAAGAGATTTCTGTGCATTACTTTTGTATCCTGCTACTCTACCAAATTCATTGATTAGCTCTAGTAGTTTTCTGGTAGCATCTTTAGGATTCTCTATGTATAGTATCATGTCATCTGCAAACAGTGACAATTTTACTTCTTTTCCGGTTTGGATTCCTTTTCTTTTTCTTCTATGATTGCTGTGGCTAAAACTTCCAAAACTATGTTGAATAATAGTGGTGAGAGTGGGCAACCTTGTCTTGCTCCTGATCTTAGAGGAAATGGTTTCAGTTTTTCACCATTGAGAACGATGTTGGCTGTGGGTTTTTCATATATGTCCTTTATTATGTTGAGGTAAGTTCCCTCTATGCCCACTTTCTGGAGAGTTTTTATCATAAATAAGTGTTGAATTTTGCCAAAAGCTTTATCTGCATATATTGAGATTATCATATGGTTTATATACTTCAATTTGTTAATATGGTGTATCACATTGATTTGCATATATTGAAGAATCCTTGCATCCCGGGGATAAACCCCACTTCATCATGGTGTATGATCCATTTAATGTGTTGTTGGATTCTGTTTGTTAGTATTTTGTTGAGGATTTTTGCACATAATGTTCATCAGAGATACTGACCTGGAATTTTCTTTTTTTGTGACATCTTTGTCTGGTTTTGGTATCAGGGTGATGGTGGCCTCGTAGAATGAGTTTGGGAGTGTTCTCCCTCTGCTATAGTTTGAAGAGTTTGAGAAGGATAGGTGTTAGCTCTTCTCTAAATGTTTGATAGAATTTGCCTGTGAAGCCATCTGGTACTGGGCTTTTGTTTCTTGGAAGATTGTTAATCACAGTTTCAATTTCAGTGCTTGTGATTGGTCAGTTTATATTTTCTATTTCTACCTGGTTCAGTCTTGGAAGGTTGTGCTTTTCTAAGAATTTGCCCATTTCTTCCTGGTTGTCCATTTTATTGGCAAAGAGTTGCTTGTAGTAATCTCTCATGATCCTTTGTATTTCTGCAGTGTCAGTTGTTACTTCTCCTTTTTCATTTCTAATTCTGTTGATTTGAGTCTTCTCCCTTTTTTTCTTGATGAGTCTAGCTAATGGCTTAACAATATTCTTTATCTTCTCAAAGAACCAGCTTTTTGTTTTACTGATCTTTGCTACCGTTTCCTTCATTTCTATTTCATTTTTTTCTGATTTGATCTTTATGATTTCTTTCCTTCTGCTAACTTTGGGGGTTTTTTGTCCTCCTTTCTCTAATTGCTTTAGGTGTAAGTTTAGGTTGTTTATTTGAGATGTTTGTTTCTTGAGGTACAATTGTATTGCTATAAACTTCTACCTTTGAACTACTTTGCTGCATCCCATAGGTTTTGGGCAGTCGTGTTTTCATTGTCATTTGTTTCTAGGTATTTTTTGATTTCCTCTTTGATTTCTTAGTGATCTCTAGGTTATTTAGTAGTGTATTGTTTAGCCTCCATGTGTTTGCATTTTTTTATAGTTTTTTCCTGTAATTGATATCTAGTCTCATAGCGTTGTGGTTGGAAAAGATACTTGATATGATTTCACTTTTCTTAAATTTACCAAGGCTTGATTTGTGACCCAAGACATGATCTATCCTGGAGAATGTTCCATGAGCACTTGAGAAAAATGTGTATTCTGTTGTTTTTGGATGGAATGTCCTCTAAATGTCAATTAAGTCCATCTTGTTTAATGGATCATTTAAAGCTTGTGTTTTATTTATTTTCATTTTGGATGATCTTTACATTGGTGAAAGTGGGGTGTTAAAGTCCCCATTATGATTGTGTTACTATTGATTTCCCCTTTTATGGCTGTTAGCATTTACCTTATGTATTGAGGTGCTCCTATGTTGGGTGCATAAATATTTACAATTGTTATATCTTCTTCTTGGATCGATCTGTTGATCATTATGTAGTGTTCTTTTTTGTTTCTTGTAATTGTCTTTATTTTAAAGTCTATTTTGTCTGATATAAGAAATGCTACTCCAGCTTTCTTTTCATTTCTATTTGCATGTAATATCTTTTTCCATCCCCTCACACTCAGTCTGTATGTGTCTGTAGGTTAAGTGGGTCTCTTGTAGACAGCATATATACAGGTCTTGTTTTTGTATCCATTCAGCCAGTCTATTTCTTTTGGTTGGAGCATTTAATCCATTTGCATTTAAGGTAATTATTGATATGTATGTTCCTATTACCATTTTCTTAATTGTTTTGGGTGTGTTTTTGTAGGTCTTTTCCTTCTCTTGTGTTTCCTGCCTAGAGAAGTTCCTTCAGCATTTGTTGTAAAACTGGTTTGGTGGTGCTGAATTCTCTTACCTTCTGCTTGTCTGTAAATGTTTTAATTTCTCCATCAAATCTGAATGAGATCCTTGCTGGGTAATCTTGGTTGTAGGTTTTTCCCCTTCATCACTTTAAATATGTCCCGCTACTCCCTTTGGGCTTGCAGAGTTTCTGCTGAAAGATCAGCTGTTAACCTTAGGGGGATTCCCTTGTATGTTATTTGTTGCTTTTCCCTTGCTGCCCTTAATATTTTTTCTTTGTATTTAATTTTTGAAAGTTTGATTAATATGTGTTTCAGAGTGTTTCTCCTTGGATTTATCCTGTATGGGACTCTCTGCACTTCCTGGACTTGATTGACTACTTCCTTTCCCATGTTAGGGAAGTTTTTGTCTATAATCTCTTCAAATATTTTCTCAGACACTTTCTTTTTCTCTTCTCTTCTGAGACCCCTATAATTTGAATGTTAGTGTGTTTAATATTGTCCCAGAGGTCTCTGAGACTGGCCTTAATTCTTTTTTTTTTTTATTTTGCTCTGCAGCAGTTATTTCCACTCTTTTATCTTCCAGGTCACTTATCCATTCTTCTGCTTCAGTTATTGTGCTATTGATTCCTTCTAGAGTATTTTTAATTTCAGTAATTGTGTTGTTAATCACTGCTTGTTTGCCCCTTAGTTCTTCTAGATCCTTATAAAATGTTTCTTGTATTTTCTCCATTCTGTTTCCAAGATTTTGAATCATCCTTACTATCATTACTCTGAATTCTTTTTCAGGTAGGCTGCCTATTTCATAATCATTTATTTGTTCTATAGGTTTTTACCTTGTTCCTTCATCTGTAACATATTTTTTGTCATTTCTTTTTTTTGTTGTTGTTGTTTTTTTGATGGGTGGTGCTGTTTTCCTCTTTTTCTAGTTGTTTGGCCTCAGACCTCCAGCACTGGAGTTTGCAGACAGTTGGATATAGCCGGGGTTGGTGCTAAGATGAGGAACTCTGGGAGATCTCACTCCAATTAATATTCCCTGTGGTCTGAGGTTCTCTGTTAGTCCAGCGGTTTGGACTCGGAGCTACCACCACAGGAGCCTGGGCCTGACCTCTGGCCTGGGAACCAAGTTCCCACAAGCTTTGTGGCACAGTAGAAAAAAAAAAAAAGCGAGAAAAAAGAAAAAAAGGAGCAGTACAATATCAAAGAATAAAAAACAAAATAAAATTAGAAAGATAAAAAATATATTAGGAAAAATAAAACTATAATGGAAACAACTGCAACAAGGTAAAATAAGACCACAACAGAAAAAAGGAAACAAAAAGTGGGCGGGGGAAGCAAGCCAGACGGAGAGAACAATAACAAAGTTTAAAGAATAAGATAAAGTTCGAAAAATAAAATATTTATTAGGAACAATAAAAATATAAAAGAATCAACAATGAATCAACAAGGTAAATCAGAACCCCAATCTAAAAGAGGAAAAAAGAAAAAAAAAAAAGAAAAAAGCCTTGGCTATGGGGGTGGAGTTTAGGTGGGGTGGAACTTAGGCAGGAGCGGCGTTCAGTGTGGGGCAGACCTAGGCGGGTGGGGGGGTGACGTTTTGGCGTGGGGCGGGGCCTAGGCTCAGGACCCACGTAGCTGGAAAAAGTCCTGGGGGTGGGGCCTAGGCAGGGCAGAATTCAAGCATGGGGGCACAGGGGGTCTCTGCTTAGGACCTCTGTGGAATGGGAGAAGCAGCACGTGGAAAGGAGGGCCTCCAGAGTGTGGGGTTCCAGAGTTTAGAGGTAGGTCCCTGGGTGAGGGCGTGTGGGTGGGGTTTAGGCCCAGTGCGTTGGAGGGGGTCTCAGAGGGGGTCTCCCAGTGTAGAGGTGAGGCCCTGGGTGGGGGTGTAGGAGCAGGGCTTGGGCGCTGCGCAGCAGGAGGGAGGCTCCGAGAGCAGAGGATTAGGCCGGGGAGCCCAACAGGCTCCCCAGCTGCTCAGCTGACAGGGGAAGCACTGGCTGTGTTCCCTTCTGTTCCTTCACACCACTCCCCAATCATCTCCCCCAGGGTCTCCCCCATTGCCGCTGGACCCCTAACCATGGGTGGGTCCTGCTGGATGTAGGAACTCCTCCCCTCCCCCAGCCACCCCTCAGGGGTTCCAGTCCCATAGGTCTGGGCTTTACTTTTGCTCCCCCTTCCCTCCCTCCCACTCCCTCAGGACCACATGGCTAAAGGGGGCCTCCGTGAGCAGAGGATCAGGCTTGGGATCTCAGCAGGTTCCTGGGGGCCCAAGTGGGCACGGGAAACCTGGCCATGCTCCCTTTTGATCCTCTGCCCTCTCAATGGTTCCCCAATTTCCCCCTTTTCCCCTCCCCCAGCCGCCCCTCAGGGGCACCAGTCCCATCCTGCCTCCACTTCTCCTCCCCCTTCACTCCCCCCAGGCCCCACGTCCTACCCAGTGCCTGGGGATTCCTACCGTCCCCTTAGGTGTCCACAGTACCCCACCAGTGCCTGGTAGGTGCCCCAGTTGTACGAGACGCAAATTCCACGTCCTCCTAGTACACCATCTTGACTCCGCCCCCGTCAATGTCTTTTTAGATTACAAGTTTACCATTTTCTTTGTTTCCTATGTCTTCTTGTACCTAACAAACAACCTTCTTCTGGGTTCAATTTCCTTCTTACTGAAGTACTTCCTTCATAAATTCTTTAACAAGAGTACATGAACAATAAACCACACTTTAGTTTTGTTTTTGTTGTTATGCGTGAAAGGTCCTTATTTTAGCCTCATTCTTGAATAATACTTTAGTGTGGATATAAAATTCCAAGTTGATAGCAATTTTCTCTCAGCATTTTGAAAATACAATTATATACTGCCTTTTATCACTGCTATTAAGAAATTATCCTTCACTCAAAACTTTCTTTGGTAGCTAGCTTTTTCTCTATTGTTTGAAAATCTTCCATTTGCCCTTGGAGTTCAGAGTTTTATTATGATGTATCTGTGTGTGTGTTTTGTTTTATTGAGTATGCTTCAGACTCATCTCGATCTGAGGCTTAATGTCTTTATTAATTCCGGATAATTCTCATTATCTCTTGTAATACTGCTGCTCCTTTATTTTTCTGTGCTCTTCTTTAACATTTCACTAAGTAAACTTTGAGATGTCTCCTGTCTCTTAGCCTCTATTTGATCTTTTTCATACCTTTATCTATGTTACATTCTGCGTGATTTCATCTCTTTCAGTTAACCAGTTTCTCTTCAACTTTGTCTACTATTCTGTGTAACTCATCCATCAAGTTTTCATTTCAATTAAAAAGTATGTTTGACTATGTTTACCTGTCTGTTTTGAAAAAGTACTATACTTTTCTCATATTTATAATTCCCCTTTAATGTCATTTGTCATTTCAAATTTACTTACCTGAATATCTGTTAATTTTATTATGTGGACTTTTTGAGGATGCTCTTCTTATTCTGATTTTAGCTCATGATGTATTGTTTACCATTGAGGTTGTATGCTTATCTTTAATCCCACTTTGTTGTTGGGATCCTATGCAATCTGGATTTAACATACATACTCCAAAGCATTTGCTTCTATCAGATACTCTAGGAGGATTGGTATCACATGGACCATTTTTTGGTTAATTTCTTAAAGTGTCTGGGACCATGCAGGTGGTATTAATGTAAATCCAAAACTTTCATGAAGTCAGGTTCATGATTATGAATTCTCAGGAGAACTTTTTTTCCATCCAGACCTGGACCTCTGAGACAACTAAACTTTTTTTTCTTTTATGATGTGAGTTCTTCTTCTTTCTAAACTATGCTTTCACTGAATGCCTAGTTCTTTGAGAAACCTAGCCTTATTCTGGAACCTCATGTCCGTCTCCCTATTTTTTTACTAGCCCAAGACCTCATCTCCAGTGTCTATTAATGCTGAAACACAAAACAATTGCAATTCTAATGCTTACCATGTAATATTCATATTCTTTTATTTTTAGTCTTCTAAGATTTCCCTTATTTTCACAGGAGCCCAACTTTGCATTTCAAATAGAATTTATTATATTTTCGCTAACATTTCTGGTTGTTTTATATGAAAAGCTTCTTTAAATTATTTAGGTTTTCATGTTGCTAGAAATGTAAGATGTAATTATTTATTCAGTGTCTGCTTCTTCATCTAAACTGCCCTATTCATGAGAATGGCAACTGTGAATCTTGGTCATAGCTAATTTCTGAAACTAAGAATAACGCCCAGCACAAAAAGGTGTTTATTTAGTATTTATCTAGTAAATATTAAATTAATATCTGGGGTGAATATTATGGCAAAATTAGCAATTGAGATGAGAGGAGGCAGCCTAGAGTATGAGAGCATCAAAACCAAATGTGCCTAATGCACATTCATTTTCAGAAAAGGATAGTGCCAATATTAGGTGGAGGAAGTGATTTACATGGCAATTTACATGGAAGGATATGGATATTATATCGATTTTAGAGAATTATAACCTTTAGCCAAATTATCAAGGTTCTTGTGAGAAATATCAACAGTTAATCGAAACAGAGATAAAAATCTTAACGTATGACTACAGAAGTTAAAATGTGCTTTTGTAGCCAGATAAGGGGGTGTAGGTACCAGAAAATTAACTTGAGCCTATAAGTCACATAAACTTGGAAGTTCATCTCTTTATAAGTTTGTTTAATGAGATGAGTGGGGTTTTTTGAAGATTTGTGAAGTCTAACCATAGCTAATACAGCATACTTACTGTATGCTATGTACTCTTCCCAAAAGTCTTACATATGTTAATTCATATAATCTTCATAATAACCCATTTTAATGTGAGGATACAGGTACAGAAAGATTAAGAAACAAAAAACTTACCTAAAGTCCAACAGTAAATGGCAGAGCTGGTGTTCAAACTCTGCCATTCTGACTTTAAAACAAGCTATCCTGAATGGTGGGTACAGTGTACTATGCACTGAAATCTAGTGTTTGTGGGGTAGCATTGTGATATATCATTACATACAGAAACACTGTTATGTGAATCTGTTCTAATGTTAAATTTCTTAAGTAATGTTTTTAATGCTTAATCAAGAAGAGTATATAAAAAGAATGACAGAAAATTATCATAATTATACATTTTAAAAAATATCTTTATGGTTTTTCAGGCAAAGTGGTAATGATGTGATAGGAGATATTGTCATGAAATTTAAATTCGCCAGGAATAGCAATGAACCATCAGTGAAAAGGAAAATTGAGTCTGTTTTACAACAAATGCTGAATGACCCTGGAAACTTGGCAGTGAACACAACTGACTTAACACGCAAGTATCATTTTTTTAGCCATTTCATTTCAATATATCTCTCTACCAGTTCTAATTCATGTTTCGATTTAATGAGAGACTGACTTTTTTCCCTTGGAATTAAACTTTATGAAAACAATGTATTATGAAGCTAACTATAATATATAGCTCTCCAATATAAAATATTCTAAAGTTTTAAAGAATCATTTAGCATTCATTTAGTAAGTTTTATTTGCTAAAAATTCTTTATTATTTTTCCCTCTCCATCTTCCTTGTAAGGGATGTTGCTGTCAGATGTTCAATTTGTAGGTATGTTATAAGAATGGTAAATAGCTGTTTGAGGTCAGAGAACAATTTAATTAAGGATCTATCTCCCTGAGAACAGAGCATGCAATTGGAAGGTGTCTGGTAAATACTTGTAGAATAAAGAAGTAAATTAGAAGATTTAACAATATCCCTACCTCCTCTCTGAAAATCCTCTCTACTTCTGTCTAGAATGGAATCTATTTCCATTGTTTTTCATCCCTATTGCTATCACTCTGGTCTAAGCCAACATCATTTCTTACTTGAACTACAGCACTAGCCTCCAAGCTACTCTGCTTCTATACTTTCTTGGCCCTTTCCAATGTATTGTACACATACTGATCAAGGAAATATTTTAAAATATAAATACAATCTTACTTAAAAGCTCCCATGGCTTCCCACAAAACAAAACAAAAATAAAAACAAAACATAAACACCACATGTAAGAAGAATACCATATTTCCTGGTTTACCCAGGACAGTCCTGGGTTCATGCCAATTGACCAAGAACCATTATTAATATTAGCCTTTACGTTTTCTGGTTTGGACAATAAATGATATGGTGATCTCATCTAAAGCACTGTATGATCTGGTTCATACTTACCCCTCTAGCCATTTATTATACCATTCTCTTCCTCATTCACCACAATCTGGCCACACCTTCACTTTCTCTGTTTGCAAAAATTCTCTCCTTCTTGCCTCAGGGCCTTTGCATACATTATTCCAGTTTCTTATAACACAGGTTAGATCACCCCCTTGCATCTGTCAAGTATCATCTGAATCATTTCTTTCTAATGTAAGTCTTTTCTAACTTCCAGTACTAAATTATTTACCTCTGTCATACACACCTTCATTTTCCTTCACAGCGTTTATCACAATTGAAACTACAATATTATTTCTGTGTCTTCATCCTACTCTGTAAGTTTTCTAAAGGCAAGGACCAGTCTGCCTTGTTCATCCTACTGTCCTTCTACTACCCAGAGTCTAGCACATAATAAGTACTCCATTAATATTTTTGCATGACTTTAAAAAAAAAAGGAATTACTTAATATATGCATAGAATTTAAGGACACTCCTTCAACTCTGTCATGTACTGCTAGCTTAAGAAACCATGATTCCCCTCATAATAAGCTCACAATTAAGGGATTTTGGTGGCTCCCACATTGGACTGGTAGTTAATCAGCAAATACCTGTTATAGTTTTACTAGTTGTTAAAATATTGAAATTCTTTCCTATCTGTTGGTAAATAACCACTGCACCAGGCCTACAAAGGTGCCTCCCCAACCCCTCCAAATTCTCCCACCCCTCTCCTCCCCTTGCAACTACAGCATTAATGCTTAGCACAGCAAGGACTTCCAAGACACTGATCCAGCTCCATGGGTGGCTGTGTCCTTCCTGACTAGCTGATGCTCATGCATTACAGTTTGTTAATCCTCACAACAACCACATGTTATAGATCTTTCTATTGTCCCCACTCAGAAAAGATAGATAATTGCCCAGGGCATACAGGCAGCATGTAGGGGAGCCAGTATTGAAATAAAGTCTTTCTTGCTCAAAGAATGAAAAGGAATGGTCAGTTCTTTTTATTTCCTTTCTCCAAAAGGATGTCTGCCTCCTCTAACACTTACAAAGCAGGTGTGATACCCAAGCCCTGTGAAACTTCTGGCAGCAAAAAAGTTTGTTTAAGTTGACTTTAGAGAACATGAACACCTGTCTGAGAGGTTTATATTTATCTTATAGGAAATAAGAAGCTGATTTCTCATTAAAAGATTTCAAGCAGAGAAGAATATACTCTGATATGATCTACATTTTTAGAAATGTCAGTCTGGTAAAGTAGAGGTGGATGCATTAAAAAGGGAAAAAGTGGAGGCAGGGAGTAGGTGTCAAATGATGAAAGCATGAACTAAAGTAGTAGCCAAAGGGAGGGGGAAGATGGTGCTAATGCAAAGGATCGTTAGAGGGTAGAAGGTACAAAATCTGGAAAGCAATAAGATGTGGGAAATGATGAGAAAGGAGGAATTAGAGACCATTTCAGATTTCTAGCTATTGGTGGAAGTGGTGTCATTTACTAAAGGAGGAAATATACGTAGCAAATTTGGAGTAAAATTTGGTGACATTGAGTTTGAGATGGCTGTAGGACATGCAGAGAAAACTGTTCTATAAGTAGACATTAAACTGGAATATACAAACTGTCACCATCTGGCACCAACATATTTTCCTTTCTGTGCTCTCCCACCACTTCCCTACATGCAACACTTGTATTAGCTCTACTGACTTTATTGCTCCACAAACATCTTACACCTCCATGCATTTGTGCCCACTATATCTCTCATCTGGAATGCCTTTTCACCTCTTGCCTGCCTGAAAAACTCCTTTTAGGTATTCAAAATACAACTCAAATGTTATTTTCATCATGATAACATATGTGAACCAGAATCACTAGTAACTCTCTCCTTTATCCTCTCTACTTCACACTTAAATTTATTTGAATGATTTCTTGATCAATTTCTACCTATAAATTATGTGATGGCAGACCCCCTATATTTTGTTATACCTGCAGTACTACAAATAGTATCAGTAAAGTAATACAGATATACTTATATGTACATAAATATATATTAGAAAAAAATGAAAAATTAACTTCTCTTATAGCATTTACTACATTGTATCTCCATGACTATGTTGCTGTCTTCCCAAGTAAACTGAGTGACTTGAGAGCAGAAATATCTTTTAAATAACTTTTAACTACCTTTTAAGCGTTTGATGAGAAATTAAAGCACAAACTTTAGTGTGCAAACAATAAATTGAGGGAATATTATAAACAGTTTTCTGAAGCCCATGACTCAGATTCTTTCAGCAGGTCTGGATGGAGTCAAGGAGTCTATTTTAGCAGTCCTCTAAATGATTCTGATTATGGTTGTCTGAGGACTACACGTTAAGAAATTAAGGTCAAATGGTATACAGTCCTTTTTGTATTGATCTTACTCTCTCTCTCTTTTTTAACACCAGAAATAACTCACCAGGACACAGAAGATATTTTAACTCAAGGTAAGCTTTTAAATTACTTTGTAAATGTGGTTTACCAAAATAAAAAGAGTAAATGTTCAAGTGATTTGTAGCCTTTGCCAAGGCAGTGCCCATTGAGATGGTATCTTTATTCTTAGTTCACTCGTGTGGGTTGTTGTTGAGATAAGATATTGCTGATTCTGTTGGCCTATGAAGTGATGTTTAAGTTTTCCCCTCCTTTTAGAAGGAAGAAGTAGCAATGCCATTCCACCACTCTGTATCAAGTTTGGTCTCTTTAAGGTTTTCTTGGCAGCTTTGGGAAGTTTCTCCTGCCCTGGTTCCATGGCAGCATTTCAGTAGACTTGCAAATTATGTTTAGTTGCATCATTTATATGCCTTCTCCTAACCACCAGAATAGCTTGCTTTGTTGTGGATTTAAGTTAATCATAAACTATAATAAAAAAAAATTACAAAAAGCAATATGAGTTTTATGTCTATAACATATTAGAAAAGTCACTGCTTTCCAATGTCCTTAGGTATACTCTCAGGCTAGGATAGCAGAAATATAGCCCTTAGAAAACAGCAGTTTACTTCTCTGGCTAATAAAAGGTAGTTAGAAATTAGTTCAATATATCTTGATAGCTGGCCTATCTCACATACTTAAGTGATGTTATAAGTTAATGCTTCTTCCTCTGTGGGTGTTTTTCAACTTCACTATATATTTAATTCATGCTTCTTTTTCATTAACATGTGCTTAAATAATTTACTAGAGAATTTGGTTGGAGAATGTAGCAAAGGAACCTATATTCCATGTGTATTCTTACTGGAAGTCTAGTCCTCCTCTATCTGGGAGATCTGGTAGAAAAAATGCCTTTGGATGGTGTCCTATTGAAGCAATGTCACTACTTCAGAGCTGGTCCAGCAATAGAAACTGTTGGTGGTGATTTACCAACACTATTACCAACAACAGTAATAGACTAAACAAGAGAAAATAAACCCTGGGAGTGGGAGTTAAGAGGAGTTGAGTGATCCAGCCCACTCCAGCCTGTTTCAGCTTTGACCATTAGAGAGTCATGGGCTCTCTTAAAATATTTAAATAAACCTCATCTAGATACTTAGAAACCTTCAGATACCCTCGAGAATATTCTGTGGACCTAAAGTAACTCCTTTTCCAGGGCACATTTGGTGAGATAGAGTCAGTTACAGATGTGGACTGAATTGTCCACAATGAACTGAATTACCACTATAGAATCTTCATGATGAGAGCAGTTTCCCTCCAACTTCATTGTGCACATGAATCACTTGTTAAAATACAGCTTCTAGTAAGTTCTGAGAACCTAATGCCCAGCTTGGTGACTACAGTTAGTAATATGGTATTGTACACTTGAAAGTTGCTGAGAGCAGATCATAAGTATTCCCGTCACACTTACACACACACACAAAAAAGAGAACTATGTGAGGTGTTAGATGTGTTAAATACCTTGAACTTGGTAATCATTCTACAATGTATATGTATATGTATATCAAATCATCGCACTGTATACTTTAAATATATATACATTGTATCAATATTTGTCAATTATTCCTTAATAAAGTTGGAGGGAAAAAAAATGCAGCTTTTGATTTGTTCCCTGATGTGGGTCTGAGAGTCAACATTTTTTTTTTTGTCATTGCTGTTCATCTTTACTGTGGGACAACTGACAAATAAAATTACAAGATATTTAAAGTGTACAATGTCATGATTTGATACATGTATACATTATGAAAAGATTCCCCTCATCCAGCTAATTAACACATTCATCACCTCATGTATTTATCACCTCCCTCCTTTTTTATGTTTTTAGCGAGAACTCAAGCAAATTTGCTACTCTCAGCAAATTTCAATTATACAATACACTGTTGTCAACTATAGTCACTATGTTATACATTAGATTCTCAGACCTTATTCATCTTACAGCTGAAAGTTTATACCCTTTTACCAAACTCTCCCTATTTCTCCAACCCGCTGGCCACCACTTTCTACTGTATCTAGGAGTTCAACTTTAATTTCCACATATAGGTGATACCATGCAGTATTTGTCTTTGTCTGGAAAATTCCCTTAGCACAATACCCTACAGTTTCATCCATGTTGCTGCAAGTGACAGGATTTCCTTCTTTTTTAAGGCTGAATAACATTCCTGTGTGTGTGTGCATGCTTGTGTGCATGCTTATGTGCACATATATACCACTATTTCTTGATCCACTTATCTACTGACAGACACTTAGGTTGTTTCTACACAGAGCCAACATTTCTAACAAGTTCCTAGGGGAGGCCCGTGCTGCAGATCCACAGACCACACTTTGAGTAGCAAGGCTACTGAGAAGATGGAAATTTCCCAGAGAACCTGTGGCCTGAACTGGTGCCTCCAGCACTGACCTATCTTAACCCCCACTCATGAGGAATTCCAGAGAACTCTGAAGCTGCTCCAGAATTTGAAACCTCCATGCCAATTAAGTTCAGCAATGTTCTCTAAAAATGCAGTCTATAGGCAATAGTCACATAAGTACTCTAAAAATATAACATATTGATCATGCTTTTGGAAAGCCTAGCATGTCGTGGGAAAGAATACATAAGAGACATAAAAGTCATAAATGATGGTGAAATTCTTAAAACATCTGCCAAGTGTAAGAATCATGATCTTCTCAGCACATTAATTCCCTTTTCCCATTAGAATGTGGGGTCCGTCCAGACCTAATATCATTGTCTGCTGAGAGAATCATAGGAGGCACTAAAGCTAAGGAAGGAGACTGGCCATGGCAAGTCAGTTTACAGTGGAGTAATCTTCACCACTGCGGAGGTGTCTTCATCAGTAAAGAGTGGATCCTGACAGCAGCTCACTGCTTCAGAAGGTAAGACCACAGTTAACTACCCATCTTGGCATACCTTAGTTGTCTCAATTAATAGTTACATCTGTGTTAGAGGGTATCAATCAATCACATTTTATGCATAAAAAAATTGATTAGCGATATTAAATAACTTGCCCTGAATAACACTGCCAATATGCGACACAGCCAAGATTCAAATCTAAATTCAACTGATTCCAAAACCATGCTCTTATTCATTTGCTGAAAGAAAGGAAAGGAAGGGAGGGAGGGAGGGAGGCTGACAGGGAAGAAAGAAAGAAGAGTATCTTTTAAAATCTTCACTATAAAGACATTGAGGCAAAAGAAGTTTAACATAAAAATTCATGTATTTTCTTGTTGTCAAATATTTTTTCTTTAGAATTTTTAACTAGCATTTACTCCTTTGCAAGCTACTGTACCTCATGAAAGTATCTCCTGGATATATAATTTCTATTTTCCGTGTAACTCCACTATCTAAACTCCACAAAACCCTCAAATTATTTGGTTACATTTGGCTTTTATTCAACCTTAAAAGCATGTTGCATTAATCAACCTTCCAATTCATAGATCCTTATTTTCATCAGTTCATACAAGACCTTTCTCTCCTTTTATTTTTCTCCTGTCATACCTGTATTCCACTACTACTACCTTCCCTGCCCCCATAGGCCTCACACAAATATTTGACATGTCTTTAAATATGCAGTTACCTGCAAAACCTTTGGGGGGTGTGTGTGTGTGTCTTATATAAGTGGCATTGTGTATAAGTCTCATATTTCCTTACTGTTTCCTTACTGTTTTTGCTCAATCCTGGGAATTTTAATCTGGTCCACCACTGCATCCACCATATCCCTTCATCCAGCTAGGTTGCTCCAACTTCCCACTGCCACAAAGAGCAGCACATATACACTTTCTCTCATGCCTTCATATGTGCCTCTCTATAAACCTTCAAGAATTTCTCTGACATACATACCCAGAAGTATATATACAGTGTGCTAAATACACTACAATGCTTTCCAGAATTTTACATCTTCACATGCAATGCAAAAGAGTTCAAACTTCTTTCTCACCAACACAATACTATTCTTTTTCAATTTTTTGTCATTCTTATGAATATACATTAGATGCTCATTATTGTTATAATTTCCATTTCTCTGCTTATTAGTGAGTTTGAGTATCTTTTCATATGTCTACTGGCTGTTTGGGCTTCTCCCATGAAATGCCTATTAATATTTTTTGCTCATTGTATAATGGTTTCTCCCTCCATTTATTGCTGGTTTACAGACTTCTGTATATTCTACAAAAATTTTAGATATTAAACGTTGCAAGTCTTTTCTCATTCATCTGATAAATATGTCTATGGTACAGTTAATTTTTTCAGTTTTTTATGTCTTTTATTTTTTATTCTACATACTTTTTATTGAAGTATAGTTGATACACAATATTATACACTATAGGTGTACAGTATAGTAATTCACAATTTTTAAAGGTTATACTCCATTTATTATAAAATGTTGGCTATATTCCCTGCATTGTACCATATCCTTGTAGCTTATTTATTTTATATATAATAGTTTGTACCTCTTAATCCCCTAGACCTATCTTGCCCCTACCCCCTCTCTCTCCCTCTAGTAACCATTAGTTTGTTCTCTATATATGATACACTTAATTTTGATCTCATGAAATTCATCCATTCTTAACTGTATGGTTTGTATTTTGGGAGTTTGGCTAAAAAGTCCCTATTCCTAGGTCAGCAAGATAATGCCTTATATTTTTTTTATATTAGTGCTCGCTCTCTCTCTCTCTCTCGCTCTCTCTCTCTCTCTCTCTCTCTCTGTATCAATACATACACACACACACACCCCAAAATCTTCAAGAAGCATCACACTTAGTACAGAAAAATCATTCATCAATTAGTAAGACAAGGAGCCCCTTATCATCACTACTATTTAAATGGAACTTCTGGCTAAAGGAAAGGAAAAAAATAACAGTTGGAAGGAAAGAGTTAAAACTAAAGTGAACATTATTTCAGACTTCTTAGTTGCTTGAATGGAAGGATGTAGAAAAGGGAGAAATCAAAGAAAAGTTTTGTGTTATACTAGTGTTCATCAAAGTGTCAGTATATCTTTATTGGAATAATGGAACACCAGGACGTTCATCACCCCAAGATATGTTTTCTAAAATATTTCTGTTTCTTTAGACAAATGATCACTCATTGTGCCAGTAAAGAATTACAGAAATAGATCACAAAGAAATGTTGGTCGAATACTTTCTAGATTGGGGGTGGAGGGGACAAACACAAAAACCAAATATTTGAAATTCTCACAAGTTCTCTATTCAAATAACATGTTTTCATATTTTTAGCCGCTCTGATACTCTTCAATGGACTGTCACCTTTGGTATTTCCACAATATTTCCTAAAGAGAGAAGAGGAATAAGGACTATTTTAATCCATAACAATTATAAACCTGGAACTCATGAAAATGATATTGCACTTCTACAACTTGATAGAGAAGTCACCTTTACCAGAAATATCCGTACAGTGTGCCTCCCAGATGCTAGCCAGAATATTCTACCTGGTTCCCCTGCTTATGTAACAGGATGGGGCTCTCAAAGATACAGCGGTGAGTATCTCAGGAAAAAATAAAACAAAAACAACAGCAATATCTCCTGGTACTTGCTAGTACGCATTTTTTTTTAATTAAGGAACACCTGAAGGGTAGGTTCTATGGACAGAACCATGCTACAGTCTGGTCATCCTAAGATCTAACTAGAGTTCCTTCAGCAAATCAAAGCAATGTCCCTAGAAACTATACAGAATTCTCACACACAGTAATACGAAAATGTAAAAGCAAGTGATACAGAAACATGAGTTCTTCCATGATCCAGAGACTCTACAGACTTGAATGGCTCCCCTATAAAGAAAATTTTTAAAATTTATAAGAGGATTTAGATAGGTATTCTCTAAGGGTTTTAAGGTATTCTGAAGTGAAAGAAATCCTGCCTTCAGAACAAGAAACTCTGTGTGTACATAAGTATTGTTCACACTTATTTATGAAGCAAATAAAATGAGAAAAAGAAATAAGGGTGACATGAAAGAGCAAATATAGCCAAGGGGAAAATGAGTATCAGCTAGGGAGTGGAAGGATAGCATTAACAATATCCATGGGTTTCTAACTATTTTGTAGATCATGTCTCCAAGAAACAAAACTAAGGCTGAATTGTCCTAGAAAATATTTCATTGTGTTTTCATGGCCCAAAGTAATCTGGTGTAGTAAATAAAATCTGTGCCAATCACAAAAACGGCAGTGCCATATTGAAGGAATATCAATATAAAATAAATTCATTCTTTAATCATGAAACAAGATTTGTTTCTCTTTTGTTACTATATTAAAGGTTAATTAATATTTAATTTTCTAATTCAAAGTTAGTCAGTGGATATTTCAAAATCTACTAGTCAATTTTAAGTAAGCAAATTTTTTCTCCCTCTTAAGGTCTAAGGGGCACTGTATCACAAACCTAAAGCAAAAAAAGAAAAAAACCACTCTATGTAAAGGGGTAATCCATCTCTACTATGGAAATCTTTGCTGAGAAAAAACTACTAGTACATTTTCAATAGCCTTCTTTGCTGAATAAGAGATAATGTTTGGAGTACAATTATTCCTTCCTATATTCACCATACAATCATTAAGTTATCTACCCTGAAGTCCATTTTCATTCTGCTTTTATACTTAACAGGCAGCCCAGTTCCAGACCTACAACAAGCACGGGTCAATATAATAAGTAATAATGTCTGTAATGCACCATCTAGTTATAATGGAGCCATCCTGCCTGGAATGCTATGTGCTGGACTATCTCAAGGTGGAGTGGATGCATGCCAGGTAAGTTCAAGACAATGTTATCCACGTCATCAGCCAAGTTTATAAGCACTTACTAGCATGTCATATTGTGATAGACAGAAAGGTATCATTATAATACAGAGCCCTGATCCTCTAAAAATGTATGGTCTAGATTTTACAGATTCTTATATGAAGTTGATCTATCATGAAACACTGATTCTGAGAAGCCAAGTTGCAAAGTGGTTAACTATCAAGCTCAAGAACGAGACAGACCCGGGTTTGAATTCCTTAACCTCTATTACCAATCCTTTCATCTATAAAATTGGGATAAGAATAGTATCTAACTTTTTAGGTACCACTAAAGATTAGATGGAGATTAAATATGTCAGGCACGCACTAAGCAAGAAAGCTCAGCTATCTCAACTATTTCTACTGTTGTTGTCAACCTAGACCATGATCACTGACATCAATAACTTTCACCTCAACCTTCTACTATGAAGACTTAAATAAATCACTCATCTAAGAGTTGTAGATAATTGATTTTAAAAATATAAATAACACCTGAATATCAGCACCTTGAAGATAAAAAAATTATACAAAGAGCTTAGTTACCTGAGTCACCATAGCTCCCATAATTGTTAAATAGCACTAATGAAGGAAAAGAAAAAACTATTTAGATCTACTTTGTAATTTTCAACCAAATATAAAAACACTAACAATAAATATGAATTCTTACTCTAATGTAATTAGAATAAGATTTTTTTTGGAAGGTATGTTGCTATTTATTTATTTATTTTTAATAGATCTTTACTGTAGCATAATTGCTTCACAATACTGTGTTAGTTTCTGTTGCACAACAAAGAGAGAGAATCAGCCATATGCATACACGTGTCCCCATATCCCTTCCCTCTTGAGCCTCCCTCCCATCTTCCCTATCCCACCCTTCTAGGTTATCGCAAAGCACACAGCCGGTCTCCCTGTGCTATGCTGCTGCTTCCTACCAGCCAACTATTTTACATCTGGTAGTGTACATATGTTGATGTTACTCTCACTTCGGCCCAGCTTCGCCCTCCCACCCCATGTCATCAAGTCCATTCTCTATGCCTCTTTATTCCTGCCCTGCAACTAAGTTCACCGGTACTTTTTTTTTTTTAGATTCCATATATATGCATTAGCATACAGTATTTGTTTTTCTCTTAGAATAAGATTTTAATACTAAATTTTTAATTAAACTATCTAAACAACTGATGTGGTTATATTTTTTAATAGATTTTATTCCTATGTCTGAAACCCAACCCC
The DNA here is from genome assembly GCF_059928025.1 of Delphinapterus leucas. Classification (NCBI taxonomy): domain Eukaryota; kingdom Metazoa; phylum Chordata; class Mammalia; order Artiodactyla; family Monodontidae; genus Delphinapterus; species Delphinapterus leucas. The sequence continues at coordinate 103,028 of NW_028322269.1, read as the reverse complement.
ATACAGTAACAGCAACAACTACTTAGTATCCAAAATTACATTTTTGGAATTAAGAAAAATCAATCTGTTTTCTTTTTTTTTTTTTTTTTTTTTTTGGTACGCGGGCCTCTCACTGTTGTGGCCTCTCCTGTTGCGGAGCACAGGCTCCGGACGCGCAGGCTCAGCGGCCATGGCTCACGGGCCCAGCCGCTCCGCGGCATGTGGGATCTACCCAGACCAGGGCACGAACCCGTGTCCCCTGCACTGGCAGGCGGACTCTCAACCACTGCACCACCAGGGAAGCCCCAATCTGTCTTCTTGATGAATCTGCTACTGCTTTCCTGACTGAATCATAAGCAGAAAAATGAGGTTTATTCTTTCCTTAAACATTGCTGACTTTTATATTTAGTGCTTACATTCTTGAAAAAGAGGATAAGTAGTAGTTCTTACATAGTTTTGGCAAAGACCCCAATCCATTTCCCCAAAATGAAACATTTTTCTTGACTACAAGCTGTGTGGGGGTGGAGGGGAATTGTTTATCAATTTTCAAGACACTGTTAATTACCCACTGGTTTTTATTCACTTTAAGTGGAGATGTCTTGATGGTAGGGAATGCTTCTTGTTCCCCTTCCCATTTTCTTCTTTTCTATTGCTAGCCCTGTAACAACAAATTCTCAACTTTCATAGTAGTTTTACAAAGAATTCACCAATCAAGTAAGCAACAAACCTTTACACGATAATTTCAGATCTACTAACAGCATTAATTAGAACTGACTTAAGAATATACATGAGATATAAAAGGGTGTTTATTCATGCTTTACTCATGATACACTTTACCTTCTGCATATACAGATTCTGCTCTTCCTCCAAGCTCAGTTCAGGCCATAACTCACCATGAAACTTTCCTGTGTGTTCCACTCTGGGTCTCACTGATTTTTAGCTGAAATACTATATATAATACATAGAGTTTATGCCTCAAAAAAATAGCACTTTACATAAGAGCTTATGAGATCCTGTTTGTTTTTGTTCATTTATTTTTTTTAATTGCATTATTTGCTTTTTATGTGCCAGACTCTGTGCTTACACAGTATCACCTGAACTCAGCAAGTCTATGGTCTAGAAGAGAGACCACAGGCTCAGATATCTGCCCAATCAGGCAGTGAAGCTGCCCAGATATAGGAAAAATTACATGTCCCACTTAGTTTAATATTTGCTTGCCCACTCTTGGTAAGACATTATGCAAAGAAATCTCTTACTATAGAAGAAGTAGAAGAAAAACACAATGATGGGAGAGTGCTGAGAACTGATAAACTGGAGCACATGTGCAACATCTAAAGGAGGCAGATGCCAATCACCTCCATGCAGTGCTTGCTATCAAGCTGGTAATTCAGACACTAACCCTCCTCCCCATCTAAACCAGTAATTAAGTAGGCATGGAAGAACTAGCTACTATTAAGAGCAGTCAAATGAACAGCAAACTATTCTAGAAGCATACTTGGTGATAACAGCTGAGTTTTATTAGTACTATTTACCAGGCTATACTCAGATTGCTATGCATGTTAAACTCATTTAAACACATTAAAATATTATTTACAGATGAGGAAGCTGAGGTACAAAGGGCTATTAAGTAGCTTACTGAAAATCATATAGCTAGTAAGTAGAGGATTCAAACCTATGCTAACTCCAGAACCCACAGACTTAACCCATTATACAGCATGTAAGATATCCTAACTTTTCTCCCCAAATAGATTATTACATGCACAAATATTTAGTTGGTTGGCTTATTATTATAATTTGCTGGTAAATATTTCATACGGAGTGTTTTACTCATTGCCATATAAATTTCTATTATTCACCAAAAGAATACTTTTTGATACACTGTATATCAAACACCATGCATTGTGCTATGAATAGGAAGATAAGTGAAATTTCTAAAAACTTATTCATTCAACAGACATTTTCTTAGCATTTCCTTTGGGCTAGAGGCTTAGCATATAGCAGTGTCCAGAATATGTATGCCCCCTTCCCTTATGGACCTTACAGTAAAGCCTGAAAAACAGACACTGAACAAGTATCATAAATGCAATGAGAGTTGCAGAGATGTGCAGCTGCTACAACTAGGGGAGCTAATCCAGTGGGAGTAAGTTCAAACAGGCACACAAATGTGCACGTACAAAATAATGAAGCAGCAGTGAAAGTACCCACAGGATGTGGGAATGCAGGCAGTGAAAAACTAATCTAGCCCAAAGCTGGAAGTGGTGACAGTGGGGAGGAAAGGTGCAGGTGAGGGATGGCCCCCTGAAGGAGGTGAGCCTGGAATGAGTAGCAGACTGGTGGAGTCTGGAAAATATGCTTCTCATCTTCTCACAGTTGCTGAAGGAGCAACACGTGTACTTGGAAGATTTTGTTAATTTTCGCGTGACTTGGTATTTAGTATTTCAACAGGAAATGTCAGAATAACTTTACTGTCATACTGGATGTGACTTCTACTGCCATAGAAGTAAACTCAATACTTTGGCATTGTTTTCACACTTAAATAATCAATCTTTCTGTTTCCTTCAGGGGGACTCTGGTGGCCCACTAGTACAAGAAGACGCACGGCAGCTCTGGTTCCTCGTGGGGATAGTAAGCTGGGGGGATCAGTGTGCTCTGCCAGATAAGCCAGGGGTGTATACTCGAGTGACAGCCTACCGTGAATGGATAAACCAACACGCTGGGATCTAGTGCAATAAATAACATCTCTGTTGCAGAGTCTGAATGCAGTTGTGCCTGTCTAAAATTCTAAAACTTTTCAGCTGCAAAAAGAAACAAAGTGTTCTATTTTAACATTCTGTTACATAAATACTGAAGATTAAATACTATTTAACTTTTAGCTGTTACTATGGGTTTTATATTGCTCAAGAAAATTATATGAATGTTGCATGGTAATGTGCCAGGGGGAACACTGTAAACTAGTTATAGAGGTAACAATTATACTATACTTGTGATAACATAAATGCTAGTAGTGAGAGAAACAGATACCCTGAGAGTGGAAACTAAAGGAAACTGCACAAGTCTGCAAGGTCAGAGGAGTTTCCTCTGTGGAAGTCTCATCAAAGCTGATAAATGTTCAAAGTATACAAACCTGCAAAGAAAGAAGTTGTAGATAACATTTAAGACAGAACAGTATGAGACAAAAAAAATACTATATTTTGAGAAAGGAAATTGAGTTATTTGTAGTGAGGTGGATGGACCTAGAGTCTGTCATACAGAGTGAAGTAAGTCAGAAAGAGAGAAACAAATGCCATATGCTAACACATATATATGGAATCTAAAAAAAAAATGGTTCTGAAAAACCTAGGGGCAGGACAGGAATAAAAATGCAGACGTAGAGAATGGACTTGAGGACACGGGGAGGGTGAAGGGTAAGCTGGGACGAAGTGAGAGAGTGGCATGGACATATATACACTACCAAATGTAAAATAGATAGCTAGTGGGAAGAAGCCGCAAAGCACAGGGAGATCAGCTCGTTACCTTGTGTCTACCTAGAAGGGTGGGATAGAGAGGGTAGGAGGGAGACTCAAGAGGGAGGGGATATGGGGATATATGTATACGTATAGCTGATTCACTTTGTTATACAGCAGCAACTAACACAACAATGTAAAACGCAATTATACTCCAATAAAGATGTAAAAAAAAAAAGAAAAGAAAAATACTATTTTTTTAAATTTCTGGTTACTTAATATTTTATAGGAGGCGTTACGCCCTAAAAGTACAAGTACGAAGTCATTGTACAGTCCTACAGCAGTCTTAATTACCCTGTAAGAACATGCTCCCATAGGAACTAACCAATGAATTTCAGGCATTTACGATCAAAGCTAGAATATTCACTCCTCACCAGAGACCCAAAGAATTATAATTTTCATGATAACTTTTATTTAAAATATTCTTTATCTATGTGAATGAGAGAATTTATCGCCTCCATGGGGGCGGGGGGGGGAATGGGAAGAGTTGGTTTGCAAAAAAAACCCAAAAAGTTAAATAGCTTAATTTCAATAAAATTATCTTAATGAAGAAACTTTTCTCTCTCTCCTTCTTTCTCTTTCTCCCTCTCTCCTGCCCTCCCTCCCTTAAACACACACACACACACACACGCACACACACACCAAAAGAACACAAATAAAATTTATTAACATTTAATGGCACAGCAATTTATACAGTCTGAATTATGATTGTTACTGAATTTTTACGGGATTCTAGCAGAGTTAAAGTTTGCTTATGCATGATCATCTATGTGTCAGAACTTCCTCATTCTAAAAGCTAACTTATGACACCTGGGTATCAGAACAACTACATGCATTGTGATGAAAACGTCTTGTATTTCCTCATGTAAAACTGTGAAGAGACCTACACTGAAATCACTTACTTTACAGAAGTTGAAAATTTAACCAACTCTGTGAAATGTACAAATAAATCATTGGTATACCTTACTTCAAATAAACTATTTTAAAATCATTTCTCTGCCTAAGTATTTACGGAAGTTATGACTTACGAAGGACAATCCAAAACAATTTATTTAACTGGTTCTCAAACAATAGAATGGCCAACTAGATTCTGAAGGCTTGGCACTTTCTGCTGCCTTATAATCAAGCTCTGTAACTAAGGCAAGCGTCCAGCTTGAAACTCCCTGGTTGCACCCTGTGAGGACAATATTAAACTGGCCATTCACAGTAAGCCTCAGGGGAGTGTGTTTGTGTATGGGTGTGTTGGTGTGTTTGTATGTGTGTGCATGTGCCTTCACATAATCATAAACATACTAGTTTATTTCTACACATTGAACGCTATATAAAGGAACATACTTATTTAGCAGAAAATAGAGCAAATTCAATTATTTATTGAAAATAAAATAGTAAATATTCATAGTTTTATGAAAAGATATTTGAACACCAGAAGAACACCTATTTTAAGAGATTTTTTTTAATGTTCTGATGAGATCTATCTTCTTGATAGCTAAGTAACTCCATGAAAGCAATTTTGAATATTTATGGAAGGCATGGTGATTCATAAATCTTTTCAGTTCTTAAAAAAATCATTCTGGAAACTCTGGAAGAAACATTCTAGAACCTTAATTCAGTGCCAGGAAGAGTTATTAATACGAGGGAGAGTCCTTTTCATCATAGAGAAAACACACAGATGAACCAATTTTTTTAAATGGCAAACAAAGTGAATATTTGATGTTCAAACTAAATACTCCTGAGTTTAAAATAGTCAACAGAGCTAATAAAAAGGGAATTATTCAAGAAAGTTTAGAGCAAGCAATTGACTGTTTCACTCCTGGGAAGTCTTAATTACAGAGTGTAGATCATTCATTTAGCAAATTTATTGAGCCCTATATATTTCAGGCTCTCTACTATACTACTCTCTACTATACACTAATAAAACTAAGATAAACAAGACATAGTCCCTGCCTTTAAGACACTCAATATATTGTATGACAGAAATATAATATAACGGAGGCAATGATAAAGAGTAGGATATTTATTATAGGATAACAAAAAAAGGGGGTAGTTCTAGAAGACTCAGGGAAAATATAATAATATCAAAAGTGAGTCTTCCAGACCATCAATTTGCCATGAACAATACTAATTACTGTGTGGTTAGAGAGAAGGGAGCTAAGAACTCCTCAGGTTATTTATTTAAATATGTCACAAGCTCTCATTTATACAATTCAATTCCTATTTTCCTATTTGCTAAACATTAATCTTCAAACAGAGCCAAAATACAATTTTTTATGTCCACATAATCCAAATCTCAAAATCCAGTCCATTCTGCTTCTAATCAGTTTAATTAATCTCCTTTGGGGAAAACAGATCATCCCCACTCCCCTACATTTCTAGTGATTCATTTCTGTAAGAATCAGCTGTCTTTTGAAGGAACAGTTTTCTTATCATGAGAGATAATTAAGCAGAAGCTGGATAATAACCTGAAGAAATGTTTTAGAAGATTTCTGCAATGGGTCAGGCTTAAAAGCAGACTATTTCCATGGTGATTTCCAGACTAAGATTCTACCCATGATAAGCAAATAGTTTTGAGGGAGCATAACATCTGAGAAAAAGAAGAATTTCAGCATATTAGGATATCTGTTTGTTTAATCTGGTTCACAACCATGAAACAAATCATCAAGAGCAAAGAAATCAAACTGATCAAAATTCAAATTAAGTAGAAAACCATTCTGGAGAAAAAGAGAACTGAATGAAATGAGAAATTAATTCAAAAAGCAGACAGAGCTCAGGCATTTTCCTACCTCCAATCATACAACTTAGACTGAAATTACTTATGCAATAAAAATCTGTTGATATAATATTAATAAAGGTTTTCTCCCTGCAAAATTCATCCATCTAACCATTCATTTTTTTACCCATTCATTTGTTTATCAATAGCTTTTGAGCACTGACAATTTGCCAGGCACTATTGTAGGCTAGCCAAGTCAACTTCAAGGAAAGAACAAGAAAGGCAGAGGAAGAAGCAAGTGTAAAAGTCCTGAGGTGACTACAAGTTTGTGAGTTTGAGGAACAGTAAGAAGTCAATGCGGCTAGAGCAAAACTAATATAAGAGAGACTAGTGTTAGAAGAGGTTGAAGAAATAAGCGTGGGGGCCATCTAAAGAAGTTTTTATTTTATTCTAAATGTGAAGGCAAAATTCTGAAGGGAAATTATATGATCAATTTTCTATTTTCTAAAGATTAAACTGGTGAAACCAAGGTTAATCATCAGTTAGATCCGTTAAACCTGTAACCTGCCTTCACTAATCAAGCTCCCTTTAATTGTTACTACAAAAACGTGCATGCCCTCCAAGTGGCATGTAACCTAAACAATAAGATGTTTGCCCAAGTTGTGTCCAGTTCAAGCTCCAGCCAATTAAGACTGGTTGGGACCACTGACCCTCCAACTGCGCATGCCTGAATGACCACTTGGTGACTTTTTAATGTCAGAGGGCTAGGTGTTCTGGCACCCTCAGAACATGCCAACCCCACCATTTTCTGACCATGAGTTCTGTGAAGAAGCCTGTAGCTTAGTTACACTTGTGCAGCACCATGATTACCTCACCTTTTTCTTATTTCCAATCATCTTTCCCCATGCTCCCCACACCTCAGACCACCCTGCTTCTTTATCCCATAAATATCCCAAGCCTCTCCCTCCTCCCTTTGGGGAGGCCGATTTGAGATTTTGTTCTCCCATCTCCTCACTTGGCTGTCTCATAAATATGAAACAGTCCCCCTAAAGCTGAGTTCCTCTGCTGAGTTTATGATTAACCTCTCTATCCAAAACTTGTTCCCTTTTTTGCCCCATACCTATTCCCCCTCAAGATTGAGAAGTATCAAAGAAAACGGGGGATTGACACTGAGAAGGACCCTATGGGGTCCTCCTAGCACAAAAGTCTTACCATGTCCCCTCTGTTTCTTGCTCATAGGCCTTCCCTGATTTCCAAAGAGCAGATTCAAACAGTTACTAATTAGGGAGGTTAGGGAATACAGAAACAAAGGAAAGCAGCGAAGAGAAAACTGTGCAGTGATAAAGTAGAATACTAGTTCCTCCTCAAAGTACATACACAACAATCTGATACTTTTCTTTGAGTTCCTTGACAGGAACTAAAGCCCTCACCCAGGTGGAGGTTGGTAACTTCAGGCTGAGCATAAGCACATTGACCCCAGACCACTTAGAACCAGAAGGCTGATGACTGAGATTCATGGACCACCACCCTGATACCTCACCACCAACCAATCATGCATCCTGCAGCCCTCCCCCTAAATTTGTCTTTAAAAATTCTTCCCAGGGCTTCCCTGGTGGTGCAGTGGTTGAGAATCTGCCTGCTAATGCAGGGGACGTGGGTTCGAGCCCTGGTCTGGGAGGATCCCACATGCCGTGGAGCAACTAGGCCCATGAGCCACAACTACTGAGCCTGCGTGTCTGGAGCCTGTGCTCCACAACAAGAGAGGCCGCGATAGTGAGAGGCCCACGCACCGCAATGAAGAGTGGCCCCTGCTTGCCACAACTAGAGAAAGCCCTCGCACAGAAACAAAGATGCAACACAGCAAAAATAAATAAATTTAAAAAAAAAATTCTTCCTAGAAGACTACTGGGGAATTTGGGTATTTGGGGCATGAGCCTCCCATACTCCTTGCTTGGCCCTTGCAATAAACCTTTCTCTGCCTCAAATTCCAATGTGTCAGCTTGTTTGGTCTCACTGAGCATCAGGCACACAAACTTGAGTTCAACAACAAATACACCCTTTCTCTGCTGCAACCCTCTGCAGTCTCCACATTTGACTTGCTGTGCATCAGGCAAATGAACTTGGTTTGGTAACGCTGGCTACCCTAAGAGAAAGAGCTACAAGAGGACAAAAGAAGGGAGATGAGTCAGAAGACTAATGCAGTAATCCAGGGAAAAGATGGGACTGACTTGGATTAAGGAGCTAACAAGATGGTGAAGATGGTGACAAATAGTGGAATTCAGAAAATATTTGTAGGGAGAAACAACAGGAATTTCTAATAGACTAGATTTAGGGACTGAGGGAAAGGAAGAGATCTAGGTTGACTCAAATTTTGGGCCTGAACCACTGAGATAGGAAATTTGGGAGGAGCAAGTTTGGGGTGTGGGGAAACTATAACAGTTTATTTCTGAATCTGTTACGTTTTGAAATTTGCAAGCAATAAGGTGAGGTAAACAACTATGAACGCACATCTGTAGCTCAGGGGAGGGATTGAGACCTGAAATTCTATCTGATGGCATTTACAATTTCAGGGAAGTAGGAGACAAAAGCCATATTGGATGACTAGAAGAGGGAGTGGGAAATGTAGCTTTTAGAAAATATAAGGAAATATCTTAATGATCAAGATATATTTTGATATCTAAAGAAGATGAAAGAGTGATTTTAGTATCAGAACAAAATGGGATTTAAAGGAAAGTTAAATTTGATTTTATTAAAATTAAGAACTTTCTATTCAAAAGACACTATTAAGGAATAAAAAGGTAAAATGAGAGTGAGAAGATATTTGCAATACACATGACAAATACCTTGTATCTAGAATGTGTAGGGAATGACTACAGATCAAAAGGAAAAAGATAACTCAATAGAAAAATGGACAAATGATTGGAACAGGCATATCAGAACAAAAGAGAAATTTAAATGGCCAATAAATGTAAGACAAGGGGCTCAAGCTTATTAGAAATAAGGAAATGTAAAATAAAGCCACTGTAATATATCACAACTACACACTTACCAATGGATAAAAATGGAAAGTCTGAGGATATCAAGCACTGGTAAGGATGGAGGAGTGTAAATTGCTTTAACTTGGAAAAAAATTAGCATTATCAAATAAAGGATATCATATGCATATCCTATGATCTAGCAATTCTACTCCAAAGTGAATACTCTAGAAATGGGTGCACATGTGCAGGAATATTCAAAGCAGCATTATTCTTCATAGCCAAACAGTGGAACAACCAAATGTCCATCAACAATAAAATGAATAAATAAATCTTGTTATATTCATACAATGGAATACAATACAGCAACAAAAATGAATGGACTAGAGTCACACCTAACAACAAGGCTGAACTTTAAAAAACACAAAGTTAAACAAAAGAAGCCAGTCACTAAAGAATGCATACTATACTATTTGTTTAAAGGTCTACATTGTTTAGGAATTCATTCTTACTCATTAAAAGCTATTTTTTTAAAAAAGCAAGTAATTTATTACCAAAAAATACAAGACAATATTTACCTTTAGAGGAGAAGGGTGGAATTGTAATCACAAAGGGAAAGGCTGGTTTGTTAGTAAACTTCAATGGATATATGCTTTATAGCAAGCCATTAAGTTGTACGTTTATGTTTTACATGCTTTCCCATATGTGTATTGTTTCTCACATCTCTGATGCAGAACATCTGTGGGCATTCCAGACATGGTGAGGGGAAGCAATCTATAATTCTCAGGTCATTCAGGAAAGAATCTTTGAAGAAAATATATGAAACTCTTTTTTTAAGGTATATATCATGACAGCAGAAAAAAAGCATTTTCTTTCTGTTCATGATCCACACTAATCTTTTAAAACTTGTTTTTATTTGAATTTTAAAGATCTAGCAGGATCGCCTATTAGCGTTAACATTGTTACTATACTTAAACATTTCTAATGTGCATGGTACTATTCAAATATTCGATTCTCTTTCTTCCACAATTAGTTAATTTTCCTAAACTATAAGTTTTTGAGGGTAAAATAAAAAGATACATAAAATCCCATTTTGTAACAAGAGGCCAGATCAAATGATTCAGAGTTAAATTATTCACGTTAAATGATTCAGGTTAAATAATTGTACTTGAAATAATAAAAATGGTTTAATAAAAGGTTGTGTGTTTTGTTTGTTTGTAAACAGAAGATTTCTTGAACATTTCATTCAGCTTGTACTAATACACCCCTTCCTTAAAATCTCACCGAACTCCTTATTATAATAAAAATGTTCTTCTGTTTTGGGCCTTAACTCTTATAAGAGTGGAGAATCCCAGCGACTTGATACATCCTCTGAAGTCCCCCTAGCCACTGCCTCCAATAAAACTCCCTTGATGGAAGGAAAGAAAACTAAAGCTTCCATACATATCAATGCAATGAAAGCAGATGCTGAGAGGAAAGGTACAAAAGGTACTGGTAAAATCTTCTGGGTTTCAAGTGAGTCAGCCAGAAGTAGTGTTCTATTACAGTTTTTAAACTACTGTAGCTTTTTCTGAATTTTTAAACTGCCTTTCTAGTTCTAATGCTGTCCTAACTCAACACCTCTCATACTCATATGGGCCACTTGAAAAAAACCCTGCTTTTTGCTCTTTTTGTGATGATTTTATGCATCCTCACAGGGTAATTTCACTGACATTTTGTCGTCCTGAACAGGCTTAGGATGCAACCTTGTTTCTTTTCAACCTTAAATATATCACCTTCTCTCTACTTTTCACAGAGCAATTTTATGAGAAAGATATAAATTTGAATGAACTGTCAAAATCATAAGCAATAAAAATAGGATTATAAAGAACTCATCAACACTAGCTCCAAAGATGTTTATACCACATACTTGGACGAATTAAAAAAAAAAAAACACTTTAAAATTATCCTACAGATGTTAAGGTCTATATAATTATATTATTCTGGTTAAAAAAAAGAAATCTCCATTTGGTTTGTAGCACTTATCAGAAGAAGAAAACTTTCTTCTTCTAAAACTCTGAAGATTTTTACAATCCCTTCTCTAGAACTTTTCTCTATAGAAGACTTGTCAAGCATGTCTTATATAAATCTACTGTAACTTCATTATTTTTCCAAACCTGGCTCAGGAAACATCAATTGCAAAATGAAATGCCCTTAAGTTTAGGGCAACACTTACCCATGGTGTCGCCGGCAAAGCCCACTGGGGTCCCTGGGAAAAATTCGATGGAACCTAGGTGATAAGGTCTACCTTCTTTTGTGCTTAGTCTAGTTTCACTTGTCTATAGAAGCTGCGTCTAGAAGTCTTGCACCTAACACGCTGGGTTAGCACTCCCAGCATCGAAACGCTGTGCCGGACACTTCAGCGGCTGTACGCAGAAACACCACACACAGCACCCCAGTCCAAGATGGCGGCGGAGGTCTGTGTTTATAGCGGCTGCGCCCGCCCGGCGCTGTGATCTGGGCGTGAGCAGCACAGCTCCGCCCACCTCGCGAGAACTGCGCCCACCTGAGAGAACTCTGCCAGCTTATGAGAATCCTATAAAGCAGCCCTGATGCCGGCCTGTCAGGGAGAACCGTTTACTCTAGAGCTGGAGCTCGAAACTCTTCTGTTCTTGGATCCTAGAATAGCGCTTTCCCTTGCTTCTGAACCAAACTCGGTCTCATTATGTTGATGAGTAAGACATCGGTCAGGAGGACCCTTGTTGGGGCCTGACTCCAAAGGGTCAGTAGCAATGGCGTGAGATTGAAATGAAGACTTCCTTTCTAGATACCCAGATGTAAGTGTGACTTTCATTTCTCTGTAGGTTCATATAATCTGTTAGATAAATGCCAGCTTAGAGATATAATTGTAGAGCTCAACTCAAGGCAAATTTTAAGGAAATTAGAATAACTCTTGCAGAGAAGGACCCCTCTAATTAGAGGGATTCTTCTACCCTGACTCAAAAATAAGATTTTTTTTTATTATACTCTTCTAAAATACGTTCTTAAATTTTAAAACTAAAATTGAAAATTTTTAAATAATAATTTAAAATTGGACCAAATAAACAGGCTCATAAATGAGACAAAGAAAAAGGAGGAATAAGAGATAGAGGGCCTATAGTCTATGACAGTATTCTCCAGGATAATGTTTGCCTCAAGCAGACTTGATATCCAACACTTAAAAGAAAATATTTACTAATATGTGAGTATATATTTCAAATTACTTACATACATATGGAAAAGTTTAATAGGATCCTACATTTTGACATATTGGATTTTAATTGTTGAAATAAGTTTTTAACATTTAAGAAAGCAAGATGTGTGTATGTATATTTACAGGTTAGGTTTCTTATAGAACTCAATAATAGTGAATGATATAATCATTGGGACTGAGGAAACAAAAATATATAGCAATTAACCTTATGACCAGTTTATGTCACAGGTTTCTCATGAGATTTACACAATCACACAGCAGATGTACACAGACTTTCCACAAAATTCTTTTCAATAGACTCTCAACCACTGAGCCACCAGGGAAGCCCCAAGTACTTTTTAAAGATTGAAATATCTTTATGTTTTATCCTTTGTGATTTTTCAAACTTTCCCTTCATTAAATATCTATTTGAAAACTAGACAGAAAAGTGCATAACATGTATTTTATACTTATTTTTAAAAGAGATCCATTTTATAAAGCAGAAACTAACACACCATTGTAAAGCAATTATACTCCAATAAAGATGTTTTTTTTTAAAAAAGAGAGAGATCCATTTTAAAATTTCACCTGAAATGTTAAAAATGGCTATACATGGGGGCTTCCCTGGTGGCGCAGTGGTTGAGAGTCCACCTGCCAATGCAGGGGACACGGGTTCATGCCCCGGTCCGGGAAGATCCCACATGCCGTGGAGGGGCTGGGCCCGTGAGCCATGGCTGCTGAGCCTGCGCGTCCGGAGCCTGTGCTCCGCAACGGGAGAGGCCACAACAGTGAGAGGCCCGCGTACTCCAAAAAAAACAAAAAATGGCTATACATGAATAAGTCATAATTTTTTTAAATATACACTTTACAGGAATGTATTGTGTAAACGTTATAATAATGGAAAAGAATGAAAAGCTTTAAAAAAATCAGTGACTGCTAATAATATCAATTTTCACTTTCTCATATTCTCTTCCAGTTCTCATCCAAATATATGTATAATTTTACATTTTGGTTCCCAAACTGGCCCCTGTACACAGAAGGAAAGGACAGACTGAAGCAAGAGGCAGACCACCTCAGACTGGTAGGTGGCAATTTTAGTAAACAAGAGAACTCACACTCCAGGCTTGTCTTGGGTGGCCACAAGAAGAGCAGATCTCCACTCCTGTCCACCAAAATCTTTAAAGTTTACAGTATTTAGAGGACTTAACTGAGCTCAGTCACATATACAGTCCAGATGATCTCAGCAACACATTGCTCTCTCAAGGCTGAGTCCTTGAAAATGGCTCCCACTATGGGAATAGTGGGAAGAACATACATCCCAAGGACAGGAGAGGGGCGAGGAGCCTCCAGTTGCCCAGGTCCAGCTTGTGAGTCAGCTGGCAGTCATGTCCTTTCCATGACCTTCTCCAACAATACAGAACAATTTTGTATTCTGCCTTATTCACTTTATATTTTATCTTTAACATTAGTTTATGCTGTTTCATGATAATTATCAAAAGGTTTTAGGTTTTCACTTACTTTATATGTCAATGTGTCCATTAATATTTACTTAAAAATTAGTTTTTAAATAATTCTTATCTAAATCCAATGATTGATTAGTTGATTTTTAATGATAGCTTTTAAAGTGGACACAGATTTATAATAAGAAAAAAAGAGATACTTTTTGAAAGTGTTCTAGTATACATCATCACAAATGTTAGATATATAGAGAAGACACTTTCAAACACATAAAATTATGGCATTTAAAAAGAAACTTAGAGTTGTAATTTCCATATAGCCCCTTTCTATGGAATCTTTCTTATATATAATTTTTTAAAGCTATGACCCTATGTTTTTCCTTGATACTCATTGCTTAAAAACTAATACTTTTATGAAAACCCCCATGTTTTGCTTTTTAAAAAATTTTTATTGAAGTATAGTTGCTGTACAATATTATATAAGTTACAGGTGTACAATATAGTGATTCACAATTTTTTAATTAATTTTTATTGGAGTATGGTTGCTTTACATATTCACAATTTTTAAAAAGGTTATACTCCATTTATAGTTACTATAAAATATTGGCTATATTTTCTGTGTTGTACAATATATCCTTGCAGCTTATTTTACACATAATAGTTTGTACCTCTTAATCCCCTACCCCTGAATTGCCCCTCCCCCCTTTCCTCTCCTCGTTGGTAACCACTAGTTTGTTCTCTAATCTGTGAGTCTAATTCTTTTTTGTTATATCCACTAGTTTGTTTTTGTTTTTTTTTTTTGGTGGTACACGGGCCTCTCACTGTTGTGGCCTTTCCTGTTGTGGAGCACAGGCTCCGGACGTGCAGGCTCAGTGGCTCTGGCTCACGGACCTAGCCGCTCCGCGGCACACGGGATCTTCCCAGACCAGGACACGAACCCATGTCCCCTGCATCGGCAGGCGGACTCTCAACCACTGTGCCACCAAGGGAAGCCCTGTTGTATTTTTTATATTCCACATGTAGGTGATATCATACAGTATTTATCTTTCCCTGTCTGACTTATTTCACTTAGCATAATACCCTCCAAATCCATCCATGTTGTTGCAAATGGCAAAATTTCATTCTCTTTTACGGCTGAGTAGTGTTCCATTGTATATACATACCACATCTTCTTTATCCATTCATCTGTTGATGGATACTTAGGTTGCTTCCATATCTTGACAGTTGTAAATAATGCTACTATGAACATTGGGGTGCATGAATCTTTTCAAATTAGTGTGAAAACCCCTTTTAGTATAACTTAAAATCTGCCCTTTAAAGCTCATACTCAAACGTGCTTCTTTAGCTGGTATGATATTTTCTTGCCATAAACTCAAGTATACCCCCCAGAAAAGTAATTTTCTTAATTATTCCTCTTTCAAACTCCCATTCTGCCTAATGACTGCAGCTGTACACTCTATTTTTGGTAGATTTAGCCAATTCAGGCTTTTCTTAGGCAGTCTGGGGTTTTCTCTAGCGAGTTACCATACTCCTCCCTGTTCTCTAAGTTCCAGGTGACCCAGCTTACATAGTGTCAAAGCACTGGGTTGAGGGGGCTGATCTACAGTCATAATCTGTCCAGACTGTCACCTCACTGGCGCAGTCTACAGGTCAGTCAGCTTTCTCACACATTCATTTCTACACAGTGCTTAGAAGCATAGAATAAATAGACTATTATCCCCCACTCTTCTCAGTCACCATCACACTCATCAAGCCTACCTCAGGATCTCACTGCCTCAATACACTGTGAAGTCTCTCTATTCAAGGGCTTAAGCACCATGATGGCACAAAGAACTCAGGAAGGTGCAAGATCACATGACTTTATGAACTTCAAATGATTAAGCAGTATATTTTGAGAAGCTCACATGGAAAAAGTAGGGACTGACCTAATCTTAAAGGATGAATAGATTTACATAGACAAGTATGTAAGAAGAGCATACTAGATATTTTGAAGAATAGTACAAAAGCCTAGCCTGGAATGCTCAAATAAATACAATTAAAGTAGAAATTGTTAAAGAATGCAAATGTTTCTGATCCAGGTCCTATTAATAATTGATACGAGAACCACCGTGATGGTTTTTCATTCTGATACAAATATCATTACTCTGATGACCTTTACCTTTACATGTTTGGGAGGAAAAAAAGAGGGGAAGCACAGTTTAGAACAATGATTCTACTTGACCATATAAGTATGAATCTCTTTAACAAAGACTGTTACCCAAGGAAGCCTTCTCTCCCAGCATAACTGGATTTTCCCTTACTACTGGTCCCTGGCCTCTGGCAAATTCATTTTCTTCCAAGTGGCTAAACATTAGAATGTGTCAAATCTAGTCTCCACAGCACTATCTAAACTTGCTGCTAAGAACAAGAATGCTGTCTAGGGCTTCCCTGGTGGCGCAGTGGTTGAGAGTCCGCCTGCCGGTGCAGGGGACGCGGGTTCGTGCCCCGGTCCGGGAGGATCCCGCGTGTCGCGGAGCGGCTGGGCCCGTGAGCCGTGGCCGCTGGGCCTGCACGTCCGGAGCCTGTGCTCCGCAACGGGAGAGGCCACGGCAGTGAGAGGCCCGCGTACCGCAAAAAAAAAAAAAAAAAAGAATGCTGTCTAAAAATTTGAAAAATTACTGGTTAAACCCATGTATACTTTTAATAAAAAATCAACACCCTTTGGGTTTCAGGGAATGAAAAATTCTTTAATGAGTGCTAGTATTAGGGTAGCAGTAAAAATTTCAGGGAGGAATTCAGAAAGGATGATATGAGTCAAAGGAGACAAGAGTTATGTGTTGGAGAGCATTCAGATTCTGGTGGGGGTGAGAACTTGGAGAGCCATTGGTCTTCCACCAAAAAGCAATAAAGAAACTGCCACAATCTAGGGAATAAGAAGGGCAGCTGCTCTCTTTAGATTCACAAAATGCAAAACTAAATAAAGGCTGACTGTCCTTCTCAAACCACGTAAACTTATTGTTTCCTCAGTCACAACAACTGAGAGTTTTAACTTGGGTCATATGATTATTATTTATGGAACAGCATATATACAGCTCATGTTTTACTAATGTACAAATAGGAAATTCTCAGAAAGTACTTTGAAGATGAAAAGTTGTATGAGTGCTAAGTATTATCATTACACCATTATCATAAAACACATAAAAGTCACAGTATCTTGTAAGCTAAATGGATGGAGAATGACTGTGCTGCACAGCACTCGGGGAGATGATGGCAAAGGGACAACCTCTGTGGAGAGAGCAGGCATGGACACCACCACAGAACAGGTAGGCTTAATGGGCTGGGCAGCAGGAGGGCTTGCCCTTGCTCCACAGGGAAATTTTCTGAAGGGACCAAATTCATTAAAGTAGCTTCATTTGTATTTTATAGTCTCAAAAAATGAACTTTATATGGAAGAAGGAACAATGTATATTCTAAATAAAAGAAAAATAAGAATGATTGATAAATTTTAATCATTAGAGTCTGTTTTGCTTGTTAGTTTTTGTGAGAAATATTTCCATCACAATTAAAACATTCATGAGAAGTATATGTATAAATTGCTGAAATTTCTGAAGTAAAATTGGGGCATTCTACTTTTTAAAAGATAATTTCACTTTGAAAATTGAAAGAACACAAGATAGTTATATGGATCTATTCTTTTGTTTTTTGGATCTATTCTTGATGTGTGTTGATACAGAGACATTAATATTTATGTTTATAATATGCTATTTTACCTATAGGAAGTGGTACATAAAAGTTTAGGTGTTAATGTTAATCACTGAAACATCACAGTGCTTCACTGCTATACATTTTTACTGGTGTGATTTAATATTTCAGTTGGAAACAAGAACAAGAAAAATTTATTGCTTTCCATTAGCAGTGCCACATGCTTAGACAGCAACTGGCCCGAAAGTTAAAGAAATGTGCTGACTGGTTCCATGGCACACAGATGGACAAATAATTTTTGACTCTTAAGCTAATCAAATTAGCACACAAAGATAAATGTTCACGTACAAATTACAGTCCTTCCTGTCACTCCAAAATGCACACCTTGATAGACACATTGGGCCTGACCCATGTTTTTAACAATTTTTAAACAACTTTTCTGGTTTTGATCTTGCCAACATCTAGATTCTAGGTGAACAGTTTAATATTGGGCAGAATATAACTTATTCAATAATCAGTCACTTTATACATTCACATAAATATTTAACTATAAGAGTACCCCTGAAATCTTTTCCATTAAATGGTGACTGTTAATTCCTATGATTTAATTAACAAAAATTCTAGTAAAAAATGTTTGGCCTTGTCTCTAATTAATGTGTTTTATTTCCATGTAAACTTGCTCAGTTCGTTAGGCTTCATAAATGATATATGAGAAATAATATATAGACAGACCCTGATTTCATACTTTCAAGGAAATAATTTTTATGTAAAACTCATCAGCAAGCCACACTTTCTAAAACTGCTAAATCAATCTCAATATCATTATTACACCTTACCATTATTACATCTTACCTTTATCACACCTGAATGGCTTCAAGATACACTTGGTGAATAAATAAAACTTTGGAAAATTAAGGCATGTTGCAGAAATAAAAACAAGTTTTTCTATTCCTCATGTCAACTCCCACCTAAGACCCAATTTCTGTTGAATAAGTAGTCTATTTTTCAACTGACAATCACATAATAACACTTTGAGAAAGTGGAATTTAAATGTCTCACATTGTTCTTAGAGAATAAAGAATCTGGATGTTTACAAAGTTTAATTTTTCTTTTCAATTTAGGGATACACACACACACACACACACACACCACTCACACAGAGGATAACTACTTTCCAAATCAATAAAATACTTTGTAAGTAGGAAGAATATCTGCATCTTTGAAAACTCAGGTGAGAATGACAGAAATACACACTTAGTTCATTTGCCTTTAGAATTAAGTTTTATTCACTAACCATAATTTTGCATTTGTGAATCAAGATAGTTTCATTTGCCTTTAGAATTAAGTTTTATTCACTAACCATAATTTTGCATTTGTGAATCAAGATAGTTAAGTCACTGTAGTGATCTTAGATTTTGGCTGTAAGATAAGTAAGAGTTGCAAGTTAGAGTGCCCTATATGATTTACTTTTCCTTCAGGAGACCAGGAAAGAATCCTAATCCAAATTCAAACCCTAACCCTAAATATGCTGCTGATAACCAAAGGAGAAATCTCTACCTAGAATGTTTGTCTTCCCTAGATTTGAAAGGTTCTAAAGAGAAAATATTGTCCTACAATTTCCACTTTTTTTAAATAAGGAAACAGGAATGGGTGATTTGCAAAATCCCTGCCATCTCCAAAGGGCCATGCATCTCTCATTTTAGGAAGTTTACACTGAAGAGAAGTTTGAAGTCAAACAATCTCTCTAGTAAACAAGTTGTTGTTTACAAGAATCACTTTTTTGTCACCTTATAGACAAATAAGGAGAAACAATAAATTAAATGTATCTGAATCTATAGGTTAAACTGTTGTAAAATTGACAATATAAAAATTTTTTGATCTACAAAAGCAGCATCTTTATATAGCTCAATCTGTTAGAAAAACACAGTTGAGATAAATAGAAAATATACTCCAAGTATTTGCCACATCAAATTTCACACTCCATTTATCACATTTTCATTGAAGTTTATTCCATGGCAAGCTGTATTGAAGAAAACACAGAGATATATACCTTTGGGTATGGAAGAGGTTGCTTTAGTATAATATACTAATCTACAAGAATTTAAGTTATGAGGGTTTTACCATACCATTTAGTCTTTTCTTTTTCCAAAAACTTTATATTATACATTGTTCTAGATTCAGTAAGTGAATTGGTCCAATTGAAAAGTGTTTTCCTCTAAACTTTTACATAGTGAGGTGTCCTTTAGGGTTTTTTATTTTATTATAGATCAAAAGAGTTCATGAACATCATACTTCCATGGAAATATTGAGATATTAATTTTTATGTGCAGGATGCAAACATAACTTTGACAAACAATATTTAAATAGTCAAAGTCAGTTTTCTTTTTAAGTAAAAGGAAATTTCTAAAAAGCTTAAGATTTGGAAATGTATCTGCTCTGGGGATCTAGTAAATATTTCTTCAGGGAATATTACCTTTCAGGGAATGACTGTTAACTAAAAACTAAATTTTCTGATAGATATTTGACTCTGTTTGCAAATAAAAATCAAACTAACATTAAGTGTTTTTAAACCAATCAACATTTAGCATAGTCATTTCAGTGAATGTTGATATATATATCGGATACATTTTTCACACACACAAACATACAAGCATACCTGGAATATTGTATGTATGGGTATAAAATATATAATATAAATAAAATATGTATATTATTTTAGTAATATAAATATGAAATATTTATATTAATATATATATAACAAACATAAAATACAAAAATATGTTATGGACTGAACTGTGTCCCCTCAAAATTCATATATTGAAGTCCTGACCTAATACCTCAAAATGTGATTGTATTTGGAGATAGGGTCTCCAAAGACACCTTAGGTTATGAGGAGGTCATTAGGTGGGCCCTAATCCAATGTGACTTGTGTCTTTATAAGAAGAGGAAACTAGGACACAGACATGAATAAAGAGAAGACTATGTATAGACATAAGGA
This sequence comes from Delphinapterus leucas, assembly GCF_059928025.1. Taxonomy (NCBI): domain Eukaryota; kingdom Metazoa; phylum Chordata; class Mammalia; order Artiodactyla; family Monodontidae; genus Delphinapterus; species Delphinapterus leucas. The sequence continues at coordinate 82,517 of NW_028322269.1, read as the reverse complement.
GAAAAATTCATCTATAAGCCAAAGAGAGAGGCCTCAGAAGAAACCAAACCTGCTGAAACCTTGATCTCAGACTTCTAGCCTCCAGATGACTTCTGAAGGCTGTTTTGATTAAGGCATTAAAAAGGCAGACTTGAGTCCTAAAATACTCATAGTTACTTTAAAGCTAAATAGCCTAAATATACCAGTAAAAGACATATATTAACAGAATGGATTGAAAAACATAATCCAGTCATATGTTGTCTACAAGAAACTCACTTCAAATATAACAATATAGGCAGATTAACTGTAAAAGAATGGCAAAAAGGCCTATCATGTAATATTATTTAAAACATTACTCAAAGGAAAGCAGGAGTGGCTAAATTAATATCAGATAAAGAAGTAGACTTCAGAGCAAAGAAAATTACCAGAATGGGACATTGTATAATGATAAAAGAGTCAATCAACCAAGATGACATACCAACCCTAAAAGTGTATGTACCAAACAGAGAAGCAAAATATGTGAAGAAAAGAAACTGAAAGGAGAAATTCAGAAGTCAAAATTACAGTTGTAGACTTCAACACCTCTCTCTCAATTGTTAAATATCTATGCAGAAAAACAAGATATAGAATAAACAATGCCAACATCAACAGGAGCTAGTCAACATTCATAGAAAACTCCAACAACAGCAGGACACATTCTTTTTAAGGACCCATAGAACATATGCCAAGGTATATTCAGTGCCATAAAACAAACCTCAACAAATTTAAAAGAATTTAAAAATCATATATAGCATGTCTTTCAACCACAGTGGAGTTCAACTAGAAGTCAACAAGGAAAAGGAGTATCTCAAAACACTTGTAAACTCAACAACACATTTCTAAGTAATCCAGAACTCGAAGAGAAATTCTAAAAGGGTGTTTTAAAAATACATGGAATGAAAATGAAAATAAAACACATGAAATTTGTAAGACACAGCTAAAACAGTGGTGAGATGGAAATTTATAGCATTAAAAGCATGCATTAGCAAAGAGAAAAAGTCTCAAATCAATAATTTAGGCTCCCAGGGAGCTTCCCTGGTGATGCATTGTTTAACAATCCACCTGCCAATGCAGGGGACGTGGGTCTGAGCCCTTGTCCAGGAAGATCCCACATGCCACGGAGCAACTAAGCCCGTGCACCACAACTACTGAGCCTGTGCTCTAGAACCCACGAGCCATAACTACTGAGCCCACATGCTGCAGCTACTGAAGCCTGCACACCTAGAGCCCGTGCTCCACAAGAGAAGCCACCGCAATGAGAAGCCCACACACCGCAACTAAGAGTAGCCCCCACTCCCCGCAACTAGGGAAAGCCCGTGTGCAGCAATGAAGACCCAACGCAGCCAAAAATAAACAAAATAAATTTTTTATAATAATAATTTAAGTTCCCACTGCAAGAACTTAGGAAAAGAAGAGTAAAGGAAACCCAAAGCAAGCAGAAAGATGGAAATAACAAAGATAAGCACAGAAATTAATGAGATGAAAAAAAAAAATGGTTCTTAGAAAAAAATCAATAAAATTAGCAAATCTCTGGAAAACTGACAAAGGAAAAAAAGAAAAAACACAAATTACCAATATCAGGAATGAAACAGGGGATATAGGTACACGTAGACATCAAAAGGATAAGGGAATACTACCAACAACTCTACACATAAATTTGACAATTTAGACAAAATGGACCAATTCTTTGAAAAACACAAACTATCCCAACTCAAACAATATGAAATAAATCATTGGAATAGACTCATAGTTATTAAGGAAACTGAAATTGCAATTTAAAAACACACACACACACAAAATCCAGTGAGGTTTATGCCAGAGTTGCAAGGCTGGTTCAATATTTTTTTTAAAAGCAATATAATCCACCATATTAACAAACTAAAGTAGAAACGTTACATATCATTGGATGTAAAAAGGTATTTGACAAGATTCAACACTGTTTCATGACAAAAACTCTAGGGAAAATAGGAATAGAGAGAAACTCTCAACTTGAAAAAAAATCTACAAAAAACTTAAAATAATGGTGAAAGACTAAATGCTATCCCACTAATATCAGGCACAGGACAAAAATGTCCACTCTCATGACTCTTTTTTTTTTTTTTTTTTTTTTGCAGTACACGGGCCTCTCACTGCTGTGGCCTCTCCCGTTGTGGAGCACAGGCTCCGGACGCACAGCCTCAGCAGCCATGGCTTACGGGCCCAGCCACTCCGTGGCATGTGGGATCTTCCCGGACCGGGGCACAAACCCGTGTCCCCTGCATCGGCAGGTGGACTCTCAACCACTGCGCCACCAGGGAAGCCCATGACGCTTATTTAACATAGTGATGAAGTTCTGGTCAGAGCAATCAGATAAGTAAAGAAAATTAAAAGCTTACAGATTGGATAGTAAGAAATAAAACTGAGCCTATTTGCCAATAGGACCAATAGGACATGATTGTCTACATAGAAAATCCCAAGGAATCTGAAAAAAAAATAAAAAGCAACTTCCTAGAACTAAAAAGTGAGCCCAACAAGTCACAGGATGCAAGATAAACTGCAAAAATTAATCGTATTTCTATATAATACCAATGAACAATGGACTTCTAAATCAAAACATAATACTATTTACAACTGCTTAAAAAAAGAGCGAGAGAAAGAACTTAAGTGTAAATCTAACAAAATATTTATAGGATTTGTATGCTTAAAACTGCACAACACTGATGAAAGAAATCAAAGACGAGCTAATTAAATGGAAAGACATACTATGTGGATTAGAAGACAGCATAGTAAAGATGTTAATTATCTCCAAATTGATATAGTGTTTTACAGCAAAGCCTATCAAAATCAAAGCAAGATTTTTATTTAGATATACACAAGATTATCTAAAGTTTATGTGGAAAAGCAAAGAAACTAGAAAGCTAAAAAAATTTTCACAAAGAAGATAGTGTGGGAGGAATAGTTCTACCTGATTTTAAGACTTACTATATAACTACAGTAATGGAGATTATGTGGTATTGGAGGAAAAAAAGACACATAGATCAATGGAACAGAAGAGAACTCAGAAATAGACCCATATAAATATGCCCAACTGATTTTTTGACAAGAATACAAAAGCAATTCAATGGAGGAAAGATAGACTTTTCAGCAAATGGGGCTGGAGCAACTAGCAATCCGAAGGAACAAATTAACCTCAACCTAAGTTTCTTACCCCATGTAAAAATTAATTCTAAATGGATCATAGCATAAAATGTACAAAATTTTTATGAAAATATATAAGACAATCTAGGTCAAGGCAGACTTCTTAGATTTGACACCAAAAGTGTGGTCCATGAGAGAAAAATTTGAGAAATTGGCCTTCATCAAAATTAAAAACTTTTGCTTTGTGAAAAGACTGTTAGGAAGGTGAAAAGACAAGCTACAAACTGGGAGGAAATTATTTGCAAAACACAGATTCTACAAAGGACTAGTATCTAGAATATACAAAGAATTCTCAAAACTCAACAGTTAAAAAGAACAATCCAATTATTAAACAGACAAAAGATATAAACAGACATTTCAGAGGATAGACATATAACAAATTAGCACACATGTAAAGATGTTCAACACCATTAGTCAATGCAAATTAAAACTACGGGGTACCTCTCTATACCTATCAAAATTGTTAAAGTTAAAAATCATGATAAATGTTGACATGGATGCAGAGGAACTGGATCACTTATGCATTGCTGGTGGAAATATAAAATGTTGCATCCACTCTGGAAAACAGTTTGGCAGTTTCTTAAAATTTAAACATAAAACTACCATATGTCTCAGCAATTACACCTCCAGACATTTATTCCAAACAAATGAGGACATGTTTGTGCAAAAACATCTACGTATATAGCACCTTTATTCCTAACAGCCAAGAAGTGGAGATAGTCCAGATGTCCTTCAGTGAGTAAATGATTAAACAAACTATAGTACATCTATACTATGACTTACTTCTTAACATAACTGTTTTAAAAAAGAACTATTGATACATGCAACAACCTGAATGAATTGACAAAGAATTCTGCTGAGTGAAAAAGCAAAATCCAAAAAGGTTTCATATTTATATAACATTCTTGAAATTATAGAAAAGGAGAAAAAATTAGTGGTTACCAGGTTTAAGGAGGGCAATGGTACTGGAGGCAAGTGAGTGCGACTATAAAAAAGGGCAACATGAAGAACCCTTGTGATGGAAATCTTGGTATCTTAGTTTCTTGGTTAGTTTTCTTGGCTGTATCAATGTAAATATCCTGGTTATGATATCATATATAGTTTTGCAATTTGTTACCATTGGGGGAAACTGGGTAAAATATATGAGGGATCTCTCTGTATTATTTCTTACAACTGCATGAGAGTCTAATTTTCACAAAATGTTAATTTATTTTTTTTAATTAATTTATTTATTTTTGGCTGTGTTGGGTCTTTGCTGCTGCACACAGCCTTTCTCTAGGGGCAGCGAGCAGGGGCTACTTTTCGTTGCAGTGCGAGGGCTTGTTGCAGTGGCCTCTCCTGTTGCAAAGCATGGACTCTAGGCACGCGGGCTTCAGTAGTTGTGGCATGCAGGCTCAGTAGCTGTGGCTTGCAGGCTCTAGAGTGCAGGCTCAGTAGCTGTGGCACACAGGCTTAGTTGCTCTGCAGCATGTGGGATCTTCCCAAACCAGGGATCCAACTGGTGTCCCCTGCATTGGCAGGCGGATTCTTAACCACTGCGCCACCAGGGAAGTCCACAACATTTTAATTTAAAATATTTGAAAAATATACAAACTTCTCTTAGTAGAACATTCTGACACAACTGACCCAGTACTTTCAATAAGTCAATGTCACAAAAAAATTAAAAAGGAAAGCAGAGTATGAAAGGTATTCTAGATTAAAAGAGACATAAGAGAAATAATAACCAAATGCAATGTGAGGGTTTTGATCTGATTTGTGTTCAACAACAACAACAAAATTTGTAAAAGACATTTTGAGGACATTTTAAGGACAAAAAGGGATGTTTGAATATGAACTTGGTATTAGAGTATATTAAAGAATTATTGCTAATTTCATTAGAGATGATCATTTTTTAAATGCCCTTATTTTTTAGATGGAAAAAATCTAAAATGATTTTTCCATTGTGAATATCATAAGGCAATTATTTTCCTGGAACTATTTTTAAATGCTTCAGAAAAATAGATGAAATCTTGCAAAATGTTCAACTTTTAAATCTATGTGATTGATAAACAAAAGTTTATTAAGCTATTTTCTCTACTTTTATGTATATTTAAAATTTTCCATAATAAAATAAAATTTCTCTTGATCCCATTTCCTTCACCATGTATATATTCCCATTTCTTTACACCCCTTTTTCAGCAAAATCTTTGAAAGAGTGGTCAGTGGTCACTGTCTCTAGCTCCTCTACTTCCATTCTCTTTCAAACCATCTCTAACCATTCTCATGCCCCTTCCACTCCTAAAATTTCTTGCATCAAGGTCACCATTTACCTCCGTAATGCTAATCCAATGATCAATTTTCAGTGCTCAGTTGCTCAACTTGTTTATGAGCCATCAGCAACATCTGACACAGTTGATCCCCTTCACAAATCTTGGTACACTTCTATGGGCTCCCAGGACACCATTTTTTCTTGGTTTTCCTCCTACCCTCACTGGTTGCTTCCTCTCAGTGTCCTTTGCTTGGTCTTCCTCTTCTCCCTGATCTCTTAATATGGGGGTGTCCCAGTGATCATCTCTTGGTCTTCTTCTCTAGCTACACTTGCTCCCTTGGTAATCTCATCTAGTCCCAGAGCATAATCTCTATGTTGAAGAACGCCAAATGTACATCACCAGCCCAGACCTCTATCCAAAATTCCAGACTTGTATATCCAACCTGCATCTTCACTTGGATGAATGACTAGTGAACATCTAAAACATAAAACTGAAATAATAATCATTCCCTCAAAACCTGCTATATCAGCAACCTTCCCATCTCAGATGAAGACAACTCCCTCCCTCAAGTCCTCAAGCTAAAGAACTGGAAACCATCTTTGACACCTCTTTTCCATTCACATTCCACCAATTCATCAGGAACTCCTATCAACTCTGTATTCAAAATATATCCAAACTTCAAACACTTTTCATTTCCTCCACCTCCACCACTCTGGTCCAAGCCAACATCATTTTGTGCTTCAATGATTAGAATCAATTCTTATCTTGTCACTCTGCTTCCACCCTTGTACTGTATAATTTACTTTCCAAAAAGCAGTCAGAGGGATCGCATTAAGAAATTAGGCCAAATCATCATAGTCTTCCACTCAAAGACTTCCAAAGCTCACATTTAACTCAGAGGGAAAAAACCAAAGTTATTACAATGACCCACACGTCCCTATATGATCTGGGCCCTCGTAACACCAAGAAGTACTCTTACTACATTACTCCTCGTTCACAGTGCCCTCCTAATATGCCCCTCCTTCAGGGCCTTCGTAGGGTCATTCCCTCTGCCAGGAACATCCCAGATACCTGTATGGCTAACACCATTGCCTGTTTCAAGTCTGCTCAGATTTTACCTTCTCAATAGGTCTAATCTGACCACTCTGTTTAATATCGCATCCTGCCACCACCACCACCATCTCTCACACACACCCCACATTCCTGATCTTCTTTACCTAGCTCTACTTTTCCTACAGCATTTATTACCTTTTTACCAGTTATGTATTTTATTTATTAATTATACTTCATTTGTTGTCTATCTCTGCTCAGTAAAATGTAATCTCCATAACAAAAGAGATTTTTATTCCTACAACTATGCCTAGTAGGTCATCTATAAAAATTTGCTGAATGAATAAAGTTTGATTTTAGTATTATATTATTCATACATGCTGAAAAATAAGCAGGTCAAATATTAATTCACTACTTCTGCTTGTTATTCTACAAGCTAAGCAGTCCACTGAGTTCATAATTAATGTAAAACAAAATATACTTCTACACTTAACATCAAGTCCATATGTATTTCTGAGAGTATCCTATATTTTGCTCATATTAACACTTGCTTCCCTGTCCTTTCTGCTCAAAAGAACAGATTCAAACACAAAAATGAAAATCACAAGCTGTGGAAAGATTACCCTGTGTATCTTAATGATGATCATCACCATAGTAGTCTTCAGACTCATTGTTTATTTTGTCACTTATGCTGAGTACTCAATATGTCTTTCTAATCACACAGAAATATTGGTTCCATTATTAGGAAAATTAGGAATTTTGAGAATGAGGGAAGAGAAGCAGTCAGGCAATATTATTAGGCAGAGAAAATTTCTTATGGTTAATAACATTTAACGAGATTGTTCTTTAGCAAACTTTGGTTTAGGGCACTCTAAACCCAAAGATTTAGTGTACTCTTTTTAAAATTCCTGATAAAGATTTAGCTTCTTGGAAAATATGAGTGAAGCAAGTAGTCATTCTCCCTACCTTAGCTAAACTTATAACTATCTGAAGAGATAATCAATGAGTTAACAAACATTAAAAGTCTATAATATGGGATTCTAAGCTTTCTTCTTCCAAAGCCTATAATTTTTTCTCTATACAAAGTTTTCTTCTGATAAAATTCTTATTAAAAAGTAGAGTATTCCCTATTATTGAGGAATAAAATTTAAAAGGTCAGTAAAAACTTTTATATATATTTTCCATACAAGAAAAATTCTGGGGTTCTCATATTGATTTTCCTTAAAAACAGCTCTATGTGCCAAGTTCTCTGTCCTCTTCTTCTTACTATCTTTTTTTTTAATCTTTATTGAGGTCTAATTGCTTTACATTGTTGTTAGTTGCTGCTGTATAACAAAGTGAATTAGCTATACATATACATATATCCCCATATGCCCTACCTCTTGCATCTCCCTCCCACTCTTCTTATCCCCACCCCTCTAGGTGGGCACAAAGCACAGAGCTCATTTCCCTGTGCTATGCTGCTGCTTCCCACTAGCTATCTATTTTACATTTGGTAATGTATATATGTCCATGCCACTCTCTCGCTTCGTCTCAGCTAACACTTAGCCTTCCCCATGTCCTCAAGTCCATTCTCTACGTCTGCATCTTTATTCCTGTCCTAACCCTAGGTTCTTCAAAACCAATTTTTTTTTTTTAGATTCCATATATATGTGTTAGCATATGGTAGTTGTTTTTCTCTTTCTCACTAACTTCACTCTGTATGACAGACTGGGTCCATCCACCTCACTATAAATAACCCAATTTTGTTTCTTTTTATGGCTGAGTAATATTCCATTGTACATATGTGCCACATCTTCTTTATCCATTCATCTGTCAATGGACGTTTAGGTTGCTTCTATGTCCTGGCTATTGTAAACAGTGCTGCAATGAACATTGTGGTACATGACACTTTTCGAATTATGGTTTTCTCAGAGTATATGCCCAGTAGTGGGATTGCGGGGTCATGTGGTAGTTCTATTTTAAGCTTTTTAAAGAATCTCCATACTTTTCTCCATAGTGGCTGTATCAATTTACATTCCCAGCAACAGACCAAAAGGGTTCCCTTTTCACCACACACTGTCCAGGATTTATTGTTTGTAGATTTTATGATGATGGCCATTCTGACCGGTGTGAGGTGATACCTCATTGTAGTTTTCTTTGTTTTTCTCATTGTAGTTTTGATTTACATTTCTCTAATGATTGGTGATGTTGAGCATCCTTTCATGTGTTTCTTGGCAATCTGTATGTCTTCTTTGGAGAAATGTCTATTTAAGCCTTCTGCCCATTTTTGGATTGGATTGTTTGTTTGTTTTTAAATTGAGCTGCATAAGCTGCTTGTATATTTTGAAGATTAATCCTTTGTCAGTTGCTACATTTGCAAGTATTTTCTCCCATTCTGAGGGTTTTTTCATTTTATTTATGGTTTTCTTTGCTGTACAAAAGCTTTTAAGTTTCATTAGACCCCATTTGTTTATTTTTGTTTTTATTTCCATTTCTCTAGGAGGTGGATCAAAAAGGATCTTGCTGCGATTTATGTCATAGAGTGTTCTGCCTATATTTTTCTCTAAGAGTTTTATACTTTCTGGCCTTACATTTAGTTCTTTAATCCATTTTGAGTTTATTTTTGTGTATGGTGTTACAGAGTGTTCTAATGTCATTCTTTTACATGTAGCCATCCAGTTTTCCCAGCACCACTTATTGAAGAGGCTGTCTTTTCTCCATTGTATATTCTTGCCTCCTTTATCAAAGATAAGGTGACCATAAGTGCATGTGTTTATCTCTGGGCTTTCTATCCTGTTCCATTGATCTGTCTTTCTGTTTTTGTGGCAGTACCATACTGTCTTGATTACTGTAGCTTTGTAGTATAGTCTGAATTCAGGGATCCTGATTCCGCCAGCTCCATCTTTCATTCTCAAGGTTGCTTTGGTTATTCAGGGTCTTTTATGTTTCCATACAAATTGTGAAATTTTTTGTTCTAGTTCTGTGAAAAATGCCAGTGGTAGTTTGATAGGGATTGCATTGAATCTGTAGATTGCTTTGGGTAGTAGAGTCATTTTCACAATGTTGATTCTTTCAATCCAAGAACATGGTATATCTCTCCATCTATTTGTATCATCTTTAATTTCTTTCATCAGTGTCTTATAATTTTCTGCATACAGGTCTTTTTCCTCCTTAGGTAGGTTTATTCCTAGATATTTTATTCTTTTTGTTGCAATGGTAAATGGGAGTGTTTTCATAATATCACTTTCAGTTTTTTCATCATTAGTGTGTAGGAATGCCACAGATTTCTGTGCATTAATTTTGTATCCTCCTACTTTACCAAATTCATTGATTAGCTCTAGTACTTTTCTGGTAGCATCTTTAGGATTCTCTATGTATAGTATCATGTCATCTGCAGACAGTGACAACTTTACTTCTTCTTTTCCGATTTGGATTCCTTTTATTTCTTTTTCTTCTCTGATGGCTGTGGCTAAAACTTACAAAACTATGTTGAATAATAGTGGTGACAGTGGGCAACCTTGTTTTGTTCCTGATCTTATTGGAAATGGTTTCAGTTTTTCACCATTGAGGATAATGTTGGCTGTGGATTTGTCATTTATGGCCTTTATTATGTTGAGTAAGTTTCCCCCTATGCCTCCTTTCTGCAGGGTTCTTATCATAAATGGGTGTTGAATTTTGTTGAAAGCTTTCTCTCCATCTATTAAGATGATCATATGGTTTTTCTCCTTCAGTTTGTTAATATGGTGTATCACATTGATTGATTTGCGTATATTGAAGAATCCTTGCATTCCTGGAATAAACACCACTTGGTCATGGTGTATGATCCTTTTAATATGCTGTTGGATTCTCTTTGCTAGTACTTTGCTGAGGATTTTTGCATCTATGTTCATCAGTGATATTGGCCTGTAGTTTTCTTTCTTTGTGACATCTTTGTTTGGTTTTGGTATCAGGGTGATGGTGGCCTCGTAGAATGAGTTTGGGAGTGTTCTCCCCTCTGATATATTTTGGAAGAGTGTGAGAAGGATAGGTGTTATCTCTTCTCTAAATGTTTGATAGATTTCGCCTGTGAAGCCATCTGGTCCTGGGCTTTTGTTTTTTGGAAGGTTTTAATCACAGTTTCAATTTCAGTGCTTGTGATTGGTCTGTTCATATTTTCTATTTCTTCCTGGTTCAGTCTCAGCAGGTTGTGCATTTCTAAGAATTTGTCCAGTTCTTCCAGGTTGTCCATTTTATTGGCATAGAGTTGCTTGTAGTAATCTCTCATGATCCTTTGTATTTCTGCAGTGTCAGTTGTTACTTCTTTTTCATTTCTAATTCTGTTGATTTGAGTCTTCTCCATTTTTTTGTTGATGAGTCTGGCTAATGGTTTATCACTTTTGTTTATCTTCTCAAAGAACCAGCATTTAATTTTACTGATCTTTGCTATCATTTCCTTCATTTCTTTTTCATTTAGTTTTGATCTGATCTTTATGATTTCTTTCCTTCTGCTAACTTTGGGGGTTTTTTGTTCTTCTTTCTCTAATTTCTTTGCAAGGTTAAGTTGTTTATTTGAGATGTTCCCTGTTTCTTAAGGTATTGCTATTAACTTCCCTCTTAGAACTGCTTTTGCTGCAGCCCATAGGTTTTCGGTCATCATGTTTTCATTGTCATTTGTTTCTAGGTATTTTTTGATTTCCTCTTTGATGTCTTCAGTGATCTCTTGGTTATTAAGTAGTGTATTGTTTAGCCTCCATGTGTTTGTATTTTTCACAGATCTTTTCCTGTAATTGATATCTAGTCTCACAGCGTTGTGGTCGGAAAAGATACTTGATATGATTTCAATTCTCTTAAATTTACCAAGGCTTGATTTGTGACCCAAGATATGATCTATCCTGGAGAATGTTCCATGAGCCCTTGAGAAAAAGTGTATTCTGTTGTTTTGGGATGGAATGTCCTATAAATATCATTTAAGTCCATCTTGTTTAATGTATCATTTAAAGCTTGTGTTTCCTTATTTATTTTCATTTTAGATGATCCGTCCACTGGTGAAAGTGGGGTGTTAAAGTCCCCTATTATGATTGTGTTAGTGTCGATTTCCCCTTTTATAGCTGTTAGTATTTCCCTTATGTATTGAGGTGCTCCTATGTTGGTGCATAAATATTGCAATTGTTATATCTTCTTCTTGGATCGATCCCTTGATCATTCTGTAGTGTCCTTCTTTGTCTCTTGTAATAGTCTTTATTTTAAAGTCTATTTTGTCTCATATGAGAATTGCTACTCCAGCTTTTGATTTCTTTTGATTTCCATTTGCATGGAATATCTTTTTCCATCCCCTCACTTTCAGTTTGTATGTGTCCCTAGGTCTAAATTGGGTCTCTTGTAGACAGCAGATATACAGGTCTTGTTTTTGTATCCATTCAGCCAGTCTCTATCTTTTGGTGGGAGCATTTAATCCATTTACATTTAAGGTAATTATCGATATGTATGTTCCTATTCCCATTTTCTTAATTGTTTTGGGTTTATTATTGTAGGTCTTTTCTGTCTCTTGTGTTTCCTGCCTAGAGAAGTTCCTTTAACATTTGTTGTAAAGCTGGTTTGGTGGTGCTGAACTCTCTCAGCTTTTGCTTGTCTGTAAAGGTTTTAATTTCTCCATTAAATCTGAATGAGATCCTTGCTCGGTAGAGTAATCTTGGTTGTAGGTTTTCTCCTTCATCACTTTAAATATGTCCTGCCACTCCCTTCTGGCTTGCAGAGTTTCTTCTGAAAGATCAGCTGTTAACCTTATGGGGATTCCCTTATGTGTTACTGGTTGTTTTTCCCTTCCTGCTTTTAATATGTTTTCTTTGTACTGAATTTTTGGTAGTTTGATTAATATGTGTCTTGGCATGTTTCCCCTTGGATTTATCCTGTATGGGACTCTCTGTGCTTCCTGTGCTTGATTAAGTATTTTCTTTCCCATATTAGGGAAGTTTTCAACTATAATCTCTTCAAATATTTTCTCAGTTCCTTTCTTTTTCTCTTCTTCTTCTGGGACCCCTACCCCTATAATTTGAATGTTGGTGGTTTAATGTTGTCCCACAGGTCTTTGAGACTGTTCTCAATTCTTTTCATTCTTTTTTCTTTATTCTGCTCTGCAGTAGTTATTTCCACTATTTTATCTTCCAGGTCACTTATCCGTTCTTCTGCCTCAGTTATTCTGCTATTGATCCCTTCTAGAGTAGTTTTAATTTCATTTATTGTGTTGTTCCTCAATCCTTGTTTCCTCTTTAGTTCTTCTAAGTCCTTGTTAAGTGTATCTTGCATTTTCTCTATTCTATTTCCAAGATTTTGGATCATCTTTACTGTCATTATTCTGAATTCTTTTTCAGGTAGACTGCCTATTTCCTCTTCATCTGTTAGGTCTGGGGGGCTTTTACCTTGCTCCTTCATCTGCTGTGTGTTTTTCTGTCTTCTCATTTTGCTTATCTTACTGTGTTTGGGGTCTCCTTTTCGCAGGTTGCAAGTTCGTATTTCCCGTTGTTTTTGGTGTCTGTCCCCAGTGGCTAAGGTTTGTTCAGTGGGTTGTGTAGGCTTCCTGTTGGAGGAGACTAGTGCCTGTATTCTGGTGGATGAGGCTGGATCTTGTCTTTCTGTTGCGCAGGTCCGTGTCTGGTGGTGTGTTTTTGGGTGTCTGTTGCCTTATTATGATTTTAGGCAGCCTCTCTACTAATGGATGGGGCTGTGTTCCTGTCTTGCTAGTTTTTGGCATAGGGTGTCCAGCACTGTAGCTTGCTGGTCGTTGAGTGAAGCTGGGTCTTGGTGTTGAAATGGAGATCTCTGGGAGATTTTCGCCATTTGATATTACGTGGAGCTGGGAGGTCTCTTGTGGATCAGTGTCCTAAACTCAGCTCTCCCAACTCAGAGGCACAGGCCTGATACCTGGCCAGAGTACCAAGAGACTGTCATCCACACAGCTCAGGATAAAAGGGAGAAAGAATAGAAAGAAAGAAAGAGGATAAAATAAAATAAAGTAAAATAAAATAAAGTTATTAAAATAAAATATAAAAAATAAGAGAAAATTTTAAAAAATAAACAAAAAACGGACGGACAGAACCCTAGGACAAATGGTGAAAGCAAAGCTACACAGACAAAATCACACACAGAAGCATACACATACACACTCACAAAAAGAGAAAAAGGGGAAAAAATAATATATCTTTGCTCCTAAAGCCCACCTCCTCAATTTGGGATGATTCGTTGTCTATTCAGGTATTCCACAGATGCAGGGTACATCAACTTGATTGTGGAGCTTTAATCCGCTGCTTCTGAGGCTGCTGGGAGAGATTTCCCTTTCTCTTCTTTGTTCGCACAGCTCCCGGGGCTCAGCTTTGGATTTGGCCCTGCCTCTGCGTGTAGGTCGCCTGAGGGCATCTGTTCTTTGCTCAGACAGGACGGGGTTAAAGGAGCAGCTGATTCAGGGGCTCTGGCTCCCTCAGGCCAGGGGTAGGGAGGGGTACGGATGCTGGGCGAGCCTGCGGCAGCAGAGACCAACATGACTTTGCACCAGCCTGATGCGTGCCATGTTCTCCCAGGTACCTTGTCCCTGGATCATGGGACTCTGGCATTGGCGGGCTGCACAGGCTCCCAGGAGGGGAGGTGTGGCTAGTGACCTGTGCTTGCACACAGGCTTCTTGGTGGCTGCAGCAGCCTTAGCGTCTCATGTACATCTCTGGGGTCCGCGCTGATAGCCACGGCTCGCACCACTCTCTGGAGCTCCTTTAAGCAGCGCTCTTAATCCCCTCTCCTCGTGCACCAGGAAACAAACAGGGAAGAAAAGGTCTCTTGCGTCTTCGGCAGTTCCAGACCTTTTCCCGGACTCCCTCCCGGCTAGCCGTGGTGCACAAGCCCCCTTCAGGCTGTGTTCACTCAGCCAACCCTCTCCCTGGGATCCGACCTTGAATCCCAAGCCTCAGCTCCCAGCCCCCGCCCGTCCCGGCGGGTGAGCAGACAAGCTTCTCGGGCTGGTGAGTGCTGGTCGGCACCGATCCTTTGTGCGGGAATCTCTCCGCTTTGCCCTCCGCATGCCTGTGGCTGCGCTCTCCTCCATGGCTCTGAATCTTCCCCCCTCTGCCACCTGCAGTCTCCGCCCGTGAGGGGGCTTCTAGTGTGTGGAAACCTTTCCTCCTTCACAGCTCCCTCCCACTGGTGCAAGTCCCGTCCCTATTCTTTTGTCTCTGTTTTTTCTTTTTTCTTTTGCCCTACCCAGGTACTTGGGGAGTTTCTTGCCTTTTTGGAGGTCTGAGGTCTTCTGCCAGCGTTCAGTAGGTGTTCTGTAGGAGTTGTTCCACGTGTAGATGTATTTCTGATATATCTGTGGGGTGGAAGGTGATCTCCGCGTCTTACTCTTCCACCATCTTGTCCCGGCCCGCCGTCCCCACGACTGTCACGGCTTCGGCCGCCGGGGCCCCTCCAGAGCCGGCAGCCTCAGTGAGGCCCCCTCCCCTCGGGCTCCGGGGCAATTCCGTGACGGTGGAGGGAACAGACCCTGAGCCGGGTGTTCCAGCTCTGCGGATACGCGGGCTCCATTCTGCCCATTACCATTTTAAGATTTTCTAGTTCACTATTCTAGACACCAAACCTGGAAGCTACTAGCCATATCCTCAAAATAACTACTCTTTCGCTTGGGCCAGTAACTAGTTAAACTAAGACAGCTAGACAACCAAAGCACAGCACAGATATTCACTCCACAAAACCTACCTTTTTATACTTCACATGACTCTATGTAATAATGATGTTGTGTTATCTATTTGGTTAACTTTTTAAGAGAAGATAGATAAATAGATAGATGGATAGCCTTCCTCTTTCTCCCATTCTATCTGAAACTGCATACAGATTCAACCCAACAAGCCATTCATTGGGTGACTACTGTGTACTTAATGGCAGGTAGTAGGCTAGGTGCTATAATGTGAGTAATGGAGGAGAGTTTCTAGAACATCACACTAGTCCTTGCCTTAAAGTGCTCAGTATCTAGAGCAGGGTCAGCATACTTTTCCTGTAAAGGATAAGACAGTATACATTTTCCTCTCCGTTGGCCATAATAGTCTCTATCACAACTTGAGTCTAATGTTGTAATGCTAAAGTAGCCAATATGTAAATAAGTGAATGTAGTTAATTTCCAATAAAACTTTATTCATGGACACTGAAATTTGAACTTCATGTAATTTTCACATGTCACAAAATATTATTGTTTTGACTTTTTTTCAACTTTTAAAAAATGTAGAAACCTTCTTAGGCACAGGCCATACAAAACTAGGCAGCAAGCTAGATTACACAGTTTGCTGATCCCTGATCTAGATTAATAAAATTTAACCCTGACTGCACCTTAGAATCACCTGGAAAGTTTTTTTCAAACACTACTAGTACAAAAGCCCCACTCAAAGATGCTGTCTGGAGTGCAAATTTTAACTTTAAAAGCTCCCCAGGTGGTTCTAATGTTCAGCCACGATTTGAGAACCACTGATCTAGGGGGAAACAGATACATGTATTTATAAGATTCAGACACAAATATGTTCAGAAGTCAGTGACTCAGGTTCAGTATGTCACTTCAAGACGTCAGAGACCCAGGCTCCTTCAATCTTGCTATGCTACCATGACCTATATTGCCCAGATCATCTCAATATTCAAAGTGACTGTGCCAGTTCTGACCATCATGTTCACATTCCAGCCAGACAGAAGGCAGAATAGGAAGAAGAGCATGGCTTCTATTAAGAAAACATGTCATAAATTGCACTTACCACTTTCCATTTCATTCCACTTGTCAGAACTTAAATGTACTCCATCACTCCTAGATGGAACAAACAGAGACAGGAAAACATAGTTTTTATTTTTGGATAGAATCTGCTCAGTTAAAAATCACAAACTGTATCACTATAGGAAAAGAGAAGAAAGAATATCAAGAAGTAGCACATAATTTCATCCTCAGGAGGTTAAAATTCTCTTGCAGTAGGTTAGGCTGTGAGTAATTGATGAGGAAATGAACAGATGAGATTTCCAGGAAAGTTTCTGGATATGCATGGAGAAAGTTAATCTATCTTGCTGATTTTCTCACTACCACTAGTTCAGGATATTTCAAATACTCCTGTGCCAACTGTAAATGGAAATTGTTAATCCCAAAATAGCAACTTCACTTTCAAGGAATAGGAAATGAAAGGGAAAGCATTAGAGTCAAGGCAAAAATAATTTCTTCTCAAATTCAAATTTATTTTCTTTATTTTCTTGCTTCTTAGCCAAAGGCCAAAATGGTAAATATGTGAGGTACTTTTTCTAGACTGTCTCTTCAGGGCCAAGTTTAATGTTAACTAATAGATTTTGTAAAAGGCATCTCTTTGACTCTCTAGAGGCACATTTGGGAGATCCTGGCCTGGAGAACTACTTTCAACAAGTTTTTTTTTTTTTTTTTCTTTTTTTTTTTGCGGTATGCGGGCCTCTCACTGTTGTGGCCTCTCCCGTCACGGAGCACAGGCTCTGGACACGCAGGCTTAGTGGCCATGGCTCACGGGCCCAGCCGCTCTGCGGCATGTGGGATCTTCCCGGACCGGGGCACGAACCCGTGTCCCCTGCATCGGCAGGCGGACTCCCAACCACTGTGCCACCAGGGAAGCCCAACAAGTCTTAAATGTTGAGAATAGAAGCCAAGGACCAAGCTGAGGGTATTTAAGGTGATTCATCTTCTAAGATAATAGCAGACAAAAGTGAGAGCAATTGGTGGCCACCAGAATGCAGTTTTGAGCAAGTAAGTCACCATGTGTGAGAAAGATCTAGGTGTGGAAACATCTAGGGACAAGTGTACTGATACTGTTATCAGTTAATTATAAGCCCACAATATATGTATGGTCCTGACCACAGAAAGAATTCTATGGGGCGAGAATTCTCACAGGACAAGTGGTATTGTAAAAGAAAATTCAACATAAAACCATTTCCTTGAACACCATTTTTAGATTACTTTTCAGTAGTTTTGAAAAGATACAAAGAGTAGGGGAGGGAATCTGCCGCATGAACCAAGTGAATGAAGTTAACATCAGCTGTAATGGGACAAACTGATATCAGGTGCCTAATGTTTGCTAAAGGACATATAATTGCTGTGATATTTACTGGCCAGAAAAATAAGCAAATCATAATCTAAATCTAGTCATGAAAAACATCAGTGTTATTCAAATGTCAAGCCACATAGAGTGCCCATATTCCTCAATCTCTAATACAGTAGTGTCTTTAAATAATCTTTCTTTAGCGTTCTAGAGAGGCAGTGTCTCCTAATTACTCTTATCTTTCAGAAATTTCTGTATTCTGGGCCATAAGTGCCATCCTGTTTAGATGTGCATTTTCTTATTTATTTTTTTTTATTATAATTTTTTTTGGCTGCTTTGGGTCTTTGTTGCTGTGCACGGGCTTTCTCTTGTTGCAGCAAGTGGGGGCTACTCTTTGTTACAGTGCACGGGCTTCTCATTGCGGTGGCTTCTCTTGTTGCGGAGCATGGGCTCTAGGCACACGGGCTTCAGTAGTTGTGGCTCAGAAGCTCTAGAGTGCAGGCTCAGTAGCTGTGGCACAGTGGCTTACCTCCTCCATGGCATGTGGTATCTTCCCGGACCAGGGCTCAAACCCGTGTCCCCTGCATTGGCAGGCGATTCTTAACCACTGTGCCACCAGGGAAGCCCTAGATGTGCATTTTCTTAATCCTGATCTACATAGAGCTGACAGACCATCCATATGGGAACTAAACACTACACTTCTCTTCTTCACTGATATCCCAGGTCCCCACTTCATCCTACATATGAATCTTAGCTATCAATAACTTTCCAAAGTGATCTGTCACAAAGGGAACATTATCTGTAGTTTCAGGTCATTACTTCATGGTGGCAAGTGCTCAAGGCCCATCAGAAGTCTGAATGGAGAAAACAAAGAAGGATCTGGGATACCGGGGCGAAGTGTTCTTAAGAGTTAACCTTGACTGTCACAAGAAAGAAGAAAAAAAAGGTAGTTGAAAAAAACTTGTTAGGCAGAAACACCAGAAGTACAGAAGTAAAATTTTGCATGTTCTAAAACCATAGCATTTCAAGAAGTAAGGAGGACATAGCCCCTGACCCAAGACAGGACATTTACCTGAGAACCTGCCATTTCTTCCTCTTCCGCTTCCTCCTCTAGGTTTCTTCCTCAGGTGAGATTATGTGGAGAAATCACGTCAGCATCTTGAGAATATGCCTTTAAAGGCTTCGGCACAGATCATTTACCTGCTACCAATGTGGCCATGGGCAGAAGGGCCTTGAAACTTAGGAAAGTCAACCCTTCCTCGTCTCAGGAGAGATTCAGGAACAATGAGCTCCTACCTGGAGAACAAACTTTGAGCTTCTCCTTTCTTGTCTTCGATGACCCTCCCTTCCCACAGATGCCCCTAAATTTTGCTACACAATAGCTAATGTGTGCTCCACCGCCCTGCCTCTACCAAACCCATGTAGAACACACCCTGTTACCTCCCCTTGGACAAAAGCCTGGACTCAACTCTCATAAATACACTTGGGAGCCCACATACTTAACCCTGGCCTCATTAGAATCACCTGGAGCACTTAATTAAAGCAACATTGATGTTCTCATCCAGACCAATGAACAGAATCTGTGGGAGAGGACCCAAGATTTGATAGTTCTCAAAAATCCACATGGGATCTTTGTTGAAAGCCCAGGCTGAGAGCCACTTATGTAAACTTTGCTTCTCAAGCTTTACTGTGCATAAAAATCGCTTGGATGGATGTTAACTAGACTTATTGTGGTGATCATTTTGCAATATGTACATATATTGAATCATTATGTTGTACACCTGAAGCTAATATAAAGTTATATGTCAATTATATCTCAATTGTAAAAACCACTTGGAAAGCAAATAAAAATAAATAAATAAAGATACAAAGAGAAGAATTGGTCAGGATCTAGTCCTCCCTGGAGCTCTTAGCCCTAGCCCAGAATGTGACCTGGATTATTTGAAAAACATGACTCTTCTAGGGAGGAAAAACCAATCAAAATAACATTCAGAAGAGATCCTAGATCATAATTTTTCCTTTTCTCTGCTCAAGGTCCAGGTTACATTTGAAGGAGAGAAACTAATTCTTTAGTATAATAGCCCGTTAGCTCCTCTGAATACCAACAGTAGCACCTAATTTATCACTACACCTTCCAATTCAGGACTCAGTGCTCTAACAGGATAACAGAGCTAAGGAATGGCTTTCCTTTCTAGTGTTTAAAATTTGTTTAGTACTCCAACAAGTTAATAAAGCCTAATACTGTCTTAATGCCCTAGATTTTCAGCCCTGATATCCTAATAGAAAATTAAGGTCATATAGTATTTATAAATAAAAATATATAATAACAAAAATATTATGTTCCTTTGGAATTTTCTTCTTCCAGCTTTATTGAGATATAATTGACATATAACATTGTGTAAGTTGAAGATATACAATGAGTTGATTTGATATATATTGCAAAATTGTTACCACCGTACACTTGTATATTGCAAAATGATTATCATAATATGCTTATGTGTATATTTTTTAATAGATCTTTTTTGGAGTATAATTGCTTCACAATACTGTGTTAGTTTCTGTTGCACAACAAAGTGAATCAGCCATATGCAAACACATGTCCCCATATCCCCTTCCTCTTGAACCTCCCTCCCATCCTCCCTATCCCACCCCTCTAGGTCATTGCAAAGCACTGAGCTGATCTTCCTGTGCTATGCTACTGCTTTCCACCAGCCAACTATTTTACATTCGGTAGTGTATATGTGTCGATGCTACACTCACTTCGCCTCAGCTTCCCCCTCCCACCCCGTGTCCTCAAGTCCATTCTTTATGTCTACCTCTTTATTCCTGCCCTGCAACTAGGTTCATCAGTACCATTTTTTTTTTTTTAGATTCCATATACATCCGTTAGCATACAGTATTTGTTTTTCTCTTTCTGACTTACTTCACTCTGTATGACAGACTCTAGGTCCATCCACCTCACTACAAATAACTCAATTTTGTTTGTTTTTATGGCTGAGTAATATTCCATTGTATATATGTGCCACATCTTCTTTATCCATTCATCTGTCAATGGACACTTAGGTTGGTTCCATGTCCTGCCTATTGCAAATAGTGCTGCAATGAACATTGTGGTACATGTCTCCTTTTGAATTATGGTTTTCGAGGTATCACCTCACGCCGGTCAGAATGGTCATTATCAAAAAATCTAGAAACAATAAATGCTGGAAAGAGTGTGGTGAAAAGGGAACCCTCCTGCATTGTTGGTGTGAATGTAAATTGATACAACCACTATGGAAAACAGTATGGAAGTTCCTTACAAAACTAAAAATAGAACTACCATATGACCCAGCAATCCCACTACTATGCTTATATATTATTTCAGATGTTTCATTGTTAGTATATAGAAACACAACTAATTTTGTGTCCAGCAGCTTTACTGACTCAATTAGTTCTAACAGTTTTTTGGAAGAGTCTATAAGATTTTCTATACATAAGGTCATCAATGTGCAAATAACAACTTTCCTTCTTTCTTCCTAGGTTGGATGCCTTTTAATTCTTTCTCTTGCCTTTGCTCCAGCTAGGATTTCCAGCACTATATTGAATAGGAGTGGTGAGAGTGGGCACCCTTATCTTGTTCCTGACCTTGGAGGAAAAGCTTTCAACCTTTCACTCTTGATTATCATGTTGGCTGTGGGTTTGTCATATATGGTCTTTATTATGTTGAGGTTTGCTCCCTTTAGACCCAACGGGTTTTTACAACATGAAAGGTTTTGTATTTTGTCAAAAGCTTTACTGATCTATTGAGATGATCATATGATTTTTATCTGTCATTCTATTAAAATGGTATATCAGGGGCTTCCCTGGTGGCGCAGTGGTTGAAAGTCCACCTGCCGATGCAGGGGACACGGGTTCATGCCCCAGTCCGGGAAGATCCCACATGCCGTGGAGCGGATAGGCTCGTGAGCCATGGCCGCTAGGCCTGCGTGTCCGGAGCCTGTGCTTCACAACGGGAGAGACCACACCAGTGAGAGGCCCGCATACTGCAAAAAAAAAAAAAAAAAAAAATGGTATATCAAATTTATTGATTTGTATATATTGATCCATCCTTGGATTCCAGGGATAAATCTCGATTGTGGTGTATGATCCTTTTAACGTGTTGTTAAATTCAGCTTGCTAGCATTTTGTTGAGGATTTTTGTACCATATTCATCAAGGATATTGATCTATAGTTTTATTGTAGTGTCCTTATCTGGTTTTGGTCAGGGTAATACTGGTCTTGTAAAATGAGTTTAGAAGTGTTCCCTTCTCCTCCTACACTATTGGTGGGAGTGTGAATTAGTACGGCCACTATGGAAAACAGTATCAAGGTTCCTTAAAAAACTAAAAATAGAGCTACCATATGATCCAGCAATCCCACTCCTGGACATATATCCAGAAAAAAACACAATTTGAAAAGATACATGCACTCCAATGTTCATTGCAGCGCTATTTACAATAGCCAAGACGTGGAAGCAACCTAAATGTCCATCAACAGAGGAATGGATAAAGAAGATGTGGCACATATATACAATGGAATATTACTCAGCCATAAAAAAGAACAAGGGCTTCCCTGGTGGTGCAGTGGTTGAGAGTCTGCCTGCTGATGCAGGGGACACGGGTTCGTGCCCCAGTCCAGGAAGATCCCACATGCCGCAGAGCGGCTAGGCCCATGAGCCATGGCCACTGAGCCTGTGCGTCTGGAGCCTGTGCTCCGCAATGGGAGAGGCCACAACAGTGAGAGGCCCGCGTACCACAAAAAAAAAAAAAAAAGAACAAAATAATGACATTTGCAGCAACACAGATGGACCTAGAGGTTGTCATACTGAGCAAAGTAAGTCAGACAGAGAAAGACAAATATCATATGATATTGCTTATATGTGGAATATAAAAAAAGGCTACAAATGAACTTATCTACAAAACAGAAATAGAGTTACAGATGTAGAAGATAAACTTATGGTTACCCGGGGGTGAGGGCAGGGGGAGGGATAAATTGGAAGATTGGGATTGACACATACACACTACTATATATAGAATAGATAACTAATAAGCACCAACTGTTTAGCACAGGGAACTCTGCTCAATACTCTGTAATGGCTTATATGGGAAAAGAATCTAAAAAAGAGTAGATATATATATATATATATATGTATGTATAACAGATTCACTTTGCTCTACACCTGAAACTAACACAACATTGTAAATCAACTATACTCCAATAAAATTTTCTTTTTAAAAAAAGTGTTCCCTTCACTTCTATTTTTTAGATAATTTTGAGAAGTATTAACATTAATTCCTTAAATGTTTGGTAGAATTCACCAGGGAAACCATCTGGTCCTGGGCTTTTCTGTTTCAGGAGGTTTTTGATTATTGATTCAAACCCCTAACTCATTGTTGGTCTGTTCAGATTTTCTGTTTCTTCATGATTTAGTCTTGGCAGGTTGTATGTTTCTAGGAATTTATCCATTTCTTCTAGGTTATTCAATTATTTGGTGTATAATTATTCATAGTAATCTCTTATGATCCTTTGCATGCCTGAGGTATCAGTTGTAAAGTCTCCTCTTTCATTTCTGATTTTGAGTCTTCTCTCTTTTTTCTCAGTTAGTCTAGCTAAAGTTTTGTTAATCTTGTTTATCTTTTCAAAAAACCTCGATCTTGACTATTGTTTTTCTGGTCTCTGTTTCATTTATTTCTCTGATTTGGTTATTTCCTTCCTTCTGGTAACTTTGGGCTTAGCTTGTTCTTCTTTTCCTAGTTACTTGAGGTGTAAATTTAGAGTTTTTATTTGAGATCTTTCTTTTGTCTTCATGTCAGTGTTTATCACTGTAAAATTCCCTCCTAGAACTGTTTTTGAAGCAACCCATAGATTTTGGTATGTTGTGTTTCCATTTTAATTTGTTTCAAGATATTTTTCGATTTCCTTTTCAATTTCTTCTTTGATCCATTGGTTGTTCAGGGGTGTGTTGTTTAATTTCCACATATTTGTGAATTTTCCAGCTTTATTTCTGTTACTGAGTTCTACTTTCATACCATTATGGTAAGAAAAGATAGTTAGTTGATTTCAATCTTCTTAAATTTTCTAAGACTTGTTTTGTGACCTGTCATATGCTTTATCCTGGAGAATATTCTGTGTAAACTTGAGAAAATGTGTATTCTGCTGCTGTTGGATAGAATGTTCTACATAAGTCTGTTAAGTCAATTTCTCTAAAGTATGATTCAAGTTCAACGTTTCTTTGTTGACTTTCTCTCTGGATGATCTATCCATTATTGAAAATGAGGTATTGAAGTGCCCTACAATTACTGCATTCTTGTCTATTTCTCCCTTCAGATCTTTTAGTATTTGCTTAATATATTTAGATGCTCTGATGTTGGGTACGTATATATTTATGATTGTTATGTCTTCTTGATGAATTGACCCCTTTATCATTGCATAATAATAGGTCATATTATATTATTTAATATGTATATAATATTATATAATGAACTTCTTTGTCTCTTAATACTATTTTTAGCTTAAAGTCTATTTTGTCTGATATATGTATAGCTACTCCAGCCTGAGTATTATTATTTTTGTCACCTTTGCCAATACAATCCAAGAAAAATGCTATGTCATTTTTTTGTTTGTTTTTTTAAGTTATTTGTGACTGTATAGGAAAGACTTTTTAGATAATTAACTGCAGCCACTCACATGAAGAATTTTATCAGAATGTTACAAAATGGTTTACATTCTTGGGCAAGGTCATAATTTAATAGACATGTCAAAGTTATTTCCACAATCGCTAGGTATTAAGACTATTTAAATGTTAAGTTACTTGAAATTTAATCAGAGTATTCTATTTCACATGATTCTTTAAGAATGAAAGGAGTTACACAATAAGCAAAGTCATAACTATTTTTTCTTTTTTCTCCTTCTCAGAAAAAACACCTTTTTACTATCACATGAGCTTTAAAGTCAGTAATATTGACTATGACAGCAAGTTCAAAAAACCATATTCACAAGAATATATGGACCTAACTAAAAAGATAGTATCTTTGGTAAGATGAAATTCTTTTCTTAGCATTGTTTTTTATAAATGCTATGCTCTTTAAAATGCCAGAATCCTAGCACTCACCTTCCAAGTTGGAAATGATTGATAATTTGATATTATTTCTTACCACTACCCCAGTTCTAGATGAGGATAGTGAGCCCTTTCAGAAAGTCAGTTAGAATACATGTATGGGAGGAAAAATGTAAGAGGGACACATTTTGAAACATCTAAGAAATGCCTGACATGTGATAGACAGTCAAAGAATATTTCTAACGTATTAATAAATTAAATGAATAAAACTTACTCTACCTCCAAGATACCTGACCAAGGCTATGCTGTTTCTGCTCCTAACTTAAACAGTCCTTCAAGGAAGAGAAATGGCCAGTGTAGAAGAGAACATACAGCTCAAAATAAAAATCTTCTTGTTGATCCTCAGTGTATGTAAAATTTTTAAATGTCTACTTAAGAATATGCTTGTTATAATTTAAACTTTACTTGACTAAAGACCTAGTGAAAAGTCTTGACTGCCCCTTGGACATAAGCTTCCTTTATCATAGATACCACTCTAACTAACTCAAATAATTCTATCAAACAAACCAAATTCTGCCAAGAGCAATGATGTCATCATTCATCTCCCGTTTCCCTGAGCAGATTCCTGACAGGACATTTTCAGACCTAACTGTCTCTGAGTAAAGCTTGTAGTTTTTCCACAGCATTCCACTACCTCCAGTTTGTAATAAATCCAAAGACTAAAAGTTTTGGTGTGCTTTTACCATTAGACTATGAGTTAGCATATAGAAAATGAAGAAAGAAAATTCCCACTTTTAGTTTAGCTTTATGATAAAGAAGGAAATGACAAGGAAGCAGTATAACACAAGGACTAATAAATAGTAGACTTTGGACTCAGAGTCCTTGTTCAATTCTGTGTGTAGCCATTTACTACCTGTATGACTTCAGGCAAGTTATTTAATCTTCCCACACCTCAGTTTCTTCAACTAAAAATGAGATGACAAATACCTATACCATGGAAATGTTCTTGGCATGACATAAGGTTAAATATGTCATAATCTTAACAGAAGTCTTATTATTCTGTAAACCCTTAAAATAAGGATGGTCTAAAACACTTACCTAAAATAAGAGTGCCAATAGACTTAATAAATTATAAGTATATAACAAAGCTAATATGTAAATTTAAAATAACTCCAAATATGCCCACACTAAGAAATTCACCTTTTCTGCTATAAATTCAAACCAACACATTCAAACCAATTAACCTATGTTTACTTCACAAATGAATATTCCAAAACTATCAGTCTGATCTATTATCATATCATCTTGGTCAATCAACCACCAATCCTGACATCTTCCTTCAGGCTCCTTTAGCAGTCCTCATTCCCAATTTGTAAGTCACCTGTATTAAAACAATCACCAAATATTTCTCATACTTTTTCATTTACATGGGTCAGAATGCCTGCTTTTACATGCCTTTCCTTCTATTTTCATTTAATTCAATGCTCCTTGTATTATAATTGTTACCATATACACAACATTCAAAAGTACAACACTGGTGATGATAGCATGTACCAAATGGACTTGTGCATTCATCAAACTTACCTATTAGTCATTATTATAATGCACACAGCCTGTTTTTCTTCTGATTTCCATTAAATAATTCTTGTGATGATTCACTCTAAAAGGAGAAAAGGAATTAAATAAAGACAGCTGCTGCTTTACTATGAATCATAGTTTTTTTTTCACTACAGAGAATACACCTTCATAGGGAACATTTTCATGTTTTAGATATATGGTTTTCTAGTGGGAAACTCAAAAGAAATCTCTGTTATTTCTTTTTTTTTTTTTTGTAGCTCTCCAGCAGATATGATGTCCAACTACAGTGAATATAAATTCTAAAATTTAGGAGTGAGGTAATACCTTAACAACAAAAATTAGCTTTACTAATTGTCAGGACTGGTCTAAGCACTTTATATATTAACTTATTTGATTCTCCTGATATCCCCATTTTCCATATGAGGAAACTGAGGCATGAAGAGGTTAATTTACCCAAAGTCATAATGCAAGTATGCTTCCTTCTACTTTATGATTTATTGTCCTATAATTAATGAACATGCAAACATAAAATCTCAAGCACATTTCCAATTACATCAATTTTCACATGACAGGTCAAATTTTCCAAAATGTTTAACCAAATACTATGTGGTTTTCACATATAAATGTAGTGGATTATAGATGACCAAAATGATACCTGATATGTGTAAGATATCTAAGATTACCCATAAGAAACAGGTCAGCCAAGCTTATACATCAAACCACTTACCAGAGTATCCAAGAGCAGGGGGCATCTTTGGTCATTATATAACCAGGGTATTCATCAAATAACAAATTTTCTGCTGAGCCAACCTAAACCTGGTATGGGCATATGTACCTTTAAACTTATGTCTCTCTGTGCAGCCTACCAAATGACAGATTATCTATGGAATTCATCAGGATTAGAAGTATGTAATTTTTAAAAGGTAACAAAGTGAAGGATAATCTGCAGGATTCCTGTCCTATCTGAGTAAAAATTATGCCAGTGTTCATTCAGTTTCATGCCCTTCAAAACTTATAAGAAAACTAAATTCAAGATTACTGTACTCTCCAATATAGGCTATTGAAAAAACTGCTGATCTGACATATTAAATGAAAATCATTGTGCGTTAAATTTTTAACCATGAAGGAATTGAGAATATCCCAGGTTTATCAAAAAAAATGCAACCAACATTATGGAGATATTATTCATATTTCAAATGGTATGAAGAAAACTTACAAAAATTACTGATGCGCTAGTTTTCTACAATTGGAAAATAAGGAGAGAAGAAATATTAGATGCTCAGGACAGGATGTCTGCAGACATGGTTATGGAGGGTGGGAATGGTAATAATGAACACTAACATAATTCTAAGTGAGTTTCTGAAACTTGGCACTTAGTTTCAGGTCAAATATCTAACAACCCTTTTCCTACCGGGTGTACCAAGAGACTGAGCTTCTTAAAAACAGGGATTGCATGAGTGCTACTGGGGAAACTTCTATAAATCCACCTTACAGCTTCTTGGAACACCCTAAGCCTGAAGTTACTGTTCACTCTAAGGATGGCTCTACATCTTCCATATATCCACACCTTATTAAACAAATATTATATGCTAAAGCTGGGTGTCTGAGTTCATTTTGAAGCTTATTTTTTTCAAGTATCATTTAGCAAGCATCATTTTTGGTCTTCAGTCTAGTCTCTTTCCCTGGTTTTGGTTCATAGTATTCCCATTCTCCCACTCACCTAGTCACCATATCTTAAAGTCAATTTTGACCCCTCCTCCATTATCTAACCATTATCTCCATTATCTAAACATTATCTCCATTATCTAACCATTCACCAAATTTTATTAATTATTTCTTCAAAGTATTTCTAGCCTGACTTCCAAAGCAAGATTGCTGATTAAAAGCAAGCATTTATCCCTCTCTCTCTCCCCTCAAATCTCACTGAAATGACAGAAGACAAATAAAAACAATACAATGTGTCTTACAATGGTGGAAATGTTGCCACCCAAAAGACTAAAAGAGTGAGGAGTCTCTGGAAGATAAAAACTAGAGCTCCACTAAGAGTAAAATCTCAGCAGCATAGTTGCTGACAAACTCCAGAGCCCTGGAGGTAAAATACCAGCCTCCAAGAAAGTGAGTCTTCCCAACAGAAGCTTCAAATAAACTCAAGATCAGAGAAAGCAAAGGTTGAAAGGAAGTCATAGTGGGTAACTAATTAATTAACATAAGGTATTAATTATTCCAACAGGAAGTAATATATTGTAAATTAATTAAAGGACTGAATCAAACATTCTACTGGAATTCTATACCAACGCAATTACAAAAAGAAAAGGGAGTAATATGTGTACATTGAAAAGAATGAGGGGAAAAGGTCATTATATACTGACAATATTACTAGATACTTAAAATATTCAAAAGAGTTAGTTGAAAAATTACTAGAAATAATAACAGTTTTGCAATGTGGCCAAATACCAGACCAACACACAAAAAGTAATAGTTTTCTTAATCAGCAAAAATAACAAAATATAAACATTATTTTTAAATTCCATTTAATAGCAACAAAAACTATAAGATATACATGAATAAAAATAACATAAATTGTACAGAAGACTCATTATTTTAATTATATCAATTCTGTTCAAATTAATGATAAATCCAGTACAATAGTTTATGATAAAGATGCAATTTCAAATTCAATAGTGTTGGGCCAGTCAGCTAGCCATCTGGAAAACATAGGAAGTGATATTATTTGTGTTTCTGGTGTAATCACTCAATTACATAAGTAGTTAGCTTGTGCAAGATTCTGTTTACTTATCTGAAGAATAGAACTGGTTAAGATTATTTATAAGGTGGTTTATAGATTTAAATTCCATGAATCTGTGGATTTATTACTATCAATTCTGGGATGCTATTATCTAACCACTCCAACTCAAAATGTTGTCTCCCATCTCTGAATACCTACAGAAAACACAATCTATGGTACTAATTTTGTCACTTACTGTGTCTTCTCTTTGTAGCTACAGGTATGCTCCCTGTACCTCTTGCCCCAGTCATCTCCTTATATTCAAATAATATTTGAAAAAAAGGAGAAGAAAAAGTCAGGGGGAAGGGAGTTAGGAAGGAGTGAGAAAGAAAAATGATGAAACAGTTTAAAGAGGAAAAGGCAGATTTACGGATCAGCAGAAAATTTCTGCAGCCTAAGAGAGTTGACAACAGTTGAATTATTCTGAGCATATAAGTAGCTATATTTTTCTCTCTTTTCATAGGATTTTCTTTGCCACAGGAAACAAGATACTGGAATACTATTGCTCTTCTAGAGTGCAGTACAGTATTTCATTGTCTTTTCTTCAGAGATATCAGTAGCTAGCTCACACACTCTCATCTAAAAATGTTGCTCTTGACTCTATGTTCTCCTCCAGCATCATTTTCCTGCTCTCCTTCTCAGTAAAATTTTGTTGAAAAAGTTAGATATGCTTGCTGTTTCCACCTCCTTTGTCACCTGTTCTCACTTTAACCCAGTCCAGCTGGAATTTCTCTCTCCCGCACGCATTCAACTACTCTTATAGAGGTCACCAAATACCTCACTGTTGCCAAATCATCCGATGGTCACTTCTTAATTGAACTTCTCACCATTACTTATGTTCCTTCCTGAAACTTTTCTCTTTTTCGTTTACAAGATACCTCCTTCTCCATATTTTCTTCTTCACTAACTGCTTTTCCCAGCTGCCTTTGCTGGTTCCTTATCATCTGTAGATCTCTAAATATAGGTGGTCCCCTCTGCATTGTCCAGAGTCTCCCTTCCTTCTCCATCTTTCCCCCTCCTTTTATCTTCTCCTCTCTTCTCTATCTGTACTCCCTCTACTTCATACTTTGTATGTGTATGTGTGTGTGTGTGTGTGTTTGTTTATTTTTTGCTCCAGATTTCTTTGCCTTTTGACCCTTTGGTTGCTTGCTCAAACTTCATCATCCCAAATCTGTTGCTTGATATATGTTCTCAGATTCTAAACTCTGGCTTTCCTGTACTCACCCCTTAGAATTATTTAACAAGCCCTTATATAGCTTTTATTTATTAGAACAGTGTCTGTCACTGTTCTAAGCATATGACATATTATCTCACTTAATCATCATAACAGCTCATAAGCAGCATATAATTACTGTCCCCATTCACAAAAGGTTTGACAACACATATGAAATATTGCCAACCAGTGAATCTCATCCAAGCCTTAGGGGATCCAGGGTAATTTCTGGGGGACAGTCACATAAGCATGGAGTGTCCACATGACTCTCCTTAACTACTTAGTCTGCAGCCCCTCCAGAGGTGAAACTGTTATACCATGACACAGGGCCCCAGGCAAATAAAAAGCAGGCATCCCCCATAGGCATCCAGCACAGTGTTAACATAAACTATCTGGTGTGGCCCAAAGCCCCAGGTATACAAACACACTCTTCTCAGGCAGGACATTCCAAGGGCTTAAAGGTTATCCCTCAGAAGCTGGTCAAGGGTCACTCCTTCCTTTGGAATGTACAGGGATTGAACACCCTAAGCCTACTGAGTTAACTCTTTACTGCACATATAGCTTCTAGAACTTATGCATCTCACAAGAAAAGTAGCATTGTTATTTGAGGAAGAGGGTTGGGGCCCTAGAATGATGATGAATGCATCATGAGCATCAACAGTTGAAGTATGTGGTAGAGGGGGATAAATGAATCTTGGTATTAAGGAGCTAGAATCCAGTGTGTGGGAAATTCTTCCAGTCATCAGACATGTAAAATTTTTTAAAGCCTTCAGTTTTTGTTTTTGTTTTTTAAGGTATAATTGACATTAACATTGTCAACATTGTGTTGGTTCCAGGTATACAACATAATGATTCCATCTACATGTATATTGTGAAATGACCACAATAGGTCTGGTTAACATCCATCAGTACACATTATTTCAGTACATGATCAAATGGAAGTTCCCTTGTACTAGGAACATATTTGATAAGGCAGTATGTAAAATCATAAATATACCATTACATTTTTTTCTCTTATAATGGAAATCATACAAACTAAAATATATCAGAATTTCTGTGTTTTAGGACTCAAGCCTATGGTACTTAAACAGTTAGTACACATGTTCATACATGAAATAAGCCTAGATCTTCCCTAAACTACATTTTTCCAAATAAAATTTTAATGTTAATTTGAAAAATAGATAAAATAAAATGCCATCCTTGTATTCTAAGTCCGTATATAATCTAGGATCTATTTTTTTGATTCTATATTGTGTTCCACATTAATTGTATAGCATTTCTTTCTCATAACTTCATAATCAATGGTCTTTTTTTTTGTCAAATGTGCATTCCTTTAATTTTTAAAAATATACACAGGAGAAGCCATGGCTTTTATATAAGAATACACACATTACCAAAGCATTTCTTATCGTTTTCCAAAACTCTATCAGTCTGAGCTTTATAAATTAAATATATCAGAACCTTTTAAGTTAAAATGATATCCGTGAAACTACTGGATATGCTAGACTTTTCTCAAGATCAAATGAACAGGAAATGTGAATATGGTTTGTGCTAAATAAAGTTTAGTGTTAGCTTTATTGCCTATAGTCTATAAGATGCAACTTTATTGTGCCTTTGCAAACAGGATAATTTTCTTTAAAAAACTGATCAAAATTTTCCATACATATAGCTCTATATGATAGATTACTGTGCAACACCATTGTTACGTAATTACAGAAATACCATAGAACACAAGAGCACAGGGTGAGCAAAAGAAAAACAATCCTGAGCTATCTGAACAAGATGATTTGATGAATCCTTTTAGTGTAAGTTTAGAAAACATGGAAGAGGGGAAAAAAATACATGCACACTACAGCCAGGAGCAAAATAGTCAACAGTCTTTCATCCCTTTATTTACAAGTATGATTCTTTTAAATAATAGATAACTAGGTTTTGGTTTTGAATGCAATTTCATAGATTCTTTAATGACAAAGTTTTATCTATTCTCATTAATTGTAGCAGGTAATATACTTGATTTTATTTCTCCATCTTGCTTTAAGTAAATAACATTTTATTTTTTTACTTTCTTATCCTTATTCTTGCTGAGTTTCACTGTTTTTCATTCTATATTTTTCCACTTGAAAATTTCAATATACTTAGTTAATAGTTAACATCCATCCTGAAACTCAAAGTTAGATGAATATTTTTCTTTATTAAAAAAATTATTAGCCCTATCAAAACATTATTTTCCTTACCTAAATGCCAACCCAAGGATGGGAGGCCTTTAACATACTTTCATTTTTATCCTCTCCTCACATTCCCATTCCCCACCCCTGATAAGGCTTTTTAACACTTGTTTCCCCTCCCTCTCCTGCCCTCCTTTCCTATTCCTAATAGGTGAAATAGCACCTCAAGTTCTAATGTTAGGCTGTTTCTTAAAGTTTGTTGCTTCTGCTGCAAGCATTTCCATTATACATTCATTGTATTGTACACACACCCCTCAGGTTTCATTGCTCAACATTTGTTCCCTCTCCTCTTCACCTTCCCCTCTATTGAGACCTCAATTCTGTTTTATATCTTGCTTTCCTAGAATCCTGAGTCATGTATTCTCCTCAGTTGTGATATGTGAATGCTATATTACTGAATTCTTGAATATCCATAAATAACTTTCTTTTACTCTAACGAGAAATTATACCTTGACTGAGAATAGGATTGTTAAATTGTCAGCTTTTTCTCTCAGAGTATGAGGATATTATTCCACCAGCTTCCACCTTCAAATGTTACAGATGAAATGATTCTATTTCTTCTGACAACATATTTTTACTTCAATATTAAAGTTTGTAGCTAAAATTTGAAAATATTCCCCTGATGCATCAAATATGCCTGAAACTCAGTCTATCCCTTTGAATCTGTAGATTTTGATCCTTATTTAATTCAGAACCACCTCCTCCTACTACTTATTTTACTATTATTACTATTTTTTCCCTCTATCTCTTTCTCTCTTCAAGATCCTATTATTTACAGCCACTTCTGGAATCATGGTCTAAGTCTTTTGTTTCTCTTCCCTCATTGTTTTCTTCTTTTTAAATTTTACTATTTAAAATATTTATTCTTTTTGGCCTTACAGGTCACAAATTTGGATCTCAAGAATGACACTCATCTTTTTAAATTGACCCACTAAATTTTTTAACTTGAAAATTGTGCTTTTTAGTACCACATAGTCTTTTTTTGATGTACCTGAATGTTCTTATGTGTGCTTTTTTGCCATTGTTGTTAGGTTGCTGTTTTCTCCAGAAGTTCTCTTTTGATGAGCACCTAATCTGTTATTTCCTTTCTCTGGCTGCTGGGTTTCTTTATTTGTATTATCATTTTTCCTTGTTGGTTTATTCGGGCCACTGTCTTGTTACTGGAGACAATCCTACAAGATAGAGCATGAGCTATTCTTAAATCCTGTAGTCTGAATGTGGGCAGCAGGCCTTCTGCGTCTCCAAACCAAGGACCCAGGAGGAAGTCTTCCAGCTCCCCATGTTCTGCCCAGTACTAGCCTAGCATCAGGAGAAAGGAGGCTTCAGCCCCCTTTTCAGTTCCTTCTTGGCTTCTGTGGAGCCATGGAAACACACTCACATGGTTCAATGTCGACCTTATCCCTGGGTATTCAAGCACCTCTGTTGACCAAGATCTTCCCAGGGCCTGTTTTGATTCTATCCTTGCACAGGACTCATACTATTTTCTAGGTTCTTCCTTGACCTGTGGAAAAGAAATTCCTCATCACCTTCCTGTTTCTAGGACTCCCATAAAACCCAATTCCACCTGGCCCCAGGAGTGGCAGATTGGAATAAAGAATAGAAGAAAAATACAGTATAGTTAAGTTACCATCTTGTCAGGATTCCTCCATTCACTATATTTAGGAATAACATCCAAACTTATTACCATGGCCAAATAGACTCTCTGTAATCACATTGCTATCTACCTGGGCAACCTCAGCTTACACACTCTCCCTTGCTCATTTTACTTGAGTCACAGCAACTTTGCTTCTATCCCTCAAATATACTAATCTCATTTTTACCTAGGATTATATCACTTGCTGTTCACTCCTTATAGAATATTCTTCTCCCCTTGATAGTCAACTTTACATCTTTCAGGTCTCAATCAAATGTCACCTCTTGAAAGAGATCTTATTTTATCATTCAAGTACTATTCCCTAAATCACTCCATCACATCATTTTACATTTTTCATATCACCTAACACTATCTCAAATTATCATATTTATATATTTATTTCTTGGTCTGCTTATTATCTGTCTCCTTCATTGAATCTCCAAGAAAGTATGGATCTATCTAATTTGTTAGTAGTTTTATTTCAATAGATATTTATTGAATAAATGAACATATTCCAATTGCTTTGGAGCAAGAGGAAAAATATAAATTAAATCTTTGCAATTCCAAAAATAAGTCACTGTTTCTGAAGGACCATCTTTGCCAAAGTAAAAGCCATGGACAGTGCAACATTTTGTCTTGTCCTCTGTGAAGGTCCTGCTGTGAGAAATCATCATTAAGTTAAGATCAAGAACAGCTGAGAAAATGACTCTTATGTGAGATTTCTCTGAGAGATTTCTACATATCCTGCTTTGAACCCGTCGGTAGCACATAACTGAAAGATCAGGGAAAATGGTTTGCAGTCCAGAGGTGAAAAGCAGGCTGCCATAGTACAAAAAAAAAAAACAGAGAGAAATATTTCCTCCTTCTCAGGACACTTCTGTTTAGTTTTTTGGCATTGATGTTCAATGGAGGCTGAACATGGAAGACAAACTCTATTCATTGGACCTTTGAACTTATCTCTCTAAAATGAATATTCTTCCCTATCATGCTGTTAGGAAGCAAATATTATTGCCTCACCTTGCCACACAATTTATTGATTTAAGGATATTTGAGAATTAATTGAGCTAGTATAAAGGTAATTTGCAAAAAAAACACACATGTTTAACACACATTGCATCTCTTTCTTAAATGAGATCTGGGGAAATTTTAACACTATGTATTTGATGATATTAAGGAGTTATTTGATTCCCTAGGATGTGGATAGTAGTAGAATGAAACTGGTTTGGTCCTTGATTGATAACTGCTGAAGATGAATGATGGGTACATGGGGTACATTATACTATTCTATTTATTTTCATATATATTTGAAGTCCTTCACAGTGAAAACTTTAAAATTAAAAAATTAAAAGCATAAGTTATTCATTTTACTGTTTAACAGATAAACGAAACATTTCATGGATCCAGACTGAGAAGGCAGTATGTCAAATCTCATGTTGCCCAAGTAAGGTATGTAAAACAGCCTGAGAGGTGCAGAGAATAAATTTTTCCTTTGCCTTCATATCTCATATTCAACAGAATATCTTTGCATAGTATATAATCGAAAGGTTAAATCTGAGGCTTCAAAACCACTAGCATTTTCAAATGTGAAAAAATGTATTCAAGGTCTGTTGGAAAATTATTAAACCAGAACCAAGAGTTCCAGCTGATGGTATCAGGTAAAGGTTAAATGGGGTTGTTTTTTATTTGAAGGCACAAAGTCAAAAAGCAAATCTAAAATCAGATAATTTCAACGTAAGAATGGATAAGATAGGAGAGCCACATATAAAATGTCTGACCCAGGAGTGGCACACTAGTAGATAATGTGCCAAATCTTGCTTAGAATTGTGGATTAAATGTAAAAGTTTGAAAATTTCACATAAAAGCAGGATTCTCAGAATGCGTTAAAAAAAATCAAAAGATCTAACAACATGTGACCCACATTCCCACACAGTAACAATATTCTGACACTGAAGCTGCACTGTTTGCAGCAGGCCCTAACACTCACACAAATGTATACATATGTATTTACACCCAACCAGCTTCATTCTTTTACCTTACCTTCCTAATTCTACAGTTATTTTCTAGCAGCAAAGATGTTTATCCAAACACTGGTGAGGAAGAGGTAACCTGCAATAGATATGGAAAAATAATAACCACAATCTCAAATAGAAGCTAAGCTAATATGCTTTGTAATATACCTCCTCCTAAGACTAGAACTTGTGCTATTTAATTTTCTTGGTTCCTTTTTAAATAATCCATGCTCTCAACCAGAACCCCCAGAGAATTTATATTAACTCATTTAACCTGATAGCAACCCTGTATGGTATATACATATTAGTTTCTCATTTTGCAGAGGAGATTGAAGCAAAGTTAGGTTAAGTGACTTGCCAAGGTCACATATTTAATAAGTAAAAAACTGTAGTCTGAACCCAAGCAAACATATCTAGATTATTGCATCAACTTGTCTAATCTTCAGCTTTCACTCTTGCTCCACTATTATACAAACTGCATGCAGCAATCAAAATGAATTAGAAGAGGCCATCATCCCTTTCCTTAATATCCTCTGGCAGTTTCCCACAAATTCCACACTTCTTACATAGTGCACATAACCTTACCTGGAATGGCCCTGCTTCTCTCTGACCTCATCTCATACCCTCATCCTCATTCAACACTTATATCCATATAGGTTGCTATTATTCCCCCAATAAACATGATAAAATTGTTCCCACCACCGGGCTGTCAAAGCACACATTGCACCATACAAAATTGAACAGACAAGGAAGATATTGTTCAAGGCTTTTGCAACAGGGTAGATGGTTGAATATGAATGTGAAATGGTGAATCTAGAGTACAAACTCAGTTCCTGTGAATCTAAATCACACTCTCTGCTGTTCACCATGTCAATAAAGTGCTGTTTCCACTCCCTTCGGAGGAACTAGAAAACTGCCAGGAGCTCTGCTTAACAAAGGATAGAATGACTCCACTAAGAATGATAGAGGCTTAGTAATAAAAGCATAATTTCTTTGTTTGTTTCTGTTCTGCAGCCGAGCCAAAGGAAAAGTGATAACACATGCTGTGCTTAAGTTTAAATCCTGTTATATGAATAATGAAGCAAAATTTTGGGATAGGATCGAAACCATTTTACATCAGAAGCTAAAGGGCAAAACTGGGTCTTTATATATAGATTCTTCTTCATTTAGATTTTCAGGTAAGCTTTTTATGTATGGTACAGAATAATTTTCATCTTTTAATTTGAATATGGTGTTTTGCTGTACAAATGAAAACAATACTTCTCTCTTTAAATATCATTTCATAGATAATGGTAATTATTTTTAACCACTGTTAAAGTAATCAAGGTCTCTGTTAATCAATTTTTTGATATAGAATCATCCTTGTATTCTTGAAATTAAACTTTATTTAATGATAGATTTTTTCAAAAAAAGCAATCATGGTCCCAAATAACATTTCTTTGCAAAACAAGGCAGCCTTAAGCTCGAACACTTATGGTTTGTTCTGTGGGTCATGATTTCTCTCTCAGTTCTTTTGGATGTCTTAAGAATCTAGACTCCCAAATTCAAGAACTGAGTTTGAATATCTTTAACATCAAACTTATTTCTTGATAGGCCTTTAATGGATTTCATCTCTCTCTTATATCCAATCTAATTCTTATTCTTGGTCACATAACAATATTGTGAAAGATGGCTTCTAAAAGATAGTGACACATGTCCTCCATTCCCAGGATAATCAGTGTCTCCCTGATCTTGATAAATGTATAGCCAATGCCTGGCACATCTAAGATAGGCTATCAGTTCTCTGCTACAACAAATTTGATCAAGGGCAGAAAAGTATCCTATCCCTACAGGAAGGACTAAAGGACTAAAGGTTTATGAAAAAAAAATCTAGTCCAAGTGTTCATTTGTCTGGAACATCAAAAGGATCAAAAAGCAAAACCTGAACATGCTTCTCCTGGATAAAAATCCATCATGTTGTTGAAATGTGACTCTCCTCGGGTTATATTAGACGCTTTGTCTTAGAACCTTCCTTCTCACACAGCTACGTGTGATTACCTTAAAAAAACACAGAGAAATAAAGCAGTTCTCTGATTTACAGAGAATCAACCACCAAAGATATATTTTTGGAAACTCATCTGCTAAAACCATGAACTCACATAGTAAAAAAACAGCATTATATTCCTGGTATTCCTCCAAACTTTAAGAACATTATGTAGGATCCCAGGAAAACAGACTTTCTGGGAGGTATTTCCTAGGTTTATGGTTTTCCTCAGTAGTTTTATTTATTATAATGCCATCCAACAAGTTTATGGAGAGCAGTGACTGATAAGTGTAATACTCTTAAGTACATGCAGTGCTTTGGTACAGGTGCAAGATCAAACTCAGAAGCCGACTGGGCCAGGCCTCCAAAACCACAATGAAGTGAGTTAACACAAAGCTCACATTTAAGACAGCTCTTAAAGAGATTATGAACCTTTGTTAGTCAACACATAAATGGGTCTCTGGCTTAGGGATTTATGAAAGCTTATTTAGGTAGCCAAGGTTGCTGTCACAGCATCGTATTGAATAGCCTGACCTTCTTATGCTGCCTGGTTGGTTTGGTTGCTTAGCGCCTGCTCCTAAGTATGTCAAGGTTGTGGATTTCATTTTCATACAAGTTGCTAACATAGAGGAAAAAGACATCACTGGCCAGTGCTATTAGTTACAATGAATGCCTGAATACAATACCAGTGTTCCCATATGATTATGCCTAGAAAGAGGGCATATAGAATAATGATATGCATAAACTGTGTATCATCGGTGCATAATAGAGATGTTCCAGATGCATAGAAGAGAAGTTTCATTAGAACAAAAGCCACCTAGGACTTTAGAGCTTAATTCCCTTACAGAACCCCAACTGAGGAAGGCCGATGGCAAGTTTGGCACATGTACGCTGCTAGTAGGCACTGCTATCCCCAGATTTAAGATGCAAAGAGTGCTTCAATTATTAAGACCTGTGAACATAATATGCAATTTAATTTTCCACTCACTCTTGAATTCCAGGGAAATGACACTGCTACTATCTTCCTAGGTACTAGCAATCAGTATTTACAGTGTATTCTTCAGTGAGAAATAAGTATTTTCTCCATCAATTCTAAACTTACTAGATCAGAGAATTTTCAAATTGACTACCAGGCATAAAGCCTAGAAAAAACATTGATGGAATAGTTTTCCCCTGCCCATGATAGAATATTTTCCAGAAAAATCTCTCAAATGGCAAATTTCTTAACCTAATACCATTGAGTTCAGTGGTGAAAGTTTTTATGCATTCCCAAACCCCTGAATTTATATTCACTTATACTTTATCCTTAAACAATATCACATTATTTTAAAAATAGAGATGATAACCTCAATAGTTAAGATTAGTTAACACAATCAATACTTTATAAATTATTTCCTTTATAAATTATAAGATCATGCTTACATGATCTTGTTATTTTATAGCTTAACAGGCAGAACATACATGTGATACTTAATGTTTATGCAAACTTTAATGCAAAAAAAACAGAACATACATGTGATACTTAATGTTGTGCAAACTTTAATGCAAAAAAAGAAAGAAAAGAACAAGTAAAGCAATGCAAGTGATATCCCACCAAACAAGTTGACCTCACAGCATGATGCACTTGACTGTCACTGCCATAAACTATCAAGCCAGCAGCTAAGAAGAAAATGTAATGCTAGACTAGATCTACCAACTACACAACTGCAAGGATGACCACATGGTGTTTCTCTCCTGTAAGCTTTGGAAAGAAAAATCTAAGTCATTCTTTGTAAAAACAAAGAAATGCCTCATAAGCTGAAGTGAGGGTTTTAATGAAATGTCTTATAAAGTTGAATGCTCATAACTTTAATGGGCATACTTAAGGATATGACTGTACCTTGTTTTAAAAAATATTTATTATTTCCTACAGAAAAATGCCTTGTACCTACTGCTACACTTAATCATTTACTGATTAAGCATGAAAAATATTTTAAATACTTATGCTAAATCATAACTGGTTAAAGTAAAAACTCAAATTATGTGACAGTAATAGAAATTCATACACAAAGATGACGGTCCTGACCCACTGTTAAGGGTTTTACAAGAAAAGGAATGAAGCTCTGGTCTAGCACTCATTTGTGTGTCACTGGGCAACACTGAGATATAAATGATGTTAGTAGAACACAGCTTTTTCATGTGACTTGATCCTGAGACACTGCATGGCTTCATTTGTACCATGTTTTAACCAACTTTAACCAATCATTCTTTGATAACTTCTAGAGGACATTTTGTTAAAGTATACTGTTTCCCAGAGACATGTTCTCTTTCTTTAAGTATTTTTCAAATGCAAGCTTGAAATATATATATTATTGAATGATACAGCTATTAGGCACAGTCCAGATACTTTAAGAGAATTTAAAAATTATTAATAGTCATTGCATTAAAGGACTTGCTATCAATAGGGCACACAACACATACTGTCACAGAATTATCTGTAAAACAAGAATGTTCTTCCAAATGAATAATCCTTATTTTCTAATCTCTATAAAAGGAAAAACATTATAATTTATATTGGTTATTTTTGATAGTCAGGCACTAATTTTAAATGCTTAACACTAAGACACTCCATCTAGTGGGCCAATTCAGTTACTTGCCTGGACTACCTGCTAGATCCATGTAGAATGACTGAGACTCGATCAAAATAGGCTTAGTAGACCAGACCCCAACAGATTTTATTTAGTGGAGTTCTAGATTCATCTTGCCAATTTAGATCCAGGATACCTGAAATGAATCCTGAACTTTTTTTTTAAACATCTTTATTGGAGTATAATTGCTTTACAATGGTGTGTTAGTTTCTGCTTTATAACAAAGTGAATCAGCTATACATATACATATATCCCCATATCTCCTCCCTCTTGCATCTCCCTCCCACCCTCCCTATCCCACCCCTCTAGGTGTTCACAAAGCACAGAGCTGATATCCCTGTGCTATGCAGCTGCATCTCACTAGCTATTGATTTTACATTTGGTAGTGTATATATGTCCATGTCACACTCTCACTTTGTCCCACCTTACCCTTCCCACTCCCCATGCCCTGAAGTCCATTCTCAATGTCTGCATCATTATTCCTGTCCTGCCCTTAGGTTCTTCAGAACCTTTTTTTTTTCTTAGATTCCATATATATGTGTTAGCATATGGTATTTGTTTTTCTCTTTCTGACTTACTTCACTCTGTATAACAAACTCTAGGTCCATCCACCTGACTACAAACAACTCAATTTCATTTCTTTTTATGGCTGAGTAATATTCCATAGTATATATGTGCCAAATCTTCTTTATCCATTCATCTGTTGATGGACACTTAGGTTGCTTCCATGTCCTGGCTATTGTAAGTAGTGCTGCAATGAACATTGTGGTACATGACTCTTCTTGAATTATGGTTTTCTCAGGGTATATGCCAAGTAGTGGGACTGCTGGGTCATATGGTAGTTCTATTTTTAGTTTTTTAAGGAACCTCCATACTGTTCTCCATAGTGGCTGTATCAATTTGCATTCCCACCAACAGTGCAAGAGGGTTCTCTTTTCTCCACACCCTCTCCAGGATTTGTTTGTAGATTTTTTGATGATGGCCATTCTGAACACTGTGAGATCATATCTCATTGTAGTTTTGATTTGCATTTCTCTAATGATTGGTGATGTTGAGCATCCTTTCATGTGTTTGTTGGCAACCTGTATATCTTCTTTGGAGAAATGTGTATTTAGGTCTTCTGCCCAGTTTTGGATTGGGTTGTTTGTTTTTTTGATATTGAGCTCCATGAGCTGCTTGTAAATTTTGGAGATTAATCCTTTGTCAGTTGCTTCACTTGCAAATATTTTCTCCCATTCTGAGGGTTGTCTTTTCATCTTGTTTATGGTTTCCTTTGCTGTGCAAAAGCTTTGAAGTTTCATTAGGTCCCATTTGTTTATTTTATTTCCATTTCTCTAGGATGTGGGTAAAAATGTCCTTGCTGTGATTTATGTCATAGAGTGTTCTGCCTATGTTTTCCTCTAGAGTTTTATAGTGTCTGGCCTTACATTTAGGTCTTTAATCCATTGTGAGTTTATTTTTGTGTATGGTGTTAGGAAGTGTTCTAATTTCATTCTTTTACATGGAGCTGTCCAGTTTTCCCAGCACCACTTATTGAAGAAGATGTCTTTTCTCCATTGTATATTCTTGCCTCCTTTATCAAAAATAAGGTGACCATATGTGCATGGGTTTATCTCTGGGCTTTCTATCCTGCTCCATTGATCTATATTTCTAGTTTTGTGCCAGTACCATACTATTTTTTTTAACATCTTTATTGGAGTATAATTGCTTTACAATGGTGTGTTACTTTCTGAGTTATAACAAAGTGAATCAGCTATACATACACGTATATCTCCATATCTCCTCCCTTTTGCATCTCCCTCCCTCCCACCCTCCCTATCCCACCCCTCTAGGTGATCACAAAGCACTGAGCTGATCTCCCTAGGCTGTGCGGCTGCTTCCCACTAGCTATCTATTTTACATTTGGTAGTGTATACATTTCCATGACACTCTCTCACTTTAT
This sequence comes from Delphinapterus leucas, assembly GCF_059928025.1. Lineage (NCBI taxonomy): Eukaryota > Metazoa > Chordata > Mammalia > Artiodactyla > Monodontidae > Delphinapterus > Delphinapterus leucas. Next base: position 39,889 of record NW_028322269.1, on the reverse strand, counting down.
CCCAGCTTACCATCCCCCTTCCTGTGTCCTCAAGTCCATTCTCTAGTAGGTCTGCATCTTTATTCCCATCCTGCTCCTAGGTTCTTCATGACCATTTTTTTCTTTTGTTTTGCTTTTTTAGATTCCATATGTATGTGTTAGCATACAGTATTTGTTTTTCTCTTTCTGACTTACTTCACTCTGTATGACAGACTCTAGGTCCATCCACCTCATGACAAGTAACTCAATTTCGTTTCCTTTCATGGCTGAGTAATATTCCATTGTGTATATGTGCCACATCTTCTTTATCCATTCATCTGTTGATGGACACTTAGGTTGCTTCCATGTCCTGGCTATTGTAAATAGAGCTGCAATGAACATTGTGGTACATGACTCTTTTTGAATTATGATTTTCTCAGGGTATATGCCCAGTAGTGGGATTGCTGGGTCGTATGGTAGTTCTATTTTTAGTTTTTTAAGGAACCTCCATACTGTTCTCCATAGTGGCCGTATCAATTTACATTCCCACCAGCAGTGCAAGAGGGTTCCCTTTTCTCCACATCCTCTCCAGGATTTATTGTTTGTAGATTTTTTGATGATGGCTGTTCTGAACACTGTGAGATGATATCTAATTGTAGTTTGTTTTTTTGTTTTTTGTTTTTTCTGTAGGCGGGCATCTCACTGCCCCGGCCTCTCCCGTCACGGAGCACAGGCTCCAGATGCGCAGGCCCAGCGGCCACGGCTCATGGGTCTAGCTGCTCCGCAGCACATGGAATCCTCCCAGATTGGGGCACGAACCCGTGTCCCCCGCGTCGGCAGGCAGACTCCCAACCACTGCACCACCAGGGAAGCCCTCTCATTGGAGTTTTGATTTGCATTTCTCAAGTGATTAATGATGTTGAGAATGCTTTCATGTGTTTGTTGGCAATCTGTATATCTTCTTTGGAGAAATATCTGTTTAGGTCTTCTGCCCTTATCTGGATTAAGTTGGTTGTTTTTTTGATAATGAGCTGCATGAGCTGCTTGTAAATTTTGGAGATTAATACTTGGTCAGTTGCTTCATTTGCAAATATTTTCTTCCATTCTGAGGGTTGTCTTTTTGTCTTGTTTATGTTTTCCTTTGCTGTGCAAAAGCTTTTAAGTTTCATTAGGTTCCATTTGTTTACTTTTGGTTTTCCTTCCATTTCTCTAGGAGGTGGGTCAAAAAGGATCTTGCTGTGATTTATGTCATAGAATGTTCTGCCTATGATTTCCTCTAAGATCAGGAACAAGACAAGGAGGTCCACTCTCAGCACTATTATTCAACATAGTTTTGGAAGTCCTAGCCACAGCAAACAAAGAAGAAAAAGAAATAAAAGGAATCCAAACTGGAAAAGAAGAAGTAAAACTGTCACTGTTTGCAGATGACATGATACTATACATAGAGAATCCTAAAGATGCCACCAGAAAATTACTAGAGCTAATCAATAAATTTGATAAAGTTGCAGGATACAAAATTAATGCACAGAAATCTCTTGCATTTGTATACACTAATGAAGAAAAATCTGAAAGTGAAATTAAGAAAACACTCCCATTTACCACTGCAACAAAAAGAATAAAATATCTAGGAATAAACCTACCTAGGGAGGAAAAAGACCTGTATGCAGAAAATTTTAAGACACTGATGAAAGAAATTAAAGATGATACAAACAGATGGAGACATATACCATGTTCTTGGAATGGAAGAATCAATATTGTGAAAATGACTATACTACCCAAAGCAATCTACAGATTCAATGCAATCCCTATCAAATTACCAAAGGCATTTTTTATGAAACTAGAACAAAAAATCTTAAAATTTGTATGGAGACACAAAAGACCCCGAATAGCCAAAGCAGTCTTGAGGGAAAAAAATGGAGCTAGAGGAATCAGGCTCCCTGACTTCAGACTATACTACAAAGGTACAGTAATCAAGACAATATGGTACTGGCACAAAAACAGAAACATAGATCAATGGAACAAGATAGAAAGCCCAGAGATAAACCCACTCACCTATGGTCAACTAATCTATGACAAAGGAGGCAACAGTATACAATGGAGAAAAGACAGTCCTTCAATAAGTGGTGCTGAGAAAACTGGGCAGCTACATGTAAAAGATTGAAATTAGAACACTCCCTAACACCATGCACAAAAATCAACACAAAATGGATCAGAGACCTAAATTTAAGACCGGACACTATAAAACTCTTAGAGGAAAACATAGGAAGAACACTCTTTGACATAAATCACAGCAAGATCTTTTTTGATCCACATCCTAGAGTAATGGAAATAAAAACAAAAATAAACAAATGTGACCTAATGAAATTTCAAAGCTTTTGCACAGCAAAGGAAACCATAAACAAGACAAAAAGACAACCCTCAGAATGGGAGAAAATACTTGCAAACGAATCAACGGACAAATGATTAATCTCCAAATTATATAAACAGCTCATGCAGCTCTATATTAAAAAAACAAACAACCCAATCCAAAAATGGGCAGAAGACCTAAATAGACATTTCTCCATAGTAGACATACACATGGCCAAGAAGCACATGAAAAGTTGCTCAACATCACTAATTATTAGAGAAATGCAAATCAAAACTACAATGAGGTATCACCTCACACCAGTTAGAATGGGTATTATCAGAAAATCTACAAACAACAAATGCTGGAGAGGGTGTGGAGAAAAGGGAACCCTCCTGCACTGTTGGTGGGAATGTAAATTGATACAGCCACTATGGAGAACAGTATGGAGGTTCCTTAAAAAACTAAAAATAGAATTACCAGAGCTTCAAGATAGTGGAAGAGTAAGACGTGGAGATCACCTTCCTCCCCACAGATACATCAGAAATACATCTACACTTGGAATTGCTCCTATAGAACACCTACTGAACACTGCCAGAAGACCTCAGACCTCCCAAAAGGCAAGAAACTCCCCACGTACCTGGGTAGGGCAAAAGAAAAAACAGAGACAAAATAGGGACGGGACCTGCACCAGTGGGAGGGAGCTGTGAAGGAGGAAAGGTTTCCACACACTAGAAGCCCCTTCGCGGGCACAGACTGCAGGTGGCAGAGGGGGGGAAGCTTCAGAGCCACAGAGCAGAGTGCAGCAACAGGGGTGCAGAGGGCAAAGTGGAGAGATTCCCGCACAGAGGAGAGGATCGGTGCCGACCGGCACTCACCAGCCCGAGAGGCTTGTCTGCTCACCCGCCCGGGCCGGCGCGGCTGGGAACTGAGGCTTGGGCTTCGGTCGGATCCCAGAGAGAGGACTGGGGCTGGCGGCGGGAACACATCCTGCAGAGGGTTAGTGCGCCACGGCTAGCCGGGAGGGAGTCGGGGAAAAGTCTGGAACTGCCGAAGAGGCAAGAGACTTTTTCTTCCCTCTTTGTGTCCTGGTGCGCGAGGAGAGGGGATTAAGAGCGCTGCTTAAAGGAGCTCCAGAGACCGGCGCGAGCCGCGGCTATCAGCGCAGACCCTCAGACGGGCATGAGACGCTAAGGCTGGTGCTGCAGCCACCAAGAAGTCTGTGTGCAAGCACAGGTCACTATCCACACCGCCCCTCCCGGGAGCCCGTGTAGCCCACCACTGCCAGGGTCCCGTGATCCAGGGACAAGTTCCCCGGGAGAACGCATGGCACACCTCAGGCTGGTGCAACGTCATGCCAGCCTCTGCCGCCGCAGGCTCGCCCTGCACTCCGTGCCCCTCCCTCCCCCCGCCCTGAGTGAGCCAGAACCCCCGAATCAGCGGCTCCTTTAACCCCATCCTGTCTGAGTGAAGAACAAACGCCCTCCGGCGACCTACATGCAGAGGCGGGGCCAAATCCAAAGCTGAGCCCTGGGAGCTGTGCGAACAAAGAAGAGAAAGGGAAATCTTCCCCAGCAGCCTAAGGAGCAGCGGATTAAAGCTCCACAGTCAACTTGATGTACCCTGCATCTGTGGAATACATGAATAGACAACGAATCATTCCAAATTGAGGAGGTGGACTTTTGGGAGCAAAGATATATTACTTTTCCCCCTTTTTCTCTTTTTCTGAGTGTGTATGTGTATACTTCTGTGGGTGATTTTGTCTCTATAGCTTCCCTTTCACCATTTGTCCTAGGGTTCTGTCCGTTCATTTTTTTTGTTTGTTTTGATTTCTTTCTTTCTTTTTTTTTTAACTTTTTAAAAGTTTTTTTCTTAATAATTATTTTTTAATTTAATAACTATTTTATTTTACTTTATTTTATTTTATCCCCTTTCTATTTTTTTCTCCCTTTTATTCTGAGTTGTGTGGGTGAAAGGCTTTTGGTGCTCCAGCCAGGATTCAGTGCTGTGCCTCTGAGGTGGGAGAGCCAACTTCAGGACACTGGTCCACAAGAGACCTCCCAGCTCCATGTAATATCAAATGGCGAAAATCTCCCAGAGATCTCCATCTCAATGGCAAGACCCAGCTTCACTCAACGACCAGCAAGCTACACTGCTGGACACCCTATGCCAAACAACTAGCAAGACAAGAACACAGCCCCATCCATTAGCAGAGAGGCTGCCTAAAATCATAATAAGGCCACAGGCACCCCAGAACGCACCACCAGATGTGGACCTGCCCATCAGAAAGACAAGATCCAGCCTCATCCACCAGAACACAGGCAAGAGTCCGCTCCACCAGGAAGTCTACACAACCCACTGAACCAACCTTAGGCACTGGGGAGAGACACTAAAAACAATGGGAACTACGAATGTACAGCCTGCAAAAAGGAAACCCCAAACACAGTAAATTAAGCAAAATGAGAAGACAGAAAAACACACCGCAGATGAAGGAGCAAGGTAAAAAACCACCAGACCTAATAAATGAAGAGAAAATAGGCAGTCTACCTGAAAAAGAATTCAGAATAATGACAGTAAAGATGATCCAAATCTTGGAAATAGAACAGAGGAAATACAAGAAACTTTAATGAGGAGCTAGAAGAACTAAAGAGCAAACAAACAATGATGAACAACACAATAAATGAAATTTAAAATTCTCTAGAAGGAATCAATAGCAGAATAATGGAGGCAGAAGAACGGATAAGTGACCTGGAAGATAAAATAGTGGAAGTAACTACTGCAGAGCAGAATACAGAAAAAAGAATGAAAAGAACTGAGGACAGTCTCAGAGATCTCTGGGACAACATTAAATGCACCAACATTCGAATTATAGGTGTCCCAGAAGAAGAGAAAAAGAAAGGGACTGAGAAAATACTTGAAGAGATTATAGTTGAAAACTTCCCTAATATGGGAAAGGAAATAGTTAATCAAGTCCAGGAACCAAAGAGAGTCCCATACACGATAAATCCAAGGAGAAACACGCCAAGACACATATTAATCAAACTATCAGAAATTAACTACAAAGAAAACATATTAAAAGCAGCAAGGGAAAAATAACACACAAGGGAATCCCCATAAGATTAACAGCTGATCTTTCAGCAGAAACTCTGCAAGCCAGAAGGGAGTGGCAAGACATAGGTAAGTGATGAAGGAGAAAAACCTACAACCAAGATTACTCTACCCAGCAAGGATCTCATTCAGATTTGATGGAGAAATTAAAACCTTTACAGACAAGCAAAAGCTGAGAGAGTTCAGCACCACCAAACCAGCTTTACAACAAATGTTAAAGGAACTTCTCTAGGAAGGAAACACAAGAGAAGGAAAAGACCTACAATAATAAACCCAAAACAATTAAGAAAATGGGAATAGGAACATACATATCAACCGTTACCTTAAATGTAAATGGATTAAATGCTCCCACCAAAAGACAGAGACTGGCTGAATGGATACAAAAATAAGACCCATATATATGCTGTCTACAAGAGACCCAATTTAGACCTAGGGACACATACAGACTGAAAGTGAGGGGATGGAAAAAGATATTCCATGCAAATGGAAATCAAAAGAAAGCTGGAGTAGCAATTCTCATATCAGACAAAATAGACTTTAAAACAAAGACTATTACAAGAAACAAAGAAGGACACTACATAATGATCAAGGGATTGATCCAAGAAGAAGATATAACAATTGTAAATATGTATGCACCCAACATAGGAGCACCTCAATACATAAGGCAGATACTAACAGCCATAAAAGGGGAAATCAACAGTAACACAATCATAGTAGGGGAATTTAACACCCCACTTTCACCAATGGACAGATCATCCAAAATGAAAATAAATAAGGAAACACAAGCTTTAAATGATACATTAAACAAGATGGACTTAATTGATATTTATAGGACATTCCATCCAAAAAAACAGAATATACATTCTTCTCAAGTGCTCATGGAACATTCTCCAGGATAGATCATATCTTGGGTCACAAATAAGGCCTTGGTAAATTTATGAAAACTGAAATCATATCAAGTATCTTTTCCGACCAAAATGCTATGAGACTAGATATCAATTACAGAAAAAGATCTGTAAAAACTACAAACACATGGAAGCTAAACAATACACTACTTAATAACCAAGTGATCACTGAAGAAATCAAAGAGGAAGTCAAAAAATACCTAGAAACAAATGACAATGGAGAAATGATGACCCAAAACCTATGGGATGCAGCAAAAGCAGTTCTAAGAGGGAAGTTTATAGCAATACAATCCTACCTTAAAAAACAGGAAACATCTCAAATAAACAACCTAACCCTGCACCTAAAGCGATTAGAGAAAGAAGAACAAAAAAACAAAAGTTAAACAGAAGCTAGCAGAAGGAAAGAAATCATAAAGATCAGATCAGAAATAAATGAAAAAGAAATGAAGGAAATGATAGCAAAGATCAATAAAACTAAAATCTGGTTCTTTGAGAAGATAAACCAAATTGATAAACCATTAGCCAGACTCATCAAGAAAAAAAGAGAGAAGACTCAAATCAATAGAATTAGAAATGAAAAAGGAGAAGTAACAACTGACACTGCAGAAATACAAAGGATCATGAGAGATTACTACAAGCAACTCTATGCCAATAAAATGGACAACCTGGAAGAAATGGACAAATTCTTAGAAATGCACAACCTGCCAAGACTGAATCAGGAAGAAATAGAAAATATGAACAGACCAATCACAAGCACTGAAATTGAAACTGTCATTAAAAATCTTCCAACAAACAAAAGCCCAGGACCAGATGGCTTCACAGGCGAATACTATCAAACATTTAGAGAAGAGCTAACACCTATCCTTTTCAAACTCTTCCAAAATATAGCAGAGTGAGAAACACTCCCAAACTCATTCTACAAGGCCACCATCACGCTGATACCAAATCCAGACAAAGATGTCACAAAGAAAGAAAACTACAGGCCAATATCACTGATGAACATAGATGCAAAAATCCTCAACAAAATGCTGGCAAACAGAATCCAACAGCACATTAAAAGGATCAGACACCATGATCAACTGGGGTTTATTCATGGAATGCAAGGATTCTTCAATATCAATCAATCAATGTGATACACCATATTAACAAATTGAAGGAGAAAAGCCATTTGATCATCTCAATTGATGCAGAGAAAGCTTTCAACAAAATTCAACACCCATTTATGATAAAAACCCTGCAGAAAGTAGACGTAGAGGGAACTTTTATCAACGTAATAAAGGCCATATATGACAAACCCACAGCCAACATCATCCTCAATGGTGAAAAAGTGAAACCATTTCCAATAAGATCAGGAACAAGACAAGGTTGCCCACTCTCACCACTATTATTCAACACAGTTTTGGAAGTCTTAGCCACAGCAATCAGAGAAGAAAAGGAAATAAAAGGAATCCAAATCGGAAAAGAAGAAGTAAAGCTGTCACTGTTTGCAGATGACATGATACTATACATAGAGAATCCTAAAGATGCTACCAGAAAATTACTAGAGCTAATCAATGAATTTGGTAAAGTAGCAGGATACAAAATTAATGCACAGAAATCTCTGGCATTCCTATACACGAATGATGAAAATCTGAAATCAAGAAAACACTCCCATTTACCATTGCAACAAAAAGAATAAAATATCTAGGAATAAACCTACCTAAGGAGACAAAAGACCTATATGCAGAAAATTATAAGACACTGATGAAAGAAATTAAAGATGATGCAAATAGATGGAGAGATATACCATGTTCTTGGATTGGAAGAATCAACATTGTGAAAAAGACTCTACTACCCAAAGCAATCTACAGATTTAATGCAATCCCTATCAAACTACCAATGGCATTCTTCACAGAACTACAACAAAAAATTTCACAATGTGTATGGAAACACAAAAGACCCCGAATAGCCAAAGCAATCTGGAGAACGAAAAATGGAGCTGGAGGAATCAGGCTCCCTGACTTCAGACTATACTACAAAGTTACAGTAATCAAGACAATATGGTACTGGCACAAAAACAGAAATAAAGATCAATGGAACAGGATAGGAAGCCCAGATATAAACCCATGCGCATATGGTCACCTTATCTTTGATAAAGGAGGCAAGAATATACAGTGGAGAAAAGACAGCCTCTTCAATAAGTGGTGCTGGGAAAACTGGACAGGTACATGTAAAAGTATGAAATTAGAACACTCCCTAACCCCACACACAAATGTAAACTCAAAATGGATTAAAGACCTAAATGTAAGGCCAGACACTATGAAACTCTTAGAGGAAAACATAGGCAGCACACTCTATGACATAAATCACAGCAAGATCCTTTTTGACCCACCTCCTAGAGAAATGGAAATAAAAACAAAAATAAACAAATGGGACCTAATGAAACTTAAAAGCTTTTGCACAGCAAAGGAAACCATAAACAAGATCAAAAGACAACCCTCAGAATGGGAGAAAATATTTGCAACTGACAAAGGATTAATCTTCAAAATTTACAAGTAGCTCATGCAGCTCAACTCAACAAAACAAACAACCCAATCCAATAATGGGCAGAAGACCTAAATACACATTTCTCCAAAGAAGATATACAGATTGCCAACAAACACATGAAAGAATGCTCAACATCATTAATCATTAGAGAAATGCAACTAAAAACTACAATGAGATATCATTTCACACCAGTCAGAATGGCCATCTTCAAAAAAATCTAGAAACAATAAATGCTGGAGAGGGTGTGGAGAAAAGGGAACACTCTTGCACTGTTGGTAGGAATGTAAATTGATACAGCCACTATGGAGAACATTATGGAGGTTCCTTAAAAAACCAAAAATAGAGCTGCCATATGAACCAGGAATCCCACTACTGGGCATATACCCTGAGAAAACCATAATTCAAGAAGAGTCATGTACCAAAAGTTTCATTGCAGCTGTATTTACAATAGCCAGGACATGGAAGCAACCTAAGTGTCCATCAACAGATGAATGGGTAAAGAAGATGTGGCCTGTATATACAATGGAATATTACTCAGCCTTAAAAAGAACTGTAATTGAGTTATTTGTAGTGAGGTGGATGGACCTAGAGTCTGTCATACAGAGTGAAGTAAGTCAGAAAGAGAAAAACAAATACCATATGCTAACACATATATATGGAACCTAAAAAAAAAAGAAAAGGTCATGAAGAACCTAGGGGCAAGACAGGAATAAAGACAGAGACCTACTAGAGAATGGACTTGAGGATATGGGGAGGGGGAAGGGTAAGCTGTGACAAAGTGAGAGAATGGTATGGACATATATACACTACCAAACGTAAAATATATAGGTAGTGGGAAGCAGCCGGATAGCACAGGGAGGTCAGTTCGGTGCTGTGTGACCACCTAGAGGGGTGGGATATGGAGGGTGAGAGGGAGGGAGACGCAAGAGAGAAGAGATATGGGAAAATATGTATATGTATAACTGATTCACTTTGTTATAAAGCAGAAACTAACACACCGTTGTAAAGCAATTATACTCCAATAAAGATGTTAAAAAATAATAATAAAAATAAAATAAAATTAAAAAAGACATAGACGTAGAGAATGGACTTGAGGACACGGGAGGGTGTAGGGTAAGATGAGACGAAATGAGAGAGTGGCATGGACATATATACACTACCAAATGTATCCCACCTAGAGAGGTGGGATAGGGAGGGTGGGAGGGAGATACAAGAGGGAGGAGATATGGGGATATATGTATATGTATAGTTGATTCACTTCATTATACAGCAGAAACTAACACACCACTGTAAAGCAATTATACTCCAATAAAGATGTTAAATTAAAAATAATCTATAAAGGGAAGGACACACAAACTGCCAGAGCAGTGACTCAGTCGAAAACAATGACAGCTTAAGTCATTTCCCCATTCGCGGTACCTGTCTTCCACCTAACCAAATGATAGTTACTGTATTAAGCTTTGAAATAATACAACTATTAAATGTAAGTTCTAGCTCAAAAACATTTCTTCTCTTTAGAAAGTCATGCATTGCTAATGCACATATGTGGAATCTAAAAAAACGGTACTGATGAACCTAGTGGCAAGGCAGGAATAAAGACGCAGATGTAGAGAACAGAACTGAGGACACTGGGTGAGAAGGGGAAGCTGGGACGAAGTAAGAGAGTAGCATTGACATATGTACTCTACCAAATGTAAAATAGATAGCTAGTGGGAAGCAGCCACATAGCACAGGGAGATCAGCTCGGTGCTTTGTGACCACCTAGAGGGGTGGGATAGGGAGGGTGAGAGGGAGGCTGAAGAGGGAGGGGATAAGGGGATATATGTATACATATAGGTGATTCACTTTGTTGTACAACAGAAACTAACACAACATTGTAAAGCAATTATACTCCAATAAAGATGTATTAAAAAATACAAAAGTAAATTAGGTACTGAGGCCATATCAGAATAAAGCTGTAACTTTTGTAGCGTTAATCATACCTTAAAAAAAAAAAAGTCATGCATCAGTTAAGAAAACCTCAAAGGAAGAAGAAAGTCTGTGAACAAAGTAGGGTTTCTAAATAATTAGTTTTTAAGATATAGGAATTAACATTTTTCCAGTAGAGTCATAGTAGTTTAATTATTTCCCAAAATCTTGATATGGTTTGATACATTTTACCAACCACACAAAGCTCAAAATCAAACTCTACTGATATCATGTTGAATAAAAATTAGCCTCTGGAAAGCAGACATAAAGGATTAGACAGAAATATGCCATCAGTTTAAGTAAGTGTGGCACACATTTACTCCTAGTCCTTCTGACTGCTGAATTGCTCCTGCCTTTTTGTTCAGACAGGTTGACTTTCTGGTAAAGGATTCTTTTGTCTCTCTGATTTTTTGTGCAACCTAATACAAGAGTGTGTAATTGTAATTGGCATACATAACTGGATACTCCCTCCTGGATTTATAGAAATCCAAGAACATAATAAAAATGAACGTACTTTGACATTTACAGTATTTAAGTTATAGAGTAACTGGTGATTTGTTTTTGAAGAGAAATCATAAGTCGAAATGGCTACTGGATTTACAGTTCTCTGCATCTGAAACTTAGGACATAATTGTAATTCACTTACCCTCTCCTTACACACTTTGCAAATGAATTAAACAGGTTTGCCATTCTCCATAGATGTGGGGCCCATACCAAAATTATCAGGAGTAAATCTCACTCTATAATATTCCCTAGATGTCTAGGAATGAGTAGACAATGTTGAAGTGTACCCTCTTCTTAAAATATATTTTTATCCAAAATGAATGAGAAATGGAATGGCATGCTTAATTGAATGTTCTGAATAATTGAAATTTCCTGCACAAAATGTATTTATTTTTAAATGAGCAAAATGCACACAACACCGAGAAATGCACTAACTATAAAATTTATGTACTCTCTCCTAATTACAAGCATTATTTGTTCTGGTATGTAGTTATTTGAGTGTCTTAATCTGGTTCCTCAAAAGCAGAGCCTAAGACAGAGACTTGCATTCAGTAGTTGATTTGAGAAAGAGTAAAGGACAGAAATAGTAAAATGGGGAGAGGGAGTTGGTCATCACTAGCGGCAACTCTAGCTCCATCTGGTAGGACCTTACTAATTGTATTTCAGAACTGTGTTCCCCTGTGACTAAAGGGGGAAGCATTTGTCCATCAGCTCTCAGCCAATTCTGGCTCCAACAGTTACCTCCCACATCTCCTATTGTCCATCTTGGAATGTCCGGTGGGTTCCTTCTAGCAGAAAGTGAGAAGTCCTAGGTGCTGACTTGAGAAGGGCATTTGTTACTCCTGAGTAGAGAAGATCCAGATCTGTGTGGACTAGGTTACCGTACTGTGACTGGGATAAGACGGGCCAAGAGTATTTAAAATGGCATTAAAAAGTGTCAAATGCATTTAATATCTGGTGGTTTGTATTCAAGATGTGGTGAAAGATTACCATTTTTCATATATTTTAGTACTTTCTAGAACCCAGACCTCTTTTTCAAATATCTTGTGATGGGGAACTTGAGAGTCTTTTTAGAAACAGAATAATAAATACTAAGATTTTATTACTCTCTATGCTAATCTATGAACATAGAAATTACATAGTCAGGATTGAATAAAATGATTATGCCTAAAGAATAATGTGTTCTCCAAAACCAAAAATTAATATGAATTAATATTAAAACAAAATGTGTTCATAAATGTAACTATTTCCCTTTTCTTCCCCCTTGACTTTTAGACATTGCAATGCCAACAGCAGAAAATCTTCTCAATACATGTAAGTTCACTAATAAAGAGTTATTTTCTAGTAAGAAATTCCTTAGATGGAAAAAAAAAAAACCAACCCTCCACTTGAGAGTCAATGTGGTATCCGTAAAGGTGTAATGGGAACCTTTCTTCTGGAAACTCGTATGAAGGTGACTGTAGATGGTCTTTGACTGATATCATAGATTTAAAATGAGGAACACATTATCTCATGCCATGATGGCAGAGGGGATCTAAGGACTGCAGTGATAATTAAGAACTTAGACTCTAAAACTAGCTACACATTAGTTTTGAGCCCCAGATCTAGCACTTCCTAACTGGATGAATTTACACAGGTTATTTAACTTCTCAAACCTTCCGTTCCAAGCTATTGTGATGATAAAAGAAGGTACAAGTAAAGTACTTAAGAGTATATGCTCATGATAAGCACTCAGAAGATGTCAGCCCTTTGCATTTTCTACCCTGCCGATGAAAACTTCAGGCCTAGGAACTCACTGTGGAATTCTGATCCTAGAAGCCAAGTTTAAGAAGTCAGCTGCCTTACATGCAAGCAGCTGCCTGCTGGCCAAGGCATTCTGTTTCTACTCTCCCACTAGCCGCTTTGGGAAATGTGATCCCCAAGGTTGCTAGAACCTGGAGCACACTGTCAGGAGAAGCACTCCTCTTATCTGAGGTTGATTGGAGCAACTGGATTAGAGGAATTGCCCTCCAGAGCCAGGTGACACCGACCCCAATGGTTCTTGCTATCCCTCAGTCACATCACGGTTATTTCTGAGCAACCTGGGCAAAACATAAACACAAATCTGTATTAGATTGTTTTTCTCTGTGATATATTTTGACTGAACAACGCTTAAGCAACTAATAAGACGTTTTTAAGTCAATTATTCCAGTTAAAATCTTCAGTGCTGATATGATCAAAATCCACAATTAGGAATTTGTCAGGTTGGTAGAGAGAGGTAGTCAACACAGAAATAAAAGCAGTGGTAAGAAAGAGATTAGCCAATTTGTCCATCCCCCCATCTGGGACACTAAACAACCATCCAGACCAGTATCCTGAATTTGCCTTGGTTTATCTGAGATTTTAATTTAAATAAGAAGGGAGAAGGGAGAGGTAGGCAAGAAAAATCGAACAGGGTTGAAGAGAATAGAGTTCAGCATGTGACATAAAGTATATTAAAGTGCAGTAATAGGATAAACAACAAGGTCCTACTGTATAGCACAAGGAACTATATTCAATATCATGTGATAAACCATAATGGAAAAGAATATGAAAAAGAATATATATATATATAAAAAACTGAGTCACTTTGCTGTACAGCAGAAATTAACACAACATTGTAAATCAACTATACTTTGATAAAAAATATTTTTTAATGCAGTAATAGCTGATGGAGTAGAAGTTGGAAGTGTAGCGAGACTGTAAGAGCTTGGTAGATTATCTGATTTTTCGGAAAGTATCACCCAGAGAGTCTTCATTATATTCCTTAAATCCTTGAAATTTGTCAGATGACCTCTTTCGACATAACAAAAGCTCTAAGGTGCCAGGTAAGATTTTGGCAGAGGTAATAACGAGGTAGTACTGCAGAGGTGGTGGCTAAAAGCTTAACAGACGTAACAATCATGAGTAAATAAAAACTCAGAATAAAGATTGGTGCATGGATATAAATTAGATTAAAATTCTGAGTAACAGCAGAAACAGAGAAGTACAGTCACCCAGGGGAGGTTCTCCTAGCCCACAGATTATCATCTTTGTTTTTACATTCCTCTGAAGGAAGTTGAGTAAAAGCCAACTTCCTTTAGGAGTTGTCCAAACAGAAAGGAAGATCGGGAGGAACGCTTATATCTTCAGGTTCTGCATTATTTTCTTTATCCTCTGTAGCGTTCCTGATAAGGGAGTGGATAGAAAGAGGGAAAGAAAAGGGAGTCACACTTAGTGAGTCAGTGTGAGTGCTGTCTCATTCAAATTCAGTGATGTTTATCAAGAGGATGCCTTAACAACCTGAAGTTTGGGTTTCATCAAGGAGAACAGTCTAGAATCAGAAGCAATATACAAACTTAAGGATTTCAAAGGGCCAGTGAAGGTTTTTTAAAAGTCTACATGTCCCTCCCCTGTGCTTCTAATCCTTTCCACCCTCAGGAGAGAATACCTCAAGATACATCTTGTCACATATAACAAACAACATCTCTGTGAAGAATTGACCATCTAACCTTTCCAATTAATTTAAATATTCTCATTCTTGATACAAACATCTTTCTTTAATTCAGAGTTTCTCAACCCTAACTACTAACGCTTTGGGCCAGATAATTCTTTGTTTCAAGGACAGTCCCATGCATTATAGAATTTTTAGCAGGATTACTGGCCTCTACCCACTAGATACCAGTAGCCCAATACTGCCCCCCTCCCAGTTATGACAACCAAAAATGTCTCCAGATATTGCCAAATTACTCCTGGGGATGGGAGGTGGTATGCAAAATTGACACTGACTGAGACCACTACCTTAATCTACGCCCACTGCATTGATTTTGGCAAATTTTATTCACTCTCCAAATTCTTAGGAACAAACCTAATATAGAAGAGGGTTTTGCAGTCAAATATTTTTATTTTAAGATGTCTCATGGATTACACTATATAGACTTCATTTCTACAAACATTTGAGAACTTGTTTGCGCTCCTTTTATGTGATGGGTTCTCTCCAGTAGGTTCTGGAGATACATTTTTATTTAAAGATACGATTCTTGCCCTCTAAAAATATTTATTAGTGAGGCTGGCGATCTCTAGCAAAAGGTACCATAAACTGTTAAGGGACAAGCTCAGTGCTTTAGTTGGAGTAATACGAGATAGTCACGAGAATCAGAGAGAGGGTCAGATGGGTAGAATAATAATGAAGTTACACTATTACTGTAGATTTGCTTTAAAGACTTAAGAGTCTAGCAGTTTCTCTGGATCTAAATTGACACTAAAGCACAGTCCTGATACAGAGAAGCATATAACTTTAGGAAAAGTGTTGGTTATCTTCATGTGTTTTTCCTTTTATCCAAGTATTGTTTGTTGTAACTTGAATGCAAATACATTTCTGTCTACTCTGTCTCTCATCAATATCTCATTTACATTGACATTCATTCACACTTTCTTATGAATGTTTAATAGCAATTATTGCTTTAAACAACTGTTCACAAAATTAAAAAGCACACATTTCCCCATGCAACTTTGTAATTTGTTATGCAATTATCTTCCAAATTTAAACATTTAATTCCACCTACCTCTTTCAACAGGTCATAGCAAGGCCGAACCATGCACAAAAAGATGTATGTGAGTGATGAGGATGGGGGAGAAAGATGTCAATCTATTTTGAATGAATTCTCAGGACATCTCATGTCATTAGTAAATTAGTCCTGACTTTTCCAAGACTGTGTTTTCTCTCAGTTAAAAGTTAACAGTGACCCATATTATAGGAAGGTTGTTTACTATAGGAATGCATGCATAAGTGGTATCAATATTATATGCTAACGACTCGATTTTGTAAAGGTTGAGGACAGCACACAATAACTCCCGAAGGGGAATGGCCCTGGCAAGCTAGCCTTCAACAGAGCAATGTCCACCAATGTGGAGCCACTCTGATTAGTAACAGCTGGCTTGTCACTGCTGCTCACTGTTTCTTAAAGTAAGCTCTGGACCACTTAAAGGCCTCAAATTCACTCAAGTACCTAAAAGTCTGGTACATATCTTTCAAGAATATAGTCATACAACTATGCTTCCAGCTGTACAATATTGTGAGGTATAGCTCAAAATTACTCAATGAATTATCAGTAAAAAAAAAATATATATATATATATTCAGACTAGAGCAGGGTTGTCAACAGTGGCACTGACATTTTGGACCAAATAATTCTTTGTGGTGGAGGACTAGCCTGTGCATTATAGCACGTTTAGGAGCATCCTTGTCCTCTAAACACCAAATGTCAGTGTCTAGAGGACAAGACTGACAACCAAAAGTGTCTCTAGACATTAGCAAATGTCTCTTGGAAGACAAAATAGCTCTCAGTTGAGAATCACTAAGCTAAATCTACTTAATCAATTTTATAAGGAAATTATAAATCCCAAATTGAATATGGGTCTTCTATTCCTTTCTCATCATTATTACATTTGGTCATATTTACTTAATCATAAGTATTTGAATCCATCCTGCATCCTCCCATATATGTTATATCTCTACTTGAAATGATTACTTTAAAGGATATATTATTACACCAAAAGTTTACTTTTTTTATACCTAAAAGTTTTTTACCCTTTTGTTTGATGGTTCATTTCACTAATTTCTGTTGGTTCTATATAGCACTTATTGTTTTTATATGTAAACAAAAATCCCTCTCAAACTTGAGAGTTTTAAAATGTTCCGGCAGTACTACTTTCAGTGCTTAATGTACAACCCTTGATTAACAAGTAATAGTAAAAGTCAGAAATATTTTCTATTTATAGTTTTTAATGCATATAAAAGAGGATTTAAAAAAAATAGAGGATTTAGACTATTTCCTTAATTTCTACAAGTTCACTCTGTCCCATATCCTTGCCCACTTTTTATTTAATCTTATTATCTTGTGTTATTATATTTATCTTTCTAAATCCCCTTGAGTCTTTTCTGTACAAAAAAGAATAAAATGTAGTTTACATGAGTTATCCTTTAAAATAGAGCTTATTGAGTTATTCCAAGTCTATTCATGTTATCATTATTTTAACTTTTTTCTTACATATAGCTTTGCTTTTGTATGCTTATATGCAGTACGAGAATTCAAAACTTATCTAGTTCTTTAAAAAATATAAGATATTAATTCCTACAACTCCAATATACAGGACTTTTAATAAATAAATTCATTTTCTTTAGGGCCAGGGATCCCAAAGAATGGAATGTTAGTTTGAGGCTTCTTTTAAGTGATCCACAAATACAGCAAAGTGTCAAGGATATTATAATTCATGAAAACTACCACTACACCAGCAGCACACGATAATGACATTGCTCTTGTGCATCTGTCTTCACCAGTATTATACACAAGCAACATCCGAAGAGCATGTCTTCCAGAAGCTTCTTATGCATTCCCACCCAGTTCTGATGTGGTGGTCACTGGATAGGGAACATTAAAGTCTGATGGTGAGTTCCTAACCTTCCATCATTACATGGTTTGAGTTTTAGGAGTCAAAAAAAAATACTCAGAATTACAATTAAACCTGAGAAATACTCTCTCTCTCCGGGTCATTTTAAAGGAGGTAATGTGCAATGGGTTGAAAATCATCCTCAACAACATTCATATAGAAACTACAATTTCATAGAACTGTTTACCTTAATTTCCCTTAAGAATGGCAGTTTTTACAGAAATGATTATTTGAATAAGTAATTCATTTTCCTCCATTTCATTTATTCATTCACTCATTCAATAAACATTTATTTTGATTACAACCTTTATTCCAAGTACTGTCCTAGGTCGTTTGGATATATTAATGAATAAAATAGGCAAATATTCCTGCCCTTACAAAGCTTACATTCTTAGCAAAGAAAGACAGACAATAATCACGAGATACAATAAATAAGTAGATTACATAGCATATTTTATGCAGGTAAGTACCATAGCAAAAGTAAGAACTACAGGGGGTTTGGACATTTGTGATGGGGTAAAATGAGTAGCTCTCTGTGACAAAGCAATACTTGAGCAAAGACCATTTAAACCATGACCCTAATAATGTAAAGATTTAGTGGCTGTTTGTGTTCATAAATGCATTTGAAAGCAGAAAAAAATAAACCACAAAATTCCAAGACTCAGAATTGTAGTCACAAACAGTAGAAAATCTAAAAATGATCATAAAATGTATATTTCTGGAATATGAATTTTTTGTTTTGTTTTCTAAACCATACAGGTATTAAATATAAACTTCCAAAACAATTCAAAAGTAAAACCTATCCCATCACACATGGATGGACACACTAAGTATTTCTAAATATGATGATTTTTAACAATAGCTTGGTGTATTCATAACATTACTTCTTTGTTATTAAGAAAGCACACAAATACAAGTTTAATTAAAACATGTTTTACATTGATTTGGAAATTTTACATAGTGTTAGATACTAATAACCTAGCCAGAGAGATTAATATTGACTTTAGCAAATGTTATATATATATATTTTTCCTTTAGGAACAAATCCTAATATACTCCAGAAAGGATTAGTGAAGATTATAGATAATAAGGCCTGCAACAGTAAAGTGGTATATGGTGGTGCAATCAAACCCGGAATGTTGTGTGCCCGGTTCCTGAAGGGAAGTGTGGATGCCTGCCAGGTAAATCTGCTTATTCCATTTTCAAAAAGGTTTTTTTCATATGTTTTTTAATTTTCAATTAACCTGTTCAATTGTCTCAAAAGACTGACAATTTTTAAAGATTTACGTTAGCCAAAGTACCTGATTAAAATTATATTGCTATCTGATAGGTCTCATTAAAGTACTATAGAGCTAAAGCACCCTTATTGTTATAAGAAGCTTTGAATGGGAGTGGGGATGAGACTCAATTTGGAATAAGCAATGAAGAGATGAAATTGAATATTGGTGACTTTAGTTCAACTGGCCCTCTTTGACTGGGAATCACAACTGGGTCCAACAACAAACCTATGGATCATGGAGCTTTCTTGATTTAGGGTGGCTCCAACATCCTAAATGTTTTATTTATTTGACAAACCTTATATAGCATCTTCATGCCCGTCCTAGAACTACTAAAGTACTACTGTAAGTTATCTAAGCAGGCAGAATCAGTGATAAATCCAGAAGGGCCCTTATTTTATTCATTCAATTCAATTTACTCATTATTCTTGTACTCTAGGAGCTAGAAGACATGCAAACAAGCACTTGTAATACATAATTATAATTTCTTATTACAGATTCCCATCTTCGCAACTGTCCCATTAAACCTATTCTTCAAAGTCATGACAAACTTAAATTCTTGCTTCTCTCAATTTTCTCGCAATCCATCACTCTCAAACCCATGACTCTCTTCTAAATTTGTGCAGCCTAGAGCCCATGTTTTATTATTTCAACCACTCTATTGACAGCCCCTCAATGATTTCACCATCTTCTAATTCCCCCACACCCATCCTAATCTCCAAACACATAGCAATCTATTTACCTTATTTGCTTTTATATGCGATCTCCTGAGCACAGCTAAAGCCTTGTGTCATGTAGTTACAGCTGGGTCCTTAACACACTGTAGAATTCTTTTGCATCTTTTATGGTGCTATGTCAAACTTTTATTATGTTCTTTGAATGTATCCCACCACACCCTTATATTCCTTAGCAAATGACATTTCCTACTACTAACTAGAAAAAAAAATGACAGCAACTACTCCTTTAATTTCTTTCCTTCCTGATTGAATAGTAGAAGAAACTTGTTCATCCTCAGCTTAGAAGGTAAGGATAAGTACAAATACAAATCTATTAGGAAGAAAAGAAAAGCTAATCTCTTACATTGTGTTTTTATCCACTCTGTTTTCATCTACACAGGTATTTGAACTTTTCATTAATTTTGAACTTTTCCCATATTTTCCAAACTTCCACTCTAATACAGTCTTTCACATATTCTGCAAACATTATTAGATCTCTCCATTAATATATCCTACTCTGTCTTTCTTATTCCCTTCTTGGTCAAATCTTTAAAGAATAGTTTACAACAATGTTTCACATTCTCAATTTATTCACTCTCTGACCCACTGCTTGCAGACGTTTGCCCTACTAGTCCACTGAAAGTATTCTAGCCAAGATTACTAATGATTTTCTAACTGCCAGATTCAATACACGCAGAGTGTCAGATGAACTAGAACAAGAAAGCTAGAGATAGTGGGCTCTATTAAAATATTTTGCCTGTGAAAGGTAATAAGGGCTTCAACTAAGACACAGTAAGAATGAAAAGACCATAAGACAGTTGAGTGACCAGGACTGTGAGACTGATTAGATACGAGGAAGAAGAAAATGGAGTTATACCTGCTAACTCTATATTATTCCCTGAGCAACTGGAGAGAGGGTATATAGGAGAAAGAGCAGGCTTAAGGAGGGTAAAAGTTCAGTTTGGGGTTTGCTAAATTTGAGATGCCTGTGGAATATCCAGGTACATATGTCCATTATATCATTGTAAATAAAAACCTTGAGCTCAGGAAAGAGTTCGGCTAGAGATATATACCTAAAAGTCATTGTCATCTGGGTGGTAGTTAAATTCATGAGTATGGATACAATAGCTCAGATAAAGTATATAAAATAAGAAGCAGCTAAGTAACAGAATTCAGGTATACATGCTTTTTAAGGGCTAACAGTAAGAGATAAGAAAGATCAGAAAGACAGAAAAGCATAAAAAATTGGTCTCACGGGGGTCCAGGGAACAGAAAAAAAGGGGATGGTTAGTGACACATGACATCAAGAGGTCAAGTAAGATAAGTGCTGGAAAGTGTCTATCAAATTCAACAATTGCTTATTGGTAAAGTTTGGAAAGTTGCACTGGTGGAAAAACCATTTAGAAGTAAGCTGAGTAAAAGATTTTTAGTTTGCTATAGTCTCGTTTATGTTTGCTTTTATTGCCCTTGCCTGAGGAGACATATCCAAAACAATATTGCTAAGATCAATGTCAAAGAGGTTACCACCTATGTTTTCTTCTAGGAGTTTTATGGTTTCAGGTCTTACATTTAAGTCTTTAACCCATTTTGAGTTTATTTTTGTATATAGTGTAAGAAAATGGTTCAGCTTCATTCTTTTGCCTGTAGCTGTCCAGTTTCCACAGAACCATTTATTAAAGAGACTGTCTTTTCCCCATTGCATACTATTCTTGCCACATGAAAAGATGCTCAACATCACTAATCATTAGAGAAATGCAAATCAAAACCATAATGAGATATCACCTCACACCTGTCATAATGGCAATTATGAAAAAGACAAGAAACAAGTGATGGAGAGAATGTGAAGACAAGGAAACCCTTGTGCACTGTTGGTGGGAATGTAAATTGGTGCAGCCATTTTGGAAAACAGTATGGAGGTTCCTCAAAAACTTAAAAATAGAACTACCATATGACATGGAAGCAACGTAAGTGTCCATCAATAGGTGAATGGATAAAGAAGATGTGGTGTATACACACACACACACACACACACACACACACACACACACACACTGGAATATTATTCAGCCATAAAAAAGAATGAAATCTTGCCATTTGCAGCAACATGGATGGACCTGAAGGGTATTGTGCTAAGTGTAATAAGCCAGACAGAACAACAATTACCATATGATTTCACTTATATGTGGAATCTGAAAAACAAAACAAAACAGAAGCAGACTTATAGGAACAGAGAACAATCTGGTGGTTACCAGAGGGGAGGGGGTGGGGGGACAGATGAAATAGGTGAAGGGGATTAAGAGATACAAAATTCCAACTATAAAATAAATAAGGTTGTAACGTACACATAGGAAATGTAGTCAATAATATTGTAACAACTTTGTACGGTGCCAGATGGTACCTGGACTTACAGTAGTGATCATTTCATAATGTATAAAAAAATCAAATCACTATGTTATACACCTGAAACATATAATACTGTATGTTAATCATAATTTAATTTTAAAATAAAAAAAGAAGTAAGTGGAGAATGGAATGAGAAACTGGAAACTTCAGTATAGACTACTACTTCAAGTCACTTAGCTATGAGAGAAAGATAATTAGGGCAATAGAGGAGGAGGTCTTAAAATCCAGAAAGTTTGTCATTTTTCAGGCAGGCAAGACCAAAAACAAACAAACAAAAAAATGTATATGCCTGGAGAGAAATGACAGTGGAGGAAATGAAGACATATTAGGAAAAAACAAATACACAAAACAATTATTGATAGAACAAGGTCCTTGATTCAAAGAACAGATGGGGGGATTAACCTTGGAAAGAACCAAATACATCCATTTGTCTGAAAAGGAGAGTAAATACAGATGTAGGCTGATGTAGTTGAGCTGGGAAGTCAAAAGGGGCTTCCGAATGTATAAACAATCCCCTGCTGAATCACATGGACTCCACAAGATCCCAATATTGGTGGGTTTTTGGCTAGTGAGTTGCAATAATACAGACTATAAAAATTTTTCAGGAAAATCTGTCTACCTGTTTTCTTTCTAGTCTTTGTACCAACGCTAATCCCTTCTCTATTTATGGCTTCCTCACCTTGAGTGATGCACAACAGCATGATAATCGTTGATAGATCCCTTGACGTATGCTGATGACTGTTGATTTGTCCCTATTTCTCTTTCATGTGAAAGTGAGGTAGAAGACAGTTCTCACATATACACATACAATAGTAAAATTATCCTCAGACACATGGGCTATATTTCATTATTAGGCTTAAATACACTATGTCAATAACACCATATTACATGTCTCCAATCTCTTAAAATTCCTCAACAATACAAATTATCAAACAGAATAAATAATATGAAAATGTTGCTTCTACTTTACTTTCCTTTTGCCCGTATAGAAAAATTATAGATGATGGCATATATATCTATAAAATTCACTGTTATGCCTCATGCCAACTTGCCAAATAAGCAGATCAGTTGGCTTTTATCTGGAATACGATTTCATCAGGGTGCTTTCCGAGACTGCAGTCCACCACTATCTCTATAGCAGTTTTCCCTTCTCTTTTCATCACTGACATTCCTACCGCTACCACTAATAGCCTTCATTATGATATAATTTTTTTCAAGGACCCAAAGAATAAATGCATTAATAATAGTAGCTAATATTCATAGACCACTTACTATGTGCCAGGCACACTTTACATGTATTATTACATTGAACTCTCACATAGTCCTGTGAGGATTGTCCCCTTGTAAACTTAATTTTATAAATAAGGAAACTGAGGTAAGGAGAAGTCAAGATCAGAGAGTTTATAATTAGCTGAGCTGGAATTCAAAATCGGACAACTGAATTCCAGAGCCCACACTTATAACAACTATGCTATGTTATGTAATATAGTTGTAACTAAGTATCTGCCTAGCATAGTATTCTAAAATGAAATATTTGCCATAAAATTTTGGGATGAGTTAATAGAGTATGTTTATTATTTGATTAGTTTTAAAATATTTTGATATACCTTGAGTTATAAATTTATCAGAATTAATATTTCTATATTTTTATTGTCTAGAAATTAAGAATAAACAAAAAACTGTATGCATTTTGGCCAGAATTCTTTGGTTGCAAGTGACAGAAACTCAATTAACAGTAGCTTAAGTGAAAAGAAGAAATATATTGACTCATTTAATTAAAAATATAAGGATCTACAAATGGCAGAGTTGAGGCTAGATCCAGGAGCTCAAACAATGTCTTGATTTCTAGCCACATCTTAACTTTCCTCTCCTCTGTCTTCATTCATGGCCAGATACTACCCACTAAGGTGGTAAAGACAGGCCTATTGGCTGTAGACTTAGATTTTCCTTAGTGGTAGGCTAACAGTCCCTCAAAAATAGAGCCCTCCTACCCATTGCCTTGAGTAAAGAAAAAAGTCCTGAGATGCCTATGATTGGCCCAGGGAACCACTCATGGTGGAGGAGGTGGGGCCTTTTACTGATAGCTTCTCAGGTCAGGGAAGGCCTTTTCCAGAAAAAGAATGCTGGTAGACCAAAAAAAAAAAAAAGTTGTTCATTATCCAATGGAAAATGTACTATCTTCTGAATCAATATGTTATTCAAAATCATATTACTTCACAACAGAGATTCTATGTTTTCGTATGTTTATTGTCTTAATCAGATTTTCCATAAAACAATGTCACACTATGCATATCTTGATATCTTGGAAAAAAGCAAGATGGACTAATACTTT
Source organism: Delphinapterus leucas (assembly GCF_059928025.1). Lineage (NCBI taxonomy): Eukaryota > Metazoa > Chordata > Mammalia > Artiodactyla > Monodontidae > Delphinapterus > Delphinapterus leucas. Next base: position 15,402 of record NW_028322269.1, on the reverse strand, counting down.
AAGGCTTAGTACTCCTCTTTATCTAATTTCCTTGTGTATAGCAGGTATATAAAATTCCTGTGGGGGGGAAAAAGTACAAAACACTCAATATTTATGTTTAGAAAATAATTTGACATGAAAACAGCTACATTGTTAGCACATTTAAGAAGTATGCCAGTTCCAAATAAGGATGGTTTAAGTGAACTAATCTGCATGATAGTATACTATGTGATCATAGACTCTCTTTCCCTCTCTACAAGAGAGACAAAACAACAGGTAATGTCAATGATAATGGTGCCTCCCCATCTGGCACCAGTGTCTTAACTACTGAGTCTCTTCAGATTCAGGCATTTCTTCTATAAATAGTATCTGGCAAGAATTCATGATGAGAACTTTGAAATAATAGTGAAAACTCAATACACTGAATATAAATAAATTATTACCAAGTTTATTAAATAGGTAAGTTCAATATTACACAGATAACACTACAAGTAAGTACTGTTTGTTGAAGTGCACTTTTTCCTTCTGGCCATATCTACACCATATTATTCCATCCTTCAAGACACTGTGCATAGGTAAAGCCCAGACTTCTTAGTATATAATATAGATTTTACTGATCTGATGGCTGCTTCATCTTTTCCACTTCTATTCTCAGATTCCCTTTTCCAGCCACATTGAATATCCTAACATTGTATTTCAGCATGTTGTTCCAGCCTCTGAGAATGCCCTCCCCATCCATCTACTTCATCCCCCAATCACCTTTTTGCCTTTGTCATAAGTTCTCTCTTTCTTTCTCCTTTCCTTCCTTCCTTCATTTCTTTTTCTTCCTTTCTTTTTTCTTTCTTTCTCTTTTCTTCCTTTCTTTCTTTCGTTATCTTCCTTTACTTCCTTTTTCTTACTTTGATTGACTAATACATATTGGAAGAAGTTTCAACCAAGCTGAATCTTGGAAAGAGAAAGGGAAAGAAATAGAACAGAAAGATACAATGAAGCTTTTATGCGTCAGATTTTCTTTTCCTAAATGTAGAAGGCAAGGGCAAAATATACCTCAGTGTAATCAGATTTTACCATGAACATTTTTTCCTTTATTCTTTAGGTTGCTGACCCACATATAATAGCTTTTCAGATTTATAAAATCTATCCAATGGTTACCTTGTTTTGTTTTGTCTCAAGCATATGGCCTTGATCAGATTAACTGGCATGATATATATGCAAAGTCTTTTGAGTTTTTCAGAATAATAAACTGTTATAATCAAGACTGTTTGATTTTAAGGAACCTACTAGAGCTAATGCAGTAGGTACAAAATTTATGTTCACAAGTATCAGATGTGAAAAAAAATGCCTTCAATATTCTATATAATATCAAAATAGCTTCAGGTTCAACAAATATATTTTAATGTATTGTGAACTTCTAGATTAAAACACTATTATTTTTAATGTTATGAACATTTTCATTTGTAATACAGTTTAAATTATTTGGAAGTTCTAGTGGGAATTTTAATTTTTCTTTATTCTATTTGACATCAATTCTTATTTATAGTTGATCTTTATTATTTGCAAATATATCTATTTGCTAAAATTTCTTTCAAACCCCAAAATCATATTCATAGTGATTTTGTGATTATTCCCAGGCATGTACATGCACAGAATAGGGAAATACTTGAGTTGCCCATGGTGCAATTTCCCAGCCAAGGATGAAAAAGGCAATGCTCTGCCTCCCTGTTTCAGCTCTCATATTCCAAGCTAGCATCCTTTTCATGGTATATTTAGTACCACGTTTTTCATGGTATGTATAGTACCATGTTTGTGCTTTTTGTTGGTGATTTCACTGTTAAAATGGCCCCCCAAGCATACTGCTGAAGTCCTGTCCAGTGTTCCTAAGCACAAGAAGGCTGTGATGTGCCTTATGGAGAAAATGGATGTGTTATATGGGCCTTGTCAGGCAAAAGTGATAGTGCTCTGCCCATGAGTTCAATGTCAATGACTCAAAACCATGGTATACCCAGAAAAAGGAAGAGGAAATTTTCTGATATGTACATGAGGCTGCTTCGGAGAGTGCTAAGGTGAAATCTATAGTTTGTGATGAAACCACAGAAAACGTGCACAAGTGGTGAAATTTGTGGATTCATGAGATGAGGGCTAATTTTTAAAAGTAGAGTGGACAGCACTGTTATGAGACTGAAAGCCAAAGAAACTTATGGTTACCGGTTTGCACATTTTGAAAGGTGATATAGTGTGAAAAATGTCACACTTGCAGGTGAGGCAATTTCTGCAAATCAGGCATCACATCTTGGGAAGAATTTTTTAATGAAGTATAGTTGATTTACAATATTATATTACAGAATTTTTAAAATATCTGCTCTGTGTTATACAGGAAAAGGGTTATGTGGAGGAGCAGGTGTTCAACACTGATGAGTTTGGGCTTGTTTTACAAAGACATTGGCAAATGAATCTGTATGATGCAAATGATGTTTTTGGCTTGGAGAAACCTAACCCTGTATCTTCACGAGGAGCAATGGTTCAGTATTCACTAACTCAGAATTCATGGCAACTCTGTAGAACAGAATTACCACAAATAATGAGTAGCATGAACTGTATACTTATGCTATATTTCTGCTTAAAAATGCATTGTTACATTTTTCTAAAAAACACATGCCTCTTGACTTCTGATTCATCTATTCCTCCCACTAATTTTTCTAAAGTAGTTTATTTCAGGACCAAAATAATCCATTTGAAAATATTTATAGATCCTTCAGAAAGGCACTTAAGAAGCCAGATTTCATGTCCTGCAGTATAATATTTCATCCAAGTCTAGAGGTATTGAGAAAAGCCAGTATTTCTGGGCATGTGGTAACAACCAAAGGGGAACCCAGGTAAGCAACTGGTCTAAGCTGCTCAAGACCCAGGAGCCAGCACAGCAGGAACTGAGGAGGCACATAAGGTAAATCCAGTCCTCTTGTCTAATCTTCTATAGTACCAAATAGGTTCCTTCAGGGCCTGGTTGATGCCATATTCACGTTTTGGCTCTGGACGCACAGGCTCAGCGGCCATGGCTCACGGGCCCAGCCACTCCCTGGCACGTGGGATCTTCCCGGACTGGGGCACGAACCCGTGTCCCCTGCATTGGCAAGCGGACTCTCAACCACTGCGCCACCAGGGAAGCCTACCCATATTCACGTTTTAATCACCTGCTAAGGCCAAGAGAGTATATATAGCAGGTATTTAGTAATTATTTATTAAATAAATGAATATAAGACAGAACAAACAAATAAATGAACCAACAAGAATGGACCATCTAAATTAAAATAGCCACCTTTATTCTTAACATTATTCCTTCTTTGGCTGCCACAGAAGCAAACTAGTTGACATAAGACAAATCAAGCTGGTGATTTAATAAATTCCAATCTAAGTCATACCAGTATTAGTAAACAACATCATCAAGCACTCATCATGAAAGTTAAAGCAACAACACAGAGAAAGTTTCTAAGTGACCCTAATGTGAAACAATCAGATTGCATATAAAGGGATATAAACAAATATTCATATTATATATAAACATACATAGATGTGGTTACAGCATTTATACAGTATTCTCTCCAATACCTAGTCATCTTATGCAATATGCACAATAATGGCAGGTATAATATTTAGACAATTATGAAATCAAGGCAATAACAGAAAAAATAGTTAATGATTTTACTCTAACTTAAGCATGGATAATCTGACTGTTAAGACTGATTGGTAAATTTGAAGGCAGCCCAATTTGTATCAGATCAAATTGATTCTAACTGTTAAGGCATTAATTTGGTGTTTTGTGGAGGATGGTTTTAAATAAGTCTATTTATCTAGTGTTTGAATGCTCAGCAGTGTGCGATTGAAAAGAAAACAAATGTTTTTGAGAAATATATTAGTTTCTTAAAACAACAAAGTTTAACTGGATCAAGTTCTTTTTTTAGTATTTTTCTTCTTTTTCATTTTGCATCTGTTGACATGTAATAGTTTTTAGAAAATCTCTTCATTAGAGTTATTTGAACACTATCATAAGTGAATTTTAAATATAAAATTAAGTTTCAAACGTCCTTCTTCACTTAAGAAAAATGTTGTGGAAACCAGGCCATCTGCTGAGATACTACAGTTACATTTGGCCCTCAGAAAGTGTTTGCTCGCTTTAGCACTCTGTTGGATTATAAGCCCACAAAACAAGTTCACCTTGATCTTTCACTTTAAATATAAAGTATCTCAGGGACAAATTTTGACATAAATATAAACCCGTGACGTTTCTCTTTAAAGAAGGCTGAAATAAAACAGGACTTTGAGTGCAATTACAATTAAAACATCAGAAGTGCCAGAAACACAAGTTTTGAAGCTATATCAGCCGTGAAGGATGGCAAACAGTGCCTCTCCTGAACAGAATCAAAATCACTGCTCAGCAATCAACAGCAGCATCCCGCTGACACAGGGCAACCTCCCCACACTGACCTTATCTGGAAAGATTCGAGTGACAGTTACTTTCTTCCTTTTTCTACTCTCCACAACTTTCAATGCTTCTTTCTTGTTGAAACTTCAGAAGTGGACTCAAAGGAAAGAGAAAGGGAAAAAACTCTCAAGAATGAAAGTGCTTTTAAAACATTTGACCTTAGCCAACCTGTTGGAGACTCTGATTGTCATGCCACTGGACGGAATGTGGAACATCACTGTGCAATGGTATGCTGGAGAACTCCTCTGCAAAGTCCTCAGCTATCTGAAGCTTTTCTCCATGTACGCCCCCGCCTTCGTGATGGTGGTGATCAGCCTGGACCGCTCCCTGGCCATCACGAGGCCCCTAGCTGTGAAAAGCAACAACAAGCTCGGACAGCTCATGATTGGCTTGGCCTGGCTCCTCAGTAGCATCTTTGCTGGACCACAGGTAAACCAGTATCATAAACTTTTTAGGACATGGAGATCACAGATTTCCTATATAAACTTGAATGAAGGTCTTGTCAAAGGCAGTATTGCATTATCTCTAAGAGCTTGGGTTCTGGAAGTCAGAGTGTGGTATTTAATCCTGGCTCTGCTCTGTTACCTTGGGTGAATGTCTTAACCCCTCTGGGTTTCAGTTCCTTCATTTATAAAATGGAGGTAATGCCTACTTTATGCACCTTTTGTGATGATTAAATGAATAGTGTGTTAAAGTGTCTATCATAATCTCTGGTACCTAGTAAATGCTCCCTGAAAATGTAGCTATTCTCAAATTTGACCTCATCCCCATTCTATTCTTCCATCTACTTTTCCTTTCACTCAGGTTGACATGGTAAATTGAGAGAATCTTTAGGAACAATGAAATTTGCATAGGTAGAAAGTACATATACCTTGTTTTATTTGGGGCTTCTTGAGTCTTCTGTCATTGCAGCTTAGAGAGAACTATACTTGATTAGTATGTTGTTCTGCAGTTTGCAGCTATGTGCGATTGAATAAAGAGGAAATGTGGGAAATCTCAGACTTTTGGAAATTTGAACATTTCCCTGAGGTCGACCTGAGCTTTTCTGGAGGTAGGCTAGACTGTAACATGCTGTTAGAAAAACTATAAGACTGTTGGTTCAGGCAAGGCCCTCTCCTATAGAAAGCAGATATCTCTCCAGACTGTCTTCGTCAGAGGCAACCTGATTGACTGACCTGCATAATCTGCCTTTTCAACAGTCAGATCTCTGAAGAAAAGGACACATTCTTGAAAAGGACAAAGATCCTTTAATAACAGATGAACAAGTTGTCTCTATGCTTGTAAATGTACTCTATGGTGAACCCAGGGTACAAGGATGTGTCAAGAAGTAAAGTCAGAGTTTACTGTGATTCTCCAAAAACTTGTCACTACAAATGGAAATTTATCTAGACATTCTAAAATGGCCAGGTGGCATAAAAACAAAAAACAAACAAAAACTGTCACACAGGACTCATTAATAGTGCAAGACATTAAAACCTTCTGGCAACTGTTTGAGCTGGATGGATCATTTTGATGAGGGGCTGCATAATTACTGAGTACTTGTAGGGCATCAGGGATTGTGCTGCGGAAAGGCAGAGAGGGAGAGGTGGTCTAACCTAGTTCTTCCCCTTTCCATCTCCTTGCATCCCAGATTTGACTCACCAGTGTTTTGACCTGGCATTCTCCTAAGCTTCCACTCCATTCCTCCTCTCAGGCCTCTTTTATAACAGGAAGCGTGGCTCTTTCTTGCCAAGTGTTCACATCAGTGTTTCCTAGCTAGTTCCTCTTGTTAAGTGGCCACATCCTAACAGACGTTTTGGTCAAGGTTGCAGGAAAAGGACTGAAGATAGCCTGTTAAGGTAGTTTTCCATCTAGCCTATGGGTCAGGTTCACTCCAGTTAAGTCTTAGGCCACAGTGAAATTTTGGGGATTCGTTGTTGTTTCTTTTCTCCTTTTCCATCTGTGTGGTATATTTTTAAACAGAATTTTATTTTTATTTTTTTGGAGTATAATTACTTTACAATGGTGTGTTAGTTTCTGCTTTATAACAAAGTGAATCAGTTATACATATACATATGTCCCCATATCTCTTCCCTCTTGCATCTCCCTCCCTCCCACCCTCCCTATCCCACCCCTCTAGGTGGTCACAAAGCACCAAGCTGATCTCCCTGTGCTATGAGGCTGCTTCCCACTAGCTATCCATTTTACATTTGGTAGTGTATATATGTCCATATATACTAGAGAAATGGAAATAAAAACAAAAATAAACAAATGAGACCTAATGAAACTTAAAAGCTTTTGCACAGCAAAGGAAACCATAAACAAGATGAAAAGACAACCCTCAGAATGGGAGAAAATATTTGCAAATGAAGCAACTGACAAAGGATTTATCCCCAAACTTTATGAGCAGCTCATGCAGCTCAATATCAATAAAACAAACAACCCAATCCAAAAAATGGGCAGAAGACCTAAATAGACATTTCTTCAAAGAAGATATACAGATTGCCAACAAACACATGAAAGAATGCTCACCATCACTAATCATTAGAGAAATGCAAATCAAAACTACAATGAGATATCACCTCACACCGGTCAGAATGGCCATCATCAAAAACAATAAATGCTGGAGAGGGTGTGGAGAAAAGGGAACCCTCTTGCACTGTTGGTGGGAATGTAAATTGATACAGCCACTATGGAGAACAGTATGGAGGTTCCTTAAAAAACTAAAAATAGAACTACCATGTGACCCAGCAATCCCACTACTGAGCATATACCCTGAGAAAACCATAATTCAAAAAGAGTCATGTACCACAATGTTCATTGCAGCTCTATTTACAATAGCCAGGACACATAAGCAGAATCTTACTTTTAAAATAAAAGTTATTTATAAGATGATACCTTAATTACACTCCTGCAATATAGCCATTATTTTATTGTATAGTTCTAGTTATCTGTATTTTATTAATAAAATTGACAAGGTGGCTGCGGCAGAATGCTGGGTGTCACAGGGAACATACATAGCTATTCCCTGAAATTTTCCCTTTTAATTCCACTGTGGCCCTTTTCCATGTGCCTTCACTTTAGCTGTTTGCCTTAAAATCTACAGTCTTGCTCTCCGGGGTAGTAAATAAAAAGCAACACTTGGCATTCTTTTATGTTTAAAAAAATAGTATTTTATTTATAATAAAATCTGAATATTTGTAACCCTCAAAAAATTTTTTTTCTCTCTTCCTAGTGCATTTTCTTGCACTAGAAAGCTAGATATCTAAATTCTCCCGCCAATTCCTCACTTAACATTTTTTTGTACATCAGTGTGTGTTTTATTGAAGAAGAAATGGGAAAAACCAAAATGCTTTCACTCCCCTGGAAAAAAAGCATATTACAATTATTCTCACAGTGACTGCATAAACAAGAATTAGTTTAGCAAATATGTCACTTAAAATGAGGTTGCTTAGCAAAGGCTTATGTTCTGAAATTTTCCATTGTACTTCTTTAAAGTAGGAGTGCTGTGTATTGTCCAGTTTTCTTAGAAAAGATAAACACAAGTTAGGTTCCTAACACTGAGCCCGGTACTAATGAAACAAAGAAACAGCCCTCACAGAAAGTGTCATTCAGTTGTAGAGACAAAACTTACATAAAATGATTATAACTATGTACCAAAAAGTTTTTAAATGTACTAGAAGTGTAAGAAGAGAGAGAGAGATGAACAAGAGTTGAAATGGTGAAGGAAGGCTTTAGGGTAAAAGAAGGATGAACTGAGTTTTTAAAGATGAATGATTTTTGGATGGAAAAAGTAAGCCAAGGATCACATATATTTCTCAGCAAAGGTTGAAAAGTGATTAATTTTCATAGGAGACTTGTTTGGCTGAAGTGAAAGACTGAGAGTTGAGAGTAGCAGGAAATTAGATTTGGTGGTTGCTGTCTTTCCTTTGACCTCATGGCACATTCTTTCTTTGTCAGAAAACATTATGATTATGTATTTGTTTGTCTTTTCCACTATGGTATTTGCTCTTACAACTGTGAAGACTGTTATGTTCAACTTAATATTCACAGTACACAATGAGATACCCAACAAAAATAGAAATTTTAAATGTTTGGATACTCCCGTTTCTCTCCAGATCAAGTAGACCTTTCACCTTTTACAAAAAAAAGAAAGAAAGAAAAAAAAAGTTTGGATAAATGAATCAATCATTGGGGGTGGAATGGATGTATATAACAGAAGACACCAATATCCAGGGTAAATTCTGAAAATAATGCAGAAGCCATATAGCCTTCATGAGTCCTGTGCAAGGAGTAAAATTTTTTTTTTGCTTTTTTTTCTTATTTCCAGTTTTATTGAGAAATAATTGATATACATCACTGTATAAGTTAAAGGGATACAGCATGATAGTTTGATTTACATATATTGTGAAATGATTACCAAAATAGGTTCCACTAACATCCATCATCTCATATTGATACAGTAAAAAGAAAAAAAAATTTTCTCCTTGTGATGAGAATGCTTAGGATTTACTCTCAACAACTTTTCTATACATCATACATCAGTGTTAACTGTAGCCATCATGTTGTACATTATTAAAATGATTTTTAACAAAAATGTTTTGAGAAAATTATATAAACCAAATAGAGTGGAGAGAGGCAAAGAAGCCTCTTCAGGTCATCTGGTGATGAGGTAGTTAGGTTGGAGGCTAGGATGGTGTTAGAGGAGGTTGATAGTATTTATGAGGGACTTTTCAACCAAAAAAACAAAGCTTGGCAACAAATTGGATTTAGGGGGGTTAGTAATAGACCAAAGTAAAATAAAGTTCCAATATTTTTAGCCAAGGAGTTTTAAAACCATTGGAAATAGACAGGTAGGTTGGGAACAGAAGGATTTGTTTGTTTGTCTGCCTGTCTATTTGTTTGAAGGGGGAGAGAAGGCAGGCTAGTAAAAGAGCTATTTGGAAAGCATTTGGTAATTTGGGATATTGATGCAAATGGAAGTCTAAACAAAAGTCTAAATAAGTCAATTTGTGATAATAACAAACACAAACCCACAATTTCACTTTCTTTTAAAGGACTCTCCCAGAGACTATAAATAAAAAATTGATGTATTAATTCAATTATTTTCATCTAAGTCTATCACAGCAATAACAGAAAGAAAATGCCAAATACTTATCTGTCTTGATGTAATGAAAAGAAAATATGAAATTAATTTCGAATTGTTTAGGAATTTCATGTAATAGCCTGAGCTCAAATACATTACTCTACCTGAGAGATTTGTGTGAATGTGGGCCACAGAAAATGGTAGTACTCTTTCACTTTGTAAAACAAATGACCCATTTTTGATTTCAGCAACACTTTAAATTTATAAAGCACTTTGCTGAAGTTTCCTGAAAAACCGCACAGTCAGAATCTTATTTGGTATTTACATTGACTCTGTGAGGTACATAAAAGCTGTGTTATTGTCTCCATTTCACATATAAGAGAACATACAAAGAGAACCTTGGAAAGCAATGTCCTTCAAACTTTTTTGACAGTAACAGAAAGATATACATACTACATAAAGACTTTGTCTCTCTCACACACTTATAACTGAGAAAAGTTTTCATAAAATAAATATTCTACTCTGTTCCATTTCATTTTTTAATGCTGATTACAACCAACTGATGGGTACAACCTGCAGTTTGAAAAGCACTGGTTTAAAGGGATTGTTTGCCCAATGCCACTTGGCCTGTTGGACTCCTGTCTCTTCACTAAGTCCAGTTTATCTTTTTATTATAGCTCTCTGCTCTCTCTCTGAATAAAAGAGGTTTCAACCCTGTGACTAATGTTATGTGTATTTGATGGGGAAGACAAGAGGTAGGGAGGGCTTTTTATTTCCAGACCATGGGATACACAGTGAGTACACCTCACGCTTCACCATGCTCCACGAAGAAGCCCATTGACAAAGGCGCATCCTGTCGTGGCCAATTTACATTGAAACGATGACTTTTATCTTCATCTTTTGGTGCATATGTTGATATTCTATCACTTGAGTAATTCATACCTAAGTTGAATGAAGAAATAAACTAACGAGCTAGTTGTCACATTGCCAGGAATCTAAGAATTTATGACGTTTTGCTAGAGCTCAGAATGACCAAATTTCAAACTGACCACCTTGTTTTTCCACCTCCTAATAACCTCAGTGTTCTGTGATGATTTGGGGATATATTTTCAGAAGTTTTAGCACAGTGTGGCCAAAATGTCATACTTTTTGCTAGTAATGGAATTTTCTTTTAAAACGGAATTCTATGTGGAGCTTCAGTAAATGAAACAGATATAAGTGGACTTGCTCTGGTCAAATAGGGATAAAGGAGCCCCAGTCCTCTGCTTGGTCATAGTCTCTGAAGACCTCAGATCCCATTGCAAGTCTGAAAGGCAATGGGATAGTCAAAATAGCATGGATACTGGATTTAAACAAAGCTGGTTTCAGATCTCAATGCTGTCTCTTACCAGCTATCTGAGTAAATTAGTTAACTAAGTTTAAAAGGGTAATTGTAAAGAATTACAATTCTTTTGTAATTTTCAATTGTAACAAGTAAGATATATAAAATCATCCAGTACAAGACTATACTTAAACACTCAATGTTCATTCCTTCCTCTTTTCCTATCTTCATTACTTCCTTCATAACAGGGTTTTTGAAGTCAGGAGAAAAAAATAATAAGGAAATATGAGTATGAAAATCAAATAATTATTTAAGAAACAGCAAAGAAAATTGCTTATATAAAGATTACTTCATATTTCTCAAATTATGACATTTATTCTGACTGATAAGTAAATTTGGCCAATATACTCCCTAGTCACCAAGCTGTCCTACTCACTCTGAAAGCTCTATATGCCAGAGCACAATGATTCCACTCTTGGAAGTATCGTGTGTAAAAGCAGGATAAGAAAGGAAGAAAGAGAGGAAGGGTGAGGAAGAAAAGGAAGGGAAAAGAAAGGGAAGGGAAGGGCAGGGGAGAGGAGAGGAGTGGAGGGGAGGCAAGGCAACAAACAGAATCTGAAAGGATTTAAAACCGGCTATGGTTAGGCTAGTAAGTGCATGTTAAGAAGAAAATATTTCCTGAATTAGATGTGTCCATATCTAATTTAAAATAATAAGGTTTGCAATGACAGTCACCTAAGACCACAAGAACTCCAGAGCAGCAAATTTTTTGCAGATAGAGTTCACATCATTAGTTTATCTGTGTTACTAGGGTGAATTACACGTTGACAGCTTTTTCATTCTATAGGTAACCCAGGCCTGCAGGGAAGATATGGTCATCCCTCAGTGTCCTGGGGGATTGGTTCGTGGATATCCTCCCTCTCCCCCTACCCCACCCCGTGGCTGCAGATAATAAATTTCCCAGATGCTCAAGTCCCTTATATAAAGTGGCATAGTATTTGCATGTAACCTACGCACATCCTCCCATATACTTTAAATCTAGATTACTTATAATACCTAATACAGTGTAAATGCTAGGTAAATAATTGTAAATACAATGTAAGTGTTATGTAAATAGTTGCTGGAGCTTGGCAAATTCAAGTTTTGCTTTCTGGAACTTTCTGAAATTTTTTTTCCAAATATTTTTCCATCTGCAGTTGGTTGAATCTGCAGATGTGGAACCCACAGATTTGGAGGGTCTGTTGTATATGAGCAATCCTTTATTCTTTGGTGTGAAGACATGTGGTCTGAATAAATGTGGAGGCTTGCCTGTTACACACAGAATTTACAGGGCTAGAATGCACTTCTGAGCTTGACAAGCAGTTTAAATTCAATAAATACTCGTTACACGCGTACAATATGCCCCAAACAGTACTGGAACATAGTAATAGCATGCTAATAGCAAAAATAACAATAATGATGATGATTTTGATAAATAATAGTTATTCAGTACATAAATATGTGCCAGGAACTGTGCTAAATGCTTCTGTGGGGTTTTTTAAATACTTATTTATTTATTTATTTAGCTGTGCCAGGTCTTAGTTGAGGCACGAGGGATCTTCTTTGCCGCCTGCGGGATCTCTAGTTGCAGCATGCGGGATGAGGGATCTTTTAGTTGCAGCATGCAGAATCTAGTTTGAACGTGGGCTCCTTGCATTGGGAGTGCAGAGTCTTAACCACTGGACCACCAGGAAAGTCCCTCTTCTGTATTGTGTTTTTGTTTTGTCTTGTTTTGTTTTTTTCAACCATGCTGCACGACTTGAGGGGTCTCAGCTCCCCGAGCAGGGATTGCATCCAGGCCGCAGCAGTAAAAGCCCAGAATCCTAACCACTAGGCCACCAGGGAACTCCCTTCTGTGTTCGTTACTTCATGTAAGGCTCCCAATAACTGTATAAATTAGATACAATTATTATCTTTATTTTATTCATGAACAAACTAAGATTATGAATGCGATGTAACATGGCCAAGGTTACCATCTAGTAAGTGGAGATGTCAGTACATCCAGTTAGCTCCATACCCAGAGTTTTTAATGACTACAATATATCGCACTATACAATATTGTCTATTTTCTTTCTTCCTGTAGGAGGCTGAAGAAGAAAAAGACAGGAAAATCTTAAGGTGAGAATAGATAGTTAAGAGATATCAGAGGGACGGACTTCCCTGGTGGTGCAGTGGTTAAGAATCTGCCTGTCGATGCAGGGGACAAGGTTTGATCCCTGGTCCAGGAAGATCCTACATGCCATGGAGCAACTAAGCCTATGTGCCACAACTACTGAAGCCAGTGCACCTAGATCCCATGCTCTGCAACAAGAGAAGCCACCGCAATGAGAAGCCCGCGCACCACAACAAAGAGTAGCCCCCGCTTGCCAGAGCTAGAGAAAAGCCTGTGCGCAGCAACGAAAACCCAAAGCAGACAAAAATTAATTAATTTAAAAAAAAGACTCTTACAAATTATTAAAAAAAGAAGAGAGAGAGAGATATCAGAGGGTCTTCCCTGGCAGTCCAACAGTTAAGACTCTGTGCTCCCAATGCAGGGGGCACAGGTTCAATCCCTGATCAGGGAACTAAGATCTCACATGCCCCATGGCACGGCCAAAAAACACAGACACACACACACACACATATATATCATATATATGAGATACATATTTATAAGTTGTGTGCCTCTCAATTTTTATTTTAATAATGATTATAATTTACATAGTGTTGTGTGCCAGGCACTACTCTAAGTGCAAGTATTCACTTGTTATTGTCATGACAGCTCCTAGAGGCAGATACTATTAATATCTCCCTTTTATAGATGAGAGGAACCTGAAGCACATCATCTAAAGTTAATCACCTTTGGAAAAGATTAGGTCATGTTGTCACTAGCGTGGGTAAGGTGAAGGTTAAAAATAATATGTTATGAGGAATAGCATCTGCAAGGACTGTAAATATGGAAAACAGATTGCTACTGTTGAAGGCAAAATAAAGCAAGCACTGATGAAAACTGGGGCCAGGCATGAGAGTAAAGAAACATCAAGAAATTTTTAAAATATGATCCAAGGACAAAAGAACCACAGGAAGTAAAGTGCAACCTTATATTAATCATTCAAATGAACATGGCCTTGGAGCTGAAAATAAACAGAACCAAGCCTAAAACAAATTAATTTATGGACAAGTAAGATTCTGAATTTTCATAACACTATACCTCTCCTTTGGAACTCATCACAGTCTATCTTGTATTACAGATGTCACATACATGCTATATCTCCCCTACCAAAAATTTAATTCCCTGATGGCAGGATATATGTAGGTCATCTTTTACAACAGAGTGTGCCTAGTATAGTTTTTTGACCAAGGAGTTGCTTTAAAAACTAGCATTTGTTACATAAATAAAGATGACAACCAAATTCAAATCATAGTACTATAAAGTCAATTTTGTTGAAAGCTTCATCGTTATAACGTAAAAACGTGAAATATTAAAGTGAAAATGTGACCCAGTGCAGAGCAGAAAATCAAATTCAGGTCATCTGGTTCCAAGGCTGATTGGAGAGGTAGAGAGAAAAAGATTTTTAAGAAATATAGGACTCTTGGATTCTATGCGAAGGAACTCTTCCAAGGATTTCAACTCACAACACCTGTTGAGTCAAATTCAAACTGAACTTTAAATAAGGTCAGTTTGCAAAGAAGTATGGAAAAACTGAAAGGGTCACTTTGTAATGTGGAAAAAGTTGGTCTGGATCATAAAATAGAATTAGCAGAATGTATGTCGTTTCGACTTAAGGTAGATAATATGATCTTTGGCGTCCTCTAGTGGATTGATTTTTAGATTCTTTTTTGCCCTAGACGCTGAAAAGATCTGAAACTGAAAATCAACATTTTAACTACAAATAAAAGAAATAGGTTTATATTTTGTATTATACTTACTTACATTTTATTACATTTGTATATATTTTATTATATTTTACATTTAGTAAAATTTTTCTACTCTACAAGCAAAGAGGAAAAACAGTATTTTTTTTAAGGCATAATCTACTCCCACTCCAGCCCTCCCCAAAAGCAAAGAAATTCTGGGCCTATTAAGTTAATTAAATGTAATTTAAATTTACTAATTTAATCAAAACTAATGAAAAGGTATACTCTCCCTCATTTGCTTAAAAAATCCTGTAACATTTTTGCTTGAATTAACTTGCTATCAGTTTTTAAGTGCTTGGGCACTCTTTTCATTTTAATGTTTCATGGGAAAACGAAGTTTTTCAGTAGAAAATCTTGGAAATGACGAAGTCAGAAATGTGCTTGACGGATGGGGAAAGGATAAATAAATGTCCACTAGAACTTGTTTTTGAAAACCACTTGCAACGTTTCCTTAATAGTTAACTCAACTTGTTCTTTTTTTAACATAATTTCACATTTAGAGAAAGGTTGCAAGAATCATACAAAGATTTCTAGGATACCTTTTCCTTGGATTCCCCAAATATTAACATTTTACTACATTTGTTTATTTGCCTTATTCTCTCTCTTGTTTACATTTTTTTCTGG